>NC_050069.1:159194305-161778179 GCF_009764565.3 Dermochelys coriacea
ATATAGATTGGATTCTTATTCTCAAGCTTGAAAAGATAGCCTGAGACCTCAAAACCCTTTAACCTTCTCTGTCTCACAAAAAGAGATTTTAAAAGAGTATCACTCTAAAGTCAGTGTTACACCGCCGGTCAATTGTGGTGAATTTAGAATTTACTCCAGCAAAACAGCTATTCAAGCCTGGCAAATAAAACCTATCAGAGGCTAGCTGGCCCAAGAGGCACAGAAGCAGTGCTGGCACCTGATAAATAGAAGACTTTAATTGGAAAGCGGACTTCAAATCTTAGGTCTTGTGAAAATGAGGGCAACAGAACTATCAAGAGGGAAGCACTACAGTGGTCTTGTTGCCCAGTATCCCTGTGGCAACTGATGTTTCCAATGGAATTCACAGCAGCTCTGTAGGGAGCTCTTCACCTGCCCTTTTTCTCATAAGCTTAGCTGCTGAATATGACAGTGGCTGCTTCTTACGTGCAGAAAAAAGAAAATGGACCTCAGAGTGGATTCTTTATTTGTAGGATGAGCTTTCTTCAGACACAGAGGACTGAGCAAATTGTCCCATATATGGACACCCAGGCACACACGGGCTACAAAAGCACTATCAGAAAAATAATCAATTGTAAATAATTTGACTTTCAAATTTGAAATCAGTTTCATCCACTAAGATATTACACTGTGCATCAACCTCAGGTTTAGTGACGCAGAACACTCATCTGTGTCACTGAAGTGTGGTATTAATGAGTTTGTAAAGAAAAAAACAGCGGCTTTTAAAGGCTCTTGAAATACAGTCCTGTAAGCATACTTCTAAAGCTATTAAAGGGATTTCAGCTCATGCTCTGAGAAACAAAAAATAGTTTGCCATGAGAGACTAGGTAACTAGGCCAGAAAAATATACATTTTATATGAGTAAATCAAGGAAGCATCTGTGAATAAAACAAGTAATGGTTTAAAATGCATTAGTAAAACAGTTTAAGTTTCTAGTTATGAACAATACTAATAAATGTTAGGGGTGAAACACACAGCTGTTAACAATAACACCATGCACTGCAATGACAGAGTACTGGCTTATGTTACGAATTTGGTGGTCTTGTACAATCTGAGCCTTGAATAAGAATGGGAAAGAAATAAACCTCATTCCAACTCTCTGTTCTTAGTTTGCTTATATTTTCCGAATGAACAAGGCATAGACAGACTAGTACTAGGTCTTTTATTGCAACAGAAGTTGCAGTGTATTTCAAGAACTTTCACCAGAGGTGAAAGTAAGCCAGTCCGCTCCGGTCCGGCGTACCAGCAAGAGCCGTACCAGCAGGGGCAGCTTCCCCAGGCTGGCGATTTAAAGGGCCTGGAGCTCCCAGCAGTGGCCGGAGCCCCGCGCCCTTTAAATCGCCACCAGAGCCCCGCTGCTGGAGCCCCGGGGTAGTGGCAGCGGCCGGGAGCCCTGGGGCTCCAGCAGTGATTAAAGGGCCCGGGGCTCTGTTGTGGTAGTGGCAGCCAGAGCCCCAAGACCTTTAAATCACCGCCGGAGCCCCAGGGCTTCCATCCACTGCTGCAGCTACCACTACCATGGGGCTCCGGCGGTGATTTAAAGGGCCTGGGTCTCCCAGCCCCCGCTACTGTAGCCCCGGCCCTTTAAATTGCCACCGGAACTCCAGGGATTTAAAGGCCCCACATCTTCCGGTTGAGACTCCGCCCCCCTGCTCAGGACTCCAGCGTACCGTAAGTCCTTTAAGTTACATTCTCTTTCTTTTAGGTATTTTAAATAACCATGATTTGCCAGTCACAATTGCCCCATGTTTTGACAGAAGTTTTGTCTTTCCCTGGAGCCTGGATTTGTTGTTCTGACATTCAACTTTGTTTCTGCTTCTACTTTTTCCAGCTTTACTTTGAAATTGGTTCAAACATACCGTAACAATGATCCATTTGTGGTAAGTAACAGATAAGACAGATAAACTTAATGTCCTTCGCCAATAGAAGAGTCACTGCTTATAACAAATTAGACAGCTAAACAACATAGGACAAATGCTACTGAACTGACATTCCTTGTCCAGTGTAGTTGTAGTCATGAGAGTCCCAGGATATTAGGGAGACAAGATTGATGAGGTAATATATTTTATTGGACCAACTTCTGTTACAACAATAAAATATAGTATCTCACCCACCTCGTATCCCTTGTCCATGCCTCTGAGCACTATGGTCTGAGTGTCCTTTCAGTTATGCTGTTTTTACACCTGTATGATTCCATGGACTTCCGTGGCCTTACTCCTGATTTAAACTAGCATAACAGAATAGAATCAGGATCATCGTGATTGCAGGAGTGTTAAAGAGGGTAGAAATCAGCCCACGATTTTTAACAGTTTGTAAAGATTATAGAATAGACTCAGACAACATCAAAATTATTCACTTTTAATGGGAACATTTCCTTGCTTTCATGTTTGGAAAAAGACCCACTTAAAGTCAATAATAAACCACTACTGTAATAATTCAAGCAATATATATAGTGCACATTTGCAATGCTACAAAGTTCTGATCTTTCAGCAATCCCATTAATTTCATCTGATGTTTTAAAATTTTGTTTTCTTCACTTCACCCTAAAAATGTGTAGGAACACTCACAGTTCAGTAAAGGAATAACAAAATAAAGTGAGAAATATCAATTGTTTTACTATCATGGTATATTGCTCTATTTTACAACTTATCCCATTTTATGATGTGAACCAGCTCACTTCTTTTTACATGGAGCATAGGGACATACTACTTCCCTCAACATCATCAGGCAGACGGTCACGTTTCTGTGCCTTGCATGTAGGTTTTATCCTCTAGCTGTGTTGCCAGTTCCTAGCTCATCTCTCTCTCTTTTTCTTTCTCTCCTGAATTGTGAATACTGACAAGGCCTTGGCACCCATGCGCCTCCATTATCCCATAACACCAGGTCCAATTCCAGTCACCCCAGTATATGTCAAGTTTTCACATGCTTAGGCATTTGGCCAGCTACAGCCCCACTCAGATCCTACATACAGCTGGATGAACATGCAGCTGCAGACACTAAAGGGGTATCATTAGCGTGCCAACCCTCGAGATTACCAGAATCGCACAACTCTGGCTCAATTTGCATGTGAATGGGTTAATGGAGGGGATGATGAGCCATGTGTAACAATGAATCAGCAAAAAGGAATTAACATTTTCCAGCCAAATCACCACCTGCTAACAGGGTGGGGTTTTAAAACAAACTCTGCCAGCCTGTTACAAAAAGGTGAAAAGTACATCATTGTATAGTACTGATTTGACCACATACTAGCATCAATCCACGTGTGAATCTTCCTGTTGGAATCAAAAGAGAATTCTATATCAAAAGCTATTTGGGACAAGGACCATCTTTCTATTCTGTGTTTGTACAGTGTCTAATATAATAGGTGTTAGAACCTGCAGACCTGGAACCTGGGACCATGGGGGTTCTGGACCAAGGACACTTCCGTATCACCATGGGAAGCTTAGGCTGGGCTCCCAGGGAGGACCTTGGGAGTCTGGGCTTGGCAGGAAGCACTTTCCAGAAGAACTTGAGTGGCGACCCCTCAAGCCCACTGATTGGCAGGTTCCCGTATTTAAACCAGGAAGCCATGAATGGGAACTGTCTGAGCAACACCACAGACTGTCTGCCTGTCACTGCTACAGATCCTGCTTGCGATAGACGCTAGACTCCAGTTTCCTACCCTGGTTTGTCCTAGACTTCGCAATTTGATTGTTGTCTGTAACCTGGTGCCCAACTCCAATCTCCCACTAACCTGACCCTGTCTGCCTCCCGACACCTGACTGTCTCTCTCTCTCTGTTCACCCTCTGTCTTGGACTCTGATCTCCTAGTAGCTGACTTGGCCTGATACTTGACTTCTGCTCCAAGCAATAGGTTCGACCACCCACATCCGAGTCATGACAATGGGGGTCCTGGTATGTGAATTATGCTCCTAGGTGCTATTGCAATACAAATAATAATAAATATATCTATAGTATCAACACTTGGTGATGGCACAAACCATACACTATTGCTTAACTGTCTGTGGCGATGAAGTTTTTTTTATCTGACAGTCTAATGGAGTATAGTTTTCATGGAGTACAGGCATAATCTTAGCGATTATATTTTGCATGTGCGTGCACACACACACACACACACACACACACACACACACACACACACACACACACACACACACACACACACACCCCCTATAGGGCCTATTCAGCAAAGATCCTAGGTTTAAACAGGAAGAGAAATGTTTCATCCTTCTTGGTGCAGCAGCTACCTGAGCCAGACTAACTGTAGACCTCACAGAAGACTCTACAGTTCACTAACCTTTCATTGTGGGAGAATAACTTTGTAAAAAAGTTGAAATACAAGTCAATGTGATACAAGTTGCCATATAAGCAGTAATGTTTAGGCTACACTTTTCATCAGTATTAGAAGGTGCAAGCCACAGTAACTGCTTCTACAATTTAGTAAGCATCGTTCCATTTATCCCATCAGCAACAACGCTCTGTTGGGGAAAAGTATTTCTGTGATACTATCTCCCATTTTCCTTGCCAGAAATAGATTAGTTTTGTGATTGTAAAATATCAGCCACACCCAAACCACTAAGTTTCACAACAAACTATATTTATATTTGTGTGTTTGCATGGAATGCACAAAGTAGCAGTATCTAGGATAGATTGAAATAACAATTTAGCTTTGGAGGCCATGACGTGAGGTCAAGTCTGTTTTGGGTCACAAGTGAAAGGAGCTGGACGCACCCATTTTCAGCCTACTCCCTAACATCTTTGTCTACACGACAAATTAAATTCAGAATTGGCCATCTCTGCATAAAGGAAGCACCCTACTAAAAGGGGAGGAAGAATGGTTTTGTGGTTAAGATTCTTGATTATGTGGTATTGCGGACTGTGCCTTTAAGGACTGAACTTCCCAGAAAGAGTCCAGGTGGGGGGCTGTGAAGCTCTTATGGCTGTTATGCACAGCCACCTGAACAGGACACAGAATAAAGCAGAGCTATTGGTACGTACCTTAAGCACTGAAAGAAAAGGAGAACTTGTGGCCCCTTAGAGACTAACAAATTTATTTGAGCATAAGCTTTCATGAGCTACAGCTCACTTCATCGGATGCACTAAAGCTTATGCTCAAATAAATTTGTTAGTCTCTAAGGGGCCACAAGTACTCCTTTTCATGGATACAGACTAACACGGCTGCTACTCTGAAACTTAAGCACTGAGTAATCATTGAATACCACACGCTGGGGCTCAGGAGAGCTGGGTTTAATTTCCGACTCTGCCGCATACTTGCACATGGTCACAGAGGAAGTCATTTAACTTCTTTGTGTCCATTTACCCATCTGTAAAATGGGATGTCCCTACTTCACAGGGACATTGTGAGGATAAACACTATTAAATGGTTGGGAACTGTTCCAATACTGCAGTGATGGAGGCCATGTAAGTACCTAAAGGATGAAAAAAAATGGCAATATTGTTGGAAGTCAGAAGTGAGGCAAAACACCTACCCACACTAATCCTGGTTCAAAAACCATAAATCTTTCATTTCCATGGGGATTCAAATCCACCTAAAGGTTTTAAAATGTTCTTCTCCCTGAATGTTACTCATCCTGCATCCTCAACCCCTCTCCCCCCACATTTTCAGCTCTAGTTTCCCCATTTCAGTTGCTGGCAGAGCTAGCACTTCCTTTACATAATTGCTTAGAAAAAAATGACACTCAGTCATAGTTTTTAGTTTTTCATTTATAAGGCTCATTTCATTTATAGCCTCACATTTAACAAAAGCTGAAAATATGTGTTGTTTTAATGCAAGCGTCTCTTGGAGATGATGTTTGCTTCTCATGCTGTTCCTGAAAAGAGATATTTCCCTTGACCTTTCTACACCCGGGGGGAAAAAAAAAGATTCTACCCATTTTCTATTGCTACTATACAAATTATCTCATTACTAGGATAAGGTACATATCACATTTCTGCATTTTGTCAGCAAGTTGAATCCCAGATAAAATGAAAATTCAAATAGGGATACATAGTTCATCCAGTACTCTAGAAAACCCAAATATAAGTGCATGGGTTTATTACTAGATCTTACAAAGTCAATCTTCAAAGATACAATGAATCTATTAATTTAAAAAAATAAGTAGCATTTTTCATTGATTTCATGGAAGATATCTAAGTGTGTCGCCACTGAAATATGGCATTATATTAACTGGACCAGAATTATCTTCATGAAAGCCCTCAGAAAAATTAAACCTATTATTTCCAACATAAGGAATAGATGGCTCTCAAATATCTCACTATGGAGATGAGAGTTCCTGAAAAAAAAAGTCATTTTGTCCAGCTGTAACTTGTCTTGAATGGCTTGATACATGCATTAAATATTTTAATTTGAATGATTCAGACCAAAAATGTATATGCCCTTTTAGCTGCTCGAAGAGAAATTGCATGTATTCTTATTTTCAATTTTTTATGTCATTTACTTTCTAAACTATTGCATGTTCAATTACATACTATGCATATACCATGCTGTTTTTCCTATAATAATGTAATCTAGAGCTTGTGATTCCATAGTTAAGTTTGAGGAGAGTTTTGCACTTAAAACAGAGATTCAGCCATCATGTTATGCACAAAGTATACATGGTATCCTCTCTAAAATTATAGCACTTACTATATGGGCACCTGTTAGTTAGTTTACACACTGAAATTCATTTAAAAATGAGTTATTTTAAAAATGTAGTGACAATATGAGGAGAACAAATGAAAAATACTAATGTGTCTTTAAAACTAGTTCAATGTAGAACCCTATTATGCACTAATCATAATTGTATATTTAATGCACAGAGTCACTACAGTGCAGACTTAAGGTTGTTTGGATGCCCTAAGGGTACATTCCCATCTTAACATGTTTGGATTTTTTAAAAAATGTTTAATCCTAACTGAGGTTTTGGGATAATTACAACATCCCTGTAATGATTTTACCAATAGCTGGCGGATACATACTCTCTACCTTCATTGTTAACAATTTTTTTCTAGAAATTTATAGCAGGCCGATTAGAGGAAGCCTTTGCTTCATCTAACCCACTCCCTGCCACTCAGCAGGGAGGCTTAGATTGTCAGTAGTTGTGTACAGTAATGCTATTAAACACTAGCAGCCTGTTTTTGAGTTCTCTCTTACAGTGAGTTACTCCTGATTTACGCCATCTTAACTTGGGTCATACTCAAGCCCAAAAAAATCTATAAAATTGATGATGGGTACTTGGCACCTTTCAGGTGCAGCTCCTTTGTAAGTGTTTATGTTTTCTGTTAATCTATCAAATACTCCTGACTCAGCCATCAACTTCTGCATTCTGATGAGCCTGTTAGAGAAGAAACCATCCACAGTTTCTACACTTATTAACTAAATGTAGTCCAGAGTAAACCTGCAGGATGCAGGCGAAACTTTAATGGAAGTCTGTGGCTCAAACTCAGCAATGCCATAAACCGCAGGATAAGATATACTGTATGTTGGGTGTAAAATGCCAGGAAAGTAACGTAAATGGCTCTCACCAAATTAGCATTCAAAGGGTGAGCAAACTCAAAGTGAGTCTAATTTATAAAATGTGGAAGTGAAACGGGGTTAATAGCTGTAAGGAAAAAGGTAGAGAAAGCCTGCTGAATGCATGTATAATAGGGTTACCATCTGGCTCATTTTTAACTGGCCTGGCTGGTTTTTCTATTGCCTTGCTGGCTGCCAGTGAAAAGATTTAAAGTGCAATTTTTGTTTTTCTTTTTCCACTTGAGATCGACGTTTCCTGTAAGCTGCATGGCCGTACAGCAATCTTGTAACTACCATACATGTTATGGAAGTGCGGCCACCACCTGGGTCCTACTCTGCATGCCAAGCCCTCAACCTGCCAAAACAGCAGTGGCTCCTCTCAACCCAGGAGACCTTGAAATGGGACGGACCCAAGGCTCGCAAACAGGGAGGGGTAAGAAGAAGGTAGCAGACTCCTGGAAGGGGATGGTGGAGAGGGCTCCCTCAAGGGCTAAGTGAAGAGGTGGCTGTTTTTTCTGCATCTTGGAGTAGCCAACCTGAAAAGTGTTAATCACATTATTTCTTATCCATATCTGAGCAGTTTCTATCACATTAGAAAGCAAGAATGGGAATATTACCTATCCCAAAAGTGGGTTTGAAACATTTTTGGTGTCAATCTTCTTTAAGAACCGGAAGGGGTTTTAAGTGATTTTATTTGAACACCAGAGGCCAAATTCTGCTCTCCATTGCAACCCTGTAAATTAATAGTCGTCGTTATTTGTACAGCACTCAAATGTGCTAGGCAATTTACAGAGCAAATAAAAAGACACGACTTAGTCCCTGCCCCAAAGAGTCTATCATCTATATTTAGCTGTTCCCGAATGTGTGAGAGTAACAAAGATGGGGATGATATAGTAAAGGAGGAGAAGGATTGGTGCAAAATAAATAAAATCACAGAGTTACTCACTTTTTGACATGAACAGCTGTGTCCAAGATATGAGCTTAAGTGCGATCCTCAGCAAGCAAATGAAGCACTCATTTATGTACTCTTCTCTGTGCTGGTAGGCAGCAGTACATTTTACGTTTTTTAAATCTGATTTGACCATCTTTAGTTTCATAAGCATCACATAATGCCAACAATCACTTTTCTAATATTACTGCTAAACTCAATTAATTCACACAACCTTCCTCACAGCACTTAATCCTACCCTCTAGTGTTCATTTATAAATAGAATAACTTTATTCCACAATTATTGAACTGCTGGATATAACCAAAGTCTTGCTATTATATACTGTTAGAACATTTATAACAGTCCTGGGACTAAATGCAGCTGGGATAAACCTACCATGCAATGGAAATATAATCCAGATCAGTGGCCATCAAGATGCTGAGCGCCACCTGCAAGAGGTAGGGGTCCCGCACAAGGGACGCTAAGAATTCACATGGCTGAACCATTAATATAACCCTTGATAACATCAAACCCATGTCTCATACGCAATCTCTTTAAAGACCTTTGTTCTATGGTACTTCAGAGCAACTGCAAAAAACTAATAAAGTATGAAGTATAAAGAAGACCCCTAAACTCTGTTTTGCACAACAAAGGGTCTGAACCAAAACTCTGTATCTGAATGTGATGCTGTATATAAGAAAGGTGACCATTTAGATCACTGTCGTTACCACTGTTATACAGTTGCAACAAATCTTGTACAACATCAGGTAAGCTATCAACAGTCTAGTTATGAACTGCTCAGTACGATAGTCCTGTTTATATGCATATATCATCTTTGTATCTGAAGTTATGAATATTGGCTTCATATCTTATCTTGAAGATGTGTTGTATGCCTGGATGACACCTCCCAGATAGGTTTACATCACGGCTAGATAGCTTTGTGTTGATGGCCCATTAAGGACACTCAGCTCACAATGGGCAATTGGAAAAAAAAAAAAAAAACTCATCGAGCCCAGTAAGCCTTTCCTGTGGATGACTCAGACAGCATGTGGCCATTGTCCATCCCTGTGATTCAGCAAACCATGCAAGGACATGTGACACAAGACTCCATCTTTTGCCAGTAATTTTCCACGCTCATGTGACCCTATAGCCCATACTGGGCTAGTAACTTTCCATGTACCTAGGCTGGGCTATAAATTGCAAGCTGGGACATCACTGTTTTGCCTTATTCCTACTTCAATTCTCTGGACTGAAGATTTACAGCTAAAAGGAGCGTTTGGAACAACGAATTGAGGACTTCCAATCTTTTGGACGTTATCAGAGAGTTTTGCAAGCCAGCAATCTATTCCATTACTTCTGTGATCCTGATCTATGAACACTGAATATCATTTTGTATGTATACGATTCTTTAACCATTCAATAAGTCTCTTTTTATTAATAAAATCTCTAGTTAGTTTACTAAGGATTGGCAGGCAACATAGTATTTGGGGAAGATATGAGATTCATACTGACCTAGAGGTAAGTGTCTGATCTTTTGGGGTTAGCAGAACCTCACATATGGTGAATTAGGTTTTCAGTAACCTCTCACTATATTAGTCCTGTTTGTCTGGATGGGAGTCAAGGGCTGGAATGCCTAAAGGGGTTTGTGTTTGGCTTTTTGTTAACCACGGTGGTGATTAAGAACCTCTTTTGATACCGGTTTGGAGAATCAAATGATAGAATAAACCACCAGTTTGGCAGGATTATCTGCCCTACTCCTTGCAGTCTGCCCTGAATGTGACAGTCTCAGTATGGTCTGTCACAGGCACCTGATCACATTTTGCATAGTCTGGTTAGGATACACATTGCTATAAGTCAATTGGGTTTTGGATCAGAACCCCTAAGCTATTCAAAATTTAAATTTTGATATTGAGAGTTTTACGGGTTAAAGATTAGTAACAATGAATGAGCCACAAACATACGAGGGTCTTGACAGAAAAGCCCTTGAAGATGTGTGCTCACAAAAAAACAAAAAACAAAAAAAAAACACAAAACACACCACCACCCACACACCACACCTCAGATCAGGAACTGAGAAATTTGCTCATGGGCAGTGAGCAGAAAGCAGGATCTCTGCCTTCACGTGCCCCAGGTGCAGCTACAGCTGAAGTAATCAAAACGCAAGCACTGGCAGACAAGCAGCATCTTGAGCACGAGAGAGAAATGTCAGATCTTCGATTGAAGGAGAAGCAAAAGATTCCTCAGATGGAAAAGGAAGCTAAGGAGAGAGCTAAGGGAACTTACCAGAGACACCTAGCCAAGGCTGAAATCAAAAGGGAGGCTCACTTGAGGTGAATGGAACAGTAGAGGCTGAAAAAGAAGCTCACTTGAGACAGAAAGAAGCTGCTACAGTGCAACTCCAAGTGACAGAAGAGCAAAAGAAACTATCACAGCCTGAAAATCCATCTCATCTCAGTAGCAAAAATTGGGAAAGACTATGTCCCATTTCTAAAAAGATACTGATGATGTGGAAGAATTTCTGTCTAGCTTTGAATGACAGCGTGATGTTCACCAGATTCCAGATGTGCCACGGATGGCTGTCCTACTAACCAGATTGACTGGCTGAAAAGCTAAAGAGGTATTCAATGAGCTGGGGTGCAAGAGGCTTTGAATTATGTAAACTATAGGATACTGTGTTAAAGCAGTTTAAGGTTACCCTTGAAACGTAGAGGTTAAAATTTAGAAATTTTACCATACCTAATGTTTCTTATGCTGAGTCTACTCAAACTTCTGGGTTTTGTTAAGTGGGTTATGGGAGCAAAAGCTTATGGGAACTTTGACAAACTTCTAGACTTAATTTAATTGTCTCAGAACAACTAGTTTGCTACTTTCATGTGACAATATTGTCAAGCCACAGAAAGTTCCTTCGATTCATCGTGGCAGAGCACCATTTTCAGTACACAGTACCCTCCATTCAGCCTCTCTTCTGCCCCCCAGGTTTTCACCAAATGCCTGGTCATTTTTACAGCTTATCTCAGGAAGAAGGGAATTTTCATCTTCCCGTATCTGGACAACTGGTTACTGTTGAGCAGATCCTGAGAGAAAGTTCTTGCTCATGTTGGCATCACACTGTACTTGCTCAACCATCTGGGTCTCATCCTAAACACCGGGAAATCAGCCTTGGCTCCCACTAAAAAAACCTGAGTTCATTGGGGCCCTGTTAGATTCCACTACTCGAAAGCATTTCTGCTGACTGACCATTTTCAGACAGTTCACCACCTTTGACTCAGCCTTCCACGACAGTTCAGATATGCCTGAGGTTCTTGGGCCATGTCTGCTTGCATGCACGCAGTCCAATTTGCAAGGCTACCCCTTCGTCCCCACCCCTTTAAAAGTGGTTCAGGATGGTTTACTGTCCCACTCTTTACCCTCTAGATAGACTGGGCCATCTTCTTCCACTGGTCCTGGACTACTTGCAGTGGTGGATGCATCAACAGAATGTTTGCCACAGCATTCCCTTAGTCGGGACCTTGCCAACCAGGCTGGTTGTTACCGATGCCTCCCTGATAGGTTGGGGAGGGTGCACCTGGCGGTCCCTGAAAGTGCAGGGGCTGTGATCGGAGCAGGAGGCCTCACTGCATATCAGTGTGCTGGAGCTTTGGGCCAACTATAATGCATTTCAGAAACATATCAGATACTCAGTTGTTCACAAACTTACTGACAATACCATTGTGACGTGAACTATGTGAACAAACAAAAAGGAGCACACTCCAGGTTGCACTGACTGGGGGCAATCAAGCTGTGCCAGTTCTGCATCAAGGAGAACGCTACTCCTATAGCCACTTGCTTGCCCGGGGTTCAGAATCATATTGCTGACCATTTCAGCAGATATTTTTTCCTGAGTCATAAATAGGGCTCTTATGAGTCATCTTCACTTCTTTGCACATCCTGACAAATCAACCTGTTTGCTACAACGGACAACAGAAAACGTCATCTATTCTTCCCTCGGGGGAGCATCAGTTCAAGATCCCAGTCTGAAGCTTTCCAGCTCCACTGGCAGTTGGCTCTCCTGTATACCTTCCCTCTATCGGGATCATTCCTCAGGTCATCCTCAAGCTCAAGGTGGAACAAGCCAAGCTCATTCTCATTGCCTCAGCATGGCCAAGGCAGTGCCAGTTCTCTGACCTTCTCACACTGCCTATTCTGGTTCCCATACTGCTTCCTCCCCATTCCGACTTCCTCATGCAGAACCAAGGCCACACCTTGTATCCCACATTCAGCTCCCTGCATCTCACAGAGTGGCTGCTGCATGGCTGAATGAGAAGGAAGAGCTGTGTTCAGTGGTTGTCCACCAAATCTTCCTTAACAGTAGAAAACCCTCCACCAGTATGGCCTAATCAGCGAAATGGAAAGGATTTTGATGTGGTCACTGGCCCACAGAATCCAGACTGGCCTCTATCCAAGACATTTTATAGTACCTGCTGCACCATCAGTCACTGGGGTGTATGTTTAGTTCACTGAAAATGCATCTGGCAGCGATATCAGCATTTCATCCCCCTCTCCATTCAGGGAAGATGAATCTTCTCCAATGCCATGGTAGCAAGATTCTTTAAAGGGTTTCTTCATCTACATCCTCTGGTCAGAGCCTGTTCCTCTGTGGGACCTTGACTCAGTCCTAGCAGCCTTAATGAGACCTCTATTTGAGCCTGGCATCTTCTCCCTTTCACTTTCCTGTCAGAAAACTGCATTCCTGGTAGTAGTAACATCTTCCAGGGGAATATGAGAGTTTCAGACTCTGATGGCAGAGCCACCTTATAAACAATTCTCCAAAGACAAAGTGACTTTACGACTGCATCCAAAATTTTTGTTTAAGGTGGTTTCTCAGTTTCATGTGAACTAGGTGGTAGATTTACCTATGTTCTTTCCCAGGCTTCATTCATGTCTGGAGAAGCAGCGTCTCCATATTTAGATGTCAGATAACGTCTAGCTTCTGTCTGGACAGGACTAAACCATTTTGTGCTTCATCTCATTTGTTTGTGTTATATGCAGATTGCATGAAGGGTCAAGTGGTCCCTTTGCAGATGATCTCCAAATGGATAACACATTGCATTAAGATGGCATATGAAATGGCCTCTGCTATACCCCCTCCGTGGGTGCAAATTCATTCTAAAAGGACACAAGCAAAGTCCTAAGTGTTCCTTGGTGATGTGCTCATATTGGACATTTGCAGGGCTACTATGTGGTTGTCGATACAAATGTTCACAAACCATTATTCCTTAACCACATCTTCCAAGGTAGAGGCAGGCTTTGGTGGAGCAGTCCTTCAGTCTTTGTTTAGGCAGATGTCAATCTGCTTCCTGGTGGGTACTGCTTGCAGGTCACTTAAGTGGAATATACAGCTGCATCTAACCCATGAAAGCTTATGCCCAAATAAATTTGTTAGTCTCTAAGGTGCCACAAGAACTCCTCATTATTTTTGCTGATACAAACCAACATGGCTGCCACTCTGAAACCAGTTACTTACTGTAACTGTTCTTCAAGATGTGATGCAGACATGTATTCCACGACCCACCGTCCATCCCCTCCGCATCAGTGTCTTGTTTCTGGGCGTTTGGTGCAAAAGAACTGAGGGAGGGATGTTGTCGCCTCATGTCTCCAGGGGAGGTGCTAGGGCTACAAGGCATGAGCACTGTCCCTCTATGGGTACCGCTAGGCAAATTTGTCTGGCTCTGATGCACTGGGTGCACACAAACCTAAGTGGAATACACATGTGCATCATATTTCGAAGAACCACATTAACAGGAAGTAACTTTTTTCAGCAGAATGAAAGCAAAAGCCATATGACTGCACAAGGACATATTCACTCTCAGAGTCTGAGCAGAACTGTAAACCAAAGATAAATCCAAGTTATTTTATCACCTGAAAAGGAGGATCGCATTGTGGTTAAAGTATTGGACTGGGACTCAGTATTCATGGCTTTGTTACAGACTTCATGTGCGACTTTGGGCAATCCACTTATGACACTCACCTGGCAAGACTTGAGCATGTAGGAAATTTCATTCACGAGTAACATTGCAAACACTCAAGTACAATTGTAACTTTATTCGTGCTAGTTAAGTTAATATGTCCTTAAGTATTTCCAGAATCAGGGCCTAATTCTCTTTTGTGGCTAAATTCTTCATCTATAAAAATGCAGATAAAATACAAATTTGGTACAGAAATTACTGGGTGAAATCCTTTGGCTTTCATTATACAACAGGCTAGGCTAGGTCATCATAATAGTACCTTCTGGCCTTAAAGATTTATACATTGCTTCCAAACAGAAGTTCTGTGAGGATAAATTCACTCATGCGTTACGGTGAAGGGAGTAATTTAAGTAGATAGAGAATGTTCTTTCCAAATGAATGGATTATCAGTTAAAGATCTGGATGGAGTAAAATTAATCCTCCAGTTTAAAAATATTAATAATTCTCAATATTTATATAATACATGACATGTTTTGTAAAACACCATATAAACATTAACTAATTAATCCACACAACACCCCTGCGAAGTAGGAGAGTAATCATATTCCCATTTAAGAAATAGGGAAATTGAGAGTTTGAGTTGAGTATTGAATGATTTTCCCCAACACCATGTATCATGTTAATGGCAGAATTTAGCTCCTAGTCCTATGCTCATTCCATCTGACCACGCTGCCTTTAACTCTGTACTATGCAATTATCTGTTGGTAAAACAGAAGCTATTCTTAATAAATGACAACTAAGATAAACAATTTTAGAGTACCTGATTCTCATGCATTTTCTGGTAAACTAAAATGGACTCTGTCTCATTATACCTATAACCTGATATACTCATCAGTCAGTCCTTCATATGCCTTAATGGCCAGGCAAGATTACATTTTCAGTACATCAGGAAGACAGAATCCTTTGCAACATGTTGAATAAAATCAATCTTTTTTCTCTGCAAAGCATATAGAATCCACAATAACTCTTTGTACTCTTCTGTAATGAGCTGGATACAACAAAAGGAAACATCTGCAGAATATACAAAAAACTAGGCAAAGTAATGTAATTTTCAACAAAACAAAATCCTTCCAGATTATGGTAAAGGAGAAATTATTCATCTTTGATATATTTGGTCTGATTTTAGTCCATTATTTAGCAAACCATTCATATTCACCAAAGCACATACATAACTAACACTGACTTCACTACAATTTAACATAAGTCAATAGAACTAAAGCACTACTTGGACACTGTGCTGAATTGGGATCTCTATTACTATACTGTGCAGTCAAATTGATAAGAAATTAAACATGTAACAAGGTACGAAGTGCTTGCTTGCTGGAAAGCAAACAGATAATTACTCCTTGATTATTCTTTTCGGGTATACGGCGCAGACCATTGAAGCAGGTTTGGTGACTGATCGTGCAACTGAGCTCTCAGAGACAATATGAAGAACTATAAAAACAGCTACAGAGAAAGGTCTCAGAGAAGGCAGAATTACACACTCAGTTGTTAGAGTAAAAGGGTGGGTCTCTATTTGCTAGCATAAATGCATTTGCTTTCTCGTTCCCAGATTATAAGCCTTGCACTGTAAAAGTCTCAAGAAAACAGGGAGGAAGAGGAGAAAGCTTGCAGAGTGAAAAATTTCTTTTCGCTCTTACCAGGTGATCCACTCCACTAGTTTGCAGACACCTGATCAGTTTTCTTCTGACTAATTTTTTAGACTATTTATTGGGTAACGGACCAAGTTTCACATTCAAGGTTATGCTCTGTTGACATCAAATCCTCATTCTGGAGTCTGTCTGGAAAGCTGCCTTAATTGGACAGTTGGAATTTTCCTGTTCCATAGGGAAATCCCTGGGTGGAATAAATCAGTCGAGAGCTCCAAGTCTTCCTCTCCTGATCCTTCCTCACACTGGAGGCATATCTGTGTAGGCTGAGAGGGGGAAGTGAGGTGGCCCAGAGTTTAACTGCTGATGTAACTTAGGAGTTGCCCAAGGACGCTTCTACATTGCAGCCAGGAGTGTGCTTTACTGCACATGTAGCTGTACCTGCACCAGCTATACTCTAGTTAGCTTGCTAAAAATAGCAGTAAACTGTGGTGTGGGCTGTACCAGCCTGTCTGACCCCCTGCATAGAGAATTGCTGGGCAGCCCGTGCCAAAGCCTGCACCACTCTCTTCTCACTGCTACTTTTAGTGAGCTAGTTACAGTAAAGCTAGTGTGGGTATGCCTACGTGAGCTGCAAGTCACACATCTGGCTGCAGTTTAGACATCTCTACTGAAGAGTCTATATTTTTCCATCTGCTTGGCCCCTCAAATGTCACATTCCCTTTCAGACCAAACAGTGAATTACTGTACTAACACCTATCCAGCTTAATATCTATGCTATTTAATTTACACTACTAAAGTCAATATTAGAAGTCTAAAGAGTACATTGCTAACTTTCATATATCCACCTTTGAAATGAACAAGAGTGTTCCCAAAATTAGAGTCGATAAAAGCAAAAAAACTGATTTTACAAGTCAGATGTCCAAGCACTTCCAGGAATTGTGTAAGTCCCTTCCTTGAAATTGTTTAATGTCCTCATGTAGTAATGATTTAATACGCTGTATGCAATACCAATTCATCCACAATGATATCATGTTCTAGGAATTGGTATAAGTTGCTCCAGGCTGAGATAATACAAACAGTCAATTTAAACCTCAATTTGAATTAAAACTAAATTATGTTATAAGAGAGCTGTCAATTCAGGCAGAAAATGAGTGTGAGTTGGTAGATGTCTGAAGGTTTTCAGTGAAGCAAAGCTCTTTGTATAGTTGTTGAACCTGAGTTTTAATCTATAAATGAGGTGGTTACTTAATTTGAATTTTATTATGAACCATGAGCTGTGGTAACATCCTCTTTCAGCTTAGAGAAACCTGCTGAGTAACAAAAGGGTGAACAGGCATGAAACACTACACATCACTGGAAATTCAGCATGTCTAATTAATCATGTAAAGAATTGATTAATTAAAAGTTTGCAATAGAAAAAAAAGTCACCATCATACTAAATTCTTTTTGTAAATGTAGAGCTATTCTAATTATGAGCAATCGGCAGGAAACTGATTTATAGAAGGTAATTACAATTACTTGTGAGCCTGTAGAAAGTCTCCATTGGGTACTATATGCGATAGCAAAATGTTCTGAACACCAGAAATCGCAAAGCTAGAGGAAATATTGAATCTAGAATTCTGTTAGATCCTTTTGTGTGTCTCCCCAAGATTAAATTTTTAAGCACACAGAACTGCATTGCTGTGTTTTTTTTTTTTTTGTTGAGAGTAAAGGAAGAGCTATTAAAACTCAAGGTTTGCCAACAGTTATCACACAGTTACCCCAAATATCTTCAACTATAAGTACAGGGGATAATTATGGTAATCACAGATAATACTGTCTAGTAACTATAGGCAAACGCTAAACTTTTTTTTATGGTGACCTATTTGTTTAGAGACTAGTGTGCTGTAAAATTCATGTGTTTAGTTTGAGAACCAAGTTCTTGCTTTACTCTCTGCTGGTTTGAGTTTGGACGGGACACTGGGCAAAAAATAAGAAATGCTTGTTTGTTTGTTTTTTAAATGAACAAGACCTTAAACCAGTCTCCAGTGAAATAATTATAATGCCTAAATCTTATTCTATTATTTAGTCTGCTTTTTAAAATGAGTGGCCCAAATAACTGAGAGGACAATGCAGCTGGCACTCCTTCCTCTACAGCAGTGGTTCTCAACCAGGGGCTCAGGGGCCCCTCGGGCGGTCTGCAAGCAGGTTTTAGGGGGTTTGCGAAGCAGGGCCAGTATTCGACTCACTGGGACCCAGGACAGAAAGCTGAAGCCCTAGGCTCTGAGCCCCACACTGCGGCTGAAGCCAGAGCCTCAGCAACTTAGCTTTGCGGGGCCCCTGTGGCCTGGGGCGCCAGGCAATTGCCCTGCTTGCTGCCCGCAATGCCAGCCCTGGCTTTTATATGCAGAAAAACAGTTGTGGCACAGGTGGGCCATGGAGTTTTTATTGCATGTTGGGGAGACTCTGAAAGAAAGAAGTTGAGAACCCCTGCTCTACAGTACAAATAAATCACGTACCAGTACTAATTCTCTTCTCAAAACTTGGATCTCCTGTAGGACACAGCACAAGGCTATCAGCACTGAAGTCTCATCAGGATGGCACATTATATCTTCTCTCTGGTAAATTTATAATATAGGACCAAATCCTGCTGCTCCTATTCATTTACTACTTGGGCAAAAATGTCCATCGACTTCAGAGTGAGTTCTGCTGAGTTAAGAAGGTATAGTGCATATAGCATGAAATGGTGCTATAGAAATACTATCTATACCTGTTGTTTAACATTTATATTGCATAGCACCTAGTGGCCAGTACTTGCACTGCTATCATCCCCTTCATACCCAATTATGGAAGATAAAGCTCAAAGTCTGCAGACTGATTCTCCTGGTTTGGAGTCTTGTAAACATAAGGAAGAGAAATTGCTGGCAAACTCAACCCAAAACAGAAGACGCTTTGTTTGTCCAAAAACTACAGAAATCTATGGCACATTGAACTAGCACGTCACACTTTTAAAAGGGCCCATGTTAAATAAATGTATACGTTATATTTATGAGGAATATATATAAGGCAATATCTGAAATATACAAAAACTACAGATGCATAAAAGCTACACTGCTATTGCTAAGCTAGCCTAAAATATTTATGTGGTAATTTATCTGTAGAAGATGCAAGCTGGTGTTCTTCAAAGTGTTTTAAATATTTACTATAGGTAACAATAGCAAACATGTTATGCACACATTACAATATCAAGCATCTGTTTCTGTTGCAGGTAAACGGACATAAAAGTGCAAAGTGCTGAAGTGGTAAAACCCTAGATCTGAAATTAACACTATCAAGAGGAACGTGGGTGGTACCCTGCATGCTATATTATTGCAGTCCTTTCTAGTTACGTAACAAAATAAGAAAGCAACACACGGATTTGCACTGAGAAGGCAGCCTGGCCATCCCTTCAGGGGTAGAGACATTTTTTTAAATGAATCTATAACATTACCTGTGGGAAGCAGCTATGGTGAACTTATGCCAAAATATGGATTTCAACTGCTTTGCTTATAAGGCTTTGGACAAAATTACGACTGCCTTGAAAGAGCATTCCAGAAACAAAGGAAGCAGCCATTATTTGGCTGCTTACGCTCCAAGAATGGAAGGTGCAGAAAACTGGTCAGGGCTTCCATCCCTCTGAATGGAAAAATTCTGACTTATGATTGGCTCTGCCAGTGAGCATGAAAAGTGCTCACCTGGGTGCGCACTACACCTACTCCAATACAGAAACTACCACAGGTAAACATGCTGTACACAGTGCCAAAGGAGGGATTTTCCCTTCTCCTGCATTGTGAAGGCATGATGTCTGCTCCAATACTTTGGTGATGAGGGCAGTATAAATTCCAGCCAACCAAGATAGATTAGATAGACCAACATCAGCCACCACCACTTGGGCAGAGGACCTCTATCCTGGCATGCCTCTGTTTCCAGGAAACATAGAAGGGCCCTTTTGGCAGAATCTCCGGCATAGGTGCTGGAACTATGGGTGCTGGCTTGAAGTGGTTTCCATCTTATACAGGGTTTACAGTTTGGTTCAATGACTCTCAGCACCCCCACTATACAAATTGTTCCAGTGCCCCGATCTCTGGTCTGCTACATCCCTTTTGCGTGGCACAAACCAGAAACAGCCACTAGAAAATACCCTCTGTGTTGGAGAAGTCTACACTGGTGCAATGCTGGCAGAGGGGGTCTGACCGCTTCCTGCACCAGCAGCCCCTTTCCACCCTGGCAGAGGGAGCGTGTCGCCAGGGTGAGACACCTCAGCTTCATTAACCCGCACATGGGCAGGGCAGCATAGAATCAAAGCCGTAATTGGTTCCCTGCCTCCCCTTCCTCCACTTTGAACAGAGTAGGCCACAGTAGAGAATTGAGCCCCTTTGTGTTTTGTTATTATATATATTACCATAACACCAACGAGCACAAGCCAAGGAACAGGACCCCTCCAGGTGCCGAACAAACAGAACAAAAAATATAGGCTCTTTGAGGCAGGGACTAGAGTCTGAGACAAGAACCAACAGAGCCTCAGACAGACTGATGTGGGACTACAAGCAAAGGATAAGACAATAGTGGCCAACATTATAGACTGTGATATCAGGATGGTTTTAAAAGGAGGACAAGGAATTCATTTTCAGGATGTTTACAGGGAGCATCGCCCAAGCCTGAGGGGCACTATAACAGAAAACATGCAGGGGCTTGTTTGAAAATTTAACAAGTGGGCAATGGAGGCTGACGTAGGCCGATCAGAAGCTAACCTTTCAGTACTGAGAGATGACAAGGAGGATGGGGATAAATCATGAAGGGCCTAGAAAGTGAAGACCAGTAGCTTATGCTTGCTACAATAAAGAGGGAGCCAGTGAAGGGATGCTGCAAAGAGCGATGTGGTCAAAGCAATGAGCTAGGAAAATGATTTTTGCAGCAGCATTCTGAATGGATATGAATGGGGCAAAACTGCATTTGTCAAGGCCAGAGAAAAGGATGTTGCCGTAATAGAGATGTGAGCTGATGAGAATTTTAGCTGTGTGGATGGATAGAAAAGGCCATATATTAGAGCTGTTATGCAAAAAGGAAGGGCAAGTCTTAAGCATAGCCTGGAAGTGAGGACCTAGAGACCCGAGTCAAAGATGGCACCCAGGTTGTGGGCCTGAGTGACTGGTAGAATACTGGTATTGTCCACAACAATTAAAAAAGGAGGTAATGGGGGAGGTGTGTGGTTGGTGGTGAAGATTAAGAGCTCTGAGCTCTATTCAGTCCCATTTACACTGCAGGCAGAGGGTTGGGCAAAAAGGCTAAAGGCAGAAAGTATCCAAAAAAAGGAGACTTTTTAAAAAAACAAACAAACAAAAACAAAAACAAAAAAAACCACCCAAGCCTCAACACAGTGTGTGTAAAAGGCATATACTTTCTTTACTTCAAAAAACAAACAATGGATTTAAACTGATGTGTGATTTGTAAACATTAGTCTCTTCTGGCTTGACCATAGTGGATTTTTTTGAACTATTTTTCATTTTAAGAACTCAAAAGGCAGCCTCCACAGACTGCTATGTAGCCAAGTAAAAGATGCAATTAAAATCAAAACAGTATTATTGCTTGTAGACAGACTAGCACTCACTTTCCATAAGAACCCACTTGCCAGACAGAGTATGGTCTTGAGCAACTTGAATATTAATGAGCTAGTTTTTACAACATAATTTGGGCCCACTTGACAATTTGCCATTTCTGCTCAAGAGAGGAGTGGAATGAGGATAAGTCCTGGACTGGCAATGGAATTTACCATCTTACACCAATAGTAGGGTGATATTTATTTTAAAAGTAGCTCTCCGCATACTCACCTTGCTGGATTTCATACATAACCATTTTCAAGTACTTACTAAAAGTGAGCACTTGTGCATTGTAACCATTTTTCTTTCTTAAAAGGATTTTTATTTGAATATAAAAAACGTGAGTGCTGTACTATATTTGTAAAACAGGACATATTACATAGAAGAGGGAAGTATCATACAGCAGAAATGCAAAATGCAATTTAAAATGCATCTGAATATAACTTCTAGAATCTATTAAACCCAAACAAACACAACAAGGCTGTGTCATCTCACTCTGAATGCAGCTTTGTGAGAGCAAAGTGCTGGGGAAGAGAAGGTTCAGAATTCATGGAAACAGTACATTATCTCCAAGCAGCAGAACTAGTTTCCTACTGACTCACTGTCAGGTCCTCCAAGGAACAATCTTAGAAAAAGCCAAGTTCAGGCTGAAGTAATTTAAATTAAGCGTCAAGAAAACAACAGGAAAGGATCAAGTTGGGACTCTCTCCAGTGTGTGTCTATTGGGTTACAGTAAGTGTGAAGAGGGCATGCTACTTGATCACAGTATGTTATTCCTGAGTGGAAACTGGGAAACTTGCAGAATTTCCTTGTAATTTTTTTCAGAGGTGTCTTCTCCCACTCTCCAATAAAAAGCACGATACTAGAACACCTCAGCTAGGGGAGACATAGGATGGAGTCCCTCCAGCACCCAGGATGCACTGTCATCTCTCAGTATCAACAGAAGTGGAGTGTTCATTCTGCTTCTCAAATAGATGCGATTGCAGTGAACTAAAAAGCAATGGAGTTCCTAATGTTCTAATCCCATATGTCAAAACCAAAACATTTGGTTTCAGCTTCTGCTGAAAACTTTTAACTACTTGTATCTGCAGCCTGGGCGGAGAGAAATCCGTGACTGTAAAAGGCAGACTTTAAATTTAGCCATGCCTTAAGTATAATTAAAATATATATTTTTTGAAAAAATACTGCTCCCTTTTTCTTAGAACAGCTTCCATAGTTACTTCAAAGTCTTCAAAGGCAAGAGGTGCCACAGAGAAACCACAGCATCTTCAGCCTTTGAAGTACATGTGGGAGCATCTCTCAGCAAAGAGAAACTGCTTTTAAAAAACAGACTGCAAATTTACTTACAGACAGGCTGTAACACAGCTCTTTCTTCAAGAAGTCATGGAGAGTGACTTCAAGCCCAGCCCTAGGGGAATTCAAAGGCGAAGATCCCACAGTCGTGGACTGAAGCTAGAAGGGAAAAGCCAGTTTGAGCAGACACAAGCTTTAGGATCCAACGGACTCCAGTGCTGATTTACTCATTTCAAATAAGTTTAAATGCAAGTTTAAAGTAAAAACGAACGCAGGAAAACACTTTGTTTCTGTTGTCTCCTCCCACCTCCCACCTATACTGATCTTGGGAGCCTGCTATAGCTAGGGCCTTACCAAATTCACAGTCCATTTTGGTGAATTTCAGAGTCACTGCATTTTACAAATCTTGAATTTCAGTTTCAGATATTTTAAATCTTAAATTTCACGGTGTTGTAATTGTAGGGGTCCTGACCCAAAAGGGTAATCATGGGGGGGTGTCACAAGGCTATTATAGGTGGGTGATGGTATAGCCACCCTTACTTCTGCGATGCCTTCAGAGCTGGGCACCCAGCCAGCAGCTGCTGCTGCTCTCTGACCACCCTGCTCTGAAGACAGGGCTGCCATCAATGCAGAAGTAAGGGCAGCATGATATGGTATTCTCACCCTTGCCTCTGTGCTGATGCTGGCAGTGGCACTGCCTTCCGAGTTAGGTGCCTGGCCGGCAGCCACCGTTCTCCGGCCATCCAGCTCTGAAAGTAGAGCAGAAGTAAGGGTGGCAATACCATGACCCCCCCAACACACACAATAGGCTTGTGATCCCTTTGGGTCAGGACCCCCAGTTTGAGAAATGCTGGTCTCTCCTCTGAAATCTGTATAGTAAGGCTAAAAGTACACAAAAAGACCAAATGTTATGGGGGACACCAGATTTCACGGTTTGTGACGTGTTTTTTCATGGCCATAAATTTGGTAGGGCCCTAGCTATAGCTAACAATCTCTGGCCTGTGCTTCTAGTATTGCCCTTATCCACAAAAGCTGGAAGGGTTGTAAAGCAATCAGATCACTTCTTTCTTGCAGCCTGTTTTATTAAACATTGGTGTTTTTTCCCTTGAAAACAAACCTATGGCATAGGGGACCTGATAAAAACCCACCTATCCTAATATGCCCTTCCATCAGGAGAGTCTGCATCCTCTGTCTAACTTTGCTGCTACGGTCCCTCACTAGTTAGTAGATGTGCACTATTAAGGGGGAGGGAGTACACACATTAAGAGGGAAATATTCCATGCTAGACATCATCTCAGATGCCCACAAAGTTCACTAAGAGAAAGCTGGTTTCAGGGATCAGAGACAGCAGGTGTCAGGCAAAAGAAACACGGTGTTCTAGATCTGCAGCAACAAAAATACAATAGCAGAGCCAGTACCAGATTTACCCTGGCGCCGGGCCCATGGTCCAAAGGGGCCCCAGCCCGGCCCGATCTTCTCTGCCCTCCCCCTACACCACTCTCTCCTGTGGGGGCAGAAGCTTGATGCTGCTGGCTCCTGCTGCACCAGGGCAAGCTCCGCCGGAAGCCAAGCTCCTCCTCCACCTCTTCCCCCAGCATGCTACATTCCCGCGCCTCCCTGCTGCCGATCAGCTGTTTGCCAGCAGGAGGGAGGGGGAAGAGCGGAGCCACAGCACGCTTGCTGCTTCAGGAAGAAGGAGGAGAAAAGGTGGGGTGGCGGGGGCACCACCTCATACCCCCTGCTATGAGAACCTCCCATGACCCCAGCCCTCTGCCCTGACCCCTGCACCCCCCTTCCACACCCCCAGCCTCCTGCCTTGACTCCTGCACCCCCCGACATCCCCACCCCAAGCACCAAACGAGAGCTCCTGCGCACGCGTGCACACACACACACACACACACACACATTCCCACCTGCACCCCTCACACCAAACAGGAGCTGCCCCAGGTAAGCGCTCCACACCCCAACCTCCTGCCCTAACGCTGAGCCCCCTCCCTCACCCTAGCTCCTGCCCAGACCCTGCACCCCAACTCTTTTTACATTTTTTTAAATAAAATCGGTCTTATCCAAAGCACTTTGCAATAGTTAGCTAATGGTACAAACAATATTTGGAAAGATCATTAAGTGGTCCGCCGAGACCCTCTGCAAATTTTCAAGTGGTCTGTGGAAAAATAAATTAGACTACAAGATCAATCAAGATACCTCATTTTATTTTCCATTTACTTCCCATTACTTGTAGGAGGAGGATGAAGAAAAAAAAAGAATGAAAAACAGGGGTGGAGGGAGATGAGAGAATGTTCTTTTTCTTAGCCCAAGGAGGGGCCCCAAATTGAAGCTGAGCACAGGGCTGGGGGGCCCCACTAAATCTAAATCCACCTCTGGCTGTCACCTCACCTGGGCTGGGGATACTGTGTAACTGATCCCCACAGTCTCCAACCTACCTGGGCAGTACAGCAGACATGGCCCTGCCCATTAGCTCCTCTCCACTCCCTAGCCCACCCACCACTTGCTTCCCCCTTAAGGCTTAGCCCTCTCACTTTTAAAAATAATTGCTTGCCCCTCCCCACCTAAGGCTTTTCTGGCAGCCATGTTGCCAGGTATCCAGTTTTAGACTGGAAACTCCAGTAGAAAACGGGACCCGAGTGTCCGGTGAGCAGCGCTGACTGGAAACTAAAAGTGAGGTTATAGGAGTATCCACATTAGCCTTCGCTCCTCCCCACTCCCAACACCCACCCCAGAAGGCTGGAAGAGAACCTGCCCTGCTGCTGCGGGAGGAGGGGGGGCAGCTCAGTGCAGAGAGAGACTAAGAGAATGGGCTAGAACCAGGTAGATACCCACTCTATGTGGGCAGGGGAGTCCTGTTTACTCCCTCTCCAGCCCTGCTGCACTTGCAGTTTACCTCTGGCTCCTCCCTGGCTCCAGGGACCAACCCTAGCTCCCGCCCCACTGTGCTTTTGCCCCCCGGCCCTTTTTACAATCATTCCCCAGAGGGGCCCACAAAAACTTAATCCGGCCTTGAGCAGAGCCCACACCACTGTGTTTCTCAGCCTGAAGCCAAACATTCCTTTGGAGGGGGCAAAGAGCTCAGGAGCCTCACCTCACAGACCTGTTTTCTTGCAAGGAGCTGGACCCTGCTGCCCATCCTCTCCCAGAAACATTACTTCTCGTTTAGGGCTTGATCCTACCACAAAGAAATCAATGAGGGTGTTACCATTTTATTCCTTTTTAGTGAGGTTCTTACACTGTAGCATCTGAGCACCATGCAGTCATGTGCTAAGCAACATGACTGCACATTTGTCATGTGTTGCTTGTTCTTTCACCCTCTCCCCAGCGTGGTAGAGTGTCTTGGTTCAACCACGTGTGTTTTGTTTTGATATGTTTGGCTTTATTTGTATTTTTTACTTCAGTGGGAGCAGGATCAAGCCTTCAGTGGGACAGGAAGATAGCACCGTAGGCTACACCTCTACATTTCAAAGGTAGCTCTTTACAGGAGAGAGGATCTTGAATCATTCTCCTTTCTAGAGCTTGCAAAAGGGAGTGAAAGCAGATAGGAGAGGGACTGAGACTGTAAGTTCTCTGGGGCAGGTCGGGACTGTTTTTGTCCAGAGTTTTTATAGCGCTTAGCACAATGGGGCAGTGCTCCATGACTAGGGCGCCTAGGTGCCGCGGTAATACAAATAATATTCAAAACTTAAGACAATAAAAAGCTGACTCCAAGACCAGTTATAGTAAAAACAAATTCATTGATTTCCCTGCAACATTCTGGATAAACAAGACTTGCTGTCTTTAAAGGGAATCTTAAGATTTCAAGAAGAAAAATGTTTTTATTAAAAACGGTGTCTATAATCAATGAATTGACATGATCCTCAGCTGTCGGTGCTAGGATTCCAATAGGAAACCCTTCCCCGATTCTGCCTATAATCCAAAAGCTGCTGCTCCACTGCTTAACACTGGATAATTTTGTACATATTTTGCCCTTTCACAATAATTTGGGGGCCCCTGGGGTTAGTTTTTTTGAGGCAAATGTCCCCTTTGATCCCCCACCCCAATAGCGCAGGACCTGGCTGTGGAAGATGACTCTAGTCATGTTAGTCTTGTTATCCTTGACCAATATTACTTTAACTATTTGTGTGAAATCATCTGTAGAAAGGCTTCATTCTGAAGCCAGCCAAGCATTTGAAATCTCTCCAGCTGCTGACTACAGAGGAACCTGTAATATTATTCAGAGGTCCATTTCCACTTTATCCAGCACTTTGTACATAAACTGGTATGCTTCTCAGAAGCCTATGCAATCTGTATATTGAGAGACCATACATTTACAGTCACTGTTATTTTAGCTGGCAAATGTGGCTCAGACTATTCATTCCCTGTGCAGTATTTCTGCTCCTAAGGTAGGAATGATCATAACTTCAAAATTGTATTGACTGTCTTTTTAGTATAACACCTTATAGACTGGCTCCAGAACTAGTTTACTGAATATGCCAGTAATTTTATTACTGCCACAATCCTAAATAAATGCACAGGTCAAATATCTCCAAACCCTATTTTTCTTTACCTTCTATTTTACAATTGCAATAGGACACTTCAAGTATATATTTTCTAAAGTACTAGTGAATTTTCAGGTTGAAGTAAGCTAGCTTGGCGCCTCCTAGGACACCTTTGGTATGCAATAAACCCCAGTCATACAATGCCTCTGATATGTTATTGCTTAATTATTACCTCCAACTTGTGAAAGATGTCAGAAGGAAATCTTCATTTGCTTTTTAGCCGAGATGGTTGCAGGGATGGATACATTGTGAAAAACAATGATAAGATCAACTTGCTACAAGATATTGCATTTCAAGGTATATAATTAGTGAATATATTTCAAGTGGCAAAATGTCTCAGAAAACAGTGCATTTCTCAAGCTCTCTCCTTCTCCATTATCTGCCTATAAATAGATAGATAGATATGGGAAAGGAGTGGCATTAAGTACTCCACAACAGTGCATATTAGATGCTCACACATGGAAAAAAGGCTCAGAGTTAACAATACAAGCTTACGTACTGTAAGGTCCTGAACCTCTACCATACGAGAAAGATACCAAGTTCTCCATTTCCTATTTGAATTTCAGCAACAAAAAAGAAAGAAAGAAAAGTCTACAGGTCTTCAAAATGTAACTTTGTTGAATATGGATAACTGTGAAAATGAGGTAGGCTTCTCTGTCTCTTCATATCTCATTTTCAACTGCCATATCTTGACTGCAGGTTTCACTAATTCTTTATCTCCTGAAAGATGCCAGCAAGAAATAACATCCCTTCAGGTATTAGCGTTTGACCTGGATAACTTCCTACTGCTCTCTGAACCAACCTCAAACAAAATCTACACAGAGCAGCTGAGATGCAAACAGAAATCTAAAGACCATATTAGAGATTGGATATTCTTGTATTTTTCTCTTTTGTCCTACACAGTCCTATTAAACAAGACTATACATATTGTATGTATCCAAAGCCTGGAATTGGGACACAGATGAGGAAGCACTCTTCTGGGACCTGGGTTCTTTAGAACTTGAGCCTGATAATGAATCTCCAGGGCAAACTGAAATCTTCAAAGGATTATCCAAGTCCTAATAATACATACATATGCTATGCTATGCAAGCAGGGGCGGTTCTGCCAATTTTGCCGCCCCAAGCAGTCGCCGCCGAATTGCTGCCACTGCAACAGCACCAGAGCTGCCACCGAATTGCCGATGCACCTGGAAGAGTGGCAGAGCTACCGCCAAATTGCCACTGTGGGACACAGATTGCCACCCCATTCTGCATGCCGCCCCAAACATCTGCTTAGAAAGCTGGTGCCTGGAGCCAGCCCTGTATACAAGATACTCCCTCTGGAGGGCCTGCATGATGCACTTAAAAGACTAGTAAGAGTAAAGTGAGAGAAAAATAAAAGACAAGCCTAGAAAAAGGAAGACACAGGAAAGAAAGCAATACAGAAGAGAAATAGATTCATTGTTCATCTGATCTGAAGCCTGCAGTTCAGCTCACTGTAGTTGGAAATGAAGTAAACCTGCCAGGATTAGTTTGAGTTTGAATTTGAAGAATTTCCTCCCTGCTACTCCGATAGGCCAATATCACAAGATTTCACCTTTATACAAGTTGGAACCAGAAAATAGGCCTCTTTCAATTTCAGATCCAACCAAAACAGCATGGCGAGGTATATCAGATAACTGTAACGCATTCCTTGGTTTTCTAGCTGCTTCAATCCCAGCCGGCTGGCTAGGGTTCTCAAAGGACATATACCAGTTGAGTGCACGTAGGCTCCCCCCTGCCTATGACCAGCGGTGTATTAACGCCTAGGCCAACAAGGCCTAGGCCTAGGGCGGCAAATTTGCAGGGGCGGCAAATTTATAATAGCAGCCAGAGGCCCCGTCCTAACTCCACCCCTTCCCCACCCCCTCCCTGCCCCTATTGGTCCCCTTCCCTCAGAGGTTCACAGTAGCCCTCAGTTTGGCCACTTTCATGGCTCAAATCTGCCGTTCACTCAGATAACCTCATCACTGGCTGGCATGGGAAAAAGGAAGGAGAACAATCCCCACAGTCTCTGCTGGTCTACCTAGTGGGTCAGGGGACAGGCCAGGGACCTTCCCCTCTGGGTGACCCACAGTCCAAGTCAACTCCTCCCGTATCCAACAGGGAGTTGGCGGTATGGGGGGAACCCAGGCCCGCCCTCTACTCTGGGTTCCAGCCCAGGGCCCTGTGGATCAAAGCTGTCTAGAGTGTTTTGTGTAACACCTGTGTGACAGCTACAACTCCCTGAGCTACTTCCCCATGGCCTCCTCCCAACACCTTCTGTATCCTCACCACAGGACCTTCCTCCTGATGCCAGATAGCGTTTGTACTCTTCAGTCCTCCAGCAGCACGCCCTCTCACTCTCAGTGTCTTGCATGCCCCTCATTAACTGGAGTGAGAGCCTTTTTAAACCAGGTGTCCTGATTAGCCTTAATTAATTCTAGCAGCTTCCCAATTGGCTACAGGTGTCCTAATTATCCTACCTGCCTTAATTAGTTCTAGAAAGTTCCTGAGTGTTCTGAAATAGTCCCTGTTATTTTACCCAGGGAAAAGGGACCTGCTTAACCTGGAACTAATCTACCTACCTTCGACCACTCTTTGTAGCCATCTGGCTTGACCCTGTCACAGCACGTACAGTAGAATCAACATTTACCAAAAATCAGATCAGTCACAGTCTAGTGATGGGTTAACAAAGTTTAGCAAACTGAACTACACCCACATTTTCTCACAATATAAGAGAGACACCAGTTCAAATGGATTTGAATCCAATTTCCAACCCCAGAGTGGGAGTTGGAGAGCTTTGGCTGCATGGGAAGTACCAGGCCAAGAAGAGTCCTTTGTTCCAGGACATCATCCTTGGAGCTAGGGGAGGAGAGAGAAAATGGCCTTGGTTGTAATTTGGGTACTTAGTACTTACTGTGTTAGTGCATATGATATATTAGGAGTTGATGTGAAGAGATCTTTTATCGGACAGGCTGTTATAACAGAGAAAATTAATAGCTGTGGTGTTAATGTAGAAATTAAAAGAAACTTTATTAGTGTTTGTGGATGGTTCATTCTCTCATGTGCCAATGTTAACATTTTATAAATATGCATATGCGCTGGCACGTCAGTATCAGCATATGCTTTCTTTCCCTCCCTGTCTGTCTGCAGGATGAAGTTTTTAAGTGTATTTACAGGAGTCATACATATGCTGTGAATTTTCATTCCTAGGTTTCTGGAGTCATAACAAAACTTAATAGTACATAACACAAAAACGGCCATACTGGGTCAGACCAATGGTCAATCTTGCCCAGTATCCTGTCTTCCAACAGTGGCCAATGCCAGATGCTTAAAAAGGAATAAACAGAACAGGGCAATCATCAAGAGATACATCCCCGGTTGTCCATTCAAATATTTGGTAGTCAGAGCTCAGAACACTCAGAGCATGGGGCTTTGTCCCTGACCATCTTGGCTAATGGCCATTGATGGACTAACCTCTATGAACTTATCTAATTCTTTTTTGAACCCATCTTAGCATTTAGACTTCTAGCATTTGTACACAAGCACTTTCAAACTGTGTCTCTTTTTCGTTGTCTTTCTTGATGTGATATAATTGAAAGGGACTATTTTTATTTGACTATTTCTCTTCAGTTCCTACCTGTACTTTATCAAATTTCCATTGTCTCCTCTTTACTAGGATGTAGAGATTCCCTGTTAATAGATCCTTCACTATGGGATGTATCTAGCCAAAGGACATGCTCCTCCGCAGCTGTCAGCTTTCCCACAGACTTTAGTTTTAAAACTTCTCTATGACCTTTTTAATTTTACATGCCAGCAATTTGGTTCTGTTTTGGTTAAGGTGGAGCCCATCCTTCCTGCATAGACTCCTCCTTTCTCAAAAGGCTCCCCAGGTCACAATAAACCTAAAACCCTTCTCTCTACACCATCTCATCCATGCATGAGACCCTGCAGTTCTGCCCGTCTAACTGCATGGGAAATTGGAACTATTTCAAAGAATGCTACCATGGAGGTCCTGGACTTCAATCTCGTACCTAGTGGCCTCCAGGACCTCTCTCATACCTTTCCCTATGCAATTGTAAAGTAAAGAAAGTTGTTTCTGTCATAATAAAATATAATATAATAAATAAATATAATAAAATATAGAAAAAGAATACCTTGGTATTGGTTGAATACCTCTGGCAAACAAATTTTGCAAGTCAAAACTGCCCGAGTTTTAATAAGAATAGTTGTGGCAATCAAAATATAAGGTGGCTGGAGAGCGAGGTGCATGTGTGAGAGGTTGGTTTTTTGTTTTAACTTTTCCCTTCAGCCAGTGGTTTCTCTGCATTCTGGAATCTGGTGCACAATCAAATGTAAATCAAGAACAATTAAGGTCTTGTCCCCCTTTTTACCCCGACTTGTGCCCCAGGGTTGTGAGTTCAATCCTTGAGGGGGCCATTTAGGGATCTGGGGCAAAAATTGGGGATTGGCCCTGCTTTGAGCATGGGGTTGGACTAGATCTCCTGAGGTCCCTTCCAACTCTGATATTCTTTATTCAACCAAGCAAGTCAACAGAACACAATCATGCACTTCAATGTCCTGATGTGACAAAGCACCTACTCTTAAGTCATCCACCAGTATCTTCAGAATTACTAACATGGCAAGAGAAAGTGACAGAAAAAGGTAAGTATGTTATCTTAGCTCTTCAGGAGAGGGATTTGGTTATCCCATGAAGAATTTAATAGGGAACATACAGTAGTTTACAAGAATTTACATTATTCCTTTCCTCTAAACTAAGACACTTTGCCACTTCATGTGAAGCCAATCAACTTATTACAAGGAAATCTCAAGAGGAAATACACAGGAGAAGGAAGAAGATATTTAACAAGGAGGATCTCTTGCTAATTAGACATAGCTTTGACATTATTATACCTTGTATTATAAGTACATAGCTCTGACATTGTTATACCATGTATTATAAGTACATGTAGAATAACTGGGAAAGAATATCAGAGAACGGGTCTCCTTCTATATACCATGTCCTGCAACATTACAGAAATAGCAGTGCACTGGGTACATCAGTCACACAGACAAAAAGCTCTCACCACAATGTTTTGGACTGAGAGTCTTACTAAAATGTAATACTGGTAGAGCTCAAAAATAAAAGGTTAGAGATACAAAACAACAAGAATAATTGCAGTCCCTATGCTCCCAGCAGAGCAGGGACTTCTCCCTCTATGCATCTTCTGGGCAATACTCATCCACAAATGTGGGAGACAGAAGAGCAGGAGGCAAGTACCTGGCTCCACACACTGCTCCACCAGCCTGTAGAGCTGACCAGGCATACATGGGGGAATGTTCTGCACATACTGAAAGGAGGTAGGGGACAGAATTTCACATGGACCTTACCCTGAGGAAGGCTTGCTCTACCCTTCCCTCAGCACATGCTGTGCCCCCAGGTCATAAACAGAACACTTATCTGGATGCAAGCAGGATGTGAATGAGCTCTCCTGGACATCTAGTGATGCCCTGAAGGAAAAGACTTCAGGAACAGACCGTATTTGCCTACACACATCTACTCTGCCTTCGTGTTCAGCAGACAGACCTGCATTGCCAAAGTGATCCATTTTGGCTGATGTTGGGTTACAGTTCACTTTAGTATTAAATGCAGGGGTAATGAATGTTATCCTTATTGTATGAGTGAAAAGGAGCAGAACTGTACTTAATGCCCTGATTAAGGGGGTCACCTTAAACTGAGCCTCTCTTGCTAACCAGGAGTTGGGATGCCAAATCCCACTGAAGATGAGAGGGGGTGAGGAACAGTGTTCTCACCTGGTGGTGTGGACTCTGCCTAAAGAGTCCTAGACACCATTTGACCCTCCCCTCCCCAGTGTTTAAAGACAGAGCTGGTTGTATTGAGTTGGGAGTCCTTGTTTCTGGGCAGTGATTACTAGAGCTGCAGTCACTGATGAACTAGTCTAGGGGTGTCATAAATATAAAGGGAAGAGTAACCACCTTTCTGTATACAGTGCTATAAAAGCCCTGCTGGTCAGAGGCAACATCCTGTTACCCGTAAAAGGTTAAGAAGCTCAGCTAACCTGGCTGGCACCTGACCCAAAGGACCAATAAGGGAACATGATACTTCCGAATCTTGGGGGGGGGGAGGGAGGCTTTTGTTTGTGCTCTTTGTTTATGTGGCTGTTCTCTCTTGGGACTGAGAGAGGCCAGACAGAAATCCATCTTCTCCAACCCATCCTAATCCAAGTCTCCAATATTGCAACCAGTATAGGTAAGCAGGGCAAGGTGGATTAGTTTATCTTTTGTTTTATGTGAATTTTCCCTGTGTTAAGAGGGAGGTTTATTTCTGTTTTCTGTAACTAAGGTTTTGCCCAGAGGGAGATCCTCTGTGTTTTGAATCTGAATACCCTGTAAAGTATTTTCCATCCTGATTTTATAGAGGTAACTCTTACCTTTTCTTTAATTAAAATTCTTCTTTTTAGAACCAGATTGATTTTTCATTGTTCTTAAGAGCCAAGGGTATGGGTCTGTGTTCACCTGTACCAATTGGTGAGGATTGTGATCAAGCCTTCCCCAGGAAAGGGGGTATAGGGCTTGGGGGAAGACTTCTCCAAGTGGGCTCTTTCCCTGTTCTTTGTTAACACGCTTGGTGGTGGCAGCATACTGTTCAAGAACAAGGCAAAGTTTGTACCTTGGAGAAGTTTTTAACCTAAGCTGGTAAGAATAAGCTTTGGGGGTCTTTCATGCAGGTCCCCACATCTGTACCCTAGAGTTCAGAGTGGGGAAGGAACCCTGACAGGGGGCTAAGCCCTAGCCCTGGAATGAGGACAGTGTTGCAGTGAAAGACAACCAAGAGGCAGTAGCTCAGGCATTCCCGGCTACCCAGTGAAAACACTCAGAGCTGGACTAAGTGGGGGAACCTCAGAATGTGGCATTGCAGAAGTGGCAGCGATAGCAGCAGAGAGTATCATGGCAGAGGTGGCAGTGAGCAGAGGCAGCAGTAGCATTGCTTGATGCCTGCCCCCCTTCCCCCCCACTTAAGGTGCCAGAGGTGGACCCATGTGACTCCACCTCTGAACTCTGGGTCTTTGCTGACTCAGGACAACCAACTGAGTGGGGTGCAGTGGAGGGAGAGGGGAGTGATGTGTTAAAGGAATATTTGTTGTCAGACTTTCACAGCATAAGGTGAGAAACTGAGGCAAAAGGCATTGCCCAGTGTATTCAGGGGGCGTGTTTGCTCATAGTTACTTTCAAATCGTGGATGTGGATTTTTCCCAAAATAATTCTGGGTTCCTCTTCCCTTTTTATTAAAGGTTTTCTTTGCTATACACCAACTCAGTGCTTGTGAGAGGGGAAGTACTGCGCCTTAGAGGCAGCCGGGGCGGTGTTTAAATTTTCCCAGATTACTGGGTGGGGACTCAAGCCAATTCTGTGTTGTACTGTTAAGAGGATCCCCTAGATATTGAATCTGAACCTTGTTCCTGCCGACGCCCCGTGGCAGAAGGGTTACATAAACAAACATAACATTGTGAAGTGATGACCTGGGGAGAATGCTCAATTTAACTAACAGGTTAGAGTATTTTAGAGAAAATAGGAACCATTAACATTAAAAAAAAAAGTGTGGCTGCTATAAAACCAGGAAGAAAAATAATGATACATTAGGCTATGCATCATTAATGAAAAAAACAAAATAAAACAGTACATCCAATGTTCAGTATTTACTGCACATATGCCAGGTTGTTAATTTTACTGACATTTTACTCAGTCGTCCCATCTTACAGCGTCCCAACAACAGGAACAAAACATCAATAGCTGAACAAAAATGGCTTCTTTTTCAGAGGCTTTGTCCTCGCTATGGTTTGTTTTTGTTTTCTTTAATTCACCAGTTCAGCTCTGTGAGGAACAATACTCATGACACAGGATCGGAACTGCAATAGTGACACTGGTGATTCGTAATTGGGATAGCCACTGTATAAGCAACATCAAAGTGATATAAGAAGGAATAAAACCAAAGCAGCAAAATTAAGACTAAAACCTCCCTACTTCTACATACATTCAGGTGTTCACAGTTATTCTGGATAAATCATTGCTAAACAAAGAAAAAACCTACTAGCATTTGAAAGATTACACTTAATGAAAACAAGGCCCAGCAGAATATACCTTGGGGAGCTTCTCTTTAGTGTCAATTTCTAAAATGAGCAACCCCAGGACTAAGAAGGATCTTCTACTACGTTATATACATTTAAAGCAAAGTGCTATCGACTTTCGTGGTATTTGGGTTATCATGCTCCACAATGGATCAGAATTTGAACATCACTGGAAACTACCCCTGTGTGTCAGTGTCAATAACAGAGTTTAACTTGTTCAATATCTCGAATGCTCTTAACATCTGGATGCTGGTTCTTCACTATAAAAACACACCAGTAAACTGCTTTTTTTTCCAGCACTTTGGCAAGGTTTGACAATTTTCTCCACCACATTGGCATCAAATTCATGTTCCTTGTCCTATCCCCTTCAAGGGCCTGAATAAACCTGGCTCCTGTCCACTTCTCTAAACTCAGCTCCTTCTGCTCTTCTTGTTCCCTTCATTCCATGCAAGCCACATGGCCAGTGGTTAAAGTAGAATGAAATAAGGGGGAGCTAATCATCACACCAGACAAGGAGGTGGTGGCGGTATAAGCTGTGCTGAGAGGAAGGAGAATTGCCCTCTGCTTTTAGCTGCATTCCCCTGACTTTCCCTTACTTTAACCCCAGGCATAACTGGTTTCTTCAATCCAAATTGGTTATTCCTCTTCCTCTCAGCTCTATATTTTTTCCATATGAGAAATGCTTTCTGGAAATCCCTTCTTTGACCGAGTCTGCCATGCCTCCTCATTATATTTCCAAAAGGCTTAAAGACCCTAGAGCCCTCTTCCCATTGAGACTAAACCACTGATATTGCCAGCCATTCCCCTATTTTTAAAAATAAATGAAATATTCAAAATATAAAATCCAAACAATGATCATGGAATTAACACTCATATCACTGTTACATCCACATTTCTTGCTGTTCCTTCCAATTCCCCTCCTGCCCTGGCATTTGAGCATGGCCTACCTAGGACTGAGCGTCTTCCAATTAAAGTTAATGGGACTTTGGTCCCTGACATCAGTGTGAGCAGGATCAGGCTCCTAGATTCTAAGATCTTCAAAGCAAGTATCTGTCCATAAAGTACCAACATATTCTTTATATTACAGATAAACAACAATGATGGGCCAAATCCTGCTCTGAAAACACACACATGGAAGGTCTTCTCAACTAACAGATCTCATCTTTTGTACATAGGGGATCAGCCCCCTCTTCTGTAGGCCACCACTTTTCCTCTCCCTGACTTCCTAAGATCCTGCAGAGGGCATTTTCTGGAGTTAGGACTGTGACTAATTCCACATTATTAGAAACAATGTAGAAATGGAGAGATGTGTCAGTTATCAATTCAATCTGATATTTTGAAGATCACTCTTCTGATACAGCATGTCTGTAGAACACATCTCCCTTTAATGTATGGGGCTCAGTCCCACAGCACATTTGTACATACATATGTGCCTATCTCCTATTGAAGGACTACAAGGTCAGGCTGCAGTTTGTAATTGTATATAATTTAATTCAAGATATTTCACACATACAAAAAAAAACAAACAAGTTAAGGGGGAAAACATATTGATGGACAGAATTAACACAAAGGCTTACTACGAAAATCCAGGGAGGCTTTGAATTCAGTGGGTTTGAAATCAAAAACAGGCACCTTATCAACTAGGTTATAAATGTTCTCCAACAACTTACAATCCAAACAATTGAATACCAATAGGTTGAACTGACCTCACTATAGTTGTATGGAGTGTACATCAGGGCAAAATCTGGCCTATTTTGTTTAATCTCGATAGAGATTTACCGTTATCATTTTAGCCACCAAGTAATTAGCATATAGATTGTTCTTCGAATGCAACAGAAATATACTGACTTTTTAGAAAAATGCAGTTCAAATCACATGGGGTGCCTAGATCAACATGCATGGAAAATACAAGGAGAACAGACTTAATTATTGTGCAGTAACAAAGGAACTAAAATGTTTTCTGTATGTGATGGAAGGGATTAAGTCCATGCAAATGCACAAGAATTTTTTTTTTGAAGTACTGTGAGTGCAATTCCATAGATTTGTCCTCAAGTTTAGTCCTGTACAGAAAGCAATCATATTTTCTCTACCTTCACGCTAATCACTGCTATGACAATTTAATATAAACAACTACACATATTGTCAATGGACAACCCTGTGATTTGTGTCAGGGATGTATATTCTGTACTCATGAAGATTAAAACAATTGATAGCTCTGCAAATTGAAGGTCTCAAGCATTGATGCCACTAACAGACTTTAAACTGGATTTACAGAGATGCCGAACTAAAAGCTATTTACCTTTTCCATCTTTGTACTGTGTTCTAAGAAACTTCCACCATGAGTTCAATTCAGCTTTATTTGCCAGACTGTCAAAGGAAATAAATTCTCCCACAATTCATCTGTTTGAATGACGTAACAGGCAATCCCTCGGAAGCCAGAGAACCAGAGTGCTTCTCATCACCACAACCCACACACTAATGATTTTCACAGTGGTTGATACCACCACAAACCATTTCTAGAGCCACGTCATGATTAAATTTAATCCTTTCAAATTATTCTCCACTGTCGCTGCTTGGGTTCCAGAGTGACATATATTGCAGGTTAAGAAAGATTTCAGCTTGACCATGGCATTGTTCCATGACCAAGAGGCAAAACACATCTATAACTCTAAAGCACTAAACAACTGCCCTGGATTGTAGAACTCAATGATCGGCACAATATAAAATTCCACCCTTACATCAATCTCTCATTTATCTTCTGGCTATGTGCTTGGATACATTGTTTTTAGCACAGCTTGTCTGATTCATAAGCTGACAGGGTAAGTAAGAAAGGACAAACTGTGCTGTTAAGTAATTTAACCTCATTGGCGGCATTACTGTATCCGAAGGGATAGTTATTACTCTGTGAGCATGGTTACAGTACATCAGTTACAGTGGATCCTCTGAGCAGCCATGAGATAAGATGTAGGTTTATCCTTTCCCATAAAAAAATATTTTTACTTTAATTTATTTCAACAACAGACTGGACTGAAATCATTTTTCTTGTGTTGATCTCTTAGTATCTATGATCAATGACGAAAAGCAAGTTTAATAATAAAATAATAATAATAATAAATAATAATAATAATGTTTCTGTAATTTCATTTTGAAAAACACTGTGGCTAAAATTCTATTTTCAATTACATCCATGTAAAATCAATGGCTTTACTCTGGATTTGCACTAGGGTAATTGAGAGTAAAATTTGCAGTTTAGTCAGTACCAGTCAGCAAAGTAATAAAAGTCAGATGAGAGAGAACTGAAATCAACTTACCTACTGTATCAGATCCTCATGCGCTACAACTCCTTCTCAGTCTGAAGAAAATCTGACCTGTAGAAGATGAAGTAATAAGTTTTTTCTTATAACAAAATATTGACCTATACTTCATAAAACTTTAGACCAGAGTAACAAATACCAAGCTTTTTAGCGGAAAAGCCTTAGGGAACTTAGCATCCTGAAACCTTTTGCTGATTTCTACCATAGATATATGAATTAATGTTATATATTAAAACATGCACAAATAATAGAGCATTGCCAACTAGTGGCCCATCTTGTATCTTTACTTAGAGAATCGCCATTGAGATCAATGTTTTTTTTTTGCCAGAATTAAGATCACAGGATTGGCTCTTCAGAGTTATATTGACGGGGAGACTGTCAAAAGCACCCAAAGCCCATTGACTTTCAATAGGAAGTACGTGCCTAAATTCTTGGTGCACTAGGTGCTCTTTGAAAACCTCCCTCCAAGAGTTTAAGGTAAAAATGTTGTAAATGGTCCTGCATCATATCTGGTTGCCCATACACCCGCACACACTAATGACTCAAGCCCTGCAGCTGACTGCAATTCCATGGCCCCAACTAATATGGCAGAATTCAAGGCTGTCCACCAAAAAAGCAGGGTGGATCCTAACATGAATAATAACCTGCAATAATGCTGAGCTGTGGCTTCTCCTCTCTTTCTGCCCTTGCCTTGCTCATTTTTAAAAGGTCTGTAATAACTTCTCCCAAATGAACAAAACAGGAAGGCGTAGGAAAGCAAGCGGGAGAGCGGATGAGAGGTAAAAGGGAAGGAGAGAGAGAGAGAGAAGAGGAAAGGGAAATCAAGCGGGAGAGATGGTGAGGTGGCCAGGAATGATTTTTATTTTATACTAATTCCACCTTTGCCAGGCCACCCCCCAGAAAACTAAGATTAGTACTTTTACTTTCTTATATTGATTCATTATAATTGGGAGTTGGTAAGGGGGTGTAACCAGTTTTACGTCAGTGCAGTTTTGCTGAAATCACTGGAGCAGCACTAACGTAAAGCTGGGAGTGACCAGTATTTGGTCTGACACATTTCAGTGCACGGTGTGGCAGGGAGCTGCGAAGCCTCCATGAGTTGACAAGGCTACGAGGTACAGTATGTGAACATGGAAGTGACCAAATTCTTACCCGGGGGCGAGTAATTTCTCAGACAGGCATATTTTACCGGATACCCGAGATATTCATCAAGGATGGGATATACCAATCCAACTAGGGAACAGATACATTTTTGGCTGATATTAAAGAAGGCATCCATAAATATCTGGAAACCTGTCTAGGATCAGGGGAGGTAGCCAATCTAATTTCTGGTGCCTCTTTGCAGTAGATGTCCAGTGCAGGTATTCATTATGGACTGGATATGGTGATTGGATACAATTGATGAGTTCAGTGCTCCTACGTTTACAATGGAATGTCAATTGCCCCTCCTTTCTAGCACCCTCATATGAGGGATATGGTGGGGTCCCAGCAGCATGGTGGCTAGGACCAGATTGGAAATGGGGAGGGCTGATGGTGGCCCCTCTCCCCTCCCCCCCCCGAGTATATGAAAGGGATTATGAAAATGGTGATGACCCGCACTGTCCAATTTATTTGCCAGGAACTCCCAAATATTTAAAGAGATTGAAGTTGCAGCCTCATTAAAATCCCACATAGTGGATGAGTGGTTAAGGCCCTTATCTACAGTTCTGAAGATCACGGGTTCAAGTATTTACTCCCTCTCCCTCTGAAAGGCCGCCTCCAGTTCAATCAGCTCTAAAATAGGTACCTGATCCATCAGATTAGGGCACTCAAAGACAGTCAGATGTGATGCTGGCCACATCACTCCCTTGTATACCATTGACTATGAAGCAGACCGGTCTTAACCATGTGCCATTGACTCCTGGGAACTTTGACATTACCTCCTGGCGTTCTTCCAACATAGCTGACAATGGGTGTAAATTATATTTCAACCTTCCGCTGGCATTACAGTAATGAAATGTAAATATTTACCCTGTGGATTTAGGAACATACAAGATATATATAATCCAATGATACACCTACACAGAGAGATCACATGTACTGTACTCATGGTCTCTGTAATTACTTTGGATCCACATCAGTTGCCCTGAACTGTTTAGCTGATTCTACTTCATTGAGATTAGAGATCAGATTCAGGATAAACTAAGAAAAGGTAGGAGAATTACAAAAATTTATAGGGCTCAAAATGTGGCTTGACGTATGTAGCAAGTTATTCTTTTTCGGCTTATCCCACATTAACCCGTCTTCCCCTTCCCTCACAGAGGGGTAGCAGCCTCTTACTAGTACAGGTGTAATCTCCCTACTTGAAGGCCTAATACTGCTCCCACTGCAATCAATTGCAAAACCTGAATGGAGTCCAGAGCAGAGCCTACAGAATTACAGAATTCAGCAGAGTATACAATTCTCTTACTACCTTCTCATTGTCCATCATTTCAGTGCTCATATATAAAGATGTTAAATTGTATCAACACATGCACTATGAAAAAAGCTGTTTTTAAAACAAAGCATTGTGGGAACAAAGGCATAAAGGTTAACACTATTATTAAAGAAGCTCGGGTTTGTATCGTGTCAGTGAATCAACTCTAGGGCAATGTGGTCAGAGACTGCTTGTGTGGCATTAAAAGGGATAAATATGGATTTTTCAGCAGACGTTGTGTGGGTGTAGGAGTTCCAATTGGGCCAGTTAAAAATTCAAGTTTCTGACATTATCTAAGATCAGGTCTACATGTGTCTCACCACAGTAATGAACAGAGTGTTGTACTTGCTGTTTACTTTTCCGCAGCTCTCCCTCGGTAGTCTGCTATAAAAAGGAACTTTCCCAGGGAATCTTTCGGTTATTGAGATAGATGAGCTTCTAGTCAACTGAACAAAGCTCTGCTGAGCAACTTCAAATGTATCCATTGCTTTTAAGAGAACAATCCAAAAATGATGTTTTCCTGTCTGTGAGCTATACATCACTGATAAATTATTTCAGGTGGAAATTTAAGCCATCTGGTTGATTCTCAGTTTTTCTTTGCAGAATTCAAGGGGCCCTATTTTGTTCTCCTTCCACATTCAAAATTCTCATCAACTTCAATTGGGGGACAGAAGGTGACAAAAATGCAGAACTAGGCTCTACTATAATAAACATCATATTTAGGACGTTCATAACTCTTTTCATCGGAGGATCTCAAAAATCATTATAAAAGGTGAGTTATAGTTTTATTCACATTATTGTGTCTCTGATATTTCTATTTCATCTTTAACAGACGCTCACCAAGACCCAAAGAGAAAATTTCTCATGCTTTTGATTCCATAGTCTCTTTAGGAATATTGTTTCTAATACCTCTTCCACTTTGTAGTGCATCTTTATTGTATGTGGTGATGTTGCAGTTGTGTTGGTCCCAGGATATTAGAGACACAAGGTGGGTAAGATTGGATCAGCTTCCATTGGTGAGACACAAACTTTTGAGCTTACATAGCTTCTTCGCGTCAGAACTCTGTGTAAGCTCAAAAGCTTGTCTTTCTCTCTCCAACAGAAGCTAGTCCAATAAAAAGATATAACCTCACCCACTGTGTGTGTCTAATTTTTTTTTCTTTTTAGACCAGTGCAAGGTTTGAATCAATATTCCCCTTACTTCAGTAGTAGGAAAAATGTTGTCATCAACATTAAGTAGGCTCCAATATTTAAACACCTACTAGAACTAGGCAAACCTTAGCATTAAGATTCAAATGAAACCATGCTGAAAGGTATCAGGAAGAGTGAGTGACTGTGTAAGAAAAAAGGAATTCTAGGATAATTCTTACCCTTTAGTCACATCCCACAGAAAATGTGATCAGGCTTGGAGGTGCGCAAGTTACTGCAGTGTATGATAATGGTGAGTAAATGGTGATTTTTAAACAGTGCCTGCTGTAAAGAATCTTAAAACCAGAGAAGATGAGCTCATGGTAAGATTATTTTGTTGCACGTCATACAAAGCGACTTACTTAACGCCTGCAGTCAAGTGGATAAGAAGTTACACTTGCTCTCTTTCCTAATCATGAAATGACAAAAGCATTAGATAGAGCAGAAGCTAGTGCTCATTTATCCACCAGGAGGTGGACACAGCATGGGTAGCAACAATGTAAGCTTCCCCCACATTGCTCCCAGCTATGTTCTCATCCATATTCAGAATCAAAAGAAATTTCATTCCCTATGATCCATTTCATCTTTGGCCATGGTACAGACAATGCTAATGAGTTGTTACTGGAGTTCTGTAACGTGGACGTTTGTCCTCAAAGCTGTATTTACAGACTACAAGGCAAAAAGCTACTAGTCAGCAACGATATTTAGCCACTACTGACATGAGCCTGAAATCTAATAATTTGGGGGTTTGATTCTCCACCGCCTTTTGTCATGTGTAGCCTGTTACCCTCGTGCAAAGTGACTATAACAGGAGTGCAAAAACATCACCATGCTGATTTGGTAGACTTTTACACTCACTTTGTAAAGAAGTAGGTGCAACATGCTGAAGACTCTGTCCTTAGAATAGTAAGGAAAATATTCTATAATTTTTAAAATCTAAAGCAAAAGCAGTCTTACTAAAAAATTTAATCAAATGGTATTTTTGTTAACCTGGATTTCTCATCTTGCTAATATAATTCTTGTCCAACATGTGGTTTTCTCTCTAAACAGTGAAAAGATAGCAATGTTCTAGAAGGTAAGTATTATAGCTGGACTTCACTAATTCCCATACATGACTGAGAACCATTGCAAATTAAACACATTTTGGGGAAAATAGCGAATAGATTTGTTTATGTTTTAAAAAGCTCAATCTGGAAAATTTGAATCTGGATCTCAAACATCCCAAACTAAAACACTGTTTCTAAAATGAACAAACTCTTTATGATGCTTAAGGTACACTTAGTCAACTGTACTTTACTTGTGATGTGACTTGTAATTAGTTTTAACTATCACAACTCAACTAAATATTCTGAAGTCAGATTTGTGGAGTAGCAAGGTGTGAAGTAGCAAGGGCTGGTTGTATTTCTGAATAAAAACACTGTTTTGTTGTCAGATTGGCACTCCAGTGTTGAGGTCAGCAGTGATGCCATGTGGTAATCCAGAAGTGGGCATTTCAGAAGGATAGAGAAGACACTGCAATAGCATTATGTAAGATCTCCAATTAAAGAAAGTTAAATCTCGCTGCTGCAGTATATCTATCATTCGGAGTTGCCACAAGTGAAACCAGGGAGAAATGCTAGTTGAAAATATGGCAAAGAATGAGAAAATGGGGCTGGAACTAATGGCATATTTGGAAAAGCTTTCAAAAGCGGAACATTTAAAACTCAAATGTGGATTGAGAAATTATACAAAAGCAGATCTAGTACATACGGGTCAGCTATTCTGTATTGCTGAGCTATATTTTTAAATTCTGACAGTCACAGTTTGAGATGAGATTTGCAGGCACTATTTGGATAATTTTCTTGGTGACTTATATTGGGGTTTATAGTCATGTATATATAAAAAAAATAAGTCAGAGGGAGCTGTGAATGCTCAGCACATTAAAAGTCAAGCCACTTAAATAAGTGTCTAAATATAAATTTAGATGCCAAACTTTTGACATTCAAACTTTTAAAAAAGTTTGACCAGAATTCCACAAAGAGCCTCAACCAATATGCATTATAATGATATGCTTCATTTTGCATTTCTTCTCTCTAAATCCAAAAAGCCCATAGGAAAAGACGACAAAACATTCTGTGGATATATTTTTTAAGTTAAAAAAATGGGTTGTATTTATATAAGGTGTTTACCAAACTGAACATGTTGGCTAGAATACCAGGTAAAAAAGAACACAAAAGTATGCTAAAACACAAGATTTTTCTCCCCCACTAAATTTGTATGGCATTGAAGAATTACAGTATTTCAGAAAGATTATGCAACACTTCTTGATTTTTAGGGTATTCCTGCCTTTTCAAAATCCATGATCAGGGAATTTGTGCTTTACAGTGTGGACATGAAAATAAAACCATAGAAATGAGGTCTTTTGTTAAGACAAACACCTCAGCATTGCTCTCCCAGAGTGTCACTGAACAACTTCACTAACAACCATCGACTACATCCATTATAGATTTTGACAGCTTTAGGCCTACATATTATGTTTTTGTGAATAAATGCCACACATATTTAGCCACTGAAGAGCTAGGCTTTTATTTTGTGTATAAATCTGTGTTTAATGAGCCTTGAAAGAGATGATTGGTAAATAACAGCATGCTGCACACAAGCTCAACTGCCTCCAAATTATATTGTTTATAATTATATAATTGTATAATATAACGTGTGTCCAACAGTCTTCCATTGTTTTATTACTGCCTGACACTACAACACTGATGTAAATCACCTTTTCACTTTCACAGTCAGCCACTTTTACTTGGACAGCACAAATACACTTTTGACTGTTGTATATAGATAACGTAAGAACGGCCATAGTGAGTCAGACCAGAGGTCCATCTACCCCATATTGTGCCTTCCGACAGTGGCCCATGACAGGTGCTTCAGAGGGAATGAAGAGAACATGCAATCATCAGGTGATTCATCGGTGGTAGCCCATTCCCAGCTTCTGGCAAACCGAGGCTAGGGACACCATCCTGCCCAATAGCCATTCATGGACTTACAAAGCAAAGACTTACAAGCCTCAGCATCATGTAGCAATGCAATTGGCCATACTCAAGAGGGAGGAAGGGAAAAAGAGCAAAAGTGCAAGGAAAAGCAAGTATGAGAGAATTACTAGTTCAAACCACATATCACATTTTCAAATTAATAACCATAATAGAGAGAATCTTACTGGCATCTGGTCCTGCATTCACTGCCCACCCAAAACTCCCATGGGAAGCGGAAGCACAATACCTAGGATGTGGTCCTTAGTTTGTTTTGATACCATTATATGGATATTGCAGCCTGTATGATAAAGACTTTGAAATTACCATAAATCTTATCAGCAAACCCTCTATTATCCTGCTAAACCACCATACACAAACCCCTCATCATTCTGAGTTGTTTTTAATCCCTCTATTCCATCTCTCACACAGTAATCTGATTTTTAACAGTTTATTATACTGGCATGTCAATGTATATTCATAATAGATACCCACATTAAGAGTCTTGGATGAAATCATGGCCCAATTGAAGTCAATGGCAAAACTTCAATGAGACCAGGATCTCACCCCCTTGGTATTATTTTCAGCCACATCCTTTCTATGCTATGCCTTGTTTTGAATAAAGGTTTTCAGATGTGCAGGTTTCTCTGCTATTTATCCCATGACTACCTCACATCCGCAACACATGCCCTTGTCAACAATGAAGCTTGATTACTATAATTCCCTCTTTGCAGGGCTTCCAGCAGTGTTTCTTCATCACTGGTAGCTAGTGCAGAATTCAGCAATAGACCTGCTCACCTCATATTATACTCATCCTGCATTCTTTGCTCCTGGCTGCCTATAAAATGGCAAATTGACTTTAAGTTGGCCCCAGTTGATTTTTAAAGCTCATAATAGAAAATAATCTGGCTATATTGCAGAACTATTCACTGAACTTTGCTTTAATGGTGTGAAATGATGCAACCTTTAAGGTTTCCAACATTCCGCTGTAAATTGGTGAATGATAGAGCCTTTACAGAGACCTCTACAACGTTACGTTCATGTCCCATGACTACCCAACCTATTCCATCCTTCTCCAGCTTTTAAAAACATTTCAAAATCTTCCACATATAAACATGTTTATAGTCTAACAATTCCCCTGTGCTTGATGATTTATTTCATGTTGTGAAGTCTATTTTAACAGCTTTGGCAATTCCCCTAGTTGGCAGTTGCTTTATAAATACAACTATGATTAATTTTTCAATGTCACCATTAAAACCATTACAAACACCTTTAGAAGTCAATTAACACTACAGTGGACTGTGATATTCATGATATTCCCCAAGTACTCCCCATGTTAATTGAACCACTGTAGAACAACAGTTTTCTAAGATGTAGATTTGAAAATGTAACGCTCATTTTATCTAGTTTGACATTCAAAGTAAACAGGTTTTGCCATTAGAATTGTTTATCAGCCAACAGCCCACGTTCAAAAATTGCCCCTTTTATGAAAATTCTTGATCAAACCCCATTTTAATACAACGTTATATTTTGTTTGTGCTGTGAGAACCAGATAAAACCTTCTAAAACAGAATATTCAAATTTATACTGCATAACCCAGTTTTAAAAATACCCAGTATAATTTCCATTATGCAATCACTGTGCAAATATGCCTGCAAGATCTGCTGATGAAAATATTTATCACTCTCGATATAGTAGTAGGTTTTCATTTAAAAAAAACCCCTGATACCAGAGCAAGAAATACTGCTGAGAAATAATGTACTGGGCAACCCTGTACAACTTCTGTGTAGCAAACCTTTCTTCCCTCCTCCCCCTTTACTGACACACATACAAACACGGTTTGAATCTGTAATTACGAGTCACTATCAGTAGTGGGTGTAATGCATTCAAGTTTCTATTTTGTCTAGACCATGCTGTTTTAAATAGCAGAAATGCAAGAAGTATGGGGAGTAAGCAGGAAGAACTTGAAATGCTAGTTGATAAACACAATTAAGGCAAAATTAGAAATGTTAAGGTAAAAAGTGAGATTAAACTAGCTAGAGACAAAGGGTAACAAGCAAACATTCTACAAATACATTATAAGCAAGACGACGACCAAGGACAGGGTAGGATCGTTACTCAATAAGGGGGGAGAAACAGTAACAGAAAATGTGGAAATGGCAGAAGTGTTAATTGATGTTTTTGTTTCAGTTTTCACCAAAAAGTTTAGTAGTGATTGGACGTCTAATATAGTGGATGCCAGTGAAAATTAGATAAAGTCAGAGGCTAAAATAGGGAAAGAACAAGTTAAAAATTACTTAGTACAAGTTAGATATATTAAAGTCACCAGGGCCTGATGAAGTACATCATAGAATACTCAAGGAGTTGCCTGAGGAAGTATCTGAGCCATTAGCATCACAGATGATGGGAGAGATTCCAGAGCACTGGAAAAGGACAAATATAGTGCCAATCTATAACAAGGAGAATAAGGACAACTTGGGGAATTTCAGACCAGTCAGCTTAACTTCGGTACCTGGAAAGGTAATGGAACAAATAATTAAGCAATCAATTGCAAACACCTAGAGGTTAATAAGGTGAAAAGTAACAGTCAGCATGGATTTGTCAAGAACAAATGATGTCAAACCAACCTAATAGCTTTCTTGACATGGTAACAAGCCTTATGGATGGCAGGGGAGAAAGCGGTAGACATGGAATATCTTGACTTTAGAAAGGTTTTTGAAACTGTCTCACATGACCTTCTCATAAACAAACTAGGGAAATACAACCTAGATGGGTACAAAACTGGTTGGAAAACCATTCCCAGAGAGTAGTTATCAGTGGCTGACAGTCAAGCTGGAAGGGCATATCCTGCAGGTATTAGTTCCGGTTCGGTTTAATAACTTTGTCAGTGATTTAGATAATGGCATAGAGAGCACACTTACAAAGTTTGTGGACAATATCAAGTTGGGAGGGGTTGTAAGTGCTTTGGAGGATAGGATTAAAATTCAAAATGATCTGGACAAACTGGAGAAATGGTCTGGGGGGAAAAAAGGATGAAATTCAATAAGAATAAATGCAAAATACTCCATTTAGAAAGGAACAATCAATTGCACATATACAAAATGGGAAATTATTGCCTAGGAAGGAGTACTGCAGAAATGTATCTGGGGGTCATAGTGGATCATAAGCTAAATATGAGTCAACAGTGTAGCCAAAAAAAGCAAACATCATTCTGGGATGTATTATCAGGAGTGTTGTAAGCAAGACACGAGAAGTAATTCTTTTGCTCTATTCTGAGCTGATTAGGCCTCATCTGGAGTAGTGTGTCCAGTTCTGGATGCCACATTTCAGGAAAGATGTGGACAAATTGGAGAAAGTCCAGAGAACAACAACAAAAATGATTAAAGGTCTAAAAAACATGAACTATGAGGGAAGATTGAAAAAACTGGGTTTGTTTAGTCTGGAGAAGAGAAGACTGAGGGGGGACGTGATAACAATTTTCAAGTACATAGAAGTTTGTTACAAAGAGGAAGGAGAAAAATTATTTTCCTTTACCTCTGAGGATAGAACAAGAAGCAATGGGCTTAAATTGCAGTGAGGGAGGTTTAGGTTAGACATTAAGAAAAACTTCCTAACCATCAGGGTGTTTAAGCATTGAACTAAATTGCTCAGGGAAGTTGTGGAATCTCCATCATTGGAGATTTTTAAGAGCAGGTTAGACAAACACCTGTCAGGGATGGTCTAGATAATATTTAGGCCTGCCAGGAATACAGGGGACTTGTCAAGGTTCCTTCCCCACTCTGAGCTCTAGGGTACAGATGGAGGGACCGGCATGAAAACCTCCTAAGCTTACTTTTTCCAGCTTAGGTTAAAACTTCCCCAAGGTACAAACTATTTTACCTTTTGCCCTTGGACTTCCACTGCCACCACCAAATGTCTAACCGGGTTTATTTTTGAGAAAGCGTTGTTTGGAAACGTCTTTCCCTCCAAAATCCTCACCAAAACCTTGCACCCCCCTTCCTGGGGAAGGTTTGATAAAAAATCCTCACCAATTTGCCTAGGTGACCACAGACCCAAACCCTTGGATCTTAACAATGAAAAAAGCATTCAGTTTCTTACCAGAAGAATTTTAATAGAAGAAACAGTAAAAAGAATCTGTAAAATCTGGATGGTAAATACCTAACAGGGTAATTAGATTCAAAACAGAGAATCCATTCTATTCAGCCCAGCTTATTTTCTCAGCCATTTAAAGAAATCATAATCTAACGCATATGTAGCTAGATTACTTACTAAGTTCTAAGACTCCATTCCTGTTCTGTCCCCGGCAAAAGCATCACACACACAGACACAGACTCTTTGTTTCTCCCCCCCTCCAGCTTTGAAAGTATCTTGTCTCCTCATTGGTCATTGTGGTCAGTTGCCAGCGAGGTTATTCTAGCTTCTTAACCTTTACAAGTGCAAGGGTTTTTCCTCTGGCCAGGAGGGATTTTAAAGGCGTTTACCCTTCCCTTTATATTTATGACAGGACTGGACTAGAAAACCTCTCAAGGTCCCTTCCAATCTTAAGATTCTATGAAATATATATGAGAAAGACCTTTTTACTCTAAATGTCTCAGTAGGTGAGACCACAATAAGAAACTTATTTTTCTTAAAATAAGGAACTTTTGCTCCTGTTGAAGCAGATGCCTACACCAAAGATTAAAGAGCATAAATATACACACATCCATGGCTCTCTCATTGGTGATTGGAAGCAAAGGTAATATGCTTCATGGTAGCATATTACTTAATTTTAAAAACCGGAGCAGAGGCATCAGAACCAAACTGGAAATGTGTAGATTTCAGATACAAGGCAGCCCTGTTAAAATGGGCAACTCAAGAAGCATCCACTAAATCTGCAGCAACAGGAAGTAAAATGTACATTGACAAGACAGACAAACTGCGGGATAACATACATGTGTGGCTCTACTAAACACGTGAAAGAATTCCCAAGTGGGGGCAGACTGGTGGGTCACAGGACATATTGAGATGCTACAAAGCATGGGCCAAGTGCTATGCTTCCTTCACAGCACAGAGCCTCATTTCCACTGCATCCCATTCCCAAAACACTAGTACAGCACCTCAACCACTGAATTTCTAACTGCCCTCCTCCCCAATCCAGCGCTCCCTGTGAAGTTCTACACATCATTCTCCCCAGTTGGTGGTCTCTCCAGATCCCCAGCTTCCTACTTCCAATTAGAGACTCTTACACACCTGTCAAGGTTCCTTCCCCACTCTGAACTCTAGAGTACAGATGTGGGGACCTGCATGAAAGACTCCCTAAGCTTATTCTTACCAGCTTAGGTTAAAAGCTGCCACCACCAGTGTTACACAAAGAACAGGAAAGTTCCCACTTGGAAACGTCTCCCACCCAAAATATCCCCCCAAGCACTATACCCCCTTTCTTGGGGAAGGCTTGATAAAAATCCTCACCAATTTGCATAGAAGAACACAGACCCAAACCCTTGAATCTGAAGAACAATGAAAAAAGCAATCAGGTTCTTAAAAGAAGAATTTTAATTGAAGAAAAAGTAAAAGAATCACCTCTGTAAAATCAGGATGGTAAATACCTTACAGGGTAATCAGATTCAAAACATAGAGAATCCCTCTAGGCAAAACCTTAAGTTACAAAAAGACACAAAAAACATTGTACATTCCATTCAGCACAACTTATTTTATCAGCCATTTAAACAAAACAGGTTTCAGAGTAGCAGCCGTGTTAGTCTGTATTCGCAAAAAGAAAAGGAGTACTTGTGGCACCTTAGAGACTAAAATTTATTTGAGCATAAAAACGAAAGCTTATGCTCAAATAAATTTGTTAGTCTCCAAGGTGCCACAAGTACTCCTTTTCTTTAAACAAAACAGAATCTAATGCATATCTAACTAGATTGCTTACTAACTCTTTACAGGAGTTCTGAGCTGCATTCCTGCTCTGGTCCCGGCCAAAGCATCACACAGACAGAGAGAAACTTTGTTTGGAAGGTTCACACACTGGGTTATAGTATTGCCAACCTAAAAACATTCAAAAATCATGAGGCGCACCTCCCAGGAGTCATGAGATTGAAAAAAACACTAGGATTATTAAACCAAAAAAACCCAAACAATTGGAATTGTTTTAATCTGCCCTCAGGTTTCTGAGCCATTGGGGTGCACTCTCTTGGCATTACCAGGCTTCCTCGGCAACCATGACTAGAAACTTTTTTTAAATGACTGCCGAGATTCATATGCAGTCTTTTCATTTCAGAAGTTGGGGCCTTAAGACAGACAGACAGACACACACTTTGCAAGAGTTTCAATCCAAATCACAAGAATTGGCATAATTCGATTTGTGCAACGATCCTGAGTGTACAGCTGCTGGTCCTCTGCCAGTTCCTCCCTGTCCCTCTACTGCTGGCCAGTGACTGCTTCCTTTATGAAGTGTCGATGCCAAGCATGATAGAGCTCTAAAGATTATGGGGCACCTGAAGTGCCATCACCTGTCTTGCTACCAAGCACAAGCAATAGCATGGTAACAGGTCAGGTGCCAGCACTTCAGAGAACAGGTTGCTACTGATTGAGGTAGGGTGGAGATGGGAATACAGCTCTGAGGAAGCCAAATAGGCCTGTTAAACAGTGTCTAGCCCAGGCAAAAATGAATCCTCATAATCAGAAAAGCTATAATGATTCCCTAGCCTAAGCATGCTAGGCCAGCTTGTCCCTGCTCTTGAACCACAATCAGATGGCAAAATTTGCAGATGATACAAAATTACTCAAGATTGCAGTCAGACAAATCCAAAGGTAAGAGTTACAGAGGGGTCTTACAAAACTGGGTGACTGGGCAGATGAAAGTGTAAAGCAACACACAATGGAAAAAAAATCTCAACTATACATATAAAACGATGGGGTCTAAATTACCTGTTACCACTCAAGAAAGATCTTGGAGTCATCATGGATAGTTCTGTGAAAATACCTGCTTAATGTGTGGGGGTAGTCAAAAAAATCTAACAATGTTAGGGACCATTAGGAAAGAAAATCGATAAAAAGACCAAGTATCATAATGCTTCTATATAAATCCATGGTATGCCCACACCTTGAATGCTATTGACAGTTCTGGTTACCTCATTTCAAAAACAGATATATTAGAAAGAAAAGGTGCAGAGAAGGGCAACAAAAATGATTAGTATGGAACAGCTTCCATATGAGGGGGGATTAAGACGACGGGGATTATTCATTTTGGAAAACAGACAATTAAGGGGCAATATGATAGAAGTTTATAAAATCATGAATGATGTGGGGAAAGCAAATAGGGAAGTGTGTATCTCTTCACATAACACAAGAATTAGCGGTCACCAATTAATTTAATAGGCAGCAAGTTTAAAAACAAACAAAGGAAGTACTACTTCACACAACACACAGTCAACCTGTGGAACTTGTCATGGGATGCTCTGAAGGCCAAAAGTATAACTAGGTTCAAAAATGAATTAGATAAGTTAATGTAGGATAGGTCCATCAATAGCCAAGATGGTCAGGAACACAACCACATGCGCTGGGTCGTTAAACCTCCAACTGCCAGAAGCTGGGACTGGATGATAGATCACCTAAAATTGCCTTGTTCTATTTATTCCCTCTGATGCTTCTGACACTGGCCACTGTCAGACAGAAACCTGGGCTACGTGGACCAGGGGTCTGACCCAGTACAGACATTTCTTATATCCTGAGGGTCTTTTCCAATGATCTACTGTATGATATGGTTCTGCTCCAGATTTTACATTAGCTGTAAGGAACTTCAGTTTGCTTATTTGCATTTCCTGAATGCTTGCACCTGCACTCTAGGAATAAAGCCAACAGGCTGGGCATGTTTGCTTGTGAATGGAATTTTTTCCACCTCTTTTTAAAAGAGGTGGCCGGGAATGCCTGAGCTACTGCCTCTTGGTTGTCTTTCACTGCAACACTGTCCTCATTCCAGGGCTAGGGCTTAGCCCCTTGTCGGGGTTCCTTCCCCACTCTGAAATAGAGGTTTGAAGCTGGGGATTGGAGTCTATGGATCAACAGCTGAGAATGACCGGTGTGTGAATTCTTACAGCGATACTGTCTTCCCATTTCCTGGGTGCATGGTGGTGTGGGTTTTCGGTTTGTTTAAAAAAAAAATCAATTCCCCCACTGAGAAAACATCCTTTAAAAAATAGTTCTTCTATTAAAAACCATTATGATTTGCCAACAATGGCACAATGTACAATACAGCATAGGTGTTCCACTTTTCTGCCATTTGTCACATATTTTGATTGCTTGTGTCATGCATATGGAGGTTTGAAGGTTGCGAGACATGATGGCATGGCAAATGGGATTTTGCATTTCAAACTGGAAATAAATCAGAGGCTTATTTCCTGAGTTTTAAGTTCTCGGGTGTAGCAACAACAGCAAATATTACATCACAATCTGCTGCCTCACCACTCATTGTTCATCTGCAACTAGCATCCAGGTTGGCTAATACAATCTTGCAGTGCTCCCCAATTGGCAAATTCAGTCCATTATATCTTTGTTATTTGGTACTGAAAACTACTTTCCTACCCTCCCTCGAAGGAAACAATGTATGCATTTTAAGACGCTGTCTGAGACCAAAGATTTTGCTCTGAATCAATTAAAATCCCTCTTGGGGAAATGACAGGACGACTTTGAGACCAATTTAAGACCAGACAGTACATTCATTTTAGCATCCTGGCAGTTCCTAGGGCTCCCAGTCACATATGCTGGAAAGTACTCAGCCCTTCACAGGAAGTGACCCAGTCTTTTCAGGATTGGGCCCACTGTTGGCAGTGTACATCGGGCCTTTCTCTGCTGTTAACTGCCTTCCTACAAACTGTGAAATAATATTTATGCTCACTGGAAAAGGCTTCATCTGTATTACCTCAGATTACAGGAAGCAAGGAAAGCAGGCTAGTTCCCTTTGTGAATTCACATTTTCTCTTTAAACAGCTCACACATCCCCACAGGGAGGTTTCTTTGAAATATTTTCAAGACCCTGGAGCATTGTTCTCCTTTTTGACAATATTGATGTTATTGTAGCGTCCCCTTCAAAGATTTTGTCATAGTTAATATTGGCACAATTTCCCCTCTGATGTATCAACATTCCTTTGGGCTGTCCACCACAAAGGCTTCCAGTTCCTAAGATCACAAGGCATCTGAGGAATGAGCAAGGGTCACTTGATGCACATGCCTGTTAATTTTCAGGAGTTCTTAAAATCATTTTACTAAATTTTCACCAGACTACAAATGTGTGTGCCAATGTGTTTCTTCACGTTATTTGTACTGTTTCAATTGCCAACCCTTATAAATTATTCCTATGTTTATTACCTGTTGTATGAAGTGGCATTGCCTAGCTCCCTGTTTACTGTTTAGAATTTTTTTTTTTTTTTTTTTTTTTACACTGCAAAAAATTGCGTGGACTTCACTGGCTTCTTGCATAATTTGGAAAAGTTTTATTATGTCATGTCAAAACTTCCTCCATTCCAATGGAGCAAATCCTGCCTCCTGCACAAAACCTTGCAGGAGAGAGAACAATCCCAAAGCTACCTTCTGCATCATCTCTTAAAAAACAAACAAAAAACAAAAAAAAACCCCAATAAAACACAGTGATTCCAGTGCAAGGCCCTCTCTCCCTGCCAGACTCGGACAAATCAATGCCACCTTGTGGTCAACAGCATCAAAGGCAATGCATAGATTTAAAAAAAAAAAAAAAGTACGGACATTTGATCTTCCACTGACTAGTGGGAGAATACTACAAGTTGTCACTTGAAAGAAACTCACGTGTTTCCTGTTTGGTATGCTGCACAATGACAAACTGCACACACCTTTCCAACCCCTATTGAAAATATAATATTGGGGGATCAAAGGCCCATATTTTCAAGTTGGAAGAATTGGGAAGGTTTATCCTGGTCCTCTCTCTTGAGAATGTTGGGAAGGTGAATAAGGTCTTCTACAGACATTACATAGAAGGAAATAGGATACACTGGGGTCCTTGGGTGCATACCAACAGGATACTGTAAGGTCTGAACTGCATTCTTTAACTAGGGGGAAAAGGAGGATTTGCAGTTTGCAGGCTAGTATGTAACATTTTCCCTGGCATAGTGTGGCAGCCTGTGTCTTGCAGCTGAGTACTAGATAGGAGTGGGAAATGTGGGATAAGTAAGTAGAGTTAAGGTTGGGTTTAAAATGGTAAAAAAAAAAAAAAGAGTATTTCATTAATTGTTGAACTGCAAACATCTAATATCCCGACTTTCAAATGTTTTCTTCTAACCTTAATTCCTTACTGTCAAAGGTGTTTATTTTACTATGACAAGTCTAATAAAGGAACATTAAAGCATATATTTACAACAATCTTAACTCTACCTGAATGAAGTTTTGGATTGAATCTCAAGATTTTACAAATATTTATTATTTCACGACATACACTATTTAAACCATAACTCTAAATAAGATGTGAAATTGTACATGGATTAAAATCTGGAATTCAGACATTCTTTATTTTCAAAGATAAGTCCTCTTACAAGAGCATACATCAAGGGATATAGAAAAAATGAACCAGGGTTTTTTTTTTTGTTTTTTGTTTTTAAAAAAACCCTCACGTTATTAATATCAAAAAGTAGTTGAATTTGCTTGGATTGAAAAGTGAATTGCTAAATGCTAGATCCTGCACTGTACAACATGCAGGGGCAGCAGTCAACCCATGTGTTACACAATGCAGAAGCAGGACCTTGATCATTAAATAGATGCTAGATTACACAGTCATTTGTCTCAAAAATCTAAAGCAATTTGTTGATCAGTTATGGAACCATTATTAAGATTAACAAAGCTATCTTCCCTATTCTTATTCTGGGAAGCAAAAATGTTTTCCCCATCATCATAAAACATGGTGCTTTGGTCTTTGTTTAATCTAAGCTTGGCACGGAAGAGAATAGAAGCAGAGAAACTAAGAGCAGCAAATTCTGCCTTAAGCAACAGCAGTTATGATGTTGTTTATCGTGGATAACTTAAGCTACCTCTGGAAATAGAGCTCTGTGACAGTACAGTTTTTTCCAAATATCTGCTATACAAACTCTCTACCATGACAAGATGTAATCACTGTGGGTAAGGACCCAGCTAGGAGGGCTGGAGCGCTGTAAAAGGCCCCTAAAAACTCTGGGTTACAACTGGGGAAGGATTCCCCCCCCACAGGCACTTTAGAAGATAGCTCTAAGGCCGCCCTTAGAGAACCTCCTTGCAAGCCCTGGAATACAGGGATAGGGCCGCAGCACGTAGCACTGTGGAGATCCCAGGTAGTGCTTAGCCCCATAGGGCAGCTTAGGGGCACTGCTGTAATAACAGACAGTCCCACTAGAGCTGACTAAGTTATTCCAGGTACCTCCCTAGCCCAGTATAGGGAGGGCATAAAGGTGGCTTAAAACCACTTAGGGTCATCCTCCCACTGGGCAGAGAATTCTGTGCTGCGCCTCTAAGTGATGTGGCACACATCTCACGCAACACTTGTACCAACAGAAAGAGTGGATTTGCCATCAGATTTAGATACATAAATTTTCTTGGGTATCCTGAAGATCATAGAGATCTGAAGTGGGAAGACTGAATTTTTGCAAAGAATTCAGTAACAGCAATACATAACTGAGAACGTCCCCTTCCCCATCCACAAAGGCAAAACCAGTGAGGCTATTAGAGGCTTTACTAACATTTTCTAGATACTCTATTTTCTTTAGTAACAAATGAAGACACCAGTTTGAGTGTTGAGACTTCAGTTTACAACAGCAGACACTTCATATCGGCAGGGTTCTTCTGTACCGTTTCTAGTCTTGGAGACTATCAAAAGAATGAAACTGGTACTCAAGAGCATAAGAAGTTATGAGAACTGGTTCAAAAATTATATTGGTTGTAGTAACTTATTCTAAGGAAACTGACTTTTTCCATCATGTAATGGGAATCAGACTGAGACTACTGCTGTATTGGCAAAGAGAATAGTATGATTATTGAAACACAAGGAAAGTCCCCTTTTTATGCTGGAGCCCTGTGCTATCATATTGTTAATTGTTTTAAAGGGAGCTTCATCCCTATTTTTCCATTTGCATTTGTTGGCTTTATGAGTTAAAAGATCAGAAAGAAAATGGAAAGAAAGCCAGGATAGAAACTAGTGCCGCCTTATACTTATAAGGAAGCAAGGTCAAGAATTACAAAAAAAAAAAAAAAATTACCCCCCCAAGAAGGGTTTGTATCTTCATCAGCAAGAAACAAAGCCTATCAAATGGCTCCTAGAGAAGAATCTTCAACAAATGATTTTCAGGCATCTTGGATGTTTTTGCCAAAGTTCCAGGAGGGGTCAAAATTGGCCTTATAGTGAATAATGGCTTATCTTACTTATGGCTTCCTAATGATCTTTTTGATGCAATGACAATCAGCTGTGTGAGATGGTGGAGGAGGTTTCAAGAACAGTTCAGATAAAAATGTGTGTGTTTCATTTGGAGATTTCCATAAATTTGCATCTTCTGCATCTGTATGTTTTGTTGGTGAATAAGTTCCACTCTAGGTACCAGTAAGAGCAAAGAAAAACCACCACCATCACAGATTAGATTGGCACTAAAATAATGCATTGGAATTGGATGATCAAGCCATTTTGCTGCTTTACTGCAGTATGCATGGAGATTTACAGATTCTATTTAACCTCACAAAAGTACATTTTGTGTTACTGGGTTGTGTTTCTGTTGTCAAGTCATATTCCATAAAACTCAAGACAGTCTTTGAATCAGAACATTGAGGTGTAAACATAAATAAAACATGGCTATGTTCAAGCAATGCAGTTCTTTTGTTACTCCAAAATTCCTGGCAGATTTCTAAGAGATTCTCAAAGAAACAGAGATGAAAGTAACTAGGTAAACTAAACAACATGGCTAGTTCTGTTGGGATAGGTCTGAATTCACAAGGATCACTCAACAAGTCAGTTATGTTCTGTATCTTGCTAAAAGGAACTCTGGAGTAATAGATTATTCATTACACAAAACATGAAAACTTTAATTGACACAGAAGGGGTTATAAGGAAAGCTGGGTGAAACATTTGTAACAATCTTGAGACAGGTGAAACTCAGTCTCAGACTCACTGGTGAAATTGATCATGATATTTTAGACATAAAGATGGGAAATCTGAATAATTTACCTCAAAACACTGGTTTCATCATTTAATTGTGAAACTTGATTGGTCTCAGAACAAAACCATGAAAATGTACCACCTGAATAGATTTATAGATCACTTGAAGCCTGCAGATTTTGTTAAGTTTTGCATTAAGATCTTGGGTTCTTATGAAATGTTCCCAGAGGAAAGGTTCAACCAAACTAATACGAATTACGTCAATCAAAACCAATAGGTTTTGCAAAGCTCCAGGTTTGACTAACTTCTCTGCACTGATGATTCTGATGAACACAAAAAGGTGAACTGAACTCCTCCTTGAAAAGTCCTCCAATAAATTCCAGAGAAAAGAGTTAGGATGTGGCTCAGAATGACTTTGGACCTAATCCTGAAAACACTAGAATAGTCAATGAGACTTGTCACTTGTGCACCCACATTAAAGTATTCAAGGCCTGCCTAACTAGGTCCTAAAAATCTTACATGCTAATAAAGTGAACTACAAAATGATGTGTTCTGGTGGAAGATAATGACACTGTACTATGTGACAGCCATAATCTAGTTCAATACTAGAGTTGGTCAAAAATATATTTGCCCCTCATGGAAGATTCACTTTTGTTGAATTTTTATTGAAATTTTGCATGGAAAATGTAGACAACCAAAATATTTCGATTCAAAATTGTGCCACCATGCTTCATGGGGGTTGTAGTTTGGAAACCTTATGCTTTCATTCTCCTCAATAGGCCAGACTCTCAGGCCTTGACTACATCTCCCATGATACACAACTTTCTTCCCTCTCTGGGAGGTGATTTATCATAGAAGACACTGGGGCATTATGCGAGAGTTAGTCTTGCCAGAGAGGAGAATGGGAGCATATGGTACCCAAACTACAGTTCCAATGAGGCATGGCAGCACCATTTTGAATCAAAATATTTGAGTTTTCATCCCAAAAATCTGAAAGAGTCAGCTTTGGGGCATTCTTTTTTGACTAATATTGATGTTTTCCACAGAAAACCACACACTTTCACAAAAAGTGTTTGGGTTTTTTTGACAAAACAAAACAGAACAAAAAATTATCTGTTGAAAAATAGCTTCAATGAAAAAAAATTTGACCAGCCCTAGTCAAACACCTTCAGGCAGGTGGTATCATTTGGAGATGAACTACTTGAGTATCCTAATGATACATGAGCTGCACTTAGGTCCACTTTTCTGGAAGTGAAGTGCCTCTTTGAAATGTTTCACAACAATCTACTACCCAGTAACTTATTCCTCCCTCCAACTGCAAATTAATATAAGGTGTCCCTGTGTTATACCAAATTACTCCATATCCAGCTTTCTACTTAACTACATATGTGAAAAAATATTGCAGATTTGGTACAGGAAGATAGAAATAGGGAAACAATCTACGGTATTTTGCTGCTCCCACAAGTAGTATTCCACTACCACTGCATCTCCATTCACCACCCAAACATCTCAAGTTTCATGGAATTTAGAAATAGACTGATATATTCCCCCAAAGTTTTTTTGCAATGCTTTTCCATTGGCCTAACAAGAGAAAACAAAATCAAACAAAAATTCATATAATAATTTATTCTCATCCCCTTGTGCTTCTTCCCCCCCCCATCTAAGTTCACAGAGAAGAGGAGAAATTGGGCTGTTTGAGCCCTTTTTAAAAACCAAAACTCTTGGTAGTTATAACACAATATATGCAAGTTAGTGTCATATATACATTGTGAAAAAAATGTTTTTTGGCAAAGGAATAGGGGCTATAAAGATTTAGTCTTGATAGCAAGAATAGTAACATATCTATACAGTTCCTGAATTATCAAGGAACTGCTATAATGTCTGGTAACTTTTATCATGTTCCACTCAAAAAGGGCACAGTGACAACCAGAGTATTTGTGGATAGTTCTCTGAAAACATCCACTCAATGGGCAATGGCAGTCAAAAAAGCTAACAATGTTGGGAATCATTAGGAAAGGGATAGATAAGACAGAAAATATCATATTGCCTCTGTATAAATCCATGGTACGCCCACCTCTTGAATACTGCGTGCAGATGTGGTCACCTCAACTCAAAAGAGATATATTGGAATTGGAAAAGGTACAGAAAAGGACAACAATAATGATTAGAGGTATGGAACAGCTTTCATACAAGGAGAGATTAATAAGACAGGGACTTTTCCCTTGGAGAAAAAAGTGATGACTAAGGGGAGATATAACTGAGGTCTATAAAATCATGACTGGTGTGGAGAAAGTAAATCAGAAAGTGTTATTTATTCCTTCTCATAACACAAGAACTAGGGGTCACCAAATGAAATTAATAAGCAGCAGATTGAAAATAAACAAAGGAAGTATTTCTTCACACACCACACAGTCAATCTGTGGAACTCTTTGCCAGAGGATGTTGTGAAGACCAAGACAACAACAGGTTCAAAAATGAACTAGATAACATCAATGGCTATTAGGATGGGCAGGGATGGTGTCCCTAGCCTCTGTTTGCCAGAAGCTGAGCATGGGCAACAGGGAATGAGTCACCCGATGATTGCCTGTTCTATTCATTCCCTCTGTGGCACCTGGCATTGGCCACTCTCTGAAGACAGGATATTGGTCTCGATGGACCTTTGGTCTGACCCAGTATGGCCATTCTTATTTTCTTATGTTCTTAGTATGATGAAGTACAAATGAGCATACTTGCAAACTACAGTGTTCAATTTAACTTAACATTTCAACCACAAAAACATCAGGATCTCCCAAGTATAACACTGAAGTATAAAGGATTCAAAAATATTCATAATGATCACTAACAAAACCGTTGTCAGAGACAATGAACGTATTGGCTTAGATGAGTCTGGTTGTATCCAGGACTGAAAATCCACAGGATAAAAACGTTTTCAAAAGTGACTAAGTGACTTTGAACATTTTACTCAAACTATGGCATAGCCGTTCTTAGTCTTGCAATACAATGGTGTAAATTTAATAATGTCTTAAATATATAATTAAATAATAGTCTCTGAAAAGATGTAGAAAGGCATTACATAAATTTTAAAAAATTAGGTACCTCCACATCATTTGGTACCCACACAATCCAAAAAACTCAGTTCCAATTCAGACTACCTTTCAAACCTACTGCCTACAAAATGTTCAGTAAAGATGAATAGTAGAAAGGAAAATATTTACCACTATTTATAAAAGGATTCCCTTTCAACTTGACCTCTCTGGTGTGACTGACAAGGAGCCTTTCACAGTCAGTGGGGTGATACATACAGATAATATCCCTCATAGCTATTGTTTCAGGCTCTCTGAAGATTTAGGAAGGCATCACTGAGTTGATTGACACTCATTTCACATTTTCAAGATTTTTTTCACTACTATAAGGGCTAGAAACTTACTAAAATATGCAAGTGGAGATTCTGGAGAAGACAACAGCCTTAAAGAGTGCAGGATCGCGGAATCAGCGCAACCCAGACCAATTTGAGCCCCATTTTTAACCCACAGGTATACCCATATAAAAGGTTATTTGATTTGCCTTTTATTGCCAATCCAGTCCAGCAGGGGATGTCCAGTCATTTTTACATTACTGGTAACATACTAAACAGTATTCAGGATCCAGTCACTCTTGTGATGCTGGCTTACTAGGTCATGCTAGAATGTATTGAGGTCATTCATTTGTGTAGATCAAAGCGATTGTTAAATATATAAGTGTACTGGGTGTTTAAACATGAAAACTAGTGGAATGTTACTTGCATTGTTTTTACTTATCTGTGTCCTGCTGTAATGGAAAACATTTATATTGTGTATACCCCTGCAACTAAATAACCCATCAAAGAAGTCTTGTGGAATGCAAACGAAGAACTAACAGGAAAAAGGTTAATTTCAAAGCAAGTGGTCACTGTGTCAGAGAACTCTCCTGCCGAAGCATTGTTCACACCGGCACTTGTCGAGAAAACTTGTGTTTTTCAAGTGTGTGTGTGTGTGTGTGTGTGTGTGTGTGTGTGTTTTAACATCTCTGAACGACAAAGTTTTGTCTTTCACTAGCCAGCGTAGACAAAGCATAAGTCAGTGATTCTCAACCTATTTACCATTGTGGGCCGCATAATCAGCTCTCTATGTGTTACATGGGTTGCCTCCACACAATATATATAAACTACCTATACGGCCCTGAGGATACCACATAGGTGGAAGCTGCGTGCTGATTGGGCTGCAAGAGGCCCCCAGGCCATGGGTTGAGAACTACTGCTCTAAGTGCATTCCTCATGCACTGTCATCAAAGGAAGAGATCCTTCATCTTTGAACCATCTGGACTCTTACATGGAAGTATACAAGAGGCAAAATGGAGATGCCAAGAGACAATCTGGGCACCCTGAAAGACTATTGGGAAATGGGCAGTTTATTACATCACTGCCACCATTTGGAGTTACAGACTGTGATTCACCTGTACATATATTTTGCCTGCTTTAACCTCTCAATAACAATCTTTTTTCATAGCTAATAAACCTTTAGTTAGTTCACTACAGGATTGGCTGCCAGCATTGTCTTTAGTGCAAGTACCAATTGATCTAGGGTAAGTAACTCATCTCTTGGGATGGGAGAAAACTGAGGTGGTGTGATTTTTGGTTTAAGTAACTATAACCACAAGTTCAGTTTGTTTGGGCAACAAGATAGGCTGGAGAGTCTAAGGGGACTCTCTGTGCCTTCATGGTAAGACGGGTATAGAGATCCAGGAGTTCACATTTGTTACTGGCTTGGTAAAATCTAATAATAGAACAGATGGCCATTTTAAAATGTGTGCCATGTTTTCTGACAGTCTGCCCTGAGGTAGGCACTCACAGTTGAGAATCATTCCTGACAGCAAGATACATTTGACCCTTACTCACAAGAATAGTATTAGACTTCAAAGTGTTGCAGGTCTGAGCCTAAATGAGGAGTGAACAATTTTAGGTTGAATCTGCAAGATTGAAACTGCTTAACATACAGAAGATAGACATCAATATAATTATGTGAAATAATTCTGTCCCTCCTGACTTGACTGCGTTATCTGAGTTTCTATCCTAAGAAGGATATAGATCTGACCAATACATACTTTAACTTATTCTGTCTCAGCTATTTCCATTCTCTTGTGCTCTCACACACAAAGCTCTGAAAGTTAAAAATCATGAATATATTACATCTATCACAGAAGACAAAACTAGAACTTACTATTCACTGATTTAGGAATTCAGAGTCCTTTAGGGAATGTCACACATCTGCACGATTTCCCTGAATGCTAGGTCTGCAATTTTTTTTTAACCTGACATGTGTAAAAAGTACATAAGCCAGATAATTCTCAATTGGATAAGCCTCTGAGGCTGTTTACACAAGAGGTTTTTATTCTAAATAAAAGCTGAGAGTAGATAATGCCTCATTACTCTTTCTCCAGTTCTAAATTTTTCATATTTGCCATCCAAACAACTGCTGATGTCAGATAGAAAGTTTCAGGATCCAGTCACAAATATGAACATACAGATCTATGAAATGTGGGAGGGAAACGTAGTCTCAGATTTCCACTCTTCACAGCTAATACCAGAGATAAAGTTGAGGGATTGCAGGGCATAATTTATTCCTTAAATCACCTTTTGGAAACATAGGTAGGTGTGTGGATCTGAAAAAAAGAGACTTTCACCCTGAGCACCATATTTTCTTCCCATAGTCCATGTACAGTGTTCTCACTGATGTCAATGTCTGAAGACTGAGGTACATATATGGACTCAAATGAAAGTCTCCCATTATGAATCTACAGGAAACTCCTCCTTATGGGACAGCAAGTTGGCAGTTAGACGCAAATGAGCAGTTACCTGATTTGTGCTCAATAAACCATCTCTTAATGACACTTCATTTACCACAGTCTCCACCTTCCCTTTTTGGAAAAAAGGTTTTAAGGCCAGGATATGGCATAAAGATAGGCTTTTTTGTCTTGGTTGATCATCCCCACCTACAGAATGACAAAAGAGGTGTCCATGCAGAACGTTACTGTAGACCTGCCAGCCACCTTTCTGTTCATCCCATCAGCATCCACAGATGAGCTGGCAACAGAATCATTTCAGAGTGGCTCCATTTTTTAATCTTCAGAGTGCCTAGGAGTATTCTGTTTGGGTCAACCAGATTTCACTCTGAAGGTTCTTCCCACCATGCAGCCCATATAGACTCCTACTGGCGTGCCTCTCTCTTTCTCTAAGAGTCTGAATCTAGTCCTAACTGGCTAAAATACAGGCAAAAAAGCAGGACAGGGGCATGATAGTGTGGTCTGAACTTAAATTTATCAGAATGAGCTTCAACTGACTGCATCCCTCATAACTGAAGTCACAAATAGAACAGGATATCATCTGACACCCAAGACTACTGAAGTTTTGGGTGGCTGAGAGGTGCCAAAGTTGGGATAGGAGCTGGTTAAGACTTGACATTGATACTGCTGGAGAAATTGTAGTTATAGTGGATGAAGCTGGGCAAGTGGTTGGGAGGTGGGTTGGGCCAGAAATTTATCATTGGGTAGAAGATGGAGTGACAGTCTTACATTAACGGTGCACTGAGAATGCAATCTCTTGCACCTAGGGAACTATAATAATTTCCATTTATTAACGCCAAAGAATTTCCAGGGTTCTATTGTGGTAGTAGGAACAACATTATCTGAGGTTTCAGAGTAGCAGCCGTGTTAGTCTGTATTCGCAAAAAGAAAAGGAGTACTTATGGCACCTTAGAGACTAATAAATTTATTAGAGCATAAGCATCGGATGCATCCGATGAAGTGAGCTGTAGCTCACGAAAGCTTATGCTCTAATAAATTTGTTAGTCTCTAAGGTGCCACAAGTACTCCTTTTCATTACCTGAGGTAAATCTCCACTCCCTTGTCCTCAAACCTCACCATTTTTAAGACTCTGTCCACTTTGATGCTTTCTCACACACACACACAGCCTTTTTTCTTGGAGGACGGTCAGGCAATCCCAGAAGTGCACGTAACTATCTTTTGTACGCTCCATGTTATAAGATCTACATTTGTAGGTACCAGCTATATGTATGTTTAAGCCTCCGTATTTGCGTATGTTCACTGTGAATTGGTTTTCTGGCATTCTGAACAATGGGATGTACTGTTGCATCACAATATGCATAATCAAAGCAGGAGCACTCTAGTATAGTTCTGAGGCTTTTATGCCTTTAAACTATTGAATGAATATATGAGTGAAATTTTTTTCAGTTCGTTCCTTGCCTTCGATTCACAGTGAAACTTCCTATAGGAGAGAGAAGTACAGATGAGACTCAGTCAAAGACCTTGCTAACACCATTCCATATACACTCTTCAAGGCTTTTCTTTGTCCTACTTGTTTTACAATTTATAATCTCTCTTCTCCTTACACACGCAGTAAAGAATGAACTGTTGATAAATAACACACATTAATTCTTAAATTGACACCCAACTGTATAAACTCTTAAATGTTCCAATTATCTTCTCTTTGAAAACTTATTTTTACACTGTACATCCCAGCAATACTTTTAAATATGCCATGTATGCTTTTGAAATATTTGTTATCATTGTTAATCTGGCTGCTTTGGAGGGGATGGAATGTTTCCCTAATATTTGAAGGACTGATTTATGTCAACAGCGCAGTCCGCAAATACATTAGAAGGCAAGCAAAGCCTCAGAATCACTCAGCATCGACAAAGCCAATAATCTATACATGTAATTGGCTGTGCCTTTTTGCACCTGCAAGCATCCTTTAGGATTGGTTAAATATGCTGGAAGGTGATTGACAATTTTCATCAGCCATAGACACTGAATAATTTAAATGTGGGGTTTCGTTTCATCTAATACAAAGTGCTGAATACCAAATACTAAACAAACATCTTAGAATTTGAATATGGTCTGCATTAAATCTAAACTAGAGGGAACAGCTCACCCAGAAATGAGTGTTTAGGCTATGTTGTTCCAATACAATTCTATTCCTGAGGATATTGCACTACAGAAAAATCCACTATCACACAGGGGTGGCGGAACCGGGGCACTAGGGGGCTATCACCCTCCACAATGGAAATATTGTGGGAGTTCTGCACCCCACCTTCCCACCCCGTGTAAATACATGCGTTAGAATAGGGGAGACCTCCGTCGCCAATACTAGAATTTCACAATTCTAAAGGCTTTTAGAACAATAAACATGGATGTGGCAAGGTACATTATGCAGAGACAGGGCAGCTGCAGCCCAGGACTAATATTCTGATTTTATCATGACTTTTTTTTTTGGTTAGAATTGCAGAAGCACCTAGGAGTCCCAGTCATCGAATAGCACCTCATATGCGGATCCCCTGCTACTGACTTGTGGTGTATCTTCAGTCAAGTCACCTAACTTCACTGCATTTCAGTGTTCTCATCTGTAGACAGTGTAGGTAGGATCCTTAAATGCCCTTTGCACAGCAGGCCAGGATAGACATTTAACTACCATTAAAATCAATGGGAGTTGCAGCTTCATGTCGGAGGGTAAAATTTACCCTGTAGGGACTAAATGACATTTCTCATTTGTGCCTATACATGAAAGTGCAAAAAACAGTCTCAAGACATGCCCTCAAAAGCTACACTATTCCACCTGCAAGAAAGCCACTAAAAGAAAGGAGAGAGAAAAAAGTCAAAGAAGAAAGGTGTACATATTACTGAACAACTAAACAAAGATATTTTACTCACTGGCCATTTACACAACTTTCTATGCAACTACATTAAGAACACATTATAAAGAAAGATAATACTTGTCACTTCTATAGTGATTTTCATGCAAGAAACACAAAAAGCATTACAAGTTATAATTAAGCATCGAATCATCCCTGTTAATGAAAATTTTATTAAAGTTTCAATTAGAAGGGCTAGATTCTGTCCATTTAAGCAGAGCAAATTCAGATTAATTCCATGGACTTGAGAGCATTTCCCAATGTGCGAAATCTTGACAGCTGTAAGATTAAATATTAATGTTCTTCTGTATGGAACATCTTTCTTAAAATAGTTATAATGGGCCAAAATATGAAATATTCATCTGTCAGTGTAACTGCGTTGAAGCCACTAAAGTTGTGCCAGCAAAGAAATCTGGCCCATAACGTGAATTTCTCTCTACATTTCCCCCCCCCCTCAGTTTTTAATTCAGATGCCATTTAGCATGGCAATATCAGTGACTTACCAGACAGTGTGATGAGACCAATTCTGTGCTGATTAGCACCTTGATTCAGTGAAAGTGTATGGGTTTTAAAGCCACCTCCCAATGCTTTACTGGGTCAAGACATACGAGCAGACATTTTTAAAGAGAGCCCCATTACCACAGCCAAAATGAAGTTCTATATGATGGGGATTTTCTGTCTATGGAGCAGGGATCGGCCCTGTTTCCACCTCTGCATTCATCTGTTACACACAATCTCTTTAATAAGAAAAGGAGTACTTGTGGCACCTTAGAGACTAACAAATTTATTAGAGCACAAGCTTTCGTGAGCTACAGCTCACTTCATCAGATGCATTTGGTGGAAAACTTTTCCACCAAATGCATCCGATGAAGTGAGCTGTAGCTCACGAAAGCTTATGCTCAAATAAATTTGTTAGTCTCTAAGGTGCCACAAGTACTCCTTTTCCTTTTGCGAATACAGACTAACACGGCTGCTACTCTGAAATCTCTTTAATGTTGCCTTTCAGCTGTTATATGAATTCATAGCTTGTGAATTCTTGCTTTTGACGTTGCTATATCAAACAGTTTCATTCCAATACACAGTGCACATTTCACTGGAAAAAAGAAATCACTGGATGCCCACATGAGTAATTTTTATATATAATCCAAACTGGAACCAATGCTTTCTTATGCCACATTATTTCCACTCCTGATTACTAAAGGACTTTTTTTTTTAATTAAGATATCCATGTTTGTTGAAGTAATTTTGACTGCAAAATCCTTTGCTCTGCTCCAAATGCAAAAAAACAACAACAAACAGGTCAAGGACATTATTCTGCTTTCAGTTCCAACAGTGTGAAAGAAGAGCACCACAATTATACTAGTGGAGTTACTCAGGATTTATTCTTGAATAAGAGGAGTATTTGGTCCTAAAAAGGCTGAGCTTTACTTAAAGGCTTTTGCTGATGTAATGATGCATAGTCAACTATATAAACAAGATATATGTAGGAGCAGGTAATGGACAGGTTGCAACAGAAAGTTTGTGGATAGGCTGAGAGGTATCAGTTTACTTCACCCAGCTGGATACAGCAGGATCATGAAGGGAGATGAAGTCCATTGGAAGCCTATTTCACACCCATGAAAATAAACCTTTTCAAATCAAAATCTGGGAGACATTTGGTGGTAACATTTTTTTAAGGGCAACAACATAATCATACAAAAACCATAAGCATGTTTTTTAAAACATGCCAGAATTCTCCCATCAACTTAGTGTGGCCTCTGCAGCATAGATGCTTCCTACATTGACGGAAAGGGTTTTTTCCCATTGAAGTACCTAATCCACCTTTCCAAGAGCCTGTAGCTAGGTTGATCTAGCCTTATCTACATCGGGAGTTAGGTTGACCTAACTACAATGCTAAGGGGGAGTTTTTCCACAGTCTTGAGCAACATAGCTAGGTTGAGCTAATCTTTAGTGTGGACAGGACCACTGCAGAAGCAGCAGCAGCTCAGCCCACTGTTATCTTCTCCTCTTTGCTGTCCAAAGCATATAAAGCCAGTTAGAATGCAAGACATGGTAACATTAGCTCTTTCCTGTGATGTGGTGTTAGTCAAAAGAATTGGGATTTGTATTATCCATTTAATGATTAATAGCTGATCTGCACACTTTTAATCTAAACAGGTTCTATCTCAGCAGGAAAACAGTGTGGGTCAAATTCTGCTCCAAAATTATACCCAGTGCAACCTCACTGAAGTGAGTAAACCAAATTTTGCCCTGACTTACATCCCCAGAGCATTGCATAGTGGTAACTGAGGGGCAAAATTTGGTGTATGCATGTATTGGACTTTAAGTCAGCATCGCATATGGGCCACCACATGTCCAAGGACCGAATTTGGTCTTTAAAAAGTCAGTTAGCCAAATTTTATAGTTTAAAGGTGTTTTTGTTTTTTACTTTTTTCTTCCTAATATAAAATATGAGTAGCAAAAATAAATAAAAAAAATTCAAAAGAGCAAACATTTTAAAATCATCATCGCTAGTTCGGTAACGGAGTGTTAAAGACTCAATCAATATTGTGCTGGAGTAACCTATAGGCCACATTCTGACTCCATGTAAAGAGGTGTACATCTGGAGTACATCTGGAGTTTACACCCGTACAAATGAGATCAGAGTCTCACCCTACAGGAGGGTCTTGCAGACCAGGTGGTTGTATTATATATTTTCATTATAATAGCGTGCCTGAAGTTATTCGCCCAGATCCTCTAAGGATTAGCAAACAGACACACATTCACATTAGGATGATATTTGTATTCAGAGGTGCTATTATGTAAAGAAATACTCAGGAAAATCAGGAGTCAGAAAAACACTTATCTTGGGGAAATAACAGAAGTAAACTACGAATGTGCTGGGCAGGGAAATGTGGTATCATAGGAGCAGGCAGAGAGGAGAATAATATTCATTATTTTTCTTTTTTAAGTTATGAATGTCTAGACGCTTCAAGGAGCTGGCATTAGGGGGACAAAGATTATGCAGGCAGCCCTGGGTGGCCACAACAGAACAAGCAACAGATGGAAGATAGGGCAACAGGGGCATTGGCTGGTAAGGCCACAGAAACGCAGCACAAAAAGCAGCTGCGGCACGGCAGGCCGGAAGCGCCCCGCAAAAAAACCTGCATTCTTGGGCCTGTGCAGGAGCGAGAAGCAGAATAGCCAGTGCCAGAAATGGCAAGTCGATGTCTGGACTCAGTGGTTGGGAGCGGAGCGAAAAATTGTGGCAATATAAAATTACAAATTTGACGTTTTTCCAATGGGATTTTCACCCTACTTTGCTTTGAGTACTGAGGTTCAAACCTGAAACTCCAAATAAATACAACGGATATGAGCCCTGTGAACCAAAACTGACGGATGATGTATGCAAACTGCCAATTAAGAACCCCGAGTCTAACACCAGCATGATGTCTCTGCTAAATTATCACCTTATTGCCGCTGTGGACTTACATTTTTCCATTTAAAAATCAAAGACCTAATCACAATAACTTCAAAAGGACTGGATTTTTCGCAGTTCTTCCCCTGCAAATTGCATACACCATTGTGTGCCCCAGTTAAATGTGTAACTGGTCATTTGATTGCCCCATTACCTGTCTTGCACATGCACCACAGCTATTGCATGTGCATATTAGGTGCCAAATTGCAAATGCCTGACATTTTGAAAATCTGGGCCAAGTGTCCAAAAAAAAAAACCCAACCAAACTAGAAAAATTCAAACCTAAGCCCATTCAAACCACACAAAAACTGCAACTCTCAGAAGAACACCATGTTAACACTGCCTGTGGAGACTAGAACAGAAGGCAAGAATGCTCTGATTTAGAGAGACCTGAGCCTTGTAATGCAATCCCAGCTGAGCCTAGTAATATGTTCCAACTCTGCTGCCCTGTGTTAGTCTGCTGCTGCCATGCTCTATGTGCCACTCACATTTGTATCAAATTTAGAAGTGAAAAGAAAAATCTCGATATCTCTGTACCACAACAGAACAAAAGAAATTGATGGGCAAATAGATCTGGGTTCTGAGAGTCCACATGTAGTGAGAGAAGCAAACTGTGCTCCAGCTTTTACACCCCAGCACAAGTATGGATACGAAAGTGTGCAAAGGAAGGTCCAGAGCCAGTACTTGGTGTAGACCTCAGCAATGAACAATAAGCACCAAGGTCCATGCAAGCCTTTTCCCTTATTCAGAGGGTAAAAGTGGAATGGGGCATTGGCAGAAAAGGAGCATGTCTGGCAAACCAGCATTAGATAGAGGATTTCAACGAACGACGGGCTTATCTAAGGACTTCTCTCTTAATCCTTATGTCTGCCACCAGACAAAAGTAACTTGGTAGCTACGCAGCAGGATCGTCATTCACACAGAATTGGGGCACTCCAAAAGCCACATTCTGCTCATTAAATTTTTACCATGTTGTTATACATACAACATACTGCTCCTATACTGCATGGGATTTAACCCCAAGCATTAAACACAACTCCTCAAAATTTAAACTCAGCTACCAACAACCAAACAAGAGGAGCATAAGCAATTTCCAGGGAAAGAATAACACCATCATCATCAGTGGCAGCAATATTGACAGAGTCCTCTTGAATGCAACCTGTGTATCTGCTGGCCATTACTAATTCAGCACTACACATTTTCAAAAGCCAAAACTTTTCACAGAGTCATTTCTGTTTCAACAAAAACTTTGTCAAGATGTTTTTAGGGTCCAGGATGAGGGAGGAGGAAATACAATAGAGTGACACAAACGCTGGGAATGTGGGAGACCCCAGTTCAAGTCCAGCCTGAACGAGAATGCTCTGGGAGGAAAGCGTCTGTACTTTGAATCAAATATAACAGGGATCTGAACCGGGGTCTCCTGTGTCCCAGGAGAGTGCTTAACCATAAGGCCTAGTTACTGACATTTTGACACCTCTTCCCAAACTGAAAGCCTCAGGTTTTAGATTCAGAAGTGGACATTTCATTCTTTTTCCATGAAAACATTCAACAGGTTTTGTCTTCATTTCAGCATGGAACCAAAATTGTGAAGCCTCAAAATTTGCTGCAAAATAGAACGGTCATCCTCTGTCAGCTCTAGTGCTGCTAGCAGCCGCGGATGCTCAGAGCATCTGGTTCTCTCACTCAGTGTCCTTGCTTCTCCCCTCTTCTGTGCCAAAATACAAGGATATGAAGAAAATGGGCCAAATCCTGTTCTTATTTGTGCTGGTGCAGCCTCACTGTCTTCATACTGAGGCTCAACCACAGAGCGTTATAACTGAAATGCTAACGTTTCCTCCAGGAATAAATGTATACAGATAGTTTAGAAATAGAAGTCAGAGATTAAAAAAACCCTTAAATACATTTAACAATGTAGTGATTGTGTTCTTATATTGCTTAAAAGGCATAAATAGTAACTGCAATTGTCCCTCAAAGCATTTTGACAATGAACCGTCATAAATCCAGTTAAATATACCAGAGCTCCTGTATCAAGTGGCATTGTTTTAACATTTACTGTAATACTAATCTGAATGACAGGAGCAAGTGGCCAGAAAAATAACGTGGTGTTGAATGGCCCTTGGATAGCAAAACGTCCCTTTACGTCTTCAACCTCTGTCATAGTACAGCTGCTCCTTCTATGTCACCCATTATCGAACACTAAAGTTGTTTTTTGGTAATACCATTCAGTATTTTTCTCAAATTCTGTATTGGCCAGTCATACTAGGCAATATATTACATTACATGTGCTTCAAACACAGACTTATCTAAACTGATCTACAACGATAAAATCTTAAATATTCATTTTATTAGATGTCTGACTCCTCCATATTTATATATAAAAATCCAGGTTTGGTAGGGCTGTTTGTAACGCATATATGGCATGGAAGGCTGGAATAGTGCAAAGAAGATGGATGTTCTGACTAGAACTGCCTGACTGGAATAAAGCAACTTCATGTTTGTATTTCAGAATTGTCCTGGTTTGCTTGAAAATTTAATAGCCCTAAAGTATTTAGGGGTGAAAATTCTGGTCCTACTAAAAACAACAGCAAAACTCCCATAGTCATCAATGAAGCAGGATTTTGCCCAGAACTAGAATAGATTAATTACAACTATGACACTGATATAGGATTAATATTCTAAATTACAGAAATACATAAAAAGTTGCATAATTAAAGACAAACGCCCCCCTTCCCAAAAAAAAAAAAGGTTCAAAAATCTGTCTGGAAAATGAAATAAAGAGATGGGCTTTCTCATAAATACTGATCTATATAACAAGGCTTCCGTCTTTTGTAGCCCTCACACATTTCCTTGATGAGCAGGTACCATAAAGTAAATGTCCATTTTTAAGTGGACATTATGACAATCCTTTATAGGGCTTGTCAGGCAGGCTTTAAATTAAATAGGAAATGGGGAGAAGGAGGGTATTTGTTTACTGTTTAAATAATCCATAGTGAACTTTAAATACACAAAGAATTGCAAGGCAAAAGAAGATTTCCTGAAAAAGATTAAAACCACAAAGATTATTCATGTATTAAAATGAATATTCACAAGTTCAAAAAGCATGAGAAACATGAAGGGGAACTTGGAGCTTTCAAGCACTATAGAGTAGTGCTTAGCTTTGCAAGTAGCTCCATTGACTTCAATGGGAGTTGTCAGCACTTCTGAAAATTAGGCTACTTATTTAGATGTCTACATATAAAAGTTAAAGTGCCTAACTTTAGGCACCTACAATTGCATGTTGTCTCTCCTACAAGGGACTAAATAGGATTATTGACTTACAGGAGGTGCTCAATAATTCGTAGGATCAAGACTCATAGTTTAGGATTTGTATTATGGCCTGGCAATTCAGGCAAGCAATCACAAAAAAGTGACAATGGATTGTAGGGCAGCCCTGATCCCTGAAACCACAGGAATCTATAGGGACAGCATAGAATTAGAGAGATATAAAAATGTAGAACTGGAAGGGACCTCCATAGGTCATCTAGTCCTCTGCACTGAGGCAAGACTAAGTATTATCTAAATCATCCCTGACAAGTGTTTGTCTGACTTGTTCTTAAACACCTACAAATGATAGACATTCCACAGCCTCTCTAGGTAATTTGTCTCAGTTCTTAACCACCCTTATAGTTAGGAAGTTTTTCTAACGTGTAACCTAAAATTTCCCTTGCTGCAATTTAAGACCATTACTTCTTGCCCTGTCCTCAGCAGGTAAGGGGAACAACTTAAACATTATCCTATTTGTAACAACCTTTTATGTACTTGAAGATTGTTATGTCCCCCCTCAGTAATGCTGTCTCAAAATGAAACTGACTCAATTTTTTCCACACTTTCCTCATAGGTCATGTTTTCTAGATCTTCAATCATTTTTGTTGCTGTCCTCTAGACTATCTCCAATTTGTCCACATCTTTCATGAAGTGTGGTGTCCAGAACTGGGGCCTTATTTGTGCTGAGTAGAGTGGAAGAATAACAACTACTTTTCCTAAGATGATAAACTAGCACCTTAGGAGACTAATAAGTATGTAACCTCCTCAGGGGACAGCCTGAAAGGCTTGTAATGTGTCTCAAAAGCCATAGATATATTCATAATAATTGACGGTTAAAATCTGCTCCTGAGCCACCTTGTACTATACTTTTGTTAAAGGAACCTCAGGTCTATGATACAGTCGAAAGCCAGAGTAAAATTTCACCAGCAATGAACTCTCCCTAATAACTGCAGCTATGCCACCACAAAGTTTTCTAGGGCCCTTGCTGACATAGGTAGATCTGAATGGAGGCAGAAATTTGACAATAATTAAGGCTACTTACTCAATGGTTTTGTAATTTCAGTAACAAAAACACTCTTTTGGATGCTGTAGTGGCATTATGATGGATGTTATAAGAGAAAATTTTCCCTAGCCCTGCTGCATAAGTCAGTGTTCATTACAGATCTAGACTACAGGCTGACTAGTAAAGTTCCGAGATACATAAATGTATGAAAGATGGATTGAAGGACATAATGCAAATAGTCCAGTATTTAAGACTCAAAATATATTGTTCCTGGATCAGAAGACAACATAATGGGCAGTAGTAACGGACACAGCTACAAACTTCTGCCCCTCTCCCCTAGATGAGAGAGAGCAGATTTCATTGAAGTGTCTTTAAATTAGCCTGACAGTTTATGTAATATGGAACCACAAGCATTTTTCATTACTCTGTTTTTACCTACGCCTGGCCATGTTGTAACTCTCCTTTTACAATAAGGGCATTCCTCCAGAGCCCATTAACTCGGAGTTTTGTGTTCAGCTCCTAGCGAGAGTGCGCAAGGACCACTGAACCAGTGGTGCGGCAATCTCATTGATGCGAAAGCATTGCGTTGTCACTTAGACCACCAGGATGGCCCTATTCACTCACTTAGAACTACTTTGATTTCTGAGCTGGTATGAGGAACAGAAGGTGGAATTCCCAAAGACACTTAGGTGCCTTAGACTCAGTTTTAGGTTCCACTTGGATTCACCAAACCTTTTACGTCCTAAACTAACTCAGAGCCTAAATCTTCAGGGTAAAATTTTCCTAGGGTACCTAAACTTCTGCCTCTGGGCACATGCACTACTGCCTCACTGGATGCCTACCCCCCCACCTAAGCCCCACTGCGATCCACGAGTCAGAAGAAGAGAGGCATTTGCCGCCTATCTCGCATGCAGAGGCTGCCTACCAGATCTGGTCCGACTCAAAATCTGACTGATGGTGGTGGTGATACCCATCTTATAACTTTTAGCCAAATGATTGGAATGCTCACTGAATGTAGGAGACCCAGGTTCAAGTCCCCTCTTTGCCTGAGAGGGAGAATGGATTTGAATATGGATCTGCCATCTCTCAGGAGAATGCTCCAAACACTGAGCTATGGGATATTCTGATGTGTGGCTCCCTCAGTCTCTCCTGTTGAAATTGTCCCACTGTGAATAAATAATTAAACTGTCATGGGGCTGAGGGAGGGGAAGAGAGGAAAGGACTCCTAAGCCTGATGGTCACTGGAAGGTGGAAGACCCAGGACCCAGCCCCCCTGCTCCAATGACTGACTAATTATCCACAATGAAACAGCTTCAACAAGAGAGACCAAGGGAGCCCCACATCAGAATACCCCATAGCTCAATGGATGGAAAACTCCCCTGAGAGGTAGGCAGAGGGGAGAATCGAACCTGGGTCTCCTACATCCCAGGCAAGCGCTCTAATAACTGGGCTAAAAATTATAAGGTGGGCACCACCACCACCGTCTCCTCCTCCCCCCGCCACTATGTGTGATGTGAGGCACTTGCCTAATTCATTCTCACAAGAAAGGGTCTTGGGTATCTTAAGCTGCCTGACTCCAGGAGTGGGGTTCCTGGCTGTGGATTGAAAGAGGAGATAGGTCCAGGGCTAAGAACACACCCTCTTTGTCAGCATCTCCTATTGGTTAGCTTAGTTGGCTCTCCACTTAGAGTGTTGGTTTTTGTGTTTTGCAGTCTAAGGTGCCTCACTCTCCCCATTCATTGTACAGGGAGCCTAGGCACCTAACTCAGGCTTTGTGAACTGCAGCATTATTCCTGTGATTTTCCTGTGGTAAAGTTAGGCATTGTGATGCTTGTACCCAAGTCCCTTTGTGAATCTAGTCCAGAGTCTCTAGGTAGGGTGAGTCACAGCGGAAATCAGAGTAGAACTAAAAAGAGTTGAAATCTGAATAATCTACATAATTGTCCTTGAATGTAACGTACTTGCTAATGAGTTAAGTACAGCTGGGGGTGGGGGGGGGAGGGAGATGCAAAAAGAAATTGCTGAAGGAGAAAAAGTCAATCTCAAACGTTTTCACAAACAAACCCACCCCCACACAAAAAATTACATATATTATAAAAATAAGTTGGTTTGGTCACTCAACACTGATAGTTTACAAATTGTTTTCTTTTTTCCTTCCTTTCTTTTTTAAAATACTATAAATGAGTTTAAATTTTTAAATGAAAAATTGCTTTTAGCCTGGCAACTTGATTTTTCATTTCCAAATTGTCAAAGTGAAATATTTCAACAATTTCAAAATTTCTCAAATCAAAATACTCATTGAAACTGACTCCTGAAGGGGTACAGTAGCCTGGAAAGGTTGAGAGCCACTGGAATAAACTACATCTGACTAGAAGTATTAGGGTAGAGACATTCAGGGTGGTTAGACTCTCCCAGATCTACAAAAGAGAATGATGAGATAAGGGAAGCAGCAACCACAAATAAGTAAAAAGCATATGAAGCAGCAGGAAATAGGGCTGGAAAACACCACAGAATAATAAGGTGGCCATTTTAGGGAATTTTTAGAATATCTGTGTGACAGTGGAAGCCACTGAAATTGATGCAAAATGGTTATAAATAAAAATTGTTCAATTTATATTGGGAACAATTTGAGCCTAACTTTACATTCAGTAAGTTCTAAGAAGTGGACCAAAAATATACAGTCTTGCACAATATATTTGTAGATTACTAGTTCACGTTCTTATTGATGGCTGTTTTATTTCATAAAATTAAAAATAAACATTGGAATACCTTCTGCCCAGCCCAGCTTCCTTTTTGTCAACAAGAATCAGTCATTCCGTTTTCACGCTTGAGCTGTAACTAACTGATAAGGGAACAGATGCTAGCCATAAAACTTATGTTTCAGTACTTTTTTTATTAAAGTTTTTAAACATAGCTACAGCTTATTCTCAAAAAGAAAAGGAGTACTTGTGGCACCTTAGAGACTAACAAATTTATTTGAGCATAAGCTTTCGTGAGCTACACTTCATCGGATGCATTTGGTGGAAAAACACGGCTGCTACTCTGAAACAGCTTATTCTGTGAAGCTTACATCTTGTTTATGAAGAAAAATGCTTGAGCTTTGATCCTGCAGTGAGATCTGTGAAAGGGACCTCAGCATCTGCCTGGAGCTACACTGACATCAGTGGGGTTCCAGGTATATGCATGGTTCTTGCCCACACACCGTTCATTGCGGGATACAGGCTTTGGTGTGTTCACTGGCAGTGGGGAACCTCAATACTGACCCAAAAATGATTAATAAATTAAAATTTATTTTTATAATGTTAGGTCAGTACAAACTTACCATGCTTTTACTGGATTATAAGAGATCTACTATTATTTTTACATACACAATGCTTGGAGTATATAACACCACATCCTTATTGCACTAATTACATATTACATAAAAACTGTCAGGCTAATTTAAAGACACTTCAATGAAATCTGCTGTCTCTCATCTAGCAACAGGCTCCCCAGAAGATAATACCCTAGGCCATAAAACACCCAAGTGTGGATTATATAGGCTCTGAGATTCAACTTCTAACTATTACTTTAACTTTCTTTACTATTTGCTTTTAGGCTATGTTTTCAGAACATATACAAGTATTGGTTATTGTGCTTTGTATCAAACATAAGAGAAGTCTTTAGTTGCAAGTTGTAAATATATTACAAAAGGCAGTATATTTACAACTTGCAACTAAAACAAAAAGCAGGTTCCAAATCCAAGGACCATTTTGGTCAAAAAGCAAACCTGGGGCGTTTTAATCAAAGCACTGGACACATTTTTTGTATAAAATGCCAGTTAGTATAGACATGATCTCACCTAGTGGAATTTTTTTTTTTGGTAAGATATTATGTTTTAGAAAGAGTCATGACTAAAAGAACAAAGATATTCTGTTTAGGAGCAAATTGTATTATTTTGTTAGTGTCATAAAACTACACTACGAAAGTGGGTATTCCTTTACCCTCCTTTTTCAAGACAAAGCCTCTCATTTAAACCTACACAAAAAGGTGCTAAAGAATTTTCTTACTGAAATTAAATTGTATAAGCAGTGTAAAACTGTCAAACCTCAAGAAAAACATTGATGTTGCGATACGTTTTACAGAAGACATTGGTTCTTTCTAGCTAACTCGTATTTCCTTTCAATTGTTTGTTTATTTCTTACATGATTGAAGATGACAGTTTCTTTTAAGATGGATATTTGCAAATATTTTATCTAAATACAAAGTTTCTAATGCAATAACTTTCTAATATCATTGCTATGTAAATAGTAAGATGCTTCATGCGCCAGCATGGAATCCACCAAATGCATCCGATGAAGTGAGCTGTAGCTCACGAAAGCTTATGCTCTAATAAATTTGTTAGTCTCTAAGGTGCCACGGGTACTCCTTTTCTTTTTGCGAATACAGACTAACACGGCTGCTACTCTGAAAAATGACCTTGTTGTGGCTCATTACTAGTACAAGGAGCAATTTAAGTATAGAATATTTATATTAATTGGGGAATTAATTAAATAGCTGCCAATACTAAAACAAAACAATCCAATCTCCTTACCAAACTCAGAGGGCACCTCTACAGAGCAATTAGACACCCTTGGCTAGCCCATGCCCGCTGACTTAGCCTCACAGTGCTCTGGCTATGGGGCTGTTTAACTGTGGTGTAAATGTTCAGGCGTGGGCTGCAGCACCCCAGGACCCTCCGCCTTGCCAGGTCCTAGAGCCTGCAGAAATTTACTGCATAGGCATGAAATAGACTACACACTGCAAAGATGAAGCTGTTACTAAGACCAAAACAACCAAAACCGTAAAGCCAACGAAAGGATGACAGCATAGCTCATGCTGTTCATCTCTGCAAGCAAGCTTCAAAAAAGACTCAAAGGAAAAAAGCCACAGAACAGCATTGAGAAGCAATTGTCCTGTTTAGCACTGATTCTGCACTATGACGACATGACCGATTAGCACATCAAGTTGGTGAAAGCACTGTCAAGGAACTAGATTTAACGTTTTCTTGATTTTAACGGGATATTGAAATGCTATTGGAATTTAAAATACTAATCAGCTTCTCCTGTTAAATACCAAAGTGGTTTAGCCTGGGTATTCCTAGACAGGAGACAATCTATCATTAGTAAAAAGAAAGAAATAGTGGGATTGAATTTGAATTTAAGATTCTTAATATTCATACATTTGAATATCCCAGGACAGCTCCTTGAATGGCTTCTCTTAAATTGAATTTATATACGCTTTTGTTTCACAGGACTCAGTTACTCACCATTGCCTGCTTATGTTATTCATGATAAACCAAACAGGATTCACCTGTCTTTAAAGAAATTCTTTTGCTCATCTCTTCACTGTTTTAGTTCTCTGTGATTCACCAAGACAGGACTGACTACTGATTTGGAGAATATAGTATGTACCCTTCTCTCAAGAGCTCTCTGTGATGGAGAGACATACTGAAGAGATTCTATCTGAAGTAACATTATATTCTGATTAAATTTTTCTTTAACAATAAATGTATTTAATAATTGTGATTATTTTGGTTGTCTTCAATTGCAGTGTCCCCCAAGGCCTGGCAAAGAACAAGGTGATTAAAATAGTGGGAGTTGCATCTCTGAACGGGCATTAATAAACACAATTATTAAGATTTGTTTCAAACCATTTCTTGTTTCTCTAGACTGTACGTTTCAGTATTTTTGAGATACAATTATTAGACACTTAATACCTTAACTACCACCCTTTCATGCCAACAACTGAGAGGTAAAAACATTTACTATCTATCTTAGGGTTTTACTCTGCCATCCCTTACCGTAATATCTGAGCACCATTCACATAAAATCAATAGCAACTGCTAAGTCCATAGCGGACTTCATGGAGTCTCTGGCATTTCTCCTGTTGGGTGGGTCACAACTCTGCTTCAGCTAGGTTAAGATTTTATTCATATATTTTGTTTTTCAGAGTTTAGAGGTGGGAGGAGGAGGGGAAATCACTGTTGTGTCACTCTTATTATGGAAAGGTTTTTTCGAAAAGGAACATTAAGGTTGATCATTATGGATGCCTAAAATCTGTTCAACACCATACAATACTTTTAGTGAGAAGAGAGAGAGAGGTTTTCATCACATAGGTAGCAAGGGGCAGGGGGACATAACTTGTCTTCAAGAGTCTTAGAAAGTGACACAACAAACTAATTTCCTTAAAAAACAACTAGATTTGACCAAGAAATGCGCAGTTAAGGGAAAGAGAGGAAGTAGGAGTTCTATATGTATGGACTGCTATTGCATGTTACCATTGAGAAGCTGTGAGAAGGAGTGGCAAGTTTTTTGCTTGAGCTATAATGTTGAACATGGGTGGGGCATGTTCTGGCCTCAAACACACTTAAAAGGGGGGTTTTTTTTGGCTGGTTTCTTTAAGGCAGAGAATTTGTCCCCTGCTAAATGTTTGCAAAGTTCCTTGCAAATTAACCCAGCATTGTTACTGTAGCAGTGCTACTGCTTCTGGAAGGCAGCACTAAAAGGTTCTCTTTCTTAAACCCATTTGATTGTATAATGGGAGTGCACATCAACATCACTTGAACAAAAATGGGGCAGGGAAGAACTAACAAAGTTCCCCAGCCAGCTAAGGGATCTTCAGAGGCATGCTCACCCTTACCTCCACGTGGAGTCCATTTTACTTCAGTGGGATTTCAGGTGCGTCTTCATCCCCACAATTCAGTTCTTCAGACTTAGTATTCAGTTCAAAAGTACAAATCTTAAATGTACACTTCCCCCCCCGCCCATCAACAAAAACTGGTGTATTATCACTCTTGAAATTTTTACCATGTCCCAAGTGACTTAGGAGCCTACATAAGTTTTCAAAAGTGCTTAAGTCACAGGCTCCTAAATCCCTTTGGAAGCCAATGGAATGTGGCTACATATTTTGACTTGGGAAAATTCTCAAACTCAAGTTCATAATTAGCACAGGAGCTCTGTTTCACCGCAGTTGTGCATACAGAGCCTGAAACTTTGAAGTTAATGGACATTTTGTTATTGGTTTCAATGGGAACAGAACTGGACTCAGACACCTCAATATCACACCGAATAGTCATCTGAAATGTAGACACTCAGCTCCCCTTCCCTAGCCCCAAATCCACAATTTTTAGGAAAGGAATTGCTTATCCCAGATGTTTCAATTCAATGCAAATCCAAAAAGGCAAGATACAGTTCCATTATATTTGTATAAATCTGGAACAGCAGCAACATTTATTGTAGTGGCATTACACAAGCATAATGAGATCTGAATCTGTTCTAGGTCTGTCTGATTGATATAAAGCAAAGAGATACAGGATAGCTTTTTAAAGAGTGCCCAGAGGCCAGATTTTCCACAGAATTTAAGGCTAATCTGTTTAGGTGCTTCTAAAAATCCTACCTAAACGCCTTGGAAAATGTAGTCCTAAATCACTTACAAGCCTAAATCCTACTCGCTTTCAATGGGATTTAGGAACCAAAAGTGCTTAAAATCAGCTAGGAAGTGGGACTCAGGCACCTTCATCACTTAGAACAGTGGTTCTCAAACTTTCCAGACTACTGTGCCCCTTTCAGGAGTCTGATTTGTCTTGTGTACCCAAAGTGTTACCTCACTTATAAACTACTTACTTACAAAAAAGTGTCACAGCACACTACTACTGAAAAATGGCTTATGTTCTCATTTTTACCATGCAATTAGAAAATAAATTGGAATATAGATATTGTACTCCTATTTCAGTGTGATACCTGAACCTGTTTTTCACTTGTGTGCCTTGTCGCCACCCCCTAATGCTGGCCCTGCTCTTTCAACCCCCCCAAACCCATCCCATGACCCCCTTGGGATCTGCAACCCCCAGGTTAAGAAACACTGATCTAGATGAGTTCAGTGTCCGGAAGACCTCTGAGTACCCCTGGTTAAGAACCACTGACTTAGAACATAGGAATGAGGAAGCAGCCAAACCAGAGGACTTCACAGAAATATTCTTTAAATTAAGTTTTATTGTGATTAAAAAGCTTAATTTATAGAGGTTGACGTAAAAAAAAGTGAAAAGAAAACAGAAAAATCAGAGATGCAGAATGATGGAAGAGTGAGAGTTAGGAGCAGGCTCTCCATGAATAAGCACTCATTGAAATCAATGGGAGTACTGTACAGAGGTTTGCAATATAGTGCCCCCAAAAGAGAGAGAGGTTAAAGAAACAAGAAAGTAACTGAAAGTCAGTTTGTTCTTCTGGCAGATGAGAAGGATAAGGACAGAGCACGTAGACTGATATTTGCCTACACAGTCACAAAAGAAAAAAGTGAACAGTTGAACTCTAGCATGTAAAAAAAAAAAACCCCAGGGTCTCTCAAGGAAAGAAGGAATGCAGATTACACCATAAGAGATAGTTTTGTAGTTGAGTTTCTAATTTCAACAACGTCTCCTAGATTTCTAAAGGATCTTGGCACACAATGTTTAATACAAAGTTTTACAGATATCTCCTTGGAAAGAGGATCTTCCCATGAAGGAGTCAATGCGGCACAGAAAGTCGGATATGAAATTTATATTTAAGAAGGTAACTAGAAAAGGAAGAAAAATATTCTGACCTAAAGACAAGGCTTCAGCAGTGGGAGAGCACTAATCAGGGACAGTAAAGTGCGACAGCTAGAGAAGAACCATGTGATGAAGATCCAGCATGGCTTCTGAAGAGATATTGATCTACCTAATGGGGACATATTTTATAAGGACTTTACAGTGATTTTTGAAATAGCATCACACAATTCTAACCTACAAGGTCAGTAACTAAGGTACTGAGAATGAGCTACTCAGATGGGTGTAGAACTAGTTTAGATAGCAAGTGCTGAGTACACTTAGGAATGGAAGCATTTCAGTATAGAGGAAAGTTCACTGCTTGAACAATACGAGTACTGGTATTTAGGACGGATTATGTTCACTGTATAAATCCACAGTCATCATCTGGCAGAAAGAATACGAATGAGGCTATTGATGAAAATAAAAGCATCTTTATCAGATACCTGAAAAACTACAAGATGGATGTAGATCACAAAATTTTTAGATAGCAGCACTTTGTTCTGACCCTAACTGCTGCATGCATGCACCTCCCTTGGAAGTCAATTATAGGTGTGGATGCACAGCAATTACAGTTCAGTCCCCGTTTAGGATTCTGGTCTCTGCTTCCAAGAATTATCATAGAATCATAGAATATCTGGGTTGGAAGGGATCTCAGGAGGTCATCCCCCTGCTCTTCCAACCCCCTGCTCAAAGCAGGGCCAATCCCCAATTTTTGCCCCAGATCCCTAAATGGCCCCCTCAAGGATTGAACTCACAACTCTAGGTTTAGCAGGCCAATGCTCAAACCACTGAGCTATCCCTCCCCTCTTCTTAACTGAACTGGTCAAAGAAAAAGCTGCAGCAGCACAGGAGCTAGCATACAGAGCTGTAAAAGGGGAGTTTGAGGGGGAGTTTGCAAGGGGAGTTTGCGGGGAAGACTAAGAGAGCCAGGCAAAGGAACAGACATGCTAGTGAAGGGAGTGTGTGGTGGTCTGGCAGTGTTTTGTGCTTGTTGGGGGTTTGTTTTGCTGTGGGGGGTGGTGTTTTGGTTTGGTTTGTGTTTCCTGGACTTAGGTGAGAAGGCGATGACAGACACAGAGGCAGCAGTGGTACTGACCCAAGCAGTGGAAGACACAATGAAGATAACTGGATGTAGAAGCTGCGGCATGTACATGATCCTGGAGAGGGTACCTGAAAAGGGTTTTGTCTGCATGAAGTGCCGCCTGATAGAACTAATGGAAGAAAAGATCTGAGGATTGGAGATGCAGGTGGAAACTCTGGTATAGTTTAGAATGGGATTTGAGTGGATGATGGATTAAAGACATGAGGACGCTGAAGGGAAAAACCTCAGACTTGCAGATGGAAGCAGGACCAAAGAACTCTGAGGGGCTACTGCTGGGTGAGGAAAGTGGAAGCACGTGACTAAGAGAACCAGGCAGAGGAAAAGACGGGCTAGTGAAGGAGAAAGAGCTCAGGAACAGGTTTGCGGAGTTGGAAAATGAAGAAGGGGCTCAGCAGGTGGTCACTGAATGTGAGAGGGCAAGGAAGAAGAGAAGAGCAGCTAGTCCTATAGGAAGAGGGCAAGAGTCAATGGAGATAACACCACCAAATATGAGCCCCAGGAGGATACGGGATGGGTGGCAGAGGATTACAAGGAACAATAGGAATTGAGAGGACTTGCAGCCAGAGGAAACGGGATAGACTGGAGAATCACACCATTGCCAGGAAAAGGCAAGTCTATGTGATTGGAGACTCCTTACTGAGAAGAACAGAGAGGCCTATAACAAGAGCTGATCCAGAGAACAGAAGGGTGTGCTGTCTGCTGGGTGCTAAGATATGACATGTGGACCTGAGGCTGAAGTGGATCCTAATGGGAGTGGGAAAGAATCCACTGATCGTCCTTCATGTGGGAACAAATGATACGGCTAGATTCTCCCTGGAACATATCAAGGGAAACTATGCCAAGCCGGGGAAGATGCTTAAGGAAATCGAGGCTCAGGTGATCTTCAGTGAGATTCTGCCTGTTCCTAGAGAAGGGCAACAAAGGTGTGACAAGATTATGATGCTCAACAGATGGCTCAGGCAGTGGTGCTACAAGGAGGGCTTTGGGACGCATAGCCACTGGGAAGCATTCATGGACAGAGGACTGTTCTCTTCGGATGGACTTCACCTTAGTAAGGAGGGAAATAAGACTTCTAGGATGGAGGATAGCACAACTGATCAAGAGAGCTTTAAACTAGGAATTCGGAGGAGATGCTTGGGAGATATCCAAATAATCTCCATGCCGGATTTTAACGTGGAGAGGGAAGAAAATGAAGAAAGAAAGGATACAGCCGTGGGTACGAGAATGGACATAAGGAGGAACGGTAGTGTACATACCAGTCTAATCGGTGAATGTCTGTGCCTAACCGAGTAAAGAATGTGAGCGAGGCCAAACAGCAAAAATTAAGATGTTTGTACACTAATTGAGGAGCCAAGGTAACAAAATGGAGGAACTAGAGCTGCTGGTGCAGGAAGTGAAACCAGATATTATAGGGATAACAGAAACATGGTGGAATAGTCGTCATGAGTGGACTACAGGTATTGAAGGGTGTGCGCTGTTTAGAAAAGACAGAAATAAAGGTAAAAGTAAAGATAAAGGTGGTGGAGTAGCATTGTATATCAATGATGAGGTATCAGAGTAGCAGCCGTGTTAGTCTGTATTCGCAAAAAAAAAAAAGGAGTACTTGTGGCACCTTAGAGACTAACAAATTTATTAGAGCATAAGCTTTCGTGAGCTACAGCTCACTTCATCGGATGCATTTGGTGGAAAAAACAGAGGAGAGATTTATATACACACACACAGAGAACATGAAACAATGGGTTTATCATACACACTGTAAGGAGAGTGATCACTTAAGATAAGCCATCACCAACAGCAGGGGGGGGGAAAGGAGGAAAACCTTTCATGGTGACAAGCAGGTAGGCTAATTCCAGCAGTTAACAAGAATATCAGAGGAACAGTGGGGGGTGCGGTGGGAGGGAGAAATACCATGGGGAAATAGTTTTACTTTGTGTAATGACTCATCCATTCCCAGTCTCTATTCAAGCCTAAGTTAATTGTATCCAGTTTGCAAATTAATTCCAATTCAGCAGTCTCTCGTTGGAGTCTGTTTTTGAAGCTTTTTTGTTGAAGTATAGCCACTCTTAGGTCTGTGATCGAGTGACCAGAGAGATTGAAGTGTTCTCCAACTGGTTTTTGAATGTTATAATTCTTGACGTCTGATTTGTGTCCATTCATTCTTTTACGTAGAGACTGTCCAGTTTGGCCAATGTACATGGCAGAGGGGCATTGCTGGCACATGATGGCATATATCACATTGGTAGATGCGCAGGTGAACGAGCCTCTGATAGTGTGGCTGATGTGATTAGGCCCTATGATGGTATCCCCTGAATAGATATGTGGACAGAGTTGGCAACGGGCTTTGTTGCAAGGATAGGTTCCTGGGTTAGTGGTTCTGTTGTGTGGTGTGTGGTTGCTGGTGAGTATTTGCTTCAGATTGGGGGGCTGTCTGTAAGCAAGGACTGGTCTGTCTCCCAAGATCTGAGAGAGTGATGGCTCGTCCTTCAGGATAGGTTGTAGATCCTTGATGATGCATTGGAGAGGTTTTAGTTGGGGGCTGAAGGTGATGGCTAGTGGCGTTCTGTTGTTTTCTTTGTTGGGCCTGTCCTGTAGTAGGTGACTTCTGGGTACTCTTCTGGCTCTGTCAATCTGTTTCTTCACTTCAGCAGGTGGGTATTGTAGTTGTAGGAATGCATGATAGAGATCTTGTAGGTGTTTGTCTCTGTCTGAGAGGTTGGAGCAAATGCGGTTATATCGTAGCGCTTGGCTGTAGACAATGGATCGAGTGGTATGATCTGGATGAAAGCTAGAGGCATGTAGGTAGGAATAGCGGTCAGTAGGTTTCCGATATAGGGTGGTGTTTATGTGACCATTGCTTATTAGCACCGTAGTGTCCAGGAAGTGGATCTCTTGTGTGGACTGGTCTAGGCTGAGGTTGATGGTGGGATGGAAATTGTTGAAATCATGGTGGAATTCCTCAAGAGCTTCTTTTCCATGGGTCCAGATGATGAAGATGTCATCAATGTAGCGCAAGTAGAGTAGGGGCATTAGGGGACGAGAGCTGAGGAAGCGTTGTTCTAAGTCAGCCATAAAAATGTTGGCATACTGTGGGGCCATGCGGGTACCCATCGCAGTGCCGCTGATTTGAAGGTATACATTGTCACCAAATGTGAAATAGTTATGGGTCAGGACAAAGTCACAAAGTTCTGCCACCAGGTTAGCCGTGACAGTATCGGGGATACTGTTCCTGACGGCTTGTAGTCCATCTTTGTGTGGAATGTTGGTGTAGAGGGCTTCTACATCCATAGTGGCTAGGATGGTGTTTTTAGGAAGATCACCAATGGACTGTAGTTTCCTCAGGAAATCGGTGGTGTCTCGAAGATAGCTGGGAGTGCTGGTAACGAAGGGCCTGAGGAGGGAGTCTACATAGCCAGACAATCCTGCTGTCAGGGTGCCAATGCCTGAGATGATGGGGCGTCCAGGATTTCCAGGTTTATGGATCTTGGGTAGTAGATAGAATACCCCAGGTCGGGGCTCCAGGGGTGTGTCTGTGCGGATTTGTTCTTGTGCTTTTTCAGGGAGTTTCTTGAGCAAATGCTGTAGTTTCTTTTGATAACTCTCAGTGGGATCAGAGGGTAATGGCTTGTAGAAAGTACCTAGTAGCCTCTTGTTCATACTCCGACCTATTCATGATGACGACAGCACCTCCTTTGTCAGCCTTTTTGATTGTGATGTCAGAGTTGTTTCTGATGCCTCTAGCTTTCATCCAGATCATACCACTCGATCCATTGTCTACAGCCAAGCGCTACGATATAACCGCATTTGCTCCAACCTCTCAGACAGAGACAAACACCTACAAGATCTCTATCATGCATTCCTACAACTACAATACCCACCTGCTGAAGTGAAGAAACAGATTGACAGAGCCAGAAGAGTACCCAGAAGTCACCTACTACAGGACAGGCCCAACAAAGAAAACAACAGAACGCCACTAGCCATCACCTTCAGCCCCCAACTAAAACCTCTCCAACGCATCATCAAGGATCTACAACCTATCCTGAAGGACGAGCCATCACTCTCTCAGATCTTGGGAGACAGACCAGTCCTTGCTTACAGACAGCCCCCCAATCTGAAGCAAATACTCACCAGCAACCACACACCACACAACAGAACCACTAACCCAGGAACCTATCCTTGCAACAAAGCCCGTTGCCAACTCTGTCCACATATCTATTCAGGGGATACCATCATAGGGCCTAATCACATCAGCCACACTATCAGAGGCTCGTTCACCTGCGCATCTACCAATGTGATATATGCCATCATGTGCCAGCAATGCCCCTCTGCCATGTACATTGGCCAAACTGGACAGTCTCTACGTAAAAGAATGAATGGACACAAATCAGACGTCAAGAATTATAACATTCAAAAACCAGTTGGAGAACACTTCAATCTCTCTGGTCACTCGATCACAGACCTAAGAGTGGCTATACTTCAACAAAAAAGCTTCAAAAACAGACTCCAACGAGAGACTGCTGAATTGGAATTAATTTGCAAACTGGATACAATTAACTTAGGCTTGAATAGAGACTGGGAATGGATGAGTCATTACACAAAGTAAAACTATTTCCCCATGGTATTTCTCCCTCCCACCCCACCCCCCACTGTTCCTCTGATATTCTTGTTAACTGCTGGAATTAGCCTACCTGCTTGTCACCATGAAAGGTTTTCCTCCTTTCCCCCCCCTGCTGTTGGTGATGGCTTATCTTAAGTGATCACTCTCCTTACAGTGTGTATGATAAACCCATTGTTTCATGTTCTCTGTGTGTGTGTATATAAATCTCTCCTCTGTTTTTTCCACCAAATGCATCCGATGAAGTGAGCTGTAGCTCACGAAAGCTTATGCTCTAATAAATTTGTTAGTCTCTAAGGTGCCACAAGTACTCCTTTTCTTTTTAATGATGAGGTAGACTGTAAAGAAATAAGAAGTGATGGAATGGATAAGACAGTCTGACTGGGAATAAAAAAAAATCACATATGGGAAGAAAGCTACTAGAGCCTCCCCTGGGTTAGTGCTTGGGGTGCGCTATGGACCGCCGGGATCATATCTGGATATGGATAAAGACCTCTTTAATGCTTTTAATCAAGTAAATACTAATGTGAATTGTGTGATCATGGGAGACTTTCTTCCCAGATATAGAATGGAGGACAAGTGCTAGTAATAATAATAGGGCTCAGATTTTCCTGGCTGCGATAGCTAATGGATTCTTCACCAAGTAGTTGCTGAACCAACAAGAGGGGATGCCATTTCAGATTTGGTCTTGGTGAGTATTGAGGATCTCATGAAGAAATGGTTGTAGGGGACAACCCTAGTTCGAGCGATCATGAGCTAATTCAGTTCAAACTAAATGGAAGAATAAACAAAAATAGATCTGTGACTAGGGTTTTTGATTTCAAAAGAGCTAACTTTAAAAAAAATTAAGGAAATTAGTTTGGGAAGTGGATTGGACTGAAGAACTTGTGGATCTAAAGGCAGAGGAGGCCTGGAATTACTTCAAGTCAAAAGTTGCAGAAATGATCAGAAGCCTTCATCCCAATAAAGGGGACAAAATTCATAGGCAGGAGTTATAGACCAAGCTAGATGAACAAGCACCTTAGAGAGGTAATTAAGAAAAAGCAGAAATCCTACAAGGAGTGGAAGATGGGAAGGATTTAGCAAGGAAAGCTACCTTACTGAGGTCAGAACATGTTGGGATAAAGTGAGAAAGGCCAAAAGCCATGTAGAGTTGGACCTTGCAAAGGGAATTAAAAGCAATAGTAAAAGTTTCTATAGCCCTATGAATAAGAAGAAAACAAAGAAAGAAGAAGTGGGACTGCTAAACACTGTGGATGGAGTGGAGGTTAAGGATAATCTAGGCATGGCCCAATATCTAAACAAATACTTTGCCTCGATCTTTATTGAGGCTAATGAGGATCTTAGGGATAATGGTAGCATGACAAATGGGAATGAGGATATGGAGGTAGATATTACCACATCTGAGGTAGAAGCCAAACTTAAACAGCTTAATGGGACTAAATCGTGGGGCCCAGATAATATTCATCCAATAATATTAAAGTAACTGGCACATGAAATTGCAAGCCCATTAGCAAAAAATTTTAATGAATCTGTAAACTTAGGGGTTGTATCTTATGACTGGAGAATTGCTAACAGTTCCTATTTTTAAGAAAAAAAAAGAGCTTGGCTTGTTTATCCTAACCAAAAGAAGGCTGAGAGGAGATATGATTGCTCTCTATAAATATATCAGAGGGATAAATATGATGGAGGGAGAAGAATTATTTAAGCTCAGTATCAATGTGGACACAAGAACAAATGGATATAAGCTGGCCATCGGGAAGTTTAGACTTGAAATTAGATGAAGGTTTCTAACCATCAGAGGAATGAAGTTCTGGAACAGCATTCCAAGGGAAGCAGTGAGGGCAAAAGACATGTCTAGCTTCAAGACTAAGCTTGATAAGTTTATGGAAGGGATGATATGATGGGATAGCCTAATTTTGGCAATTAATTGATCTTTGACTATTAGCGATAGATATACCCAATGGCCTGTGATGGGATGTTAGATGGGGTGGGATCTGAGTTATTACAGAGAATTCTTTCCTGTGTGTCTGGCTAGTGAGTCTTGCCCACATGCTCAGGGTTTAGCTGATCGCCATATTTGGGGTTGCGAAGGAATTTTCCTCCAGGGCAGATTGGAAGAGGCCCTGGGGGTTTTTCGCCTTCCTCTGCAGCGTGGGGCACGGGTCACTTGCTGGAGGATTCTCTGCACCTCAAAGTCTTTAAACCATGATTTGAGGATTTCAATAGCTCAGACATAGGTTTGTAGTTTGTTACAGGAGTGGGTGGATGAGGTTCTGTGGCCTGCGTTGTGCAGGAGGTCAGACTAGACTATCATAATGGTCCCTTCTGACCTTAAAGTCTATGATTATATGAAGAGTCACTTCAAGCAAAAATAAGGCTTTAAACCCTGATCTGAGCAAATGACCTTTTTGTGCATAAAAGCGATTCAGTCCTTGCTTCCTATTTTGCTTGCATAAAAAAAGGACTGGATTGGGCCTATGCCATGTTCTGGAAAGAAAGGTGGTAGTTCTGCATTGTGGAATATAATCATACAATCTGTTGCAGACCAGGCAAAGCACATCCAACATGTTCTCCCCCCCCCCAAAAAGTGCACCTGTTTGGAGAAAAGCCATGCTCCTAAATGTGACAATTGATTTATAGGTTTCAGACTGGCAGCCGTGTTAGTCTGTATTCGCAAAAAGAAAAGGAGTACTTGTGGCACCTTAGAGACTAACAAATTTATTAGAGCATAAGCTTTCGTGAGCTACAGCTCACTTCATCGGATGCATCTGTTGGAAAAAAAAGTGAGCTGTAGCTCACGAAAGCTTATGCTCTAATAAATATGTTAGTCTCTAAGGTGCCACAAGTACTCCTTTTCTTTTTTTAATTGATTTATACTTCCGTCACTTACTCTTCTTTAGAGACAAATGCCCTGCATTTCAAAGAACCATACCCAGCAGAACCATACCCAGAGAGAGTTTATGGAAAGGATAGGTTTGTTTTGAAGGGGTAGATAGCAGGCATTAACCAGAACTGCGGCATAAACATACTTTGGCTGCTGATTTCTGGTTAAGGGTGTCTACACAGAGTAATTCCACATTTAGCATTCCCTGCATCACTCGATGACAGAAGTGGAAACACTTGACAAATGTATACAGTGGAATACAAAAATCCCTACTGAATTGTGTTACCAGGAAGTTTATTAATAAATATTTCTAAAAATATGGGATTTCTCTCATCTATTAGCCCAACGTGTTACTTGTCAAGCTTGATGGATGCAGGAAGCTTATCAAAAGGATTCCTAAACAAAAGCCACACAACAAGGTGAGAGACTGGCACTGTATTTAAGGATGCTGTCTCACAATATGAAGAACTGGTAATTAAACTCAAATAAAAGACCACCATTTAGAACAAACAACAAATATATTTGGAGCCACTATTATGAATTATTTATGTTGTGGTAGCGCCTAGAGCCCCCAGTCAGTGACTATGGCCTTGTTACGCAAGGTGCTGTATACACACTCAGACGACAGACTCTACACCAAAGACCTGTACAGTCCCTTCCTGCATAAAAAACACACAGAGGGGAACAAATTAGTCACAGTGCTCCTTGGGAATCAAAAAGGCAGATGTTAAGATACACATTTCCTCCAAAATCAAGTAGACAAGGCTGGGAGCAAAGCCAAAATGCCAAACAAAGTTGTGGGGTGGGGAGGAATCTATGGGAAACCCTGCCATTCATGAAGCTGGACTTTGCCTCTGTACTGCCATTGGCCACCAAGCTACTGACTATTCTGTGACTCCACTGAGGAGAGTCACCAAGGGCACTGCATTAATGCAGGGATCTCAAACTCAAATCATCACGGGGGCCACATGAGGACTAGTACATTGGCCCGAGGGCCACATCACTGAAACCTTTTCATACAATGATACAAAAGTATAGTCAAAAATGAAGAGTAATATAGTATGCTATTAAAAGTCAATATATTAATTTTTTTAAAATTGTAATGCGAAGAGGGGTTTTAATAAAATATAAACACCTGTAACTACTCCTTATGTGGTCAGTAACACTGATGATGATCTACACCAACAGTCTGTCAACATAGCTGTAATGGCAGGAACTTTTTAAAGTAACTATTCACACAAAATATGTTGCCACTTTTAACAAACCTTCTTCCAAACTACTCACAGCCAAGAATCATACATGCTGAACTTCATACCTCAGACTGCTCATCTACTCCATGAGGCCCCGCCCCTGCCCTGCCTCTTCCCACCTGCATTTTTCAACCCCTTCCCCAAGTCCCCACCCCAACTCCGCCCCCTCCCTGCCCCTATTCCAACCCCTTCCCTAAATCCCCGCCCCGGCCCCGCCTCTTCTCCCCTGAGTGTGCCACGTCCCCGCTCCTCCCCTCTCCCTCCTGGAAAGTCCTAAGTACTGCCAAACAGCAGTTTGGTGGTGGGAAGCATTGGGAGGTAGGCGGAGGAGCAAGGATGCGGCACGCTCGGCGGGGGCAGGGGGGAGGAGATAGCAGGGAGGGGAGCTTGGCTGCCGGTGGAGTTGGCACCTATGGTGGGCAGCAGGAAATAACTCTGCAGCTGTGTGTTTGAGACCCCTGCATTAATGAATGCTGCTCAAAGTGGAATTAACTACTCCTAGGGTTTTCCATGGAGTTCAATTTATGCTGCTTAGTACAGCTTCTCCCTGACTTATTAGTCCCATTCTATTTGTGCCCTTCTCATTCACAGCATGGATGTTTGGCAGAGGAAGTGATAGTGACTATGCAGAGCCCGTGCTGGGGTGGAATATATTTTTGTGTAATCATCTTTTTCTATTGCATGGGCAACAGCTTTGCCCCATCGTTTGGTCTCCTCTGCACGGTGCACCACACAGTACAGGGAATATAGATTACTGGCCCTGGAGATGAGCAAACTTTTAAAACAGAAAATTACAGACTGTTGCAGAACGGCATGTGAGATAAAACACAAACAATAGCAGCGACCAGGGAAACAGCTATAACAACTTCAGTCCATCAATTTTTTTTTGTGACCCAGGTGTTCTTGCAGAAGTCATCCACAAAATAGAAAACTTTAGGGAACTTTAAGCTGGATGTTCAAAGGGCCTAAAAGAGTTATGCACTCAACTCCTGCTAGAAGTAAATAGGAGTTGGGCACCTAACTCCATTAGACTCTCTTGAAAATCCCAGACTTAGACTCTATGCAAAGTAAACAGATTCATGGCCCCTCTAGCAGAGATTGAGGAAAGTGAGTTCGCTCCACAGAACTTCAGCTTTGAGAAACTTTTATTTCTAGAAAAGAACACCTTGTATCACACTGATAACAGGTCCAAAACAATCTTCAATGTACTGTAATCTTGGAGGAGGAAGAAAGAAGAGGCAGGATAAGAACTGCTTACTAAAATAGTAAGAGAAAAGTCCTTGGCACACATTTTGGGAATAGAAAAGGTGCACAGAAGCTTGAGGACTTAAACAAAACCACGGGATAGCTGCTCTGCAACTGCTAGCAGCAAATACAGTAGCACCTCAGAGTTACGCACACCAGAGTTACAAACTGATCAGTCAACCGCACACCTCATTTGGAACCGGAAATACACAATCAGGCAGCAGCAGAGACAAAAAAAAAACACCCAAAAAACCCAAACAAAAAAAGAAAAAAGCAAATACAGTACAGTAATGTGTTAGATTTTGTCCTGCTTTGACAGGAGATTGGACTAGATGATCTCCTGAGGTCCCTGATATTCTATGATCATACCTAAATGTAAACTACTAAAAATAATAAAGGTAAAGCAGCACTCTTCTTCTTCATAGTAAAGTTTCAAAGCTGTATGAAGTCAATGTTCAGCTGTAAACTTTTGAAACAACCATAATGTTCTGGTCAGAGTTACAAACATTTCAGAATTACGAACAACCTCCATTCCTGAGGTGTTCGCAACTCTGAGGTTTTACTGTATCTCCAATGGCTGGTGATGGGACACTAGATGGGGAGGGCTCCGAGTTACTATAGAGAATTCTTTCCCAGGTGTGTGGCTGGTGGGTCTTACCCACATATTCAGGGTCAGATTGCCATATTTGGGGTCAGGAAGAAATTTCCCCCAGGGTCAGACTGGCAGAGACCCTGGGAGTTTTCTCCTTCCTCTGCAGCATGGGGCATTGGTCTCTTGCAGGTTTAAACTAGTGTAAATGGTGGATTCTTTGTAACTTGAAGTATTTAAATCACAATTTGAGGACGTCAGTAATTCAGGCAGTGGTTGGGGTCTATTACAGGAGTAATACAGGGTGAGGTTCTGTGGCCTGCAAAGTTCAGGAGGTCAGGCTAGATGACCATGATGGTCCCTTCTAGCCTTAAAGTTTGAGTCTACCCTAAAAATGCTAAGGTTTCAAGGAAAGGAGAACATACTGAGAGATGCAGGAAAGCATGGAAATGTTATCTTAAAAAAAAATACCTTCCTTTATGTAAACTAGGAAACCAGCTAGAAGAGATGAGTGTTTTAAGATGTGATAAATGACTTGAAAAAGGACAGGGCACAATGTGTCCCATTATTTTCTGCCAATCCTCAAATGTACCTCAATTCCAAGAGCACATTCTTCCAAATGACAGAGAACCACAGGGACAAGGTGGGTGAGGTGAGTAGAATTTTGTCCCATCACTGCAGGTGTTAATGGGCCACTTAACACATATTGTAAGAACTCACTCAAGGTGAACAACTCATGCTAAACAATCGGTTCCACCTTGTATGTAGCTGTGACACTCTGAGGACCTTTCCCAGACCTGAAGAGTTCTGTGCAGCTCAAAAGCGTGTCTCTCTTAATAGCAGAAGGTGATCCAATAAAATATATTGCCTCACCCACCTTGTCTCTCTAACATCCTGGGCCCAACACAGTTACAACACTGCAAACAGAAAACCACAGTTAACCTTAACCTCACTGAACAGTGATTCCTGAAGATCAGAAGAGAATAAGAAAAAAGGGAAGGATCCTTATAATCTGGAACAGTGATGCCCAATCTTTTCAATTTGAGGAATGAACATATTATTGTCAAGGGGCCATAACAAGTACTTTGTTTGAGGCATAGGGTTTGTCTTCACATCCAGCGCTACAGCAGCTATGTTGCAGGAGCGCTTTAGTGAAGACACTACAATGCCAACAGCAGAGCTTCTCCCATTGATGTAGTTAATGTACCTCCCCAAGAAGGGATGGGAGAAGTTCTCCTTAACAGTTGTCCACCAAGAGCCACAATTGAAAGCCTCAAGGACCACAAGTAACCTTCAAGTCACAAGTAGCTTGAAGGTCACAGCTTGGACACCACTGATCTCCAAAATCCTCATTAAGTATAGGGAAACAAGCATGTTTCAGCATGTCTCAGACTAGCCTCATCTCCACCCCTTTGTGAAAGTTTCTTCACCACCACCATGCTTAATATCATCATCTGTGCTAAAAGATGGATTCCAGATCCATCCTCAAACTCTGGGAAAGTTCAAATCCAACTCAAGATCTGAGTTTAGGTCCATCTCAATTCTATCACACACCTTCACAAAAATCCAAACCCCCTTAAAATTTAACAAAGTTCAAGATATGACATTCCTCTTATGCTTTACCTTTCTATCTGTTTTTGTTTAGAGAGGCAGCATAAGAAACACACAATGCATTTTTTTTTAAATAAAGTCCCCTTTCCTCCATGACCAAAGCTGCCTGCCATGGAGTGAAACAGTAACTATGAGGGCAGCTGCATCTCTGGGAGATTTAGCAATGTGACTATGTCAGAGCTGTTACAGAGCCTGATGGTCAGCAGAACGGTGCTAGCCAGGACAGATGTTTCACTCTTTTTATTGAGCGCGTTCAAACAGAGCTGCCATAAAACATCTTCACTTCAGGAAATGAAAATCACTGGGAGGTGGAGACTACGAGGGCATGAAAAACAAAACAAAACTAGGTTCAAAGAAGGGGCATTATTTTTAACATGAGCGCTATCTGATCCTCTTCTATCTTGGCCCTACTGTAGTCATTATCTATCTTTGTAACTAGGTTCTTATCTGGCTCCCATTGCAATAGTACCCAAACACATCACATAAATCGACCAGGTTAGCTTCAAAGCACCCCTGATTAGATAGTATTACTAGCCTCACTTTACACACAGGGAACTGAGGCATGGAGTTTTAAAGTGACTGGCCTAAGGTCACACAATGTGGTAGAGCTAATAGTTGAACTTGGACCTTCCAAGTCCTCAGCCTGTAATTTGATCACTGGACCATCTTCCCACCCAAACTGAGCGCTAAGGTGGAGTAAAATGCTATTAAATCAGAATTAAACTGCTGCCGCTGACTTGAGTGCATGTTCACAATGCACATTATAAGTGACAACACAACAATGCAGTGGAGAACAAGCTTGCTGTTTTCAGATCTCAAACTTGTAAACAAACTCAATAGTCATGAAAGTAACAGATTAATAGTGTCAGCGTAGAGCTAGGCACGGCGTGAGGGAAGGTCTATGCAAATTGGCACTCCACAGGGTGACTGATCTCATTTAAACCAGTTTTACAGAGATGTAACACCACTGAATGAAGCAATGTCTTGATTTTACACTATTTTGTGACTGGAATGAAGCTCACAGAGCACTAATCACTTCAGCCCTCAAACTTGCTCCTAAACTATTTATGAGACAATAGAGCATTCTCAGAAGGGGTTATTTAAAAACAACAAAAAAACCCACACACACTAGCACATTTGAATGCGGGTCATAGAATTTAAAAACAAAAAACAAAAAAAAAACAAAAACAAAACTAGGGAAGATCCTCATCTTGTGAATTATTATTTCAATGGAACATCCCACCTTATTTAAAAAGCTTGTGATTGGGATCACAGAAATTTGCAACCATTCCTTCTAAAAACAAAATGTCTCTTGTCTTTTTGAACTTTCATTGTCATTTTAAAAACCATACTGGCATTTACTTTGCCTGCCTCCCTCCCTAAGCTGTTTGTGTTGAATTGCCACATTCCATCTCAAAAGTGGCTGCATCTCATTTGCGGGGGAAATGTTTCATCATATACAGTTTACAAAAGTTAAAATAGATTTGACAGCTAGGACTATGAATATTCCATGGCAATATTATGTAAACAAGGCCTTCCATTTGACATCAAAGCCAATTACAAATTAAGATAAGAACTGGTCTGCATAAATTAAGTATCTCCTTTGAACCTTCACCTAGAACTAAACTGCAATATAGATTTCTGAGGTTCAAAAGTGTTTCATTAATTCCCTCCTCCACCCCAAATTATAATAGGCAGGCATTCCCAAATACCACAAGAATGCTCATAGTTTTTCCATTGCAACCAGACACACAAAATACTGGAAAATATGCAAAAATTTTGGCAAGGTTCAGAGTTCAGTTCTAGCTCTGGGTAATTGTTTTGTTCCAAATTGGGGTAAAAATATTCTCAAAAATGCAAAGTTTCCCACAGGGATGGAAATTCCAGTTCCCAACCACCTTCAGACTTCAATTACATTTAGGAGGTACCACAGGCTTCCGTTTTTAAACAAAACCTCTTTTGCACCTGAAATGGCTACTTTTGCACTAGAAAGAGCTGTACAGAAACACTGCTCTTGAAACCATTTTGCAAGATGGTTACTTTTCTCACAGATGTTACTGTAATTGCACCAGACTGCTGAGTCTTGAAATTGTTCTTTATACATGCCATCTACAGTCATCAAATGCTGACATTTTTCCAGATATGAAATAGGAAACTGTGATATAAAACCTGGAGTCTAGACAATGGCTTTTGTAAAGCGTCCTGAAGTACTGTGGAGAATCACGCCACTGAATACCATGATCATTCAAATTCTCTGGTCTCAATGAACGATTCGGGGAAGGTAAATCTGTGCACTGGTGGAGTCAGTCAGACCATTACGTGGAGATGCATATGGACACAGGGGCAGGAAACATGTTTTGTTATGTAATACTACACGACACAGCAGCTATAGCAGATGTACATCCTGTCCACAGATCATTCGTTTTTGCTCATCCTTTTACATAAAAAACTGAAGACCAGGAAGGTCATTAGTCTGACTTCCCACCTAACACAGACCATAGAATTGGAGCGAGGCAGTTTGGGTTGACCAGAAATTATTTGGACAAAACGATGCAGCAATTTTGTGAATTTAGACCCCCTCCCCTTTCCATTGCTTTTTATTTTTAAAATGCCCCCAAATTGAAACACTTCAGTTGACCAGAAACAAAACTGCTGTCTTCTCAGTTTTGTTCCATTTTTTTTGGAATTTTTAGTTGGACACGAATCATTCTTTAAAATTTTTTTCAGAACTACCAGCAAAAAGCAAACAAATCAGTTATTTGCCCAACTCTACATAAAGTCTCACCTAGTAAACCCTTCCTAAAGCCTAGTTACTTGCAGTGAACTAGAGTGTCTCTTTTAGAAACACATCCAGTGTGGATTGAAAGACTTTGAAATGGAGTGCTGAAGGAGCCTCCACATTCCTAGGTATGCTGTTCCAATGGTTAAATACTCCGACGTTTAAATTTACACCTTACTCCCAGTTTAATTTTGTCTAGCTTCAATTTCCAACTATTGCACCTAGTTTGCCTGATAGAGCTCTTTTCTATCAAATATCTTCTTCTTATGTAACTATTTACTAACTATAATCAGGTAACCGCTTAACCTTGAGTTTGATAAACTCAGTAATAAGAGATTGAGATCACCATACATTTTCAATAAGTTTGCACTCATGTAGCACCATTTAATCAAGCATCTCATGGCCTTTTTCCTAACATTAATTACATACCCCTTAAGCAATATGAGCAGCAGAGCACCACATCCATATTTGGTCGTCAATCCATTTGAGAACCAGTTTGGTAGGAATCAGATTCATGGAGCCAGCTGGGCCCAATGCTCTTGCTGAACACCTCAACTTCAAATGAAGTACTGTGCTTTATTTAAAAAGTATGGGTGCCAAGCACTTTATTGGGTTTTCCAACCAGAAAGCTATTAAAAAGTCAAATATTTTAGGAAGGGTGTACAACAAAAACTACTCTATTTGGTTGAGAATCGCAGTATCTAATGTGCTAAGAGAAGCATTCTGCAATTTATATAGTGTTCAATTTTATTTTTGTACTAAGTGGTATAGTATCCTACATGAATGTGTCAACAGCAGAATGTCAATACAAATTTTAAAAATATGTATATAAAAATTCAACTTTTCAGTTGAATGCTATCTGTAATCAAATCTTGTTATTCCAATGAGAGTAGGCAACATTTATGAAAGTTTTACTTTCTAAAGGCCTTGGATTTTTAAATTATAAGTAAATTACAAAACCCCCTTTTTAAAGTGAAAAGTATGAAGAGGATATATGGTCAAGAATACACAGACTATGCTTCAAAAACCATTGTTCCTCAAAAGAGCCTCGGGAGAGAAGTTTCACATACAGAATTGTTGCTGTCCATGGTAAACTCACTCCCATGAATATGTTCAAATGGCTTCCCAATAGATTTCCCCCCCCCATGCCTTTAAAGTCCTGCTTAGCTCTTATAGAAGGGATGAGAGCTTACAGAAAGATTGCTGCAAGGGGGACAAGAAAACCACTCAATCTTACATTAAAGAGGATTAATTACTGGTGGGACAAAACAAGAGACATTCAGCAACTCCTAGCCAAACTTTGCAGAGGGGTTGGGCAAATGCCACCTCTATCCAAACCATTCCTGGTTTGCAAAACAAAATTTAATCCAATGTCCAAGCCTCCCCTGGTTTTGCCCCACTCTAAAAAGGAGGAAAGGTGTGGGGTTTTCAATGTGAGAATCCCCACTGTGCAGACTGTAGATTCTGGGCCTAATTCTCCATTTCCTGCAGTATGCATAATCATTTACACCTGGGCAAAGTGGGTAATATTTTACACACATTTGACAGGCAGATGCCACCCATCTTGCACAAGCTGCAGAAAATGGAGAATCAGGCCCTCTGAATTCAGAAAAGATATTAGCAATCAAATTTAATTCATGGCTTATTCAGCCACGTGAGATCTGTACAAGGAAAAATTTCTTGGTCAAGAAACAGTCACCAAATGCCTCTCACATAGCTCCTAGTACTAAAAGGCAGTGAAAACATTTGAAAGGATAGAATGAGCATATCTAGCACTAGCAGTGCTGGCTGAAGTACCAGCACCAAAAACTAGCACAAGTCACTGGGCATTGAGTGCACTCAAAAAGGAGTTGCTCAAAATTGTGTAGGATGGATCTTTAAGGTGACAATTTGTACAAATGCCCTCTTGTAAATACCAGAAGAATAATCCAATGCTTTCTCTCTTCAGAGAGCGAGCGAGCTTGCTTAATGCTTTTGCTTACCTTGTTCAATTTAAAACCAAAAACCTCTAGATTTGCACAGAAATTAAGGGAATTCCTAACCATTCATCCAATGCCAGATTGCATACATTACTCTATGTGCTAGTATGCTTATCTACCACCTCTGTTACTGTTCTGAATATACAACTAGCTTGGTTGCTTCTCTATCAAGTGAGAACTGGCATTAATTTAATCTTAAAGATATTTTGTGGCTCCCACAAAATTTTGGGTATGTAGATGTCTTCCAGTTCAAAACGGGAAAACTATTCAGACACTTGGTAGTGTACATATCTGAATTGAGGATCATTATACAGAATATAGAAAAGGTTATGTCTCAAAGCAGCTAACATCCAAACATGAAACTCAATGGAGTGGTCACCAGTAGAAAGAATGGAAATAGTTAAATTAATCCGGTGCCTTGCAAAATATATCCTCTAAGCATTGATAGCCTCCTATTAAAGCTTCTCTCTAAGTGTTTAAATCACGGAATGAAATTATATTCAAATTTCCTCTGGCAGGGGGAAAAAGCCACACTGCAATGAAAACACTCATGAAAATCATGAGTCTTCTGATTTATATGTTTTCCACCTTGCTTTCCATCTGTGCCTTATCACAAAACTGTTCAATGCCCACATCAGTAGCTCTTTAAGCCAGCATGATATTTAATCAGAAAGGCTCTGATCTCGCCCTTCTGTTATCTTCCTTAGTTTGTTTATAGGCAGATGATTGTTATATCTAGATAAACTAAGAGTTAAATATCTGATGAACAGTGACCCAAAATGGCCCCATTACCATACAAATCATGAAAGATCCATTCACATGCTTGTATAGGAGTTCAGGAAAATTGGGGAAAAAAATAATAAAAAGGATTCATTTATAACTGGCAAGACATTTCTCAGGGGTTACTTTTTTTTCTGAAGATTCATAGATTGATCATCTTTTTTCTGCATGATATGATCTCCTTTCACATTTTCTTCTTTCCAGAAGTTCACTGTTCAAAAATCATTTGAAGCAACATTTGTCCTCACCTCAGTACAAGGGGTCATTGTCTGTACGTAGTGAGCACCTGCAATATGCATCTCATCAGTTTATGTTTCACCTTCCAACTCCAAGAGTGGTTGGGATTCCAAATTGAGCAGCTCTCTACTGAATGAAGACTAGAATTATAGCTGATAAATTTTGCTTCATCTCCCAACTACTGACTGGATTAATTCAAAACAAAATACTTTAGGCAGTTGCTTCTGGACTCCAAGCAGACTGTAGAAAAACTACAGTGATTGCTGATGGCATCACCACCTTCCTGCCATGTTTATATATACCTTAGACTGGACAGTTTAAAATATTTCAGGCTTACAGCTGTAACCAGAGATATACATTTATCTGAAAAGAGCATATATAATGGAAGGGAGCATTCACCTGAACCTATTGTAGAATCTAAACAAACACCTGTCAGGAATGGTCTAGATAATACTTAGTCCTGCTGCGAGTACAGGGGACTGGACTAGATGACCTCTCGAGGTCCCTTCCAGTCCTGTGATTCTATTAAGCTACCTAATTAAACATAAAAACTATGAGGTGACAACACATCAAGAACATCCACACATGAGAAGCCCTAGCCAGGAAATGAGAGAATAATGCATTGTAAACCATATTCTTTACCCAATGCAAAAATGGCCACCAGATGTACTATATACTATTCTTAAGGAGAAAAGTACATGCTTTAGAAGGCAAGGAATGGCAATATTGCGTTGCAATGGTAGGCGGGGGAAGGGACGGAAACAATATTGAATCATGTCAAGTAAGCCATCTCTACACGTTTGGGGTGGGAGTTCCTGTGAGAGAGAGTACACACACACACACACACACACACACAGATTGCACTGTTTCTTGTCCTACTGGTGATTTTGTTGTTTCATCTATTGCACTTGTATCATTTCATAAAAACTGAAAAATTCTAAACCCAATAAAATGGAAAGCATGCACACAACGTGGAATCTATGCTTTCATGCTGTGGGTCATAATTTAACAACATTTCGTTTTATTTCTTTTTATTTCCTACTGTACCATGTTTTCGATGTGAAAGAAATATGTTGGATAGGAATTCTACAGTCACAAACACTTGAAATACAACATGCCTGAACAATACCTCTGACAAATAAAAGCTTCGTGGGCCAGAACATCCCATCATATGAACCCTACTCTAAAATGTTCCTCTCTCATTGCAAAGTGTTTTTCAATTATTATTAACACCCTATCCAAAACACAAATTTTCTGGCAATATAATCTCTCACTAATTAACTTTACATTACATTCTTAATTGCAGACTCTGAGAAACATGTTTAGGCTCATCAATACAATACAAAGAATGGGCCAAATTAATCTCTAGTCTAACTCTATTAGGACAAATTCTGCTCTCATTTCCATGGTGTATATTGGAGCATCTTCATTTACTTCAGTGGAGTTACTCTGAATTTAACCAGGGTTACAGAGAAAAATTTGGTCCATTTGACTGCAGAAGAATTATACCAGCAATGAATCTGGCTCAATGTATTTTCAGTTGCAAGAAATTTTTAAAATAGTGTGAATGCGAAAATGTTTCAGCTGGATTTCTGAGATGTCCCCAAAGATTTTTAGCAATTAGCTGGTTAAGTCTTGTCAGACTGTGCTTCACAGCTGCAGTTGTCCAGTCTGACAGTCTCATCCAAGTATTAAAATAGTACATCCTACGGAGCTCTGCCACTATATATTTTTAGCCATTCACTTTAATAAGGGGAAAGTAGTTTCACTGAGGTCTTTTCAGTCATACTTACAATAATGCCCCATAGGAGTGGGGGGTAGGCACAGAATTTTGCACAAACTATTTAGAAAGCTTCAGCAGCAGTGGTATGCATAACAATAAGCTTATTAATTTTTTAAAAATGTCTAGGTTAAAAGTGAATTCGAAAGCTTCTGTTGTCTAGGTAATTAACAATAGTGCATGCAGGGACTTAATTGTAATATAATGTACATTTTTAAAATCATTTGCAAAGCCATTCTCTTTTCACTTACCAGCTCAGACCTAATCGGTTATTGATATTGTTATTCGTTAAACACCAACATTGTTTGTGGTCTCCGTTGCATCCATAGTAGTAGGGCAGAAACAGGACCGACTGGAAACTAGAAAGGCAAGGTGCTCTGTGTTATAACCAAACTAAACAAAGCTTGTGCTGCCTGATATCACCACATAGGGTCTCCCTGAGTCCTGGCAGGGACTGGACTACATTACAGAGCTATACAGGAAGACATGCAGGTAGAAGGGGGACATGGTCCCTGCCCAGAGCATTTTACAATCTAAATGGCAGGTGGATTGTCATACCTGCTGTGACCCTACAGTCTGTTTAAGGAGTGTGTTTGTTGAAGGAAAAGACAGGTGAAACAGGAAAATGTTTGTGTGATGCTTAATGTAAGTATCAGAGTAGCAGCCGTGTTAATCTGTATTCGCAAAAAGAAAAGGAGTACTTGTGGCACCTTGTGAGCTGTAGCTCACGAAAGCTTATGCTCTAATAAATTTGTTAGTCTCTAAGGTGCCACAAGTACTCCTTTTCTTTTTAATGTAAGTATATTAGTGCTACCCATACACAGGAAAAAACATTATTCTAAAGCAGTTTGTTGTTGCTAAAATGTCACCTTAATATTGTTGCCAGGATTAATAAGAGTTCTGAGCCACTCAACAGCTGCACAGAATAGATTAACATGGAGGTTAATGTCACTAGACTGGTTGGGAATTTTTTAAAATGTTTTTTCCTTAGAAAATGCCGGATTTGTATAAACAAAAACTTTTCGCAGAAGCATATCAGTTTTGTGGAAACTTTTGTTGGAAGGTTTCCTCAGATCCAGGATAGAATTTGTGGTCAAAACCAGGAAGACACACCAGAATAGCCCAGTTTGGAGTCAGACAGAGCAGGGACTTGAATCTGGGTCTACCATATCCCAGCCCCACTGGGCTATAGGCTATGCTGTTCTCTCTCATTTTTCATGAACCATTTCAGAAGATCCTGGTATTTTGTCTTGATGTGGAACCTCAGGACAAAATACCAAAACCTCAACATTTTTTGCAAAACAGAAATACTGTTTTATGGCCAGCCCTGACTTTCACTTGAAGGAAGCCTTAATGTAGAATGGAAAAGAAAACCCTTTGATTTCAAAAGGCTACAGGAATTTTGTTGGAGTTGAGCTACCATTAATTCTTTTTTCTTAATTTATTCTTGTGTCGTGTTAAGTGTACATGCACCCCTGACATTAGCTGGATAGGATGTGAGAATATCTTAGGTCTTTGAGACTATGGCCTGATCCTGCAAACACTTAAGCCAATGCATAACTTTATACACAAAAAAAAGAGTCCTATAACAGACATTGAGTAAAATTATTCATGTGCATAAGAGTTTGCAGGATCAGGTCCTAGGCCATTCTCTAGTGATGGTAATTATTGTTTTGGTGTTGAACAAAAAAATAAAAAAGACTGAATCCCTGACCTGAAAAGTTTGCAGATTAAATACTGCTGAACTGGTAATACTTGGCAAAATTCGACACTCTGTTACAACCACGTGGCCCCACTGACTTCAGTGATGTCCTCACTGGTGTAACTGATAAATTGACAACAAATGGTCAAAATCCTGTTGCTATAGTCACAGATTTTAAAATTAAACAGAACAAATAGAACTAATGTTTTTTAGGCAACAGATTAGCAGCATTCACCGCCAGCAAAGACTGGCTATATATGAAAATAGTTTAAGAAACATAGGTGGCCAGCCTTTTCTGCGTTAAAACAATTACTATAAGTAGCTTAATGCTATTGACAGCTAATGGAGGTTCATCATTATTTCAAAGTATGTACTTACAGTAGCCTGTTTTTTTAAGTCAAGGTACTGGGTTCTCTCAACACTACTGCCTGTTTGCAGTAAGCTATAGCTAGTGACTGAGCTTTCTGTATGCGATTCCTTACAAGCCTTCTTATAGAATATAAAAGAGTTGCTATCCGGACACAATAACCTGCAATTATTGGCAAAAAGAAAAGGAGTACTTGTGGCATCTTAGAGACTAACAAAAGCATAAGCTTTTGTGAGCTACAGCTCACTTCATCGGATGCATCACGAAAGCTTATGCTCAAATAAATTTGTTAGTCTCTAAAATGCCACAAGTACATCTTTTCTTTTTACGAATACAGATTAACACGGTTGCTACTCTGAAACCTGCAATTATTGGTTATCTTTGCAACAAACTTCATGCAAACATGAAATGTCAAGATTATCTAGGTAGTGCTTATGACAGTTTCTTGTTCAGCTGTAATTCAGAGGGCTAAACTACTCATTTTTTTCAATGTATTGTTATTTTCTTAGAAAACTAGAGGCTATTACCTTTGCAGTGAAATGAACTAACATTTTCAAACTTGGACATGTAAAGTAAGGTAACTCCACTACATATGTATTTAGGAGCCTAAATAAGTGGCCTGATTTTCAAAAGCACTGAGCACTTTATGATTTCACTAACTTCAATGGAAAAAGGTGCTACTTCTTCATTTCAGGTCAGATACAAAGCCCTTTTACAGCAAGTGGAGTTTCCATTGACTTCTAGAGTGCAACTGGTTTGGTCAAACCCCTGCAGAGAGACACGACTCTCCCCACCCCAACATGCTGTGCATGAGTATCATGGCCTATCAATCTGATCCATAATCCATTAGTGCTATGTAGACTTCACTTGTTTTTGAAGAAGAGAGATTTCTTCAGAAATCGTCACATAGACCCCTTAGGATGTGATTTCAAGGGGCTTTTAAAGTATTCAAAAACATGTCTAATACTGACACATTAAATGAAGCATTAGAAAACATCAAAATCTACAAGTTATATTCATTATAAGAGCTGGAGTTAATATCTGATGGATGTAACACTATTCAAACTTCAGAGACACGTATACATTAACAAAAAACGTTACTGAGATGGGGTTATTGGGACAGTGTACGTTGAAGCTTAATAAGACTCCAATCATAAGCTGCAGGTGGCTGGATGTGTCAGGAATACATTGGCTATGCCATGCTTACAGAACACTCTACTGCTGAATACAAGCTGTGCCAGTACTAGTCTTTGCTTGCAGCCGGGTGAAAGCTGCAACAAAAGAGGCTGACAGCTAGAAGAACAGAGAAAATCTGGCAGTGTGATAAGATTAATAAATAAAATAGAGCCAAATCTGGTCCTAATTTTACACTTATGCAACCACACTGACATCAATGGGATTGGATGGGATGAGAGTACATCATTTGGTCCACACAGTTATGGGGGGTAGCTGCAGTAGGAAGGATGGTGTGTTTGCAAAAGTAGAGGAATATGTATAACCTGAGGGACAATGGGAAACGTATTGTCTATAGCAACAGCCAGGGGACTAGGTTATGGCCTTTAAGTCACAGCTAATGAGGGATTTGACGTAAAAGAGCTACACAAAAGCACGAGTCCATGGAGACAGCCTGGTTGACTTAACTTGAATTCCACGAGAGGCACATGGGGGAGCATATGAAGTGGGGGAACCTATGCAGCAGTACTGCATGTGTTTCTTCCACACACCAATCCTGCTCAACTGGCCAGAGTGTAAGGAGACAGGGCCAACTCTTCCCCCACCACCTGCGGGGTGACCAGACAGCAAATGTAAAAAAAAATCGGGATAGGGTGTGGGGGATAATAGGTGCTATATAAGAAAAAACAAAAACCAAAACCAAAATCGGGACATCTGGTCACCCTACCCCACGCCCCCAAACTTTGGAGAATATACGAATACATGTATAACACAGTGGCTGCTCCCTGGTCGCTTGCAAAGAAACGAAAGGTGCCTTCTGCTCTTCCACTCTTGTGCACGCACACCGGTTGAGACACATTCTGGCTCAGGGAATTTGAACACACAGGTCTGAGGTTTACTAAGCCCAGCATTAAAACACTGAAAGATGAGGGGTGCAGGTCTCTTGATACTACCTGGCAGCATTTCAGAACTAGTAAATCACCACCAGGCTGGTAATAGGAAATCCCTACTGACACGTCTATAGCATGTCTAACAAAAGAATTTAAAGCACACAAATCAACAATGATACAACATTCAAACAGGGGTCTAATTAACCGACTATATTACAGAAAACGATGGTTTTTATATTTCATGCAGTTATATTCTGAAAAGGAACACATTGAGTAACCTTAGATACGACTAGAAATACGTACTAATACAAGATAGCAGACATGGATCAAAAGGAAATTTTTAAATCAAATGTAGATACAATTTTAAGTTCATTGCCTCTACGTTTGTGGTACCACACTAAAGTCAAGGCAGACATTCTAGTCTAAATCCACATTTTTAGGGACATAGCTATATAATATTTCAACTGGGGAGTGAGGGAGAAACTTAGAGGGAACAAAATTTAAAATTTAAATTTAAATTTAAAATTTAAAATTTAAAATTATTATTATTATCCTATCCTATTATCCCCTCTCAAAAGATTTTGAAATAGTAGATGCAGATTGCTGCATTCAAGAAGATTTTAAGACACTTCAAATACAAAATTTTATGCCCCATAATTCAGCCTTCTATACTAGAATAAACTTGCTATTGACAAGTTTACAGTCTCCTTTTAAAGCAGCAAGTAGTTCCCATCAGATGTGTATAAAAATCAGTGACATTAATATATTCCAAGATATGCTAAACTGCAAACACACACACAAAAACTTGGAATGCGAGTATTTTACTCACACCTTCTTGTCAACAGTCTGTAATGGGCCACTCTCTTACCACTTCAAAAGTTATTTTTCCTCCCTTGGTATCCTGCTGTTAATTGATTTATCTCATTAGACTGACCTCACACTTGGTAAAGCAATCCCCATCCCTTCATGTATTTATACCTATCCTGTATTTTCACTCCATGCATCTGATGAAGTGGGTTCTAACCCACAAAAGCTTATGCCCAAATAAATTTGTTAGTCTCTAAGGTGCCACAAAGATTCCTAGTTATTTTTGCTGATACGGACTAACATGGCTACTACTCTGAAACCTATCAAAATCTGGCTTTCTGAGGCTACAGTCTATCCCCCTGATTCGTTCTCACACTTTGTGTCACAACAAAATTTCTCCTCATAGGTTGAAAAGTCTTAAATGTAGCATGGGCAGAAGAAGTAAAACGTATTGCCTTTTGGGGAAAAATAGTTCTCTTTATATTGATACACTACCCTCAAACTTCAGCTTTAGTTCCCAAGATGGGCATTATATGACAAATTTCTCCTTGGGGTAATATTTACTGCAAATTCCTTCTCAAACAGTCAATATTTGTTTTCTATACACACACGGTCATGTATGTATGGGATTATTTTTTAAATATATAAAGATACACAAACGCTAGAGTGATTTGTTACATGTATCATCATAATAGACGGCAACTAAAAATTTACATATAATCCTGATTCAATACATTTGAATGGTAGATTAGATACAGCTGTACCTAATTTTCTCTGAAAAGGAATTTTTCAACAATTAAAAGCACTGAAAGGGGTCCAGCAAGTTTTGGTAGCTTCTTTGCTGCCTACCTATATATTTCAATTATTACTGGACATATTTTCATCTGGTAGAAGTTGGTGTCACTTCATTGACTTCAATTGAACTATACTGATTTACACCAGCTGAGGATCTGGCCCTGTATGTTTTAAAAGGTATTCAGAACCATGGAACAATGTTCCCTAGAACTTTCAAAATGTTACTTGAATGAGAAATGGCATGACTGCCCTGTTAAATAATAATTCCCAACTCCTCTGTTTCTAAATCCTTGAGTAGGCACTCAGTAAATTCATGACCATCCCTTCCTCCACAAGCTACAGAAATGGTCCTGGATTCTGCTCATCATACCCTTAGAAAGTCCTCAAAACCCTCCTTCCCAGAGCCTCCCATAACAAATCATGCCAGCACCCTACTCAACAGCTGCACAAGCCTTCCTAAACTCTCCCTCCATTTCTCACAACTTCCAGCTGCCAAAGTCATCCCCTTGTAACAAGCTCACAACTCCGTCTTAGCTGCGGAAAACATCCCAGATTCCACGATTCACCAGCTTACAAGATTGCACCTTCTCAGCCGGAGAAGCCCTCTCCAACATACCCTCAGCTGACAAGCCCACAATCTCCTTCCACCTGCCACACCCCAAACCCACAATCTCCTTCCACGCCCCCAAGTTCCTGCCCTGTAAAAGAGAGAGTGAGGGAGTGAAAAAAAACACTTTGGAAACTCCTCTCTCAGTTTAAAAAAATCCTTCTCTCAAGCCCAATCATCCTCCCAGTAGCAATTTTGTACATTTCATTGTCCAACTGAAATCACAATAAAAATATGTACAAATGAGCATATTTGAATAGGTGTTCTGATCTCCCCAAAAGTGTACACATTGCAAATATATTAGTCCAGACTTGTGTCCTGTAATGAGATGGGGTTGGGAAGAGACCTGAAAATGGAAAGTGGTCACATGCTTGATTCCATGTATGGATTCTGGAATGTTTGCAGACTGGCAAAGGATAGAGGGTTGTTAGAGAACAGAATTTGTGGTAGATTACAAATCTTGATGGGGTCCAGCTGGGGCTATTTGCTAGCTTCTTCCTCCTCCAGTCACACAAAGATAAAACAAAATTAAATGAAAAAACGCACACGTGTATAATACAAAATTAAGGTTGAGAATTTAAATGCACAGAGATTCAAACCTTCAAAAGTTTAGGATCCTACTTCAACTCAGCCACTTTGAACGTTATAGAGGGTTATAGAGTTCCACATAGGTAAAGCTGGGTTGAGCTTTACACTTAAAGCCGTGTTGAATGAATTCAACCACTGTTGAAAACTACAGCATAACCTCCTTAAAATTATAGCACATACTCTGAAAATAGAACGAATTTTCTGAGAATTTATAAGAATATCCATTAACTAAGCTAGCTGAAGAGTTGAAATTAATTTTTAAAATGTCCTTTCAGAAATTTAGCACCCAGTGGACTTTGGTTTTGGTCCCCAATGATCTCATGGTGGACTGTAATGACGACATGAGGGCAAAAAAAAAATCTAATTAAAAAAAGTTTAATCTGAGACTCCAAAACATCAAAATGCCTTAATCATAAAACATGTGGATATTTCATGTCCTCACTACAGGCACAGTTAAGGTTGTTTGTGTGCCCTAACTGTGCATTTAGCTACGTTAACGTATTTGGTTTTCTTATTCTAGTTTTCCTAGACTGATAATGTATTTTATCTTAAATTACCAATAAGCATTCTCAACTTTAATGCCATCCTAATGGAATTTTTACTTGGGAATATATGAAGACATACATTTAGTAGTATACCATATTCCACATATGCAAAATGCCCACATTGGCACCGCAGTGGGGAATTTACAATTTTTCTTGTGGGGACTTAAGCATTTGGGCTGGGACTCTGAAACCTTCCTGAGGGAGCTGGTTGTCCAGTTTCATTATAGTAAATGGGTATTAGGCATCTAAATTCCTCTGGCAGCTTTGAAAAGCTCATGCTTAAATGCTCAATACTATGATTGAATCAACACAGTGCTCTGCATTTGATAATTGTTGTAATACTGATCAACCATTCTTCATCATGCTCACAGTCAAAAGTAAATACTTGGATAGGTTTGAGACTTTAGAGAAAATTTAGTTTAATCAATGAGACAAATAATTGGCTTGATGTACAGGTCACATGACTTATCTATTCTCATAGAAGGCTGCAGCTTCCATAGCATATATAATAGCATATTAAAAATGGCTTTATGGTCAATTAACATTTAATGGATTTGGGACCATTTTCCTGCATAAGCTGTTTATTATTTTTTAAAAATGGTTTATTATTTTGAGTACAGTTTGTAAATATGAGCTGTCTCATGCATACGTTAGCTCCTTCCATCACTTACTTTACTCTAAAATATGTTGTAATGGTAAAGACTAGCAGTTAAAAGCATACCTACAGCTAACTAAGTACCTCATTGTTGGGACTGAGGGCATATTTTAGGCCTGATAAAACCCTGATGTGATTTTTACGAGTCTGATAACGTTTAACAACTTAAGCATAAATAGAATTGCATATGTGTAAGAAGGATGCAAAAGAATCATGTTTGTGAGGAATATAACAGATAGGTTTGAACTCACACTAAATATATACTGACAGGGAGGAGAGTTAACAGGAAAATAAGAAACTAATGCATAAATATGAAAAGATTTAAAGAAAGTTATAAGTCAGCCTAAACAAAGGGAAGCTGTGAATTGTCCATACTGAATGTGACTGTGAGGTATTGTCCTGATGAGCTTCCCATTTGTTAAGTAACTGATCGCTATTTACTAGAATTTTGCCTTCATAAAGATTTGTTAGACCCACCTGCCAAGTAGTAAATTTCTCTATCCAAGATTCATCATCATGATTTATGTTACTCTCCGAGAAATTTTTAGGCATATAGACCAGTGAATTAGTTACACTCACTATCTTTGTCAAATTGTGCACGGAGTCCAATGATGTTGAATGAGCAATAAGTCAGCGCAGACTTTGATCAGCACATACTGTTTAAGTGTTTTATCATCTATGACGTGTGTTAAACCCTGGGATAAGAACGATGGGTGACAAATTGTGTGTCTCAAAATTGGACTCTCCAGGCCTGCTCCTGCTCTCACTGATGATAACAGCAGAACTCTCATTGACTTCAGCTGTGCAGGGTCAGAGCCCAAATGACTTCAATGGGTGCAGGGCTGGCCTTCAACGGTGGTCTTACTGATCTTTGTGACTGTCGGCTCACCTCTGCCGTGACAATCTCCCACCTCTCCCCCACGCACTGTGCCTGGGAACGACATGCTCTGAAGTCTGCTTTTGTATGTTCTATACTGCTCAGTGCTAATTTGGATTTACAACTTTGAAAGTAAATTTACCTATGTGATCTTAAGCTTTACCATTTTTGGTCCAATACCTGTATGCAGTTTAAATTAACAATAAATGTATAATTCAAAGCAGTACATTAAACAAGTTCTTTATTTCATTTAACTGCTTCAAAATGCTGCAGGCCAGATTCTCTTCCCACTCATACCAGTTTTATATCAGGGTAACTCTCTCTACTCCAGTGGAATTATTCATGATTTGCATGAGCTCAAGAGGTAAGATTCCAGATGTATTACACGAGGAAACAGAGAAATTGAAACTGCTCATAAAAGAAAGAGAGGCAATCCCAGCAGTTCATGGTATGCGACATGCCTCTCGGTGTATTGAAAGTATGTCACACAGTGTTTCACCACTGAGGCACGCCACAGCTGAGGTGGTATGTGTTACAGCTGAAAAGCAAGCTTGTGATATCCCTTTCATTTCACTGAGAGGCGTGCCGTGAAGTGCAGCATCCCTAACTGCAAAATACCACCACATACAGTGATCGGACATATAGTATTACTGGGCTATTTGTGATTGCATCAGTCATGAAAAATCTGAGAAGGAAGGAAGGGAGGAATGTCCATCTATCTATTATTTCTGGGCCACTCCTATGGTACTTTAGCTTTGCTTGGAATCTGAACTTTTAGCAGAAGATTGTATGTGAGAAATAAACAAACAGTCAGTTAAATATGCTAGTTTCCGAGGTCTGGTAAAGAAATGTCATGGGAGTCTTTTCCTCAGTCAGACTGAGGCACAAAGTAAACCCAAGGGCATGTACAGAGAACTATATACAGAGAAGCGGGATTAAATGCTAGCCATATATGCCAAACATAGGGCTACAGAAACCACTGCACAGCCAGATAAATGCTCACCTCTCTTCACGACAGATCAAAGGCTCTTAAGCAAAGTAAGCTGTCGGGGATAGGAAGGAAGATCCTTTCATGGATCACTAATGGGTTGAAGATAGGAAACAAAGGGTAGGAATAGTTTTCACAGGTAAACGGAGGTGGGGGGAGGAGGGTGTCCCTAAGGATCTATATTATTCGACATATTCATAAATGAGCTGGAAAAAGATGAAAACAGTGAGGTGGCAAAGTTACTCAAGATAGTTAGGTCCAGAGATACTCAAGGTTACTCAAGATAGTTAGGTCCAAAGCTAACTGCAAAGAGTTATAAAGGGATCTCACCAAACTGGGTGACTAGACAACAGAATGACAGATGAGATTCAATGTTGATAAATGCAAAGTAATGCACACTGGAAAAAATAATCCCAACTATACATACAAAACGATTAGGGGGATGGAACAGCTTCCACATGAGGAGAGAATAAAGACTAAGACTGCTCATCTTGGAAAAGAGATGATTAAGGGGAGATATGATAGAGGTCTATAAAATCATGACTGGTGTGGACAAAGTGAATAGAGAAGTGTTAAGCAAATGGGTGAATCAACACAAGAACCAGAGGTTACCCAATGGAAATTAAAACCAACATAGGGAAGTACTTCTTCACACAACACACAGTCAGCCTGTGAAACTCATTGCCAAAGGACATTGTGAAGGCCAAAATTACAACTAGATTAAAAAATATTTATGCAGGAGAGGTTCATCAATGCCTATTAGCCAAGATGATCAGGGATGCTATCGGTGTCCTTAAACCTCCAAATGCCAGAAGCTGGGACTTGACAACATGGGACAGATCACTCAAAATTGTCCTGTTCTGTTCATTCCCACTGAAGCATCTGGCACAGACAACTGTTAAAAGACAGGCTATTAGGCTCAATGTGCCATGGTCTGACCCAGTATGGTCATTCTTATGTTCTAATGGCAAGTCAGTGGCAAAACTTCTATTAACTCCAATGGAACCAGAATTTAAATTAAATGTTCCCATGTGTTTGTGCAATGCCCAACACAATGAAACCTATGATCCTGGTGAGGGGATCTGGGCGCTAACAGAATATAAATATGAAACAGCAACACAGATCTGCCAAACACAAAGGGCAATATAAAAGCCTCAAATTTACACCTGTTACTTGCAACTATAGGAGCACATAGGCTGTGCAAAGTGGCAAGAGGCTCCTTGAACCCCTTCTCTTTGCTCCTAAAGAATTCCCTAATGAAACTACATGTACAGAGCTCCAAGCTCACAGAGATGTTGAAAACTTCACTTCTCTGCTCTCATGGCACCCTGCTTAGCCTAATAGCACATGTGATTGCTCCTATTGAACCATCAATGGACACCCTGTGCTTAGAAGTATGTAGCCTTCTGGTGACGGGAGTAACTAAGCAGGAGAAGGAAAGATCAAGGGAAAACTACTCACAGAAAAAAAAGAAAAAAAGAAAAAGAACAGAAAGATAAGCAGGAAAGAGCAAGGGCATGAAGGGACATGGGGTATGGACAACACCCATTTGTCTGTTCTTCACAAGGTGCAGCTACTACTGAAGTCACATTGGTAAATTGCTACATTAGACAATACTCTATGAGCTCAAAACGTATACAAATATTCCTAAGAAATATTCCTAAGAAAGTCAGACAAAATCAGTGAAATTCTGCAAACGTGTCAACTTTTTTACTACCTCCAGTGAATGACTGCATATACTACAGTAACATGACTACATAACTAGGGTATGTCTACAGAGCAATAAGACACCCATATCAGCTGACTTGGGCTTGTAGGGCTATAAAATTGCAATGTAGATATTCAGGATTGGGCATTTTATAGCTCCACAGCCTGAACTCCTGCAAGCCCAAGTCACCTGATCCAGGACAACCAGGGGTGTTTTATTGCAGTGTAAACATATCCTTACAAACTTCTGCAGGGGGCGGGCATTAGGGTGTCTGTGTGTTTGCGTCAGGGAAGCCTGGCTGTTTAAAAATAGCCAGAGCCCCGCGAACCAGCTGAGCGGCAGCGAACCAGCTGAGCAGCGGGGACAGCAGAGCAGCTCACAGCAGGAGTTTGCCTGGGAGTTCGCCTGGAGTGAGCCCAGTGAGGCTTACATCTTGCCAACGTCTCTGAGGAAGCTCATAGTAGGTAGGTGATATGGAAGGGGGGGGTTCAGCTGTTGTGACCTGCACTGGATGTGCCATGTTTGTCTTTCTTCCACAGGACAGAAGCGACTTTGTCTGTACAAAGTGCAAGCTGGTCTCCATATTGGAAGAGAAGATTGAAGGTCTGGAGCAACAGGTAACGACCCTGCGTTGTATACAAGAGACTGAGGATTTTCTGGACCAAACTCAGGATAGGCTTCTAGGGGCACAAAGCTCTAAAGATATAGAGCAGGTTGCACAGAGGAGCCAAGAGGCCAGTGAAGAAGCTTGGCAACATGTGACCTCCAGAAGAGGTAAGCGGAATGTCCGGGTTCCAGTAACACAGACACAGGTAACTAACCGCTTTCATGTTCTCTCCACAGGTACCATTGCGGAGAGTGGACCAGATGATAGGTCTGGGGGGAGAAAGCAGAAGGAGACTCCGCTGGTTGGGAGGCATGAGATGCGAAGTCCTGAGGTTGGGGGTTCCACGACCACCACTCCCAAGAGGAGAAGGCGGGTGGTGGTGGTCGGGGACTCTCTCCTCCGGGGGACTGAGTCATCTATCTGCCGCCCTGACCGGGAAAACCGAGAAGTCTGCTGCTTGCCAGGGGCTAAGATTCGTGATGTGACGGAGAGACTGCCGAGACTCATCAAGCCCTCGGATCGCTACCCCTTCCTGCTTCTCCACGTGGGCACCAATGATACTGCCAAGAATGACCTTGAGCGGATCACTGCGGACTACGTGGCTCTGGGAAGAAGGATAAAGGAGTTGGAGGCGCAAGTGGTGTTCTCGTCCATCCTCCCCGTGGAAGGAAAAGGCTTGGGTAGGGACCGTCGAATCGTGGAGGTCAACGAATGGCTACGCAGGTGGTGTCGGAGAGAAGGCTTTGGATTCTTTGACCATGGGATGGTGTTCCATGAAGGAGGAGTGCTGGGCAGAGACGGGCTCCATCTTACGAAGAGAGGGAAGAACATCTTTGCCAGCAGGCTGGCTAACCTAGTGAGGAGGGCTTTAAACTAGGTTCACCGGGGGAAGGAGACCAAAGCCCTGAGGTAAGTGGGAAAGCGGGATACCGGGAGGAAGCACAGGCAGGAATGTCTGTGAGGGGAGGGCTCCTGCCTCATACTGGGAATGAGGGGCGATCAACAGGTTATCTCAAGTGCTTATATACAAATGCACAAAGCCTTGGAAACAAGCAGGGAGAACTGGAGGTCCTGGTGATGTCAAGGAATTATGACGTGATTGGAATAACAGAGACTTGGTGGGATAACTCACATGACTGGAGTACAGTCATGGATGGTTATAAACTGTTCAGGAAGGACAGGCAGGGCAGAAAAGGTGGGGGAGTAGCACTGTATGTAAGGGAGCAGTATGACTGCTCAGAGCTCCGGTACGAAACTGTGGAAAAACCTGAGTGTCTCTGGATTAAGTTTAGAAGTGTGTGCAACAAGAGTGATGTCATGGTGGGAGTCTGCTATAGACCACCGGACCAGGGGGATGAGGTGGATGAGGCTTTCTTCCGGCAACTCACGGAAGCTACTAGATCGCATGCCCTGATTCTCATGGGTGACTTTAATTTTCCTGATATCTGCTGGGAGAGCAATACAGCGGTGCATAGACAATCCAGGAAGTTTTTGGAAAGCGTAGGGGACAATTTCCTGGTGCAAGTGCTAGGGGAGCCAACTAGGGGGAGCGCTTTTCTTGACCTGCTGCTCACAAACCGGGTAGAATTAGTGGGGGAAGCAAAAGTGGATGGGAATCTGGGAGGCAGTGACCATGAGTTGGTTGAGTTCAGGATCCTGACGCAGGGAAGAAAGGTAAGCAGCAGGATACGGACCCTGGACTTCAGGAAAGCAGACTTTGACTCCCTCAGGGAACAGATGGCCAGGATCCCCTGGGGGACTAACATGAAAGGGAAGGGAGTCCAGGAGAGCTGGCTGTATTTCAAGGAATCCCTGTTGAGGTTACAGGGACAAACCATCCCGATGAGTCGAAAGAATAGTAAATATGGCAGGCGACCAGCTTGGCTTAATGGTGAAATCCTAGCGGATCTTAAACATAAAAAAGAAGCTTACAAGAAGTGGAAGGTTGGACATATGACCAGGGAAGAGTATAAAAATATTGCTCGGGCATGTAGGAAAGATATCAGGAGGGCCAAATCGCACCTGGAGCTGCAGCTAGCAAGAGATGTCAAGAGTAACAAGAAGGGTTTCTTCAGGTATGTTGGCAACAAGAAGAAAGCCAAGGAAAGTGTGGGCCCCTTACTGAATGAGGGAGGCAAGCTAGTGACAGAGGATGTGGAAAAAGCTAATGTACTCAATGCTTTTTTTGCCTCTGTTTTCACTAACAAGGTCAGCTCCCAGACTGCTGTGCTGGGCATCACAAAATGGGGAAGAGATGGCCAGCCCTCTGTAGAGATAGAGGTGGTTAGGGACTATTTAGAAAAGCTGGACGTGCACAAGTCCATGGGGCCGGACGAATTGCATCCGAGAGTGCTGAGGGAATTGGCGGCTGTGATTGCAGAGCCCTTGGCCATTATCTTTGAAAACTCGTGGTGAACGGGGGAAGTCCCGGATGACTGGAAAAAGGCTAATGTAGTGCCCATCTTTAAAAAAGGGAAGGAGGAGGATCCTGGGAACTACAGGCCGGTCAGCCTCACCTCAGTCCCTGGAAAAATCATGGAGCAGGTCCTCAAAGAATCAATCCTGAAGCACTTAGAGGAGAGGAAAGTGATCAGGAACAGTCAGCATGGATTCACCAAGGGAAGGTCATGCCTGACTAATCTAATCGCCTTTTATGATGAGATTACTGGTTCTGTGGATGAAGGGAAAGCAGTGGATGTATTGTTTCTTGACTTTAGCAAAGCTTTTGACACGGTCTCCCACAGCATTCTTGTCAGCAAGTTAAGGAAGTATGGGCTGGATGAATGCACTATAAGGTGGGTAGAAAGCTGGCTAGATTGTCGGGCTCAACGGGTAGTGATCAATGGCTCCATGTCTAGTTGGCAGCCGGTGTCAAGTGGAGTGCCCCAGGGGTCGGTCCTGGGGCCCGTTTTGTTCAATATCTTCATAAATGATCTGGAGGATGGTGTGGATTGCACTCTCAGCAAATTTGCGGATGATACTAAACTGGGAGGAGTGGTAGATACGCTGGAGGGAGGGATAGGATACAGAAGGACCTAGACAAATTGGAAGATTGGGCCAAAAGAAATCTAATGAGGTTCAATAAGGATAAGTGCAGGGTCCTGCACTTCGGATGGAAGAATCCAATGCACCGCTACAGACTAGGGACCGAATGGCTCGGCAGCAGTTCTGCGGAAAAGGACCTAGGGGTGACAGTGGACGAGAAGCTGGATATGAGTCAGCAGTGTGCCCTTGTTGCCAAGAAGGCCAATGGCATTTTGGGATGTATAAGTAGGGGCATAGCGAGCAGATCGAGGGACGTGATCGTTCCCCTCTATTCGACACTGGTGAGGCCTCATCTGGAGTACTGTGTCCAGTTTTGGGCCCCACACTACAAGAAGGATGTGGATAAATTGGAAAGAGTACAGCGAAGGGCAACAAAAATGATTAGGGGTCTAGAGCACATGACTTATGAGGAGAGGCTGAGGGAGCTGGGATTGTTTAGTCTGCAGAAGAGAAGAATGAGGGGGGATTTGATAGCTGCTTTCAACTACCTGAAAGGGGGTTTCAAAGAGGATGGCTCTAGACTGTTCTCAATGGTAGCAGATGACAGAACGAGGAGTAATGGTCTCAAGTTGCAATGGGGGAGGTTTAGATTGGATATTAGGAAAAACTTTTTCACTAAGAGGGTGGTGAAACACTGGAATGCGTTACCTAGGGAGGTGGTAGAATCTCCTTCCTTAGAGGTTTTTAAGGTCAGGCTTGACAAAGCCCTGGCTAGGATGATTTAACTGGGACTTGGTCCTGCTTTGAGCAGGGGGTTGGACTAGATGACCTTCTGGGGTCCCTTCCAACCCTGATATTCTATGATTCTATGATTCTCTTTGTAGAAAACCTTCTGATCAACACAGACATCTCAATAGATCTAGCAGCCACCTTGTTTACACCTCTCCCCCGCCCCCAAATATAAAAGCAGTCAAGCACTTCAATATCCTTCAGTATTCTCAGAAAAAACACATCTCATTGTAAAACTCCTTCCCCGAAAGAGGCCAGTCCTCATGAAAAGAGAGAATAGCAAACAAAACCAACTTTGATTGCCAGGCACTTCTACACCAGAGGGAACCCTGTGAGACTTTAATAAAGAAATACATGCAGTTGAGATAACACTCCAAAAAAATTCCTAGGAAAAAAAGTGTGTTATTTAAACAACCTCATACTTCTGCTCAATCTATTGGCAAGAAATTTCCAACGGTTCAGATAGTGATACTTCAGAAAGGCAGAGTATATCATAACTGCTTAAAAAGTAACTCCACCACCACCTTCACCCACAAGAAAAGCAAAACAATTTATATTACACAAGACCAAAGTATGCTTTTCTCACAGTGTTACATTCAATGTAAAGCATAAGCCTTAACCATTACCCAAACAAACACTTCCAGAAAAACCAAGCACAGACAGAACACACAAATTATAGATATTTGTGGCTCACTATGATAACTAAGTTACATTTCTGTAGCTGGGCAAATTATTCATAGCCAGATTTCCTTGGAGTTAAAATATGCCTGATTTCACACTTAAGTGTTCATGAAAAGTAAGTCAGTTTCGAAGTCTAATTTCTTAAAATAAAAATGTGCAATTTTTAAATGTACCACTATTAGTTTGACTTCAAAAAGTTATTGCAGAATTTTTACATTACTTTAAAAATGTTGGTAGAGTTTATTATGGGTCACATGGTATTGATTTTGTTTCAGAGTAGCAGCCGTGTTAGTCTGTATTCGCAAAAAGAAAAGGAGTACTTGTGGCACCTTAGAGACTAACAAATTTATTTGAGCATAAGCTTTCGTGAGCTACAGCTCACTTCATCAGACTGGCTTAGCCAATACCTTTTTTGTTACTTTTCTCAGAAGGAGCATTGTGTGCACTCTCTCAAAGCAGTTAGTGAGAAGAAATGAGTCTGCACTGCTCCCTGCTGGAGTGTATGCAGAAAGGCTATATATTGTCTACCCGTCCTTTGAAGGTCCACACGGATTTTCTGAGGGACAGTGGAGATGCCTGGCAGCTCCCTGAAGACAACAGAGTAGAGAACTGTCCATCATAAGAAAAGCTGGAGGAAGGTATCAAAGTAAACTACTGTCCTCTTGTGGAGATAGACCAACACCATATAGTGATGGAGGGACACTCCATTGTGATAAAAGAGCCAGATGGCTTGGCACAGTCCTCCATAGGTTTCAGAGATGCATCCAAATAAAGAATCTCTAAATTTCATTATGGTGAGTCTCGTTTATTGATCTAACAAGGATCTAAATTTTCCCTCCAAAACTCAATTTTGACAAAATTGACATGATTTTGCAACATTTCAATTTCAACAGAACCACATTCTCAGAAGAAAATAGTTCCCTCAAAGTTGTTCTGACCATCTCTTCCCATAATCTTTTATCATGGTTTAATAGTAAGATAGCTGTAATCACTCACTGACTAGGTAAAATATCTTCTGAACATTTCTTAATGGAATAATGCAAAACATATATCTAAGTAAGTTTTATGGCAACAACAAGTGAATGCAGGAAGCTTTAGATCAAGTGATTTATATTAAAATGGTGCCATGCTTTCCGCTAGGCATTAGAAGCCAAATTTGATTTAGAAACCAGAGTCCTAACTCAAATTTGATTTACTTAAGAGAACTTTAAATGAAAAGTCCCCAATTCCTCACATTTATATCCCTATACATTAGAATTATAATTCTAAGTCACCATTGTCCTTCAAGTAGGTCTCATTCCCTTCCAATCTATTAATAAAAAATTTGTTTAAGAGAAAAAACAATCTTTCCAGCATTTTTAACTCCCAGTTGGTTTCTTAACTTTAAAATGAACTAGTCGTTGAACTGAGCAATTGAATGAACTGAAAAGAAGAAAAATATTCTTGTTACCTGAAGAAGCTACTTCTGTCAAAAGCTATCTTAGCACTTCAAAAAACCTCGGTTCCAGATGCTTAGCCAATGACTTCCATCAGCTCAGTGATTTGACTTTCTTTAAAAATTTGGCAGCAAACATGTCCTGCTTATTTTTTAAAATTTAATTTAAAATGTAATAGAATAGAACAAATTTTCTATGACATTGTTTGCCATAATTTGAAATTAAATTAGCATTTAAATTAAAAAATCCAGTTTAACGCATTGATTTTGGTTAACCCTGTATTTCATGAAATGATTATATGATAGCACAGTACTCTAGCTAATATTTAGGCAGCTTCATAATTTCTCATGAGAAACAAGTAAATATATTTCAAAGATTGTACTTTCCTTACTCAGTAGCTATCTGGACCACATAGTTTATATTATCCAGCAAGTTTTAAATACAAGTATATATATGAGTAAGCCTCCTTTAATACCAGACTCAAGAATCTGGACCAAAATGCATATTTATTAGGACTGTCATTAATCATAGTTAACTCACACAATTAACTAAAAAAAACCACAACTAACTGTGATTAAAAAAAATCAATCACAATTAATCGCACAGTCAAACAATAGAATACCAATTGAAATTTATGAAATATTTTTGGATTTTTTCAACATTTTCAAATATATTGATTTCTATTACAACACAGAATACAAAAAAGTGTACAGTGCTCACTTACTATTTTTTACAGTGCAAATATTTGTAATAAAAATATAATTTTTCAATTCACCTCATACAAATACTGTAGTACAATCTCTATCGTGAAAGTGTAACTTATAAATGTAGATTTTTTTTTGTTATATAACCGCACTCAAAACAAAAATGTAAAACTTTAGATCCTACAAGTCCACTCAGTCCTACTTCTTGTTCAGTGAATCGCTAAGAAAAACAAATTTGTTTACATTTATAGGAGATACTGCTGACTGCTTCTTCTTATTTACAATGTCATCTGAAAGTGAGAACAGGCATTCACATGGCACTTTTGTAGCCAGTGTTGCAAGGTATTTATGTGCCAGATGTGCTCAACATTCGTACACCCCTTCATGCTTCCGCCACCATTCCAGAGGTCATGCTTCCATGCTGATGATGCTCATTTAAAAAAAAGATACCATGTTAATTAAATTTGTGACTCAATTCCTTGGGAGAGAATTGTATGTCCCTTGCTCTGTTTTACCCACATTCTGCCATACATTTCATGTCGTAGCAGTATCAGATGATGACTCAGCACTTATTGTTTGATTTACGAACAGTCAATGCAGATCTGACAAAATGTAAAGAAGGTACCAATGTGAGATTTCTAAAGGTAACTACAGCACTCGACCCAAGGTTTAAGAATCTGAAGTGCCGTTGAAAATCTGAGAGGGATGAGGTGTGGGGCATGCTTTTAGAAATCTTAAAAGAGCAACACTCGAATGCGAAAACTATAGAACCCGAACCACCAAAAAAAGAAAAAAAATATATCAATCTTCTGCTAGTGGCATCTGACTCAGATAATGAAAATGAACATGCGTCAGTCCGTACTGCTTTGGATTGTCATCAATCAGAACCCGTCATCAGCATGGATGCACGTCCTCTGGAATGCTGGTTGAAGCATGAAGGGGCATACGAATGTTTAGCATATCTGGCACATAAATACCTTGCAACACCGATTACAAAAGTGCCATGTGACCTCCTGTTCTCACTTTCAGGAGACATTGTAAACAAGAAGTGAGCAGCATTATCTCCTGCAAATTGTAACCAAACTTGTTTGTCTGAGCGATTGGCTGAACAAGAAGTAGGACTGAGTGGACTTGCAGACTCTAAAATGTTAGATTGTTTTATTTTTGAATGCAGTTTTTTTGTACATAATTCTACATTTGTAAGTTCAACTTTCATGATAAAGAGATTACACTACTGTACTTGTATTAGGTGAATTGAAAAATACTATCTTTTATTTTGTTTTGTTTTTTTTTTTACAGTGCAAGCACTTGTAAACAAAATTAAATATAAAGTGAGCACTTTGTATTCTGTGTGGTAACTAAAATCAATATATTTGAAAATGTAGAAAACATCCACAAATATTTAAATAAATGGTATTCTATTATTGTTTAATTGTGTGATTAATTTTTTTAATCATTTAGTCATTCTAGGAATCCTCCTGAAGATATTCTCTGAATTATGCAATGGACTGTGTGATTTCACTTCATTTTGATACAGTATATAACAACTACAGCCTAATCCTCTCTATGGTAGCATAGTGTGCTATCACAGATCCTGAAAGTGAAGTAGTAGCTGCACGTTAGACCGAAGCAGAAGCTTAAAATGTACAATACATAAAGAGCATTTAAAAAATCCAAGGTATAAAAACTTCTGCTAGTTTATAGTGGTACATTACCAAAATATTTTTTAAATATTTCATGTATTCACTGTGTCAATAAGGAATGTCTGGGAGGATGTGTGTCTTTGCTAACAAAGAAATATTTCACCACAGTTCAGAGAAAGCAATGCAATATGAATAATTGATTGATTTAATACAATTGATGTGCCCAAATTTATGCAGTTCTGTTTACCTTAGGTCAGATATGCTGGGAATGCACTTTTTGTAACAAAGGTATCTAAGCTGCAGAACAAACAGTGGATGAGAAAGTGGTCATTAAAATCAAGATCTGAAGGGCATTATTTCTTATAAAAGAAATGCAACATCCATTGCATCATTTTTTTTCTCCCACACACCTAGCACCATTCACAAAAGAGATGTTATTTCAAAATGTCAGTAGATCAGTTTGTTAATTAAAACCTACAGTATGAATGGGTAGAGCAAGGGGTAAACAAAACTACCAACAGTTAAATCCTGTTCCCAATTCAGTCAATGACAAGACTCTGTTCACTTTAAAAGGAACAGGATCTGGCCCCAGCTGAGCATCCAAATGGAATGCAAACAACAGATGGATGTCTGCTGCTGTTAAAAGGCATTAGGCATTTAAATTATGTAGGTTAAAGTTCTACCCTTGCCCATGAGTGTGGCAGGGCCAAAATGCCATGGAATCCCTGCTACTGACCAGGGGGGGACTGGCTGCAGAAAGACACTGCAGCCCTCTGTACGCTGTGCAGCCATGGTCCAAGACAGTCCATTATGCTGGAGAACAAAGGGGTGTGGAAATTAGATGGGGTGGGCTGGGGCTTCCATAATGTGTCCATGATTTAGGCAAATCCACTGGTCCACAGCAGCTCTGCAATCTACTATGGGATGTTGGGACTCGGGTTATCCCGCATGCACACGGCTGAGCACGCACATCTTGTTTACTCAGGCTGTGAGTTTACATCCAGAGTGTTCATCCATGCTAGAAAAGCAAACATGCGCAGTACTTGTAAACTAGAGTGTGTCAGAGGAATTGCATCTTTTCATGAACGTATGGATCTGTCATATTCCACAAAAGCCTATTTAATGAACCTAAAAACTACTGAATAAACAGAATACGGAAAAAGAAAAGGCAATATCCATCTCAGCTGGAGTTCAGGAGGAGAAATAAAAAGGATAAATAGAATAAACCTCTCTCTCATTTTATTGTCATGGCATAAATCCTAATTCTTATACCTTGCTAGCATTATATGTGCCTTATTCATTACAACAGTGCTCATACATGTATACTTTTCCCCCTACAATTGCATGTAAATCCAGCCATCTACTCAGACATGGAGTATTATAGTATCACCTGTCCTTTAGGAAGCAATGCTATTTTTGCAGGAATTCTATAACATTCACTGTAAAGACAGGAAAGGTGGAGTTTTACAACTCCAGGAGTGGAGTAAAAAAAACCCCACAAAACAAGAATATTCAAAACATTCCAAATCTTGCCTAGACGCTGGAGGTAAGGATATTCAAATGTATACACCTGGCATGGGTAAGGGTATGAATTCTTCACTCCAGAATTCTGAGTGAATTCTTCAGCAGAATGTCTGGTATTAAGACCGCAAATAGGCTCAGTTCCACCCATGTAAAGCAAGAGTTTCTTCACTGAGATGGAGAATTACAACAGATTTACGCTGTGTAACAGAGTGCAGAGTTTAGCCCCAGGTGTATTATAAAGTCTGATTTGAACTCTTTTTTTTTTAATTTTTACAAATTTTAAACATATTCTCATGCTTAGACTCCAGCTAGAGTATAATTTGTTTCTTTGTTTGAAGTGAATGGTCCAAGCTGAATTTTTGTTACCCCGTGTGTGTGTGTGTGTGTGTGTGTGTGTGTGTGTGTGTGTGTGTGTGTGAGAGAGATATGACTTGGTTTCACAAATCCACACCTCATTCTCTTGTTCCTTCTTAAGAACCGGAACTTTGGAACCAGCAGCTCTAAAAACCAAGAGAAAGTGAAGCAAAGCAGTATGGGAAACTGACCATTTCTATCCCAGCGTCTCTGCCTAAGGAATGTTCCATTGGCAATTTGGCACTTGTAAATGAAAACTTTAGGACTATGTAAGTAGATACTCCAGCCCTTTTCTTTGTGAGGATATACACCAAACTGCAAAATGAATATCAGTCCTGGAAGTTTGTCATGTGATTTTTTTTCTATCCCTGTGGCTAGATTCCACCCTGGGCAACTCGTATACTCAGGAAGGGCACAGTTGGTTGGATGTTAATAGAAATGGTGCTCTCCCAGTCTCCATGCCCACATGCCCGAAACCACAGAAACCCAAGCCTTCTCCCAGCAGCATCCACAGCCGTGTCTGAATGGGGTCTGCTCAGTGGCAACATAGAAAGGTTAAACAGAGAACCTGAAGCCCCTCTGACCAAGAGGATGATGAGAGAGAGCAGACACAGTCCTCTCACACACCCTGCGGGAGTAGAGATGGGGCACAACAGAATCTTGAACCTCCATCTTTGTGCAGTGGGTCAGGAAAGCATCCCATCCACCAAGCATACTGCACGGGGAATAGATATCCCCATCTTCCCCCATGGCAAGGTGTTTTAAAGAGACTTGAGGCTAAACCAAGATGGAAAAATCAGATCCATGATTTCCAGAGTCTTCATGACAGCCTTAATTTCCTGCCATTCATTCATAAGTGAGGAGGGTATCTGGGGAGGGGAAACAGAATATACTGCCAGCATGGACAGACAGCTAGGCTTCAATTTCACATACGCTTGGGAGCCAGGACTTGGAGCTCTTGTGGGGGGAAGTAAAGAATGAAACTTGGGAGCAGAAGTGGCTAAACTAAAGGCAAAGGAGGCTGAAAGGCTTGCAGTTAGGTCAACTGGGAGAGCACGAAAAGCAGCAGCACCAAACCTTCAACTTTTCATACCCTGGCACAGGCAAAGGGAATGGCAGAGAGAAGGTGCAATGCTCACCTCTCATTCAGGACCCGACATGTAACTATTTAGTGGAAATACATTGTGAAAATGAAAGCTAGCTGGCACGGCCCATGCCAACTACTTGTTTATTTGGAGAACCTGCCAAGTCATCGATTACATCTTTATACAAAATATAGTCAACACCTGCATAATCTAGCAGCTCAGAGATACAAGTGTGAGTAAAACTGTGAAGTAATGGACAGAAATGTGAAAATGTAGACCATGCTAATTGCTCAGCGTTGCTTGGCAACACTATGGTGTGCAAATGCTGTCCACTTGGCAAAAAGATTATCTTGTGTGCAGAGATAAATTTAGGTTGGATAGAGAAGATGGAACGATTAGAGATATCTGTACCTGTAATGCAAATGCACCAAAGAACCTACTGAATGGATATTAAGTGGAGTGGCTATGCTAGTAAACCTTCCCTTCTACAATTCTCCCCATGGAAATATGGCTGAAGTAGTTTCAGCACACTGTACAACCAGTGAAAAGACTCAATATGTTCAAGATAAAAGGAGTGATCTCAAACCCTTCCAAGCATCACAGCTGTGATATCTAAACAGCAACATAGAGAAAGATATGCATAACAGAGGTAAGTATGTTCTTAAAAATGTTCTTAAAAATAGACAGGGTTAACATTTTTCTTCTTGAACCGTACATGAGGGAAATCGGAACAAGAGACTTGGACAGTGGCCAACATGGCTGTAAAAGTGACTTATGAAACATCATGCATGGGGTGGGAGAAATGAGTCAAAGCATTCAGAAGTGGCAGAAAGGCTTAGGCCAGGTCAACGCTACAAACTTGCATTGGTATAACTACGTTGCTCTGAGAAAGGCAGTTATACCGCCCTAACCCGCCAGTGGTGACAGCACCATGTGGATGGGAGGGCTTCGCTCATTGACATAGCGACTGCCTCTCGCAGAGGTGGATTAACTATGCTGGCAGGAGAAGCTCGCCTGTCGATGTAGTAGTGTCTTCGCTGCAGCATTTTAAGTGTAGACTTTCCCTTATGTTTTCAATGATTCAACTTTTAACAGGCCCACTGAAAACAGACAAGCATGCAACCCTCTGTTCAATAACTGACAGCAGTATAAGAAGTGAAGGAAACACTGGGATGATTAAAAGAGCAATTGAGCAGAATTATGGCACTGTACTTGATAGTGACTGGGAGCAACTCTTGAGCATCAAGCACATTTCTGGTCACCATATTTGAGAGAGGATCCTCAAACATTCTCGAACTCTAAGCAATAAATTACCTATTTCAATCTTCCTTTCCTGAGAAAGTAGGGGCTCTCGGTTCCCGACACATTGATACCGATAAATTGGGATCTTCATTTAGGTCTTTCTTTTAGACTTGACCCTACATTTTTTCAGATTCAGAAATGATTTTTAAATTGAGGTCAATTGGCCATTGTGGTCATGGGGAATTTAGCAGATTTTGATACTATTAATCATGGATTATTGCTTCAGTGACTAAGGGTAGTTGGTGTGTCTGAAACTGCTCTCCACTGGTTCAAGCCACATAGAAGACAACCGTCAATTGGTCATGGACTATCACTGAGACATTTGAAATGTCATGTCTGTCCCATAAGGCAAGGTTACCAGGAATAGTATCTTCAGTATGTCTATACACAATTATATATTACTGTACGCAGCTGGCTTCATCTGTGCCCTGGATGGTTGTTCAGATATTGTTACCTAATGTATAAAAGCCAGAAGCCATGCTAGTGAGTAAGCAGTCTCCTTTATGTCTCATTTACAGAGGGAGAACAAGTGAGAGAGGTGTGCCATTTTAGGAACCTTGATAATGTTTCTGACCTTGGTCATGCCATGGAAAGCTAGCCTGTCACTTGTGGTATGACAATGTTTCTATCAGCTGCATAGTTAGAACAGGTTGTGCCCGTATTTATCCCTCCACAAGCTCATAACAGCAAATGCATCACCTTGTGGCCCTCACGGTTGCCTATTGTAACTGTCTCCATACAGAGTTTCCCACAGGGTTCTTCTGCCTCTCGCAGCAAGTGCAGAAGGCAGCAGCATGTCTGCTCTTAGGCTGGAGCAGCACTGATCCCATTACAATCAGCCTGCGTTGTTCATAGCTCTCAGAACACAACAGTTTTAAACCCTCAGAGGAAAGATACAAGATACGTGTTCACCATCTGTAGGTAGAATTACACCTGCCATCTTTGTAGGTCAAAATCCCACAATAAATAAGGATGGACATGGGTACATTTCAGACTTCCTCTTGGTGTCAGAGTGCAGGTTCTCACTACCTTTAAAGGGTTTCTCATTCATTGGCAGGTGATGAACAGCCCCTTTCCTGTGGAACTTGCTTACCCTGATGTCCACCTCAGCCCATCCCTCCCCCCTTCTCGTACTTCACTTTTCAGAAGATGTGTACGTTTTTAATCGTTACTGACTATCTCCCTCACTCCATACCCCCACACACTTCATAGTGCCATCATTTTAAATATTTGTGTTGACTATTGCTGGGTTCGTTATACTTTCAGTGGAATTGTGTTTTAAGTTTGCTTGAGTAGCTCCCAGCACCCAACACCTCAGCAGTGGGGTGGCAGATGGATGCAGTAGTTAGAATATGGGTGTAAATATTGTCTTATACAAAACTCCTGCTGGCATCAGTGTAATTAACACCTGCTTGCAGCAGGGCTCAATTTGGCCCAACATTTCTGCAGTTATGGTTAACACAACCTTGGTAGACAGCACTGAACACAGTCAACATTTAATAATTGCCCCTCACTTCTTCTCAAGTCACGATGGCACTCTGAAAGATCTGAATTAGAAGCCATAGGCCAAAAATAAATACAAATCTGACTTTTACATACACATCTCTAAGGCTTGTCATCATGCTGCTAAATTTAAAAAACAATCTTAAAAACCATGAAACATGGTAGAATTCCTGCAACAAGCTTAAAGTTTTTGAAAAGTTCTCGTGGACTGCCCCCATGCTGGTATCTCAGTCAATAGATTTGTTTCACTTATACTATATGACCAAAAGGAAACTAGAATTCAGACAAGCTAGAGAGAGAGACACTTTGAACTCCTTTGTTTTAAAATGTGTGCTACAAATTAATAAAATACTAGTAAAGAGGGATCTGAACCAAAACCTCAGCTCCTCTACCTCCAAACATTTAAGTTTAGACCTACATCCAAACTTTGCACAGAAGACAAGTCTCTCAGTACTAGATTTATTGATTCAGTCCCTTGCACTTCTACTTTCAATTCTCACTCAAAATAATTGAAGCAGACCCAGCGTATTGGGACCAGTTCTCATCTTACACTGATGTAACTCTGCTCACAATGGTGTTACTCTTGCTTAACACAGGGTAAATCAGATTAAAATCAATCCTCTTCTATTTCAACATTGAGGAGATAAATTTAAATGTTTTCAAATCTAAAGAAGCACTAGCAATGCTCACAAGAGTCAATACAGTTTTTTGCAGCTGGCCACAGGAAATTAGATGTACATTACTGGGAGAAAAAAAAATCAAATCTGTGTGCTTATGTCAATGTATGCTTTTGTGTTCACATGCACATGAAACAGATGTTTTCATGTGGAATGTACACCTGTTGAAATTGTTTAGATAGGAGATCAGTGAATGGGCATAGCTTGAAAATTGATTATCCTGAGGCTGGTTGCTGGGGGAAGTGCTGGTGAAATGGGGAAGTCCATTAGGTATTTGTCTCTCTTGATAACAGAATAGAGTGGGAGAAATAAGTAGAATCAGTAGATGATGTACTTACTTTTAAACTAAAAATCTTAATTTATTTGGCCACTAGGAAATAGAGAACAGAGCATTACTATTGGGCACTGTCTACACTAGGACAAAGTGTTTTGTTTTTAAATGGGTCAAATATGTTGAAATACTGTTTACAAAGTATTAGCACCCAATACAGACATTTAACAAAAAAGATGTTAGTTGATCATAATCCTTGGCTTCCATTAACTGGCCATTTTAAAAAGGCCTCTAAGATCAAGCACGACCAGCCAACACATCTTGAAAGGTCTTAAACTAGGTTCTATCACATTTTAAAAACATCATTTAAATTGTGGTAAGGCATCTACTTCATCTCGCCAGACTTGGCACTTCCCTCTCCGGCGATGGCAGATCTGGGGTAATCAGCCCCACTCACAGCAGGGTTTGCCTTCCCCCTTCTGTGCTCCCTTGGTTGTACTTTCAGGGTAGGCCTGAAGGTTGGCCTAAGGGGTGATCCTCCCCCAAACAAAAAAAAAAAAAAACTCAGGGGGGTACCTTTCGCTGCCTCCTCGCTGATGCAAGGTGTTGCCCTGGGGCATCAGTCCTTTCCCCAGCAGGCACTCAGGTTTGGCTGTTTTCCCTACGGGAAGGACCATAAACTTCTCCAGAGTGAGAGGCTATTTTCTTACTGCCATTAGCCTGGCTGCAGCTTGTCTCTTTCTTCCCCCTTTCTCTCACCAGAGGAAGGTTGTGGGTTTTTTTTTTGTTTTTTTTTTTTTTTAAGGCCAGAGGCAGCCCTTAATTAGAATCAGGTGTCCCTCATTCACCTGAGGTAACCCCTTCTCAGCTAGTAGGGAAGAGGGCCTTTAACATTCTGGGGCTAAAGCATCTGCCTTCTAGCACCCTCTTGCAGCTGTCCAGCCTGACTTTTTCACAAGACATATTGGTTGCCATCTTCAAAAAAACCCACCTTTCCCCCACCAAGACTACACAGGACTGTATTGGGCCATATTAATCCTATGGATTTATGCCAGAGAGAGGAATATTGCTCAATATCTTTAGCACTTGATATTTGCCAAGTATTTTTATAAAAAGTTAAGTCAATTTTCTAGATTGAAAAAGTAAGCAAGTTAAATGATTTGACTCTGCCCACATACTTATTTGTGGGTGTTCTGGAATTGGTACTCAGAAATCCCTTGTTCCTTGCCCCACACCAGGCTACACTGCCTCTAAAGTGGAACTGTTAAACATATATTAAGGCAAAATTTCTATGAAGGGGGTTTTTGCCAGAAATTTTCCACCATTTTTGAACAGCTTTTTGCTTAAGAAATTGCACTTGCAATATTTGACTCAGATACGCTGAAGTATTCAACTAATGGGTTTGAAAGGCTACACATTTTAAGTGAATGATCATGCGTAAGCCTACTTGTAGTGGTAGCAAAAATTTCCAAACAAGCAGTAAAGATTATGCACCTTTTAATTTTTTAAATGCAGCACGATGGAGCTAGGTCCATGCTGAATACCAAAATCACTACAGAATTTAAACCACCAATAGAAAACATCATCTGCACCTTATACTGGACAGGTAATAAAACCGCTATTGGACAGCAGTAAAAAGATGCGGTAAATAACAGCTGGTCTACAGTACCGCTTAAGTAGATGTAACTTGTGTCACTCAGGGGTGTGAAAATGACACACATACTCCCGCGTGACGCAAGTTACATCGATTTAAAGTGCTGTCCACACCACACTATGCTGGCAGAAGACATTATCCTGCTGACATAGCTTCCCCCTCTCGCAGTGGTGGAGTAATTATGCTAAGAGAAGAGCATTCTCCTGCTGGTATAGTGTGTCTTCACCAGACACACTACAGCAGTGCAGCTCTGCTGATGCAGCTCGGCAGTGCAGACATGCCCTAAGACATGAAAAAAATAGTTGAACATATAGGACCCAATTCTATGCTCAATTACCCTAGTGTGAATCTGTAGTAAGTCACTGAAACCAGTGTTATTACTTTAAAACATATGCTGTTTTAACAGAGAGCAGAATTTTGCCCATAATCATTCTATAAAAGGGTATAATCAAGTTTGAGAATATGGTATGAATCTATTTCCACCTTAAAAAATGGTTTGTTCCAAAACAGCCTTTGAATGGAGAAACAACTCTTATTTGCAGATACAGACTGAGTGTAACAGCTATGTGCCAACACTTGTTACATATATCCCAAAAGAAGCTTCAGAAATATTATAATAATGCCAGAAGGGGAACGGAGAGAAAATGATAATTGTTTTCTTGCTACTGTCAAAATAGGAGCAAGAAGAGAAATGTGAAATGTCTCTTGGGGCCCCTGAAGAACTATTATACAGTATTTGTTTAAAAAAAAAAGTCCTTATACATTGAAAGAATTGGTCTGTTCTCTAAGGGTGTAATGAATCCGCTTGCTTCTGTTTTCGTTTGTTCCAGTGTCTTTTGCGAGAATCCCTGATCATGTACCACAGCCTTTTTCTTGCTGTCCAAGCTGTTCACTGAAGCAGACAATTAGTGAAAGTGAAGTGCAATTCATTAGATCTGAGGATAATTTTTCTGACAAATACTTTATTTGCTGAAAAATGCAGTTTGGGGTCAACAAGAACTATTTAAAAATTTGAGCTGGATTCAGCAAATTACTTCAACCAAAAAAACCCCAATTGTTTAAAAAGTCAGATGAAATATTTGAACTACGAAATGAAACAATTTAAAAACAAACTTTAGCTATGTTAAAACAACGGGTAACAAAAAAAAATTGCATTGGGGAGGAAGAGAAAAACCAATATAAAACCCATAACTTTCTTTTTTTGTTTCAGAGAAGACGGACTCAAAATTTGTTTTGGGTTGATCAGAAATGAAATGTTTTGAGGACTGTTTGCTTCAGCCACCAAACTGGTTAAAAATAAATCAATTATTTGCTCAGCTCTACCATTTACATCTTCAAAATCTCTCCACTTTGGGATGGGATATTGTAAAACTAGGAATGTTCATGGTATACATTCATTTGTTATGTTTTCTTGCAAGTTTCTTATTAATTCCTGATGTTGTCCTCCTCTCCTTCACGTAGCCCCACACAAGGATACTATTCATAGTTTTTGATTACAACCTCAGAAAGGAACTTAAATAAGAATCAGACTGTAGTATCATTTGCACAAATGCAAATCAGGAGTAACTTCAAAGAAGTGAGTAGAGTAACAAATGAAAACTAGTGTCAATGAAAAGAACATCAGGCCCTCATGCCTTTCATCCATTTTTATGGGATGAAAAGTGACTAGAGGATCTATCCTGATCTTACTTACACAAGATTTCCATTGGTTTAGGTCTGCTGGCTTCAACAGTTATTTCAGATTTATACTGATGTAAATTCAGAATAATGACTAACATTTGAAGACATAGGATAACATTTTCAAAAGTGCTTAAGTCAATGGGCCCTCAGAGCCTAAGTTACATAAATGAAACTTTCAAAACCCACCTATGATCAATAATAAGGAACTTCAGTCTCTAGTTGTGGCAGACTGCCAGCTTAAACATTCCATAGCTCTTCCCTTGGGAATGAGCTCAACTGACATGTGGTGAAATTTCTAAAGCAGGGCCACACCATAGTGATAAAGGAGACCTAGTACTCCCACAAGGAGCAGAGAGCGTCCCTTGCTCCAAAATCCTGTACACAGTATTCTGCAGCACCCTACTATTGTAGGGGCAAGATTTCCACAATTTCAGGAATGATTTCACGTTGTATTTAAATAACAGGAGTCTAGCTTTAAGCACCCACCCACCCAACCCCAAGGGCTTTCACAGGTTGCATAACAAAAATTGAGGACAATGGTCTCAAAAGTTTGGGGTTTAGGACTAAAAAAGATGGAGATCTCTGCAGTTAGCCATTTTTGCAGAATATCAGACCTGGGTTTGCATGGCTTAGAAGTCTGCAAATACATTATGCTGCCTTCAGAAGTTTGGAGAGTCTTTCCAATGGTCTTTGGATATGGCTGTTAAAGAGGGTGGCAATCGAGAGCAACAAACCAGGAAGGTGATTTTAGCAGGAGCATTATCAAAGGAATAGACAAGCGTGTGGCTGCAAACATCAAGGCCTGATAGTAGGAGATCACAGTAATCAGGGCGTAATCCAGGTGTGAACAGAGTTTGGCAGCATGGGCAGAGAGAACAACAGAACTTGGAGTTGCTGTGCTGGAGGAAGCAGCAAGATTCTGACATGGCCTGTACATATAGGTCAAAAGAGACGATCAAATAAGAGAGTCAACCAAGATTGCAGGTCAGGGAATGTCAGAACTCTTATGCACATACATGACAATACAATCTTAATTACATTACATAATATTTTTCACTGCAGACGCCTGCCTTCTTTAGTTCATAGATTGTACTTTTTCCTTTTGTAACGCCGACAGACCCCAGTCGCCAATGGGCAGGATCAAACTGGGGACCTCTAGAGCTCAGTGCATGAGTCTCTACCGCATGAGCTAAAAGCTACCTGGCTGTTAGTTAAGGCTGAGCAGACTCATCTTATCTCTCTCTTTAAGTGGTCTCAGTGCCACTAGATGGGACACACCACCACACACAGAAGGATCCCTGCCTCATTCACTTTCTAATATCGTAAGTTTATCCCATAGTAATAGCAAAATAGAATTTGGCAGGAATCTTGTATCCCTGCTTTATTTACTGCACACCATCCATTGTTTGCACTGAATGAATGCTTGTCTGTGTTCTCTAGGTACTACTGTCATACTAACAGTAAATACTAAACATCCGCTTGTTACCAGCTTCTTATAAGGAATGTAATACATTAAAAATCTCCACATTTTCTATTCTGCATGATCCTGCATACACAGACATCCAGGTGTAAACCCATTGATTTAAATAGGATCACACACCACAGTAAGCCGTGTGCTTGGTAATGAACATTTGGAGCATCTGGCCCTAAAATACCAGAACGCAGAACCATTGGGATGCAAGCACTTTTCCTGATCATCAGATTTTATTTAACGAGTTAGGCAAGATCAGTAGCCATACTGTTTTTATAAGCTCTCCAAGACTACTCAGTTAAAATGTTGATCCCTCAGAAGCCTAAGTCTGCTATAAAATGTGAAGCTAGTACATCATCCCATGCTACAGCAGTTTCATATACTGTCATATAACAAAATGCATACCTTATCTAGACAGTACATGTATAGTACTTTGTAATTTTTCTCTAGCTATTGATTATCTAATGATCCTTTAAACAAGGCACTCATGCTATGCTTGACTGATGTGCAGATTGCATTTTCTAAATCAATTTCTAAACCACTTAAGTGTCACTCTGGATATTGAAGAGCAAAAATGTAACACCTCTTAAATTCTTGTCATCCTGCTCCCTTGGTAGACAAACTAGGCCTGACTCGCCTCTTGCTTACCCTAGTTTTAAACAAGCATAATGTCATTGGAATCAATGGAGTTACAGGGATGTAAAACTGGAACTCCACAGGGGTGAATCAGGCCCGGTAATTCTACATCCATTTAGTCCATTACACAAATTGATCTTACATTAACATAAGAGCAAAGTTATAGGATACCCGAGATGCCCTGATTAACTCCCCCCCCTTAACTATTACACTTGCTTTTTACATTCATAGATTAAAACTTGAAGCGAAAAGGTGTTAAAGTAGTATTTAGACTCCTTTAAAAAAAATTAGGTGCTAAGTAGGATCTCCCCTCTCACCCTTTCAAAGAGAGGTTCTTTGGAACAATTGTTTGTACCTTGAAATGGGACAAGAAATATGCCACTCACGTTCCCTGCATTTTTTCTTAGCTCTATTGCATTTCACAATGCTTTGTTGTTCTCCTGTCCCAGAACCCAGCATGGTGCCCCCTACTCCCTCTCTGTTTTTAAAATCAGTGATCTGCTCTCTCCTCTGCATACACAGGAGAATCATTCAGACTAAGAGCAGAACAGGCAGCTTGGGAGCACCACTAAAGGAAGAGAGAAACAAAAGTCGGATGACAGCAAGGATTGGAGGAAGAAGAAAGACAGATTGCCGCATTCCTATACTGTGACACAGCATCCTTCTTCACACTTCCATGCATCCGATGAAGCGAGCTGTAGCTCACGAAAACTTATGCTCTAATAAATTTGTTAGTCTCTAAGGTGCCACAAGTACTCCTTTTCTTTTTGGATTTTAATTGTATGTATTAAATGAAAACAAAACTTCAAGAGTTTTGATTAACTAGAGTTCAGATAACTGATTATCTGATGGCTGGAAATGATCAGAGTTTCAGCTGAAACTGGTCTTTGCAGGACTAAGCTGCACAACAGTGTGTGTTAGCTCTGCTTCCAAGCTCGGCACAACTGGAGTTCAGGTGCTTCAGGGTCTCCCAAACAAGGCAGGAGAAAAGCTACAAAGTAGGCCAGACCTGCGGAAACCAGAATGGTCTCTCTGACCATTGCAGGTTTCAAGCCAAAAGCAGCTGTCATGATTATGCTTTGGGTGTCCTAAGAGACTATCAGATAATTAGGGTTGTAGTACCGAGGCATCGTAAAGCCTGAGGTTTAGGATGTATATACACGAATTCTAGACTAACGTACACTGAATACTAAAATGGCTATGGATTTTGAATGAAGTAAAACTGAAGTATATATTTTAGTGTGCACTGTATACTGACTTGTGAGTATCTGATTATATTCTTCAACATAAAGGTCATTTGGATTACAGCATTTTGTAAATGCATTCGATGAAGTGAGCTGTAGCTCACGAAAGCTTATGCTCTAATAAAGTTGTTAGTCTCTAAGGTGCCACAAGTACTCCTTTTCTTTTTGCGAATACAGACTAACACGGCTGCTACTCTGAAACCTAGCATTTTGTAAGAGTTGTTGGGATCTACAAGATTTCAGCACAAGAGCATGGGTTACTAGTTGTGTTTCAAAAGTGCACTCACAGCACAGCTTATAAATCAGAAGGGTTATACGGTGAACCTGCATAAAATATTGAAACATTTTTCTTTATTTTGTTTTGCCATTTGGAGATACAGTCACAACTAGTACTGATCACAATATTCGTATACAGTAAACAGAATGACTCTTGATCTGAGCTAATTTTAATAATCTGCTCCGCAGCTTCCTTTTGATATTCTTAAGTGATTTTTAAAGTGTTTTATAACTGAAGTAGATTAATATGTAAAAGCAATGTAACAAGATTTTTTTAGAAGGAGAATAAGGTCTGATGCAGAGTCACTCCACAAATGATTTAACTGAGCTTAATCTAGAGATCCCAATTATTTTAACCTCATTCCTCTCTTTAAACACTCAGTTTGTCTTCTGAGAGTCAGGATACAGTGATCACAGAATCTCTTAGGTATTTATACCCTTTCTCCCTGTCAGTGGAGAACTGTTCCCTATATTTTACCCAGTATACTTTTGAATAGGGCAAGCTATGCTGTTTCCATCAGTTGGGGAGTTAGTTCAATTGCCCAATACATCTCATAGTCAGAAAATTCTTCCTGATGTTCTGTTCTTAATTTCAGCCCGACTGAGTTATTATCTTGTGCTACCCTAAATAACTACTCTCCCTCCATGGAGTCTGCACCCTTCCAAAAATTTGTGATACCTTCATCCTGAGTTGAAATATCACAACATAAAAATTTAATTTATATTAAATTAACACACACACACCCACACCAGAAGAAAAATACTAAGCCTTCATACGAAGGTGCATACCGTGTATGGAAACATTTTCATGAGCTCATTCTTAAGGGAACAAAGTACAGAATCTCAAATACGTATACTTTGCAAATCTGACTGACTACGACCCATGGGAATGAAGTTATGTACGCCTACCAGGGACTGTCCTCTTTTAAAGACCAAATTCAAACTTGGTAAGCAGATGGAGCTCCACTGAAAGCCATCAGTGGAGTGGCATTCCCTTACAATTGCATCTCCATTCGGCCCCAACTGTTTGACTCTGCATTTAGTTGAAAAAGCATATGAGCTGATTTAGTACTGTGGACTTTAAAGCAGCAGAATACACACTACATGCTGCTTTTTATGTTTTAGCAAATTACGTGCAAAGATGCAGCAGAGGAGGGCTTCCATACACTCTCTCTCTCTCTCTCTCTCTCAAAAAAAATGCAATCAGTGTTTAACCATGCCTCTGCCAGTTTTCTACTGTATTTCTGTTCCCTGTACATATTTTCTGCTATGGGTCTTTCTATTCATGAGAAATTACACACACACACACCCCAACCACAATGAGGTGGCGATAGCCGTATGCTATATTCCAAATCCATGTGATACACTGCATTTACCATGAATCTTGGCCCTCATCACCTACACTCTGGCCACTAACCAATCCCCTCAACATTTCTAACATTCCAGACTCCTGAGCAGCTTCAAGCAGATGCTATTTAAATAAACAGTCCACAAAAATGTTTTCTTCTTTCCTCTACAACATGGAATTTCTGTCCCCAAATTTTACGACACAACCCCAGGATGGGCAATATTCAACCTGGACCAGTGATTAGAGCTGGGTGAAATTTTAAATAAACTCTTCCCCCTCTTAAAACAAACAAACAAACAAAACAAAACAGATTTGCTAATGCCAACATGTTTCGCAAATTTATGTTGTGTTTGCCAAAAGGTTTGTTTTGAAAAAAAGATTCCAAAAAACCAAAATGTTTCCATTTTTTAAATTTGAAATGACCAATTCCAAATTTTCTTTACATCTATATATTATACATAAATAAATAAAATACACACACACACACACACACAAAATCAAAACATTTCATTTGACCAGAAACATTTTTTTCCTGATTTCTTGATTTTTAGGAAAAAAATAGTTTTGGTCTGACGTGAAACAAAGGATTTTTCCTTCATCTTCACAAACTAAACTGTGAAATGAATTAAGTCAGCTCTTCCAGTGATACATTTAAAGACCAATATCTTACGTGTCAGCAGGGCTACGAAACCAGAATTTCCAAATTCCAGCAGTACAAACTAGTTGCTTCTTCTAGCACTGGTAAGTCTCAAGATTTTGGACCTTGAATTCATAACGTTAGGATTCTTGGAAGAGTATTTTCAGAGCTTTCTAATACTTTGGGCAAGTCACTTAACTTCTCTCTCACACACACAGTTTCTGCATGTTGTTAGAGATGCTGTTTTGTTATTGCACTACTTAAAGCCCTCCTTTTGTTGTTTTTTCTCAGCCTTTGCAGCACCCAGGACTACACATGAACAGCTTGTCAGGAGCCTGATGGCGGTGGCTACAAGGTATGTACAGGTACATATATTAACAGAGTGGGATTTTAATGGAAGAGAACTGCACAGAAAGACAAAATACATCTTCCCCTGCAGTCCTCAAAGTTTCAGAGTAGCAGCCGTGTTAGTCTGTATTCGCAAAAAAGAAAAGGAGTACTTGTGGCACCTTAGAGACTAACAAATTTATTAGAGCATAAGCTTTCATGAGCTACAGCTCACTTCATCGGATGCATTCGGTGGAAAAAAGTTTAGTCCTCAAAGTGTATCAATTGGCACTGTTTTGCTGAACCCACTTCCTGATGTCCAGCTATCTGACTATAGGCATCCTAAAATACTGATCTGAATAGGTTAGACCGCTGCAGTCTTCTCCCATATTCAGATTCATAAGTGACAAGCATCAGGGCTGTCCTTACCCATACGCAAAGTATGCAGCTGCATAGGGCACTGGGAAATTTAGGGCACCAGGAAATTTGGGGTGCCCTGCGCAGCAGTGTGCTGCTCCAGTCCCTGCTCCGACTCTTCCCCAGGGCCCCAGCCCCGCCCCCACTCCCCTGAGCTCGGCAGCAGGGCCGGGCCTGCACTCACCAAGGCGGGTGAGTTCCCCCCTGCCCTCCAAGCCAGCCCTGCCCCCTCCGCAGAGGCCTGGAGCCCCAGACACACACACCCCGCAGGGGGGCTGCGTAGGATCCCAGAATAGCTAGGGACGGCCCTGACAAGCACCCACAAACATGAAGTACTTGCAAAGAGGACAGTGCAAACAGCAGGCGACTATTGGGAGGACACAAAGAGGGCACCAACTAAAGGGAAGGACATGTGATCTCCCCACGTAATTCCTCCCCGCCCCCAGCCCAGCCCTCTCCCTGCCCAGGCTCGATTTCTGGGGAAGGAGCCGACTCTGAACATGCCAGAGGGGCTCCAGCTCGCTCGGCCACTGGCGCCAGAAGCGGAGCCTGGGCAGGGGCAGCCAGGTGCTCTCCCAGTCAGCCATTGCACTGCACCAGGCAGTATCTCGGGCCACATGGCTGGAAGAGGCTCTGGCCCTGCCTCTTCCTCTCTCCACTTGGCCCAGCTGCTGGGGCACTTGGCCCTTCCTGCACCTCCCATGAGTCGCCCCACTGGATTGCTGTCACTCAGCAAGCCTGTCTAGAAATTCAATATACTTCCTTTGCAAGAAGAGGAGGGTTGTATCAGAGCATTATAAGTTAATCAACTAACTTCTCTTTGGCTTCAGTTTCAGGTTAAAAACTGGTCTACAAATAATTTAAACATTTTCGCCCCTATAGGCTGGTGGATTCGATCACCAGCATGGGGAGAAATAACCAGCCACACCCAGATCAGTTCATAGCCCTTTCCTCAAGGCTCTGTTTATGGTCCAACATGCACAAAAAAAGAAAAAAAATAATGTAGTGAGAACATTAAGTAACAGTCATGTTTCCAGCATAGACTGCGGGGAACCTGGCCTCCAGCAGTTTAATGGTCAGAGACACCACCCAGCCTAAGGGTGCTCACCGGGCCTCTTACCCGCTTGCAGTCCTCTGCTCTGGTTACAGCAGAGTGTTTTCTCAGCTCTCCTCTACTCTGAGGCTCCCTGGGGTCCTCATAGCCCCCAGGTGAGAATTATCAGGCCTAATCACCTGATCAGCTGGGTCAGATGATTCCCAGCAACTACCTGACCAGCTCCTCTCCACAACAGGGCTGGGTGCTCCCCTGGCTCTTAAAGGGGCAGACCACCTTGTTACAGCACCTTGAAATGTCTGAGCATCACTGAGCAAATACATCTTGAAGATTCTTGATTCATTCAACATTCACGCTGATAGTCTTTCAACATTTATTAGTAGGTCAGAAATTGAAGAATGTAATGCCACTGAAGCTAGTCATGAAAAAGTTTTCAGCTGTCTGTGAAAGCCTCCCTGGCAACAGCAGCAAATAAAATCCCACTGCCCTCTCTGATGTTTAATAGATTTAAGTAGCTGAAAAGAGTATCTTGTCTGAGAGCCAATCAGTGGTTTCCAACTTGCAAGGAATGGAATTCTGCATTTGCATCGTGGAGAAAGCTAAATCCTTAAATGAGCTTTGGAGCATTAGGTGCAGAATGAGCCTTCGAAAAGCTTCCTCCATTAGCTGCTGGCTCTGCTGAAAACCCTGGATTTGCACAGCCTACCTGAGACATGCAAGAAGTTTCATCTCATCAAACACTAGTCCTCCAGAAATATACTGAAAACAGGGAAAGCCCTTGCAATGCAAGTTGTACAGCAACAGACCTAATGTCTTTTATCTCTATCTTCTTTGATAAACATTAACTAGCTAGCAGTTTCTGCTAAATAACATATCATCACAGTAGTACATAAGAACAGCCATATTGGGTCAGAACAATGGTCCATCTCGCCTAGTCTCCTGTCTTCTTACATTGGCCAATACCAGGTGCTTCAAAAGGAATAAACAGAACACGTAATCATCAGGTGATTCATCCCCTATCACCATTCCCAGCTTCTGGCAAACACAGGCTAGGGATGCTTCAGAGCATGGTTTTGCATCCCTGCCCATCCTGGCTAATAGCTATTGATGGATCTATCCTCCATAAGAAATACCAATGCTGACATTTGCGTAATTGAGAGCATGCCCACGCTCCCAATTTCTCTTCCTCCTCCTCTCAAGTCCCTTACTCTGTCCCTCTCTATTTCCCATGATATCTCTCTCCTTTCTCTCCATAACATGCACCAGATGCACCTCAAAATATCTTTGCTCTCCCCTGACACTCCTTAGTCTCTTGTGCCAGCTGTTACCCTAACACTAAACTGCAACTGCCTTGTTGCTGTGCAATGAGGAAGAAGCTATGTATTCCCTCTCTAGCACACTGCCACAGGATGGGCAGGATCTAATTCTCAGACCTTACTTATACAACTCAAAATAAGCAGTACCTGCATTTATGAGCTATAGACTATTGCATTTCAGAGCAATAGGGTAATGAAAATAAGTTACATTTGTAAAATGCTGTATTCTGGAAAACAGTGAGGTTTTGCAGAATTCTGATAGCTAATCACAATGCACTAGCTAGAAATCATACTTGGATGACATTTACAAGGAGGACTTTATTTCACCAGCAGAGTAAGCTTTCCCAGCTCCTGACATGCTTCTACAGTAAGGGCAAGACGCCAAGCTCTGGAACAGCTGCCATATGAAAAGAAGCAAAGGAATACCACTCACCACATTCTAGGTACAGGCACTATTTTCTGGGCAGCAGTCCTCAGACTTCAGAAATGAGACTGACTGAGCCTACTGGAGTCTGAAAAGGGCTTTCCAGGAGGGTAATCAAGTGTTAGCGCTTAGCATGCAAAGTGTTGCCACCTCTCCTGCTATGACTGCAGGAGCCTCACTGAAACTTTACAGGAAAACCCAGGGTATCTACTTACACTGATGAAAGCTCAGTGCTTATCATTCAAGGGGCCAGTGAACCACACACAAAATAGAGACTGAACATGAAGTGTGAATGAACTCCTCCTTGAAGGGTCTTTGTATAAACTAACAAGGGAACAAACATACTGAAAATAAAAATATGTAGAAAAAGGCTCGATAAGTAAGCACAGTGAAAATACATTGAAACTATAAGAAGCCAAACCAACAGCCTTAACTGAACACACCAGACCAACACCCTCCACTGAACAGTTATGCCCGGGGCTAGCTCTTAACACAAATGAGAACTCAGCAAAAAATGTTGAGAATTCAGTGGGGAGGGATGGAGAGAGACTCAGTCTCAAGTGCACAAATATTGACTGCCAGCTAGACAGCAAGGCCTGCTACTGCAGGTCAGGGTCTCCAGTGATAACGCAGGAGATAGGATCAGCGTAATCAGTTCTTGCAGTTTCATTGTATCACAATGTTTTGGTGATGGTTTTCTTTATTTTCTCTCTCTCTCTCTCTCTTTTTTTTAAACAAGCCCCAGATTCTGGATTTATCTGATTACACGAGAATCTCAGTTTTGTAATTAATTTTTCCCCCTGCATTTCTGGGTTCAGAAAAGCATGAACTTTAAAGGCTCAAAAACCAGAAGACAAAGGAAAAAAATCATAGAACATTTATTATTTTTAAGCATATAATGGTTTGGGGGGGGGCTGTCTAATGATTTTTGAACTGTTGGGTTTGGCAAGACTGTAAGGTGCACAAATAGCACACAGCGGAAATCAAACAGAAAACTTAATAGTTTTTTGCGTGGGTAGGAGCCAAATCTAAGGAACCTGCAGTCAGGTGTTACTCAGATCACTTCTTCTGCCCCGATAAGGGCCTCTCCTCTCTTTCTTGCGGGTCTTTCTTTAGGCTGGGGTTTTCTCCATGCTCCTTGCCAGCAATATAAAGCACGGGTTCTCAACAGTTTTCTTTCTGACCCCTCCCCCAACATTTTATAAAAACTCCACACAGCCCACCTGTGCCACAACAGGTTGTCTGCATATAAAAGCTAGGGCCAGCGTGAGGGGGTACCAAGCAGGGCAATTTCCTGGGGTCCAATGCTAGAGGTGCCCATGCAAAGCTAAGTTTCTCAGGCTTCGGCCCCTGTCCTGTGGAGTGGGGCTCTGGCTTTCTGCTCTGGCCCTCAGTGAATCTAATGCTGGCCCTGCTTGTCAGAACCCCTGAAACCTGCTTGCAGCACTCAGGGGGCCCCTGGTTGAGAACCACTGATATAAAGGCTTTCTGGGTCCCCTGTGTCAACATCAGGGCCTGCCTTGCAGTATCACTCAGACTGAAATTTACAAAAGGGGATTTAGGCACTCTGGATAAGAACCCTGTTTGCTATTGTAACCCACACAGCTCCTGGGTATGGTGTTCTGTCTCATCTAGTGGTACCATGACCACTTAGAGAGAGAGATAAAATGAGTCTGCTCTACAGCCTTAGCCAACAGCCCGTTGGCTTTTAGCTCATGCAGTAGAGGCTCATGCACTAAGCTCCAGAGGCCCTAAGTTTGATCCTATCCGACGATGACCCGGGTCTGTTGGTGTTAAAAATGGGGGCTCGTCCGGCATTTCAACTGGGAAGTCTCTGAAGCTCGGAACATGCTTCTTCAGCTAGGGGAAGTATGTAACTCACACACCTTCTGGGTGTTGTGTTCTGTCACATCTAGTGGCACCGAGACCACTGAGAGAGAGAGATTAATAAGTTTGCTCTCCAGTCTTAGCTAATAGCAAGTTGGCTTTTAGCTCATGCGGTACAGGCAGTGGTGAGCTGGAGCCGGTTGTTAAATTTAGAAGCCCTTTTAAATTTAACAACCAGCCAAAAGTGGCGGGGCTCCGGGGCTGGAGCACCCATGGGGAAAATTTGGTGGGTGCAGAGCACCTACCGGCAGCTCCCCACCCCGCGCCTGGCCCCAGCTCACCTCACCTCTGCTTTGCCTCCTCCCCTGAACACACTGCCCCACTCTGCTTCTCTGCCCCCCCCCGGTTTCCCACAAATCAGCTGTTCGCGCGGGAAGCCTAGGAGGGCTGAGAAGCAAGCGGCAGCTTCATGCTCAGGCCCAGGGAGGCGGAGGAGGGCCATCCGCGCCGCAGCAGGTAACCCGGGGGGTGCACAGAGGAACCGCTCCTCGCCCCAGCTCACCTCCGCCTCTGCCTCTCTGGGCCTGAGCGCGAAGCGGCCACCTGCTTCTCAGCCCTCCCAGGCTTCCCGCGAGAACAGCTGATTTGCAGGAAGCAGGGGGGGAGATGGAGAAGCAGAGCGGGGCGGTGTGTTCAGGGGAGGAGGCGGAGGCAGAGCGGGGCGGAGCTGGGGCCAGGCGCGGGGTGGGGAGCTGCCAGTGGGGGCTCTGCACCCACCAAATTTTCCCCATGGGTGCTCCAGTCCCAGAGCACCCAGAGAGTCAGCGCCTAAGGCGCCACTTTTGATGTGATCAGTGGGAGAAGCAGCCGCTCCCCTTGCTCCTCCCCTAGCTTCGCTACCCCATCCCTAGGAGCCAGAGGGACCTCCCGGATGCTTCCCAGGAGCCGCTCCAGGTAGGCATCGCCGGGACTCCCCACCTCACCCCCCGGCAGGTCCCTCTGGCTCTTAGGGGCGGGGTGCAGTGGGCACCCACTACAGTGGCCCACGAGACCCTCCTGCCCGGTTCTGGGGGTGGACAGGGGAGGGGGGTGGATAGGGCAGAGGTCCCGGGGGGGCAGCGTCAAGGAACGCGGGGGGTTGGATGGGGCAGGAGTCCTAGGGGGCGGAGGCGGGCCACGTCCCCCTCATGGGGTGAGGAGGGAACCAGTTGTTAAGATTTTGGCAGCTCATCACAGGGTAGAGGCTCATGCACTAAGCTCCAGAGGCCCCAGGTTCGATCCTGCCCACCAACAACCGCGGTCTGTCAGTGTTACACTATCACACCTTCTGAGCACCAGGGGTGCCTTTCCTTAGGAAGAGTCCTCAGCTTTTTGATAGGATCAGAAAAATTCTGTTGACTTTCCCAGTCCTCCATTGGCTACTTCCTGAAGGGTTTGTGGGTGGAGGGGGTGCTGGTGGGTGTGTGCGTGTGTGCGGGGGGTGTTCTGCTTGCCCTGGCAAATTGGAGCCAAAAATGCCAGAGCCCTAATGACAGAACTTTGGAAGGCAGTTTCTGTCTTGTTACTGTTACAAGGGGACAGTAAGTATCTCCCCTTGCCATTGGTTCTGCATCAAAAGACTAATGGAGTTCACAAATGAACCCAAGTGGGTTACAGAAAGAGTAAGAGAGGGGAATTTAAGTGACCTTACAGAATCCACCAAGACTGGATAGTAGTCCAGAACCTGCAAACAATGACTGTAGTGATATCAAGAGAATACATTGGGAAGGAGGAATGGGATATACAAGGGAAAGAATGAATAATGCACCACTCACAATATGTTGAGCATTTTGTGGATCTAGATAATAAGGTGAAGAAAGAGTTTTTATATAACCATGTCATTTAAAGTGTCTTCAGAAGATAAAAGGAAGTAGAATTACTGCTGCTGTTGCTAACTAAATTTTCCCCTCTACTTGTAACACAGCAGTTACTATTAGCTTCCCCTGCCCCCAACCTTCCACAATGATTTGAAACCTAGCTAATGTTTCATCATTTTGTTCCTTGGAAGAAATAAAAGCTTTTCCTCTCCAACAGCTAAATACAGGCCACAGACAGCCTGACGCCAGAGCTCTTCTCCAGATCAATACGTTTGCTGCATGTATAAGTGAGCTGGGTGAATGTAGAATTCCCAGTGATAGCTGAGGGATGGCTGGACGAATGCTGGGGAAAAGGAAAGGCAAAAAGCTAGAGAGCTATTTACATGGCTTTCGTGTTCAATTTGCTGACTTGGGAAATCTCAAAATTCTAAAGGGGCGCCCTATCAAAGTAATTTGAGTCACAATTTAACTTTTGCGGAATTTGGAGAGAATTTTAATGAGGTGAGGGCATACTGACTGCAGACAGCAGTTGTCCAGGCCAGTGCTCTGAGGGCTTTCTTCACCCATCTACCAATGCATCCTAACAGTGAAGTAGTTTCCATGACTTACTTGGATGCTGCTCCGAGTATGCTGGCCTTCTCCACAGCCCTTCCTCTGCTCCTATACACCTTCCCAGAAGCAATATTTTCTCAGCGCTCCAAATCTACAAAGATCTCTTTCTCCTTCCTTTCATAAACCCAGTCTGTCCTCAATCCTTTTTAAATTTCCTCCAGACTTCCTTCCTCATTCCCCTTCCCTCCGCCACATTCATGGGAGGCATCTTCACTCTATCATCTATCCCTCTCCTTTCTTTCCTTTGTCACAAAATTACCTTGCTATCCCTAGTTTCCCTTCTCTTCCCTCAAATCTTTTACATTGCTCTGTTCTTCATACCCACAGGTTTCATCAGCCTCTCTGTCCCCCTCATTCTCTAATGGCTGCTCCATTCCCAGTTCTTCTCAGTCCTCTCAAATCTCCCCAAACCCAGTTCTTCTTCCTTCTGCAACCCAGCTAGTCCTTTTTCCTGCTTTTCCAGCTCCCTCTTTTCTTCTGGTCCCTAGTCTCTCCTCCCACTCCCAAATCCTGTTCCCTTCCAACTCTCCTCAGCCTCTTTTCTTCCAAAGCTCACCTTCCCACCCCCAAAATCTTCTCTCTCCTTCCTCCCTCCTTCAAAATCCCCCATCACAATTCAAGACTCCATTGCTCTCCTCTAAATCTAGCAATCTCTGCTCTTCTTCCCTACATAAATCTCCTGATTTCTTCTCTCCCTCCATTCACTTGTTTCCCACCTATTCTGCCAGAATTGTCTCTGTTCCTCCACCCTTAACAAGTGCTCCCAGTCTCTTCAACCTCCCTTCCCTGCATATTGCCCAAAGCTGTTGTTCCTGAGGAGGGAGTGATCCTTAGTACAATGGCCACCAACCATTTCAGTCCTATGACCCACCTGTCACAAATACATTATACAGATTCCCAAGTATAAATCAATGACACTGCTGTGCAAATGGCTACTTATTTGATTTTTAAAATGTGCAGCATAATTGTGCCCTATAATTTATGCTTTCATTTTTAACAACAAATAAATCTTTTTCACTTATCATTACAAGGATGCCTTTAAAAATTGAGCTGTATGCTCAAATTGAGCTCTGGTTGAAACAATATCTCTGACAGCATGTCTTCCCTTCATCTCAGTGAAATGTTAATTCTGAAGCATAATGGCAGCAATTTACATATACATATTGTTAATTATTTCACTGGTGATCAATCTAGCAGAAATATCAAACCAGTGTGTTCATCCATCATGAGGGATGTAATGCCATATAATAAGAGGAGGGCAGCTAATTGTCACTGGTTTCTGGGAAATGAGAAATTCAAGCTTTCTCCCCACTCTTAGCAACCTCACCTCCTATGCAAAAGAAAAGCAGAAAGAGAAAACGCACCCCTCCGGTAGTACCAAATTGCTGGAGGGCAAACCCACTAACCTCCGCTGAGTTCCTAGATACCAAAAGCCCCAGTAGCCCGTTACCTTGTTACCAAAATCTTCATACTCCTCCACTTCTACAACTTAATTATATATTTTCACTACAAAAATCTACAGCACACAGAAAAGCTGGGGGTATTAATATCAAGCTAAAAAACAAGGGCTACTCTACTGATTGTACTATTTATGTCCATATTTCTTTCAATAAACAACTCTGTTTTAATGTACCTCATTCTTTTTATGGAACCTCCAGAATGATATATCAGAATGCTGCAGAAACTATGGGCCACAGATTCTAGGACCAGCTGCTACTGCAGAATACACATAGCTTTGCTCCTAAGGTTCTTGGGAAGAGTATTTCCTTCCTCTGTACTTCAGGAGGTTCACAGGAGTGCCGAGACAGACTGTGGCTAGCAGGGAGGTTGTGGGGAGGGTGTGGTAGCGGAGCAAAAGGGACTGAAATGGATCAAAGATAACCCCACTTCTATGCACCTCTGGTGCTCAATATGGAAGACCTTATGTACTTGAAATGGCAGTGGATGCTAGCAGGAATTGCACCATGACCTTTGTGCCCACACAGAGCCCCATTAAAGTCACTGGATCAAGACCTAAGCTACAAGACCTAAGATCTCTCTGACTGTTTACCCATATGCAAACTGTATACAGTACTTCCTATTTCAGTTACTGTGTACCATATTTAAATAGTATTTCTAAAGTGCACAGAGATAGAAAAGGTGCTATAGGTACTTTCATGTTCACAACAAACAAACTGTTCTCATATATGCCTTGTATGGTTTGATGCTCCTATGATGGAAATATTAATTGTTGTAGCAAATAGGAGTTAAAAAATGTTTCAAAAAATGTCTTGGGGCAAATGCTTCTCTTTAAATCAATTTGTATTTTCTATAGCCGTGTTTGTTTCCCCCCAAAAATCCATTATCAAATATATACATTTTAGAAAACAAGAACAATTTCCCTTATAGCCATTTTTTCCCAGTGATTTATAGCAAGAGGTTATAACCCACATTTTCCTGAGTAAATGGCTTTAATGTCACAGAGATGTGACAAACCAAAAAGGCAAGGAGAGGTACTATGAGAAAAATAGCAAAGGTCCATTCCCCCATGAATGTCTACCATTTAGGTTGCTACAATACCATTCTAAACTCCTATTCTCAGGGATTTCTAGTGTAACTCTGCTGTAAACGTCCGCACTGGGCAGAAACTTGGCAAATAGTTTTCCAGACCAGGAAGAGATTTTTTTTTAAACCAAATTTAAAATGTTATTATTTGTGTTGCAGTACAGCACCTAGATGTCCCTCCCAGTTCAGAGCCCCATTATACTAAATGATGTACAGACATATGGTAAAAGAAAGTCCCTGCCCCAAAGAATTTGCAGTCTTTTATGAGTCATAAAAGTCATTGAGTTATTGTGGATAGTTCTCTGAAAACATCCATTCAATGTGCAGCGGCAGTCAAAAAAGCGAAAAGAATGCTGGGAATCATTAAGAAAGGGATAGATAATAAGGCAGAAAATATCATATTGCCTCTATATAAATCCATGGTACGTCCACATCTAGGATACTGCCTGAAGATGTAGTTGCCCCATCTCAAAAGAGGTATATTGGAATTGGAAAAGTTTCAGAAAAGGGCAACAAAAACGATTATGGGTATTCCATATGAGGACAGATTAATAAGACTGGGACTTTTCAGCTGGGAAAAGAGACGAAGAAGGGGGGATATGATTGGTGTCTATAAAATCATGATTGGTGTGGAGAAAGTAAATAAGGAAGTTTTATTCACTCCTTCTCATAACACAAGAACTAGGGGTCACCAAATGAAATTAATAGCCAGCAGGTTTAAAACAAACAAAAGGAAGTATTTCTTCACACAATGCACAGTCCACCTGTGGAACTCTTTGCCACAGGACGTTGTGAAGCCCAAGACTATAACAGGGTTCAGAAAAGAACTAGATAAGTTCACAGATGATAGGTTCATCAATGGCTATTAGCCAGGATGCACAGGGATGATGTACCTGGCCTCTGCCAGAAGCTGGGAATGGGCGACAGGGGATGGATAACTTGATGGTTACCTGTTCTGTTCATTCCCTCTGGGGCACCTGGCATTGGCCACTGTCAGAAGACAGGATACTGGGCTGGATGGACCTTTGGTCTGACCTAGCATGGCCGCTTTTATGTTCTTATGTAATATGTTAAGACTGTCTACATGAGCACTTTTGTTGGTATAACTCATGTCACTCAGGGGTGTGAAAAAACACACCCCTGAGCAACATAAGTTACAGTGACAGAAGCACCGGTGTAGAAAGGGCTATGTTGGTGAAAGACACTCTCCCGCTGCTCGTTGGGGGATGGATTAATTATGTCAACGGCATAGAGCAGGTACATGGGAGACCTTACAGCAGCATTGGTACAGCTGTGCCACTGTAAGGTCTCTAGTATAGACATGGCCTTAGACTTAAGTAGACTTGATCTGTTTCTTGATTATGGGCCAAATGCTCTCCCAGTGTAAACTGGTATGGTGCTGTTGACTTCTATGGAACTGCATCAGTTCCTAACTGTAGAGAGTTTGGCCTAAGACTTGCTAACACTCATTAGATCATAAAGACTAGAAGAGCAGCAATCCTGAAACGAAAATGAATTAACATGCTAGGCTTCTCTGGCTTAGAAAAAGCTGTTCCAGTCTACTGTGAAAATAAAAGATTTGCCTGATAAATTGAAATAGTTCCAAAGGAAAACAATGCACAAATCAAAATATGCCTGCTTATAAGTATGACAATTCCTAAATGAAATTTAGTCACTCATAAGTACATATTTAGGCAAGTCTAAATATTATGGTTACCAGACCACAGCACAGCTCCTTTGAAAGCTTCTCTCTTGAATCAGATCAGTTCTATACTTTATAACCTTCTATTAACATAATCTCTTTTTTATTCTTTATTTCCTTGAAGTATTAGAAACAGCTTCAAAAAGGGAAAAATGATATGATTTAACATGTCTTTCCACTGACTCCAGTGGGAGTAGCACTGGGTGAAAGGTTGATAGCTTCAGAATTTGACCCACTCTTTTGAAAATCTGGGCCTAATTCTGAAAACCTTACTGATGCAGAGTAACACTTGCTCCTACAGGTAATCCCACTGAAGCCAGTGCAACTATACACGTGAGTAAGTGTTACTCAATGTAAGTAAGGGTTGAAGATTCAGAAACACTGTTTTTATAGGTTTCAGAGTAGCAGCCGTGTTAGTCTGTATTCGCAAAAATAAAAGGAGTACTTGTGGCACCTTAGAGACTAACAAATTTATTTGAGCAGCTGTAGCTCACGAAAGCTTATGCTCAAATAAATTTGTTAGTCTCTAAGGTGCCACAAGTACTCTTTTTCTTTTTACTGTTTTTATAGCTTTTTCTAGTCTTCCCCCTCTGCCCCATCCCAAAAATGCAGCTGATATTGCATTTACATCTTGTACTCTTGATACTGCAAAACAAAGAATGGGAATAAGTGGTCAGTTTTCTATATGGAAAAAGGTTAACAGGAGGGTGCAACATGATTCTGTACGAGGACTAGTATTGTTTCCCATGTTTGTTATTAATCTGGAGGAGAGAGTGAGCAGTAGTGCGCAAATGACAAAATTAGTCAAGGTTATCAGGAACTTCAGAGGGATGGACCCCCACCTATCGTAGATGAATGGGCAATACAAAGGCAGATAAAATTCAGCATTGGCAAGTGCAAAGTATTGCACACTAGAAGGAATAAATTGAAGTACTCATACTCATTGCTGGATTGTAAATTAACTGTAAGCACTCAGCTAAAAAGACCAGGGCTTCACTTTGGACAGTTCAATGGAAATTTCTGCTCAGTGTGCAGCAGTGCCCCAAACAATATGTTAAGATACAGAATGAACAGATTAAAATTACTGAAAATATGATGATGCCATGGTATAAATAATGGTCTCCACCAGCCTGGAATAGTGTGTTCTCTTGTTTCCCTATCTCAAGACAATATAACAAACAAAGAAAGGTTTCTGTAATGGGTGGCCCTACAGGCATCCCACCCTCAGTTTTCTCTCCTCAGGGCTCCTCAAGAAACTCCATACAGGCATTGCATTACACTTAGCCAGTAATACCCTGGTTCACCACAGACCATTCAAAATGAAGTTCACATATTTATCCTTCCTCGCTCTCCATTAAGCCCTTCCCAGGTCCGTTTGTGTGGAGTCTTTCCCTGCATTGTCAGATCATGCCCAGCCCTACTTAGCTGGAATCTTTTCTCCCCTGGTGTCTCAGGGTCTCCTGCAGGAGGATTCTGCTTTCAGCAGCCTTCTTAAGGCCTTCCACCCATCCATCCCATATCTCACTACCCAGGCCTCTCCATTATCTATCCAAGAGGCCTGACTGAGTCATGCAGCCCATTTTTCCCAGCGGAGGAGGCAAATTTAGTATGTCACAGGCAGGGGCGGCTCTACCAATTTTGCTGCCCCAAGCAGTCGCCGCCAAATTGCCGCCGGTGCAGGAAGAGCGGCGGAGCTGCCGCCGAATTGCTGCCACAGACGGAGGAACTGCCGCCCCATTCTCAACGCCGCCCTAAGCACCTGCTTGGAAAGCTGGTGCCTGGAGCCGGCCCTGGTCACAGGTGGTGCCATCTCCCTTTTAAAGGGCCAGCCACAATAACAGATTCAAAGATTAAAAAAAATTAGAGGCAATGAAACACTTATATATGAAGAGAGATTAAAAATATTGGGACTGCTTTGTTTAGAGAGTAGATGAAAAGAGGGACTATGATAACATTATACAAAATATACAGTACAGACCCATTGATTCACTGATGTCAGGAGTCAAGCCGTTATGACCGCGTGTTAACGGACCGCGGGTTAAGAGGGCCATGCTGAAAAAAATGTCTATGATTCACTTAGAATAAAACACCATTATTTTCTGCTCTTTCTGGCTCGCATTTTTTTTCTTTCTTATGAAGTCTGTCATTCGCTGCAGATGAATGATTTCAATATTTTCCGCATTTTGCTCCTCCGTTAATCTTAAACAGTTTCTCTAAACAGTTTCTACAGCACACAGCACACACTAAGGGCTTCTGTGGGCTAAATTTTGACCTTTTCAACGACATCCTCGCCATCACTTTCGTGGTCTGATGTAGTCTCTCAGCCCATTAATATTTCTTCCTCGGACAGAAATTCTGAAGTCAGGCAATCTTCGTCCATCTCCAGCTGCTCGGTAATGATTTCCAGCGACATATCTTAACTAAAATCTTTTATCATTTGAAAGAGAAGTTTACCTTTATCCTCTTTTGTCTGCATGTGTGTTTGTAGGACGTCTTCTTCCGAAAATCCTTCAAAGTCTGGCTCTGAATCAGTGCCACTGTCAGAGTTTTCCAAGCCTGAGCTGTCTTTGACAGAAAAGGCATCACCGAGACCCTTCATCCAGCAGTTTTCAATGAACTTTTGTTTTACTCCATCCCAAACTTTTTTAACTAAATAAATAATTTCCTTCATGTTTAACTGTTTCAGGAATTTGGAAATGCCTGAAGACATGCATGACACGATCGCCAAAATCAGCTCCTGTTGATAATTGTTTTAAAATTCTGAATAATGCCCTGGTCTAAAGGTTGAATTTTTGATGTTGTGTTGAATGGTAGGTATAGCACTCGAAGTTTTCCATTGCTCGATACGAGTGATTCAGCTGGAGGACGGGCTCGATAATTGTCAAGTAATAAAAGTGCTTTGGCTTCGAGTTTCTTCTACCACAGATGCTTATGAACAGCTGGAACAAAGCTGTTATTGAACCAGTTGTCAAACATGTGTCTCGTCATCCAAGCGTTTTTGCTGTTAGCGTATATTACTGGAAATTTGGGTCTATTGAGATGGTTAAAGTAGCGAGGGTTTGAAAGCGGCCAACAAAAAGAGGGGCAAGCTTATGGCTGCCTGTCTTATTACTACAAAAAAGAAGAGTCACACAATCTTTTATCTTTTTAAATCCAGCTGTTTTCTGTGTCACGTAATTAAAGGCTAAAGTCTTATCAGGTAGCAGTTTTGCAAATAATGCTGTTTCATCACAATTATAAAGCTGTTCTTCATGCAAGTCTTCATTTTGTAAAATAGATTTTAACTCGGCGGGAAACATGCTCGCGGCCGATTCATCAGCTGATCGGCTTTCTCCAGAAATCAATACCTGTGCTATGCCATGATGCTTTTTAAAACAACTTATAAACCCCTTGCTGTCTTGGAATGATTCATCCCTTGTTAAATTTCAAAATTTTGTCGCTTGGGCTTGAAGAATTGGCCCACTTAGCAGCATTCCTTTCAGCCTTTCCTGGGCAAACCATGTGCACATGGCTTTGTCTATTGTGGGTTTTGCTGAATAGTGCACACGTTTTCGCTTAAGCCCTGCGGCAGAATTGATATTTTGTACAAAGCCATTCCGTTTAGATTTGTTTTTTAGCCATCCTCAGAGAGTAGATTCTGCAATCCCAATATCTTTTGAAACTTCGGCCTTCTCTGCTATTTATTTGAACTATTGCAGCTAGCTTTTCTTCTACAGTGTAGGAACGCTGACGCTTGTCCTCTGCCATTATATTAGGCCTACAGTTAAAATTTTCTAATATAGTATATTGTGATAAAGTTCCTGCTCTACCTTGGTGGGTCTTGCACTTATTAGCGGATTTGCTCACCTTGGAGCTTCACGGCAGCCCTGAGCTTGGCCGTTTTTCTGAACCCACAGTTCAGGTCGACTCCTCCTGTGTCTGACCAGGAGTTAGAATCATAGAATCATAGAATATCAGGGTTGGAAGGGACCCCAGAAGGTCATCTAGTCCAACCCCCTGCTCAAAGCAGGACCAAGTCCCAGTTAAATCATCCCAGCTAGGGCTTTGTCAAGCCTGACCTTAAAAACCTCTAAGGAAGGAGATTCTACCACCTCCCTAGGTAACGCATTCCAGTGTTTCACCACCCTCTTAGTGAAAAAGTTTTTCCTAATATCCAATCTAAACCTCCCCCATTGCAACTTGAGACCATTACTCCTCGTTCTGTCATCTGCTACCATTGAGAACAGTTGGGAAGATTTGGGGGAAACCCGGGCCCACCCTCTACTCCAGGTTCCAGCCGAGGGTCCTGTGGAATGCAGCTGTCTAGAGAGCCTCCTGGAACAGCTGTGCGACAGCTACAACTTCCTGGGCTACTTCCCCATGGCCTCCTCCCAACACCTTCTTTTTCCTCACCATAGGACCTTCCTCCTGGTGTCTTATAATGCTTGTACACCTCAGTCCTCAAACAGTCCGCATTCTCACTCTCAGCTCCTAGTGCCTCTTGCTCCCAGCTCCTCACACACACACCAGAGACTGAAGTGAGCTCCTTTTTAAAACTCAGGTGCCCTGATTAGCCTGCCTTAATTGATTCTAGCAGCTTCTTGATTGGCTGCAGGTGTTCTAATCAGCCTGTCTTAATTGTCTCTAGAAGGTTCCTGATTGTTCTGGAACCTTCCCTGTTACCTTACCCAGGGAAAAGGGACCTACTGAGCCTGGGGCTAATATATCTGCCTTCTATTACTCTCCTATAGCCATCCTGACTGACCCTGTCACATATCCCCTCCCTCTGTTCTACACTACGGGGTTGGGCAACTTGGGACGTCAGGCAGTGTACTCATGACAAGCCATCTTCATTGCCATGGTGGCTTCCAGCCCGGTTTTGTATGGTGAATTCGAAAGGTTGTAGGGACAGGAACCATCTGGTCACCCTTGCTTTCTTCTCTTTATTTCGTTGCATCCACTGGAGGGGTGCATGGTTGGTCACAAGGGTAAACTGTCGTCCCAGAAGGTAATAATGTAGTGTTTCCATGGCCCATTTCACAGCTAGGCACTCTCTTTCAACCACGGCATACTTCTGCTCTCTCAGGAGGAGTTTCCTGCTGAGGTAGAAGATTGGGTGTTCTTCATCTCCAACCATCTGCGATAGGACAGCTCCCAATCCTACTTCGATGCATCTGTTTATAAAATGAATTCTTTGTTGAAGTCTGGGGCTATAAACACGAAGTTACTGCAGAGGGCTGTCTGTAGATCCATGAATGCTTTCTCTGTGGCATCTGTCCACTTCACCATGTCTGGACCCCAGGCTTTTATCAGGTCTGTCAGGGGACTCGTTCTGGAAGCAAAATTGGGAATAAATCGTCGGTAGTACCCCACCACACCCAGGAATGCCCAGACTTGCTTTTTCAGATTCAGCCTGGGCCAATTTTGGATAGCTTCTAGTTTGTTTAGTTGGGGCTTGATCATGCCCCTTCCTACAATGTAGCCAAGGTATTTAGCCTCGGCTACCCCTATAGCACACTTGACGGGGTTGGCTGTGAGGCCAGCCTGTCTTAGCATGTCCAGAACCGCTTCCTCCTTTCCTAAGTGGGTTTCCCAGTCGGGGGTGTGAATAATCATATCATCCAGGTGTGCCACTGCATAACTAGTATGGGGCCATAGGAGCTTGTCCATAAGACGCTGGAAGGTGGCAGGGGCCCAATGCAGTCCAAAAGGAAGAACAGTATATTGAAACAGACCCTCTGATGTAGAGAATGCAGTTTTTTCTTTCGCATCTTTGGCAAGGGGAAGCTGCCAGTATCCCTTTGTTAAATCAAGGGTGGTCAAAAATCGGGCATTGCCCAGATGAATTAGTATTCATCGATATGGGGTATGGCGTATGCATCGAATTTGGATATCTCATTCAGCCAGCGAAAGTCATTACAAAAACTAGTGGTGCCATCAGGTTTGGGCACCAAACAAACGGGCTTGACCACGGACTGTGGGACTCTTCGATGACTCCCAGTTCCAACATCCTTTTTACCTCTGCCTTGATCTCCTCCCTTTTTGCTGCTGGGCCCCATTAGGGCCTTAAAGTTACCTTTGCCCCAGGGTCTGTGATAATGTGGTGATATGCTTCGGTGGTCCGGCATGGTTTGGTTGAAAACATGTCCTGGTATTGGTTGATCATCTCAGTTACCTCCTTCTTCTGGTTTGGTGTCAGATCAGTGGATATCCTGATCTGCTCTTGCGTATTATTTCCCTGGATTGGGGTCTCTTGGGCCACTACACATGCCTCTCGTTGGTGCCAAGGCTTTAAGAGGCTAATGTCATAAATTTGTTCCTGTTTCCGGCGTCCTGGCTGCCGCACCTTGTAGGTTACTTCCCCCACGGGTTCAACCACCTCATAGGGCCCCTGCCATTGGGCCAAAAGCTTGCTTTCTGCCATGGGTATCAACACCATCACCCGATCCCCTGGTTGGAACTGTCGGACTTTTGCTTGGCGATTCTAATGGGTTGGCTGGGCCTCCTGTGCCTTTTCCAAATGTTCCCGTACAATGGGGTGACTCGGGCTATTCGTTCTCGCATCTGCAACACATGGTCAATTATATTTCTCCCCTCGTTGGGTTCCTCTTCCCAGATTTCTTTTGCAATATCTAGTATGCCACGGGGGTGGCGTCCGTATAGTAATTCAAAGGGGGAAAACCCAGTTGAGGCCTGAGGTACCCTCCCGATTGCAAACATCAGGTAGGGTAGTAGGGTGTCCCAATCCTTCCCGTCTCGATTTACCACTTTCCTTATCATTACCTTGAGGGTTTGGTTAAACCTTTCTACCAGTCCATAGGTCTGCAGATGATAGATTGAAGTTCTCATTGTATATGGAGCAGCGTACAGAGGTCCTTCATTAGCTTCAACATAAATTGGGTACCTGGGTCTATTAATATCTCCTTTGGTAGCCCCACTCGGGCAAAGATCCCCACCAACTCTTTAGCTATCGTTTTAGAGGCCATGTTCTGCAGGGGGGCGGCTTCTGGGTAGCGAGTAGCATAATCCAGAATGACAAGTATAATTGGTGGCCCCGGGCTGTCTTCTCCAGGGGTCCCACTAGGTCCATGGCTATTCACTCGAAGGGGACCTCTATGATGGGAAGGGGTACTAATGGTGCCCTCAAATGGGGATGGAGACTGTGCAGCTGGCACTCCGGGCAGGACGCACAGTACCTCCACGCTTCTTCATATACTCCAGGCCAGAAGAATCGTTACAGGACCTGTGCCATGATCTTCTCTACCCCCAAATGCCCCCCAAAAAGATGACTATGGGCCAGACTTAATACAGCATTCTGGTGTTTTTGAGGTACTAGGATCTGCTGTACCTTCTGCCCCTGTACTGATGCAACCCGGTATAAGAGATTCTTCTTCATTATGAAGTAGGGTCCTGGTCCCTGGGTTTTCCCTTCCATGAGAACCCCATCTATTTCAGTCACCTCCTTCCTAATATTGTCGTACCTTGGGTCTTCAGCCTGGTCCCGTCCAAAATTTCCTCTCCTGGGGCTAATCTGCCCAAGATCTAGAGGGCCAGTCTCTGTTGCCTCTACTGGTTCAGAGGCGTTAGGGTGTGGGTCAGATTTGGGTGCTTCTCCCTCCAGGGTGGCCTCCTTTTCATCTGCTCGGGTCTGTCTACCTACGAGAGCGACCCTCTGGCTTTGGGCCAGTATTTGGGTTCCTGAGGCCTTAGCTGCCCTTCTTTCCCTTTTCATCTTTCTACGCTGTCTGGGAATGGAGAACAAATCTGGGGATATTTCAGAGAAGGTTGGGAGTTGACAGTCTACTGTGGATGCCTCACTACTTTCAGTGCTTCCCCCTTTCTCCAATTCCCCTACCGGGAGTAAGTCTCCAAACCCTGGGAAGTCCCTCCCAATGAGCACTGGGTATGGGAGTTTAGGGACTATACCTGCTGCTACCTCAGTAGTGTTCCCCTGAATCTCAATTTTTACTGAGATGGTGGGGTAATAACCAACTGTCCCATGTACGCATGTTATCCCCGTACGCTTAGCCCACAGCAGCTGACTACGCTTCATGAGCTTCCCCAAGACAAGCGTGATAGCACTCCCCAAATCAACCAATGCTGTGGTCTCTACCCCATTTAGCTTCACTGGTCTAGTGTACGTATGTGGGGTTAGTGAGACCCCCACAAGGTGGATTAGGGAGCATAGGTCTGCCCAGTTCCCCAGGTTACACTGCACAGGCTCCTCGGCATTGGGACACTGTGCAGCTATGTGTCCCCAGTCCCTGCAGGCGTAACATCTGTATGGAGCCCTAGGCATTCCCCGGTCTCTTGGTTTGAGTAGTCTAACATCACAATCCTCTTCCCCCTCAGTGCTCCAACTCTTTGTGGCTTCTGGTGGGCCTTCTGCCCCTCTCTTTTTCCACCTGGGTTCTCCTGGTGGCCCAGTTACCCAAGCTCTAGGGCTTGGTCCTGCTAGTTTAACCGGGGGTGTTTCTTCCTTAACTGGTCGGGTCAGCTCCCTCGCCGTCCTTCGCCTTTCTACCAGCGCAATAACCTCGTCATAGGTGTAGGGTTCGTTCTGGCTTACCCAGGCACGAAGGTCTGGCGATAGTCCTCTCATGTACCGGTCGATGACTAGAACCTCTAGTATCTCCTCCGGACTCTGGGATTCAGTTTGTAACCACTTTCGTGCAAGATGGATGAGGTCATATAATTGGGACCGTGGGGTTTTGTTTTCCTGGTACCTGCACTCATGATATCGCTGGGCCCGCACTGCGGTTGTTACCCCAGACCTGGCCAGGATCTCTGCTTTCAGCTGGGGGTAGTCTACCACAGCCTCTTCAGGCAAATCATAGTAGGCCTTCTGGGCCTCCCCACACAGGAATGGAGCGAGGATGCCATACCACTGTTCTCAGGGCCAAGCCTCCAGCAGGGCTGTCCTCTCAAAGGCCAGGAGGTATGCCTCTACATCATCGTCCTGTGTCATTTTCTGCAGCCAATTGCTGGCCCGCATGATCTGCATCCCATCATGGCCGCGTTTCAGCTCTGTAAGGGCCATTACCTGGTTTACCAGTTTCCGCAACATAGCCCGGTCTTGAGCAGCCTGGTCCATCAGCAGGCAATTAGTCTCTTGCTGCATCTGCACTGCCTCCTGTTGGGCGGTTGCCTGGACACGAGTAGCCTCCTGCTGGGCAGCCGTGGCTTGTATCAGTGCCCGCACTACCTCCTCCATTGTGGTGAAAAAAAATAAAAATAGGCCCTCTTCCCTTTTTTTTCTTTTTCCGTTCCAAACACCCTCCTTCTTCCGCCACACTGTGGACACCAGATCCCACCTCCGACACCAGTTGTGACAAAGCTCCTGCTCTACCTTTGTCGGTCTTATGCTTATTGGCGGATTTGCTCACCTTGGAGCTTCATGGCAGCCCTCAGCTTGGCCGTTTTTCTGAACCCACAGTTCAGGTCGACTCCTCCTGTGTCTGTCCAGGAGTTGGGAGGTTTGCGGGAAACCCGGGCCCGCCTTCTACTCCGGGTTCCAGCCCAGGGCCCTGTGGAATGCAGCTGCCTAGAGTGCCTCCAGCTGTGTGACAGCTACAACTTCCTGGGCTACTTCCCCATAGCCTCCTCCCAACACCTTCTTTATCCTCACCATAGCACCTTCCTCTTGGTGTCTGATAATGCTTGTACACCTCAGTCCTCCAACAGTCCGCGTTCTCACTCTCAGCTCCTAGTGCCTCTTGCTCCCAGCTCCTCACACGCACACCACAGACTGAAGTGAGTTCCTTTTTAAAACCCAGGTGCCCTGATTAGCCTGCCTTAATTGATTCTAGCAGCTTCTTGATTGGCTGCAGGTGTTCTAATCAGCCTGTCTTAATTGTCTCTAGAAGGTTCCTGATTGTTCTGGAACCTTCCCTGTTACCTTACCCAGGGAAAAGGGACCTAAGCCTGGGGCTAATATATCTGCCTTCTATTACTCTCCTATAGCCATCTGGCCCGACCCTGTCACAATATCTATTACTATATAACTACTATATATTATACATTTCTCTAGCGTGACAATGACTAAGCGTGCGTGATACATCTTTACCAATATTGGTAAAGTTAGTGAGGAAATCTGTAGCGCTACATAGCAAGTTCCTGTACCATGTGTTAACGAGTCTCGCGTGTTAAATAGGTAGCACTGGGAGGCATGGCGCTACCGCACGTTAAGTGGATTGATGCGTAAACGGGTCTGTACTGTATTGAGAAGGTAAATCAGGCACAATAACTTTTTTAACAATACCTGGTGAATCTGTGGAACTTATTGCCACAGGATGTCAGTGAAACCAAGAGTTCTATAGGATTCAGAAATCAGATGAGACATTTATAAGCATCCATAATTATAGTTGGATGAAAAAGAAAGGATACAAACCATCCTGCTTCAGGATATATTCCTACCAGTGTTTGCTGGAGAGTATGAAGAAACTTTCCCATTAAGCAGGTTTTTCCATGAATATTCACTGCCTGATTTCCTGCTGCTTCTTCTGAGGCATGTGGAGCTGACTACTCTAAGAAACAGAATACAGACTATACAGCTAACTAGTCTGATCTGGTATGAGAATTCCCTGTGTTAAATGATTCTATAAAAGAAGAACATCTTGTTTCCTAATTAAGGGCAGTCTTGAACCACTGATGTCAATAAGAACTTCGTGATCAACTCCAAAAGGAGCACACATGGGCCCTAGAGTATATAACTGCAAAGAAATTGAGAAATCACTTCTTCCTCATAATTATTCTATGTGAAACATTTGTGGCCCGGTACTGCAAGCACTCAGCACACCACTCTTCCATTGACTTCATCGGGCAACGTACAGTATTTTGATTCAATTCTCCCTCGAAGCAGTAGCGGGGATAGAAAACCTGTCCTTATGATACATTTCCTTACTATAAGATTACAGACATTAACAATAATGAAAGAAAGAACAAACACTAAAAAATGTGTATTACTTAGACAAAATAATGGAAACCATAAATCACTGAAGTGTCAGGATTAAATGTGAAACCTTTAATTATGCATTTAATCATTTACCAGTTTTCCACCCTCTGTAGTAATGTTCAAGAAGCTTCAATGAGATTTGAAGTGGAGGATGCTTTTGTTTTGGATGCAGATAGCAGAAATAATATAATTATAGATGCTGTTAAGAATACCTAGCATTTTTAAATTTAATCTTCATTTATACTTATACGGACTGACATTGTTATTGTATTCAATCATCGATACTGACCCTTACTGGCATAAACATATATCCTTGTGTGTCACATCACAGAGCAAATTTCCATTGTACAGAAATCATAAAATAAATGTTTTTATTAAAACATTTAAATGAGGAAATAAATGATAACTCAAAAAATAATGTACTGTAGAAAATAACTACAGTAAAACTAAAGCATTTTTGTAGAATCTACAGCATTTGTTTGAATGTTCCATCATATTGACAAATGTCACTTACTATAATCTACAGTACCATATTATTTAGTATAATGTAGTGAAGAGTCCATGACAGAGCACACTACGATATTGTCACCCTTCCACTGAAGGTATATTTACACTCATGCTGGCGTGTAGAATACAAGCACTGCATACCTAGCTGGCATGAGTGTACATAGCAGTGTAGACAGTGAGGAATGGGTTAGGCAGAGTGCTCTACAGGCCTGAACCCGAGGGTATATACCCTGCATAGGCTCTCTACACCCTCAAGCAGTATCTCCCACATCAACTGTTATTTTTAGCAGTGTAGCATCCTGCTGCCTCACCACTGGTGGATCGTTTCCCCACCTCAGTGAAAGCCTCTGACAGCATGGAGGGAGTGAGGAGTTATCAGAGCCTTTCACTGCTGTGTGCAGCTATGTGTCTAGTGCCTGTACTCTACAAGCTGTTGTAAGTATAGACACAGCCTGAGTGGCAGCAGATGTTCATGGCCTTGCCTGCTGGCTTCCCAATGGAGGAGAAATCAGTGATGTAGAGTCTGGATATATTCTTAGCACAACTTGTTTTATTTACACTGTTTACACCAGTCCTAGAACAAAGTGATGCCTTCTGTCAGAACTCTCAGCCAAACACAAAAGCCTGGATCCCAAGAACCACTCAGTGAAAAAAACTGGCTCTAGTAATAGGATCATTGAAGATTAGGGTTGGAAGAGACCTCAGGAGGTCATCTAGTCCAATCCCCTGCTCAAAGCAGGACCAACACCAACTAAATTATCCCAACCAGGGCTTTGTCAAGCCAGTCCTTAAAAACTTCTAAGGATGGAGATTCCACCACCTTCCCAGGTAACCCAATCCAGTGCTTCACCACCCTCCTAGTGAATTAGTGTTTCCTAATATCCAACCTAGACCTCCCCCACTGAAATTTGAGACCATTGCTCCTTGTTCTGTCATCTGCCACCACTGAGAACAGCTGAGCTCCATCCTCTTTGGAATCTCCCTTCAGGTAGTTGAAGAATGCTATCAAATCCCCCCTCACTCTTCTCTTCGGCAGACTAAACAAGCCCGTTTCCCTCAGCCTCTCCTTGTAAATCATGTGACCCAGCCCCCTGATCATTTTCGTTGCTCTCCACTGGACTCTCTCCAATTTGTCCACATCCTTTCTGTAGTGAGGGGCCCAAAACTGGACGCAATACTCCAGATGTGGCCTCACCAGTGCCGTAAAGAGGGGAATAATCACTTCCCTCGATCTGCTGGCAGCCCAATCTGCTGTTAGCCTTCTTGGCAACAAGGGCACACTGCTGACTTATATCCAGCTTCTCATCCACTGTAATCCCCAGGTCCTTTTCTGCAGAGCTGCTGCTTAGCTAGTCGGTCCCCAGCCTGTAGCAGTGCATGGGATTCTTCTGTCTTAAGTGCAGGACTCTGCACTTGTCCTTGTTGAACCTCATCAGATTTCTTTTGGCCCAATCCTCCAATTTGTCAGGTCACTCTGGACCCTATCCCTACCCTCCAGCATATCTACCTCTCCCCCATCTCAGTGTCATCTGTGAACTTGCTGAGGGTATAATCCATCCCATCATCCGGATCATTAATAAAGATATTGAACAAAACCAGCCCCAGGACCGACCCTGGAATAATCTGCTTGATACCTGCTGCCAGCTAGGCATCGGGCCGTTGATCACTACCCATTGAACCCAACAATCTAGCCAGCTTTCTATCTACCTTATAGTCCATTCATCCAATTCATAATTTTTTAACTTGCTGGCAAGAATACTGTGGGAGACCATATCAAAAGTCAAGGGATTAAATCAGAGAGCCAACACTCCTGCTGTATGCACAGCTTTCCTCAGAGAACCTGCAACAACAAAACTAACAATGCAACTTTTCTTCAAAGACTAAAATCTTGCTCATATGCTAAGACTATGTTTAACAATGCCATCTGATGGCCTAGCATAACAATAATTATAGTAATGGATTATCCCTTCCAATGGGAGGGAGGAGTTGGTGAGGAAATATCTAGGAATATTTATCTCAGAGTTCCTCCCCTTTTGTTCTATCATTGGATGGGGAGGGACAATTCCCTTAGAATTCCCAGGTGGGACAGTCTCTGATAAAGGCATAATATAGCAATACTATTTTTTTCTGAGGAATGTTCACCAAGCGAGGAATGAAAGGAAGGCAAAGTGCAACCTGCTTCTTACTCCAACCCATTCAGTCTACACTCCTTCTCCTAGCACAGATCCTGGTCCCAGATAATGTCCAGCGGTGGCTAGAGAAGGAGGAGCAGTGCAACAGAGTGGGGGGAAATCCATGCTTGAAGTGTCCCTTTCACATTTGGATCTGGGGGAGAAGCCCACTTAACATGTTTACTATGGTTTCTGTATTGAAGTCTATATTTCCTTCTCTGACACAGCTTCTAGATTATTGCCCGATTAGTATCCGTTGTGAATCTGAGGCCTCCTAATTTGGTGAAATAGGATAATAGAGTGCTGTTATCTGACAGAACCTGATCATGGGCCATTTGAGGTATCTTTAATCTGCTCAAAGCTTTCCAGGCTGTAGGATAAAGAAATTTGTTCAAGCTTGATAGCTTGAGAAGAATGAGAGGAAGCACCCTGGTGGATTTTCGAGTCTCTGCCTCTAAGGTTTTTGGACCAGGCAAATCCAGAAAGCAGTTGGGCTCATTTATCAAGTGGTCTAAGTCAGAAATACATTTGCTTCCCAGCTGGTTAACTTTCTCCTTCTGTTCAGTAAACACCTCCCCATTTAATAAAAAGTTACCTTAGCAGACATGGGAACAGTGGTACCAGAGACCTTAGTAGTCATTAGACATTACACTTCCTGCCATCTTTATTGTGGATTTCTTTTTTTTTTTTTTTTTTACTTGTGGAACTTTTAGGGTTGATGCCATGTGAAATGCTATGTGAAACCATCCCTTCTTCAGTGAGTACTGGATAGGGTGCTGTAGGGTCTCAAGAAATGCCGGAAGCAGCACATACATGAGGCTTACTACCAATGGAACCTATCAAGGTAAGGGACCAGGGCGTAAATGGTTTGGCCTAGTGGTCACAGCTGGATTTATGTCCACAAGTCACAGACAGATATTTTATGGATTTATGTCCACAAGTCACAGACAAAGATATTTTATTACTGATTCATTTAATGTGGTTTGTTTAGCAAAATATGACTACGACAGAAAATCATATAATTCATGACTTACTACTTTCTGTCTGATAAAGTTAATTATATCATTTTACAGAACTAAACTGCATTGCTTGAATAATTTAAATATGAGAATTTCCATGGAGCAGTCTTGAGATTTGTAATCTTTAGAATTGGTTAAATTTTTTTACATTAAAACGTTGTTGTTTTTTGGCAGAAAATGTTTTTTTTAACAAAAATGAAAAAACCCCTGTATTTCAGCTTGTTAATTTTAAGGAAAATGCAAACATTTTCAATTAAAATAGTATTTTAAACTGAAAGTGTTTGGGATTTGTTTGTCAAAAATTGAAAAGCTCAAAAAAAGAAAGAAACATTTTGATGAAAACAAACAAAATTATTTGCATCCAAAATTTCCATGAGTGTTTGGGGCAGGAGAGGGGATTCTTGACCAGTGCTTGTAACTCCACAGTCACAAAACACATTGGTTACATCAGCCCAGGGGAAACAATGTTAAACAAAGTATATCACTGCACATACTGTGGATTTGACCTACGTAAAATCGTTCGGGGCTGGATTGCAGCTGCTGTTGTGAAATATGGGAGAAAAAACAGAGCAAATATCTTCTCCAATCCATTGTACACCTGTGCAAGTGGCTGCCACAATCTTGGTCCTTTTGCACCAATGGAATTTAAATATTGATTTAGACTCCTAGTAGAGACATAGCACCTAAAATTGACACTTCAGTGTTTAAATTTTACCACAGAGCTTTAGACATCGAAGTTTGAAAAGCTGGTGCTGGTGCAAAAGAGTGATGGGCCAGTGTGTTACCACTGGTGCTAGACTTTGCATAGGGAACCGGCTCTTTCTATGCTTTCTGATGAACCAGGGCTAACGTGCTAGGAGTGCATGCACACTGTTCCCTGTGAAAGAGCGTAGCGGCAGCAGTCACTTCAGTGTGTGCTCCTTGAGGCATACTGACTGCCACAGCCCTGAGGTAACCAAGATGCCTCAAGGACCTGTAATTGCAGCAGATCCTTGTGCATTCCCCCTCCAGCTCAGACTGCACCATGAAAGAGAACAATTAAGCTCTGGAGTTGGAAAAGAACTCTCACAGACATATGACAACACTCTAGCTTATAGGCCAACAACATTTCCTTCTTTAATATTGATTTGCTAAGTAAGAGATAGAATACAATAGATGCTACCATCCCTTCAGGTTGCTATTAGGTTAGATAATTCATTCTGTTGAAGTCCAAGAGAAATGCTTTTTCATCACAAAATGGGCTGTCACTAAAAGCAACATTTTTCATGAAAAATGTTCATTTTGACAAAAAAAATTAATTTCTGAATAAATAAAATATCTTGGGGAGAAAATGGGATATTTTTATATTTTCAAAAAATTTAATTTGGAAATTACAAGGAAATGCCCACCTCTTCTCAGTTTTTGCTCACTCCCTCCTTTTTTCAACTAGAAAAGTATTTGTGTGGGGGGAATAAAAAACATTAAAATTGTAAAGAGTAACACTTTTACTTTTAAAAAGTAACACTTTCTCAACTTTTGAGTGAGTGAATAACCCACAGTAACAATGATTTTTCCAGTGGCCGGTGGAGAGGGGGGATCTTAAGAAAGTGGGTTCCCCCCTCCCATGTTGTCTCACTTTTTTACTCCCTCATTCCTTTTCCCTGGGAGAGAGCAGGGGGATGAAAGTAAGAGAATGAGATTTTTTTTCCCACTAAAAGGATATGAAAATTTTCAAAACAAAAACGTTTTAAATGAATTTTTTAAAGTGCGGTGAAGTTGTTCATTAAACACAAAAATATTCACAACATTTTGGTACAACCACTAAATATATATTTTAAAATTTTTCATGAAAAAAGATAAAAGACCATCTTTGGTCTTTAATAGCTGTGTGATTTTGTCAATCATGTACCCAGATCTGGTTGCTTCTGAGCCATTTCTTTACTGGATATAATGAAGACCAGTACAGTAACAGTAATTAGCATAAAGATCCCGATCTGATTCCCATGCAATTCTGCGTAGATCCCAAACTGAAGCCAAGGAACAGTTTGAATATTAATCAGTTGAATACTCAGATATCTCCAAGAAAGACTAATCAAAGAGCACCTGAGTTAAGCTCTCAGACAGTGGTAATACTTGTTAATACCTTATACACCCTATTCTGGACGTCTGCAGAGAAAGTAAATATTTTAGATCCCTTGCATTTAGCGTCAAAAATATACTTTATTGACAAAGCCTTGCTTTTCCATAAAAGGTATGCTATTGATTAAATTGGCTGGCTTGTCCTAAAACACTTACATGATTGCATGCAAAGAAAACAGATGGTCTGTGTTATAGTAATTTGATTTCTTCCAGTAAACATTACTCATGATATAGAAAATGCTTATGCTGATCTCTTCCCAGGATGATGGGTGTGCTTTGCATCTCTCATTAAACAGAGTCTGTAATTCTGCTCTAGAAGCAGAACAGCAGTTCCAATTTCCAAACAAATCAAATAAAATCAGGCAGTCTAATGCATCATCCCTCACTTAAGACTCTGACAACAGAGATATTCATTTTAACTTTTCTCTGTGCCATAAGTGCTGAATAAAATACAGCACTGCACCCTCATTACTCCTTTTCTAAAACTCATCACATCTTCTATTTTCTTGTTTGTATAACAGAGAAGCAGCAAAAGTCTTAGGCCATAATACAGGGTACATTCTCTCGATGCACTTGCATAGCTCCAACTGAAAGCTATGCAGATGCATCATAAAGAAAAAGAATACCCTTTTGATTTTATTCCCATTGTTTCCCTTGAATACCGTTCGACCACTTGAGTCAAACCAAGAACACAACTGCAGGAAACTTAGATGCCCAAATCTGAGTGAGATGATTCTCCTTAACCCTTATGCTACCGTAACAGTGGATGAAATTCAAACCTGCACCGAGAGCCCTCATAAGGACCTATAAATTACTTAAGTCCTTGAAACTAATCATGGCCCCATTGAAGTGGAGAGGAATCTTACCATTGATTTCATTGGGACCAGAATTTGGCCGTATGTAAATATTGCATAGGGCCTTTTGCAGGCCGTTTGCACAGAGGTGAGTTTTACCCTTAATGAGTGCCTTAAGTAGGGCTGGGCTTTAGTGGTATATATAGAACAGGCTTTCTGTACCAGGATGAATTTCACCCTTCATGTGGGTCTTAAGTGAACTTTTAAGTGGCACAAGGGCATTAGACTGGACTAAATCATATCCTCCTTAAGAATTATTATTTCCCAGGAAATAGACCACCATTTGTCCAGTTAGATTACAGTTGATTAAAATACTTGATCTGCACAGAATTACACCATCAGAATGAAATAGGGACTTGATCCTGCTCAGCTGTTGCTTTTAGTGGGAGCTGAGGGTGGTCAGCACCTCACAGTAGATACACAGATCCGGGCTCTTAATTAGGTATCCTCTTATGACACAATGTGATTATGTAATGTTCTGATAGGAAGTCTCAGCACTCTCATAGGGCCCGAATTAACTGTCCTAAAATAACTTCTTGCTGGTTACAATTCAGTGAGATGTTTCACATACTCACTTGCCAAGTGAATTAGAATATTTGGAGCCTATGAAATGATTTACCCAATAACATAATCGAAGTGTATAACACAAACTCCAGGCCAGGTTCATAATGTTCAGTTTTTAGGGTATTCTAACTTTCTACCTTTCATAAAACTTTTTTCCCACGTCTCCTTTTTATTCTCCCTTGTCTCTTCCCCCATTTTTCAGCAGTAACCGCAGTCCCTGTGTGGCTGTGTGGGATGATTCATCACATAACCTAGATGAGTCAAATTAATATTGCCAGAACAGTCCTTTATAATAAATTTCCTTTCCTCCAATCTGGCTCAGCTGTATTACAATATTTGTTACTTGCACATAAATTTCAAACCCAAGACTATCTATCTATGTGCTGCTGAAGTATTTTAATCTTTACTGAAAAGTTAACCAAAAAGGCGGTGGTGGGGTGGCATTTAAGCCTCATAGCTGAAGCCGCATTATCAAACACATTAATAAAAGCTAAAACAAGCATGAAAAACAAAGGGTAAATAAACCGAATAAATAATGAGTTCAACACTATATAACGCCGCAAAGGTCCGGTTTGTCAGCACACATGTATTAATATAACAATATTTCTTAGGTACTATCACAGGTTTCAGAGTAGCAGCCGTGTTAGTCTGTATTCGCAAAAAGAAAAGGAGTACTTGTGGCACCTTAGAGACTAACAAATTTATTAGAGCATAAGCTTTCGTGAGCTACAGCTCACTTCATCGGATGCATTTGGTGGAAAAAACAGAGGAGAGATTTATATACACACACACAGAGAACATGAAACAATGGGTTTATCATACACACTGTAAGGAGAGTGATCACTTAAGATAAGCCATCACCAGCGGGGGGGGGGGGGGGGAAGGAGGAAAACCTTTCATGGTGACAAGCAGGTAGGCTAATTCCAGCAGTTAACAAGAATATCAGAGGAACAGTGGGGGGTGGGGTGGGAGGGAGAAATACCATGGGGAAATAGTTTTACTTTGTGTAATGACTCATCCATTCCCAGTCTCTATTCAAGCCTAAGTTAATTGTATCCAGTTTGCAAATTAATTCCAATTCAGCAGTCTCTCGTTGGAGTCTGTTTTTGAAGCTTTTTTGTTGAAGTATAGCCACTCTTAGGTCTGTGATCGAGTGACCAGAGAGATTGAAGTGTTCTCCAACTGGTTTTTGAATGTTATAATTCTTGACGTCTGATTTGTGTCCATTCATTCTTTTACGTAGAGACTGTCCAGTTTGGCCAATGTACATGGCAGAGGGGCATTGCTGGCACATGATGGCATATATCACATTGGTAGATGCGCAGGTGAACGAGCCTCTGATAGTGTGGCTGATGTGATTAGGCCCTATGATGGTATCCCCTGAATAGATATGTGGACAGAATTGGCAACGGGCTTTGTTGCAAGGATAGGTTCCTGGGTTAGTGGTTCTGTTGTGTGGTGTGTGGTTGCTGGTGAGTATTTGCTTCAGATTGGGGGGCTGTCTGTAAGCAAGGACTGGTCTGTCTCCCAAGATCTGAGAGAGTGATGGCTCGTCCTTCAGGATAGGTTGTAGATCCTTGATGATGCGTTGGAGAGGTTTTAGTTGGGGGCTGAAGGTGATGGCTAGTGGCGTTCTGTTGTTTTCTTTGTTGGGCCTGTCCTGTAGTAGGTGACTTCTGGGTACTCTTCTGGCTCTGTCAATCTGTTTCTTCACTTCAGCAGGTGGGTATTGTAGTTGTAGGAATGCATGATAGAGATCTTGTAGGTGTTTGTCTCTGTCTGAGGGGTTGGAGCAAATGCGGTTATATCGTAGCGCTTGGCTGTAGACAATGGATCGAGTGGTATGATCTGGATGAAAGCTAGAGGCATGTAGGTAGGAATAGCGGTCAGTAGGTTTCCGATATAGGGTGGTGTTTATGTGACCATCGCTTATTAGCACCGTAGTGTCCAGGAAATGGATCTCTTGTGTGGACTGGTCCAGGCTGAGGTTGATGGTGGGATGGAAATTGTTGAAATCATGGTGGAATTCCTCAAGTGCTTACACATGCCCACCTTAGGAAAGGTGTTAGAGTCAAACATATACTATAGCATTTGAATAATAATATGATTTTTGAGTAGTGACAGATGAATCTGACTTGTACTGAATTTTGGCTTGGATATGCATCTGAAAGTTATAATGTGTAGCTAAATTACTGGAAATTCAACATTCACCTCCCATGCTACCATGGTATTTTTCTGTGCTCAGAGTAGATGCTAAAAGACAGTAACTGAGGAATCATAACTGTTGGGTTTTTGGTGGCATCCCAAAGGTGGAGGTTTCACAAGGACTTTTAGAAGACTCCAGCCAGGATCCTCCTTCTCTGCTCTCTACTTTGTTAAGGGACATTTCTCCTTCTGATGGCCTCAGAAGTGTTCTAAGGGAAGATTTGCTCTCTCTTCCTCCCCTCATGGCAGCAGGAGTTAGGAGATACTCTCTATAGTGGAGTCTCGCCTTTAACCCTACCAATAGCTCTCAGGGGAAGTTCTAACCATCACTCCAGGCTGTAAGCTCCATTTATTTTCATGCGGTGATCTCCATTTTTCTCATGGTCATACCGTGTAATGGTGGAAAATCAGTATTCTTGCAATATCTAGCAATAGTGGGGTTTTACTGGAGGCCATAAACATATAATTTATCAAATCCTTGTAATAACCCATGAATAGACATTTCACCTTACTTCCAACAGGAGTCCTGCTAGTTTTGTACCGGTAGACATACCCAACATACATGGTATAAGAAAAGGTTCCAATATTTTCACATTCATTTCCGATTAATAGATTCTAAGGATAGAAGGGACCACTGTGATCATATAGTTTCTCCTCTGGCAGAACACAGGCCATAAAACTTCCCCAAAATAATTCTTGTTTGAACTAGAGCAGATCCTTTAGAAGACACATCCAATCTTGATTTAAAAATTGTCATTGATAGAAAATGCACCACCACCTGTGGTAAATTATTCCAATGGTTAATTATCCTCACTGTTAAAAATGTACACCTTCTTAATGTAAGGTGAAATTCACAAGGGCTAAGTAAATGGGGAACCACACTGGGTTGGAAGTTTATGGCCAGGTTCCAGGTCATTTCTAAAGTGCATCTGAGGTCACTACTGCAGTGTCAGGGGTAAAATAGAAATCAAGGCATTTGCACACCCTCTTCTGGGATTTGTGACCACTGAGTCTGTGTAACTGGAGACACAGTGGGTTTGCCTATCCCTTTCCCACCCCAAAGCACCCCACCTCCACACGGACCTATGCCAAGCTCCTATGAAACCCAGTTCCACAGCAAAAAATCCCCTTGAAAGCCTGTGCCACAACTGCCCACCATCACATTGCTGTCCTTTTGGCATTTAGGCTGCTAAAATTAATTCCACCCACCATTAATTTTTTCACAAGTTTTCAACGTGATCTTAAATTGTGTCTCTGGAACATTGCAAGGTACTGAACATTTGCTCACAGTGCCAAACTGACTTCTGCAATGAGTGATTGCTAACACAATAAATCATTTTCCCAACTAGATGTATCTCCCATGAAAACAGTTCCTTGAGTGCTTTATACATGGCAAGAATCTCCTTTGCCAAGAGTGGATTAAATAAGGCTACCTCTATTACTCTAATAGCATGGGAGCTCATATCAAATGATGTTTCTACCATGAACCACAAGCAAAATGCTTGTTCTGAATCATGTCACAGGAGCTCAGCAAGAGCTTATATTGATATAAAAATACCCCAATTTAAATAATTGGGCAATTTTAATTATTCCTTATTTGCTGAATATCATGTCATTTTATCATTTCCCCCTTGGGGCTGGGGGCTGTTTTAGTAACTAATTTTCTCCACATTCAAAGATTTCCTCACTAGCACAAACACCTCATCTTGATCATGCTGAATCACAAGGCCAGCATGCAGCTAACAACAAATTATACATAAACATCAGTGCAAACTTATTCTCTGCCAGAATATCTTCAAAGTGTGCAAAGCACCATGCATTTGTTACTGGATATCTACAAAGAAAATTATTTGGGTCAAATTTTTAACTGGCTTCTGAATTTGTGAACAAACATTTTTCACTTACAACCATTTGCACACCAGTTACAACATCTGTGTGGAGAAAAGCCCACCTATGTGCATACTTCAGATAGTTAGCACCAAACTATGCAATGTGTGTGTGCAAGAACCATGTTTTGGCACATAATGGGCCTGGATCACCTCTCACACCAATTTCACACCAGTGTAGTACTACTCATGTCATTTGGCTTATTCCTGATTTTCACTGGTGTGTGCATGAAATGAAGTTAAGGATTTAAGGGCACAGTCCTGCTCTCATTGAAGTCCCATTTATCTCACTGGTGGCAGAGTCAAGACCTATTTTAGAGGCCAGTTTTTGAAAGCATGGATAAAGCTATGCTGGCTTCCCACCTTCCACAAGAATTACAACACAAAGTGTCTGGGCTAACTTCTCTAGTGTGGTAAATTCACTCTGTACTGCTTATACTGCTTTGCACAGCTCAAAAGTTATGGTACACACAGATTCCCGTGGAGAATTCCCTCTGTATAAGGGACAGTCTTCAGTTGTTGTAAAGCTGGTAGAGATGGCTCACTGCTCCCTATACCAGCTCTACCAGCTACTGCTATCACATCCTATGTCATTGCTGTGCCTGCCAGGGTAAGCACAGAAGGGTCACATCCAGCAGGCAAAGTGGCACAGAAAGAAGGGAGGGTTAGGGGAGGGGAAATGGCAGGAAGGGGCCCTGCAGCACCCCTGCCTCAGTCTCCTCCTCTGAGGTGAAATACCTTGGCCTTCTCCACACAGGTTGATGTTGGTGATCTGGCTTGGCCCTCCAGCCACATCACTAAAAGTTTAATCTCTTGGAAATGACCAAACAGATAAATTCTTCTGCCCCTCTTGGACTGTTTTCAGCCCGCCTTGTAGGTTTAGTTGTCAGCCCTTTCTGGGCTACCTTTAAGTCCTTCCCTGCTCTGTTATAGAGTGCTGACTCCCAAGTTGCTTCCACTGGAGTCCCTCTCCACTCACTGAAGTTCTCTGCTCTTTGCCCCTACTCCCAGGCCCTGCAGAGTTTGTCTTTGCTTTTTCAGTTGAGCACTACCTCCCAAGGCATACCATGAAGGCTCTTCTTCCCAGCAGGTTCCTATTGCCTCCCCTCCCAGAGGGCATTTTCCCTCAGGACCCTTCCTGTTTCCTACACGCCATATTTCCGGGTCTTCCACAGGAGCCTAACCTGCTTCCTATAGCTCCTCCTTCTACCTGAGTTCTCCAGCCCTTTTTATAAGACCCAAGTGTTCATCAGGCTAACAACTAACCCCATTCATTCCCTTCATGCAGGGATGCAGCAAATTATGGCACTGGGAGGAGTGGCTCTTTAAAAGGGCCAGTCACCCTGTGACAAGTAGCATTTTAGGTAATCAAACAGGGAATGTGGCACTTTCTTCCAAACAGGCTCCCACTACAATTGAAATCTAGCCTTTTATTTACATTGTAGTTAAAGGGTATTGCTAACATGTTTATGCTCTGTGGAACAAGGTGGCAGACAGAGCTTCAAATCAGTTGATCAATCAATCAACGACAAACACTCAAATGCTTACAGGATGCCTGATGGTGACAAGAGACTTTGGGACTACCAGTTGTTAGAGATGATACCAAAAATTATGTTAGTCCTGCACAACAAATGCAGAGAAACAAGTATGCTGTCACAGTTTGGATAGGAACAATTGTCATTTCAGACATGAATGAAAAACCTACTGTACTTTGAACTTCCTCACTATTGGCTCTTAAGTGACAAGATGTTGTCATTTTCTAGGATTGTGATGAAAGTCTCTTTTTGAAGCTGGCAAAATGGGAATTTTGAACTGTAGCTCCCCAAAACATATTAAAACACACTCAGAGAGAACCTTCTTATGGTTTCTATTTAAGACCAGCGTGACCAGTCATAGCCTATAAAGTTTGTTAATCGGAGTCACCTCCAGATGCCCATTGGATAGACATTATTACTGAGAAAAATGGAACGTTAAAATTTTGAGATGTATGATGATTCACTTTAAATAATCGTTTCATCAACTGAGTCTAGAGCCATGCTATATTTAGAAGGAAGCTGTTATGATGAGTTTTCAGTGGAAAACATGCACATATCTATGCAGTCTACAGCTTGCTGGAAAATAGATTTTTCTTCCATGGAAAATGTTGATGAAAATGAAAATAATCATTTTCATCAACATTTGCCACAGAAAAAGTCAAGTTTTTGGTGACAAATCAGTCTGAAATATTTTGTCCAAAAATGGAAATGTTTTGGGTGAAAAATAAATATTTCTATTCTGAAATGCCACTGCACTGTGGGAGTTGTATTTTGTACCTGATGCTTCCTTTGTCTTCTATAGACCAGGCTTCCTGGTCAGACAACATTTGCCATAATGCATCACAGTCTCCCCTCTTGGTGAGGTTAGGGAGTGCATTGTGGCAGTTGCCTGGTGGTGATGCATCATGAGAGATGAAGTCTGGCTGGGGAGCCTGGTCCATACAGGATAATGGGAATGGGAGGCACTCAAATTACAACTCCAATGAGGCACCACAGCCGCATTTCAGAATTGAAATAATTTTTGGCATACAGAATTTTTTTTTTTTTTTTACAAAAAAATGATATTTTTTTTGCAGAAAGCAGACACTTTTCATGAAAAAAATTGTTTTGTCAAAACTCCAAATTGCCATCTAAAAACTGTTTCAATGGAAAATTTGTGACTAGCCCTAGTTCATACTCTGATCTAAGCAGGCTTGTTCCTGGCTTGAATCAACCACAATCCAGGCTTAATTGTCAATAAAATTTCCCAGCTCCAAGTTTAAGGTAGGATTAGATTGGTTTAGTCATCTCAATATAAGAATCTACCTTTTACTGATGTGACTCATTCTGCCTTAACTGACCTCAAAATGGGATGTAAAATTAGTTTTGATCCTAGATCAAATTGTTCCATTGAACTCAATGGCAAAACTTTCATTGGATGCAGGAGCAGGCTGCACAATTGCCCATTGCAACCCAAACAGTTTTTCTTTTTAAAACTGTAATAAATATTGACTAAGTGATATTGACCGTGATCTCTTTAACTATCAGGTAGACACATTTTCATCCCTATCATTTACAAGACAACATTAATATTGTATTTCTCTCCCTCTTAATGATGTGACTAATTTTAAAGATTCAAAAAATTCATTACTACAGCACATATCAAGGTTAAAAGAGGGAGAATTTCCTTATCAGTATGAGGGAGTCATACAGTTTGCAACAATCCTAGAAGAAATTACTCTTTTGTCTTTCAATATGCAGAAATCTCCTGCAGTGGCAAATGGTCATAATGGACTGTTTCATCTTGGCAATCCTATGAAGAGCATCTAATTTAATTAAAGCTTTAGGACAAAGTGAATTCTCCTTTACAATTACATATTTATGTTAACACAAATATCACTTAATGGGCACAGCACACCAAAGGCTATTAGCTGCTTGTACAGTACGTAAGGCCTTGAAAAAAGCCCAGTACAGGTTTTTAAATCCTTTCTGTATAAAATTCTGTAGCTTTTAATAAATAGTCACAAGTCAATATGAGGGCATGATGAGATTTTAAGAAGCGAGAATTAAGAATATGATTGAGATTTAAACTAGTGTTATAATCGGTGCTAACTGGAGGTTGTACAGATTGTATGGCAGTCACAAATGGTATATTCACACATGCCACTTTAACAAATGCTAAATGTGAGAAAGATTAAGAGCAAAGATTAAAGAGATCTGAGCCTCAATACCAGATCTGTGTATTTTTGGTCATTAATCACTGTTGAACATTTGATTCCAGAACTGTGTGAAAGTAACTACAAGTCACATAATACTATCTGTGTCAACATCTGTGTAAAGGAAACAATATCTGCAGCATACACCATTTCTACCAAGATCAAAATCATCTATCTTGTTTTTTATTCAGTTATCTGGCAGAGGGAGACAGAATTTAAATCAGTAAAGGCCACACTGATTGGAAACCTCCTTCTCAGATTTTTTCTTCTTTTTCTAAGGCAATTAAAAGATACTTGGGGGTGGTTACAAAAATTAACTTGAATGTCCACTTACAAGCCATCTCATCAGCTAACAAGAACTTACCTGTATCATTTTATTTAGCAAGAAGCTGATTTCTGTACTAATAAGTAGATCCAAGCAAAAGCAGCAAAAGAAGTGAGTGTAGAAGTAGAGAGAGATATGTCAGCACCAAAGCAGAGGGACTCCTCATACTACACTCTAGAACTAGTTGCTACACATCCAGAACTATATGTGCTTCCGTGGCTTGCATGATACTGATTGAAGAAAGTATGGCAATTTACCATAAAATCCAGCATCTAAAGCCCCTACTGCTACAACCTCCTTCTTGATATAACAGCATTTCAGATAATGATAGAAAATCGGTACCATGAAAAAGATCTGAACATTTCAGAAGGGCGGGGGGATGCTCTGTGGAAGTATGGAAAGAGACAAGGGGAAGCCTATTTACTGTGAATAATGAGCTGAAACAAATCATAACTTTCTACAGGAAAGATATAACCAATCACTGCTGCTTTCAGCCATAAACAGCTTAGAGGTGCACTACATGAGTTCTTTGGTGAATTCCCAAGAATGCTTTTTGAAAATGGTATGCATATGTGGGTTTCATCTCAAACTGCAGTGAATTTAGAATCACTTGCATGCATCCTGGTCACTGACAACACTTGCAGACATGTATTCGGAGCACACAGTTAAGAATCCTTTCCAACAAAATCCTGTATGTACTGATTTGGGTTTCTGCAACGGGTTTTCTTAGCCATGTTTCTTGCAAGTTGCTACAGCATAGTTTTGACTGAGAGCTGATGGCATGCTATGCATCAACTTACTACAACCATGTTTTGTAGATACTAACCTCATTTGGCTCCTTCTGTGCTTTTTTAAAAGAAAGGATACTTCTCCTCCCTTTCACCATATGCAGTTGTGTCTTTAGTTTAAAAACAATTTGGGGCAGTCACTGTCTTTTGTGTATTGTTCAGAAGTCCAGCACATGTCCCTCATCAAGTTTTTCTATTTAATACATCAAATTGGGGACTTCTAAAGCCTGTTGGGATAGGCACCTTGGTCTAATAGTTAAACTGGTTTAAGTCCTGAAAAATGAGGCTTTATTTCCCAATCATTATTCCTTTTGTTAGCACTAACTATTATAGCTCTGGATATTTTTGTTATTCGTGTAAACATCCTACCCATCTTGGAATATTTTTTCTACATTTTTGGCTTCACTGACAGCCTGTGGCAATGAATTCCACTGTCTAATTACACACTGTATGAAAATGTATTTCCTTTTTTTCAGTTTTGATTTTGCCATATTTCAGTTTGACTAAATATCCCATGGTTCTTATGCAATGAGGCAGGAATCTACCTTCTCTAGACCATTCATTGTTTTATATACTTTAATCATGTACATTCTTATTCCTCTTCTTCCTATGGTAAACAATCCCAACTGTTCAATCTCTCTTCAGATTAGATTTTGTTATGAGAGGTTGTAAGCAGGGGCTGCTGTTGCTTTGTTTGTACAGTGCTAAGGATCAAGGGGCCCTGATCCATTACTGGGCCCCTAGGTGGTCCCATAATACTATCATTAGAGCTGATCAAAAATATGAATAATTAGAACTGGTCAAAAATGAGAAAATTTTCTGTGGAAAAATGTCACAAGAAATTCATCCTGGTTTCTTTATTGAAATTAGAAATTTTTCATTGAACATGTTGACCAGCTCAATGACTGGTCAAAAAACAGGATGAATTTTTCACATTTTTTCAAAGAAGTATCTTTTTTAACAACATTAAACATTTAACTGAAAATTTTAAATTCTGAATGTGTTGGCCAGGTCCATAAATAGTATAAATAGCACTTTGACTAGTTATTTTAACAGCTACACCAGTTATACTGGTTTTAACAGGTACACTGGTTATATGGCTTCATGGGGGATCTTGGTTTTGCTTGTAATGGTGCTGGGACCTCTCATATGTTTAAAAATAGTTATGCCCATGGCTTGGGGAAGAAACAGCATGAGGTGAAACTCTGTAGCTGCCTGTCTGAACCTGCTGTGTATCAAAGGTTTTTTAATTCACCATTTTCATTTTATGAGCTGGAGAGGAAATTGTACTTTTGGCCTCCAAATTACCTAAGTTTCTTTTGCTAGATTTCTTTCTTTTGATGAAAAGGTAGCAATGAAACCTACTTAATTTAAAAGTAAACACTAAGGCAATCTACACTTCAGAGTCTATGCTGACATAGCCCCTTAGCATAGTTGCAGCTTGCACTGACAGAAGGAGTTTTTTGTCAGTGTAGGAACACCGCCTACCAGGACGACATTAGCTGGGTTGACAGAAGCCCTCTTCTGTCATCACATTTTTCACACCCCTGACCAACATAGCTATTTATTAATTGTAAATGTAGACCAAGCATAAGGATATGTGTATTTTCATGGGAGCATTCAAATAGTGGAGGATCTGGCCCTCAGTGTCTCATTGGAGGAGCGTTTGCTACACTACAGGAGCGTTTGCTAGCCCAGCCTCTCCTCAGTGACAAATATAGAGGGACAGCCAGAATATATAGAATGAAATTGTGGCTTCATTTAAGTCAAAGACAAAATGCCTGTTGACTACAATGGAGTCATAATTTCAACTGTAAGAACCTGAGTGGATTTGTATGGGACAGATGTACTCTGTTTGTTGGCATCAAAGCTGTTTCAGGTTTATGTGCAGTACCACTATGATGAGATGAGCTACGCATGAGCATTAAGGTGCTAATATTAACTCGTTCACTTCTTTAAAAAGGCCTTCAATATGCATGCCCAATACATTACTATCAGGCCCGGATAGAGTGTTTCCTGAAACGTGCCACATGCAGGAAAAGAACACATCTCTCCATGCCTTCAAAGGCTGACACATCTAAGTGTTCAGGTTGACACATACAAATGTAGAGGTCTTACTATCATGGATCAAGTTTCCTAGCTCATTACAAAAAGCAGCATCTATTTTTTTTTAATTGCAGGGTTGTGCCCTTAATGTACTTTATGCCAAATTTTGGTAAGAAATTAAAACATTATCTGATGTACCGAGCCACAATGACTCATGCAAAGAATCTAATATTGATATCCAATAGTTCCCCAAAATATCAAAAAATAACAAAATATTTAATTCTTTTTCCTGCTGATCCTCAGTTCTTCAAACTATAGCAAACTCAATGGAGCTTATTCATATCCATATGTTTCCACTTCTGCAAGACCCATTTTGAAACATCAATTCATGCTTTTGTGAACAAATACACACTAACTTAAAATAATTCAATTCTGTTTACAGAAAAGTCTGTTCATACAATGGCACCAAAACAAAATGTTCCTTTGTAGATGGTGTTAAGTGATTGTCCAGGGTTGATAAGATCTGTTTTATTCAAAGCCACTATATCCATTTTCTGTTGCAGTAGCTTGCCTCTGTAATTTATCAGTTTGTTTCGATAGTCTCTGTGGCATTACTTTGTGTTCTTTTCAAGAGTTTTCTTGGGTTGTCTTGAGATGATACATTTTCTCTCTCTGATACTGTTTTTTTTAATGTTAACTTATCAATTTGCATAGGAGAGTTCAACGGAAATAAAAACCACCCCAAATATTTTATGACAAAAATATACAAATCTTTGGCTATTGACCCCACACTAAAATGTTGAAATATTTGACTTCCTAAAAGTGAAGGTGGAGGATTACACATAAAACTGGATTTATGCTATAATGTAGTTATATCTGGGTTTTCTGGAGTTAAATAGAGATACAGGTGACTAAATTCTGTTCTCATTTACCACAGTATAAATCTGGACAGCGTGTTAAAGGGCCAATACAGCTGGGCCTAAAGGAACGTTTAAGTTTTAAATGAAGAGAAGGTGGGGGGATGGGAATGGCACACCACCAAATGATGTCTGTATGGAGTTTCTTTTGAGCGGGAGGTAGAACCAAGATGGCCTTCCAAGAAGGCTGTGGGGCAGCGAGCTAACTAACTTTCCCCAAATGCGTCAGAAGGGAGATGTCCCTTGAAGTCAATAGGTTAAATAAAGTTAAACAAGTATGTAAAGGTTTGCAAGATCTGGCCCTTAGTTAACGTGAAAAAAAATCACATGAAACTTTCATACAACTCCTGAGTAAATAGATATCTGAGAATGCTGAAGAAAACAAATTATTCCATCCAAGTTCAGCATTAATTTAAATACATGGTTTTCACTTTGAATCCTTCTTTTTCTGATAATATAATATAGATTGTTAGTTTGGGTGGATTTCAAGATCTTTTGGCCAAATCATGCCCCTATTTGGAATTCTTCCAACAAAAAAATGTTGATCTGTTCCTTTGGGAAGATGACATAATACAAGGAGATAATCAGTTAGATGCAGAGATGGCTGTCAGCTACTTAAACGCATTAGGAAAATCAAATGGTGATAAACAGATAAACAGGACAGATTTGTTAGATCCTATAACCATAGTTGAAGTTTATTTTTCAATTTGAAATATAACTATACAAGTAAAAAGAATAAAAATGCAGAATGCTCTACAGCCAGAGTATTTGTAATGCCTGTAGGTGTATTTTTGGTTCATAAAGGCTTTTTAAACTCCATTTACATTGCAGTAATGGAGACAAAGAGCAGTTAATCATAAGCTAGTTTTTCGCTATGGAAATCCTGGATGATAAAATACAGGTTCTGTTTCCGGCATACAGCAACAGTAAGAATTTGAATTGGCCATCCACCAAGTTCAACAGCTATCTTTTGTTACCTTCTGCTGTCACCTACTCTAAGACTGGCAATATGTGCAACCCATCAAGTGTTAATGGCTCAGTATTTCATGTTCTTGTTACCACAGAAGATGAGCAAACTGGATTTCTTTTAAGAGATTAAAAGGCAAAAATATCATCAGACCTGATTGTTCTAAAAAAATGAGTACATTCAGATCCATATCGCAGCCAGATTATTAGATCTGAAATCAAAGGGTGCTTCTCAAGAGCGAGAGGCTATACGTACAATGTGCCAGCTTTCTAGATACTTCAAGGGTATAAATAGCAGCTAAGATAATATGTTATATATTAATGAAAAAATCATATATTCAAACACATTCTGTCAACCTGTCACAAATCATGGTTTGCAAAGAAGCAGCTTTTTAAAAAAACACATTATGAGCCTGCTCCTTTGCCCAGGGAAATCAGATGCAAAGATCTCCTTACAGGAGCAGGTCCTATGATGCCATAAAAACTACACTGAACAAAATGTTGTCATGAGTTTTAAGCAGCATATATATATATATATATATATATATATATATATATATATATATTATGATGAATTTATAGGGTTACATATACACATACAAATAGACAGTGCTTCAGCCATACAACTCAATAGGCCTGCTTGTATCTTACCCTCCTGATACCCAATTTTTTTCAGGTCTCAGGTTGTTTATCATATTAAAAGTACAGTGAGCTCAATCCTGAGCTGCATTCAATAAGTACTGGGTGCAGCTAAGGTGGGAAGCCTGAAAGGAAGCATTTGTGATTCCTGATCCCAGAACCGATTCTATGCAGTGTTATTTAAAGAAGCCTCATGGAGAACAGGTCCATCAATGGTTATTAGCCAACATGGTGAAGGACACAATCCCATGATCCTGGTGTCCCTAAACCTCCGATTGCCAGAGGTTGAGACTGGATAACAGGGGATGGATCACTCAATGACTGTTCTGTTCTGTTCATTCCCTCAAGCATCTGGCAGTGGATGCTGTTGGAAGACAGGATACTGGACTAGATTGACCATTGGTCTGACAAAGTGTGGCCTTCTTAAGTTCTCAGGGCTGCTCTAAACCATACCCTCTGGGTATAGCTGCAAAAAAAAGGCAGGGGAACACCTCCTTCTGCCTAGCTAGGTTCCCAACATGTCGCCAGCACTGGAGGTCTGTAGAAGAATGGGCTATGGCAGTGATACTCAGATTGAGGCTCCAGAGCCACATGTGGCTGTTAATGTGTCTCCTGTGGCTCTTTGCAGCGCATGGTGTAAAACTGTATAAGTTAATTATTAACCAGTCTAAGTTATTAACCAGTCAGGATGCTTTCACTATGTTATTAACCAGTTGTAGTTGATAATATATTCTCCACACCAAGAGACCAGGAGTTGGCTGGCTATGCTGGTTTTCTAGCTCCTTTGGGGGCTGCAACAAAGCCAAGGCTCTAGCCCCGTAGCTTTATGACCAAGTTCAAAAATCATGAGTCTGGCTGCAAAAAAATATGTTATTGGCAAAACGATTAACTAATGCTTTTTTGGCCTACTTTTTGATTTTTGAAGTCCCCGTGCCCAACCCCAGTATGCACCTGTGACAATTAGTGTTGCTAATTTACACTGAGAAATACAATTTTGGTCTCCACAACCCTACCTCAGTTAATTTGTGCCCCAACCCCCACATCAACTGTCCACCCCCAGGCCCAAATCAGTTAACTCTGTTCCCCCCTGCCGGAGCAGTGCCACTCCCCTCCCCAGCCCACCTCTGCTCTCCCTGCAGCTTTGGAGATTCTTTACTCCTCCCAGGCCTGGAGTAAAGCCCAGGCCTTCCTGATGTTGGAGCATTAGAAAAGGAGAGGCGGGAGGAGCAAAGAGGAGCTGATTCATTGTTCACATGGGGATGGGAAGGAGAGAGCTGAAGTGAGCTATTGCGTTCTTTTAACTCCCTCTTCTCCCCTCCTCTCTTGTGAAAATGGTGTACGCTGCTCCCTCCCCACTGGGCAGCAAGTAGTAGCGGTGCAAGTAGCTCTACTTCAGGGTGTGGTTGTCACTGCCCATGCAAGCTTCGGGCCTGACTGGCCCCAGTCAATAGAACCTAGTAAGGGCCCCTGCTCAGGGTAAAAAGAAAAGGCCAACAGTGGATCCAGCAGATGAGGCCAAGTTCCCTAACAATGATGAAGGTAAATTAGCCACCACTGGGGGCTCCTGGACCACATGAGGTGGATGAAGAGCTAGATCTTTGTAATAGTTATCTGTGTTCCCAGGAACCAATGACATGTGGTTGAAGAGTTACTGGGAATAGGGATGGTGACCCCAAAATTAAACACCTCTATGTCTCCCCGGTCCCAAGGAAGCAGAGTGAAACTAAGGAGCAACCAGCCATGACAGTCCATAACAACACCAGGGTTGAAGCCTCTGCTATTACCAACTCCAGGAGGAGGGACACATTCTGCATGCATAGGATGGGCATGACCCAAACCCCCTTAAGGAAAGGCCGGCCCCAAGAACCCTAACTTCCTGGAAGTCTAAACTAGACTTTTGAAGCATGTTCTGTGTTGCCACTTGGAACATGCTTGTACTGACTGGCACTGGGTACAAGACCGCTCTTGTCAAAGAAATCACTCATTACAAGATGGTAATCACTGGCATCTCAGACACCCAGATACCACAAAGCAATCAAGTTACTGTGGAAAGAGCAACCTTCCTCAACTCTGATGGTCCACACAAAACTCAAAGTGTGGCACTTGTTATTATATAACCTCTAGCACAGACTTTAAACAATTGGAATCCTATCTCTCCATGTTTACTCTATACTCTGTTTCAACACTGATTTGGCCTACGTGCCAACAGAAGACACATCACCTGCAGAGAAGGACACATTCTATCACTAGCTAGCAGCAAAAATCCAGTGAATTCCATCACATGAGACAATGCTAATGTTCAGAGATTTCAGTGCTGTGACTGGCTGCAGTTGAACTGGGTATGAAACCAAGATAGGTTCCTTTCAATCAGGTTTCCCAAGTAGCTCTACTCTAGAAATGACATCACAACTTGACTTTTGACATTGTGGGCCACTGAGGACTTGTCTGTTATGGGCTTTTGGTTTAGGTGCTTTATCAACCATTGCTGGACCTGGATTTCAAACAGTGGATGAGCCATGGAATTGACCACATCCTCATAAAAAATCACTCCATAGTGAAATCTCACTGGGTCTTCAGTAACACAGAAGCACCAGCAAACTCAGACCATAGATTAAGTTTTGCTTAGCACTCACTCCATCTTCCATCTTCTCACATACCAGATGTCCACCAAAATATGACATCCAAGGTCTTTCTGAGGATCCTGTTGAAGCTGTAGAATACATACAAGCTATTGAGGATCACATATGTAACCTCAGTAACCTCTCAGACAACATGGAGATCGCCTGGAGTGGTATATGTTACACTATATCACATGCTGCTGCTGAAACAATCAGTTTCAGATGGTTGCACAAGAAACCTTGACTTTCTGTAGAGGACTTCAACATATTAGCACAAAAGGCAGAAGCATGCAAGCAGGGAGATGTCCAAGAATGTAAAAGACTGAAAGACATTTTCCGGGACATGGCATAACATTACCGTGAGCTCTAGGTCAACTTCCTGGCCAATGAAGCAGAGGACGGCCTAAAGAACAACAATCTGCATCCTGTCTACAAAGCCTTGATGTTGGTCACCATAAACAGCTTTCTAACATTCTTATTATGAAACCAGATGGCTCTCCTTGCTCATCAACAGACAAGGCCCTGGATGGATGGAAAACATGTCATGAAAGCATGCTGAACCATGGACCTGCTGACAACTGTCCAGGGCTGTGTGACTGGTCAAACCGCACAGCTGCAGATCCAGGGACAAACACTGATCCCCCACAACTCAAGGAAGTGTGAGAGGCAATCCAGAATGGTGTTAGAGGCCATTACAGAATGGACATGCTGCTGGAACTAATGGTATTCCACTTGAGCTGCTCAAAGGTGCTATGGAACCAGTGAGCATCTGCCTGTGTCACCTGTTCTTAAAAGTGTGGCATCAGGCAAAGTACCAGCAGAATGGAAAGATAGCATCATAGTGTCCCTGTACAAGGGCAAAGGATCTCACACCAAATGTGGCAATGAGGCTCCAGTCCCTGGAATGGTCTTTGCTCACTTCTGCTTGGTAGGATGCATCTACTCCTTAACAGACATAGTCATCCACAACAATCAGGTTTCACCACAGGGCTGTCAACAGACACAGTCCTTATCTTCCAGCTTCTGGCTGAGTTGTACCAAGAACTTAACCGCCCATTTCACATGACATATATTGACATCAAAGCGGCTTTTGATTTGGTTAACAGGTCAGCACTTTGGCCTGCACTGAAAGGAGTTGGTGTTCTAAATGTTCTGCTAAATCTGGTGCACAATCTTCACACTGGTATCAATGCCTGAGTCCATGTTGGTTCATGGATTTTCAGGATTGAGACCGATCTGACAACTTCACTACACAATGACTGGTGCAATGCCATCATAGGGGTCATTCTCGCCGCTGCAAATGGTCCTTAGTAGACTATGCATGTTTGATTATGATGACCAACCCCTCACCCCCACCCAAAAAAGAAACACCTTCTCTCTATTCTTGAGGCGAGGGTGAGAGCTCTGTCAGCTTCCTGCAACAGTTCTGATTGGCTCTTCTTTCCCAGGAAGAGGGGGAAACAAGGAAGGCAGCCAATCAGAAGGGGCTTTCCCATGAGTGGCTGAAAAATTGAATAAAGGCTGGAGCTTCTCATTTCATCCTGATACTAGCTATAGCAGGAGCCAAAGTCACATCAGAAGACCTGCCAATGATGAGCTTTCCATTAAAAGAGTGGAGTGGATTGGATTATGAAGTGGATTATAGAGTGGATTATGAAGACCCCAGCAATAAACTCAAAACAACTGAACTCATCACACAAGGTGTAACACACTGAACTGAACCATTATGGATATTCAATTTAACAAAATCATACACAGCGGGCCACATCTTGAGGCCTTACTCTGCTGAAGTCAGCAGGATGACTAGTGAGTAAGAGAAGTGGGATTTTGCCAGATATATGTTATTTTGAGCTACAATGTGGAGCAGCAGATGTCAGAGGAACAATGATTTTTTGTTCCTGTTTCCGGAGTTAATGACTCAGTCCCCGACTCATCAAAGTACTCAAGGTCTGAGTAAAGACTGCAGGAGTGTGCTCTAAAATCTGAGAAAAGTTGAATGATTAAGGGCCCAATCCTGTAGATATACTAAAACAAAAATAGCACCAAAGCCAGAGTCAAGATTGCAGGATTAGTCCCTTAATTGCAAGTTAAACCCAAAGTTTATGTAGAAATCATTGTTTCTATTAATCTTTGTAATTACTATAAAATGAGGAATAACACAGAGAACAATACTTCTCATTCATTTTGAAGAGGAGATAAAATAATCAAATATGGCTTTCTCTAAAGTAAACCATAGTGTTGACTTGGAATACAACCTAGTACTGCACTTTTAAAGTCTCAAACTTAGTTGGATGTGTATCTTTTTTATTGGTGACACAAAATACACTGGGATTTTGTGCCATTTTAAAATCTTACTTCAATTTGGATTTTATTTCCTGCTAGTAAATCTAGAATAACACTTTTATGTTGTTTGACAAAACTATAAAAGTGCACAGCACATCTATCAACTGTTCTTCATTAAGATGGGCTTTCAAATCAACATTCCTCTGCCCACAGAGACCAGATGTCATGCCATTTTACAGTACGTAATTCTAATTTACTGACAACAGTAATGCTAAATTACAAAAACAAATAATTGTTAGCAAACAGTATGAAGCATTCCCCTGTTGCAGTACTTCTCATTCTTGCTCCAGGAGACATTTGTATCATGTCACGTTAGTCCTTGATATGTTTTCAACATTATGGAAAGTCAAATCTATTCTGTTAGCCCCATTTCAGGAGCAAGAGTGGGATTGCAGCTTCACAGGTTGTCATTTAATTTTAACTTGTTTAGGAATTAAGAGCCAATCCTGCTCCCAGTGAAGTCATAAACTCACAGAAGCATAGACTTTAAGGCCAGAAGGAACCATCGTGATCATGTAGTCTAACCTACTGCACATTGCAGGTCACAGAACCTCACCCACCCACTCCTATAATAGACTCCTAACCTCTGGCTGAATTACTGACGTCCTCAAATCATGATTTAAAGACTTCAAGTTACAGAGGATCTACCATTTACTCTAGTTTAAACCTGCAAGTGACCTGTGCCCCATGCTGCAGAGGAAGGTGAAAAAAAACCCGGAGTGTCTGCCAATCTGACCTCAGGGAAAATTCCTTCCCGACCCCAACTATGGTGATCATTTGAACCCTGAGTATGTCAGCAAGACCCTCTAGCCAGACACCTGGGAAAGAATTCTCTGTAGTAACTCAGAGCCCTCCCCATGTAGTGCCCCATCTCCAGCTGTTGGGGATTTTTGCTACTAGCAGCCACAGATAGCCTACATACCATTGCAGGCAGTTTCATCAGACCATTGTCTCCATGAACTTGTCAACTCAATCTTGAAGCCAGTTAGTTTTTTTTCCCCCACTGCTCACCTTGGAAGGCTGTTCCAGAACTTCATTCCTCTGATGGTTAGAAACCTTCCTCTAATTTCAAGCCTAAATTTAATGATGGCCAGTTTATATCCATTTGTTCTTGTGTCCACACTGGCACTTAACTTCAATAACTCCTCTTACTCCCTGGTATTTATGCATCTGATGTATTTATAGAGAGCAATCATATCTCCCCTCAGCCTTCTTTTGGTTGGCTAAATAAGCCAAGCTCCTTAAGTCTCCTCCTCTCCTTCCATTCCCTACACCTACCTGAAATTTGGATAGGTTTGGAATTCTAGTTGTCACCTCAGCCACAGTTCTTCCTAGCATCATAGGGTGTCCCAGCTAGTATGTGGCAGCTAAGGAGCCCCCAATGGGCTTTCTAGCTGAAATGGTAATGTTTGTGAGCTGTCTATGCCCCTTCCACTTAGTTTATGAGCCTCTAGCTCCTGTGAGGGTAGTCATGTTGATTGACTGAGAACTTGGCTGGATTGAGGGGAAAGCAGCAGATCCTTGCCTTAAAACCCTTAAAGCTACATAATGATGAGGAGCAGGTATCTTAAACCTATGGAGAACAGAGGTCAGTGTCTCACCCCTCCAGACAATATTTAAGGTAAGGGAAAATGAGGGGATCCTGCAGTGTTCCTTCAACCATGATAGGATTTTTCATTAAATGAAGGCATCTGAATGTCCCCAGTTGCTTTATAATCAATATTAAATGAACAATAACTATTTTTCATAAAGAACTACTCATCAGATACTGTTTTCAATTTAAAACTAAAAAGCAAACAGATCAACACATGATGGTACCTATGACTGTGACATGACAATCACAAGGCTTTTGAGTGACATTTAGCACGAGGTATTTGACATGAGCTTTTGTGGTACTGAATACCTATATACAACAATTTCAAAATACACACACATTTGCAGTGTGTCAAATACACTGTGTATTTGTGTGTGTGTATTGAGCCACTGTGGATTGTTAATAAAATTAAATTATTTAACTTTAGTATCATTGGATTTTTTTCAGATATTTTTGTTTTCTTTTGATCTTCCTGAGTTGTCTTCTAATTGCAATGATTTCCTTGCTTTACAATTTTACCACTTCTGGTGCAGGAGTGTCAGTCAGGCAGAGTAGGGTTTTTTCCCCCATTAATAGGAGGCAATATTCGTTGTCGGAAGATTCTAATCTCTGATTTTAGGTGTCTCTTGAAAGAGCCATATGCACATTTTTCCAAATGTGTTAATGCAAGCTGTGCATCTGGGATTAGAGGCTGGCCCTTTCAGTTTGGCACTTCTGCATAATTCCTGTTTTGTGAGAATTGCATTAGGTGTTAGGGACCACATGAGCAAATACTAATTACTGAGCACTATGTTTACTACTGTATTTCCATTGATATCCATGAGACTACTCCTGGGAGTAAGCACTATCCCTGGTAAAATGGTTTGCAGGATTGGGCTCTTTTTGGATACTCGGTTGGCTCATTGCTTGTGGAAGAAGGTCTCATAATTACACAAACATATTTTGAATACCTAGGCTGACTCCTCTTAGATTTTTTTCCTCTCGGACTATAGGATTTCCATCATTCTCAGTATCCATTTCTCCATTTTTCATGGCTGAATTTGTTTTTGTAATTCCTGATGTTATTTTTCTTTCTGTCTGTATTGACATCTTCAGCTCTGCTCCATTTTTATATTGATGATTTTTTTATTTATTATAATTGGTTATAATTCAAAAATGGTGTAAATTGTGGCGTATAATATATATCAGTTAAATCAGTAGGAATATAAGATAAGGTCATGGGGCTGGAAGGGCAGAGCTGTAGTCTTTCCAAAGTGGAGGTGGAAGGAACTTGCAGTAGATAGGAGGCACCCAGTTGGAACATGGTATGACATTTCTCTTTACCCTCAGTAGGTGACACATTTCTATATCTTTTTGGTCTATATTACACCTTTCTGTTACTTGATTTTCCTGCTACAACTTTACCGTCCTTTCTCCTTGACATGTAAGTCACATCACGTTATACTCACTCACACCAATTAACAGGCATGTTAATTCCACACCCAATTACTTCACCCTGGAATTTGACCAACTGTTTGTTTCTTCCAAGCACAGTGCATTATTCTAGTCGTATTGTATAAGTTGTTCAGGTCAAGCAGTCTGCTGTGAAGTATACACTAGAGACAATGCTCCTTTCACTTTTCATTCAGATTCTTGTTTCCCTCCAGTAATATGTTTTGCAGTATCCTTCTGCAATATCTAACCTGTGAATGAGAATCAGTTCATACCTCTCTATATAAGTAAGTGAAGAAAGATCTAAGAGGCATGGAAATAGCCCAGGGAAATTGTACCTGCTGACAATGTGTACTAAATTGTTGGAGGTTTTGTGAAATTTATGGTCTGCTCACCACGCAGGAGTTGGCAGACTGTGGTAAACATGGCCAAATCCTGTGGATGTTGTCCACCACCGTCCAGCACTGGGAATAGGACTATATGGCACTGGCTTCACCCTACCTGATGCAAACTCTTTCCTCCTCCACCAGTCTCTGCAAGCAGTGGAGAAGGAATTAATGTAACTTACTACATAGCTTCCTTTCCCTCTGCCATCTCCCACCATTATACTTTTTTCATGAATATTTGCTCCTTCCTTTGTTATGGGTCAAGGGAAACATGTGCTCCCTGAGGCATTATTTTTTGCCAGCCGGTTGTGTGGTATGTTTTAGTTTATTCATTTAGGAGCTATTGCAAAGATTTGATTTTTGTAGTACAGTTTCTTAAATTGCTATTCTTCATGCATAATAAGCCCTGATTTTGAATGTAAAACACTTTCTCTAATTCCTTTCTTGTCGCCATCCAGCTTAAATTTGAACACATCATTTTATTTTCACTTCAGCAGCTGGTATTTTTCTATATATGTGTATCTATCTATCTACATCTATCTATCAATCAAATCTGTTCCTAATACTTACTTGCGTTAATGGTAGCCTAGGCTGCCAGAGTATCAGCATATTGATTTTTAAATAGCCTGGCATTTCAGATGTTTGAAATTAAGCAGTTGATAGAAGTCTTGGTTACAATTGCACTCGTTTGCCTGTCTGATTATTGGTCCTGCCACTTGTGGAGAGGGACAACATTTTGTTAATATGCAGCATGAAAAAGGAACTTATTATCAGTAGCTATTTAACAAAACCAATAATTGACCATTTAAAAATAGTCATAATTACGTATTTCATTTCTTTCATAGAAGCCAAATTTAGAGATGATGAGATTAACATTGAACTTAATTACAGTATTTATACAACCAAGTGTCAGAATTGTTAGTCTTTGCATCTGCCCACAAAGTCACTGTAAAGAGCATGTAGCCACAAAGGCTACTACCTATTTTGAGGGGCGAGGTACTTTTTCCCATCATGAAAATGCCCCATAATATTTGGTGTTATATGACTGCCCATGACATGTATGACAAGGACATTCCCTTTCCCAGGGATAGCTACAGACTTTGCTTCTCCCAAATAACATAATGGCAAGTGAGCCAATAATGAGTGGGTTTGTGTGCACTGACCATGTGTCCTTTAATTCACGAATTCCTTTTTGACTGATTCTTGGGAAAAGAGACATGGACACCTTGCTAACGCATACTGATGAAAAGCTCATCTTTTTGATTCATTCACAAGACAGCAGTACAATGCATTCCAGTTCTCTCCATTCAATGACTCAGGTGGAAAATTGTCACTTACCAAATCACTTGGAGATCTCTCATGCAAACATTATTGTAATCTGATCTTGTTCAGCTGCTCATGGGATCACAGCCAAAGGTCATATGGTAAGTTTGCAGGCTAATATTCAACACCATGGGTCCATTGGATAATTATGAATTGACTGTAGAGCACATAGAGTCCTCCAGACTCAAGGAAAGTGCTGCTACAAAGATCTGAAAACCTGCAGTACCAAGGAAACTGATCTAACAGGGGATTAGATTTTTAAAGGCACAAAGAAGAGTTAGGCACTGGGCTCCCACTGAAAGTCAGTGGGAGGTAAATGCCTTTGAAAATCTCCTCCTTTTGCATCTAGGGGCTGGTATACAGTACCATTCAAAGTAAGTTATGTGGCTCAGGGGTGTGAAAAAGCGATGTCAGTTATATCGACTTAAGCGCTGTCCACACTACGCTATGTTGGTGGGAGATGCTCTATTGCTGACATAGCTTCCGCCTCACTGAGGTGGAGTAATTATGCTGATGGCAGAACACTCTCCCATTGGCTATATACCCAAAGGAAAAAATTCTACTTGAAGGCAGAAAAGTTCTTCTCTACATTGTGTCCAAAAATATTTTCCATGGGGCATGAAAGAAATGCAGTGTTTCAGATCCTCAGGAATAAAGACATTCTCTCACACTGGTGTTTTGTGAAAAATACACTTGTTTGTGCCAACAACTTCTGAAAACTATAACTTCACACAAGCACAGTAGCTGGGGATTGAATTGTGTTTGCCTACTTTTTAAAGGGTAGTTTTTGAGAAACATGCTAAGGACTTACCAAAAAATTCTGGTATTCCAGAGGATCTGCCTTTACAAGATATCCTGCATTCAGGTTCTTGATGGCATAACCAAACTCTTAGCGAAAATCAGTCTTCTTCTGAAGGGAATTGTGATGAGATTTTATATAGAATACCTTTGTTCTAGAATAGTGGTTCTCAAACTTTCCATGTCTTGCGTACCCCAAGTTTCACCTCACTTAAAAACTACTTGCTTACAAAATCACACATAAAAATACAAGAGTGCCACAGCACAGTGTTACTGAAAAAATTGATGATTTTCTCATTTTTATCATATAGTTATAAAATAAATCAATTGGAATATAAATACAGTACTTACATTTCAGTGTGTAGTATGTGGAGTAGTATAAACAAGTCATTGTATGAAATTTTAGTTTGTACCAACTTCACTAGTGCTTTTTATGTGGCTTGTTGTAAAATTAGGCAAATATCTAGATGAGTTGATGTACCCCTTAGAAGACCTCTGGGTACACCCAGGTGTACACATACCCCGGTTGAGAACCACTGTCCTAGAAACGTAGCCTTAGAAGATAATGATTTATCTGAGAATAGAGCAAAGTAGCAAACTATCATACTGAGATCAGCAAAAGCCAGATCACATAGAAAAGAGAATACTCTCATACGGGGTTTTAATATAGAAGTATATATGCCATTTTTAACAAAACAACCTCTTAGTCTGATGCAGTAGCTAGCTACAATTAAACAAAGCAGAGAATATTTCAATACAAAAGAATGTTGTGAGGAATATGTTTCAGATGAAGTCCATTGTATGGACTCCTGACTCTACATCTAAAAGCTCCCTTATAGAAATAGCCAGAAGCTTTTTATTGTCCCATGGACTACATGGCAGCGTTTTTCAAAGTTTGGGTCATGACCCAGTACTGGGTCACAGCATGTAAGGCACTGGGTCGCTGTGGTCAGCATTGCCGACCGGGGCATTAATAGTCCCATTGGCAGTGCCACCCAGCTAATACAGGCTAGTGCCTACCTGTTCCGACACTGCACTGTACCCTGGAAATGGCCAGCAGTGAGTCTGGCTTCTAGGCAGGGGGACCATGGGGCTCTGGGCGCTGCCTCCACTCTGAGCACCGGCTCCGCACTCCCATTGGCTGGTGCCTGTGGGTGAGAGCCGTGCAGAGCCGCTTGCGTGCCTCTGCCTAGGAGCCGGACCTGCTACTGGCAACTTCAGATGCAGCGCGGTTTGCGGTGCCAGGATAGGCGGGAAGCCTGCCTCTGCACCCCAGCTGCACTGCTGACGGGAGCCACCAGAGGTAAGTCTGTGCCCCATCCCCAGGCCCTAATCCGCTGCCCCAGCCCTGAACCCCCCAAACCCTTCCTGCACCCCAAACCTCTCATCCCCCACCCAACATCAGAGCCTGCACCCCCAGCCCAGAGACCTGAACCCTTCCTGCACCCGAACCCCATGTCCCTGACCTGAGCCCCCCCAAACCCGGAGCCCCTCCTGCACCTGAAACCCCTCATCCCTGGCCCCAGCCCAGAGCCCCCTCCCACACCCTGAACCCCTCATTCCCAACCCTACCTCACAGCCCTCACCCCTGCACTCCAACCCTCTGCCCCAGCCCTGAGCCTCTCCCACACCTCAAACCCCTCATCCCAATGCCATTGGGTCACGGGCATCAACAATTTTCTTCAACTGGGTCCCCAGAAAAAAAGTTTGAAAACCACTGCTATATGGGGTATAGACAGGACAGCTTTACTACGTGAGTGACTGTGCACTTCAGGGTCATGGAGAACATGAAATGCTTTAAAGGGAATTTTAGACATTTTCATTTTGGTACTTCTAAAACCAAGGGCATTTAGTCCAAGGGCACAGTTATCAGAAAGTGAGATTCTCTGAACCTGAGCACCCTGTAACTGTGTAGATCTGAAAGCTACTGTGGCAGTATCCTTGTTCTAAAAGACAAGAAATTGCATAATTTCTTTTTAGGCTCATCTTTGTTTTGGAATAGCCAGCAGGGGGCTTCAGATGTTCCAAAGAGGCATAGTTCTAAAGCTCTTGAGTGAACTTCAGAGATGCCCAAGGCAAATGAAATCAACTGACAGAAGAGGAGGGGCATGAGAAAAGAATGATCGGAGTGTTTTCCTCCTGCTTTCTGGAGTTATACTTAAAATGTAAGTGGTGTCTTCCATGCAAGTAGAATTCAGACTAGTGGAATAGACAAATCCAGAAGCCAAACTTTATAGATATTTATCTACCTTGTCCTTTCAGTGAAGTAAATACAAATATAGAAGGTTTACACACCATACATTTCAGATGAAAAGATTGTGTAAGGAGATGCATTTTAACTCTGATACTATCCAGGTAAACCCTATCGCTATAAAACTTAACATTAATCTGGGCTGGAAGGGACCTTGAGAGCTCATTAAGTCCAGCTCCCTGCACTGAGGCAGGATTAAGTAAATCTAGACCACCCCTGACAGGTGTTTGTCCAACCTGTTCTTAAAAATCTCCAGTGATGGGGATTTTACAACCTCCCTTGAAAGTCTACTACCCTTTATAGTTACAAAGGTTTTCCTAATTTCTACTCTCAACATCTCCCTTGCCACAGATAAAGCTGACTATTTCTTATCCTAACTTCTATGGATTTTGAGAACAACTGATCACAGTCCATTTTGTAACATATTAACATATTTGAAGACTGTTGTCAGGTCCCCACTCAGTCTTCTTTTCATAAGACTAAATATACCCAGTTTTTTAACCTTTCCACAGAGGTCAGGTTTCCTAAATCTTTTATGGCACTTCCTTTGTGCACATTAGCTCTGATTTTCTGTCTGTGTTCAGCCCTTCCTCATGGTCTCAGCTGAACTACCACTTGACAGTTTTCTGCATTGAGTCCTGTTTGTGAGGATGAAGACTGCTTGTATTTTCACAGGCATTCACGGTGTTTGGGTTATCTAGGCCATGTTTAATGGGACTCTTCTGCCATTCCTATTTACTCAACATGTTACCTTACTTTACAAATAGTTCCACTGGGTAGAAGAACCAGGTCTTTCACTCTATAACACTATGACCTAAGGCTTAATACCTCTAGAGCAGTGGTTCTCAAAGCCAGTCCGCTGCTAGTTCAGGGAAAGCCCCTGGCGGGCCGGACCGGTTTATTTACCTGCCGCGTCTGCAGGTTTGGCCGATCACGGCTCCCACTGCCGTGGTTCACCGCTCCAGGCCAATGGGGGCTGTGGGAAGCACTGTGGGCCAACGGACGTGCTGGCTGCCCTTCCCAGTGGGAGCTGCGATCGGCCAAACCTGCGGACGCAGCAGGTAAACAAACCGGCCCGGCCCACCATGGGCTTTCCCTGAACAAGTGGTGGACCAATTTTGAAAACCACTGCTCTAGAGCACTGGTCATTTTTCTTAGAATGAGCATTGTAATGATCAGTGTATTCCTCTCAGACTAGAGCTCAAGATCATATTACACCTAAAGTCCTTGTAGTTGAATCATCAGCCCATTGGGTATCAGCAGCCTCAGGGTGACTAGATGATCTGATTTTATAGGGACAGTCCCAATATTTGGGAGTTTGTCTGATATAGGCACTGTGACAGGGTGCTAAGCAGAAAACTGCTTAGCCAACCCTCTGTCACTCCAGCTCCAATTAAGGGAGGTAAATTGGAGCTGGGTAGATCACCTGGCCCAAATTGGGAAAACTGGAACAGCTGCTGCCTCCTCAGGCTGGGGGTGGATAAAAGCCCCAGGGGAAGGAAGCCAAAGGAGCAGCTGGACAGGCTATAAGCTGCACTAGAGGAAAAGCAGTGAGGGGAAGCAGAGAGAGATTGCTTGTCCCCTCTCTCCTGCTGGTGGACTGTAAGAAGGGGACTATGTGTATGGTGGAAAGGTGGTGGGAACACAACCTGTAAATAAAAGCACCAGGTGAGCACTGCACAAAGGTCTCTGTGTGACTTTCTCAGCCCAGCGGGGTAGGAGCCAGGAGGGCCCTGCAGAGACCCCTTTACAGGCACTTATTATCCTTTACCCTGGTCCCAATTTTTCACACTTGCTGTCTGATCACCCTAAGCAGTCTACATGGCCTAATACATGATTCACAGATTCATAGATACTAAGGTCAGAAGGGACTATTCTGATCATCTAGTCCGACCTCCTGCACAACGCAGGCCACAGAATCTCACCCACCTACTCCTACGAAAAACCTCACCTATGTCTGAGCTATTGAAGTCCTCAAATCGTGGTTTAAAGACTTCAAGGAGCAGAGAATCCTCCCTCAAGTGACCCGTGCCCCATGCTACAGTGGAAGGCGAAAAATCTCCAGGGCCTCTTCCAATCTGCCCTGGAGGAAAATTCCTTCCCGACCCCAAATATGGCAATCAGCTAAACCCTGAGCATATGGGCAAGATTCACCAGCCAGATACTACAGAAAATTCTTTCCTGGGTAACTCAGATCCCATCCATCTAATATCCCATCTCAGGGGATTAGGCCTATTTACCCTGAATATTTAAAGATCAATTAATTACCAAAATCACATTATCCCCTCAACCTTCTTTTAGTTAGGCTAAACAAGCCAAGCTCCTTAAGTCTCCTTTCATAAGACAAGTTTTCCATTCCTCGGATCATCCTAGTAGTCCTTCTCTGTACCTGCTCCAGTTTGAATTCATCCTTTTTAAACATGGGAGACCAGAACTGCACACAATATTCCAGGTGAGGTCTCACCAGTGCCTTGTATAATGGTACTAAAACCTCCTTATCCCTACTGGAAATACCTCTCCTGATGCATCCCAAAACTGCATTAGCTTTTTTCACAGCCATATCACATTGGCAACTCATAGTCATCCTATGATCAACCAATACTCCAAGGCCTTCTCCTCTTCCGTTACTTCTAATTGATGCGTCCCCAACTTATAACTAAAATTCTTGTTATTAATCCCTAAATGCATAACCTTACACTTCTCACTATTAAATTTCATCCTATTACTATTACTCCAGTTTACAAGGTCATCCAGATCCTCCTGTATAATATCCCGATCCCTCTCTGAATTGGCAATACCTCCCAGCTTTGTATCATCTGCAAACTTTATGAGCACACTCCCACTTTTTGTGCCAAGGTCAGTAATAAAAAGATTAAATAAGATTGGTCCCAAAACTGATCCCTGAGGAACTCCACTGTAACCTCCCTCCAGCCTGACAGTTCGCCATTCAGTAGGACCCATTGCAGTCTCCCCTTTAACCAATTCCTTATCCACCTTTTGATGTTCATATTGATCCCCATCTTCTCCAATTTAACCAATAATTCCCCATGTGGCACGATATCAAACTGAAATCTAGGTAAATTAGATCCACTGCGTTTCCTTTATCTAAAAAATCTGTTACTTTTTCAAAGAAGGAGATCAGGTTGGTTTGGCACGACCTACCTTTTGTAAAACCATGTTGTATTTTGTCCCATTTACCATTGACTTCAATGTCCTTAACTAATTTCTCTTCAAAATTTTTTCTAGGACCTTGCATACTACAGATGTCAAATTAACTGGCCTGTAGTTATCCGGATCACTTTTTTTTCCTTTTTTAAAAATAGGAACTATATTAGCAATTCTCCAATCATTCAGTACAACTCCTGAGTTTACAGATTCATTAAAAATTCTTGCTAATGGGCTTGCAATTTCAGGTGCCAATTCCTTTAATATTCTTGGATGAAGGTTATCTGGGCCCCCCGATTTAGTCCCATTAAGCTGTTTGAGTTTCACTTCTACCTCAGATATGGTAATATCTACCTCCATATCCTCATTCCCATTTGTCATGCTACCATTAACCCTAAGATCCTCATTAGCCTTATTAAAGACTGAGGCAAAATATTTGTTTAGATATTGGGCCATGCCTAGATTATCTTTAACCTCCACTCCATCCTCAGTGTTTAGGGCCCCACTTCTTCTTTCTTAGTTTTCTTCTTATTTATATGGCTATAGAACCTTTTACTATTGGTTTTAATTCCCTTTGCAAGGTCCAACTCTACTTGACTTTTAGCCTGTCTCACTTTATCCCTACATGTTCTGACCTCAATAGGGTAGCTTTCCTTGCTGATCCCTCCCATCCCTCCCCACTCCCTGTATACTTTCTGCTTCTTCTTAATCACCTCTTTAAGATGCTTGCTCATCCAGCTTGGTCTACAACTCCTTCCTATGAATTTTTTCCCCTTTCTTGGGATACAGGCTTCCGCTAGCTTCTGCAGCTTTGATTTAAAGTAATCCCAGGCCTCCTCTACCTTTAGATCCATAAATTCTTCAGTCCAATCCACTTCCCTAACTAATTTCCTTAATTTTTGAAAGTCAGCCCTTTTGAAATCAAAAACTCTAGTTGCAGATTTATTTTTGTTAATCCTTCTGTTCAGTTTGAACTGAATTAGCTCATGATCACTTGAACCAAGATTATCCCCTACAGCCATTTCTTCTATGAGGTCCTCACTACTCACCAAAATTAAATCTAAAATGGCATCCCCTCTAGTCGGTTCAGCAACTACTTGATGAAGGAATCCATCAGCTATCGCATCTAGGAAAATCTGAGCCCTATTATTATTACTAGCACTGGTCCTGCAGTCTATATCTGGGAAGTTAAAGTCTCCCATGATCACACAGTTTCCATTAGTATTTACTTTATTAAAAACATTAAAAAGGGCTCTATCCATATCCAAATTAGATCCTGGAGGTCTATAGCACACCCCAAGCACTATCGTAGGAGAGGTTCTACTAGCTATCTTCCCCAATGTAATTTTTGCCCAGACGGACTCTGTCTTATCCATTGCATCGCTTCTTATTTCTTTACATTCTACCTCATCATTGATATATAATGCTATTCCACCACCTTTTATTTCTTTATGGCTTGTGGACTCCTCTGTGCTAACCCCAGGTGCTTTTGTTTTGCTTGTAACCTTTAAGATGGATCTCAACAGAGCTATCTTGATGCTTAATCCTTGTAACTGTTTTTTTTAAATCTAGCAAAATGTCTAAGTTCCAAATGTATTTTCTTTCTTTCTTTCTTTCTTTCTTTCTTTCTTTCTTTCTTTCTTTCTTTCTTTCTTGTTTTTAATAAAATTTACCTTTTTTTAAGAGGAGGATTGGATTTTTGTGTCCTAAGAAGTTTGTGCATATGCTGTTTAATTAGCTTGTGGCAACGGCTGATTTCCTTTGTTTTCTTTCTCATCTCTTCCCGGGACAGGGGGTGAAAGGACTTGAGGGTATCCCACAGGAAGGAATTCCCAAGTGCGCCTTCCTGGGTTCCAAAAGGCGGGTTTTGCACTTGAGTGGTGGCAGCATCTACCCTTTCAAGGTGGGAGAGAAGCTGTAACCTTGGGAGTTTAATACAAGCCTGGAGCGGCCAGTATTAATTTTTAGAATCCTTGTGGGCCCCCACCTTCTGCACTCTAAGTGCCAGAGTGGGGAATCAGCCTGGATATGCCTTCAACACACACAGCCTGCGACTAATATCCTAGCCCCTGAGTTTGCAACCAGGGAAACCCATGAGTCCACATCGCTTAGCTCTGACCTGCCATGCCACCTAGTTTCCTGGGCCCGAGCTCCTTGGCTCCCAGCTGTTTTTACTACATAAAAAGATCTGATTCCTGCTTATCCTGAGTCTGAAAGAGAATGCTTGGCACACCCATTGGCTTTAATAAGATGTGTTATAATCTTTGGATTCAAGACACCCACAATACCAACCATTGGAACCTTCAGAATAATGTTATTAATTTGTGGGAAGGCACTAACCCAGCTGTGTTCTGGATCTGTTGCATGGTGCTGATGGAGAAAATTGCTTTAAGATACTGGGTCAACATTTACCCCTTTAGAGTGGAAGCATTTTTCCTGGTATTTAAGTCACTTTTATTTATGCTTACGTTAGCTCCTTTTCTCTTTTTCTTCCTCTTCTTCTCTTTTCTTTTGTTATATAACCTAATTTATTGGAGGCATAACCTGTATAAATCCAGTCTTACAAAAACAGTCCAGGTAGTTATTATATATTTTTTCTTCAGTAAAGACTATCATCTGTAGTTATGAGTGTAATATTTGCTGTCCCTAATTCATATTCCCTTCCCTGGATGCTGTGTGAATGTATTTTTGGTTTGTGTATGTGTTTTGTTTTCACATTCACTAAAAGACATCCCACATCCTGCAATTTCCTCTCATGTTTGTATAATCTATATCTATTCTGTCATGTTCTCTTATACAGGGTGTATGGACACAGACCAAGAATAACTTAAATTAGCATAACTGCAACTGAATTACATTTTGATTATTTATTACATAATTAATACTTTCTATATATCTGTTATAGAAAAATGTTTATGTATTTGGTTTATGGTCACAAAGTACTCCAGCGAGTGTCAGAAATCCACATAATGTCCCCGAGTGTCCGATATAACTGAAAGACATTAAAATCACATACAAACAGACAGCTCCGCATACTGACTAAATATCTAAGAAAGTTCACATGTATTGTTTATTCATATCAGTGCATGGAATATCTTATACTCAGAGGATACACTATTTTCAGAAAGGACTATTGTGCGAGACTGATATCTGTGTTACCCTAATAAAACTCCTCCCACTGTAATTCTCCCACTCTTCCTTTGGGGAGAGCTTCCAGAACAGATGTCTTTACTGGCCAGGAGAGAACACATGAACAAAACAATCACTTTAAAACCAGGAACCCACAGCAAATCTCAATAGTAGCCTTAATGAAATAAGCAACAGTCTATTTATGCTTCTAATTCCTTTTAAATCCCACTCTTAACAGGGAACGAGTGTTTGAAATTAAGATGAACCCAAAACTTCATGTTAACTTCATAAATATGAAAATATCTTTAGATCTCTCAGGTCTATGCATAGGCTTTCCTATTAAAGTAAATATTTCACTTCTAAAATCTTCTAATGGTTCCTTCTTGCCATCAAAACCTAATAATTGTTTAAACAGCAATTTCATTTCATTTCATTTTTATTTTTTTGGAAACTGCCTAAATGTTTGTCACAGTTACTAGGAACTAATAAAAATATAGCCTTATTATAACCACATACAAGTAAAAGGATATCAAATAGGATAAGTGTCAGACAAGAGAAAGAGAGCAAAAAGAAGCAAACAGTGAATAGCTAGAGAAGGGAAAAGAGAATGTATTTTGGGAGCGATAGAGGGACACAGTTGGGAAAAATATAGTCCCTTATTTTATTTCTCATTTCAGAAGGCAGCATCCTTCTCTGGCAAGGGTGCCAACTTTGGTTGGATGTATTCCTGGAGTTTCATCAAATGACATAATCTTTAATTAAAGATTAATCTTTAAATCCTGGAGACTCCAGGATAAGCCTGGAGGGTTGGCTACCTTATTCACTAGAGTTCTGTATTCCACATGAGACCATTGAGAGATTGAGAAATATTGGTCGAGGCCAATGCTCACTGAGAGCCAGTTTTGATCCTCAGTGTTTTCTATTTCAAATACAGAAACTAGGATCGTACAGAATTCCACAGAGTCTAGCAATACAACATTATACATTGCAACATTATGCAACAGGCATTGAGATAATCTGTGACATGAGCTATGCTTCTCATAAAATGAGAGGCATGTCACAAACATGGTTTCTAGTTGTGGTAAGTCTCCTAATGTGAACCATTGCAACATTAGCTTGCAATTCAACACCCTCCCATTGCAGTGGATTTTATTTACTAAATCACGTTATAATAATATAGTTATTCCTGATATTTAGCTAAAACTTTCCTTGCTGTAGCTTGAGTCTATTCTTCTCCTTTAATCCTATCCTCCTAAATTCAGTGTTAGTGATTTTTTTTCTAGTTTCATATAATCTGGAAATATTGTTATTGTACCTTCCACTCCATCTGCTAAATAACTAATAAAATAGTGAGGGGTTAGCACAGACCTTGGCATACCACCACCCATTATCTCCTCTCGCCACAACAGTGCAGCACAAAGACACATTTTGAGCCTGATTCCCCCTCCACACAGGCTTTCTTCTATCCCTGGTTTCAAAATACTCCAGGCATGCTTTGTTCTGGTAGAGGATGACAACTATCCCACCCCAGTTTTTGATGGACCTAAAAAAATCATCTTCTCCTAATAAGACCCTCATTTCACCCTCTCCAGGTCAATCCATTTTCATTTTCTGATACACCCAATCACCACAGTAATGGGTACTGTAGTGTTTAGGAATGGGGTAATAACCCTTTAAGTGGTTTCTGAGCCCTCAAATGGCTCTCACTCTCTCCTTTGTTTCAGAAGCCACCAGAAGCCTGCCACAGTAGCAGTCTGTATATGTTGCTAGGTATGGCATGTTGTAGGTAAGTTATTTGGAGCCCACTATGCCTGCGTGGTTATCCCATATTACAATTAGATATTGTGTAAAGGGCAAAAGACACCACAGGTAATCTGTGGAGATTTGCTTTTAATGCTGTTTGGCATCATACACGTGGAGATAAAATCTGGAATGCAGGTGAGAGCAACAGCCCCTTGAAGTCATAAATACAGCCACATCGGGGAGAACTACAGTGGTAGCTGAGGTTGTCATATGACCTTTACTGTCTGTACAGTGATGGTGTTATTATTGCTGCAGCTGAGTGATATATCACAAACATCATTTATTCATCACTACCTGTTTTTGTGCTCATCCTCATGAATACGCTTCTACCACTATTTACGAAGTGGAGCTGACACATGATCCCAAGACAACGTGTCCATTCTAATATTGCTAATTCAGGTCTGGTTGGCACAGGCCTTTTCAAGCTCAGCCATTCCAACCCTTCCTTTTCTATTGCTGATGAAGGCCTCAATGCAGTTAAGCACTTAGGTACGGCCTTTACTTTAAGCACATGTGTATGACCTAGGACTATTTTTGTGCTTAAAGTTAGGCATGTGCTTAAGTATCTAATTCACATGAGACATGATACTAAAACTACCTATTTCTCATTGTTTCATGAAAAAACAAGCTGTTACTAGTTTCTTTAAAAAAATCGAATGTCAGACTAAACATTATGAGTAATTAGATCTGGAATATTTTATACCTCTATTTATATATGTGTATCAGTCTCTATCTGAATATACATACCTACATAGTTATAAATGTGTGGAAAAAGAGTAGTGCCTATTTAAAACAGTCACCAAAAGTTACTTACACAATGGTATCTGGGACCCTGCAATTATTTCCTATTCTAAGAGCAAGTCTACACTAGAAGTGCTACATCGGCACAGCTACATCAATGCATCTGGTGAAGACATTCTATGCCAAAGGGAGAGAGCTCTCCCGCTGGCATAATTACTCCATCTCTGCGAGAGGCAGAACCTATGTCAGCGGGAGAGTGTCACCTGCTGACATAGCACCAGTGTGGACAGCGCTTAGGTCGTTGTAACTTGCATCATAAGTTAGATCAACTTAAGCAGTAGTGTAGACCTGTCCTAAGCAGATACATAATGGAACTAATCCTGCAACTTGCAGCATTGAGCAGTACTTGTGTGACTAGACCTGTTCAACTCAATGGAGCTACTTATGTGGGTAAATGTGGCTCTGTGTCAGTAATGGTGGCAGGATCAGGCCCTATGCATATATTCTTGCCTGCATACATAACTACACGGAGAGGTCCTGATGCAAAAAAGAATTTGCCAGAGAAAATAATGCAACTTTGTTTCCTCTTCATTGGAATGGATTAGTACGGGAGTTATAGACATTGTCTTCTATCAGTGCAATAACAGGGGGTTATAACTATAGCAATTGTCTTTATTGTTTTTTATGTAATTACTGTGCACTTGTTAGTCTCTTGTTTTATTATAAGAAGCCATTATTATTGTCGCAGACTAAGAAAATAAAACATTCCCTAAATGGAAAGGCTTTCAAACAGTAAGCCCAATATCCCTATCAGTGCAAGTGGTATAAATACCAGAAAGAGTGACAGCTAATCCTCATGCACAGAAGTAGTGAATAGGCCAGATACATACTCCTGTAAATGGTACTTGTATGAGCATATATTAGCTGGCAAGCCCCCACACAATCAAGCAAGTAATGATATCTTTGGCTTTTTTTGATAGATGAAGAGCCAGCAAAAGATCATTCCCTATTTACATGAATGGATAACTCACAGAACTTAAGTGATGTTTTAAAGGGTGGCTTAAATAATTTCAGAAGTAAAGATCTGTGCATGCTCTGTCAGCTTCCCAGGCTTAGAGGTTTTTTCCCCTAGCATTGTCAGCACTTCTGTCTTGGCAACCTCAGTGCAAACAGAGAAGGGACTGAAACAAGAGAATTGCATGGCAGAGATTGCTTTGGCAGAGGACTATGCAGTAGTGCCTTTTTAATCCAGCTCACACAAAGTATTACTGGATTGTATTCTATTTAAAAAAAATATTAGTACAGAGAAAGAACATCGAGAGCCAAATTTCAAAGGTTGCCGAGCTCCTATTTAAGTTACTTCTTAGGCTCTGCTCCCCATCCCTCCCACCAGCACCCAAAAAAGAAAAAGAAAGTAGAAAAGATATAGCCATAATTTTGTTTTACTTGCATTATTAAAATAAGTAATACACTCTAAAAAGCCAATGTGCTCAGTAAGTAGAATAGCCAAGTCAGACTCATGTCCATACACATGAATTATGATTTATCCTATAGTACACTAGTGCCTGACCACTGAAGTCAGTGGAAGTTTTTTGTTTTCTCCGATAGGTGCAAGATCAGAACCCTATACAGTAACTGAAGTTCCCACACACATAAAGCCTGGGCACCTAACTGCCTTAGGCTCCTTGAAAATCCCAGCTGAACATCCTACTGCAGGATTATATTCCAAAGGTGGCATTCAGCCTTGGGTACGTGTATGAAGGTTTCATTGATTTCATTTAAACTTTTGAGTCTATACAAGGGCACAATATGGCCCTTAGAATACAGCCATAATGCCTTGCAGCATTTACAAAAAAAATCATAGATTTTTTTTTAACTTCAGTGCACATGAACAAAGATTTCTTGGTTGGTGACTGCACTTGCTGGTATTTGCAAGTTGTCTCATTAGTGGATCTGTCAGTAGAAGCTTTGTTAGATTACCATTTAGTTAAAGCAAGTTATCATTCAAAGAATGTCAAGGTTAATGTAAGCCTTCTAGAACTGGTCTTCAAATCCTTATGCATTTGTTCAGTAAATACAATAATGGGTAATAAAGTTTTCTTATTTAAAGAAACATTTAAATAAAACTTTACTAAATCACTAATTTCCGTGATTTTTATAGAATAAAAGATTCTTAACATGAAATATAGTGTCTGATATAATGCTCCGATTGGCAGGCAGTAGGGGAAAAGAAATGTCAACTGCCATCTTATTCAGTTTTATCCTCTAAATTCCCCAAGCTTAAAACATGATGGACACACAATTTTTCTTTTATAGAAGGCCCATTAAAGCTATTTTATTAAACACTTCTAGAACGTTTGGGAATTACTGTTCTTGATAGATAATACAGTCTTTTCAATTATTTCCAGAGAGTGTATTCTGCAGCCTTAAGAAAGATGGTATTTCTCCAGCTATATATGCAGAATACACAGAAGGTTCCTGGGGGATAAAATTTGCTCAGCAAACAAGCAGCAGTCCTGATAACCCAAAGTATCGTCACCAGGCCTTCTTTCAAAAAAAAAAAAAAAAAAAAAAAAAAAACCTTGAACCACACAGCTGTATTTCTGCCCAGTGTTTATTCTTTTTTGCAGTTAGCTTTTAGGGGGGTTAAAAACTAGAGCTGTACCAACAATTCCAAATAGATTGGGACTTTGACTGCATGCTTCTGTAAGGGAGTAAGGGCCAGCTCCTCTGTGGAAGTTAGGAGCCTAAATAGCTTTGAGGATCTGGGCACATTGGAATAAGCTAACACTGCCCAGAGCAGGTGGACAGGGAACCATCCGAGAGTGGTGGGAAACGGGTGCAGCCTTGATTCTACCCTACTACTTGCTGGCCAGTGCAGCTGATCCAGCGTGGAGGTGTGTACTGTGATTTACTGCTGACATAGGCCAAGAACAAATTACCACTCCCCAGAAGCAAAGAGGAAGAGGAGGAGGCATGGAGCTGCATGAATGCAAAGATTCACACTGTATTAGGCAGCAGGCCCTTAGTTACACTGCGGTGGGTACATTTCCTCTCCCTGGTGCACCCAGGGAGGAAACAAGCAGAGTCTAGGTCTATACGTGGGGTGTTCTCTTCTCTGCTATAAATCTTTCTTTCTCAGAGATATTTTCACTTATTTTATGTATTATTAATTGTGCTATAAATAAAGTTCCATGTCAGTTAAAATAAATATTACGGGAAACAAAAATCAGCTTGTGTATATTTATATTGTGCTACTATATTGTTAGGTAGAATGAAAGACCTAACAGATGAAGGATATTAAGTTATTGCTTCAAATGTCCTCATGATTTGTTCCAATGTAAAATATTTAATGTAATTTATGAGACTGTTACCACAGCTAAGTGTACAGGGAAAAGCATGGGAAAAAAAACCGATCAAGTTTGTTTTTCAGTAAGGTTTTATTAGCCTCAATGACCCATGTGAGGATAGCACTATTAGAAAGCCATTTGCTTTCTACTGCAACGTGAAACCAGTGCTGTGCTGCAAAAATAGTCAGCATCTTTAAGCTCTGCTGCAGGGAAATCTACAGTAGTATGACTATCTGTTTTAACTGAAAGATGCTGTTGCAGGCTGAACTGTTGACAATATATGGAGGAAAAGAGTGTACTGCAAGGAGGAAAATGAAGCAAATGATAAAAAGGCAATAAATAAAATGTGTTAAAACACTTAATCTCTTTACAATTCTGTGTCCTATTGTTTTTTTTATTCTATCCTAAGAATTATTTTTAACAGATTTTTCTGTACATCTCCAGGAACGTAGCATTTATCGTTCACTTATGTTATTTTTCAGTCTTTCCAAAGTGCTTCAATGTTTGCTTAACTATGCCACTCACACCGACACCAGAAACAAACCCAAATCTGGTTTTCCCCTCTCATAGTTGAGAGGATGTTCTGGAGCCAGAATCAAAGAGGAAAATAAAACCCTATTTTCTCATTTTATAGTTTCTTCCAAATAATTCAGTCTTGCCCGCATTACACCCCATTCCTTCACTCTGATCTATTCACTTGCTTTTCTTATTTTTATTGCTTGTAAATTTAGTGCTCAGGGAATGTGCTGACTTGACATCACTGGAGAATGAAATCCACCTTTAGGGGTTTGTACCCAGGCACATCACAACTGTATTCTCTTTTTATCCATGCCAGACACAGCTTGGGCAGTGACAGATTTCCCCTACATATACCTCAACCCTGTTCTGGAGGAGCTGAGTCTGTTTCACTACTATCTTGTGCCTTTTGGCAGTATTTACAGCTAAGAGGGAAACCACCACCATTCAGACTAAGTAGCATTTTAGACCCACTTGCTGGCATAGATGTGAATGAAAATAACAGGGGCAAAATAGTGCAGATTTAGGCCCAACTCTCTGAGCATGGCCCATTCAATGCCTAGGCTCTTCTGAGACTACTGGTGAGTGCACTAATTAGTGCTAGTTGTGGACTTGGTTCTGTGAACACGGATTGTTCCTGTCTCCTTGGAATTGGAAGGAGAGCACCAAATAGCTATGCATTATGGGGCAGATTTTCAAAAGAGCTCAGTACTAAGCAGCTCCCGCTGTTTCCAGCACCTGATAATGCTGAGCGCTTTTGAAAATGTGACCATATGAGACAGACAACAGCATATACAGCCAATTAATAGGCCTGATTTCTCCTTTCATTCATACCAGTATAAATCTATAGACATCAGAATAAAGTTAGTGTGAGGGAAGAATCAGGATCAAGTGTTCACTATTGATATATTTTAAGGCAAAAGTGTTGTTTTTCATTAGACTTGTGATGCGTTTGCAATGACACCCGAAGGATTAACTGTCAAATCAGTCCACTTAATTTAGCTGCAACATTTTTACAAGCCCTTGACATACGTTCTATAACATTTATCCCAGCATCTTGCCAAGGAGACTAGCAGTTTCTAATCGGTGAAGCAATTTTCAAATTACTGCCTTTGAGTTTTCCGTCTTGAGAAAAAATACCAGGCTTCAACAATCTGATTTTAAACCCCAAAGATTTCATACAGAATTACCTTACACAAATGATCCATTAATTGCAAGTCTTTTGATGTGGTGCAATCTCAGTGACAGAGGAGCCTTCTCAGAGTGCTTTAAAATGCAAATGCTGAGAAACCACTATCCATTTTAAGCAGTGAAAGGCAGATTTAGCACATAGCACCTAATTGGTCTAGGTTTTCCACCAATATTTGATAATCAATATGATAATCAAATATTGGTTCAAAGTCTTCATTATTCTGATCAGCAGAAGTACGATCTCTGCAGTCAGATATTCTTGAATTGGGAGCTTATTTCCACAAGAAAAAACTGGGTCATCTGAGCTGACCTCATACTTACAATTTGTATCCCTCAATGAATATGAATAACACACATACATGGAGAATATACAGGACAGATAGATTAGATAGGAGTGTCATAGCAGGCAGAAGAATACTAGGATTATCTTCAGAGCTGAGTGAGTGCAAGGCAATAAATCACAAAAGGTGGATCCTCACATAGGTTATCATCCCCCTTTTCTCCACTCAGCTGTGAGGATAAAGCTAGTATTTGGCTTCCATACAGAGAGAAGCAGTAGAATCCTCTTATCTGAGACACGCTGGTGGCTGGCTTTTCATCCCCATTGAGAGGAATTTTTGATTAACACAAGACACCAGAGCTGTACAGAGCCCATTAAGTTACTACACATGCTCAAGTTGAGAAGAGGTAACATCTGCACTGGGATACAGAATAAGCTTGGTGCCTGCCCTGTGCCAGCTGCAGCACAGACAACTGTGACGCTTCCGTCATGATAGCCCAACATGTGGTGTGACTAAATCTAAAGACAGAAATGGGCAGTGGAAAAGCTCGTCATCCACTCTCTGAATGTATCATTTCTAAGAGGGAATGGAAAACTCTTGTGAGAGGGGCAACAGAACCAGTATGAGACTAGACATATAAGTGACCTGAGCACCACTCTGTCACCTGGCAGAGTCACCATTATTAATAATCACCATCAGCAGGAGGAAGCAGTCATTGCCATTAGAAATACTCACACAGAAGCTCAGATCTCATGATCCCATCACCACAGAATCTTGGCATAAATAGGTAACACTCTCAAAAGTGCCTAAAGGCTAAGTTTCTAAAGGTATTCAGTCAAATAACGCTGCAGATAGGTATCTAGTGGGATTTTCAAAAATGTCAATGGCCTACATCCACAAAGGTCAATAGGAGTTAGACAGTAAGGCACTTTTAAAAGACCCACTAATCACCTATCTGCATCTATAGATGCCCAAATACTTTTGAAAATCCAGCCCTTAGGCACCTTTGAAAATGTTACCCAATATCTTAAACTGGTACACACTAAGTGAATTCTTCAGTCAAGCGCATACCAATTAATGTGAGAAGGTGGAAATGGAAAAAAGTCATCCTGTCCATCCCATCTGAAAAAGCAGCAGTGTTCTGACAGCACTTTTTGAAATATTTTATTTTTATATGTCCCAGCGGATGAGGATTCCTCCATTTTCCTGAGGAGATTTTTCCATACCCTCTAGCTCTAGCCATCAGGAGGTATCCCTGTTTATTGGCATCATTTCTCCTTTTCTCAATTTCATCCCATTGCTCTTTTTAATGCAACCTTGTATCACTCTAATAAATTCCTCTTCCTGTCTGGCATTTACACTTGAAGATTGCTATCATATTTCCTTCCCACAGTTAGTTATAGCAAATTTATACCTATTTATGCAAGAGCTGGAGATAGATAAAAATGTTAGACAGAAAATTAGATGCCTTTGAAAATAAATGCAAACAAAATATTCTGGGCATTGGATGCAGAGACCACTACCAATGAAGAGACTTAAGACATTACCAACCAGTGGCTCATCTCCACTAGAATTTGAAGGAAGCCCTGGACAGATTTGGAGCATGTACTCTGGATGCCAACAGACAGACTTGCACATGAAGCTATCAAGAGGAAACCAACTGTTGTGAGGAAACGAGGGCACCCAAGAGAAATCTTAAAGAGAACCCTTATCAGCAACAGTTGATCTCAACACCATGGAATAGACAGAAGCAGCATCTAATGACAAAGAGGGATGGAAGAGAGTAGTTTCCACCCTGTGCACCAACACTGATGACAGAAGAATGTAATAAATAATAATAATAATATTTAGCTCTTTTCATTGTTCCTGCTAAGACATTCCCTTCAGGACCTCTCAGCATTGATGTTACTCTTCACAGAACTCCTGCCAGTAGGTCAGTATCCTTCTGGCCCTATGATACCCTAAAAACAATATTTCAGGCGCAGTTGTAGCAGAATTATAGAAAAAGGGACCATTACCTGTCTTCTCAGTGATTAAATGACTGTGTAAGTTATGTAATATCAGTGCTGTCTGCCATCTCCTCTTCATCTATTTCAGCATTGCCAATTCTCAGTTTTTCCTCTCCACTGAATATGATGGGCATTATATTTTTTCCTCTGATATTTTATCTTGTAATTTTCCAAGATGAATTGCATTTTGTTATTTTTTGGTCACGTTATTAAATTTCTTTAGGTCTGTTTGTGCTATTTATCTGCTCTTAATGGTGGTTACAATCCACCCAATTTAGTGTCACTGTTGAATGTAGCCACTGTGCTGTTTACTCCTAGTTCTACCCCACTGGTGAGTATTTTAAGTCACTTGTTCTAACAATGGTGCTGCACATGTCTCCCCACCTCACACCAAGTTAGATGCACCAGTTAGTGGAGGGTCCACTCCACTAAGCCTTGGTAACATTGGCCCAGATCCTCAAAGGTACTTGGGCACCTAACATGCATTAAAATCAATGGGAATTAGACCCCTAAATATTTTTGAGGATATGGGACTTTGTGAAAGGAGAGGATTCAACTGGCATGACAATGCAAGGAAAGCTCATGACCTCATGTGTGCTGGTGTGGTGGGTGCTACAGAGACTCAGAATGTGGAGAGAAGTGAACACAGTGGGCTAAGAGCCCTTCTCTGTGGGGAAGGAAAAAGCATCAACCATTATTTTAGCTCTTATACTTGGGGAGAAGTTCATCCCTCCCCATGCAAAGTCATCTTTGTGAGGAAAAAAATAAATAGGGTTTGGAGGATGAAATTGTTAATTCCCCAATTCACACATTGACCCAGAGCATTCAGAACAAATTTTCTAATTGTTTTGTTGTCCCATTTTTTGTCATATATGTGCAGCACCTACCTACTACCTTTATTTTCATAATATATTTATTATGGAGGCTACTTCAAAATAAACTGCAATTGCAGAAAATCCTTCATTAATGCAAAGAGGGGAAGCCTTTTGATTTTAGATGGGAGAAAGAGAGAGGACACCTATTTATCCTATTTTATCCAGAAGTAGAATAATTAGTGACATCAATATTACATTGCAGGCTGCTCCCCTCAATTTTCAGGGAACTAGCTCAGACTCAAGAGGCCGCCTATGAACATCAGCGAGAGAATCAAAATGTTGTAGGCTCTTACACTGGAAATAGAGCAGGACTAATAACGGGTGAATCAATACTATGGAATACTGTTTGTGTCTGGAAACAAAGGATGATTATTCTCTCTTGCGTCTATTAAACTTTCAAAAACTCGTACAAGACTCACTTCTTCACCAACCCTCCCCCAAATCACTGGAGCAGAATATCTTGATGGCTCACTCAAAGGTGAAGACTAAACCAAAGGATAAGACTGAGATTGAATACTCTCTTCTAGGTGGATGTCACTCTCCTTCATAATAGATGTACGGCCCCTACATAATTCAATAACAGGTGCTTTTGAAATACTTTAGACAGATAAATTAAACCTGTCTCAAACAGAACTGAAGCTTTCATAGCTGTAAGTCAAGATGTAAATATAAACAATCAACGGTTCTAGTAACTGTTTTAGACCCCAATTCCAGTACATCTTTCAGCTGGGTGCTCCAAAGGATGGGTTACCCAATTAAGTAATACAGATTCACAAACAAATTAACAATGTCTAAAATAATGATTTGGGGCAAGTTTTCAGCTCATTCACAAACTAACCATTCCATTTGTGCCTGCATTTTTTTGTGTGTGCAAATATGGGACAGGAGTGAGGTGAATAATTACCTCCTTTGCAAGTGTTATGCAGTATTTCTATGCATAAGATCAGGGGTTCAAGTATAGCAATTTCTTTTTGATAAGTTAGTCAAGATAATTCTACTTTAAGACTGACATCTTTTTAATGCCTTGTGTTATTCCTATTTATTGCAATAGATGATATATGGGATTATAGACTTTCAGGCTAGTCTGAATTTTTCATCTTCTGATTCTATGAGGTTGTGGTCAAGTTTAGCTGCTGCTAGGTACTTCTCTGCAGTGATAGAGGTGGACTTGTAATTTTATGAGAAAATGCCTTTGCCTCAGCACCCCCAAAGTACCTCTTTATATATTCTTCACCACTCACTTCCCTACAAGGCCGTCGGAAGGTATGGCTACAGCCTATAGGCTGTAGACATACCCAAGCTAGCTTTGATCTAGATCAGGGGTTCTCAAACATTTTTTGCTGGGATCCCTTCTGAAAATATTTCAGGCTGTGATGACCCTTCCCGCCCCATACCATGCCACTCTTACTTCTGCACTGCTGCTGGCGGTGGTGCTACCTTCAGAGCTGGGCAGTCAGAGAGCAGCGGTTGCTGGGTAGGGTGGCAAGACTGCAACCCCCCTACAATAGGCTTGCGACCCTCTTTGGGTTCAGGACCCCCCAGTCGGAGAAACGTTGATCTAGATAGTTGAAACAACAATAGTAGTGAAGCCACAGCAGCACAGGCTGTTCAACCCATTGCAGGACGCTGGGTATGTACTAGAGGTGCTAATTCATCCTGCTGTGGTTTCACTGCTATTGGTTTTTGAGATAGCTAGGGCAAAGCTGGCTAAGGTATGCCTTCACATACTGCGGTCACACCTCCATGGGCATAGACTCAGATTCTGCCTTGGCAATAAACTTGCAGGCGTAACAGAGGGATGGGCTCATCCATAGCCAAATGAACATCTGTTAACAAAGAAAGAATTTTAAGGAAACCAAAGACAAATATTGTGTGCAGCAGATCCATGCCTAATATCAAAGAAAGCCATATAGTCCAAATGTCAGCCCCCATCTTCCACACTGTTGAGGAAGAGGCTGCCTTGGATGAACATTAAGACCAGACCAACCAGCTGCAAAATACCAATAAAGGCAAACTCCGAGCCCAAAGATGTATTTGTTAAAACGTAAAATTGACCAGCAGGGAAAACTGCCCAACATCCAAATCCAGAAAGATTGTTTTAAAGGCTGATTTAAAAGAAAAAAATGGTTACTCACTTTCTCGAAACTGTTGTTCTTCGAGATGTGTTTGTCATGTCCATTCCAACCAGGTGTGTGTGTGCACGCCACGTGCACGCCAGCCAGAAGATTTTTTCCTTAGCAGCATCTGTAGGGTCGGCCTGGGCGCCCCTTGGAGTGGTGCCTTCATGCACTGATTGGAGCACAGCGCGTCCAAAGGCTGCATCGTCTCTGGCCTGTTGTGTAATTGCATAGTGCGTTGTGAATGTATGTATCGAGGACCATGTAGCTGCCCTGCAGATTTCCTGGGTGGGAACTTGTACCAGGAACGTCGCCGAGGAGGCCTGGACCCTGGTAGAGTGGGCGGAAATCAGCAGGGCAGGCACCCTCGCGTGGACATAACACTCCCGAATGCAGGATGTGATCCACGACGAGATGCGTTGAGAAGAGACAGAGAGACCTTTCATTCTGTCTGCCATGGCCATGAAGAATTGGACGGACTTCCAGAATGACTTACTCCTCTCTACATAGAAGGCTAGGGCCCTACATGCATCCAGTGAGTGCAGCCTGTGCTCCCTGTCGGAGGAGTGTGGCTTGGGATAAAACACTCGGAGGAAGATGTCCTGGCCCATGTGAAACTGGGAGACAACCTTAGGGAGAAAGGCCGGGTGAGTTCCGAGTTGGACCTTGTCCTTATGAAAAAATGTGTAAGGGGGCTCAGACGTGAGGGCGCTGAGCTCCGATACCCGTCTAGCCGAGGTGATTGCCATGAGGAATGCAACCTTGTATGAGAGATAGAGCAGGAAGCATGTTACCAGTGGTTTGAATGGAGGGCCCGTAAGTCTGGAGAGGACTAGATTAAGGTTCCAGGCTGGGACAGACTGCCGCGTCTGTGGGAAGAGCCTATCCAGGCCCTTGAGGAAACGACTGACTAAAGGGTTTGAGAAGACCGAGAAGCCGTCAGTGCCTGGATGGAAGGTGGAGATGGCGGCTAAGTGGACCCTTATTGATTACAGGGACTGGTCTCGTTGTTTTAGGTGAAGGAGATAGTCCAGGGTGAACGGTATGGGGGTGAGCAACGGCGGCTGACTGCGTTGCTCCACCCAGATGGAGAACCTTTTCCACTTGGCAAGGTACGTTGCCCTGGTGGAAGGCTTTCTACTACCAAGGAGGACTTGTCTGACTTGGTCCGAGCAGCACAGTTCCGTGGTGTTTAGCCACGGAGCATCCAGGCTGTGAGGTGGAGCGACTCTAGATTCAGCTGTTGGAGTCAGCCATGGTCCTGCGTGATCAGATCTGGGACCAGCGGTAAAGTGAGTGGTGCCGCTACGGACATTCCCAGGAGCGACGTGAACCAGTGCTGGCACGGCCACGCTGGTGCTATCAGTATGATTCGGGCCCAGGCCCTGTGGATCTTGAGGAGCATCTTGTGGACCAGCGGAATTGGTGGAAAAGCATAGAGTAGGCAGCCCCCCCACAGGAGGAGGAAGGCATCCGCGATGGACCCCGGGCTGTGACTCATGAGAGAGCAGAATACCTGACATTTTCTGTTGCCGCGAGTGGCGAACAGGTCTATCTGGGGAGAGCCCCAGAGACGGAAGATTGAGCTCATCATGCCTGGCCGGAGGGACCACTCGTGACCATGGAAGGACTGGCTGAGACTGTCCGCCAGCTCGTTCTGCACACCTGGAAGGTATGACACCTGCAGGTGGATCGAGTGCTCTATGCAGAAGTCCCACAGCATAAGGGCTTCCTGGCATAGGGGAGAGGAGCATGCACCTCCCTGTTTGTTGATATAGAACATTGCCGAGGTGTTGTCTGTGAGGACTGATAGGCACCTGCCTGCTATGTGGGTTTTGAAAGCATGGCATGCCAGGCGCACCGCTCTCAGCTCTCACATTGATGTGCAGAGTGAGGTCCGCCTGAGACCAGAGGCCTTGAGTCCTGAGTTCCCCTAGATGAGTTCCCCAGCCTAGATCTGAGGCATCTGTCACAAATAAGAGAGAGGGCTCAGGTCTGGCAAAGGGCACTCCCGCACAAACCACTCACGGGTTGAGCCATCATAGGAAGGAGTCCAACAGCGGATGGGGCAGCCAGAGTGTCTCGGGCTGGCTGATACACTGATGCCAGCCAAGACTGCTGTGGACACAGTCTGAGTCTGGAGTGCTGTACCACGTAAGTGCATGTGACGCAGCAGCTTTAGGCAATTCCTTGCTGTGGTCGTGGGGAACTGTCTGAAGCCCCATATGATGTCCCCTAGTAAGCGAAACCTAGTTTCCGGGAGGTACGCCCTGGCTTGAGTTGAGTCTAGGACCGCGCCTATAAACTCTATCCTCTGCACCAGGGACAGAGTAGATTTGGCCTCATTTAGGAGAAGACCTAATTTGAGGAAGGTCCTTCTTATGAATTCGACGTGACCCTCCACTTGGGCTCTTGAGCATCCCTTGATCAGCCAGTCATCGAGGTAAGGAAAAACCTGTATCTGGCACTTGCGCAGGAATGCCGCAACGACTGCCATGCATTTTGTGAATACTCAGGGAGCTGTCGATAGTTCAAACGGGAGGACAGCAAACTGATGGTGGCCACTGCTCACCACGAATCTGAGGTAGCATCTGTGATGTGGGACTATGTGATGTGAAAATACGCATCCTTCAAGTCAAGGGCAGCGTACCAGTCCCCTGGATCCAGTGAGGGGGTAATGGAGTTAGTGAGATGATGCGGAACTGGAGTTTCCTTACAAACTTGCTGAGCTGCCGCAGGTCCAAGATAGGTCTGAGGCCCCCTTTGGCCTTCGGTATTAGGAAATACCAGGAGTAAAACCCCTTGCCCCTGAGGAACCTCTTCCACTGCCCCCACCAAAAGGAGGGGCTGCACTTCTTGAATTAGAAGTTGCTCATGAGAGGGGTCCCTGAAGAGGGACAGGGAAGGGGGATGCAGGGGCAGAGGGGCACAGAATTGGATGGAATATCCTCTCTCTACCATGCGGAGCACCCAGCAGTCTGAAGTAATTCGGGACCAGGCATGATAGAAAGGGGATAGATGGGACGAGAAGGTAAGAGGGGAGGGAGCCAGAGTCCAGAGTCCTTGACTGCACCTTCAAAAGGGTGGTCTAGGCGCGAATGGAGGCTTGGACTGGCCAGAGTTTTGCCCAGAGGAGCAAATGTTGCCTCCTCCTACCACTCCTGTTTTGCCTATGCGGAGCATCCTGGTGGTTTTGTGGCTGTAAGGCCAAAGGGCAGGCTGAGGCCTAAAATGCCTGTTCTGGGTAGCTGGTGTGTGGAGCCCCAGCAAGCACAGAGTAGCCCTAGAGTTCTTCAAACTATGAATGGTTTCAGAGTAGCAGCCGTGTTAGTCTGTATTCGCAAAAAGAAAAGGAGTACTTGTGGCACCTTAGAGACTAACAAATTTATTTGAGCATAAGCTTTCGTGAGCTACAGCTCACTTCATCGGATGCATTCAATGAAGTGAGATGTAGCTCACGAAAGCTTATGCTCAAATAAATTTGTTAGTCTCTAAGGTGCCACAAGTACTCCTTTTCTTTTTTCAAACTATGAAGTCTCTTATCTGTTTTTTCAGAGAACAGGGAGGCTCCCTCGAAGGAGAGGTCCTGTATGGTCTGCTGGACCTTGTGGGGCAGTCCAGAGACCTGTAGCAGGAGCCGCCCCCATCACCACCCCTGTGGCCAGCGTGCACAAGGCTGAATCTGCCGCGTCGAGAGCCACTTGCAGAGGGGCCCAGGAAACCAACTTCCCCTCCTCCACAAGTGCGGAGAACTCCACCCAAGAGTCCTGAGGCAGGAGCTCAGCGAACTTAGCCATTGCCGAGCAGGTGTTATGTCCGTAGCGACTCACAATGGACTGCTGGTTGGCTATGCGGAGCTGTAGTCCCTGGTCGAATAAACCTTTCGGCCAAATAGGTCCAGCTTCTTGGTGTCCCTGTTTTTAGGGGTGGAGCCTGGGAACCCTGGCATTCTCTTTGATTGGCTGCATCAACCACCAACGAGTCTGGGGGAGGGTGGGTATAAAGGTGTTTGGACCTCTTAGAAGGTACGAAGTATCGCAGCTTGGTTTTCTTGGCCATAGGGGCCAGAGAAGCGGGGGTCTGCAACAGATTTTTGGACATGTCAACTACTGTTTTTAGCAGTGGTAGAGCAACCCTGGATGGGCCGGAGGGAGCAAGGATGTCCACAACTGAGTCCAAATCCTCCTCCACCTCCTCGGCCTGTATCCCCAGGCTTTGAGCGGCCCTCATAGCTGTTGGAGAACACAGTTGTCCTCTAAAGCGGGGGCTCTCGATGTCCCCATGGCCGTTTCATCAGGCAAGGATGAGAGGACAGGTAGCAGGCCCCGTTTGCTACCCTCAGCCCCTCTAGGGTCCCTCGAGCTGCGGTGCGAGTGCTGATGGAGGATTCAGCACTGCAGCTGGTGCCGGAGCTGACAAATCCGGTGGTGTCGAAGCTGGAGCCATCAGCAGTGCCATTGTCCGGAGTGATGGCGCTAGAGCTGGTTGTGCCAGCGGTGCCATTCCCTCAGACGACAGTGCCACTGGAGGCAGTGCCGGCGCTGACTGTGGCATGAAAGATGCTGAAGACACTGACACAGTCCTGGACTGCAGCCCATGAGCTTGGCCCTGGCTCTGATGGTAAGCCAGGGGGTCCAGGAGGGCCTTTGAACAGATGGCTGCCACTGTTGCTGCCACAGTGTCGGATATGGCTGGTGACTCCATTGAGACCTCAATCTCCTGCTTCGCGAAATGCTGGAATGACCCGAGTCCACCTCCAACTCCAAGGTCTCAGAGTAGGAGGACCATGGAGGAGCAGAATCCTGGGTCGCCGGTGAGCGGTGCCGCAAAGCCGGGGAACAGTCCAGTTTCTGTCTGCGTGGGCGGTGACGGGGGTGCTGGTGATTGAGAGTGGTGGGTCATCATGGCTGGCTTGCCCCTGGGGTGGAATGGGGGGCACACAGTCACCAGTGACTTGTCCCTCCTCTGTGGGGAGGATGGCACGGGGAGGCGCATCAGGTGTGTGGCCATCTCGAATGCCTCTGGCGTCAACGGTAGCTGTATGTCCCCCTGGCTGTCCGGGGACCTAGGAGGGTTCGGACTGAACTGGACCCTGACTGGGGCAGGAATCAATGAGACCCTGGGCAGAAGCAAGGAGGGGGTGGCCTGTCCCGGCATGCTCGTGGACGCTGCAGACCCCCTAGGCTTCAAGAAGAGTGATCGACCCCTCACCGGCCTCGTCTTCTTTACCGGTACCAGGTATGGAGAGTGGTGCCAAGCTGAGGCCGACTTCTTATGCCCCGAGCTGTGATGGTGCCAGGGGGCCTTAGGGTCCTTACATGGGGCTCTTTCGCGCGCCGTTGGAGCCGGAGGGCTGAGTACCAATGAGGACGTACTCGGTGCTGGTTCAGTGGGTACTGGGTTGGAGTGTGGCCTCAATGCTGCCTCCATCAACAAATTTTTAGTCTCTATTCCTGGTCTTTAAGGTTTCTGGGGCGAAAACCCTTGCAGATGCGGCACTTCTTCTTCTGGTGGCTCTCACCAAGGCACCGCAAGCAGGAAGAGTGAGGATCACTCTTGGGCATAAACTTGCCACAGGCCTCACAGAGCTTAAACCCTGGAGACCCTGGAAACGTTGTTGGGGGGAGGGGCAAACCAACTAACTATACCTATAAGGAACGACTATTAACTAACTGAGAAAACTATATTCACGATATGCTATCAGACACTGCTAAGCGCTTGCTATAAGGAGCGAGCACAATTCTAGCTAGCTGTCACCAGCAGTAAGAAGGAACTGAGGGGGTGGAGGGTTGGCAGGGTCCTATATTGGGTGCCAGGAAGGCGCCACTTCAGGGGGCGCCCAGGCTGACCCTACGGAGGCTGCTAAGGGAAAAATCTCCCGGCTGGCGTACATGTGGCATGTACACACCCGTCTGGTTGGAATGGACATGAACAATCACTTGAAGAAGAACATTTATTACAAATCACAGACAAGCAGAAGAATGATTGACAAGCTGACCCACCCCCATGACAGAGTGATCCTAGCTTAGCTTTGGTTCACTCCCCACTGGCTGCATGTCCATAGGTGGAGGATTTATTGTTAACAGTTAGACTGTGGGTTTATACCAACTCATTAGATCAGATCTTCAGTGTTTGCCTGTGGAACAATTAGCTGTTGGGTGGTGTAGCAGGGTTGGCTGCCACCTGAGCGCTCTCTGGTGGACGGAGGTCACTCTTCAGCATCCTGCCTCTATTTTCCCTTTCTTCAGGCCTCCTTAAACAAGCCGCACACAGTCTCTCATTCAATCACAGATCTTCTTGGAGACTGGTTTCTTTATTCACAAAGTTCTAAAAATAAATCTTCCCACCTAGCCTTAAGCTGGGCACAGCCCTCCCCACCCTTGAGGTACTGTCTCAGCTGGTCTTCTTCCTGGCCCCACACAGCCTCCTGAGTTTCCCTAACTTACTGCCAGGCTTCCTGCCTCTGGCAGTCCTCAGCTACACTCTCAACCACCTCCTCATTGCATCTTCCTGCAGCCTTTTATATTGGAATCCCTGACTCCTCTCAGGTCAGACTTCTGTTGTAATCAGGGTTGGTCTAGTCCCAGGTTCTCAAGCCCTGGGGCAAGCCAACCTGTTACAGGCAGGGAGAGAGGTTTCCACAGCAGGTGCAGAGCCTGAATCCATCACCTTCTGAAGCTGTGGATATTCTCAACTGAAACAAATTTTTATTTGTTATAAAATAAGCCCCATGAGGCAAAAAATGTCCTTTGAATTAACTGAAAGTTCTGCCTCAGTAAGGAATGTGCGAAAGGGCCCATATTATTGTTTTATTGTTGTTTATTTGACAAAAGCTGGACAAATGAAAATCTCTCCCCAAAGTGTAAGAGAGCTCAGACAATCTTTTAAGCTGATGTTATTGTCCCAAGATGTGGTAAGCCTGCCAGTGAATAAACTGACACATAACATGAATCATGCATAGGTAGAATAAGTCTTAGGAAACTTCATTTGCCAACTGAGTGGGTGGGTACTCTAAATCTCATTTCTAACAGCTGGATAATTTTCAAATATGTGATAGCCTCAGAATACCCTAAAGTGCTGATCTATGTTATAGACTCAGGGTGCACATAACTTCAGTGCACAAAACAAAACCATTCCTGAATTACAGGAATTAAAAACAAAAATAAACTTCTGAAGCCATATATCCTGCTCCATTATAAAACACACCAGAATAAATTCTTACAAACCATAATAATTACAGATGGTAAATTATTATAAGGGCATCTAATTGTTACAAGAACCAATCACACTCAAGATCAAATTTCCCCTTCCTCTCTGCTCATAAGCACACACAGGCTCATCATAACTGGAAAAAGGCTTTCAGATTCATAATGAGTCATAAGAGAAAAAGGTCTGGTGATCTCAGTATGGTCTCTGCAGGATGTTTGCTCACACCATAAATCACTATGCATTTTGACACAACTGGTTGCTCAGGAGAAGCCAAGGTCTCTTATACCAGAGGTGAATTGTCAGAGCAATGCGGGAAAGTGTGCTCATTGCCTGCCTGCCTTATGACTAGCAGCACCTAGTGTCATCACTCCTTGACTCAATGAGAAACAATGTGAACCACTCAATTAAAAAAAAATTGAGCATAAAATAAGCCAAATAAAAATCCAAAGTTAATGAATAGAGATGAGCTCTTCAGTATTTGTGAAAGCTAGTGATATTTTACACACACACGTCTTTTCATTTTAATTTTTTCCCCTCCCAAAATTTTATCTTTGCATTAGACATGCTTTCATCTCTCAGAGTATACCTTATGTCAGGTAGAGTTTCTCAATAACCAGTAGACTGGCGCTGACCCCTGGGATTTCCCTAACATAGTTTAGAAAGGCAGCAAGCAGGTCCCTGGTATCAAAAAGGTTGAGAAACACTGCTTTATGATACCTACACTGAAAGAAGACATCAGGGTCCAGTGGACAGGGTGTGGCAGTCAGCAGACCTGGAATCTATTGCTATCTCTGCCACTGAATCTGCTCCCTGGAGTTTGGGGCAAATTTCTTAACCTTTCTTTCTGTGCCTTAGTTTCTTCATCTGTAAAATGAGGGCAGTGATATTTATCTTCCTTTGTAAGAGGGTTTGAGATCTATGGAGGAGACATGCTATGTAAGAGCTAAGCATTGTTCCTTCTCTAGTAATATTTACCATTGTTTCATTTGTAGAGAGAAAAATGTGATAAACACAAAAAAATCTAATATTTTTAAAAAGTAAGGTAGTCTTCTAAAATATGTTTAGTTCTGTGTTATAAATCACTGTCTAATGGACTGAACATATACTGAATGACACTTATCCTACTTCTACTGGAGTCAAGACCAGATCCCAAATCAGCTAGTAACCATACATATCACCTCTGTATGTATAAGGGTTAATCATCATTTATAAGAAGAACTTACATACTTTTAAAACAAAGCAGTATTCTTTGTACTCTGTTTCCAATGTTTAAGGCTAAAATGTATAGGTGCTGATATTCTAATATATACTGCATTAAAGTTTAATGCATTCATCCATTAAATATCATACTTACATTATTTATATAAAGCCTCTCTAAAGTGCAGCAGCTTCTGAGAAATGGTAACTTGACAGTAAATGGATAACCACTATAAAGAGCTTTATCCTGCAACTGGCTTACATGAAAAATTCTCATTGCCAGCAATGGGAGTTGCATGCACAGAGCAACTCCAGGTTTGGGCCTACATGAACTCTGATTAATCCTAGACAAGAAAATATTCATTTCACAAGTTCAAGTGTAAGACTATGTTGTATTTGACCATCTTCAATACAGAACTTCACCCATATGCAGGGACTGCTGCCCGGGAAACTCAGAGGACAGAAAAATCTGAATCCATTTAATTTTAAGTAATAACTTTTAAATTTTTAAAATTGTGACTAAAATTAAAGATGGGCTGTAAAAGTTATACAAAATTGGTTGAGGTAGACTTCAGTCACTCCTGAGTCATCAGAAGACCATCCTACACACCAACAATTCCTTTTAAAAGTGAGCTGCAGAGAAAACAAAACTGGGCTTGGATTTTCTTTTGCTTATTTATCATATATAATCAAGGCCTGTAAAAAGGTGTCTCCTCTACTTCACCCCCCTCCCTTTTGTTTTTTTAAAGCTTGATTTATATCAGTCAGAAACTCAAAACAAGTCTCACCTAGAAGATGCTATTACACTTGGAGAGTTGGTGAAATAATGATAATATAAAAGCCAAGAGAGTGAGAGTTGAGCAACAACTAAGAGTGGAAGGGATTTTTAGTCTTTGTTTTTACTACCTTGTTTAGCTCCAATGACTAGCTGACACATAGCCTGAGAAAAATAATCAGCCATGCCCAGCTCAGCTCAGTTCAGTTCAGTTCACAGCCCTTACCTCAGGGCTGAGGTTATTGAGCAACACAAAGAAGGAAACGCAGAGCAATAACATAAAGAAACAGTCCTGTTCCCAACCTATGTTGTGAGGCCTCCACCCAGCCAAGGGAATTCACAGACTCATTTACAATCTTATGCTACAGCAGAGTATGCTCTCAATCCTTTCCTAGTCCCAGACTTCATCATGAAGCTGAGGCCCTAATTTATATTCCCTAGCTGGGAATCATCAGACCAATCATCTGATGCTTCCCAGCTGGTAGGAGGATTCCCAGAACCTGCGTACCAGGCTCCTCTCTAGAACAGGGCTGGCTGCTCCCCAGGGCCTAAAGAAGCAGATCACCCTGTTACATTACATTACATTATGGAGAAAAGAAGACTCCAACAAAATCAGTGACAGTGAGAGTTCATGTTCCTGATATTTGTAATGTAAAAATGAACAAAAAAAAATCCACCTGAAACAAAAACTCAACAACCCAAAACCATAAACAAATCTTTCAGGCCTTTTCATGGTAAGGAAGCAAAAAAAGGCACAAATCCAATTGGTCAAAAACCCTTTGAAGATCACCTTGAAAAAAATGTCAAGATTTAAACAAAAAGAAAAGGAGGACTTGTGGCACCTTAGAGACTGACAAATTTATTTGAGCATACGCTTTCGTGAGCTACAGCTGATTTCATCAGATGAAGCTTATGCTCAAATAAATCTGCTAGCCTCGAAGATGCCACAAGTACTCCTTTTCTTTTTGTGAATACAGACTAACACAGCTGCTACTCTGAAACCAAGATTTCAACAGCTAGTTAACAGAATGAATCTGCTGGTATTTTAAATACATCTTGAGCAGCTTTTCATGGGAGATCTTGGATTTTGATCTGGACTATAATGGATGATGATGGGAAGTTACTCCAGTGGAATGAGAGCAGAATCTCACCCTAAAGCTGCATATATATTCTGTAAGATACAGTGATCCCTACATGCAGTTTTGAAGAAGGCAATACTTAAAGTCATAATATGATCAAGAAGATGGAATGATCCAATTTGATTTGCTCATACCTCATTTCTCCTAAGTCTTGCAAAATCATCATGTATATGATGGGGAACAACCAATGTAAAGTTTGATGTTGTTAAGATGCACACAGACCCATAGCTATAGCTGGAGTTCTATTTCCCACCAATTGTACCAAACATGCCACACTCTTCTAATCCAGACAGGGAGTTAGTAATAATTTTTGCAGGTTTTCCAACATTATTTTCTGGGCAAAAAAACATATGCCCAGGATTTTGTTTCATTTGTTTTGATGAACTTGGGAAAGTTTGATATTTTTTCCATGTACCATGCTGATATTTTCCAGTGTGACCTTATAAATGCATGGCTCATGTTTTGAAGAAAGATAGTTTATTGTCATATAAAGTTAAAGCTAAAACTACTTTTCTGTCACATAATTAAAACACAACACATCTTTGGCTACAGGCATGATTCATTCTGGGTCTGCTGTTTCAGGAGTGTGTGGGTGAAATCCAGTTTTGAGCTGCATTGATCTTAAACTCTAGAAATGACTTCTGGGACAACAGTGGAGCAATTTCTGAGAGCTACTGTTATGTGAAACTCAGTGGGTGAATTCCTGGTCTCACAGAAGTCAATAGGAGTTTTGCCATTGACTTCAATGGATGCAGGATTTCATCCTAAGTTTCATTTCATGGGGGTCCATACAAAGCACAATTGTTTCAGTTCACATAGATTTGAATCCCAACTTTTGCACTGACTGTCAGATTCAAATAACCCCCAAAATCCAAAGTTAAATGGAATTAAACCATTGAGCTTTGTTTGATTTCAACTCAGAATGAAACAACTTGGACAAAGATTGTTAGATATTCATCCCATGCTTACTCCAAACTAAACTAACACCTGCTGAGAGTTACACGAACCATTACAAATGTTCAGTGAATCTGGACCAAGGTCAGATTGTTCCAAAACTCCAGAGCTGTGCAGTCAACTTGGTTCTGTTGTGTTATGGCTCCTCTATTCCATCCCACCAGAATCAGGTGGAAAATTGCAGATGGGTACAGCACAGCTTATTGCAAAGTTTCCAGACTTCAAAAAGTTACCCATGGAAAAGGATAAAATTTACTTCTGGAGCCTGCTATCTTAGGCAATAAATAAATAAAACTGAGTGTGGTAGTCTGTTTCACAAGCTGTCATACAATATTTGATGAAAACAAGGAGGTATGGGTTTACTGAAGCAAATACTGTGAATTTAAGAAACCTAAGAATAATATTTAGACAGCAAAGAGAAGAAAGATGATGCGGTGGCTAAAACACTAATACGGGACTAAGGAGACCCGGGGTCAAGGTCTTGCTCTACCACAGTCTTCCTGTGTGACCCCAGGCAAGCCACTTAGACCCAGGCCCTCAAAGGTATTTAGGTGCCTAACTCTCATCAATCAATGGGGTATCTTTGCAGTATCTGGCCCTTAGTGTTTTTGTGTCTCAGTTAAATCTGCTAAATGGGGATAATAGTATTACAAGAGATAACTACATGAAATATTGTGAGGTGCTCTAATACTATAGTAATGGGGGGACAGATAAGGACCTTAGATAGAAATACCCAGATTTTTGTAGCCATTTCTGTGAATAGTAAAAACAATCCTGTAGGATCACAGATTGAGAAATGAAAAAGACCTATTATATCATCCAATCCAGGGCAGAAGACAGTCCACCAAGACCCTACATACTGAAAGGCTGATTAATCAGCCTGCCATCCGTAGGACATTAGTCTTTACCATGTGGGGATATAAATATATATGAATGAAAAGAGAGCTGAGGTAGTCATTGGGGCTACTCATGAGAATAATTGTTAGAGCTTGTTGAAAATAATCATGAAGTGTTTTTCAGTGAAAAAATAGCCTTTTTTTAAAATGAAAATATTCATTTATTACTTTTCAGAAAAAAACACTGAAAAAGTTTTTTAAAAAATTGTTTCCCTCTCTCCTCTTTTTCTTGGAAAAAGGAAGGGGGAAGACAAAAAACAGAGCGCGGGGACAAATAAAAAAATAAGTTTTATTGAAAAATTGAACATTTTTGAAAATTTTGCCCCCCCCCAAAAAAGCCTAAACCAATTTTAAAAAAAATTCTCATGAAACATACTTACCAGTTTTTCCGTCAGCTCTAGTAACTGCTCACCAATGTGAATAAGGGATTCACCCTCTGGCACTATGTTGATAATATACATTGGGCTGCAATTCAAGTTTATAGTTGAGAACTATTGCCCCACAGATTTAAAAAAGGACTAGATCGTTATATAATGTCTGAAAGCACATGGATTATTTTTATCTGCAGGTTTACCTTTCCAAACCAAGCTGTAATAGTTTCATCTATAAACTAAGCCCTTCAGGCTACATATTCATAACCTTTAAAAATCAATTTCTCCTAAAAGTGGTTCTCTCTGAAGCCCTTGCTAAGCTGTCTCTATAGGGGAAGGTGTCAGTACTGTAAGCACCATGTCTGAAATACCTAGAATCATTGAAATCATTGGTTCAAATCTCAAGTGGGTCAGCTCAGCTTTTCAAGCTAGCAAATTATTGCAGAGGAAATCAATTGAATGGAGTCTGCGCTCTGTGTGTGTTTTTAAACCCCAAGGTCTTGGCTGCTCTGCCCAGATGTTGAAGATCTCACAACCTTTTTCTTTAGAGATTTGTCTTAGTGTCCTTGATGCAAATGTCCCTCTAAGACATGGGTTTTTTACTCATGAAAATTTATGCCCAAATAAATCTGTTAGTCTTTAAGGTGCCACCAGACTCCTTATTGTTTTTGTGGATACAGACTAACACCGCTACCCCTCTGATACCTCCTTTTACTGTATGGTGGTATGCTGGGCAACTGTTAGGTGTCGCCTATCTCTGACATGGCTGCCTTTCAGTGAGCCTGAATGCATACATTGTAGTTCGCAAAGCATTAGGGGCATCATAAAGATGCAACATGGTACATAAAATGGGGACAGTCTATTTTATATTTTAATTCACCAAGTCATGTGATCTTGTTTTATTCTGTAGCAGAGGAACCAATTCTAAGTTGCAATTTCTCAATTTTTCCATTGTCAGTTCCTCACATTCACTTCACCTTTCTGATTTTAATTGAAGTATATCTGAACAAATCTCCCGGTGCCTCTACAAGTATTTACATTTATTTTTATTTTATATTTGTACCATTTATCTTAGTTTCTCCCTCCCCCCATTACTAGTGGCCTGTTATGTAACTGAGAAGTCTTCTACATCAAAGAAGTACCAGGAACTGTAATTGAAACACTGCACAGAGTATGAACCAGATATTTCACACACAAAATCTTTAGCCCTGCACTACACTTATTTCTCTAATTTTTACCCCCCCTTGCTACCACTAGTGGAGAAGAACCATTAGTAGAAATGGTGGGAGCACTAGTGAAGACCAGGCATTGGTGGCTCTCAGCACTTTAAATACTGTGTAGTGCAGATATGCTCTAAGCAAGGTTAGACAGCACAGTGGTTAAAATGTTGGTGGCTGCATGGAGCCCTAATTTCACTGTTTCTACCATGGGTGATAAGAACATTAGGTTTTTTGGCAAAAAACTTTTTGGCAAAAAAACCTAGGGTAGATACCCCTAAATGAACTGCTGCCTCAGGCTTGTGTACATGCTCTTTTGTTTCACCCATAAGTTCATATGAACCTGGCTCAGCCACTGGCTAGTGAGTATCTGGCGGAAAAATCTTACTGACTAGCAAGGATGCATGAATTCAAAAGTACTTCAGGCCACATAATATTATTAACTACTATTAATAATCCTTTGCATTTATGCAGTGCTTTATTTTGTCAACCTTTTATACAAACATTAGCTAGGTAATCACATGATTGAGGTCACATCAATATGTCTCGGACAACTGAATTATGTTTGCAATCTCAGAGTTTCATGTATTCCTTGGCTCTACTTTTATTTTGTTTTATTATTGATGTTAACAGAGCTAAGATTTTATCTCAAGAATGGGGTTACTGTGTTATTGTTTGTAGATACAGTGGAATTTGGTTTTAGGAATCATCACTGCTAGTGATCGTTCAGCTGACATGTAGAGATAAAAAGTCTTTTTCAAAATTTCGTTCTTATTGGTGCTGAACAGTTTATGGATCAGACTAGATGTGATTTCTTTCTTTGACATTTTCAGTTCTGGGATGAAATTTCACATCTTTCTGAGTGCCACTCCATTGCAGTTAAAGTAAGTTACAGTTTGTACCATAAGAGCACCCACCAGAGACAATTATAACCAAATTGACTTTCCTTGGCATTAAAAGACCCAATGAAACTCATTCTGCCTTTGCACCATGGAGATTTTATTTCTACGGAAGTGTCTGATTTGAAAAGTTTACTGTTTTATATAACTGGATATAGTAATCATTTGAATAGAATGAACAAAATGGGATTTACCCACTTATAACAGTATCACACCATTTATTTTCAGTAAAATTAATTATGAACCAGCACAGAACTCCCAGTTGAGGTGCTAAAAATTGCATTATATATGAAGTAGGGAAAGCTAAATAAACTTGTAGGTGAATAATAAACAGAATAATTATCCCCTACTGTAGGAAAATGGCAGTTTTTATTGTACGCAAAATAAAAGGTTCCCGGTTTCAATAGGTATTTAAGTAGCAGAAGGACTCTGTCTAGGTATAAAATAAAATAAAACCAAATGTGCTATTAAATTAAGCAGCTTTAATGTGATATCTGTGACATTAACCATTACATATTTAGTTTTGTCATAAACAGACCGTAGTGCAATTCCCCCTCGAATTTGGAATCATTAAAGATTTCTCCTAGAGAAAGGACAAAATTATGTAAAAAAATAAACCCAGCTTGTTTAACACATTTTTGTCATATGATTTGGACCACAGCATGTATTTAATTAAAGCTTTCTGTTAAGTATAACTTGCAAAAATTCCCTGTTTATTTTCTTGACAGACAAGTCTCTATAAATGATGTGAACCTTTGCATCTGCATTAATCTCTGTCAATGTGTAACAGTAAACTCTACAATTAGAGAACTGTTGAAGGACCGTACCATCTGTGCTTTTGTCTCAGTAATCCTGGGAGAGCTAGCCTTTTGTCGAGAGCTGTGTACAGAGCTTCAGCAAGCTGATGCTCTGGGAGCAGAAATTCAGCAATACAAACGCATCCAGTAAGACAGAGGCAGTGAAGGACATAATGGGGACCTGCCCCAGAAAGATGGAAGCTAGGAATGAATTCTACCTAGATCCCAAATGTTAATGTGCCTTTGCTGTCTTCAACTGAATGGGCTAACAGGTTCTGATTTAATGTGGATGCACACACATGTATCTATGTGACACATGCGATATTAAGCTATTTGGATATACGTGCTATGCATATACATATATGATATATTCATAGATTTATGGCCTGTTCCTGCGTTCACTGTGCTTGGAAAAGTTTTCAAGTAAATAATTTTGCTTGAGTAAAGACTACGAGATGAGCCCAATATTTTCCAAGCATATGCATACACCACATTTTAAAAGATGAGAATCCATTTCTGCTTATTATTGGAGGGAAACAGTTTCTGTAAGGGAGAAACCTGTATTTTTTTAAAGACACATTACATGTTTTTTTGACTAGTCTTCATGCCACTGTATTTGTTCTCTACACAACAACAGACATCCTTTTTTGTCATCCTGAGCTGGTAACAGATGACACAAACAATTTATTTAACATTCTACAAATGATTTAGACAGTGCACATACACAGCTGACAATTTCAATATGAATGCTGAGGAAACATTATATTGCATTCCACAGACAAGTATGAAAAAGAATACCATTTCCATCATGAAAAAAAAAGTATTCAAGCAAAATATTGTTAGATTCACAAAGCATAGTAAACTGTCAAATGAAAGTAGCATGCTGTAACATTAATCGAAACGAAAACAAATGTAGTGAAATACAGTACTTCAGTGGGGGGGGAAGATGGATTCTTAAGACCATTTAAAATGTTTAGTTATTAGTTCCATTTCTTCTTGTCAGTAATCAAACCATTTAAAGCAATTGAATGGTGCCAGATTGCAGTTTTGAAGACGGTCATACCACCCTCAGCGAGGTTTTCCATCTGTTCCCAGCTTCTGGCCTTGTCAGAGTCAACTTTTCAATATTTCATATCTCCAACTCCAGTCATTATGCACAGATAGCATTAATATAGCCAAAGATAAAACGTATTAGAGGAAGTGGGCAGGGTGGGTAGGTACATTGGGGTGAATGAGAGAAGCCATGGGAGACCAGGTTGCTTTTGTTATACATGCCGTGGAAGATAGGACCATACACTAGGAAGGATCTTACATAGCCAGCTCTCACTAATGTAGCATTAGTAGCTAATGGATGGTGGAATAGCATCAACTCCGTATGTTAATGGCACTGAAAGGGGGCAGGGGAGGGTAATAAAAATAAAATAATAAAAAGGAACAATCATCTAGTCTCAAAATTTAAAATCCAATCTGGCTTCTGCTGAAGTTGATGGGGGTCTTGCCACTGATTGCTATGGGAACAGCCCTGTTCCTATTATTGGTATTACTGTGCATCTGGCAAAGTTACAGCATGTGTACTTAGCCCTCCTGAATGCACTCCCACGAGAAAATGATCAAGAAGGTAAACAAAAAACACAAAGAAAACTCTCTCTTCCTACAGTATTAAATCCATTTGAATTATTCTGTTGTCTAAAGGGACACCGTCAGGGTCCTTGGCTCAACAGTTGACCTCTCTTTTTCTTTCCTTTTCTCAAAAAACAAATGTTTGAATGCTCTGATGTGTAAAAAGAGAGAGAAAATAAAAGGCCTCAGCCCAGTCAGAATACAAATTAAAAGATTCCCTTTGATGCTCTTTTTGGTCTCCTATCCCCTACTTTGCTCAGTTAGGACTGATCTTGCTCTGATATATTTATGAGTTTAATCTCAAGCATGTGAGCATGTTTGATTTGATTATTCACATGCTTAAAGTTAAGCATGTGCATAAGTCTTTGTAGGATCAGGGCCATGCAGGCTCCTGATACATAAACAAGGTACTATCCAACATTCTTGAAGATGGTGGTCTACCCAGAATGGAGCTGTCATGCACAGAAGTACAGTACAATTTCTAACAGTCAATTGCACATTGTTTAGAAACTTGTTGAAGTAAAGATGGTTGAGGCTAGAGTGTATCCTAGTGTCTACGGGGAACTGTAGTTTGCTACAACTCTATCCTGACAGGAAGGAACTGTTCTAATACTCTTTTAGCTCACCAAGATGATGGAGCATCACTTAAAGGGCAAATTAGGATTCATGAACAACAGGAATACGTCTCTCTATTGGAAAAATATAGAGACTGTGGTACTGTAACCCCTCTTTGGGATGTCATGGAAGACACTCTGTTGGGTCTTAAGAGGCAACTGGTTCCACTGTATTGTGGTGACAGAGACAGGGACATGCCATATTTTGCAGCAGTATCCTGAGTGCAGTGTTAAAGCAGATTGAAACAGGAGAGGGAGGTCTCACCACACCTGCCAGGGAGGGCAGTGTGTAGAAGAGCAATCCTACCTGAAGTCAGCAAGAGTTCTGCTGCTGCTGCTTTAGCAGAGGATTTGAGCTGAGCTCCCCTTTGCTCCCCCCTTAATTAAACTCCTGCGCTGGTCAATACTGTGGATTCCTCTCTCCATTGCTGCTACCAAACAACAGTTGGGAGGATTCAGCCAATGGCTCCTGAGGGGAAGTGAGATATGGTAGGGGGTGGCAGAGCTAAGCAGAGGGACAGTCACCCAGGCAGGATGAATATGGTGGTGTCATGGTGGTGAATATGGTGGTGGATCCTCTGGCTCGCAGAGGTAGGGAGGCCTTACTCCTTGTCATTTTCCAAGCTCAACAATAGTGGTGATAATTTCTTAGTTGGGGTGAATTATGAGGTAAACCTTAGGAATGGGTCCCTATCAGCAATGTCTGGATCTGAATTTTTCCAGAGTTCAAGAGTATTTAGATCTAGGGGTTTGATTTGACCCATTATACACTTGGGGACCAGTCACAAAATTTGGAGCTAAACGAAGAGCCAAATATCTTGAAAGTCCTGTTGTGTTTAGATGTAGGAGTTTGGTCCAGGCCCATCTCTTGTGATGAGACAAAGTAGCATCCATACCAGGTGGGATGGTAGGTCTGTTGAGTGGAGGTCTGTACCCTGGGCTGGAGTTTTGTATTGGCTGAAGACGGTAAATGGTATATATTGGTTATAAAACAAGAAGAACATGGAGTAAAAATCTGGTCATGAACTGATGTGTTTGAACTGAAGAACTGTCATGAAGGAGGCTACTGGTTAAAACACAAACCTGCTATTGTACCAGGCCAAGATGTCAGAAATGAAAGGGTGCTCACATGTGGAACCACCAGATATTTGGTTTACTTGGTTAAACTTGATGGGATGAGGTTGCCCTGCTTTTGGACAACGTGGTTTTGCAAAACACTTCACAACATTTTTCGGGAGCTTTTTGCAAAAGAAGAGAAGGAACAAGCTTACCCACGGTGACTGCCACCATATGCTATGACTAGTCAATTTACCAACACATCATTTTCCTGATCCTGAAAGCTGTCCTAATCAGGCCCAGCACAGTGAGTCAACCAAATGATATCACCACGTCCATCAGATCAGCTGAATCCTGAGAAACACCTGGCATGTGAATCCAAGGTTCGTGCTGTTACTCCCAGCTCCATGTGCCAGTTTCCTTTCCTACCTTATTTCTTTTCCCTGTCTCCTATCTTTCTCTTTTTGCCTTTCACCCAATAAGAGCATGGCTTAGCAGGCCAGGACAAATACACCCTTATTACTCTACTGTGAAAAAAAAAGACAAATACTTTACTATACTAAGTTTTCCTCAGCTAAAAATAAACCTTACTCACATCATACCTGCAGTACATTGTAAAATCTCATGATGAGATGTAATTGAACTCAGAACTCCAGCATATTAATGTTTTTGTTCTTTAACTTTTAGGATGCAACTTTAAATACACTTTCTCTGGAGACAGTTCTATTGCACATTTAACAAGTCCTGCTTTAAATAGTCCTGCCTTGAGTGGAAGGGACTGGACTAGACGACCTCTTGAGGTCCCTTCCAGCCCTGCAATTCTATGATTCTAAGTAGACAAATTGGAAAATGGACTCCTTTAATGATAGTTATACAAGATTCAGAGTAATATTGAGACTTCAGAACTATTTTGTATCACTACTGCTCATCAAACTAGAGATGTTGCCATCTAGATTGGCCCAGTGACTCAGCATGTAGAACTTCTTATGATAGGTGACTTTTCAAATTAGTGGTGCTTAGATGCTCCACTACTGTCTATGGGAGCCAATATGTAACTGAAACTCGGAGTGTGCTTCCTGGTGCTTGCTAGCAGGGTAGCTCTGTGCAAGCTCATGGGCTAAAATCCGCCATGTGACTGAAGTGGCGTAGGTGCAGGCTAGCCACCAGAGTACGTAACCAGGGGGTTGGGTGGGACTGTACTCGGTAGACTACCAGGCTGCCACTTGTGCCGCTGCGGTCACACTGCTATTTTTAGCCCACTAGCTCAAGCAGAGATAGGCAAATGTGTTTGCTCATGCTGGGAAGCACACGCCTAGCTGCAGTAGTCTAGACATACCCATACAGGAGCAGTCCTATTGACTAGGGTTGCACTGTAACACCTTCAGGGGTTTATGGCGTGGCAGTAGCTTGGACCCTTGGGAGGGAACTTATGCCCTCTTATAGGAAAAACAGCTGAACAGCAGCTACTTTTTTGTTTTTTTGCGCATGTGAGCTAACAACTAATTATATTTACAAAAGGAGATTTAGAATGTGATAAAATTCAAACTAAAATCTCCATATATTTAGACGCTGTCAGTCAGACTCAGGCAAAATTCCCAATGAAGTAAACACAAGACACTGCTGTGAGTAATGTTGAAAGCAACCCAAAAGAACTAAAAATAAATTGTTCTGGGGACCTTGCATAGTTTAATTCAGAATAGAACAGCAAGAAATCATTTGTTTTATTATGGCATGGAAAAATAATGCACCCCAGGTATGATTTTGATCTCATACAGGTTTTATGCAGCTGTAATTTCATTGACTCGTAGTGGAGTTATTCCTGATTTGCACTGCTGTGAGTCAGATCAGAACCAGGGACAAATGAAGAAATCTGTATTTCTTTATTCAAAATGATAAAAGAATGAAGTACTATTAAATCTGTCCACAGCCCTCATTAATAAATATTTTTAATAGGTCAGCATGTCTGCAATGTAAACTGGTGACACAGGCCCCTAAGAAGACAAAAAATGATTTAATGTCATAATCATGAATCACTTGCTGTCATGCCAGTTCATGGACTGTATCACATACGTAGTGTTCTGTTGATTGGCACAGGGCATTTACTTATACACTGAGAAAACAGATCTCTGCCTAGCCTATGGAAGTAGCTGCTTGCTGCAATGATCCCTGGGTGCTGGTAGATTTATGTTAAATTATACCATTAAGTGAATATTTGGATTCTGTACAGCTGTTTCAAATGTGGGGGAAGGGGGAGGGAGGGTCATTGTTCTAGGACAGTGGGGCTCAAACTTCTTGCATATTGTTGTCCACTTCTTGGTCATGTCTAGACTAGGAATATCCCTCATATTTTAAAAAATGTGGTAGCTAAGACATTTTAACTTGTGCTGACTGAAAAACCTGAACCATTTCAATGAAGATTTTTGTTGAAAAAAAATTCAAGAGCGAAGGGGGTTTTGTTCAAAGTTGAATATTTGATGGAAAAATGTCATTAAAACCCCTCAAAGTTAGGAAATTCTTTGCTAAAAGCTTTGCTCATTTTAACTAACATGATTTTAAACAGGGCTTTGCTCCTAGTGTAGACAGAGTAAGTCATGTATAAAAATATACTACCTAGGCATGCTTAATGTTAAGATATAGATACTCAGGCCTATCTGTAAAGGCCTATACTTTAAGAATGTAGGTACATGTTTATCATTTAGCTGGTTATAGAGGTATAAAAGAAAGAACCAAAATCACTGTCTGCTTGTGTAAGGGTCTTCTCTCACTGCGACAGTCTGAGGCCGTTCTTAAGCTAAGGCCTTTGGCTAAGCAGTGGGAGCAGCCATAAACTGGGAAGGGTATGGTCATATCCTCACACTGAAATAAGGCAATCTGGGGCTGTTAGAAAGGTGATCCAATCTATCACCTCCAGAGAAAGGGAAGAGCCTAGAAGATGTAAAAGGAAATTTAGTTTGATAGTTGGTAAGGACTCACATCAATAGACATAGCTGGGAAACCCTTATGTCTTTATATATGTAGTTGTAAAATCCTCACTTCTGTATTGTTTTGTCATGATAGTTCCCACTTTGTTATTGTTTATTTGCATGGTCTCTGACTGGTTCAGTGATTGTTTCTGTCTGCTGTATAATGAATTTTGCTGGGTGTAAACTAATTAAGGTGGTGGGATATAATTGGTTAGCTAATCATGTTACAATATGGTAGGATTGGTTAGGTAAATTTCAGTAAAATGATTGGTTAAGATATAGCTGAGAATATTACTATATAAAGTAGGGGCAAACAGGAAGTAAATTGGGATTCGAAAATTAAGAAAAAAGAACTTGGATTTAAACTTGTTGGAAGGTCACCTCAATAAACAGAATTGTTTGCACCTTTGGACTTTGGATATTGTTGCTCTCTGTTCATGTGAGAAGGACCAGGGAAGTGAGAGGGTGAGGGAATAAGCCCCCTAGCAGCCCTAACCTCCCCCTTAAGATTAATCAGGACCCATTAGAGCATTTTTAAACATCACTGTTGTTGCCTCAACTAGTTGCTGAGTGGTGTTCTCAAGTGTATTAATTTATATATGTTAGCTAACATGTTTTTAAAATCCCTTCATTTTTCCCAGTCTAGCCAAGCCCAAAATCTACTATAGTCCTGGCCCAGGCTTAAATGGCAGAAATATCACTACTTGAAGACTAACATGCTCCACCAGTATGACAGATGCAGCTCTGAAGCCTAGTTTTGCAAATCTTGCATTTTGAACTGTTTCTCTGTTTTATGTTCCCTTCAAAGTCTCTACCATTTGTATAAATTCTCTGTTCAAATAGTTTCATCTGTGGATGCTGCATCTTCTATCAGCCACATTGACATCTTATTACAGTGTGTACCTTGAAAAACTGGGGAAAAGAGAAAACTCTTAGATCAACTCCCTACTGTGGACTGAGGTGACTGTACAGAGTAGAGAGCTTGAATCTGATGCCTGCACCCTGCATCAATTAATAATTCAAAATAAAGCAGCACTGTGCATGGTTTCACCAGGTGCAACTCCAAAGGTTTTATATAACTCCTAAAGGCCCCTGAAGAGTTACAGTGTAAGGACCCAATTCTACTCTTGTGGCCCTGGATGCAAGGCTCTCTTTCTGTATGGAGAAGGGCTGCATGAAAAAGAGAGGTTGGACAGACACATAACACAACTGCGTAGTAAACCCTGCCTTTGGGTAAATAGCTCATGTTGTTCAAAGCGAAGCGTGGCAGAATAGGAACTGGCATATGAACGTTCCTTTTCATCAGAGGGTAAGCAATTTTCAGCCTGCTTGCAGCTTTGGGGGCACAATTCAGATCTCTCAACCATGACCTCTTGGCATGCCCCTCCTGTTGAAGAGCCTGATAGTATAGAATCCCTCTCCTATCATGGAAAGAGTCCTTCTCAATTAATGTCTTATTCTGAGTGAAAACATTAACTCTAGCTATGAATAGCCTACTGCAGGGCATGAGAACTTTGTTATTCATCAAAGAGTTCCCCATTACCTTACATAGGACAGGTGAGATCAGAAGACCTTACTGAATCAAGAAATTGGGGAAGCACATATACATTTTCCTGTTCTTCTGTGTAGTAAGGTCCACAGATCTACCATCAGTTGGGTATAGATGGAGAACTGAACTTGAAATGGCTGCACACAAGCTGTTTCCTGATTTATTGACAAACTAGTGAGCACTGCCATGCTCTCAAGAACAGCAGTGGGTAAAGCTTGCACATCAGCTCTGAAGCACAAGGTGTCCAGGTTGGAGATTTCTTCTTAAGTGTATGTCTCCCCTCAAGCAGCTGCTGCTGCTCTTAGGTAGGCTGGCCAGAGTACAGGAGGATAAACTAAGCTTTTTGCTTTGTAAACCTTTGGTACATTTGAAATCAGAAACTTTGAGGCCTTACTGACCCTTGTAGCCAGGTGAAAGAGAAGAGCACTAATAAGGAGGCTATATTTTTTTGTTTAGCTATATTTTTCATACTGTGCAGACACCTAAGCTATGTCACAGACTTTTTGTTGGGAGCAGAGGCCCAGGATATGGGAACTGTAGTGCTACCTCCTGTGATTTACTCTGAGATACAGAGTTGATTCTATTGATGAATGCTTAGTTTGTCCTCAGAACCACTTTGTCCACATGGAAAATGCAGCACTGGTGCCTGGATACCACTCCTAATGCCAACCCTCCACTGACTGACATGACTGCTATGGAAAACGTCACTTGAGCCAGAGAGAATATAAAGAAGCACTTTCCTTAGAGTCCCAGGCCTGCAATTCATTACCCATGTAAGCAGTCGTTACTCATGCAAACGCCCACACACAGATAGAGCGGGGCCTTACACCACAAATCATCTAAACTCCACCAGACCGCAGACCTGATTTTTAAAATGATTCTGTAGGACCTCTCAGTGAAGCTTGTAAATTCTGCCAGGAGCTGACAGGATTTTTAAAGGTGTCAGTAATTGTAGCAAAAGCTCCAAAATTAATTCCCACACTTCCTATATCTATATCTATCTATCTGCATCCTCATTAGTACCAGTCCTTGCTGCAAGGACAAACAAAAATACAAATCTGAGGCTTATCATCCAGGCCATTTAGAGATAGAATATTAAAAAAAATGATAAATTTTTCCAAAAATGGAAAAGCTTGTTCTTTCCCTGAAGCGTTCATGCTTTGGTAACATCTTGTCCAATAAAGCTCAAGTTTTTTTGTAAGGCCCCCAATGCAAAATATGCGGTATAAATGAGGGGTTGTTAAAGACTTGAGATAGGGAAGAAGGAGGTTCAAAATCCGGCATGAATAGAAAGCATGTTGCATCCGTCAGTATGGAGTCACTCCTGTGGCTCTGTAATAGACACTGTTGTCTGAACAAACCTTAATGCTAAAAAGCCAGATCGTGCCATCAGTGTTAAAAGACTCCCCCGTGAGATCAATGGAGAGTTCTGCTTAAAAACTGATAGTACAATATGGCTGAAGGTATTTAATATAATGAATCTCTCATCTTAGCAGCAAGCCCGCTAATGTGATATTTTTGTAAAGGTACCAGCAGTTTAAAATAAATGAGGTGGAATGCAGAGGCAGAATAGAAACATGCTGGGCTAGTCGGGAAGTGAGTTGTTTCCAAGCAAAGATGCAGTTGCCACCAAGCTGTGCCATTGTATATTGTCTGTGCCGCCTTCATTGATTAAAGACAAAAGATCACTTCTAAGTGGCCTGATTCTGTAGCTGCTGCATATAAATATTGTGGTAGTGTGTTAAGAGGGAAAAACAGTTTCATGATGATTGTTTGTTTTTTAATAAAAATAGCTGCTGTTTGAAGCTACTCTGAGATTTGAAATGTTAGAATTAGTCCTGAAGGAGATGGGTTTGTAAGGAGAGAGCAGCTGAGGTGATTAAAGGTGTATGGTAAATGCAATTTATTACATAGCTCTGCAATGGATACCATTTCTACAGGTTTCAGAGTAGCAGCCGTGTTAGTCTGTATTCGCAAAAAGAAAAGGAGTACTTGTGGCACCTTAGAGACTAACAAATTTATTTGAGCATAAGCTTTCGTGAGCTACAGCTCACTTAATCAGATGAATGCTTCTGATGAAGTGAGCTGTAGCTCATGAAAGCTTATGCTCAAATAAATTTGTTAGTGTCTAAGGTGCCACAAGTACTCCTTTTCTTTTTACCATTTCTACGTCTGTGTAGTGCTCCAAAGGGGGCAGGGAGGAAACAAGGACTTGGCTAGGCCCACTCTGCACTACTTGTATTAGGCAGCAGAGCTGGTCACCATGCGAGGGAGTAGGGAGCAATCTGCATGCCAGAAATCACTGTTGTATCAGGCATGCAGCTTCTGAGAAGGCTTCCAGATGCTCCCACTGGAGTGGTTGGGCTCCACCCACCCCAAGCCCATTACTGTGGCTAAACAGCATAATCAAGCCCCCAACATAAAGCCTGGATGCTGTGCAATGAATCAGGAAGCTCTGCCATATTTATTCTTGTCCCCATTGTTCAGTAAGTGGATCTCTGTCTCATGCACTGAGAGAGAGGGTTGGGAATTTTCCACAAACTTTTTTTTTTTTTGACAAAATTCTGTGGGAAAATTTCAAGGTTGCATAAGTTTTTCCAATTTCTGGCACAAAAATGTAAATGAAATATTTTCTTTCCAGTTGCATTGACCCAAATTAAAACATTTTGGTCTGTTGAGCCTAATCAAAATGTTTCAGTTTGGATCAGTTCCACATCAATTGTGTCCACCTGAGCTGCCACAGTGTATCATGGGAGTTTGTCATTTGGATGCCTCATTCCCCCATTTTCCTCTCTGGGCTGGACTCCTGGGCAGAACTACATCTCCCAGGAAACAAACTCAGACTTCCCTCCATCTGAACCCTTGCAGTTCATCATGGGAGTCTCATGACTGTAGTGCATGACTGGCAATTCGGTCCAAGACATTCCAGTTTTCGACTAGCTCTATTTGCTACACATTCCACATTCTGTGTACTGATGGCCCAATGTGCTCTTCATTAATCCAGTATTAATTTGGAGTAGATCCGCAGACTTTCATAGAGTTACTCCATTTACACAGTGGGAACTAGAAATAGAATTTTGACCCAAATATGGCACAGGGCCACAAGTTCTCCATCTCATTCACTATATATACTGTGCTTCATGGTATATTGTCTAACCTGCACACTGAATAAGGCAAGAATCCTTAAATTTGCAGAGAACCTTAACTTGGCATTTTGAGTATTCCATTTTGCAACCTTATCATTCTTGTAATGGAATTATTAAAAACTGCAAATAATCAATGTTAATTACGTGAATGTAATACCAAGGTTACATATTTAAACACAAAAAGACAACAGCTCCAGTAATAATATTACTTCTTCAAACTGCATTTATGCTATAGATTTCAGTATATATTTAATAGCCTAAGTGGTCAAATATTATTAGATATGTGCAGTGTGGGAGAGATAAGGTACCACGAGAACATTCAGTTTGGAAATCCTTGACTTTATGTTTAAATGTGTAACCTTCATGTTGCATTAACAGTTTTTGTATTTTCTTTCTTTCAAGAAAATAAAGGGGAGTGGAAGATGAGGGGAAAAGAAATTGCTTGTGCTTATTAGCATTTAAATGGAGCCAACTAGGCTTTGAGGTTCACACCTCACTGAGATCAATGGAGTGCTGAGGAATAGAGTTCGTATCTCACTGAGAAGAATGCGTTGGTGCAGGGGTGCACTCTCACTTTTGCTGCTATTGTTTGGTTGGGGACAATTTTCTGCATGGCTGGGTTAAGAGGATAGCAGGAGCTGGAAAACAAACCCAGCCAATATTCATCTTTTGGAGGAGTGTACGAGTGTTTGAATAAGGCATTTATAATCTCCCTCCTGCAATTCTCCCAGCTATAGTTGGTAACCCAATGCCTAGCTCTGCCACATCTTCCCATGTTGGAGGTGGGACCAACAGCAGTGCATGTCCAGGAAGAAGAGTGGTCAACAAAAACTAGGAAGGCTGAGACCTGCAAATGAGAATGCTCTGGTAGAGCCCTGCCTGAGTTACACTTGTGGCACTACCATGAATTGCACAAAATCCCCTTCCACCTCTACTATCTTCAAGAGTGAAGAAAAGCCACACAACAGACATTACTGCTATTTCTACCATTAGCCATATTGACAGGTTTCAGAGTAGCAGCTGTGTTAGTCTGTATTTGCAAAAAGAAAATGAGTACTTGTGGCACCTTAGAGACTAACAAATTTATTTGAGCATCAGCTTTCGTGAGCTACAGTTCACTTCATCGGATGCATGTAGTGGAAAATACAGTGGGGAGTCAACCACTGAAAAATCATGAGTCACACCCCTGCCAAAAAAAACTCATGGTATTAAAATAACCCTTATTTTGGGGATCTTTTGTTCACCTGGTTTGTGAGTCTTTAGGGGATGGGGAATCACGTTTTCAAACTTTATTGTAGAGCTGTGAGGGCTAGAAACTTCCTTTTAAAGGAAAGCTGAGATTCTCACAGTCACATGGCTTCAGGAGTGGGGGGGGCCCTTTAAGAAAAACACCAAATATCCTGTGACTCCTAATAAAAATCACCAGAGTTTGCAATGCTACATTAATGTATGAATTGACATAACTGCTGATAAAACAGCAGGGAAGCATGGTGTGTACAGTAGGGGTTACACTGACAATCTAGCCCTCTCCGTTGTTCTGAACGGAGCACCTTTACAGCAGCTGCAAAGTGCTGACTCAATTCAAAACTGCCAGATAACGACCTTTGCCCTCACTGTGCTCCCCTTTCCTTTCTCCAACAGCACTGGACCTACTGAATCCTGGAAATAGAGATGAGTATTTGATCCTCATCTTTGGGGAAGAGAGACTTTTGGAGTGCATGTTTCTCTTCAGGATTCACAGGATACTCAATCCAATTATTCTTAATCTCTGTTTCTACAAGATGACATAATGATTCATGACTAGCAGGTAATGGTGATATCCTCTCAATTCAGAATTGGATTGCTACCCTTTGGAATTCTACAGATCCCTTATCTACACTGCTTAAGCCTGGAGGTTTCCTAAATCCAGTATGGTGCAATTTTACCTCTAGAGTCTATGCTAGGTTCTGGAGACCTCTTAGTTGTCTTCTCTTCTGTCCCTAATCAACTTTCTGGTTTTGAACCCAGTGTGATTTTCTTTCCTAATCTTACAATAAATAGTTTAGTGTATGCCATGACTTAGTCCAGTATTTCCCAAGGTGTGGAGCATGCCCTTTTAAGGAGAATGTATATGCAGATAAAGAACTAGCTGGGGTGCACACAGGCCTCTGAATTGTTTTCTAGAGTCTCAGCTTTTATTTTTAGTAAGTATCTAGCTGTTATAGTGGTGAAGAAAACCTTGAAAATGTGACCCAAGTGAAACTGAAGAGTGATATCTGCTCCAGTCTGCTGAGACCCTGGAACAAAAATTCTGATGGGTGAACTACCCCCATCCATTTTAATAGAATCATAGAAATGTAGGGCTGGAAGGGACTTCAGGAGGTCACCTAGTCCAGCCACCTGCACTGAGGCAGGACCAAGTAAACCTAGACTAGTCCAGATAGGTATAATTTCTGCTAACTCAAATGCTATTGATGGTATTTTAAACATCAAGCTAGTTAACTCATTCAGTGTTCATCACAGCATGTCAGAAAAGAAAGACTGCTACATATTATGAAGATCTGCACAATCTACTCTGAGTGACTAGCTGTTTTGGGTAGGCCTTTAACAGCTCTAGCATAGCTGATGGGAGGAGGGTGTCTGGTTTCACATTTTTTATGAGGGTCTCGGCGTTCCAAAGTTGGGGAAATACTGACTTAGCCAATAAGACTTTTGCCAGCTTCTTACATTATTTTCTTTGCAATGTGCTAAATGTGTCACTTGTCAGGGGACTTGCTGCATGGCCATACGCAGCACAAGAGGCAGCCAGCCCTTGCCTAGCACAGGGTGGGCTGACACAGTGCATGGCCGAATTATGCTCCTCAGAACAGAAGTAATGCTTGTGCCAATATCGGCTGCTTTGTGAGTACCAGCTGGCTAGCAGTGCACTAACCCCACTCATGTAGGACAGGTTTTAAGCACTTTGTGTGTGCATGGAGAGGGGGCAAGGACTTTAAAAGCTTACAAAAGCCTTCTTGGCTAAGCTATGGCTAACATTTGCTATAACATTAGGCTTGGAACCTAGCTCTGTCCTCTTTTCAGCCCGGGGCATGCTCCTTCATTTTAGTTCAATAAGCCTCTCAGGGTACATCTACACTGCGACTGAGAGGTGTGACTACAGCACAAATCAAAGCTAGCTTGATTAATAGCATCGAAGTCATGGCAGCAAGGGCAGCACTCGCTTGAGTGTGTACCCAGAGTCCTAGAGATGGACAGAGAAAGTGTGAGTCTGTGGTGGGGTGGCAGACACCCTAAATCAGGGGTTCTCAATCTTTTTCTTTCTGAGGCCCCCCCAACATGCTATAAAAACGTCATAGCCCACCTGTGCCACAACAACTCTTTTTCTACATATCCAGTAGATTAAAAGCCAGGGCCTGCATTACGGGGTAGCAATCAGGGCAATTCCCTGGGGCCCCACGCCCGAGGAGGCCACGCAAAGCTAAGTTGCTTGGGCTTCACCTTCAGTGCTGGGTGATGGGGCTCGGGGCCTTGGGCTTCTGCCCCACATGGAGGGGCTTGAACTTTCTGCTATGGGCTCCAGCAAGCCTAATGCTGACCCTGCTTGGCAGCCCCCCAAAACCTGCTCCCGGCCTCACAAAGGGCCCCGTACTCCTGGTTGGGAACTGCTGCCCTAGATCAAAGCTACCTTGGGTATGTCTACATGTGCTGCAATCACACCTCCTGATTGCAATGTAGACATAGCCCTAGAGTAGAGTACAACTTTGTGCCAAAGAGTTATTGTGTTTAGTGTTAAGGGGCTTGTTACATCATCTTTTTCCACTTCTACACCAACACAACAAAGGGTGGGATTAGCTCTATGTTGACATTTCTACAGCATTTCATGAAAAACACTCCAATACCCTACAAAAGCACTCCTGGGGTACCAGGAACACATAATACAATGGAGGCAACAAGTCCTGGGAAGGAGGGAAAGGAGTGCATGCATAGCAACCCCTTTGGCCAATGCAGCAGTGGTTTTCCACTTAAGGACACCATATCCAGTCCTTAGACACAGGACAATCATAACCTAGAGCTTTGAGCAGTGAGGTGGGAAAGTGGGAAAATGGAGGTGGGGAGATCTCTGAATGTCAAAAGTTCATGGGACCCTTCTGAGGAATAAACGGAGCAACTGAAAAAGTGTAAGCCATCTTCCTAGGAAAATATCTGCCCCAAATTAGTCAGAGACCATCTTCTGCTAATTAAAAAATAATATGATCCAATGGAAATGCCATCCTGGTAATTCTTTGTAAGGTCATTTTGATCTAGAATGATACATATACGTATTTTGAAAAGAATTCTAAATAAAAACCTTGGACGTTGCATTACACTTTCATGTTCAATCAAGCCCTCATTAATCCTCATGCTATCTTGTGTGAGGTAGGTGAGTGTTACTGTGATAAAGAAGTGAGGTGATTTCCTCAGTGACAAAGAGGAAGTCAGTGTGGGAGATAGGATTTGAACTCGGTAGTGGCAAATATCTACTCCCATGCACACTCTACTGGATTTTTTTGCCTCTAGAAGTTTCTTTACTGAGTAATAACCACCCTAGTCTTTAAAGTATTGCAAACTTCCATCCCTCCATGTTTTCCTTGCTGCTGATTTAATCTGTTTTTATTCTGGGGTTTTATCATCATGACAAATATCTGTATTTTAGAATCAAAATGTGAATCCAGTTTTGTAAGTTGGTCACTATTTTTCTCAGTAGTGATAATCACTCTTACTTTGTCACAGTTCTCTCACACCTGTAGGCAAGGAACTTTCAAGTGAAAGATTAACCCTAGTTATTAGCATTTTCAGAGAAAACAGTAGGGCCCTACCAAATTCACGACAATGAAAAACACATCACAGACTGTGAAATCTGGCCTCCCCCTGTGAAATCTGGTCTTTTGTGTGCTTTTACCCTTCATTATACAGATTTCACAGAGGAGACTAGCGTTTTTCATATTGGGGGTCTTGACCCAAAAGGGAGTTACAGGGGGTTTGCAAGGTTATGTTAGGTGGGTCGCGGTATTGCCACCCTCACTTCTGCACTGCCTTCAGAGTTGGGTGGCAGAGAATGGCGGCTGTTGGCCAGGAAAGAAAACATAATGCAAACAATAAGCAGATTTAAACACACACTAAACATACCAGGAGTCATCAGTCTTATGAGGCTCTACTAGGCCAAAGTCTCTCCAACCCTTCCACAAGGGTTGGGGCCCGCTTGGACAGAAGTTCCATTTGCTAGATCAGAAAGAAGGCCCTGATTCTGTTTGAAGCTAGCCTTTTATATCAAAAAGCCCTTTCTTTGCTGGTCTCTGGAAAACCCTGTTTGGAACAGTATATGCAAGCCTCCCCAGGGATGGTACCTCTGTGGTGGCATTTACAACCGAAGTGATTTATCTTAATCACCCCCTCGCCCCACTCTTTCTATTTCCTGGAGGAGGAGTGGTAACACTCCCCCCTGGAGCTTCATACAATTCCTGGCTCACAGTGACACAAACTTAATACAATATAGTCCCCGAAGATTTTTTTTTTAATTCTTACTATTATTTTCCACTCTACATTTATTGTGTTTTTATCTGGGAGGGTCACTTCATTTGGATACTGGTAATAATTTTGTTTGTGAAATATTTTTAAGGTTCCCAGAGGGCTCTGCCGACATGGAATCAAGAAATGATTCTTACAGCTACTCTAAATGGGGGATTTTTTTTTGGTATAGTTTGTAATAAGATTTTATTTGGACAGTGTTTAAATATTCTTGCCTGGTAACCCTGTGTTAATGCTTTCTAAAGTTACATGCCTGACCTGGATTTTATTCCTCCTTCTGTTATTTTGCTCCCAGAGGGTTCAAGTAATATAGCTACAAAAAAAAAAAATCAATCACTAGTATGCAGGCAAACTAAACTGACATGAGCTGTAATCTTTCAGATCACAAAAGCAAAATAGGGTTGAGCCTGGTCCGTATTGCAAACAGGAGACCTCAAGAAAAAAAGAAAGTACTCAATAGTACCGACATCTCCTTTGTGCACCAAAATGTGGATACTATTTTATTGTCTGTGTATCTCCTTCCTATTGTTTTGGTGACACTGCTTTTGCTCTCCCCTTTCTAAATACTGTTTTTCATACAAAAATAAGAACTTATATGCACAGAACTATATTATTACAACGTTAATGTTGAGATTTTAAATCAACAGTATGTAGAGAATAAGGAGTTAACTTTGTGTCTCTGTGTGTAGGCATTAAACCAGAGCTTTCACTATTGGCTAAATCCTAGCTCCATAGAAGGTAACAAGTATTGTGCTTTAGGCTTAAACGGGTTCATGAAGAACACAATTTTGTGACCACCAGTGAGCCAACTAGGACAAAGACAGCGATTAGAGTTTCTGGCCAAGTGGCCACAACTGTCTAATAATCCTTATGTCAACAAGATAACTCCTAAAGGCAATCAGTCCTGACAGCACTAAAAGAGAGGGAAAGCAAGAACCTCCTTGAATCATCATCAGTTTAGCCCCCATTATGATGCTCAAATTCCAAACAATGTAATATATCCTTAGTTTAACCAATCAATCTGCTTAAACCTCAGGCTCAAAAGGCCCTGTATCAACCCAAGGCTAGCCCCGTGTAAGCTTCTGCATAAGGAAAAGCCTGTGATTAGAGCTACATCCAAAGGTAGATAGATGCCTAATTATCTCCCAGGATCCTGTTCTGCTAAGAACAAGTCAGTGGGAGCTGCTGGGGGCTCAGCCCCTTTGCAAATTAGGCCACTGATTTTGATATCTAACTATGAATTTGGGATCCCAATTATAGGCACCCAATTTTCCAAATCTTGTCCTGAGTTTAGAATACTGCAAATGACATTTCTTTAGGAGATTTAATTCTTCCTTGTTAGATTATCCTCTGATAAAGGGCAAATCCTGCTTTTGGTGTTCTTTTTTAATTCTGGAAAGCAGCTCAAAGGTGGGTGACATTACAATCATGTTAGCCAACAATATACTACGTGCATGTAAATGAACACTGCCAAGACAGTAGGCAGACACTTGTAAATCCAAAGCTCATGATATAGCAGCATGTTTCTTTGTCACTTATAAAAGCAATTTTAGTTTACTCTCATTATCCACGGTTACTTCCCAACAGTCTACTTGTTAAAAATCTGAGGTGCTAATGTATACATAGCCTAATTTAGAAAATCTAGCAAGTTATTAACCCTAAGCAATGTAAGCCTATCTTTTCTGGTGATGTTGTCACTGTTTAATTTCCTGGAGATCATAAATTCAATAGATTTGACAGTGCTGCCCTCAGTAAGTAGGAGAAAATTTCCCTTTTTAATATCTCACCCTATTGATCATTTTCCCCTACCCGTGAAACTCTTTGTAAGCCATTTGGGCAATAAGATCATTACTAAACATGTCAACAGGTATGTGATTCAAATAGTCTTTTTGGGCAAACTAAAAAGAAAAAAGCAAAACAAAAAAAACCGCACACTCAGGATTTACTCACCTTCCTTTCTTTTTTCAATATCTCCCACCTGCAGAATTCTTACATTTCTCTGAAGGCTTTACATATCTGCAATACTGTTTCTCAGAGGAGACAAACTATCACTTTACTAATAGAACTTCTACTTACCTTCATTACTGAGAATTTATAGTAGTTATGCAATAATTTGAGAGTTGATCTGCATCCAAACAAGTAGTAATTTCTATACCACTTATTTTTCTGGTCACTGTACCTTATCTAAAGTTTGATTCTGCTCTCGGATACTCACATACACATCACCAAGGGAAATAATCTGTACGTTTGGGGCCTGATCCAAAGCCTGTTGAGCTGAATTGGAGTCTACCCGTTGACATCAGTGGGCTTTGGATCATGCCCTTGAGGAGCTAGAGGCAGCCTCCCACAATACAATTGCTTCACCGAAAAGCTGCCATCCTCATAAAAATCTCAGGAAAAGATACACGTCTAATATTTCTATGTTAGAGGATCTTGAAATTGGTACATGATTACTTATAGGGAAGAATTTTGACCTTTTCATATCTGTTTGTATAGTATCTCTGAACTTGGGAGTCTCAGCAACAAATATTGAGAATAATTTATTCTAGGCTTTTGCTACAAAATAAATGAGCAGTGCACACAAGCCTTCTCAGATCCATATTCAACTGGGAGCTGTCTGGCTACTTGTGATTTGACATCTGTCATCTACATAGGAAATACAAATGAACAAGCCAATCTTTGGAATTGTGATATTCCCAGGAGCAATGTTCCTAAACCAATGGATAGATTATATTTATCAATATATGTAGCTTTATCATTTATATAGAAAGGTGGCATACTCCAGTATAATATTTTATAGTGTGTGAACTAGTTGGAAGACCTCCTGGATTTTAGATGGGTTTCTATTTCAGGAATGTTAAGAATTAGTGTCAAGGTAGGTGAGGTAATGTCTTTTATTGGCCCAACATCAGTGGAAGAGAAGAGTTTGAGCTTCACAGAGATCTTCTTCAGGTCTGGGGAAGGTAACCGGAGTTACCAAGCTAAATACAAGTTGGGACAGATTGTTAAACTTAAGAGGTTCAAACACATCTTAAGGAGGTGTAGGAGACCACTTAAAACGAAGTGGGAAATTAAGAGTTATCAGGCAGTAGGGTATGTTATAATTGTTGTAATGAGCCATAAAACCAGTGTCTGTTTAGTCCATGTTTTGTAGTTTCTAGCAGAGTTATGAATTTAAGTTCTCAAGCTTGCTCTTTGAAGGTGTTGTGCAGGTTCTCTTTGAGGAGAAGTACCAAGAGATGAGATATGGAGTGACCACTTTGTGAAATGTTTTTCACAAAGATTTTAAACAATCTGTCCCAACTTGTATTTAGCTCAGACACTTTGGTACCTTCCCCAGACCTGAAGCAGAGCTCTGTGATGCTCAAAACCGTGTCCCTTCCACCAACAGAAATTGGTCCAATAAAAGATATTACCTCATCAACCTTGTCTCTCATATGCTGTGACCAACATGGCTACAACAATACTGCAAAAAACTTAGTGTCTCCATTCTAGGCTGTGAGCCAATATTCATAGATTTCTATGCAAGACAAACTTCTGTGGTCTGAGATCTAAGAAGAGACACTATCTAGACTCGTCACCAGCTGCACTAATTTGGCATACCAGTGCTGTTTTGATCTCTCTGGACTCATTAGTCATGCTCTGTTCTTCCTTATCTTGTGTAATTCTCTGTATGCCATGGATAATGTGAAAACTCATTGGAATTGAACCATTGTGTGGAGATCTTGCTTCAAAACACTGGAACCTGATTGTTCCCCAGAGAGAAAAACAGGAGAACATCCAGCCAACCTCATTTCTTTGCTACCTCTCTGAAAGCTCCTAGATTTGGGGCCAAATTCACTCATCACATAAGCAGGCATAACTAGTCCATTTGATCTGTTCTCCTGTTGTAGCCTCTTTCTGGTCACAGCTTTGGGATTTTTTTTTTTTTTTTGCTAACTGCGGTGTCTTTGAAGATTGTTTTTATTGTGCATTTTAGTAACAGGACAGTCCTTACTGGTCTGCATTCTTCCTGTTTTTTCATTAATGGCAAAATGTCCATTGATTTAAAAGGGGACAGGATTTCAGCCCATGGTTATAACTTCTAAATTGTCTGATCTGATGAAAATGTCCTGGAGTAAGGAATCCAGTGTCTGACAGTTTTTAAAGCTGCCCTTATCTCTACAGTGTTTATATGTAGTCTTGTCTTGGACCTGAATAATGTTCCTCAAATGATTCTTAATCCTAAATTAGCTCCACATCAGGACCACATTGTCATTAGGAACCAGCCTGGTTCCTGTAAATTGACTTTAGCACAATTGTCCTGAATGCAAAAATGAAAACCTGCTTAACTTCCTGTGGAACTACAATCTGATATTCCAGAATCTGTGCAAGTTGAACACCCACATCTGAGTAGAATCTACAGAAGTATGCTATACGGAAGTGCAGCTGAGACCAAGAAATTGTCTCAAGGAAGCATAATAGAAGATGTAAGACTTTTGATGCTTCTCTCAGAATCCACAAGGCAAAAATCTATGTCTGGTCTATGAAATCCATGATTTTTCCAATTCTCTCCACAGCTAGAAACTTTCTATTGCTCTATCAAACTTTGTGATAAGATGGGCTGCTGTGTTGAGCTGGAATTAGAGAACTCTTAGTATGATTAATAACCAGACGGACAGACAAGAGACCTGTCTATTGCTCTGCTGGCTAACTGGGTTGAGGGAGCACCCAGTAGAGTTTCCTTTTATCTTCAAAAGTTGCTTTAAAACATTACTAATTACTTATAAAAACTGAAGATGATGGAGTTAAGGCAAAAGAAGGGGCACAGAATTTCAGATTTCCCAAAAGATAAAGAAAGATTATTGCTGATATTGCTTAGCTATTAGAGCAACTCCAGGGAAAGCTGCAAATTTCCCTTCTATTATAGCTTGAGATTATTTTATTCCATCTGGAAGTAGCAGTGATTAATATACTACATTTGTTTAGCCACTTCAGATTTAGGGTTGTGCTTTTGAGGAGAACAACAGTGCAGGGAGTCCATTCCATGAACCTCTCCAGCTTGGAAACAGTTGTGACATCTGTAAATTGAAGGCAGGATATGATAGTCAGGGAAATGTTTATCTTTTGGAATTGTTCAGTAAGAGTGAATGTATTACATGAGCACTGGAAGGAGAGAGAGACTAATTGATTGTATAATCCCTGCTTGCCACTGCTACTATTCATAGGTCCATTATCGTGGTTTGTATGCATCATTCTTCCTGATGCCTGATCACAGTTAGAAACATACTCTGTTAATTGCTGAGAGCCTGAATGAAAAGAATGACGGAAGATAAACGTACTCCTGGAACTGCAGAAACTAGGGAAATATCACCTGTAGGATGACGGTTCATGAAAGAAAAGATTTATGATCACAATAGTGGATACAGGGACAAAAAGGCACCAGAATTCAAAGAAAGCCTTTTGGAGAATGCTACTTCTCATTTAGTGAGGAAACTCACCTCGTTCCTTTCTGAAGTATACAGGAGTTGTTTTGCTGTGTTGTGAGTTTTTTGCTTATATCAATAGTGGGATATGAGAAATGGGGCAACCAATATTACCTTATTTCTCATATTCTAGATTTTAAAACCAGAAGGGACCACTATGACCATTTTTTCTGATCTTCTTTATAACACAGCCTATAAAATTTCATCAAGTGGCTCCTACATCAAGCCAATAACTTCTATTTGAGCTACAGCATATCTTTTAGAAAGACATCCATGATTTTTCCAAGTGAAATACATATACTGTAACTCAACAGGATTATGTATTTTCTGGTCACATCATCCTTTTTATACATATTACAGTAAAAGTCATAATTACTGTGCTATTCCATGCTATGTAAAGAAATTACTAGGCAATCCGAATGAGCTATATGGTAGGAGAAAACTGAATACATCTAGGCGTAGGCATGTGTTAAACTATTAAGTACATCTTATAGATATCTTACTCATAGCAATACGTTGTGCAGATATACACATCCACTTCTCTGAGTTATTCACCGTTTTCAAAAAAGAGCAGAATTGGGTCAACTTTCAGCATTGTTTTGTACATCAACGAATCCCCCCCCACTCACCTCCACTTTTATATATGAAGGTGAGTTTGATTTTAAATGTCTTTTTCCTTGGACTATAATGGTAACTTGATTCTATTAGCTCTCTTTTTAAAAGCGGAGTCTATAGTTAAAATAATTGTTTGCAACTCCACTGCTGTATTATTTATATGACCATTATTATATTAATAATGTGTACTAGCAATATTATGGTTTGACACAGAAAAGAATTATTTCTTTATTTTAAAAAAAGACAGTAACATAACAATTAGAAAAACTATCCTTCAGAGCACAAATCCCACCCCCAAACAATCAAACCACAATAGTTCCTCCCATCAGCCAGTCATAAACCGTAACTACAACTACCTTTCTGTTTGGGGAATTCTTTACTCCAGGACCAACAGGTACCAACTGAAATAGGGCCCAGTTCTTGTCCTAGCAAAGTGAATTACAGAACTCCTCTTGACTTCAAAGGGCACAGCATTAGGCCCATAGAAACCATGTCCAAAACATAACTCCATCAATGTAGAATGCCAACCCCACCTAATAACCAATTTTAAAAAATCCAAACAATTGTAGTCCTGCTCACCAAACACTCACTCTTGAACACTGAACATACGATAAAAAACTAAACAAAAGTAAAATGTATTATTAGCGTCTTATTAGAAATTTGTAAGCAGGGACAAACTATCGTAACCTACCTCTGGCTCTATTTATCTTTGACACTTATGAGTTATGAAAAGTTGTATCTAAATCATGAAATACTGCCATAACAGATTACATGATGTGATGTATTCCCAAGTGTGATGGTATATACACCCCATGCTGGCCTGGCAACCAAGGCAGCAACAACCTGTCATCCCTGACTGGCAGCCTCACTGCAGCTGGGAGAATAAAAGAGCTGAGAAGCAGAGGGGTGGGGCAGCTGCCAGAGAAGCAATAAGACTAGAGAAGTAAAATCCTGTCAGCAAACTGGTGAGAAGCTGCCCAGAGACAACACCCCAGAGAAGGGATGACTGGATCTACAGGCTGGAAAAGCCTACAGAACCAATAGAGGTCAGAGAGTGCTCAGGTTCAGCAGAATGAGTTGTAAAGAACTGATTCTGCCTGCCTGGTTTAAGGGCCCTGAGCTGGAACTCAGTGGAGTGGGGGCCAGGGTTCCCCTACTAATCCCTTAACAGAGTCCTAAGAAAGAAAGGTGTCTCCAGACCCCCTGAGGATCGAGACTACCTAATCCCGCTAAGTACAAAGGGAAATGCATACACCTCAGAAGAACTGAAACTAACCCAGAATAGGACTACCATAGAGACTCAGGCAAGAGGGGGTTACTGACTGCCCCATTAGACTGAGCAGATTCTGGGAATGCCCAAAGGGGGATGCTGACATATTAGCACACCCAGCTCACATCTAGGTACACCAGAATAATGGGTACCAATTCCACTTGAATTACTGTTATAAAATAGATTCCAGTAAAACCTAGTTTTCATATGCCCATAACTTTCTTAAAAGACTTGCCATTTGATCTGAAATGTTCCACATTCGGTTTCCATCTGTGGGAGATATTTTTTAAATATTTGAACAAAATCTCTTCAACTGTTTTATAGTTATGGGAGAATGAAAAAGTACATAGTTTCTATTGGTATCAAATTCTAACTTTTTTTTAGACAGTTACAACAAAAAGGCTGAAGATGAACTTTAAAACTTGGATTAGACACAGCGTTCACTGAAGACTAGTGCTTTACTTGACTTGAGGTACAAAAATGTAAAACAATTGTAAGTTAAAAAATACACTTAGTATGCTTACTGGACAGACTAAGATTTCAATAGCGCTCAGAGTCTCTGCCTTTTGTACAGCCTCATGGTACAGTCCATCTGCCAAGCTGTGGGTTCAGGGTCTGCTTCTTCCGATCCGCTCTTGGGGCAGTTTGCATGAGGAAGAGATTAAGTAACTCATAAAGACAAAGAAAAAAATCTCTTCCAAAATAATGACTTGACACCAATGACATGGGAAAACCATGAGTTCAAAAAATAAAACCCTGTATCTTGCAATATTACCTATCTTCCCAGGCTTCCATATCGTCATCATGATACCAAAATATATAATTATTTCCCCCAAACTATCATGTGTACACATATATATGTTCATTTGTCTCTCCTCCTCTTCCAATCTGAAGTAATGTGTGTGTGTTATTGAGGGAAGGATAGATTGAAGAAGTGTATTTTTCCTTTTGCTCTTGAAGGTCAGAATTATCCTGATTTCTTTTGGGAGGGAGTTCCAAATTTGTTCTCCACTTGCTGAGAGAGCTCCACCCCCTGCACCCATAAGATTCACTGTTGACACTGACAGTTCTGTGGAACACTGCTGTCATGGTGATCATTTGGGGGAAGATGTTACCTTTAGTAACCTGTGCCAGTTTCAAGCAGGGCTTTAAGATAAGGACCAAGTGGTGCCAGAATGTCAATGGCTGAAGGGACTCACTAAATCCTCCATTTCATAGTGATTTGATGGAGTTATCTGCAAGGACTGCTTAGAGTTTTATGAGGGCGATAACCTTCTGGAGATGGGGGTAAGGGACATTCTGGTTACTCTTCTTGCTTGGAAACAGAAAAGGCTGAGTGTATCCTGTGTAGATCCTGAGATTTCCTGCAAGAAACTGAAGATGGACTATGTGGAGAGGAGGACTTGGACCATTGAATCAGAGGTCTTGTCAACATGGAAGTTGGAATATCACAGGACAATACTCTTGGAAACTTCATTGCCATGTCAGAGAACGTCTCCATCAGTTTCAAGGGGAAACTTACTTTTTGGTGGTCTGGACATGAGCAGGTTTTCTGTGTTGCATGGTGTATGAATTTACAGTAGCTCAATGTTCTCAATGTTTTTATTTCTAGGTAGCCTCACTTGCATTCAATCCTGGACTGGAATAGGATGGTTATTTCCCTTCAGATGTGCCTTGTATGTATCTATGTCTGCAGTAACGAGTAGCTTGCAGGAATTAAGTGAGCTAGCACTGGGCCTGCAGGATCATTAAGCTAGATTTCTGTGAAACAGACAAAACTAGTGGCTTCTTCTGTGATGAAGTTGTGGATGATGACGTGCTTCTTGACCACTGCATTGATCTGCAAGAGCTGGAGGCCCTAGTGTTTGTATTTGCTTATGTAAAGAGGCTGTTGTAAGATTAGATTTCATTTTCTGCAGTTGTCCATCTTATTGGCTTCTTAGGGGATGGTTTGCACGTCCTGTAGGTTTTTCTTCCAGATAAGAATTGAACTGGAAATTCTAGGATCTCACTGCATTCTTCATTCTATAACTTCAAATTCTAAACTTACCTTTAAAGGAATAAATTTTCTGGCTTTTTCTCTTGTGAACGTACAGGCACCACAGTATAAACATATGTTATTTCCTGTTGCCATATCAGTTATTCTAATATGTGCTTCCAAATATGTTTGCTCTAGCCATGTAATGACAATTTTGTCAAATCAGTGGAGAAGACTGTTTCTCACCTGAGAGATTTGAGGGCAACCTAGCTTCAGATTATATATATTTCATAAATAATCCTTGTAATTTTTGTAATAAATTCTCCTGATAGACAAATCTAATAAACTTTAATGGTCCTCATCGTAGTATTAAATTGGTCTCAGTCCTCAGTGATGCTGAGTTCATAACCTGTTTCCTCATTAGACTGGGACAGATTTCTGGCTCCTCTGTCTCATCTGTTATTAGAAAAATCTCTTCCTCATGTACAACAGAGATGAAGCTTGATTAAAATTTAGCTTTAAAATTCACCTAAGCTATCCCCCAGTAAATATTAAGCTATCAAAATCTTTCTATACATACTGTATTAAGGTTAATAACCTGCCCACACTTATTTTACAAATATTTTTAACAATTTGATTGTTCCAAAAGACTCCAGGTTCAATGGCATATACATTTTTAGATCTAATTATGGTTTTAGTTGTAATTTTTTTCTAGCCTACCCAAACCATCATTTTAAGTATCCCAATTATTTGTAATAGCTATTATAGTCCTTAAGTACCTTTCCTTCATAAGTACATAGCATGTTCAATTTTTCTACTTCCTTTCTCAGTTAATTTAATTGAGTGGCAGTCTCATACAATCTAGCTTCAAGAGTGCTATCTTACTTTATTATATTTGGCCCCACTGATGAAATGAAGTCGTTTTCTTTACTCTGTATTTGACACCAGACCAATTATTGTATTTTAAACTGCATGGAGAACTGGTGATAGTTGTACAATTTAACATCCTTTTGTTATATCATCACCCAAAAAAGACCTCTATTGTAAAAAAATTCTCTCCATAATACAGTACAAGTACTCTAAAACTCTTTAGTCCACCTCATCAAACAATGAGATGGTTGGAAACATTGTAATGTTAACTACTGTACAAAATGGAGGAGATCACGTCAGTTTTAAAGTGAATGGAAAAGTAGTATTAAAGATTCTCCAAATGCAAGCTCCTTCTCCACCTTTCTAGTTTACTGAAGACAGCCAGTTAGCATTCATAGCTTCTCCTCACTCTGACAAATGTTTTGATAGCAAGATAACCTGGACTTCTCTCTCAATAAATATTCTAGCTCTTCAGTGGTGATTGAAAATGTTGTAATAACTGCCTTGCATTGGATTCAATGTACAGGGCTTCATACTTTCCAGCTTGAAGGTCACTAAATGAAAAATAATTCACTATCTTTAAAAGTCAAAAAGTCCCAAATTAGTTTCAAAATTACCCTTAAAGTAGCTATGTATCGAAATTCAACAAGCCAACACGTTCTTTATAAGCACTCAAGGAGTCTTCTCCCCACACTACAGGTGCATAACACATAATCAACAGTGAGAATTACATGCAGGCCTGGAGGGAAAAATGGACCCCTAGAAATGGACATCACAGCAATTACAGTATTGCAAGTAATTAAGCAAATGGACAGTCCAATTTACTCAACATAGTGGGCATGGTTGCCAGTTTTGGTTGAATGTATTCCTGGAGATTTCACCACATGACAATCTTTAATTAAAGATTAGTTTTTAATTCCTGGAGACTCCAGGCCAATCTTGGAGTGTTGGCAATTATAACAATGGTTGAAATCCTGGCCCCACTGAAGCTGATTATAGTTTTACCATTGACTTGAACTGGGTCAGGATTTTATTCAAGAGGCAAAGTTTTCCAGCCTTAGATCCTGCTCTGAAGTCCACTGGAGCCAGTGGAAAGATCCCTATTGAATTCAATGGACTCTGGATCTGTAGAGCCCATTCCTATAAGTGCTTCCTGTGCAGAGCTCTTGTTGAAGCCAATGGGAGTTGGGCAAATGGAGAGTTTGTAGCCTCTGGCCTTTAATAGAATCATAAAAATGTAAGGCAGGAAGGGACCCTGAGAAGTCATCAGAAACAGTGCCCTGCACTGAGGCTGGACCAAGTAAACCTAGATCATCCCTGACAGGTGTTTGTCCAATCTGTTCTTAAAAGCTTCCAGTGATGGGGATTCCACAACCTGCTTTGGAAGCCTATTCCAGATCTTAACTACCCTTATAGCTGGAAAGATTTTCTTAATATCTAATCTAAATCGTCTTTGCTCTAGATTAAGCCCATTACTATTTGTCCTACTTTCAGAGGACATGGAGAACAATTGATCATCAACCTCTTTATATCTTATTAATATATTTGAAGAATTATCAGGTCTCTCCTCAGTCTTCTTTTCTCAAGGCCAAACACGCCCAGTTGTTTTTAATCTTCCTAATAGGTCAGATTTCTAAACCTTTTAGTTGCTTTCCTCCGGTCTCTCTCCAATTTGTCCACTTCTTTCCTAAAGTGTGTCCTCCTGAATTGGACATAGTACTCCATCTGAGGCATCACCAGTGCAGAATAGAGCAGGACAATCATCTCCCATGTCTTACATACAACACTCTTGTTAATATACCCCAGAATTATATTAGCCTTTTATGTAACTGCATCACATTACTGAGTCATTCAATTTTTGATCCATGATAACCCCCAGATTCTTTTCAGCAGTAGTGCCTCCTAGCCAGTTACTCTCATTTTGTGCCTGTGGCATTTGATTTTTCCTTCCTAAGTGAAATATTTTGCACTTTTCTTTATTGAATTTCATCTTGTTGATTTCAGACCAATTCTCCAATTTGCCAACAGTGATTTGAATTCTTAATCCTGTTCTCCAGTGTGCTTGCAACCCCGCTCAGCTTGGTGTCATCCACAAATTTTATATCCGTATTCTCTACTCCATTATCCAATATTATTAAATATTGAGTAGTATCAGACCCAGGAATGATGTCTGCAGGACCTGACTAGATACGTCCTCCCAATTTGATAACGAACCATTAACTTCTCTTTGAGTATGATCTTTCAATCAGTTGTGTACCCAGTGTGACTTAACAGCATCCCAATGCAAGAAGGCCATGGCTCACTGATATCTGGATGAAGTGGGTATTCACCCATGACAGCTTATGCTCCAATACGTCTGTTAGTCTATAAGGTGCCACAGGACTCTTTGCCGCCTTTACAGATCCAGACTAACACGGTACCCCTCTGATACCTGGTATTTGGTAGTGAGTTTCAACTGGCCTGACCAGTTTTGGGTACCCCAACTCACTAACATCTTAACCTTTATCTAAAAGGTGCTGTGTATGATATCACTAGAAAGCTAACATACAGATCATTAATACTGTTGTGCAGTGTATGTACAGAAGACAAATTCAAAACTACAACCTATTGGGAATTATGTTCTTAAAGTGTGGCAGCCATGCAGGGCTGAAGTTATAACACCCTAGACAAAGGAATGTGGTTTTGCTACCTGGAAGAGACAATGGGCATACATTTACATAAAAGGCAAACAAAACCATCAAGCTAACAAGGGGGGGTGGGGAGATTGCAGGGCCAGATCAATTTGCATTTTAATAAATACCAGTGGGAGAAGAACCCAGCATGAAAACTTCCTTCACCAGGAGACTCCATGTCGCCTCCTCGCAGCTTGAATAAATTTTACCTGGGGGGGGTAACATTCAAATGAATCCATTTCAAAGGTTCACTGGACTATTAAAGAGGGGCAAATAATCCCAAATTATCTTTCACTGCAGAAGCCAAAGGAACCAAGCACTTTGGACTTCATGGGAGTTCCTGACATAAGGGGTGGTCAGCCATCTTGCTGGAAGGTACTTTGAAAAAAAAAAAAGGCTGTAGCTTGCTGTGTGAAATCTTAGCCACTATAAAGGGTTTTCACTTTTAATTGTAAGCATTTCTAACTCTATCCTTCATACCTGAGCTCACATAAAATCCTACCTCCTTTTGTTAATAAACTTGTTTTACGTTTAAAAAAATTAACCCAGTGCTGTGTTTGAATTAAAATGTTAGTTAACTTCACTTAGTGATAAACTGTGCAGTTTGTCTCTTTAGAGGGATAAACAAACCTTAGTATTGTTCTGAATAGTCCAAGAAAGGGCTGGACATTGCAGAGCACATGGTTTGGGGGAAAATTTGGGACTGGAGAAGTTGGGTTATCTTGCCAGGTGTAACTAAGGCTGGTGGAGGCCAGAGTGTGTCTATGGAGTAATAAGCATGCTGCTGGACTCAGCACTGCTGGTCCACAGCCACTCAGTGCATCCTGGCTGGGAGCATTCAGACAGCAGTAAAGCATTTTAAGGCGCCCTGGGTTACTGGGCAGGTGATGACAACCCCTCACTGGTCTGGATTGTACCCTAGAATGTGACACCCATTTTATATTAATTTCAACTAGACCACATTTCTCTAGTTTACCTATGAGAATGTCATGTGGGACTGCATCAAAAGCCTTACTAAAATAAAGATATTGCGTCTGCTGCTTCCCCCTCTACTGCTTCCCATCATGAACTACACCAGTAACCCTGTCAAAGGTAGGGTGGTTTGGCATTATTTGTTTTTGACAAATCCATGCTGGCTATTCGTTTTAACTGTATTACCCTCTCACAAACTGTTTAATATTTGTTCTAGTAGCTTTCCAGGTATCAAAGTTAGGCGGACTGGGTCCTCGTCGTTCCCCTTTTTTAAAGGTAGGTACTATGTTTGTCCTTCTCCAGTTTTTTGGAACTTCACCATCCTCCCTCAGTTCTCAAAGATAATTGCTAATGGTTCCAATATTGCTTCGGCTAATTCTTTAAGTACCCGACAATGAATTTCATCAGGCTCTACTGACTTAAATATAGCTAACATCTAAATATTCTTTAATCTATTATTTCCCTATTTTGGCTTGCTGTCTTTCTGTGTTGTTAATACAGTATTAATGGTGTTGAGTATCTGGTCACCATTAACCTTTTCACAGAAGACTGAAGCAAAAAAGCCATTAAAGATGCATCCGATGAAGTGAGCTGTAGCTCACGAAAGCTTATGCTCTAATAAATTTGTTAGTTTCTAAGGTGCCACAAGTACTCCTTTTCTTTTTGCGAATACAGACTAACAGGGCTACTATTCTGAAACCACTTATTGCAGGATTCCCTTTTTATCTTCAGGTCATTAAAGAGCTCCTGATGTAGACATACTGGCCTCTTACTATTCTTCCTGTTTTTCCTTCACATCTCGATAGTTTGCTACTATGCCTTTCATACTGTCTCCTTGAGAAGCTGCTAGCTTCTCCTGAACTCCTTTTCCCTTAAATTTTCTTCCCATGAGACCTTACCAACCAGTTCTCTGAGTTTAAGTTTGCTTTTTTTGAAATCCATTGTCCTTTTTCTACTGCTCTCACTCCTTCTTTCTTCAGAATAATGAAAATCATGTAATGATCACTTTCACCCAAACTGCCTTCCACTATTTTAAAAACAAAACAAAAAAATCCCCCCAAAACCATAGTAATAGGAAAGCTTTATCATGTAGTGAGAGCACCAATTTTTTCAATAGATTGGTCTTATAGTTATTCATACAAAAAGTAACTTCAGTATAAATTGACAATTTTAAAAAAATATTTACATCTCAGCCTAAATGATCTGGATGTTTAAACGAGAGTACCTACGCTGCTGGTCCTAATTTAAATACATATCAAAAAATCCTTTATTATAATAAATAACCAGAAAGTAATGGAGAAAAGAAATTGGTTAGCACTTCTTTGCAAATTAGAACAAGTGCATCCAAGAGGTATTGGGTATAATTTATTCCAGTTACCCAATAGCAGGTCTCCTAGAAGTTTGGGATGGAAAAGTGCTACTGGGCACCTAGTCAATTCTACACCAGACCAGTAGTTGCAAATACAAGATTTTTACCAACAATGGTTTTGATTATGATAGAGCTTGGAATCACCATGCAGAAAGGAGTACAAAGATATTGAACTTCTGTGTGATGTGACAGGAGGAGAAATGCAATTAAGCTGGGGTATTAGGCATTATCCTCCTAATTGAGTGGAAGACTGAAGCCACTTGCACATCCAGTTCCTTACTTTCTGGTTGTATCAATTGAGACATTTCCAGTAGACATAGAGAAGTGTCGGTAACATTGTACCAAACACTGGTAAGACCTCATTTGGAAAATTGTGTGCAATTCTGGTCACCTGTGTTCAAGAAAGTTGAATTCAAATGTGAACAATCTGTAGATGTAGGTCTAGAGAAGAGCCACGGGGATCATCGGGGAATGCAGGGTCTGTTTAACGAGAAGAGACGACAAGAGCTTGGCTTGTTTACATAGCAAAAAGAAGACAGAGAGGCTATTATTACTCTCCATAAATACATGGGGTAGGAGGAGGCAAACACCAGGGAGGGTGAACAGCTATTTAAACTAAAGGACTATGTTGGCACAAGAACAAATGGGTATAAACTGGCCATGAATGAATTCAGGCTGAAAACCAGAAAAAGGTTTCGAACCATCCAAGGAGTGGGGTTCTGGCCTCCCGGTAGGAGTCATGGAGGCAAACAACTTAATTAGTTTTGAGAGAGAGCTGGACAAGTTTCTGAGTGGGACTGTAAAACAAGACTGTTTGTGATGGAGGAGACAGGGTTTGGCAGACCTGCTGTCCCTTCCTGTTTATGTATTATGTTCCTATAGCTCATACTTCAGGGGTTTAGCTGGTCACCTATTGGGGGCCAGAAATTGAGTTATTTATTTATTTGGTCTCCTTCCTCTGAAGCATCAGAAATGGACACATCTGGAGATGGGACACTGGAGAGGATGGGAATCTGAGGGGCACTGAGCTCTCTCTCTTTTACATGCTTGGCTGGCTGATGCTCAGAGTATAACTGGTCGCCATATGTGGGGTTGGGAAGCAATTTTCCCCCACGTCAGATTGGCAGTGACTTTGTTTTTTCTTTTGCCTTCCTCTCTAACATGGAGTCACTTGCCAGGATAATCTGGGCATATCTCAATTAATTCCCTGCCATTGCAGTGACTTCATTCATTAGTGCACCTCAGTTCCTCCTATTCTTTGCCTGTGACACATATTTTAGTGTCCCATGGGCTGTAATGTTTTGGGCTAATTTTGGTTGTTGGTTTTAGTATGGGCATGCTCGGTGGTGTTGGTGACCTGTGATATACAGGATGGTGGTACCTTTTGTCCTTAAACTCTCTGACTTTGAGTGCAAAGCGTATAAGAGGTGGGCAGTAGGCTGACAATGGGTGTTTCTGTGTTTAAGGAGAGACTGGTTTAAATGTCACTCTTAATATACAGATGATTCCCTCTTAGACCTTAATAGCACTGTATGGAGGATGGCAATTCTATTTCTCAAAAGATTAAGATTTTGAAATTTTGCGTTGTTTCAAATTGGAATGAAACCGAAAATTTCAAAATTCTTTAGGAGGGAAAATTCTGGAAAAAAATAATTTCAGGTTGATTGAGCCTTTTTTCCCAATTTTGACTCCCTAGTACCAGTTTTGTATTACATTATAGTATGTAATACAAAAAAATTGAAACAATTGTTTCAAAACAAAAATTGAAACCTTTCATTACAAAAAATGTTATGATGGGACATTTTGACAGTATGAATTTCCCCCCTCCTCCACTCAATTTTCTTCCAAAACAAATTCTGGGAAGAACCACCCAATTTTGCTCAGCATTTAGATTTCAACGGAACAGTATTCTCCAGTGGAAAATGGTTCTGTCAAAGTTTCTCTGACTAATCTAGAACTTCAGCTTTTATGCAGGAGTAACTGGGCAGCTGCACAGTAGCCATCTAATCATTGTAGGATTGGGCTCCCTTGTGTTCTCAGGATTACTCACGACTCTTCACCTATATGTGCAGCCATCTACACCTGCACCACACTGATCAAGCTCAGTCTATTTTTTTGAGATTGTCTCAATCTGAGTTTGAATATCTCATTGAATGGGGTGACCACAACTTCCCCTAGAAGCTATTACACAGTCTAACAGATCCCACTTTCAGGAAAATGTTCCTGATATTCATCTTAAATTCTCTTCCTTAATTCATCCCATTATAATGACCGCCATGCCAATCCTCTTCCCTCAATACAAGCCACAATGTAGTCAGGTGTTTGCCTCCCTCAGATATTTGTAGACATTTATATTGTCCACCTATAATTGTCACTTAGCCAAAATATACATTTAATTATATTAATTTTAATCTCATAAACCAATCCTTCCAGTCCTCCAATGATTTTGTCACTCTTCCATGATTTTCCTCTAATTTGCCTACATCTTTCAGGTATGGAAGTCCTAGATGTAGAGAAGGTATTCCAGATGTGATCCATGATATCATGCCTTTGCATAATAAGCACAACATTGCATTAGCCTTTTTAGATGCATACTGTATTATAAACAAACACTGAGGGTCTGATTTGCAACTATATTACTCTTGTTCTACACATGAGTAACTGAATTTGATGGCATTACACTGGTGTAAAACTGAACAGTAGTGAATTAGGCTCCTCATTTACAGTCCATTGTCACCCTCACAACTTCTATTCACGTTATTACTCTCCTTTTACCCTCCTTTCACCCTCCTCTTGAATATATACTGGACCAAAAACTCTTCCCTCAGATACTTGTAGTCACTGATTTAACAGGGGTCAGTGCATATGTATCTGTAGGTGGAATTTAAACCATTTTGGATTATTTTCCCACAGATGTAATGAAGTAATATCTCATCATAGTAATTCTGCATGCAGAATCTCATTTTTCTCTGTATCAAGTGGAAAAAATATTCTTCCTGCACTTAAGACCTGATCCAAAGCCCAGTGACATCAATGGGAGTCTTTCCATTAACGTTAATGGGTTTTGGATCACATCCTAAAATAGTCCTATAATAATGTTGCTGTGAGCTGTTAAATATTTGCTGCATTTGGTCCTTGAGGAAGCTGCATTTCACTGATGGGATGAAATGATTCCTGTACATAATTTATGAATCAGGTTGTTAAGTTGTTTTTTTTAAAAAAAAGGGTATAAAATGTAAGTTTATTATTGTCATAATTTAATGCCATCATATGGCAGAAAAACATAAAGAGATTTTTAAACCTTTAACAATAACTAATATTTGTGCTACAGACAATGAGCTGTGCAGTTCATAGGATACAGATTAATTCTATCCATAGCCTCAACATGTGCTTTTGGAACCGTATCTTTCCAAGTGTTTCTACTGCCAACTTTAAACATTATAAAAACAGACTGTATAGAGCTATGCGAATGCCCTGTGAGTAGAGGAGTACACCTGACAAACTAACACCTATTCTACACTTCACAACAGGAAAACAAATTTTAATCTTTACCAGGCTGAAAATGAATAAATGAGTCCCCGCGTTCTGCAGTGAGGCACTGTAGATGAGAGAAGTTTTTTTCCATGCAACAGATTCACTGTGTATGTCTACACTGCAGCTAGGAACGAGCCTCCCAGCCCAGGTAGACAGACTCATGCTAGTGGGGCTCAAGCTAGCCTGTGCTAAAAACAACAGTGAGGACACTGCGGATCTGGTAGAGACTCAGAGTACCCACCCAAGCTCAAGCCCACCTGAACCTCGAGGCTTGAACTCACAGAAAACATTGAAACCTACTGGATCTATACCATACCTGAAAGCCAGTGCTGTTAGGAAAAAAACAAAGCATTTTCCTCAAACAACCCTCCTGCTTCTTAATGAAGTAGTAATGCATGTTTTTTTTCCTCACAGAATTAGCTGCAACTAAAAAGTGACGAGAGAAAGAGTCCAGAGGGGAGAACAGAAGGTTTAAACCCCCTAAAATAAACATTTAAATGAACTGATTGCATACCATATTATTAATAAAAATACATTGAGTAAGGACTTTTATGAAAGCTTGTAATATTTTAAACGTATTCATTATGAGATATGTATACAGGCTATAGGGTGAGAATTTATGCATTTCTATATAGAAAACTGTGCTCATAAACTGTGGTGCAACTTCAGCTCCATCTCACAGGAGCGGGGTGAGCAGTCAAGGGCACCTCCCAAACCAGTTGTTAACATGAAACTGGCTTCAAGTTGTCCAGATCAGGAAAAGACAATAGTGGACAATTAGAATGAATGAAAAGACATTGAGACAACTGGCTCCCAGAATTTCAGGTAAAGCTTTCCACGTCTCCTGGCATGGACGAAGGGAAGCCATGAATTATGATAATATAAAGAAGCTGTGTTGCTCAAGTTTCAAATTATATCAGAATTATACCATTTAATGTGACATTTTCAGGTCCACACAGACTAGTACAAGGTTCAGTCACTGCCCGCCCTGTAACTTTGGGGGCCTTTGTGCTGTGCAGCTGAGATTCAGTTCCCTCACACAAGTAGCCAGCCCACAAGCACAAGGTCTCACCCTGGCTCTCACCAGCCTAGTTACACTTTGCAGGGTGATACCAACAGCCCTTCCAGTCCTGGGTTTCCTCAAATCCATCCTCCCTGAGTTCTTAATTATGAGACACTTGGACCTTTTCCCTCTGGTTCGTGACCCCTGAAGATGGGACACCAGCCTCCCCAACCCCCCCAGTTATCAGCTCACTTTGCCACACACACTCCATGCAGTTTGCCCACCAGAGACCTGCTTGGGATAAAAATTAACAAAGTTTACTTAATAGAAAAATCACTGATACAAAGATGAAATCGTAAGGGAAAGCAAACATACACAAGTTACACAGAAAACAGATGCAACCTAAGATTTTTCACTTTCATATTAGATAAAATTCCCTTTTTAATGTGCTAGTTATTGCTTAAACCAGTTTCCCAGCATACCGCTAGCTCTGAGGGGTTCAGCATTCACTGACAGCCTCTCACTTCAAGACTGAACTCCAAAGTTCTGTTCAAATCTCTTCCATTTTAAAAGGGGTTTGTTAAGGAGTATTTTTCCTCAGTCACTACAGATATTCAAAGCAGGGAAAACTCCCTCCTGACTTGATGGTTGAGAGCTGGGATGTTCTTTTCAATTTTGAGTTGTCTCAATGTCTGTTAACCCTCACAGTTCACCTTTGTCTTTTCTTGGGCTGGACAAGGGAGAGTCTATTTGAAGCCAGTTTGACGTTACCAGCTCGTTTGGGAGCTGCCCTTCCCTGCTTGACTGTTCACTGTCCCACTCCAAGGTGGAGCTGAAGTTGCACCGCAGTTTATGAGCACAGATAGCTTAGTGGCTAGGAATGCTATTACATTTCTAGGGGGTCATAAATGCACTAAATGTCTGAAACTTTGCAGAGTAAGAAGTGAATACAAGCCTTGCGGGTGTGTTTGTCAGGAAGGTAGGGAGTCCACAGACACCCTTCCCCAGAAAAATAATTTGATAGGTAGATGGCACTTTGTGTAGTCTAATGCATTCTGAAGGCAAAATACCTGGCAGGATTACCCAGGCAGTGTGTCCTGTTCAATTCAGACAGTCACACTACTGATGAAGGACACCAAAATCTAACACCAGCCTCCCCTGCTGCAACACTGGCTAGTAACCTATATACAAAGAATGGGGGTTGTCAGCATTCCATTTCCTAGGTGGCATGTGCCCCTTTCCCAATCGGCATGACTTGGCATCTTTATTGACAGTCACTGAGGACAAGTGTCTCGCTAGAGAAGCCAAAAGATTTATGAATGAATACTGAGTTTCCCTTTTAACCTACAAGGTAATTCGTTTAGCTTAGGGTTGTGGCATGTTGATAGGGGTGGGGCAGTGTGAGGAAGTTTGCTCTGCAGCTTGCTGTCATGTACCCTGTTCTGTCAAGAAATGAAGGACTTTTATTTGCAGAGTTATGAACCAGCTTGTTATCATTAGTAAAGGATAATTGGTCTTGTAAAGACAATAAATGGAACAAGTGTTTAAATCTCAAAAATAGAACCCAACAACAAGGACAGTCCTTATATTTTTGCCTTATAAAAATACACAGAATAGTCTGTTATTCTTCAAAGTATATTCGCTTTGCTTCTAGTCAAAATAAAAATCAGAATCATGGGACTAGGAATCTGAGATTGTTTGAAATATGCAAACACCATGCAATTCTGAATAATTTTCTTGTTAAAAAAATTCACATATATATTAAGTCATTCTTAAGAAATGGAAATGAAAACACTGTACTGAAGACACTGAATTGTAATGTTGCTTTTCTCTCTTCTAGGCTTAAATGTTATTATCTCTGATTACAGACTTAGAGCAATTTTTGCTCTTTTTGTCCCTCAACTGTACTGTTTTTACAAAGAGGTTTAACAAAAAAAAAGTTAATGTTTCCATCATGTGGATCCTCATCTAACATAATGTACAGAGTTCAAACGTTTTGAGATAGTTAAAATGTATACAGCATTGCTTAGCAATGCAAACTTGCTTGATCTGTTTGAGAGAAGCGTTCGACATGAGTGTTTTTGTTCAATGCTTTTAACAAAAACAAAAAAATTAGATGGATTTAGGTCACAGAAGAAAGCATACTAACAGGCTGTAAAGTTAACATTCAGCTGCAATAGTAACAACATACAGTAATTATAAACCTTCATGAATACTAACTCAAACCTAGCACAGTTCTTGCAATATTTCTCTTTAAAATGTGCTGCACTATCCATGGGGAGGTTCAGTGGTGTGATGAAATTCTTATTTTATTGTATTTGCTGCAATTCTTCTTTTTCTTTTCTTTACTTTAAGATCCTCACACATTAACGTGACTGTTTTTCTTTTCTATTTTCTGACAGTAACAATGATGTTTACTCTACAAATCAGGGGCTGTATAGTGAAAACATTTAACCATCCCATGCTGCATTAGATTATTTGTCACCATGGGATTATTTTCTGAAGTGTTCTGCCGAAGAACAATTCACTGCAGCTGTAGCTGGGATATTGCTATTCTACAATTCTTCTATAAAACATCATGATCCTGCCCGATTCAGAAGTAGTTAGCAAATTATAAGAGCATATATTTTAGCCTCTGTAGTTTTATGCTACACAGGTGAGGTGGGAATTTTGGGTGAAAGGCAATTCAGGAAGAGGTCTCTACTGGGGTTTTGCAGTTACTCAACATTTTGGTCTCATTACTAGAGCTGACTGAACATTGTTCACCGACATCTCTTCTCCCACCTCCCCCACCCCCAGCTCCTGAAGTAAATACTGAAAAACAACTAAGTGAAAATGTTGCTTTGATCTATTTTGTTGAAAAGTCCCAAGAAAATTTTTGAATTAAGCAAAAAATTTGTTTACTTTGAAAATTTGTCATGGAAAGCTCCTACAAATTTTTAGTCAGCCACATGCATTGTTAAGGCACTAGCTCACATTTGGAACAGATTCATAAACTCTATGGCCAGAAAGGACCCTATCTAGTCTGACCTGCTGCCACATAAAACTGGTCATAGGACTTCCCTGGATGAATTCCTGTTTGAACTAGACTGTATCTTTTAGAGCAGGGGTTCTCAAACTGCGAATTGGGACCCCTCAGGGGGTCACGAGTTTATTACATGGGGGGTTGCGAGCTGTCAGCTTCCACCCCAAGCCCCACTTTGCCTCCAGCATTTATAATGGTGTTAAATACATTAAAAAGTGTTTTTAATTTATAAGGGGGGGTTGCAGTCAGAGGCTTGCTATGTGAAAGGGGTCACCAGTACAAAAGTTTGAGAACCACTGTTTTAGAGCTACCCTGTCCTAGAAGAAATGTTGGGGGGCACATAGGGGGAGCATAGCTATGACTACCCCCCTTAATGTGGTGAAGCCACTTCTCTGCAACCAACCAGTGAATTGGTTTAGCATTGTCACCATGTCCATTCTTCTTCCCTGCTCCCTCTGGACTGACTAGTACTGCAAAACAGGAACTTGCCTCCTGCCCTCTTTCTCCGCACACACCCATTTAAGGGCCAGCCACTGTCTGGCACATTAGTTGAATATACAATTAAAAGATTACTGGTTACAGACGAAATTCTGTACTCCAACCAGTTTGTCCTTTCTTGTAATTAAATATGCTATTAAAAATAGATCAGACAAGAAAAATAGGCTTTATATTTAAATAAACTGAATATTTAGGAAAAAGGCAAGTAAAGAAGGATGAATGATGGATTCCTCTCTCCCCCCCAAGATACTGTTCATAACTATAAAGATTGGGCCAAGCATGAGTGTCATGCATGTATCTTTCCTTCGAATAACTGAAAAATTATGGAGCAATACTCATTTCTGAGCAAGTCAAATGGCAGATGGATTTTATGTCATATTATGCATCTAGGAAATTAAACTTTCAATAGCCATAGTCAAGTCCTAGATACCTGAAAGTGAAGTCTTTAGGTTGGGGTGACTAGTATTACACTATAAGGCTTCAAAGAATCAGGGGTGTTCCTTGATGTGTTAAGATTTTCTTAATCAGATTTATAGATTAAGAAAGAGTCCAAATAAGAGAGCCATAGTACCAGAGAGACCTAGCCTTGTGTGAAAGGGTTTATGTTTAACATTTGTTCATTTATTTCTGCCGACTGCTAATGTTGCTGGGAGAGCTTGGAACAGAAAGCTATTCATTCAGTCAACAATGCTTTAATGTGTCCTTTCTCCCTGAAGGAGGAAAGCATTGTCTACAGAAGTCATTTTATTGAGAAAACTGTATCTTAACAATTACATGACCAAAGTGGATGAGAAAATTTTGTCTAGAACATCTCTACTAACAGACTCCGACAACAATTATATTCACTCCTTGCATTCAAAACCCTTACAAACAGAGCTGCTAACTTTCTGATAGTATTAGATCTCATAGTAGAGACATCCTTCCTACATTTTTGGGGTTGGGGCAGGGTATAGAAAGGGAAGAAGGAGAGAACCAAAACATACAGAATACAGGTTTCAGAGTAGCAGCCGTGTTAGTCTGTATTCGCAAAAAGAAAAGGAGTACTTGTGGCACCTTAGAGACTAACAAATTTATTAGAGCATAAGCTTTCGTGAGCTACAGCTCACTTCATCGGATGCATTTGGTGGAAAAAGCAGAGGAGAGATTTATATACACACACACAGAGAACATGAAACAATGGGTTTATCATACACACTGTAAGGAGACAATCACTTAAGATAAGCCATCACCAGCAGCGGGGGGAGGGGGGGGGAAAGAAGGAGGAAAACCTTTCATGGTGACAAGCAAGGTAGGCTAATTCCAGCAGTTAACAAGAATATCAGAGGAACAGTGGGGGGTGGGGTGGGAGGGAGAAATACCATGGGGAAATAGTTTTACTTTGTGTAATGACTCATCCATTCCCAGTCTCTATTCAAGCCTAAGTTAATTGTATCCAGTTTGCAAATTAATTCCAATTCAGCAGTCTCTCTTTGGAGTCTGTTTTTGAAGCTTTTTTGTTGAAGTATAGCCACTCTTAGGTCTGTGATCGAGTGACCAGAGAGATTGAAGTGTTCTCCAACTGGTTTTTGAATGTTATAATTCTTGACGTCTGATTTGTGTCCATTCATTCTTTTACGTAGAGAGTGTCCAGTTTGGCCAATGTACATGGCAGAGGGGCATTGCTGGCACATCACATTGGTAGATGCGCAGGTGAACGAGCCTCTGATAGTGTGGCTGATGTGATTAGGCCCTATGATGGTATCCCCTGGACAGATATGTGGACAGAGTTGGCAACGGGCTTTGTTGCAAGGATAGAACAGAGGGTTCTATCCTTGCAACAAAGCCCGTTGCCAACTCTGTCCACATATCTATCCAGGGGATACCATCATAGGGCCTAATCACATCAGCCACACTATCAGAGGCTCGTTCACCTGCGCATCTACCAATGTGATGTGCCAGCAATGCCCCTCTGCCATGTACATTGGCCAAACTGGACACTCTCTACGTAAAAGAATGAATGGACACAAATCAGACGTCAAGAATTATAACATTCAAAAACCAGTTGGAGAACACTTCAATCTCTCTGGTCACTCGATCACAGACCTAAGAGTGGCTATACTTCAACAAAAAAGCTTCAAAAACAGACTCCAACGAGAGACTGCTGAATTGGAATTTATTTGCAAACTGGATACAATTAACTTAGGCTTGAATAGAGACTGGGAATGGATGAGTCATTACACAAAGTAAAACTATTTCCCCATGGTATTTCTCCCTCCCACCCCACCCCCCACTGTTCCTCTGATATTCTTGTTAATTGCTGGAATTAGCCTACCTTGCTTGTCACCATGAAAGGTTTTCCTCCTCCCCCCCCCCCGCTGCTGGTGATGGCTTATCTTAAGTGATCACTCTCCTTACAGTGTGTATGATAAACCCATTGTTTCATGTTCTGTGTGTGTGTGTGTGTGTGTGTGTGTGTGTGTGTGTGTGTGTGTGTGTGTGTGTGTGTGTGTGTATATATATATATAAATCTCCCCTCTGTTTTTTCCACCAAATGCATCCGATGAAGTGAGCTGTAGCTCACGAAAGCTTATGCTCTAATAAATTTGTTAGTCTCTAAGGTGCCACAAGTACTCCTTTTCTTTATACAGAATACAGTGGTTCTCAAACTTTTGTACTGGTGACCCCTTTCACATAGCAATCCTCTAAGTGCGAGCCCCCCCTTATAAATTAAAACCACTTTTTTTATATATTTAACACCATTATAAATGCTGGAGGCAAAGTGGGGTTTGGGGTGGAGGCTGACAGCTCGCGACCCCCCATGTAATAACCTTGGGATCCCCTGAAGGGTCCTGACCCCCAGTTTGAGAACCCATGGAATAACCTTATCTGTAAATATTTATAAGTAGACAACATTGCATTTGTCAGGAGAGAATGCTGACTAACGAATTGTTGGCTAGCCAAATACACACATTTAATGAGTCAGGTCATTATGTATGCATCATTAAATTGTTCTAGTCCCTCATTCATCTGAAATAATATTTTTTCTAGATGGGTAAATCACTCAACCCAACATATCATTCCATAATACTAAGACTGATCATAAGTCTCCATTTTGGGGAAAGCATGACCATGAATTTTATCCTAGGTATGAATTTTTATTATGTGCTCACCATGCCCGCTAACAAGTTAAGATCTCCTAAAGCAAAAAATCTTGACTCTTTATATACTCCCTTAAAAATCATATTTATTTGGGCCTGATTTTTCATTCTTACTTCCGTTCTAAACTGGTGAGATTCCAGTGAAGTTTTACCAGCATAGCACTAGAGTAAAATGACAGAGAATCAGATCCTATATTTTCAAAGGAGGTACCTGATCATTAATGTTATAAACTTGAACTGTCATAATGTCTTCCAGCAACCATATCTCTAGCCTTTCTTAAGCAGGCAGTTATATCTAAAACCTCAGCACAGCAATCTGGTAAATTTGTGCTCTTCTCAATCAAATGTAAGAAATTATTCAGGGCAAAATGGTTTTCTGATGTAGTGTACACTGTAGTATTGGTAACACTACTTAGAAGAAAGCATAAATATGAAGAATGAACAAAACTAATCATATTCCCCCCTTTGAATTTAAAGCTGAAGGTGATTCAGCAAAGAATAATACATATAAAGGAGTCGAGTATATATGAAGAAAGTCAGTATGGCTACTGATAAGAGCTGGAACTGTGGTGTGGAGAATGGAATGCAATCCACAAGATGCAGAATTGCCAAATGGTTAATTCACTCTGGGAAGTAAAAATTGGGAAGCTTGCTTTTGTTCAAGTTACACAATTGTCTGGGTTTGAAAGTTAAGAGTGACCTACCACACAAAAAGTTATGCGAATCAATTCATAATTTCCTAAACCATCTGGGCCAAAATATTATCACCAATTCTGAACACAGGCTTATCCCATAACTCCAGTGTATCATGAACAAGTGAGTTGTCTGAATTACATTTTTACACTGTTAGCCATGTGAGAGATTGAAGAGGTTTGCTATGTTAAACTTGACAGCTAAGTAACAGTTGATTAGATAGCTTCAATATTCATTCCGTTAAACTTAACCAACCATCTGCTCAGTTTGGCTTTGAAATTATTCTATTCTGTGATATGGTTAAAAGTAATGTAAACTTGGTAAACTTGAAAGTCAAAAGTTTTAAACCACCTTTTTCACCTGAATGCAACATATTCCAGTGAGTGAGTCTCTTCTCCTAATCTAACAACCTACAGGAAATTATGTATATTTGATGTATAGAATATTAATTGACATTTGCAGTGGTACCTGCTTATAGTGAGGTCAGGCATAATAAAGCTGTGCAGTAGACTGTTTCATGTAATATGAATAATGATTCATATTACGTCTGGTTAGTCATGATATTTCACTTTTAGTGAACTGAGTTGTGGAAAAACATACTTCACTATTTTAGACTTTCACTGCATTTCTAAATATCAATGTATTAGAGATGGGTAGATGTGGGTTTCAGATTAGAACCCTTAGATCCAAATCCACCACTGTTTTTTTTTATTCTTGATCAGATCCAAAACCAAAAGAGAATATTTATTTACATGGGTGTGGACAGAATCAAAAAAAGCTTGAAATAGAAATCTCAGAAGAACAGCTGACCTCACAAAATTTCCAGAATTCAAGATGTGAGATCAGCCAGAAGTTTAAGATTTTTGCTGTTCACTACTGTTGATTCCAAACCTGAATCTTGGCCTTGATTCAGCCTTGAACCTGAATCCTGGCCTAAACTTAATCTGGATCTAAACACCACTTAATTGGCACATTACTACATCTGACATGGGCATGCCAGCTATATTACCCAGGAAGCTATTCAGAGAAAAATCAGCAGTGTACTCAATATGCCATTACATAACAAGTATTGAAAGAAAAAAAAAGCCCTATAACAATATTCTGTATAAGACTAAAGGGCACTGCCAAAAAAGTACTGTGCATTTCTTTTCCGCTTCTTGGCTACGTGGAAATCATTAGGAAGAACAGGGGATTTCCACAGTCAGAATTCTACTATTATAATCAAAGCTATTTTAATCTCTTTATAGGATTGGGGGAGAGGACTGGAGGACCATTTTATGGGTAAGGAAATTTCAGCAACAGTCTCAGAGGAACAACTGAATCAAAGGGACTGTGAAGAGTTCATATTTTCCTAACATATGGTTAGGGAAAGAGTTCACGCTGGACTGGAATATCTGGTCCTCTTGTTCTGCCTTGATTGCAGCACTAGATACTGCTACTCAAAAGTGATAACTGAAAAGGGGAAAGGGCCAGGAGAGTCAGAGTCTGCAGATTTGGTCTTTGAGGCCGCTCACACAGATATCTGATGGGTTTTCAAGTTGTCCCCTAAGGGGAAACTATGGAGGGGAACAGTGGTAACAAAGATTGTTCCCAAAGGGCAGCATCTCCCCTTCAATGGACAGTGCATTGCAGGAACAGGGAAATCAATGATGTAATGGTAAAAAAAAAAAAAAAGCAGTAGGTAAACTAACCTAAATTAAATGCCATATTCCCCATATGAGAAGTGGGTAAACTTTGTTTACCCTCAACTACACTATTGATTGAGTTTGTCATCTTTGTAGAATCAAGCCCTACAGGCCAGATTTTCAAAAGAGCTCAGCTCCCTTAGGTAGCAAAATAAGTGGCCACATTTTCAAGTTGGGTACTGACTTCTTTTGCAAATCTGGCCATAGGTGTAATAACAGAATTTGCTGTTTGAAAATCTGGCCTTTATTTATGTGCCTCAGTGGGTACTCAGCTCTTTTGAAAACCTGCCCCCAGGTGTGTAAACCCTGTAGACAGAGAAAGAACATCAGTCATCGCCAACAATCTGTTCAACATTCTAACCTAATGACTACCTTTTTCAGTATGGTAAACAGAACAAAACAAAAACAAAATCAACCCTTTATTTTCCACCCTATTTTAAGAATAATAATTTGTCCCAAAGTGTAACTTAATTATGACCATACCTAAATTTTGTCTCACCTCTAAACTGGGTCTCACCTGCAATATATCTTCATTTCTAGAAGTAAATTCATTGAGAAATATTCAAAATGTTTGATTGAAACATCTAAAGAAATAGATTAACATAATGAAGACGAATTGTTCCAAATGACCAATCTCATCTTTTTTCTACACACTTTCTCTCTCACAATTTTAATAATGTTTTATTAAAATGATAAAATTACTGCAGGGTATTTGGTTATTATTAGATTACCATATCCCTAAAGAATTTGAATGCCAGGACATGCTGTTCTTTTTGCATAATTTGAACACAGTATCCATGCTTACAGTACAGAATATGGATTTAAAAGTCTTCATTAATTTCTGTAGTATTAAACAATATTTTGCAAAACATACATAAAACTTGATTCAGAATAAAACAAACATTTTCTGGTTAATACACTTCTGGTCTATTAATATGACTTAACACAGACACACACAAAAAAAAAAAATCTATAAACCTAAAACTGCAGATCCAGATCTCTTAAATAATTCTGACATATATTTTAGCTGAGTATCTTGTTTTCGGATGTTCTGGTACCTTATCTGGCAAATTAGTAGCTGTCCTACTGCTAAATTATACAATTACAAATATAGTCAAAAGAAATAGGCAATAAGGCTACAATCCCCTTCCAATATGCCTCAGCCCTGACCTGGAGAGAACAACTTTAGGGGTGAGGAGATAGTAGTTTGTATTTAATCTGTAACGATATACCTAAATATGTTATAATCACCAATTTAAACTCACACAGACACACAGGTATATTGAACCCTGAAGCTTTTGCTCTAGAAACACTGGCCTACGCTATTTGAAACAGCTCTAATCTAGCAGAGAAAGGCACATCAAGGACCAAAGCCTGGAAGCTGAAACCATATATATTCAAAAGGGAAACAAGACACAATTTTTAACAATGTGGATGATTAAACATTGGAACAAGCTCCCAAAGCAGTGGCTTCTCCATTTACTGAGGTCTTCCATTCAAGATGCCATTCTGGAAGATATGCTTTAGTCAAACACAAGTTATTGGGCTCAATACAGAGGCAACTGAGTGAAAGTTAAGGCCCTGTGATAAACAAATGGTCAGACTAGGTGATCTAATGATCTCTTCTGACCTTAAACTCTATGCATCAGTGAAATACAGAAGAACCTATCATTCCCTGTTTGTAATATTGAGATATAAATCCACTAGAGGGTAATCATGAACGGACCTGACCAGATCTGAATCCATCCAAGTAGAGGGAAGTGGTATACAGTCAGCATGTACATAATATAGTACATTTATTGTCGATTGAAAAAGTAAATTAATGATCCAACCCTATATCAAAATATTTACACGTATTCATCACAGGTCAACTCCTGCTTGTCTCATGGGTGTAAATAGACTTGTTGACTTTAGTGAGTCTTGCCCTGTAAACTGAGGGGATTTTTATAAGAAGTCTCACCCTGCTTGAATTTAAGTCAATGGCAAAATACCTACTGGCTTCACTGGGGACAGGGCTGGGCCCTTTTTAAAAGGCCATGTTGCATTACCAGTTTGGATTTACTATGGAAAACATCTTTACTATTTAAAATTAAATTAGCCACAAGCAATTTTTGACTGCTTTGTCTTTTGAAAAGTAAATTTAACGGCTCTGAGCACTAAAAGAAAATAAAGTGTCCAATCCTGCTCACCTACTCACCTGAATAATCAATGGATGCACACCTGTGAGTAAACTGAGCAGATCTGCTTAAAATATTTAATTGCACAGTAAGAAGAATTTTGACAATACAGTTTAGGCTCTGTAGGTCTAATTATCCATTTAGACCATTTTAGGTACAGACACTGCATTGCATTAGTTGAAAGTAAGTTTCCCCCAAAATGTAAAGAGTGAAGCTTCCACCAGGCACTTTTAATTTGTACCCCTATGCATCCCAAACCCTGAAAGTCTCCCCTCACATTTTACTTAGTCGTCAGTAATATCTAATAACCAATTCGGGGCTCATCTTCATTGCAGTGTTAGCTCAAGTTATCTACAACTTGAGTTAACTCCTCTCAAGGTTAGCCTAGCTCCCCAAAGAGTGGCTACACTGCAAAACAATACTGGAATTACACAAAGTAATTGGATTAGCAACACAAAGTGATTCTATCGGCAGCACAGAGTAGCTGGGTCTCCAGTGCATTATTAGTTGGACTGTCAGTAACATTCGAACTTCAAGTCATATCCCCTGGTGGACTGACTAGATTGAGTTTAAAGCATCACTTTAAGTAGAGTTAGAAATTTTCATGTGTGGATGGAAGTTTTGTTAGGAGCCTCACTAAAGTTATACCTCAAGCTAACACTGCAATGAAGACAAGCCCTTAAATTCTCTTTTATTAACTTTCCACATTTGTTTCAGTTTGAGGCCAAACATCAGTACTGCTGGTTGGCAACTTCCTCCTGCCATCTCTCTCTAAAATCAGTCTGAGTCATTCAGCTAAAACCCAATGTTAATCACTGAAATATACTCTAATTTTAAAGGACTCCCCACCAGGAACCACAAAAGTTGTTCACAGCAGGTATGGTCCACTAAAGGTAAAATGAAAAATTACAAACAATCATCTAGCGTTTGAGGAAATGGACATTTCTGTTGGCAGCCCTGTAGAACTATAATACACCTCTTAAAATGTAAGTACAATTTCTTCTCAGAAGTAGAAAATTTCAAGAATATAATCAGAAACAAACATTTTCGAAAAGTCGTTTTTAGGAGAAAGGCAGCTTCAGTAGCTCTACAAAGAGGTAATCATGTGGCAAATAGGGGATTATAGAGCATTCAGAAAAGGATCGTCATCTTCAACATACAGTCATAGTGCACTAGGATCCAAGCAAGACCCATGACCCATGACTATATCATATTCAGGCATACTTTCTAAATTGCTAACATGATTCAGGCCTGGTGCAACAGCATGTTGTCCTACATAACTTCTCTATGGAATCACAAGTAACAATTGCTTGTAGCTCTTTTCAGACCAACCCCCCCGCCCCAATTCATAGTTATTAAGAGTTGAAAGAAAGGAAATATGTAATTTTTTGGTCCAACATCTGGTTGAAGAGCTAGTACTTCATATTGTAGTAACAGATCCCACTGATGCTGGAACGAGACATGGTGGCATGAGTCTTTTGGAACCCAAAGTACTAGTGGTGGACATTATAGCATGAGATGAAATCAAATGGTTGACTCCATGGCATGATTTTTGTTAAAACTGCACTAGGAATGTTGATCTCAAAACATGGATTTCTATCTATTTGTTTGAAATATTATTATACAAAGAAATCTAAGCTAATGTTTCTGAGTATTTTTTCAACGACTGGCACCAGTACATAGTATGAAATGGACTAGAAGCAACACAAAGCAGGGGTGGCAGGAATATAGACACTAGGAGTGCATGAATAATGATGAAAGGGTTTAGCCAATATTTACCAATAAGTCTGCTTTCTTTTTTGGTCAGGCATTTAACAGTAAATATTATTTTTAAATGAGAATGAGAAGCTACATTCATAATGCCGTACAGCACACTTTAGTGTTTGTCAGTTTAATAAGTACTTTGTGAGGGTCATTATTCAAAGCATTTTTACGTAGCCCATACCTTCAAAAATTGAAAGCTATCTCAAACAACATATGTGGGTGCAGTTTTCTTTGCTAGCAACCACTACACCATAACTTAAAGACAATTTAAACGTTAAACACAAATATTTGTTACAAACTTTAGCTGCAATTGTTCTTTCTACATGTACGTAGCAGTATTGGTAGCAAAGAATCAAAATGAGGTCAAGCAAACCAGCTGCATTTCTCACATGCTTCCCCCCACCCTTGGTTTCCTGGGGAATCCATTACCAGAAATAATGCAAACACAAGTATGCATTCATTAGTTCAACACTTACACAATGAAAATTAAATAATGTAACACAGATTATACTGGACCCCAGTGAAAGACACAATCCTGTATTCCCTAAGAGTTTTGGGTGTGCAAGAATTAGAGGATCAGGCCCACAATTATGGAGAAGTAGTAGCTTCTTAATAGTTAAGAGACAGCCTTATCACTCCATAATAAAAGTATTATCCTTTCAGTGACCACAAAAACTAGATTGCATTACTCAAAATCATAATGGAGCTGTGCAAACTCCTGCTAACTTTAAGTCCATACATAGTCCACAGAAAAATATATACTTTACATATTCTGATTTTTAAAAATGGCATAGTGATGACAGTTGTTCCTCACTCTTCATAAAGAGGCTAATCCAGCTCCCACCTCCGCAATCATGAGTCATGCAACCAGTATGCATCTACTGTCTAAGGGGAGACAGGATTTGGGGAGAGCCACCCAAGGGTTGCACACTCTCTGTGAATGTGTCCTTCATGGTAGTGTAAGGTGGGTAGGGGAAAAGCATGCAGATGCAGAGAAGGGATGGGATCAGGAAATGGATTGCTGTACATCTTCAAAATTAGGGATGAATAGAACAAAGAGGGGAAGATGGGAGTGCTGAGGAGAGTTACATTGTTTGGGAATGAACTGTGGGGAACAATGGATGCACAGTTTCTTTAAATTGGGGGGTGAAGCACCATTTAAAGTGGAGGGGCCATGAGGCGGGGGGTTGTGTCCTGCTTCCAGTGGGTAGAAAGCCTTGTGTGGGGGGGGTCAGGGAGGTGCTGAAAGATGTACCCATTCTGTGCTAACCCTCCCCCCCCATGACTCCTGTGCTATGGGGCTGGCCTGCCTCCCCACTCCGGCCTGTTGGCGCTCACCAGTGTGCAGGCAGGGGCCTTCCCCCTGCAATGCAACACACCACCTCCTTCTTGGCTCTGCTGGAGACCCTGCCCCAAACTGACCTGTGATAAGCCAAAAATTACTTGGGCCATAGCCCCTGTAGCCTCTCCCCCATTTCCTCAGCCTATGCCTTAAATTCAGAGTTCTTGGTATAAAGGTGTACAATAGTCATTTGAGCTCTTCCTACAGGGTTTGAAACCTTGGAGTTCACTAACATACAGCCTAAGTCCTGGCAATAAGGTCAGAGCCCACACTACATTATCTGGATCTGACAGTACGGAGCTAGTGCACCTACATAAATATTTATCGCCATTTTATATTTTGTTCCCTTTTTAGTTTTGTTACAGTTGTTAAATTTGGGGTGTTCACTTTCTAAAATTGGGCAGAGAACAATGATCAAACGTTGCAAAATCTGCCACAGGAAAAACCAGAAAAAAAAAAAGAAAAATTGTATTTAGGCAAACACTCCCAGTTTGCTGCAAGATATGTGGGGGCAGGACAGGAAGTCTGCTGTTGCAAGGAACTTGGAGAGGAGGGAAGATTTTCTACCTATCTATAATTTTATAAGCTACAGGTTTTCCCAGGGTAAGTAGCAGCAGTTTTGGGCATCCTGAGACGCCATTAATTTAATGTACTCCATGTAGCTTTAGAAATACTATCCCTTCCTCCTTCAACTCAAGATTTCAGAACTGCCCCTCCCAACCCCCATGAGGTCCGTAAAAGTGTGACTTACCAGCCCAGGTGCACCCTTCTGGCTGGGAGTGGCATAGTGGGCTCTCCTCCATTTGCGTTCCTTGCTGACAGCCGCTCTGGTGCAGCAGTGGTCTGCTTCTTCCTGTGATTCAGCCTTCCAGCAGGGCCACATACAGTCCAACCCCTTCTGGGGTAAACCAGTAATCCAACAGCTAATAGTCCTTCAACTTCATGCTGGGCCTTCAGTCCAACTTCAAACTCCTTAAGCCATACCAGTGGTTTCAGATGGTTTCGATATGCACACCCCTTATCAGGGGTGTCCACTATTCCACTCTCCTTGATGGGCTGGTAGAGGTACCCATACCCTCCAGCTCCACTGGCTTCTGGTCTAGCAATCTTTTAATAAATAAACTCCTTGACATCTCCCTGGACCACTTCCTATCTTGGGCTCTTGCCATAGCCTTCTCCTCAGCTCACTGTTTATCAGATCATCTCTCTCTCTAAGCCTCTTCCCCAGAGCTTTTTTCTGCCACCCAGCTACTTTGCTGAAGGAGAGATTTCTCTACACTCCCTGACCCTGCTGGAATCTTCTGCCATCAGCACAGGGAACCCTAGGCAGACTCCATGCCCCAGCTTTCCTTCACCACTGCTAGGGCTCCCTGCTGCAAGCCTATTTCCCTTCAGGAAGGCTCTGTCTGCCAGCAGTTCAGCTTGCTGAGTGAAAGCCAGCAGTCTGCTTGTCCTTGCTTTCTCTCCTGGTAAGCCCCCACCTGAGCCAGGTTAGCCCTTTTAGCCCCTCCCTCCAAGCTTGATACCTGCCACACATGTAGCGGGTGGGGTAGGGCTGATTGACTTCAGAGGCTCTCATTAACTCCTTCTGACCCAGTGTGGGGTCGGTACACCATATCGCAATGCTTCAAACTAATAAATTCCCAACATACCCATGCACTTGCACATCGGACGTTATCACTGACATCACCCCGCCTCAACAAAAGACAAAATCAACTCTGAGATCAAAGGAGGCTTTCACCGGCTGTATCTCCCTGCTAGTGCCAGTAGAAGAAAGGAGCCAGCACCAACCCAGCACAGAACTACTAGAGGAGAGGAGAGGAGAGAAGAGAAGAATGCATATAGGATGGGGGAGAGGGAAGGGAGACAGAAAAACAAACTGATCTCCCCAGCATGTTAACTAACGAACAGTGCATGGTCAAAAGCATCTATAGGGGTCAAAGATCAACTGATGACACTTAACAATAGTGGGAAGCTGCATACTTACAACACCAACTAAATCTTGAGGTCTTTACTTGTTTTTGTCTCAGTCTCAACTCAGACAAATTCCTACTAACTTCACTGGAATTTTATCTGATTTAAGAGCCTCGGGGTTTGGTTCATTGACTTAAATGGGAATTAAGGGTGCTCAGCACCGGGCAAGATTATGCCTTTCTGTAAGTGATGATATGTGCAAACTATAAGCCTGATCCTGTCAGGTGCTGAGCATCCTCCACATCCCATTTAAATCAATGGCAAAACTCCTATTTATGTCCAAGTTCAGGTCCAAAGTGAATAGGAATGAAGAGTGCTCAGCATGTCACCAGTGTGGGCTCTTCGCCAAATCCTACAGTGCTTACTCAGGGCCCAGGAGCTCCAGCTGTGGAATTTCTGTGGATAGTTTTAGTCTTATCCTTAGAAGATCTTCACTGGAACTTGATGTATACTCTTCCCACTTCTAATCTATCCTCCATTCTAGCTCTGTAAGCAGGGGGCAAAGAGAGCTTTGGAAGGGGCTTGCAAAAGCCAATGCTTGCTGTGGAATAGTCAGTGCAGTGTGTAGAGTGTCTATGCATCAAAAATGTTTTGTATTTGAATAGATGGTTTGAGTGGATGCATCAGGAATAGCCATACATATCGGCAAGCAGGATCAGGTCCTCTAAAGGCTTTAATTTTATCCTGTGTGGGAACTCTGCACTATTAGACAATAAAAAGGTTTTTATAATAACTCTTAAATGCCAATGTCATAACAAAAGCACGTAAGTGACTGTCAAAGTATCCTAGCAATGAGCAACTCTGGATTACTAAAATCACTGTATCTTGTAAAGAGTTGTTTACTTGTTTAATACAATGTTTGGATTTTTTTAAAGAACATTTATTCAGCAAAAATGTTGTCACCTTTTAGTTTACTAACTAAACCAATGAAGAACAAAATCAGTATTTATTCATGCATCTGTACACTGAAGTGTTTCCAGCACACTAAATAGCAGGATGTAGGCCCCTTTTACAAACAATCCCTATCAAAAACATCACATGTTGACAAAATTCATAGTGGGAAGGTAAGATTTTTTTTTGATGATTATGATGATATGGAGATGTAGTTCTGCTTTGAAGAATGCATGTTAGAAAAATCCACTTTTGAAGGTACTGCAACTGAGCCTTTTAAAATATCTCTAAGTAGCAAGCAACTTTGTGGTTCCATACGTTACAGCGTTCAACAGGGTGGAGGAAATGAGAGGAATTTCAACACTAGAATTACCTAAACAGTCAAAGACCTCAAAGCATATGTGTGTTGGCTACAGGGGTTTGTTTTAAAGGGAATGTGACACAGCAACTAAACAAAATTACTCCACTTGAATATATCTTAGTAAGGCTACATATTTTATCCTACTGGTTTACATTTTTCGTAAAAAAAAAAAAAAATACCCAAATATCACTTCAAAGTTTACAGAGGAGATTAGTAGGAGACAGATGAGACTAATACACTTCACGCCTAATACTAAAACTATAGAGCTGTCTGGAAGCACAGGTCCAGTATCCCTGCTGAGGCTTGCACCAGTGGTTAGGTCTGGGGGTAGGAGAGAGTAGAGGTTGTCTGCATGTTCCATCTTCTGCTCCAGCCAACCTTGTGGGACAAGCCATAATGTAACTCTAAAGTATAACAAATATGTGAGGAAAGGATGTTTATTGAAGCTGGAATATTATTATATCACAATTAAACAGCTTTTCTTTTGCACCAAGATTCATTTTGAAAAGAAATGCAAAAAATCTTGCAAGTGTATGTCCAACAGTAAACTTCCAATAAGTCAATTACACAAGTACATTCTAGATGAGCTGTGTTCTTCATTCTTTTTAATGTTCTTTAAGATGGGGAAATCCTTACTGAAACTAAAACCATTAACAAAGTGAGTAATATACATCAAAAATTAGTCCACAACTGAACACAGCATACAACATAAAAACTAATGACCCACAGAAATTTGAGACAAAATCATTTAGAAGGATAAAGAAAATTTTATATAGTATTCCCTTATGAGATCTTCATTGGAACCATAAATTTCAGTTCAGTGGAAATTAAACATTAAAAAATCTTAATAACCATAATGAGAACACTTTAACCTTGCCTTAAAGGGAAATTAAACTTAATTTCAACACCGGGTGATCCTAAGTCTCTGATCATTTTAATCAGATTTGTTTGACTTTTAAGTATTTGTTGCTGGGGAAAGGAATAATGAGACAACAATTTGATGGTTTTTTTCTGAATACTTCCTAGTACAAATGCACTAACATGTCTGTAGTTGCAATAATTCTGAATCTTCATGCAAATAGGAGGAAGATATTATTTATCATTGAACCTGTGCATTTATATATCCACACCAATATGTCTAGCAGCCTCATACACTTGTTTTTAACATTCTGCTGTTTAGATATGGATAGTCATCTACCTAAACTTAAGGGTCTGATTGGGCAAAGCACATAACCACATGCTTAACTTTAAGAACATATGTAGTCCAATTAAAACCACAGTTAGCCACATGCTTAAGTGCTTTGATAAATCAGAGCCCCAAGCTGCAAAAATATCTAAATAAACTCATGTACAAGCATATGTCAGAGTGGATGTCTTATGGATGCAAGACATCTCTCACAATTGCTTACTGTTTCATCCATTCTTATTCCTTGGTGGGATGTTGGCAACGAGTTTCCTGGGAACGTTGGAAAATACAAACATACAGCTTAACCTTTTATAACTGCTCCTTCACAGTAGTTTGCTCATTTTATTTCTCCCACTCTCCATATCTGTTTTTGTTCTTCTAAAAGTTTTGCTAGTCTATATGAAACCTACTTTGCCCCTTTATTGAACTGTAAGAAATTAAAAGCAGATCTTTTATCATCTAATATAAAGTTGCACCTCTCACAGCACTTTGTATGTTTAGTGATCTGCTTTTGAGCTGACAGCAGAATAAATTTGAACATGTGACCCATCCTATCATTGTCGATCTTCTGAGTTATAAGAGCATGACATTGTTTAACAAGGATTTGAAAGTCTTACTAACCTTCATTCCCTGTTGCTTTTTTAGAGCAACAGTGGATAACAAGAGGGGTTTTACCACTTCAATGCTGAACAATACCAAAGCTGAATGACTTTACTTTCCAGACAAACAATGTAATTAGAACGAGCCACAAAAAATCTCATCCAGTAAGAACTGTTGAGTTTTCCAACATTTTTCCCCATCCTGAATCAGGATGAAATGTCAAAATCTTGAAAATTTTCATGAACAAAAAAACTGAATATTTTGGAAATACGGAAACTGTTTTCACAATTTTAAAACATTTTTTTCAATTTTTTTTTTTCCAAAATGAGAAATTTGTTGAAACCAACCATTTTGCATGAAAATTTTTGGTTTTGACAAACAAGCATTTTCCAAGTTTTGTTGAAAAATTCCCAACCAGCTCTACTCATCATATTCATTACCATTTCTTATTTTAACAACAAACAACAATACGCTAGCCTAGGTGATTTGCAATCAAAATAAAAATACATGATCTCCAGACAACATATATTCTAATTTTAGACATGATGCTCCAGATTCTGGTCCTGCTAAGGGTGCTTTGCCCCATCTTAACAGGCTTCCTGGGGATTCCCCTGGCTGGGGGAAATTCCTGGCTGGTATAAGGCTTCCACTGCTGGCCCTATGCTATTCTTCCTCCCCTCCTTTTGCCACTGATGTAGAGAATAAGTTGAGGGCATGACCAGTGAAAAGGGGGCATAGTCAAAGAGACATAACATCATGCTGATCCCACACAGCTAGAATAGCTGATAGACTGAAATGGCCCATGAGGCGGCTTTATTTTGCACAACAGATCAGACTGGTACCCAAGGGCCCTGGGATCTGGGCAATACAAATATGTTCCATAGCTTCCTTTATGTTCCCCCTTTCCACAGAGCTCTACCAGGTGCAACACAGCTAGCGCCCAAGATCTGGCCCAATGGAATGAGAGGAGGTAACAAACAGTAGGGAAGGGCAAGATCACAGAGCTATTACTCAGTTCTGGCATGCTGACTTCCTGGCAGTTCAATCAAAAGTTAAAAACAGAAAAGCAGTACTTGTGGCACCTTAGAGACTAACAAATTTATTAGAACATAAGCTTTCGTGAGCTACAGCTCACTTCATCGGATGCATTCGAAATGCATCCGATGAAGTGAGCTATAGCTCACGAAAGCTTATGCTCTAATAAATTTGTTAGTCTCTAAGGTGCCACAAGTACTGCTTTTCTTTTTGCGAATAGAGACTAACACGGCTGCTACTCTGAAACCTGTTAAAAACAGAGTTATTATTGTTGACTAACAAGTTGTGGGCATTGTGGGGGGGGGAATTCTTATGCAGGATATTATGTTACAAATTACAATCAATAAAGAAATGTCCGTATGAACGTTGCTGAAAGGACACATGAAAATTCCTGAAGAAGTGTGAAGGGTTAAAAGAAGAACTCTTGTGTAAATCACATTTTGCAGGAATCACTCTGTTAGAACAGGTTGTGCCAGCACTATGTTCCCCCCACTCTTTCTGATACAAGCCCCCTAGGCAAACTTTCTAATTAGAGAAGCACAGTAGGCAGTACCATGTCTCTGCTAAATTATGCCAAAACCAAATTTTGTCACTGGCAGCCAATAATCTGTTTCTCTACTAAGGCCTTGAAGTGGCCATTTCAATTATTTAAAGACATACCAAGAACAGGAATCCATTTAAAATCTTCTGGGAAAGCCAGATATAAAACAGTACACATTCACATTTCCTTCACAACGCTGTCCTTTTAAAAATACAATATTACCAATTAAAGCTTAGTGCATTAGGTCATTAGGACTGGAGTGATTCATGGCAGCATAATGATCTTGCTTATCATTCGTGCTTTAATTTATGGGGCCCTATAAAAACAAGCAATTTGCAAAACTGATTCCCATCCAAAAAATACTTGAAATAATTTCTCCTGAAAAGTGATTTCACTATGCATAAGTGCTACGCTAATAAGAAAATGCTTCCTATCAATAATTAAAGTACAATGAAAGTTTGATGCGTCAGAAGATGCACTCAAAAGACCCTGGGAAGTAGAACATGGAAACACCATTCTCTTTCATGCAGACCTTCCCATTTCAAATTTATCTTTAGCTCACAATGAAAACTTTCATTTTGCAGAGAAAACATGTTTTACATAAGCTATTTAGATAGGCCTCTCACTATCCAAAATGTGGCAAAAGCTATAATAAAATGTCAAATTAGTATTGCATTATCAAAAAATGACAGAAGGCAAGTAGCTGAGATCTGTAACATGCTGAGTATCCTTAATTTGTATTGACAGCAATGGGAGTTATGGAGAGTCAGCATCTTGAAGAATCATGCCAAAGAGACTAAAAACAATAGTATGTCTGAATGAAGGTTTAAACCATTCACATTTAAAAACCTAGAGAGACAGAAGATGAAGCTGGGCTTTTCTTAGGGGTCTGAGGGAATTAGGATCCAGGCCCAGATCCTTCAGCTTTTAATGGGAGTTAGATGCCTAAATACCTTCAAGGATCTGGGTCCCAACTCCTATTTAAAGTCAATGGGAGCTGGGAATCCAAATATTTTAGGCCCCTTTGAAAATCCCACCCTAACTGTTTATCCCATTGATCTCTTTGCTGGCCAACAGGAAGAAAGCTGCCAGCAGGACAGACTCCACTGTCTTCAGATCATGTGAAACAATTTGTGCTAGGCTGTTTGAGCACCAAATGCCTGACTTCCTGAAACCAAATTGTCAATGGGGTGGGATTCAGAAGCTGCCATCACAAGGCATACTGTACTTCCCCATCAATCCGGAGCAGCCTTTCAGGAAGCTATCAAACTGGTTTATAAATTGTTTTTGGCACACAAGACCAAAACATTAAACAAGTTAAAAACCAGCAAGTTACAAATCAAAATGAATGTGGTGCATTGAATAATACTAATGTGAGCTAACTAAAGTCAGAAAATTAAAAGATAAGTCTATCACACTGTTAAATCATTCATCAACACCATCAGTGTGTGAATTAAATACGACTCTGCATGTACATTATGCTCAGTATGAGGCTTTAGATTACACGATTGAGGTAATTTTCATTGTTTTAAAAATAACTTTAATCATTGTGGTTTAAATCCCCATGAAAGAATGGAAATCTAAATAATTTCCTTAACTAAGTATTTTCTATGCCATGTATACACCGATTGCCATCCCAGCTACAGCTTGTTGAAAAAAATTGAATTTCAAAATTTTTCCTCGAACAATAGAGTATATTTTTCACAAAAGTGTATTCTATTTTTTGACAGCTCTACGAGTCAGAACATTTCAAAACTCAAAAGTTTTCAACAAAAAGAAAGGGGCCAACTTTTGACAAGTCTTTTTCTGACCAGCTCTAGTCCCAGCTTGTCTGTCCCAAAGTTAGATCAGACATTATCTGTAATTTTTCTGAAAGTTCCTCACTGAAAATTCCAGCTACCAGATGACCTCTTACCTGTACTTTTTTTCAGTTGTATCAAAGTCACTCTGCTTGTTCATATAGGGCTGCAATAAAAGATCCTATGCTTGCTCTGTGCCCTTCAACTCCAGGTTGTATTGGCTTTTCTGTGGAATCTTAGCAGTGCTGAATGGAGAACAAATCTTCCAGAACCCAATCCTCCCCAGCATAGGGATGCATGTTCCCTGCCTGCAGCCTGCCCAGATCACATTCTTCCCCCCCACACTGACCTTGAATCCATGGAGTTCTAGGAAAGGGGTGCCAAGAATGTCAACGACTCCTTGTTCTTCATGGGTGGGGTGGGATTGACTTACAAAGCATCTCCTCCAGGCCCAGGTCTACAGGACAAGATCTGGTCCTATCATCTTAGAGCTTAATCCTGCAAATGCGCACACAAGTAACTGTGCTTACTTGAGTACTACCATTAAACTCAATGGGACAACTCATGTGAATAAATGTATTCATTTATGTAACTGTTGAATTGAGCCCTTAATGTTGTACACTGTTTCTCTTATACAAAGGCTGCATCCACGCCAGGAAAAAAAGGTGGATTTTTACCATGTTAGCTAACTTGTGGCAACTAATACAAGGTAAAATCTTACTGTGGCTAAGGCAGCTGTAGTTTTAACATGTGTTAGTAGGTCCAGGTAAACACTAGACTCTCCTCTAGCCTGTACCTTGAGCTACTAACATGTTAAAACTACGACTGCCTTGTCCACAATAGGATTTTACTGCATTTCAATTCACGTATTAGCTATCACATGATAAAAATGTATCTTTTTATCTTGTGATTACAAGGCCAAACAGGTTTTATGAAAAGTATTAGACTTTGTATTATTTATTAATAGAATTGACAGGCCTCATGTTAGATTTTTTAGTACAACACATAAGAGTCCACATTAGTTAAATATTAATTGTGGCAAATTGCCAGCACTACTTTGATGGTCTCACACTTTCTCTTCTTGGGGACGGTTCAGGGCACCGCTTCTCGCCCCTAAACTGAGGTATTAACTGCCCCACTAGTGTCCTAGAGGAGGGAGTGGAGAGGGAGGGACTCCATATATACTAGTTACCTTCATTTTTCAAAATGATGCAAATTCAGTTAAATTGCTGCAACATAAAAAAGGTTTTTTGTTTTATTTTTTACTTATACTGATGATGCTTAAAAAAACCCAACATATTTTAAGTTAGTAAATAACTCCAAAATTGAGACCTTAATATAGCAAATTCTAAAATCAATTTAAAGGCTTCCAAACTTGATTACAGTTGTATGGGAAATTATTTTGCTCAGGGTTAGATAGTTAACTGGCCATTTTTATACTTACGTTTGGAATCTTTGAACTGTTTAAATATTAAAGCACCAGCTTCTACCAATTAAAATTTAAATCCAGTGCAGAAACAAAATTGATTCAAACTATGCACAAAGATTATCTCCATCTTGCTAAGAATATCAGAAATACATAGGATTATTATATATCAGGAACTAAAGATAATATAAGCAAAAATTTGTTTTCATAAACACTAGAGAACTTAACACTTTTTTCTGTAGAACGTTGTTATGTGCCTGAGTGAAAATCCTGTTTCCAAAGACAGACCTGAGTAAACGGCCTTGTACAGAGGAAATCCATGGGAGTCAGGACTGATGTATGGAATCTCCTCCCACATGCCACGAAGCAAGTACAGGAGCAGAGCACCTCAGCATCTAATTCTACCTCCCCCTAATACTAAACCACCCTCCATAGCAACACAGAAGTCCCCCACAAGAGCAGTGCTCTACATCATGCAAGGAGGACACAACCCTCTGCGAGTATGTCTAAATCGGAGAAAAAGATGTGTATTTTTACAAGATGTTAGCTCAAAGCTCTAAAATCCCTAAAATGTGTTAACTGGTCAAGGTGAAGACCAGGTTTATCAGCTAACATACAACTTGTCAAGTCTACATTAGAGTTGTAAAATATTTTATGTAATCATGTCAGTTAACATGTTTTAAAAATACATCTTTTACCTTAGTCTAGACAAGCCCTATGGGGTCTCCCAGCAGCTTATTCCTTCCTGTTCTGGGAAAACACAGCTGTTCTGTTTCCACTTTTTTTATTTGTGGCATGCCTGTATGTGCGCAGCATGAATCTCCCCTAGCAAATATAAAAAGCATAAAAGTTAAGACCACTGTGAAGATCTCTCTCTGGAACTTTTAAATCTTTTAACTTTTAAATATTTTAAATCTTTGTCCCCCAAGACATTTTATTTGCATTTTTACTGTATACATTAGAAATATATGGTATCTTCACTATTAAAAGTTAATATATGTATGCGCATATAATAAACTGCAAATACCATTATGAGGCAAGAAGTTAAAGAGAGAGACATTTTATTTTGGGATCCTAAATGTTTGCTTTTAAAAACAGTACAAATCACTATGAAACGCAGTAAGGCTCAACCCTGCAGAGACATGGATGAAGGTTGTGAGGGAGAAGCGCTGAGCTACCAGTAGGATTGCTGAGCACAGTGCTTTGTTATTCATGATCCAATAAGGCGAAGTAAGCTGAAAGTAGCAGGCACTGCTCTCCTCTACAGATGTCATGAGGCATTGAGCATCTGGTTGTAAGAGATAGTGTTTTCCTAGAACCTTTAACCCTGTGTCTATGGCAGGGATCCTGTGGAAAATTTTTTTACGTAATCTTGTAATTAAAGACTGTATCATAATGCATACGCACAAGGGGGCTGAATTAAGGTTGCATGAGCTATCTAAATATTGACATTTCCTAACTTTTGAGGAAACTTTTTAGCTTGCCTTTGTAGCTCCATAACATTCTTTTAAAATATTTTATTTGTAGATAATATTTTAAACATTGCTTGTTATAAAAACTGTATCACATAACTCTTCCTCAATTTCACCTTACTGAGTTCACCTTCTTTTCCCAACTCACTCCTTCACTGTATGTTTCTGAACCAGAATCTTGCCAATATTTTAAACAACAAAATTAACTCTAATCCAGCAGGAACCATCTTGCCTTGTCTCCCTCTCTTCTTCTTCCTCCCACTAGTTCCACTCTCTCCTTCTTCATGCCAGCCTCCGACTCTGAGGTTACCCTTGTATTTCTGCCTCTAACATCTCAATCTATTTTGGGTTCCCCTTCTCCCTCACTCTCATTCAATCCCTCTTACATATCTTTAATCATCTCTACTTGCTTCCTTCCTTACATTTGCAAAGATGCTTTCCCTCCTATTTTGACAAATCCTTCCCTCAGTTCCATTTGATTTACTAACAACTAGTCTAACTATCCAATTTGAATATATAAGTGCTCATACAATAGAAAACAGGTTGAGGGTTGCACATGCAAATGACTGTACACCAAAACTACATGCACAAGTTTAGAAGTGGCTTGAAAAATTTGGTCCTGAAGATATAATAACCCCATTGTGCCTTTCTAATGTGCATTAGGGAGATCTCAGAAAAGTGGGTGATCTTATACGTATGGCACTGTGGACTTCACCTATGGTCATGGAATCACAAAATTGTTTCCTTTGCAGGTTCTCTTAGACTGCAGGCAAGGTAATCACGTCAATCACTCCCGCACAAAGTGACAATCAAAACAGTGCTCCCCACACAGAAAGAGTAAGGAGTCTTAAGTAAACTAACCCGATGAAGTGTAAGCTTCCAAATCCACATGGAAATTCTCTACTCTACTGTCATCATCCCTAAGAAATCACTATGGGGAGAAAATGGAGAGAAAATAAATCATCTGCCCTAGTCTCTCTCATTTTACTGCTGCTGTTGTTCAGTATTTTGTCTCTCTGTCACAAAACCCAAAGGATTGTTGTAATGGCTAATTAGTTAATGCCTGTAACATCTCTGAAGATGGAAAATGCTGTATAAGTAATGAGTATCTGCTTCCGGATTTTCACAGTATTTTTATGGCTTTAGTAAAAATACACATAAGAACACAAAAGAGAGAGAATAAATAGAAGATATATTTTCATGCACATAAATGGAAATAAACAGAAAATATAAACTCAATAAACCCCCAAATCCATGTTATAATTTACAAGTGATATATTTAAAATGTCATCATGGTTTTCTTTATTTAGACTTTAGTTTTTGAGAAAGGCCTTCAATGTATTTCATACTGCTACAGAACTCAGCACTCGTGTGCTGCAGAAATCAAGAGATGTTGCCAAAAAAATTAGGTCAAGTATGCGGCAGAATGCCAGGGGCATGATCATATATAATATATGGTTCAGTGGGATAATAATAACAATAATAATGCTTTGCATTTTTCACATTGGAACTACTTCACAAATCCAGGCCCTGGTCCTGAATCCCTCACTCAGACAAGTAGACCCACTGAAGTCAATGGGACTACTCATGTGAATAAGAGGTGCAGAATTCAGTCCCAACCAATGGTACTGTCCCGTTTCATAGATACAGAATGCAATGTACAAAAACTTTGCCCAATACCGCAGAGCTCCCAGGTCTGTGATCAGCCCACATCTGGTTCATGGAGGAGTTTAGGAATGGTGCATCAGACTTAACTCTGAATGTCCTAGTTTTTGCCATTTCCTTAAAATTTATTTGCATTTTCAAAAGATAAGCAAATAAAATAACACTGTTGTTGTTATTATACTAGGACAGAAAACCATTCATATTCCATATATAGCAATCTAAATGTAACTTATACAGGTGTACCCTTCTCCTTTTCTACTCACATTATAGCACCTATAAGATTAAATAATTTTTGTACTAGGATTCTTTGTCACCACTAGGCAGTTGGGATTTTACGTGATATATAGTAATAAATACTCTTCAGGCCAAAATACATAGCTTCCATGGCCAGACACTGGCTTTTGCATTATGAAGGTAGATTTTTTCCCGCCCATAAGATCTTCACAGGCCAACTCAGACCCTATTCGTTTTCCTCTTCTCTCCCTCTCTTCAGCCTCCTATGGCCACTGAGTGCTGGATGTAGCACTCTCTAGACTCCTGGAACAGCCATTGGGAACCGAGAAAATTGCGATCTGATTGCTAAGGCTGGATGTAGATGTACTTTATGATGATCTGAGCCCCTATGAAAAGACTCCAAATGGTATGAATGATGAGGGAACCAGGCATTGACAGGTTATTTAATTTTATGGGAGTTTACATAATTCAACTTCTCCTATTTGCTTAAAATGTTTATATGATAAATGCAAACAAAAAGCATCATTGCTGGAGCTCCAGGTAACTAATTATAATAGCATATACACCTGCATGTAAAGTCTCACTGAGATCAAAAGGATGTTGAATATTATCTGTACGAGGCATGTGACTGAAGAAAGTATTTACATAAAGTAAAATACTACCATTTGGAATTTTAGAAACAACTGTCAAAAGGGCTGAGTTTTCATCATAAATCAATTTACTATTAAAAAGTTTAATTATAAAGTAATTAAACATTTTATTAGAGGAACACAAAAGAAAAAACACCCCCAAAATTAACAAAATAAGATATGTATTTTTATTCTTCTTCTTTAGTGAAACTAGAAAGAGCAATTAAATGAGGTTTGGTATAAAAAAAAAACCCAGAGTTTATCTTACACTTGCAGGCAATATGACATTTATCAAATATATATTTTATCCATTTGATCACAGTATTTAAATAATTTTTAGTACTTACATGAATGGTCAAAGATTAGTATCTCCACATACTATGTGAGCAACTCAAGGCATAATTGTGGTATTATATATTTAATATATTTAAAATATATTTATTTAAAATCTCCTATGGAAAGAAAGTGTATTCACTATGAATTCAGGTTTCTTCACTGTAAATGTTTGTCTATTGTCAAAAAGGTTTAAATTGTTTGAAATCTTATACACTTTACAACCAGTTTACCACTGGCTCTATAGTTATTAATGTCTTTGGCTCTTTTGGCTTCATTCTAATATTTTGAAAATTTAATGCTAATGTTTCTTCTGCTTCCCTCCCACTCTGCATACACTCCCCCCATAAACTGTGCCAACTCAAACCTACATAAGTGAACAGGAGATATAAGTTGTATATAAATGTATTGAATATGTACGTAATTTAAAAAGTGTCGGATAGGTATATTAATAATAATATAATCAATTATTTTTCCACTGACCACCTATATATGCTTCTCAATAGAGAAGCTGTTTGGTACTACTATGAACTCCTTTTTAAATCTCCATATCTATTATAATCCACAAAAGAACTAAACAGATCACTATGAACACTGTCTTTGAAACAGAGGACCCTCACTAATGTTGAACGTGAGACAACCACTTGGTGTTTTTAGCCCATAATGTTGCTCAAACACCCTTCCTCTGATATGTTGTTTTCCCCAAGAGGCAGTCAATCCCTTTCACTGACGTCTAGGTACATAAACTTGTCACTATTGCCATTCACTCAAGTTCACCCACAGCGCTGGGAATCTAACTACATGTAGCCCAGTTCAGAGCTTGATATTTCAACAGGGCTACATACAATTCCCTGAAGCTAAGCACCCATTATCCTCTTTGTGTAACCATATATGGCAGAAAAATGGCGTTTATTACTAAAATATTATTCCTAATAGACAAAATTTTAAGAAGTAAACTGACAATTTTGTATAAAATAATCTGATGCATTTTAACATCTTTTTTTTTTAATTACAAGTGTGCGTTCAGAGTGAGACATACATATATTACCATTCTAAACTAGCAACAAAGTGTGATATTGTAGGGGAAAATGTGTTAAGTGGTTTTCATATGTATCACACTACTATTTTGAAACATTTTATTCTAATTATAAACTGCATGGCTCCAACACAAAACTTTGCTAATTTCCAATGTGAAAAATGCAAGGGAGTACACAATTAATATAATTTTCTTTTTAAAATAGTTTAAATTTTATGACAAATTTTCCCCGTAAGGAAGAACCAAGTATTGTATTAAAGTCTACTGAAACTGACAAAAGTAGCTGTAGTTTAAGATACAAACAGAACATTCATGTTCTTCAGTAATGGAAATATGTTAAAGAATAGAACGTGTAATTACACTGTAAATTACTTCAGATAGAACCTGCAGAAAAACAATGACACACAAAAATTACAAGAAAATCATTTTAGTTAGATGACAACACAGAATAACCCCACCTTATTTTCATAACAACAAGTCCTACAAAGTTAGCCAGACTTCTAAACTCCATAACTATTCCTATTAGTTCACTTAACAGTTCACTTAACATTTTAATGGGCATGTTTTACCAGTAACAAAAAACTTGATAGGTAAATAAATCCACGTTTTACCCAATCCTCAAACAATAAATTAAAAGAAAGCTTCATCATAAGGTACCACTTCACTGAACAATTTGTGAGAGCCTAAGCCTGCTACCATTGCAGTCAATGGAAAAAACTTCAATGGGAGCAGGATCGGGCCCTAAATTAACCCTACTTCTTAGGTTTTAAAAAGTGGCAGCCAAATGGATGGACATTACATCCAAACTGAGTTGGTAAAAAAAATGGTTTCCGTATACAATTGAAGACATCACTCTTTTTCAGCTGTTATGATATGGAGACAGATTAACTCAGTCCTTCCTCTGCATTTTCATACATTAAATTATATATATTTTTTCTTAAATGCCTTGCCCATAGCAATAATGAACTAACTACAGCAATATGCAAAATAGATTTATCAACTAGTGAACACTTTCTATTTTACAAATGACTGCAGAATTTAAAAAAGTCTGAGATTAACAATACTAAAATGTCATGTCTAGTGACACACTAGTTTTCTTGTGATAGAACAAACATATTCAAATACTTAATTATGTATGTCACTCTGCATAAAATCTGAATGAAGTGATTCATTAAAGACCTTGACAATTTTATCTTTTGGATAAACCCTATCTCTTGAGAAGACAAAATGCCTGATCCCTAAAGGTATTGAGCTCTTGCAAATTCCAGTGACTTCAAGGAGAGCTGTAGGTATTCTAGGCTTCTCAGGATCAAGCCATTAGGCAGGGCTTTTATTAGCAAAGGAGCGAGTGCCCTGAGCAATATGTGATTTTAACAACACAAAATATACAAAACTAAAACTAGTATGATATTGAATAGAGATTCACCATAAATACTGTGTTTAAACAGTAATCGGAGTTTACAAGCTTCCATGTATACGTCTAATATTGTGTGCTTTATTTTGTAACTGCTTATGCACTTGTCTGGTTTTCCTCTTTTTCTCACACCGTTGAATACCTCCTATACAAAGCACTTAAGTATTTGACTTTTCCCCACTCTATCATGGACATTAAGAATGGCACAATCAATCAAAGACATATCCATACACTCTCTTCACTACAACTTGACATTTGTGGCAGAAAACCCCAAAGCAAACTTGTGTAAAATATTTTAATTAGGCTAACAAGAAAAAGAAAGGATCAAAGATGTCTTCTTATTAGCATAACAAAAATGCTTCCATGACTGATCATTTTTGCTGAACATCATCCATATATAGCATGTGGAAAGATAGGTTTAAAATTACATGTACTAGATAGGTACTATAAATGTATTCTACGACCATCAAAACAAGAAGTATTGCACTCATTATAAAAAAGCATACTATGAAGGCCTCTAACTACAGGTAGCAGCAATCTTTTTAGTTCATGTCTAAACTTTGAAATGCAAAAATGATTCAATATGTTTTTCAAATGTCCAAACAAAATGCATTTTAATGTAAAGTAGACCTATTTGATCTCCTATGCAAATTCATAGTTTTACACATCAGAAAATTTAATATAACGCTATTTGAACTATGAATACTTGAAACTGTTTATCATGATATTCCCTGGTTGTTGTTTTTTTTTTAAAAAAACACAGTTACTAGTTCTTTAAGGAAACTGCATGCTATTTTTGATGCAAATACTACTGTGAAAAGTCTATGGAGAAGAGCTAGGGGGTTGTTATTTTGCTTTGTTTTGAATGGCACCTTACAAATAGAATCTCTGCAAGTTATGATTTAACACCTTATCAAAATGCAGCTAAAGTCTACACTACTCCAATTCAAACACCTAGGTAAAATAGCTGAAGGTACACAAAAACTGTAAAAATTCCTTGGGACAGATATGTTACTTAATAGCCACTAAAAAAAAACAACCACAAAACAAAAACAAAAACCAACAACCCGAACATTTAAGATACGCTATTTTACTGCAGAAATAAGTGTTTTCAATGTTCTTACAGGAACAGTCAGCTGAACAGCTGAAGAAAACAGTCTAATACAACTTCTCAATTGGAAAGTAAACCTGGCTGCAATACTTCTAATAGCTGACAAAAGTAATAACGCTCTGTATCTGTTTTGTTACTGAAAACGACCATGTGACACCCAACGATCCGTTTGTTCTGGATTGCAGTCCTATTTTCACCATTCATCCCTGCAAGATTAAAATTTTACACTGCTAGAACAAAACACTAACAATAAGGTAGCACTAAAGTTTTTCCTCTCTTCACTACTCTACTGAGACGCCAGCCGAAGAGTGGGATCCATCACTATTAAGGTGCCAGTTATGATTTAAGAGGAGGTGTCCTGGAGCACAAGAAGCGAACACTTCAAGAGCTGTGCAGCCCTCCTGCAGCCCTGATCAATTTCTCCATCAACAATCTCTGCTGTCCCCCTCTCCCTGTATACCGTGGCTGTTTGGAAGCTTTATCGCTCATCCCATAAACACAAGTACAAATGCACCCTCCCAACACACACATAACGCTCGCTCTCCCTCACCTCACATGCAATTCTTTGCAAGTCCCCTGAGAATTGCTCAAGAACAGAAAGAAAGAAAGAAAGAAAGAAAGAAAGAAAGAAAGAAAGAAAGAAAGAAAGAAAGAAATGGGGGGACGGGGGGACGGGGGGAGGGAGAGGGGAAGCTTTGTGCTGCTGCTGTTGCAGTTGTTCCCAAGCATGCAGGGCAAAGGAAGAGTAGCTCCCCACTTTCATCAGCTGGTTACATCCTTGGGATAAAGGAGCAAGGCGGAATGATGCTGAGGCTGCAGAAGGGAAAATAAAGGCGTTGCAAACATGCTGGGATCCCCCCTGAAATCCACCCGCTCTCCCCCTCTTCTCCCTAAAGCTGCCCGGGTGGGGGGGGGGGGTGGAGGAAACAACACACAAGGGGGGGGGGAAAGTGATGAAAAGACACAACTCACCTGAACAAGGGGTGTTGGATGGGGTCAGAGGAGGAAGGGTTTTGGTTGGTTGGTTGGTTGGTTTTAAGCAGAGGTTGTGATGTTATTAAAACACACAGACACAGGGTTTGGAAGCAGGGAGAAGAGTAGAAAAAAAACGAAGGGGGGGGTAAACTATCGAGAGGGTGCGAGTCAGTCTGGCAGGAAAAGGGAGAACCCCCTAGGGGGAGGAGGGGTGCGAAGAGAAAAAACAAGCGGATGCCAAATCGAGCTCGAGCGTCGGTGCTGGGGGGGGGGGAAGGCTCCCGGCGAGGTGGGCGCTTGCTTGTTGCTCTCCCAGCGCCTCTCGCCGGGTGGCTGCTCCTGGCTGTATTTCCCGGGCGGGCGGGCGGCTCGGGGTGGCTTATATCCCTGCTGCTGCCGCCGCTGCCGCGCTCGCCGGGCTCCCGCAGCTCGCTGTGGCTTTGCAGCCCCGCGGCTGCTCCTCCTGCCGCCGCTCTCGCCTGCCCCCTCCCGCGCCCGCGCGCCCGCGCTCAGGCGCGCTCGCTCGCTCCTTCCCCGGGCTCTGCCGCCGCCGCCGCCGCCGCCGCTGCTGAGCTGGCCGAGCTCCGCGGGCGGCCCTGGCCCCTCGCGGAGGCGGGCTGCGAGGCACCAGCGGGAGGGGGCGTTGCCCTGCCCCGCCGGGGTGGGGCTCCGGGGCCTGGCGCTGGCTGGCGGGCAGAGGGAGCTGGGGGTGGGCGGGAAGGGAAGGGATCTCAGGGGCGTGGGGAGAGAAGGGGTGATGGAATGAGGAGGGGGACATGAGGGGGTCCCAGTCTCTTCTTCATGCAGTTGGTTTCAGGCTCAGGCAGCCCGCCCGCCCGCTCTTACACGGGAGAAGGGCTAGCCCCCCTGCTTTGGGGGCTGATGTACCAGGGTGATGACACAGCCTCCCAAACGCCAGCGCTTTGCTTTGAGGGGTGGTGGCAGACCCCAGGAAAGCCTAGCCAGAGAGTGGTGCCCGGTTTCAGATGTGTGGGGGTTACTGGCATGTCCATGTCACAGGCCTGAGGCACTGAAACGGTGTCACTTCACTTGTTTCCAGAGAGCCATTGCTGAATTCCTGGGGCTGAGAGGACAACCGGGCCTATGAAATGGAAAGGTCGTAGAGTCACAGAGTTTTAGGCCAGAAGGGACCAATAGTTTATCTAGTCTGACCTGTATATCACAGGTCACCAACTCCACCAGCACTTGCGTACTCAACCCAACAACCAACATTAGACTAAATAGCCCACTGGAGACTAAATTACTATGTGCCACCGGCAGAGAACAGGAGGCACCACGGTGCAGCAGTGCTGAGGCCCATTACAATGATAGGGAAGTGATTGTGATCTACCCAGAGAATCTTGGCAAGTGACCTGTGCCCACACACTGCAGAGGAAGGCAAAGAACCCCCAAGTCACTGTCAAGCTCAACTGAGGGAAAATTCCTTCCCAACTGCACATATGACAATCAGACCTTGAGCATGTTAGCAAGAATAAGCCTGCCAAGCATGTGAGAGGGAAAATGCCTGGTGCCACCTCAGAACCCTGGTCCTCCCAGTCCAATGTCCCATCTCCAGCGGTGGTGATCCCTAACACTTCAGAAGAAATGTATATGCCTAAGTGCCAGTTTTAGCATTTATGGGATCTGAATGTCCCTTTAGGCATCTTGATTTGAAATCTGAGCTCCCCTTGTACTCACTGTCACCACAGAACACTCTTTGCTATGTGGAATCAATACACAGCATCGCTGGGGTAAACAGATTTACAAGTGGAACTCTGGAAAAGCTAAGGAGGCCAGGGCCTCAGATCAAGGGCTTGACAGGTGACATTTTATTAGGAATATGCTGTATGTCAGTAGCACCCAAACTTTGCGTAATGTCACTGATTGCATTGACAACATGCCAGGAGACTAAAGGCTGCACTTATTTGCATTAATAGTAGCAAACTGCATTCAACTTTATCTTTAATACAAAAGCATGGCCCAAGAGTAGGTCCCAGCAACTGTGGTGCCTTCTTGATCCACACAGAAGCTATTTGAAACAATTCATTTATAAGAAATGCCATCACGGTGGGCCACTGACAAAATAAAGCCGAGATTGAAATGTTTTGAATACAAACTTTTATAAAACCTACCATCTCCATACATATTTCTAGAATAAAAAAAAATCCAGTGAAAAGATGTTTTCAAATAGATAAACATTCCTCACCTGAAATCATTTTCACTGTCTAAACTGAGAGAAATGCAAAACGTAATCAAAGAACATAAGTAAAGATAACAAAACTGGCTTTTAAAACGTCTTTTATTTATAACAATCCAAAGTGTTATTATCATTAATAAGTCACGTCTTTGTTTACAATTTAGGATTTGTATGTTGAAAGTGTCCCTTAAAAGATGAGAGCAACTGCAGGCCGATGTAGGTAGAATCCATGGGTTGTATTTGGTCCACTTCAACACTGAAACAATCAGAAGTGGAACACTGAAACAATCAGAAGTGGAATCTGTGAATTGAAGCTATGCTTCAATAAGTAAAATAATCTAAGGAAGATAATTTCAATAGTATTTCAATAATTCAGTAAATGCAATAAGCGTATCAAACATTCATCAAATAACATAAAACAAAGACATATGCAGAATCAAAAAGCAATTTCATTATCTTGTATCTGAAACCATCTCCTCCCCTGAGGCATGTGCTCCTTCCTAATCCCTCCAGAAGCAATGGATCTGGAGAAAGAAATAGATCCCCAAATCTCTCACATAAGAGTAAGAATAAAGTGAGAAAGGAGGGGCTACCTCTCTAGCCTTCCTCCCAATCTGTCACAAGAGACGGGGAAGAAGATTACCTCCTATTTTGATGTTTTTAAATATCCTTTTACACAGTATCGCCAAATTCTTTAAAAAAAAAAAAGTACACACTAGCCTGTTTGCAGGATTGGGGCCTATGTCGGTATTTTTGAAACCAAACATAAAAATTCATGCATAACCACAAAAATGAAAGCCAATATATCAGAAATAAATTCTGCTGCCTGATGTCTGCAATAAATAAATCGACAAAAAGTTTTAAAAATTAAACAAAATCTCCACTTTAATTAAAATTAAATCTCAAGGACATTTATATTAGTCAGAATGTGTAATTCATCCATTTGAAATTTACCTAGTTCTTTTATTTGAATGTTTTTCTATTCATATTACAAGGATGTTGAAATGCCAATTTACTGTAAAATAGGTCCACCAACTATACCCAAGACAAGGTTCTCACAATACCAATTCCCTGAGCCGCTCAGTTCCTAGTAACATTAGGCCAATTTTTACTGTCAATTACAGCTGTGCAATCTCATTGACTTCAATTAAGATGTATAGATCTATTATTTTTAATTCAACTACTCTGGAAAAGCTTTGATGGATAGTTTGATAGTTGGGTGATAAAAAGCACATGAATTGGTAGTATTCATTCATACCTATATACAAAATACATAAATGCCAGCATAGCTTTTAAAAATGCACATTTTTGTGTCACAGAGTCTGCTTATTTGTCTTCTGATTTACAGGGATAACTTGGCATTCAAGTAGTTTGCATGCTGGGATACAGACAGTTTTCAGATCTGCACATACATTTAAATGTGTGGGGGGGGATTCATGACATGGGTTAAGATTAGGGGGGTTTTTTTTTATCAGAAAAGAGCCCTTGTAGAAATCCCATGACATTTACACAAGACAATATACATATATTATAGATAATTGTGCAAATTGCTCAGAATCCAAGGGTAGTCAGAAAACGTTATCCACATGAGCAAGAAAGAACATCAGAACTGGCATAGATAGAATCAACCTCCAAACAATATATTCTGTTGTTTTGAATGTACCTACAGGGCAAACAGTTAATGCTGGAAAACGTTTCCTTGGATTGTCATTTAAGACTATCCAGAGGAAAATACTCGTATAGCCTTTTGGGATACATGAGACCACACCTGCTGACAGCAAAGCTGTCTACTTAGGCGACAGCTATGTCCATTGCAGAAAGGCAAGATAAAAATAACTGCAGAAGAACTCATATAAATACGGCAAGTTATCTCTGCCTCCCATGCACCAGAACATCCTATCTTCTCTGCAGGCCTCTTCCTCCTGCTGGTGCTGAATAGTCTGTGGGAATTACTTTAGAACTGTTCCAAGACTGAAGTAACTTCCATGTGTGTTCCCACTGAAACCTTGACAGATGTTCCCTTATCTGAGTGTCTTCTTTTATAAATCCGAACAAAAGAAAGAAAGAAAGAAAGAAAGAAAGAAAGAAAGAAAGAAAGAAAGAAAGAAAGAAAGAAAGAAAGCCCGAAGTTTTGAGAACAGGAAGCTGTAGTGCACTCTTCCATCTCCATTGTTAAAGAAGGGCTCCTGTCTCTAGTGCAGAGGCTTATTGGAACTCCTAAACCCCAGTTGTCCAAATGGTATGTTAGTCACTAAAGAAAAGCTTCTAGATTGAAAAGGGGCTACTTTCTCTCCAATGTGGGGTTCAGAGGTGCAAACTTCAGCCCAGGAGACTCCTTTTATTTTCCTGAGCCCTGGTCTACACTAGAAAATTAGGTCAGAAAAAATCCACACCCCTGAGAAGCGAAGTTAAGCCAATCTAAACCCAAGTGTAGACAGTTTAGGTTGATGGAAGAATTCTTCCGTCGATCTAGCTACCGCCTCCTGGGGAGGTGGATTAAGTATGCCGATGGGAGAATCCCTTCTGTCAATGTAGGTAGTGTCTACACTGAAGTGCTACAGCAATGCTGCAGCAGAACAGCTAAGCCACTGTAGTGTTTTAAGTGTAGATACACTCTGAGTCAATGAAAGAAGAACTTGCTCCTCTCCTCCAACCCAAAGTGAGGATGTCAGTTGAATCACTTGTTTCTCAGCTTCTCCTCAATGTCATTCCCATGAGACCACCTTGCAATCAGGGTGACATGAATCTGAGACTCCTACCAGATAAGAAATTGGATAAGGATGAAATCAAAAGATGCATTCTGTATTATATAGTGTCCATTGAATGAACATGATATTGAGGTCTGATGGTGTCTGAAAGAACATGCAGACAATCTCTCTATCTCTGTGGAAGTAGGTGGTAATGCTGTTTTGTTGTTGACATAGGTTAGCATGTTAATGTCCTTGTCCATAGATAGATCTCTCTAATGGGAATATTATCTCAGACTAATTGAAATATATTAAATGAGCCCACCCATATATGATAGATGCGCACAAATACACTAACCTCTTCATTCAGGTATTTGTGCAGTCCATCTGGTACTGTGGAAACCTCTGGGCCATGCCCAGGGATAATGAAAGTTGACACACAATTATACTGATTATGGACATTCGTGAGAACTATTCTCTACACATCAGGGCACCAGCCCTCGTCATGCAGCATTGACACAAATATGATGAAGGCTCTCCAATATCAGGATGATGCCAAAATAATAAATAACATGTCAATACATTCAGGATGCTGGTGAAGTCTCTTGCAGTCACAAACATCTATTTCTTCACTCCAAGCCATTTAAGAAATGACCTTATAATTGCAAACTGCAATTGAGAATTCTTCAGCACAGAATATTTTTACCTTTTAAAAATACTGTAACACTATTTTCTCGTGTGTGTGTGTGTGTGTGCGCGCACAGATGTGTGTGTGTTCTTGTTTTTTTCCCGTAGTATATAAAACATGACCCTTTAAATGGCAGTGCTTTGCTAGCTTTGTGAAATAAGCTTTGTTACAATTCCAAAATAGTATCTGGGAAACATGCAAGAGAAACATACTGTTTTTGTAATTAAGAAAATCTCAAACAAAAGTAAAGTGAAATCATGCGTTTAACAGTAATATTAAGATTTTTATTATTTGCTCTATACATTTGTTAACAGAGACTTCTTTCAAAATGTTTAAGTTACATTAGCCTACACGTCTTTAAAACATTAAACAATCAATAACAAATGAAGCTGGATGAAATGTGGTTGCTATTTTATTTCAGGTTGATGCAACTGATAAGAATTTTAAATATCTAACTAAATACTAATAGAGGTGTGACATCCAATGCTCTTTTTTCAGTAAAATTATAAACATTGTGATTGACTTGGAAACAATATTGCTATGGGCACTGACTACAAAAAAATTTGAATTAGTATAGCAGTAAGCATACTAGGGTGCACAATGGCAGGAAAACCCTTTGCTCAGTGCCCAGGTGGAGCAGTCAGGCTGGGTAGTGGGCAGAAGCATGAGGGAGCTGGGAGGGGAATCCTTCTTCCACAGGCCAGGAAGTGGCTACAGACTCACTCTGCAGGAGCTACTCTAAGCCAAGGAAGTTCCTCATGAAAATGTGGAGTTTAACCATCAGCAAAAACATGCTGCATGGGCACTGGAGTTTAGTTAAGGAGTTTCCACTTACTAGGCATTGCTTTGCTTTTAAGGGATTATGTTGGAGGGACATCGCATTTAACTAACCTTAATCCCTTTTAAGCAAAGTTTTTGTTCCTAGATTTTTAATATATTAAGGAAGGAGGTGTAATTGTTTCTATCATATAATCATAGAATCATAGAACTAGAAGGGACCTCGAGAGGTCATCTAGTCCAGTCTCCTGCACTCAAGGCAGGATTAAGTATTATTTAGATCATCCCTCACAGGTGTTTCTCCAACCTGCTCTTAAAAATCCCAAATGATGGAGATTCCACCACCTCCCTAGGCAATTTATTCCAGTGCTTAACCACTCTGACAGTTAGGAAGTTTTTCCTAATGTCCAACCTAAACTTCCCTTGCTGCAATTTAAGCCCATTGCTTCTTCTCCTATCCTCAGAGGTTAAGAAGAATGATTTTTCCCCTCCTCCTTGTAACAACCTTTTATGTACTTGAAAATTGTTATCATGTCCCCCCTCGGTCTTCTCTTCTCCAGACTAAACACACCCATTTTTTTCAATCTTCCCTCATAGGTCATGTTTTCTAGACCTTTAATCGTTTTTGTTGCTCTTCTCTGGACTTTCTCCAATTTGTCCAAATCTTTCCTGAAATGTAGCGCCCAGAACTGTACACAATACTCCAGTTGAGGCCTAATCAGTGCGGAGTAGAACGGAAGAATTACTTCTTGTGTCTTGCTTACAATATGCCTGCTAATACATCCTAGAATGATGTTTGCTTTTTTTCCAACAGCGTTACACCGTTGACTCATATTTAGCTTATGATTCACTATGACTCCCAGATCCCTTTCTGCAGTAGTCCTTCCTAGGCAGTCATTCCCATCAGATGAGGGCGCTCAAGTAGTATTTTGCATCATACCTCTTAACATACACAGAAGCACCCCAGTGGATCATGCCCCATCGACAAGAACTGAAGGACCTTCAGCTGCTAGGCTTATAGGTTCTCTCACCTAAATACTTAGATGAATGGCTCAAACAGAAAGGATAATTTACTAGGGCTGGTAGTAAAGGTCACAAGTGCCTTATGGGTTAACAGTAGCAATAACAATAGGGTAGTGTCTAGTTTGTACAAAAGAGGGTTAAGGATCCTCATTCATGGAACCTGCCTTCTGAGCATGGTCAAGTTCCATGGTGTATCTTATTGAGGGCTCCTCTGCATTGTCCATTTGAGCCAAAATAGTGGATACCACATGGCTCATGCTAACAGACTCCTCCAACTGTGTTTGGAGAGATGCTCAGTTTCCTTGTGTGCTGGTTCTCAAAACCCAACTGCCTCAAATGCTAATTCTTCCCAGGTCCCCATGAGCCTGTCTCTGCTGTCTCTGAAAAGGGTTATTTCCTTGCATCCATGTATAATCCACCAGAGGGCTGCCCATTGACCCGCAGTGCTTCTCTCATCCCAAAGCATGCATCTCAGGATCACAACCTGCCTCATGTAGGCGGGAAACAATGTGTGTTCTGAGTGTGCCGTTCACTAGCCATTTCACATTGCTCACTGGCAGAGGAGAACTTAACTTTTACCAAGATAGATGTTATGGCAGAGAAAGCGATCCCTGTTAAATAGCCTATAGAAAGGTGCACTGAATCAACTAGACCATGAGTTCAAATCTCATCTCTTGCACTTACTACTGAATCTTTGTAAAAAATTAGTCCCTCCAACCCCTACATTTTTGTTGGTTTCTTGCTGTATATTAAAATCTTTCTAATTTGTTAACATATATTGACATAGAGGTGCCCAGAAGTCAGTGGTATATTCTTCATATTGTCACACCAGGACCCTATAGATTGCTTGTCCATGTTATCTTACTGTTTTTTCTAGCAGTGAGAATACACTGCAAGCTCATATTTAATTTGCTGCTCACCATCATCCTGATTGGTAGGTCTCTTTTAGCATTACTACTTTCCAGGTTTTCCCTGTACACTGAATACCTGGTTTTTGTATTTCTTCCCCAGATGTATTAGCTTGCATGTTATAAGATTCTGCCTTGTAACACTCTACTATAAAACAAATATTTAAGGTGATATTAGAGATAGTTTGAGCCACAAAGTTAGGCCTGTGCTCCAGATTTCAAGTTTTCTCAGGTTTGAGGGTGTAAAGATATGACATTTTAGTGTGGACACTTTTCTAGTTGAGATCTTTCCTTTTTTCTTTTTGTTAGAATAATTTAGTAAATATGTTTTTTTGGTCCAGATGACTCACTGAGATTTTTCAGTGAATTGCAAACCATGATATGCAGTAACAATACAAACCTTCCCACTGTGTCCTTCCAAGGATGTCACATAGATCAGGAGCGAGTGGCCTATCCAGGGGTCATATCACCTCAATTTTGAACATTTCTTGCATTTGAACAGCTATGTCACAAACTTTGCAATAGTAAGGTAAAGTGACTTATTTCTTGCTATAGAATGTGCCTCCTTCAGAAAACAATCAACAAGTTCTCCTAATGACATTTCACTTAGCTTTTTTCAAGATTTTAATTTTAAAAATCACCTATCATGATTCTTAGTTTGGCACTTCCGACTACACAAAATGCTGATCTCTTTGAGAACCTTCCAACACATCAGATTAACATTAACCCTTCCCCCCTATGATTAGTTTATTTATTAAACTTTGGTAGGTTACATGTTCAGAATTATTGATAATTCTTATCCAACCAAGAAGATAACCGGCAAGTTCATCCACTTTAAAAGGAGAGTAGAATGGATTTCTCATTTGGCTGTCAATCAGTATTCTTCATTTCTCAGAAAAAAGTCTAAGTCCTCTTTTCATTTGTCAGGTCTGTCTTCCCCATTATATACAGTAAGGTTGAGATTACAACTCATCTCAAGTACTTATAGCAGATACATTTTGGACAATAAGAATAAGGTTGGTTGACTTCGAAAGACATGCACAGTAGTTCATAACAAGTGCTATAGGATATTATTGGCAGGACCATGCCAGTAAGATAGAATAACAATACATGGGACATTTTCTCTCTCTCTCTCTCTCTCTCTCTCTCTCTCTCTGTCGCACACACACACACACACACAATTACTATTACATATATGTTGTGTGTGTGAGAGAATACATGATGGTGTGGTGTAGTAGAAAAAATATCAGCAGGAGTTTCTCTGGGAAGGGGATGTATTGATCCTTTTTTCTTCTCAACTCTTATGGTTTTAAATTCCTACCCTTCAAGGGAGACTTGGAGGGAAGAAAGTCCAGTTGTGGGACTGGGACTTCTAGGATAAAAACTGGGTCTTTGAGGGAGAAGAGAGATTCTGGAACTAGGGGGACAGAGGAAGAGAGGAGAAACGGACACTGCCTGAGATTTGAGGTGAAAAAGTAGAAGGACAAGAAACGACAGGTTTCAGAGTAGCAGCCGTGTTAGTCTGTATTCGCAAAAACAAAAGGAGTACTTGTGGCACCTTAGAGACTAACAAATTTATTTGAGCATAAGCTTTCGTGAGCTACAGCTCACTTCATCGGATGCATAGTTTTTTCCATCAAATGCATCCGATGAAGTGAGCTGTAGCTCACGAAAGCTTATGCTCAAATAAATTTGTTAGTCTCTAAAGTGCCACAAGTACTCCTTTTCTTTAAGGACAAGAAAGTGTCTGTTGGGGGGAAGCACTTAGATTTGAGCTCAAGAGAAAAAAGGTGACCCTGACCAGATGTCCAAGGACAACCTAGTCTGGAGCTGGGAGAAAGAGAAAAGATGAATACAGGAAGGAGAATATGACAATAGGGAAGAAAGCTGAAGAGAGGGGAAGTGAGAATTAGAAAGAAAAAACGGTAGAAAATTGTAGAAAAGGAACAAAAGAGGAAAAAGAAGAGCCTAACTGAAACAACACAGCTATAGAATAAAAATAACTGTATAGGAAAAAGTAACTAGAGCTCAATATGTGTGTATTTATTGTATCTACTTAAATTTGTTGTTCCTTTTTGGTTTTATTTATGGAAGGTGCAATAGGGGAGAAAGTGTTTTGCCTATCCATGATGTTACTTCTTTCTATTCTCTGTCTGCAGATCTCTGTTCTCTTTGTTTATTGTTGCTTCTTTTTGTCTCCCTGTCCCCGTCCCTGTGTTTTTGGAAGGGAATAAGATGTCACTCTTCAATGTATGCCTTCTGGATCTGTTGTATCCAAAAGTGGATTAAAGGTGATTTAAAGAATCCTTAAAGCCAATTTTGCATGCCCTGCTACCTTCTTCCATTCCTCCTTCCCATCCCTAAGCTTCCCCAAGCACTCCTTGGTCTCAGTTCAGGATATGGCAAAACTATATAGTTGAACAGTATTTTTCTCTTTACTTACTTGCTGTTAGATATGTACTTTGCACATTTACATTTTAATCATGTAGTGAAAGCGTTAATTGACATATAGTGGGCAGGATTCTGATCTCTGTTGTAGTGGTATAAGCCTGAAGTAACACCACTAATTCCTTTATAACTGAGAACAGTATAATTGAGATCAGAATCTGGGATATTATTATCAATGATTTCCAAACCAATGTGATTTCCTTCCAGTTAATATGTGACTTCTTATTTCATGCATCCCCAACTCTTCCATCATCAATTCCTTCATATGTGGGTTTTCAAATTAACTCACATTTTTTTCTGTCCTTTTCTTCTTGCTTTCTAATCACAAATTTGGGCACAATTTTCATTGACCTTGACAAACTTGGGTCAATGAACAATTTCACAAAGTCAAAACCAAATGTAATATCATTTTTATCCATCTATAAAATAGCTCAGAAATACATATTAAGATAAATCTAGAGCTTTATTACCTATTTGTGCTTCTTTGTATCTTTTTATTATGTTATGGCCTAAATGTGATTAATAAACAGAATATTACTGAAAATTCAAAGATTGCCAACTTCTTTACAACAGAACAAATTATTCCCGGTACTGATCGCTGGCTCATTTTGCATTGGATTTCACATCCTGCTTTCAAAATGATTGAACCACAGTGTCAAGCAAAATATTATTTAGAGGAATAAGTGAAGTGGAAGCGTGAAGCACAGAACAAAAATATCCGAGCAGAACATACATATTATTTAGTGTTGCATACTTATGCAATAGTGTAATGCTGTCCTAAAATGCTTCAACTAATCATTGTGGGTTTTTTTCCACCAGACACCTCAAATTCTGGCTGTATGCAAGGGTCCCTCCATCTTACCCTCTCTTCTACTAGTGGCCTCACCTGCTAGCTCTGTCCACTTCTGAGATTTTTTTTGGTGCACTGAAGATGCACCCAGTCTTAGTTCTTGTTCACCTGGGCTCCTAACTCTGAGTGAGCCTGCCTTTCATTGGTGAATCATCAATAGAAGAGTTCAGGGACACCTCTGACTCAGAGACTGCCTCAGTGCCAATGGACTTGAGCCAGCTCTTGGCCTTTCTCATTCAGGTACTGTATAACAATGCAAGGTCACGGAATGGGGCATTGCCTATCTGTGAGTTACCTCATGTGTCTCTTTCCTTCTTGGGAGAAACTACTTCTTTTTTATATGGCCCTAAATGCCAGACTTGCTTCCCAGAGTCAACTGGACATTAATACAGAACCCAACCCTTACTCCAAGGTTTTTTCCACTAAGGAACAGTCTGTTCTGACATATCAGGCCACCACAACCTAAGCCTGCCTCTGGAGAGAGTGTTATGATTCCTCTCCCGGTTACAACTGCTGGTTCCATGGCCACTGAGGCCTGGTCTATGTTATAACATTTTCTGAGCATGGTTGTCAAGCAATCATGTTTGCTGATCAGGAATTGGACACAGTGTAGAGGCCAGCTTAGAAAAAGAAAAACCATGTGCAGCACAATGTCCACTAACTGTGATTAAACATGCAAGAGTTTATCTCCCTGTGTAGAATCTATGAATAATGGAGGGCTAGTAGGTAACAATGCAGTGGTGACTGTAACAATGCAGGGCTAGTATGAACTGTTAGCTCGGAGAAGCAGGAGGTCTGGGAACACTAGCAACAGCAAAGCATCTGCTGATATGAAGGCTTGGAAAAGAAGCTGAGGGGAAAATCAACACCCTTGACATACTCTCTGTGATGACCTGGCTGGCAGTGTGCTCTGACAACTGTCTTTGAAAACTGCTTCACAACTCACAGTCATAGATATCCTCAGTTTGCCTGATAGATTGTCCAAAAGCATAACTGCATTGTAACCCAGATTGCAGTATTTGCATCTGAGCAGTGGGCATTTTGCTAGTTTCTTTTTCAAATAGTTCTTCCTTCACTGGACTAGTATCCATGATGACTGAATCAATCTCACCCTCAGTGCGGATGCCCTTCTTCTTTCATCCCTTATTGAGATACTCAACCCCAGTGATATTCCACTGTCCAAATCATCTCCATGGACATGTTCCTATCCAGAACAGTTTGCATCAGCTGTGTCAGCCATGAAAAGTAAGGTTTTGTATTCCAAGTACACTTCTGAAAACGAATAGCCTTTTTCCTATGCACTGAAGGTGAAAATGCCATTAACATATAAGGAAATGACTAATTTCCATATGATAATGAGATGGCCATGGGTGGAAAAACCCCTCTCCTAGAGTAATCTGTTCTGTTTGGCGTGCATCTACCCAAATTAAGCTTTGGCACTTTCTGATTCTGAGAGTTCTGATCTTTACAGTTACCATTTTGCCTGGCCATCATATCAAGGTAACAGGCTATTTTGATCACCAATATCTCTGCGGTCACTGAGTCTGCATTCCAATATCAGCAACATTTGTACTTCCTTTGTGCTGAAATAGTGCCTGCTGGAGGCTATAATATAAGGCACTGTGGCCACGGCTCCCTGGGAACATTACCAAGTCCCCATCTACTATGTGAGGCAGGCACTCATTTATCTATCCTTGCACAGACACAGCCATCAGTGAGCTTGTGTTTGACCCAGTGGGCCAGTTAGCATGGGCACTTAGTAGCTATTATTTAAAAAAAAAAACAAATTTACTTAAGGCAACCTTTGGATTCTTAATTACCTTTCTACATCCCAATCTGAACACCTTTGAATTACATGCCTGAGGAGCCCTGTCACAAAGTCAAAATTTAAATCCAGATTGCCAGAGTCCCATTCCAGTATGTTAACCATAAAACCATCCTTTCTGACATGTTCACAGAAGTACTCCTTTCATCACTGTTGAGGTTCTACTTCCAGCACTGATGTTGACTGTTGTGGGTCTTAATCTTTCAAATAAATTGTAGCCTGACTCCTGGTAATTATGTTATATCTGGAACCATTTTTCTACATGAAAGCCCTGGCTTTTGGGAACCTGGAAATATATTTCAAAAACTATCTCTGCTGCTTTAACTTAAACACCTCACTCAAGTGTAAAATTAAACAAAACCAGGCAGGAAATAATGCTTAAAGAAAGAAAAACAAACTAGAAAAATAACTCATCATATTATCTTAATGCATCATAGCTAAATGCTCACAGCTGGGAAATAAAAATCATATTGCATTTTGTAAAAGCAGCACTAATGGCAGAGGTGAAACTAATAAGGCTGGTAAATCTTTATGCTGAATGTTTAATAAAACTTCACAGTGGTGTGATTTACCAGATTATCATTTCTTGAATAGGGGAAATAACTAATGCCCCAATCTTACAAAGATTTATGCGCATGCTTAACTTTACTTGCTGTGAGTAGTCTCATTGGCTTCACTGGTATGGGAGTCGGGGGGAAGGGGGAATTAAGCACATATATAACTCTTTGCAGGATTGTGGGTTAAGTGTACCTAGCACTTCCCATCCTGACAAGGCAAAGGTTGGAAATTTCCGATAATGGGGGGTGGAGGGGAATCCTGAACTAAAATCTCTCTCTTCTATACTTTTCATATTGTAAAGAAGTTCCTTGGTTTAGAAGGCAGTGTGCATTAAAGTCATATAGCTCAGTCCAACTAATTATTCTGCCTTCTTCTGCTCTCATTGAATTTAGGGGGATCAGAATTGGGCCACATATGTATTTTAATAGATGATTCAAATGTTTTAGCCTTTCATTTGCTTAGACTGTATTACTTTATTTACCTGATTTTATTATATATTATATATTATATATCCTTTTGCATGTACTTTAAAACATCAGTGAATATATTTATTAAAAAAGACAGCTTAATAAACTTCTTAAGAAAGATATTAGTAAATGGCTCTTTTTAACTTCATTAAGGTCTTCATAAGTAACAAAAATGCTCTGAGCATTATATGATTTGTAACAGATAAGAACATAAGAACGGCCTTACCAGATCAGCCCAATGGTCCATCTAGCCCAGTATCCTGTCTTCTGACAGTGGCCAGTGCCAGGTGCTTCAGAAGGATTGAATAGAACTGATAATCAGCAAGTGATCCATCCTGTTGCCCAGTCCCAGTTTCTGGCAAAGAGAGGCTAGGGGCACTTCAGAGCATCGTTTTGCATCCCTGCCCACCCTGGCTAATAGCCATTTATGGATCTATCCTTCATGAACTTATCTAGTTCCTTTTGAACCTTGTTATAGTCTTGGCCTTCACAACATCCTCTGGCAAAGAGTTTCACAGGTTCACTTTGATCTGTAAGTTAATGCCAATGTATGGATAGGGTTTTGGCTGATTGTATCTTTGAATTAATATTTCGTACACAGTCCTGTAGAAGAGATTCTGCTTAAAAGAATAACAGAGAATTTTGCAAGTAGTAATGATCATTTTGACATAATATTCTGTCCAAAAGAGGCAGCTCTTGCTAGTGATTAGTGCACACAGAGTTATCAAACTGCTTTGATTCATGAAAATGGGTTTTGCTGTAGAACTGCCTCAAAAAACTCTGCTGATGCTTCTGATACTTCCAGTTGTGATGTCTGTAAACTGCTGCTTTGTTTCAGAGTAGCAGCAATGTCACAGGTGGAGCGTAACTCCTGCAAAGATGGTGAAAGGATCTTTATCTACAAGGTGAAAATGATATATTTCAATGTCCCTAACAAACAGAAGTACTGTAGGAAAAGAGGAAAGTACTACAGAGAAAGAACAAACACTACCTCTTGCTTTTTAGCACAGTATTAAAGGGGAGTAAAGACCGTGTGTTCCACTGCAACCTTGAGATACTGTAAGAGAAATATATGGGAACTATAAAATTAATGAAAGGTGACATTTTCTTCCAACTACTACAATAAATATATTGGGTGAAGAATAACTTGGTAGCATAAGAACACATACAGTACCTGCCTGCTGCTAAAGAAAATCCTATTTATATCCAACAAATTGGAGAAACTGTTCAAGAATAGCTTATCCATGTGAAAATATGACCCAGGAAGTCTTACCAACCAAGATCAGTAAGGCCTAAAATGATTCACTCAGCAAATACTGCTCTAGGGAACTGAAAGTGCTTGAGGCCACTTTAATGAGCACATTCATATTTTCCTCAAGGTTTTCAAAAATGGATTAGATGGTACAAGACAGTAGTGAGCAAGTCTTTCTTGCACTCCGGTGACCCGAGTTTAACTTTTGGTTTTAGGTGAATTTCCCAACCGCTACTTGCTGATTCTATTAAACTATCCCATTGCTTGATGCTTGATGCAAATCAGAATCAAGGTGCATTGGCAACATGTGTGTTACTCTTGGCTGATGACCCCAGAACTCGCTTGAATCCTGCTACCATTGGCTCAGGATCCTCTGGTTCATTGGTCCAGTCACCCTGGTCCAATTCTCCAATATTCCCTCCCCAACTCATATGTCACCACAGCACCCCACCCTTAAATCCAGCTGCCCTTATCTGAGTCATGTGAGTAAAATTTAAAAGCACTTAGCTTAACCATGTGCAGTTAAAAATAAAACAGAGTGGGATTTTTCAAAAAGAGGGGTAGAGCCCACATCAGAAGAATGAAAATGGCCATGTAATGGTGAGACCACACTTAGCCTATTATAGACAATTCTGGAAATCATATTTTAGGAAAGGTATTAGAAAAAGAAATAGAAAGAATACTGAAGAGGGCAACAAGAGGATTTTGCTGTGTAAAGAGGTTGGAAAACTAGGTTAATATTCTTAAAAGAAAAGAAGATTAATTGGGGCCATGACTGAGGATTTTTTTCTGAATTTCTTTTAGAAATTTTGTTCCTGAGATTCTTGTATGGATTTTGCTTATGCTATTAAAACTTATTTCCTAAGCTTAAAAATAAATGTCAGGCTATGTTGGCATTCACTCCAAGGCAAAAGGGTTGGAATAGTGATCCATAAAGTTCCTTTTATATATTCTTTAAGTGTATTAAAAGAAAACCATCTCCAAGCATAAGCACCCACTCTGTGGGTGCTCCGGGGCTGGAGCACCCACAGGGAAAAATTGGTGGGTGCTCTGCACCCACCGGCAGCCAAGGTCCCCGCCATGCCCCAGCTCACCTCCGCCTCCTCCCCTGAACGCGCTGTCCCCACTTCTCCTCCCAGGGCTTGTCGCCGCGAAACAGCTATGGGAGGGAGGTGGGAGGAGCAGGAAGGTGGCACGCTTAGGGGAGGAGGTGGGGAAGAAGCGGGGCAGGGGTGGGGATTTGGGGAAGGAGTCCAATAGGGGCAGGGAGGGGCGGAGTTGGGGTGGGAACTATGGGGAAGGGGTTGTAATGGGGGCAGGGCAGGGGTGGAGGCGGGGAGGGCCGACGGCAGGGGGGGCATGAGCACCCACCAGCGCCAGGAGAAGTTGGCGCCTATGTTTATCTTCAAGAGTCATGAAGAGCAAGTGGCTGATTGCAGTCAACAGCAGGGATTCTGTAAGGATCAATTCTGTCCTCACCAGTAGATAGCAAGGCAGTTAATGGGAATAATTTTTGAGCATTTCATAGGGATGTTTGAATGATCAGACCAGCCAAAGACACATTTAAAACCTTAATAAACATGTATTTGGACTGTACATAACTCTGCAAATACCTGTTATTGCTAGTATTGTAAAACCAGCATAGTAAATGGGTTGAATATAGGTACTGTACTGAGAAAAATTAGTCTGATAACTAGTCTAGAGATTATCGTTCCCAACCACTATAATTGAAAATACATTCGATTTACATGCTGAACATGAAAATTACTGTTTAAAGTAAATAGGTGTAAGGCACATGCATTTGCAGTTACTATTCAAATGATCAGCCTAGTCAAAGAGAGGATGAGAGAGAAAGAAAGAGATGAGACAGACTCACCAAATACAATTTGCTTTGAAATGTGAAAGAAATATTTTATTTCCAGGAAACTAATAAGGCAGGGCATCAATACAATTGTTTCCATTTTATTTTGGAAAGCCATGTTCTGTCTACAATAAATGTTACTTTTAGAAGGTCGGTGCTCAGCACTTGCTGAAAAATTAGACCACTTTAAGGCATTTGAGGGTGAGGCATCACTTTTGAAAATTTAAGCCTAAAACTATTAAATTTAAATACCTTTAGAGGGGTCTTAGGAATAAGAACATAATGTCTTTCAAGTAGAGTGAGGCAAACAAAAAATTTCAAATAGTTTATTCCCCCCCCCAAAAAAAAACCAACACAAAACACAACAGCTTGGGGTTGAACAATATATTAAAAACTGCAAGAAAAACATTTTGGCTAGAAAAAAATGAAAAAATCCTGTTTCAGGTCAGCCACCAACCCAAAAGCAGAAAAAAATATTAAAAAAAACCAACAGCTCTACTTTCAAGTCCAACATCTCTGGACAACCCCAGGCTTTAATCAAGTGATGTATGTCACAATGGAAAGCTGGAAATCTGCAATTTTGGGGGATATGAACCTTCAGTTTCTAGCTCAGCAATGTTGTAAGATATTGGACTGTCACTGGTGTAGGACTTATTGCCAGGTGATAATGAAAGCTACATGTGATCAGTGAAAGTACTTGGAAGAAGTGGGCCTTTTCGGAGAACTGCTCAGGTGCATCAAACACAGACACATTAAAGGTTTCAGAGTAGCAGCCGTGTTAGTCTGTATCCGCAAAAAGAAAAAGAGTACATGTGGCATCTTAGAGACTCTAAGGTGCTACAAGCACTTGTTATAAAGGGAAGGGTAACCACCTTTCTGTATACAGTGCTATAAAATCCCTCCTGGCCAGAGGCAACATGCTGTTACCTGTAAAAAGTTAAGAAGCTCAGCTAACCTGACCCAAAGGACCAATAAGGGAACAAAATACTTTCAAATCTTGGGGGGGGGGAAGGCTTTTGTTTGTGCTTTTTGTTTACATGTTTGTTCTCTCTTAGGACTGAGAGAGGCCAGACAATAATCCATCTTCTCCAACCCATCCTAATCCAAGTCTCCAATATTGCAACCAGTATAGGTAAACCAGGCAAGGCGGATTAGTTTATCTTTTGTTTTATGTGAATTTTCCCTGTGTTAAGAGGGAGGTTTATTCCTGTTTTCTGTAACTTTAAGGTTTTGCCCAGAGGGGGATCCTCTGTGTTTTAAATCTAAATGCCCCGTAAATTATTTTCCATCCTGATTTTACAGAGGTGATTCTTTTACCTTTTCTTTAATTAAAATTCTTTTTTTAAGAACCTAATTGATTTTTCATTGTTCTTAAGATCCAAGGGTTTGGGTCTTTGTTCACTGTACAAATTGGTGAGGATTATGATCAAGCCTTCCCCAGGAAAGGGGGTGTAGGGTTTGGGGGAATATTTTGGAGCAAGACGTCTCCAAGTGGTCTCTTTCCCTGTTTTTTGTTTAAAACACTTGGCAGCATACTGTTCAAGGACAAGGCAAAGTTTGTACCTTGGGAAAGTTTTTATTCTAAGCTGGTAAAAATAAGCTTAGGGGGGTCTTTCATGTGGGTCCCCACATCTGTACCCTAGTGCTCAGAGTGGGGAAGGAACCCTGACAGTACTTCTTTTCTTTTTGCAGGCACATTATAGATTCCTCACCAGAGGTAGGAGGTTCTGGGTTGGATCCATAGGGATGCGTATGCACATTGCAATGATAGTGGAGATGAGAACCCAAAGATGGGACCAAAGAAGAAGGGCAACTGATAGTGACCTAATCAAAGATTAACCACTTGGGGAGAGAACTAGAAAAAATCCTGCTGCTCACATACAAATATTTTAATCTAGGCTGTAAAACAGGGTCTGTGCTGTTTTCTGGCAAGTCAGGACATGAAGAATAAGTGGTATCAATGTAGATCTAAAAACAACTTGTCATATATATAAATCCTGTAAACTCTTTAGGGCAGGGAGGTCTCTATATATGTACATGGTGTCTAGTAAAGTAGGGCTTATCCCTTATTAGGGTCTCAAGGTACCTCTGTATTAGGCATAATAATAATCTAGAGTAGCACATTGTGTGAGAGGATGCTGATGACTTTAAGACTTTTTCCAGAGTCTACTTTCCCGGAATTCATGAATGGCATGGTCCTCTTGTTGCTATTTCTCTAGCACATCCTGCTCCTTCCCATTCTCATCATCATACTATCCCTGCTCTGCTACTCCTCCTTCATGCACAAAATCACCATGCCGATGGACCAGCTGTTCTCCCTGAGCCATTGCTCGATCAACTCTGGGCTTGGCACCCAGTGGCATACCTTTGGATGGCATTGCTTGTGGAGATAAGAAGGTGATTGCTATTGTGCTGTTTGTTTCATCTGTAATAACATCCTTATTATTGTGTGTCATTTATTTTCACATTAAATGTAACTTCTTGATATTCTATACAGGATCTTATTTTTTTCCTTATAGGATCCAAAGTTTGGAGTGGTCACTACTTATTGCTACCAGACCCTTCCCTATGGCTCAGCAATAGCCTATGCAGACATAGGTAATTCCATTTCATGGACAATTTTGATATTTCAAAATTTGGTTCCATTGTGATTTAGAACCAAACATTTCTCCATGACAGGGAAAGTCCTGGAGCCCATGACTCTAGACCAGTCTGCCTGGCTGGCTGCTCTGGAGCTGCAAACCCTGGAAGCCCTGGGGTTAATGACTTTGAGGCAGTCTATAACCTGGAACTCCCGGCTCCCCAGCAGCCCGCCAGGTGAGCTGCAGGGGACCCAAGTGGACAAACTGACAGGAAACTGGGCTGTGTTGCATCAGACCTTTGTCAAAATCAAAACCTTTCCATTTCAACTAATTGGCATTCTGACTGAAAACTGTTCTGTTGGAGAATTTCCAACTAGCTGTCTTCAGCAGTGGGGCTCTGCCAGTGTGTCCCCCCCCAGGGTCTCCACAGATCATTTTACAGGGAGGTAAATTTCAAGAGGCTGTTTGAGGGTTGGAGGGACCCTGCACAACATTATTGTTTCCTGCTATGTCATATCTTTTTCAGAATTCCAGATTTCTGGACATGCTCATCTTGAGGAGCCTGAACACTCTGGGTACCCTGGGATCAGGTAAGAGTTTTGCTTGGGAGGAGCTACATGTGTATGTCTGTTTGTCAGACTCTTTACTGGCAAAGGTACTAATATTTTTAACATTGATTGTTTTAAGAATGGAATCCTGTGGGAAATTGAGTTTTCTACTGTTTGTTTTAAGAAGACTTCTTTTATCTTATGTAGCTGCCTTGCAAAATGGAATTTTGAAGAGGGGGAAAGGCTGAGCTGAGACCTTGTGTCCTGCCTTATATAAATCAAAAGAAAGAAGTGGGGGAGGGGAGAGAAAGGGGAAGAGAGAAAGAAAGGTGGCTGTGGGAAAGGGCAGCACCTTTTCTTTTTCCAACAACTTTCAAATTTCAGACTTGTAGGGTTCCCCCAGGGTTGGTTATCCCAAGTTATCTGACTCTGATTAAACACCCCGGCTTTTGGGGTGGCAAGAGTTAATCCTCAATCACAGATACCACACTTCTCAATAGAACAATAGATGAGGGAGGAGGCTGAAACCTCAGGGAATAGCAGGGATGATCCTCAGAAAGACACACCTAATGGGAGTTACACATATACCTTCCACAACAATAGCACAATGTATTGAGTCCCCAGCGCCTAGATACACAGATTGATGCTCTCTGCCCCAATTTGAAGTCCAGGTAGTACAAACCTCTGTGTCTCCATCTTGAACCATGTTATCTTCCAAGCTCTGTGCACTCTGACGCTAGAGTGAGAAGTGAGCTCAGAATGATGAGTCATCGGTCCTGGGGCATAGATTCATTCCACTTTCCATAGCTGCTGTGTTAGTCCAGACTGTCCTCCTGGCTTCAAGCAGCTTTCTGTCTCAATGCCACAGCTGCTGTCTCTCCTCCTCTTCCTCCTCCCTGGCGCAAAAGTCCAAGGCTTCACAGCTGAAATTGTTTCTTTACAGCCCCCAGCCAGCTGACTGGTCCAAAGTCATCCAGGTGATTGCCAGCCAACTCCCTCTCCATTTTGAAGTGATATCCCTCCCTGTGAAACTCAAGTCACTGGCAATCAACCTCCTGTCTTTTGGGGGGGATGAACATTTCTCCCCAGGTTGAACATTCATCAGTCCGTTAGCTAGTCTCCTGCACCCACAATAGAAGACTATCTGTGGCAGGTAGCTAGTGGGTAGTGCCCTTTGCTTCCCTTTACCAATCAGGACTTTTCCTGTGGAGGAGGAGGTCTCTGCACTGTTCCACACTGAAAAGTAATGTCATTCTACAAACATGGAGAAAAGAATGCTAAATAGTAAATGGGCATTTCATAGATATTAAAGCCAGAGGGATGAACTGTTGTTATCTAGTCTGTCTTCCTGCATAACACAGGCTATAGAACTACCCTGCATTCATTTATCTGTCAAGATGAGGTCTAATATAGAATTCCCCCATTTTGGATCGAGTTAGAAAATTGTTGTTTTTTATTTAGATTTTGTTTTGATATTTAGAAATTCTGAGGATGTTTTAGTACTGGCAGCATGTGTTACTCAGATTGAAGTGCCCCATGATTATGCAGCTTCTTTTATACACATTATAGATAGGTGATTAAGGAGTTGGTCATCCTGTCTTCTAGTGTGATTTGGTAGGCTGTTGCAGAGACCAACTAGTACCCCATCAGGTATTTTATCTGTTAGAACATTAATCCACACAAATTCAAGATCATTTGCTTCTGAGTTGCTGGTGTCTCAAAAACAGATAATTGACAGAGTTAATTCCCTCCCTTTTTGCCTACTCAGTCCTTCCTAAATTGGTTAAATCAGCTATTTTAACATTTCAAACAGATTGATCTTCTAACTAAGTTTTACTCATACCAAATAAGTCAAATTTATGCTTATAAGTGAGCAATTCCAATTCCTCTTGTTTGTTACCCAGGCTCCTGGCATTGATGTAGGAACAATTAAAGAACATCTTCTCTTCCTGTCTCTTGCGGCCTTGGTTAGTTTTGTTCTCAACATCTTGATTTTGGGTTAAATGAGCACTCATTTGCTCTCCGTCCTCCTTTTGAGGATAGCTTAACCCACTCTTTACTAGTATAACTGGCTAGAAGTTTGGTTCCTGTTCTGCTGAAATTAAGGCCATCCAACCTGGATAGCCCCCTCTCCTGCACAGAAATTGGACCAATGTTCCACAAAAACAAAGCTTTACACCATGCTTAATGAATTGTAAACTAGTGAAAAGTAATGTTGTTCAACAAACATGCTAAAGAAAATGCTAAGTATTGAAGGTTCCAATTGTGCAATCCTTGTGTCCCCCAGACTACGACTGCATCGGTGGGAGTTTTCAGATCACAAGACAGAGTTGGTGTCTAGAATTCCAGTATTCAGGTAATTAAGTTTTTAACATTGACTCAAGTGTTGCCACACCAGGCATGCATGGATACATTTTCTAATAAAAAGTTTGGATGCAGTTTAATAGAGTGTTTTTACATTTTAGGCTTACTTAATTAACTATCTCCTTCAAACTACTTACCCAGATTTCTTCCTAAAGCCAATGAAATGAGGGGAACACACAATGGAGAATAAAGTTTATATATTTCTATGCATTTACAAAACATTAGAGGATTAAAACTAATTTCAGTCAGAATGGAATTACATTGTCTCTGTTTATGAAAACACTTAGTATTTGGCATTTCTTTGTTTCCTAATAAAAAAAACTCTTTGCAGAATTCCAATTACTTTTGTTTGTAAGGTTTAGTATTAATGATTTATTAAAGGTTAAGCTTTAGTAATGAAATTTTGTAATAGATTCTGGTGGTTAATTATTTTAAAGTGTATATAAACACAGAATAAATTCTCAGTGTAGTGCTTACATAAGGAGTTTGATGACACTACAGTACATTCCTCCGCAGTATTTAAGAAATAAGTGTTTATTTAATGACAACAAGCCTGAAGGAGAAACTGGTGCATAAGAAGATATGGGTTCTAGTCCTGGACCTCCAGATGGCATTTTCTAAAATGATCAGCCTCTATATTTCTCTCTCTAGTTGGAAACACAATAATCACCGAAGTTATGTTAGAAAAAAGGGCTTGGAGGACTTGGAGGATATCTAGGTTAATGCTGTGATAATACCAAATACTGAAATATTCCATAATAAATCACAACCTGACACTTACTCAGGTTGAATACTACCTTCTGTGAGCAGTTTCACTGATTTTATAGGTGTCATGGATAAATTTAATCAAAATGTAGAAAATATTTTTTCCCCAAATTCTTACACAGTATTGCTGATGTCAAGGAGTCAAAAAAAATCAAATCAAATCAAATCACAGGTCAAGTCTCAAAAATCATGAGACTGTATTAAAAGAGCTATGAGAAACAGATTTGTGATTTTATTTATTTATTTATTTATTTGGCCATCTGGCTTCTGAGCCATCAGCATACTCTTCCTTCATATTTTCAAACTTTTCTCCACAGCCATTAAGACTAGAAACTCTTTTTTTAAAAAAAGTTGATATTTTCATCCAGTCTCTTGTTTCCTGCCACTTGGGCTATATTATTCCAGCTAAGGGCTTAAGAAAAATACTCATTTACAGGGGCTATGTTATACTTATTAGATGCTGTCTCTACACTAGTGTGGGGAGAGAGAAGCTTGTGGCTGTTCCTTCACCATGCTATAGTGGTACTGCTGACAATTCCCTGAGATAAATCTTACTTTGTAATTAACAAACATGTTTACCAAAAGTTACATGTTTATCATTTTGAAAAGGGATTTTTTGAAAAATGAATCAAACAAACAAAAATCCTTACTAAGGTTGAAACTGCAAGAACTACTGTATGACATTAAACAATCAAATATATTTCCAATGGTACCAAAACAATGACAACAACAATGTTATACTCACTGTTGCATGAAATAACATTATTTATTGAGGCAATTTATCTGTATGAATAATATACAGATAAAAAGACAGGCATAGGCAAAATGGATTCATTCACATTTCAAAACTATCAAACATCTATCTTAGAACATAGGAATGAACACAAACTTCCTATAAAGGCAGGCACAAATTTGCTTTTGTTACTCAAACCTTTGCATGCAGTGATGACTTCTCCAAAATCTTGGACCAGAAACAATACCTTCTAAATAGGAGTGCTAAAGTCTGGGTTGGTTATATAAGCTGGAGCATAGGAAGACTGACCTGAAATGACCTTCTGGAAGGTGGCTTATTTCTTCATAGATTTTTTTAGTGTGGACTCCACCAAAATCTAGATTTTAACAAGAAGCAAAAAAAAAAGCAAGGCCAATTTTTTCAAAGTTAGATGCATATGTTTCAGAAGCTATTTAGGCATATAAATCAGTGGTCTTCTTTTCACAAGTGCTTAGCACCCAGCAACTCTCACTTAGTCATTTGAGTTGTTCTTTTGGAGTCAATGCTCATCACCCTGAGTAAGGGTTACACAATCTACGTCATGTTTGTAACTGTGTTTTCAGTGTGTATGTAGAATAAGTGTAACAATGTAACTTGAGGATTATCTGTTATGTTCATTCCCTCTGAAGCACCTGGATTGGCCACCAGGATACTGGGCTAGATGGACCATCGATCTGACGTAGCATGGCTGTTCTTGTGTTCTTATGTAACATTTGCAAGTGAAGATTAATTACCATTTAGAAAAAGACAGCTACTAGTATCTGTTTTTTCAATGTCAGATTCATAGCCAATAGATACCACAATTAGTTTTGAAAATATATTTAATATAAAAGCCAAACTGGTTCAGTATATGTTCATAGATATATAATTAATGCTTTCAGTGACAAGTCACATAACATGGGCATTCACATGTGAATATGGGTATTTGCTATTCATGCGGGAAGTGCACATCTCTACTGATAATTTTTCTTATCTGATCAGGGAGCAGACACAATAGTCACTGATCACATACCACGTTAAAAATGAATAATCAAAGACATAGCAAGGCATAAAAAGTAGATCACAAATCACTCAAAGGTTGAAAAATGTCTACAGAAATTGTTTGTTGAACAATTACAAATAATGAGTACATTCATAAAAATCTGTCTATCATTGCTAATTCACAAAAGAGAATAAAAGGCTATATTTGATGGATACATTATTTGCTATGAATAGTTTGCCCATATCTAATTGTGAAGCTCATACTTCTCTGTTTAAAAAGTGAGCAAATATGGTTGAGGCAGAGCACTGGACGTTAGGAAATCTGAGTTTTCCCCTGATTTTTGTCACAAACTTCCTACTTGACTTTGGGCAAGCCACTTATGCCTAGATTCTGCCACACTTATTCACAGTCCTCTGCTTTGACCCTTGTATGCTGTTGTGGATAAAGGAGCCCATAGATCCCTAGATCATGTCAGTGGAGAGTTCACACTACCTCAGGCTTTGTGCAAGGCAGCTTGCACTGGCCTACCAGGCCCCCTCTCCAAGGACTGAGTCAGCAGCATGAGAGATGCTTTGGTTTGGCAAGGTGTGGGGCCAAAGGCTATAATGCTGCAGGGATACTGGGTGAGGAATCTGGGGACAGTCTGTTATCATTTAGGTAGTCTACCAGGCCTGTCTGGATTATGCCAGAGGTGTCATCAGCACATGGTGCAGCCTAAAATTGTCAGGGCACCAGGTTGGCTTAAAGCCATCATTAACTCCTCAGCCCTTGGTTGACGGTTTGCACTGCGCCTCTTAGAGTTACAGCACAAAACTGTACCCACAAGTAGTAACCTTTCCTAGTATAATCCAGCCTGGGTAACACATGACAGAATTGGACTCTTAATCTGTCTGGGCCTTGGTTTCCTTATAACGCCTTGTCACAATCTAGCTCTAAAGTATTTTGGACTCAGTTTGTCTGAAACAGCCTATATAAAATAGAGGTGTTATAGGCAAGGCTGATAGTACTGCCTATTGTTAAGGTCCACACCTTCCATTATAAAATCCTATTTTCAGTTGTTTATAAATGTTGTAACTGTTTAAACTGAAATTTTCCATCCTGGATGACTGCCTCAGGCTGAATTTTTTGGGAAGACTTCAGCCAAAATAGGTCTGTTTCTGAGAACAAGTCTGGGGGGTGGAGACAATATTGTTTTGCACATAAAACATTCTGGTGACCTGTCCTTTGAAAAGCTCTAGTGCCCCCCCCCACCCCGATTTGGAGCAGGAACTTGAAACTGGCCTTTGTATTAGGGATTGGCCATTTGCCACCCCCATAAAAATCTGCCCAACTGTGGCTAAATTATAAGACTTTGAAAAATCTCAGTTCACACATGCTCAGTGTAGACTTCTTAGATTTTAGCAAATAAATTCCCCAAGATTCAATCTTCACTAGGCATGCCAAGCCCAGGAGCTGAGCAGGATGCTCCCTGCAATTGCAGCTCAAGGCTTGGGTATGGATACCTGAAATGAGGTCAAAGAGACTGTCTCTCCTGTGTTCTCAATGACCACCTGCTGGGCCGAGGCAGTGTGAAGGTGGAAGATTCCTGATTTGAATGAAGACGGGACAAGAGCCAGACCTTGGCTGTGGGCGGGGAGCAGACTAGGGCAAGGAGCTTGGGAGGCAAGGGAAACAGGACCTAGGAGTTGGGTTGGGGGAGACTAGGACTGGTTGAGGAAGAAGATGGGACTGGGTGTCAAAGGCAAATACGAGGGTCTGGGCAAGAAGACTTGGAGCCAAGGATGGAGACTGAGATCAGTTGAGCAGCTGGGTTGGAGACTGGGACTGAGAACCAGTGGGTCGGGGAAGGAGGAGGACAGACAGATCTGATGAGGAACCAGTATGAGTGGGGAGAACTGGGACTGGCTGGGAAGAAAGACTGGGACAAGGATCCAGGCAGAGGAGAGAAGAGGAGAGACTGAGATTGAACAAGGAGCCCAGGGAGAGAACCTGGGAGCCAGTGGGGATGGGGAGTGTGCAACTAGAGGCTAGGGTGTAGGAGAGAGACTGATTGGATGAGGATGAAAACTGGGACTGGCTGGGCAAGGAGACTGACTGGGAGTGGGAAGACTGTGATGAGGAATCTGGAGGGGTGAGAGGAGGACTTGCTCTCCTTGTGCAAGTAGACTGGGATGAGATGCCTGAGTAGTGGAGACAGACTGGGACAAGGAACCAGGGGTGGGGAAGGAACAGGACTTGGCCAATTTGTAAAGAATGAGTGGAAGTGGTCAGGCTTAGGGGCAATGGATAGAAGAGTTACAGTCCCATCCAGAGCTTGGAATGGAATCCAAGATTCACCATTCCTCTGCTGTCAGCAAAGACCTGTGAAACCCACTGGCAAAGTGTCCTATACCCATCTAGTGCTGGTCCTTAGAGAGGATGACAACCTACTACTGCTCTCAGTTATTCTGTTAGCTCAAGTGGCAGAGGTTTGTGTAGTGGATCTAAAAGTTCCAGGGCTGCTGCTGACCAGTTTTGGTGTCAGTATGATGCTACATGATGGAATTTGTGTTTTTAGTTAGGTTTTTAAAAAAAGAAAACCTAAGAAATTACACAAAAAAAGAAATACGTGAAAATAACATTAAGGTTGCAAAGTAAAGCAGTCAAAAGTTAAGAAATGCCAGAATTAAGGTTGCCTGTGCAACCTTAGTTCAGCCACCATGTGCTTAGGCATTATAATACTGTCTTCAATTACATGATCACATCCTATTTTTCCCTTAATTCTGGCATTTCCTTTGCTTCAAATGCTTGATTTTTTTTAATGTCAATAGTGTTCTTTTAGCAGGTTTTATGTGTGTGTAATATGGTATTTGTGATGGGGCAAGGCCAGATGGCTACAGAAAAGTAGTGGGAGATAGATATATTAGCTCCAAGCTAAACAAATCCCTGGTACCAAGATAAGTGAAATGGCAGCTGCTCCAGGTCAATTAAGACACTTGGGGCCAATTAAGAACATTCCAGAAGGCAGGGAGAAGGCTAGGTTGATTGGGACACCTGAAGCCAATCAGGGGCTGGCTGAAACTAGTTAAAAGCCTCTCAGTTAGTCAGGTGGGTGGGCATGTCAGGAGCTGTGGGAGGAAGTTGTGCTGTTGGAGAGGCTGAGTAGTACACACCATATCAGGCACAATGAAGGAGGCCCTGAGGTAAGGGTGAAGTGGAGCTTGAGGAAGTGAGGGCTGCTGTGGGGGGGGAAGTAGCCCAGGGAATTGTACATGTCATGTTTCTAAAAGGTCAACTACCATAGCTGATACTATTAGGGTCCCTGGGCTGGAGCCTGGAGTAGAGGGTGGGCCCAGGTTCCCCCCTCCCCACCTTTGCCCCCTGATTAATCACAGAGACTGGGAGACAACAGAGACTATGCAAGGAAGGATAACTTCTCCTCACCTCCCTTGCTGGCTTATGATGAAAATGGCTCAGTAGACTGTGACCCTTGACTCTAGAGAGAGAAGGGTTACGTGCAGGGTCACAGTGAGCCTCTGAGGCTAGCGAAATCTGCCAGGAAACGCGGGACCCACGGAGGCAAGGACAGAGCTTTGTTACCTATTATATTAAACATCTTTATAAACTATTGATACAGATATTTTTTTCCACATTAACACTATAAATAGCCCAAATAACTAAAGTCAAAATGGCTTGAAAAGATCCCCAAAACATAAATTACATAAGGGAAGAGTATTCTTCTTAAATACAATTTTAACTACAGTTCAATTAAAATGGTTGTATATTGAATCAAGCAGTTACTATTTTTTTCTCATTATAATGACTATATTAACAGGCTAAGATTTTCCAAAGGAGCCTAAGGGAGTTAGGTGCTCAACTCCCATTCGATTTCCATAGGGGAAAGAGAAAAAGAAACATGCCAAAATTAACTAGTTCTTATTTTCAATCATCATTTTTCTGACTTTATTCCTCGGCCCAACATGACAGTGAATCCTCAGTTTGGTACTTCAGCCTGCAACATGTACTTCACTGGGGAGAAGTAAATGCTTGAATTAAACAATACTGTGACCCAAAGTCTGGGTTTTATCTAGAAGGTGTTTGATTATAAAATAGGACTTATCTACCAGAAATAGGAAAGAAAAGACTTTTGTAGGGTGTTTAAGTTCTATGGAAATGACTATAGGATCGAAGAAAGAATCGCAATAATTTAAGGACAGGAACTCTTTGCAAAATAAAATGACTGTGATTAAAAATAGCAAATAGAATAAATAAGGAATGTATTCTGAATAGGCTGACTTTACTATACTTCTTACTCAGATGTTTGCAGAGTCTTTGAGAGGGGCAGATAAGGCCTTCTGTTTTTTCCATCAGTATGTTGACTACCTTGTAAATCTTCCATAGGTCCAAGCATCCCCAAGGATAGCTGTGTGAGACTGAGTATTTCTAGTAAAAGGATGACATCATCCTGTGTGAACATCTGCTTACTTTTTATTCTGCATCTCAAGAAGCACAAAAGTTTCACCCAGGCAAAAGCTGTACACTTTATCTTCTCTGTAGATGTATCCAACATGGCTATTTGTGGGTGTGACAGAGACATTTTTTGACTTTAGAGGACACTAACATTTGTACAAATCATATCCAGAGAGGGAACAGGTACTGAAGCTGCAATAAGATTAGAACTCTACTGTATATTAAATTTTCTTTGAAGTTTTTTGATCCCTGTTATACCTAACTACAGCCTGACATCTCCATAGAAAGTGGGAATAGTTGTAGATTAGGGGGGAGAAATAGCTCAGTGGTTTGAGCTTTGGCCTGCTAAACCCAGGGTTGTGAGTTCAATCCTTGAGGGGTCCATTTAGGCACCTGGGGCAAAAATTGGAGATTAGTTCTGCTTTGAGCAGGGAGATGGACAAGACTTCCTGAGGTCCCTTCTAACTCTGATATTCTATGATTTCTCTCTGAGGTTATAACCAAAATCTGGTCTGGAGTCTGAGGCTAAAGGCCATAGAGTTTGTGTGCTTTTTAGGGAGGGAGGGACAGCTCAGTGGTTTGAGCATTGGCCTGCTAAACCCAGGGTTGTGAGTTCAATCCTTGAGGGGGCCATTTGGGATCTGGGGCAAAAATTAGGGATTGGTACTGCTTTGAGCAGGGGGTTGGACTAGATGACCTCCTGAGGTCCCTTCCAACCCTGATATTCTATGATTTACATCCTTCTGCTGTTTTCTTCCATTCTCTGTTTTAATGATCCCCATCTACTTGCATTGAAAAGTCTTAATATTTATAAATGATTATCTGGAACAAGATGGGAATAGATAGTTGAATAGACATTGTTGTGTATACTGTATATTGCTCTTCTAAATTACATAGGAAATTCTGAGCCTCCCCACTTTATAAGAAAGAGCTTGTGTCTGTTATTTATTTTCTGCATACTTTACCTTAAGAGGAGTATGCCTTCCTGATGCCTTTTAATTTGATATGCCCTAATACAGCAGAGACATACACATTGATTTCTCTTGGACACCTTACTTTTTAAAATTCTTGTTCTGTTGCATTCTTAATTTAAAATAAAGATAATTCACAGCAAAAGAATATGGTGGTTTTGTGTATAAAAAAAAACAGCAGGGAAAAGGTGCCACATGTGACAGATAACATTCATGGTGCTTAATGCACTGAAAATGGCTCGATTACCACTGTGATGAGCATGGTTTCATGATAATATTATTAATAAGGTTAACAGGGATTGTTCCTCTTTAGAATTTTGGCTAAGATGTAATACCAGTGAAGTTGCAAATGATGATGTAAGCCTTGCAGAAAGTAGACCTCCACTCCGTCCAGAATTTAAGCCCATGGATCTCGTCTTTCAAGCCTCATGCAGGAATATGATTTAAGTCTAGAAGCTGAAAAATATAATTTGAGTATGCCATTTTCTTTTTTCTAAGCATTTTTATGCTTGTATAATTGCATTTATAGTGTGAGACAGTGTTCTGTGACTGTGATCTGTCTGGGTTAATTCTTTGTTTTGTAATGTTGATAGATGTAATGCTCTAATGTCCTGATCCTGAACCACTGAAGTCAATGAAAGCTCCGTCATTGACATAAGTGAAGGGCAGGTTCAAGCCCTGCAAGGAGAAAACCTGACTAAAAGCATTAGATTGGATTGTGTCATACAATGTATGACCTCTAGAGGTAGTAGTGATGCATTATCTTCCTTACATTACATAGTTATTTATCATACTTAAATTGTTGTTACTATTGAAATATTAAATGTTTGTACAATGTTAGGACAAAGAAAACAGTAAAAGACAAGCTGAAAAACACACATTGACTGTATTTAAATGGACATTAAGATTTATTTTGCCACAAGGTCAATATTGAAAAGAGCTTCAAGTCTAGCAATATTTACCTCTCAGTTCAATAAAAAATTGATGTTCAACTCAGACATCAATGTCTGCTTAGTATTTTTGCAAATTAATTGGTGAAATCCAAAATGTCAGGAGAGAAAGTGTAAGAGAATGGTATCAATGATGATTTCTTAAAGCTATTCCTACTGCATAATTTTCAGCACTGAAGGATACAACAAAAACATTTAGAAAGGTAGTTACCACTGCTATTTCATGTGCAAATAGGATAACTCTGACTAGGTAAAAAAAAGTTACAATGTCCCAATATTAAAATAATGGAATTTGGATAAGGGTGGAGTAGACTATCTATTTATGCCTGAATTTTCTATTATGCCCTTCATTTAATATCTAAGAGTATTTAATGTACAAAATAATTGACAAAATAGAATTTAATTCAAAGTTAATCTGCTTTTCAAAGGAGAGACTGAATATAAATCCTAGATTTTAATTTAAAATATAAATTTGTAATTGGGGAGTGGGGAGAGCATTTCAAGATTTCAGCATTTCATTATAGGTATTTTAAATTTGTTTTTATTAGCTTTTTTAAGTGTGCTGGTTTTCAATACTAAGTTGTATCTGTATTTGTTTTTGTATTCAGTTACTTATAACCATTCTTATTTAAGACCAAGTAAAGACAGCTGCAGAAGTGACTCACCACCAGTGCATCCCCTTGTGGCTGTGCGTGGCAATTTTCCTCAATTGCTACCATGGACTGTCCCTAATCCATGTTCATCTCTGTGGCAACAATATTGTTTCCCAATTATGTCCTCCCCTGTGGGTTGGGGAGCAACTACAGCCTTACTTTCTGCACTGTGGGGCAGTCCATCCTTTCCCTCTCCTTTCCTGGCCCTTCCGTTTCCATTGGAGCACCTTAGTTTCTTATGAGGGAAGTACCTTTTCCTATGTCCAACATCCCCACTCCCAAAATACACCCCTGTTGTCCATGTTTTGACCATAGGTCAATCTTCTGTGGTTTTTCTCCCAGGGTCTGCCCCTCCTTAACCCCCCAGCCAGTTTACATCCCAGTTTGCATAAGGCAAGCCTTTCTGATGTGTTCCATCTGACCACATGCATCACATATCTACAGGTGAGCTTGAGGCTTCTGGAGCCCTAAATAGCCCTTTCCTTCACAGCACCTGTGGCCACTGATGCTTAGGATTGCCAGGAGATGTTTTTTGCTGCTCCTCTAACCAGGATGGTTGCTTCTGCCAATCCAGTTGCACCTGCCACTGTGTTTGCTGAGTCTCCCAGAGCTGCTGGAGGACTGCCTGGATCTGCTGTGACAGCTCCATCACCTCCTGACCCTGGAACGCCAGCAACCACAGCTGTTCCTGTACATACCAACTTGGCAGGATAGATCTCCTCCCATCAAAGAAGGCTTCCCTGTATTTTGGATCCATCCCTTTGCCTCCTAACATTTTTTGCTTGTATGTTTTTAAGCTACTACCAGCATCCTTAAGGTCATGAGTTCAAGTATCACTCCATATCACACTGAAAGGCCACTTCCAGTTCACTCAGCTATAACATGTGATCTGAGCCATTGGGTGAGGGCAGTGAAAGATGCTCAGCCATGATGCTGTCCTCATCACTCTTTTGTGTACCATTGGCTCTCAAATGGACATGCCTTAACTTCTTCAGCCCGATGAGCCATCAACTTAGAGGAACTTTAATTTTGAACAGCCTGCCTCATTCCTTATTTCAGGGGCAATGATCTTGCCTGCATTTTCTACCACTTTGTAGACAAGTGACTCACTGGCCAGCACACTTCAACATAGCTGGACACAGCATTGCAGTATTCCCTCTGTTGGTTCTTCAGACAGACCCTGTGGTAGTCTGGTTCTTTCAGCAACTCAGCCCTTTGATCAGATCATAAACAGATTCACCCCCTTCCAGGGTATCAACATCCTAAATAAACAGTTTCAACACAAAACTAGTTAGTCATCCATATGATATCTTCCACCTCTCTTGGATGCCTCTCCAATCCCACTTTTCTTTCACAGCAGCAGATTCATGGGTTTCTCCCCTGCTCAACTCAGAAACCTCCAGACAAAACTTAAGTCACTGCTGCTCACCCCAGGCTTGAACTTTTAGTCCCTCTGGTTTCTTCCCAGCTCCCTGTTTCTCTTCTAGAACATTGACCCACAGGGCTACACCCTGGAGCCTTCCCCCTGTTTCAGGGCCCACTGCACAACTATCTCCATTACTGTAGCTTCCTCATAGTTCACTTCTCATAGACAAAGGGCGCTGAAGATACCTTCACTCCTATGTTTCCACCCTCACTGCTCTGAGCCCCTTTCCTTATGAAGGAGATCTAGGTCCTAGGTCCTCCCTCACTGAGTCTGATAATGAATTGAGCCTAACACATCCTCCAAATATAACCAGGTGAGTTAATTGAGCCCACAAGTTCCCGTTAACTCTTTGTCTACCAGCATGGGGTTTATACACCCCATCACAATAATCTTTTAATGATATGTTGTGAAGCAAATGTGCAATCTCAAAATCAACTTGAATGTCTTTTAAAATACAGGGCATGATGTTTAGAGTGTGGGGGTTTGATAATGAGGTATGGTTTGGACCAAATACAGATCTTTGCTCATGCAAATAATCCAACTGATTTCAATATTTCTCCTCATGTGAGTAAGCCAAGAAGTATTTGGGATGTATGGTGCAAAAGATAGAGATAGAATGAGATTAATAGATTTATAGAAAGCAAACATCACAAGTCATTACAGATGTATGCATCTACACACAGAGATATATTTTCATATGCCACACACATACATATTATTTCTATGGAGTGCTTTTCTAGACACACTGGGCCAGATCTTCACCTGGTGTTAGTCAGCCTAACTCTCCTGAAATTTATTTGTTAATAGGCTGGTTTACATCAGCTGAGGATCAGTTTTGTTATGCATACCACTGCAATACCAAGCCTGTCTTGAGGTAGCAGTAGCATAGAAAGTTAGACTGGCATTGGAAATTGACCAAATGTATTAATTAGGGGGAATAGTTATTGCTTTCTCAACATACGATGAGTCTCTGATACCACCGAAAAGAAATAGAATAGCAAGAGATAGACTTCGTATGAATGTACATAACCTGTGAGGAATACAGTATGATTAACAAAATCTGCTGTTGCCAAGTCTTCAGGATTTGCCTCAAGAACTGACTCCAAGACAGGAAAGTCTTCTTAAACATGTAAATTACCCTTTTGACTAGCTGAAAAAGACTCTAAAATGAAATCATTTCATTCCCATCTATGCCCTCTAGGAAATTATTGTACTTAACTAAAGTCTGCTATTTGAATCTTGGAGAAGGCTTTCCAGTCCTGAAAATCTAACAGCTACCAGAGACTAAAAATATGAGAGTTTTATTACTGACCACATCCTTTGTTCAGACTATTTGGTAATATTTATGGCCAATTATATTCTTTTAAGTTACTTTGCTGAAGCTGGTGCAAAAGCTCCAGGAGTGTTTGCTGACAATTGAATTTGCATATTAATTTATTCAAATGTAAGTGCCAGCAGTGCCACTTTTTGGTGAGATCACCACAGACACCCCTCCTCCTGCTTGTTCCATGTTAGAGAGAAGATTCCTGATCCTGCATTGGCATCTGCTACTTTAGAGAAGGTGAAGGAGAAGTCTTATTGAAAGCATTGGGTCTCCACACAGGTGCTGGAGCCTACACTAGCAGACAGGAAACGTATAGGATACAGAGTCCTTCTAATTACAAAGGCACTACAGCAGTTGTTCCAGGATCTCACACCATTTCCAGTGAGATCTCCTGTTGACTTGCGGTATTGTTAAATACTTACCCCTTCCCCTTCACACACACACACATAAACATTGTATATAGTGGCTACCTGCAAGCTATAGTCTATAAGGTGCCACAGGACTCTTTGCCACTTTTACAGCTCCAGAGACCACTCACTGTGGGGGTTGCATATACTTGTTCAAATGGGGTTTTCCAGAGACTCAAACAAACAAAGAGCTTTTGGTATAAAAAACTGAGCTTAAATGGATGCAAGATCTTCCTTTTGATTCAACAAACTGACAGGACCTTGGATCCTAGGGGAACTCGAACAGTTGTGGAAGGGTTGGAAAGACTGACGCCAACCAGAGCTTTATGCTGGAGCTGGGGGTGATTCTGATAAGCTCTTAGTAAGCATGTAGGAACTTCCATTGTTTTTATATGTTTTCTCTGTAATTTTTTGACCCTACGAATAGATATACTTGATTTGGAAGAGCTGCATGGTAATGTGTAACTGTAGGCAATACACTGATCATATCCCTCACAGACAAAGCAGAGCCCAGATGCTGGCCTTTAGTCAAACTGTCTTGCTAGGGATATCACAGTGTAAGGTATGGAGCTGTGCAGGCTTAAAACCCCCAGTCAGAAGGGAGTTGGACAAAGATCCCTGCCCAGAGACAGGTGATGGGTGGAGTCATAGATTCATAGATATCAAGGTGAGAAGGGACCATTATGATCACCTAGTCTGACCTCCTGCACAACGCAGGCCACAGAACCTCACCGACCCACTCCTGCGATAAACCTCTCACCTATATCTGAGCTACTGAAGTCCTCAAATCATGATTTAAAGACTTCAAAGAGTCCTGAGTCCTGACAGGGCACTCCTGGAGTGGACCATGGAGTGTGGATACAAGTGCAATTACCCTGAAACTGTGACAATCACCAGCAAAGAGGCCAGACAAAATGATGGCCAGCCAAACTGGGAAAATACTTTAAGACTGTGGTTGAAACAGAGTTAGATGGAAAAAGTTCTTTGGGGCAAGGACTATGTCATCCTGTGTGTTTGTACAGTGCCAGCCACAGTGGGGATCTGATGAAGACTGTGGGCTCTGAGTGCTAATGCAATACAAATAATAAATAACAAAACACCTTAATTTTGACATTTGAACGTTGGGCAGGGCTAGGGAAAGTCAGGTTTGTTTGCTTTATCCCAGATCTAAGCCTAAAATGAAGCTCTTGAGAGGGATTTTCAAAAGTGCCCAGGGTTGGCCTAACTCTGCTCCAACAGTAATCTTTGGTTTAAGTGGACTCATAGTTCTGTGCTAGCCTTCCTTCTGAGGAGCGGTGAGTTTTACCTCACCTAAAAAATCTATCCACCTAAGGACTGCCTCTGCATCAGATACTACCTATTTTGACATATAGGAAGGTAAAATACACTAGATTCATTATAAAAATGATTAGCTGAACTGTGCTATCATTAAAAGTCTGGAAGTTTGAAGGTCTGACTGAGGATGAATGTCTCTGTTTGATTTGGAGGGGAAAGATTAAATATAGGTGAAGAAGAATTCTAGAATAATCACTTTGAACATTCTCAGTGGCTATTTGAGATAGCTTAAAGAAACCTTGTCTTCTTTGGGAATCACAATGTACACTGTGATGTACACAAGTACACTATTGTGACATCACAATGCACATTCTCTCAGACCAGTCTGGCAGGCCTAAGGGCTGTTGCTGGGACAGTTTCTATCTGCCTAGATCAGGGGATTCCAGAATCTCTCACCGTGTGGATTACTTCTTAGTAGTGAGGGCCAACATATAGGTCACGTCCCATTCTGACCTCCTGTCATGCTCATATTAATGAGTGCATTTCATTCATTTGGCAACTACTGTAATTGATTATGTCAGAAAGGAAGAATAAAGACACTGTTTATGTATTTTAACTCTATTGAACAGGATTGATGTGGTTTCTTTCTGGAGGAAACCATGGCCAATATCAGTCTCAAAATGCCACCAGCTTGCAATCTGGTTCCACATGTTGTCTTAAGTGAAAAATCCATTCTCACACATATGTTGATATGAAAGGCATCAAATATTTCAAAGATTCAACTGGAGGTGCTGGATATACTTCCTATACTTGTAGCCAAAACTCTTTCAGGGGCTAGTTGTTGAATGTGCTGCAGGAAAATTCCAAGAGGTGTCCTTCTTTCTAATGAACTTTTCACTGTATGGGTCTTTGGGGATGTATTCAGAGATCTCCTTCCAGGAGAATCAAGTTCAGTTTGAATGGAGGGCATTCATTAGCATGGTGAGGAAACCATCCAAAGTAGGAACTTGTCAAGATTATACTAGTTTACTTGCCAAGTAAATGATCACTTCAGCCTTATCCTTTACACCGCACACTGACTGTCACAAGCTGACTGCAGCTGAGTTCATTCACTCAGGAGAGAATAGCTGAAAGTCAGCAGTACAAACCATGACTGATCATCAGAGCATGCAGACAACTCAAATAAGAGGTCTGGCACAAAGCTTTGCACTCGGAAGAGAGTCAAAGAGGTGTGTCACTACTTGCCTTAATCAAAGATCAATTAACTTCAGCATGAAAGAGGAGCTGCCCAGTTCATCACACAACACAGCAAAAATTGGAGAATTTACAGGACAAACTTTGATAGTTAACTATCTTCACAGAAGCATCCATAACAGTTTTCAAGTGTCTATCAATGTACTTTGTGGCTAAGGCTTCTCAGGGCATCCATCCAATATTTGACATATTTCCTTTGCAGTAATGTGGTTTGGCAAAGACTGATATAAAAGGAAGTCTTCCTCAATTTTGCCATCAGATTCATATATTATGTAGGTGAGAAGGTTTCACATCAGCAAGTGCATCAAGCAGAATGACAAAGCATGGGCTATTCCTAACTCAGGAAAAGAGTTGCTTTTTCACATTTTCAGCCTGATACAGTTTTGTCAGATAATGGAAATGAATACAGCCACTTGCTTATTTTGTTACCAAATATCACTGAAGCTACTTCTACTGTGATGAAAAAGTCCCCTCTAATGTTATCAGGTTTTCCTGCCTTTATTATTCAGTGACTCCTTCACACCCAACGTACTCTTGTCCCCTATCCCTACCGGTAGCAATATTGGGAAACATACTGTGGCAGTGGTGGATCCCAAATGGTGGATCCTGCTGCAGGGGCAGGTCCTATGGGTGGCTAATCCTAGTGACAATTGGTCCTGGTTCTGCAGTGATATAGCAGTAGATCCCACAGCAATGGCAGATGTAGTGGATCCATGGCATTGAGTTATCCATGATCATGGTGGATCTCTTTGCAGCTGGTCCTGGTTGGCACTGGTGGCAGGACCTATGGTAGTGGCTGATCCTTTGGTGGGGGCTAGTCCCATGCCAGTGGCAGCTCCTTGTTACATTTCTGGTGAGGCCTCTGGGTCAGGGAGGGGCAGAGATGGAGGCAGCTCTTTTCGTGGAGCAGCCTCAGCAGTGGAACCTAGCCACATTCTAGCTGGAGCTGCACGCAAAGGAGTAGAACAAGCATTATTATGTATCTCCGTGTACTAATGGGAAGAGTTTGATAGACTACAGTTTGGAATTCATTGCTGTAGATTTTTATACCACATTCATACAATTTGCAAAAGGGGCCTGTAGATGTAACACTGAAGCAAAGCAAAAACCTCCAGGGACAGGAGAAAACAGGGCATGCAAAATGACTAACTAACTAAATAAATAATCACAAATCCTGTAAGTTTAAGGTTTCTGCCTTTTTTTGGTTGCATTCTACAATACTCTGCAAATTATTGTATAGACCCTTTTGAAAAAATGTCCATTTTTTTTCATCTCTCACAATATATACAAAGGTGCTGCTGTCCTATTAATCCACCCTTGCAGTAAAGTCTCCCACCAAAAAATAACAACAGCACATCTGGGAACTCACCCCTCTCATGATAGGGTCACCTCGCTGAGGTGTGAACTTCTGAGCTGAATGTCATGTTTAAATGTAAATATTAAAATGTCAGGTCAGTTTTTTCATCTTTTCTATAAAATGATTAAATTGAATACAAATTACTGTATTATTGCATCATTGAGAGCCAGACTGGATCTGACTTTATTGCTGGTATTTCTAAGCACCACTCACTTTAGTATCTAATCTCTGCTTCTCTAGTAGATACAGTGATTAACTTCCGATATACAACTGTGTACATTGTTCAGAGATACTGAACAAATTATATGCATTAATGTCTCCACTCTGCAAAGTGAGGGAATGCCATGGGTTGCTTCTGACATTAAGTCAGGTACTGCCTTCATGTTTAATGCTGATGGAAGAATTGCATGGGAGAATTAATGCAAACAGACTTGTCATGGCACCAAGAACTATGGTTCTTAAAGTAACTGCCAACGTTTAATGTATCATATAATCAGAGAAATGTAGGTTACTGGAGGTAGTACTCTCAGATATTCAACTGTACTTTGAGTAGTAAAACAAATATTGTCAGAATGCTCATTCAGCAAAGAAAGGGAAAGTATCACATAGTATTTAGTAACGATTTAAAAATATTACACCAAATCCTTACTGCTTATGCCTTATCCATTACATTTGGGCTGTTCTAGTGCAGGTTAATAACTAATGATAGGGGAACCTCAGAGAATTTGGATTCTGAGTTCCATTTGGATGAGCACCTAAAACTTCAGATGCTAATCAGTCTAGCCTCCTATCCTGAGATTAGTTGGGTGGCCTACTCCCAAACGGGGGGGGGGGGTCCAGTGACCACTTTGTTCAGTCTTGCTAATCTGCCATTTTAAAAGAGCTTTCTCCCCAGAGTGCACCAAGAGATTGTTTATGGTTCTCATGGAAACAGAAGCAGGGATTTTACAAAACCGCAATATCATCTGGATGAGTGATTTTAATGTGATGCTTTTGGGATGGTGAGGTTCAACCGGACTCCACTGCAACAGCGTGAGGGAGTGGTCCACCCAGATTCCCTGTGAAAGGCTCTGATTCTAAGTTCTCATGAGAAATTTTCTGTGAGAACCAAAAGAGTCTTATTAGCCTGGGTCTATTAATTGTTTTCCTTAGATTTTAAATGCAGAACACAAAAAAGCTACAGTGTTAGTAGTTTCTGTAGTTGATACTTAGGCCCAGATCCTCAGAGGTAACTCCTATTGAAATTAATGGGAATTAGGTGCCTAAATACCTTGGAGGATCTAGGCCTTAATTCCTTCATCTTCAAAGCACTTTACAAACATTGACTAACTAATCATCATAATGTTCCTGTGAGGTGCTGTAGGTAACTCATAGACTGGGCATACAATTTACAATAAACAATTTGATTAATCAAGTCCCTTTTTCTGTTTGTGAGCTATCCAGAAGCCTGTCTTGATTTTTCCAGCTGTGTGCATTATTTATTATAATTTACTGAGTCATTTGGGCAAATTACTGCATTTATTATCTGAAATTGGAACTCTATTGCTATTGCGGTTTGGTCACTTAAGTCACATGGTATTTTTGATCCTTGACCAGAGAAGGACATTTTCTCCAGCAAAAAATGAAACTGTGTATTACATTGGCTAAAGATAATAGTGGAAGTAGCACTTGTGCAACATGTTGATTCATAGATTCATAGATACTAAGGTCAGAAGGGACCATTCTGATCATCTAGTCCGACCTCCTGCACAGCGCAGGACACAGAATCTCACCCACCCACTCCTATGAAAAATCTCACCCATGTCTGAGCTATTGAAGTCCTTAAATCATGGTTTAAAGACTTCAAGGAGCAGAGAAGCCTCCCTCAAGTCAACCATGCCCCATGCTACAGAGGAAGGCAAAAAACCTCCAGGGCCTCTCCAATCTGCACTGGAGGAAAATTCCTTCCCGACCCCAAATATGGCAATCAGCTAAACCCTGAGCATATGGGCAAGATTCACCAGCCAGATACTACAGAAAATTCTTTCCTGGGTAACTCAGATCCCATCCATCTAATATCCCATCTCAGGGGATTTGGCCTATTTACCCTGAATATTCCCATCATACCATCTCCTCCATGAACTTATCAAGTAGAATCTTAAAACCAGATAAATCTTTTGCCCCCACTGCTTCCCTTGGAAGGCTATTCCAAAACTTCACTCCTCTGATGGTTAAAAACCTTCGTCTGATTTCAAGTCTAAACTTCCTGGTGGCCAGTTTATACCCATTTGTTCTTGTGTCCACATTGGTGCTGAGCTGAAATAATTCCTCTCCCTCTTGTATTTATCCCTCTGATATATTTATAGAGAGCAATCATATCTCCCCTCAACCTTCTTTTAGTTATGGTAAACAAGCCAAGCTCCTTGAGTCTCCTTTCATAAGACAAGTTTTCCATTCCGTGGATCATCCTAGTAGCCCTTCTCTGTACCTGCTCCAGTTTGAATTCATCCTTTTTAAACATGGGAGACCAGAACTGCACACAGTATTCTAGGTGAGGTCTCACCAGTGCCTTGTATAACGGTACTAAAACCTCCTTATCCCTACTGGAAATGCCTCTCCTGATGCATCCCAAAACCGCATTAGCTTTTTTCACAGCCATATCACATTGGCAGCTCATAGTCATCCTATGATCAACCAATACTCCAAGGTCCTTCTCCTCTTCCGTTACTTCTAATTGATGCGTCCCCAACTTATAACTAAAATTCTTGTTATTAATCCCTAAATGCATAACCTTACACTTCTCACTATTAAATTTCATCCTATTACTATTACTCCAGTTTACAAGGTCATCCAGATCCTCCTGTATAATATCCCGATCCTTCTCTGAATTGGCAATACCTCCCAGCTTTGTATCATCTGCAAACTTTATTAGCACACTCCCACTTTTTATGCCAAGGTCAGTAATAAAAAGATTAAACAAGATTGGTCCCAAAACCGATCCCTGAGGAACTCCACTGGTAACCTCCCTCCAACCTGACAGTTCGCCTTTCAGTAGGACCCGTTGCAGTCTCCCCTTTAACCAATTCCTTATCCACCTTTTGATGTTCATATTGATCCCCATCTTCTCCAATTTAACTAATAATTCCCCATGTGGCACGGTATCAAATGTCTTACTGAAATCTAGGTAAATTAGATCCACTGCATTTCCTTTATCTAAAAAATCTGTTACCTTTTCAAAAAAGGAGATTAGGTTGGTTTGGCACGATCTACCTTTTGTAAAACCATGTTGTATTTTGTCCCATTTACCATTGACTTCAATGTCCTTAACTAATTTCTCCTTCAAAATTTTTTCCAGGACCTTGCACACTACAGATTTCAAACTAACTGGCCTGTAGTTACCCGGATCACTTTTTGTTCCTTTCTTAAAAATAGGAACTATATTAGCAATTCTCCAATCATTCGGTACTACTCCTGAGTTTACAGATTCATTAAAAATTCTTGCTAATGAGCTTGCAATTTCAGGTGCCAATTCCTTTAATATTCTTGGATGAAGATTATCTGGGCCCCCCGATTTAGTCCCATTAAGCTGTTTGAGTTTCACTTCTACCCCAGATATGGTAATATCTACCTCCATATCCTCCTTCCCATTTGTCATGCTACCATTATCCCCAATATCCTCTTTAGCCTTATTAAAGACTGAGGCAAAGTATTTGTTTAGATATTGGGCCATGCCTAGATTATCTTTAACCTCCTCTCCATCCTCAGTGTTAAGCGGCCCCACTTCTTCTTTCTTAGTTTTCTTCTTATTTATATGGCTATAGAACCTTTTACTATTGGTTTTAATTCCCTTTGCAAGGTCCAACTCTACTCGATTTTTAGCCTGTCTCACTTTATCCCTACATGTTCTGACCTCAATTAGGTAGCTTTCCTTGCTGATCCCTCCCATCTTCCACTCCCTGAATGCTTTCTGCTTCTTCTTAATCACCTCTCTAAGAGGCTTGCTCATCCAGCTTGGTCTACAACTCCTGCCTATGAATTTTTTCCCCTTTCTTGGGATACAGGCTTCTGATAGCTTCTGCAGCTTTGATTTAAAGTAATCCCAGGCCTCCTCTACCTTTAGATCCATAAGTTCTTCAGTCCAATCCATTTCCCTAACTAATTTCCTTAATTTTTGAAAGTCAGCCCTTTTGAAATCAAAAACCCTAGTTGCAGATTTATTTTTGTTAATCCTTCCATTCAGTTTGAACTGTATTAGCTCATGATCACTTGAGCCAAGATTGTCCCCTACAACCATTTCTTCTATGAGGTCCTCGCTACTCACCAAAATTAAATCTAAAATGGCATCCCCTCTAGTCGGTTCAGCAACTACTTGATGAAGGAATCCATCAGCTATCGCATCTAGGAAAATCTGAGCCCTCTTATTATTACTAGCACTGGCCCTCCAGTCTATATCTGGGAAGTTAAAGTCTCCCATGATCACGCAGTTCCCATTAGTATTTACTTTATTAAAGACATTAAAAAGAGCTCTATCCATATCCAAATTAGATCCCGGAGGTCTATAGCAAACCCCAAGCACTATCGTAGGAGAGGCTTTACTAGTTTTCTTCCCCAATGTAATTTTTGCCCAGATGGACTCTGTCTTATCCATTGCATCGCTTCTTATTTCTTTACATTCTACCTCATCATTGATATACAATGCTACTCCACCACCTTTACCTTTGTTTCTGTTTTTCTTAAACAGCACATATCCTTCAATACCTGTAGTCCAGTCATGACTACTATTCCACCATGTTTCTGTTATCCCTATAATATCTGGTTTCACTTCCTGCACCAGTAGCTCTAGTTCCTCCATTTTGTTACCTAGGCTCCTCGCATTGGTGTATAAACATCTTAATTTTTGCTGTTTGGCCTCGCTCACATTTTGTACCCTATTAGGCACAGTCATTCTGCAGCCAGTATAACCTATTAGACTAGTATCCACACCGCCCTCGCTCCTTATATACATTCTCCTGCCCATGGCTGTATCCTTTCTTACTTCATCTTCTTCCCTCTCAATGCTAAAATCTGGCGTGGAGATTTCCTGGACATCTCCCATCCATCTCCCCCTAATTCCTAGTTTAAAGCTCTCTTTATCAGTTGTGCCAGCCTCAATCCTAGAAGTTTATTTCCTTCCCTACTCAGAGGAAGTCCATCCCGAGAGAACTGTCCTCTGTCCGTGAATGCCTCCCAGTGGCCATATATCCCAAATCCCTCCTTATAGCACCACTGCCTAAGCCATCTGTTGACAGTCATAATCTTGTCACACCTTTGTTGCCCTTCTCTAGGAATTAATTAGGGTGCTCATAGTCAGACTGGAGAAACTTTGGGGAAAGGAGAAAATGAAGAGAGAAAAAATAGATATGTGAAAAATATTTAATATTAGCCTATTTTAGTGAAATTCTCCAAATACCTGTTAATTTTGTGTTGTCGTAGAAACAAATGATATTATCATATTTCATCTTTTATGTTGATGGAAATTGCTCTTGGTCTGTGACTGTGACAAGGGGAAGATGAAGAAAAGTAAATTAAGAACAGTGGGAAAACCAGGAAAAGGAAGAGAATTCTTCTAACATTCAACCACTGTGACTTTTTCCTTTTGTTGCTAGAATGTAGCAAATTGCTCATTGTAGAGTCTATTTATTTAAGGGGTACATCATCTGTTGACTTCCTGTGCTCAATCAAACTTGAGTCTTTGCATTGTTTTTCTCAGTCAAGGTTTTTGCTTGCAGACCTCAAATAGAAAATCTATTACTACAGGGTAGATGGGGCAATTCTACATTGTATAGATATTGAAAAAAAGTGATTTAAACGATGTAGATGACTTACTGATTACCCTTTATTTATTTTGTTGTTGAACACAAAATGAAGTTATACATAATAGGAGACAACATGACTATTTCCGATTCCTATCTTTTTGTTATTAGATTAAACTTTATATCCTTTTATAGGTTGTCAATATAATAAATGCACACAGGAAATAATTTTGTATATCACACAAACATTACATATCAGAAAGGTATGTGATTAATTATAATTTATTTTAAGTACGTTGCTCTGGATTGATTGCCTTGGTTTGGAAAGTAATTATGTGTGAAATATTTGATGAATTATAACAATAGGAAACAGACAAACCAAAGCCTAAGGGAAGAAATAAATCAGAAGGAAATAAGCCCATACAATCAAGTACAGAAAGATAAAAGAGGAAGGGGAAACCTGTGTCTCCATGACAAGTCAGTACATAAGAGAATTTGTTAGTCAGTTGACTCATATTCAGATCACATTGTTATATGCATTATTGCTTGATTCAGCAAAGTATTTTAGTATGTGCCTAGCTTTAAAAATATTAGCAATCCCAATTGGACTATTCCCATATTTTAAATTAGGCAAGTCCTTAAATGACTTGATGAATCAGGGCCTATAGGAGGAGGTAGGATGTGACTACTCAGTCTCAGCATATATTAGTGTGATGATAAAACAGAACTGTAAAAGTCACCACATCTGGTCATAGATATACATTCTGTTGGTGTCTGTTAAAGCAACATCTGCAAGTTTTCCTCCTTCTGGCTGGGAGCTGACCCAGTGCTCTATTTTTGGAGTTACTTTGCTGCCAAATCAGCCTTAGCAAACTACCTCCATTCAGAGCAAGAGATTTCATAGACACTTTTTCTAAGCTTTTTTTTTAATTAAAAGCTGTCTAAAATTGTTTGAATAGCACTATTAAGTAATTTCACTCTCTTTTGCTAACTGTTATAATATTTTAATCTCTGTGGAGAAGGAAATTCTTTTTGTAATCTTTGGAGTTCAATCACATTTTCTCTAGTAGAGCCAAGATAAATCATTATTCTGTATTAAAAGCTGAATTTTTGAACATGTCAATACAACTGGCATGACATTGGCCTCCCTAATTCAAGGACATTATGGATCATTCTTAATCATAAACAAAAAAGCACAGTTGTGATATGAATCAAGATTTTTTTCCCCCCTACATGATTGGTATTTGTCCCACAGTTAAGATTTTGATCAACTCAACTTTTGTCAGTGTTGTTTTGCTCAGTGAGAACTAGATGTCTAATTAACCTAATGGTCAGCATGTGCCATACTGTTCTCTGACTCCTGAACAACTGTGGTGTCGCAATTCTGTGGCTTGGCAAATGTTGGTAATTATTTAATTGTGACCACTGCCATGTAAGGTACCAAATCTAACTGGTGAACTAAGCAAACTCCTGTGTTTTCAGTTTTCAAGGTGTTCGGTGTCCAATTTCTTCGGGATCACAGTCCCCTTTCCTACAGGTTTTTCTCTAAGTATCCACAAATTCAAAGCCAACTTTAGACAAAAGTCAAAGTTGCTACATTTCACATGAAAAGATGCAACACTGTAAATGTTACATGGTGCTGGTTGTGCAATGTGGTTCCTGGTTTAGTAACAACCACCACCAAATCTTTCACTCAGGGAGCTTTTCTCCCCAAGGATTCTATTCTTAAAGCGTAGAGGGGAGATTATAATCAGAAGAAACTAAAGCTTATTATTCCAACATGAAAAAACAAACAGAAAAGACCTCCTTCAGGCTACAACTCAGCCCTCTAAATCTGAACACACTTGGCATGGAAATTATGGAGAGACCATAACCATGGAACTTCACTGTACTCTCAAGAGTGTACACACTATGTGTTCTGGCAGCTTGGCTGACCGATGTGAGGGGGGACAGTGTACAAGATCCCTTTAGGATTGTTTGCTTCTGTAGGGATGCTAACAGGGAGCACCAGTATTGTAGTTGTTCTGGGTCCTTGTACATGGTCCATGGGTAGGGAAGACTCATTGTACACCCCCCTAACAATCCCATACACTCACAAAAGGGCCAGACATAATCTAGCTCTAGTTTTCTAACAATATTATAAGACATTTGGGATACACCTTGAATGAAAGATGTTATATAAGACCCTGCAAAGTCCTGAGTGCCTCTAATAATAATAATAATAATAATTAATAATTAATACTACCTAGCTCTTATATGATACTTTCATCAGCAGATCTCTGATGGGATGTGCTCCCCACATCAGCCCTGAAAGAGCTGAATTAGGCCAGGTGGTCCCAATCAGCCAATTAAGCTGCAAACTGGAAGATGTTGTCCATTTGGAGGGTGCTAATCACCACTGAGGGAACAGGTGGGGCTTTCATGAAGCCAGGAGGCAGTGTCAACAGTGTGGGAGGTGGCAGGGAGGAAACTTATAGTCTCTGTCCCTGAGGTAAGGGAGAAGAAAGGGGTGGGGAATAGGAACCAAGGAGGAAGGGCTAACATAATATTCCTAAGAGAGAGGGGTCTGAACAAGAAGGCTGGAGAATGCAAAGCTTGGAGAAGTAGGGTAGGAAGCAGTCCAGGGTGAAAGCAGTAAGGTAGATGTAGCTGCAGGCTTTAACTGCTTGCTGTAGGGCCCTGGACTGGAACCCAGAGCAGAGAGCAGGCCTGGGTTCCACCACTGCAGAGTGATATTGATATGGTCAGTGAATGGAACAGTTGCCTGAGTCACTGCTGGAGTGATATAGTCAGGATAGTGGGTGTGAGGACTCCCTAATGCTGCTTTTATGGAGAGTCTTGGAAAGATTCCCCAGAAGGGGAAATTACAGTTTGACCTACTCTGACACACTGTACCTCAAAGTGGCACCCTGTAACCCCCATATTCATCATTCATATATGGTTGTGGTATTTCATACAAAGCATGCCGTGTAAGATATATGAAAGGTCATGATCTGCTGAAACCCATTGTTCTGTCCAAATATGTATATTATGAGATTATGAGATGGTTGTTACTGCAATATGCTGTAAATTTTCTAGTGACATGTAAAGGATCCCTGTCCAGGAGAGTGCTCCACGACCATTAGTCAGCAGGGGAGTTGTAATCAAGAGATTAACAATTCAATGACAGTTGTCCAAGCACCACATGTTGGGGACTGCTCAACTCTATGACTCAGATGCATGAGACCACCCCAGAAGGATTGCCAGCCCAGTGACTCAGCAAAGCCCACCAGGACATGTCTGGGCAAGTATCTTTTAGGCACTAAGGATATAAAATAGGAGACTGTGGCATCATGCTTGGCCTTTCTCCTCCCACACCTATGCTGGAAGCAACAAGGATGCTGAAGAGATTGGTCCAGACTTCAGGGAGAAGTCTGTATATGAAGGACTGTAACATCTAGTGGGGTTAGAAAATTGCTGATCTAAATACTGTCTAGTGTAATAAGGTTTAAGATTTAGGTTGTGCACTTATCTTTTCTTTTCTTTGGTAACCATCTCTGACCTTTTATGCCTACTACTTTTAATCACTTAAAATCTATCTCTCTGTAGTTAATAAATCTATTTTATGTTTTACCTAAAACAGCGTGTTTTGGTTGAGGTGCTTGAGAAATTTCAGTTCAGTTACAAAGGCTTGTGCACGTCCACATTGAGGGAGGGGCAGATTGGGTAATAAACTTATACTGATCAAGCTTCTAACCAGGGCTAGATGATACAGTGCTGCAGTGTAAGACTGGGGAGCTGGTGGGAATTGGTTGGACCCTCTCTATTGTTAGTTCATGGGTGGCTGGGAGAAGCATTCATGTAATTCAGATACATGTGTCCCTCCCTATGGATGTCTGTGTAAATCCAGTACCTGCCAGAGGTTTGTAACTTGTCACAGCATGACAGTGTGAGAGGGACCCAGAGGGCCAATTGTGAAGCAGCTGTATTGTGACTCCATGAGCGGGAGGAGAGTGACAATGTGTGAAAGAGAAGAAAGGTGGTACTGAATTGAGTGGAACTAATGTCCAGAAGTGCCAGAAGAAGGTGCCACCCAGCAGTAAGTACAACTGGTGACAAGATCTCAAAGCACATTACAAAGGAGGTCAGTTTCATTATCATAGAATCATAGAAGATTAGGGTTGGAAGAGACCTCAGGAGATCATCTAGTCTAATCCCCTATTCAAAGCAGGACCAACACCAACTGAATCATCTCAGCCAGGACTTTGTCAAGCAAGGCCTTAAAAAGCTCAAAGGATGGAGATTCCATCACCTCCCTAAGTAACCCATTCCACTGCTTCACCACCCTCCTAGTGAAATAGTGTTTCCTAATATCCAACCTAGACCTTCCCCACTGCAACTTGAGACCGTTGCTCCTTGTTCTGTCATTTGCCACCACTGAGAACAGCCAATCTCCATCCTCTCTGGAATCCCCCATTCAGGTAGTTGAAGGCTACTATCAAATCCCCGCTCACTCTTCTCTTCTGCAGACTAAACAAACCCGTTTCCCTCAGCCTCTCCTTGTAAGTCATGTGCCCAGCCCCTGATCATTTTCGTTGCTCTCCACTGGACTCTCTCCAATTTGTCCACATCCTTTCTGTAGTGGGGGGCCCAAAACTGGATGCAATACTTCAGATGTGGCCTTGCCAGTGCCGAATAGAGGGGAATAATCACTCTGACATTGCACTCTATATATTTATGAAAATATGCTTATAAGTGTAAATATAACATAACTGGAATAAGCTTTATGCTAGAGATGCCATGTAACATATCTTTGCAAAGGTTATGATCTACTGAATGTATTCATCCTATTTGTATGCATGTATCATTTTTATATCCCCTGCTCAAAGCAGGACCAACACCAACAGTTGAAGAGAAGTGTGGGAAGAAATATTGTCTGCAAGTGAATGAAAGACATGGCAGCAGAGACACAGCAAAGGTATAGCTGTAGGAGAGGGGGAGAGAGAAGCAGAGACAGTAAGGGAGAGAGACTGGCAGCTTGACATCTGAATTTTTTGCATCTGTCTTCACTGCGTAAGATATGAGGAAGATTCCCACACCTGAGTCATTCTGGAAAATTACTTGCAAAAATGTTCAGCTGAGAGAGAGAGGAATAAAATATCGTTTTACCCATGTTAAACATTTCTGGTGACCTTTTCTTTAAGCTCTAGCACCTCCATGCTTTGGAGCAGGGATTTGAGATTGGATGAGGAGTCCAAAGGGGGAGATTAGGGTAGACTGGATGCAGAGCAGTGAGGGGAATAACTGAGACTGGCTGGGCAACAAGATAGAGATTAGGCATAGAGAATGGGAAAGAATTGGGATTCAAACAGTGAGCCTGGAGAGGGAGACTGGGACTGGGATGTGAAGCCTGGGGAGTGGATACTGGGACTGGGTAGACAAGGAGAATGGGACTGTGACAAGGAGCTAGGGATGGGGAGGAGACAGGACTAGGAGAGGACAGAATGTGTCAAACTTGAGGGAAAACAGGAAGATGTGCCTGTGCCCACTAGAGCACAGTCCACACCAGAGCCTGGAATGGGACCCAAGATTCCCAAGTCTCACCATTCCTCTGCTGTCAGCAAGTATTTGTGAAACCCACTGGCAAAGATTGCCTCATCCCTCTCAAGTGCTGGTCCACATAGAGGATGACAACCTACTATTGCTGTCATTTCAGCTATTAGGTCAAGTGACAGAGGTCTGTGGAGTGGATCAAAAGGCTCCAGCCCTGCTGATGACCCATGTGCATTTCAACACGATTGCACATGATGGAATTTCTATTTTTTTCAGTTTGTTTTTTGTAAACCTAAGAAATTATACAAAAAAAATTAAAAGAACTTCATTAAGGTTGCAGGTTTGAGCAGTCAGAAGTGAGGAAATGCCACATTTAAGGTTGTCTGTGAAGTCTTAATTCTGCCCCCTTGTGGATATGCACTGTGATACGAATTCACTGGGTGACATAAGAACATAAGAACAGCCATACTGGATCAGATCAAAGGTCCATCTAGCCAAGTATCCTGCCTTTCGACTGTGGCCAATGCCAGGTGCACCAGAGGGAATGAACAGAACAGGTAATCATCATGTGATCCATTCCTTGTTGCCCATTCCCAGCTTCTGGCAAACAGAGGCTAGGGACACCATCCCTGCCCATCCTGGCTAATAGCCATAGATGGACCCATCCTCCATGAATTTATCTAGTTCTTTTTTGAACCCTGTTATAGTCTTGGCCTTCACAACATCCTCTGGCAAAGAGTTCCACAGGTTGACTGTGCGTTGTGTGAAAAAATACTTCCTTTTGTTTGTTTTAAACCTGCTGCCTATTAATTTCATTTGGTGACCCCTAGTTCTTGTGTTATGAGAAGGAGTAAATAACACTTCCTTATTTACTTTCCTCCACAAGAGTCATGATTTTATAGACCTCTATACCTCTATAAGATGACCCCCCCTTAGTCATCTTTTTTCCAAGCTGAAAAGTCCCAGTTTTATTAATCTCTCCTCAAATGGCAGCCATTCCATATCCTTAATCATTTTTGTCACCCTACTCTGAACCTTTTCCAATTCCAATGTATCTTTTTTGAGATGGGGCAACCGCATCTGCACACTGTATTCAAGATGTGGGCGTACCATGGATTTATACAAAAGAAATATGATATTTTCTGTCTTATTATCTATCCCTTTCTTAGTGATGTCCAACATTGTGTTTGCTTTTTTGACTCCTGCTGCACATGGAGAGGATGTTTTCAGAGAACTATCCACAGTGACTCTAAGATCTCTTTCTTGAGTGGTAACAGCTAATTTAGACCCCATCATTTTATATGTATAGTTGGAATTATGTTTTCCAATGTGTATTTCTTTGCATTTATCAGCATTGAATTTCATCTGCCATTTTGTTGCCAAGTCACCCAATTTTGAGAGATCCTTTTGTAGCTCTTCGCAGTCTGCTTGGGACTTAACTATCTTGAGTAGTTTTGTATCATCTGCAAATTTTGCCATCTCACTGTTTACCCCTTTTTCCAGATCATTTATGAATATGCTGAATAGAACTGGTGCCAGTACAGACCCCTGGGGGACAACACTATTCACCTCTATGAAAACTGACCATTTATTCCTAACCTTTGTTTCCTGTCTTTTAACCAGTTACTGATCGATGAGAGGCCCTCCCCTTTTATCCCATGGCTGCTTACTTTGCTTAAAAGCTTTTAGCAAAGGACCTTGTCAAAGGTTTTCTGAAAATCTAAACACACTATATCCACTGGATCCCTCTTGTCCACATGCTTGTTGACCCCCTCAAAGAAATCTAGTAGATTGATGAGGCATGATTTCCCTTTTCAAAAACCAAGTTGACTCTTCCCCAACAAATTATGTTCATTTATGTGTCTGACAGTTTTGTTCTTTACTATAGTTTCAACCAGTTTGCCTGGTACTGAACTCAGACGTACAGGCCTATAATTGTCTGGATCATCTCTGGAGCCCTTTTTAAAAATTGTCGTTACATTAGTCATTTGTCCTCCAGTCATTTGGTGCAGAAGCTGATTTAAATGCTAAGTTACAGACTACAGTTAGCCATCCTGCAATTTCACATTTGAGTTTCTTCAGAACTCTTGGGTGAATACCATCTGGTCCTGGTGATTTATTAGTATTATTATTTAGTTTATCAATTTGTTCCAAAACCTCCTCTAATGACATCTCAATCTGGGGCAGTTCCTCAGATTTGTCACCTAAAAAGAATGGCATAGGTTTGGGAATCTCCCTCAAATCCTCAACAGTGAAGACCGATGCAAAGAATTCATTTAGTTTCTCTGCAATGGCCTTATCGTCCTTGAGTGCTCCTTTAGCATCTTGATCGTCCAGTGGCCCCACTGGTTGTTTAGCAGTCTTCCTGCATCTGATATAATTTTAAAAAATTATTACTTTTTGAGACCTTGGGGGTTAACTCACTTCCCCCTAACTGTAACAGTTTTCTCCACTATAAAATCTACCCTGGGGCAGAAGAACATAATACCGACAATCACTTTCACCTGTGGGTTTCTGGCCCTAAGAGCCTAAACCAATTGGATTATCTGCCCAATCACTTAAACTGCCCTGTCTTTCCCTCCTAGGGCCTTGTCCTATGTGCTCAGCCTGGCCCCTTCCTGGCTTGTCCTTGACCTTTAAAGGACTATCCAAGCTCCCCTCAGGCCTGCTCCCCATTAGATGTATGAGCAGAGCCGTGAGTAGGATAGGGAGGTGACACAGCAGCAGGGAGACTGATATGGGAATACTGAATCCAGTTTTGGTGTCCACCTTTGAAAAAGATGTTGAAAAATTGGAGATGGGGCAGCAAAGAACTACAAAATGTTTTGAGGGCTGGAAAAAAATGTCTTCCAGTGAGCTATTGAAAGAGCTCAATCTGTTTATCTTATGAAAAAGAAGATCAGATGGTGACTTCATTGAAGTGTTGAAGTGCCTTCATGGAGGGAAAATATCAGGTATTAAGACAGTCTCTTGTTTTCACAGCCAGTCGATTGCCCAGTGTCATCACCCTGCCTGCTGGCTGGGCAGGGTAACTCCTCAGGACACCAACCTCTCCAGCCTGTCTTGGGTTTGGGGAGTGACGGGGAGGGCGAGGGATAGTTGAACATCCTCCATCCATCACTTCATCACCTAGAGCAAGTGAGTGACATTGGGGTTCCTCAGTGGCTTCCCCTGTATGTCTAGGAAGAGGCAGAAATAGGAGGAGAGAATCTCTCCAAAAGGAGATTTGATTTGCAAACGGGAGCCTCTCGCTCTCAGACCGGGCAGGGGCTTCACCAGAGCCATCTCCGGTGTGTTTGGAAACATCCCAGCAATGGGGCTCCCAGCCCTTCTGTCAGAGTTCCTTTCTCACTCTGAACTCTGGGGTACAGATCTGGGGACCCGCATAGATTCATAGATACTAAGGTCAGAAGGGACCACTCTGATCATCTAGTCCGACCTCCTGCACAGCGCAGGCCACAGAATGTCACCCACCACTCCTATGAAAAACCTCACCCATGTCTGAGCTATTGAAGTCCTCAAATCATGGTTCAAAACTTCAAGGAGCAGAGAAGCCTCCCTCCAGTCAACCATGCCCCATGCTACAGAGGAAGGCAAAAAAAACCTCCAGGGCCTCTCCAATCTGCCCTGGAGGAAAACTCCCTCCCGACCCCAAACATGGCAATCAGCCAAACCCTGAGCACATGGGCAAGATTCACAAGCCAGATACCCAGGAAGGAGTTTTCTATAGTAAATCAGATCCCATCCATCTAATATCCCATCTCAGGGGATTTGGCCTATTTACCCTGAATATTTAAAGATCAATTACTTACCAAAATCCCATTATCCCATCATACCATCTCCTCCATAAACTTATCGAGTAGAATCTTAAAACCAGATAGATCTTTTGCCCCCACTGCTTCCCTTGGAAGGTTATTCCAAAACTTCACTCCTCTGATGGTTAAAAACCTTCATCTGATTTCAAGTCTAAACTTCCTGGTGGCCAGTTTATACCCATTTGTTCTTGTGTCCACATTGGTGCTGAGCTTAAATAATTCCTCTCCCTCTCCTATATTTATCCCTCTGATATATTTATAGAGAGCAATCATATCTCCCCTCAACCTTCTTTTAGTTAGGCTAAACAAGCCAAGCTCCTTAAGTCTCCTTTCATAAGACAAGTTTTCCATTCCTCGGATCATCCTAGTAGCCCTTCTCTGTACCTGCTCCAGTTTGAATTCATCTTTTTTAAACATGGGAGACCAGAACTGCACACAGTATTCATGTGAGGTCTCACCAGTGCCTTGTATAACGGTACTAAAACCTCCTTATCCCTACTGGAAATGCCTCTCCTGATGCATCCGAAAACCGCATTAGCTTTTTTCACAGCCATATCACATTGGCAGCTCATAGTCATCCTATGATCAACCAATACTCCAAGGTCCTTCTCCTCTTCCGTTACTTCTAATTGATGCATCCCCAACTTATAACTAAAATTCTTGTTATTAATCCCTAAATGCATAACCTTACACTTCTCACTATTAAATTTCATCCTATTACTATTACTCCAGTTTACAAGGTCATCCAGATCCTCCTGTATAATATCCCGATCCTTCTCCGAATTGGCAATACCTCCCAGCTTTGTATCATCTGCAAACTTTATTAGCACACTCCCACTTTTTGTGCCAAGGTCAGTAATAAAAAGATTAAATAAGATTGGTCCCAAAACCGATCCCTGAGGAACTCCACTGGTAACCTCCCTCCAACCTGACAGTTCGCCTTTCAGTAGGACCCGTTGCAGTCTCCCCTTTAACCAATTCCTTATCCACCTTTTGATGTTCATATTGATCCCCATCTTCTCCAATTTAACTAATAATTCCCCATGTGGCACGGTATCAAATGCCTTACTGAAATCTAGGTAAATTAGATCCACTGCATTTCCTTTATCTAAAAAATCTGTTACCTTTTCAAAAAAGGAGATTAGGTTGGTTTGGCACGATCTACCTTTTGTAAAACCATGTTGTATTTTGTCCCATTTACCATTGACTTCAATGTCCTTAACTAATTTCTCCTTCAAAATTTTTTCCAGGACCTTGCATACTACAGATGTCAAACTAACTGGCCTGTAGTTACCCGGATCACTTTTTTTTCCTTTCTTAAAAATAGGAACTATATTAGCAATTCTCCAATCATTCGGTACTATTCCTGAGTTTTCAGATTCATTAAAAATTCTTGCTAATGGGCTTGCAATTTCAGGTGCCAATTCCTTTAATATTCTTGGATGAAGATTATCTGGGCCCCCCCGATTTAGTCCCATTAAGCTGTTTCAGTTTCGCTTCTACCTCTGATATGGTAATATCTACCTCTATATCCTCCTTCCCATTTGTCATGCTACCATTATCCCCAAGATCCTCTTTAGCCTTATTAAAGACTGAGGCAAAGTATTTGTTTAGATATTGGGCCATGCCTAGATTATCTTTAACCTCCGCTCCATCCTCAGTGTTAAGCGGCCCCACTTCTTCCTTCTTAGTTTTCTTCTTATTTATATGGCTATAGAACCTTTTACTATTGGTTTTAATTCCCTTTGCAAGGTCCAACTCTACTCGACTTTTAGCCTCTCTGACTTTATCCCTACATCTTCTGACCTCAATTAGGTAGCTTTCCTTGCTGATCCCTCCCATCTTCCACTCCCTGTATGCTTTCTGCTTCTTCATAATCACCTCTCTAAGATGCTTGCTCATCCAGCTTGGTCTACAACTCCTTCCTATGAATTTTTTCCCCTTTCTTGGGATACAGGCTTCCGATAGCTTCTGCAGTTTTGATTTAAAGTAATCCCAGGCCTCCTCTACCTTTAGATCCATAAGTTCTTCAGTCCAATCCACTTCCCTAACTAATTTCCTTAATTTTTGAAAGTCAGCCCTTTTGAAATCAAAAACCCTAGTTGCAGATTTAGTTTTGTTAATCCTTCCATTTAGTTTGAACTGAATTAGCTCATGATCACTTGAGCCAAGATTGTCCCCTACAACCATTTCTTCTATGAGGTCCTCGCTACTCAACAAAATTAAATCTAAAATGGCATCCCCTCTAGTCGGTTCAGCAACTACTTGATGAAGGAATCCATCAGCTATCGCATCTAGGAAAATCTGAGCCCTATTATTATTACTAGCACTGGTCCTCCAGTCTATATCTGGGAAGTTAAAGTCTCCCATGATCACGCAGTTTCCATTAGTATTTACTTTATTAAAGACATTAAAAAGGGCTCTATCCATATCCAAATTAGATCCCGGAGGTCTATAGCACACCCCAAGCACTATCGTACGAGAGGCTTTACTAGTTTTCTTCCCCAATGTAATTTTTGCCCAGACAGACTCTGTCTTATCCATTGCATCGCTTCTTATTACTTAACATTCTAACTCATCGTTGATATACAATGCTACTCCACCCCCTTTACCTTTGTTTCTGTCTTTCCTAAACAGCACATACCCTTCAATACCTGTAGTCCAGTCATGACTACTATTCCACCATGTTTCTGTTATCCCTATAATATCTGGTTTCACTTCCTGCACCAGTAGCTCTAGTTCCTCCATTTTGTTACCTAGACTCCTCGCATTGATGTACAAACATCTTAATTTTTGCTGTTTGGCCTCGATCACATTTTGTACCCTATTAGGCACAGTCATTCTACATCCAGTATAACCTATTAGACTAGTATCCACACCGCCCTCTCTCCTTATATACATTCTCCTACCCATGGCTGTATCCTTTCTTACTTCATCTTCTTCCCTCTCAATGCTAAAATCTGGCGTGGAGATTTTCTGGACATCTCCCATCCATCTCCCCCCAGTTCCTAGTTTAAAGCTCTCTTTATCAGTTGTGCCAGCCTCGATCCTAGAAGTCTATTTCCTTCCCTACTCAGATGAAGTCCATCCCGAGAGAACTGACCTCTGTCCATGAATGCCTCCCAGTGGCCATACATCCCAAAGCCCTCCTTATAGCACCACTGCCTAAGCCATCTGTTGACAGTCATAATCTTGTCATACCTTTGTTGCCCTTCTCTAGGAACAGGAAGGATCCCGCTAAAGATCACCTGAGCCTCAATTTCCTTAAGCGTCTTCCCCAGCCTAGCATAGTCTCCCTTGATACTTTCCAGCGAGAATCTGGCTGTATCATTTGTTCCCACATGAAGGATAATTAGGGGATTCTTTCCCGCTCCCTTGAGGATCCTTTTCAACCTCAGGTCTACATCCCGTATATTAGCACCCGGAAGACAGCACACCCTTCTATTCTCAGGATCAGCTCTAGTTACAGGCCTGTCTATTCTTCTCAATAAAGAGTCCCCGATCACATAGACCTGCCTTTTCCTGGTGACAGTGCTATTCTCCAGTCTCTCCCCTGTTCCCTCTGGCTGCAAGTTCTTTCCATTCCTATTTTCCCTTACAATTCTCTTCAACCCATCCTGTATCCTCCTGGGGCTCATATTTGGTGTAGTCTCCCTTGACTCTTCCCCTTTTTCTATAGGGCTAGCCTCTCTTCTCTTCTTCCTTACCCTTCCACCTTCAGCGACTACCTGCTGAGCCCCTTCTTCATTTTCCAACTCTACAAACCTGTTCCTAAGCTCTATTTCTCCTTCACTAGCCCATCTTTTTCTCTGCCTGGTTCTTTGAGTCACATGTTTCCACTGACCACTTTCCTCATCCAGTCTCCCCTCAAAATTCCCCAGCCCTGCTTCCATCTGCGAGTCTGAGCTTTTCCCTTCAGATACCTCATATCTTTGCTCCATCATCTGCTCAAACCCCTTCCTAAACTCAACCAGACTTTCCACCTGCATCTCCAAACCTCGGATCTTTTCCTCCATCAGCTCTATCAGACGGCATTTCATGCAGACAAAACTCTTACCGGTTCCCCCCTCCAGGATCATGTACATACCACAGCTTCCACATCCTGTCATCCTCAATGTGTCTTTCACTGCAGGAGTCACTCCCACAGCTTCCTCTGTATCTGTCATCTCCTTCCCACCTAAGTCCTGTTAATCTGGGAAACACAAGCCACACCAAAAAGACCACCCCGCCCCAGCAAAAGCAAACCCCAAACAAGCACCACAATCCAAACTCCCACTCAAACTCCCCTGTTTAGAGCTCTGTTTGCTAGCTCCTGTGCCGCTGCAGCTGTCTGGATGAAAGACCCCCTAAGCTTATTCTTACCAGTTTAGGTTAAAATTTCCCCAAGGCACAGATTCCTTTCTTGGGATCGCTGCCACCACCAAATGATTTAACAAACCATCAGGGAAAGGACCACTTGGAGTCCTATTCCCCCAAAATATGTCCTCAAGCCACACCCCCTTTCCTGGGGAAGGCTTGAGCGTATATCCTTACCAATTGCTTAGAAAGGGACTATAGACCCAAACCTCTGGGTCTTAGAACAATGGAAAAATCAGTCAGATTCTTAAAAGAAGGATTTTATTTAAAGGAAAGATAAAAGAATCACCTCTGTAAAATCAGGATAGTAAATACTTTACAGGGTATTCAGATTCAAAACACATAGGATTCCCCTCTGGGCAAAACCTTAAACTTACAGAAAACAGCAATAAAACTCCCTCTTAGCATAGGAAAAATTCAAGTTACAGAAAACAGGAATAAACCTCCCTCTTTGCACAGGGAAAATTCGCAAGTTGAGAAAACAAAGATAAACTAATACGCCTTGCCTGGCTGTTACTTACAATTTTGAAATATGAGAGATTTGTTTAGAAAGATTTGGAGAACATGGTTTGATGTCCTGTCCCTCTTAGTCCCAAGAGTGAACGGAACAGAAACAAAGAACCCAAAACAAAACCTCTCCCCCTGACCAGATTTGAAAGTATCTTTTGTCCCCATTGGTTCCTTTGGTCAGGTGCCAACCGGGTTATTTGAGCTTCTTAATCTCTTACAAGTAAGGAGGAATTTAGGCTACCCCTATGGTTATGACACTTTCCCTTGTGGGAAATTGTTCCCCAGGCTGAAAGTCTCTGAGTTGGGCCAGACCCTGTGAGCTGCTGAGCATGGAAATCAATGGGAAACGAGAGGACCCTGGGCTTCCTATGCCTAGGGACTTTGTGACGCTGATGTGGGGAATGATTTCCTGGGAGAAGTCTGGACCCCTGGGTTCTGTTCCTTCTCTAGCCTGGGGGTGGGGAGTGTGGCCTGGGAGGGCACGAGGGGGCTGCTTGTCCAAAGTAACCAATGGTCTTTGTGACTGATCCCACTGCTCTAAAAGGATGAGACTCCCCAGATATTGCAGTCCCAGGAATGACGAGGAGCAGATCATGCAATGAACTCCTGCCAGTGTGTGTAGCTTGCACTCCCTTCACTCCTGTGGCGGGAGGAGGAGCTGCTCTGGCTGTGGCAGGGATGGGGATGGATCGAAAAGGTGCCTTAGTGAGAGGCTGCCTTGACCTCAGACTCACGCCTGCTCCCCGCTCGGTTCCAGGATGGCCAGGCTCCAGAGGATGTTCAGGAAGAAAGCTCTCCAGGTGGCCCTAGACAGCTGGCAGACACCTGCAGCGGCACAGGAGCTAGCAAACAGAGCTCTAAACAGGGGAGTTTGAGTGGGAGTTCTGTTGGAGGAGAAGGTAGTTGTACTTGGTTTTGTATTTTTAGTATTTGTATTTGTGTGTGTGTAGGGGTTTTGTGCTGGGAGAGCAGCTGAGCCTGATTAGGGGGTGGGGCTTTGTGCTGAGAGAGCAGCTGAGCCCTGCCTAGGGGGTGGGGCTTCTGACTAGGGGCCCTATAAAGGTAGCCAACCAGTCAGGCAGTGGCACAGACAGCTGCAGTGGCACAGGAGCTAGCAAACAGAGCTCTAAACAGGGGAGTTTGAGTGGGAGTTTGGATTGTGGTGCTTGTTTGGGGTTTGCTTTTGCTGGGGGGGTGGTCTTTTTGGTGTGGCTTGTGTTTCCCAGATTAACAGGATTTAGGTGGGAAGGAGATGACAGATACAGAGGCAGCTGTGGGAGTGACTCCTGCAGTGAAAGACACATTGAGGATGACTGGATGTGGAAGCTGTGGTATGTACATGATCCTGGAGGGGGGAACCGGTAAGAGTTTTGTCTGCATGAAATGCCGTCTGATAGAGCTGATGGAGGAAAAGATCCGAGGTTTGGAGATGCAGGTGGAAAGTCTGGTTGAGTTTAGGAAGGGGTTTGAGCAGATGATGGAGCAAAGATATGAGGTATCTGAAGGGAAAAGCTCAGACTCACAGATGGAACCAGGGCTGGGGAATTTTGAGGAGAGACTGGATGAGGAAAGTGGTCAGTGGAAACATGTGACTCAAAGAACCAGGCAGAGAAAAAGATGGGCTAGTGAAGGAGAAATAGAGCTTAGGAACAGGTTTGCAAAGTTGGAAAATGAAGAAGGGGCTCAGCAGGTACTTGTTGAAGGTGGAAGGGTAAGGAAGAAGAGAAGAGAGGCTAGCCCTATAGAAAAAAGGGAAGAGTCAAGGGAGACTACACCAAATATGAGCCCCAGGAGGATACAGGATGGGTTGAAGAAGATTGTAAGGGAAAATAGGAATGGAAAGAACTTGCAGCCAGAGAGAACAGGGGAGACACTGGAGAATAGCACTGTCACCAGGAAAAGGCAGGTCTATGTGATCGGGGACTCTTTATTGAGAAGAATAGACAGGCCTGTAACTAGAGCTGATCCTGAGAATAGAAGGGTGTGCTGTCTTCCGGGTGCTAAGATACGGGATGTAGACCTGAGGTTGAAAAGGATCCTAAAGGGAGCGGGAAAGAATCCCCTAATTATCCTTCATGTGGGAACAAATGATACGGCTAGATTCTCGCTGGAAAGTATTAAGGGAGACTATGCTAGGCTGGGGAAGACGCTTAAGGAAATTGAGGCTTAGGTGATCTTTAGCGGGATCCTTCCTGTTCCTAGAGAAGGGCAACAAAGGTCTGACAAGATTATGACTATCGACAGATGGCTTAGGCAGTGGTGCTATAAGGAGGGCTTTGGGATGTATGACCACTGGGAGGCATTCACGGACAGAGGTCAGTTCTCTCGGGATGGACTTCATCTCAGTAGGGAAGGAAATAGACTTCTAGGATCGAGGCTGGCACAACTGATAGAAAGCTTTAAACTAGGAATTGGGGGGAGATGGATGGGAGATGTCCAGAAAATCTCCACGCCATATTTTAGCATTGAGAGGGAAGAAGATGAAGTAAGAATGGATACAGCCGTGGGTAGGAGAATGTATATAAGGAGCGAGGGCGGTGTGGATACTAGTCTAATAGGTTATACTGGATGTAGAATGACTGTGCCTAATAGGGTACAAAACGTGAGCGAGGCCAAACAGCAAAAATTAAGATGTTTGTACACCAATGCGAGGAGTCTAGGTAACAAAATGGAGGAACTAGAGCTACTGGTGCAGGAAGTGAAACCAGATATTATAGGGATAACAGAAACATGGTGGAATAGTAGTCATGACTGGACTACAGGTATTGAAGGGTATGTGCTCTTTAGGAAAGACAGAAACAAAGGTAAATGGGGTGGAGTAGCATTGTATATCAATGATGAGGTAGAATGTAAAGAAATAAGGGATGCAATGGATAAGACAGTCTGTCTGGGCAAAAATTACATTGGGGAAGAAAACTAGTAAAGCCTCTCGTACGATAGTGCTTGGGGTGTGCTATAGACCTCCGGGATCTAATTTGGATATGGATAGAGCCCTTTTAAATGTTTTTAGTAAAGTAAATACTAATGGAAACTGCGTGATCATGGGAGACTTTAACTTCCCAGATATAGACTGGAGGACCAGTGCTAGTAATAATAATAGGGCTCAGATTTTCCTAGATGCGATAGCTGATGGATTCCTTCATCAAGTAGTTGCTGAACCGACTAGAGGGGATGCCATTTTAGATTTAATTTTGTTGAGTAGCGAGGACCTCATAGAAGAAATGGTTGTAGGGGACAATCTTGGCTCAAGTGATCATGAGCTAATTCAGTTCAAACTAAATGGAAGGATTAACAAAACTAAATCTGCAACTAGGGTTTTTGATTTCAAAAGGGCTGACTTTCAAAAATTAAGGAAATTAGTTAGGGAAGTGGATTGGACTGAAGAACTTATGGATCTAAAGGTAGAGGAGGCCTGGGATTACTTTAAATCAAAACTGCAGAAGCTATCGGAAGCCTGTATCCCAAGAAAGGGGAAAAAATTCATAGGCAGGAGTTGTAGACCAAGCTGGATGAGCAAGCATCTTAGAGAGGTGATTAAGAAGAAGCAGAAAGCATACAGGGAGTGGAAGATGGGAGGGATCAGCAAGGAAAGCTACCTAATTGAGGTCAGAACATGTAGGGATAAAGTGAGACAGGCTAAAAGTCAAGTAGAGTTGGACCTTGCAAAGGGAATTAAAACCAATAGTAAAAGGTTCTATAGCCATATAAATAAGAAGAAAACTAAGAAGGAAGAAGTGGGGCCGCTTAACACTGAGGATGGAGAGGAGGTTAAAGATAATCTAGGCACGGCCCAATATCTAAACAAATACTTTGCCTCAGTCTTTAATAAGGCTAAAGAGGATCTTGGGGATAATGGTAGCATGACAAATGGGAAGGAGGATATAGAGGTAGATATTACCATATCTGAGGTAGAAGCGAAACACAAACAGCTTAATGGGACTAAATCGGGGGGCCCAGATAATCTTCATCCAAGAATATTAAAGGAATTGGCACCTGAAATTGCAAGCCCATTAGCAAGAATTTTTAATGAATCTGTAAACTCAGGAGTAGTACCAAATGATTGGAGAATTGCTAATATAGTTCCTATTTTTAAGAAAGGAAAAAGTGATCCGGGTAACTACAGGCCAGTTTGACATCTGTAGTATGCAAGGTCCTGGAAAAAATTTTGAAGGAGAAATTAGTTAAGGACATTGAAGTCAATGGTAAATGGGACAAAATACAACATGGTTTTACAAAAGGTAGATCGTGCCAAACCAACCTAATCTCCTTTTTTGAAAAGGTAACAGATTTTTTAGATAAAGGAAATGCAGTGGATCTAATTTACCTAGATTTCAGTAAGGCATTTGATACCGTGCCACATGGGGAATTATTAGTTAAATTGGAGAAGATGGGGATCAATATGAACATCAAAAGGTGGATAAGGAATTGGTTAAAGGGGAGACTGCAACGGGTCCTACTGAAAGGCGAACTGTCAGGTTGGAGGGAGGTTACCAGTGGAGTTCCTCAGGGATCGGTTTTGGGACCAATCTTATTTAATCTTTTTATTACTGACCTTGGCACAAAAAGTGGGAGTGTGCTAATAAAGTTTGCAGATGATACAAAGCTGGGAGGTATTGCCAATTCGGAGAAGGATCGGGATATTATACAGGAGGATCTGGATGACCTTGTAAACTGGAGTAATAGTAATAGGATGAAATTTAATAGTGAGAAGTGTAAGGTTATGCATTTAGGGATTAATAACAAGAATTTTAGTTATAAGTTGGGGACGCATCAATTAGAAGTAACGGAAGAGGAGAAGGACCTTGGAGTATTGGTTGATCATAGGATGACTATGAGCTGCCAATGTGATATGGCTGTGGAAAAAAAAAAGCTAATGCGGTTTTGGGATGCATCAGGAGAGGCATTTCCAGTAGGGATAAGGAGGTTTTAGTACCGTTATACAAGGCACTGGTGAGACCTCACCTAGAATACTGTGTGCAGTTCTGGTCTCCCATGTTTAAAAAGGATGAATTCAAACTGGAGCAGGTACAGAGAAGGGCTACTAGGATGATCCGAGGAATGGAAAACTTGTTTTATGAAAGGAGACTTAAGGAGCTTGGCTTGTTTAGCCTAACTAAAAGAAGGTTGAGGGGAGATATGATTGCTCTCTATAAATATATCAGAGGGATAAATACAGGAGAGGGAGAGGAATTATTTTAGCTCAGCACCAATGTGGACACAAGAGCAAATGGGTATAAACTGGCCACCAGGAAGTTTAGACTTGAAATCAGACGAAGGTTTTTAACCATCAGAGGAGTGAAGTTTTGGAATAGCCTTCCAAGGGAAGCAGTGGGGGCAAAAGATCTATCTGGCTTTAAGATTCTACTCGATAAGTTTATGGAGGAGATGGTATGATGGGATAATGGGATTTTGGTAAGTAATTGATCTTTAAATATTCAGGGTAAATAGGCCAAATCCCCTGAGATGGGATATTAGATAGAAAATTCTTTCCTGGGTATCTGACTGGTGAATCTTGCCCATATGCTCAGGGTTTAGCTGATTGCCATATTTGGGGTCGGGAAGGAATTTTCCTCCAGGGCACATTGGAGAGGCCCTGGAGGTTTTTCACCTTCCTCTGTAGCATGGGGCATGGTTGACTTGAGGGAGGCTTCTCTGCTCCTTGAAGTCTTTGAACCATGATTTAAGGACTTCAATAGCTCAGACATGGGTGAGGTTTTTCATAGGAGTGGGTGGGTGAAATTCTGTGGCCTGCGCTGTGCAGGAGGTCGGACTAGATGATCAGAATGGTCCCTTCTGACCTTAGTATCTATGAATCTAGAGCCTGAGGGAAGCAGCCGCCATCTTCCCCAGGAGCAGAGCGGCCCGTCAGTCCCTGCTGGTGGGGAAACAGCTCTTGGCCAGGCCAGGAGGTGGAAGTGCCCAGCCTTCCGGGGGAAGAAATCTGCTCCCGGTGCAGGCTCCAAGATGGGAGAGGCAGTGGCCAGGCCCCAATGGAGCTGGCTCAGGATATGGCTAGGCAGGCGGGACCCAGCACAGGATGGGAGCCAGGCAGGGTGGCTCTAGGGTTCGTTGTGTGGGCAGCACCAGCACCAGCCCCAGGAGCCCAGCCCTGATTTCCAGCAGGAGGCATCGCCTTGCCCAGTCACTCAGGACCTTCCAGACTCCCCAGGGCAGGAGGTGGAGGATCCCTGTCCCAGCACCAGCAGCTCAGCATGGGACAGAAGCAGCTCCTGGGACTCTGGCAGCAGCGAGGCTGATGGACGCTATTGATTTGTTCCAGGTGAGGAACCAGGCTGGGGTCAGTGATGGGTGAGGACAGGGCTGTGAACACCCTGGGCCCAGGCACTCTACCAGGGCTATTGGTGGTGGGTCCCCAGACCAGGTGTCTGGCCTGAGCCACGCAAACCCCAGTGACACCAGCAGCAGTCACAGAGCTGCCCCTGCAGCAACAGGAACTCGGGGGGGAGGGCAGCAGGAGCTGGTGCCACTTTGGTCCCTGATGCTCTGGGGGAACAGGCACCCCCCAGGGAGTCCAGGACAGTGTGTGTGGTGGGAAGGGAGCTCTCTGCTATAGGCTCATGAAGCTGTTGGGGTCTGAAGGCATCCCTGAGAGGGGGACGTGTGGGGCCTGATCTGCCCTGTGTCCCTGAGGTGGGAAGGGGGGACATTGACCCTGCTGTTTCCACCACGCCCCTGTCCTTGACACCAGGAGTCACCCTGTCCCCTTCTCTCCCTGGTTCAGTGACCCCCAGGGACTCAGAGGACGAGGAATGGGTGGACGTGGCCAGAGAGGAAGCAGCTCTCAAGGTGATCAGAGAGCAGCTTCAGGGCAGAGAAAAGGTATGAAAGGTTCCCCATCTGGGCTGGAACCGAGATTGTCCTGCCCCTTCCCAGCATCCCAAGCCCCAGCATCCCTATTTTGACAGGGAGGAGGGAAGAGGAAGGGGACCGAGCTCGGCAGGAAACCTGGGAGGGGGCCACGTTTCATGGGCAGGAAGAAATGGGAGGAGCAGGAGGCAGGTGAGGGGATCCTGCTGACTGTGTGGGGGGCTGGCTGTGTAATGTCCTCACTAGGAAGTGTCAGTGGGGCCTGAATCTCACATTCTCCCTGTCTCTTTAGGTCTCACAGGAGCTCACTGAGGAGCTTCCTGATGACTTTCCACCTGGCGCCATCCTGGCCAACTCACTGATCGCCATGGGCAACCTCAGGTACCCAACCCCCCGCCTGGCTCCCCTAACCCCGGTGCTGCTCAGGCCCAGGGCTGGGAGTCACTGCCCCTCCCACTCCCAGGTCACCTCCCAAGGGTGGCTGCTCTGGCAGAGGTGGCGGGAAGGTTCACTCTCTCCGGGTTGGGCTGTTCTTTTCACTCCAGTAAAGTTATGGGGGCCTTGGGGAGAGGCTCACTCCCTGGGGTCAGATACAGGAGAGGCAGCAGGGTCAAGGGAACAGGGGCTCTTCCTGCCCTGCCGCTGTATGTGTGTGAGGCCTTGGCCTTGTCATTCCCTGGCTCGGTGCCTCAATTTCCATTCTTGCCAGCCTGTGCCTATTCCCTGCAGTTTCACGTCCGTGTTGGTGCCAGTCCCAGCCCCACACTGCACAGTCTAATACTGGCTCCTCTCTCTTGCCAGCACAATGACACCTGCCCTGGACCCAAAGATGGAGACACACCTCCTGTGAGCTGCCCTGCACGCCGTCTTCACCCTGGGCACGGAGAAGGACACCACCCAAGTCCAGGTAGATCATCCTCCTATTCCTCCCTGCCAGGAGCAGGAGTGGCCTCTGGTCCCTGCTCCCTTGATTCACTGGAGCTCCAGAGAATGGGGTGGGGTAGGTAGAGATGGAACAAGCTGCAGAATTGGATCCTTCCCTCCAGGGAGGATGACGTTACCCCTCGCTGGGGGATTCCTTCCTTCCACATGCCGTGTTTTGCCCAGCAGCCCAGCTACCATCCATAGCAGCTTGGCTGTTCCATATTCTGCTGCCTACAAAACCCTCCACAGAGACCTCCCAAAGTCATGAATTGAAAAGCCAGCTGTCACCCTGCCATGAATCCTTGCCAATTGCCTGCAGTGGGATGCGAATGAGAGAGGCCAGGATATGTGTTTGGGATCTCACCGGTGCTTTCCAGAGACCCCTCTTCCCATCCTGTGGCAGGTGTAGCTCCAGTTTCCATAACTCTGACCCATGGCTCTCCCTTGCTTTGCAGGCTCTGCATAAGGTCGTACCAGACCTCCTGGACGCCATGCTGGGGAATCTGCTGGCAGAGTCCCCAGACACAGCCAGGCTCCAGTACATCTTGGAAGTGAGCCCCCTGAGGGGGGCAGGAGGGCAATTTTACCTTAACTCTTAGGAGGACTGGTAAGGAGAGACTGGAAGGTCCATTTTCCAGTCTGTCGTCCTAGCTGATTCTGTAGGGGGGGCCGTCCTTGGTCAGGGCAGTCAGTGAAATGCAGTGTCAGGCCCTTCCTCCTTGAAGGACAGAACTCTGCCTGGTTCTGTTAAGCACTAACACAGGACCCTGCCTGGCTTGACCTGACCCCTTTTCCCCCCACACGTGAGATCCGGAAGATGGTCCTCAGAGAAGAGGCACAGGCTCCTTCCTAGAGAAATAGGAGGACCCCAGGGAATCAGCGCTTCTTTCCGATGGGCCCTGAGATTCCTGGGGGGATTGTGTTCAGTCACTCCCTTCCTTCCACAAAGGACTTTAGTGAGGAGGGGTGAGGGGTCTGTCTCCTTCCTTGTGAGCTGTTGAGGAATCAGGAGTTCTGGGAGGATGGGACCAGAACCTAACATTGTCCCAACCTAGAGAGACAGTGACAAATTGTGACCTGCAGGGTACAGGCATTGTCCTGGGGGCAATTCTAAAGCTCTGCAATCAATGACTTAGATATTCCACCCTGCACACAATGTCTTAGCCCCTGGGGATGGCGAGGGGCTCATTTGCACAGCATGTGCACCTGCCCAGTGATCCTGACCTCCCCTTCCCCAATGGCATGTCAACTTCTGTATCGTGTCCAGGGTGTCCCAGGAGACAGCCAGAGCCATTAGGAGCATCACAGCCCTGCTCAGATTCACCATCACCCTTCCTGAACTTGACATAAGTGACCTTGACCCCAGCTTCCTGACTCCAGGCATAGGCGGGCTGACACCGACAGGCTGTAGGTTCTCCTGCTGCGGGGGCTGTGGGTTAGGAGTATTCTCTTGGGGAGGCAGAGTCAGAGCAGGGAATGAGCTAGGTTTGAGTCAAGTTCCTCTTTTCCTGGTTAAGTGGTGACCCTGGACTTTTAAGGGGACCATGCTCCAGCTCCTGCTCCAACCAGGTTCGTTTCTGGCCTAGGGTCTTTTCTTGGCATCCTGGAGCAGCTCCAGGCTCCCTTGGCGGCAGAGAAAATTAAGGGTCTAGCTCTAGCATCTCCTGTGGAGCAGCTGAGGGGAAGGAGACTCTTGGCCCAGGGGGTCTGGGAGCTGACAGGAAAATGCTGATGGAGTCCTCTCTCCTTCTTCCTTCCATTAGATCTCAGCAGAGTTCCATAGGATGGGTCACCATGTGGCACAGCTGGCTGTGTTCATCAGTGACCCAGCCAAGGACATCAGCAGGCAGGCCAGGGAGGGGATTTACTGGCTCTACCAGCTGCTGCTGCACCAAAGGGGTAAGGAACCCAGCTGAAAAATGGGACCCAAGAGGAGACTGAGACTGACTGCAACTGGGTAATGGGTCCCCAGCCAATTTCTCTCAGACTGACCCCAGCTGGATGATGAGAGTGTGTGTGTGTGTCTCTCTCTCTTTCTGTGTGTGTGTGTGTGTGTGTGTGTGTGTGTGTCTGTTCTTCTCCATCCCCTGCAATTCTACTGGGTCAGGGATGCAGCGACAACTCTGCCCACTGTGCAGCCATCAATGGGATTGGAAGGAAACAGACATTGCAACCAGAATGACAAGTGTGTGTTTGTCTTTCCCAGGGCTGACCATCCATGAAGCAGAATATCTGTAGTGCTGGGACTGGCACCAGGACAGCAGGCTCCTGGGCTACAAGAATACAGCCAGGGTGGGGGAGGTAAGGACACTGCCACAGTATGATACGGCTCAGGGAGTGGGGCTGGCTGGGTTCCCTGCAGTGCCCACCTACTGGAGACAGGACAAGAGCCCACTCCTTATTTCCAGCTCAGAGTTCCTCATCCAGCACCCAGTGCAAGACGCTGGTCCAAGGGTCGCATGTTGGAACCTCGCTAGTTGCTGTGATTTGTGTGTCTGACATGGGTAGGGGACACAATGATCTCCAAAACCGCTACGGACCACATGCACCCACCTTAGTTCTCTGGACTAGGCCAGGGAATGGCAGAGTGTCTGGACCTCAGTCACTGTTCCAAAGAAGCACCTTGTCACTGACCCACCCCATAACACAGTGCCCCAGAATTGGAGTCCAAGGTGAAATGGGCGATCTCCACAATGTCACAGAGGAGGCCTTGAAATGGCTCCTGGATCTGCAGGTGCTTTTACAGAATGCTGCTTTGCAGATCCCACATGAGAGAGACTGTGAGCTCGTCTCCCCTCCCACAAGCTGAATTGCTGCACTGAAACAAAAGGTTTATAGGAGTGTCTGTGCGGTGGGGACTGGGACCTGAGTCTTTGCGTCCTTGTCATGTTGCAGTTTGGATTCCCCTTGAAGAAACCCAGAAGCTGCAGCCCCCTCACCTAGCTACTTGAGAAATCACTAAGTTGGGGGAATAGGCCTTTGGTCTGTCAACTCCAATCCCCTCCCCCGCATGCCTCTAGCCACTGAGTGCAGGAGATCTCTCTGCTGGAAGCAATACGGCGTCCCCTGTCATTGCTGTGAGCTGCACACCAGAGTGTGCCTGCTCCCACGCACAGAGATCCGTTTCTAGCCCAGCCTGGCCTCTGCTACAGGCTTTAGAGATGTAGCCATGTTAGTCTGGATCTGCTCTTATAAGTGACGGTTACATTAACACCACCCTATACTGAAAACCCACTGACCGCTATGTCTACCTTCATGCCTCCAGCTTCCATCCTGGACACACCACACAATCCATGTCTACAGCCAAGTGCTGAGGTAAAACCGCATTTGCTCCAACCCCTCAGACAGAGACCAACACCTAGAAGATCTTCACCAAGCATTCTCAAAACTGCGATACCCACATAAGGAAATAAGGAAACAGATCAACAGAGCCAGATGTGTACCCAGAAGCTTCCTGCTGCGAGACAAGCCTAAGAAAGAAACCAACAGAAATCCACTGGCCATCACAAACAGTTGTCAGCTAAAACCTCTCCAACGCATCATCAGTGATCTACAACCCATCCTGGACAAAGATCCCTCACTTTCACAGGCCTTGGGAGGCAGGCCAGTCCTCGCTCATAGACAACCCACCAACCTGAAGCATATCCTCACCAGCAACTACACACTGCACAATAGTAACTCTAACTCAGGAACCGTTCCTGCAACAAACCTCGATGCCAATTCTACCCACATATCTACATTAGCAACACCATCATAGGACCTAACCAGATCAGCCACACCATCATCGGTTCATTCACCTGCATATCCACCAATGTAATATATGCCATCATGTGCCAGCAATGCCCCTCAGCTATGTACATCGGCCAAACTGGACAGTCTCTACATAAAAGGATAAATGGACACAAATCAGATATTAGGAATGGCAATATACAAAAACCTGTAGGAGAACACTTCAACCTCCCTGGACACACAATAGCAGATTTAAAGGTAGCCATCCTGCAGTAAAAAAACTTCAGGACCAGAGTTCAAAGAGAAACTGAGCTTCAGTTCATTTGCAAATTTGACACCATCAGCTCAGGATTAAACAAAGACTATGAATGGCTAGCCAGCTACAAAAGCAGTTTCTCCTCCCTTGGTATTCACATCTCAACTGCTAGAAGAGGGTCTCATACACCCTGATTGAACTAATCTAGTTATCCCTAGCCTGATTCTTGCTTGCATACTTATACCTGCCTCTGGAAACTTCCACTACATGCATCTGACGAAGTGGGTATTCACCCACGAAAGCTTATGCTCCAATACATCTGTTAGTCTATAAGGTGCCACAGAACTCTTTACCGCTACTACAGGCTTTGGATCCCTAAGTGCCTGTCACCTTTTAATAAAGGGGCTTCCCTGAGCCAGAGGATCCTGAAAGCCCCCAGGGGAAGGAGCTGCCTTGGCTACAGCAGCACTTCCCCTGCCCCTGTGCCACTACAGGGTGATGCCGTTCCAGCCCCAGAACTTGGAGCCTGGCTCTGGGCAATCTTCTGAAGCCTCATGTCCTGTTGGTTTTAGGTCTTTGGAAAGTTCTTCTTGGAGGGGCAGAGAAGATTCTTCCTCCAGATGGCAGTGCTGGCCATCCATGACTCCTTCCTGGGGGAAGCCCAGCAGCTGATGGGGGACAAGGTAAGCAGCAGCATTAGACTCAGGACATTAGGGCAGGGCCCAGGGTCTCATTCCCATACTATCGCCATTTACTGGCCTGGCAGCAAGGAGCCTGGTGGGGAATGAGAGTCAGAGCAGGTGCTACTGTAAAGGGAAATGAATTCACCTCCATGAGCAGGAATGAGCCACCTTGTCCCCGGAGCAGCTCCAACCCAGCTCCTTAGCAAGGCTAATTGCATACAAGCATTAACTCATCATGGACTTATCTTCTTAGGATACTGTGCTATTGCTCCTGGGAAGGACGGGACAATCCCCTAAGTGCCCTCTGCGAGCCTTTCCTACCTGCCCCACAGGGCTGCACCCAGTTCCCAGTGGCCTAGTGTCTGTCACCCCAGCCATCATCCAGAATTGCTCCCATCACTGGCAGCCTGGGAGACCAAGGACTGACCAGGCAGGGGTGAGGCACATGGGCAGGGGAAGCTTGCCTTGCTGCTGGCAGGGCTAGACCCGCTCTAGAGAGAACAGGAGGATTCATTCAGCAGGGGCTGCTGACCTCTCCATTCACCGGGGCTGCCATCTTGAGGCTTCAGCATTAGTCACTAGGGTGACTTGGGGAAAGGTCTCAACCTCTGCACAACCCACTTCACTGGTGCCAGAATTCCTCCTGCCCCCCCTTTTAGAGCTCCCTCCCTGCCTACCTGGGTGGGGGTGGGGTGGAGGAGAGGGTTGTGAGAACTTGAGGTGTGTCCCCAGGTGGGTTGGAGGTGGAAGAGCTGTTAGGGACACTCAGGGGAGGTGTCAGGAGCTCATCCTACAAGGAGGGGGGTTGGCACTAGAGGTCACTCAGAAAGATAACAAGACTCCAACCTGAGGGTCAGAAGAGTGAATCCATCCCTCAGAGGTGGGCAGGTGCTGGGTGAAAATGCTGCTGGTTCCAGGTGCCGTTAATCCCCCCTGATTTCAGGGGGGGTGGTGGTGTCTGAGTCTCTGACGGGTTTTTGTTCCCTTGCAGCACGAGGATGTCATGGCCAATGTGATGCGCCTGCTCCGCATCATCCAGCACTTACGCCAGGTGCCCAAGGGGCTGCAGGGGCTGTGCCTCTGAAGAGGCCAGCAACTTCCATTACCTGCTGGAGATACTGCTCTAGCTCACTTACATGGGGAGCGAGTGGAAGGGGAAATGGTGCCCCCTGGCACTGACATAAATGCTCTCCCCTCTCTGTGAAGCAAGGTCCTTTCCTCTGCCCCCAAAATTCCTTCATCAGGGGCACGAGCTCTTCCACTCAATCCCTTTCACCCTACAAGGCCCCAGACCCTGCTGCACCAGAGCTCTCCCTGCCCCACATGGTGCAGAAGGGCCTTTGTGTCAGGGCTACAGCCCATCTGCCCAACAGAAGCTCAGAACGCCCCCACTTTTGAGGAGGTGGGGATGGGACAAAGGCTCGGGGCTAGATTCACCTCCTGCCCTTTATTCTCCCCTTGGCCCTTCTACGGGGTCTCAGAGTGTGAAATGAATAGGAGACTCCTCCCCGGGTGTCTTCCAGATTCTGGGATCTGTCACAGCCTCCCTCACAGGCACAGCCTGCAGCTGAGCCACCTCAGAGACAAGTGGGGAAAGGTCACCTTGTCCTGTCAAACAAAACAGTGCTGGGTCTGAAAGAGGCCTAGGTGGAAGACCCCGCTCCTTCCTAGAGGTAAGAGGCATTTACTCCTTGGGGCATGTGTTTCTCTTGAGAGAAATGGGATCCCTGATGTCTAGCAAAAAGAAAAGGAGTACTTGTGGCACCTTAGAAACAAACAAATTTATTTGAGCATAAGCTTTCGTGAGCTACAGCTCACTTCATCAGATGCATTCAGTGGAAAATACAGTGGGGAGATTTATACACACACACACACACACACACACACACACACACACACACACACACACACACACACACACACACACACACACACACACACACACACAGAGAGAGAGAGAGAACATGAAACAATGGGTATTACCATACACACTGTAAGGAGAGTGATCACTTAAGATGAGCTATTACCAGCAGGTAGGGAGGGTGGGGGGAAGGAAGAAAACCTTTTGTGGTGATAATCAAGGTAGGCCATTTCCAGCAGTTGACAAGAACGTCTGAGGAACAGTAGGGGGTGGGGGCCTGGGGGAAATAACATGGGAAAATAGTTTTACTTTGTGTAATGACCCATCCACTCCCAGGCTCTATTCAAGCTTATGCTCAAATAAATTTGTTAGTCTCTAAGCTGCCACAAGTACTCCTTTTCTTTTTGCAAATACAGACTAACACGGCTGCTACTCTGAAATCTGATGCGTAGCCTGGCTGAGAACTTCCCCCATCCCTGGATCCCAGCCCTGGGACAGACGTCTCCATCAACATGCCAACCTTGTTTTGTTCCTAGCAAGAGGCTCCCCAGAGATATCCTCGAACCTGGACCCTTGAGAGCATTTCTGGCAGGAGACTTAGGCATGAAGAGAGCATCATGCAGTCTTGTTCACATGACATCTCCAATCTCCAGCTCCACTTCCCAGAGCAGGACAAACAGCCCTTCAGCTTCCAGAGTCCCAACTCTTTGACCGCCTTCCGATCAGCAGTGGGGTTTTTCCAGCACCCTCACCACACCTGTCATTCTCTGAATGATAAAGACCCTGAATGTCAGTCATCATAGCAAGAAAACTCCAGTTCCAGAGAGGGTTACCAAGCCCAGCAAGGGGGATGCAGGCTGAGCAAGAGCCCCAGCGAGGGCATAAGGACTTCCTTCTGTGGGAAGACCTCTTTGGACTTTTAGTGTGAGACAAGCTGGGTCCCGGAAGGATGGACTAAAGGTGGTGACCCAGCTGGAGAAACTGTCATGGTGCTGGAGCAACCATGGATGGGGAACACTAGCCCAGCGAGAGGGCTGTGATTCCATGCCTAGCTGCCAGAGGGAACATAATGATAAGTAGATTCGTTTATGGTTGGCATAGTTGGCAGGATTGAATTCCCCCTGTTATCCATGAGGGCTGATGGAAGTCTTGGTTGCTGAAGGAAGGTCTGTCCCCAAGTGGGTGTATCGAGGGACCGAGCTGGTCACTGGATTTCCACTGCTGATAACTTTGATGGGTGATAAAATACTGACAGAGTGGTAATTAATGATGAGGACAGGGCAGTGATACAGAGCAATCTGGATCCGTTGATAAGCTGGACCCATTCAAACAAAACAAGGTTGACCAGAGCCAAATGCAAGGTCCTATACCTAGCAACAGGATGTCCAGCGAAAGTAGTTCACTGTAATCATTGCAAAAAGAATGGACATTTTGCTAAAGTATGTTGCAGTAGCCAGTTCAACGAACAGGTGTATGCAATTACAATACCAGATGTTACTGTGCTGAGCATGGACAAAATCACTACTGCACAAATTCCAGAAAAGAGAAAATGCCCTGTAAACTTTTCTGCCATACCCTCAGGCAAACCACACTATTCAGCTAATGTTGAACAGTGGCTCAGCAATATCTATACTACCTGATTCCATCTATCTGCATTACTTTAAAGATGTGCCTCTTACTGAACCCAAACTTCACTTGGTGTGCTATCTGAAAAAACATATTCCAATACATGGCTGCCTGCCAGCAATAGTTATTTTTGGTGATTGCTGTGTAATTGTAGAGTTCTACATTGTCCACAAAGGCACTCCTATCCTTGGCAGAGATTTATTGGCTGCTCTAAATCTCAGGGTAGTTAATGGACGAATTGATCTTCCTCAGCAAAGCACTCTTGCGGTACACACACCAGTTTTAGCTGGGGCCCAACACCAAGTAGAGGAGAAACTTAGCTGTACTTATTGGTTTCCGCATAAAGTTAAAATGCGGAATAATATGACAGAAGTTACAGTGCTTACCATTTTCAGTCAGGGAAGCTGTTTCAGAGGAACTTAGAAAACTTATTATTGAAGAGATCGACTCCTCGGAATGGGTTTCACCTATAGTAATAATGCAGAAGAAGAGTGGAGGCATTTGCCTTTGTGTGAACTTACGGGAGCCAAATAAAGCTGTTGTGATTGACAACCATCCTCTTCCTCACATAGAAGAAGTATTTGCAGAACTCCGTGGAACAAAGACGTTTTCTACTTTTGATTTGCAGAGCGCATACCACCAGGTTATGTTGCATGAAGATAGCAGAGACCTCACAGCATTTATCACACAAGAGGGACTATTCCATTTTAAACATGTTCCATACGGTCTCGCATCTGTCCCAAGTGCCTTTCAAAAAATGATGTAATTGATTCTGAAGAATCAACGTGGAGTTCAGTGCTATCTGGATGATATTATCGTGTTTGGAAATACTTCAGAGGAGCATGACAATAACCTGCAGTCTGTACTAAACTGCACCAGAACAGCAGGCCTCCAGCTCAATAGGTCCAAATGCAAATTTAGACAAACTGAACTCTCTTTTCTGGGGCATACAATTTCACAGGCTGGACTAAAACCTGATCCAGATCATATTCTGGCAATTTCAAATGCTCCTCCTCCAACAAGAAAAGGAGTACTTGTGGCACCTTAGACTAACAAATTTATTTGAGCATAAGCATCCGATGAAGTGAGCTGTAGCTCATGAAAGCTTATGCTCAAATAAATTTGTTAGTCTCTAAGGTGCCACAAGTACTCCTTCTCTTTTTGCGAATACAGTCTAACATGGCTGTTACTCTGAAACCTCCTCCAATAGATTTGCAAATCTTACATTCCTTCTTGGGTCTTACCTCCTGGTATGCAAAATTCATTCCCAATTATGCTTCTGTCATTGAACCGTTACGGGAATTACTATGGAGAAGTCCAACTTTTGTGTGGACAACAGATGCACAAGCTAGTTTCGAAACAGTGAAAGACTTGATTGTACATAGTCCAGTTCTTGCCCTATTCAGTCCTGCATTGCCCACAATTGTAACTACTGATGCTTCTGATTATGGACTTCGGGCTGTCCTCACACAACTTCATGAGGACAACACAGAGAGGACTGTTGCATTTGCTTCAAGGACACTAAGTAATGCTAAGGAAATATTCTACAGTCGAAAAAGAAGCACTTGCTTGTGTCTGGGCTACTGAAAAATGGAGAACTTACCTGTGGGGCTGCACGTTCAAGTTGCACATAGACCACAGCCCTTTGACGATGTTGCTCACCACGAAAGGACTGGGAAGAGCAGGATACCATATTGCTCGATGGTCTGCAAGACTACTCTTTCAATTATGAACTGGAATATAAGCCTGGAAACCAAAATGTGGTTGCTGATTGCCTTTCTTGCCTGCCTTTGCCTTCACCAGATGGTCCACCGGAGGATGAGGATGTAGTGGTTGCGCTTATTACAAGCACTCTCACTGCAGTTACAAGAGAATAATTTCAAGCTGCTTGTTCAGCATGTCCAATTCAACAAAAACTACAGGAATTTCTGACAAAGAGATGGCCCAGTCACCCTAAAAACCTTGACTCAGTTTTGCTGCCTTATTTTAGAGGTCGGGATGAACTTTCTTTGTTTGATGGCTGTGTGCTACGAGGTACACACCGGCTACTTGTGCCAGAAGAATTACAGTCAAAACTCATACACCTGGCACATGATACTCATCAAGGAATTTTCTGAACCAAACAATGACTATGGCCTGTATTGGTGGCCAAGGATTGACTCTTAAACTGAAGCACTCATAAAATCCTGTGTCACTTGCCAAATGCATGATAAGACAGTAGTGATATGTATCGTTCCATTACAGCCTGTTCCTCTTCCTGAATCTGCATGGGGGAAAAGTGGCAATTGACATTGTAGGACCCTTTGATACTGCTCCAAGTGACTGCCGTTATGCCATCACTTTAATAGACTATTTCAGTAAATGGCCTGAGGTAGCGTTTACATCGCAAATCTCTTCTGCCACAGTAAGTTCCTCTCTTCAGTTTTTAGCAGGGAAGGTAACCCCAAAGAACTGGTTTCAGATAATGGTAGTCAATTTACTTCCCTGGAGTTTGAAACTTTTCTAGCAGAGAGAAACATTTTACACAGAAGGTCATCCCTATATTACCTTCAAGCCAATGGGGAAATCGAACGGTTTAACGGAAGTTTGAAAGAGTTTGCAAATGGCTAAACTGGAAGGGCGATTGTGGATACCCTTCACTACTGATTTCTTGCAAGCATACCGGGCTACACGACTTGCCACAATGCAAAGATCACCCACAGAGTTACTGCATGGGAAACAGATGAATACTAAACTGAACACTGCTGGATTGTTAAAGCCATGACCTGATGCCACAAATGAGGATGATGTGAGGGAAAAAAAGTTGAAAAGAACCAAGCAAAGTCTAAGGCTTTCAGAGACAAGTGGCGTGGTGCTAAGGAACCAAAGTTTGAGTGTCATTCCTTTATTAGAATACAAAAACCTGGAATTTTATGCAAAGGGGACCATAAATTCACAGCTCCTCTTAAAATCATAGAGAAGAAGGGACCATACACCTATTGACTTTCTGATGGGCGGGTATGGAATGATTCTTATCTTGCACCTGCCTATGTACTGAGAGGAGATTATGTCAACACCCAGTCTGCATTGGATGACTTCACCGTAGTACGAACACAACAAGACATTGCACTGGAACTGGGCTTGAGAGATGGCCTGTCGGACCCAGATGACCACCTGTCTGGACTAGAGACGATGTTATGTAGTATCTACAGTGTTTTCAGTGTAATATTTCTGCCAACAGTATAGTGTCTTGTTTCATATTTGTTCCTGTGGTTAGAACAATAATGCTTATTTTAACCGGGAGAGTTTCTGAAGAGAGGAGGGAATGTGGTGTTTAGATGTTGCTTGTAATTATTAGAATTGGGAGCAAATAGGGCTAAAGCCATCATTAGACATATGAGCAGAGCCGTGAGTAGGATAGGGAGGTGACACAGCAGCACAGAGACTGATATTGGAATACTGAATCCAGTTTTGGTGTGCACCTTTGAAAAAGATGTTGAAAAATTGGAGATGGGGCAGCAAAGAACCACAATGTTTTGAGGGCTGGAAAAAAATGTCTTCCAGTGAGCTATTGAAAGAGCTCAACCTGTTTAGCTTATGAAAAAGATCAGGTGGTGACTTCATTGAAGTATTGAAGTGCCTTCATGGAGGGAAAATATCGGGTATGAAAGGGCTCTTTAATCTAGCAGAGAAAGACATCATAAGACCCAGTGGGTGGAAACTGAAAAGAGACAAATTCGTATTAGAAATAAGGCACAAATATTCAACAGCCAGGATGATTCACCAAAGGAACAAACTACCAAGGGAAATGGTGGATTCTCCATCTCTTGATGTCTTCTAAGGAAGACAAGATGCCTTTCTGGAATGTGTTTGGTCAAAAACTAGCTATTGTGCTACACAGGAGGCCTGTGATATGCAGGGAGTCAGATTGGATGCTCTAATTGTCTCTTCTGGCCATAATGTCTGCTAATTTATGAAAACCTCAGTGTGGCATGGGGAGGAACCTCTGATATTTTACTGTGTAGCAGGCTTGCTCCCCAGACTCAACAGTCATTGAGTAGGGTGATCCACAGAGAGTAGCTCAAACATCCAGTGTGGCTGGCCATAGGCAGGACGTCAGCACTGCAGGGGAGGGGTGGTTGTGACATCACAAGAGCCTTTTGCAGGACCTCAGCCAATTGGGCAAAGGTGTTGGAGGTGGTGACCTCACAGAGAGATACTGACATCAGCCAGGCAGGAGAGGAGCGCAAGGCCAGGGCAACCTCAGAGACCCCCTTGGCTTTGCCTCTGCAAGTCTCCTTCTCGAGGTCTGTCTTTGAGGACTGAGAGAGAATTCTGGTTCACGTACATGAGCATGAGGCGGACCTTCTTTTGAGTTTTCTCCTTTCCTTTTACTGAATTTGCAAGAAAACAGAAGTCCCTGTTTACAAGGTAAGAGCCTCAGAGAGCTTTGGAATCTCTTCCGTCTGATCCACCAGGTACGGGCTGAATGCTAGGCACAGAAAACACTTGATTGAGGTGGCAGAATTTTACTTTGTCCCTTAGAATCATTGGAGACATTGGGGTTTTTTTTGGTTTTCCTTTTTCTCCATCCCTTGCTCCTTTCTAGTCTTCTCTTGCTGCTTTTGTCTTTTTCCCCTGCTCTCCTCCCACAATCAGGAGTTGTGTGTGTGTGTGTGTGTGTGTGTGTGTGGGGAGTGCATGTGTGGGGGCGTGGGGGCTGGTCTCCAATTCTCTCTCTTTGTGGGAGGCCCTCACAGAGACGTGGGGTGGGAATAGTACTTGGAGAGTGATCTCTTCTGATGACCTGGGCCATTTTTTTGAGCTATTTGATGAGAACCCTCAGCCTCCCGCCCCTCAAAGTCTCAACCCTGATTTGCTGAGCTGGGGGCTTTTGACAAGGAAGAGACTCAGGTCCTTGTTGTTCTCTTTTTAAGACCAAGCAAATAAGTCATAAACAATTATATGTTTGATGAATTTTGATGCTTTTCTCCATTAATTGTCTCTGAGCAATTCATGATTCTCTCCAGCATTCTAGTTCTCCTAAAATACTTGCAGAAGAATTACTATGAACAATTGTTGGTCTGTAGCTCATTTGAGAGCACTTTCTTCTGATCATTCAATGTATGAAATTCAAGATGTGATGGTTAATTTGAAAGGCAGGACTCCTGCATCCTATTCCCAACTCTGCCACTGACTGGCTGTGTGACCTAAGACAAGTCACTTCTTTTTCAGCCTTAGTTTCTCCCTCTGTCAGGTGGGAATAACAATCCACTCCTACCTACCTCACAGTGGGTGGAGGATGGGAATCCATTGGAGAGTGTCACGAGGAGCAGTGCAGAATATGAGGTGTCCTATCATGTTCAGTTGTATCAGATTATGATATAATATCTGAAAGATTCTATTTCATTTCTATTTTATTATTTTGAAATTGTTAAGAGCAACAACTTCTTAGCTCAGATTGCAGCATCTCATCTAATTTTCTAGATCAGTGTCTCCTCTTTGTGTGCGACGAGACAATTTAACACACTGTGATGAACTGGAGATGCTTTTGTTTGCAACAAAATATATTTGGAAAGGATTTTCATCCAACCTGCTATGAATTCAAAAACCAAACTGGTTTAGTCTGAATGGGATTTCCTGACAGAAAATGATTTCCATGAGAATGTTCTCACCATCTGGATTCCTGTGCCCTATCCCTGCCCCTGGGGGGTTTCTTGTCTGTTAGTTGGAACAGGAGTCAGGACTGTTGTTGGGATCTGCCACTGCCTGGCTATGTGGGACCTTGGATAGGTCGCTTCCCTTCTCTGCACCTCAGGATCTGCATCTATCCAATGGGAATAGGGACAATTCTCTAACTCCAGGCAGCAGTGAGCCTGGGTGAGATAAGGGGCATTAAAGCCCTCTGTGAAGGAGAAAGGGGTGTTTCCAGGTGTTAAGCGCCAAAGAATTTGCTAAAACTTTGCTAAAATGGGTGATCTGTGGAAAGAAGAAATGGTTGGGACCAAATTTTAACCATTGTCCTTTTTAAAGCCCATTCAGGGATGTGAGTCCCACAGAGCCATAGAGAGGGGGAGCAACCTTCCCAAAGTCCCACAGGTCAATAGGAAAGCCAGCAATGGAACCCAGGAATCCTGATTCCCTATCCCCTGCTCCAGTCACTACAGCAGAGCACACTCCCTCTCAAAGGCAGGGGGACCAGATATGCAGGCCTGGTTTTAATTGCCAGCTGTGGGAGGGAATGTGCAGCAGTGGTTAGTGAAGGGGCCTGGAAATAAGGACTGCAGGGTCCACCCATGGCTCTGACACTTGGTGTGACCCTGAGCCCGTAGCTTCCCCTCCCCAGGCCTGTTTCCCATCAGTAGGGTTGGGGTCCTGTCCCTACAGCTCATGGGGGTTGGGAGGTTTCATGAAGGTGTGTAAAGTGCCAGAAAGTAAGGAGCTGGGAAGCGCTGTCACCCACGCACTAGAGCAGTGTCCTGCACCCCCTGCTGCTGGCTGAGTTTCTCCATCCCTTGGCAAGAAGACAGACTCTTGTTTTCACAGCCAGTCGATCGTCCAGTGTCCTCACCCTGTCTGCTGGTTGGGCAGGGTAACTACTCAGGTCACCAACCTCTCCAGCCTGTCTTGGGCTTGGGGAATGAAGGGGAGGGTAATGGACAGCTGAACATCCTCCATCCATCGCTCCATCACCTAGAGCAAGTCAGTGACATTAGGGTTCCTTGGTGGCTTCCCCTGTATGTCTGGGGAGAGGCAGAAATGGGGGGAGAGAATCTCTCCCAAAGGAGATTTGATTTGCAAACAGCCCCTAGGAGCCCCTCACTCTCAGACCGGGCAGAGGCTTCTCCAGAGTTGTCTCCAGTGTGTTTGGAAATGTCCCAGAAATGGGGCTCCCACCCCGTCCCTTGTGGGAGACTATTACCCAGACTTAGAGTCTCTGAGCAAGGCTAGACCCTGTGAGCTGCTGAGCATGGAAATCAATGGGGAATGAAGGGGCCTGGGCTTCCTGTGCCTAGGGACTCTTGACATGGAGAATAGTTTCCCAGGAGAAGTCCGGACCCCTGGGTTCTGTTCCTTCTCTAGCCTGGGGGTGGGAGTGTGGCCTGGGAGGGCACGAGGGGACTGCTTGTCCAAAGTAACTGATGGTCTTTGTGACTGACCCCACTGCTCTAAAAGGATGAGACTCCCCAGATATTGCAGTCCCAGGAATGACGAGGAGCAGATCATGCAATGAACTCCTGCCAGTGTGTGTAGCTTGCACTCCCTTCACTCCTGTGGTGGGAGGAGGAGCTGCTCTGGCTGTGGCAGGGATGGGGATGGATCGAAAAGGTGCCTTAGTGAGAGGCTGCCTTGACCTCAGACTCACGCCTGCTCCCCGCTCGGTTCCAGGATGGCCAGGCTCCAGAGGATGTTCAGGAGGAAGGCTCTGCAGGTGGCCCTAGAGCCTGAGAGAAGCAGCCGCCATCTTCCCCAGGAGCAGAGCGGTCTCTCTGTCCCCGCTGGTGTGGAAGCAGCTCTCAGCTAGGCCAGGAAGTGGAAGTGCCCAGCCTTCCGGGGGAAGAAATCCGCTCCCGGCGCAGGTTCTGAGATGGGAGAGGCAGTGGCCAGACCCCAATGGAGCTGATTCAAGATACAGCTGGGCAGCTGACCCAGCTCCGGAGGGGAGCTGAGCAGGGTGGCTCTAGGGTTTGTTGTGTGGGCAGCACCAGCCCCGGAGCCCAGCCCTGATTCCCAGAAGGAGGTATCGCCCTGCCCGCTCACTGAGGACCTTCCACCTCCCCAGGGCAGGAGGTGGAGGATCCCTGTCCCAGCACCAGCAGCTTGGCATGGGACAGAAGCAGCTCCTGGGACTCTGGCAGCAGTGAAGCTGATGGACGCTACTGATTTGTTCCAGGTGCAGAACCAGGCTGGGGTCAGTGATGGGTGAGGACAGGGCTGTGAACACCCTGGGCCCAGGCGCTCCACCAGTGCTATGTGGGGGGGGGGTCCCCAGACCAGGTGTCTGGCCTGAGCCACGCGAACCCCAGTGATACCAGCAGCAGTCATAGAGCTGCCCCTGCAGCAACAGGAACTCAGGGGGGAAGGTGGGGGCAGCAGGAGCTGGTGCCACTTTGGTCCCTGATACTCCAGGGGAGCAGGCACCTCCCAGGGAGTGCAGGACTGTATATGTGTGTGTGTGTGTGTGTGGTGGGAAGGGGGCTCTCTGCTATGGGCTCGTGCAGCTGTTGGGGTCTGAAGGCATCCCTAAAAGGGGGGAGTATGGGGCCTGATCTGCCCTGTGTCCCTGAGGTGGGAAGTGGGGACATTGACCCTGCTGTTTCCACCACGCCCCTGTCCTTGACACCAGGAGTCTCCCTGTCCCCTTCTCTCCCTGGTTCAGTGACCCCCAGGGACTCAGAGGACGAGGAATGGGTGGACGTGGCCAGAGAGGAAGCAGCTCTCAAGGTGATCAGAGAGCAGCTTCAGGGCAGAGAAAAGGTACAAAAGGTTCCGCATCTGGGCTGGAACCGAGATTGTCCTGCCCCTTCCCAGCATCCCAACCTCCTGCAGAGGGTCTTGTCCCTAATGATCCACCACCCCTAATGGGAACCTTTCTCCTCTATGATCTGGGACCCCCAAAATGGGGGTGTTTGTCACACACCAGCTGGCGTCTCCTTCCCACACAGGCACTGTCCTAGTTCCTCACCCTGCCTGTGTAGGAGTCATGGGTGATTTGGACAATGGGTGGGTTCCCACTATCTCCCATGGAGGTCTGCATGAGAACCTGCAGCTGGTGTGGGTGGGGCAGGGAGGTTCCCTGGCTAACAGTCTGTCTCTCCCCTAACTCCATTCCTGGTGGGTGCAGGACGAGGCCCAGCAGCTCATGTTCCTGCATGCCACCCACCCCGCGTGTCTCTCTGCACAGCAGAGAGGGCAGGACACGCTGGAGCCGCACTGCTGCAAGGTGGCTGTGGTGGAGAGGACTGTGGTGAGTGAGACACGGAGCCCGGCAGCTCGAGGGAGGAGAGACATGGGACAGGAAGAGTCTCCCTGTGCTAATGAATGGGGGCTGGGTGGAACTGGAGGGGCCAGCAGAGGGCCAGGATTGCTGGGGCTGAGGACTGGGAAGAAGAGATGGGAGAAATTCTGAGATTGGTCACTAGAAGGCAGTGGGGGAATCGCAGGGCCGGAGGGGAAGCTGAGGTTGGGGGACAAGGAATCAGATGGTCCCTGCTCATAGTCACGGTGGTGTGGGATAGGGGAAATTTTGACAGGGAGGAGGGAAGGGGAAGGGGACCGAGCTCGACAGGAATCCTGGGTGGGGGCCATGTTTAATGGGCAGGAAGGAATGGGAGGAGCAGGAGACAGGTGAGGGGATCCTGCTGGCTCTGTGGGGCGATGGCTGTGTAATGTCCTCACTAGGAAGTGTCAGTGGGGCCCGAATCTCACATGCTCCTTTGTCTCCTTTGGATCTCACAGGAGCTCACTGAGGAGCTTCCTGATGACTTTCCACCCAGCGCCATCCTGGCCAACTCATTGATCGCCATGGGCAACCTCAGGTACCTAACCCCCCGCCTGGCTCCCCTAACCCCAGTGCTGCTCAGGCCCAGGGCTGGGAGTCACTGCCCCTCCCACTCCCAGGTCACCTCCCAAGGGTGGCTGCTCTGGCAGAGGTGGCGGGAAGGTTCACTCTCTCCGGGTTGGGCTGTTCTTTTCACTCCAGTAAAGTTATGGGGGCCTTGGGGAGAGGCTCACTCCCTGGGGTCAGATACAGGAGAGGCAGCAGGGTCAAGGGAACAGGGGCTCTTCCTGCCCTGCCGCTGTATGTGTGTGAGGCCTTGGCCTTGTCATTCCCTGGCTCGGTGCCTCAATTTCCATTCTTGCCAGCCTGTGCCTATTCCCTGCAGTTTCACGTCCGTGTTGGTGCCAGTCCCAGCCCCACACTGCACAGTCTAATACTGGCTCCTCTCTCTTGCCAGCACAATGACACCTGCCCTGGACCCAAAGATGGAGACCCACCTCCTGTGAGCTGCCCTGCACGCCGTCTTCACCCTGGGCACGGAGAAGGACACCACCCAAGTCCAGGTAGATCATCCTCCTATTCCTCCCTGCCAGGAGCAGGAGTGGCCTCTGGTCCCTGCTCCCTTGATTCACTGGAGCTCCAGAGAATGGGGTGGGGTAGGTAGAGATGGAACAAGCTGCAGGGTTGGATCCTTCCCTCCAGGGAGGATGACGTTACCCCTCGCTGGGGGATTCCTTCCTTCCACATGCTGTGTTTTGCCCAGCTACCATCCATAGCAGCTTGGCTGTTCCATATTCTGCTGCCTACAAAGCCCTCCACAGAGACCTCCCAAGGTCATGAATTGAAGAGCCAGCTGTCACCCTACCATGAATCCTTGCCAATTGCCTGCAGTGGGATGTGAATGAGAGAGGACAGGATATGTGTTTGGGATCTCACCGGTGCTTTCCAGAGACCCCTCTTCCCATCCTGTGGCAGGTGTAGCTCCAGTTTCCATAACTCTGACCCATGGCTCTCCCTTGCTTTGCAGGCTCTGCATAAGGTCGTACCAGACCTCCTGGACGCCATGCTGGGGAATCTGCTGGCAGAGTCCCCAGACACAGCCAGGCTCCAGTACATCTTGGAGGTGAGCCCCCTGAGGGTGGCAGGAGGGCAATTTTACCTTAACTCTTAGGAGGACTGGTAAGGAGAGACTGGAAGGTCCATTTTCCAGTCTGTCGTCCTAGCTGAACCTGTAGGGGGGGCCGTCCTTGGTCAGGGCAGTCAGTGAAATGCAGTGTCTGGCCCTTCCTCCTTGAAGGACAGAACTCTGCCTGGTTCTGTTGAGCACTAACACAGGACCCTGCCTGGCTTGACCTGACCCCTCTTCCTCCCACATGTGAGATCCAGAAGATGGTCATCAGAGAAGAGGCACAGGAGGAGGGGTGAGGGGTCTGTCTCTTTCCTTGTGAGCTGTTAAGGAATCAGGAGTTCTGGGAGGATGGGACCATCACCTAACATTCTCCAAATTTAGAGACACCCTCCCTGAATTTGACATACGTGACCTAAGTGACCTTGACCCCACTCCTTATTTCCAGCTCAGAGTTCGTCATCCAGCAACCAGTGGGAGATGCTTCTCTTAAAGGTCCCACATTGGAACCTCGCTGATTGCTGTGATTTGTATGTCTGACATGCGTAGGGGACACAGTGATCTCTAAAACTGCTACAGACCCACATGCATCCACCTCATGTCTCCGGACACAGCCAGGGAATGAATGGCAGAGTGACTGGACCTCAGTCACTGTTCCAAAGAAGCACCTTGTCACTGACCCACCCCTAACACAGTGCCCCAGAACTGGAGTCCAGGGTGAAATGGGTGATCTCCACAACATCAGGGAGGAGGCCTTGGAATGGCTCCTGGATCTGCAAGTGCATATATAGAATGCTGCTCTGCAGACGCCACGTGAGAGAGACTGTGAGCTCGTCTCCCCTCTCACAAGCTGAATTGCTGCACCAGAACAAAAGGTTTATAGGAGCGTCTGTGTGGTGGGGACTAGGATCCGAGTTTCTTTGTCCTTGTCATATTGCAGTTTGGACTCCCTTTGGAAGAAACCCAGGAGCTACAGATCCCAGACCCAGCTACTAGAGAAATCCCTCTAAGTTGGGAGAATAGGCCTTTGGTCTGTCAGCTCCAACTGCCCGCCCCGGTCCCCATGCCTCTAGCCAGTGAGTGAAGTAAATCTATCTGCTGGAAGCAATACAGGGTCCCCTGTTATCGCTGGGAGCTGCACACCAGAGTGCGCCTGCTACCACGCACAGAGATCCGTTCCCAGCCCAGCCTGGCCCCTGCAATAAATTGCCCTCCAGAAAAAGCCACTGTAGACTTTGGATCCCTAAGTGCCTGCCACCTTTTAATAAAGGGGCTTCCCTGAGCCAAGGGATACTGAAAGTCCCCAGGGGAAGGAGCTGCCTTGGCTACAGCAGCTCTTCCCCTGCCTCTGAGCCACTAGAGGGTGATGCCGTTCCAGCCCGAGGACCTAGAGCCTGGCTCTGGGCAATCTGGTAAAGCCTCATGTCCTGTTGGTTTTAGGTCTTTGGAAAGTTCTTCTTGGAGGGGCAGAGAAGATTATTCCTCTAGACGGGAGTTCTGGCCATCCACAAACCCCTGCTGCGTGTTAGCCAGGCTGGGCTGGTCCTGGCCTACTCCTTCCTGGGGGAAGTCCAGCAGCTGATGGGGGACAAGGTAAGCAGCAGGATTAGACTCAGGACATTAGGGCAGGGCCCAGAGTCTCATTTCCATCCTATCACCATTTGCTGGCCTGGCAGCAAGGAGCCTGGTGGGGAATGAGAGTCAAAGCAGGTGCTACTGGGAAGGGAAATAAATTCACCTCCTTGAGCAGGAGGGAGCCAGCTTGTCCCCTGAGCAGCTCCAACCCAGGTCTTTAGCCAGGCTAATTAATTACAAGCGCTACCTCATCATAAACTTATGTTCTTAGGAGACGGTGCTATCACTCCTGGGAAGGGCAGGACAGTTCCCTAAGTGCCCTCTGCGAACCTTTCCTGCCTGCCCTACAGGGCTGCACCCAGTTCCCCGTGGCCTAGTGTCCTTGTCACCCGAGCCACCATCCAAAGTTCCTCCCATCACTGGCAGCCTGGGAGACCAAGGACTGATGAGTGATGGGTACTGACCAGGCAGGGCTGAGGCACATGGGCGGGGGAAGCTTGTCTCGCTGCTGGCAGGGCTGGACCCCCTCTAGAGAGAACAGGAGGATTCATTCAGCAGGGGCTGCTGACCTTCCCCATTCACCACGGCTGCCATCCTGGGGCTTCAGCATTAGTCAGTGCCAGGGGTGATTTGGGGAAAGGTCTCAACCTCCACCCACCCCACTTCACTGTCGCCACAATCCCTCCTGCCCCCCCTTTTAGAGCCCCCCCGCCTACCTGGGTGGGGGTGGGGTGGAGGAGAGGGTTGTGAGATCTTGAGCTGTGTCCCCAGGTGGGTTGGAGGTGGAAGAGCTGTTAGGGACACTCAGGGGAGGTGTCAGGAGCTCACCCTAGAAGGAGGGGGGTTGGCACTGGAGGTCGCTCAGAAAGACAACAAGACTCCAACCTAGGGGTCAGAAGAGTGAATCCGTCCCTCAGAGGTGAGCAGGTGCTGTGTGTAAATGCTGCTGGTTCCAGGTGCCGTTAATCCCCCCTGATTCCAGAGGGGGGAGGTGTCTGAGTCTCTGACAGGTTTTCGTTCCCTTGTGACACAAGGACATCACTGCCAACATGATGCGCCAGCTCCGCATCATCTGGCACTTACAGCAAGTGCCTGAGGAACTGTGCCTCTGAACATGCCAGCAACTCGTCCTGTTCCCTGCTGGAGATACTTCTCTGGCTCACTTTAAATGGTGAGCTAGTGGAAGGGGAAATGGAGCCCCCTGGCACTGACAAAAACTCTCTCCCCTCTCTGCGGAGCAAGGTCCTTTCCTCTGCCCCCAAAATTCCTTCATCAGGGGCACGAGCTCTTCCACTCAATACCTTTCACCCTACAAGGCCCCAGACCCTGCTGAACCAGAGCTCTCCCTGCCCCATATGGTGCAGAAGAGTCTGTGTCAGGGCTACAGCCCATCTGCCCAACTGAAGCTTAGAAAACCCCACTTTTGAGGAGGTGGGGATGGGACAGAAGCTTGGGGCACCTCCTGCCCTTTATTCTCCCCTTGGCCCTTCTACGGGGTCTCAGAGTGTGAAATGAATAGAACACTTCTCCCCATTTTGTCTTCCACACTCTGGGATCTGTCATAGCCTCCCAAACGGATGCAGTGAGAAGTGGGGACAGGTCACCTCATCTAATCAAACCAAACAGTGCTGGGTCTGAAAGAGGCCTAGGTGGAAGACCCAGCTCCTTCCTAGAGGCAAGAGCCATTTATTCCTCGGGGAACGTGTTTCTCTCTTGGGGAGAAATGGGATCCCTGATGTCTAGCCTGGCTGAGAACTTCCCCCACCCCTGGATCCCAGCCTAGGGACAGAGATGTATCTATTAACGTGCCATCCTTCTTTTGTTCCTAGCAAGAGGCTCCCCAGAGATATCCTTGAACCTGGGCTCTTAAGAACGTTTCTGGCAGGAGACTCCAGCCCCTCAGGCATGAAGAGAGCATCATGCAGTCTTGTTCACATGGCATCTCAGCTCTCCAGTTCCACTTCCCAGAGCGGGACAAACAACCCTTCAGCTCCCAGAATCCCAACTCCTTGACCTCCTTCCGATTAGCAGAAGGGTTTCCCCTTCACCACACCCATCAGCCTCTGAATGATGAAGGGCCTGAATGTCAGTCATCATAGCAAGAAAACTCCAGTTCCAGCCAGTGGAGCCCATGTGTACTCAGCCCTTCTGAAAACCTGGTCTGAAATGGGGAGCAAGGACCTCAACCCTGTAACAGCAGTACTGGGCAGAGCAGGCCTGTAACAGGGTGCTTTCCCCCAGGCTGCAGAGCCTGCGGCTTAGCCAATTTGATTACAGAATGAGCCCTACCTGAAAGGCACCATGTACCTCCCCATAAAGAGCCAGACTTCAGCAGTGATAAAACCCAACTGGGCTATGAACTGGAATGAGAACTAGGTAGGAAATTCAGAGCAGCAAGGAAAGCCTAGAGGGGAACTTGAGAAGAGAGATAGGAAGTACCCAGGGGAAACTGCAGCAAAGAGAAATGAGCAGATCTAGCTGTTGGGTACAAGGCCCTGGGCTGCTACCAGTGTCAGGGAGGGACTGGGTTCCCCTAAGGGCCCCAAAGAAAGGGGCATACATGCACCCAGAGAGAGTTACCAAGCCCAGCAAGGGGGATGCAGGCTGAGCAAGAGCCCCAGTGAAGGCATAAGGACTTCTTTCTGTGGGAAGACCTCTTTGGACTTTTAGTGTGAGACAATCTGGGCCCTGGAAGGGTGGACTAAAGGTGGTGACCGGGACAGAGGCTGAGTTATGAGGCAGAGAAACTGCATGGTGCTGGAGCGACCATGGATGGGGGACGCTAGCTCAGCAAAAGGGCTGTGATGCCGTGCCACCATAACAATGAGTAGATTCGTTTATGATTGGCATAGTCGGCAGGATTGAATTCCCTGTGTCATCCGTGAGGACTGATGGAAGTCTTGGTTGCTAAAGGAAGGTCTGCTCCCACAAGCGGATGTATTGAGGGACCGAGCTGGTCACTGGAACTCCCACTTCAGTTTCAAGGACTGGTTTAGCAGCCAAAGCAGGGCTAGGGGTTTCTCAAGCTACTCCTAGAAAACCAACGGAAGCAGCAGGCAATCTAGAGGGAGTAGCAGTAATACCAGTCATAGATCCCTGCCCTTCTTGCCCCATACAGGCTTCTTCCCTATTCCTCAAACTTCTAAACCCACGTTTAAGCCTGTCTCACCCCCTCCCCCCACTGCAAGGGCTCATGCCCTGGATCTGGAACAGGATTTGCAGTTCCTGTGCACTGCCCTGCATGGAGTATTGCCCAAGGGCATGGGAAAGAACAACAGCCACATCCAGGTAGATCATCAACCTACTCCTCTGTCCTTTCTCTCTTTGGTAGCTGGACCTGCTGAGGTGGGGGTGGGATGGGCAGATATGGGAACAGACCACAGGATTCATAAAATGCCAGGAGGAGACTCTCCCTTCCCCAGCTCCCATCCCTAGTATCTTGGCTGTTCCATACACTGCTGTGCCGCAGGCCCTCTGCAGAGAACTGATCTGAGCAAGGACTGAAGAGCCAGCTGTCATCCTGGCAGGTGTAGCCCCAGATTCCATAACCCTGACCCACGGTCTCCCTCTGCTGGCAGGCTCTGAACAAGGCCTCTGCAAAGAACATGGATGTCATGCTAAAGAACCTGCTGACAGCAACCCCCAGAACAAACTCCAGCACATCTTGGAGGTGAGCACAATGGGGAGGGGCAGCAGGAATTTTACCTTAACCCTGGGAAGTCCTGGAAATGAGAGATTGGATGATCCACGTTTCCACTGTTCCCTGCTACCTGAGAGCCCAATGGGCCACCCTTGGTCATGGTAGTCAGTGCAGTGCAGTGCTGGAGCCCTTCCTCCTTCAGGGACACATGAAAGGTGTTGGTGCTCGATGACAGGGCTCTGCCTGGTTCTGTTGAGCACTAACTACAAGGCCCCAGGCCAGTTTGGGGAGTGAGAGCATCGGACTCCTGTGAAGTTCAGGAGAAGATTTTCAGAGAGGAGCCCTGGCTCCTTCTCAGGGTGCTGCTGAGATTCACATGGATTTCAGGGAATTAGCCCTTCTCTCCCATGGACACCAATTATTGTAAAGAGCAGGGGGTTGTCCTTTGTCCAACAGGACAGGTCTCACCTACAAACCTGGGAGAGAGCGGGGAACTGAACTGGGTCCCACCCCAGTGCTTTCCCCAGTCATCAGAGAGCAGCTCCAGGACAGAGAAAAGGTACAAACATTTCTGAGCTGGACTTGAACCGAGATTGTCCTGCCTCTTCCCAGTATCCTGACCCCTTGCTGAGGGTCTGGTCTCTGATGATCTACCACCCCTAATGGGGACCTTTCTCCTCCATGATCTGGGACCCCCAAGATGGGGGTGTTTGTCACACACCAGCCGAGGTCTCCTCTCCCCACAGGCACTGCCACTGTTCCTGACCCTGCTTGTGTAGGAATCGTGGGTGATTTGAACAATGGGCAGGTCCCAACTATCCCCCACTGAGGCCTGAGGCCTGCAGCTGGTGTGGGTGGGGCAGGGAAGTCCTTGGCTGTCTGGCTCTCTCTCCCCTAACCCCACTCCCGGTGGGTGCAGGATGAGGCCCAGCAGCTTATGTTCCTGCACGCCACCCACCCCACGTGTCTTGCTGTGTTCATCAGTGACCCAGCCAAGGACATCAGCCAGCAGGCCAGGGAGGGGATTTACTGGCTCTACCAGCTGCTGCGCCACCTGAGGGGTAAGGAACCCAGCTGGGAAATGGGACCCAACAGGAGACTGAGACTGACCACAGCTGGGTAATGGGACCCCCCCCCAATTGCTGGCTGGGTCCCCTGCAGTGGCTGCTTCCAGGGGCCACTAGAGGGTGATACTGTTCTAGGCCAGGGTCTGGAGCCTGCCTCTGGGCAATCTGCTGAATCCTCGTGTCCTGTTGGCTTTAGGTCTTTGGAAAGTTCTTTTCAGAGGGGCAGAGAAGATTCTTCCTCCAGACAGCAGTGCTGGCCATTCATGATCCCCTGCTGCGTGTCTTCCATGCTGGGCTGCTCCTCACCTACTCCCTCCTGGGGGAAGCCCAGCAGTTGATGGGGGACAAAGAAAGTAGCTGCATTAGACTCAGGAGCTTGGAGTGGGGCTCTGGACCTCATTCCCATCCTATCGCCGTTCGCTGGCCTGGCAGCAGGAAGCCTGGTGGAGAATGTGAGTCAGTGCTGGCCCTACTGGGAAGGGAGATGAATTCACCTCCATGAGCAGGAGAGAGCCAGCTTGTCACCTGAGCAGCTCCAACCCAGCACTTTAACACAGTAATTAATTACAAGTGTTCGTTCCTTGTGGACTTATGTTCTTAGGACAAGGTGCTATCACTCCTGGGAAAGGCAGGAGAGTCCCCTAAGTGCCCTCTGTGAGCCTTTCCTTCTTGCCCCATAGGGCCGCACCCAGTTCCCCATGGCTGCTATCCTGTGGTTTCAGCATTAGTTATTGGGGGTGACTTGGGGAAAGGTCTCAACCTCCCCACACCCCACTTCACTGCTGCCAGAATCCCTCCTGCTTTCCCGGCTAGAGCCCCCTCCTTGCCCTGCCTGGGTGGGGCTGGGGTGGAGGAGAGGGTTCTGAGAATTTGAGCTGTGTCTCCAGGTGGGTTGGAGGTAGAACAGCTGTCGGGCACTGAGGGGGAGATTGCAGGAGCTAACCCTATAAGAAGGGGAGTTGGCACTGGAGACCACTAGGGAGGACAATAAGCAGTGGGGACAGATTTCCTCATCCTATCAAACCTATGGGTCTCAAAGAGGCTTAGATGAAAGATTCCACCTCCTTCTTGAGGTAAAAAGTATTTACTCTGGGCATGTGGGTCTTTTGGGGGAGAAATGGGGCCCCTGCTACATAGCCTGGCTGGGAGCTTCCTCCACCCCTGTCTGCCAGCCCTGGGACAGAGATGTCATCTTCATCATGGTGTCCTTGTTTTATTCCTAGGAAGAGGCTCCCCAGAGATGTCCTGGCACCTGGACTCCGGAGAGCATTTCTGGCAGGATCCTCCAGCCCCTCAGGCTGGAAGAGAGGATCATACAGCCTCATTCACATGGCATCTCCGTTCCCCAGCTCTGCTCCTCACTGCAGGACAGATGAACCCTTCAGCACCCAGAGTCCTGACTCTTTGAGCTCCTTACGGTGAGCACTGGGGTTTATCTGGCTCTCACACCACACCTGTCCACCTCTGAATGATGATGGGCCTGAATGTCAGAGTTCTCTTGGATCCAAAACTTCTGTTCCAGCTCGTGGGGTCTGTGTGCAATCAGACCCTCTGGAAACCAGCCTGAAATACTGAGCAAAGACCTCAGCCCAATGACAGCAGAGCAGACATGTAATAAGATGACTTCCTTGGGCTGGAGAGTCTGGTGCTAAGCCAACCTGATCACAAATGAACCCCACCTGAGAAGGATCAGGGAATTCCCCATAAAGAGTCAGGCTTAAGTAGCAATAGAGGCCAGCTGAGGAAAAAGTTAGAGTGAGAGATAGATAGGAATCTCAGCAGAAAAGGGAAACTTTTTAGGCAAGGAGGCCTGGGCGATATCCTGACTAAAGCAAGGAAATGACTGGGAAACCGAGAGGAGAACTTGAGAAGAGAGTTAGGAAATGTCCCAGGGAAAACTGCAACAAAGGTAAAGGAGCAGACCTAGCTGTGGTTCAGGGCCTTGGACTGGAATCCAGAGCTGAGGATGGAACTGGCCGTGCTGGTGCCAAAGAAGGGGGTGTATGACCCCATAGAAAGGGTTGTCAGGCCCAACGAGGGTAGTCGAAGACAGGCTAAAGAAGAACCCCAGAGAGGATGGAAGTACTTGCTGGCAAAAGTATATTTGAGCTCTTAGTTAATTTGGGAGAAGTGGGATCCTGGAAGGGGTACACTGGAGACTATGACCTGGCTAGATGGCTGAGTTACCAAGCTGAGGAAACTACCACAGTGCCAGAGCCACTGTCAGCAGGGGGACTAGCCCAGCAAGTGATGCCACACGTACCTGGAAAAGAGGGGGCACCTAGTAGTGAGTGACCTTTGTTAACAAACCCTGTTCTATCTTGGAAACCCCCTGGCATTAGAGTGAAGTGGGGAGAATAGGGCTGGTGGTGTGCAGGAAGCTGTAGGGGAGAGGTGGCTGGGCTGGCAGGAGATTAGAAAGGTGACCTATGTTGTGGGTGGGTTCCTGCTGGCTGTGTCTGGAGCACTGTGTAGCTTCTTCTATGGGAAGTGCCTGTGGTAGGGGCATGCACAAGGTGGGGGCACGCAGGGGCACCCCAATAATCATCTCTGCCATTGCCCCAGCTTCTGCCCTGGCCCCCTGCCATGGGATTCCCTCCCCTGAGCCCATCCTCACACCTTTCTGCCAGGGTGGGAGTTGGGCTGAGTATGGCTTAAGGCAGTGGTCTCCAAAGTGGGGTGCGCACGTGACCATCCATGGGGGTGCGTGGCAGGAGGAGGATCTCTGATTCTTTGGCGATACACCGGTGGCGATACCCTGCTTCGTCTTTGGCGGCATGGTGGCAGCAGCTTTTTTTTTTTTTTTTTTTTTTTTTTTTTTTTTTTTTGCTTCCCCACAGCTGGCCCTGGGGGTGAAGTTTGGAGACCTCTGGCTTAAGGGATGCACCTGGGAAAGGCACTGCAGCTAGCACTCCTGCTGAGCCCCACTAGATAGTGCCTGGAGCAGGGAAGCCCAGCTCGCAGTACAGCTCTGCCAGAGGGGGCACAGGGAAGCCTGCTGAGTCCCATCACTTCCTTGCCTGCAGCTTCTATGTGCAACCTCAGGTTCCAGGACCCTCCTGCCCAGATCCCTAACCCTGGTGCTGCGCAGGTCCAGAGCCAGGAGTCACTGTTCAACTCACTCCCAGGTCACCTCCCACCAGTGGCTGTTGCCCTCCTTTGGCAGAGTGGGTGGGAACAATCCCTCCCTCCCGGCTGAGGGGTTGATTTGACTACAGCCGTATTAGAAGGCTATGGGAGAGGATGGCAGGAGGGGGCATACAGCAGGGCCCAGTCATGAGAGCAGGGAGCGGGTTGTATTGCAGCCTTGCCATTGACTGGAAGCATGACCTTGGCCAGGTCACTGTCCCACCTTGTGCCTTGCTTTTTCCATTTCTGAAGTGGGTATAATTCTGACCCACATTTAGAAAGTATTTGTTTCTCTATTTGGCTTCCCAGGTCCCTGTCCTCCGTGGCCCCACACCAGCCTGAGGCCCATTCGTCAAACTTCCATACCCATGTCACTCAGTGTATCCCACCCTTACACTGCAAAGTCTAATGCTGGTAGGACACTGTGTAAACTGAAGCTGTACCTGGATGCAGAGCTGGAATCTAATTTCCTGTGAGATGCCCTGCACAGCATATTAACCATGGGTGTTGTCCTTCCCCATACCCATGTCCAGGTAGATCATCAACCTACACTTCTGTTTCAGGAGCAGGATGGCAGCTGGAGCTGCTGAGAGGGGGTGGGGTAAAACAGAGTCACAAGAGAATCTCTCATCTTTCCTGCTTGAACTCTCACAGGGCCAGAGACACTAAACTAAAGCAGAGATCTGCAGGCTCAATCTGGGTCTGAAAAGACTATTTGAATGGACAGATTACCCCATCTGTCATCTTTAGGAACCATATATGGTAACTCATTTGTGTGTATGTTAGCTTTCTTTAACCTGTGTATAATTCATTTCTTTTTCCTAAAAAGAAAAGGAGTACTTGTGGCACCTTAGAGACTAACATTTATTTTTATGTATTTAGTCTCTAATGTGCCACAAGTACTCCTTTTCTTTTTGCGGATACAGACTAACATGGAGGCTACTCTGAAACCTTCTTTTTCCTGGTTAGTGAATACACCTTTAGATTGGCTACAGGTGTTGTCCTTGGTGTAAGATCTAGGTTACCAATTCATTGGGGTAAGTGACTAGTCTATTGGGTCTGGAAGCAACCTGAATATATTGTGTGGTGGGTTGTTTTTTTGAATATGTGACTATCACTAATTCCAGCTTGCCTGGGTAGCGAGATAGACTGGGAACCCCAAGGGGACTGTCTGTGACTCCATGGTAAGACTGATATTGATCCAGGAGTTCACATATTACTAACTTGGTGAAATGTAATTATAAAACACACCACCAGTTTGGAGTGCCTGCTCTGTTTTTTTTGACAGTCTGCTTTGAGGTAGGCACTCATGGTTATGAGCCACTCCAGACAGCATGGCAGCCTTAAGTACTCCAAATTTTAAAAAATGTAGAATTAACTTTGCAAACTTAATCTTTTACAGTAGTTTTGTGTGTAATTAGTATTGGAATAATTACTTTCCTTAATCACCCCATGTAGGGAAGCCACATGGAGAATTCTAGAGCCTTTTACAGTGAAGACTTGGAAAATATTTTTAAACTGCAGCACTGAAGTCACCTTGTCTGCTTTGCTTGCTGCAGCAAGTTGAATGATCAAGATCAAACAGCTATATTACAGACTGAGGCTAGCTTAAATTTTTTAATCTGTTTACACAGCAGTAATCAAAACCACGAGGCACCACAAAGTTTCTTAAATTCATCATAAAATGAATACTTACTGTAACAACAACAGAGATGTAGGTCTATTTCATAACTTTTTCCCATAACCTCCAGACATTTATTTTGAAATTAGGTGTACAGATACATAAAGCATAATTATGAAATATTTAGGAAGGGAGGAACACCAGGAAGAAAGTGTTTGTTTTTTTGCTGTTGCTTAAGGATGCCAAACACTATGGACTTAAACCATTTTCACTGAAAATGGTTTATCTCAAAGAGGGGAAAAAAGTATTTGGCCCCTCATATCCTCTACCTCTGCCACACAACATGTGAGGCTCTGGCAGTTGGTGGAAAAATAATGGCAAGAGTGTTTGGTGTAACTTCATTTTTCTTATTCTATGTAATGCAATGGATAGGCATCCTCGTCGTGCCACCTGCCAGTAGTCAGGGAAGCTAATGATCCAACCAGCGAGACTAATTCCACGAGCACCAGCTCAATGAATCCCAGCACTGTCACCGACAATCCCAGCGTGCAGCCCGGTGACTTCTATGTCATGTGTCCAGCTCTATGTGTGTTACAACTCAATGTGGAGGGCTTGTCGGTTGCCAAGCGTGATTTACTTGGTGTTCTTGCTCATTGACACACTATCAACATCATTTGCTTGCAAGAGACACGCGTGGCAACCTCCAAAGCCGAGCGTTACAGTATCAATGGCTTCAACTGAGTGTGCCATGTGGCACACCCAAAGCACAGCCAAGCCACATACATTTGGTCTGATATTGCAGATGGCATTCAGCTGATGTCTACTGAATTCTGTGACACCATTCAGGTTGGCGGTTTCTGTCTGGCAAATGTTTACAAGCATCAGCTGGAACCAACAGGTTCTACCAAGCCTGCCACACGCAGCTGCTAGGTCAGAGACTTCAACAGCCATCACACAGACTGGGGGTATAAGGAGGTTGACACAAACGGTGAAAAACTTGCAGACTGGGCATCTTGAAACGACCATGTCCTTATCCATGATTCTAAGCAGCAAGGCATGTTCTATTCTTCTAGATGGGATCACGACTACTCTTCTGACTTGTGCTGGGTCAGTTCAGTTCATGGCCATCCTCAGCCAGCAACATGCCAAGTCTTGGATAACTTTCCACACAGCCAACACAGGCCGTCGCTGATCCATATCGAGCTACAGCTCCCAGTTGTCAAGCATTCCAGAAAGAAGTAGTGGAACTTCTGAAAGGCCGACTGGGAAAAATACAGGGAAGTGCTGGAGACAAATGTGATGACAATACCAGCCTGGCATATCTCGGTAAATGAGATCTACCGTTGCTTCAGTGGTGCTATTTACAAAGCAGCCTGCAGAGCCATCCCACACGGTTGCCGCCCGGTCTACATTCCCCGTCTCGATGAGGAGAGCGCTGCCTTGCTTGAACAATCTGAGGCATCTAGTGACCCAGTTGTCGCTGACCATCTGATTGAATCATTGGACACTGCTTGCCAAGCCAGATGGGAGGAGACGACCAAGAGGATGAACATTACCCACTCCAGCTGCAAATGTTGGAGTCTGCTCTGACTCTTTGGAGCAGCGCAGCAGCCACCTGCACTCTGCCGACCCTCAGTGACACCCAGCCAGGTAGCCAGATGCCTACTTAAAGTGGCCAGAGCACCTTTGGAGAAACAGTGAGAAGACAAGTGAGGAACGAATGGTGTATGTTTAAACGTGTACACTAGAACAGAAACTGCCCATTCACTGTAACAGAGCTGGAACAGAGACTGGGTAGCATCAAGTGTGGAACAAGTGTGGGTTATGACAAATCTCCAAAATTCCTGAAAAACCTTGGCCCCTGTGCTCGGCTTTGGCATGTGAAATTCGTCACTAGGTTCATCCATGAAGGCAGACTACTGAAGATATGGTGCACTGCAAAAGTCATTGGCCTCCTAAAGCCTGGAAAGGACTCAAGTCAACCATTAAGCTATCGTCCCATATCATTACTGTTGGTGTGCTTCCAGGCACTGGAGCGCTTGGTCCTATGGCACAGAGTGTATAACCCAACATGGAGAGAATTTTGAGCCCTGACCAAGCTGGCTTTTGCCAAGGCTGTAGCACATGCAACCAAGTACTCACGCTGACCACATTTGTTGAAAATGACTTCCAGAGAAACTTGAAAACAGGCGCTGTTTTCATCAATCTAACAGCGGCGTACAATAAGATATGGCACGCTGGCCTGCTTGTGAAGGTATCATGGGTCCAGCTACCTTGGGTCACAGCCGTTGTTGAACTGTTCCTCCATGATAGGCAGTTCAGAGTCCATATGGGGGAGAAGACAAGTGCTTGGAGACGACTGAGAAATGGGTTAACCCAGAGGTCTGTGCTTTCTCCAACCCTGTTCAACCTTTACATCAATGACCTGCCAACAAGAGAGTCACAAAAGTTCATTTACGCAGATGACATCTGTTGTGGTACCCAAGCCCGAATGTTTCACAAGCTTGATGCCACTTTAAATAGGGCCATGGTAAAGCTAGCTGATTACTGCAAGACTTGGTGCCTCCAGCCAAGCGTCATAAAAACAGTCTCCAGTTTGTTCCATCTTCATCATGCTAGCATAACCCGGGAACTGAACATTTATCTCAATGGTCAGAAGGTGAAGCATGAAATAGAACCAGTCTATCTCGGTGTGACCTTAGATTGCACACTGAGTTACCATGCACACCTGAAGAAACGCAACAATCTCCTTAGCCAACTGACAGGTTTGTCATGGGGTGCTCATGCTCCAACTTTGTGGACATCAGCTCTTGCCACCTCCTATTCAGTGAAGAAGTACTGCGCACCAGTATGGAGTCGATCGTCACGCACCAAACTGGTGGATACGGAATTACCTGCTGCCATGCGCATCATTTCCGGCACCCTGCACCCAACTTCACTCCCATGGCTTCCAGTTCTGAGCAATATTGCTCCTCCTCATATCAGACGAGAGGTTGCCAGTGGCAAGTTACTGGAGAAAGTACATGCCAAACCGAGCCTGCTGCTGCACAATGACCTTTTAAAATCATCAGCTGCATGTTTGCCGTCATGTCGCCCATTATGGTCTCATCCGCCATGTTAGGGTGGAAACACTCTCTGGCGAGACAAATGGATATCTGTTACAATCCCCAACTAGTCCCTTATCGCCGACCCCACAATCTGCCCGCCTGGTTTTGACCTGCCCCGTCATCAATGGTCCCTGTTGAACAGGTTTTGGACTGGGCAAGATCTCTGTACAGCCTTTCACATGGCACTGCTGTGTGTCCCTGTCATAGCTCTCTCCAACATGCCCTGTGAGACTCTGGCATATATATTTGCATTTCTTCTTCTTTGTGACAGCCCTTTGTGCAGCTGCAGCGCAACACAGATGATGACTAACATAGTCAAGGAATGCCCGCTGACTAGGTTCAGCGGTGGCCTAGAAGAACTGCATCACGCCACTGAAGATGCCATCACTTGGCTAGATGACTATGCACATGATAGATAGATAGATTAAAATGATCAGTAACTGAAGCAGGGTTAACTTACGTTATTGGGATTTTCAGTTGCTTCAACTGCTGTGAGATGCAGCTTAAAACTTTTTTCCAGTTAGTATTATTGCCCACAGTAAGCAGTGAAGCTGGAGGTTTGACCATTTCTGACTTAGCTTATAACCCTTATCTTTCCTTGGGCTGCAGCTGTGTGGTTGCCTTTTTAAAAAAAATCTTTTGGATTTGTGTCAGCACTCCTGGAACCATGGAAAGATTAGTAATAACTGAGAGCAGCTATGTTGGCTAGAGCAACAATAAGGGCCCTGTGCTTCAGATTTAATCCGCACGAAGGGGATCCCATGACCGCAGCACTTTGCTGTAGAAGCGTTATTGCTTTTGATCATATTGAAGCACATTTTTATCCTCCCTCTGTGCTCTGTACACACCTGTCTCTGCTCTGTCACCAAACCATTCTTTATTTAAAACACATTGTATTGTTATAGCATGGTAGTGTCTCATAGCCAAAGCCCAGACCAGGGCCCCATTGTGCTAAGTGCTGCCCAGATTCATAATTAGAGAGGCTCCTTCCCTTGAAAAGCTTGCAATCTCCATAGACAAGACTGACAAAGGGTGAGAGGAGAACTAGAGGCCTTGAGCTGTGAGGGGACTTGCCTAAGGTCAGTGGTAGAATCAGGAATAGACTCAAACTCTCCTGGCTCTAGCCACTGGACCATGTTGCCTTCCAATTCTCCAGCACTATGCTAATTAATGTAACAATATAATGTTTGTTTTTATGAGTGGCAATAATAGATACTCTGATAAGCCACTGATCTCATTGGTCTCTCCCTTGCCCTCTATTGATGAACAGGGGGACCAGCCCACATACATAGATACCCTTACTTGGCCTATGTGATCAGACAAACCGGCTTTGCCAAAGTGATCAGCTGTGGCTGTTTCGGGGTAAAATTCACTTTAGTCTTGAACATAGAGGTACGAAAAGATATCCTCATTATACAACTAAAGGGTAGCAGAAGTGTATTTAATATGCTCTGAGGGGGGTCGTCCTACCTTTAACCTCGCTTGCTGAGCAGGGGGTAGCGAGATGCCAAATCCAAGTGAAAGTCAGCAGGAGTGGGGACAGGTGGTCCTAGCTGGTGGTGAGGACTCTGTTTAAAGAGTCCTAGATACCCAGTGTTTAAAGGCGGAGATAATTAGACTCAAATTAGTCCCTGTTTCTTCTTAGGGATCTCTAGAGCTGAAAACCCCAAAGAACAGAGCTGGGGGCTGAGCCTTAGGCCTTCTGGGAGGAGAGTGGTGTGCTGAAAAGTTCCTCACTACCCAGAAAAGTCACTATGAGCTGCAAATGCTAAAAACGGAGCTAGTGATGGAACCTCAGAACATGGCATCGTAGCTAGTAGCAGCAGCCACAACAGTATTGCTCAACTCTGCCCTTCAGCAGTGAACCTATGTGAACGTACCTCTGAATTCTGGGATCTCACTGACCTTGGACAACCAAATGTGAATGGGTGCAGTGGAGAGAAAGTGGAGGGGCATGTTAAAGGAACATAACTCTGTCAGACTTTCACCCTGCCAGGTGGGAAACTAAGGCAAAGGACTACTGCCCAAGATAGTATGGGGTGGGTGTTTTCTTATGATTTGCATATTTCTGAATCACTGTTACAATGTTTTTTCCCAAAATTAATTCCAACTTCCTTCTGTTCTTGATAGAAGTTTTATTTTGTTATCCATAGACTCACTGCTTGTGAGTGAGGCAGTATTGCTTCTTAAAGGTGCCCAGGAGTGGTATTTAGTTTTCTCAGATTGCTGGGTTAGGGCTCATGCTAGTGCTGTTTTGTCGTGTTGAGAGAGAGAGATATTGAACTTAGCCAGTGTTGCTGCCAGCACCACCTGGCAGAAGGGTTACGCTATCCATTATCATTAATAATAATTTATCTGGCAATTTCATCGAAGGATTTCAAAGCATTTTATAAAGATGGGTAAGTTATCATTTTAGGAACATTTTCTGATTGTATAGATAAACAGAAGCAGCGAGGCTAAAGCCCACATCTGCAAATGTGTCAAATAATTTTGGGTCCTTTTTTTCCGGGTGCCTAACATGAAAAATGTAAAATGGTTGAAATTGGGGTCGTCCCCCCCCCAAAAAAAAGTCTAAGTGACTTGTCCAAGGACTCTCGGTAACTCAGTGGCAGCGTCTGGAATAGAACCAAGTTTCCTTGACTTACAATGGTGAGTAGAAGACACTGGATCATGCTAATCATACAAGATGAGTCCTTTATGTACATCAGTAACTAAACCTTTTCCCAAGCCAAATTACAGTGCAGGGGGGAAGCCACAGCATTGAACAGCTGTATCTGAAAGTAAAATCAGGCCTGTAAAGTGTAGCCTGTCCCCCTTCCTGTCCACTGGCCCAATAGCCAGTTGTTCAAGACAGGATAAATCTGTGTTGTGGCTTTTTACACAACTTTAGGATACTTAAGTTTCTCCATATGCTCTGTGTTGTATGTCAGTGTGTAGGCACTTCATACCAGACCCACTCAGACAAAGCACCAGGAACAAAGTTTTATTCTGTAAAGAAACATAGAACAGGATTACAGTCCAGCAGCCTCCTCTCTGCTTGCTTGCCTTGTGCCCCCAGCTTCAGTCACTGCTGAAACTTCTTGCTGGGAAGGGTAAAGGGTACTTCCTGGCAGGACCCAGGAAGTTCTCCCAACATGTTGCAGTTTGTAGGCTACAACTTGCAGTTCCCATGGCTGCTGCTGAAGGACACTGGACTTTGGGCTACAAAAGTTTACTGCTTTATTGTTAAGAGGGGTAGAGACTAAATCACTTACACTGCACAAAAGCAATACGCTTCACTAGATGGACCGACATAATACATGAACATAGTCTCATGTACTAGCTAGTGGCAGTTTATCTATTATCTAGCTACATCCATATACAGGCCTGTTTCTCAATTACAATAAAGTCCCTCGCTGCCACTTATGCAGTGTAAACAGGCCTAGAAGTTCATGCATAACTTTTTCACACACTCTTTGAAGTCAATATTCCCTTGTAGAAAAGGGACTTGGTGCATATGAGAATCAGGGTCCTAGGCAATCCCCAGTACTGGATCACTAATACATGTGATCCTCCCCTCCTGCTTCCTTGGTCAGTGCCTATACATTTCAAAAGGTCTCTGCAAATACCAGAGAAGGAAATATTTGTCCGGGGCAGTTGTGAAGGAAATTTCAGGGGATGTTTACTGATCATTAGGTATTGTAATGAATACAGCAGCTGAGTGATGGAGTACACCAAACCTCTCAGGTACTAGTAGTGTACCAGGCATACTATGACTCTGAGACAAGCAATGAAGGCAGTTCAGCAACTAGGCCTTGGAGGCACTAGCCATGGTAGGTCCCCATAACCACTTATTCTTGACTAAAGCGAAGGTATATTTTACTAGGGCTGGCAGGAAAGGGACAGATTGCAGCTATGTTAGGTGCAAGTACATAAGCAGTTGCCTGGCCAGGAGGAAGGAAGGAGCAGCTGGGAAGGGGTTGATGGGAATCGTAGTGTCCCGCTTAGCAGGTCCATCACAGTATATCAGGGGTTGGCAACCTTCCAGAAGTGGGGTCTTCATTTATTCACTCTAATTTAAGGTTTCACATGCCAGTAATACATTTTAACGGTTTTCGAAGGTCTCTTTCTATAAGTTATATAATATATATATATAAAAATAACTAAACTATTGTTGTATGTAAAGTAAATAAGGTTTTTAAAACATTTTAAGAAGCTTCATTTAAAATTAAATTAAAATGGAGAGCCCCTTTCCCCCCCCCCCCCAACTGCTGGCCAGGACCCGGGCAGTGTGAGTGCCACTGAACATCAGCTCGCTTGCTGCAGGTTGCCTACCCCTTCAGTATATTTTGAAAAATGCTATTTTTTTTTTAAGTTTCCCAATACACAGACATCACTGAATGTTTTCTTTGCCCCTTCCCATCTTTCTGTTCTGCTTCTACTATCCCACCGAACAGCTACTGCAGCTACTTTGTTCTTCTGCCACTTTCCATCATGATGAAGGTGCTAGCTTCTGGAATTAGGATGCTTCTCTCTGAATTAGCATCACAGAGCACTTCTAGTCAGTCCCACTCATTTACAAGTTCATTGGATGGAAACCAGTGCAGGAATCAGATGAAAGTACATGTGTATATTTACTTGGTCCATGTAGGAACCCCAAAGGGCACATGCCCTCCTTAGTGCACCAGTGATATGCAGGCTATGAGTGTTTGCAGAGACAGATACAATTTATCATGAAAATTACTGATGTGGGAAAGTGTTGTATAATTCTTTCCAAGCTATCCTAAGGTTTTCCCTGCAGAGGAGCTACTTCCCTTCAGAAGAAAAAGGTATAAATTGAGCACAGTATTCTTTTTTTCTGTTCTCATGTCTACAATACCAAGCCACTTAATCTAGCAATTACTCGTGTTGTATAGAGCGGAGAGCTCAAAGCTGTTGAACTCCAACACAAGCCCTGTACATGAATGCAAGTGTTGTGACCCTTTGTCTGACTCATTAGCAGAGCTTGAACTGGGGATCTTCAGTATTAAAGCATGTTCCCCCATGACTGGTACCAGCACCAAGAACTGGTAGCCACAATAGGCTTGTAGTCTCTCCTGTGGAATGGCCACTAGAGAAGGACATGACACACACTGAGTCAGAGTGCTCTGTGCTTGCCTTGTTAGGAAAAGCTCATCCCTTGCACAGCAGACTTCAAGCCCTGCACCAGGTTGCCATTTTTGTGGGTCATCAGGGGGGTTTGAATGTGGGACCCTGACCATTGAAATCATGGACCTCTATCACAAAACTTAAGAGGACATGGCAAAGACTGTGCCAGCGCATGACACCACTTAGTCCACAGTGGTCTTGGTCTCACATGAGGCATCTAGGCTCATGTGTAATACAAATGCTAACCACATATATACTCTTTATAATGTGCAATAGTTTGAACTTGATCAAAAGTCTTGTGTTTAATTATTAGTGTTTGTAAAAACAGATACTAACTAGGAATACTGGCTCAAATTCTGCCCTCTGTGACCGGCAGGCAACTCTAGTGACCCAAATAAGGTTGCACAAAGGAGAGTGGGGGCAGAATTTCCAGCCAGCATATTCAAAATTTTCAATACTGTGAATCAGATTGAGTTCAGCTCCCACTGAACTTAACAAGCCACATGAATGTATCAAAGGACAGAATTTGGCCCTGTGAATGAAAAAGGAATAACTCATTAATGCGTCTCATTGTAAGGTGTTAACAGTTTAAAATTGCAGTAATTGTATGGCACAAAAAACATGCTGTACAATCCATTTCCTTAAAGATGTGATTTAAAATTAATTCATTCTTCATTCTGACTCTATTATTGCCAATACGCCAATGATGTAGAATTACATACTTCTTCACCATCTGGTCTTTTGAGGATAGATAGGATACCTCCTTAGCTTACCCTAATTAATACATTTCATGTAGCAGAAGTTCATTCTGATTCTTAATTTTATGTGAACTAAACTGTAAAAATACAAAAGGGAAAGAAGAATTTACAATTACATGTTACACTTGCTTTTTGTTTCTGTTGGGTTTTGTTTATTTTAAAATCCAAAGTTTCCACTCAATTGTGGGGTGATATTTCATGGTTACATATTGTGACAAAGTTTCTGCTCTACCTTGGTGGGTCTTGCGCTTATTGGCAGATTTGCTCGCCTTGGAGCTTCACGGCAGCCCTCAGCTTGGCTGTTTTTCTGAACCCACGGTCTAGGTCGACTTTTCCTGTGTCTGACCAGGAATTGGGGGGATTTGGGGGGAACCCGGGCCTGCCCTCTACTCCGGGTTCCAGCCCATGGCCCTTTGGAATGCAGCTGTATAGAGTGCCTCCTGGAACAGCTGTGCGACAGCTACAAATCTCTAGGCTACTTCCGCATGGCCTCCTCCCAACACCTTCTTTATCCTCACCATAGGACCTTCCTCCTGGTGTCTGATAATGCTTGTACACCTCAGTCCTCCAACAGTCTGCGTTCTCACTCTCAGCTCCTAGTGTTTCTTGCTCCCAGCTACTCACACTCTCTCTCACACACACACACACACCAGAGACTGAAGTGAGCTCCTTTTTAAAACCCAGGTGCCCTGATTAGCCTGCCTTAATTGATTCTAGCAGCTTCTTGATTGGTTGCAGGTGTTCTAATCAGTCTGTCTTAATTGTCTCCAGAAGGTTCCCGATTGTTCTGGAACCTTCCCTGTTACCTTACCCAGGGAAAAGGGACCTACTTAGCCTGGGGCTAATATATCTGCCTTCTTTTACTCTCCTATAGCCATCCTGACCGACCCTGTCTCAGTATTAAGAAATGGTGAAGTGAAGACCAAGTTTAACCTGAGTTCTAAACCATCCAGTTGAGTTTTATATGTTCATGCTTCTAACTAAAAATGTTATCCTTTTCAAGGGCTAATTGCAGCAGAAAAGCCAGTTCTGCAGGTGACAGGAAAGAGAGAGCCCCCCCCTCGCCCCACACACACACACACTTTGCTGACTCCTTTAGCAGAAAGATCTGCTGACTAGCAGCAGCTTTTTAACATTATTATTAATTATTTACTGTTCATAGTATTTTTTTTCCCCCTTGGGGTTTTTCAAATGGTCAGGAAGACAGGAGACACAGGTCAAGATGCCTGATTAAATCTGCAGCCAGCTAAACAAATATATGGAGTTTCAGGGGGTGGGGGGGGGATTAACTGGGAAAGGTCATCTGGAAAGTTTGCAAACACCAGGTGCGATTTCCCAAATTATGGAAGATTTGAAATATAGTGCATAACAAAAGTTTTTATGCAAACAAATAATAAATCTACATGATTTTTATCTGGAAAGTTCTGTTTAAAATACCAACAATGTGGAAACTAAATGAACACAAACATTAAAAAAGTATTTCCAAATGTCACCACTGTGTCGGTACTCATCGTTCACAGGATGACTATGAACGGCCAATGTGGTGGAGCTGTGGAAAAAGGATAATGAGCTCTTAGACTGCTTCAGGCAAGGTATTTCTAGTTGAGATAGAGTGTTATAAATAATACTTTTCTACACCCCAGTGGAGCACCCTGTAAATCCCATATTCATCATTTATATACATTTATATTGCATATAAAGCATGCCTTATAACGTATCACAGGAAAGGTTATGATTTGCTAAAACTCAGATCTAAATATATACATCACTAATGCATATGAAGTTATGAGATTGTGTTGTATGGTTGTCACTAAAATATGCTGTGGGTTTGGGAAGCACCTAGATACGAGTTCCACAAAGACAATAACCAGGAGGATAGCCAGTTCCCGGGCGGGTGTTGAACAACCATCAACAGCCATTGTCCAGCAAGGGAGTTACAATTCAATGACTCACCTGCATTAGGCCACACCAAGGGAATTGCTCAACCTTGCCTGGGGACTCAGCAATGCCCACCAGACATGCCGGGACTTGTGTTCTCCAAGCACATGGACTAAAGGTATAAAACAGAACACAGTGGCCCCATGCTTGACCTTTTCTCCTCCCCCACCTGTGCTGCAAACAACAAGGACACTAAGAAGACTGAAGACTCCAACGGAGGAGACTGGCTGAGGTTTCAAGGGTGAAACCTGTGTGCCCAGTCTAATATGGGTTGAGAATTTAGACTGCGTGCTTATATTTTATTTTGGTAACCACTCTGACTTTTTGCCTATCACTTCTAATCACTTAAAAGCTGTCTTTTGTAGTCAGTAAACTTGTTTTATTGTTTATCTTTACCAGTGAGTTTGCCTGAAGTGTTTGGTAAATCTACTCAGGTTTACGAAGGCTGGTGTAGGTCTACTTTCCATTGATGAAGTGGTGAACCAATTAATAAACTTGCAATGCTCGTCTTGAGCAGTGGGAGACGGTATATTCCTGAGGTACAAGACTGGAAGCTAAGGGAATTCGGTCAGTGCCTTTCTCTGTTTGATTTCATGAGTGGCTCTGGGAGCATTCATGCAATCTAGCTGGGTGTAGGGCTCCACATGGGGTTGTGCTGAGTGATAACAGTGCCTAGAGGGGTTTGCTACTTGTCACTAACAAAACATTGTGAGAGACAGCCCAGGCTGGAGAGTTAAGGGAGCACAGTGCTGCACCCTGGGAATCCTGTCACATTATTACCTTTGTACAAGGCCCTGGTGAGACCTCAACTAGAATACTGTGCACAGTTCTAGTCTCCCATGGTTAAGATAGATGACTTCAAACTGGAAAAGTGCAGAGACTGGCTACTAGGATGATCAGAGGAATGGAGAACATACCTTTTGAGAGGAGACTTAAGGAGCTTGGGTTGTTTAGCCAACCAAAAGAAGGCTGAGGGGAGATATGATTGCTCTCTATAAATACATCAGAGGGCTAAATGCCAGGACGGGAGAGGAGTTATTTAAGTTAAGGTCAATGTTGGCACAAGAACAAATGGATATAAACTGGCCATCAACAACTGTAGGCTTGAAATTAGACAAAGGTTTCTAACCATCGGAGGAGTGAAGTTCTGGAACAGAATACCGAGGGGAGCAGTGGGGGCAAAAAACATAACTGACTTCAAGACTGAGCTTGATAAGTTTATGGAGGGGTATGATGAGATTACCTACAATGGCATGTGGTCCATCTGTGCTGCTAGTAGCAAATATCTCCAACAGCTGGAGTTGGGACACTAAATGGGGAGAGCTCTGAGTCACTACAGTGAATTCTTTCCCAGGTGTGTGGCTGGTGGATCTTACCAACATGCTATATTTGGGGTCAGGAAGGAACTTCCCCCGGCTCAGATTGGCAAAGACCCTCAGAGTTTTTTGCCTTCCTCTGCAGCATGGGGCATGAGTAAATAGTGGATTCTCTTTAACTTGAAGTCTTTGCATTGTGATTTGAGGACTTCAGTAACTCAGCTAAAGATTATGGGTTTATTACAGGAGTGGGTAGGTGAGGTTCTGTGGCCTGCAATATGCAGGTCAGACTAGATGATCACAGTGGTCCCTTCTGGTCTTAAAATTTGTAAACAGATACACTTCAAAAAAAACCCTCTGCTATCAAACTAAAACCAACTCCTTCCAATCCCCTGCCACACCAGACTTCTATAGCCATTTCCCATCAACAAGGCAGGTTTCCCAAGCCCCTCCTGCTGGATAGTCATTTATAAATCAAATATTTGTATGTCTGTCTGTCTGACCAAACTTTCTTTAAAACAATTACTTGCTTTCTGTTCTCTCTTCATTTGAGTTTCTCTCCATGTGCAGTTACCTGTTTCTTTCCTTTGTTTTGTTTTTTGTGTCAGCAAATTTTCTGTTCTACTTCAGACCTTTCGGTGTCTCTCCCCTTCTCCTCGTGTTCTTCAGCTTGCTCCTTGCTCTCACATTCCCTCCTTCCTTCCCCTCCCACTTATCCCTTTCTTTGATCCCCCACTCTTTACACAGCTTCTTTCCCCTGCTCACTGTCCTCAGACTCTTCTTCCCCAATTTATTTTTTAAAATATCTAATAATTCAGGAGTGTCTTGCTTTCCTTTATTCTTTGTCCATGTAATTGCTCTCTCTGGAAACTCGTTATTTCACAACAGACCTGGTTGAGAAGCTGGGCAGTGGTGGCTGCACATCTCCAAGGTTATTTACAGAAATGATTGGGGTGGGGGGATGAGGGATTGAGGGATCTCTTTCTATCATTTCAGAAGGAAAGGAGAGAAAGTCCATTACGAAGGTCCTCCCCAATGTTTACCAAGGGAGTGGTAGTGGGGTCTGTGAAAGAGTAGGGAGGGGATGGAAGATGTCTAAATTCATATTTATAGGCCTTTAACGCCACATGATGGAGCTGAAGGAGATGTGAATGGTTTTATTCTCCTTCAGGGAGGCTCATCTTTTGGAAGTTTGGGCAATGTTACCGGAAGGAAGAAGAAAAAAAACACTCATGGGGGTGGAGGTGTTAAGTGTTTGCCACAGCTGTGTGATTGGACACCAAACCCAGGTCTTATGCTCCCTGGAAAGTTCATTGGCAGATAAGACTAGTTTCATGGACAGCATAATTTGGCCTCGCCCTGCATGGGTGCACAAGATGGAGGCAAAGTAACAGGGACCCTCTCCTCACTTCCACATGTGTGCAGGACCCAGACACAATGTGCTCCCTCTCCAGACTCCGGGACTAGGAACCCACAGTGTAGACGCTGTACAAACATAACAGTAAAATGAATTGTAAACTCTTTGTGTCAGTGACTAAAACAAGAGACAACAGCTAGATAAAACAAATGGTTGGGAGGAGCGCAATTCAGCAGCAAGGGGATGATCAGAGTGCAAAGCAGAGGTGCGTCACTTACTCTTTTGGTAAAGCAGCGAGCACAGTTTTGATTTGCACCACATCATCATAATGCTGTTCCTTTCCCACACTCCTTTCAGCAGGTCCCCAAAGTTGCTGCCCCTTAGATGTATTGGCTTCCTGATTGCCCCAAAAAGTTCCACTATTTATTAGGACCATAGAGTGGCAAAGTGAGTAGCCTTGCAGATCAGCACTGGTAAGAGCCATATGGCTACATGGAAGAGGTGAGTTTCGCTCTTCTTCCATACTGAATGAATTGCTAAGGCTTTTCAGCATGCCTGTCACTCAGAATTCTGAAAATGAACATAGAGACCTACCCAGTACTGAATTAAAAAAATCACTATGATCTACAATGTGCTTGGATGCCCCTAATGAAGTTAATTTGGGCATTCAGCTAAGTGGTATAAATGTGGATATTTATTTTTGTTAACAGATTTCCATTGACATAAAGGTCAGTGAGTGTTGCACCTTTCTTTAAAGCATAATTTATTTCTAGCCTCTGGGCAAGCTCATGAAATAGCCGACAGCTTTCTGTATTTCTGCAGCACAGTTTACAGCATGATCACCTTTTTTAAGAGGGATCTCTGTACCTACTTCAGTATGCTCCTAATGATGAAATAAGTATGCTAGCATTAAAATGCATCTTTTGCCAGTAACAAGCAGCAGAAATCTTGAACAATCCCTAGGCTAAGATTCACAATCTATTTAAATTGGACTTTCATGGCACAAGATAAACAGCTATAATTATCTGGACAAAAAATCAAAGTATTCTTATATTGTGGGGGGAGGTTAAATTAATATAGTCAGACCCCTCGACAAGGTCCAAGTCTAGCAGATACTTCAGTGCTGAGACAGGCGTGGTTAGTACATAACTTTTATAAGCCCCCCAGTTTATGAAAATATTATGGATGTCATAGTGTCAACTTTGAAGCTGGAGGGTCCTAATAACAAATTAAAGAAGGTCAATTTATATTGGTCTGCAAAATGTACTATACATAATGTAAGCGCACCACCAGCAATTATCAACCAGTATGTCCTGCGGCCCGTGCCGCTTCCAGCAGCTCCCATTGGCCTGGAGCAGTGAATCGTGGCCACTGGGAGCCGCGATTGGCTGAACCTGCGGATGTGGCAGGTAAACAAACTGGTCCAGCCCACCAGGGGCTTTCCCTGCACAAGCGGTGGAACAAGTTTGGGAACCACTGATCAAAAGGAAAGGTTCTCACTGAGATGCGTACCTATGAAAGTTATATATATAAAACACTTATTAAATTCATCTGTGCAGGATACAGAAATGTTGTTCTGCTGCAAGTCATGGAAGCAGTATTGGCCAACAAGTGCTGTGCCTAACTTAAGATTTATTGGGAACTGCATTTATTTTCCGCCCTTGCCATAGACCTACAATATTTTTATGCAATATTTATTGTATCACTAGTGGTCTACGCTCTGTAGCTTTCCAATTATTTCTATTATGTGAACGAAGAGAAAAGTAAGGTAGAAATAAATATACTGTCTCTTTTTCAGATGAACTGCTGGAAATGTTAAAGGTGGCACCTGAAATTTATGGCTTTGAGAGCTCAATTACCTGATCAAAGATTTGGCTGTCCTGCATTTTTAATTATATTTTTTCATATAACATCTTGCTATGGTCCCTGTGGAGTCAAAACATTGACTTCATCATTGCACTATCTCTAATGACATTAAAAGGAAATGTAAGTAAAATGCAACTTCAGCCTGGCTGCCTTCATGTAGAAAGTGATTTACGAAGAGATGCTCATTGTGGCTGAAGCTTATTTGAATTACTATAGATGGCTGTAAGAGACTTCTGTGCATTCCAAATGATCTTGAGTCCTTTCTATGAAGAGTGCTGGAGAGATAGGCAATTCTTTATTTCTTTTACATATTCAAGGCTGCATTTTCAAGTGCTCAGCAACCAGAATTGGGGCCTGTCAAGGCTAATTCCCCACTCTGGCACTTCGAGTGCAGAAGGTGGGGGCCAGCAAGGATTCTAAAAATTAATACTGGCCACTCCAGGCTTGTATTAAATTCCCAAGGTTACAGCTTTTCTCTGACCTTGGATTGGTAGATGCTGCCACCACCCAAGTACAGAACCCCTTTGAGAGCCCAGGAAGGCACACTTGGGAATTCCTTCCTGTGCGGTACCCTCAAACCCTTTCACTCCCACTCTGGGGAAGAGCTGAGGGGAAAAAAAGGAAATCAGCTGTTGCCACCAGCTAATTAAATAACATGCACAAACCTCTAAAGAAACAAAAATCCAATTCTGTTCTTAGAAAAGGTAAATTGTATTAATAAAAAAAAGAAAGAAAATACATCTGGGAACTCAGGCTATTGCTAGATTTTAAAAGAGCAACTACAAAAATTAAGCACCAAGAATAGCTTTCTTGAGGTCCAGCTTAAAAGTTACAAGCAAAACAAAAGCACCCGGGGTTAGCACAGAAGAATCCACGAGCTATAACGAAATAAAAGGGATAAACCTAATCACATCTCCCTAGACATTTCCTGATCTATTTACATATCTGGGGTTTTAAATGAGTAGTTTCTAGGCATGATACTGATGATTTTTTCATACCTGACACAAGCTTCTTACAGCATAGCTGCTGTCCTGTCTGCCTCTCCACGAGAGAACAACAACTGACAGTCAAAACGGGAGTCTCTTTTCAATTTTAAAAAGTTCTAGCCTTCCCATTGGCTCTTTTGGCCAGGTGCCCTCTCACTTCCTTTTACCTATGCATAGCAGTGAGATTTTTTTTAACCATTTACAGGTAGAGCAATTAAAGAACAGCTACTAAGAGGGATTTTATAGCTACTGGCTGGCTGAGTGTCCGTAAAAGGGAACTACCCCCCGCCCCCCTTCATTTATCACAGGGCCAGTTTTCTCCCATTTGGACATCTAATATAGGGCCCCATTTTAAAAGAGTTTAGCACTCATCAGCTCCCACTATGTCACCTAGGGCCAGATTTTCAAAAGTGCTCAGCACGCGGCATGGTGAGTACATTCGAAAATGTGGACACTTATTTAAGAACTCGGCTCCCATTTAGGGACTTAAATGTCTGGCCCAGATTGTAGGGGCAGAGTGCTTGTGAAAAATCTCGCTGAAAGAGCTAACCATAGGCCTAAGCAGTGAGTAAGGCAAAGCTCACCCTCTCAGTGGGGCAAATCTCACTCTGAATGTGCAGGAAGACTGAATAGGCTACACCAACCTTCAGTTCGTCCAATATGCTCCCACAGGGGTGAACTATCTGGGCCACAGGCACATGTTGGATGGGGCACGGCCAGAGGCCACTCAAAACAATCTGCTGCCATAGGTAAGTTTTCAGTGTTGCTGCCCTCTCCCCCATCATCATGATAGAGAAGCAGCCAGGTCAAACTTGCGGCCCTGCTGCCTTGGTCCACCTATAGCTAGAGCAGCCTCTGATCATGACCTCACCTTCTCTGCAGCCTTCCCAGCACTTTAGGGATGCAGCAAGGGACCGCATTCCTGTTCGTTGTTGACTGCAATTGTGATAGGCCCTTGCATAGGCTTTTCAAGGTGAAGGGGATGGGTTCATTGCATCTCTGCCCCATCACAATTGCATACATGCTAGTAACAACAGCACAATGGCAACATGTTTCAAGCAAAATTCGAAGAAAACATAAATGGTGACATTTACACAGTGCCAATAATTCTATTCTGCCTCCCTAAATGCCACTTGCTTGTATAGGATAAATCAGGTTATTTGTAAAACAGGTATTAAATATGAACTAGAAGAAATATATCTTGGGACAGGTAACTACAATACAGCATGAGAACTAACTGGAACGTTGTTTTCAGCTGGGAAACCTCACAGCAGGTGCAGGGTTGCCAATCACATGATTTTATTGTGAGTCTTACATTGTTTTTCCTAAAGTCCCAGCACCTGGAGTCATGTGACTATGTGACAATCTCAGTTTCGCTTAAAAAAGTGAGTTTCTAGCCCTCATGATTGCAGACAAAAGCTTGAAAACATGCACTCAACAGGCTCAAAACCAGGTATAATTTAATTGTTTGCTTTTTAAAAAAATCTCACCATTTTAAAGCAATCTAACGATTTGAGGATTGACACATGATTTTTGAATGCGTGGACCTGATACAACTGCCATCAAAATGAATAGGAAAGGCTCTTAAGTTTATGATGTTTATTCCGGAGACAGTTGGCTCAGGTCAGTTAAGGGTGTGGGAATCAGACCTGAATCTTTTTATACCAATTACGGGAAATGTGGTACAGATTTCAGGGGTGTGGGTGAGGAAATCACAATTTTCAAAATAAAAAAAATTCATGTATATTTTGTACCCATTCCTTGGGTTCTTTAATTGTTCTAATGACCAATGGATGATTGAAGTCAGTAGGGGGTTGCTGTTGCTTCTCAGTCTTAAACACTGTGCTATCCGGAAGCAGAAAGAATAGGGAAATAGAGTCACACAATACATTTTAATAGCGCATGCAGGTGTATTGGCTCTGTCACTTGTGAATTAAAAATGGCTTTTGTTATAACTCTTTTGTTCTTTCTCTATTGTTTCACTTTGTGTTATTTAAAGAGAGAAAGCAATTAAAGAATCTATTTTAATAGAATTATGATCGGGTTTTAGCTGCTACACTTGTCTGTTAAGATTTATCAGTTTAAAAATAAGTTATATTTAACTTTGGGGGAGATCCTCAGCTGTTGTAAACTGTCATAGCTCCACTGACTTCAATGTGGCTCTGATCATTTATACCAGCGGAGGATCTGCCCCTTTGTGTCTGAATTCATGCACTTAAAGTGAAATCCTTGCTTCACTGAAGTCAATAAGAGTTTTGCCATTGACTTCAATACAGCCAAGATATCACCCTAGGGTTACAGTGTCTGCTGCCTCCTCTCCCACCCCACCACTGAGTTTTTGGAGGGGGGTGCGTGTGTCAGAGAAATGTTTCCTATATGTCTGTTAGCAATGTCAAATATTTCTTTGAGAGATTCTGTATAAAGGCCTGATCCAAAGCCCATTGAAATCAATGGAAAGATCAGTTTCACCAGGGGTTGGATCAGACCTTAAAACCTTTCAAAGCAACAGCAATAATTTGAGATCCAAAAATGCCTCCACTTTACAGACCCTTGGAGTTTCTGATCTTGCAAAAGTGAGACTTCAGCTACTTCAGTGGAATTACCCTTGTTCAACATATACCAGAATCAAATCTAACTGCTGTCATTGTCTATTCTTGTAAATTACCAATATCAGAAATGCTGACTCTTGAGGCTAATGTTACAGAAAACATTAGAGCTTCCTGTATTATTATTTTTCTTCCCTGCCCTTGTCCCATATTTTGGCCTTGTCAAGATAAGTGGTCGAATTCCAATATAGGTAATGACAAGCTCTGACTTTTCATAGTTATGTGTATGTCTGATTATTTCATGAATGGCATGGAGAGAACATGCTGGTTATGAATTTCTTATAGGAGGAGCTGGAAAGGCCTTCTTTGAACAGCACACTTCTTTGTAGGTAAAGTAAATTTTACATCATAGGTATGAAAATATGTTTGTACCTCTGTGCACAAAGCCACAAATGATTCAGCTGCAATTCAGAAAGTGCATTGTCTCAGCAGAATCTCCTCCCACTCCTCCTCCTGGTGTGTTGTCCAGAAAGAAGCTGCAGCCATGGCATTCTTTGCTATCAGTGCCAAAGCACACAAGTGATGCATGCAAAATGACTGTCCAGATCCTGAAGGAAGGAGATGTCTGATTTTGTTCCATTAAGGACAGAACTGCTCCTGCAGATTAGCGAGAAGCATTCTCTTCGAAACACAGAACAAAAATAGTCTATTGCATTTCTGAGAGATACTGTGGATGTTGTCTAGCAACATTAACACTGATAAAACACTACAGTATTCTTATAGGACAGATGACTACCTGGCTGTCCAGTCAGGTAGGAATCAGGGACGTAATTTTTTCCATGCAAAAATTGGCCCACATTATTCTGCTACAGGTTCTCTTTTAAATTTTTATTTTAAAGTATTTTCTATTGTATTTGATCATCTCTCTTGTAGCCTAACACTTCGCACACGTGAACGGATTTATCTGCCTCTCTCCCTTGCAAGAGTGGGGTTTCTATAACCGTATTTGATAGACAATGAAACTGAGGCACAAATTTTGGGCTTGAGCCTGCAAGATTCTTAGTACCTTCTGAAAGCCATTGAGCACCCTTCATTCCACTGCCATCAGCAGGTGTTGAGGGAGCTCAGCCCTTCATGGGATCAGGGCCTAACTGACTTACCAAGAGTTACAAAGTAAGTCCATGGCAGAGCTGGAAGGAACCCGAGATCTTCTGAATACCAGTCCAGTGCCATATTAAAAGGTCGTCCTTCCTCTCTGGTAATACCTGCATGGAAGGAAGAAACTCTGGCCCTGATCCAGCAAAGCACTCAAACACCTGCGGAACTTGAGAGTACTTCTACAACCTTGTGACTTATGCCAGCACTTCAATGGGCCCACTCTTGGATTGAAGTTACATCTGTAACCAAATACTTTGCTGAATTGTGTCCTCCATGGGGCTATGCTTGTGGAGTTTCCCCTGGGCTATTCAGTTGGAGGTTCTCCCCATGGGGAAAAAAATGAAGTAGCTGGCTTAGCCCCCCTGGCACTCCACTAGAATCTATGTGGAGGGCATGGATGTGTGGGAAGTAGAGGGTGTTCCACACTACAAGGTGGGCATCACTGACACCCTTGGGCTGAATTTATATATTAGTTTAAGCGCCATTGGCACAAGGACAATGAAAGGTTTTCCCTAGGCCTAGTCCTGCCTTCTCATTCCCTGGCCTGCCCATATCTCTCATTCAAGCACAGAAACTCACAAAGAGCCAGATGTGGGGTGCAGGGAACATAAGAATGGCCATATTGGGTCAGATCAATAGTCCACCTAGTCCATATCTTGTTATCTGACAGTGGCCAATGCTATGTGCCCCAGAGGGAATGAACAGAACAGGGCAATTATTGAGTGATCTAACCCCAGTCGTCCAGTCCCAGTATTTGGCAAACAGAGGCTTAGGGACATCCAGAGCATGGGGCTGCATCCCTGGCCATCTTGGCTAATAGCCACTGAGGGACCTAGTCTCCATGAACTTATATCATTCTTTTTTGAACCCAGTTATACTTTTGGCCTTCACTACATCCCTGGCAATGGGTGCCACAGATTGACCGTGAGTTGTGGGAAGAAGTAATTCCTGATGTTTGTTTTAAACCTGTTGCCTATTAATTTCATTGGATGATCCCTAGTTCTTGTGTTATGTAAATGGATAAATAACATTTCCTTGTTCACTTTCTCTGCACCACTCATGATTTTATAGACCTCTATCCCATTAGGCATCTCTTACTAATCTCTCCTTATATGGAAGCTGTTCCATACCCCTAATCATTTTTGTTACCCTTCTCTTTTCCATCTCTAACGTATCTTTTTTGAAATGAGGTGACCAGAACTGCACACACTATTCAAGGTGTGGGCATTATGACATTTATTGTCTTATCATCTATTCCTTTCCTAATGGTTCTTAAAGAGAAAGGAAGAACATTGCTGTAAGGTGACTGACCCTGCCCTTCTGGGTGAGCAGTGGGAGAGCTGTTCCGGGAGGCTCCCCTCTGTGCTTGGAGCCAAAGTGCATAGCCAGACTCTCTGTTAACACCAGGCTAGGCTTGAGATTAATTACAAAGAAATCAAGAAATGCAGATTTGAGGTTCCCACAACAAGGTTAACCAGGCTCCCCCATGTGCACCAATTACAACAGGCTATTTCATTACAGTCAACCACTGTGGAGTAAGGTGTGAGTCAATGTGAGGTTGGCATATTTTTTTCACTGACAAAGGCAAGAATCCCATTGACACCAATAGGAATTTGGATGAGAGCCTAGTTCAGTATTTCCTGATTTTCACTCAGCTAATCCACACTTGTTAAATATTTGCTAAATAACTTCACATGACAGGCCCAACCTTTCATCTCTTCTGAGGATACTGACTCTTTAAGGATTGCTTACCCCACCCTCCACCCCCACATCCGAGTGTAAACATGGATGGGATTTCCTTCACCCCAGTCCCTCTTCAAAGTTACCTTGTCTTTGGGAGTTTTCAACATTTCATTTTAGAAAGATTATTTCTTCCCTTTTCTGAAAGCTGAGTAGCACTGTCCGTTCCCAGGCTTGGATCGTTGGCACTAAGCAGATTACGACACCCACAATTGGCTTGTTCAAATTACAGAATGTTTACCCTAACAATTTGGAGGAAATGACACTGGTGGTCTCCAGGAAGTAATGTGCCAATGCAACAGCTTTACAAAACTGCAACAACTGTGAATATAGTTCTCAGTGAAAGCAAAAGCCTTAAGTACTGGGTTAATAAAAGGAAGCCATTCAGAGCATATAACGTACATTTTACTTGTGGGACCTGCCTGCTAATCCAAGGCTGTGCTAAAGCTATAAATTCAGCTTCATTCATTTACTAAATATCTAGAGAACCAAGATATACCAGGGTATTGAAATGTTCCCTCAAAGTGGCATTTAATCATAGATACACATACACGAGTCAGTCTTTTCATTAAGTCTCCATTTAGATCCTGATCCCACAAACACTTACGCACATGCTTAACTTGACTCACGTGAGTAGCAACGTACAGGATCCAAGAAAGGGGAGGCCAAAACTAAACAAAAATCATGTCCCCTTTAAGAAGGCCTCCAAACCAACCCAAGGCAGCATCCTAGTTCACCTATTGTTCTAGGAGGCAGGTTGGCTTTTTCCCCTTTCCTTTAGATTTCAGGTCAAGGAAGGAGCAGCTTATCCAAGGTCATAAGGCCCTTATCTCAGTGTACATCTACACAAGGATAAATGCCCTGCAGCTGGGCTAGGTCAGCTGGCTCAGGCTCACAGGGCTTGGGCTTGTGGAAGTAAAAATTCCTGGGTAGATGTTCAGGCTTGAGCTGGAACCCAAGTTCTGGGACCCTCCACCAGCACAAGGTCCCAAAGCTCGGGCTCCGGTCTATAGAGCAATTTTTCAGCCACGGAGCCTGAGCTTCACGAGCCTAGATCAGCTGACCAGGGCCAGCCACAGGTTTTTGATCCCCGTATAGAGAATAAATCAACACACTCAGAAAACAAACTCCAGTGCCCTGGAACTTGGGGCTGCAATCCATAGTAGCCAGCATGCCCCGAGCATACCTTTTTCTGTTTATATATAGTGTCAGGGTGCTCCTTGATTGCACCTAGGTGCTTTGGCTGCAAGGTCCAGAATGTCCCTTAAATGGGCTGTACCCTCATGGGGCTATCACATGAGTCAAGGTAAGCATGCTCATAAGGGTTTACAAGATTGGTGGCTTAGACTGTTCCCTTATGTTTCCTTAGGGCAGTGGTTCTCCACCTGCGGCTCAATCAACACATAGCTGCAGCCCATGTGACATCCTCAGAGCCATGTAGGTAGTATATATATTGTGTATATGTGGTTTACATAACACACATATATGGCACACAATGGTAAACAGGTTAAGAACTACTGCTTTAGGGTCTGATCCTGCATGGATCAGAGAGCAGGATTTGCAAAGGAGCCTAAGAGAGAGAGAGTTAATTGTTTGATTCTAAGAACAGCCACAATGGATCACACCAATGGTCCATCTATCCCAGTATCCTGCCTTCTGACCGTGGCTGGTGCCAGATGATTCAAAAGCAATGAACAAAATGGCAATTATCAAGTGATCCATTCCCTATAATCCAGTCCCAGCTTCTGGCAGTCAGAGGTTTAAGGACAGCCAGAATATGGGGTCTCAACCCTGACCCCCTTGGCTAATTGTCACTTATTTTCTTGAAATTCAGCAAGTAGGGCATCTAATTCCCTCAAACTCCTTTGACAATCCTAGTCATACTGTCTCCTGGGAGGTGGTGAGTGCCCTCAAAGGAAGTCTGAAAACAAACAGTTCTAAAGGAAAGACAGGAGTAGGAAACCGCCAGGAGAACACTGACTGAGAATCTCAATGGTAAGATGGCTCACTCTTTAATAAATAGCACACATGTGCATGTGAAGTGTTGCCATGTGCTCAAACACTGAATATTTAATTTTCATATCCCTATGGGGAGGGGAACTCCTAATCAATGAATTGTCCTTATTACCAACTACTTTTAGGACTCACACAGTATTTTCCTTTCAGTTACAATGAATCTGCCCAGCTAATCTGTACAGTGTTTAGGTTTCCTTTGCGCATAATCCAGCAACTGACAAATACATAAACAAACATCTTTTAAAAGTTCACATGGAAGCCCCAGCTATCACTTTATCAAGTGCATCTAAATCATTTACTCTAAACAATTTCTGTATTTCAGCTTTATTTCTATTTATGGCCTGATCCAAAGCCCACTGAAGTCAATCAGCCCATAAACCTTGAGGGCCAGATTCTGTGCTGCACTCTCTAAAGTGGACTGCTCAGTGGTGGGTTGCCAGAATTTTCAAAGTCCACACGCCTGAAATGGGTCTTTAAAGCAGCCCAAAACTCTTAGGGGCAGGGTTAGAGCACGGGGCAGAGTATGGGGACAGGCATAGTTTGTCACAGTCATATTAAGAGAAAAAAAAAAGAGAGAGAGATAAAATGTGGCCCATAAACTTTAGCACAAAAACCACAGGCCACAACTGGGTTAAAAAACAACCAAGCTTTAAAGAGTCAGCCCAAAGTTGTATGTTTTCAGCTACCCTGGCGAACTCAGTTATGCCTTTGCATCTCCCAAGTTCTGTTCCAAGGGTTGAAGCAGCCCCTGTTTATGTTCGAACAGTCCAAGAGGACAAACGCTTTTATTGAAACAGTTTTCCTAAATCTAAAAAAAAAGTACAATTTTGTAAAATACACACCAAATATCAGCATTTCCTGCATAAAAACAAACAAAAACAATTTTTGGACACACTCTAGATAGGCAGCAACAAGCTCCAATCAGATTGGGCCTGGGCTTGAGGCTTTCAGCACAGAGCTTCCAACTCTCCAACAGGCTTGTGTTAGCTTTGAAAAGGTCTGGCATGGCCACCTTTCTGTAATGCTGTCTGCTGAAACAATGGGGATTAAATGCCTCATCTGAGTATTATATAGGAGAAACAAAGATATACTAGAAAGTCAAATCTCTCAAGGAAAACAGCCAAGAATAGTTATCTCAATCATAACAGCACATCCTATGATGTTTAGATGGATTACTAAAAAGGTCTAACCCAGATGCGAGTATGGTACCTTTAAACACTTGTATTCTCTTCGGGCAATTCTGGTAAGGAACAGCGAAACACTGGTGTTATTTGCAAAAGTGAGAAGAGAAGCCTTTGTCAGTTAAAGTGAAGTCTTTATCCATCATAAAGGCACTATATGAGACAAGAGTTCCCCTTTGCACATCAGCAGGCCATGACAAGTGAGTCATAACAAGAAACTGAAATAAAAAACACAGGGCTAAATCTATCCCTGGTGTATTGAAACTGTTATGAATTTTAAGGGATGAATTTGCCCCATAAAGTTTAATTCAGAAAAGAGCCATCTCCTAATAATTCAAAGTGATAGTTTATACTAGATAACTTCCGACTTGGCAGCCAAAAATAATTGCATAAATAAAACAGCTTGGAAAAGCCACATGATACAAAACACAGTTTAGATTATAAAAACATGGAAAGTCTGCATCCTGACAAGAGTTTATCCAAAACATAACAGTCTGAAAAATGAAAAAGTGGTTGAACCAAAACTGCATAAAAAACCCACTTCCAAACAACGTGACCCACTTAAAAGTAATACAGAAAAGACATTCATTCCCTACAGAATTCATATTCATTCCCCATATGTTCCACCTATGTTACGTTCTCAGCATACACACAGAGAAATTAGATAAGGACACAAAATACTCTTGCTGGAAGGTTGCAATATAACCTAATTTATTGATTGGAATTCAGAACGATAACACCCAAGAACCTTTCAGAGTAGCAGCCGTGTTAGTCTGTATTCGCAAAAAGAAGAGGAGTACTTGTGGCACCTTAGAGACTAACAACTTTATTAGAGCATAAGCTTTCGTGAGCTACAGCTCACTTCAAGAACCTGAAACAGAGGGACAAAGCAGGCTGCTCCCTGGAACAGAGAGACATAACTCACTTCATCTTGCTGGAGACTGTCTATCTGCAGACTGACTGCTGCACTGTTAGATCTACATTGCAGGCTTCCCTTGGCCTGCAAGCAGAGCCAGGAAATCCCCTGAAATTTAAAGTGATAGCCTACAATTTTAAAACAGTTTTCAATACACTAGTCTGGAATATGGAAATTCTTGTAGCATTCCACAAAGTGGTCATAGAAGTGCAGCATAAATGTGATAAAACTCTCAAACTTATTCAGATATTTAAATACCAAAAGAAATAGGTCCCCACAATACGTAGTCTTACATTAAGACAGAATAAAGGATTCTTCTCTTTTTTTGAGTGTTTGCTTTGCAGCACTGGAGTTATAAAGGGGAGAAACACCCTATTAATGTGAAAGTAGATCCCATGCTACCTTGGTGTAGAGAGCACTCACAGAGTGGTAAAGGCAGAAGGCATATTTTCCCCATTCATTATGGTATCTGTATTTATCTGAGGGGAGTGGATGGATCAAAGCTATTGATACTGAAAAAAGCACATCTTTGGATACTAGTATCAAGGGGCTGATAAGGCAGGCACAAAACTTGCCAAGGAAGGAGTTAACACTGTCTTGGCCAGCCAAAGCCCTGAACTAGATATCATCAATCCACCTATCAAGCTTAATGAAACAGTAGGAGTTCCTTGGGGGAATGGAAAAGCCTAACTGGTTGCAGACACCTGATAAGAGGCCTGATTCTCCACTGCCTTGAATCTAATATAGTCATCTACACCTGTGCTGAGTGGGTGTAAAAGGTGATTGTTCTAATCTGGTAGAGGTTTATGCCCACTTTGCACTGGTCCAAATGACTGGATGATGTATCAGGCAGTGGAAAATAAAACCCAATGTTTCTCTTTAGTTTTCACCTCATCTACAAAAAGCTCTATCTTTTATGTTTAGACGCTGAGCTGACAGGAGGTCCTAGGTGTCATTTGTTGCCTTTTTACACCTGCGCAAAGGAGGTATACAATACTCCCAAATGTGAATGGCTTTACAGCTATTTTGCAGCACTCAAGGAGCAGGACACTGGAGGATCAGGCCCTGTTTATGTGTGGATTTGGCTAAAGAAAGACTTTCTCCCTCCACCACATGGACACAAACTTTGCCACCCAGCAACTGACTAAAGCCCTGTGATGTAGCTTCCTTTTCCTTTATAACTAACTTCTCCAGCAACTGACTCATTTCAAGCTGATGGTGTAAAACTTCTGAAGAAATGTCTGGTAAGCACAACAGTTTCCATGTTAATGCATCTCTATTTCAGAGATCTAAAAATTTTGCATGTGTTAAGGGACATGTAGGCACCTGCAAGCACCAAAAATCAGATACAGGGTCTGTAGGAAAGCAGTGGCTGTACGGTGTCTAATCGGCTGGATGCCCCTGCAGGCCTCGAGATGGATGGAAACACATTAAGAAACAAATTATAAAATGTCTGACCTTTAGCAAAACCCTGTTTATCTACCAAGGTGGAGGATGGAATGGAGGGTTAAATTCAGAAATGACACAAATCAGTGGGATTAGCAATATTTTGGAGGAAAGAACTAAAATTTTGTTTGATCTTAAAAGTCACTTTCATTAGATTCACAGAACTTTTACTCTGAAAAGTGACTCTCTGAATATAGATCTCTGTATTAGGAATCCTATATGGGACTTCAGTGACAAAAAAGAAGTGTTTGCTGCTTTACTCTCCTGTTAGCTTCGTAGAGCTGCATTCTGTTCCACCTTGTGCACTGTCAACAGAATTATTTATCAAGCTACAACTGGAATTGTCATTGTTTGAAGATGCTGAGGGTTATGTAGGTATAATTGAGACCATAATTTGGTTTGCAGAGGTTTAATTTTGCTGATGATGCCTCATGGAACCTGGCCAAGTTTGCCAGGCTGGCAGTTAATATCCATAGAATAAGAACATATGATCTCAAAATTGAAGGGAAATAAATATGAAGCCCTATTATACCATTTTAAGGTCCATTTTCCAAGCAGACCTGAACTGTAAAGGAACTATCAAGCATACAAGAGTAGAATGGAAGTATACTACCACACTAGGGAGAATTGATATAGTCAAGCTAATAACTAGCACAAATCACCCAGTCATCCCCCAAACCAAATCTGAACTCTTTATATATTCAGACTGAGTAAAATAATTCCCTGTCTACTTCCATTTCTACTGCTTCCTAAATGATCCCTCTTTCCACACCATCTTGATCAAGTCTCCTGCTCTTCTACCATACTCCTATTGCTATTTCCCATCATAAGATCATGATTCTGTTCTCCTGGATCCAGTCTCTCACTCAACACTCTCTCACTCCCTCTGCTCCTATTTCAAAGCATATATTTGCACATTTAAAGGTCCAACCACCATTGAGGTATAATATGGAGAAACGTTGACAGTTCTAGTGGATCATAAACGTTGTGTCACTGTAACATAAAAGACAAATTCTTTATTGTGTGTTAAGAACAATATCATTTTAAAACTAAGCATTGCTCACCTTCGCAAAATGTTCCTCATTCAATTTGTCTCCTTTTGAAAAATGTGGCAGCCCAAACTGGAGAAAGTTCGGAGGAGATCAAAGTAAAGGTAAATGATCTGGAAAACAAGAACTGATGAGAAAAAATCAGAGCTAGACATTTTACATAAGAACATGAAAATGGCCATACTGGGTCAGACCAAAGTTCCATCTAGCCCAGTATCCTGTCCTCTGACAGTGGCCAATGCCAGGTGGCCCAGAGGGAATGAACAGAACAGGTAATCATCAAGTGACCCATCCCCTGTTGCCCATTCCCAGCTTCTGGCAAATAGAGGCTAGGGACACCATCCCTGCCCGTCCTGGCTAATGGCCATTGATGGGCCTATCCTCCATGAACTTATCCAGTTTTTTTGAATCCTGTTATAGTCTTGACCTTCACAATATCCTCTGGCAAGGAATTCCACAGGTTGACTGTCCATTGTGTGAAGAAATACTTCCTTTTGTTGGTTCTAAATCTGCTGCCTATTAATTTTGTGGGTGACCCCCTATTTCTTGTGTTATGAGAAGGAGTAAATAACACTTCCTTATTTACTGTCTCCACATCAGTCATGATTTTATAGACCTCTGTCACAAAGGTTCTCAACCAGGTATCTGGGGGCCCCAAGCAGGTTTCAGGAGGGCTTCCAAGCAGGGCCAGCATTAGATACGCTGAGGCCCAGGACAGAAAGCCAAAGCCACACTGCATGGGGTTGAAGCCTGGGGCTCTGAGCCCCACCACCCAGGGCTGACGCTGAAGCCTGAGCAATGTAGCTTTGTGGGGGGCCCTGCGGCATTAGGTCCCAGGCAGTAGCCCTGCTTGCTACCGTCTAATGCCAGCCCTGGCTTTTATAAGCAGAAAACCAGGTATTGTGCCACAGGTGGGCCGTGGAGTTTTTATAGCATGTTGGGGGGGTGGGAAGCTCAGAAATGAAAAGGTTTGAGAACCTCTGCTGTATCATATCCCCCCTTAGTCATCTCTTTTCCATGCTGAAAAATTCCAATCTTATTAATCTCTCCTCATACAAAAGCTGTTCCATATCTTCAGTCATTTTTGTCACCCTATTCTGAACCTTTTCCAATTCCAATGTATCTTTTTTGAGATGGAGCAACTATATCTGCACACAGTATTCAAGATGTGGGCGTACCATGGATTTATACACAAGAATTTTGTCTTATTATCTATCCCTTTCTTAATGATGCCCAACATTCTGTTCACTTTTTTGACTGCTGCTGCACATTGAGAGGATGTTTTCAGAGAACTATCCACAATGACTCCATGATCTCTTTCTTGAGTGGTAACAGCTAATTTAGACCCCATCATTTTATATGTATAGTTGGGATTATGTTTTCCAATGTGCATTACTTCGCATTTATCAACATTGAATTTCATCTGTCATTTTGTTGCCCAATCACCCAGTTTTGAGAGATCCTTTTGTAGCTCTTCGCAGTCTGCTGGGGGACTTAACGATCTTGAGTAGTTTTGTATCATCTGCAAATTTTGCCATCTTACTGCTTACCCCTTTTTCCAGATCATTTATGAATTATGTTTAATAGGACTAGTCCCAGTACAGACCCCTGAGGGACACCACTATTTACCTCTCTCCATTCTGAAAACTGACCATTTATTCCTACCCTTTGTTTCCTATCTTTTAACCAGTTACCAATCCATGAGAGGACCTTCCCTCTTATCCCATGACAGCTTACTTTGCTTAAGAGCCTTTTTTGAGGAACTTTGTCAAAGGCTTTCTGAAAATCTAAGTATGCTATATCCACTGGATCTCCCTTGTCCCATACTTGTTGAACCCCTCAAAGAATTCTAGTAGATTGGTGAGGAATGATTTCCCTTTACAAAAACCACGTTGACTCTTCCCCAACAAATTATGTTCATCTATGTGTCTGACAATTTTGTTCTTTACTATAGTTTCACACAGTTTGCCCTATACTGAAGTCAGTATACTTTACTGGTCTGTAATTTCCGGGATCACCTCTGGAGCCCTTTCATGTTCACCTTTTGTGGCTAGGATACAAAGGGGTTAGGTGGCAGAGAGAGACATAGCTAATCTTTTTCAGCAATGGATAAAGAACAAAGTTGTTATGGTTTGCAATGTGAATTAAGTGAGTAATTAGTGCAGACTGCTTGGGATTGTGTATGAACTTTCTAAAGCTATGCTAGGGCAAACCAGACTCCTGTCTCCTTCCACATTTTGGGGCTAGAGAAAAACGTGGTTGGAGAGAGCCATGGTTAGCCACTAGCCTTTATAACATCCTGTTGCAGATGATTATTGTACTGGAACAGAACAAGAAGTGGTAGCTTCAGGTGCAAAAAGGAAAATGTAATTTGAATGTTAGGGAAAACTTTTTAACATAAAGCACAGTAAGGCAGTGAGCAAGCTGTATGAAATTATGATCACCACGGAGACTTAGGGGCAGAATGGGTGTCCCTATCTACTGGGAATGGGTTAGAAGAATTAAGTCATATCTGCTCCATAAGAGCATAAACCAACTTCTTCATGCAGCCCCTTCTCATAATCTGTGATCCCCACAATCTCCTCAGCTTTTTTGTTCTGTATCTTATCTAGTTTTGTGTGTGGTGTGTTGTGGTTTTTTGTTTTTTTTTTTAACTTTGAAAAATCGTTGAGACAGGGAATGTATGGGAGTTGCCACTACTGCCCCAGCAGGTAGAGAGAATGGAAACCCAGCAGAAATAGTGGAACTGTAGTATGCTGCTTTAGAGGTTTTTAGATCTCTTTCCCCCCCTCCCCCCGCCTCCATTTCTTCTGGACCTTGCTGAAGTTTCTTCCTAAGGCTGTACATCTATCCAGGATAATGATAAAAGCAAGAAGGGGTTGGATGGGAGAGATGCATATTAATCTGTTTAGTTATGTTTCTATATTTCTGCCAAGGAATTGGAATAGATAAAGAGAAATACAAAATAATTCTAGCTTCATAGCTCAGTTTGGTATTAAAGAGGCCTTCTATTAGAAAACCTACCACAGTGAAGAGAGAGCAAATTTCAATATCTACCAAAAAGCAAAGGAGGACTTGTGGCACCTTAGAGACTAACAAATTTATTTGAGCATAAGCTTTCATGAGCTGTAGCTCACTTCAATTTGTTAGTCTGTAAGGTGCCACAAGTACTCCTTTTCTTTTTGCGAATACAGATTAACACGGCTGGTACTCTGAAATATCTACCAAGAGTGCAAAGTTATCAAAAGGCCTTAAATAAACAATTGCCAATGGAACAATTAAGACAAACACGTCTATCTTTGGATTCCAGATTCATTTGAGGCCAATTTTACCTTACTCTTGTTCAAAATGAATCTGCCATTTACAGGATAAGCCTTTATATTATTTGTCTCCAGGCACAGATTTCGTACTGTTGTGGAATTAGTTGTGGGTGTGGTGTGTGTGGTTTAAGTATGGCATACTTGCTAAGCGTTTTCCTTAAGGTATTATATACAGATCATTATATTCCTGTGTCCGTTTAAGGAAGTGCTCCTCTTCATATACTTTCATGATCATTTTATAGATTTTTTTAATCACTAATTTTATTACTTGAAGTATAGCTTGTATCAAATTTATAGTAGCCCCCAGTATTTGATTAAATATTTGGCGATCCTACATAAGAACAGTATTACTACCACTTGCACGATAGTGATTGTGGAATTTTTCTTTCTAGCAAATGCATCTGTCCAGATTTTGTATTTACATGGAAGACTTGGAATACAGTCTGTTGTGGAATTAGCAAAGCAATCGGTACTGAATGTGCAGTTTCAAGAGTTTTGACACATTTCAGTGAAAGAATTTGTTTACATTAATTTTCCTTGTCAAGACACACAATGTGTGTGATGACACATCTGTGCCGCAAGCAAGCAAGCAAGCAAACAAACAAACCAAATCAAAACAAAAAGTAGGCAGTGCTCCTGCCCCATTGACTTCAATGCTGCAGGAACTTAGAACATCAACACTTTTTTGTATTGGTAGAACATACGCTATATACCCCTATGTGCACATATGAATATAAGGTAATCCATAGTGGTGACATTCCAAACATATTCTAACAAGCGACTCCCATACATTGGCCACAATGTACTTTGAAGTGTGGGGTGGAGAGGAGGGAGGTGTGGGGTGCTCTCTTTGGAATTAAAAACTAAAATAAACACCTTAGTGCAATCTAGCGGATTATGGGCCTGCTCAAATTCCCACTAAAGTCAATGGGAAACTTTCAGCTGACTTGAATGCACCCTGTAAAAGCCTTCCTCCTCTGAAGCATTTCTATGAACTCCATGGATAAATCACATAAGCTGGGATGAGGTAGCAGTGTCCAGAGAGAGGTTGATTCCATCTAAAAAAGCAACCCAGCTTCAGTTGGGTGTTGGCATTTAACACAGAGCTCCTAACAATCCCTGAGAGCTGCTTCCAGCACATCACTGATCCACAGGTAGATCTGCTTTTCTACAGATTACCAGTGTAGAGAAATTATTCTGAAATCCCCCTCTGGTTTGGTGGGCAGATGAGACTGTTAGATCTTCTCTGCCCCCTGCTTGCACCCTGATACCCCCTACTTAAGGAAAACATGCTCAGGCTGGGGTACTGATGAAATTTAGTTCTGGAGAGGCATAGAAGGGCAAGAGATGACACTGACCAATCGGGAGCTAGCAGTGCGGTTAAAGCTCGCCTGCATGCTCTGAAAGGCAGTGCTGAGTAATCCTGGAACAGGGGAGGAGTTCCTCAGTACTAGTCCAGAACTCCAGAGTGAAGTCACATCCTTTGCTTAAACACTTTGTGTGTGTGTGTGTGTGTGTGTGTGAGAGAGAGAGAGTTTAAAGGTACAGACAAGCAAATCTTGAGTTTATTTTTAACTGCTGCTTAACTTGTGGCATGGGCCGTTTGTTTGTTTACAATGTTTATAACAAATATGTGCTAGGCACTTTCCTCAGGAAAAAGAGCTCTGAGGAGCTCATACTCTAAGTCAGACACACCAAGAGACACAATATAGGAAGGGGGACCTCAATAAGATGTTCATACACGGTCAGCTCAATTCACTGTAAGCAGCATGGCAGAAGTGAGGTTTTAAGAGGGAACCAGAATGGCCAATGTTAATTGTTAAAACCAAATATCTAATATCATAGCTTCCCTCCCTGGGGCTAGATTTAAGAATGTATTTTTGTTCCACAGGGCATGAATGTAATTGCTAAACTCAGGGGAGAATTTTTACCCCAGATTTAAATAACTTCCTAGTTGAGACTATTATCTGAAGCACCTTTATGTTTTTGTTGGAAGACGAGGGTCGCAAGACATCATTTAAAAAATTGCTATGTGATTATCTGAGCCACTGTTTTGCAAAAGATGTCAAAGATCATTATATGTTGAACCTCCATCTGGCTCGTTTAAAACCATTTAGAACTTAGTTTCCAAAAGAAAATATGTTTAATATTGTCTTTGCTTATGAGCAGTCAAGCCGGGCTTGGATTGTTGAAAGGGGTTGTTAAAGAATTCAGGTGATAATCATGTACACAAGGTTGATCTGGGGAAAAAGGATTACTTTAAGAAAAGTATTCTCATATGTTTTATTCCAATACATTCAAGAAGTACATATCTGATGACTGGAAGCTGGGCAAAATGTGAAAATGGTGACGTGAATAATTGATTTGAAAGATATCACAACATTTGTCAACTATGTAATTCAATGAGCTCTACTGTATTCCTAGTTGTCAGTTTCCTGTGTCTGAAGTCTGGTTCCCCTTTTGTTGAGATAGTCTAACTATACCCCTTTAAAAAAATAGCCTCACCCCAAATTTCCCCATGCCTAGTAAATGTATAAACCTCCTCTCTTTACCCCATCTTCTTATTCACTCACTGCAACTCTGAAGTCATCCTTGTCTAGATGGCTTTATGCCTGGAACTGCACTTTCATGGAGGCTCTGATTCCTAAATATAGCTTCTAAGACTTCATAGCAATCCGTCGCTGTGTCATGGGTACCAATAGGCACCATAACCACAGGCTCATCCTAAGTGTCATGAGCTTTGCCACTTTCACATCTGGCAGGCATGTCACTGAAGGGGTTGTGCAGTCATAGCATATCCAGCCAGTCTTATGTCAATCAAATTTTCTTCCACTCTTAGATTTACAGTCATGAGATGTAGATTATCTCCTGCAGCGATCTCTTAGGTTTATATATAATCTGCCTCCTCTGTGGTAGGTATCAGAGTAGCTGTGTTAGTCTGTATCCACAAAACCAATGAGGAGTCCAGTGGCATCTTAAAGACTAACAGGTTTATTTGGGCATAGGCTTTCGTGGGTAAAAAAAACACTTCTTCAGATGCATTGAATGAAAATTACGTATGCAGGCATTATTATACTGACACATGAAAAGAAGACTTACCTTACAAGTGGAGAACCAGATTTGACAGGGCCAATTCAATCAGGGTGGATGTAGTCCACTCCCAATAACTGAGGAGGAGGTGTCAATACCAGGAGAGGGAAAGGTGCTTTTGTCGTGAGCCAGCACTCCCAGTCCCTATGTGGTAGGACTTTGTGGTAGGACTCTCTGTGGTAGGACTCTCTCATCTACAGGAGTTGTCCCACATTTGCACCTTGACCACTTCCATCATGTCTCCCCTTCCTCTGGGTAACTAGCGGAGCACACAAGTCTCTTATTTCCATCTTGTTAGTTGGTTTTCCTTCTGGGAGAAGTAAATTACAATTCTTCCTTCCCAGCACACATGCTCAGCTAGATTTAATATTTAAATTGTGATTGGAAAATAGGAACAATTCCAAAAGAAAGCTTTATTGTGTTACACCTAGGTTGTGCCACAGCAGTGGGGACATGACACAGCCTGTAGCTGGTGTTACCTGGGGTTCCCTTAACCCAAAGCTCTCAGTAATTTTACTCTCTGTGTGGCAGTGTGAGGAAATCAATGGAGATGCAGCATGCCTGTCTGCTAGGTGGCTGGCATAAATCACAGAAAGTCGAGTGCTTTTACTTAAAGCCTTTATTTTATTTATCTCCAGCACTCTCATAGGAATGCCTTCACTCAAAGCTTCTCCTTTATTTCATCTCAAGCACATACAAACACAATAGGCTAGAGAGCATCACCAAACAATAGTTACCCATGGTCTGGAGGGGTCTTGAGTGGCTAAATGACAAGGTTCAAGTGATCAGCTATCCACCTGAAACTGGGGATTCCAAGAGATGTCCGGAAGGTCAAATCCAAATTCCTCAGGCCTGTCTACCCCTTTTATGTTAGTAACTGCTACAGTTTTATCGACAACATGTCAATCAAAGAAAAACCACTATGCAAAGACTTTTTAAGCTGTTAGTCCTGCAGCTGTATTTCCACACAACAACAGTCCAAAGATAGAGCTAGACTTCCTGTTTTTTCACAGATGCTTACCCTAGCGTATCGGGGAGGACACCGAGTCAGGCTCACGGCTTGTGATTGCTGCCCCTTCCCTCCCAGCTTTGCCTTAGTTATGCTAAGTTTCTGCAAAGGCCTACTAAATAGCTACTCTTATCAATAAGCAAAATCGATATTCCAGTACTGGTAGTGGCCTTGGCATTCTGCTGTGCTGCCAATGTCTCCCCTTACACTGGTATTGGAGAAAAGCCAAACATCAAGTAATGCGGCCTTACTTTTGCACTTAATACAACATGCTGAAACCCCTTCTAACAATTTGGATAAACACTTTCCATTCTTTTCAAAAAGAATCCAGAGAAATCCTCGCACATTTTGATCATCTTGGAAGTCCAATATAAGAAGGTGGTAAATGAATGCTGTCAAGGTTCCTTCCCGACTCTGAACTCTAGGGTACAGATGTGGGGACTTGCATGAAAGACCCCCTAAGCTTATTCTTACCAGCTTAGGTTAAAAACTTCCTCAAGGTACAAACTTTGCCTTCTCCTTGAAACCCGTGCTGTCACCACCAAGCGTGTTAAACAAAGAACAGGGAAAGAGCCCACTAGGAGACGTCTTCCCCCAAAATATCCCCCCCAAGCCTTACACCCCCTTTCCTGGGGAAGGCTTGATAAAAATCCTCAACAATTTGTACAGGTGAACACAGACCCAAACCCTTGGATCTTAAGAACAATGAAAAATCAATCCGGTTCTAAAAAAGAATTTTAATTAAAGAAAAGGTAAAAGAATCACCTCTGTAAAATCAAGATGGTAAATACCTTGCAGGGTAATCAGATTGAAAACATAGAGAATCCCTTTAGGCAAAACTTTAAGTTACAAAAAGACACAAAAACAGGAATATACATTCCATCCAGTACTGCGTATTTTACCAGCCATTAACAAAAGGAAATCCTAACACATTTCTAGTTAGTTTACTTACTTTTACAGGAGTTCTGAGCTGCATTCCTGATCTGTTCCCAGCAAAAGCATCACACAGACAGACCCTTCCTTCCCGCCCCCCCCCCCAATACTCCAGCTTTGAAAGTATCTTGTCTCCTCATTGGTCATTTTGGTCAGGTGCCAGTGAGGTTATCTTAGCTTCTTAACCCTTTACAGGTGAAAGGGTTTTGCCTCTGGCCAGGAGGGATTTTATAGCGCTGTATACAGAAGGGTGGGTACCCTTCCCTTTATATTTGACATGCCCCTCCCCCCCAAATCACAGATAGGGTGAAACATTGGCTGTGATTTCTTCCTGGAGCTCTAGGAGAAAACGGAGTTAATAAGACACATGCACCTCTAAATATACTACCAAGTGTATAAAGACTAACAATATTTTCCACATCTCAAGGATGATTTTAAACTAGCTGATTCTGAAAAATTTTCACAGGAGAGTGCATCAGCCGATTTGTTAGAAGCTCCTGAGATGTGTTGTAGGTAAAAATCAAAATCTTGGAGAGCTAAACTCTACCAAATAAGTTTGTTGTTTCCCTTGGCAGTATGAAGCCACTGTAGCGCAGCATGGTCGATTTGCAGGTGGAAACGCGGCCTACAAATGTATGGCCGTAGCTTTTCCTGGGCGTAGACAATGGCGTAACATTCCTTTTCACTGATTGACCAGTGGCTTTCCCTCTCAGACAGCTTCTTGCTGAGAAACATGACAGGATGGAACTTTTGAACATCCTTCTTGCATTAAGACTGCTCCCACACCACGCTCGGACACATCTGTGGTTACTAGGAACGGTTTGTCAAAGTCTGGGGCCCTTAGCACAGGGTCAGACATGAGTGTTGCTTTAAGCTGGTTAAAGGCCTTCTCTCACTCTTCAGTCCACTGAACTGCATTTGGCTGTTTCTTTTTTGTTAGGTCTGTTAGCGGGGCAGCGATTTGGCTGTATTGCAGTACAAATCGCCTGTAATATCCGGCCAAGCCTAAGAAGGATTGGACCTATTTCTTTGACTTTGGGACAGGCCACTTTTGGATAGCATCCACTTTGGCCTGTAGGGGGTTGATAGCTCCTTGACCCACCTGGTGTCCAAGGTAAGTAACTCTGAGGCCTATTTGATACTTCTTAGCCTCAACAGTTAGTCCTGCCTCCCTTATGCGCTCAAAGACTTTTTGTAGATGTTCCAGGTGTTCTGCCCAGGAATCTGAAAATATGGCCACATCATCAAGGTAAGCAACTGCATATTCTCCCAGTCCCTCTAGGAGACCATCTACAAGTCTTTGGAAGGTGGCAGGTGCATTTCGCAGCCCAAAAGGGAGCACATTAAATTCATACAGCCGGACGTGTGGTGAAGGCTGACCTTTCCTTGGCGGATTCATCTAGCGGTACCTGCCAGTACCCCTTGGTGAAGTCCAAGGTAGAGATGAACTGGGCCCGTCCCAGTTTCTCTAATAGTTCATCTGTGTGTGGCATTGGATAGTTGTCTGGGTGAGTTACAGCATTTAGTTTACAGTAGTCCACGCAAAAACATAATCTCCCCATCTGATTTGGGAACTAGAACCACTGGAGATGCCCATGCACTGCCAGAGGGGTGGATTACCCCCCATCTGTAGCATATCCTGGATCTCCCATTCTATAGCAGTTTTAGCTTGAGGAGACACCCAGTAAGGTTGGGCTTTAATTGGGTGAGCATTACCTGTGTCAATGGAGTGGTATGCCCGTTCAGTCAGTCCTGGGGTGGCTGAGAACGTCTGTGCGTAGCTAGTGCACAGCTCCTTGATCTGCTGTTGCTGCATAAGCCCAAGGGTCATGGAGAGGTTCACCTCTTCCATGCCACCAGCACTTTTCCCTTCATTTCCCTCATCCCTTCAGGCCACTCAGCATCATCTCCTCCCTGGGCTGTAAACTGAAAAACCTTTAATTCTCTGGAATAAAAGGGCTTTAGAGAATTAATATGGTACACTTAGGCTTTCGGTTGGAGGTGGGGAATGCTATGAGATAATTAACAGCTCCAGGTGCTCTTGGACCGTGAATGGCCCTTCCCACAATGCTTCCATTTTATGGGCCTGGAGCACCTTTAAGACCATGACCTGGTCCCTTACTTTGAAGGAACGCTGTCTGGCATGTTTATCATACCAGGCTTTTTGCTCTTTTTGAGCATCCTGTAGGTTTTCTTTAGCAACCGCTAAAGAGATTCGGAGGGTGTTTTGTAGGTTGGTTACAAAGTCCAGAATGTTAGTTCCTGGAGAAGGTGTAAACCCCTCCCATTGCTGCTTCACCAACTATAATGGCCCCTTAACCTCACGGCCATATACAAGTTCAAATGGTGAAAACCCTAAACTGGGATGTGGTACAGCTCTGTTGGCAAAGAGCAACTGCTGCAACACTAGGTCCCAATCATTGGAGTGCTCATTTACGTATCATGGCCCCCAAAGTTCCATTAAACTTTTCCACCAGGCCATTTGTTTGATGATGGTAAGGGGTGGCAACCAAGTGATTCACCCCATGAACTTCCCGAAGGCTTTCCATAGTTCCTGCCAAAAAATTAGTTCCTGCATCTGTGAGGTTGTTGGAGGGCCAACCTACCCTGGAAAAAATGTCTGTTAGTGTCTGACACACTTTTAGCCCCGGTGTTGCTTAGAGCTATTGCTTCCGGCCATCCGGTGGCAAAATCCATGAAAGTCAGTATGTACTGCTTTCCTCTGAGTGTCTTTTTCGGAAGAGGACCCAGAATATCCACAGCTACTTGCTGAAATGGAACCTCAATGATGGGGAGTGGCTGTAGAGGGGCTTTGACCTGGTCTTGGAGTTTTCCCACTCTTTGGCACATCTCACAAGACCGGACATAGGTAGAAACATCCTTGCCCATTCCCTCCAATGGAATGACCTCCCCAAACAGTCTTTGGTTCTGTTCACCCTAAGCTTAATAGCTTTAGCACTTAGCTGGAACTGCCAACTGTCTCTGAGGATGCCAGTCTTCCTGGTATCCACCATAAAGAGTTTCCTTGTATAAAAGTCCTCTTTCTACAACAAACCTGGATTGATTAGAAGAGCTGAGAGGTGGTGGGTTGCTCCATGCCGCCGTCCAAGCTCTCTGGAGGCTTTCATCTGCTTCCTGTTCAGTCTGGAACTGTTCCTTGATGCTGGAGACATCAGTTCCTCATTGGATTGTGGACCTAGGCTTTGTCCCTCTGGAAGCAATGCAGGTGATGGGGCTGTTTCTGTTGACCATGAACTGCTTTCTGCTGGTGCACTGTGTTGGGGTTCAGGTTCCAGCTGAGCATCTTGTGTAGGGTTATCTGCTGCTGCCAGTGCAGGTTCGGTGGGGCCCTCTGGTTTTGGGGTTGCAAGCATTGGATTCAGTGCTGGCACTGGTTTTGGTGCTGGTTGTTCCGCCGGTTCTGGTTCTGGGACTGGCTCTGTCTGGGTCTTTGTGACTGGATCCACTTCTGCTGTTGCAGACATTGGCATGGGGTCCGGTTCAATTACCTCTGACTGGGTCCCAGTAGAAGTTTCCGGAACAGAGCTAGGTCTGGGACTGCTCATATTGATCAGCATAAGAAGCAAGACTTTCTGCTGAGTCCATTTGCTTATCCTATAAACACTGTTTTATTTCCTCCTTAGACATATTCAGGAATTGCTCCTGAGCCATCAAATCACACATTCCTTCAAAGCTAGTTACACCCCTTCCTTGGACCCATTTATCTAACAGATCCTGCATCTGGTTTAGATAAGCCACATTACTTAGTCCAGGCCCTCTCTTAAGGGCTCTAAATTTTACTCTGTAAGTTTCAGATGTAACTTGAAATTGCTTTAAAAACAAATCCTTGAATTTATTATTGTCGGAAGCCTCATCAATAGGCAACTTATTGAATATGTCTAGAGCTCTTCCAGTCAATTTTGCGACCAATGTGATCATCTTGTGAGCTTCAGGCATCTTACGGAGTGTGCACAGTTTCTCAAAGGTGAGAAAATATTCAGCAATATCACTGGATTAATCATACTGTGGACATAGTTGTTCCCATTTGTGGATTGTTACGGTTATCTGGTATATTCTGCTGAGTCTTTGCTTTCTCCATCTCCAGTGCATGCCTCCACTCTTTTTTTCCTTTTTGTCTCCATTTCTCTCCTGTGGGCAGCCTCTTGGGCTTTTTCTGCCTCTTTCGCTGCCTCCAGTCTGGTTAACTCCAGTTTGTGTTGTGCCTTGGTTTCTGTCATGTTAGCCTCTCTGTTTCTAACTAACTTTACATCCAAGAGTTAGAAAGAAAACCACAAAACAAACAACCTGGCTTGTAAAATTTTCCTGTGCTGTAATCTGATACCTATGTTCTCTAATAGGTATTCTCGCCTACAGAAAAACCCTCTAACTGATCTTCGCTTAAAAAAAAAACACCTCTTCAGGTCTGTATACAGAAGGGTGGGTACCCTTCCCTTTATATTTATGACAAATGCTCAGAAATATTTCCGAGGTGATTCATTCAGGGTCCAAGCTGAAGCCCAAATAACTCAATGGACAGACTTGCTGACTTTGATAAGCTTTGGATGAAGGTGGTGCATCTCAGCTTTTGAAATTTCAGTATGCCAGTCTGAGTACTGTGGTCACAATTTCCCTTTAGCTAACACACGGGAACATAATCATAATTTAGTTTGTATTATTTCTTGATGAAAAGAACAAAAAATATTGTAGGACAAAAACCATGAAAGATACCTACCAAACATATATTTTAAAATAATGTTCATAACCCCAAGAAAACACCATTCTTGTGCCCAATCATATCCTCACTGAATTCAAAGGGAGGTTTATCATCAAATTCTGTGGGATGCAGGAGACCTTGATTTGTCTATTTTACTACATATAGCTATAGATACATATAGCTTTTACAATTTTAAAAGACAGATTTGATTTATTAGGGTAGTTTCCTGATTTATATATTGCCAAGAATCCTGTTCCTTTCACCTCTCTCAATATTTTGGGATCCTATTTTCCCTTGCTAAACCACTGCATTATGATTTAGACTCCCTTTGACTTTGTTTAAGGAGAGGTATAGAAAGGAGAAAGTGATTGATTCTAGGTTTGTATTTTTTCATTTCCTTCTCTACTCACTTAAGCAAAGAGATTAGCATTTCATATGATGATCTTTCCACATTGGTATTACTAACTTTTCTGTGTCATAGCTGCACTGACAGACCACAAATACATTTGAGAAGTGTATTTTTAACCAGGATAACACCTGGCCTCTGTTTGTAGCCTCAACCTGCCTCTATCTTTTTCCACCTGCAAACTGACTTTTTGACAGAAAATACGAGTAGTGCAAACCAGACAGTTAGAAATGCTATTATTCAGATTGGCTTGCAAAATTCCAAATTGAATGTAAAATATGCAAATTGAATGAAATGCACATGCAAATTGTGTCCTCAAAAAAGAGAATTCTTCTGAAAACTTCCTCTGTACATCTCTGAAAATTATTTAAGGTTAGGTTAAGACTAGAATTTGTGCATACATTCCAGATAACTTTTCTAGAAATGTTGATAACCTATTATGTCATTAACAAATCCTTAAATTCTTATATGGAATCTCACCAAAAGATTGTCCAAGGGGATTAAACTGGTGTATATAGAACTCTAGATATATATGATCCAGCACAAATAACTAAAGAGGAGCTCTTTTTGCACTTATACTTGGATACAATTATAACTTGCAAAACTGTAGGGTTATGCTTTTGCTTTTATATTCCACTATGCAACTGACCTAGTTGGTAGGGATTTTCATTTTTATGAGTTGTACAATGCAAAAATACCAGCAAAAGTCAGTAGAATGATTTAAAATGTTCTCTCTAGACTTCAGGAGATGACTCAGGGTTTATTGCGGCTGTGATGGACAGGAATGATTTGTGCCAACTTTGATAAGCTTGATGTGAAACTGGCAGGTCACACTTTCATTGGTGGGAATAAACTGTAAGAAATATCTTTGAAAAAACTAGTGTGGTCCTGAATGGGGAAAGAGAAATTAAGGGTTTTTGTAACAAAAGAGGAGTAATCTCCATGAAAACCATCAGAGAAATATAATATCCTGTTCCAAAGGGGGAAAATAAAATCAAAACATCACTTTGCAACTGAATCCACTTTTTAAATTGAGATTCCCTTACTGTGTGTTGCATGGCTAATTTAATCATGTATTGAGCATAAGCTCAGAATGAGCAAATCTTTACATTCCTATCATTGGCAGAGGTTTGGCAGTGCATAACAAACAAGTTAATTGCTCTCAATAACACAACATCAATACTGTTTTATGAAGGAGACATTCCAAAATGCACTGTAAACATAACTGTGTATACTCATAGATCTTGCTAGTTCATGGTCTATCTAGAAAATGAACCTGATATTCACGTTGTTTAATGCATTTGGCACATTCATCAGAAGTTAATACTGGAGTACTCCTCCTGAATATCAGTTGCATCTTTGAGTCTGGGTTACATTGTTTTAAAATCTGATTTGGTTAGTTGCATAACCAGTCATGACATTGACTAATAAAATAGATATCCAGCTATAAGTTCCATAGATTTTTCCCTTAGTGAGTTAATTGAAAATAGTATATAGTTATTGACTGTGGCACTCCGCCAATATGTTTTAAAAGAACTCCTAAAACTAATGACTACATTTAATACACCCATATGAAATTTAGAAAAACTGTTTAACTGTAAACAGTTAAAATCAATAACTGAAACTGATAAATATTCCAACATACATCAGTATCCTCCCACTTCCCCCCAAATGATATCTTATCCAATTTGTTATCAGCAAACTTTGTCAGTGATTTTGTATTTTCTTCCAGGTTACTGATAAAAATGTTAAATACTGTAGGGTTCAGAACTGATACCTCTGGGACCCCACTGGAAACACACCCGCTCGATGATGATTCCCCATTTAGTTACATTTTGAGACCTATCAATTATCCAGTTTCTCATCCATTTAATGTGTGCTGTGTTAATTTTTTTAATAAAAAAAATCTGCCAGTGTGGATCTGATTGCAGGATCATGAAGTAACATGAAGTAAGTATGATTGAGTGAGAGAGTTTTAGTCCCTGATTAAACCTTTACAATAAAATCCCTGCCACCATTTTTGTATTTCTTAAAAAAAAAAAAAAAAAAAAAAAAGCAGACAATATTTTTTTAAAAATCCCTCTTCAAGGGCTCAAACCCACTCTCTTTGAGGACAATGGAGATCTTTGGATTTGCTGGGAGTTGGTTTGGATCTCTGTGCTGTAAGCAGGACTTGGTTGATGGGAACAGAGAAGCCCATGCATGTTAGCTGCATTTAAACACAGCACTAAAATCTTCAAAAAAAAAATCTAATAAAAACCTGAATTTTTAAAACATGTGAGTCTAATTCTTATTCATCTGTACTTGCCTGCTAGGTTACCTCTTGCCAGGCTTTGCCTTTATGTCTATTATAATTAGTAAAGTGGGAAAACATATTCATCTTCTCTTCAAAGCAGAAAACTATTGCTTTAATTTCAAGTATGTCATAATCAGCAAACAGCTATAGCAGGAGCAAAATGGGTGTGCAGGGTGTTTGAAGAGGAATATGGAATTTTGCTACATGAACCCACTACTGGTTGGAAACCATTGCTGATGGCTATTTTGACAGAATAAGGATTTCCACTCGGGAAAATAAACAAAGAATAGTGAAGAGCAAGTATAGGAGCACAAATAACATGGGATGCGGTTAGGAGTTCTGCCATTTTACACCAAAACTGGGGAAGGGAAAGACTGTGCTGGTTACAAAAAACCTGCTTTCACCCTCTCTGAAGAGCAAGTATCTGAGGCTTTTGACTATGCTAATGGTGTCAATCATAGTAAGTGGATTATTTTTAAAGAAATCTTTTTGAAAAACAAAGTAGTACCTCACATTTCCACTTCAATGCAAAGGTCGCACTGGAGAAAAAGGAGCGTGAGCAATCCAATGATCAGGCCCCTGACAGAGTCTGAGTGCTGTAGAGAATTCACTTCTATAAATCACAATGTATGGCCATCAATTCTGATGTTCCTAACTGAATATACTACCGAGGAGTACAGTATCTCATAAAATGATCCATTGTTACTTCAAAGAAAAAATGTTAAATTTGATCTAATGTAATAATAAACATCCAGGATCCATTTCTACACACTATGTAATATAAATATAACCTTGAGTATTATTAAAATGCAATTGGTGCATGTTTCTGAGCTAAGAGTGATTCATTACACTTCCATAGTGCCTTTTATTGAGGATCTCAAAGAACTTTACAAACACCAGCTGACTATCTGACCCACAAATTATTTAACCCTTATAACATCCCTGTAAGATAAATTAACGGTATTGCTGTTAGCCCAGTTCTGCAAGTCAAGGGGACATGCAGATGCTCATCAGCTCTGACAATTGGGCTACTTATTTAGGTGGTTACCCTAGGCACTCAAGTTTGAAAATTTCACTGAGTGTTTTGCCCAAGTTTGCACAACAAGTCAGTGGCAGGGGTGGAACCAAAATGTAGGAGATCTACCCTTTTCCTCATTTAACCACATTGCCTCCCAGGTGACAATCCAGAGTACCAAGCTCTAAAATAGTCATGAACTATGTTTGTGCACATTTTGTTAAGGGTCATACCACGAATGAAAAGAATTGCAACACTGCCTGGAGAGCTGGATTTCTGTCTTATTAGTAGATCAGATCACATGCCCAATTTGGTCAGGCTCAGACAAGGGATTTCTTTTTCATTTTTCAGAACATTGAGAAAGTCTGTCCAACAGTCCGCATTGCCTTAAATGTACTACATTTAAACTCTAGGGGCTAGATCCTCAGCTTGTGTAAATAACTGGAGCTCAATTGAAGTTAATGGAGCTATGACCATTTCCAACAGCTGTGAATCTGGCCAGGTGGTCTCAAAATGCTATATTTCCTCTCTATACCATCGTCTTAAAAAAATCTACATTATGGGTCAGATTCTGCCTTGGGCTATGCTAGTGAGATAGCCCAGGGTACAGGATCTTCTATGGCAGAAAATCCCCCTATAGAGAGTGCCACAGCTGCATAACGTTCTCACAGCTCCAGAAGTTGGTGACAGTGGCTAGGAAAGAGCTGACTAGGGTGCTCTGATATGTGCTGATGAAGGCAACTGGGCAGTTGGAGGGGATGCAGCATGTGGCTGCTGTCCACAGGGTCCCCAACTGCAAGCCTGGGTTGTCCCTCCACTTGCCACTGGGGAGGTGCCAGACTGAGATACTAACCCCCAGAAGGGGGGAACACAGATGGTGACACAGGTGGAGGGCTGAGTCATGAAGAGGGTGCCACGGTTCCTGAGGCTGTGAGCGTGGCTGAAGGCAGATGCACCGACAGTGTGCAAGCCATGGGCAGGAGGCTTCAGCCTCAAGTTAATCCCCAGAGTGACCAGAAGGAGGCACCAGTCCAGTGGTGAGTGATGCGCCCTGTGACTGGGACCTGAAGAGGTCATCTAGTCCCTCTCTGCCATGCTGGGGCATGATTAAGTATACCTAGATCATCCTGCTGCAGATTCAAAGAAACACTATAGATATGGGAAGGTTCTAGGCAGAATCCTTAAAGATAAGCAGAGCAAGAGGAAGAGTCAGGGTAGCTTTCAGGATAACACTTTGTTTGTTTGTATTAGGAGAAAGTGACTCCTATTATGAGTCTTTACCACTGTCCTGTGATAGATCCAAATTCAGCAGACTGAAACATGCTTCCTTTTAATTTTCCTTTGTAAAAATTGTGCCTGCCCAATAAATGCTTTCTGAATGTGTTTTCTGCATGCAAAACAATAACAGGGTGCAGCCTGGTTACAAGACATGTTAAATATGGTATAATCACATAGGTAAAACTTATTCCTGGGACAACTTCATTGACTTTGATAAGCTTGGGATGATAAACTAGGGATGAGTCTGATCTGTCAACATTAACAGGAAATATTTGCCATGAAAAGGGAACTACAATTCCTTTAGAGATGATACAAGCCATGGTTGTTGTGTCTTGTAGAACATAGTCATTACCACTAATACAATGCATTGATATGATATATGGCAGGTTTCTGTAAGTTCACACTTATGTTACTGTACCGGACATATTTACATGGAGTAATTCCATTCAAAGAGTAATAGCTGTGGTTAGCATACCCACCACATACAGCACAGTCCCTGAATTTATTAGTGGGGTATTTTTGAAGCAATTAACAGAACCGAAGGCTGTAACTGCTGAACCAGCAATATAGGTGGATGTGATTTGCTGAGGACCAAATTTCATTTGAACTCTTTGGCACACCTCTAAATCAGCTGAACAGATGGATTTTTAATTAGTTCTGTCACTTCGTTTTCTGCTTTCTTAATATATGTCAGACTGTATGTCAGGGAACATTAGCGTCAACTTCAAACTGGATGAAAATATCCATAGCAAGAATAAACTAATAACAATAACAAAACATAATTAGGGTACAAATTCAGAGGCCGGCAAGTTTATAAACGTGGTAAAAATGCGTTTGAGATTTGAAATGAAAAATAAAATAGAACTAATTGGTTTGCAGTACGTTTATGGAAACATAGAGCCGGATTCTTAAGCTCATACTTACTGGGATACTCCTTACTTACTTTAGTTGTCACAGAAATCATACCAGGAGTTATACCAGGGACTCCAAAACTTCTTGAAGCACAGCAAATACTTGACTCAGGTGAAAAGCAAATCTTTGCGCCGGACATCACAAGCTAATTCTCACAGCAAAATAAAATAAGGATCTTCACTTCGGACATCATCCAATTATAATTGCACAGTAAAAAATGGATCCTTTTTGTATCAATGACCAAATCAATGGCACTTATTGCATAGGTAAGGCTGCGGAATCAGCCCCACAAATAGTAATGCAGCATAAATAGCGGCACTCAATGCAAGGCTGACATGATAGCAATGAAATACTATATGCTTGCTTTATTACAACATTTCAGAAGTCTAGAGATGGTGCTTATATGAATGTAGTTAACTAGATGCAATGCAATTTAGAATTGAAAAAATCTCATGAAACTGTTTTCAATAAGAATGTAGTAATGTTTATAAAGTTTTTTCTTTAAAAAGCACCAAATCAGGTTTTCTATGTATTTGTAATTTTCCATGGTAAACTCTCTGGATGAAATAACTGTTTTCTCTAGATTTCATTCTACTGGGAATGCTGTAGTATTATAGGAGGCATTATATCAGAAGTAATGTCAGCATCTAAGAAAAGGAAAAGAGCTTTAATCATAGATTTCCTTTTTCGTTCTGCTGAAAATGTCTAACAAGTAAATAGGCCTAATCAGAGCAATAACATTTCCAGCAGTGGGAGTGCTAGCGGAATTAAGAATAGATGGATCGTCAGAGAGATGTAATGATGTTCAGTGGGATAGACATCTCCCAAGGCTTTATCAGCAATACTATAAGCATGCAAATGGTAGAGACTGGTTGATTTAATAAAATGTTGCCATAGCACTAATCTGAATGCAAAACTCATATTTATAAAGAAATGTTCTCTTTAAATGTTTTACTGGAAAATATAATTTACTATATACAGGTTCAAGATTAAAATGAAAAGTTTAAAAAATCATAAAAGAAACTATTTCTGAGCTTCAGTCACTTAATAATGGGATGAATCCAGAGGGTCAGGCTCCATTTTCAATTGTCCTGCTCAGCTTAATTTTGAATTCCTGAGAACCCATGGGCAGTGGTGAACATGCCCTTTTGGGGAGGCTAGCTCCCAGCCCCTCCCGCTCTGCCTGAGGTCCCACCTCTTCTGTGCCCCCATCTGAGCCTGGAGCACACCGCCCCCCATGCGCCCAAGTGATGGGCAGGCAGTACCGCCAAAGCATCCCCAACCCCAGCATGCTCTCAGCTCTGGGAGGACGGGTGGTGGCATGGTCTTGCACGCCGTCCCCCCAGCCTGCCTGCCCCAGCCTCTTGGCCACAGAATGGAGCAACGCTAGGCTGTTTGGAGAGGCATTGCCTCCCCCTGCCTACCATACCTACCTCCCACGTGAGAACCTCCTGAGAAGCATAAGGCTGGCCAGAAAATAATCATTCCGTTTTGCAGATAATTTTGAGGTTTCAAAATTCATTTTTGTTCTCAAGTGGAATGAATATGAAAATTTTTGTGGTGGGAAAAACGGAGAGCGAGACCTACCTACCGGTAGAGTAGCCAATGGCTCAATGGTTAGGGTATGCATCTTGGAAGTGGGAGACCAGGTTGAAGTCCCAGTGCTAAATCAGGCAGAGCAGCCATCTGGTCTACCACCTCTCAGGTGAGTGGCCTGGGCTATTGGCTCTACTGGGGCAGGTCTTGCTCTAAATTCCATTCTGATCCTGTGAAATGTTCCTCATGAAATTTTCTAAACTGATGCATCTCCATGAAACATTTTTGTTGGAAAAATGATTTGTTGAAAATTGTTTGGCCAGCTCTAGTGCTGAGCACCCTTAATTACTATTAATGTTAGAGCAGAACCCAAAATGTGCCCGGATATTTTCAAAAACAGAGGAAAATAAAGACTGTGCCCTGCAGATTGTACTATCCAAGATCTGATCCAGCAAAGATTTACACATGATTCACTATACACATGAGCAGTTCTATTGAAGTCAGTGGGATAGCTCACATGCATTAAAATCATGCAAATGCAAGTCTTTGCAGGACTGGAACTACTTCACAGCTGTGGTCATTGTCACCTCCCACACAAGGTTTTTGGTTGGTAGATCCATATGGCTTTTGGTGTCATTGCATATACTTCTAAGCCTCTCTAGCCTTGTCTCTTAGCTCCTCTCCAAGGAGGACACCATTGCAATGCAGTGTTTGGCAGTCTGCATGAATCTTTCTGTATGGTCTCACTATAACATGGCCCCTTCCCAAGCAAATAAATGTTCCTATTTCCTGCATTTGGGGATTGGCATGCCTGTGGGGGAATGGCAATGACAGGGAGATAGTATTGAGCCCTAAGTGCGGAGTATTTAGAAAAGCAAAGACAACTGTGAGTATACAAAGAGGCAAAGGCCATGGCCAGGGAGATAGGGCACTTGAGGGGAGCCGAGTCCTATTCCTAGCTTTGCTACTGACCTGCTGAGTAACCTTGGCCAAGTCACTTTGTAACACTGACTCTGGTCAGTGGCGGCTGGGGTCTCTTGAGCTTAGTGCATGAGCCTTTACCGCATGAGCTAAAAGACATCTCTTTCATAACCACTGTAGCAGACTCGTCAATCTCTGCGTGGCCTAACCACCACTAGGAGGGGACAGAGTGCCACACCGAGCAGGCAAGGGTTACAACTTCATGTAGTGTTTCAGTTCCCCCACGTGTAGCATAGGGATGATGATGATATTGACCTCCTCTGTAAAGTGCTTTGAGGTCTATGAATGAAACTTGCAAGTTTTATTAAAGAGCTAAAAGATGCCCTTGATGTGTTCATCGGCACACGATGAGCAAACAAACATTCAGTCTGAATGACCTTCTATTTTAAGTTAAGAGAACAAAAAATCTGGAAAGAACTGAAGTAAGGTCTCCATTTGAGTGCACACCCTGTGTCTCTTCCGACAGTGCACTGAACTTGGAGAACAAGATGGCTGCCAAACTCCGCCCACAGTGAGTGTGTTTAAGAATTTAAAGGTGCAATGAAGAGGAAACAAAAAGCATCACACTTTCATACCTGCCTTCATATTTTTGTTCCCAATAATTAATTTAAAAAATAATCTTCAGAGTTCATGATGCAGGATGCCAGATTCCCAATATTCAGAGTAATGCAGGTGGTCAAGCAGGAATAGCTTCGAAGAAAAACTGATCAATTCAGGATGAAGGAAACAAGGTGCTTGAATACATTTGTAAATAAATGAGCCCGCTTCGCTCTGCTGCTATTCTTGGGGCCCTATTATTCGTTGTTTGTGACAACTGCCATTAGCTCCTGAAAACGTTCATGAATCCTGACTGATTCATGATTCCTTGCCTGGGAGATTATTCATCAAACAATTCAGACCCGAACTGCATTATTTGTTGTTCATTAAATCAGTGTTTACTATTTATCATTTGTTAGTCTCCTGTTTAAAAAGTTTTCAGCATCCAATCAGGAAGCATACATATATTGTCACGTAACTTGGGACCAATTATGAATACAATAAATAGCAAGTAGTCAAAGGGAAGGGTTTCAAACACTGAAAAGAGTTTGTCCAAATTTGGTGAATACCTACTTTCAGTACATATGTAATACATAAAAATCAGTACTTGTTTATAAACAATTCACAAACGGAAACTAGGGCTAAATTCCTAGTGAATATAAATCCATCCAGTTCCAGTCAATACTTTTATGCAACATGTATCTTGTTTGCCTTAATAGAAGACACTGCTCATGTTAGAGGTAGCTTAAAAGAAATACAAGTTTGTATACAAAAGCTACTCAGAGTTGGAAGAAAACAACCATGTTGGGCTACCTATTTCTTTCAACATAAAATAATGAAACTTAGTAGTTGCAAGGATCAATTATTCTTGTTTCATGGATAAAAGCAAGCTGCCTGGCAGGAGTTTGTTTTGTTCCTTTTAATTATGTAGACTTATACATTGTTAAACAATGGATCTGAGAAGAAATGTGTGAAATATAAGATTTATAGGGGAGATCTCCAAATACAGAATTAAAATGTTTCTGGGCTGCAATGTTGTTACACCTCAACCAGAAAAGGAGTACTTGTGGCACCTTAGAGACTAACAAATTTATTAGAGCATAAGCTTTCGTGAGCTACAGCTCACTTCATCGGATGCATTCCGATGAAGTGAGCTGTAGCTCACGAAAGCTTATGCTCTAATAAATTTGTTAGTCTCTAAGGTGCCACAAGTACTCCTTTTCTGTTTGCGAATACAGACTAACACGGCTGCTACTCTGAAACACCTCAACCAGAATTCCTGATTTAGTCTTATCTTCAGATAAATTAGACTTTGCATGCAAGAGCAATGTGGAAAGTAGAAAAAGAAAATTAGAAGACAGTAAGAAGAAAATGGAGGAGTTTCTATACTTTTCCTATTCCTAGGTCTATCTAATTAGCTTAGTGGTTCCCAAACTTTTTCATGCTGCAACCCCCTTTGGGCTCGTCTCTGTTAATGGGACATGCAAGGGTCTCAGAGGTGGGGTAGTTGAAAATTGTGTGTGTGTGTGTGTGTGTGTGTGTGTGTGTGTGTGTGTGTGTGGAGGGAGAGGGTGGGTGGGTGTCAGGTGCTACTCTCTGGGGGTTGAGAGACTCATGGAGGCAGGTTGATTGCTGCCTCTGGAGGGTGGGTGGCTTGAGAAGGGGGAGAGTTGCAGAGCAAGCCCACCCCACTCTCACTCTGCAGCATGGGGTCACATTGCAATGCCGCTCAGGTTTGGCCAGGCCAAATTTGACGGAGTGGTATTTGTGACTCCATGCATCAGGAGGCCAGGTTACAAAGCAGGGAGCCAAGCCCAGCCAGTCCCCTGGGACAGAAGTTGCTTCCACCAAGACAGGGTTCCCTTCCCCAGCCCCGTTTTCTCAACATCTTGTGAAACCCACCTTCCCCTGATACCATAGTGGTCACAACCCACAGTCCAGGAAACACTGAATTAGGTCATCAATTCCAGTCACTTTAGGTCTCATTCTCAGAGATACCAAGTGCTTGCAACTTCCACTGAATTCAGTGTTATTTCCAGGTGCTCAGGCTCTTAGAGCCAAAAAGTGATATGGATTTTCCTCATGCAACCCAAAATTCAAGCTCACTAATAAATTTCTGATCACTTACACTGTGTGAGATTGACAAATAAATTAAACCACAACTAAAAATCTTCCAGTGACACTCCTAGAGGGACAAACTAGGGTCTTTCAAAAAAAAAATACCATCAAGCAATCACTGAGATTTAGAATGCATGCCATATTTACAAATCTGGTATTTAAAATGTATTTTTCAGGCAGAGTCTTTCTCTGCATTTTCAGAAGGGGGGATGGATCCCATGGTGGGATTCATTAATGAAAAGGTCTCATTGGCTTTACTAGAAGCAGACACTAGATTTAGTTTTATTATGATTAAGTGGAGAAACAGCAGATCCTGTTTGAGGGTAGGTTCATGAAGCCACAGATCCAGATGCAGGTCATCTACCACTCAAAATTCAGGGGCCCTTTGGGATTAGCAAGATGGATGGAGCAACTCATGCGATCTTACGCTGTCCCCTTTCAGCGCATAAGCAGCTTCGTAGAGAGGGCGACAGATGAGTTGGCAGTCAGAGTCAGAGAGACTAGAAGCAGAGGTTAGAGAAAATAGCAGTGTTACATGATGTGAGATGGCAGCAAAATGAGCCAATACAATTTGGGGGGTAGGTATGCAGACAGAACTGGCCTTAGAGCAAGCTGGAAAATGGAAATCCTTTCCTGTGGAAAAATGTCATCTGTGTTTTTGGGTTGGTTTGTTGGTTTTTTGATCCCCTAACTGGGATGAAAAGTGAAAACTGTGAAGTTTTTCATGGGAAGGAGGGAACCTGGGGAGCCAGCCAGCCGGGGAGCCAGCCAGCAAGGGAGGCTGAAATCCCTGGGAGCACAGTTTATGCAGCAGTTCACCTGGTAGATTGCCACTGAGCCTGGGAGATCATGGAACCTCAGACCCTGAGAGCTTGGCAAGTCCCAGCTCCTCAGAGGCCCAGCAGCTCACCAGAAGAGCATGTCATAGGACTGTGGTAGCAGTCCCTCTTTGTAAGGCTATAAGTACTTCAGGAGGCCAGGAGGAAGTGTGAAGACACTGCGCCTCCCTGTAACTTCCCATGCCCTCTGTGGGGTCCTCACTGGGGTGCTGGAAATAGAGGTGCTGTGTGTGCAGCAGCACTTCATGGCTTGAAGTAACAATAGCAACTGACCACGCCATAGACAGGATTTACACTTTCATTGGATGGCTTTCAGCCATCTTCCACATAGTCTGTAAACATTTTTCCAATTGCCCCTTCAATCTTCAGACACCCAGGGATTTAGTGGGTATCTTTCACTATCTATCAGATGAGGGGTGGGGCAAATACCTGCAGTAACGGAATTACATGGCAGCAATTCTGAAAGCAGGGATACTGGGTTTAATGGTGACCATCTCTAAGTAGTTGACATTTCCCACAGCCAGGGAGATCTGACACAGAATTAGGAGACTGGAGTGGAAAGTTAAAAAAATATCCTTACAGGATGTAAAATATTCCTGAAAGGGAAATTACTTTCAGTATATATGGTAAAATGAAACTGCATACAGAGGGTACAATTTAAAGCAGAATAAAAGATAATGCACATTAATTATAAAATAATTTCATTTATGTCACTGAACAAACTTCACATGATGCTTTTTAGTGTTATAACCTTTAAGTATGAAAACACTTTACCTTTGAGATTAGTTTAATTGTGCAGAAGGGGGGAAAAATGCTACCGGGATAAATTTTTGTTACAGTAGCTGGAGTGATAGGATATTTTATATTCTGCATGTACAATACATTCAGTTTAAATTCAAATTACATAAAAGGCACTAAAAAGTCCTATTAATGTCATGTATTTTAATTATCATTTTACTGACTCACACTGGCAATAATATTTTAATAATTCAGTAGGTGTCAATTCAATAATTCAGTTTTAAATCTCTGACAGCTGGTTGAGATTTTAATAGAATCTAGCAATTTAGTCAATATATGAGACCTGAGATAAGAAAATTAAGATTACCCTAAATCAGATATAAAATTAGAGATGCTATAACTTCTGATGGGTCATGACCTCAGTACCTAAGGATTATCATTTCCCTGTGAAATCAGATGAACAGATAATGAGGAAATTACCTGGTGAACTTTGCAATGATAAACAAACAGTGCTCCTAGTGGACAGGCAGAGTGAACCATTTCCAGTATCTGGAGAACATGGTGCAGTTTGTCTTTACACTCAATATTAACTGTTTAAATCTGCATATATTGGTATAAATAAGAGGGACTAAAATGAAATGTACTTTTTCAAAAGGCATGCATATTTAACTGGTACAAATAGAAGTAAAATAAATGTACTTACAACAGGCTACTCTTCACAAGCAAACCAAGCAATTGTAAGATTTATATATTGAATTTAGTAATTGTCTCCTCAATAATGATCTCTCTTTGAGGTAAGATACATTTTGAATTTTCTTAGCCTTTGTTAGGGTTCCTTCCCCACTCTGAACTCTAGGGTACAGATGTGGGGACCCGCATGAAGGACCCCCTAAGCTTATTCTTACCAGCTTAGGTTAAAAACTTCCTCAAGGTACAAACTTAGCCTTGTCCTTGAACCCCGTGCTGTCACCACCAAGCGGGTTAAACAAAGAACAGGGAAAGAGCCCACTAGGAGACGTCTTCCCCCAAAATATCCCCCCAAGCCTTACACCCCCTTTCCTGGGGAAGGCTTGATAATAATCCTCACTAATTTGTACAGGTGAACACAGACCCAAACCCTTGGATCTTAAGAACAATGAAAAAACAATCAGGTTCTTAAAAGAAGAATTTTAATTAAAGAAAAGGTAAAAGAATCACCTCTGTAAAATCAAAATACTTTACAGGGTATTCAGATTTAAAACACAGAGGATCCTCCTCTGGGCAAAACCTTAAAATTACAGAAAACAGGAATAAACCTCCCTCTTAACACAGGGAAAATTCATATAAAACAAAAGATAAACTAATCTGCCTTGTCTGGCTTACCTATACTGGATGCAATATTGGAGACTTGGATTAGGATGGGTTGGAGAAGATGGATTTCTGTCTGGCCTCTCTCAGTCCCAAGAGAGAACAACCACATAAACAAAGAGCGCAAACAAAAGCCTTTCTCCCCCCAAGATTTGAAAGTATCTTGTTCCCTTATTGGTCCTTTGGGTCAGGTGCCAGCCAGGTTAGCTGAGCTTCTTAACCCTTTACAGATAACAGGATGTTGCCTTTGGCCAGGAGGGATTTTATAGCGCTGTATACAGAAAGGTGGTTATCATTCCCTTTATATTTATGACAGCCTCAATAAATCTACTGTTTTACTGTAAGAGAAAAATAATACAGGCTTGGAAAGATTTGAATGGCTTTGCACAGTGCCTCATGCATAGGGCAAACTTTTTGGATCTATCTTATGTATTTTTATGGCCTCTATCACCATAGTATCTGAGTACTTCACAGTCTTTAATGTATTTATGTTCACAACAACCTGGCAAGTCTGATTTGCTTTTCTTTTGCACTGGTATAAATCAAGAGCAGTGGACAAACTGAAATCAGTGGATTCAATTCTGATCTCACTCTGGTGTAATCCATGTCAGTGAGTTACACTACAGTAAAATGGTATGAGTGAGAGGAGAATGAAGGTTTTGAGACTCTGCATTGTACTATATATTTGCTATGGTTTCACAAAGTGTTGTTAGAAATAATCTGTAGTTATTACTTTATTGCTATTCATGTTGAAAGAGTATATGCCAATAGTTTGGTGGTTTCTGTGGGGATATGTGTACTGTTTATTTAAATCTGTAGCAGTCCTTCACCATTGATGCATGCCAGTTTCTGCATAGTCACCTAAATCTGTTACACTTGTTCAGAGTAACATGGTGTTTTGTTTTGTTTTTGCAGGAACTCAAGTTAAACTATCCTCCAGTGAGGCAGTAACACATTCAGGTGACCATGATGACACTTGCTGTCTGGTTCACTCAACTGTAAAGTTACTGAAGAGAAGAAAGAAATTCATTACTTACTCATTTCTCTTAACATTATATAAAATCAGGCTGTAATTTGTGTCATCTTAAATTAAGAGCAGATAAGGCATGGTGTGTTGTAACTTTGTTTAGCAAAGGGCGATATGTGCAACGCTTCCAATACAGAGAGAAACATCTCTGTATTCACATGTTCAAAGAACTTGCGTTTATGCCTTACAAACAGACTCACAAACACAGATTGGCCAAAACAGAAGTGATTTCTTTGGACCACCTCAAACTTTGGCAGAGGCTGGTGATCGGGGTAAAATGTGATCTGGATCTGAACCTTAATCAGCTTTGGTTTTACAAAAAAGAATCCAGCTGACTAGGGATGGCAAAATATAGCCCAAAAGGCCACATATACTTGCTTTTTCCAATTTCATGCCAGTGTAAGTCCATTGATTTCAGTAGATTTACTGTGGAGTCAAATTGGAATAGTCCAGTGGTGAAACATGCCCAAAATCCATACTTTGGGTATGTCTACACTACGAAATTGGGTCGAAATTATATTAGTCAGTTTGTAGAAAGCGTCTTTATACAGTCGAGTGTGTGTCTCCCCACACAAATGCTCTAAGTGCATGTAGTCAGTGGAGTGTGTCCACAGTATTGAGGCAACCGTCGACTTCCGGAGCTTTGCACTGTGGGTAGCTATCGATAGTCTCCATCGCCCATTTGAATTCCGGATAGAAATACCAGTGCCTGATGGGGCTAAAACATTGTCGCAGGTGGTTTTGGGTACATATTGTCAGGCCCCCGTTCCCTCCCTCCCTCCATAAAAGCAAGGGCAGACAATGGTTTTGTGCCTTTTTCTTGAGTTACCTGTGCAGACGCCATACCACGGCAAGCATGGAGCCCGCTCAGCTAACCGTCACCGTATGTCTCCTGGGTGCTGGCAGACATGGTACTGCATTGCTACACAGCAGCAGTTTATTGCCTTTTGGCAGCAGACAGTGCAGTATGACTGATAGCTGTCGTCAACGTAGTCCTGGGTGCTCTTTTAACTGGGCGCCTGGGCAAACATGGGAGTGACTCGGCCAGGTCACTTCCCTTGTTTCGTCTCATGGCGATTGAGTCCTACCGGCAGTGCACTGTCTTTTAATCTGCAGCCAGCAGAAGATGATGGCCAGCAGTCATACTGCACCATCTTCTGCCGAGCACCCAGGAGATGACGATGGCTAGCAGTCATACTGCACAGTCTGCTGCCAGCAAGATGTATAAAGATAGATGAAGTGGCTCAAAACAAGAAATAGACCAGATTTGTTTTGTATTCATTTTCTCCTCTCTCCCTCACTCCCTCCCTCTGTGAAATCAACGGCCTGCTAAACCCAGTTTTGAGTTCTATCCCTGAGGTGGCCATTCAGTTTCTCGCAAAGCCACCCCCTTTGTTGATTTTAATTCCCTGTAAGTCAACCCTGTAAGCCATGTCATCAGTTGCCCCTCCCTCCATCAGGGCAACAGCAGACAATCATTCAGCGCCTTTTTTTCTGTGCAGACGTCATACCACGGCAAACATGGAGCCCGCTCAGATCACTTTTGCAATTAGGAGCACATTAAACACCACACACATTATCCAGCAGTATATGCAGCACCAGAACCTGACAAAGCGAAACAGGGCGAGTTGGCGACATCAGCGCGATTATGAGAGTGATGAAGACATGGACACAGACTTCCCTCAAAGCACATGCCCTGGCAATGTGGGCATCATGGTGCTAATGCGGTGCAGGCTCATGTGGTGGAACACCAATTCTGGGCCTGGGAAACAACCACAGACTGGTGGGACCACATAGTGTTGCAGGTCTGGGACGATTCCCAGTGGCTGCGAAACTTTCACATGCATAAGGACACTTTCATGGAACTTTGTGACATGCTTTCCCCTGCCTTGAGGCACAAGAATACCAAGATGAGAGCAGCCCTCACAGTTGAGAAACGAGTGGCAATAGCCCTGTGGAAGCTTGCAACGCCAGACAGCTACCAGTCAGTCAGGAATCAATTTGGAGTGGGCAAATCTACTGTGGGGGCTGCTGTGATGCAAGTAGCCAACGCAATCAAAGATATGCTGATATCAAGGGTAGTGACCCTGGGAAACGTGCAGATCATAGTGGATGGCTTTGCTGCAATGGGATTCCCTAACTGTGGTGGGGTCACAGACGGAACCCATATCCCTATCTTGGCACCGGAGCTCAAAGCCAGCGAGTACATAAACTGCAAGGGGTACTTTTCAATAGTGCTGCAAGCACTGGTGGATCACAAGGGACGTTTCACCAACATCAACGTGGGATGGCCGGGAAAGGTACATGACTCTCGCCTCTTCAGGAACTCTTGTCTGTTTCAAAAGCTGCAGGAAGGGACTTTATTCCCGGACCAGAAAATAACCATTGGGGATGTTGAAATGCCTATAATTATTCTTGGGGACCTAGCCTACCCTTAATGCCACGGCTCATGAAGCCATACATAGACAGCCTGGAGAGTAGTCAGAAGCTGTTCAAGTACAGGCTGAGCAAGTGCAGAATAGTGGTAGAATGTGTATTTGAATGTTTAAAAGCACGCTGGCGCAGTTTACTGACTCGGTTAGACCTCAGCGAAACCAATATTCCCACTCTTATTACTGCTTGCTGTGCGCTCCACAATATCTGTGAGAGTAAGAGGGAGATTGAGGCAAATCACCTGGCTGTTGGTTACGCACAGCCAACATCAGGGCGGTTAGAATAGCATAGGAGGGTGCGGTGCACATCAGAGAAGCTTTGAAAACCAGTTTCATGACGGGCCAGGCTACGGTGTGAAGGTTCTGTTTGTTTCTCCTTGATGAAACCCCCTGCCCCTTGGTTCACTCTACTTCCCTGTAAGCTAACCACCCTCCCCACCTCTCTTTGATCACCACTTGCAGAGGCAATACATTCATGCATTCTTTATTAATTCATCACACAAATAGAGGGATAATTACGAAGGTAGCCCAGGAGGGGTGGTGGAGGAGGGAAGGACAAGGCCATACAGCACTTTAAAAGTTTAAAACTTTAAAACTTATTGAATGCCAGCCTTCTGTTACTTGGGCAATCCTCTGGGGTGGAGTGGCTGGGTGGCCGGAGGCCCCTCACTGAGTTCTTGGGCATCTGGGTGAGGAGGCTATGGAACTTGGGGAGGAGGGTGGTTACACAGGGGCTGTAGCAGCAGTCTGTGCTCCTGCTGCCTTTCCTGCAGCTCAACCATACGCTGGAGCATATTAGTTTGATCCTCCAACAGCCTCAGCATTGAATCCTGCCTCCTCTCATCACGCTGCCGCCACCTTTCCGCTTCAGCCCTCTCTTCAGCCCGCCACTTACTCTCTTCTGCCCACCACCTCTCCTCCTGGTCATTTTGTGCTTTCCTGCACTCTGACATTGTCTGCCTTGATGCATTCGTCTGTGCTCTGTTAGTGTGGGAGGACATCATGAGCTCAGAGAACATTTCATTGTGAGTGCATTTTTTTCCGCCTTCTAATCTTTTGCTAGCCTCTGGGAAGGAGAAGATCCTTGAAACACATGCAGCTGGTGGAGAGAAAAAAAGGGACAGTGATATTTTAAAAAGACTCATTTTATAGAACAATGGGTACACTTTCTTTCATGGTAAACCTTGCTGTTAACATTACATACATAGCACATGTGCTTTCATTACAAGGTCGCATTTTGCCTCCCCCCACCGCATGGCTAACAGCGGGGAACTTTTCTGTTCAGCCATAGGCAAACAGCCCAGCAGAAACAGGCACCTCTGAATGTTCCCTTAAGAAAAGCACCCTATTTCAACCAGGTGACCATGAATGATATCACTCTCCTGAGGATAACACAGAGAGATAAAGAACGGATGTTGTTTGAACGCCAGCAAACATGCACTGCAATACTTTGTTCTACAATGATTCGCGAGTACATGCTACTGGCCTGGAGTGGTAAAGTGTCCTACCATGGTGGATGGAATAAGGCTGCCCTCCCCAGAAACCTTTTCCAAAGGCTTTGGGAGTATATCTAGGAGAGCCATGAATGCCAGAGCAAATTAATCATTAAACATGCTGGCTTTTAAACCTTGTATAGTATTTTAAAAGGTACACTCACCAGAGGTCCCTTCTCCGCCTGGCGGGTCTGGGAGGCAGCCTTGGGTGGGCTCAGGGGGCACTGGCTCCAGGTCCAGGGTGGGAAACAGTTCCTGGCTGTTGGGAAAACTGGTTTCTCTGCTTGTTTGCTGTGAGCTATCTACAACCTCATCATCATCTTCCTCGTCCCCAAAACCTGCTTCCATGTTGCCTCCATCTCCATTGAAGGAGTCAAACAACATGGCTGGGGTAGTGGTGGCTGAACCCCCTAAAATGGCATGCAGCTCATCATAGAAGCGGCATGTTTAGGGCTCCGACCCTGAGTGGACGTTCGCCTCTCTGGTTTTCTGGTAGGCTTGCCTCAGCTCCTTAAGTTTCATGCGGCACTGCTTCGGGTTCCTGTTATGGCCTCTGTCCTTCATGCCCTCTGAGATTTTCACAAATGTTTTGGCATTTTGAAAACTGGAACGTAGTTCTGATAGCACGGATTCCTCTCCCCATACAGTGATCAGATCCCGTACTTTCCGTTCGGTCCATGCTGGAGCTCTTTTGCGATTCTGGGACTCCATCATGGTCACCTCTGCTGATGAGCTCTGCATGGTCACCTGCAGCTTGCCACACTGGCCAAACAGGAAATTGAAATTCAAAAGTTTGTGGGCCTTTTCCTGTCTACCTGGTCAGTGCATCTGAGTTGAGAGTGCTGTCCAGAGCGGTCACAATGGAGCACTCTGGGATAGCTCCCAGAGGCCAATACCGTCTAATTGCATCCACAGTACCCCAAATTCGACCCAGCAAAACTGATTTCAGCGCTAATCCCCTTGTCAGGGGTGGAGTAAGGAAATCAATTTTAAGAGCCCTTCAAGTCGAAAAAAAGGGCTTCGCCATGTGGATGGGTGCAGGTTTAAATGGATTTAATGCTGCTAAATTCGACCTCAACGCCTAGTGTACACCAGGGCTTTGAGGCTAAATTCTTATCTGTTATATACAGATGTAAATCAGGAATAACTCCACATAAATCAATGGAGTTACACTCTGTGAAACTGGTGTTATAAATCAGAATCAGGCCCTTGCTGCTTATTTTGGATTAATCCAACTGAGCCTTCTGAGTTTCCATGGCCCCAATTCAACAGTTCATACTTCGTCCAGTGATATGCTTAAGTGACAGACTTAACTATAGGCATGTACTTAACACCTATTGATGTCAATGGGACTTCCGAGTACATGCCTAATGCTCTGCTGAACTGAGGGCCCCCAACAAGTAGAGTAGTAAAAGTCAAGGGCTGAAGTCATTGCTGAACGGGACCCAAAGAGCCTACTTGAAAAAATGAGATACTTATAGGCATCTGTTTTCAAATTTCAAATCCTCTGCCTCTTTCATCCATCCTGTGGTGAGTACCTACAACTCCAAAAGGCAGGTGGACTGGTGCCATGTGGGAGTACATTGAGAAGAATCCATGCAGGGGGCTCTACACCCAAGGATCTCAAAGCACTTTATAAAGTATCATAGCAATGTAGGACTGGAAGGGACCTCCATAGGTCATCTAGTACAGTTCCCTGCACTGAGGCAGGACTAAGGATTATCTAGACCATCCCTGACAGGTGTTTCTCTAACCTTTAGAGAACCTTCTCTAACCTCTAAAGGTTCTTTAAAACCTTTAATGATGGAGATTACACTATCTCCCTAGGTAATTGTTTAACTATAGTGAACATAGGTAAGTGTTTAACTATAGTGAAAGTTAAGTAATTGCTGCAATTTAAGCCTATTACTACTTGTCCTACTCTCAGTGGATAAGGAGAACAATTTATCGCCCCCCTCTTCATAACAAACTTTTACATACTTAAACTTATCGTGTTCCCTCCCCTCCACCCCCCAGTAGTGTTCCCTCTAATATTTCCCACCCATGTGCAGAATGAAATTTGTTATGTGCACCAATATGGAGGTGATGCATGGCAGGGATGAGGCTGAACAGTTCGGAGAGTGGGAGGGGGCTCAGGACTGGGGCAGAGGGTTGGGGTGCAGAGGGGTGAGGGTTCCTGATGGGAGTGTGGGCTCTGGGATGGAGCCTGGGATGAGGGGCTCAGCAGGGTCTTGCTTGTGGGGGGTGAGGGCTCCAGCTGGGGGTGCAGGCTCTGGGGTGGGGCTGGGGATGAGGGGTTTGGGGTGCAGACTGCTGCGGGGTTGTGATGGGGAGAGAGAATTTCCCCCAGCCCTCTCTCCCTGCAGCAGCACCTGGGCTGGTGGGGAGGGGCACCTCCCCCACGGCCACGGTAGGTCTTGGCCAAGCTGGGTTGAGGCCGGGGGAGGGGTGCCTCTCCCATGTCTGCGGTAGGTCCATGGCTAGGCTGGGTTGGGTCCAGGGCTGCAGGAGAGGAATTTCTCCCCGCTGCAGCCCTCAGTGCCAGCATGGTGGTAAATAGGCTACTGAGCAGCCGTGAAGCTTAGAGGGAACTTAGCCCCCCCAGTCTTCTCTTCTCCAGACTTAACAAACCCAATTTTTTCAATCTTTCCTTGTAGGTTATGTTTTCTCAACCATCAGTCACTCTTGTTGCTCTCCTCTGGACTTACTCCAATTTCTCCACATCTTTCCCAGAGTCTGGTGCCCAATTGTGGCCTGATCAGTGCTGAGTAGGGTGGAAGACTTACTTCTCCTGTCATACTTACAACATTCCTACTGATACATCCCAGAATGATGTTCCCTTTCTTTGCTACAGTATTATATTGTTGACTCCATATTTAGTTTGTGATCTGTTGTAAACCCCAAATCCTTGTATGCAGTATCCTTTGCTAGCCAGTCATTTCCCATTTTGTATATATGCAATTAATTATTCCTTCCTAAATGTAGTACTTTGCATTTGTCCTTATTGAATTTCATCCTGTTTGTCAAGATCATTTTGAAGCCTAATCCTTTCCTCCAAAGTGCTTGCAATTTCTCCCAGCTTGGTACTGTCCACAAATTTTAGAAGTGTACTCTCTATGCCATTATCCAAACTATTTATGAAGATATTGAATAGACCTGGATCCAGGACAGATCCTTGTGAGACTTCACTCTATATGCCCTTTCAGCTCAATTGTGAATCACTGATAACTTATCTATGGTTTTCCAACCAGTTGTGTACCCACCTTATAGCAGGTTCATCTATGATATATTTCTCTAGTTTGCTTATGAGATGGTAATGTGAAACAGTATCAAAAGCCTTACTAAAGGTGAGATATGTCACATCTACTGCTTCCTCCTATCCAGAGGACTTGTTAGTCCATCAAAGAAGGATATTGGGCTGGTTTGGCATGATTTGTTCTTGACAAAAACATGTTGAGTGTTACTTATTAACTTATTTTCTTCTAAGTGCTTAAAAATTGATGGTTTGTTTTGTTTGTTTATTTGCTCCATTATTTTCCTGGATACCAAAATTAAGCTGTCTGATCTATAATTCTCTGGGTTATCCTTATTCCCTTTTTTTAATAGATCAGTACTGGATTTTCCCCTTTCCAGTCCTCTTGGATCTCTCCCATCCTCCATGAATTCTCAAAGACAATCGCTAATGGCTCAGAGATCTCTTCTGCCATTCCTTAAGTATGCTAGGTTGTATTTCATCAGGTCCTGGCGATTTGAAGACATCTAACTCATCTAAGTAATTCTTAACTTGCTCTTTTCCTAGTTTAGCCTCAACTTCTACCCTATTAATATTGATATTTGCTATGTTAGTTGTAGAATGTAAGCATTATTATCCCCATTTCACAGATTAGGAAACAGAAGTACTGAGTGAAACACCCTATAGGAGAACACCAAGCAAATAGGGAAAATGGGACTATAACCCTGAGTCTTGACCCTTTGTCCTCTTCCTGACTCCTAGATCACACTTCCTCCCTTCATGCTTTTAGTATACTGATGAAGTTGTTTCCCACTAAGGAACCACTGTCAAAAGAGGACCTAGTTTTTAAACATTCTGCTCCTTTTAACTCATCCCTCCACCCTGGCTTGGAAGACACATCCTGTCGCTCTCCATCCTGCAAAATATTTTGGATTTCTTAGACAGCTCATTTAAAAAGCACTTGCAGCAACATTAGAAAGACTCTATCTAACTGAAAAGATATAAACACAAAATTTCCTTACTTGTCTTACTAACACTTGAGGTTATTTAAATAAAAAAGTAAAATCTAATACTACTTTACATTAATGTTGTCTGTTTTTTGCACTTCTTAATTCTAATTCAGAGTTAAATGCTTAATTCGGGATGGACAATGGAAAACCTTCCAGTTATGTTACTATTAGTCATTTTCTTGTCTCTTTTACTTACAGCTCTCATGCTGTAATATTATGCTGCAATATCTAGTTTGCAAATGCTGTAAGGCAATATTTCTATTTGAAAAAAAGAGATTTTTTTTTAATGTAATGGAAATATTTTAGTAATTTTGGATTTTTGTAAAAAAGTTTTTAAAACAACTTAGCTTTGAGTCTAAACTAAATGTGACAGCACCCCTCTGGAAACTATTTTGATGTATATATGAGCTAGAAGCTAAAATATACAGCAGCTTAGGATATTCATCTTAGCAACATTAACCTTTCCCCAGAGAGATGTTTCAGCTTGTTCCATCTGCCTACATCCATTTTATCATACTTATCCCTGTTTCTTAAATTAAATTTGGCTCTCTCATTCAGCCTTCTTTTATTATAATCCCTAAATATTTATCCCTTCAGTTCCCATGTGAAATTGCAATTTCTGTAATGTGCCCTATATCACCCTTTGGATAGAGGTGATGGCTCAGATTTATCCCAGTTAACTTTATAATTTGAAATTATACAAACTTCCCCCTGTTAGTTTCACTATTTCAGAAATAATCATCTGCGCCTCAGTGATAAACAACTGGGTGTATCCAGGGAATAAAATATATTCTTGATTTCCAGCCACTGTTACGATTCTTCCTTTATGGATTCTATGAACAAACAGGTCAACAATGGTGATAAAGAACAAGCACAACTCTCATGCATTCTTCTTCTTATCTAATAAGCATTTGTACAAATACAGTTTGCAATACTGACTTATTTATATCACTGCAGAGTAATGTATTCTGTCGACGACGTCTGTCACAAATTCAAATTGCCTCTGCGCTACAAACAGGCTAAAGAAGAACAAAGGCTTTCTCCATGAAGAGTCAAGGCCGCCACTTGACCCTTTCTGCTTTGATTAATATTAATCCGATTAAATGATAATCAGTTGTTATGGCAGAGTCTTTTTTCCTCAAACCCACTTTGGCGAAGGATAGGCTAAGTCAGGAAGAATCTGTTTTCAGTTAAGCACTCGGCCACACACAGAACCTCAATATTCCTAGCTGGGTTGCCAACCATAGAGAATTGTATAAATACTCTGAAAACCAAAACCTGGGACTATCTCTGAGTGTTACTAGAAAAATGTGGATCTCTTTAAATACAGAATGATTACCACAGAGGGCATTAACTGTCACTCCTCTAATCAACCCAGCTAGTTCTGGATGATAGCAGCGGCATGCCACCAGCCCAGCAGAGTGAATGGATTGCAGCCACAGCCATATCTTGGCCCCCCAGATGTCCAAGAGTGAAGATGGCAAACCCTAGGAAGAGTGGAGACTTTCTCCATTTGTGACTACCCAACAATCTGTCCTTTTTTTTTTTTTTTTTTTTTTTTTTTTTTTTTAAACCTTCAGTGGCACTAGGTAATCTGAGGGAGCATTTGCGTCAGTGGCTACTTTCCTTTTCCCTCACAGGTTACAATGATAGCTGTTTATGCTAGCCAAAGCTCTTCCATCCTTAGCTGTAAGTAGCAAAGTTAAGCCCCTGAAGATGGGATGGTCAAACAAAGATGTTTGGATACAGTCCTGGGGCCCAATCTTCCGCTTTACTACCCTGTGTGCAGCAGTGCTGAGGGGAGCAGTATTAGCCAGTCATGTAAAGTAACTGTGTAACGTGAATTTAAAAGAGTTAAAGCAGAAGTCCTGTCCCCATGTGCAGTGCAGAGGTGACATGTCATGTGCTGCTTCTTTATGTCAGTGGGATGCACAGTGTTAAACAGAGTGAGGCACAGTCCAGTGCGCACACAGTGGTAGGGGCAATATAGCATCATCTCTAAAGAAAGCTTTCACACCAGGTGCAGAAGTGGAAGGTGCATAACTATGGGCAGTTTTACCCTTCAACGCCGCAAAGCCTTGGACACACAGGTATGTTTTGCAAGACTTTTGATATCACAGCTATGGGCTATTAGAGGCTCTGGCCCCTTCATATCAGTGTGACTACAATATTGCTCAAAGCCGTACTTTGCCATGCTTCTGCCTCTCTGTTGCAACTCGTTTTTCTTCATGTGATGTGGGTTTTACCAAGTAAGTCCATCTCCAATCAGGATGTGCTCTAGAAACTCCCACCCTGGACTATGCAAGATCCATCACATGGGGACTTGTTTCCTTTTCAGTGTGGGGTTATGGTGTTCCTTACAGTCCGACATGGTTAGGAATGCACAGAATGCTCTCAACCGGGGTTATCTTCTATTAGGCTGTTCTCTACTGGATCCTGGACCACAGCAGTGGCATTGCAGAGGACTGAGCATTGACTGGTCTCCTCTGAAGAGACTTTTTTCAGGCCATTTTGGGTGAAGCTCTAACCCTCCTCCCCTTACTCAAATTTGGAATCTCAACTCTCCTTTTATCTCTTCCAACTGCCTCCTTGCACCTTTTTTTTTTAAACTTGTGCTGCACAACTGCCTCCAGACAACATCTTGGTGTACCTGTGCAATTTTGGGCACATTTCTAGCATTTGCACACTCTTCTGTGCAGTAGGGAGTGATCAGGCCTCTGGAATACAGAAATGGTCTTTGCAGAAATAAAGAAGGGTCTGGACCAAGAGCAAGCAATAGAAAAACAAAATGGAGGCCCTGAAATTTTAGGTGATTGGAAGAGCAGTGGAGAAGGCAGATGGAAAGAGACATGGATTTGGAAGGATACAGAAAGACAGAAGTCCCGTTTATTCAGCTTTTCTGTCTCTAGGGCAGAGTAAATAAACCATACAGTCCATTGCACATGCATGCCGTACATTTAGTTTACTGTAAGCATATAGAGCTTTGGATGTCATTCAATTAAAGAATGAAAGAGAAATAACAGTAGTACTTCTCCTCATACCAGACCAACAAAGTCAAACATTTCATTATCTATAGGCAAATGCCCACGTTTTCTTTCTTCATTGGTTTTAGTCTTTAAAAATTCATTCTCCCACATCAGAGTGACTCATAAATTGACAAAACAGAAAATGACTTGCTGCAATGTTTTAAAAGAAAAAGCAACCACCAAGAGCATGTCTGTGTATATAAAATGTATATTACTCTGACTATATGGGGATGTGAAAAAGGTGCATATTTAAAAAAATCTATTTTATTGACTTGAAGAAGTCATAATTATAAGTAGGTTCTTCAGCAACAGAATAGGTACAGGGTACTGTAATAACAAATAAAGCAATACAACAGGCATTTGAAATATTGTACTAACAAGAAAGTAATACCATATCAGCTGGCCTTGACTACTTCAAGCATTTTTCTTGTATCTGGCTAAAAATAAAATAATAAACAAAGTTATTTTAATCTATCAGACACATATCAGCATTTATAAAATATGGTCACGAAGTTAATAACTTTGGACCAAATATTCCCGCCCTGTTTGTACAAGACACCAATAACTTGCATGACTTCCTCACTGTCCTCTAAAGTCCCCTATCCTAAATCGACAATGGAAATTGGTGGAATTCCAGACAGCATGGCTCCCTTTCAGCTGAGCGGCAGGGGCATTCCAGATCACTAGGATTCTGTATGGCTGCTCTTCTGCCTTTGTTGAATCCCCTGAGAACTCTAGAGTCCCAGGAGATCTGATGTCTTAGAGGCCATTCCACTTGAGCTTTCTTGGAGGGTGGCTAAAATTACAAACCACACCTGTACGATGAAAGAATTAAGAGGAAACTCCATGATGACAAACTCCCCTGTTCTAATCCCCCATTTGGGTTATTCCATCAGTAAGGCAAGGGGTTCTTTAATCATAAATTATGATCTTGGCCAGCTAGTGAATAGGAAAGTCTTGAGTTTTCAAACTTTCAATAATCAAATGTCTGTGATGATTGAAATTCACAGCAGGTTGCATGTTCAATATATGCAGAGATACTGAAGTTTATGTTTTTTGAAACCTAAGTTCTTCATAAAATTAAGGTTTACCTGGCATTGTTCTTAATTGTGAACGAACACACACACACACACACACACACACACACACACACACTCTTGCAGACTGGAAATGGTTTCAGGGGCAGACCAAGAAAGTGCTACAAAGACACTCTCAAAGCCAATCTTTCAGAGTTGACCTCAGCACCTGGGAGCTATTCGTCCATGACAAGATTCGATGGCAGCAGCTCTGCCTCCTTGGACTGAGACATTTCAAGAGCTCGCAGATTGATGCCCTCAAGGAGAGATGTGTGAGGCATATAGCTAAAAGCAGCACACATTAAACTACAATTGTCTTCTCCTGGGGCACTTGCAGATGGGGCTGCAGGTCTGAAACTGGTCTTTAGTCTCCTCTCAGGACTCACAATAAGTGGCTATAGCTCATCAAACTCGATAGGAGACTCCATCACATACACATTTAATATTTACTTATCAAAACCCATTTTTGGCTTGATCATGGTGGCTGGTGAGTTTTACTCCTGTCCTTCAGTACTGTAAAAATAACTTGCAAAAGGCAGGTGACAGGCTATTTCACACCACACATTTAGTTAACAAGATACAGGGCTATCAATTTCTCAGATTTCAAAGGAGTGAGGCAGTATCCAGAAATAGGAAGACAGCACTGATTGTATTCTGAATCCTCATATTATGGTATATTCTATGCCCTAATCAGCTAAATCACAAAATAGAGCACAATAAATTTTGCTTAGCCAGAAAACAAATGGCTCGGGAAAAATCAAATGGATGTGACAAACTGATTATATTTTGATTTCCTAGTAATTATTTATCCTGTCATATAATTTAAGTGAACGAGAAGGCTCACATTCCCATTGTCCAATGGATTAGATAGGATTATATTGTAATTTTACAACTGGAGATGGACAGGAAACAATCGTCTTGTCCCATGACAATTTTCAATATTTCAAACAAAAAAAATTCCTATCCCAAACAGGGATGAAAAATTAATCTCAAAAATAATAATAATTCCAGGATGTGACAGTCCATAAGCAGCCTGTCATGAATTATAGCTGCACAGAATCTGTTCCAGTGCATGAAGATGCTCCTAAGAATTATACACTCTGTCAATAAATTTCTAATGCCATCACCGTAGTACTGAGATCATACATACATAAATGGCACCATATATTCTGGTTAAAAATAGTATAGATATTCCCTCTTTTAAGGTTGGCAGAATTGGACCCATTGTAGTGCTCCTGATTGGGATCATTTCAGTGATTGCTTTGAGGGAGTCTGAAACTAGTCATTCTGTAGCTCTACTATTAGCATCTTATGAACTCCCCAAATGGGCTTATGTAGATTTTTAGAAGTATGGACCAGCCCTGAAGGACAAGAAGCAGTTGCTCCTCATGTCTGTCTGGGGTCTGTTAGAGAGGAGTGAGCAGACCTAGATTAAAGCAACTCTATATTCCTTTGAAGTGTTGTAAAAATAAACAGTAGCAACTCATGGTAATTGGTATCAGAAGCATTGTCTGTGGATCTAGGGTCAGAAGGAAGTCATACTTCAATGACACCAGAATTGTCACCATTTCATATCCAGATTTGAAGCCTAGTTGAAAATGGTCTTGGGTATCGGTGGATATCTAATGATGCCAGTATTTTTCAATGATTTGGCCCAGAAAAGAGAGGTTTTAGATGGATCAGTATTCACGAGAGTTGAGAAATGGCTTCTTTAGCACTGGTAAAACTTTAATTTGATTCTAGGTGGTTGTCAGGTTGCTTTTCACGAGTGAGGTAATGATGATGTCAGCATTCCAGAATGAAGTATTCTTCACTGGTTTTAACCAACCAGAGAAGTGTGGGACAATTTTGCAGGAGGGGAAAAAGAATCCCATAGAATCCTCAGAACCTCAACTTGTTTCATTGTCCTAAACTCCAGGGATGGTGATACAGCTGCTTCTGCCTGTTTTGACATGTATCCATTCAGTTATTGAGACACTCAAATTCAATGGAATTCATTTGTATGTGAAATATGATGCATGCTCCATGTTTAATATTCTTCTTTGTCAACCCGGCATATGACACCCTATCAAAACCAAATGTCCCAAGCCTAATGGCACTATTTATTTTATCTGTACAATTCCAAAGCCTTGAGTTAATGATTATGTAACTCTTACTTTTGTATTATTCAGCATCAACACAACACTTTTTTTTTCAAATATCATGCTCCCAATAAACTTTTTTCCTTCTTATTTTATTTTCCCTTTTAAAAAATCTGATCTATTAACATGTAAATTACTTTCATGAGTATAGTGACATTGTCTTTGTCAGATTTTGAGGAAACCATCTGGCAGTATTAAGTTTTCTCTTAAACTGTAGTCCTAGTCTGAAAAGTGTCCCCATAAAAGAGCACTATCTTACTTAGTGATCTGCTCCCCATGTGTATTCAGAGTCCTATCTGCTAACTTTAGCCACTAAAATACAATTTCACTGCTTTTTATCCCTGTTTTCCCTGCAGAGCCATCACAGCTAAGAGGGTTTTTCTTGTGTGCCATCAACAGACTTTTTCACAAAAAGCCAAACAGGTCCATCAGTGCCAATGCGTTGATGGCAATGGATTGCATAACTGTCACTGAGAGCACAATTTAAAGGCAATAGGGTTGTGCAGGTATAATTGAAGCTCAAATCTGGTTTTGCAGAAAACCTTTTAAGACTAATGAAGATGGATGAAAAGGAAAGAATCCAGTTTGAATTTCTGATACCACAGGAAATTTCCAGGAGGGCTGAGGGACAGAATTACTTGTAAATTGAATAAATCTGAAACTGGGTCATTGAAACATAATAAATAGAGCTAGTCAAAAAACAGAATTTCCATCCTGCAGGAAATTCTGAGATTATGAAATTGTATTTAATCCTGAATTGGGACAAAAAGACAAAATCTTGGAATATTTTGCAAAACAAAATATTCTGAAATATTTTGTTTCAACCTTATTGAAATGAAATGTGTCTAAGGTTGAAACATTTTATTTCAATAAAGTTCAAATGTTTCCTTTTGGCTTATTACACAACTCATAAAAGTAAAAATGATAGTCAAAAGGAAACATTTGAACCTTATTGAAGCATTTTGATAACTAACTATCAAAAATTGGGACAAAATCAGAATGTTTCTATGAAACATTTAAATGTCATCAATTCAGCATTTTCCAACAGAAAAGTGTTCCATTGGAAAAATTTTGACCAGCTTTAATAATAAACCTGGAATCCTACAAAACCATTTTCATAGTCAATTTGGAAAATTAAGCAACTTCTTTAGATACCCTATGTGGAAATGTCTAACTTACCAAAAACAAACAAAGAACACATGGAACATTTGCCATTGCATAAAACAGAATCCTGAGGCCCTACTTCTCCCACTCCCAGGAAGAATTTACTTGGTTAACCCTCAAAAGATGTTAAAGAGGATGAGTAATGAAGCAGGCCTGGGGACTGAAAGCCCAATCAGGCCCTCAGAGGGAGTAGAGAAAAGCCACTTGGTAAGAAGTTGAGAATGCCTTTCAAAAGGCAATCACAGGTTTATTGTGCCCATAGTTTTTCTGCTTTAGCTTTTGTATCAGTACATAAGCTATATTATGTCTTAATTGGCACCATGAAGACTTGGTAGGATAAATCTCGTAAATGGAATTTTGGTATAGAAGGGTACAAGAAGTACAGGCAGGTGAAAAAAGGAGGAGTTGTTGCATTATACATTACATTTCTTCTGAGGTCCAGAAGGGAATGGGGGGCAGACAAGTGACAGTCTATGAACTAAGATAAAAGGGATAAAAATAGGGGTGATGTCATGGCAGGGGTGTACCACCAAATCAGGAAGAGGAGATGGATGAGGCATTTCTTGAAAAAATAACAGACCTATCCAAAACACAAGACCTAGTACAAAGGGTGAAATTTAATGACCCAGATGTTTGTTGGAAAAATAATATGGCAAAACTCACAATTTCTAGTAAGTTCTGGGAATGCATTGGGTACAAATTTTTGTTTGCAGAGGAAGTAACCCTGGTGGACATCCATTTTAGACTTGATTCTGACTAAGAGGGAGGAATTGGTAGCGGATCTAAAGTGGAAGGCAATTTGTATGAAAGTGATCATGAAATCTATCATTTCATGATCCGAAGGAAAGGAAGTAGTGAGAGAAGCAGAATATGCACAATGGACTTCAAAAGGCACACTTCAACAAACTCTGAGAACTGGTAGATAAGAAAATCTGTGGAAAAAAAGGAGTTCAGGAAAGCTGGCAGTGTCTCAAGAAGATGATATTAAAGGCACAACTGCAAACTATCCCAATGTGAAAGAAAAATAGGAAGAATAATAAAAGGTCAATATGTCTACATTAGAAGCTCTTTAATGACCTGAAAATAAAAAAGGAATCTTGCAAAACGTGGAAATGTGGACAAATTGCTAAGGGGGAGTACAAAAGAATAGCATAAGCATGTAGAAACAAAATCAGAAAGGCTAAGACACAAAATGATTTACACCTAGCAAAGGACATAAAAGGGAATAAGAAGATATTCTTCAGATATATTAGGAGAAAGAGAAAAATGAAGGAAAGTTTAGGTCATTTTAAAAAGTGGGGAAGGAGAGCTAAAAATGGATGACATCAAGAGAGTTGGGGTATTTTGCTTCATTTTTCTCTGAAAAGGTTTATGGTGACCGGATATTCAATACAAAACTTATTTAACAACAAGGGGGAAGAAAAGTAAGCCAAAAATGGGGAAAGAAGAGGTTAAGGAATATTTAGATAATTTAGATGTATTCATGTGACCACACATGATATTCATTCTAGGGTACCTAAGGAACTAGCTGAAGCAATCTTGGAACTGTTAGCAATTATCTTTGACAACTCATGGGAGAGATCCCAGAGGACTGGAGAAGGGCAAACATGGTGCTTATCTTTAAAAGGGGGAACAAAGATGATCTGGGGACTTTTAGACCAGTCAGCCTCACTTTGATACCTGGAAAGATACTGGAACAAGTTATTAAACTGTCAGTTTTTAAACACCTAGCGGATAATAAAAGTTACAAGGAATAGCTAGCATGGAATTTTCAAGAACAAATCATGCCAAACCAACTTAATTTCCTTCTTTGACTGGGTTACTGGCCTAGTGGATAGGAAGGAAAGCAGTAGATTTGTTTTAGTAAGGCTTTTGACACTCTACCACATGATATTCTTATAAGAAAACTCAGGAAATATGATCTAGATGAAATTAATATAAAGTGGGTGTACAACTGGGAGTGTGTATCTTGTGGGGTCATGAAGGGATCAGTCCTGGATCCAGTACTAGTCAATATTTTCATTAATGACTTGGATAATGGAGTGGAGAGTGTGCTTATAACATTTACAGATGATACCAAACTGGGAGGGGTTGCAAGGAGGATTAGAATTCAAAACAATCTTGAGAAATTGGAGAACTGCTATGAATTCAACAAAATGAAATTCAATAAGGACAAGTGCAAAGTACTTAATTTAGAAAAGAAAAATCAAATGCACAACTATAAAATGGGGAATAACTGGCAAGGTGGTAGTACTGCTAAAGATGATCTGAGGATTATTGTGAACCAGAAACTGAATATAATCAACAGCATGATGCAGCTGAAAAAAAAGACTAATATAATTCTGGGGTCTCTTAACAGGAGTGTTGTATGCAAGACACAGGAGGTAATTGTCCCACTCTATTTGACACTGGTGAGGCCTCAGCTGGAGTACCGTGTCCATTTCTGGGCACCACACTTTAGGAAGGCTGTGGATAAATTGGTAAGAGAATCCAGAGGAACAACAAAAATGATAAAAGGTTTGGAAAAACCTGACCTTGAGGAAAGGTTTAAAAAAAAAAAACCTGGGCATGTTTAGTCTTGAGAAAAGAAAACTGAAGAGAAGCTGTTAACAGTCTTCAAATATGTTAAGGGCTGTTATAAAGAAGACAGTGGACATGGAGAAAAACTGATCACAGAAGGTAGGACTAGAAGCAATGGGCTTAATCTGCAGCAAGGGAGATTTTAGGTTAGATATTCGGAAAACCTTTCTAATTTTAAGGGTAGATAAGCTCTAGCATAGTCTTCCAAGGGAGGTTGTGGAATCCCCATCATTGGAGGTTTTTAAGGACAAACCCCTGTAAAGGATGATCGAGGTTATTTTATCCTGCCTCAGTGCAGGGTGCTGGACTTGATGTCCTCACAAGGTCCCTTCACGTCCTACATTTTTATGATTCTGGCTATGTTACACAATTTTGTTTTCTGGTTAGTGTTAAAACCCTCCAGCCCTCAAAAATAAAACCCCAAGGAAGAGTTCCTTCTGACACAGGCTGTGCTTATTTTTCTTTTGCTGTTGACCATGTTGATTTGAGTATTCCACCAGCTTGCACTCATTACATTGTTAGATGTTTGTGAAAAAAACAGAATCCTCCAAGCACCAAAGGCTCAGAAAAACATTGAACTTGGAGACTGCAAAGTGACATTTTCCCTGGATTCAAGACTAGAAGTAGTTAGCATCAGAAAAGACTTTAGTCCCATGAAAAAAGGATTCTTGGTTTTAAACACCTCAGCAGCTGTCTTCTCTGTGTTCTTCATTACCATGACTCTTTTCAGTCAAAGCACAGAGATTCAATTCTGAGGTACACAACTGGGCTTTATTGATAATACTTGCACTGCATGAGTATTCACACAGTGTAAATTTAAAATTCCCAAACCCTGTCCCAGCATGCATTGGGCTTAGTGTAAAATCAGGGATGAATTCTTGCTTTTTTGTAAAATCAGGAAAATGTAAAATGTCCCCCAAATTGTACACCATCTTCTGTTAATAAAACTGCAGAGGTAAAAATATATATTCCGGAATATACTTTTTATGAAGCAGCTCCTACGGAAAGTCAAAAGAGGAATATTGAACTGGATGCGATGGTATTTGGAACAATAATGAAGATGAAGTCTTTTATGGATTCTTTCAGGTGGTTTCACAACAATTTGCTTTCACAAACAATTTGGATAAAGGTATAGATTCGTTTTGTTCAAATGACACTAATCTATGCCAAGAATTTACCTGAAATTTCTTCTGTTATTCTTTAAAACTACACCTCTATTATAAAGTATTATAAAATTAAGTAAGTTCATGATGTCTTGGAGTGCCTAGTATATTTTCAAATGCAGAAAAAAAACTCTGTCTGAAATAAACCCCTATATATAATCATTTGCATATGGGGGAAAAGTAGTTTATATTCTATTTGATTATGCTGGTCTCTATTTGATTGTGCTAGTCTGCAAAGCATAATAAGTCACAATTTTTTAATAGTGAGGGTAATTAACCATTGGAGTAACTTACCACAGGTTGTGGTTGATTCGCCATCCCTGGCAATCTTTTAATCAAGATCGGATGCTTTTTCTAAAACATATGCTCTGGTTCAAACAGAAACTAATCAGCCCAGGTGAGTGCTTTAACCATTGGGCTACAAGTTGTAAGGTTGGCACCGCACACCACCACCTCCTCATCCGCCTAGATTTTGAATGGTATCCAATCTAGCAGGCACCTTCTGAGCACACCTACAGGATTAGGCCCTGCATGAGACTTAAATGGTCAAACACCTGTCTTTCCCTGATCTATGAGTCACTCTGGGGCTTAAGCACGAGATAGGCATTCGCATGCCTCGAGGGAGCAGCAATGCAGGTGCACATGTAGAAATATAGGCACTACGGTAACTTTTCCCCTGAAAAGTAACTTTTCCCCTGAAAAGTTAGGGGCCAAGTGAGTTTAGGCACCTAAAGGGTTTGGTAGGAGCTTTGTGGATGGCAGTGGAGTGTAAAACTTTGTGGATCCCACCCTAAATGACAGTCAAAGTTTCTAAAAGACAACAGCATTTTAACCTGGGCGAACAGGTACAATTTTGTTGCTTGATAGTGGATTCCCTAGTGCCAAACCCTGGCTTGCCACATAATTGTCAGCATCTGTAACAAAAAAAGCAATAGATTGGATAAATTCAGGTACAAGCCGTTAGAAGCACCTGCCATTTTTAAAGTTACATTTAAAAAAAAACAGTCCTGGTATTAGGAGAGAACTGCATGATATTGCCATGATACTTTCATTCCATATTTCTATTATTGTTCTGATTCACTTTTTCATGTAGAAAAAGTCCCAAGAGACATGAGGGTGTAGGGCTTACTGTCTGTTTAAAACTAATTACCCTTACCATTATCATCAGTTTAACCCCAACTAATGACAGAAAGAAATGCACTCAATGTCAAGCCATTTTCAACAGCTCTACACAAATGAGCTTAGGAGAGTTGGTAATGACATCTTCAGGATGTACAATGGAAACTCAGGGAACCCAAGCAATGCATTCCAATGCATTTCCCTGTTAAAAACAGTCTGACCAGAGGGAAAAATCACAACTTTCCCAATGTCCTGTAGAAGAAATTTAGAACTTTAAATGGGATGATATAAGTAATCTGAGAAATGTTGACATAAAAGCCTCAGACAGATAAATATTTGTTTAGAATTAGTCATGTGAGAGTATGTGGGGAATCAGATATGACTAATCAAAAAAAAATTCAAAGGAAGAAGACTGCTGTTAAACATTTTGGTTCCCTGACTATTTCTTAACATACATATCTCACTCTTTAATTTCCTATGAATCTTTTCTACACTAGGTGGGGCTAGTGGTGAACAGCAATCAGTGTTCTTACGAACACATGTTCTTATGAACATGTCATCTAATAAGAGCTTGTCTTCACTGTATTGTTCGCTCAAAGGATAACAAGTTTTGCACCTAACCCAACTCCCATCCAGGCACCAAAATTGCTTTAAGCTTGAGCTCACTGGCCCATCAGGGGCTGTGGATTGAAGGCTGACACACGATGGATAGGCAGCAGCAGCTCAGGTTACATACAATTCATCAGTTGCTCATCCAATCGCTCTCTCTGTCTGTGCTAATCAAATCATTCTGCAGCTCATTTTACAGTATGGCCTCTCTCACTTGGGAGACATTCACAGCAACCTCACTATAGACATAGGGCTGGTCTGCAGCTGAAAATTTAGGTTGACCCAGCTACGTTGCTCACTGGCATGGATTTTTCACATCCTGGAGCAACATTGTGAAGCCGACCTAACCCCCGGTATAGACAGTGCTAGGTGGAGGGAATAATTATTCTGTCAACCTAGCTACAGAGCTGCAACTGTGCTGCTGTAGGTTTCAGTGTAGCCATAGCCTTTGACTCTGAGGCCTGGTCTATGCTATAAAGTTAGATTAACTAACGCCACCTTGCATCAAAATAGTTGTGCATGTGTCTACACTTAAATTTGTCTCCCACCACTGTAAAGACCCTGAGTGGCACTGAGCCATGGTCAAGGAACTATTGTTGATGCAGCATGAGTGTAGGCACTGCATTACCTATGTCGATCCCAACAGTCCTCCAGCAGCTGTCCCACAGCTGACACTGACCATTCTGGTCACAATTGTGAACGCCACTGCCTGGGGGTCATGGAGAGTGGAAGGCCCCGCACCCCCACCCCCTCAAAGGCCCACGAATTTTTGAAATAACTTTTTCTCCTGATTGTTCAGTTTGGGAAGCAAGCTTAGCAGCTCGCCATTGTTGTATGAAAATACCCAGCTTACCATGCTGGTGACATGCTCCAGCTTGGAGTACACGGAAGATGTTTGAGAGTAGCAGCCGTGTTAGTCTGTATTCGCAAAAAGAAAAGGAGTACTTGTGGCACCTTAGAGACTAACAAATTTATTAGAGCATAAGCTTTCGTGAGCTACAGCTCACTTCATCGAATGCATTGAAGTGAGCTGTAGCTCACAAAAGCTTATGCTCTAATAAATTTGTTAGTCTCTAAGGTGCCACAGAAGATGTTGAATCTCTTGAGCCTATGGGGAGAAGAGACTGTACAAGCACAGGTACAGACCAGCTTTAGAAACATGAACATCTACAAGCAGATAGCATGGGGCATTCAGGAGAAAGGAGACACCAGGGACCTGCAGCAGTGCTGCATGAAAGCAAAGGAACTGTGTCAGGTTTATCAGGAGGCCAAGAATTGATCTGGTGTTGAGCCACCCACAGATATGCCACTTTTACAAAAAGAAAAGGAGTACTTGTGGCACCTTAGAGACTAACAATTTTATTTGAGCACAAGCTTTTGTGAGCTACAGCTCACTTCATCGGATGCATGCAGTGGAAAATACAGTGGGGAGATTTTTATATTTCAGAGAACATGAAAAAAAAATACCATACAGACTGTAACAAGGGTGATCAGGTAAGGTGAGCTATTACCAGCACGAGAGTAGCGGGGGGGGGAGGGAATCTTTGTAATGATAATCATGGTGGGCCATTTCCAGCTGTTGACAAGAACGTGTGAGGAACAGTAAGGGGATGGGGGGGAAATAAACAAGGGGAAATAGTTTTACTTTGTGTAATGACACATCCAGTCTTTATTCTAAGTTAATTGTAGCCTAAGTTAATTGTACCCAGTTTGCAAATTAATTCCAATTCAGCAGTCTCTCGTTGAAGTCTGTTTTTGAAGTTTTTTTCTTGAAGAATTGCCACTTTTAGGTCTGTAATTGAGTGACCAAAGAGATTGAAGTGTTCTCCGACTGGTTTTTGAATGTTATAATTCTTGACATCTGATTTGTGTCCATTTATTCTTTTACGTAGAGACTGTCCAATTTGACCAATGTACATGGCAGAGGGGCATTGCTGGCACATATCACATTGATAGATATGCAGGTGAACGAGCCTCTGATAGTGTGGCTGATGCGATTAGGCGCTATGATGGTGTCCCCTGAATATGCGATATGTGGACACAGTTGGCAACGGGCTTTGTTGCAAGGATAGGTTCCTGGGTTAGTGTTTTTGTTGTGTGGTATGTGGTTGCTGGTGAGTATTTGCTTCAGGTTGTGGGGCTGTCTGTAAGCAAGGACTGGCCTGTTTCCCAAGATCTGCAAGAGTGATGGGTCGTCCTTCAGGATAGGTTGTAGATCCTTAATGATGCGTTGAACAGGTTTTAGTTGGGGGCTGAAGGTGATGGCTAGTGGCATTCCGTTATTTTCTTTGTTGGGCCTGTCCTGTAGTAGGTAACTTCTGGGTACTCTTCTGGCTCTTCTGGACTCTTCACTTCAGCAGGTGGGTATTGTAGTTGTAAGAATGCATGAGAGAGATCTTGTATGTGTTTGTCTCTGTCTGAGGGGTTGGAGCAAATGCGGTTATATCATAGAGCTTGGCTGTAGACAATGGATCGTGTGGTATGATCTGGATGAAAGCTAGAGGCATGTAGGTAGGAATAGCGGTCAGTAGGTTTCCGATATAGGATGGTGTTTATGTGACCATCGCGTATTAGCACCGTAGTGTCCAGGAAGTGGATCTCTTGTGTGGACTGGTCTAGGCTGAGGTTGATGGTGGGATGGAAATTGTTGAAATCATGATGGAATTCCTCAAGGGCTTCTTTTCCATGTGTCCAGATGATGAAGATGTCATCGATGTAGCTCAATTAGAGTAGGGGCATTAGGGACAAGAGCTGAGGAAGCGTTGTTCTAAGTCAGCCATAAAAGTGTTGGCGTACTGTGGGGCCATGCGGTGCCGCGGATTTGAAGGTATACATTGTCCCCAAATGTGAAATAGTTATGGGTGAGGACAAAGTCACAGAGTTCAGACACCAGGTTTGCTGTGACATTATCAGGGATACTATTCCTGATGGCTTGTAGTCCATCTTTGTGTGGAATGTTGGTGTAGATGACCCATCACTCTCACAGATCTTGGGAGACAGGCCAGTCCTTGCTTACAGACAGCCCCCCAGCCTGAAGCAAATACTCACCAGCAACCACACAACAAAAACACTAATCCAGGAACCTATCCTTGAAACAAAGCCCGTTGCCAACTGTGTCCACATATCACATATTCAGGGGACACCATCGTAGAGCCTAATCATATCAGCCACACTATTAGAGGCTCGTTCACCTGCACATCTACCAATGTGATATGTGCCAGCAATGCCCCTCTGCCATGTACATTGGCCAAACTGGACAGTCTCTACGTAAAAGAATAAATGGACACAAATCAGATGTCAAGAATTATAACATTCAAAAACCAGTCGGAGAACACTTCAATCTCTTTGGTCACTCAATTACAGACCTAAAAAAGTGGCAATTCTTCAAGAAAAAAACTTCAAAAACAGACTCCAACGAGAGACTGCTGAATTGGAATTAATTTGCAAACTGGGTACAATTAACTTAGGCTTGAATAAAGACTGGGAGTGGATGTGTCATTACACAAAGTAAAACTATTTCCCCTTGTTTATTCTCCCCCTCCCCCCACTGTTCCTCACACATTCTTGTCAACTGCTGGAAATGGCCCACCTTGATTATCACTACAAAAGATTTCCCCCCCCCCACTCTCCTGCTGGTAATAGCTCACCTTACCTGATCACTCTTGTTACAGTCTGTATGGTAACACCCATTGTTTCATGTTCCCTGTGTATATAAAATCACCCCATTTTATTTTCCACTGCATGCATCTGATGAAGTGAGCTGTAGCTCACGAAGGCTTATGCTCAAATAAATTTGTTAGTCTCTAAGGTGCCACAAGTACTCCTTTTCTTTTTGTGGATACAGACTAACACGGCTGCTATTCTGAAACCTATCACTTTTACAAAGTGCTGCATGCCATACTTGGCAGAGACCCCTACCAGCACCCTGCAGACCATCCTGGATACCTCCAAGGAGCCCGAGTCATAGGCCCCTGGCATGAACAGCGAGGATGAGCATGGAAGAGGAGGAGCATGGGGGACATGTGACCAAGGGCCAGGATCTGTTTTGAGACTCCACTACAGTCCAGTCAGTGACGGCAGTTGAGCACAGGTGAGTCTGATGCAGGGCAAGGAACTTCAGGTAAACGTGTAAATCTATTTCCCATTTCCCCCACAGACACTGATGGTGCCTCCCAACTCGGCAGGACACAGCAATAGACTCTTCATTCATTTACTCATACTACAAGAGGCGGTGGTACAACAAATTGAGGTAGCGTTGTTATCTGGGTTTCATTCTCCTATAGAGTTAGGCAGGAGGGCCATGCAGAGCAGTTTGTTTATGGACATAGGGATCCCCCTTGACTCTTCTTGAGAGATCTCGATGAAACTTTCATGGAGGTGTTCTGCAGTCCTCTCATGAATGTGTCTACAGATGACAGCCTCATTTCTTCCTCCGCACTAGGATATTTTCCCATGCAATTTAGCAGTAACTTCAGCAAGCACCATTGCAGTAAACAAGCTGGCAACAGAAGGCCTAGGTGGCTTTGAAACACCAGCAGTTGTGCTCTCTGTGCCTTTGTCACCCTCAGGTGTGAGATATAGGCTAAAATCATCACACCTGTAGAAAAGGGTGCCAATATTCAGTGCCACTGCCTTCATAGTTTCATGCAACCAAACAATTCCTTCCTCATTTCCCTCACCCCTGGCAGGCCACATTCACCATGGCTGGGGCTGTGAGTGGTGCTGTGCACGAGCATTCCCAAGCAGAACTGTTAATAAACAGGTCTTGTTTAAAATGTTAAGGGAGCAAGGGAAGGGAGATCTAAATCTTAACTCTTGCTTTCCTTTGTGACAACATTGACAAGTGTACCTGTTCACACTCTAAACACTATTGTAACCTTTGTACAAGGTATGCCTGGTAAGGTATCATTTGAAAACTCAAATTTGGTGGTCAGTATTGTACTGGTAAAATAAATGTGGTAACATTGTATGTGAAGTGATAAGAATCCCCTGTATGATGATATTAATACACCTTCCAAACCCCACAGTCCTGCCTAAGCAGATGTCAGCAAATGGGTCTGTCCAAAACAAAGGAATGTGTGTCTGTCTTAATTTGCATTGAAGCTGTAAACAGTCATCAAGCAGAAAGGAAAACAAAGGAATTTCGAACAGGTGAAAAAACTTTCAGGAAATATCCTTCCACATAGATTTTTTCTCTCCTGGGTCTCAGTTGGAATTTTTTTTCAAGAGGGGGACTGAAACTATTAAAAGGAGGGACAAATATTCCAAAGAACCCCTCTCTTTTCCTGCCCATCACACTTTCTGCATCTCAGAAAACAAAAGGAAACAGCTGTTGGACTTTAAGGGAGAGATCCTGACTTAAAAAATTTGATCAGTAATCTGCTGGAGCATGTGATAAGAAAGTTTGTTTTGCAATTAAGATGGTTTCTTAAGTAGATATTAGTATATGTTTATCTTTATTTTTCTTGTAACCATTTCTGATTTTTATGCCTCATTACTTATACTCACTTAATCTCTTTGTAGTTACTAAACTTGTTTTACTGTTTTTTTTTTTTAAATCTAATCCAGCATGTTTAAACTGAAGTGTCTGGATAACTATTTAAATAAATAATCTGGCATATTACTCCTTTACAGGAATAACAGACTTAATATGTTTGTACTATCCAGGAGAGGGCTGTGCAGTACAAAACATACATTTCTGGTGAAATATCTAGGACTGGGGGAGAGTTATCCTGTGGTCACCCTGCAGTATAACCAAGGCTGGTGAGAATCAGGGTGTAGCTGGCAGGCCGCAATTACACACAGACACTCAGGGTGTGGCTTGCATGCTGGAGACTGTAAGCAGTCCAGGTGGGAGCTACTTCAGCAAGGTATTGTAAGGGCACTCAAGAGTTTCAGGTCAGGGGTGACACAGCTCCCCATACTGGTCTGAATTCTGCCCAGTATGTCACAGTAACTCTGTGTGTTTTATCTCTAGCTGCTGTCATTGTGGAATTGGGGGAGTTCCTCTTCCACATCAACAGAATGCCTGAGCCAGATAAGGAGGAGGAAAAAGAGGACCTAATGACATGTTTGCTGAGATCCTGCCAGACCGTGCTGCTTCAGACCGTGAGCAAATGACCTGGAGAATGAACATTGCAGACAGCCTGGAGAAGGAAAGACCAGCCAGGAGAAAGTCCCAGCAGGAAAAGGGGAGGGAGATGCACCAGGACACAATGGGTCTTCTCCAACAGCAAACACAGATGTTGCAGACTCTTGTGGACCTACAGATTCAACAATCCCAGGCTTGCCTCTGTCTGCTGTCCATGGAGAACTCCATTACAGCACCTCCCTAAGCAAACACCCAAACATTCCACATGGCATCAGGGGCAACATCCCTGCCCCTACTACTCCACACTGGGGGACATTAAGGACAGCCAGAGTTTCAGATACACTGACTTGTGAGAGCCACCATTGCTGTATGTGTAGGTAAAACAGACATGAATGTTTTTCCCCTATGTTAAGCTCTGTTCCATTAATTTATTAAGTTTTTAATGTAGTTGCTTTTTAAATTGCACAGATTTTCCTTTGCACTGGTTTTGTTACCGAATAAAAGTCTATTTGGAAAATAATTCATCATTATTAGTTCATGGCATATGCTTCAGAGTGCCCAGTAGTTCATAAAGCACCCACTTACTTGTTACCGGGCAGTGTGACACCACTCACAGGATCAGTGACAAATACTGTCTAATAATCATAAATGTATAGCAAGCAGTGCAAAATTAATAGGTGCACTGACAGTGTTATAATCATAGATGTATACCAAACACCACATAATTCCTAACAGGTCCCTGAACAGCAGGGCCAGGCAGAGCACTATGCATTACTCTGGCTTAGTGTTCAAATGCTCTTTGAAAGCATCCCTGAGCTGTATAGCTCTGGGTCTAGCTCTTCTAATAGCCTTTCTGGCTGTTCAAACTCAGCCACTCCAACTCTGCTATTCATCTCAACAGCAACTTCCCCCTTTTGCTTCACAGATATGATGCAGGACACAGCAGGCGGCTATAACCACTGGAATGTTCTTTTAATTGAGATCCAGTCTTGTGAGTAACAATGCCATGGTCCCTTCAATCTACCAAAAGTGCATTCAACTGTCATTCTACAGCTACTGAGCTGGTAGATGAAACTTTTCTTGTTGCTTTTGGGGTGGTTTGTGTACAGCTTCGTGAGCCAGGGGAAGGCTGAGTCCTCCAAAACCACTTTTGGCATTTCAACATTCCCAGTTGTAATCTGCTGATGAGGAAAAGTCCCTGCTTGTAGCTTTCTGTAGCTCTTAAAGATGCAAGCATCCTGCACCTTCCCTAATCAGCCCACGCTGGTGTTGGTGAAGCATCCCTGGTGATCCACCAGTGCTTGCATAACCATGGAAAAGTAGCCCTTTCTGTTGATGTACTCGGTGGCAAAGCGGTCTGGTGCCAAAACAAGGATATACATGTCATTTATCACTCTACCCATTTTGGAACCCCATTGCTGCAAATCCATCTGTTATGTCCTTGCATTGCTGAGAGTCACAGACATGCGTAGCAGGAGACAATTAATGGCCTTGCACATTTGAGTGACAAGAGCCCCCACAGCAAATTTCCCAACTCCAGAATGATTTCCCATTGACCGATAGCAATCCAGTATTGCAAGTTTCCACAGTGCAATTGCCGCTTGCTTCTCCACTGTGAGTGCAGCTCTCATTCTGGTGTCCCTGTGCTGGAGGGTGGAGTGAGCTTAGCACACAGATCCAGAAACGTGGCCTTGCACATCCAAAAGTATTGCAGCCACTGCTCATCATCCCAAGCCTGCATTATGATGTGATCCCACCGATCAGTGCTCAGTTCTCAGGCCCAGAAGCGGTACTCCACCCTCTACAGCTGCTCCATGAACGTCACCAATCTTGAACTAGTTCTCGCTATGTCCCACTGCAATCTGTCCTCCAGGAAATCATCATGTTCCCCACGGATTCAGTTCTTCCTGCAGCTCTGCAAATACTGGAGGATTGTGCATCCTTTACTTGCAGCGCTTACAACAATAGTCCAGAGCTGTGCTCCATGCTTCTGTCAGAAATGGTGGACAGTGAGGAGGGGCCATGCAGTTTTGTGGGATTTTTTAAAAAAGATGTGAAAATTATGGGATATAGATGACATTATAGGTTGGAGACTGCTGCATACTGTTGAACCCATGCTCCCAATTGCACCTCTGAGCAACTTGTTTCTGCCCCACCATGCATTGCCAAAACTTCCCATAAGACCATGCGCTAGATGGCGGAGGGTTGCACACAGGGATATGTACCCATGGTGTGCCACTCTGTGCACTGCCACAAGCACTGCTGGTGAGTACTTGCAGCACTGATGCAAGAAGCCAAGTATGTACACATTGTGACAAAGCTCTGTCCTTGCCTCCGTGGGTCCCGCGTTTCCTGAGCCATTTTCATCATAAGCCAGCAAGGGAGGTGAGGAGAAGTTATCCTCCCTTGCACAGTCTCTGTTGTCTCCCAGTCTCCAGGCGATAGTCGAACACCAGTCCCTGGTGGACGTCTGGCGCGACCACCACCCGGATGACACTTCCACGTTCACCTTTGTCCGGGTGGAGGCCCATCGGTCGCACCACTCCCGGTTGGACCGCATTTATTTATCACGCTTTCATCTTTCACGAGCCCACTCCTCCAGCATCCGGCCCCATTTTCTGACCATCATTTAGCCACCGTGACAGCATCCCTCTGCGCGGAGAGGCCGGGGCCGGCCTATTGGCATTTTAACAACAGTTTGCTGGAGGACGCGGGCTTCGTGGCGTCCTTCCGGGAGTTCTGGCTGGCCTGGAGAGGGCAGTGGCATGCCTTTCCCTCAGCGTGGCAGTGGTGGGACCTAGGGAAGGTGCGCGCCCGGCTCTTCTGCCGTAACTACACCCGGGGTGCCAGCCGACGGAGGGATGCGGCGATAGAGCAGTTGGAACGGGAGGTCTTAGAGCTGGAGAGGCGTCTGGCCGCCAGCCCCGAGGATCCGCCCCTCTGTGGAGCGTGCTGGGAGAAGCGGGAGGAGCTCTGGACCCTCGAGAACCATTGGGCCCGGGGTGCCTTTGTTCGATTCCGCATCTGTCTCCTTCGGGAGATGGATTACGGCTCCCGCTTCTTCTACGCCCTGGAGAAAAAGAGGGGGGCTAAAAAACATGTCATCTGCCTACTGGCAGAAGATGGCACCCCCCTCACGGATCTGGTGGAGATGTGTGGGAGGGCGAGAGCCTTCTACGCAAGCATTTTCTCCCCAGATCCGACTGATCCTAACGCTTGCAGAGTGCTCTGGAGGAGCTCCTGACGGTCAGCGCAGGCGACTGAGACCGGCTAGAGCTGCCTCTCACTCTGGCTGAGTTCTCAGAAGCCCTCCGTCGCATGCCCACCAATAAATCTCCGGGCATGGACGGGCTGACCGTGGAGTTCACGTGTTCTGGGACGTCCTTGGCCCTGACCTAGTCACTGTCTGGGCCGAGTCTCTGCAGAGCGGGGTCCTCCCTCTTTCGTGCAGCCGAGCCATGCTCACCTTATTGCCAAAGAAAGGGGACCTCCGCGATTTACGAAATTGGCATCCCGTCTCGCTCCTCAGCACGGACTACAAAGTCGTGGCAAAAGCCCATCTCGCTGCACCTAGGGTCCGTGCTGGCAGACGTGGTCCACCCAGACCAGACCTACACCATCCCGGGCCGCAGCATCTTCAACAACCTATATCTGGTCCGGGACCTTTTGGAACTCGGGTGTAGAGATGGTCTGTTGTTCGCTCTCCTGTCCTTAGATCAGGAGAAGGCATTCAACAGGGTGGATCATGGGCATCTCCTGAGCACCCTGCAAGCATTTGGCTTCAGACCCCAGTTTGTGGGTTTTCTCTGGGTGCTGTACGCCTCCATAGAGTGTTTGGTCAGGCTCAACTGAACCCTGACCGAACCAGTCAGCTTTGGGCGAGGAGTACGGCAGGGGTGCCCCCTCTCGGGCCAGTTGTACGCTCTGGCGATCGAGCCCTTCCTCTGTCTCCTCCGAAGGAGGTTGACAGGGTTGGTGCTGCGGGAGCCGGAGCTGCGACTGCTCCTGTTGGCGTACGCTGATGACGTGCTCCTCGTGGTCCAGGACCCGGGCGTCTTGGCGCGGGTGGAGGCTTGCCAGGCCATCTATTCAGTAGCCTCCTCTGTGCGGGTCAACTGGGTCAAGAGCTCTGGCTTGGTGGTAGGGGACTGGCGGCAGGTGAGCTCCCTCCCACCCACGCTTCAGGCCATCCGGTGGAGCACGGGTCCACTCTATCTCGGCGTTTACCTTTCTGCCACGCATCCCTCTCTGCCGGAGAACTGGCAGAATTTAGAGGGCGGGGTTATAGAGTGGCTCCGGAAATGGACAGGACTACTCTGGTGCCTCTCCCTTTGAGGGAGAGCGCTGGTGCTGAATCAACTAGTCCTATCCATGTTCTGGTACTGGCTCAACACCATGGTCCCGGCCCCGGGTTTCCTGGCCAACCTCCAGACATCGATTCTGGAGTTCTTTTGGTCAGGACTGCACTGGGTCCCTGCAGGGGTTCTCCATCTACCTCTGGAGGAGGGAGGGCAGGGCCTGAAATGTCTGCTTACTCAGGTCCATGTCATCTGCCTCCAGGCCCTGCAGAGGTTCCTTTATGGTGCAGAAAGTCCGGCATGGAGCATACTGGCACACGCCTTCCTGCGCCGCTTCCGAGGGCTCCGATACGACCGGCAGCTCCTTTATCTCCATCCGAGAGGTCTTCCACAAGACCTCTCTGGGCTGCTGGTCTTCTACCAGGACCTCCTCCGGACCTGGAAATTCTTTTCAACGACCAGGTCCATGGCGGCCACCGAGGGGGCAGATCTCCTTGCGGAGCCCCTGCTACACAACCCCCAGCTCCGTGTGCAGGTGACGGAGTCCCGCTCGGTGCACCAGAGGTTGGTCCTGGCAGAGGTTACAAGAGTCGGAGACCTCCTGGACTATGACCGGGGAGACTGGCTGGATCCCCTGACGCTCGCTCAGCACATGGGGCTTTCCAGACCTTGTACTCCCCGGCGCATGCTTCAGGAGGTGAAGGCCGCTTTGCCGCCCACTGCTCGGGTTTATCTCGACCGGGTCCTGCACGAGGGCATGTCCCGCCCACCCGCTACCCCAGGCCCACCGGACCTTTTAATTGGACCCCTGCCCCGTGGACCCAACCGACCCCTTCATCCCTTCACTGGAAGCCGGCTGCACGAGATGCAGCCGGTCTGCTTTCAAACTGCGCCAAGAAAACATCTATACACGCTCGTGCTTCACACCCTTCACGCCCTCACCCTCATGTCCCACCCTGATACAAAATGGCAAAACCTTCTGCCACCTTTGGAGGGTGAAGAGCCCCATGGGCCAGCCTATATTCCACCTTAGTTCCAAGGCCCGCCGGGGATGTCAGTTGGCGGCTCCTTCACGGAGCCGTAAGCACGAGTGTGTATTGGCGCGGTTCACCTCAATCCCAGACACCTGCCCCTTTTGCGGCGTGAGGGCAATATACTGGCCCATATATACTTGGAGTGTGCCAGGCTGCAGCCCCTATTCCGGCTCCTCACCAATATTTTATTACGTTTTTGGTTACACTTCTCCCCTCACCTTCTTATTTATGCACTCCCTATCCGTGGCCCCACAAAGTCACGGGATCTCCTGGTCAACCTCCTCCTGGCCCTAGCCAAAATGGCCATTTATAAAACCAGAGTGAGGAGGTTGGCCGATGGAGACTCCTGTGACTGTGGGGCCTATTTCCAATCCTTGGTCCGTTCAAACATCCGGGCAGAGTTCCTGTGGGCGGCGTCCTCTGACTCCTTTGACGCCTTTGAGGAGCAGTGGGCGCTGTCCGGGGTCCTCTGCTCGGTGTCCCCGTCCGGTTCCCTTCATTTGACCCTTTGACCACACTCCTGTCCCTGTTATTTCATTAGTTGTCCCCTGGAATTTTTTGGGTATCTAGGTCCTGTGGATCCCCCTTTTAGGCTGGGGGGGATCCTTTAGCAGTGGACGGGCTTCGCCCGCCCACTTCCCGGATCCCAATAAGACTACTCTTCCATAGCCATCTGCCCTTGCCGCGTCACAACATGTAAGTGATATGCTAATTATAGTAGCTTTAGGCCTACATAACTTGTGTTGGCAAAAGGTTGTACTAAGGTCACGTCTACACTAACTGCTCTTCATTTTGTTCATTTCCACTGGGCACGAAACAGTTTTACTGTAGAAAACTGATTTTCCTCTTAATTTAGTGTATGTGATGACATGCATTTTGTACAGCTTTTCAGCTCTTGAACTTCTCTGTTGCAGTCCTGGGCCTGATCTTGGCTTTCTTATCCTCGGGCGAAACTCCCACTGAGGCAGGATTCGTCTTCCTGTTTTAGAGGGGGTCCCAAGTGCAACTGATTTTGTCATTCTCATCCTAGTCCATTATGCACATCAAAAGAACCACAAAACTACTACACAATATTTAGCACAGCTGTCGCTCTCAGCTCAAGAAAGCCCTAGGGCTGAGCTATTATGGGAACTGCAGATGAGGAATGAGATGTATTGTTACAACTATGTGGTGAAAGCTGCACAACTCCCTCCTACACCATCTGGCAACAACCCCTGCTATTAGCTGCTCACTTTTAAATATGTTTTAAAGTCACACTTCAAATTGAATCCTAAAATCACAGAAATGTAGAACTGGAAAGGACCTCGACAGGTCATCTAGTCCAGTCCCCTTCATTGAGACAGGACTAAGGTGTTTGTCTAACCTGTTCTTTAAAACCTCCAATAACAGAGATTTCACAACTTTCCTAGGTAAATTGAACCAGTGCTTAAATACCCCGACAGAAAGTTTTTCCTAACATCTAAGCTAAATCTCCCTTGATGCAATTCAAGCCCATTACTTCTGGGCTTGTCCTCAGTGGATAAGGAGAACAATTTTTCACCGTCCTCTTTATAACAAACTTTTACATATTTGAAGACTTACCATGCACCCTCCCTCGCCCCCAAGTCTTCTCTTCTCCAGACTAAACAAACCCATTTTTTTCAATCTTTCCTCATAGGTCATGTTTTCTAGACTGTCAGTTATTTCTGATGCTCTTCTCTGGACTTTCTTCTCTTTGCCCACAGCTTTCCCAAAGAGTGGTGCCCAGAACTAGACACAGTACTCTAGCTGAGGCCATATCAGACTGAGTAGGGTGGAAGAACTACTTCTCTTGTCTTGCTTACAGCACTCCCACTAACATATCCCAGAATGATGTTTCCTTTTTATGCAATGGTATTATATAGTTGACTCATATTTAGTCTGTGATCCACTGTGACCCTCAGATCCTTTTCTGCCCTGCTCCTTGCTAAGGCAGTCATTTCCCATTGTGTATGTGGGCAAATGATTATTCCTTCCTAAATGCAGTACTCTGCATTTTTCCTTATTGAATTTCATCCTGTTTACTTCAGACCATTTCTCCAGTTAGTCAATATCATTTTGAATTCTAATCCTGTCCTCCAAAGCACTTGCAACCCCTCCCAGCTTGATATTGTCCATAAACTTTGTAAGTATACTTTCTATACCATTATCCAAATCATTTATGAAGATATTAACTAGACCCAGACCAGATCCTTGTGGGACCCCTTCTAGCTCGATTGTGAACCATCGATAAATACTTTGAGTACAGTTTTCCAACAAGTTGTGCCTCTGCTTTATAGTAGGTTCGTCTAGGCTGTATTTTTCTAGTTTGTTTATGAGAAGTTCATATGAGACAGTATCAAAAGCCTCACTAAATTTGAACTATATCACATCTACTGCTTGCCCCCATCCTCAAGGCTTGTTACCCTGTCAAAGAAGGATATTAGGTTGGTTTGACATGATTTACTCTCAACAAATCCATGTTTACTGTTACTTATCAACTTATTTCTTCTGCTTACAAATTTATTTTGATTATTGCGCCATTATTTTTATGGGTACTGAAGTTAAGCTCACTGGTCTATAATTTCCCGAGTTGTCTTTATTCCCCTTTTTATAGATAGGTACTATATAGGCCCTTTTCCATGCCTCTGGGATCTCTCCTGTCCTGCATTAGTTCTCACAGATAATCGCTAATGGCTCAGAGATCTCTTCAGCCAGTTCCTTAAGTATTCTAGGATGTATTTCTTCAAGCCCTAACAACTTGAAGACATCAAACTTGTCTAAGTAATTCTTAACTTGTTCTTTCCCTATTTTAGCCTCAGGTCCTACCCCATTTTCAGTGATGTTTGCTATATTACGTGTCTGATCACTGCTAATCTTTTTGGTGAAAACTGAAACAAAGGCATTTAACACTTTTGCCATTTCTACTATTCTCTCTCTCTCTCTCTCTCCTCGTTCAGTAATGGGCCTAACCTGTCCTCTCTCGTCCTCTTGCTTCTAATGAAATTGTAAAATGTTATGTCTCTACTAGTTTAATCTCGTTTTGTGCCTTGGTCTTTCAAATTTTGCCCCTACATACTTGTTTTCTACTTTTTTATATTCATCCTTCATAATTTGATCTACTTTCTGTTTCTCTCTCTCTCTCTCTCTCTCTCTCTCTCTCTCTCTATATACACACATCTCTATAGAGAGAGAGATCCAGGTTGTTGAAGATCTCCTGGTTAAGACAGGCTGGTCTCTTGCCATACTTCCTATCTTTCTTACTCATTGGGATAGTTTGCTCTTGTGCCCTTAATTTCTATTTAAAAAAACTATCAACGCTCCTGAACTTTTTTTTTCTTTTACATTTGCTTCCCAAGGGATCTTACCTACCAGTTCTGTGTTTGCTAATGTCTGCCTTCTTGAAGTCCATTTCAAACAAAGCAGCAAAAAAAAAACAAAACTGCTTTTGTGGAAAAAAGTTACTTTCCTGAAGCCAGTTAAGAGTACATTAGATAGTTTTCCCAACTGTGGGCATCATTAAAAAATTTAAAATTTTGTCTAGTTTGCTTTACTGAGGTATTCACAATATTCTCTATTACTACTTATAGTTTAGTTATCACCTTCTAGTATTTCCTATACTTATTAAAGGAATAACATAAATATCATTGCAACATTATTTCAATAATAATAAATTGAAAGTCTTCAAGGTTGCAAGTCTGTCTGGGAGGATTTGGTCACACTGTGCAAGACTCTTACAATATTTACTGAGCCAATGGCTTCAGTTAAGCCACAATGCACAAACAGACCGATCTGGCCAAGGCAGGAGTGTGGCCAGGGACATTCAAAATATCCCCTAACAGCCTCCAACAGAGGAGTTCCCATGGAGACTCCAGCAGAGTTTAGCACAAATAGGCTGTGTGATAAGGCATCTCTTTACTGGCCCCACCTGCATCAGTGGGAGTGAATCCACCTCACGCTTCGTAAAGGGTTTTTATGATAACCATTGTATAGCTGACTTTTTCATATATTTAATTACAGTGTGTGTAAGCCATAGACTATATATATTTTTTTACATTATTCTGTTACTCAATATGCAGCATGACAGATACTGTGATGTTGACAATAAATAATCCTTTATTATTCCAATTATGATTATTTTAGTGCTTTTTTAAACAAAAGGTAGAGAACATAGCATGTTTAATCTTACTTATTTTGTAACAAGAGTAAGTTGCAGTTTTTTAGTAACTAAACAAATTCTTCCTGGATCAGAGATGGTACCAAACAAAATACACACCCAGTTAATTCCTTTTACTTTGCTATCTTTTTTCACCTGTTAAAAGGAACCATGTTCCAACACACCATAATGTGGAAAAGCCAAAGTCATTTATTTCAGGGGACAGTATCATACATAAAAGTTGTTTGCCATTGTAATACTTACCTTTGAAGCTGAAATAAATGCATCTTTCATTTCCTACTGACTACAAATATTTCTGAATACAATCAAAAATTGTATTCTATGAACAGCTGTGAAGTGACTGAATGGTATTAGACGTAAGGGAGGGCATATGATCTACTGTTTAAAGTATACAGCTGAAAATCAAATTTCTACCACAAACTCCTTCCATGCTGTTGGCCAAGTCACTTTTTCTTATTTTATCGAATTTAAGACACCTGTCACAATGGTTTCCTAGACTAATTTTTCTATGCTTTAGCTTTCCTATCTATAAAATGGGGACAATAGGACTCTTAACATTATCATACTGGATCAGACCAGTGATACATCTAGTCAGTAACCTGTCTATTACAAACGCTGATGACAATGTTCAAGAAACTCCAAACTGGGAATTTAATTTGCCTCTAGGCAAACTTTCTTCCTAATCCAGAATTAGCGGTTGATTTATGCCTTTAAGCATGAACCTTTTCATCCATTACAGACTTTAATCTTTGTCAAGTATTTTGATCGCCTTGGGTGAAAGACATTGCATGAGTGTCAACTATTACTGATGCTAACTCTATTATACAGCGCTAGATGAAATCTGAAAACCACATTTCCTTTGGAGCTAGTGGTAGAAGTGAGCAGGTTGTACAGCCCAGAACAGTACTCATGGAGATGCTGAATTGCCTAAATGTCACTTACAGCAATAGTGGTTTCAGGATTTACACTTTTCAGGTTCTTCCAGCATGAAGATTCTCCTTCTGTTTGCCTATGATAAGTGCAAGTAGCTCTTTCACTGCCCGGGAAAGGAAGTAAACTATGTGAGGTGAAAGAGAGGCTCGTATCATCTGTTGCTAATGTGAAACTGTCTCTGAACCTTGAAGCAGATATATATATATATTGTTGGTGTATTGTACAAGTAGGACTCTACCTATGCTGTGACTTTGCTTTGCTGTCCCCCCTGACCTTCCTGACTGGTGAACTGGCATATGAGATTTAAAATCTTTAGATGGCATCTGATTCTGAATCTCAAAGGACTCAGCTTGGCATTTTGTGTAAAGTTTTTTTTTTCCCCTCCTTTCCTACTTTGACTATATGCAGCAGTATAAGCAGCCACACAAGACATGCAGCTACTAGGCCCTCTATATTTTATGAGCAAGAGCCTGAAAAAAAAATACATGTACATGTCTCTTCCTGCAACGAGGAGCTGCTTCTGCTCCCCGTAATGGGAGCTTTGCCAATGGTTTTAGTGGAAGCAGGACTGGGCCCAAGGTTTATTTTTCAGGGAACCAGGTATATTTTCAGGTTTCTAGGAGAGATAATGCCCCTGTTTTTCCTTGACTCCCCATAACAACCTTCCTTCCAGTTAGAACAAATTCCCTTTAGGAAGCCCGTTTTAGATGACCTGACAGTCACTGAAGGTGACATGGGGTGATCCTCTCCTTTTCTCCCTAGAGCTTGAGCACCCTGCTTCTGCAGCACTCACAGGCCCTTCTAACCCAGACAGTAGGAACTGGGATCATGAATCATTTACATGGTCAGTGCACAGCACTAGACAAAAAGCCAAGAGGCTAGCTTGAGAGCTATGCATCCTGAGCCAAGTCTTTCCCTGAGTTACACGCTGTGCAACTTCAGTGAAGGGTGCGAGTCAGGGCAGAATTAGCCTGATGCTTGACAAGAAAGGTCTAAAGGTGGACGGCCATTGTTCAAATGTTTCTAGGGCTGGACACAGAGAAGGTTTTCTGTTGCTGTCTAAAGCAAACTCTCCACTCCAAATTGATATTTTTTCCCATCACATGACATATTAGAAACAAGATTCCAGTCAAATATTACACAAACTTCATGAATAAAATGAAGTAACTTTGGACACACAACATTCTTTTCTTGATTTGTCTGTTGCTTAGGTATGGACATATGTCTCAGCAGCTGCAAAGGTAGGAAATACATTACGGGAGAGAAAGGAAAGTTGTTATCTCAAGAAATGTGATAGGGTGGTCTCCCTTTAAGGGCCAGGAAGCAACTGGCCCTGTTCTAGAGGAAAGTACAGCAGGCAGGTGCTGGGAAACTGCCAACCCAACTAGACAGCAGCTAATAATTAGGTCTGATTCCTAGCTGGAGGATATAAATGAGGACAATAAAGGGAGCCTGGGACCAGGAGAGAGCTGAGTGCACAGCCCTGTGGCTGCAGCAGAAGGCCATAAGAGGGAAAGCCAGTCCTGTGTACCTCCCCTGGGTTGGGAAAGTCCGGACCCTTTGGTTACCAGAGACTGAGGGCCTCCAGAACTGCAGGCAAAAACAGGATTATTGCTTTTGTTGTTCTCCATTTCATTTGTTTGGGTTTGGAGAATAAACAGAGACCAGGGAAAGGGCTACCAGCAGAGCCAGGCATGGCTGATTGTTGTGTTGCCCTAGACTGGTGATCAGGACCCCCTGTTTACAGTACAGTGATTTACTTTGTCAATGCATCCTTTGCAATATCTCTGTGTTACACGCTCTATTTCACTGCAAGCTAAGCTCAGTCAGAGAAACAAAAATTGGAGGATGGACAAATCACACTTAAAAATTTTATTCTTTCAGTGTCAGATTTAGCTTTTCATAATTTACAATAAGAATACATAGTGTTAGTTTTGATCAGGAGCAAGAGACACATGCACGATTTCTCTGAGATTAACTCCTTGAACACAGATCCTGTTAGGAGTAGCTGTGTAATACAAAATCTTTCTGTGACCAGAAAGAAAATTTATGTTTTGGCCACATCCTTTCTAGCTTAGAGAAGTAGCTAATTTTTATGTCAGTCCTTGGCTTTAGCCTCCTGCCCAGCCTCACTCAAGAGTAGGGTGACCAGATAGCAAGTGTGAAAAATCGGGACGGGAGTGGGGGGTAATAGGAACCCATATCAAAAAAAGCCCCAAATATCAGGACTGTCCCTATAAAAACAGGACATCTGGTCACCCTACTCAAGAGCCCATCTGGTGTCTACAGAGTGACTTCTGACTACTTGGATGCAGAAAATTTAAATTGAAACTACATCACCCTATTTTCTTGGAGTGAAAAATCTCTTCAGATAGGAGATTTTTATTATTATTTTTATGTATTTATTATTACTAATTCCAGAACCTCAGTTTCTCAGGTAGCAGGCACATCTTGTTCTCAGCATAAGACTTTATAAGCATGGCTCATACTGCTAAAGCCCCGGGAGAAACACAGGAAGACTGCCAGAACAGAAAGATTTTACCATTATTCCATTTTTCCCAGATATTGTTCAAACTGCACAGAGATGAGAGTCTGAGATATGTCTCTCTAATATCCTGGGACCGACATGGCTACAACAACAATTTGAGATGTGTCATACTAAGGACCGTGAACCCTTTATTCAAACTAGTGTGCAGCGACAGGAGTAATTCCAGGAGTAACTGATCACCATTCTGAATAAAGGTCTCATAATGTGGTTCTTTATGAGGGCCGGGCCCCTTAAAAAGTTCTGTTTGTTCACCTACTGCTAGCAAAAAGAAGCTTGTCATCACAAGATAACTTCTCTGAGCAATTTCTGTGTAACAAACACCATTGACTGCCTGGCCAACATCTAACATGAACTTCTTTTGCTTACATGACAGCAGGTAGTGGGAGTCTCATTTTTGTTAAGGGGGTTCCTACATTATATTGCCATTGGCATTTCACTTATTTACAAAATATTACTACAGTCCTTTCCCCTTAGCTGATAATATTTTCTACAAATGTGAGGGACACCAGAAATTGTTTCCCTTTTCAATTTCCTTTTCACAAATCATCTAAGGCTTTGTAGTGTACTATAAATAATACCATATTGTTTCCATCACTCTGCAAGGATATTCTGGCAAACTGAATACCTTACTGAGAGCTCCTGTCTGGCAATCAGCTGCTGTTGAGTGATGCTTCCTTTTGCACACAGGCAAGATGAGAGACAGACATACTGGCAACAGCAAGTATACATGTACAAATTGCCAATTGTCAACTCCAATTACAGAACACTACCTCCAAATTGTTATAAAAATCCGGTCCCTTATAGAAGTACCCAAAGTACTTCTTAATTGCAGGAAAATTCTATTTCTTTTAATTTTTTATGAAGTAATACAATAGGAGCAATAGCTTGATAAATAAAGTGTATTTGTACTATTGCTCTAGCATGTCTGATACTAAGCACTATCCCATAAATTGGCTTAACAATTTTTCTGATAAAATATTTCATGGCTCTTTAATAATACTTGTTTATATTTAATGTCAGGTGGGTTTTTTTTGTGGCTGGGAAATGTAGCTTCTTTTGATTATTCATGACAGGCCTGATTCAAAGTCTGTTGAAATCGGTGGAATGAGTCCCATTGAATTCACTAGATTTCGGATCAGCCTTTTTTTTTTTTAAGGTAATTCTGGTGTAAATCATACAAATCTTTTCAGACCCATGAATAGGTAAAAGACAAAGTTAAAACAGCTATGCTTCAAAATGAGTACAACAAGAAGAGAATCAGTACGTGCCAAATCCATCACTGGTGTAAGCCCAGGCATGAATTTGGCCCACTGAGTTTGTTGGTATGGTCTATAAGCAGTCTATTAAAAATATAAATTACAGTATAACGGTACTCCTGCTACTTTCATGACTTTCCTAAACAATATATCTACTATCCAGCAACAGATTTACTACCATCCAGCTGAATTATTTTCAGCCATAAGACAAGAGAAAAAGAGCTTCAGTAGACAAACTGTCACACAGATTTTTACCAAAGATTGCGTCAGATATCTTTGGAACTGGGCTACTACGAGGCTGGTCTGATGCTGACCACCTCAATATCAAGGATGACATTGGCAATCATAGTTTGTACTAATGGTTTTTGTGTGACTCCATAGACCAGTGTGGGAAGAACAACATTTACTGCCTTGGCCACAGAGCCATTTGTCTAGTTGTGGTGATTGAGCTGCATGTTATTTCCATGCCTGGTGCTGGCTTCTAGCTGCTCCATGTGTTTCTTCTCAAAGTCGGGGACACCCACCCTTATGGTGTGGCATCATGCGATGCAATCAATTGCCAGTTGCTCAAAGGTAGAGTCAAAAATGTTTGTTTTGTGCAGATTGTTTCAGAGTGTTTCTGAAGTGTTTCATCTGCCCTCCATGCTTATGACTGCAGGAGCTTAATTCAGAATAGAAGACTTGTTTTCATAGATGGGTCTCAGGGCATTTTAATTACGTGGCCAGTCCATCTCAACTGGGTACACATCAAATAAGCCTTTACACCAACCAAATCAGCTGTGTCCAGGACTTCCATGCTGAAAACCGATCCTAACTTCTGATGCCCAACAATAGTTCTAGATGTTGCAAATGGAAGCTGCCAAGCTTTTCAATGTGTCGTTCATGGGTCCATGTTTCATACCCACTGAGGAATGTTGTGAGGATACCAGTGTTCTAGACTTTTATTTTGTTCTCTAGATAAATTTCATGTTGCTTCCAGATTCAGTGATAGAAGCCACAACATGCGGCACTAGCTTTCTTAATTCATGCACCCACTTTGTGGTCAATTCTTGCTTCATTGTTCAGCATGCCGCTGAGATAAGTAAACCATTTGACAGCTTGGAGTGCGATGCCATCTAGGCTTATTGATGAGTCTTGGTAAGGTTGTTAGGAAACTGGCTGGTATGTAATCTGTTTTTGTTTGGGTGAGGGTGTGGCCAAAGTTACGAGCCCCCATAGCAAAAAGGCTTGTACAATCTTGCAGTGCTGCTTCAGAAGGTGCCTTCAAGGCACAACAAACAGAGAAATTCCTGGATCAACGCTTCTATCACCTTGGTGTTTGCACATAGATAGGAAAGATTGAAGGGCTTGCCAGTGTAGAAGTGCATAAAATATGTCATTTGAAGCTCCCTGGTTTTCTCTAGCATCGCAGCAAAAAAGACCAAAAAGGCTAGGAGTGAGGATACATCCCTGCTTCATCCCATTCATGTGTTAGATCACCACCAATTCTAACTCTAAGCTCTGCCTTCATGAAAATGCCAAATTATGATAATTAATTTGTCTGCATATCCAAATTAGGTGAGCAATTCCAGAGGGCAGGGCCATTGACTGTATCAAATGGCTTAATTAGTTCGAGAAACATGTACCAAGGTTGGTGCTGTTTGTGATATTTTTCCTGTAATTGTTGAATGATGAAGACCATGTCCACAACACTCTGCTGAGCATGAAACACACTGGCTAATGGGGCTCTGGCTGGGTGGATCAGGTTCATTAACCTGGATAATTGGGCAACTGGTCTAAGAGAAGGTTACGCTAAATCTGCAGCCAGCAAGTCCTTCCATTGTTTTGGTTTACCTTGCCACTGGAAATGGTCTTGCTGGCAAGACAGCGTGCAAGTTGGTGCAAAACTGCTTGTCCATTTTAAACAAATTTTCAGGCACCCTTCAAAAAAAATCTAGCAAGTCCCATGGAGATGAAGGAAAGGGCAAGAGTGATGGACACTGCTGGGGATGGGTTAAGACGCTGGTCACTCTGCATTGACCTGGTATGACACTGTGGTCCAGCAGCATCTTGATTAACTCAGCTGCTTTATTCAGGGATGGTACAGCAGATCTCAATCCAAGGAGAGGGCTAAAAAAGGTGCCCTAAAAATTGCTCAGCTGTGACCAGCTTATTGTGGCTGGAGGGTATTTCATCATGTGGTCAAAATTCAAACAAATTTCTAAGGTTTTTTTTTGTCTCAGTGTTGTGACATGGTTCACTTCTTGATTGTTCAAACCAAACTGACTGCTCTTTCAGGTGGACTGTTCTGGTTGCTCAATAGTTCAAAATCCATTATATTGACATTGTGGCACTGAGCAAGATGCAACTTGCTTAAGAGGGTCAACAGAGGACAGAGCTGAGTATACTTTCTTCCGGAAGGGATGCCCACAGAATGAGCCACACAACACAGGAGATGGCTTTGCAGTCAAAAAGAATTTTGCCTCTTGTTTGGAGAGCCTACCCTGTGGTATAAATGACAGACCGATGAAGCTCTGACTGCCCCTGAGAGGTGGATATTATGCTTCACTGATCAGTGCTTAGGAACCTACAATGACTAATTCTGATGAGAGTACGGAAGAATTTAGTTTGGAATAAAATGACCTGACCCAACTGACTTTCTAAGAAGACAAGTTAATTATTTTAAGTGACTTTAACCCTTGGGTTGGTGGTGAGGATTTTACATGGAGTGGCATACTTGGCAGACATGGGCATTGGCAAGATGAACACTAGTGGCCTACTTCTACTGAAGACGTGCCAAGCATCACATACTGTCTTTCCAACAAATACAAAATTACCTGGATGTACCTTTATTCATGTCATTTGCATCTGATTGATTATCAGTTGGTCTGATAGTAGTGTATGACTCTGGTATTATGCAGAGCTAATTGATCGAACAAGACATTGGTCAGTCCAATAAAGCTTTCGCTCTGTTTGGCCAAAATGCACAAAAACCTATTGGTTACGTGAGTAAATATTGCCTGGCAGAATGATCAGTCAATCACCAAACAATTTTCAACACAGCTAGCTACTGTTAGGAGAATCTGGGGAATTACCGACCAGTCAGCCTCACCTCAGTCCCCAGAAAAATCATGGATCAGGTCCTCAAGGAATCCATTTTGAAGCATTTGGAAGAGAGGAAGGTGATCAGGAACAGTCAACATGGATTCACCAAACTCAAGTCATGCCTGACCAGGCTGATTGCCTTCTATGATGAGATAACTGGTTCTGCGGATATGGGGAAAGCGTTGGACATGATATACCTTGACCTTACAAAAGCTTTTGATACAGTCTCCCACAGTATTCTTGCCAGCAAGTTAAAGAAGTATGGATTGGATGAATGGACTATAAGGTGGATAAAAAGCTGACTAGATCGTTGGGCTCAACGGGTAGTGATCAACAGCTTGATGCCTAGTTGGCAGCCGATATCAAGCAGAGTACCCCTGAGGTCGGTCCTGGGGCTGGTTTCATTCAACATCTTCATTAATGATCTTGATGATGAGATGGATTGCACCCTCAGCAAGTTTTTGGATGACACTAAGTGGGACAGTGGGGGAAGAGGTAGATATCCTGGAGGGTAGGGATAGGGTCCAGAGTGACCTAGTCAAATTGGAGGATTCGGCCAAAAGAAATCTGATGAGGTTCAACGAGGACAAATGCAGAGTCCTACGCTTAGGAAGGAAGAATCCCATGCACCGCTACATTCTGCTGACCGACTGGCCAAGCAGCAGTTCTGCAGAAAAGGACCTGAGATTACAGTGGACAAGAAGCTAGATATGAGTCAACAGTGTCCCCTTGTTGCCAAGAAGGCTAATAGCATATTGGGCTGCATTAGTAGGAGCATTGCCAGCAGATTGAGGGAAGTGATTATTCCCCTCTATTTGGCACTGGTGAGGCCGATCTGGAGTATTGCGTCCAGTTTTGGGCCCCCCACTATAGAAAGGATGTGGACAAATTGCGGAGTGTCCAGAGGATGGCAACGAAAATGATTAGAGGCCTGGGGAACATTACTTATGAGGAGAGGCTGAGGGAACTGCAGAAGAGATGTATGAGGTGGGGATTTGATTTCAGCTTTCAACTACCCAAAGGGGGGTTCCAAAGAGGTTGGAACTAGGCTGTTCTCAGTGGTGGCAGATGACAGAGCAAGGAACAGTCTCCTCAAGTTGCAGTGGGGGCAGTCTAGGTTGGATATTAGGAAAAACTATTTCACTAAGAGGGTGGTGAAGCACTGGAATGGGTTACCTAGGGAGGTGGTGGAATACTGCATGCAGTTGTGGCCATCCCATCTCAAAAAAAGATACATTGGACTTGGAAAAGGTTCAGAAAATGGCAACAAAAATTATTAGGGGTATGGAATGGCTGCAGTATGAGGAAAGATTAAAAAGTTTGGGACTTCCCAGCTTGGAAAAGAGACGACTAAGGAGGGATATAGTCAAGGTCTATAAAATCATGATTGGTGTGGAGAAATTAAATAAGGAAGTGTTATTTACTCCTTCTCATAATAAAAGAACCTAGGGTCTACTACATGAAATTAATAGGGAGCAGATTTAAAACAAACAAAAGGAAGTATTTCCCCCCACACACAATGCACAATCAACCTGTGGAATTCCTTGCCAAAGGATGTTGTGAAGGCCAAGACTATAACAGGGTTCAAAAAAGAACTAGATAAACTAATGGAAGATAGCCATTGATGAACCTGTTAGGATGGGCAGGAATGGTGTCCCTAGTCTTGGTTCACCAGAAGCTAGGAATGGGAGACAGGGGATGGATCACTTGATGATTATCTGTTCTGTTCATTCCTTCTGGGCCACCTGGCATTGGCCACTGTCGGAAAACAGGATACTGGACTTGATGGACCTTTGGTCTGATCCAGTATGGCCTTTCTTATGATTAAAAACACAAATTGTGTTTAATTGCATGATTAAACAATACAATATCATTTATTTAAATATTTTGGATGTTTTAAACATTTTCAAATACAACACAGAATACAAAGTATACAGTGCTCACTTTATATTTATTTTTATTACTAATATTTGCACAGTAAAATAGTATTTTTCAATTCACCTAATTGAAGTACTGTAGTGCAATCTCTTTATCATGAAAGTTGAGCTTACAAATGTAGAATTATGTACAAAAAAACTGCATTCAAAAATAAAACAAAGTCCACTCAGTCCTACTTCAGCCAATCACTCAAACAAGTTTGGTTACAATTTGCAGGAGATAATGCTGCCTGCTTCTTGTTTACGTCACCTGAAAGTGAGACCAGGCGTTCACATGGCACTGTTGTAGCCAGCGTCGCAAGATAGTTACATGCCAGACATGCTAAAGATTCGTATGTCCCTTCATGCTTCAACCACGATTCCAGAGGATGTGCGTCTATGCTGATGGGTTCTGCTCGATAACGATCCAAAGCAGAGCGGACCCAATGCATATTCATTTTCATCATCTGAGTCAGATGCCACTAGCAGAAGCTTGATTTTCTTTTTTGATGGTTTGGGTTCTGTAGATTCCACATCTGACTGTTGCTCTTTTAAGTCTTCTGAAAAGATGCTCCACACCTCGACTCTCAGAGTTTGGACAGCACTTCAGATTCTTAAACCTTTTGTCAAGTGCTGTAGCTATCCTTAGAAATCTCACATTGGTACTTTCTTTGTGTTTTGTCAAATCTGCTGTGAAAGTGTTCTTAAAAACAAATGTACTGGGTCATCATCAAGACTGCTATAACATGAAATATATGGCAGAATACAGAGCAGGAGGCATACAATTTTGCCCCAAGGAGTTCAGTCACAAATTTAATGAACACTTTAAAAAAAAAAAACCCGAGCATTGTCAGCATGGAAGCATGTCCTCTGGAATGGTGGCTGAACCATGAAGGAGCGTACGAATGTTTAGCATATCTGGCACATAAATAACTTGCAACACCAACTACAGAAGTGCCATGTGAATGTCTGTTCTCACTTTCAGGTGAGATTATAAACAAGAAGTGGGCAGCATTATCTCCCATAAATGTAAAATTTGTTCAGCCAATCACTAAGACAAACAAGAAGTAGGATTGAGTGGACTTGTAGGCTCTAAAGTTTTACATTGTTTTGTTTTTGAATGCAGTTATGTAATAAAAAAAATCAACATTTGTAAGTTCAACTTTCATGATAAAGAGATTGAACTACAGTACTTGTATGAGGTGAACTGAAAAATACTATTTCTTATCATTTTTACAGTGCAAATATTTGTAATAAAAAACAAAGTGAGTACTTTACACTTTGCATTCTGTGTTGTAATAGAAATCAATATATTTGAAAAATGTAGAAAAACATCCAAAAATAAATTTCAGTTGGTATTCTATTGTTTAACAGTGTAATTAATCATGATTTTTTTATCACAATCCTGCTGAAAGGAGGAGGAGAACATACTGGGGAATACAGAGGTGACGCTTCCCGCTCCAGAGTCTCTAGCCACTCATTAGCCAGCTGAGGGAGGATGGGAGCTGATTGGTTCCTCGTCCTCCCCTTTCATTAAATTAAATGCTAGCCTGGGCCTCTATTTGCTCCGTTTCAGTAGCCCCATTCTGTACTGATAGCTTTGGAGCTGTGTTTTGTGGTTGCTGCTGGTTTGACCAATCACCTCTTTTAAGGTCAGAGGGCCAGGAAGGATTTTTTCTTCTTCCTGTAGACTGGTTGAGGGGTTGTCCTTCCTCACACCATACTGGAGGCACAGTTAAGTTAAATACAAATAGGATTTAGTAATTAGCGGTAAGGATGTTAGTTTCTTACAACCTGTGAATGGTTTCCAATGCTGGTGGGCCCTATGCTCCTGGGCTGGGGGAGAACCTGAGGGTCGCCCTTTCAGTACCCTCTGTGAGGTCCTAGGACTCAAATGAGCTAGCTGATTCATAGGAGTAGGCTGAGGAGAGTCTATGCTGAATAATGTGTTATATGTAGGGCCATACCACATTCACAGCCATGAAAATACATCACAGACTATGAAATCTGATCTTTTGCATACTTTTACCCTATACTATACAGATTTCATAGGGGTGACCAGTGTTTCTCAAATTGGGGGTCCTGACCCAAAAGGGAGTTGCAGGGAGGTCACAAGGTTATTTTAGGGGGGTTGGGGGTGTCACAGTATTGCCAGCCTTACTTTTGCACTGCCTTCAGAGCTAGGCAGCTGGAGAGCAGCGGCTGTTGGCCAGGCGCCCAGCTCTGAAGGCAGAGCCACCACCAGCGGCAGCGCAGAAGTAAGGGTGACAATACTATACCTGGCTACCCTTACTTCTGCACTGCCGCTGGTGGTAGCTCTGCCTTCAGAGCTAGGTGCCTGGCCAACAGCCACTGCTCTCTAGCTCTAAAGGCACCTCCATACCACCAGCAGCGCAGAAGTAAGGGTAGCAGTACTGGAATCCCCCCTACAATAGCCTTGAGATCCCCAACAACTCCTTTTTGGGTCAGGACCCCTACAATTATAGCACTGTGAAATTTCAGATTTAAATAGCTGAAATCATGAAATTTACTATTTTTAAAATCTTATGACCATAAAATTGACCAAAATGGACCGTGAATTTGGTAGGGCCCTAATTATATGGTAGGAGCCCTGTAATCCCTGTACTGGAACCACTTCAAATACCTGGTTTGTGTGTATGGGTGACAGGACAGGTGGTGGCCTTCCCCTGTGTTGAGTTTAATTAAATCCATCCCTGTGTTTGTCCTCATTCACTGCCATGTCCAGATCAAACAAACAAATCATCACACCACACAGGCAGCTGAAGGCTAGCAGGCTGATAGCTATCTTGCACTTGTACTCTGATTGCCACTCCTCCAGGTCACCATATATACAGTCAAAATTTTCCACATGTGGGTGCTTAATCCCTGCATACACACCTGTCACTGTCTCTTAGTAGGTTCTCTTGAGTCCAGGCTTCTCCTGGCTGACCCTCCTTAGTTTGCCTCTCGGTCAGATCAGTTCCTGTACCCTCACCTCCAATTAATCTTTCAGCCCTTCACTTTTCAGGCTTGCAGTCACCTTCAGTCTCCTAGCTGTTGTCTTAGAGACAGCCTCATATGGGGCTGTTGCTCCTTTGCTCTCCCAGGCCTTTTTACTTCCCTTTCCAACACTGTACTATCCCTTTGTAGCAAGCCTTGTTTCCTCTATTGGTTGCAGCGGTGGGTGTCTGCCTCCATGAGTGGCAGCTCTGGCAGCTGTGAGGGGTTGTGATCAAGCTGCTTGCCTGTAAACAGGAGAGACTCTTCCTCCCCACCCCTGCTCCATCTCTGCTCAGTATTGGATTTGTGGACCCTACTACAGCACCTATATAAATGCCAAATTGTCAGTGGGGATAAGCACCCACAGGATCCATTGAAAGCAATGGTGTTACTGCAGAGAGAACTTGGCTCGCTAAGGCTCCTTAAATGAGCTGGAGCGCTGTATTCCATTCTGATTGCAAACTCCATGACAAAAAGATCCAGCCTGTGAAGTTTCACTGGAGAAAATGGGTGCATTTCAAAAAAATTTCCTTCTGTTTCTAGAGTTATTCCCCATTTGAAGTATAAGGATATATCTGTGAAACCGTTACCACCTCCAGAATCAGGAGGAACTCTGTGCCCATTGTAGATGTATAGTTTGAACTTCCACCAGCCAATCAGACTCCTCCTTTCTCGTGACACTTTATAAATCAATGTACTGAGCTAATCCTTTGAGATTAATTACCAAATGCATCCGATGAAGTGAGCTGTAGCTCACGAAAGCTTATGCTCTAATAAATTTGTTAGTCTCTAAGGTGCCACAAGTCCTCCTTTTCTTCATGGTCAATAGAGATTCTGAAATCAGCATTTAAACGGTACCTCTTCAGGAAACCTTCAAATTAAATTGATCAAATGAGAGTCACCAATCAGCAAAGCCTTTCTAAAACACTCACGGAGATTCTCTATCACACCCTCCTTTCCCCGTAATGGAATTTGTCTGTCCCTCCCCCCGTCCTCCCCCCCAGGAGCTGCAATTGGGAGCTGGGGCTGGGAGCAGAGCCACGGCTTGGAGCGGACCCACATTCGGGAGCCGGGAGCGGAGCTGTGGCCAGGGCTGGGAGTGCAGCCATGGCAGGGAACTGGGAGCAGGGCTGGAGCCACAGGGCTGTTAATGCAATTATATTTTTCTCTTTCTTTTTTCCTGATTTATCTTTCATATCTCTTCCATAGGACAGTAGATTATTTCCAAGCTTGTGAAATCCTGATCCCATTGAAGTCAATGGGAATTTTGCTATTGACTTCAATGAGACCGGGATTTCACCCTTGGGAAGTAATTTTATCAATCAAAGTCATCGATTTTTATCTGCAAATCATGGATTTTACCAGCTATTTCTAATCACATCCTTCTTGAAATATGAACACCAGAACTGGACACAGAATTCCAGCAGCAGTTACATCAAATACAGAGGTGATATAACCTCCCTTCTCCTATTCAATTCTCCAGTTTATGCATCCAAGGATGTGTATGACAGAATTTCAAGTCACTGAGAAAATATCACACAAGGAACTTGAGTTAAGAGGTTTATTTATGAGACAGCAGCTGAGCAGAAATCACTATGGGGAAAAATCCAAATTCAAAACAACAACAATCAACTATGGCAGATCCCACTTTAATACCAACCCAGATGTTAACAACTTCAGGTTAATAGCGACATTTTGCTGGGAACCAGTTGCATACCATTGACTTGAATGTTAATGGGATTCAGATACTGGTAGCAATATTCTGCTTATTGAGAACATCTTTTGGAAAAAAGGCCCCGCTGCAGGCAGGTTTGCAAGGCTGCAGCCAGAGAAGGAGTTGCTCGAATTTGTCTTTTCTGGCTGCAGCCACCCAAACCTGCATTAAGGGCTGCAGGCTGAGAGGGGATGCTGGGGCCAGGGCAATAAGCTGCAAGGCACCTCTCCCTGAGTTCTCCAGGCTGCAGCTTGCAATTAGGAAAGGAAGCGCTGGGATGTGCTAAGCTCCCAACCCCTGGAGAGCGCAGGGAGATGTACCATGCAGTTTTGTGGGACCCCAGGACCCCCATACTCCATAGAAAACTCTAGCATCTAGCCTGCAGCCTCTCTCCCCGCTTGCAGGACTACAGCTAGGGAAGGCACGTCCCAGTGCTGCAGCCCTGCAAATCTGCCTTCTACTTACTGGCAACTGCCAGATAATGGCAACTTTTTGCTGTGTAGCCTTTTATTACATTTAAAGTTAATCTTGTAGTGTTGTATTACGCTACTGTGGGTTCAGCTCTGGTGGCTACACTTTCAAGCTTAACAGAGTGAAAGTCACCTTTGCTGCTTGCTTCAGATTTAGAGTCTCTGGGAACACATAAAGATCAAGGGTAGTGACCACACATACATTTCCAAGTGCAAGGTTTAGTTTGTTTTATCAATTTTATTAAAGTTACAATTAAGGTTATGATTACCCAAGCATACAGAAATCCTATAAAGACCGATGCACAAATTACAAATATAGTCATATTCATATCCTTTATGATATTCTTAAGGATTGATGCACGTCTTGCCAATTGATCATCAGTAGAGGGACGGTTCCTGTGGAGTTGTTCCACAGGGAACTAATTTTACCCAATCTGGGGACTCTCTTTTAGCTTGTGTTTCTGACTCTAGCTAACACTCTGTACATGTGCGTGTGTTAGAAAAATATGACTACGGGGTATGTTGTAATAAAAAATTAGGGTTAATTTTTGCACATCTTTTCCCGTCATCTTGTAGCATAGGATAATTCTTTGGTCATTTATGTCAAGCATTTCTTAACTCTAAGGCCTAGTATGGCTAAGCTAAAACCTTACAGGTCTCAGCCTTTAGGTCTTGTGTTACAGCCTTACTTACTTAGATACCTAACGCATACTTATCCCTTCTGACTACTGATCGATCTTATACTTCTACAATTCTACAATTTAAATCTATATAGCATACAATGATTATATATAACATAGCATGTTAGTTAATCATAACATCACACAACACGCAATAAATCATTAGTTCTCAACCAGGGGTACATGTACCCCTGGGGGTACTCAGAGGTTCTCAACCAGGGGGTACATCAACTCACTTAGACATTTGCCTAGTTTTACAACAGGCTACATAAGAGCACTCGCATACAGTCAATGACTTGGTTATACTGCTATATATATAATGAAATGTAAGTAACATTTATATTCCAATTGATTTATTTTATTCTATGGTAAAAATGAGAAAGTCAGCAATTTCTCAGTAATAATATGCTGTGACATTTTAGTATTTTTATGTCTGATTTTGTAAGCAAATAGTTTTTAAGTGAGGTGAAACTTGGGGGCAGTTGAGGCAAATCAGACTCCTGAAAGGTTACAGTGGTCTGGAAAGATTGAGAACTACTGCAATAAATGAATGATAAAAGGAAGTAATTGGCTACAGCTGGCACCAAGTTGTTGCTTACAAGTAGAATCTATTGCCTACAGTATGCCTTTCACTGCTATGTTTTCTGGAAACGATAATCGGTAGATCTGATATTTAATGTGCTGAGTAAACAGAATAAGAGTATTTTTCTTATAGTGAATTGACACCTTTTTGAAAATGGAGAAATTAATGTCAAAACTCAGTGAAAACAAACAACTTAAAATTAATGAGAACACTGATCTTATTTTCATTTGTCTTTCACAGAGATTAAGGGTCAAGGCATCTTCTAGGTAAAGCCTTTAATATTTGTACAGAAATCCACCTCTCTAAGGGAAGGATTCTATATAAAGCAAATTTCTAATAAAAAAGTATCATTATTCAGAACATCTCATAGTGCTTCCAGAACTGGCAAAATAAAATAAATAAATAAATAACAGCAGCAAATGTACTTTAACTTTATGTTTGGAGAGATATGTCAAATATGGCATCAACATAGACACAGTCAGTAGTTAAAAAATAATTCAGAACAATATATTCAAAAAATAATGAGACTCAACTGGTAACAGTAGGTCATCAGATAATTGGTATTGTTTAAAGTGTGTACAAAAGACATTTGAATTATTCAGGCAAAAATAATCAAGCTGGGGATAGCAAACCTCTAAGAAAGAGAAAAATATGTTTGCATATCCAAAGAGATCTCTTAAAAATCAGCCAGAGTATCTCAAAGAAATATAAAGGAATATAGTTTCATGTAAAGATGCCAATATGTTATAACTTGAATGCTGGTATTTTTTTACTTTGTACTACATGCTACTATAGGGGTAAATCATAAGCCTCCATCATAGATGTAAACAACATATACATGAATCTGTTGTAGCTATCATCAAAAGCCTCCAGCCCAGCTCTGTATGCTGATATATATGAAATGTCACAGAATCCAAAAACTGCAGAAAGCAGTTTATCATTTAAAGTCAGTATCACTAAGTCTCAACCAGCACCATTATGATTCTGCTATCTACATTATGTGAAATATCTTTGGGTCTCTTGTAGGCCTAACATGCTGTCAGAGATTTAAAGTGTTTACATTTTCTGGGTACAGTATACTATAAAATAAAAAGTGCTAGTATGCAAAATTATAGTCATGGGAGATGTGCTATGATATGAAATCTAGAATTCTAAAAGCAAAGTGGAATTTGTAACTCTACTTTCTCTTTAGTTACAAATTAGTACAACACACAAAGCCATGGATGTACGGATGGAGGCAACTTAGAGTTGCCAACTTTCTACTCACACAAAACCGAACACCCTTGCCCCTCCCTCTCCCCCACCCCTCTCCTGAGGCCCTGCTCCCTTTCTCTGAGGCTCCACCCCTGCTCACTCCATCCCCCCTCCCTCTGTTGCTCGCTCTCACTCACTTGCTCATTTTCACTGGGCTGGCTCAGAGGGTTGGGGTGGGGGGGGTAGGGGGACAGACTCTGGGATGGGGCCAGATATGAGGGATTCAGAGTGTGGGAGGGGGCTCTGGTCTAAGGCAGTGGGTTGGGATACAGGAGGAGGTGAAGGCTGGGGATGAGGGATTTGGGGTGCAGGAAGGGGCTCCAGGCTGGGAGGTGGAGCCGAGGGGTTTGGAGTATGGGAGGGGGTCTGGGCTGAGGCAGGTGGTTGGGGTGTGGAAGGGGTTATGGGCTCTGGGTGCAGGTTCCAGGGTGGGGCCAGAAATGAGGGGTTCAGGGTGTGGGAGGGGCCACCAGGCTGGGGCAAACTTGAATGAATGGCATTCTGATTTGCCACATGTGGGTCTCAGCACCATTCAGATCATGGCAGAGAGCTGCAGGGCCAAACCTGAGTGGTGCTGCAATTACCATGCTTCAGGTCACAATGCCACTCATTCAGTTTTGGCCATGCTGCCCCCAGTCATGATGGAGAGGCTCTTGGGCCAACCTGAGTGGGCTGTGTGCTGGCCAGCACTGCTCCTCCTCGCTGCTACTATGGGGCCAGCTCCTGTACCAGAACTCCCCTTCTTGGCCTCACTCCACTTCCAACAGCCTGTATCCCCTCTGCTCTGCCTGTACGATTCATTCAGTGACAGAATCAAGGCCTGCTATAAGTAGAGCAAGCTGCGATGAGAGCCACCCAGGAGACGGGTGGTGGGGAGCCCTAGAGGGTGGTGGACACAAGTGGGTTTTGTGTCAGGAGCAGTGATGGGTTTCGGTAGATGACTCCATTTTGTTTCCATGCTATGGGTTGGAGTGTTTTTGGAGAAGAAACTTTGGGTCAGAACCTGCAGAGGCACCATGCATTGTATGTACATGTAAAAAATTTCTGTAGGCCATCCTTAGACATGGTTTAATGATAGTGAGCATAATTTGACAAAGGCTTCAGCACTGGAGATTTATGATACCTGGTCTTCATGCAATGTGCAACATTTTATGTCTAATATATTGTCTAGTATGACCACCAGGAAATATGTCAGGCTATCCATGGGAACCTTGATTTCTCTGCAGTTAACATTAATACATCTGGTCAATATATTTGTTACCAGAACTATTTATTAAAATTTAGCCTCTTTCTTGGTTATTACGTTCTTTGTCAACTGATCCTGCTTTTTAAAAGTATCCACTATTTATAAGAAGAAAAGGAGTACTTGTGGCACCTTAGAGACTAACACATTTATTTGAGCATAAGCTTTCGTGAGCTACAGCTCACTTCATCGGATGCATCCGATGAAGTGAGCTGTAGCTCACGAAAGCTTATGCTCAAATAAATGTGTTAGTCTCTAAGGTGCCACAAGTACTCCTTTTCTTTATGCGAATACAGACTAACACGGCTCCTACTCTGAAACTATTTATAAGTGCCCTCTGAATAACTGGGAAAATTGTTCTAATTATTGTTATCTGCATTGCAGTACCATCTCAAGAAGCCAATCAATTTTGTGTCCCCATTGTTTTGACACTGTACTAATGTAAAAGAAGACATAGTCCCTGCCCTGATGAGCTAATAATTTTCAGATTATGCGTGGTTTGCAAACTGTTTGCTGATACTGTTCTCTATTGACATTTTTGTGGTATGTGATTAGTTACAAAAGTCACATGATATTGTCTCAGCTCCCTGATTCATCCTTTAAAACAGGAGAATAAAAAATCGTAAATATTACATAACAGATTTCCGGTATGAATTTTTAGATGAAAAGTAATTGGTTGTAAGAGTCTTGAAACTGTCAGGATTCACAGATGTTTTCATGAACACTCACAAATCAATGTGCTTGCTATTTGACCACCTCTAAACATTACTACACTGCAAAGAAACAAGGGAAGAGTGAAACTGCTCTCTCTTACCTGTGGTTTCAGGCCTCCAAAGAAAAGTAAAGAACTCTCAGGCACTAAACTCGTGTGTGTGTGTGGCATTCCTTTCCATAACTGAGTGTTTTGGAAAGGAATGCCACACATATCAGAATTTTATTCTTATGAAGTAGAATCTCTATACAGCACCTTCATTCTTATCCATCTAATCTAATCTACCTATATACTTATGTGGCCTAATCACATATTAACAAGCATCTGATATCATTTGTACCTTGAGATATCAAGAGAACAGGATGAACTCCTTAGCCACCTATCTGTAATGTATGAAAAGAAAAATTGTGTTGTTATAGAGGACTTCAGGTTGGGAGAGACATGCGAAAAGTCTCCCACAGCCACTACTGAAACATCATTAGAGTTTCTAAAAATTATAGATGGTAATTTTCTAACACAAGAGGTATTGCACCCAACATGAGGTAACTCAATTTTGGACATCATTATGACCAATCAAGATGAATTAATCACTGGACTGAAAATTAGTGGTTGCCTAGGCACCAGGGATCATGACCTGATTACATTCAATATGGGCAAACAGAGGACAGTTACTAGTTAGAATATACTTGTTGCTTCAAAAAGTCTAATTTTCCAAAGCTGAAGAAAATTATGTGTGATATTGATTGCAAGGACAAATATAGACAGAAAATGTGAATGAAAATTGGGAGTTCTGTAAAAAGAGTTTATTAGATGGGCAAAATGCCACATTCACAATAAAGAAATAGGACAAATTTGGGTAAAAGACCATCCTGGTTCAATGGGGAAGTGAAGGTAGCAATGAGAAATAAAAATAATTACATAGAAAAAAAATCTAATGTTACTGTGTTAGTGTCAGAAAATATTTTTAATATTTTAATAAAGCTGCTTAGAATTTTTTGTGTGTGAAAATTTTTAATAAATATGTTTCTTGTTTCATTAAAAATGTTCTTGGAAATTTGTTGAGTTTTCATTGAAAATCTGAAACTATGAAAACTGAATATATTTTGTTTTTTTGTTGCTGCAAACTGAACTTTTTTAAGGGGGAAGGTCATGAAAACATGAATGTTTTTCAATTAAAATGGATTTTATTTTTTGGCTAAAATTTTCATTACATTGAAAAGGTTTTCACAAAAAGATTTTTTACCAGCTCTTGTTATTTTAAGTGTATTTAAAACAACTGAAAATGAAGCTAGGGAAAATATGTTGTTTTGCTCATGTTAAATTTTGCTGACATTTTCTAATGGTAAGCCCCCATGCTGGATATGCTGATAAGGCCCAGATATATATAACTTAGAAAAGTGATTCTCAGAATTTATTGATTCCCATACCACATTTTAAAAAACAGATTATTGAAGTACCACATTCAAATGTCTCTTTTTTTGTGTGCATTTATTTTAGGCCTTGGTAGGCTTAAGTATTTCTAGACTCTAATAAAATAAATGCCTAAGCAAGCCTAAAATGTTTGATTATAATAGTCTTTTTAAACATCTCAGGTTTTTAGACATCAGAAAGATATACAAATGAAGCAGCCCTTATGATTATTATTTGTCTCTAGTGCTATTCAAGTTACAAGAAACAATGGAATATGTCTTCAGTGACAATTATGTGTTTTGGTATGCTGCTGAACTATATTCAGTGGCTTGACTTTTTAACTAGTCTAATATAAGTTCAAAGCTCCAGCTAATTCTTATCCGGATTGTTGTTGAACACAAACCAGAGTTCATTTTGCTTCTCTTTGACAAAACACAAATCAAGAAAGATACACATTTTGAGTCGCTCTTGGAGAAAATGGAAAAAAGTGCTGTTAATGAAAAGGGGGTTCTCTGTGTAAAAGGGCAGAGGGGCTCTGGTGTGGATGTTTGTGTGTGTGTCTTGGTTCACAGAAACTCTACCCTCATCCCAAGCAAGGCCTCTGGATGTCTGCAAATGCTGGACAAACTGCACAGTGTATCTGCCCTGCTAGGAAACTCATATTAGAGCCAGACAACTTTCAGTCCTGTAGCCAAGCTTTTATCCATCAGACTGACCCCCATGCCTCTAAACTTCCCTGCAGAGACAGAGGGGAATTTCCCATGCAGCACTTGCCTCTCAGCCCTGCAGAGCAATCAGTCAGTGCAACCGGAGCCCCTGTTCCACAGTGCCTTCCTGTGTGAAGGCCCTTTGATCTTGGGGCTTCATGAGACTAGGGGTTATGCAGTTGCTCTGACTCATGCCTGTATACATGTGTCTGTTTGGACTAGAGAAATTCTGGTGGCATGATATGGAACTTTACAAGCTTATCTCAGTAGCTCAAGCTGTGTGGCCCAGTAAAAGCTGATAGCTAGGCCTAGCAGAAAGCCAGCCGGCTGTGCAGCAAATGAGAGTACAATGCCCATCTGCACAGCAACAGTGTACAACATACTGCTAAATAAAACTACTATGCTGGCATGATTGGCAAGTGTTATTCAAGCATTTTGCTTCCTGGGTATTTTCGGATGCACTGCAGTGCATGCGACTGTTCATTTGATACTGAAAGGTTTTGTTTGGCGTTTTTGTGGTACCACTTCTAATAAGCTTATGTATCAGCAGTGGTACACATACTTCAGTTTAGGAGCCCCTGATTTAGAATATGTAAAACTTCCATGTTTCTGTAATAATGTCTGTTTGGGTTTGATATTTTTCCTGAAATATGATTACCAGGTTGACCTGGAGGGCTCACTTGCTGCAGAGTTTTTAACGGGTGTAAGGTTTTTTTGGAGACCATTTTTGTAGGTGACAGTAAGATATAGAAAAATGGAGGAGGGGGGCAGACTTCTGTGGAACACAGATATACCGTACTCGGGTGGACACAGAGGGATCTAGACCCTGGTTCAGGTGGGGAATTAAGTCCTGGGATGGGACACAGAGTGCTATACACATACATACTGTCATGCTCACACTCAAACAGATGGCACACCCAGATAATGGTGGCAGCTCATAGAAACACCATAGCCAGGGTTGTATTCTGGGACGTTAAGCTACCTAAAGTTGCCTAGGCACATTATGATGACTACCATACACCACAGCATTAACTCTACCCCTGAGGGATGCCAGACATCACCCCCTTTACCAAACTGCCCCCTCCCAATACCACGCCCTACTACATCTAACATCCTCAACTAACAGGATTAGAATCTTCGGTAAAGAAGCGTATACAGAAGGTTGGGCTGAATGGGCAGAGTTAAGGTTGTGCATAGTCTCCAACACCCCAAATACCAGGAAGTATGAGCGCGACAAAGATTTCCTTGAGCTACCAGGAATTGTACAAGATGTCTCAACAAAAAGGGATGAGGAAAATCTGTGCCTCAGCCTGGGAGAAAGGAGAGAAATAGCAGAGATGGCATTAAACTACAGAGCATATTAAGAATGGACAGTAATGATAAATGGACACAGCAGATCAAGCCCAGGGGTGTAACTGAAGCCCTGGTGGGTTATACTCACATGTGCAACACCTCAGGGGTCTGTCGTTCCCCTACACCTTTATATTTTGTTATGCCAATACTATGTAAGGCGGTTTCACCTTGCTTAGTAAGGGTGGGGAGACGCGGGTGTCAGGCATGTTGTGTGTAGCAACACAACCTGCTTTTGTATATTAAAGAGACAAGGTGGGTGAGGTAATATCTTTTATGGGACCAACTTCTGATGGTGAAAGAGACAAGTTTTGAGCTTACACAGTGGACAAGGTGCTACTTAGGAGCTTTCAGGGGGCGAGTAAGTGAGCTCATCTGCGGAGCCAACTCTTTGTTCCGCAACTTTGGGATAGAAAACGACTCCATTACTCCCGCCATCAACCACTTTCTTTTGGTGTCAGAGTAGCGGCCGTGTTAGTCTGTATTCGCAAAAAGAAAAGGAGGACTTGTGGCACCTTAGAGACTAACACATTTATTAGAGCCTAATAAATCACCCCGGGGCTTCTCTCAGCAACCTGGAACAGGTGCTTCCCCTCCTCCGGCGGCGGGGCGAGGGCTGGGAGGGCGCGGCGCGGGGATGCGGCCCGCGGCAGGAACAGGGCCTGAGAGCCCAAGCGGACGCTGGGTGGAGCGTCCTTTGCTGGGGGAGGGCGGCGGCGGCGGCAGGAGCCGGCCCGCCCGATCTCCGCCTCCCCGTGCTGGGCTGGGAGGGGCTCGGCCAGGAAAGTTTGCGCCAGCGGAGGGCTTGCAACATGGCAGGGCAGGCGCAGAGCCGGGCCGAGCCGCAGCTGCAGCTGCAGGCGGCGCCGCCATGGGGAGAGCTGCTGTCCTTCCAGTCCTTCCAGCGCATGTGTCCCCCCGGGGCCGGCTACGGCTACAGCGGGCGCAGCATGCAGGGGATGCGGGAAAGCGAGTTCCGCAGGCTCGGAGGTAACCCGATCTGCAGCGGGGGTGGCCCCCGGCGGGCAGGGAAGGGGCTGTGGCCTCGGCTCGCTCACTGAGCGGGCCTGGGAGAGGCAGCTGCTGATACAACTTCTGCCTCCCCCCGGCACAGGCCCGCGGGCTTGACGCGCCGCAGCTAAACCGAAAGTCACGCACCAAAAGTTTCCTTCCTTCGCAGCAGTTTGAAGAAGCGCTGGCCAGGGGAGTGGTTGCGTAGTGCCGCGGAGCGGGAGGGCGAGCGCAGGCTCCTGGCAGGAGAGGACCGCAAAACACTCGGAACATCCTGTCAGCACGCCCCAGAGCTAGACAGCACAGAGTTCACCCCCGCAAAGGCTGGGTGTTGGCGGCTGAAAGGGTCAGGCCCGGTCCCTAGCGCTCTAATTAGTCTCTAAATAGTCTCTCCCTTGCCCCTTGCTCACCTCTCCCTCCCTTCGCCCTTTGGATGTCACCCAACTGGTTCACCCTCCTAGGCAGGACTTGAATTTCGAATGTAAAAAGCCAGGGGGAAAGCCCACTTAAAAATAAAAAGCGATATTGTATATGGCTAAAAGCAGGGGGGCAAAAAGGACACAAGCCCTGCTTGTTTTCCCACCTTTTCAGGTCACCTTTAAGCAGGATTTAAATTTTCTTCACTGGTCTCAGTAGGGACATAAGTAAAGGACATTCCTTTTTATATATTTATAACATTTTTAAAATTGTATTTGTATTGGTGTAAAATGACACAAATCTTCACAGGGAAATAATGACAAAATACAGCAATAGCTTTAAAAAGAACAGTACAATTCACAGCATTTAGGCGGGTAAGGATTGTAATGTCAACGCTTCTCTAAGTGAGGGACATTTCTCTTTTGTATAGATTTTTATTTTTCAAAGTCAAACTTTGCTTTCCCATACCCAAGCCGATATAATAGTGGCAATAAGAATAATGATGTATTGTTATATGTTTAAGATCCATGCCCATGGCTGCTGTGGCCACAAGACTTTTGGAAGAGTTAAAATAACACAGGGAGCAAAAAGAAAAAGAGTAGTCGCTAAAGTGCCACAAGTACTCTTTTTCTTTTTGCGGATACAGACTAACACAGCTACTACTCTGAAACAGGGAGCAAAGTAAGTAACATACCCACAGATCCAATCCTGGATTTGTGATCAAGTCAATATGCTTGTTTTACTAAGAATATTTTTATCTTGTCGCTCTCTTTTATTACTTCTGTGAAAATGTTTCTTGTAATAGATTATAGGATCTGTGTTCAACTCAGTAATAGTTTAATGTGTAACACTGGCCTTTCAAATTTACATCAAAAGGCCAAAATGAGGGAAAGAGTGAAAGAGAGCAAGGGATAGTTTAAGATGATTGAGGATTTTTTCTTTAAAAAACAAAGATTTATAGAATTTTAATGTGAAGACATAGCATTTCTGACATCAGTTATTCATATTTGTGAAAGTTTGAAAACAGGTTTGTGTGTGACAAATAAACTTGGGCCAAAATTTTAAAAATAGGTGCTTAAAGTTAGGATTCTAAATCCCTATAGACACTGAAACAAGTGACCTGAGTGTCAAAAGTGCTGAGAACCCAGTAGCTCCTATTAACTTAAGTACTTTTGAAAATCAAGCCTTCTAAGTGTCTATAGATCGGGTCTTTCAGTGAGCTCTCTGTGAATAAATCTCTGCACCCACATTGCAGAATCTGGGTCTAAAAAGGGAATTAGGATTCTAGCTTTAGGTATCCATTTTGGAAAACTTTGGCGCATATATATATATATGTATATATATATATATATATATATGCCACAAAATCCGGCCTTAATAGATTTTGTTGCAGTAGGCTATGGGTGTTAGATATTTTATAATGTTTCCAGGGAAGAATAAATATTGAGCATAAAATAGAATGTTTGATAACCCTAAATTGTATGTTAGTCTGTGGCAAGGTGACCTGAATTGCCCAATCTAACTGGCATTCAGATATCTCTACTTTGCTTGTCCCTCCCTCCCCCCCCTTTCAGGAGGTAATTTTTTTGAGTGTTTAAAAGACTCCAGAGCATTTAGCCAACCAGCAGTTTTCAGTAATCTGTCAGGATCTCCCTACTGGGGCCACAACTAGAAGCTTTGTGTCATGGAGGGCCTCATCTCATTTGTAAACGCTGTTTCGGAGCATACACAGTTTTTCAAACTAACCTTCAGATTGTCCGTCCTTCAGCTGAATGAATGTTGTTGGGCTTCTCCATGTCTGCTGCAGGAAAACTCATCCCTTCTGGTAAAGAAAGTAATTGAGCAAGAGGTGAAAGAGGGGGAAAAATTATTTCTAGTCGTTCCTGATGATGAATAAGACAGAAGGGTGCAATGCATATGTGGTCAATAAAAGAGTTCAAGATAGTCACCCGGGGAATCATCATGCCATTTCTAGAGGATGGCAAAGGACTATGAACTTTGGACCTTGTAGAAGCTTACATGCATGTAGGAATACTCCCCAAGTACTAGAAATACCTTATTTGTTGTAGAGGAACAGCACTGCCAATTCAGTGTTTTGCCTTTTGGGTTGGCACTGGTGCCACAAGCTTTTGTGAAATACTTAGTCATGGCTGTCTGCACAGGCTAGTATTGCTTGTGTTCTCCTTGGATGACCTAGTCCTTCTCCCCATGCCAGGCAGGAATCAAGTAGACCTAGATCATCCCTGACTGGTATTTGTCTAACCTGTCTTTAAATGATGGGGATTTCACAGATTCCGCACTTGACAGGCTCCTGTGCTTAAATATCCTTAGAGTTAGAAAGTTTTTCCTAATATCTAACCTAATTCTCCCTTGCTGCAAACTAAGCCGGTTGCTTCCTGACCTACCCTCAGTGGGCATGGAAAACAATTCATCACCATTCTTTATAACTGCCCTTGACGTATATGAAGACTGTTACGAGGGCTTCCCAAGCCTTCTCTTCTCTAGATTAAACATGCCTATTTTTTTTCAATCTTTCCTCATAGGTAATGTTTTCTATACCTCTTATCATTTTTATTGCTCTCCTTTGGACTCTTTCCAGTTTGTTCACATCTTTCTTTAAGTGTGGTGCCCAAGCTCGACAGTACTCCAGCCGAAGCCTCACCAGTGCTGTGTACCCCCAAACAATTACCTCCAGTGTGTTATGACACTCCTGTGAATACATCCCAGAACAACATGTCCGTTTACAAAATGAGCGAGCTTCAAGCGTTAGGGATTGATCCATCTTATACCAGATTTTACAAAATGGTCCTTTGGAGTTATCCAAGATTCCTCTCCAAGGTGGAGAGTGTCCTTATCTCACCTTAATGAGCTTGTTGTCTTGACAACATTCCCCATCCTAAAGCCTTTCTCATAATGCAAGAGGATAAAGTGCCCTGGAGTTCTACTTGGAGTGAACTTAAGCATTCAAAGTCCTTCCAGTTTTTTGTTTTCAGTTGACGTCAGTTCCTTAGATGATGCTGTCACTAAGTGGACCATGCTGAAATGCTCTCTGATTGTAGCTTGCATTGCTATGGTGTGACTGACCTAAAAGTTAGAAGGCCATATCAAGGCTCGCTTGATCTGAGGTAGGGTGGCTTCTACGGCTAGCCTCAGGATCTTCCCAACAAAGACATCTACAAAGTAGCTACAAGAGGAATCCTGTTTTGATCCCTCAGTTCTGCAGAACCAATCTCTGAAGTAGGGAAGCCCAAACTTTCTTGCACCTAGAGATGTCATTTCTTTATGTATATCTAAGTTCGTCGCTTTGTGCAATTTTTAAGCCTATGCTTTTTTGGAATCCTTCTACAGACTATATGTGAATTAGGGCTGATGTTTTTGGAGGGGAGTATCTTACTACTTTACATATTTCAAATCAAGCAAAGCCCCCATTATAATTTTCAGTTCAGTTTCTGCTGCTTGTTGCAGTTGTTTGGTGGTTTGCACAGAGAAGCTCTGCTGTCACACCATGACCTGGGATGAATAGGGTCCCTCCCCCTGGTCTCTATACAGACATCCATCTCATGGCCCCACTACTCGCCCTGGATGCTGGGTTGAGTGATTGTGGCCCTAATGCATAATGGTTCTTATGCTTATTGGAAAGAAATTAATAGTGGGTATAAAACACAAATCTGCTCTGCCTAAAATAAAAGGTGAAATTTGCCAAAGTGCTCAGCATTGACCTAACCCTACTTCCATTTAAATCAATGGGAATTTCATCACTGATTCCAGTAGGAAAACAAAAAAGTTTCCCAAATCCCTCTTATAAAAAACTCTGTGAAAAGATAAAAAGAACTAGTGAAGTTCCTTAAATCATCAGGATTCTGTTATGCTTAACACATAAGCCTTAAGACTTTCCTTTTAAGCAAAAGTTTATCTGTAAGTTTCTCCTTGGAGGACAATTAATTGACAGATTGTGCAGTACTTTCTAAACATATGCATGGAAGCTATTAAACTGATCCCTATCTTATAGGCAAGAGAGTACACACAACGAGTGACCTTGGCCTTAAACGCTTATCTATAACATAGGGTCAGAATATAAACCTTTAATTTAAACAGTTAAAAAATCAACAATGTTTCAGAGCCTCTTCTTAAGCAATAGGATCTAATATACTTTATGTTGAATGATTTGCTATAATGAAATCACAGCACTAAAGAAAAAAATCATGTTCAAGCTGTATCATGTCTTTGAAAAGAAGTGGACGTACTGTATCTAATATAGTGTGTTACATTTCATCCCAAAGTACTTTTCCAGTTATGGGTCTGTTCCTCTACTCCTTTCCTAGAGAAAGCTCTTATTGACTTCGGTGGGAGTAGTTGCAAGAATAATGAGCACAGCCCTATATATAGAGGCACCCAGAGAGAAGAATCAACAGGGCACTAGAGTGAGCACTATCCTTTAAGAAATAAATAATCTTCACTTGTTGCCTAATGTCCCAAATCCCATATCAAATTAATAGATGGTACTCATCATCCCATATTTCAGTGATAATCATGCAAAAAATCATACAATACTAAGGTGCTGTGTAGACTCTGTTGTTGTGCATAATTTTGTATAACTAATAAAATATCATGGGTGTTGGTCTCTTAATAATAAATTTAGTCTTGAATTATTAATAAAATTGTCCTTTTATTTCCTTGAAATGCGGTGGTCACCTGTTCTCATTCTGTCTTTCAGTAACAAAAAAAATAACATTTAGATATTTGACCTTTGTGTTCTCCAAATAATTACTTTCTCCTATTTCTGTTAACAGTTATCCTAGGACTTTGTCTCTAAATAGGATAGTGGGGCAAATAGTTCTTCTCAAGACAACATTATTTTGTTGGTAAGGGTTATTAGACAAGCAATGTCAGTTCTGTTCTCTGGGAGGAGAATAATCATAGGCATGGGTTCATCTCCTATTATTTCTTTCCTAGTTGAAATCAAGAACTAGTGAATGAAGGTTGGAAAGATTTTTTTTTTCTTCTAATGGTATGAATTAATGTTTAGCCTTAAATCTTTTCATAATCCAGCACCACTCAATTCTTCCGCAATTGTAAAGATTAAATCATTTTTGGTGTTTGATCTGAGAGCTGTCTCATATGTATATGAATCCCTGCTGATTTGCAGAACAGTAATGGTTTGTACACTGGCACGTCTGCCCTTTTAATCTTTGTTTTGTAGAGACCTGCTTTCCCCTTCAGCAGAAACTTCTGTTATTTAGGGTTGGAAGTGAGCACAAGTTAGTAATGGTCTAGTCTCAATATGTGTTTAAAGATTAAATTTGATAATTAGGATTATATTTATGTTACTAATTTAATTATCACCCAACCAGGTTAAAAAAAAGTGCAGGCATGTTATAAACAGACAAAGAGCTTAATTATGCCTTGTCAAAAGCTGAGCCACCTGTGCCCCTGACAGTGACTGAAGGTATTATACCTTTTGAAAAAGTAAAATGTCTTCACTCATGTGAGCAGGTGAGCATGCAGGTGGAAACCAGTGCTCCCCCTTCCTGTCACAGTGGGGTGCAGGGGGATGGATGGGGCCAGGCCCAGGTGTCACAGGATTCACTCCTCACAAGTGACGTCTCCTCCTGGCTGTCCTGGGAATTAGCTCTGGGCAATTGCTGTGCCCTCCTCCGACAGTGTCTCTCCCACCACCCTCTGATCCTGCAGTCCCTCTTGCTCCAGGAACTGTGGCCTCTTCTTTGTGACTCCTTTTCCATTTTGCTGCTGAAGAAGGGGGAAAGCAAACTCACCCCAAATTTTTCATTTTTGAGTTTCAGTAAAAAAAAAAAAAAAAACCTCTCCTAAAAATCTTTCATGAACATTTTCATTGGGCCTTTTTTTCCTCCGCCACCCAAAAGAAATGTTAGTTTAAACTTTGACCAGCTCTAATTCACACTCATGAATCCTCAATCCTTTTAAAAAGAGAAACAAAAAAACCAAACAAGTATGTGAGAAACATAGATACAAACAAGCAACCTAAAGCACGACGGAGCACTGAATAGAATACAATGCTACCTAAACTTATCTGGAAGATTTATTACTATTTGTATTATGGCTGTGCCAGACGCCCAAATCAATGATCATTGAGTTAGGTGCTACGCACCTAATAGCTATTCACAAATTGTGTTATTGAGAGAGTTATTGTGTCATTGTGTTAGGTGCTATGCACAAATCACAAAAAGATAGTCCCTGCCCCAAAGAGTTTACAATCTAAGGGCCAGAACATGGCCTGTCCTATGTGCTAATGCAAGGCAGGAGAGGGGGCAGTAGGTGACCTTACTTTCTTGGATTGATACACCCTACCACCACTTCCTGTGCATAAGAGTGAAGCAGACTTTGCAGAGCTGCTACGTACCCCAAATTGTACAGGTAGGTGGGAAGGTCGGGAGAGGGCATGGAGTGGGTGGGAACCTAATAAAAATTACTATCGCCCAGAGCCAGGTCTAAAAAACGAGCTCACCCTTGGGCTGCTCCACTGGCTGTACAACACCACACTCTAGGCTAGATCACACATAAATGGTTTACTCCCAGGTAATGATAGCATACATGGTAGCGTGCTATAAAGGTGTACCAGCATGAGTTTGGGAGTGTCACATTACACACGTCAGTAATGGTAGTCATCTCAATAACATGCTAGTATAACCTTTATATCACATCACACTGTCATGTGTTCTGCGTAAGCCACGCAGGAAAAAGTTGTTTCAGAGAATATATAAAAATTCTTGTGGGACTATTTTGGCATGTTTCCTGTGAAGCTAGGTGATCCAGAAGTACTGGACTTGAAGGGAGAGAAAAATTATAACAAATACATTTTTAAAACCTCTAAAAATGATCTTAAGTATCTTTTCTAGACATAAAAAAGGTCATGACTTAAAACCCCAGTATCTCAGAACCTACCGGTTAGGGAGAGTGAGTAGAAGAAACTGGGATTTGCCCCAACTACACAGAGCTTGTGTTTCTAGCTGCCATTAGGCATGAATTATGTGACAGTAAACCTGTCATGGGCCAGTACTGAATATTTCCCCATGGTGCACTGCATTTTAAAGGAGTAGATTTTGGTTTGTTAGGAGAAAGAAGCTGCTGTTTGAAGATTTGTAACAATAGAATCCACCCCAAGGAAGATGGATTAATGGGTGGAGTGCTGGTGGTGAGAGGGCCATGTTACATGCAGCTTATATGGCTGTTCAATTGATTGCATTGCTATCACCACAACAATGTGATATGACACAATCTTACTAACAGTTCCTGTAGTTTCTGATTGTATAAATGGTTAGCTGAATATGACCATTTCTTAATATGTTTGTCTGTGTTATCTAATGAGCTCACATTAAGAAATAGAGTAGGAGCTGTTTGAGTGTAAAAAGGATTTAATACAGAATATAAGCATAAAGTCAACAATGCATAGATATTTCAAAAATTTTTTTCCTTCTCAAATTTTCATAGCAGCAACATGTCATTAGGAAACAGCCATCTGGCACATCATGATTAAAAAGGTTATCATTAGTACACTTGGTGTAGGAATGATGGTTCATTCTTGCAGTGCTGCTTGATCTTTTGCTCTGGTGTTGATGGACTGATCTCCAAATAAATAGTAGTTCCCTTCATGAAACTGCCATAATATTTCAACATTGAAGGAATTTTTAGTTTTGTAAGAGGAAAAAGATTTCCCCAAAGATTCAGGGGTTGTCTTCTGTTTCTGGCAGTTGCATTACTCAGACTGATATATGGAATGTAGTTTCTAACCTCAGCTTTGTCATTGCAATACATTTCTCAAAAGTGTTTGAGGAGCCATTGTACTGGTTCATTTAAATACATGGGTTATAGTATGAGGCTTTTAAAACTGTAAGCTCAGCTGAAGAGTCTAGGAAACAAGTCTGTAAGTAACAAGTCTGCTGCTGCTGCTGCTGTAAGTAAGGGTGCAAATTCAGACTTTTCATTTGTACTTTGCAAGTACAGATGGGATCAGTTGTGACTGGATCCTTTGGCGAAAAAGGTTCAGATTTGGGTTCCTTAGGCACTTATATCCACATTTAGACTCCTGTTTCTAAATCAATGTCTTGATTTAAAGAGGCGCCTCTGGGAAGTCAATGGGTGTTGCACATTCTCAGGCACTAATGACTAATTTTCAGCACCCAAATTTGAACATTTTCGTTTTAACGTTCCGATACTTTTAGTGTGGGATCCCTATAAGGGATATCTATATAAGGCATAGGAGTGTCCACTTTGTGGTATATGAAAATCTCAGTACAGGGAAGAGATTGTATTGTAAAAGGAGAAGCTGCTTTCTGATCATTCACTGAGCAAATTGAGCATATATGAAACTTTTGTTGCTCAAAAACATTCTTGCTGTTGAATTTTTATATTCAGGAATGACTACTTCCAATTAAGAATTTTTTTCATTGTAATGTTGCCATGTGGTAGTTCCATGTGTAAGACAGAAATACACTGGTAAGAAAACACCTCTGTACATATCACATACCATTCTATTAGATATAGAGCTATTTCTTTTTTTAAAATAAGAGAAGATTATTAATCCAAAGAAATTTCATACATTTTAAGACAGAGAAACGGTAAAGTTGATATCAGTGGAATTGCTACTCTAGATTTACACTGGTGTAAGTGAGATTGGAATCTGGCCCACAGAAGCTTCTGCTATGTCCGTGTATTATTAGTGATTTGTTTATGGTAGCACTTACCATGTGCTAGGTGCTTTCCAGACATTCAAGAAGGGATGGCTACTTGCTCCAAGGAACTCCCAGTCTCCAGACAGATACAAATAAATGGGGGGGGGCAGTTTGTATGCCAATCAACTTAATTCGCTGTATACATCATAGCAGAAGTGGATCTTTAAGAGGGTCTTAAATGTGAAAAGAACCTTTATGGTTAAGCTCGGGAAGATCATACCATGCACAGGGGGCTGCCTAGTAGAAATCACCAATGAGAGAAGCTGACAAATGTGCAGACAAGACCGGGAACATTGGCAGAGCAGAGAGGATGGTGAGGGAAACATGAATCTTGTCCGGGGAAGATATTTGGGGTGTGGGAAAAGGGGGCATGTAGAGCTTTTTAAGATGTCTCTAAGGCATCTATAACAATGGTTTCTAAGCACCAGGTATGAATGTATACTAGGCATATTTTACTTAAAATGGCATTTTAAAATACTTTGTTAGGAATCTTTCTGTACTTCACTGAGGTCACTGATTCAGAACGCAGCAGTTCGAAAAGGGAACTGAAAGTGTTTATGAACAGTGAGTCAGTTTTGTGCCTGTTTTGTGTTTTTGTGCTCTCAAATTTATCCTTGATTGCATAAGTTGTATAATATACTTGTCATGGGGCTGCTACCCTACCCAACTACTTTAGTTTTCTATCTGGTGTATGAAATCTGGGTATGAAACCAGATAGAGAAATTTCACCAAACAAGATTTATCATTCTCCTATTGTCCTATTTCTTACTATCTTCCTCTCTCCCCTGTGTAGGAGCCAAGGGAATATTATATTTGCAAGAGGAGTAAAAAGATGGGGTTTCAGTGTTTGTTCAGACCGGGCTCTGAAGTAATATGATCTAAAACATTTTCAGAGCACCTTAGGAACAATGTTAATCAGACAACATTTTTCTCAGTTCTGGATTTCCCCGAGTAGAGACTTATCCAATTTTGTGACATGCATAAATGAAGGAGTAGGATGACAACTACAAACTCACTTTTACTAGTAAAATAACTAGTACTTGAACTTGAGTCTTTGGAGATGGAATCATGTGCTTGTTTAACTTTGGAAAGATGACAACCTTATTTTAACAAGTATTCATTAATGTAATTTTGTGAGATAGTTTTGTTAACATACGACCTTAGGATACTGAATACCACTATGCACATCCCTATGCATACTTGTTAAGAGTGCAGCTGAAGGTAAAAGGGCACATGAATGACCTGAAGTAAGGATGCAGCCCAAACATCCTACCTACTATTTGAGAGAGAAATCAAAGATGCAAAACTTTCAGATTTTTAAGACTCTTGTGCTCTTATACCACTGTGTATAAGAAATTGTCATAATTACTGCTTTTTTGGGTAATTACTAATAGTTTCAAAGATGCCGTGATATGTAAGCCTTTGTGTATGTGTACCAGTGCCCTTTCATTAAAACAGGATAGACCTGATGATGGGTAATGGTCCAATCCACTAGTGCCATTAATGTCTCCAACAGCATATTAAGCAGAGGCCTGTGATTGGGAACAACATTTTTTTTCCTTTTATTTGTACTTGCCAATAATCTCTTTGTGAAATCATGAATGCATTTTACCAGATAAAATGTAAGTGGAAAAAAGTGTACAACAAGAGCTATCTTTTGAAACAGAGAAGAGTATGGAGTCACTTCCTCCCCGCCCTCTGCACTTTTACCACACATCTATGAGTAAAACCAACAAATGACCAAAATGAAAAAATGTGTAGCATAAGAGAGCAGAACACGGCCCTTTCGTTTTCCCCCTCCCCAGGCCATATAGAATGGTGAATAACTTGCCTTGTAGGCTGGTACCCCAGAGTGTCAGCATCCCCCTTTGGTCAGATAGTGTACTGCAGAGTCTGCACAGATCAGAGGGGATGTCAGTCCCCCTTTCTTGCGTGTTTATAGTCCTGTTCTGGAGCCAAGGACATTAATATTTGTCTCACTGGGGTGTATAGGTTTCCCCTTATGTTGCCGGGGATTATATCCCCCTTGCCCTCAAGGGGCCTGGAACCCCTTTTGCTCTTAAAGCCTTTTAGAGGCAGGTAGGGGAACCCAGGCCCATCCATGCCACTGGGTTCCAGCTCAGGCCTATTAAGCCAGGCAGGCAGAATCAGTCCTCCACAATTCTCCTGCTATACCCTGAGTTCCTTCCTACTGCCTTTGGTTCTGTAGGCTTCTCCAGCCTGTGGCTCTGGGCATCCCTTCTTTGGGTTGTTGTCACTCTGGGGCAGCTTCTCACCATCTTGCTGGGCAGGACCTTCTTTCTCTGGCCTACTTGTTCCTCTAGCAGCCATTCTACCCCACTGCTTCTCAGCTCTTTTATTCTCGCAGCTGTTGTGAGGCTGCCAGTCAGTGGTGGCCAGCAGTTGCTGCATTTACCTCTTGCTTGGTGGTGACATTCCTTCTCACACTGAGGTTGGATCAGAAGCAGATAAATAAAAACAGGAAGCCTCTGCTTATGGTGCTGACTGGAGTGAAACTAAGGATTTTAACAGAAATTATCTTCTACTTCTTCAGAAATTGCTCTTTGCTTCTTCATATAAATGTTGACTGGAACAATATTTATATTTAAAAAAACTAGAAAAGACCAAAAATAGTTGAAGCTATCTGAATGCTGCAAAGAAATAATGTCAGAAAAGCTGCAGTACTTAATACTGCTATTCAGGAGACCATACCCAGGAGATATAAAGGTACTTGTGTTTTGAAAACTGGGAAGTGAACCAAATGGACATTCATATGAGAATGTATGGGGAATATTGTACTCTGAGGAAAACTATATTACTGGACCATCATGTATTCAGTGCTTGCAAACAAACAGATGAAACATTTGATTAGCTAGCAACAGATTTTAAATGCTGTCCATAAACAATGCGAACATCTTAAAGGTGGCGTTTCTTGCTAGAATGTCATAGGGGATCGTTAGAGATAATAAAAAGAGGACAATTATTGGCACACCTTAACCGCAGAAAGGTAGTGACAGATACATAGCGCTGCAGAAACTGCTCAATAATAGAAATGGAAACTGATAGGTGGTTATACATCAAGCAGTACTAAAGGAGACCATTTAGCATTCGATCAAGTAAATAAAAGCAAACTGCAAATACTTGTTAACACACAACAGGCGAATTGGATTTTGGGAGGTCCAAAAATGTTCCGTGTGATATACGATGCCAAAAAATCATGTAAAAGCACAACACAAAACAGAATGGGACATATGATATTAAACCAAGCAAAAATATCCATGTAGAAACCACTTCACAAAAGTTCATGAGACGCTGTGACACAGCTGACTTTGCATGGTTCCTGGGACAGTGCCATCCAGTTAGACTGGATTGGTTTGTTCTCCATTCTGCTGCTGACAGCACTTCGTGTCTTAACTAGGTCTCTTTGTCTCAATTTCCCCACATATAAAATGAGGATAGTAAAAGTTGACTACCTCAGATTGTGAGGATTAGCCAGTTTGTTTGTATAATGCTTTAAGAACACCAAGTATTAATGTTGCTTTCATCCATCTGAGTAGCTCTTTAAACTTGTCAGGGAGGGAGTATGGAGGAAAGGGGAAAAAACCTATGAAAGCATCTTGGAAATTTTTTTTCCAACGCAGGTTAACTAACTGCAAGAGCCATACTTTCAGTGGAAAGCCACTGGTCATATGGTTGTCTGTTTTTGGTGGATTTCATGTCTGTATGTAGATATTATTGAAAACATTAATCCTAATTTATCCATTAGTAGGCCAAATTTATCACTAACTTCATCAGAGTTATGCTAAGTGGTACAACCTGGAACTGTGGGACTTTTGTGCCCTCTTAATTCTCCAGATTGGGCTGTCTCTCACACTACTGTGCCATTGACAAACCCTTCCAAGTGCTGTGATCACTCAGCCATCAGCGTGTGGAGACTCGCACTCAGTGAAATTACATGAATGTGCTCCAAGCCATTCATGAATCATACAGAGAGAGGCATCTGCCAATCAAACCAGCCCCTCGCCTTGCACCCTAGGAATATTCTGTTTTATACTGCTCAAGATTCCCTTGGACCATGCAAGCTCATTAGTTTGCCACTTTGTCAAAGGAAAGTGGACATGCACCAGCCTTTGTAATCTGAGCTGAGCTTCCCCTAGCATTTCAACCAAAAAGGTGCTATTTTGAGGTACAGAGTGTCACAGCCATGTTTCTATGCAGACTAGGATTCCAGTTAAATGTACTTATACTCAGAAAGTAACTCTGGAAAAAACTGTTTTGTGGGATTCTGTTTTTTTCAATGATTTCCATATCGAATTTGCTCAGTGTTTTAACAGTCAAATATTTTTTTCTGACTACTTGGATCTGAAAGTCAAGTGTGTTCTCTGACTTGTGAATCATCACCAGTAATAAGTCTGTGTTTGGAATGTAGTTAATATTTCTGTCATGCATGCCATCAGTGGAATAGCAGCCAGTTCATATACTCTTTGCTTTATTGGCTCTACAATGCTCTTATGACTAACAAGTATTAAAGCATTTCTTCTGTGTTCAAAATAAGTACACTAGCTATAACTCATAATACAAGGGAGCAGTTCTGTTGACTAAGAAATGGCCAATTTTACATAGGCACTTTTTCAATCATTATTTTATACTGTGAAATAAACTTGTAGGTAACGATGATGAACACTGATGCCCAATTCAGCAAGTTTGAAATTCCCGATGTGCCTGCAAAATGCAGCAGCTGAGCTGGAGGGATGACTTGGCAGATGGGAGCGCAAGGGAAAGAGCATAATATTTTTATATTCTCTTTTTATATTCTATATTCTATTCTATGGCACATGCTGCCCTTTTAGCAGCCACTTCTGACCCTATGACCATTTTGATAGCTCATTGTAAGTAAAAAAACAGCCTCCACATAATTTGGGAGATGTTTAAAATCTCATTTTGGTTTTTCAGTTAGAAAATGAGTTTGGAGTGGCCTCTAGGCTTGAAGCAAAGACAGACTTGTGGTGGCCAGGCGGAGTGAGAAAAGGGCTAATAGTCCCCAGAATACACTAAATGTCACTGTAAAGACAGCTGCAGAAGCCAGCAGAGCCCTCTAGGTCTCCCTGATGTAAAAACAGGAAGGTGGCAAAGCTGCCTAATCCTCAGAAAATATCCTGGGAATGCGTGGTGGTGTGGGGAATGAGCATTTCCTCACAGCCCTGCTCACAGATGGGGAAACGGGCCAGCTAAATCTACCCTGTTGTCCTGAGAGAGGCTAGCCTGAATCCCCCTCATAAGAATTGGGTTTAGCTGGCTACTTGGCTGTTTCTGCAGAAGAGAGCACCAGATAAGGGCATTGGGGTGGGAGTTTCATGACCTATGAAAAGTTTGACTCCACGTGCATTATGCCAGTTTCATCTTCAGTCATCTTCCATGGTTTTACCCGGGATGTTGGTGCTTAAATAAACCGGAGAGTTGATAGGAAATGGGAACTTTTTCCTGAGCATTTTAGTTAATTTTTACCCCTCACATCTCATTGGAACATTGTATTCAACAAAATTTCTGATTTGCTCAACTGAAATACCAGGGTAAACTCTGGGGTCCTGGTCCCATGTGAACCAAATCCATCAGTACGGTGTGCCAAAACTCCATCGCCTTGAAAGAGGTGAGTTCTGCACAGCTGTAATAGCGTGGCACACTTCTCAGTGTATGAAAGTAGTCAGAAAACACCCTAAGCATATCAGGACTTCCGCAAGATTAAAGTGCTGTTTCTGTCAGAACCACAGTCAGCTTTTTCTTATCCATTTCTGCAAGTACAGAAAAGAACAGGGTGTGTCTGTAAGGCATCACAGTGATTACCCTGGAGTTCATTCAAGCTAAAAAGAGTACCGTTGCTTTAGGGAGAACATTAATGCAACTAATCTCTTGCAAATGTAAAAGTTCTTTCATAAACAGGGAGTGCAAAAGTTAATTACATTTTCCTATCTTAGAGTTAATATATACTGGTATATCAACATTTAACGTTAATTGTTATTGTTTTTGTTACTTTCCACTGTGGCAGTGGCATGTAAATATGATTACACATTGAGTGACCAGATGGCAGTTACATGTGTTAAAATAAAAATTGACTTCAGTTTTAATGTTCCACTCTCAGAGCTCCTTTAAAGAACTGGGACTAAGAAGGCAGAGAGAACAAATGCAGAAATGGGTAATTAGAATCTCTTCACAAAAAAGGCCTTTAATTTTATTCATCAAAGTGCCCATAATGTCTTTAAGAACAATCTCAGTTTTTATAAGGACTCCATTAGCTCAGTATCTGAGTACTTCAGCTGAATAAAATTGTTAACAATCAGTAACATAACCTTCCCGAGTAAAGAGAAAAATGGAGAGCGCTCCAATATTCTTTTTAGTCTCTTAGAGTAATCTTTAGGAAGTGTATTCATATCAGCTAGTTTTGTTTCAGGTCTCGGGTGCCAATTGAAAATTGTCACTCCCCCCCTGGAATATTAAAAAAAGAAAATTGGAGGGGCTGGGTTGGGAGAAGGGCAGGGAATGGAAATTAAGAAACCAAAATATTTCAGCCAAAAATGTAAATATTTCTATTTGGAAATGCAGCTGTGGTGCTTCAAGGGAGTTGTAGTCCAGGTGTTTCATGCTCCCAGTCTCCTCTACACACTGGGCTCCTTGGTTGGACAATATTTCCCATGATGCACCATGGTTTATCCTCTTGAAGAGGAGAAGCAGTCTATCAGGGAAGTTTCTAGCCATGCTGAATCATGGGGGATATAATCTGCCTGGACAGCTTTGCCCATAAAAGAGAATGGAGACATTAGGCAACTGAACCATTATTCCCAAAAGACATCCTGGGAGTATTTCCAGCTAGGAATATTTTGGTTTTCAAGCTTTTTTTTTTTTTTTTAATGAAAAATAAAAATTTTCTGCAGAAATCAGACACTTCTAATGAAAAATTTTGTTAAGTTGAAAACACAATTTTCCATTGAAAGCCCATTTTTGACCAGCCCTAATGACAGCCCATGGGGAAACAACAGGTGGTGTGAAACTTTGGTCTGGGTAGAAGGAGGTGGGAGAAAAGAAGGGGACAGTAAGGAAACTATTTCTATATTGCTCAGCTGAGGGCTCAATCCTACTTTGGTTGACATCGTCGGGAGTTTTGCCATTGACTTTACGGAGAATAGGACTGGGTTCCCATAGAACAGAATGGCTTATACTTTCACAGGTCTGGATTTGAAAAGCCACATCTTTTTAGATTATCTTGGCTGTAGGTGTCTATCTTGACAGTATTTATGTGTTTTAAGTAAGGCACTTGGTTTGTTTCTCTAGATATGCCATGTTGCCAGTTCTCCTGATTTTATTGCAAGTCTCGGAATATTGAGAGCTTTTCATAAGGCACATAGAGTTATACAGTTGTCTGGCTATACTGAAAGAAAGACAGGAGATATTTGATATGGGGTTAATCACGCTGTAATTTTATTAATAGATGTCTGGGACTACCCGGCAGATAAAAGTGTACAGTACAGGTAACCCCTCGTTTATTCTGTAATAACCCAGGGAGCTTCCCCCTCTTTTTCCATTCAGGTGCCCCCAGCCAATCCATTGCTGGGACCTTTCCATCCAACCTTCCCCGTAGGAGGGTAAAGATGGGCTATAAGAAAGTGGGTTGGCTCCCTGTGTTATCCGGGATTTTCAGAACCCCCAACAGGGGCAATTTAACTATTTCACTCCAGGCGGTGTAAGGAAGCAGGCACTTCTGTCTGATAAGATTCATGCCAGTAAATGTGCTATATCTAAAATTGCAGTTTATTAGATTTAAGCACACACAAACATAAGCAATAGGTTTAGACTGTGGTTCTCAAACTGTTATACTGGTGACCCCTTTCAGATAGCCTCTGAGTGCGACCCACCCCTTATAAAGTAAAAACACTTTTTTATATATTTAACACCATTACAAATGCTGGAGGCAAAGCGGGGTTTGGGGTGGAGGCTGACAACTCGCAACCCCTCATGTAATAACCTCACGATCCCCAGTTTGAGAACCTCCTTAGCACATCCCAGATATTTACCTACCATCTAGAACGGTATTGAGTAATTAACAGCAAGTTTGCAGTGGCCACTTGCTCACCTACCGGGGAGAAAGGGTGTCAGGAAAAATGTCTCTCAAGATGGCTTCAGAGGACTGCTCCAAAGTACACTCTATTAGCTAATCTTTTGTAACTAACTTCTACAAAACACATAGGTCATAATGACCCCTACTGGATCATCGCTTTTCTAACTTTCAATAAACTTTTAATATCAGAGGCGTCTAGACTCAAGGTTTTCCAGCTACCAAGGTTTTCAGTCTCAGTTGCTTACTTGTCTGTCCCCTCCTCCCATTTGGATGAGCAGAAATTGTAGCTAGTTTTGACCTTGTTTTTGAAAGCCTGTCTCCACATTAATCCTTAACTAGGTGGTAGGTTCTATTTCATTAATTCAGGGTGCACATAATATGGTTGCAAGTAGCTTGATCACATTCTTGGGTATACACACCCCTCAAATCCAGGGCGTCACTTGCCATACCAATCATAGGAGTCCCCAGTCCCCTCCCGTTCATTCCTTTAACAAACCCTTCCTTTATATATCCTTTTCCAAGCCATTTATCCAGCCACCGTATGCCTTTCCTATGTAGTACTTGCACTGGACATCTGCCACACATTTACATAATGAGTTGCGACATATGGCCTACCCCACTTCATGCCATGCATGAACGGAGCCCTTCCTGAACCCGCGGCAGGGGAAGGCGGAAAAAACCCCAACTGCACCTAGGCCAATATGGTGGTAAGGGAAAAATTCCTTCCCAGGCCCCCTAAAAAAGGGGCAGCTAGCGTAATGCCCACAGCAGGTTTTAACCAAACCTGATATTTCACCACCTCAAGGGAAAGGAGGATAGGTACTGCCTCAGCCTGCTCTGTGTAAAAGGGGGCTTCAGACACAGAGCTGCCCTTTTTAAGACCTTCATTTCCAGGGGATGAGTCAGAGACCATGCTGACCCCTCCTCCACTTTTGCAGCAGTTTTCCTCTCTCCCCCCCACCCCCAACCATAAAGCACTGTTCCCTTCATTCAGCGCAGGGAACATGTCATCTTATGTGATTGTACAGCACAATGGGACCTACTATCTTGACTAGTACCTCCCAAGAGCCACTCTAATATACATTTTTGTCAATCATAATAAGCTCAGGAAAATATAATTCAATCACATAATATTAAAGTAACCCAGAAGATGACATGAGGCATCAGGAGAAAAACAAGAAACTTTCAACCTATGGCAGGCTTCAGTGAAAGTCACAGGTAGATATGTATGCTAACAGTGGGCACAAAATCATAATACATAACTCTTATATAGCACTTTTCATCAGTAGATAGCAATGTGCATTACAGAGGAGGTCTGTACATTATCCCCATTTTACAGAGGAGGAAACTGAGGCATGGAGCGGTGAAAGTCACTCAGCAGGCTAGTGGCAGAGCTGGGAATAGAACTCAGCCCCAGTCTATTGCTCTTTCTACAGGGCTGTACTGCCTTTCTCAAAAGCAAGAGAGATTTTGTATGACTGGAGTAATTAAGCTCAGAATTCATACTGCAAATCAAGAGTGAGTGCCTTTGTGAGGATTCCTGTAAAACTTAAAAAATACACCTAGTTTGGCAGCATTTTTTAATTGTGTGACAGGAAAATGGCTTCCAGGCTTCAGAAGAAGCAGTCCTTTTACAGCAGTATAAGACTTCTGAGGGTGTGTGCTCTAGCACTGCTCCGTTTTCCTTAGAAGCCAAGTATATTAAAAAGAGAAAATAATCAGAGAGTGAAATTATTTTGTCATCATTTCCTAAGGCAATCATGACAGGTTTTCTTTTCAATAATTTATTTTTCCTTTCTCCTCTCCATTCCCCTCTCTTCTCTGTTTGTGGTTTTATTGTGGCTGTTGAAAAGCTAAATCAGAAGTGAGTTTTACACTTCCTTCTGAAGGCAGTGAGATTTGTGGTCATTCTAGTCTCCTGTCATTAAGAGTTCTAACCCCTAGGCCCTTATCCTGATGGCACACCTTCTGAGCACCTAATTGCCTCTGCATTGTAAAGCTTCACTATTTTATGATGGGGGAAAGGCAGGAAGGAACACATGCCAAAATAAGGAAAAACAGGTTGAAGAATATTTAGATATATTCAAGTCAGCAGGGCCTGATGAAATTATCCAGAGTACTTAAGGAACTAGCTGAAGCAATCTAGGAAACATTAGCAATAATCTTTGTGAACTCATGAAGGACAAGTGATGTCCCAGAGAATTGGAGACAAGCAAACATAGAATCTATTTTTAAATAAGGGAAAAAAGAGGACCCGGGAAATTATACCCCAGTCAGCCTAACTTTGACACCTGGAAAAATACTGGAAAATGTTTAAACAATCACTTTCTAAGCACCTAGAAGATAATAGGGTAATAAGTAATAGCTAGTATAGATTTGTCAAGAATAAATCATTCCAAACCAACCTAATTTCCTTTTATGACATGATTATTGGCTTAGTGGTTAGGTGGATGCAGTAGATATGATATAGCTAGATTTTAGTAAGACTTTTGTCACAGTTCCACATGACATTCTCACAAGCAATCTAGGGAAATGTGGTTTAGATGAAGTTACAATAAGGTGGGTGCATAACTGCTTTAAAGATTGTACTCAAAGATGCTTTGCTGTCAGACTGGGAGGATGTATCTAATGGGGTCCTGCAGTGTCTGTCATGAGTCTGGTACTATTCAATATTTTTATTAATTATTTGGATAATGGAGTGAAGAATATGCTTATAACATTTACAGATGGCACCAACTGGGGAGGGGTTACAAGCACTCTGGAGGACAGGATTAGAATTTAAAACAACTTCAACAAATCGGAGAATTGAAATCAACAAAATGAAATTCAATAAAGACAAGTACAAAATACATCACTTAGGGTGGAAAAAATCAAACACATGATTATTTGAATGGGGAATAAATAGCTAGGTGCTACCGAAAAGGATCTGGGGTTTATAGTAGATCACAAACTGAAAATGAGTCAACAATGTGATGGTGTATCTAAAAAGGCTATGATCAATTTGGGGTGTATTAACATGAATGTTGTATTGTCTTGCTCTACTGGGCACTGGTGAAGTCTCAGTTGAAGTGCTGTGTCCAGTTCTGGGCACCGCACTTTAGGAAAGATGTGGACAAATTGGAGAGAGTCCAGAGAAGATTAACAAAAATTATAAAAAGTTTAGAAAACCTGACCTATGAAGAAAGCTTAAAAAAGCTGGGCATGTTTAGTCTTGAGAAAAGAAAACTGAGGGGTGATCTAATAGCAGTCTTCCAATATGTTAAAGGCTGTTGTTCTCCAGATCCACTGAAAGTAGGACAACAAGTAATGGGCTTAATCTGCATCAAGAGAGATTTCAGATGGATATTAGGAAAACTTTCTAACCATAAGGGTAGTTAAGCACTGGTATAGGCCTCCAAGGGACGTTGTGGGATCCCCGTCATTAGAGGTTTTGAGGAACAGGTGAGACAAACACCTGTCAGGGATTGTCTAAGTATACTTGGTGCTGCCTCAGCGCAGGGGGTTGGACTAAAGATGACCTCTCGAGGTCCCTTTCAGCCCTATGTTTCTATGATTCTAAGAGAAAGCCCAGTCTCCTGTTCTCACAAGGAATGTAGCTGCCAGGGAATGTGGTCATCACAAATAGCGGTGACCAAACTTATTACACAGGAGGGCCAACTAATCCTAAACACGACCTTGTGTAGGCCAAACAGATTCTATGTGGAGTGGAGATATTTGCCTTCTTGTAAATCTTCAGGGAGTAGTCTTAGTTAGAGATGTCTATTATCCAGTCTGGTTTAGCAGTTCCTTTATAAAGGTTGTGTTGTGTGTTGTTGTTGTTTTGTTTTTTGAAAAAGTGGTTGCTGCTGAAGCACTGGGCTGGGGAAAATTTAATTTGCATGAGAAAAAGGACAGCCCAGAACTGAAGTGTGATGTTTGCTTCAAATAGACTTTAAATTCTTAAACATTCTCTATAGCAAAGCCCATTGTGTGTGTGTGTGTGTGTGTGTGTGAGAGACAGAGACTTTTAAAAATATATTTTCTTTCCCTGTTTGCCTCTTGTTATTGATGGAGCTTCTGGTGCTGCTCTGCTTATATCTGGTGGTGGAGACAATGCTCATCAGAACAACACAAGACCTATATGCTTTAGAGATTCCTGAAAAGGGGGGAAGTACCTGACCCTCCCCAAAAGTTGTACAACTGCAACCATGTCCTGCTCACCAGAGACACCAGAAGGAGAGTTGGTGAGGGCTGCATGGTGCTGCTGAGGAAGAGGACTAGGGTGTGCTGCTGCTAGGAAAAGGAGGTAGCTCTTGGCCGTGGCTCCTTAGGTGGTTCTTAAGAAGCAGTCCTCAGCAGGTCCCCTCCATTCTTCCTCAGGAGACAGCAACCCACTGCTGCCAAAATAGAAGCCAATGTTCCTTTAAAATCTGGTCTCAACTGGATTTCATTCTTGATGAGCTAAATTTTTTGATTTAACTCACCATCCAGCGGCGTCAGCTAAACAGAATATTTGTCTGGAGTAATTGTAATATTGATATCTACATTTACACAAAATGTATACACAACTTGTATTGACTTCAGTGGGAGTTGTGTATGTTGAACAACTGCAAGACAGGACCTAGTCAGTAAGAAACTATGTCAAAGTTACTTGTGGTTAATGGCTCTCAAACTGTACCAGTGACGCACTGCCAGTATTGTAATAAAATGTTTCACCTGAACCTACGCTAAAGTCTGTGTAACAGTGCATGAGCTTTCAGAGAAGGGGAGTGAGAGACTGCAAAAGCAGTTCTTTTACTATTTAAATGAAAGCACTTTCTCATAAATAGAACCAAAGAAGGAAGCAATGTAATTGAGCAAACAAACTTCAGTGATATAAGTTCCACTTTACTGGAAATGTTTTTACTCTGTTCCCAAAGAATGCATTGAATGTATAGATGGTACAGCAGTGTTCATCCGGTGGATTTTGTAGTGCGGAGAAGAAGGGCCCTTTCCTAGGGGCATTTTTTGGAAAGTACTTGACACCTATTACAATCTAGTTTATTCCAAATCCAAAATATTTGCTTTTTAGTAGTACTTTTTTGAGCCTAACACACAAGTCATCTCTGACAAGTTAGATTTAGCAGTCTCCAGAGAGGGGACGTCTACATCAGAGGCAGAGAAATCTTCCTAACCCTTCTTTTGATTGGTGCCAGAATTTTAACATGGACCCTCGGAAATCTCTGAAAGGCTCCCTCCAGCATATCGCTAATATCATGGGCTGTTTCACCCATTCATAACTTTGCATTGCTTATCCTTCTGTGAAAAATCTTTGTTTCCAAGTTTTCAGTTTAAGATTATTTTTAAGTTGCTTTGCCAGTTATAGTGGAGGATGAGAATGATGTAAGCATAGTTAATAGATCAATTATAAGGCACAAACAGATTGTGATTGCTTTACAAGAAAGAGAACATAACTATAAACCAATTTATCTTCCTTAGAGAGGCAAGGGATTAAAATGGCTTGCAAATTGTTTCTCATGGAAGCACCACGTTTGCATTTAATATCAGACTTGCCTTTCTTTGTAAAAGTTCAGCAGAAGTTTGAGAAAGTTAATCCAAAGTCAGTTCTCAGGGGAGAAGACTAAATACATTGAGCAATAACTGAAGCTTCTAAGGTTTTTTTTAACTTGAGTTAACATAATAGATATTAGGTTAAGCTTAAAAAATAAAACAGTTTTCAGATATACTATACTTTTTAAAAACACTAGGGGAGTCTTTCTAGGCGTCTGAAAACTATGTTCCTTGAAACTTCAAACTAAAAATTGTAACTATATTTTTAGAACTGTATGGCAGTTGGTATAGTTAGTTAAATAGGTTGCTTCTTCAGAAGAATGGTAAACATGATGACCTTTTTATTAATTATTATTATTATTTTACATTTCTGTTGTCCCTAAATATCACAGCCTGGTTGGTTTCCATTTTGTTAGGCATGGCACAAACATATGTAAATTTGGCAGAATTTTATTTTTGTTTTTTATAAATTTGATGGATAATATCAATATTTACTTTTCAACTTTTATTTTTTCTATTTAAATTTTTACAGTTGCAGGAAATTATGGAGGGCTCAGATGATTAGTGTGTCAGACAATTATTTAATGACAGTAGACTTAAAGTTAAAACTAGGGCTGTCAAGCAATTAAAAAAAATAATTGTGATTAATCGCGCTATTAATCGCTATGTTAAGCAATAATAGAATACCATTTATTTAAATATTTTTGAATGTTTTCTTCATTTTAAAATTTTAAAAACATTTTAAAATATATTGATTTCAATTAGAACACAGAATACAAAATGTACAGTGCTCACTTCATATTTATTTTTATTACAAATATTTGCACTGTAAAAAAGAAACAAAAGAAATAGTATTTTTCAATTTATCTCATACAATTACTGTAGTGCATGCAATCTCTTTGTCATGAAAATTGAGCTTACAAATATAGTTATGTACAAAAGATAACTGCACTCAAAAATAAAACAATGTAAAACTTTAGAGCCTACAAGTTCACTCAGTCCTACTTCTTGTTCAGCCAGTCGCTCAGACAAACACATTTATTTACATTTGCTGGAGATAATGCTGCCCGCTTCTTGTTTACATTGTCACCTGAAAGTGAGAACAGGCATTTGAATGGCACTTTTGTAGCCGGCGTCGCAAGATATTTACTTGCCAGATGCGCTAAAGATTCATATGTCCCGTCATGCTTCACCCACAATTCCAGAGGACATGCGTCCATACTGATGACGGGTTCTGCTCGATAATGATCCAAAGCAGTGCCGACTGACCCACGTTCATTTTCATCATCTGAGTCAGATGCCATCAAGAATGTTGATTTTCTTTTTTGATGGTTTGGATTCTGTAGTTTGCACATCGGACTGTTGCTCTTTTAAGACTTCTGAAAACATGCTCTACATCTCGTCCCTCTCAGATTTTGGAAGGCACTTCAGATTCTTAAACCTTGGTTTGAGTGCTGTAGCTATTTTTAGAAATCTTACATTGGTACCTTCTTTGCGTTTTGTCACCTCTGCAGTGAAAGTGTTCTTAAAACGAACAACATGTTCTGGGTCATCATCCGAGATTGCCATGACACGAAATATATAGCAGAATGCAGATAAAACAGAATAGGAGACATACAATTCTCCCCCAAGCAGTTCAGTCACAAATTCCATTAATGTATTATTTTTTTAATGAGCATCATCAGCATGGAAGCATGTCCTCTGGAATGCTGGTCAAAGCATGAAGGGGCATACGAATGTTTAGCATACCTGGCATGTAAATACCTAGCAATGCCATGGTGCCATGTGAACACCTGTTCTCCTTTTCAGGTGACATTGTAAATAAGAAGCGGGCAGCATTATCTCCCATAAATGTAAACAAACTTGTTTGTCTTAGTGATTGGCTGAACAAGAAGTAGGACTGAGTGGACTTGTAGGCTCTGAAGTTTTACATTTTGTTTTCGAGTGCAGTACTTGTAGGAGGTAAATTGAAAAATATTATTTCTTTTGTATATCATTTTTACAGTGGCTTTGTCTAGTACTACACCTTCAAAAGACGCCTCTTTAAAGGGAGGCAACATACTCTAGTGAACAGGGCACAGGCCTGTGAGTCAGGAGACTTGGGTTCCAATTTTTTTTCCCAAATGGGCTTCTATAGGATTTTGGGCTAGTTAACAACTTCCTTGTGCCTCAGTTTTCACATCTGTTTAACAGGGAAAATGATACCTTCCTATTCTTTCATATTGGTTTATGATTTGCAGATGAAAAATGCTATACAGATACCAAATATTTATTATGCCCGTGAATGTCCTACATCCAGAATATATGCCCTTTTCCTTGATGCTTCTCTGATGTCATACATTTTCATTTGCTTGGTATTCACTCTCTTCTGATTCCAGTATTCAGCCATTGCACGCGTGCCCTCGCTGCTTGTACTTTCTGGTTGATGTCCTTAACTTCTCCCTGTGTGGTAGGTTGAGGAATAATCACATTGGTTGGTTATGTTCTTCTCTACACAGATACCAGCTGTTTCTTTATTTATAATAGTTAAGCTTTCCAGTGCAGGGGTTGTGTGTGTGTGTGTGTAATTTCAAACTATATTGGGATGACAGAAGTCTGAAACTCAGTGGAAAAAAAATCAGTCTTCTGAAGTGCATAAATAAACACACACACAAATATAATATTAAAATGTTTGTGTGCTTCAGAACATCAGACCTGGTGTTATTGTCTGCAACTCAAATTCAGTTGTAACTGCCACTTACTCCAGGTATGAATTTGATCCATTAACTTCAGGATCAGGCTCTGAATCTGTTCAGGATATATGGCATGTTTTGTGGGTTTTAATCTGCTTTGTTTTTTCAAGGATTTCTCCTCCATTAACAAAATAAGTTATAATTATTACAAATGAAGGGTCTGAACTTGTCACATTGAAGTTAATGACAAAACTCCTACTGACTTTAGGAGGATCAAAATCAAGCCATAACTCCTAACTTTTTGTACCACCATACCTAGAAACAAAATGCAATAGCTGATTTTGTGACAGTGAATTGTGATATTAGGCTGAGAGTTTTGTGATTAGGGAAATTGTGGAGTTTTTGTGATTTTTGTCAAGCATGAATGTTTTCTCCAAAAATAAGTATAGCATAACATTAATAAGGCCCTTCTCATGTACTCCAGTGAGGATAATTGCTCATCTCAAGCTGTTTATTTTGAAAGTAATTCTCCCAGACTTCTAATGTCATTAGTGTTCAAAGGAATTCTTTAACCGAGAAGAATCAAACTGGAAGCATGAGTTGGTCATTTGCAGCACACTATTTCTGTACATGTACATTTATACATTCAACAATTTCTTTTTAGCTGCTTTAATGTAAGACCTAAAAATGAGTAAAAGGATCTGCAGTGCATCTTCATGTTAGCAGAATGAGCTAATCCAGAAGGTCATTTCCAGAAATAAAATTCTGTTTGTATCATTAGTGAGCCCCTCTGTATCACTGTGCTCATGACATGAAGATAACATTTTTTCTCAATTACACCAACATAAATACAGATGAACTCCACCGAAGACAGAATTCCAAATTTTGCTTTCATTTAAACCCACATGACTTCACTAATCTCAGTTGGGTTGAGGAAACTACGGTCCATTGGTGATCTTCCTAAAAACACCATCCTAGCCACTATGGATGTAGAAGCCCTCTACACCAACATTCCACACAAAGATGGACTACAAACCATCAGGAACAGTATCCCTGATAATGTCACGGCTAACCTGGTGGCTGAACTTTGTGACTTTGTCCTCACCCATAACTATTTCACATTTGGGGACAATGTATACCTTCAAATCAGCGGCACTGTGATGGGTACCCGCATGGCTCCACAGTATGCCAACATTTTTATGGCTGACTTAGAACAACGCTTCCTCAGCTCTCGTCCCCTAATGCCCCTACTCTACTTGCGCTACATTGATGACATCTTCATCATCTGGACCCATGGAAAAGAAACCCTTGAGGAATTCCACCATGATTTCAACAATTTCCATCCCACCATCAACCTCAGCCTGGACCAGTCCACACAAGAGATTCACTTCCTGGACACTACGGTGCTAATAAGCGATGGTCACATAAACAACACCCTGTATCGGAAACCTACTGACCGCTATTCCTACCTACATGCCTCTAGCTTTCATCCAGAACATACCACTCGATCCATTCTCTACAGCCAAGCTCTACGATACAACCACATTTGCTCCAATCCCTCAGACAGAGACAAACACCTACAAGATCTCTATCATGCATTCCTACAACTACAATACCCACCTGCTGAAGTGAAGAAACAGATTGACAGAGCCAGAAGAGTACCCAGAAGTCACCTACTACAGGACAGGCCCAACAAAGAAAATAACAGAACGCCACTAGCCATCACCTTCAGCCCCCAACTAAAACCTCTCCAACGCATCATCAAGGATCTACAACCTATCCTGAACGATGACCCATCACTCTCTCAGATCTTGGGAGACAGGCCAGTCCTTGCTTACAGACAGCCCCCCAATCTGAAGCAAATACTCACCAGCAACCACACACCACACAACAGAACCACTAACCCAGGAACCTATCCTTGCAACAAAGCCCGTTGCCAACTCTGTCCACATATCTATTCAGGGGATACCATCATAGGGCCTAATCACATCAGCCACACTATCAGAGGCTCGTTCACCTGCGCATCTACCAATGTGATATATTCCATCATGTGCCAGCAATGCCCCTCTGCCATGTACATTGGCGAAACTGGACAGTCTCTACGTAAAAGAATAAATGGACACAAATCAGACGTCAAGAATTATAACATTCAAAAACCAGTTGGAGAACACTTCAATCTCTCTGGTCACTCGATTGCAGACCTAAGAGTGGCTATCCTTCAACAAAAAAGCTTCAAAAACAGACTCCATCGAGAGACTGCTGAATTGGAATTAATTTGCAAACTGGATACAATTAACTTAGGCTTGAATAGAGACTGGGAATGGATGAGTCATTACACAAAGTAAAACTATTTCCCCATGTTATTTCTCCCCCCCACCCCACCCCCCACTGTTCCTCAGATATTCTTGTTAACTGCTGGAATTAGCCTACCTTGCTTGTCACCATGAAAGGTTTTCCTCCTTCCCCCCCCCCCGCTGGTGATGGCTTATCTTAAGTGATCACTTTCCTTACAGTATGTATGATAAACCCATTGTTTCATGTTCTCTGTGTGTGTATATAAATCTCCCCTCTGTTTTTTCCACCAAATGCATCCGATGAAGTGAGCTGTAGCTCACGAAAGCTTATGCTCTAATAAATTTGTTAGTCTCTAAGGTGCCACAAGTACTCCTTTTCTTTTTACTGTAAGGAGAGTGATCACTTAAGATAAGCCATCACCAGCAGCAGGGCTGAAGCTTTTTTGCTGAAGGATAGCCACTCTATCCTACAGACTAACATGGCTGCTACTCTGAAACCTGTTAATTTTTGTGCAGCATTAAAAAAAGACTACTTTTGTTGTGTAAGCATTAGAGCAGGTTGGGAATTTTTCAGTGATTTTTTTTTTTGTTGCAAAATGGAGATTTGTCAAAACTGAAATTGTTTGCAGGATAGGATCAGTTTGACTAATTTATTGAAAGTGATGTTGACAGTGTCTTGTAGAATCTTATAACTATTAGCTAGTAAATGATTTTAGTTCTTTTTCATTGCTCATTGAATTAATTTGAAAGAATCCCATTGATTTCAGTTAGCTTTTTGTCAGGCCCCCTGTCTGTTTCCCACTGATATAAATATGATAAATTGACATAGGAGATCTCTCTCTCTCTCTCTATCTCTCTCTTTCTCTAGGACAAGACATTCTTAAGGGTAAAGTATAATAGGGCATAAAAACACCATAAACCATTGTGTACTGCACTGTAATGTTGAATAGTATTTCAAACTTTTCTAGTCTGATAATTTCTTCAAAGTTTAATGGTGCATTAGAATTAACAAGCACTTAGTGTTAGTTTTAACAAGAGTCCCCATGTCCCTGAGCAGACTATGATGTAAGCAACCGTCGTGGGACCGATTTGAATCTCACACCAGTTATACACTATTGTAATTCCACTGACTTCAATGGAGCTACTCTTAATTTACACCAGTGTAAGTGAGATAGGAATCAGACCTTATATTTGAAGCTTCTTCATAGGAAAGTAGGACAACTGCATGATTATTACCTACTCAGAAAATCCCCTGATAGGTACCTATAATGGATGAAAAAAGGGGAGCGAGACAACTCAGGCAAGGAGAGAGGGTTGTTTATGTATACGATCCCCATCCTCTTACATGTTGTTTCCCAAAATTTTGCTATGAGAAGCAACTGAATAAACATAATTAGGATCTTAAGGATTTTATTTTTTGATTTTTATATATCTTTATCTATGCATGTATATTAATATATATGGAGACCACCACTCATCTTCTGGATGTCTTACCTAATTAAAATTAAATACAAAAATAACAAAAAAAGATGCTGGGCCAGATCCTCATTTAGTATAAATCATAGCGCTTCATTGCTGTCAATGGAGCTATGCTGATTTAGGCCATCTGAGGATCTGGCCCTCTGTATGTTATCTGCGAGCGTTGCACCTAAAAGTATAGGTGGGTTAGTGAAAACCATGACCAAATAGATACACCTTGCACTAAGCCTTGAAGTTCCCCAGACTTGGGCTCTAGGCTTCCAGATGGCAAAGGTTCCAGAGACTGACAATGTCCAGTGGAGTTTACACCAAGAATGAATAGCAGAAGCAACATGGCAAGTTTTCTATAAGAAGCAAGGTTATCTCTCAGGGTCCAAGATCATTTAGGGTCTTCTGTAGATCAGTGCCAAAAAGATTGTTGAGAGTGGCAATGATTTTTTTTTATGCCCATGAATGGCTTATGTCACAGACGAAGGCAAACTGCTGCATTCTGCACGAGGTCCAACAGAATGATTCCCATTACATTATGGGTCTGATCCAAAGTTCTTTGAAATATGTTTTTTTGTGCAGTTTGCTTGGAGTCTGTGACCATTCCTCAGAGATAGGGACTCTGACTAATCCTCACCTCTGTGAATGCAAAGCTAGCTGAATTCAAAGCCCTATAATTTGGGCTATCAAAAAAGAAACTGAAAGCTTCTACTGAAAGTAGAATGGACCTTGGATCCTCTTTACTCATGGACCTTAGATCAGACCCTATGTGCCATTGCTGTCAGTTGGGGATCCAGGAGCAACAATGACAGGTTTCAGAGTAGCAGCCGTGTTAGTCTGTATTCGCAAAAAGAAAAGGAGTACCCGTGGCACCTTAGAGACTAACAAATTTATTAGAGCATAAGCTTTCGTGAGCTACAGCTCACTTCATCGGATGCATTTGGTGGAAAAAGCAGAGGAGAGATTTATATACACACACACAGAGAACATGAAACAATGGGTTTATCATACACACTGTAAGGAGAGTGATCACTTAAGATAAGCCATCACCAGCAGCAGGGGGGGGAAAGGAGGAAAACCTTTCATGGTGACAAGCAAGGTAGGCTAATTCCAGCAGTTAACAAGAATATCAGAGGAACAGTGGGGGGGGGGGAGAGGGAGAAATACCATGGGGAAATAGTTTTACTTTGTGTAATGACTCATCCATTCCCAGTCTCTATTCAAGCCTAAGTTAATTGTATCCAGTTTGCAAATTAATTCCAATTCAGCAGTCTCTCGTTGGAGTCTGTTTTTGAAGCTTTTTTGTTGAAGTATAGCCACTCTTAGGTCTGTGATCAAGTGACCAGAGAGATTGAAGTGTTCTCCAACTGGTTTTTGAATGTTATAATTCTTGACGTCTGATTTGTGTCCATTCATTCTTTTACGTAGAGACTGTCCAGTTTGGCCAATGTACATGGCAGAGGGGCATTGCTGGCACATGATGGCATATATCACATTGGTAGATGCGCAGGTGAACGAGCCTCTGATAGTGTGGCTGATGTGATTAGGCCCTATGATGGTATCCCCTGAATAGATAGTGGACAGAGTTGGCAACGGGCTTTGTTGCAAGGATAGGTTCCTGGGTTAGTGGTTCTGTTGTGTGATGTGTGGTTGCTGGTGAGTATTTGCTTCAGATTGGGGGGCTGTCTGTAAGCAAGGACTGGCCTGTCTCCCAAGATCTGTGAGAGTGATGGGTCGTCCTTCAGGATAGGTTGTAGATCCTTGATGATGCATTGGAGAGGTTTTAGTTGGGGGCTGAAGGTGATGGCTAGTGGCGTTCTGTTGTTTTCTTTGTTGGGCCTGTCCTGTAGTAGGTGACTTCTGGGTACTCTTCTGGCTCTGTCAATCTGTTTCTTCACTTCAGCAGGTGGGTATTGTAGTTGTAGGAATGCATGATAGAGATCTTGTAGGTGTTTGTCTCTGTCTGAGGGGTTGGAGCAAATGCGGTTATATCGTAGCGCTTGGCTGTAGACAATGGATCTATCTGATAATATCACTACAAACTGCACTGGCAATAGTCTGATAAATAACCCCAACAAAAAACACCCTCATGCGTACAGCCCACTCGTCCTGACAGTCAGCATCACTTCAGTATTGTGTCTCAATCATCTGACTTCCACCCAAAGTCCTGCCTCTTTCAGCCACTGGAGGAGGAAAGAGTCCATAGTGTCTGCATTTGGGGGAAATGGAGAATCAGATCTGAGAGAGCCACAGGTTCAATCCACCAAACCGCTGTACTATGGTAATGACTTGTGGTCTTTCCAAAAAAATGATATGTGGTGTATCCTGTGCTCCAGATGATAGTAATTTTAACTTGGGTCCTTAAGTATTTGACAATGTCCCTTTAATTAAATAATTTTATTCTACACTTACTAAAATATATTGTACTGCATTTAACCTCCAAAATGTGTAAGAGCCATGCTCTGCTATTTTTATTCAAAAAAGGCCCTTGGTAGCTTGGTTTTTCATTATATAATGCCATTCAGCCAAGTTCATTAGCAAGTTGATTTCTCCCCCCCTCCCCACACTTGTCATGAATAGTTAGTGAATCTCTACAGCTGTCATGTTATTTCACTATAAGGAAATGTTGTTTGCAGCAGCATATAATTTTTCCGGTAAACTTACTTTTCTTGTTCCTAACACACCCCGGAAATGGTCATTGGAGACGTTTGAATCTATGCTGAGAAAGGTACCTAATTAGTGGAAAACAAGCTGTAGTAATTAATTAATTAGGTCAGATATAATAAAGTATTAATGAAATAGCTACACAGCTTTATAATTGCATTCCTATTAAATTATTGACAATAAGCATAGAATTTGCTTCTGTCAGACTTTTTTTGTGAGTGGGAAAATGTAGTTTTAAAGTCTGAAAACATTTTCCTTACCAAAATACTACACTATATATGGAGATCTTAGAAAATTAGGTCCAGTCACACATGGTTCTGCATTAATATTTGAAAAACCAGCTCCCCTCCCAGTAAATTAGATTAAAAGAATAACGAGTTGGTATTATTGAAGCATATACATATATAATATATAGTCCGTGAACTTGAGTGAAGTGAAAGTAATTAATTTAGTTTAGTCTTTTGATTAGATCAGTACGTTCAACAATTACATATGTAAAGAAGTCTCCATTCAAGCAGCAGCTAAGATCAAACTAATGAAGAATAAACATTAAACTGGCTCACTGTCTGGGGAAATAGCTGCTCACCATATACACCTACACGTGGGAAACATATTTTTAATGTAGCTTCCCTGATCTCTGCAATGTGTAATCATGTAACTATATATATATATATATATATATATATATATATATATATAGCAAGGCCAGATGGCTATAGGAAAGTAGTGGGAAACAGGTATGTTAGCCCCAGCCTAAACAAATCCCTTTTACCATGGTAACCAAATGGCAGTTGCTCCAGGTTAATCAAGACACCTAGGGCCAATTAAGATCCTTCCAGAAAGCAGTGGAGACAGCTAGGTTGCTTGGGACACCTGAAGCCAATCAGGGGCTGACTGAAACTAGTTAAAAGCCTCCCACTTAGTTGGGGGCGTGTGTGCGTGCCTGCCGGCCGCTGTAGAAAGAAGTCACACTGCTAGACAAATAGAGCCGTATAAGCCGTATCAGGTACAAGGAAGGAGGCCCTGAGGTAAGGGTGATGTAGATATTGAGGAAATGGGGGGGCTGCTGTGGGGAAGTGACCCAGGGAATCCTACTTGTTCTGCTTCTAAAAAGTCAGCAACCACAAGCTGCTACTATCAGGGTCCCTGGGCTGGAGTCCAGAGTTGAGGGTGGGCCCGGGCTCCCCCCCCACCTTTGCCCCCTGTTTAATCACTGAGACTGGGAGACAACAGAGACTGTGCAAGGGAGGATAACTTCTCACCTCCCTCGCTGGCTTATGATGAAAATGGCTCAGTAGGCTGTGACCCTTGTCTCTCTCTTGAGAGAAGAGCTATATGGAGTGTCACAGTGAGCCTTTGAGGCTAGTATAATCTGCCAGCAAGTGTGGGACCCACTGAGACAAGATTGGAGCTTTCACTATATATAGAGAGAGATAAACACTACATCTGTAGTTTATTTAAAGAGGGTTCCCAGTATGACTAATCAAAGGTAAACATAGGTGTGTGGTTTTTTTTTTTTTTTTTTGAAGTTACAGCCAGAGCCTCACTGCAGAAGACTCTGCTGTCAAAAGCAGCTGCTGTGTTTTACTTGTGGTCCCAGTATAAATTGGTGACTAGGTTCAGGTGAAAAGCTGACCTGGGAGAATGTGATAGGCTGTTTCAGATTACCCCCTTTTCAAGGACAGCTAGTTCCTGCTATAGTTACTTTGTTTCCCCTGACCCTCAGAACTGTGGTGGAGTGGAAAGAAGGAGTTTACGGCTTTGGCTGACTTTTTTCAGCTTCCCAATTTCAAAGAATTATAGAAATGGGATATAGCAAAACCAGTTAGTTCATCTAATTGATCACATGGTGTCCGACAAAAGTGTTCCCTACAATATATTCTCTAATATTAGTTCAGCTGAGTTTAAATCATTAGTGATGGGGCTTCCACCATTTCTCAGTGAAAGCTACTCTACTCCAAAAGATCACTCATTACTCAGTTTCTTTGTTCTTAATTTATGCCTTCTTAGACTCTCTTTCTTTTCTTTCTTGATAGTCACATACTAGACAATAAATCACTTACAACCTGATCCTGACACAAGAATGTCATTCATCAGTATAAGCAAATGATTTCCCTATCTACAGATGCCATGGTTGTGAGAATGGATTGAACTCAGTAACTCCACCAACAAAATAAGAGTTGCTACTTATTCAGTTAAAGAATAACTTCATTCTCTCATCAGTAGCAGGCACTTATCTTCACTGGAACTTGCCACTGGAGTGAGATATTGTCATGCTCTCTAAACCAGTGTATGACAAACATCTCATCACTAACAAGAAATAGCTATTAGAAATGATTTTATCAATATGGCTGAGGATAAATGGATTAGCCAGTGAAGTGCTTTGAGATCATTAATAAAAAGTGCTGTATAAGAGCTAGATCTATTATACGGATTTCATCTGCATGTCACTTAGTTTCTTGCCCTCACTGATTGTTATGCAAGAGTTTTTTACTCTGTACCAAGGTTATTTGTTGAATCTGTTGATGCTGTCATCTGTAAAACCTACAATGTTTGTTTTGATATTTGTATGTAAGGAAGCATTTCCCTTTTATCTTGAACTTGTTTTGTTTTTTCTGACTGTACTGGAGACTAATAAAATCATTTTTAAAAGGGCTTCCATATGTCAGTGCACATTTAATTTGATGTATTTTGCTAGTGAAAGTTTGGAGTAGTTAGTTTGTACCAAGGTTTCATATGAATCTGATTAATCCAGGTCGTAGCACATTTCTGGTCAATATCAGGTATTATCTTGACATATTGCAGTGAGCCTCTGGATTGTTTGTGACTAACAAAGAAACTCTGAGTCAGAGAAAATGATCCTTATTGTAAACAAATATAACAAAGATTCCCTAAGCCGTGCCTTCACAATTATGCTGTCAGTTACTGATAATTTTACAAAATTGAAGTCTACCCAGAGGTGACTATTTTGTGAAAGGTTGCACAAAAACAATTCAGGCATTTTTCAATGAGGAGAACATAAAAACACTTTTCTGTTTTTTAAAAAGAAAGTTCTTTCATTTGAACAATTGCTTTAGTGACAAAGGCACTGGGGCTAGAAAATAGAAATTTGCCAGGGCAATAGTCCTCATTGTGAAGGGAGCAGTCATGTCTTTGAGTTTTCCCCTGCAAATTGGATTTGATATGGCTGAGCTATGGGGGTTTGAAGATCATGGCAAATTTTGCAGTGTTTGAGGTTAGTATTTTAGCTTTTTATATAGTTATTTCAAACCAACATTATGAATCTGCACCGCATTATGCATTCCTTGGCTAGCTTACCTGTGTCACATACAAAACATAAGTGCCTTAACCAGAAGGCATTGAAGTTTATGGAAATAATCTCATTGACTTCATCTGGCATTGAATTAGGGGCCAACTGTGAAGAAAAGGTCACGTTGAATTTGACAAAGGCATCATTCCATGAGCGGTGAGGTACATTTTGAATAAAGCAAAATATCCTAGATGATGAAGAGAGACCTGGTAAGGCATTGAATGAGTCATCCGCCCTTGCCCCATTCAGCATATGCCTTGTGCAGGAGCAACAAATAATTCAATGATATCATACAATACTTCTGTAATAACTATTTAAGATGTTTCTTGTATGATGGGGAAGTGAATGAGGCAAAGGCTCAGAAGGTGAAGTCATTGACGCTTTCACTGCTCATCTGGACCCCAGTCCAGCAAAGCACATAAACACATGCTTAATTTTAAGCAGTTGAATTCTCCTGACTACTCATGTCCTTAAAGTAAAGCATGTGCTTGAGTACTCCGGTGGAGTAGGATCCAAATATATAAATAACTTTCATGGAATCTCTCTGATCTCTACAGAGGAGTAATGTATAGTAGAAGAGTCTGTACAAGTATATAATGATCACTGTTAAACTGATTTTAATCTGTATTCTTCACTACTGACAACACTAGCATGAGAGGAAATAAAATAACCCAACAGGAAATGGAGGAAAAATAATTGAAGTTGGCATACCTAAATGTAATTATGCATTTAGTTGTTGGCCTTTTATAACAAATCTGAAAACTTGAACCCCAAATGCATTAATTACATACTGCTTTTCCATCATGTCTAGTAACTTGAAACAATCTTTTAAATATTGATACCAGGGTTAGATGCGGACAACCCAGATTAGCATTTGGCAATCAAGTAGAGTTTTGGTCAGTAAAATTGACATACTCTGTAGATTCACTTATAATGGAACCTAGAAACTGCCCCATGGCAGCAGATGGACTACTCTGTTACTTAACAGAGCCTGTAGCAATTAAATCAGAGATCATGCTGAGGAACAGTCTCATTTATCTGTCTAATAACTGTTCAAGCTTTCAGAATCTATGGCTTGTCAATCACATTTTTTTGTGAGACAAGGTGGGTGAGGTTCTGGTGTGTTTGGTTTTTTTGTGTGTGTGTGTGTGTGTGTGTGTGTGTGTGTGGTCTTTTCAAAAGTTCCCTGCTGTAGGCAATGCAGGAGAGGGAAGCACCTTGCCTAGTAGGGCAACTGGGACTTCAGGTAAAAGACACATTGACATTGAGAGAACAGATTCTGGTTTGATATTTTTTTTTTTTTTTTTTTTTTTGTTCAAATCAATGCCTAAAAGGAATTGAAGGTATAGATAAGGATTGGCTTACAGTATGCGCTAAATCTTTTGCCCAGAGTACATCTAGATAAAGTGAATCCCAAGCCTTATGCTGTAGTATGTGGTTTCTTTTTTTCCTATTATTAAACCAATTTCATGAAATTATCACACCTAATCTTTAGTTATCTGGGTATATGCACTCTCACTGTGTGTAATATGCACTGCATCATGTGTGCAGATGCACTTATTAGAGGTGGAATTCATGAAGCTACTTGGGCATCTAAACCAAGATTTAGGCACCCAAATCCCCCACTGCAATCCAGACAAACTCTGCAGACCCCTTAAAGTCGCTTTCAAAGTGAAAAGTCCCTTGGCACCTATGTCTTTGCCCCTGGGCATATGCACTGCTGCCTCACTCTCTAAACCAGAGGTGGGCAAACTACAGCCAGCAGGCCATATGCAGCCTGTGGGACTGTCCTGCTCAGCCCTTAAGCTCCTGTCTGGGGCGGCTCGCCCCTAGACCTTCCCCCACTGTTCTCCCTCCCCTCGCCGCACAGCTAGCGCTCTGGGCAGCAGGGCTGCCCACTCATGCAGGGCAGTGCAGCAGGATGTCTGGCTCCAGCTGGATGGTGTGGCAGCTAAATATGCTGCTCTGAGCAACATGGTAAGGGGGCTGGGAGGTTGAAAAGAGGTAGGGGGTCCCTGGGGGCAGTCAGGGGGCGGTTGGATGGGGCAGAGGTTTGGGGGAGGCAGTCAGGGGCTTGGGAGTGTGGGGGAGTAAATAGGGGATGGGGTCCCAGGGAGCAGTTAGGGGAATGGGATGAGGTCCCAGGATGGTGCAGTCAGGGGACAAGGAGCAGGGTGGGTTGGATGGGTGGGGAGGTTCTGAATGGGGGAGCAGTCAGGGGGCAGGAAGTAGGAGGGGGCAGGGGCCAGGCTGTTTGGGGAGGCACAGCCTTCCCTACATACAATTTCACACCCCAATGTGGCCCTCGGGCCAAAAAGTTTGCCCACCCCTGCTCTAGACATCCTGGCATCTATTACTCACCTAAGTGCAAGTGATTCATGAAGCAGGGGAAGATAGATGTTAGGCCACCTAAGTTATGGGAGACACCTGATCCAGAGCATGCCTACTGGATCAGGCTCCATTGAAAAGCAGTCAGGAGGAGGCAGTGGGGATGGTGCTGCCCACCCTATAACGTTTAGCCTAGTGGTTAGAGCACTCTCTTGAGATGTGAGAGACAGCTTCAATTCACTCTCCCTCCCAGTGGGGGAGGATTGGAAGAGGTCTCCCACCTATCAGAGTGCTCTAACTATCTAGGGATATTCTGATGTGGGGCTCCCCCAATCCCTCCTGTTGAAGCTGTTCTACTGTGGACAAATGAAAGAGTGATTGGAGCAGGGGGACTTGGCCCAGGGTCTTCTGCATCTCAGATGCTGCCCAATCCACAGGACTACAGACTCATTTCTTCTCTTTGGCCCTCTCCTTCTTGAAGAAAGGGCAGTGGGGGGGAATCAAACGTCTCTCAGACCATAGGCAAGTGCTCTCACCATTAGGATAGATGCTACTAGGTAAGAACTCCTGCCGTTTTGTGTGGAGCAAGGCAAATGCCTAACTCGCTGTTAGAAAAAATTACAGAGCCACCAAAGCCAGAAGCAGGGTTCCTGTTCATGTAGTGCCAGCCAAGCTAAACACCTCCTTGCAGCCTGGCCTTAGTTGCCTATTTTTGAGGAAAGGGCAGGGCTTACCACATCACTATTTCCTGTTGACTTGCTTCTGTGGGAAGCCACCTAGCATGTTGGGTCACACGGTCTAAGGTGCATCTCTCTCCCCATGCATTGTATAGGCAGTTTAGTCACCTGCCTCAGCTTTGTGGATCGCAGTATTGTTCCTATGTTTTGCTAGGTGCCATGAGGCTCAGAATTTCAATGCCTAAGTCCTTTCACAGGTTGCACCCAAAGGCTGTCATGCTTACCACTCTCCCTCCTCTCCTCCCCCTTCCTAGCTATCTAGGAGCCCCAGTCTACTAGCTTACCCACTGTTGCCCATACTAAGAGTACCTTATGTGCAGCCTGCCTAGCCACATATAGTGAAATATCTTCCTCAGCCCTCCTTCCCCACTTTAAAATATTAAATATGCTTCCTTTAGCAGCCGTGTTAGTCTGTATTCACAAAAAGAAAAGGAGTACTTAATTTGTTAGTCTCTAAGGTGCCACAAGTATTCCTTTTCTTTTTGCAAATATGCTTCCGTGTCACTGTTTCCTCTTTTAATTATGTTCAGTCCCTGTAGAAGAGTCCTGCCCCTATCTACCTGTTTCTATTGATGCTGCTTTGTTTTGCATTCAGTTTAGTATTTTTATATTGTCTGCTTCATGCTGTTTTTGGTTAATGTTTCTGTCTTTTAAATCCTCTGTGATCCAGGATGTGTGCGTGTGTGTGTAATGAGTAAAAATTGTATCAGCCAATCAAAATTCATTATGCTGGTACTACCTATAACTATGCACTTCTTTCTCCATTGCGTATTTCCCAGTACTCTAATTTGGCAGACAATGATTCAACAATTGGACTGCAAGAATTTGCATAATGGCTAAACAGTTCTATGGTAATAACCACGTAGACTTTATGGAAATCCACTTTGGCTATTATAATGGGTAGAACTTGGGAACTTAGTGGACAAATAGAGGAGGATTTCTGAAAGCAGTAGCCATGGCCCAGGAATTTATGGTTACTAAGGAAAAGGGCAGGGATGAGTGGAGAAAGGCCTGATATCACCAAAGCAGCAATAATTAGGTGTGCCCTATTAACTAGGTAATCATATGTTGATTTTAATAAAGAGCAAGAACAAAAGCTTTGTAAAGCAAGAGTACCTGCAGGCTATCACTCTAAAATGTTCTCACCAGAGATAATTCATCAGGTGATGTCTTCCCGAAAGGCATCCTGGCTTGATTTGAAATCCTGCTTTTTCAAACACAAGTCAACTTTGTTTCTGATGTCTGTGTTAAGGCTCCAGAACTGATACCTCAAGGCTTGGGATTGGACATATCTTGCTGTATTATCTCCTGATTGTTCTAAACTTAACTTAAAATATGGCTTTAATTGGTGTTTTTATATAATTTTGTTCTTTATATAGGAATTGGATATGGTGCTCCTGTCAGCTAATTTCTAAGTTTTCAGGTGCCTAAATCACAGTTAAAGTTGTTCTCCATCCCACCAGAATCTGAAACGACACCTGCTTCCTCCCCACCTGGTTCACATCCCCAGCATGCAGCTCCCTGCCATGTGCATGCTGCAGCTGCACATGCTCCAGCCCAGGCTGAGGACGCTTAGATTAGCAAACTGGCTGGGGCTCAGGAGCCACAAAGACCCAGCATCCATCCCCCTTCCCTCCCCCTGCCTTCTCCAGCTGCTGCTAAGGATGAAGGACAGAGCACCTGGGATCAGTTAATCCTGTCTAGCACTGGGCCCTTGCTCCATACTGACCACAGTGTGAGTTGTTATGTTATGGCTGAGTCTCCATATCTTCCAAATATCTATCTTTGCCATGTGCAAATGGTTAATTTTAAAATATAATACAATATATTATCCAATTTAAAGTAATTAGCTATTTAACCAGTTATTTTTTTCCAGTAGCTTGCATTTGTTTTTGTTATTGGCTTTTTTCCCTGTTGATTTTCTCTGAATAAATGTTGCAGCAGTGAGCTGTCGTAGATGAAGTTTAAAACAGATCTGTCTGTATATAATTTTTATTCTCCATTTGAAGTTAATATAGATAAAAACAGTGTTTAAGTGTATATTTATATTTAACAATAAGTATGTGTGCCCACAAGATGTATAGCACAGCCCCCAATTTTCTGTCTAGCCCAACTCAGCTCCCACCACCAGGAAGAAGCTGGTGCTGACCCCAATGAAGGCTGTGTATGTGGTGTTTGTATTTTAAATAATATGAAGAGTTGGGAGGGACAACAGGAGAATAACCCATGCTTTATTGAGAGAGATTAACTCCACTACATGAAGAGAATAGATAAGCAATAGAGACTGTTTCAAAGAACTCCATATATAGTATTATTTTGCAAGTATATTGAAATGTAGGCATTTTACTATCTAAATAAACTTTTCTTAACCAACTTCCCAGAATGGGTAGCTAAAAATTAATCCTTTTGGACAGACACCTACAACGGCTTCATATAGGACAGTGGTTCTCAAAGCTGGTCCGCCGCTTGTTCAGGGAAAGCCCCGGTGGGCCGGGCCGGTTTGTTTACCTGCCGCGTTCGCAGGTTCAGCCGATCGTGGCTCCCGCTGGCCGCAGTTCTCCGCTCCAGGCCAATGGGGGTTGCGGGAAGCAGAGCAGGCAAAGGGACATGCTGGCCACCCTTCCTGCAGCCCCCATTGGCCTGGAGTGGCAAACTGCGGCCAGGGAGAGTCGCGATTGGCCGAACCTGCGGAAACGGCAGGTAAACAAACCAGTCCGGCCCACCGGGGCTTTCCCTGAACAAGTGGCAGACCGGCTTTGAGAACCACTGATCTAGGATGTAGATTTCATCAAAAAATCAAATAATTTCTGAAACAGACATATTTTACACTTTAAAATATGCAGTGTTTTCTCAGACTTGAAGAAGAATTCTGCATAAGCTCAAAAGCTTGTCTCCCTCATGAACGAATTTTGGTCCAATAAAAGAAATTGTCTCACTCACCTTCAAGAGACAGTAGTTTTCATGTCAATTATATTCAATATGGTATTAAATTCCCCTCCACCCAGGTAAAACAGAGGGCCTCAATACATATATTAATGTTCTTTCAATTGATGTTTTTAATAAATAATACAAATCTACACTGTTGACAGATGGTATACTGTTTACCACAGAGAATTAAAGGGATCTAAATTATCCAGTTTGTACTAACACATCGGTTTGGTTAATGAGTTTATTAAATAAAGTTAAAATAGAAGATGTTGTTAAAGGGGGAAAAGTGCAAATAAAATGACATCTTTAGCTTTTGTATGACTCTTACACATGTGGGACTAATGTTTCTGTTTCGAAATAAGCAAGTCTATTGAAATGAAAAGATTTTATTTTCCTCTAATAAAGATACTATTCACTTGTTGAATGCAATCTCAATTTACATAAACTCCTCCTTTCAGTCCGTTAAGATTGAATATTAAATGCTGTTTACTGTCTTCAGTTAATCAGCAAACTTTAAAGATAAAAAGGGGAGAATGTTTAACAGTTAGTAATTTATTTCTCTCGAGTGAACTTCCTGTAAACTTTTCCCAGAATGCATTCTGGGGTGAAACCCTGGGCTCCTTTGAAGTCAAAGGCATTTTGCCATTGATTTTAACGGAGAAAGGATTTCAGCTGCTATATTTAGCCACAGAATGAAACAAGTTTAAATACTCATTTCTGGGCACTTTATCCAAGGAACCTCTTGTAATATAATTTTGAGTGTTATTTCTGTTCTGCACAGGGTGGGTTCTTCCTCTTGTCAGCAGGATCCTTTGTTTACTAGTGTCCTAAGAGGCTGACTTCAATAGGCCTCTTGTTGTTCTCTGCATAATATATAGTTATGGTAATATTTGTGTATTCATAAATACTCCTGTCAATGTGAGCATTCTCAGTGTTTTGCAAACTGAGGGTTTGTGGGTCATTATTCCTAACAAATATGTATATCCTATTCCAGTTAACATCCAGATAACCCAAGGGTTGGGTGTAGGTATCTAGGGGCAGACCTTGACTTCATGTATTATCCTTCATTCTATCTGCCACAAAATACAGCCATATTTTGGGACAAAACAGCAGCCATAGGCCCCGACTCCTTGGGTTTTTGCAGGACTGGAAAATCAATGGGGGAAAAAATAGTGGGTGCTCAGCACCCACCAGCCACATCAGTCCCCCGCCCCCACTCATCAGCTGATGCGGGAGCACTGCTGTTGTCGCCTAACAGCTGATGGGGAGTGGTGCCACTGCCAAACAGCTGTTTAGCAGCTCAGAAAGGAGCTGAGGGGAGGGTGGAGATCAGCAGGTGGACTGGAGCCTCAGGGAGGGGTGGAGTGGGGGCAGGAAGAGGTGGAGCTAGAGTGGGGCCTTCGGGGAGGGGGTGGAGTGTGGGCGGAGCCTTAAGGTGAAGAAGGGTTTGAGCACCCCAGGGAAAAAGGAAAAAGCGCCTGGGACAGCAGCCATTTGACATCCTAAAATCTATTGTATAATATTGCAACAGGCTTGGAAGTGATCATCTTTCCTGTTTGAAGGGATTTTTAGGTAAACAGAATGGATATTTTTATATACCACCTTGTAGGAAAAGTAGAAAAACCCCATCAAAAGATGAGGTATTAAAATACCCTGGCTGTCAAATTCGTATGCCACTTTTTCTATATATCTGTGATAGTTAGTAATTATCTATCTTTTGATTTTAGTCCAGAAAATAACTGAGATACTTTTGGGGGGCAAAGAAGGGAGGGGGGAAGCTAGAAGGCTTTTCAGAAGTAAAAAAACAAGAAATGGGGGGAGTTTTTTTTCTGAAGCTCTTCAAAACATTTTTCCTGATTAACTTCAAATTAAAAAAAAAAACTTTTTGGCTAGGGACTACGCATGAGAAATTTGAAGCAGAGAGTTAGAGGGATAAAGGGTGTCAGATTGGTTTTATAATTGAAAGTATCTCACATCCTCACCTACCGAGTTACTGTTTTAGCACCATAGTAATATATATTTTTTTCAAGTGTCAAGGATTCTAGTTAAGAGCTTAACTGAGCCTTAAATCCTTGTGGAAAGGAAAGACCTTTTAAAATACTTATTAAATGCTAATCTTAATCATATTCATCATTTATTAAAACTTGAAATACTTACATGACGTGAAATGAAAGACTAGCAATGGACCTGAGACACTGTGAAGAAATGGGAGAATTGCCAAAGATTAAGAAAGCAGAAATGGCTAAACAAGAAAAGACTTTAGTGTCCAGTTAAATTTTTTTTTCATTAGAATAAGCTTTTCTTTCAAAAACTTAAAAATGAACTGAGATTTAAGTGCAACAAAATGGGAAGAAATATTTAAATACGTTGAAACTTAAATTCTTGTATTTGAGGTTAAGGAAGCTTCAAACTTTCCCATGCACGCTGCTCAGGCCTTACTAATTCTTGAGACTGATTAGTCAATAAGACTTGGGGCAACATTGTGTGTGTGTGCCATACAAACACAGAACAACAAAATAATCCCTGACCCCAAAGAGTTTGATTGAAGTATCTATAAAAGAAAAGAAATGGTGTTAAAATAGGTTACTCTAATTTCAAAATATACAAAGTTTTGATCATCTTTTTACATGTGCAGTACCCGCCTTCTTCGTCTACACTACAAACTTATGTTGGTATAACTACGTCACTCAGGGGTGTGGAAAATCCACATTCCTGAGTGACGCAGTTATACCAACCGAACTCGCAGTGTAGACGGCGCTATGTCGACAGGAGGGCTTCTCTCGTCAGCATAGCTAATGCCTCTTGGGGAGGTGGGGTACTTACGCTGAAGCTCTCCCATCTTCACTAAGCAGTGCAGCTACATCACTTCTGCAGTGCTGTAAGTGTAGACAAGCCCTTCTGTATTTTGTTGCTTATGAGCTTAAAAACTTACTGGGAAAGCACTTAGTGATGGCTGCGATACAAACACCTTAGAGAAATAAAAAGCCATACCTATGAGCTTTTGGACAAAATGGACTTGCCATGGTATATATTGTAGCTTTTAAATTTGCTCAAGTGACTTGTGCTTCATATTGGTAAATCTAATCTGTGTGGGAGGTTAGAATTTAATATTAAGAAGCTAATATATTGTACTTTTTTTTTTATCTTAGGAATGACCTACCTTGACCATGCAGGTACAGCACTTTTTCCACACAGTCTTCTTAAGGAGTTTACTGATGATCTCAGTAAAAATATTTATGGTAAGTACCAAGCAACTTTCTCATAGGCTAACATCATGTGTTTCCTGTTACTGCAAGAGTATTTTCATTCTATATACTGCAGTGGTCAAGTGACAAATATGATGGGTCTTTGTCATAGTTTGGGACAACTGCACCTCCTCAACCTTCACCTCTATTGGTCAGAGACATACAGCTCACTCCTTCCTGGTGGGTTTTTTTTTCCCATACTGCACAGTTCCCTCTCTACATTATGATATTCCCAGCAAGCCAGATCACCTAAACATGCCAGCATCTGTTTTGCTTTCTCTCAAGAGGCTATGAACAGTGTAATTGCCACAGTTATAAGTTACCACACACCTCTTCATAAGCAAGTACATTTATTCTTAAGGTGACAGCATTACAGAGAAAACATTAAAAACAATAAAAGAACATGCATGCTAAAAGCTTGTCCAACATCACCCCCACTCCAACTTCAGGTTCTTGTAGGTGTCATTCCTTCAAAACCCACAACTGCATTTTCCCTGTGGTTAGGAGTTCATAATGATCTCAGATTCAGAACTAAAACAACAATGAATAGTTCACTCTTTCCTTCATATGGCTTGGGTCTTTGATTTTGGCCTCATGTAACAGGTGATCAGCAGACAGTGGCCTGCTCATCCAGCTTCAAAAGGCTGGGTTTTGGCTTAGAGTTTACCCCCCCACACACACACACGTGGAATTTCCATTGACCTCTCTCTACATATTCCTCAGACAAACCACTTCATACTTTTTGTTCTAAAAAGTCCATTCTTGTCTGGCACTCTCTTCTAGATCATCCTTTGAAACCCCCTCCCCCCCAGATCTCACATTTATCTCCCTCCTTGAGAGGTGACATACAATCCAGGCTCACAGTAATACATAAACCATTCTTTTAATATAATGGACCCCAAAGATACTTACAGTTAATTCAGTGAGGTCTTCCAAGGACATTGTAGGAAATTGCTACATTGGTTAGTCTTACCTTGACTTTGGTCCCAGCTCTGTCACTAACTCGCTGAATAACCCTGAGAAAGGCACACAAACTCTCTATGCCATCTTGTCCTGACATGTAGAGGGGTCCTCCTATATACAGGTTTTTTTTGTCCTGTTTCATATGCAGAGGGAGGCAAGTCAGTCCTCTTTGTGGGTATCTCAGCAGGTTATGGACTTGCATGGGAGGAATGGGCAGGAACTGGGCTGCCAGAAAGTGAGTGGCCTCATCTTGGGTGGACCCTTTGTTTCTGGTATGTGCTCCCTTCAGCTCTGAGCACATGATTGCTGGCTTGGGAAATAGCCATTACCCTTTAACCAGAAAGCCATAACCTTTAAGGCAAGGGACACACATCAACATATTTGTGGGGTGTAATACTAAGGTCATCTGTGTGCAGGGTTGGATTTAGGGGCAGGTGACCCAGGTGACCGTCTGGGGTGCTAGGCTTGAGGGACGCCCGTCTCAGGATGCTGTTTTTGTTAGCAACAAAAGGAAAAATAGAATATTCAAAGTACATATTTCAGATATATGAATGTTTTGAAGGAGAATAAAATAAAGCCTCTGGACTGCTGTAGCCAAGGTTATGACAATGGCGTAAACATGAAGGGAAGAAACAGTGGCATCCAGGCAAGGATCCTTGCACTGAATCCAAGAGCTTTCTTCCTGCCTTGTGGCTGCCATTCCCTCAACATGGCAGCATCATCTTCTTTAGATTCATTCTCTCTCTTCAGAGTACTGCAAAGGATATATGTCCTGTTTTCAGCATCAACTCTCAGGAGTAAGATCCTCATCAATAATGTTACAAATCTGACTGTGAAGCCACTAAGTGACACTCTCTGGGAGAGATGCATGGACAGTGTAAGGAACCAAGTGACTGAGGTTTACGATGCCCTAATAGAACTGGTGCAGTCAAGTAAAGCTGAGGCCAAATTTTAACATGTGGTGCAAAGCGTGGCAAACCAGATCGATGACTTCACGTTTCTGGTCTCAATTATGGTTTGACACATCTTTTTTCCAAGTAAACATTGTAAGCAAAGCATTACAAACTCAGTCGATGGACATCGCAACCACTACTACTCGGATGAGAAGCTGCCTTGATTTTGTTGTGGCCCAAAGAGACAACAAATTTGAAGATGCCATTACTGCTGCCAAAGAAATGGCAGAAAACTTAGGAGTTGAGCTCATCTTCAAGGAAACTCGTATTCCTCAGAAGAGGAGACAGTTTGGTTACGAGAGCAGAGATGAGGTGATGGAAAGCTTAGAAGAAAAATTCAAGAGGGAGGTTTTTTTGCTCTTATTGACACTGCTCAAGTGTCCATCAAAGATTTGGAGAGAAGCACCATGAAAAGACCTGGGTTTTTTTTGGTACGATGACCTTAGTAAGCTGCTGGTGAACAGGAAAACACTCTTGAACAATTGTACAGAACTCCACTGGATGCTGACACATGGGGGATGTTCAGATGTCAATGCTAAAGACCTGTATGTTGAATTGGACAACATCAATCACATTTTGTAATATGGGAAGCACTCTCTAGTCCAAGTTCTCAAATTCATTCATGAGCTGAAGGACACTTCCTAATGTGTGGATAGCTTTGTGAATTCTCTTCATGCTGCAGGTCAGTCGTTAATGTTGAGCACACCTTTTAGAAGGTCAGGCTCATTAAAACGTATCAATTGACAATGGCCAATGAGAGACGGACATCACTTGCTATTTTGTCACTTGAAAGTGCAATTGGCCAGTTTTGGGATCTCTCTGACACTGAGCTTCAGTTCATGAGGGCAAAGGGGAGAAAAGTGACCCTTTGAAAAAAAGGACTAGGGTTAACATTCTAAGACTGTCACCTACTGTAACACTAATACTGGTCCACTCAATGTTGGAGCACACCAATTTCTTGATGTTAATATACTTCCATTCTTAAAATTTAGAAAAATCTGTAAGTTTAGAGGAAATTGAATTTTATTTGCTTATGTATGGCATGAAAGCTGGGTGGGGGGGGAGGAATAGTTACTTCTAAATTAGATAAAACAACTATGAGAACCCAAGGAACCTATTTTATAGTCCATTTTCACAATGAAACGTCACTCTAAGCTAGAATTGTATTATTCTGTTTAAGGTCTCTATACTCTAATCCCTGCAAGAGTAAGAAACACAGTGATTTTTTTTTTTTAGAAACTATGTAAAATAGCTAAGGCCATGCCCTTTTACTGCAAAAATTATATGGATCTAACAATTTAACTTTTTTTTTTAAATTTTATTTCTCAAATGTTTAGTCATTAGTAAGTGCTTATTAACATGAAAGAGTTATGTGCTTGCCTTCAGGTCCACATACTTTCTCATTAAAATCTACCACACTAACTTCAGTGAAGGCTTATTGCCTCTGTTTAACTTCTGAACAGAGCTTGCCAGTTTGTTTTGAATAGTGTGAAGCTGGCTGATAATTTTGTGATCGAGTGGATATACACTAAGACCTGCAGTCAAACCACAAAAATCTTTCTCATTTAAAACATAGGATAGATTTTTAAACCCAGATGTCCAAAAATTAATTGTTGTCAGTTCAACATACCATACCTTTTAACCCTCTGTTGTTTGCTTGTTAACGTATGTGTGTGTATTACACATACATTCATAGATACTAAGGTTGGAAGGGACCATTCTGATCATCTAGTCTGACCTCCTGTACAACGCAGGCCAGAGAATCTCACCCACCCACTCCTACGAAAAACCTCACCTATGTCTGAGCTACTGAAGTCCTCAAATCGTGGTTTAAAGACTTAAAGGAGCAGAGAATCCTCCCTCAAGTGACCCGTGCCCCATGCTACAGAGGAAGGTGAAAAACCTCCAGGGCCTCTCCAATCTGCCCTGGAGGAAAATTCCTTCCCGACCCCAAATATGGCGATCAGCTAAACCCTGCGCATATGGACAAGATTCACCAGCCAGATACTACAGAAAATTCTTTCCTGGGTAACTCAGATCCCACCCATCTAATATCCCATCACAGGCCATTAGGCCTATTTACCATGAATATTTAAAGATCAATTACTTACCAAAATCACATTATTTCATCATACCATCTCCTCCATAAACTTATACACATGCATTCTCTATAGCTTCCTTCTAGCAGAATAGTACAGCTATAACTTCCTTCTGATGGAACTCTCTTACAATTGGATCAATTGCTAATATTATCTGCCAGCTGAAGTTCCAAGGTCTGTCATAATTGCTTTCTTCTGTTTATGTCTCTCCTCTTGACTAACTACTCTCAGGAGCTTCCGGGCAGCACTGTGAAATATTAATTAACTCTTTTTGTCATCTTTTCACTGGCTTGGTCTAGTACTTTGATAAAGAGAAAAATATTAACAAAACTGATTAATGATTGACTTTTCTATGTCTGTCTCCTAGGCAACCCTCATAGTCAGAGCATCAGCAGCAAGCTGACATACGACACTATTGAGCATGTCCGATACAGGTAGAATAATCTGTATTTTATTTAGCATTTTGATTTCCAGTGTACTGTTTGGATTATTCCTTGGAGTTAGTCATTTTGGTTTCAAAGTAGCAGCTGTGTTAGTCTGTATTCACAAAAAAGAAAAGGAGTACTTGTGGCACCTTAGAGACTAACAAATTTATTGGAGCATAAGCTTTCGTGAGCTACAGCTCACTTCATCGGATGCATTCAGTGGAAAATACAGTGGGGAGATTTATATACACAGAACATGAAACAATGGGTGTTACCATTCACACTGTAAAGAGAGTGATCACTTAAGATAAGCTATTACCAGCAGGAGGGCGGGGGCGGGCGGGGACAAAACCTTTTGTAGTGATAATCAAGTTGGGCCATTTCCAGCAGTTGACAAGAACGTCTGAGGAACAGTGGGGGCGGGGGGGAAATAAACATGGGGAAATAGTTTTACTTTGTGTAATGACCCATCCACTCCCAGTCTCTATTCAAGCCTAAGTTAATTAATTCCAATTCAGCAGTCTCTCGTTGGAGTCTGTTTTTGAAGTTTTTTTTTGTTGAAGAATTGCCACTTTTAGGTCTATAATCAAGTGACCAGAGAGATTGAAGTGTTCTCCGACTGGTTTTTGAATGTTATAATTCTTTGTCTGATTTGTGTCCATTTATTCTTTTACGTAGAGACTGTCCAGTTTGACCAATGTACATGGCAGAGGGGCATTGCTGGCACATGATGGCATATTCACATTGGTAGATGTGCAGGTGAATGAGCCTCTGATAGTGTGGCTGATGTGATTAGGCCCTATGATGGTATCCCCTGAATAGATATGTGGACACAGTTGGCAATGGGCTTTGTTGCAAGGATAGGTTCCTGAGTTAGTGGTTCTGTTGTGTGGTGTGTGGTTGCTGGTGAGTATTTGCTTCAGATTGGGGGGCTGTCTGTAAGCAAGGACTGGCCTGTTTCCCAAGATCTGCAAGAGTGATGGGTCGTCCTTCAGGATAGGTTGTAGATCCTTGATGATGCGTTGGAGAGGTTTTAGTTGGGGGGCTGATGGCTAGTAGTGTTCTGTTATTTTCTTTGTTGGCCTTGTCCTGTAGTAGGTGACCTCTGGGTACTCTTCTGGCTCTGTCAATCTGTTTCTTCACTTCAGCAGGTGGGTATTGTAGTTGTAAGAATGCATGATAGAGATCTTGTAGGTGTTTGTCTCTGTCTAAGGAGTTGGAGCAAATGCGGTTGTATCGTAGAGCTTGGCTATAGAGAATGGATCACGTGGTGTGGTGTGGTCTGGATGAAATCTGGAGGCATGTAGGTAGGAATAGCGGTCAGTAGGTTTCCAGTATAGGGTGGTATTTATCTGACCATCGCTTATTAGCACCGTAGTGTCCAGGAAGTGGATCTTTTGTGTGGACTGGTCCAGGCTGAGGTTGATGGTGGGATGGAAATTGTTGAAATCCTGGTGGAATTCCTCAAGGGCTTCTTTTCCATGGGTCCAGATGATGAAGATGTCGTCAATGTAGCGCAAGTAGAGTAGGGGCATTAGGGGACGAGAGCTGAGAAAGCGTTGTTCTAAGTCAGCCGTAAAAATGTTGGTATACTGTGGGGCCATGCGGGTACCCATAGGAGTGCTGCTGATTTGAAGGTATACGTTGTCCCCAAACGTGAAATAGTCATGGGTGAGGACAAAGTTCAGCCACCAGGTTTGCCGTGACATTATCGGGGTTACTATTCCTGATGGCTTGTAGTCCATCTTTGTGTGGAATGTTGGTGTAGAGGGCTTCTACATCCATAGTGGCCAGGATGGTGTTTTCAGGAAGATCACCGATGGATTGTAGTTTCCTCAGGAAGTCAGTGGTGTCTTGAAGATAGCTGGGAGTGCTGGTAGTGTAGGGCCTGAGGAGGGAGTCTACATAGCCAGACAATCCTGCTGTCAGGGTGCCAATGCCTGAGATGATGGGGCGTCCAGGATTTCCAGGTTTATGGATCTTGGGTAGCAGATGGAACCCCAACCTGGGGTATTCTAGGGGTGTGTCTGTGCGAATTTGTTCTTGTGCTTTTTCAGGGAGTTTCTTGAACAAATGCTGTATTTTGGTGTATTGTTTGTTGCATGTGATAGTATATCTAGTTTATAAATTCCATGAAGCATTGGTCAGGTTCATGTTGGAGCGATTAGGAGATCACCAATGTTTCCCCTGCCCCCCCACTCTCAACATCACATGATACGGAGCCCGAGCCTGCAGTTGCATTAGGATGTAAGGGCTGAAACGTTAACCCCGTTTTGGTGGTAGTGATTAACAAGATGGTATGAGGGCTCAAATGCCAGAAGCAGTCAAAAAATGACCTAATGGACTACAGGAATTTGCACATTACTTTACAGAAATTACTAAACTACTTTATATATAACCTTAAAGTAGCCTTAGTTTTAAGAAGAACAAATAATATTAAGTGGAGACTGAGATACTGAGTGTAAGTGCTTTTTGTTCTGGTTTAGAGGGAGGGCTCGAATATAAGACCATCCCTGTCTCCAAATAATTCTGAGATAGATATGTTAAGAATTTTCTCTTAGCCATTAATTTACCAAAATAGAGGGAAGCTGGGATTAGTTTAGCCAGTCATTCGTTTTAATTGGTGGCACTGGCAACTATAAAATTAATTTATGTATGTAGCTAAGTATAAAAGTGTGCTCTGGGCCTTTGTCTTTAATGCACTGTTTGCCTAAAGCACAGAGGTCTTGGCCCTTATTTTGTGTAGCATCTTGCAAACCACAGTATATCCCAAAGCACTTTACAGAATTCAAATCCATAAAGCCATACCACTGTGATGTTTGAAAGTGTTCTAATTCTGAATCAATAAAATCTGTAATTTTATCCTTTTGCTCTTTGATCTCATAATGGAGATTTACAAAAGTATAAAATGACAAGATCTGTCCTGAAGAGACTGTAATCCTGCACCCCATTGGACAGAGGCTGTGACAGGTATAAGCAAAAGCTAAATTTTCAGAAATTAAGGAAAGCAGGATTTGGGTCATGGATTGAAATCTATTAAATTAGGACCCACATGAAATAAATGAGACTAGTTATGAGTAATGATTATTCACAGGAGTAAGGGTTCCATATCAGGCCCATAGATTGCAATGCCCATAACACTGTCCAGTCCCTGTAGTAAAATGCCAAGTTTTATAGATATTATGGGCTTCCATAGGGACTAATTTCCACAACACTTGCTAATTCACATCTAGTTTTTCTAGCACTGATTCTGTGAGGCACATTAAGTTCCGCTACACATTTGTGTGTGAAGCAGACTTTCTTTGTCAGCAGCTACAGATTTGAGCTGAGCATGTTAAAGACTCATTTCACAATTAAACAGTTAGGCACAAACAATAGTTTGTGATTCCCTTACACACACTGTAGGAGTGCCTTACGGGGCAAAAAATACCTTTGACTTCAGTGGGATTACTCAAACTGTAAGGTACAGCTCAACATAGGTGAGGGTAACAGGCTAACCCTTAGTAACTGCTTTATTTTAAGACCATTTCTGAAATAGCCAGTGCATTATCTAGAGTCATGGCTCCATAATCATATTGTGGGGGAAATAGTGATGGTATCTGGAAGTTCTGCTAATATTTGGGGGGGAGTGGGCAGATTGCTTCAAATTTCCATATGTTTGTTATATATCCTTCCATAATTTTACTTTCCACTGATTGATAGAGGATTATATAATCCATTCTTTCATGTTCCTTTTTAACTGATCTCCTCTCACGCAAGCGTACCTGAAGATGTACTTTACTATAGTTTCTAGGAATATTTTAGTACCCCATTATTCTTATACGGTAAGAAAGAATGACTTTCAATTAGTGCTTGTATGGATTTTTCTAAAATAAACTAACATTTTCAGCTAGATTTATTTTGGACCTTGATTTGGAAGAGCATAATGGTTTTGTATGTGTCTGCAAAGAACAGCAGGAAAAGTTAGAAGCATCTGAGTAAAAACAGCCTGTGCTCTTCTGCCCCCATGCAGACATGTACTGGACTACACCTAATAGGCTTTGTCAGCCAGTTAACGGTCAACTTTCTAACAGTCTATTTTCCAATAAGTTTGAAAAGCATAATCATCAAAACAGCTTATTCCTAAAGGTTCAGGAAAAGAGTCCAAAAAAACACAACCTTCCGTAAATCAACTGTCAAAAAAGCAATAAAATATATTTTAAAAAAATCTGTACTTTCATGACATTGCTTGTTTTTGATTAGTTGCAATGTGACATGAGGAGGCAGGCGTCTGTATTCTGCATCACCGCCACCATCTTTGATTTCCTCAATAGAGGAAAAAATCCAGCTGTCAGATTTAGATTTTTTTTAAAATGCTTGTTTGCTTTTAAATCTGCTATTTGAGCAGAAACTCTACTTAGAAAATGGCTTTTAGAAAAGTTCGCAATATTCTGACATAACCACAATGGGGCAGCCATTTTAGATAGGTTTTTTTCTCTCTGACAGAGGATCCAAGCAACTATGTTAAAACAGAAATTAAGCTTTTATGTTTTACAGTAACAGGATATACACACACCCTGCGCTGCTTCCGGCAGCCCCCATTGGCCTGCAACGGTAAACCGCGGCCAGTGGGAGCCGTGATTGGCCGAACCTGCAGATGCGGCAGGTAAACATACCGGCCCAGCCCGCCAGGGGCTTTCCCTGAACAAGCGGCGTCCCAAGTTTGGGAAACATTGCTCTATATACTAAGTGACAATATTGCAGACAGACACCTAGCTAATGATGCTACGATGTTTATCTCATGACAGTCTTAAATAAATGCTAAAAGTTCCTTAGTGTACTTAGCTGATGTCTTGTGCATTGGAAGCATGCTCCTTTCTGTTTATCCATGATATGGAAATACCATCGCTCCAGTTTTTCATGAAGGCTAAAGAGTATGACTGCAATTCACACCTCTGGTGCTGTATAAATACCTGAGTTTGCAAATTCAACAGTTGTTGCATTGTTTTTAGTTAGTTGTTAAAAAGTGTATTTGTTTCTCACGCAGGCATTTGAAAATATTTGCTTTCTGAATATTTTAAAACAGTTGCTCTTTCAGATCTTGAACTTGCGATCTCAGACATTGCATCACTGTTCTCTAGTCATTAAATCAGACAACTGCATGAGAGGATGTTCATTTTTCTATATCTATATAATATAGGGTCAAATCATCAGCTGATGTAGTTATTACCATTTAATTCTATGGGACTATGACAGTTTATGCAGTCAAGGGCCTGACTGTAAGTTTAAAAAAAAAACACAAGAGGTCAGGAATCTAAATATGGTGGGGGATGGGGGAAAATCAAGAAATTCCCCAGCAAAGGTTTCAACACCAAACTTGGATCTCCTATTATCTCCAAGACAATAAGTAGTACAAAATGGGGTGGGATCCAGAGAATGGTCCTGATCCTGCTCTGATAGAAGTCCAATGGGGTTTTTGCCATTGAGTTAGAGGAACAAGTTTAGGGTCCAGAACTAGACCAATATACTTTTCATGACTGCTTTCTCTCCAGATATGCTGAAAAGACCTCAGTAAGTTTTTATAGGTCTAAAGATACTACAGGAGAAGAATAATCTCTCTTGCTTGGGAATACTAATTGAAAATGTGAAACAGGAGTAAAATTCATTACTATGAAAATGGTTGTGCCTCTGTAGCAATATATACCGTTAAGTATTATTGGGTTTTGCCAAGAAAATAGTCTTACTTTTTTTGGATAACTTCTCTTGTGTATTTCAATAAACCATTTAGTAACATGCAGAGCTTTAGTTTGCTACCCTGTATGGATAGCATACATTATTTATCAAATAAAAGATGAGTTTCAGTGCCAGATTTATTTTTAAAAATAGTTATTGTGGGTTCTGGAATATGATACACAAGATCAGAAATTTTTCTCTACCATGGTTCTCCAGGGCTAAGCAATCTGTGTGTCAGAAAACAGCAATGTTGGAACGGTTACATACATGGCAATTGCTTGACCTTTCATACACAGTAAGAAACAGACACAGTATCTTCTTAGTATTGATTTGTCCTTTCTAAATGTCACTAACTGGAGACTGTATGGATGAGTGAAATCTGAGCACCACATTCTGCCCTTCCTAATGGCGCACACCTGCATGGAAACCCTGTTTAAAAATCAGGGTGACTCAGTTCTTTTACAATACTGGGATTATAAAATCTTTCTTTAGCAAATGCTGCTGCCTTCGGTCCAGCTGGCCATACTGAAGTAACAGCACTTCTATTTTTCAGTAAGGAGAAATGCTACACGTTTAAAGAGCTAAAGGTTCCATGCTTCTCAGTGAGTTGTTTCCACTTAGGAGAGCAGAAACACCTGAAGTTCCCTGAAATTCTTCCATCTGGAGGGGTTTTCTTCCTTATCCCAGCCCTGCTGAATTAGCCACTTGCAAGCTTTTCACATTTAAGGCTGTGCATATTCAACTCAACATTAATGTCAAAAGTCAAGCCAATAGAAGCTGAAGTCAGTATGATGATTGTCACTAGGGTACATTTTGATGTTCTTAGCAATACAGGATAATTATAGAAAAAGAACAGTTTTGGGGAAGGGCCTGATAATTTTGTGGGTGAGGGAGGTGCTCATTTTTCTGCAGGGTTCATATATCCAATATCAGTCATGCACAGAAGTGATCTCAAGTGTGCAGGGAGATGTCTTATGCACTGTTGTCATGGCTGTGTTGGTCCCAGGATAGTAGAGGGACAAGGTAGGTGAGGTAATATCTTTCATTGGCCGACCATCTTCTATTGCTGAGAGACCAGCTTTTGAGCTTACACAGAGCTCTTCTTCAGGTCTGGGAAATGTAGCATGCACTTAGGAGAGCGGGGAAAAAAGCCATTGTGCCTGTATAGACTGAACCCATGACCTGAATTAATGTTCCATAATGCATTGAATGACAACAAAATGTAAACCATTCTGTTCAACAAAGCGCCACTTTCCATTTTCCCTCCAACATGCAGCCTTTCACCTATTTGCTGAAACACATTTTTTTAGGTTTCAGAGTAGCAGCCGTGTTAGTCTGTATTCACAAAAAGAAAATGAGTACTTGTGGCACCTTAGAGACTAACAAATTTATTTGAGCATAAGCTTTCGATGCATCCGATGAAGTGAGCTGTAGCTCATGAAAGCTTATGCTCAAAAAAATTTGTTAGTCTCTAAGGTGCCACAAGTACTCCTTTACATTTTTTTTAAATACTAAAGAGGAATTTCCATGGGAGTTAAGCGCCTAAATACTTTTGAGGATTTGGGCTTCAGTTTTGCCAACACTTGTCTCTGATTCATTCCTTTAGGGACTGCTCAGTGTTGCAAATACTGAACTGGCTAGTAAAAGTTTGCAGGCAGGCCTATAGGTACCATTTTACAGGAATACATTGGCAGACCAACCCATTATGCTTGGAATTGCATTCACTTGCGAAGTAAGAGCTATTGAAACACCTCTTTATTCCACTTTGTTAGGTCAGCTCCTGGACTTTCATCTCTGTGGTGATAAATTCATTAACTGTTTACTTGATAAGTAGGAGCTTTAGGACATAATGTGTTAATGTTATCTGTTTACTTGCTGCTATCAAGCTTTGACATCTGCACTCCCTAAAAGAAAATGCAATAAATAACATCTAAACATTCATAATGTTTCTGTGTTGACATGCTAAGAAATCCCAGTTACATAATCTGAAATGCTAAATGTTTTAAAAAATCAGTTAAATATGTAAAATATTATAAAATCTGGAGGCTGTACCTGATAACATTCTGCAACACACACAGGGTTGTTGGTGTTTTAATGGCTTTATTCAGACAAATCTCCCATTGATTATAACCAGAGATTTACTTACTTAAGGTGTACAGGATTGTGTTCTACATTTTTGTGTGTGTGTGTGTGTGTGTGTGTGTGTTTAATGTGCCCATGAATATGAATGTAAGGACCCACCAGGAAGTAATTGTGACCGCCCTTGTACTTCTTTTGAGGCTTATAGGTAAGAAGACTAGGTGAAGCATGTAATTCAGTATTGGGGGGGGAATCTCAATTTGGAATTTTGAGTCTGATTACCTCTGTGATGGACTGGGAGGTACCTTCATGATTTATGAATTCTGTATGTTGACCTGGGTGGCGGGAGGTTTACTGTATGAATATAATTTAGTTTAATATGTGCTGTTGGTGGACAATGAGCAAGAAGGAAAAGAATGCTTCAAGATGCCTCCACAATCACTTAAGAGACCATGATTAACTTTGATTTTTACCTCTTGCTCCAGCCAAACTAAAAACTGGCTTTGACCAGAAAAGCCAAGGCCAAGGAATGAAGAAGAGAACATCGATACTTTAAAGAGGGAGTCTCTTTAAAGAGTGGGGCAGTTGTTCAGGGGAAATACAGTGAGACCCAGGGTTCCTGCTGAGAAGTATATGAAGAAGTTAGGCCTGCCTACATTACCACACAGGATGGTAATCCTTTAGGGAAGAGAGACTTGTGTAGGCTGTTGTGTTAAAATCTTTTTTCTCTAAAAGCTTTGTTCCTAATGCACAATAAACAATAGCTTAAGAAGGTGGTTTGGGGTCCCTGTATACACCACTGGCCACAGATTGCCACAGGGAAGAATTGCGGGTGCTCAAACCCGGGCAGCCCTGTTTGGTAAGCATGGTTGATACATAAGGTACTGTAGCCTAGGGCCAGGTTTAGGAGTGGGAGAATCATGGGATTGATAAAACCATGAGGTCTGACACCTAAAGGGATGTGCTCTAAGAGACCAGAAAGGGGACAGAGGTGCAGTTATAACCTATTCTGCCTTTTCTAGAATCCAGACTGCAACAGTCAAGCCAGATTGACATCTCCTCTGATGAAGGAACAGCCTCTGTGGCAGTGAAGTCAAGCTTTACCTGGATGGATTTCTAAATTGTTCCCTAAAACAAAGTAAATGTTTTTAACTCCATGTTCTGAATGAGAGAGATGGGCCTGTGACCTTCAGTTTTTCTGTTGCATTTGAAGAAAAGCCACAAATATGCTGCTATAATATTGCTGGGCCAAAGTAGCAACAGTGTTTAAACTGTACAGACCAGAGAAGACATAATGAATTGAGAAACACAGAAATTACAGGTTGAGGTGATTAAAATTCTGCAACAGAGGACAAACAAATACGTTTCGTAGGCTCAGAAGAATGGATGAGTGTTGGTGATGGATAAAGATAAGACAAAATTGGCAGTGGTAAACTAATTGGGGATAAGGTGAAAAACAGAGAGCCCAATGATGTGCAGGGATCATTGGCTGCCAATTTTCAGCAAAGCCAGATCAGAAGAATCATGCAAGTCTGGGTGATGCTGTTGAAGATACAGTAACAGAAGGGGTGCTATTGACTGCATAAAAACCAGGTTTGATTGAACATCTAACTTGATTGACTTGCTCTGGATTCCAGAAAAGGCAGCATGCCTTTATAAAAGCAAAGGGGAATGACACAGGGACATTTCAGATAACTGGAGGAAAGCAGAGGCACAATATAGGTTAATCTTTGGTTCAAAGATTAGATAAATTTGCATAGTCCAGAATGGATTGCAGCACATAGTTTACTGAATTAGTGTTATGCTTTTGCGGGAGGTCATGGGGCAGAATCCTTAGAAATTGCTGGAAGCCAAAGCATTTGCTTTTCTCTGCAGAATGCTTTTGTTTTAGAGTGTTATACCAGAATAATGTTGAAGAGATGATCTGTAAACTGGCTGAGATTGATTTGAGCGCCAAACTGAGCAAAAAGAGCACTTGCACAGACAGATGTAACTCCTACATCTTCTTGAAAGGAAAAATCATTTGATTGATCTGATGCTCTGTTGTACAGAGCAACTAGTTCTTTAGAGTAAAATGCATTGGCTTTCATGTGTGGCTTGAAAATGCACAGCAAATGTGTCAGTAAAAACTTCATGGAACTTTGTAGATTGTTGCCAGTCGTATAGAATTTTATCTTGACTTAAGAAAAATCTCTCCTTTTTATTATGCCCAATCAATCTGGAAGAAATCCTGACTTTTATCCCGCTACACAGTTCAGTGATTCAAGTTTTTGAGCTGCTTTAAGGATACTGTTTCTTGTGTTATGATTGCTGCAAGTAATGAAAAGGAAGAACTCCTTCAAGAAGCAATCTGAGCCATGATAGGATGTAGGAGCATGAAAGATGTGTATAGAGTTGGGCAACATCTGTGCCCATAATTGCTGCTTTTTTTTTTGTGAGGGTTAATAACCAGTTAAGAATTTAGTGTTTCGGTGTCTAACTTTTGAATGTATCTAGATTTTATTTGTTTGCTATGTTTCGGAGCAGGAGGAAAAATGCATTATGATTGGTCTTATGGGAGATTCTTAGCTGAATAACATGTTTCTAATATTTAGAATTCCTTTTTTAAAAGGTAAGCAAGCACATTTCAGAGTAAGATGTGCACATCATGAAATCTTTATGAAGACTCCTGCTTGTAATCCGTTCACTGTTCATCCAACAGTGTCTGTCTAGTTTAACACTGTCATTTCTCAGCCATCCTGCTATTCTCTCTCTGTATTTAATTTTCTTTGCCTTTTTAAAGGTGATTTTAGCTTTCTCTGATCATTCATTTTGAAGTTTATAAAGTGATCTCTGTGGATTTACATTGAGGTTTTTCCTGAAGGCACATAAATCAGTGCCCATATTGTGGTAGAGATTCTAGAACCTTAAGCCACCAAACACTCATGTTCTACTTGCTTAAAAATCCTGACACTATAAATGTGCACTCTATTTGTTTATGGTTTCGGACTATAAAGATTTATAACAGCATTGTTTAGCAATGCACAACAGCGACAGAACCAAAGATGCTCAAAAGCGCTAAATTCAAGATCAGGAATGCAATACCAAGGATTTGCATGCTGGACCCCAGATCCATTAATGTGGCAGATATTTGTGCTGACCTATCTTTGTCCTGTTTGAATCAAGTGTCTGGCCATTGCTAGTGAAATACTTGGCTTCGTAGAACACTATGAACAAGCAATACTCATACTCTGTAAATTGTACTGAAGGGACAAGTATGCCTCTCCTCCTGAACAGTGAGTATCACCTCAACCGTCCTCCAATCTGCCAACCCCTCCTAGTACCACTGAGAAGTGACCCAGTCACCTTCCACTCTGACCCTTGTACAATATTGCATCCTCCAAAAGAGCCTCCAGCTATCCCTTTCCAGCTGCTGATTCATCTCTCCCACCTTTCAAATGCTCATCTCCCTCTGCACTGTATTAAAACTCGAATTCAACCTGCTCTCCACATTCATCCCTTCTAACTTAACCAATACAGAATTAAATCCGCCTGTTAGATAGAGCTGGTCAAATTATAACAATTAGTTTTGTGGGAAATTTCTAAATGTTTTTTTGTGGGGGGGTTCATTTTGGTTGAAATTTCACACCACATTTTCTCTGGTTTTTCACTGAAACTGAAACCAAAATCTGAAATGTTTTTATTTACTGTACCTTTTGAAAGAATGGTTTAGCAAGCATTTTGAGTTTTCAAAATTTGGACACTTTTTTTTTTTTTACTGAAATGTTTTTGGTTTAAAAACGAAAATTTGATTGAAAATGATTTTTGTAAAATTGTTTTTGATGAAAAGCAGTCTTTCATCAAAATTCCTTGTTATGTTTTTGTTGTAAAAATCTATCGGTTGCCAGAATTTTTCTCAATGCAAGACCTGACTCAACTTGCCTCCAAGTGTCAGATGTAGTTCCTCTGGCAGTCTCATGGAGCATGCCTAGTGTTCTAAGGACTCAATAGCTGGCTCTTTTTGGGCGCAATTGTACCAAAACATTTAATGCAAAAAACCTTATGCAATTAAGACTGTGTGTGTGTGTGTGTGTGTGTGTGTATATATACATATATACTGTAATTTATGTGCTTTATTATAATAAAGTAATTAAAAAAGTGATTTGATGTCTTTTAGCCTTTCCTTGGTGCTTTACATGTTCAAACCATTGTACGGATTTTGAGTAATTATTGAAGCATGCCAGTGAGCTCAAAGTATTATCCCCACTATTCAGATGGGAAAATTGAGGTACAGTGTAGTTAAGTGGTTTGTCTAAGGCCATAAAGTAAATCAGAGATGTATTACAACTCAAGACTTCCACTGCTGGGCTATTTCTCCCATACATATTGTATGCTACATGTAGGGGTACTACAGATGCGAGGAATCTCTGAAAAAGCTTTTCAGAAGTACTGAGACCATTTTTCTCTGAGCCTATCTTTAAAGGTTAGGTAAAGTAATTACTGGATAGGCTCAGCATAAGCCTTCAGCCCCAGCCATTGGAAAGCTTTTCTCTTGAAATGAGGATATTCTTGCTTTTAAAAAGTGGAAACACTGTGACTCTTAGTTCACAAAGTATCTGATCGCTTTTGACAGGATAGGTCTGTGAGTTCCCCTACTCCCTCAGGGTAGAGACCAGGAGGAGGATTCTGTCCCCTGGATTCTGAGATCAGTGAGTATCAGCACAGAGACATTGATTCCAAACTGCCTCCCTGAATCTTCATGCTCTGGAGAGCACTGCCACGTAATGGGGATTCCACAACTGGGGTGGGAGGTGGGAGCTGCACACTTTGATGCCTGGGGTGTGCAGCGGGAGGCAAAAATCTGTCTGAGAACTGTGAGCCCTTCACCCATGCCAATTCTGATAGTGGTGTCCAGTAACTCTTCCCTGTTGTCAAAGGGCTGATTCAAACATTTCTATTTTTTTAAAATCTCAGTGTGCAACATTTTCAGTTCATAATCAAACTTGTATTTTCATTTTAACCCAGTTGCCCTTGAGGGCTACAACTCAGTGCCTTTGGCAGGCCACAGGTTAGAAGCCAATGGACTAGAAAATCTTTTTTCTTTTTTAATTAAGCCATATTCAGCAACAATCTAGACTCAGACTTTTTAAGGCCAGAAAGGACCATCATGATCATCTATTCTGATCAGCTGCACATTGCAGGCCACAGAACCTCACCCACCCACTCCTTTAATAGACCCCCTAACCTCTACCTGAGTTACTGAAGACCTCAAATAATGATTTAAAGACTTCAAGTTACAGAGACTCCTCCATGTACACTAGTTTAAATCTCCATGCTGCAGAGGAAGATGACCCCCTCCCGGGTCTCTGCCAATATGACCTGGGAGAAGATTCCTTCCTGACCACAAATATGGTGATCAGTTACACCCTGGGCATGTGGGCAAGACCCTCCAGCCAGACACCCAGGAAAGAATTCTCAGTAGTAACTTGGAGCCCTCCCCATCTAGTATCCCATCACCAGACAGATATTTGCTACTAGCAGTCACAGATCACTTGCATGCCATTGTAGGCAGTCTCATCATTACTATACCCTCCATAAATTTGTCAAGTTCAGTCTTGAAGCCAGTTAGTTTTTTGCCCCTACTGCTCCCTTGGATGGCTGTTCCAGAATTACACTCCTCTGATGGTTAGAAACCTTCCTCTAATTTCAAGCCTAAACTTGATGGACAGCTTATATCCCTTTGTTCTTGTATCCATATTTGTGCTTAAATTAAATAACTCCTCTTCTTCTGAGGGTATTTATCCCTCCTGACACTTACAGAGAACAAACATATCTCCTCTCAGCCTTTGTTTGATTAAGCTAAACAAGCCAAGCTCTTTGAGTCTCTTCTCATAAGGCAGGTTTTCCATTCCTCTGATCATCCTAGTAAGCTCTTCTCTGCACCTTTCCAGTTTGAATTAGTCTTAAACAGGGAATAGCAGAATTGCACACAGTATTCCAGATGAGGTCTTACCAGTGGCTTCATAAATAACAAAAGTTTCTTGAGTGGAGTTATACCAGAAATGAATTTGTCCTTTCGATTGTTTAGACCGGGGTGGCCAACCTGAGCCTGAGAAGGAGCCAGAATTTACCAGTGTACATTGCCAAAGAGCCATAGTAATACGTCAGCAGCCCTGCCGATCAGTGCCTCCCCCTCCCTCCCTGTACCTACTGATCAGCTGTTTTGGGGTGTGCAGGAGGCTCTGGGGAGGAGCAAGGGCATGGCAGGCTCAGGGAGGGGGCGGGAAGGGGTGGAGTGGGGGCAGGGCCTGTGGCAGAGCCAGGGGTTGAGCAGTGAGCATACCCCGGCCCATTGAAAAGTTGGTACCTGTAGCTGCAGCCCTGGAGTCAGTGCCTATACAAGAAGCTGCATATTAACTTCTGAAGAGCCACATGTGGCTCCCGAGCAACAGGTTGACCACCCCTAGTTTAGATTATACACAATAAAATCTTTTAAACTCACATGGAAAACCTATTGTCACTTAGCTAATTAGCAAGTAAATGGACAAACAGGTTAAAAACAGAGAGCAAGAAAACTGCATTACAAAACTTATATCATTTATTTGACAATTGTCACTCACTTTTACTTTGCAGTAATATGTTACAGGACAGGCATTTTTACAGAACATCAGTGAATGAGTTCTAGTGGCTTATAAAAATAAGACCTACTAAAATGAGACCTCATTTTGACGCTGCATCTGCTGAGATAGAGGGAGAGCAATTTGCATGTGTAGTTTATAAGGTACATGCATTAGCAAAGTGCCAGTGAACAAGGTTGTACCCCGTGGTGAGCTGGAGCCGGTTCGCACCGGTTCACGTGAACTGGTTGTTAAATTTTGAAGCAGTTTTAGAACCGGTTATTAACTCGCTTCCCTGCAGGGTTAAGCTCTTTGATGGGCTCTGGCTGGGAAGTGATGTAATTCCTCCGGCCGCCGGGGGCGCTGCGCTGCGGGAGCCATGTGGGCTGCCGCCTGGTCCTGGGCACAAGCCCTGTTGCTGCTGCTGCTCCCCTGGCCCTGGGGCTCCCGATGCTGCCTGGTGGGTCCCCAGCTGCTCTGCTGGGCCTGGGCTGCGTCCTGCTGCTCTCCCCGTGAGCACCCACCACCCTGCCCGCAGCCAGCCCCTGCCTCCAGCCACCCCCGCACCCCCTGCCTTGGCCGCAGCCAACCCCTGTCTCCAGCCCCTGCCGCAGCCCCTGCCCTGTCTGCAGCAGCCTCTGCTGCACCCCCAGGACCCCCTGCCCGCACCAGCCCCTGTCTCCAGCCACCCCTCGCACCCCCTGCCTGCAGCCAGCTTCTGCCGCAGCCCCTGTCCTGCCCGCAGCCAGCCCCTACCTCCAGTCAGCCCCTGCCCTGCCTGCAGCCAGCCCCGCACCCCCTTGTCTCCAATCAGCCCCGCACCCCCTGCCCTGCCCCTAGCCAGTCCTGCACCCTCCTGTCTCCAGCCAGCTCCGCACCCCCTACCCTGTCCGCAGCCAGCCCTGCACCCCCTGCCTCCAGCTAGCCCTGCTCCACTCCCCTGTCTGCAGCTAGCCCCACGTCCACTGGTGCCCTGCAGTTCTCAGGGCACTAACCCTGCACACCTGTTTCAATAAGGGGGGCAGGGAGCAGCTGGGACCCACACATGTGCACAGCCTAGGGTAACTAGACAGCAAGTGTGAAAAATCAGGACGGGGTGGGGGGTAATAGGAGCCTATATAAGGAAAAAGACCCCAAAATCGGGACTGTCTCTAAAAATTGGGACATCTGGTCACCCTAGCTCACCCCCAGGGAGTGGTGGGGACCCACACATGTGAAATGGAGCTCATTTCTAGTTCAGGCCCATCTTTTTAAAAAAGAACTTTAGGCAGGGTTAACGTACATCCGTATTTTCTTGGACAGGTCAGGCTTTTTGGTTCTTATATCACCATCCAGGAGGAACTTTTAAATTTTAAAAATTCCTCCTGGGAAAATACAGATGTATGGTAACCCTGTTGATACAAAAAATACATACTGGGGCACATTCCTTAAATCAGAACTTTTTATAGGGAACCGGTTAAGATTTTGGCAGCTTATCACTGGTTGTACCTGTTATAGCTTTTAGTGATGGAAGGAGATTATGCAATTCATTCTGATATGTCCACTCTCTGCTCACTGTTATTTGCTTGACCAACTCTTTTTGGCAGGCTGTATGTAGATGGAATTTGCCTGATCCCTCACACTATGCACTTGAGTTGTGTATTAATGAGCCATATCTGTCATGTCGTATTGCTTGAATGTACATTGTTCCTGTAGGCTACGTTATATTTTTACATCTCCTTTACTTTTAGGAATTTAAGATCATCCTAAGGAATGAAAGTTGTTGCTTATTGCTACCTCCTTCTCTTACCATAACATGCTTTTCTGTACATATGGAAGCTTAGCATGTACCCGATGCTTGTGATACTTGGTGAGCTAAATAGTAGAGTACAATATGATAGGGTGACACTATGACAGAATTATCTGAAACCCTAGAGAGGAATGAGACTTGGGCATGCTCATGTAAGCTGAGGCTACAGTTTTATTAAATGAACCAAGCTTTCTGAGGGGCAGTAAGTAGAAGGGGCATGGGGGAAGGCAAATACTGGTTACCCCAGTCAGGGATAAAACTTAAACATCCCCAATCAGGACCAGGAAGCCAAGCCTTCCTATACCACTCATATTCCCCCAACCTGACCCAAAAGGAGTGTGGTCAATGCCACTCTCATGTGGCTGACAAACCTGGCCAAGGGAGAGAGGAGGCACTTCTGATCTTTCTAGGTTTCCTAAGGACGTTCATTCCCCTGCCTGATCCAGCCAAAGCCCCATCATAATGAGCAGATATTGATGTATAGTTTCCTGTAAATCCTCTGGGCACAGATTTAATCCCCAGTGTGGGGGAATTTTAGCATGCCCAAAGCCGATAGAGAATCTTCTAGGGGACCAAGGTCATGCATAGTGTGGGAGGGTGAGCCAGGGGAGGCCTGGTGTTGGCAGGATAGACTGGGAGGAACATGCATCTTTCCTTCCAGCAATCAGTGGGAAGTCCCTTGTTATCCTCAAATGAGGTTTTGACCTGTTTCATCCATATGAAGAAAAACTCTACTGCTCTGACAAGGTTTGGGAGCAGGTACACAATGGGGAATCTTGTGCAGTTTTCCTCCTCCTTGATCCCCTCCTGTGACTTTTGAATATGGGTGGATATAATCTGTCTCACAATGACAGGTCAGCCACAAAAGGTTTGATTTGAAAAAGCAGAGAGCATTCAGATGCATCTCCAAGCTTGTCTGAACAGGTTCATGTGTATAAACATCTCAATGGAAGAAAATTATTCCAGTATATAGTGCTGGGAATTTAGCATTTGTAATGAACTGCAAAAATGAGTTTGAAGTGTATTTTTAGTATACAATCAGAGATAAGCCATAAAGCAAAAATGTGATATGATATAGGTAGTATTTTTAACAATGCAGTGCAAATGAAATTCTGCCAGCTTTAATTAAACAAGCTTACACTTCACTGAGATTTTGAAATTTAATTCTGTTAAACTCACATCTCAGGCCCTGTAAATTGAAAGATATTTTGATACATTTCAAAAGCTGTTTATACTTACTGAAATATCCTGACTGTTGTATGTTAATTGCGGCCATTTTAGTTTCTTTAGGCACTTTACTATTGAGTGAAAATGAAACCCGTTAACTTCCATTAAATGTAGCCCAAGAAGGTCACAGATGTAACCACAATTAGTGTGAGGGCTGAAGGTGTTAGAATGTTAGTATATCTGTCTTGTGCATGTCTAGTGAAGCCGCACAGTGAGAAGTGCGATGCAATACATGGCTGTGAAGCAGTAGGAACAACCAGTGTTTAAGCACTCCTGTGGATCTTGTAAAGTGGGAAGGGTTTGAATGAAGATTCCTGCTCACTTTGTAAAATGCATTGGAAGGAATCCTGCTTTGGTAAACTTTAGACTTGACCTCCTGGCCCCATTGAAGTCAAGGGGAGTTTTGCCAATGATTTCAATGAGGCCAGAATGTATGTTAGGAGCTCCGCAGCTCAGATACCATTTGAATGGGCATGGTTTTGTGGCACTAGTGGTGGTGAATGTTTAGAGCCACTATTTGTATTGGCCACTAGAAGAAGATGAGTCTTTGTAAACACAAAATGATTGGGATGAATGCCAGACTGTTATCACAGTCTCCTGGGTCTGTCATCTCCACAGGACAGCTAGGGAAGGCACTTTGTGGCACTCCAAAACTTTGTAGGAAAGTGACTCCTTGCTGCAATTGTAAGGTGTGTGGGCAGAGACATTCTAGTAGCGTCTAGCCCAATAGCTCTAGATTATGAAATTACATACTAGTGCCAATGAATGCTAACTGCTTCATTCCCTGCATTGCAAGTAACAAACTGTGCTGCTGATTTGAAAAAAAAATGTAGAACAAGAATTCCGATGGAATTATTAAAATATATTCCTGAGAGAGAAGAGAATGGATTGCATCATTAGGACAATGAAACTAGTGGGAGTAGAAAAGGATAAACATGTTACAAAATGCTACACAAATATATTTAAGGTGTTAAAAATGATAACACTTATTTTAAAAACTATGCAATCATGTAAGTGAAGACAGTAGTAAATAAATATGTGCAAGAAGCAGAGTTAATATTTCCTGATTTGAGTGCTTAACTTCATAACATTAATGACCTGAAGAAGACCTCTGTGTAGCTCGAAAGCTTGTCTCCTGCACCAACAGAAGTTGATCCAGTAAATATTACCTTATCCACCTTGTCTCTCTAATATCCTGGGACCAACACTGCTCCAATGCTGCAAATAGCATTAATTTTCTCAGTGTTGTTTTTTGTATGCAATTATATATAGCTTCTATGTTTATTTACTTCAGCTACTGAAATAAATTAGCTATGTACTTACAAGCCATTGCTGGGGTAACTTTCAAAAACCATATATGAGTCAACAGTGTAACACTATTGCAAAAAAAGCATCAAGACACAAGAAGTAATTCTTCTGTTCTACTCCACGCTGATTAGGCCTCAACTGGAGTAAACTCCAGTTTTGGGCACCACATTTCAGGAAGGATGTAGACAAATTGGAGAAAGTCCAGAGAAAAGCAACAAAAATGATTAAAGGTCTAGAAAAAATGACCTATGAGGGAAGACTGAAAAAATTGCGTTTGTGTAGTCTGGAGAAGAGAAGAATGAGAAGGGACATAAGTTTTCAAATACGTAAAAGGTTGGTACAAGGAAAGGACAAGAAGAGATTGGCTTTTATTGGAGCAGGGGCGGTTTAGGTTGGGCATTAGGAAAAACTTCCTAACTTTCAGGGTGGTTAAGCACTGGAATAAATTGCTTAGGGACTTGTGGAATCTCTGTCATTGGAGATTTTTAACAGCAGGTTAGAGACACACCTGTCAGGGATGGTCTAGATAGTACTTAGTCCTGCCTTGAGTGCAGGGGACTGACTTAGATGACCTCTTGAAGTCCCTTCCAGTCCTATGATATATGGGATGGCAAATTTTTGAAAGGGTAAGTAACACACTATGGCTATGAATGCATTGGAGTCACTTCAGACAAATATGTTCATAATATGAAGTATTTTGTTTGTCTCCATTATGAGTATTAAAAATAACCAAAGGACACTTTTTCAAAAGTACCTACAGGCTAGATCCGCAAAGGGAACTTTGACTCAGCATTGAACATAATAATGACTATACTGGGTCAGACCTAAGATCCATCTAGCCCAGTATCCTGTCAACTGACAGTGGCCAATGCCAGGTGCTCCGGAGGGAGTGAACCTAACAAGTAAATCTAGTGATCTTTCTCCTGCCATCCATCTCCATCCTCTGACAAACAGAGGCTAGGGACACCATTCCTTGCCCATCCTGGCTAATAACCATTAATAGACTTAACCTCCATTAATTTATCCAGTTCTCTTTTAAACCCTGTTATAGTCCTAGCCTTCACAACCTCCTCAAGCAAGGAGTTCCTCAAGTTGACTATTCACTGAGTGAAGAAGAACTTTTATTTGTTTTAAACCTGCTACCCATTAATTTCATTTGATGGCCCCTAGTTCTTATATTATGGGAACAAGTAAATAACTTTTCCTTATTCACTTTCTCCACACCACTCATGATTTTATATACCTCTATCATATCCCCCCTTAGTCTCCTCTTTCCAAGCTGAAAAGTCCTAGCCTCTTTAATCTCTCCTCATATGGGACCCGTTCCAAACCCCTAATCATTTTAGTTGCCCTTTTCTGAACCTTTTCTAATGCCAGTATATCTTTTTTGAGATGAGGGGACCACATCTGTACGCAGTATTCAAAATGTGGGTGTCCCGTGGATTTATATAAGGGTAATAAGATATTCTCTGTCTTATTCTCTATCCCTTTTTTAGTGATTCCTAACATCCCGTTTGCTTTTTTGACTGCTGCTGCACATTGCGTGGACGTCTTCAGAGGACTATCCACGATGACTCCAAGATCTTTCTCCTGATTAGTTGTAGCTAAATTAGCCCCCATCATATTGTAGGTATAGCTGGGTTTATTTTTTCCAATGTGCATTACTTTACATTTATCCACATTAAATTTCATTTGCCATTTTGTTGCCCAATCTCTTAGTTTTGTGAGATCTTTTTGAAGTTCTTCACAGTCTGCTTTAGTCTTAACTATCTTGAGCAGTTTAGTATCGTCTGCAAACTTTGCCACCTCACTGTTTACCCCTTTCTCCAGATCATTTATGAATAAGTTGAATAGGATTGGTCCTAGGACTGACCCTGGGGGAACACCACTAGTTACCCCTCTCCATTCTGAAAATTTACCATTTATTCCTACCCTTTGTTCCCTGTCTTTTAACCAGTTCTCAATCCATGAAAGGATCTTCCCTCTAATCCCATGACAACTTAATTTACATTAGAGCCTTTGAGGGACCTTGTCAAAGGCTTTCTGGAAATCTAAGTACACTATGTCCAGTGGATCCCCCCATCCACATGTTTGTTGACCCCCCCCCAAAGAACTCTAATAGATTAGTAAGACTTGATCTCCCTTTACAGAAACCATATTGACTTTTGCGCAACAATTTGTTCTTCTATGTATCTGAATTTTATTCTTTACTATTGTTTCAACTAATTTGCCCAGTACTGACATTAGACTTACCGGTCTGTAATTGCCATGATCACCTCTAGAGCCCTTCTTAAATATTGGCTTTACATTAGCTATCTTCCAGTCATTGGGTACAGTAGCCGATTTAAAGGACAGGTTGCAAACCATAATTAATAGTTACGCAAGTTCATATTTGAGTTCTTTCAGAACTCTTGGGTGAATGCCATCCGGTCCCGGTGACTTGTTACTGTTAAGTTTTTCAATTCATTCCAAACCTCCTCTAGTGACACTGCAATCTGTGACAATTCCTCAGATCTGTCACCTTCAAAAAAGTCTCAGGTTTGGGAATCTTCCCAACATCCTTAGACGTGAAGACTGAAGCAAAGAATTCATTTAGTTTCTCCGAATGACTTTATTGTCTAAGTGCTCCTTTTGTATCTTGATCATCCAGGGGCCCCACTAGTTGTTTAGCAGGCTTTCTGCTTCTTATGTACTTAAACGTTTTATTACCTTTTTGAGTTTTTGGCTAACTGTTCTTCAAACTCCTTTTTGGCTTTTCTTATTACATTTTTACATTTAATTTGTTGCTGTTTATGCCCCATTCTATTTACCTCACTAGGATTTGATTTCCACTTTTAAAAAGATGCCTTTTTATCTCTCACTGCTTCTTTTACATGGTTAAGCCATGGTGGCTCTTTTTTAGTTCTTTTACTGTGTTTTTTAATTTGGGGTATACATTTCAATTGGGCCTCTATTATGGTGTCTTATAGCTTGCAGGGATTTCACTCTAGTCACTGTGCCTTTTAATTTCTGTTTAACTAACCTCCTCATTTTTTTTATAGTTCCCCTTACTGAAATTAAATGCCACGGTGTTGGGCTGTTGAGGTGTTCTTCCCACCACAGGAATATTAAATGTTGTTATATTATCGTCACTATTTCCAAGTGGTCCTATTATAGTTTCCTCTTGGACCAGATCCTGCACTCCACTCAGGACTAGATCTCCCCTTGTGGGTTCCTGTACCAGCTGCTCCAAGAAGCAGTCATTTAAAGTATCGAGAAATTTTGTCTCTGCATTTCATCCTGAGGAGACATGTACCCAGTCAATATGGGGATAATTGAAATCCCCCCACTATTACTGAGTTTATTTTGGTAGCCTTTCTAATCTCCCTTAGCATTTCGTCGTCACTATCACTGTCCTGGTCAGGTGGTCGATAATAGATCCCTACTGTTGTATTCTTATTAGAGCACAGAATTACTATCCATAGAGATTCTATGGAACATGTGGATTGCAATGCTTAATGTTTAGATGTCCTGTCACCCAGTGGAATCCTCAGATTCATGTTAGGCTTCTAGGCTTCCTATACAATGCAAGAGGAGAATTAGGCACCTAAGAATAGGATTCACAAAAGTCAGAATGCTGAGTGGAGAGCCACCTAAATTAGTTAATAAGAAATGCTAAGGCGAGGGGGCTAAGCCCTGTCCCTCAAAGGGAGTTATATGCCTAATTCTGGACCAAAGGTAGGCATCTCCCTCCACTTGGGATTCAAATGTGAACTCCCTCTGGGAATTTGGCAGGTCATCCCTTTCGTGCAAAAAAATTTGAACCAGGCTTCAAAAGGAGACATGGAGACTGCCAACCCAGAAGAAGTTATAGCTTGGTGGTTAGGGGACTCACCTGGGAGGTGTGGGACCTGGGTTAAAGTCCCTGCTCTGAATCAGGCAGAGGGGGGGATTTGAAGCTGGGTCACCCATATCCTGGGTGAGTTCTCTAATTATTGATCATTGGGCAAAAGAGGTCACCACCTCTTCTTCCATTTTTGTGTGGGTCCCAAACTGGTAAGCAGCCTTTGAGCATGCCCAGCAATTGGACCCATAGGCAAGAGAGGTGTGGGAATTCCTAGTCTGAAGATCTCACCAAGGCTTAGGCTGCTTCAGAATTTAGGCAGCTTTGTGACGACCACCAGTAGAAATGCAGGTGCCTCAGGGATTTTACCAGTGGAAATTTAGGATCTAAATTTTGGATTTGGTGCCTAAGATGGCAGTTAAGTACCTACAGTCATTTGTGACACTAGCCCTAAGTGGCTTAGCATTTAAGTCCAATTGAAACTATGACTTTCAATGGGCTTAAGTTCCAGAGTCGCTTAGTGTGAAAATGTTATCTAACATTACTTTTGAAGAAGACAGAATTATATTGTGTAATACTATAATGGTCCACGAGAAACCTTTTCTGGTAGTTCACTTTAAATGAGACTGATTGCTTGGCAATGTTTAATACAGTCTGAATATATACAATCTGTAAAATAAAGGCTTTAAAATAGGCATGTTCAAAAGCAATTTCTTTCAAGCACACATGGTTAGCTAGAAAAAGAATATGGGTGAACCTGATAACTTAGAATATAATTACTGAGGGGGAGAGCATATAGCATATTTTAAAATTTGTGAACAGTAGCTCTGTGGGAAGGCCCAAAGTGTAAATATTGTTGTACTTTTCTTATAACCATATTGAAAGACATTCCTTTGGGGAGAAATTCTCCATGGTATACAGATTGGAGTCTTTTTTCCAAATGTGTTAACCATAAAATATACTTTAAGAAAGCAAGCATTAGCATAGCTCTGCACCAATAGGTCCTGATTCAAAGCGTTTAAGTACCTGCAATGTGCTTAAGTGCTCTGCTGACTAGGAATGGGAAGACTTGTGTTTGTTAAGCATGTACATAAGTGACTTGTGGAACTGGGTCCATAGATTTTAACTTGGTGCCCTACCTGCAAAATATGTATTGAATCCCCACAACAAGAATTCTCCCCTTGCATCTTTTCCTTCTAGATTTTTTTTTTAGAAGTTTGTGCAGGACTATTCTTTAAACTTGTCATTGTTCTATCTTTTTATAGTATATAGTGGGGGAGGAGCAATCCTTATTAATTAGGGTTAGATTTTCCTCTCAAACTGCTGAACATCTGTGTAATTCCACTGAAGTTATGTCTGATTTACACCATGAAAGTGAAAGCAGAAACAAGACTGAGGCTCCAACCCTGCAGTTCACTGCATGGTCACACATTGCAGGTAGGGGGCCTTATTTTGGGCCTTTACTGCTCACCAGACTCGCACAATATTCCCATCAGTGTGCGTTAAATCTGATTTGGCTCTGTCACTGGCTCTAACGACAGATACAAGACTAAGAAAGGCATGGTTTTGTACAGGAGAAGCAAAGCCACTAGAAAACTGTGGGGGGTGGGGAGGGAGATGGGAAACTTTAAGGCAACCTGTGAGAGTGTTATCACATTAAGACAGGATCGGGTTTGTTTGTCAATGAATGCATGTTTCTTTGATGCACTGAGAGTCAAATGACGCTGGTTGGTGGCCTTCAGGAACGTAGGATATCTATAGACCAATAAGCATAGCCGCTGATGTGTCTCCACGGTATGAACATATTTACTTATTTTATTTGTTAATTTTATATAATAACTAGCTGTTTCATAGGAAAAATTAAAAACATAAATTACTAAACTACCACCAATGGGCAGAGAAAACCAGGGCTGTTGATAAAACAACCATTTCTGTTGCCAGAAAAAACCTAGATAGCCTAGTTTCCTGGAATGAAACAAAGTGAATGGAAAAGCGCCCTGAGAAATGAAAAGCAAAACAAAATGAAAGTCTTGTATCCTCCTTGAAGGCCACCATGCTCAGTTTGTTGTAAGCCAACAAATATGAGCTCTATATGTGGACAAGTGAATTGTAATTACATTCAAATATATTTTCTCTCTTTTAGATAAATCTTTCCATTATGAAAAATAACTTAACTTCTTTGAAAGGTGACAATGTAAAGATAGCATCATTTCTCTCTGCCAGTCTGCTCCTTGTGTGTCCATAGGCTTAACTGCTGACTTTAGTAATGCAAATAAGTTTTTATTGCTTTTGACTCCTGTTAGCCTTGAAGAACTGACAGAGCTACAGGAAAGAGGGAAGAGTAGAACTTGCACAAGGGAGAACAGAATCTAATTTTCCCCTCGGTTACAGCTGTGCAATTCCCAGGATTTGGCCTGCAGAATCTTGATTACAGCTGGTGACGTAAAGGAAAGAAAGAAAACCCGGCTTGAGTTTGTGGTGCTGGCCAGCTGAAAAGGAAATCTCTTCATTTGTGACCTAAGCAAATTGATATGGAAGTCACTGAGAGATGAGAGGGAGGAGATTGTGTGCTGCACCTCTAATAGCACATCCCTCGCAGTGCAGGGGAAGAGGTGGGGGCTAAGGTGACATGAAGCCACTTTTATGCCCTCTGATCCTGAGCTGCTCTAGGAACTGGAGAGACCCAACTGTAATTTAGACAGCTCTTGGGTGGGGCTGTCACAGCAGCCTCTCCACAGCACTGTGGGCCTTGCCCCATCACGCCTATGCACTGCACCCGAGCCAGGGTTTGCAAGGGGTCCTTGACCGGCATGGTTATAGCTATATTCACAGTACCTGCATTAGGGAAATCCTCCCCCTGGTTGAAATCAGGGCTTTTAGGGTCCCTTATCCTGCTCTTATCCAATATAAAAGAGCTGGAGTGGGGGTGAGGATCTCCTATTTGATAGGGAAGACTTGTACTTGAGTAGTAGAATAAGAGAAACGTGGCTATTTGTCACTTTGTGACAAACACTTAGGACGAGTTCTAGGCATCAGAAAAGCAAGCACGTGCTTGGGGCAGCACAATTACAGGGGTGGTATTCCAGCCACCTGGTTTTTTTTTTGCTTGGGCAGTTGCACTCTTGGAACTTGGAGTGGCAAAAAACCCTAGAGCTGGCCCTGGCTGGGGCTAATTACTAGATGGATCTGAGGTGGGGCAAGCTAAGGAGCTAGTTAACCCTTAACTGGAGGAGTAGAAAGGCAGACAGGAAGGAAGTACAAGGGGGTGGGGAGGAGAGATGAAAGTGTGTGTGTGGGAGAGGCTAGCAGGGCCAGGTAAGGAGAGAGCTTTTCATAGAGATCTCTCCTCTGACAAAATGGGATATGTCACTGTAAGTGGTGGTTGAGATACTGTAAATAAAATATACATTGGTGTTTACAAACCAGAGGTGTTTAGAGCCATTTGTGTTGTTAGAAGGCTTTCCCTTCCCTTGGTTCTTGTCACGCAGACAGAAAGCAGAAGATCAGAAATCTGAAGTGCAAGGCAATACAATGTTCACTGGGGTTAGTTCCAAGCAAGCATATCCATAGCTCTACACGCCAGCAGAGTCTGTTTCCCATTGTTCCGTTTCCAGCTCTGATGCCACAGAGCCTTGCTTGTGTCCCCCTTCCCCCTTCTCTATTCCCATCTCCTCCTTAGCAGGCCCAAACATACCTGCCCTATCTGGTTGTGGGAAATTCAATACGCAGTGTCTGTGTGCATTGTTCTTCACACATATTGGTATAAGATATAAGGTGATCAGAAAGTCAAACCCAAAATTCTATCTCGGGCTGACAAGTAAGCCTATATACTAACATGTATGTGAAGACCGAAGCAGAGGGCTGCATCCTGTCACAGGCTCCTAGTCAGGTTTGGGTAGATCCTGGCTCATAGTTGCACTGGAAAACTAACAGAGCCTGGCACTCAAGAATGTTGGTAATCCTCTTTTAATGTTTAGATAAAAAGTACAACGTAGAAGGAGTGGGTCTTATATCCCCTGTTAGTGGGAGCACTATTAACCAAGGCACTGAAATTGACAGCAAGAGACATAACCAAGTTATATTGGTAAGATCTTCCCTGTGTGACTATGTTAAAAGAGCTCTGCAAATGACCTGCGTTTCAGTTTGCTGGCCGTTCCAAAAAATGGGAGAGAGAGAGAGAATGCATTGAGCAGGGGGGCGGGGTTCAGGGCACTGAGGAGAGCAGGCTGCACCGGTCCCCTAAAACACCAGGCTGCTCAGGGAAATGTTGATCCTCTCTGAAGCCCAAGGCCCCTCTAAACTTCCCCCATGGCAGTACAAGTCGTCATTGTACCCAAGCTAGCCAGTGGCTTAATCCCAATGTGGCCAAAGTCTATATCAGTGAGCACTGAGCTCAGTGTAAAACCTGGGAAGAATGAACTGGGAATACTCATCTTTACTTTGATAGCTGCAAAGTCCTGGTGAGCTATTTGGAAGCCGTGTCCCTCCACAGTTGTTGCAGTGTCTGGAGCATTGGTCTTCTTTTCTAGCCAAGTTGTTAGAACTGTTTCACTGCCAGACTGTGAAGATGTGACAAGGCAGCGTATTGCCAGTAAAGGAAGTATCCAAGCAACGGGACATGGTTGACATTGCAAAGTGTCTTTAATATTGGATGCTTCAATTGAGATGGGGTCTGGGTTTTTATCTATTAAGAATCAATAAAAATTGCCTGCTTTTTGTCACTGGTTTTGAATTTAATTATTTACCAGCAAGTCAAATTGATTACACAATACAAGTGTCGTACAGCTTCAAAGACAAATGAGTGAATCGTAGCAAATGACTGGTTGTACTTTTAAATACATCAATTTCTAGATGATACAAAGTACCAGTGTTCTTAATTAGAAAATGCCACATTTTTTGTACTGCAGTCTACATTTTTGATATGCATGAAACTGGGAAATATATTCTGTCACAAAAATGCAAATGGCTGCTAATTTGTTTTGACTTTCCATCTTGAGTGTTCAGTTATCAAAGGATACATGTTTGTTTATGCACCCACTGTAGTTTGGGCATGCTGCAGGGTAAATGCAGGCTGGTTTAGTTCAGCTCCCTTGATTAAATCTATGTAGATATTATGCAATAAATTCTTCCAACCTAGTCAGGAATGTGCTGCCAATATTTTAACAAGGGGCTTCTATGATTTTTATTCTGTACCTCTTATAAACTCCATAAAACAAGTAGTGGGTGGAAGAGGTATTGGGAATATATATTAATATTTCCATTTAAATGAAAATGTTTTCTTGCTACTATAGCCAAGAAAGGAGGCAGCAATGCATGGCAAGCAAATACATATTATATGCATTACCTAGAAATATTTCCTTTTCTTTCATACACAGTGTTAGACTTGTATAATTTGAAATGGGAGGAAGGGAAGCAGAGAATGGGGACAAGGAACTTTTAGCCTTGCAGAGGAGTCCAGGAGTATCTGATTTAACTTTTTAAATACTTGAAACTCGGTGCCATGTGGTGCATTCCAGAGTTAAACAATTGCTCTTCAGAAGCATTTCTGTCACCCTCGGGGAAAAGTCACCCCTTTTTAGAACGAGTTTGCATATTCCAAAAAAAAGCGATTCTATTAGAGGCAAGGAAATTGCTCCAAATTTCTCTTCAGTTTGGTGTCAGAGTTTTAATAAGGGAATCCCATTGATGCCTCAGGAGTACATTTCTGAATCTAGCTGAATGCTGGTACCATTATTGTTTGCATTTCAGTAGCTGAAGCTGTTTCAGAGGACCCAAGAAAAATCAGTGCCCCATTGTGTTAGTTATGGGACATACATACAGATGCTCCCCAACTTATGCAATCGTTCCATTCCGGAAAGCCTTGAGTAACTCGAATTTTGCATAAGTTGGAAATGTATACCAGTACATTAAGCAAAAATTTCCGCAACTTGAAAATCCTTTTTCTGGCTTATGGAGCTTTTTCTGTAAGTGTGAATTTGCGTAAGTCGGGTCTTGTGTAACACGGGGAGCGTCAGTATTGGAAGAGGCAGTATCTCCTCTGAAGACCTTAAAATCTTAAGGTACAAGACTGAAAGGATGGAAGAAAGGACATATGATCCCCATTTTACAGAAGGGAAATGGGTATGGAAGGAATAAGTGACTTGGCCAGGATTGTACAAGAAATCTAGGGCAGAGCTAGGAAATGAACCCAGATGTCCTGAGGCCCAGTCAATGCCTGAACAAATCTACACTTCATCTTGTACAAAGGATACGTACACATAAAATGTTAATTCCTTCACACAACAGCATCTAGAATACTTTACCATGCCAGATTTCAGTTACTTTGTGGTGTTGACTGAAAAAAAAAATCCATACAGTGAAATATAGTAAATGAAATCCATTTACATTTCTGGGGAAGTTCATGATCTTATATATTTGACACTTCTAATTGGTAATCATCCTTTTAGCTGTTGCTCTCACTAAGAAGTCATGCTAAGCACTAAATGATTTCAATAAACCGAGAAAGTGAAGCCATGTCCACTTGTTCAAAACTTGAAATAAGTGGATGCTAAAAGCTGGTTGAAATTTTTCCATAAAAATATTTTTGATGAAAATTTTAGTTTAAAAACACAACCCATTTTGTGGATATCTTTTTTGGGGGGGACATGTTCTGGTTTTCAGTTTTTCCATGAAAGCCAAACATATTTTCAAGAAAAATGTTGAGAGGAAAATGCTTTCATCTAAATTTTATACAGGGGAAAAAAATAATTTCCTGATCAGCTAGGACAGAACTTGTATCAACTAGACCTGATCAATCATTTTAGAAGAATAGATTGGTTAGCAAATGTCTTAGGCTGTATCACATGCTTGTTTCAGGTCCAAGAGACTGCTCAGCATTACATTATGGCAAAAATGTACTGTATATGTAATGGACAGCACAATATTTTGTGAGCAGCTCCTGTCTTCTGTAGCTTTTTAGTGATGTCAGTCTGACTGTAAGAGGCAAAAAGGTGATATGAAGCATAAAAATACATAGAAATATTTTCAGTTGCTCTGAGAAACATCAGCAAGTCACCCAATAATATGGTAAGGAAAAAACAATTTTTGAAATGACAGAAGCAGAAAATATTGAAACTAGAGATACTATTGGCAGTTGTAATTACTATAATTCTGAAGCCAGCAGAGATACGGTGATATTAGCATAATACAGAAACCTGAGTAGAAGAAGGTCATGCACAAACTTTTGGGGAAAGTCAGTTGCCGAGAGGAATGGTAATATGTGATGGAGAAGCCTTTATTTCTGTATCATTATTGTGAATCCTGCCTGGGTTGAGCAGTGGCAGCACCCTTAGTCTAGTTCCGAGTGGGCAGGGATCAAAGGGATCTGATCCAAAGCCCATTGAAGCCAATGAAAAAACTCTGATTTTCAATGTGTTTTATTTCAGTCCTTTATTAGGACTGAAATATTAAAAAAAAAAAAAAGTGACACAGTAGTAATGTTCTCAGCCATTGCCACTTTTTTTTTTTAAGCCCTTAGGACAATATATTTTCCTTGTGATTGCTAGGTAAGTTTCACTGAATGTGTGATTTGAGACTGGAAACAAAATGCACTAAGAGGAATATATTTTTTTAATTACCATTCCATCACACATTAAAATAAACAGAGATTGCAAACTCGATAAAAAAAATTGCCACCCAGAAATAGACCAAAATGTTGAGGTATAAAGCCACAAATGTTTGCCATTTTGCAAACCTAGCTAAAATCATATTAATTAAAACAAACTATTATTGCAGAGGATGTGAACACTTTCTCATAGCTCTTTGGGAATAATGTTTCATGGAGTAGCAAGAGACAATATAATTCTCAGCAAAATGTTGAGGCTTTAAGCAGCTAGCTAGAAAACATGGTCTGACTTCAAATTTCTGCTGAATAAGCTGAAAAATATGAAGCGCTCTTAACAGCAGCTGGCATCAACAGAGTTAAAATCAACTGAGAGGATCACTAATGCTCTCTTTCACACAAGCACCTTTAATACACATTTAAGTATCTCAAAGGAGGAAAATATTTCAGTAAATAAGCCATTAGCATTTGTAATGAACTGCAAACTCGTGTGTTCAAGTGTATTTTTAATATACAACTGGAATTAAGCCATAGAACAGAAATGTGATGATATAGGTAGTATTCTTAACTATGCAGTGCAAATAAAATTCAGCTTGCTTTAATTAAACAAGCTTACACTTCACTGAGTTTTTGAAATTTAATTCTGTTAAGCTTAAGTCTCAGACCCTGAATAACTATTGTAATTTGATAGATATTTTGTTATGGTTGAGAGTGAGTTTTATGCTTATGGAAATATCCTTGCTGTTTTATAGTTTGCTAGTTTAAACCCTGAGGCCACTTAGTTTCTTCAGGCATTTTTTAATTTTGTGAGTAGAAATGTTAATCTTTTTTTAAAAAAAATGTAGCACAAGAAGGTCATATCAGTTACTGCAGGTATTGCTTATAGCTTTTATATGTTGGTAATTTGGCAAAATCCAGTCTGCATCCTGGCTCTTAATATCCTAAATTGAAATGTCTGCTATGAGGAGTTAAGGGCTAAAATATGCACTTTATTTTTCTCTGATTCATTGGATGTTAGCTGGAACTGGAAATAGAATCTGCAATTTTAACCAAATTGTTAAAATAGGTAGTGAAATATGTAATGTATGGTATTATTCCTTCATCTTTGGAACGGTCTACACTTACCCGGTCCGAAATAGCCCAAATCTATTGACTTTCCAGGTATGCTGCAAGACGCATCTATTTTTACAGATGGCTGCAGATCTGGGCTTTTGGAAGGAATCAGATTTGGGGTGGTAGTTTTGAATTCTATGAGAGCTTTACTTTTATTTGTTGTAACTTATGACCAGGGTGCCTTTAGCCCTACATAGTGGTCTTTTTATTTTCTCATTATAAAACCTAAATAAATAAAAGTGCTGAGTAGCCACTGAATTCAGTAGGGACTTCTGGGCAGCAAGCACTTCTAAAAATAAGATAATTTATTTAGGACCCTAAATAGGGATTTAGAGCCTAAATTTAGCACCCTTTAAAAGCGTTTCTTGCAAGGAGTAAGGAAGTAAATTAAGCATTGTAAGCCAACACAAGCAAAACCCAATCTAAATACGAAGTCAACAGGGGGATGTGAAATCAACAGGGAAGAAGCAGGACTCAGAAAACATGTGACAGGGTTTTTTATTGTCCCCTGAGCCGACAATGAACATTGGGATTATGAGTAGAAGACAAGGAGACACACCTTGATGTTGCAGGTAGGAAGTAAATGGACAGTGCATGTACGTTTATGGACCTGGGATCTCAACCAGGCTGGTTGAAACTCTCCAAAGGACATTAGGCAAATTTAGTCTGTTAAGGTAAGTTTAATCTCCGGAAATCTTATGATTTTCTTTTATATGGTAACCCTATTTTCATTATCCTTACTAACTATCTCTTGAATCTGGAATCTTTGGTAATAGTTGTTGTTTTCACTATAAATATATCTCAGTGCTGTGGTTTTATACAAGGAGTTGATCCTGAGTTGAAACCCACAAGCCGGTGGTATGCTCTTCCTCTGGGGACAGCAGATCTGGTATTTCTTTTTGTGTTCAGTGGATAAGGGACTGAACACTACACGGGAATGCATCAAAGGGGCTCAGGGAGTAGGATGCACTGGATGTTAACTGCAAGACAAAGTCAGGGCTGGCATAGCCCGGAGGACGTTTCTTAGATGGCTAACAGACTGGAAACATCAGAGAGCTGACACCCTAGTTAAGCACCAGCAAGCGTCCCTCTTGCTGGAGGCTGGGGCGGGTGGAGGTAACAAGGTGATTCACAGTCCTGGGTACGCCGAGAACCAGTCACAAAAGACAATCCAGAATGACTTCCTTTTTTATGTATTGGGGGAAAAAGGTACAGAGTTGTGTGGGAATTGTCTTTGTGAAAACCCTGGATTGTGATGTGTAATAGAGATGAATAATTCATAGCCAAATTGCAAAGTACAATGGCTTCTTTCTGAGATAATTTGCATAATCTCCTTGAGCTGTGCACTTTGGTCTCAGCAATGAAATAACGTGAGGTTTTGTTATCTTGCTTTATGAATAACGGTAGCTCAATAATCTCATTCATTACTACTTCAATCAGTTGTAATCCACCGCATGTATGTGCTTTTATTATGTTCATCATCCTTTCTTCTGTAAGGGTTAAATGAGGCAGTTTACTTGGCTGTTTCTAAATAATTTCAAATTGATTGTACATATTGTATAAAATGATGGGTTTCAAATTGCACACGTTTGAAGCAAATTTCTACAACACACAGATGGCTTTGAAAGTCAAAAGAAAGTATGAACTGTGACAGGGTCTGGCCAGATGGCTACAGGAGAGTGAGAGGAGGCAGATATATTAGCCCCAGGTTAAGTAGGTCCCTTTTCCCTGGATAAGGTAACATGGAAGGTTCCAGAACAACCGGGAACTTTCTGGAAACAATTAAGGCAGACAGGCTGATTGGCTGCAGGTGTTCTAATCAAGAAGCTGCTAGATTCAATGAAGGCAGGCTAATCAGGGCACTGGGTTTAAAAAGGAGCTCACTTCAGTTTGTGGTGACCGTGTCAGGAGCTTGGAGGAAGAGGCACTAGGAGCTGAGAGTGAGAAGGCATAGTGCTGGAGAACTGAGGAGTACAAGCATTATCAGACACCAGGAGGAAGGTCCTATGGTGAGGATAAAGAAGGTGTTGGGAGGAGGCCATGGGGAAGTAGCCCAGGGAGTTGTAGCTGTCGCACAGCTGTTCCAGGAGGCACTCTAGACAGCTGCATTCCATAGAGCCCTGGGCTGGAACCCGGAGTAGAGGGCGGGCCAGGGTCCCCCCAAACTTTACGCCAGTTGACATTACATTGATCATGGGTAAAATCATGGTAAGGCTAATATAAGATGCAAACAGTAAAAGAATTAAAGGATGGCAGCATAATTAATGCCAGTCAACATGTTTTTATGGTAAATCTTGATATTTTTTGAGTTTGCAAGTTTAATTGACAAAGGTAACTATTGACGTAATATACTTAGATGTCTGAAAAGCATCTGGCTTAGTACTTCATGACATTCTGATTTTAAAAAGAGCACTATGCAAAATCAATGTAGCATATGTTAAATTGATTTTTAAAAAATGGCTAAGTGATCTCAAAGTAACTGTAATGGGGAAATCATCATCCAGTGGGAGCATTTCTAGGATGATCCTGCAAGGATCTGTTTCTGGCCCAATGCTATTCAATATCTTTATCAATGATATTGAAAAAAAATTAAAATTATTGCTGGTCAAATTTTCTGATGACACAAAAATGGTGGTAAATAAAGGTAGGTCGTACAGAGCAATCTGGATTACCTGGTAAACTGGGTTCACCTAACCAATATGTGTTTAAATACATCTAAAGAAAAGATCATATATCTAGAAACAAAGATGCGTTACACTTACAGGATGGAAGATTGTATTTTGGAAAACAGCGACTCAGAAAAAGATTTAGGGGACATGGTGGATAACCACTATAACCAGTGGCTAAGAAAGCACTTGTGATCCTTGTTTGTATAAACAGGGGAACAGTGAGTAGAAGAATGGAAGTGTTTTTACCACTTTATGAAGTATTCATCAGACCTTGACTGGAATAGTACTATGTCCAGTTCTGGTGTCCACACTTGAAAAATAATGCTGAAGCGTTGGAAAGGGTTCAGAAAAGAGTTACAAGATTGATTTGAGAAAAACAATCTATTTAGCCTGTGAGGGAGAAGGTGAAGGGGTGACTTGATCATGGCCTATAAGTATTTACAAAAGGATTTTGGTAGTAGAGAACTCTTTAATCCAGCAGAAGATAAACCTAAAAATCTAGTGGCTAAAAGCTGAAGGTTGACAAATTCCGATTAGAAATAAAGTGTACATTTTAAACTGTGAGGGTAATTAACCATTGGAACAATTTACTAAGGGATGTGGTGCTTTCTCCATTACATGAAGTCTTTAAATCGAGATTGGACATTTTTCTAAAAGATATATTCTAGCCCAACCAGAAATTAAGGTCTTGATGCAGGAATTATTAGGTGGAATCTGTGGCCTGTGTTATGCAGAAGATCAGATTAGATGAGCATAATGGTCACTTCTGGATTAAAGTCCATGAAACCAGGGGTGGCTCTACCAATTTTGCCACCCCAAGCAGTTGCCGCCGAATTGCTGCCGCGGCGGGAAGAATGGTGGAGCTGCCGTCCCGAGCACATGCTTGGAAAGCTGGTGCCTGGAGAAGGCCCTGTGTGAAACACCAGCAAAAAGATTGGCCACAAAAAAGTGTTTATAAGCTTCAAAGCAAGCCAGGACAGAGCATCACATGTGCCTAAAGATAGTCCCTCATCCAGTTTGGGAAAACTGGCAGACACCAAGATGAAAGGGCAAAGCTTGGAGGTACAAGATGTTTCCCCATGCTTTTTGTATAATCCAGGCAGCTAAATAACAATGGGAATACTAGAGACTGTGAAATGCAAAGGAATTGTGGGCACAGGCTTGAGTAAGAAACCTGCTAAAATGTTAGAAGATACAAAAACTGTGTGCACACATTTATGATATAATATTGTGAGATGTGTCAGCTCCTAAATAAGAGGAAAAATAATGGGCCCGATTCTGGTACCCTTATTTGTGTTGTCTATTACCTTATTCCACTTGTAGTTCCCAATAGACCTCAGAATTTGGACCGATAGGAGTACTTGTTAGGTGCAAGAGAGGATATATGGTCAGCTTGTTTGTAGGCTAACCACAATAATCAAAGCCTCAGGAGACTGACTAAATGATCCACCTTTTTATTTTCTGGTAATTGAAACCATATTCTGTACTTGCTGTTTTTCATTCATTTCCCAAAAACTCCTAATTACAAGACGGAATGTGTAAAACATGCCAGAATGTGTAAAGCCACCCTTCTTAAGTGCTTTGACAGTGGTTGCACATTGACACTAAAATGCATCCTTGTCACGAAGGACATTCTCTCATTTGTTGTTGGCATGATTCATACAATAAGAGACCTGTCAAAGGCTTTCAGACTCAGCAGTGCCATTTGCAGGTGGCCTTGCAAGTGTTTACAGTAAACAAAGAAAGAGAGAGTCTATGACCATGATCCTCCAGGTACCTGCATGGGACTCGCAAGGCTCCGTGTGTTTTGATTTTGCACAGAGGGGAAGTGAAATCACAGAGGAATGCTGTGTTGCGTTAAATGGGTATCCACCAACCATTATTCATAACCACTGGAAAAGACATAAAATCCATAATTCCCCTCTCAGATCTTGGAGTGAGAGCAATAGATTTGTCATGATGATGAGTTCTCAGGCAGTATTGTTTCTGTTCTTAAATATGTGACATGTAAACTTCTTATATTTGGGTACTTGTGATAATCTCATTGAAAGCTGCACTTTTTTTGGGAGGTGGGGCAGGGGTGGACTCATGGAGTTAGTCAAGGTAGGAAAAGGAGTGGAGATAAAAACGGATAACTATATAGTATCTCTGGCTTCAGAAATAGTCACCCTTTTTGGGGAGGGGAAAAAGGAGAAGAAAAAAAGAAAATGTCACCAACAATCACTGTCATCCCCAAGGGCCTGGTTACACAAATGGTTTTTAGTTTAACATTAGTGGTATGATCCTAAACAGTATCAATCTCTTCTTATGTTCTGGTGTCATATAGAGGATATGGCCAGTATCCAGTTTACTGACCACAGAAGCGCAACTTGCAGATGACATGCTGTCCTTTTCATTTGTGGTAGAAATAACTGGTCCAGATTCATTACAACTAAGGTGTTCATCACAAAGGCTGCCCCCAATCTAACTAAGAGGATGTGTGATTGGACTGATGGGGGCTGGGGGGTAAAGAGAACACCTGGGGTCCTGAGAAAGTTAGGGATAATGAGACATATGTCTTCCCCCTCCTTTCCTGTCCAGAACGTGTATGAAGGTCGGGCCTGGGGGAAGGGGTTAGGGGAAACAGATTTCTCAATCTCTCTCTGCTGCCACTGGCTAGGTCAGGAAGGTGGAGGGGAGACTTGATTGTCTCTTGCATCTCCCACTCCCACCCCTAGGGCATACAGTAGCGTTTCTACTTTGGTTGCTGCCCCACCCTCCCTGCCCTATCATGGAAGCATAGTGTGGGTCTGACTGATCACCAGGAAGGAATTGATCCTGGTAGGATCGACAAGGTGTCTGGTGGGTTTTCTTTTACCTTCCTTGCAGCAGCCAGAGGCCCGGTGTAGGCTAATGAGCAGTAAGGGCAGGATTTAAAAGTTGTAAGTTTTTGTATTTTTATTGCAACTTGTGGCTGCTGCCCAGTGTGGCAAGGGGACAAAAGGGGCCAGCTCCCAGAGGTAAACATGAGACCTGAGAGATTACTGGTGAAGCCAGGATGAAGTAAGGAAACCTTAATTTTTTTTTCCGGAATGAGGTGTCTTACATGTGTACATTCATTTCTCTCGGGGGTGGGGGGGCAGGAGGGTTCAGAGGTGGGCTGAACTAGGGGTTAGGCTGAAGGGGACCAACTCTGAATATTGGTTATTTGGCATGGAAGCCCTTGAACACCACACTGGATCCAAGTAAATACAGTGTTTTAGGGAGGTATTAGGCCCCACCCCATCCAAAGTTAAAAATTAATTAAGCTGCAGCCTTCCATTTTAAAATCCATCCCTGTGTTTTGTTCTCTTCTGTGACCTGATCAATAGGCTTAAATAATAGGTGTATTGAACAAGGAAATAATGTAGCCACTTGCTCTGCTTTTTATCCACTTTGTTCTAAATCTTACATTCTACAAGTAGGAGAGAAGGGTTCGTGGGTCCGTTATTCATGGATGCCAATCTTTAGAAGAATAGGAGCATGAAATTATAGTAATGGTGGTTAGTAGTACCATATCTTGTAAGCACCAAGGACTTCTCAGTGATATGACAGCCAATTTTGTCTTTAGCGGTAGCAGGTATCACTTCTCTCATTTGGCTTTAACTAAACCGATATAGAGAAATTGACCCAGTATTAATGCTTCTGATGGGATCCTTGGAAAAAACATCCTATTATGATTATCACCTCACTGCTCTGCTGTACGATAGTATGTGATCTCCAGGTTCTTCATTTCCACAATATCCACCTCCAGCAACAGAAAAAACAATAATTTTTCTAATCTACCACAGGTCTGGTAATTTTAAGGAAATCTGTAACATCGTAGCAGCCACAATACATCACATCAGCCATTCTCAGAGCTGGACAATATAAAAAAACAAGGTTGACTTTCACAAGTGACTGAAGTGAGAACGAGGGGTGCTCAACACCACTGAAAATCCGGAAGTGTTTTAGGTATCTAAATAGAGATTTAAGGGTATGTCTGCACTGCAAAACAAACAAAACCTATAGGCAGCGAGTCTCAGAGCCCAAGTCTCCAGACTTGGGCTCATGCTGTGGTGCTAAAAACTGCAGTGTAGGCATTCCCACTCAGGCTGGAGTCAGGGCTCTGAAATCCAAGAATGGGGGAGTCAGTTTCTGAGCCCAAAATCCAGCCCAAGTGGGAATATCTAAACTGCTGTCTTTAGTACCATGGCACGAGCTTGAGCATGTAAACCCAGACTCTGAGACTCGCAGATGCCTTTTTGGTGGGGTTTGCAGTATAGACATATCTTAATAAAGGGCACCTACTGCTGCACCTTTTACAGAGAACTGTTTTTGTAAGACTTTTTTTCCCCCTTTTCCTGTTCCCTCTTGCTCACATCTCCCTTCAGATGACTTCAGCACAAAGGGCCTGTTTCCCCTTTCATTTAAATTTGGTTCTATTCCAATTTGAGCTCTGTTGACTTCAGTGGAGGAATTCCTGCATAGAGGTGGCTGAAACATTTCAAAGTTTTTTGGAGGTGGGGGGAATCCTTTTCACAAAATCTTTCACAGAAAAGGTTCCCATTTTCTGACCTGTGCTACTTATGGGTTAGAGGAATACCAGGTCTGTTAGTCACTGAGCTGCCAGCTTCTATGGGATAAGAATCTTATATGACTGTAATTCTTCTCCTTTTGTATCAAGGGTAGGAAACAAGAAGTGTCTCTTGACACCAGACAGTGACTATTTCCTCATTCAAAATAGGAAGCCATTTTTCAACCAGGATGTAAACTTGTTTTGTCAAGGTGACACTGAACTCCAGCCTTGGAATGAATGAATGAATGAATAAAAGAGAATTTTCAGTTCTATTTCACACTCATGGGGCTATAATAGATTTGAAAATCAGTAAAATGTGTTCATCCATCCCAAATATAAATGAAAATCACTGTCCACATAAGAGAAGCACTATTTTAAAAAATAAGATTGAAGCTCTTCAGGGATATCAAGGGCCAACTTTTCAGCTAGCCTCCCTTAGTGACACTGCTGGAACCATCATTTGCTTTATTCATATGTGCAAATGCTCTTTTTTGTGGGTTTTTTTTTAATGGAGTTTTGTTGAGCACAAAAAATCCCCCTGCCCCATATAACTGCCTGCAGCAGTTAAGGAGCTCAGCTGAATATTTGTTCCTAAATGTCAATTGTTAGAATATTAATTATTGAGAATTTTCTTTGATTTTTACCATTGATCTGGCTTCAGATTTTGGAGGGGGGCCTCTGTATTAACAAAGTCTGTAACATATTATATTTCCAATGAAGTAAAACAAATCATCAGCCCCCTTCCTCTAGCCCACCCCTACCAAAAAAAAACCCCACAAAATCTGCTCTAAAACTCCACTGACACCATCTTTTTATTTTATTTTATTTTGAAAAACCTCATATAGCCTTTCTTCGTTGCTGTGTAAAATGTTAAATGATGTTTCTCTGTAGATTTCCAGGCTTAAAGAAAGTGTGTGTTTGGGTGGAAAGGAGCTCAAGGAGGGCAATACATGTGCTATTTTTCCATTAATTTTTTTTTAGATATAAGGAGTGAGTAAAATTCTCAGTTTAAGTCCTTCCACAAGTGTAGCAGTTACCAAGACATTTTGCATGTTGCTTACTTTCAGAAGTGATCCAAATGAAGATCTAGACCGTTTGCTAACTTAGGACTTGATCAACAGCCTATTGAAGTCAATGAGATTCTCTCCGTTGACTCCAGTGGATGTTGAATTAGGCCCTTGGAGACTGACCATGCTCCCACTGAAGCCAATTGCACAAGTCCTGTTGATTTAAGTAGAACTTAGGGTGGGCCCATGATTACGAGTCACTTCTAAAAACTGACAGGTTTCAGAGTAGCAGCCGTGTTAGTCTGTATTTGCAAAAAGAAAAGGAATACTTGTGGCACCTTAGAGACTATGCATCCGATGAAGTGAGCTGTAGCTCACGAAAGCTTATGCTCAGATAAATTTGTTAGTCTCTAAGGCGCCACAAGTACTCCTTTTTTCTTTTTATTTCTAAAAAAGATAGCATTATTTATGCATTCTTTGACATCAAGAAGAGAATATAACACTTACTGTAATTTTCAAGCTGCAAGATATTGTTGATGTTCTAAGAGGTTTTTCATATTGGCCATTTACACGGCACGTGCATCTCTGTGTGTGTGTTTTGTTGTTTTTTTAATCCATTTGAAATCAATACATCTTGTTTCGGGTTTTTTACTAACTGTAATTTACTTATATGCAAGCAAGTCAAATTAATTATACAATCAGGGCCGGCTCTAGGATTTTTTGCCACCCCAAGTGTGCGCGTGCACAAAAAAAAGGGCCAGAGTGCCCCCCCTTGAAAAGTGCCACTCCAAGCATGTGCTTGGTTTGCTGGTGCCCAGAGCCGACCCTGTATGCAATACAAGCAATTTGCTGTTTTGAAAAGAAATGGTTGCATCTTTAGATTTGACTAGCTTAATTATGTGCTAGTGGCTAAAAGCTAATATAACTGCTATCTATCCATGTTCTTAATTGGAAAATAGCACTTGGACTGACTGTTCTATACATTGAAATATATTGTCATAAGAATGAAAATGACTTCATTTATTTTGATCTTCTCTCCTGAGTTCTCAGTTAGTAAAGAGTACTTGTCCTTGTATTTTGGGTGTGTTGCAGGAGGAAATACACTTTTTTATAGTTCAACTCCCTCATTTTAATTTATTTTTTCTTTTCTTTTTTATTTTTTAGCTAGGGTCAGGAGTATCCTTTGCTATGGGAAAGGGGGCTATTGCCTCCCGAGATCTTGGTTTGTATCCCCCATCCACTTTTCATAGCTCCTCACCTGCTGGTACTATAGTGTCTAACTCTGGCCTCCCAGGCATGGGGCCCAGGCTTAGCCAGGGCTCCTAATTGTTGCATTGTTAGTCAAGCCCCTAGCCCGCTCTCCCCACCCTGTCCCCCGGAATTGGACCAGCACGCCACTCCCCACCCCCTTCCAGGATGGGATCGGCCTGACGAGCAGCCATGGCCTCAGCAGAGAGGTGGAAGCAAGGATGCTGACACAACTTCACCCCTGCCCCAGAAATTTTCTGAAATGGAGCCCCTGCTTGGGTCCCAGTGCAGCAAAGCACTTAAGCATGTGTTCATCTTGGTCAAAGTCCAGGAGAATCCCATCTTGTAGAAATTAAGTCTAGAAGTGGGCAGGTGTGCATCTACACAGGGACAGACTTGATCCAAAGTCCATTGATGTCAAAGGAAATAATTTTGTGTGTCAATTGAAAGAACAACTGTTCTCCCTTGGGTCACACCTTTCTAGTCCGTTTCAGAGTAGCAGCCGTGTTAGTCTGTATTCGCAAAAAGAAAAGGAGTACCCGTGGCACCTTAGAGACTAACAAATTTATTAGAGCATAAGCTTTCGTGAGCTACAGCTCACTTCATCGGATGCATTTGGTGGAAAAAGCAGAGGAGAGATTTATATACACACACACACACACACACACAGAGAGAACATGTTCTGTGTGTGTGTGTGTGTGTGTGTGTGTGTGTGTGTGTGTGTATAAATCTCTCCTCTGCTTTTTCCACCAAATGCATCCGATGAAGTGAGCTGTAGCTCACGAAAGCTTATGCTCTAATAAATTTGTTAGTCTCTAAGGTGCCACGGGTACTCCTTCACCTTTCTAGTCCTTACTGAATTTCTTCAGACTTAATTTGAAAAAGGAAGCCCTTAAAATATTAAGGTAATGAATGAACTTTCTCCAAGGAGAGAGAGAGAGAGAGAGAGAACGAGAACAAAGGACATCTAAAAGTGCGAATGTAGCAAGATGTAGAATATCCCAGAGGGAAACAGGATCTAAAGAAGAAGAAGAAAGGAGAACTCTTGGCCAAGTAACAGATATTCTCCCTCAAGGATAATGATGGAGCAGACACTATAGAAAATAATCCAGAGGACAACAGAATTGTTTTTTCACCTGCAATGTCGAAGGATGTGTCTAGAGAAGTGTAACGAGCCATCATCTTCTTTGATATTGAAAACACAAGATAAGAAAATTGATAATTACAAATCTCCATGTCGGAAGACAGCAGAGGGAAAATAGCACAGTACATGAGGTCAAAAAGAAGAGGAGAAGGCAGCTCCTACATAACAAAAAATTGCAACTCTTATTTTAATACGTTTCAAAGAAAGTGTTGCCTGGGACAGGATGGCACAGTTTCTATTTTTCTCCCCCAAACTGGAAATAGTAGACCTGCTGTTCTAGTATCTGTAATGTACAAAATATTCATTAAGGCCATGCTTCAAAGCCTGTGGAAGGCTTTCCAGTGCCTTTCAGGACCTTTTGAGTGCTGAGTAGCAGACTACTAAGGTTAGCTGGTAGCACATATTTGACTATTTTGTTGTGATAAATTAAATAAGTTGATTTTTCAAATAGTTGAAATTTAGCAAATCAAGTATGCAGCTAGCTATACCTATCCAAGAGAAAATATATTATTTCCCCCCTCTGTTTTTGCCTATTGGAATGCATCTTGATAGTACAATAATAATCTGAGAGCCAAGTTTTGCCGTTTGTTACACAGCTCCTGTTGGTTGCAAGTCACTGGGGACCTTCTGCATCTGAGAACAAAGTTTGTTCCTTTGGGATTATGCAATTTTAATGTAGAGCCTGGTCCTGCCATTATTTATACAGCAAGAACCCCTAGCAACTTCAACAGCATCTTGAGGATCAATCCCTGTAATTTTCCCATTGTAGGGCTTTCAGCTATTGCAAAATGTGGCATCATGCCATTCCTGAGACTGAGCGGCTGTGATCACATTACATTCTACCGGCATTCTTTACACTGGCGGCCTATAAAGTGATGGACTGTTTTAAGGTGCCCCTGTTGAATTTAAAGTCTGGTGAGGAAGATCCTGGCTCTAATTAAGCCATCTTCCACGAACCTCACACAGACAATCCCCTCTGCTTTGATACCAACTAACTATAGGGGTCCCATTATCACACTGTAGGTTGTCAGGTGATTGAAATTTGCTGCAGAGGCCCTTAGGATTTGGAACTTGCTCCTCAGGAAAAAAAAAAAATGAGACAGGTGTTCATTCTCCTCTCCTACCCTTCCCCCCACCCTTTTCAAAAGTGAGAGAGAAAGCAACTTTTTCTCGAGGTGTTTTCAGTTTCAGTCACTCATCTAACATGGAGGAAATCCCTGCCTTTCCCCATAGTTTTAATGATATTACTTATTTAGCTTTTTAAATACTTCATCCATTTTCTATATTGTTTGTGTTCTGTTTTGAAATAAGAACGGCCATACTGGGTCAGACCAAAGATCCATCTACCCTAGTATCCTGTCTTCCAACAGTGGCCAAGGCCAGGCACCCCACAGGGAATGAACAGAACAGGTAATCATCAAGTGATCTATCCCATGTCACCCATTCCTAGCTTCTGGCAAACAGAGGCTAGGAACACCATCCCTGCCCATCCTGGCTAATAGCCATTGATGGACCTATCCTTTATGAACTTGTCTAGTTGCTTTTTGAACCCTGTTATAGCCTTGGCCTTCACAACATCCTCTGGCAAGGAATTCCACAGGTTAACTGTGTGTTGTGTGAATGTTTGCTCGGGGTCCCAAGTGCCTATGCAGGGGAAAAACAGTTTTATTATTTACAGTATCACGAATGATAGTTTTGTGATCTCAACATCCGACATAGTCAGCGTTAATGTTGATGCCTAGGTGCCATGGCAATAGGTGCACAGGACATACTTTCACAGACAGCACTGCTTCAGGTTGGGGGGCTGTCTGTAAGCAAGGATTGGCCTGCCTTCCACGGCCTGTGAGAGTGGGGGATCATTTTCCAGGATAGGTTCTAGATCATTGGTGATGTGCTGGAGAGGTTTTAGCTGGAGGCTGTATGTGATTGCCAGTGGTGTTCTGTTGTTTTCCTTGTTGGGCCTGTCCCTTAGTAGGTGACTTCTGAGTACTGATCTCGCTCTTTCAATCTGTTTCCTCACTTCCAGTGGGTATTGTAGTTTTAAGAATACTTGATAGAGATCTTTAGGTGAAGCAAATACTCACCAGCAACTACACACCACACCACAGAATCACTAATCCAGGAACCAATCCCTGTAACAAACCCCATTGCCTTCTCTGTCCCCATATCTACTCTAGTGACACCATCATAGGATCCAACCACACAAGCAAGGGCTCATTCACCTGCACATCTACTAATGTGATATATGCCATCATGTGCCAGCAATGCCCCTCTGCCATATACATTGGCCAAACCAGACAGCCTCTACGTAAAAGGATAATTGGACACAAATCAGCCATCAGGAATGGTTACATACAAAAGCCATAGGAGAACATTTCCAATCTCCCTGGACATTCAGTAACAGATTTAAAAGTAGGCATTCTTCAACCAAAAAAACCCTTCAAAAACAAACTTCAAAGAGAAACTGCAAAGCTACAATTAATTTGCAAACTTAACACCGTCAATTTGGGCTTGAATAGGGACTAGGAGTGGCTGGCTCACTACAAACGCATCTTCCTTCTCTTGGTATTGACACCTCCTCATCAGTTATTGGGAGTGGACCACATCCACCCTGACTGAATTTGCCTTCAACATTGGTTCTCCACTTGTAAGTAACTCCCTTCTCTTCATGTGCCAATATATATTTAATGCATGTATCTGCAATTTTCACTTCATGCATCTGAAGTGGGTTTTTTACTCACAAAAGCTTATGCCCAAATAAACCTGTTTATATACTGATTTTCCTTCACTGGGACCAATGAGTTTTGCACCATTATGCTGTAATCAATTATTGTTCGACGAGTGCTTGTTTTCTTACACTGTTCTTGTCCTTTATCTTGTTCTTTCGTCAAGTCTCTCAGGGAGTTATCCCATGCTGGTTTTGATCACAGCTATCTTGTCCCCATTGATAGGTTCCTGTCTCATCTTTAGAGTTGTCAATCTGCCCTCCTCTGACATTTCAATAGGGGCGTGTTGCAATCTCCTAGTGCCCTTACATTTGTCCTCGGTTCCTTCCTAGAACATCTGGTCTGGTGATGGCCTTCACACTTATCTTCTAGCACACACATCCCTCATTCACATACAAAACAGGATTGATTTACACAGAGCATTTGAACAGAAACATCAAATTGCAATTCAGGAGAAAAAAATCATTGCAGTCTTTTACTTATTTTAAAATGCTAAACCCACAACAAACTGGTGACCCTAAAGGTCAGTGTCTGCCTTGAAATCAGCTTCAGACACAGATTCTGGCTGATGCATCTTTACCAATGGCCATTCCTTTCTGCTTTCAGAAAGGGTGGTTGGCAGGATATGGTCAAATCATACACCAATACATTTAATGCATGCTGTATTATTAGTCTTATCCTCCATTCTAAATTATACAAAATGCAAACATCAAATTCTGCCACTACATCTTGCCTGGCTTTGGATCAAACTCAAAGGCCATGTGTACACTAAGCAGTGTCCTACATTCTATTGTGGTTGGTTTCCAGTTTAATCTTTGGAATTGAGAGTTGTGGTTGTTCTCTCAGCCACATTCCACACTCTTACTAAGAGGTGCATTTATACTTGTTAAGGGACATTCCCCCTATTCTGATGCATCTTGAACAGTGGCCTGTTCGCTTGCTTGTCCAAATTCTTTGCTGACATACACCCTTTGCAATCCTTTTTACTTCAGTGGAGATGTGGAGCGTGTAAATCAGGGCAGAATCTGACCCACTCTACTTTATATCTCCTTGAAACATTAGTAAATTATTTATTTGTGTTTGGAAATAATTTTCCTAATACGTTTATTAAGGTTCACCATGACTCAATTGCCACACAAGCATTCCTTGATTAATCCTTCATTAGTCCGAAGGCCACTTGGTATCAATCTAAGCATACACACCCTCATATTCTATATTCATATTCTATATCCTTGCAACAATACAGTTATAAGCATTAGCTGAATACACACAACCTGATCAGCCCCAGGAGACCCCTTCCCATCACATGACTTCAGAGGGGTAAGGAAAAGTCTGACAAAGAACCCGTAGAAAACTTTGCTTTTTATTTTTTTTATACACTGTAACAAACAGTTAGTTGCTAACTAACTTATTGAATCTTAGCGAAAGTCAGCTGAAGCAGTTTAGGGCTGCGCTCTGCTCTTTTCAAGGGTTTTTTCCTTATCTGACTTTGCTATATTTTTCCCCCACTACTGGACTAAGCACCAATTATTTACTACTCCTGGTGTCCAATTAACTGTTTTCTTTATTTCCCAAACCTTACATACAATAACTCTGGTATTCAAAAGAGTCACTACTCTTTAACACACACGATCTTTCTTTCTCATGAGTTCATCTTTTTCCCATGTGTGTGACGGGTTGGATCACAGAAACCCCCTTGGGGTTGCCAACTGATGTGCCAAGACTACTTCTTCCTCTGCTTTCCTGCCCTGTAAGCTTAGGACTTCAGTGCCCTGCCTGGTTTGAGCCAGATCCGCTAGCCTGCTTCAAACCCAGACCCAGGTCTGAACCATGTCCCCTAACAGCTGTATGCTTAACTGAAAGGAGTTTACAGAAGTGTTCCTGTCCTTGACACTCAAGTGCCCAACTCCCAATGGGCTCCAAACCCTGAATAAGTCCATTTTACCCTGTATAAAGCTTATACAGGGTAAACTCATAAATTGGTCGCCCTCTGTAACATGGATAGAGGGATATGCACAGCTGTTTGACCCCCCCCCCAAGTATTAATACATACTCTGGGTTAATTAATAAGTAAAAAGTGATTTTATTAAATACAGAAAGTAGGATTTAAGTGTTTCCAAGTAGTAAGAGACAGAACAAAGTGAATTACCAAGCAAAATAAAATAAAACCCAAGTCTGTCTAATAAAATTGAACACAGAAAAAACCTCACCAGCTCCAGTAAGCTTCCTTTTACAGACTAATCTCCTTCTATTCCAGGTCCAGCAATCACTGACGCCCCCTGTAGTTACTGTCCTTTGTTCCAGTTTCTTTCTTGGGGGTGGAGAGGCTCTCTTTAGCCAGCTGAAGACCAAATGGAGTGGTCTTCCACGGGCTTAAATAGACTTTCTCTTGTGGGTGGAGACACCCTCCTCTCTCCTATGCAAAATCCAGCTCCAAGATGGAGTTCTGGAGTCACCTGGGCAAGTCACATGTCCATGCATGTCTCTTAGTTTTTACAGGCAGAAGCCATTGCCCACAAGGTATCTTGAATGTCTCTAGGAAGACTTCTTATTTGGATTGGAGCATTCCAAGATGCATTGTTCCTTCAGTGCTTCTTGATTGAGCACTTAACTTTGCGAATTCCTTTCTCCAGGAACTGACCAAATGCTCTACTAAGGTTACTTAGAAATCAAGCCAGTACATGGCCACTATTCATAATTTTGAACACAAAAATGATACATGCATACAAATAGGATTAATAGATTCAGTAGATCATAACCTTTACATAGATATGTTACATGGCATATATAGCATAGAACATATTCCAGTTATGTCATATATTCATAAGCATATTTCCATAAAGTCTTATGGGGGGCACAGTCACAATGTGCTTTGGGCGTATTGCTCATGCTAATATTCAAACTCAATTTAAAACCACAGATCTCTCAGGCCTAATATGGGTCTATATTCCTACAACTCAGGAAAGGAAAACATGTTTCATAGGGCCTGCTTTTATGAGTTATTGAGTTTCCTGGAAGTCTTGAACCTCTTCAACTTCTAGGTCAAGGGAAGTTGAGGGCACTTCACATTTTCCATGAAGCTATCAGCACCTTACATGATCAAGGCTTTACTGAATAATGCCACCATATAAGTGAGCAGTTTTCTTGTTTTGGGTCTCTGAAATGTACATGTTGTACAATAATGTATGTTCTTTATGAAAATAAATCTAGTTTTGTGACTAGAGCGATTTCCTATCTTAGGTTTAGGTGTGTTTGCAGATGTTAAACCTCTTTAACTAGATAAAATTCATTTAAATTATAAATAGGGGGTATTAAAAATAAACACATCCAGAAGCCAAAGATCAGCGATTTCAGAAGGCAGATTTCTGCTTGAAGATGAACATTAAGAGGACATGCCATTTGATACCTTAAGAGGCGAGCAATCTTTCAGAGAACATCAGCATTTGTATGGTAGTAAAACTACATATTAAAATGGAGGAAATTATTATCAAGCCAAAAAGGCCTGGACATTTAAAAACTGAACAGTCAAACAAAGGGAAGGGAATATTCATCTTGGCAAAAGTACGGACATGGCAACTATGGTTTATTGATTTACAAAAATTCTTGTTTTAAAATGGAAAGAAAATTCACATAGACATCAGTGTAGTTTAACTGATACTTTATGGTTACACATTTTTATGCATTTAACTTCCTACGGTAAGTCTTTGTCATTTCAATCTCAATATCAACATTTTAATTTAAAACGCATGGATAGATGTGTGCTATAAGCTTAGAGACAGACCACACAGGGCCAGATTCTGACCCTTGCTGCTCATTCATACTAAGGCAGAAGAGTGAAAAGAACTCTCTTGCTTCTCTTCACAAGCTGCACCAATAAAAGGGCTGGTTCAACTTACTTCCCCCATGCAACATGCTAGCCCTGCCTCTGAAAGCATGAGGACATTTGAAACCAAACCCAAATTTCACAACTGGTCCCTATTTCTAGATTCACCAACCCAAAGCTTCAGATCTGAATATACCATCTCAAGGAGAGTTCAAAGCTGGTTCTGAGTTTTCCCACTTGGGTCTGTCTTGCTCTAACATTTTATATTTGTATAGGGCACTAAGTTGGCACCCAGAGCTAGGCACTGAGATAATAATAATCTGTATTACAGTAGCATCTGTACAGCACCCAGCTGAGAGTGGGACCTCATTGTTGGAAACGCTGTGCATTCCCTGCCCTGAAGATCTTGCAGTCTAAACAGACAAGAGGGTCACATGGTGGGAGAAAGACAATAGTCTCCCCTCAGAATTCCAGATGGGGAACTAAAAAGAAAAGGAGTACCGGTGGCACCTTAGAGACTAACAAATTTATTATGCTCTAATAAATTTGTTAGTCTCTAAGGTGCCACCGGTACTCCTTTTCTTTTTGCGAATACAGACTAACACGGCTGCTACTCTGAAACCTGAAAGATGGGGAACTGAGACACAGAGTTCAAGCGAGTTGCCCAAGGACCCACAGGAGGTGTATGGAATAGCTATGAACTATACCCAGGTCATCAGATCCCAGTCCAGTGTTTTGACCACAAGACCATTCATATATATATCCACTTGTTATATATAACAAGTGGATGGATTTCAGAGGTACTGAGCACCTGTAGCTCCCATTGTTCACAAGAAGCATTTCACAACAATATGCTTTACAACAGTGCTGCTTCTGCTGTAGGGAGCAATACAGTCAGCTGGCATCCAACACACCACACACATTTTGGAGTGGCATATTTGGTCAGTTTCTCTTGCTACATGGAGGCTGTACAGCTTATCCTTTCAGTGTGATTGCAAGCTCCATAGGGTAAAATCATCTACCTTGCTGTTTAATCATGCTAAGCAAATGATTCCTCTTCTGCTCTCAGGATGGAAACATACAGATTTTGGCTTTTCTGTTTATGCCATATGTCCTGGCTCTGCTGAACCCAATGTAGATCTAATAGATGTATTGTCATGTGACCTGACAGCAGTTTTCATGCTTTTAAGTGTTTTTGTTTGTTTTAGAGCAGCAGTTCTCAACCCACAGCCTGGCATGCAGCTCAGTTAGCACACAGCTGCAGCCAGCTGTGTGCTAAAGGCTACCTGGCCATGCAGCAAGGTCTGGGTTCCCAGGTGCCTGGCTGTCCAGCGTAGCCCGGGGCTGCCAGGCAGTGCGGCATGGCCCAGGGCTGCTGGGTGGCTCTGTGGCATCCAGAATCAGGGACTGCTGACTGGCCCTACAGAGCCTGGGGTCCGGGGGCTGCCCCATAGGGTTAGGGTCTGGGGTCGGTGCTAGGGCTGCCGGCCAGCCCCATGGAGTCAGGGTCTGGGTTGCCACCTGGCTGCCTTGCCACCCAGCGTGGTGCCCAGGGCTCCACTTCTAGCCCCACTCTGTGGCGGGGTCTCTGGGTGGGAGGCGCTGGGTATAGGGGTCTGCAGGGGGCAGATTCAGGCAGGTGTGTGCATGCTGTGGTTCTCAACCTGTGGCCCTAGTAACACATTGTGGGCCGCATTTGCAGCCCACAATGATAAATAGGTTAAGGACCACTGTTTTAGAGTGAAGTTAGTGAGAGTGAAAGTTGCTGAATGAAATTTCCTCCACAGAGTAGCAGGTAGCACCTAGTCAGTAGCAGGGAGAGCTACCACACGCTACCTTGGCAATATATTTCAACTAGCAATGACTGAATGTGACAGAACTAGTATTGATGAAAGTAGGGTAGTGCTTTCACCTTTGTTGCCTCCTTGTGCTTGTTCACAGTAAATGCATTATGATGTTCAAACACCTTAAAGGACATGACATAACAATTCATGCTACCAGCACAGCTCTCGTATTTTGGATGTCTCTTATTTACATTAAATAGACATCAGAGTGAGTATTTGTTTGACTTCCAAATGGCTGTCCTGTTGAACCATGTTTACACCTCTTTTAATTCACTATTTCTGAATCTTCCTTGAATATGTATTTGGTTACATGACTGATTTCAGAATGATGGTTTTTTTTGTTCAGATACCTGCATCCACAAGTAAATAAGGGTATATGTATGCAAACAAGCACAGACCCCACCCATTGTAATCTAATTGTTTGTTGCTTTTCCTATTTGCCATCCAGTCAGAAGGCAGAAAGATTACCATGTACCAGATGACCAATCATTCACCAAGCTTAATGAATTGTGACTAGCCAAAGTAACAATTTAGGAACACACCGTTGATCTAAAGTTTGTTCATTTAAACTATTCAGCAACTACTCGCTAAAAGCCTACAATAGGGGAAATCAGGATTACTTCATGAACAATTTACAAGCAAAAAAAGAGAGCTCTACTGGTCAGATAATTGATTCCCAGTGAATAACTTGACCATTTCTCATTACAACCTTGTTTTAGAAGGGCCACTTCTTGGGTTAAGAAGTTAGTTCAGGGTCCCTTGGTTATTTACTTCTCAGCTTTGCTGCTGAGACTTCCAGCCAGGGTTCCAGGTAGTACCAAAACTAAGTAGTAAAAGTATGGTGATGGCAGGTACCTTTATTTGCATGAGAAGCATCTACTACCACATCTGCATAGGTTGAGGAGACTAGATAAACTTTGTTCTGTCTTTCACCTTCTTTCTTATTAAGGCATGTGGGTGAAATTCTGTGCTATGCATATGAGAGGGGTAGCACTGAACTTACAGCCCCCAAGCAAAGGTGGTATTAAGCCATTGTTGTGTCCCCTGATTCTGAGCTGCTTCAAGGGATGGAGAGGCCCCATGCATACCTCAGACAGCCTTTGTATCCACATCTAAGTTATGAGATACTCTCTGGGTGTTCCTATGGCTTGCTGCACTCCCTCAATTTTCTGTATGCTGTGCACCGCATTCCCACCCTGACACACCCCACCTGCACTGAGCACACTGCACACACCAGAGTTGGTGATGGGGTCCACGGAAGGCAGTGTAGGGCCAATTTTTGCCATTCCTGCCCTTTTACACAGCATAAAAGGGCCAGAGCAGTGGTGAGAATTCTACCCTGTGTGTTTTGTTCCTCCTATGCACGTGGCTTTATGGTGAAACTTGTTGTTCAAGTACCGAAACATGCACCAGAAAAATGGATGCCTGGTTGCAGTAACTAATGCTACTGGCGTCTGCTTCTAGTCTCTGCTGAGGTAAAATTAGGTAGCACAGAAGGTCCCATGCTTTGCACAGAGCTAGATAATACTTGCATCTTCCATGATTGATTTTTATTTATGTCAGCAACTGACAGTGAAGCTTTGCTATCTGGACCATAGTGAATGTTAGAAATATACTCTGCCTGTATGATTACAGATATTTACAGGAAAGATGACACTTTCCAACATAAAAATTATTTGCCAGGTCAAAATGATGCATTTTTTCTGATTAAATATTTATTTCTATTATGTTATTTCAAAACGTGTGAAAAGTTCTTATATCTTTGGAGGGGGGCGGGGGTTGCATGTTCAGTGCTGTTATATCATCTGTCTGTCTGTACAGTGGTTAGCACAATGGGATCCTCGCCCATGACTAGGGGTCCTAGGTGCTATATGTGACAGGCTACCACCCCCCACTCCAGGGTGTCACCTGATATATTGGGGTACCACTGAGCCAGCCTGTTCCACCAGCCTGGGCTCCCTCACCCTGTCCTTCTGAGCCAGGCCTTCAAGCCTCCTCCAGCACACACACATAGGTAGGGACACACCCAGCTGCAGAAAAATACAGACACTGAAATCAGCACTACTTGGGAAGACTCAGCTCGGGAATAGCCCAGCACTCAAGTGCATACCCCATCTAGAGTGTAAACCCAAAATTGTAGAGTGTAATCCCAAAATTGTATTGTCTTGCACTGCACAGAAAACTGTACAGAGTAAGGTCGTGAAATTCACTCCCTCCCTCAATGTGGAGAAAGATATGCACAGCTTTTTTCCCCCCAACCGCAGTTATGAATTCCATAAACTGGGTTTTAGAAAACAAAACTAGTTTATAAAGGATAGTTTTTAAGTGATTTTAAAGGTTAGCAAACACATCAAAGCAGATTACTGAGCAAATAAAACAAACATGTAAACTAAGATCAATACTCTAAAGAAACTGGTTACAAGTAGTAATTTCTCACCCTGAATGTTGTTTTAGGCATTTCTTTCATGGCCCAGACACCTTTTCCGGCCTGGGTTCAGCTCTTCTCTCCCCCTCAGTCCTTGTTTCTTAGATCTTCTCAGCAGTCATCCTGGGCAGGGATTCAGTGAACAATAAGCCCTGATTAACTCACTTCCTTGCCTTAAATAGGATTCACATATGGTGGGAATCCTTTGTTCCCCTGTTTAGTCTTCACCCTTTTGTGGAAAAATACTAGCAGGCCAAGATGGGGTCCAGTACCAGGTGACACGATCGTATGACCCTGCAATGTCAAAGCAGCATCCCAGGAAGGTGGGAGATTAACATCCTCAAAGACCTATTGTTCCCCTTAATGGTTTATTGACTAACCAGCCAAACTGATTGTATTTTGTCTGGTGGGCATTGCCCAGGTGCAAACATTTTTGCAATTGATACATAGTCAATATTTCTAACTTCAGATGCAGAAATGATATATGCATACAAATAGGATAATCACATTCAGTAAATCATAACCTTTCCAATGATACCTCACATGACCTATCTTGCGTAAAACAATCTTAGTTATACCATATTTGTATCATAAGAATATCTCTATGAAGAATATGGGGCATAGTGTCACACTATGGTATTACAAATAGTAATAATGGGCTGTAAAAATCCAGCACTATTTGGCAGTCCTCAAAAAAAAAGATTTTAAATCTTTAAAAATGAAACTGTAATCTTCAGAAGAATTTAACTGTGGCCTGTTACCAAAATCAGTCGCTACTTTGTGTGTTTTTACTGTCTAATAGACGATCTGTTCCCCAACATACAGTCATAAATAGCAAAATCAAAAACAAAAAGAACTATGCACAATTCATCCCCCACACCCAATGATCACTTCACCTGCCACTGAGGTTAAATACAACAGCTGTTTTAACAGCAACACTATACAAGAGTACATTAGAGGAAGTGAAAAAGAATAGTATATCCAAGTGAGGAAAAGGAAAAATATATTGTAATTATCGAAGTCAAAATTAGGCCAAAACACAAGAGTTAATTTAACAAATTTCTATTGCTGTGAAATGTGCCATGGGAATTTGTAATAACCACAAGTGGTTAGGATTTCATTTTTACATTTTGTCCATGCTAATGCACATCTAAAAACCCAGTGCACTCCAGTTTTCATCAATGCACAAAAAAAGTCTAACCACTTGGAAAAACACTCAGAAGTGACACCGATCCACTAATTTTTTGGCTACACGTTTAGCTGGTCATCTCCAATATTGTGCACATAGTGGGTTGGCCATTTATTGCCATGGCCAGGGGCTAACATGACCTTTACTACTACATAAACAGGACCTATGATTGGCGTTATATGCATGGTAACAAAGATTGATTTCTTTGAAGATATTCTGTGGGGAAAATAATTGACTTAGTGTGCTGAGGTGGTACATTTGCAACATATTCTATCAGTGTGTTCTGTTCTGTTTTTTTTCATAGGCTAGTGTTCTTGATAATTCCCAAGATACATCTTAAAGAGAAATCCAGTGAATATCCTGAACTAATCAAGTGGAAAAGCACAATAGGCTACTGAATATTCTAATGTGAGAAACAGACGTCCAAATATTTGTATTTTGATAAATAATTATTACCTGATTTTAATGAATATACAACCATTATTTGCTGCATTAATTAGCTGTTGATTACTGCTACATAAATGTGTTTCCAGTAAAATAATCATATTTCTTGCTCTCATTATGAAACAGGCCTACCAATTAGTTAAAAATGTGAAGGTGTAGGCGCTGAGTAAGCTAAGTTACAACTAAGTTAAAAGAGAATGGGGCTTCTTTGTTTTAAAATCTGAACCTATTAACATCCCTCAGGCATATAGTCTTTTGATTACTATTGCCATTTAAAACAAACATGCGTCTTTGGATCTCTGTTGTTCTCTGACAAAAGAAGTTGCTAAGGATGGGTTGTTAGAGCACGCTGAGCACTCTTGGGATAAGCCATGAACTCTCAACACCTAATGTTACCATTGGAAGTTGAGGGTGCTCAGCCCTTGGAGGAATGCTCAGCACCTTTTTCTAATCTAGCTCCAGCTGAAGTCAATGGAGTCTTTACTCTGACTTTACTGGACTTTGGATCAGGCCCTTAATAAGATGATGTCAACATTCTTAGATCCATTATACACTGACATTATAAAATACATGGTATTACTACATTGTTCTTCTTTATCACCCTCTATATTAGAGTCAATATTTATCTTGCAAAATTTGGCGCAAAATTTTAATTTTCCTTGGTTTAATGAAAACATTTAAGTAAAATTACCCAACCAAAATATAAAGGTTAATTGATAAAATGGTTTTAAAATAACTCCCCATTTCCTTAATTCAGACTTAAGGCCTCTTATGATTTTGTTGATGGTGAGCAAGCCATAGCATACTTTCTCCTAATGAGACCACATCATAAATCAAATAACCAGTATGCTTTAAGAGCACTTTAACTACTGTTCTTCCATGTAAATTGATAGGCCAGATCCTCAGCTGATATAAATTGGCCTAGTTTGAATGGAGATAACTTTAGTTGAGCTACGATGATTTACAACAGCTGAGAATCCTCTGTAGGGATCCTACACTTCACTAAAGTTCATGAGTCTAAAAGCCATTGATTTAAATGGGACTGCTCATGTACTTAAAGTTAAACACATTGGGTAAGTGCTTTGGTGGATTGGGCCAGGACGCTCAGGACCCTGCAGGATTGAGCCCCATAAACAGAGAGTAGCTTTCTTGATCAAAATTAAATTTAATTCTGCACCTAAGAAAACAATCATTGTTCTGCTTTTCTTCGTATTTAATGTGAAGTTGTTTTAATGCTGCTCAGCACTAGGGTTGGTATCTCAAGATAAGAGGCTATTGCATCTCTCTTCCCATCAGTGATATCTAAGGAAAATTGTATGCTGGTGGGACTCAACACTTTAGCTAGAGGCCCTGGATTCTCTAAATTATAAAAAAGCAGAAAAGTGAGGTCTAAGTTGCAGGTGGCTAAGAATTGAATCACAAGTGTATTGTTTGCTTCTAGAGTTGTCTGCATACCATCTTTTTACAGGCAGTCTCTTTTGTTAAGCTTCTCTTATTGTTTGCTGTGTTGTTGGTTTCTTTACTCAGAACTGGGTATGTTAAAGAAGTGTAATTATTGAAGCTGCTCAGAGTTCGAGTACAGCAAACCCTTAAGGTACCAGTAGCGTACTGGGTATCCCATGACTTCAAGGCAAGCACAGAAGGTGCTTCAGTAGCTAGGCCTTATAGGAGCTAACCCTTGTAGGTACCAATAACCATTCAGACACATGGCTACCTGGGGCTGTCAGAAAATGGGTAGGTTGCAGATAGCTTAGGTACAGAGGCTTAACATTACAGTTCAAGTTAGCAATAGACTTAATTGTTTTGGGTCCCTGGAGCAGTCAAGTTGAGAGCTAGGACTTTTCAGGCCTACTGCCTGGGGTGCCCTCTTCAGTCAAATCTCTATTCAAGTAGATAGGATAGTTGTATTCAATTACATTTTACGGCAGCCTGGCTAAGGTAATATCCAAATCTTGGCAGGCCAAAGGGCTCTTCATGTGTTTGTTCTATACTGAGCCTGCCACGGATCACAGTGACCATTTCAGGACGGTGTGCTGGACTGTATTTATTAATCTCAAAATAACAGGTTAAACATGCCAGTAGACCAAATACCAATGAAATCCTGCAAACAAACAGTTATACAGATACCCTGTAATACTATTTAAACAGCATGCTATTAATTCTATTAAAACTATGAAATTAAAATTAGAAGTTAAACTCGCAAAAAAAGAATGGCCATCTAATTTTCCTTTCTTATTGCCTGAAATTTTGACACTTGTCTTTAAAAAAAAAAAATCGTGCAGCTCTCAAGTTAACTAATAAAAGCATGTCAATTCTGATCACTTTATCTTGTATAAGCACCTGATTAAGTGCATGATTAAAAGTGTACCACTGTAGGTTGAAATAGATCAACACAGTCTAGCTCGAATACGTTTACATGCAAATGAAAAGTTTCTAAATTAAATACAAGGCATGATGGTAAACAGAGGGAAAATAAACTGAAGTGCATCTACCCAGGCCCCCTCACTTCAGGCCCCCATTGGATCTGCCTGCTAGTGCACCTGTCTGCTCAGCCCTCCCAGCTCCCATCTCTTCAGCCTCTGCTCCTATGAGGGTTCTTTACCCCACCGTCCCAGACTGTTCCCCACCCCCTTTCTGGGAGCACAAACTGCTCCTCCCCCTGCCCCCCATGAGAACCGGCTAGGATCCTGAGGGGAGCAGGAGAAAGCGCTGCTGCTTCCTAGGAGGCATGAAGGAATAGCTGACACCTGGCGGTGGGTGGGCTGGCAGTGGCTCTTGGCCACCAATTGAAAAACAATGAGAGAGGTGCTTATTGGATTCCAGCCAGGCTCAGTTTGTCTCTCTAATTGGGGCCTTTGCACTGACTCCCTGTTCAGCTGCTGCTGCTCCCCCATAGGTCCCACAGAGACCTGAACCGTTGTGATATCTGGCAGTCACAGCCTTGGGGATTTCTCTTTCCATCCATCTTCTCTGCAGCTCCTATCTCATCATGCAGCTGCTGCTTCCAAACAGAGCCTGGCCACTTCCTGGGTTCCCTGCCTGACCAGGGGAAGGGGATGTGTAGTGGGGAGGGATTATAGTCCCCTGCTTAACAGATCCTTCACAGAAGCAACAAGAACTTTTTTGTTGTGTTTGTTGTTAACATCGCAAATGAAGACAGGGAGAATGAAAATGTGGAGTTATATAAAATATCAAGGTAATTTTCTCCAATCAGTAACAAGTCAGTATTCTAAGGTTCCAATTTAATGTCTTTAGAACTCTGCAGGCACATTTTCTGCTTTTGCAAATGCACTATTAGCCTGCAGGTTCCCCAGTGGTACTAGAAGCTACAATCAGTTAACATTATTTTCCTGTGCTACTTGGACAGCAGCAAGCTGACTGAATCAACCACATCGATTGGAAGGCTGCTTCATCAAATAAACCCTTAAAAATGATGCTGAAAAAGGCCCTCTTGATCCTCAGCAAAGGAAGGACAAAATGTTTTTAAGAGAAACAGATCAGAATCAGGGTGACAGTCCATTCTGGTTTGTGCAGGTAGTTCTATTTGTTTCATGGGTTAGGTTAAAACAAACCTCCCGCTCCAAACATGCAATACAGCTCAGTTACAACAGGAGCTTGGAAATAGAGAGAGGAAATTAAAAAAAAAAATGAAATGATGATCTGATTAAGCAAGTGGGTGTTACAATGCAATGTTTGCGCTGGAACGTCTAATTTCCAGCTCAGATAAACATGACTGTGCTAGCTTTGATGAAGCTAATGCACTAAGAACAGAAGTATAGCTTCCACAAAGGGAGGGGCTAGCTTCTTGAGTATGTACATATGGTTTTGGGGGGCTGTACTTGAGGCAGCGAGCTACATTTCTATTTTTAGCACACTATCTTAGTATGAGCTAGTGCGGGTATGTCTGCTCTTGCTGGAAATTACATTTTCCACTTCCAGTGTAGCTACACCCATAGTTGCTTATTTTAGGGCAAGCATTCCTTCTGAGCTGAAACAAAGATGGAAGAGGTTCATGCTTATGTTCCTGGACCTCATGCCATTGAAGAATTGAGGTCTCCAACTCATTCATGCAGACACAAATAAAAATAATAAACAAGAAAGAAGGAGGAAAAAGAGACCCCTGTCTATAGGGGTCACCAAATTAAATTAATAGGTAGCAGGTTTGAAACAGATAAAAGGAAGTATTTCTTCACACAACACACAGTCAACCTGTGGAACTCCTTGCCAGAGCATGTTGTGAAGGCCAAGACCATAACAGGGTTAAAAAAAGAACTAGATAAATTCATGGAGGATAGGTCCATCAGTGGCTATTAATGGATAGGCAGGGATGGTGTCCCTAGTCTTTGTTTGCGAGAAGGTGGGAATGGGCGACAGGGAATGGATCACTTGATGATGACTGTTCTGTTCATTCCCTCTGGGGCACCTGGCACTGGATACTGAGCTAGATGGACCTTTGGTCTGACCCATTAGGTCCATTCTTATTTTATTATTATCTTAAATCACTGACTATTTTAGGTGAAAAAAGATGGAAAATTAGACCACTGGCCTTTTGGCATTTAATATTACTATTCTCTTCTGGAAAGCACTCATATACTGTGGTGATGGGCACCATAAGAACCTAACCAGATGTAGCTAGAGTTTGATATAGGTGGTTTTATCACTAGAATGAACTTCCCCCCAATTGTTTGGAAAATGTTCTCTTAGGCCTCTGTTCAGGAAAGAACTTAAGCACATCCTTAAGTCCATTGCTATTCAGGACAGCACTGAAGCATGAGTTTAAATCCTAACTTAGCATCTGTTTCAATGGGATTTAAGCATACACCTAACATTAAGCATGTACTTAAGTGCTGTCCTGAATAGGGATGTGCTTCTGAATCGGGACTCAATTTTGTAATACAGAAACATATAAAAGAAAATACATTTTGTAGGTTTTTTGATTCTTTTTTTGTGTTCAGATACCTCAAATGTTGCTAAATAGGATCTGAAAAGCACTTAGTCCTTAATAGGGATAGATCACTCTCTTTGAAAACTAAACAAAACCATCTTGTTTGTCTGATGAAAATGAAATGCTTTGATATCAATGGTATGAGATGCCCCTTTCCCAACCACTTTCATTTCTGCAGCCTTGCAAGTATGCATTATGGGTAAAGCCCTCTGTTCTCTTGTATCTCCTGTTGTCCATTGTTAAAGGCTTTCATCACATAATGACATAGATATTCGTATCTGCAAAAAGGCAGAATGGTAACTATAATTTTAGCCAACATTTTCAAAAATATGGAGATCAGTGGGCCTTGTGATCTTAGGTCACACAAGTAGTTTTGGAAATCCCATCTATATGAACTTTGGAGCCTGACTTTAGGCTCCTGTGTTTAAAAATGTAGGCCCTTTTTTCTGTATACTTTATTGTTACATTTCTGAGTCTCCTGGGGCAGCAGCCATTTTGTGAAGAGCCACACACTCTGTACTCTCATTTCACTTTTGTTCTTTCTTGTTTTGTTGCTTTCTCTTAATGTTAAAAAGAATCAGCCTAGAAGTTTCTCTGGGTGTATGGTAAAACATAACAGGCATAAAGAGAGTGGTAGGGAAGAGAGGGATCAGACACACACCTAATGGGGGCAACAAAGTAATAAGAGACACAGGGCATGAAGAAACTGTATGCCAGATTTTTGTAAATTTACATCTTTGAGTTGAAAAAGGAATATCCGTTAACAGGGAAAACGCTGAAAACTAGCCAGTCCCCAGGTCACATCCATCTGGGGATTAACTTCTTCCCCAGAGGCTGAACTCACCAAGAATGAGAAGAGTTGGTCAACTATTTATATTTAACTAAATCCTTTAGTCCTTATTTTTAGGCAAAGCTTCCACTACTTCAGCATAAGATTAGCCTGTCTATGGACTGAGTAAAAGCTGCAGCATTTGGCTCTTCGTATATTGAATTAATTTCAGACGTTCTTTGTTTACTTCTTTTTAGCTGCAGTACCTGCTAATTTCCACTGACAATGACCTGCTATTTTGAGCACAGAGGTAATACATTATTGATCAGCCTAACATAGACTGCACTTAGAGTGGTTGCACTTTACTTGCATATGGTATCCAGAAATAATAGCTTAGCATTTCAGAATCTTTTGGGGATAGATGGGTTTTCTGTGTACTGCACAATGTTTCTTCTGAGTTTTTTTAAAAGAAGAAAAAATTATTTTGATGAGATAGTAAATATTCTTTTAATGTAGTTACTTTTACACTACAATAATTTGTCATTAGTCTTTTTCTCTGTGGATGTTTTGTTTGAATAGCATAATAGTTTAGCTGGCATTATGTTGTTCCATGAAAATAAATATGAACTGGAAAGGGACTGCATTAGAAGAAAATGTTTTATAAATCAGCTGACAAAGACAGAATACATGCAATGCTTCATTGAGAGAGGCAACAAGAAGCCAGTCAAACTAGGTAGTATGGAGATAAAATCTGTGCAACAATTTAAATATCTCTGTTTAGTTTTGAGCCATGATGGGAATGTGGATGCAAATTAAATCTCAGGAAAAACTTCCCAGCTGTAAGAACAGTAGGACAATGAAATAGACTGCCTAGGAAGCTCCGTCACTGGAGGTTGTCAAAAGGAGGCTGGATGGCTATCCATCCTGAATAGTTTAGACACAACAGCATCTTGGCAGGGGGTTAGACTAGATGACCCTTGTGGGGTCCCTTCTAATCCTATGATTCTATGTTAGAAGCCTCATGAAGCATGAATAATTAGGATGGGTGAAGCTGACAGGAATTCTCTTCTATAAGAATATGTCAAGTAAACTAAATAGCAAAGTATATAAGATCACGATTCATCGGCAATCCCTTGAGGTTGAGGATGATCTTTTTCACAGGTTTTATTTTTCATGGGTCCTTTGGTGACTGAGGAGTCCAATTTTTGAGCCACAGGCTCATTGGCAGACATTTCAGGTGGGGTTGGGCTGCGATTGCTGCGTGACAGTTGTCTTTCCTTTCTTTTCTGGCGGTTTTCTGTGACCAGGGCAAGGCGATTTTCCTTTCATGAGTTGGGCGTACAGCAGTTGTTTTGGTAAGAGTATATCAGGCATGAGCACACAGTGCCTGCTCCACCTCAGCTGGTGCTGGATAATCAGAGCCTCAAAGCTGAAGATGTCAGCCTCTGTGAGGATACTGACATTAGTGTCACGATCCTCCCACTTTATATTGAGGATCTTCTGAGGAAAGTGCTGGTGCTGGCATTCCAGGTTTTTCTGGTGTTTTCTATAGGTCACCCACGTCGCACAGCCATAGAGGAGAGTTGGGGTTGCCACCACTTTATAAATTAAAAGTTTAGGATGTGATTTGATGTTGTGATTGTTGAACAGCTGGCGAGATAGTCTGCCAAAGGCAAGGCTGGAACAGCAGATTCTGTGCTGAATCTTGACGTCTATGTCTGCCTTCTGTGAGAGATGGCTGCCAAGACAGGCAAAGTATTCTACATTTTCCAGTTATTCTTTGTCAATGTAAATCTTCCTTGCTGGGTCTGATGATTGACCAGGGACTGACTGGTGGAGGTTTTGCTGATGCTCAGAGTTAACCCTAGGCTTTTGTAAGCTTCAGAGAAGCAATTAAGAGCTCCTTTGAGTGTGCAACTACAGCACAATCATCTGTGTACTGGAGTTCAGTTACTGTTGCTGATATTACTTAGTTCTGGCACGGAGACGAGAAAGGTTGAAGAGGTTGCCGTCAGTCCGATATTGGATGACAATGCCCCATGGCAGACAGTCTTGGGTTAGTGTTTTCATTGCTTCTAAGAAAAGGGTGGGTGCCAGTACACAGCCTTGTTTTATGCCAGTGCAGATGACAAATGGCTCAGAGGTAGTGTCATTGCATAGGATGGAGGCAGTCATCTGGTCATGGAAGAGTCTTACAATGAAGATAACTTTGCTTGATCAGCCAAACTTTGACATAATTTTCCACAGAGCCTCGTGGTTGACAGAGTCAAAGGCTTTGGACAGATGGATAAAGGCCATATACAGCTCCTGGTGTTCTTGACATTTTTCCTGGATCTGCCTGGCTGTGACAGTCATGTCGGTGGTGCCTTGTGATGGTCTAAAGCCACACTGGGACTCTAGAAGTACTTCCTCTGCAAGATAGAGCAGGCGATACGTAAGATTCTAGCAAGAATCTTTCCAGTGATGGAGAGGAGGACAATGCCTCGATAGTTGCTACAGTTAGCCCTGTTTCCCTTTTAGAAAATGGTGGCGATGTTAGCATTACGTAAATCAGCAGGGATTTCTTCGGTGCGCCAGATTTTGAGGAGCAGCAAATGAAGCTTGTTAGTCAGTGTTTCTCCCCCCACTTTCAGTACTTCAGCTGGCATGCAATCAGGACCTGGTGCTTTATAGTTCTTCATTTGTTTAACTGCTTTGCAGACCTCCTCAGGTGTCGGTGGGTTGGCAACAGTTTCCCAAATTGGGTGCTGAGGAATGAAGTCAATGGTGTCGTCAGTCTCAATCAATTCTCAATTGAGAAGATTTTGCTAGTGTTCCTTCGAGTGCTCTTTGATGGATTCGTTATCTTTAAGAAAGGTACTACATCTTCGGATCTCAGAGGTGTGAAGCCACATGAGCTTGGTTCATACAGGGTCTTTGTCTCAAAAAAAAAAAAAATAAAAGCTCCACATATCATAGATATTAAGGTCAGAACAGACCATTATGATCATCTCGTCTGACCTCCTGAACAATGCAGGCCACAGAATCTCACCCACCCACTCCTGCAATTAACCTCTCACCTATGTCTGAGCTATTGAAGTCCTCAGATCATGGTTTAAAGACTTTAAAGTGCAGAGATTCCTCCAGCAAGTGACCCGTGCCCCATGCTACAGAGGAAGGCGAAAAACCCCCAGGGCCTCTTCCAATCTGCCCTGGAAGAAAATTCCTTCCCGACCCCAAATACGGCCATCAGCTGAACCCTGAGCATATGGGCAAGATTCACCAGCCAGCTACCCGGGCAAGATTCACCAGCCAGCTACCCGGGAAAGAATTCTCTGTCATAACTCAGATCCCACGCTATCTAACATCCCATCACAGGCCATAGGGCCTACTTACCATGAATAGTTAAAGATCAATTAATTGCCAAAATCATGTTATCCCATCATATCATCTCCTCCATAAACGTATCGAGTTTAATCTTGAAGCCAGATAGGTCTTTTGCCCCCACTGCTTCCCTTGGAAGGCTATTCCAAAACTTCACTCCTCTGATGGTTAGAAACCTTCATCTAATTTCAAGTTTAAACTTCCCGATGGCCAGTTTATATCCATTTGTTCTTGCGTCCACATTGGTACCGAGCTTAAATAATTCCTCTCCCTCTCTGGTATTTATCCCTCTGATATATTTATAGAGAGCAATCATATCTCCCCTCAGCCTTCTTTTGGTTAGGCTAAACAAGCCAAGGTCCTTGAGTCTCCTTTCATAAGATAGGTTTTCCATTCCAACGGAAATTCCATTCCATTCCATCCTAGTAGCCCTTCTCTGTACCTGTTCCAGTTTGAATTCATCCTTCTTAAACATGGGAGACCAGAACTGCACACAGTTTTCCAGGTGAGGTCTCACCAGTGCCTTGTATAACGGTAACAACACCTACTTATCTCTACTGGAAATACCTTGCCTGATGCTTCCTAAGACTGCATTAGCTTTTTTCACAGTCATATCATAATGGTGGCTCATAGTCATCCTGTGGTCAACCAATACTCCAAAGTCCTTCTCCTCCTCCGTTACTTCTGATTGATGCGTCCCCAGCTTATAACTAAAATTCTTGTTATTAATCCCTAAATGCATGACCTTACACTTCTCACTATTAAATTTCATCCTATTACTATTACTCCAGTTTACAAGGTCATCCAGATCTTCCTGTATGATATCCTGGTCTCTCTCTAAATTGCAATACCTCCCAGCTTTGTATCATCTGCAAACTTTATTAGCACACTCCCACTTTTTGTGCCGAGGTCAGTAATAAAAAGATTGGTCCCAAAATCGATCCCTGAGGAACTCTACTGGTAACCTCCCTCCAGTCTGACAGTTCACCTTTCAGTAGTAGTCTCCCTTTTAACCAATTCCTTATCCACCTTTCAATTTTCATATTGATCCCCATCTTTTCCAATTTAACTAATAATTGAATGTAAGCGAATGTTTGGATTTCTTTTGCTTTGTCCTCCCTCCATTTGTTTTTGATTTCTCAGATCCTCCTTTGGACTTCAGCTTTGAGCTGATGGAAAGAACTCTGCTTCTGACTAGATAGTGGTTCGTTTTGCCAGTCACAGAAGGCTTTTCTTTTCCGATCCAAAAGGGATGTAATCTTAGTGTTGTTGTCCAGTCCTGATGGCGGTGGGTAGGAAGGCTGATGAATTCCTCACAAGCCTCTTGGATGGTCTGTTTCAGGGCTTCCCAGTGTTCTTCGACACTTGTTGTGATTTCCAGATGTCCATATGGTCACTTTTTCACTGAGGAGTGTTTGGAAGTTCTCCTGGTGCACTGAGGATTGAAGTCTTTTGGATGTTGTAATGCTGTCTGTGTAATATGGATTGCTTTCTATGTTTTGGTGCAATCCTGACGGACATAACTGACCTCACCAGGTGGTGGTCCATCCAGCAATCATTGGCTCCTCTCATGACACAAATGATTTGGACATCTCTTAGACCCTGTGTTCTTACAATGACATAGTTTAGGAGCTGCAACTGTTTTGATCAGTGTTGTTGCCAAGTTGTTTTGTACTTGTTTCTTTGTCTGAAGATTGTGCTTGTGATCAAAAGGTCGTGCTCTGCACATTTGCTGAGTAGAAGGATGTCACTGGAATTGGTCTTGTCCACTCCTTCCCAATGGTGCTACTCCATACATTAGAATCTTGGCCAACTCTTACGTTAAAGTCCCCTAAGAAGATTATCTTATCTGTTTTGGAATGGATGACAAAATTTTGTCAAGGTCAGTGTAGAAGGATTCTTTCTGTTTTTCTTCAGTGTCAAGTGTTGGTGCATATGGAAATTGCATGCGGAGGGTCATAAGGTGCTCATTAATGCTGATGGGGAGCTCAGTCAGGCGGTTGACTAGAACGTTCTTGATTGCAAAGCCAACACTGTGTATTCACCAGTCGCTTGCTGTTTTTCATTTCCAGAAGAAAATGTAACCGCCGCCCTCTTCCCTCAAGTGGCCTTCAACTGCACGTCTTGTTTCAATAAGAGCAGAGATGTTAATGTTGTACCTTGAGAGTTCTCAGGCAACAATTGATGTTCTGCATTTGAGTCTTTCACTTTTTGATTCATCTAGTAGGGTACAGACATTCCCAGCTGCAAGAAACATTTTTGTTTTTTGACCGCATTGGAAGTGATCCCTCTGGAAACGATTATCCAGTCAGGTATGGTGGGATAGCCTATTTTTGGGGGACCTTTTCTAGCCCCTTCTCTGTATGGGGTGAGCAGAGGGGTTCCTAAAAAGTCCTGCTCAGTCATGATTAGGGCGGTCATAACATGGATTGGAATGCTAGTCATTTAGGAAGAGAGAACAACTAATTCATACTGCTGAAATGAGAATGCTCCGGAGGATACTGAATAAAAGGGAGCTCCCAGGCTATGTAATGAAATGGTCTGAGTGATGGTGTAGGTAGCCCCCATCACAAAAAGCTGAGGCAGTGTTGACTAAGATGGCCAGGTCATATGAGACAATGAGATGTTGGCCAGAGAGTACAAGATCTAGTAATCCTGGGATGAAGACCATGACGAATACCTTGAAAAATGTGGTTCAAGATGGTGAAGGAAGACATGAAGAAGGCTGATGTCAACTTACTCTTCATCTCCAAGTGTTCTTGTGAAGTGCATCTTCCAAGTTGATGGTATACGGTGTAGATTACGAAGAATAAGGAGAAATACAACTGGTTATCTCTTAAAGTAAACGTGATTTATGCACTTTGTTGACACCTAAGATTGTCCAAGAAAGTTTCTAAGGCATGCCTGGAAGCAAGATTCCCATGATGCTCTGCAGTTAAGACAAGGATAACTTTAAATAGTGTAATTTTAATCATTTGGGGATTAAAAAAATAGTCCATCTATCATTTTCCATGTTTTTATTATTTTATTGATGATGGACACTTTTATAAGGATGTATCTTAATAGAGTCTGCTGGTCCCAGTAGTATGTTTACTCTGGGTTTCTGGCATTGAGATAGAGCTCTGATGCTACAAAATTTCATGTTTTCAGAATATTTTATGGCTTCTGGGTAACCTTTGCATAACGATGTTTTGTTTGTTTGTTTCTCTCTCACTGGTACTAATAGGTAACTAATAGGTAACCAGAAATGCACTTATCATGAAACATTCTGGGTTTTACTATTCAAAGGAGAGACCTTGGGCATCTAGGGTAAAATGATCAGAAAGTGCCTAAATTGACTTTTAGTGGGACTTTGGCTCCTACGTCACTTAGGTGCTTTTGAAAATTTTACCCTTAGGCCGAAATTTTTAAAAGTGGACTCTGATTTTGTGTGGCTCAGTTTGAGTGCCCAACTGGAGACACTTTATGCCTTATTTTCAAAAGTACTGAGCGAGTGCAGATCTTGCTGACATCAGTTGGTATTGTAGGTATTTTTCCTGACCCTGATTTTCAGAGGTAGTGTCAAATTAGGTAACCAAAATCAAAGGTCACTTTTGAAAACATTGGTCTTAACCTCTCTGTACCTCCATTATTCCATCTGTATAAGGGGGGTAATAATATTTACCCACCTTTACGAAATGCAATGAGATCCAAAGTTGAAAAGGTGCTGTAAAACTGCAAAGTATCATTACATTAATTTGTATTTACTACTTGCATCCTTTCCCAGTAATTTCACACTGTATGAATTCCTTATCCAAAATTTAGCAGATAAGTTACCATTTGAATATTATTGCAATACAACAAACTAATAATTGGGAACTAGTAACTCCATTGTGCTAGGTGCTGAATTACCACAGAACAAAAAGATGGTCCCTGACTCCAAGAGCTTACAATCTAAAGTATAAGAAACAAGCTAGCAGATGGATACAGACAGATACGGAGCACGGGAAACAATGAGACAATTGTGGTCAGCATGGTGGTAGGCTGTGGTCTCAGCACACTATCTGCCTAACCATTGTCAAGATTTTTGTAGGTCTCACAACTCATGAGAGTTTTAAGTAATGATCTGAAGGAGGATAATGAGGTAACTTTGTGGATGTTTACAGGGAGCAACTCCCAAGCTAGAGGGGCAAGTGTGGGAGAAAGTATGAAGGTGATTGTTTTAAAATTTAATAAGTGGATGATGAAAGTTGGCATCACTGACCAATCAGAGGCAAGAGTCAACTTCTTGACAGCGTATGAGAGATGATAGATAGCAAGGGAAAGGCTATAAAGGGTTGAAAATGAAGCAATTTATGTTTGATGTGATAGAGACAGGAGAGCTAGTGGAGGGATGCAAAGACATGGTCAAAGTGACAAGCTAGGAAAATTATCTTTGGGACAGCATTTTGAATGGATATTAGTGGGGTACAATGGCATTTGTGAAGGCCAGAGAAGAGGGTGTTGTGGTAGTTGAGATGCAATATGAGGAGTGGCTGGACACCAGTTTTAGGTGTGTGAAAAGTTAGGAAAGGCTGTATCTTTGAGCTGTTATGCAGTGACATATGAGATATCCTCAGTTCTTGGAAAGATTCAGAGAAATTTAAAAGCCAATAATTTTTCAAGAAATAGAAGGAAACGACTCAAATGAAATAAAGAAACAATCAATGCTAATAATTTTGGTCAAGAAAAAAACCCTGAGACAGTTACTTTTTAATATTGTGTTACAGTCCTTATTCATGCATGTAATCCCATTATTGGGTCTACTTGCTTAGGTGAGGATTTGCAGGATCTGGCCTACATACTTTAAAACTTAAAAGCTCTATGGCTCAGATCTTACAATCCTTATTGAGGAAGTTCAAAGAGAGTTTTGCCTGACTAAGCACTGAAGAAGGACTAAAAGATCTGGCCTCCAATGAACATGAAGGGGTCAGAATTAATGCTGGTTGAAACTCCTCTAGTGAATAAATTTGCCAAAATATGCATTTTCAGGGCACCAAACCTCTCTTCACCTGGTTCTGAGTCAAATTTGGTGAATAGTCTTGGCTGAAAAAAAATTGTTGGTTTTCTTTTCTTTTTTTTTCCCCTCAGAAATATTGAAATGTTTTGTTTCAGCATTTTTGAAACAATCCACTTTGAAATAACATTCTCAAAACATTTTGTTCAAACCGAGCTATTTGGGACTGGGAGGGACTATTTCATTCAGAATAACAAAAACAAACAAACAAACAAACAAACAAACAAAAATCAGGTCTGATTCAAAATGAAATGAGCCAATGTGTTTTGTTTTATTTTGTTTTTTTAATCTTTTGGTTTGACCACCAGGCTGAAAAATCAATTATTGCCTCAGTTCTAGTTAGAATGTAGCTTGCCCTTATGCCGGTGCACAGAGGTGAGGATACAAGAAGCACTCAAGGGCCAAGCACATTGCAATTCCTGCCTAAGCCCCACCTATTTGACACAAATGTGCAAATTACTCAGAAAGGAATTGGCAAAGAGCAGGGCCCTGGGAATGGGAGAAGTGCCATAGCTGGCTGGAGGCATTCAAAAGGACAGTGCAGAGCTGCACCTTAATTTTAAAAGTGAACTCTAAGCTGATATCTGAGCAAATACTGCATTCATTTTGTAAGTTATTATAAAATTTTCTGATTGTTCACCTGCTCTATCTGTTAGGATGAAATGTTCATTGATTTCTGAGCAGTAGTTGTAATGCAGAAAATAAATAACAGCCATTTTTACCAGCTCCACATCATGGTTGAAAAGCAAACCTCTGCCAGGTTTCTCATTCAGACTGTGCTAATGGCACCTCTGTTGATTATAAAGCAATGCAGTTTTGTGGCCAATCTATCCTAGAGTGTTTTTTTTTCTGCTCTGTAATGTTGCTGAGCAATATTTAAAAACAACAACAGGTTTAAAACTCATGGGAACAACAAGGCTAGAAAATGATCTCCATGTGTACACATTAAGTTCTAAATACTGTACACAGAATTCTTGCTGAAGACCTCACAGAAGCTTTTGTTGTTTTCACAGTTGCTATTTCTCATGCACGCAGATCAATTAGCTTTGTCCTGTGGGAACTGGAAGAAGGCTCTAATGCATAGTATCCACACTGATACCCAATAGGCAGCTTCACAAATATCCTAAAGACTTCCAAATATTCTGAAATAATGTTTGCTTTGTTTAGAAGTTTTTTTCCTATGCGCACAATGGATATTTACAATATAAAAAGAAATTTACACATTAAATTATATATATTAAATAAAAAAGCATACAATAAAAATCCTTTCTTTGTTCCTGATTGTCTTCTCCTGCAGCAAAATCAGCAAGAGGAGAAAACTACAGGGTTTTCCTCAGAATTCTTCCCAGCGATTCTACCTGGCAGTTAAGTGGTTCACAAGGTCCTGCCACAAACCTCATGGATCCTGGGGGGTCAATAGGAGCTCAGGTGTATCTATAAGCTCTTTGGGGCAGGGATACGGTCTCTTTGTTCTACATTGTGCACCTGGCACAATGGGGCCTGGTCCATGCCTAGGGGCTCCTATTCACTCAAGTGACGCAAATAATTAATACTAATAGACACAACCGATTTGGATGACTAAATGTACCCTCTCTACACGCATGCACATCATACATCATTTGAAAGCCTAATATGTCTTCTTTAAGATGAGGTATGACACTGAGCTGTCAAGTTGTGCCGTTACCATAGGAATGGTAAGAGTTTTGTCTGCATGAAATGCTGTCTAATAGAGCTGATGGAGGAAAAGATCCGAGGACTGGAGATGCAGGGGAAAGTCTGGTTGAGTTTAGAAGGGGGTTTGAGCAGATTATGGAGCAAAGACATGAGGCAGCTGAAGGGAAAAGCTCAGACTTGCAGATAGAAGCAGGACTGAAGAATTCTGAAGGGAGACTGCTGGGTGAGGAAAGTGGACAGTGGAAGCATGTGACTAAGAGAACCAGGCAGAGGAAAAGACGGGCTAGTGAAGGAGAAATAGACATTAAGAATAGGTTTGCAGAGTTGGAAAATGAAGAAGGGGCTCAGCAGGTAGTCTCTGAACGTGGAAGGGCGAGGAAGAAGAGAAGAGCAGCTAGTGCTATAGGGGAAGAGTCGATGGAGACTACACCAAATATGAGTCCCAGGAGAATACAGGATGGGTTGAAGAGGATTACAAGGGAGAATAGGAATAGAAAGAACTTGCAGCCAGAGGGAACAGGGAATAGACTGGAGAATAGCACAGTCACCAGAAAAGGCAGGTCTACGTGATCATGGACTCTTTACTGAGAAGAATAGACAGGCCTGTAACCAGAGCTGATCCAGAGAATAGAAGGGTGTTCTGTCTTCCAGGTGCTAAGATACAGGATGTAGACCTGAGGTTGAAAAGGTTCCTAAAGGGAGTGGGAAAGAATCCCCTAATTATCCTTCATGTGGGAACAAATGATACCGGTAGATTCTCGCTGGAACGTATCAAGGGAGACTATGCCAGGCTGGGGAAGACACTTAAGGAAATAGAGGCTCAGGTGATCTTTAGTGGGATTCTGCCTGAGAAGGGCAACAAAGGTGTGACACGATTATGACTATCAATAGATGGCTTAGGCAGTGGTGCTGTAAGGAGGGCTTTGGGATGTATGGCCACTGGGAGGCATTCATGGACAGAGGACAGTTCTCTCGGGATGGTCTTCATCTGAGTAGGGAAGGAAATAGACTTCTAGGATGGAGGCTGGCACAACTGATTAAGAGAATTTGGGGGAGATGGTTGGGAGATGTCCAGGTAATCTCCACGCCTGATTTTAGCATTGAGAGGGAAGAAAACAAAGTAAGAAAGGATACAGCCATGGGTAGGAGAATGGACATAAGGAGGAAGGTCAGTGTGGATACCAGTCTAATAGGTCATACTGGCTGTAGAATGACCGTGCCTAATCAGTTACAGAATGTGAGCGAGGCCAAACAGCAAAAATTAAGATGTTTGTACACTAATGCGAGGCGCCTAGGTAACAAAATGGAGAAACTAGAGCTACTGGTGCAGGAAATGAAACCAGATATTATAGCGATAACAGAAACATGGTGGAATAGTAGTCATAACTGGACTACAGGTATTGAAGGGTATGTGCTGTTTAGGAAAGACAGAAATAAAGGTAAAGGTGGTGGAGTATCATTGTATATCAATGATGAGGTAGAATGTAAAGAAATAAGAAGTGATGGAATGGATAAGACAGAGTCCGTTTGGGCAAAAATCACATTGGGGAAGAAAACTACTAGAGCCTCCCCTGTGATAGTGCTTGGGGTGTGCTATAGACCGCCGGGATCTAATTTGGATATGTATAGAGTACTCTTTAATGTTTTTAATGAAGTAAATACTAATGGAAACTGCGTGATCATGGGAGACTTTAACTTCTCAGATATAGACTGGAGGACGAGTGCTAGTAATAATAGGGCTCAGATTTTCCTAGATACGATAGCTGATGGATTCCTTCATCAAGTAGTTGCTGAACCAACTAGAGGGGATGCCATTTTAGATTTGGTTTTGGTGGGTAGTGAGGACCTCCTAGAAGAAATGGTTGGAGGGGACAATGTTGGTTCAAGTGATCATGAGCTAATTCAGTTCAAACTGAATGAAAGGACAAACAAAAATAAATGATTAGGGTTTTTGATTTCAAAAGGGCTGACTTTCAAAAATTAAGGAAATTAGTTAGGGAAGTGGAGTGGATGGAAGAACTTATGGATCTAAAGGCAGAGGAGGCCTGGGATTACTTTAAGTCAAAGCTGCAAAAGCTATCGGAAGCCTGCATCCCAAGAAAGGGGAAAACATTCATAGGCAGGAGTTGTAGACCAAGTTGGATGAGCAAGCATCTTGGAGTGGTGATTAAGAAAAAGCAGAAAGCATACAGGGAGTGGAAGATGGGAGGGATCAGCAAGGAAAGCTACCCTATTGAGGTCAGAACATGTAGGGATAAAGTGAGACAGGCTAAAAGTCAAGTAGAATTGGACCTTGCAAAGGGAATTAAAACTAATAGTAAAAGGTTCTATAGCCATATAAATAAGAAGAAAACAAAGAAAGAAGAAGTGGGGCCGCTAAACACTGAGGATGGAGTGGAGGTTAAAGATAATCTAGGCATGGCCAATAGCTAAACAAATACTTTGCCTCACTCTTTAATAAGGCTAAAGAGGATCTTAGGGATAATGGTAGCATGACAAATGTGAATGAGGATGGAGGTAGATATTACTATATCTGAGGTAGAAGCGAAACACAAACAGCTTAACGGGACTAAATCGGGGGGGCCCAGATAATCTTCATCCAAGAATATTAAAGGAATTGGCACCCAAAATTGCAAGCCCATTAGCAAGAATTTTTAATGAATCTGTAAACTCAGGGGTTGTACCCTATGATTGGAGAATTGCTAATATAGTTCCTATTTTTAAGAAAAGTAAAAAATATGATGCAGGTAATGATAGGCCTGTTAGTTTGACATCTGTAGTATGCAAGGTCTTGCAAAAAATTCTGAAGGAAAAAGTAGTTAAGGACATTGAGGTCAATGGTAATTGGGACAAAATACAACATGGTTTTACAGAAAGTGCCAAACCAACCTGAGCTCCTCCTCTGAGAAAGTAACAGATTTTTTAGAAAAAGGAAATCTAATTTACCTAGATTTCAGTAAGGCGTTTGATACTATGCCACATGCGGAATTATTAGTTAAATTGAAAAAGATGGGGATCAATATGAAAATTGAAAGGTGGATAAGGAATTGGCTAAAGGGGAGACTACCACGGGTAATACTGAAAGGTGAACTGTCAGGCTGGAGGGAGGTCACCAGTGGAGTTCCTCACGGATTGGTTTGGGAACAATCTTATTTAATCCTTTTATTACTGATCTTGGCACAAAAAGTGGGAGTGTGCTAATAAAGTTTGCAGATGATACAAGCTGGGAGGTATTGCAATTTAGAGAGAGACCAGGATATCATACAGGAAGATCTGGATGACCTTGTAAACTGGAGTAATAGTAATAGGATGAAATTTAATCGTGAGAAGTGTAAGGTCATGCATTTAGGGATTAATATCAAGAATTTTAGTTACGAGCTGGGGACACATCAATTAGAAGTAATGAAGGAGGAGAAGGACTTTGGAGTATTGGTTGACCACAGGATGACTATGATCCACCATTGTGATATGGCCATGAGAAAAGCTAATGCGGTCTTAGGATGCATTAGGCGAGGTATTTCCAGTAGAGATAAGGAGGTGTTGTTACCGTTATACAAGGCACTGGTGAGACCTCACCTGGAATACTGTGTGCAGTTCTGGTCTCCCATGTTTAAGAAGGATGATTCAAACTGGAACAGGTACAGAGAAGGGCTACTAGGATGATCCGAGGAATGGAAAACCTATCTTATGAAAGGAGACTCAAGGACCTTGGCTTGTTTAGCCTAACCAAAAGAAGGTTGAGGGGAGATATGATTGCTCTCTATAAATATATCAGAGGGATGAATACCAGAGAGGGAGAGGAATTATTTAAGCTCAGCACCAATGTGGACGCAAGAACAAATGGATATAAACTGGCCATCGGGAAGTTTAGACTTGAAATAGGATGAAGGTTTCTAACCCTCAGAGGAGTGAAGTTTTGGAATAGTTTTCCAAGGGAAGCAGTGGCGGCTAAAAACTTATCTGGCTTTAAGCTTAAACTCGATAAGTTTATGGAGGAGATGGTATGATGGGATAATATAATTTTGGCAATTAATTGATCTTTAACTATTCATGGTAAATAGACCCAATGGACTCTGATGGGACGGGATCTGAGTTACTACAGAGAATTTTATCCTGTGTATCTAGCTGGTGAATCTTGCCCATATGCTCAGGGTTCAGCTGATGGCCATATTTGGGGTCGGGAAGGAATTTTTCTCCAGGGCAGATTGGAAGAGGCCCTGGAGGTTTTTCGCCTTCCTCTGTAGCATGGGGCATGGGTCACTTGCTGGAGGATTCTCTGCACCTTGAAGTCTTTAAACCGTGATTTGAGGACTTTGATAGCTCAGACATAGGTGAGAAGTTTATCGCAGGAGTGGGTGGGTGAGATTCTCTGGCCTGCATTGCAGAGGAGGTCAGACTATATTATCATAATGATCCCTTCTGACCTTAATATCTGTGAATCTATGAATGGGGATAAAATATGACAACACCAACATGTGAAAATGACCACTTTTGAATAATTGCATTTGCTTCTGTTACTTTAATGACTCAATGTATTATTTCAAGACACAGAATTGGATTTCTCTGTGACCTCAAAGTATTGCAACAACAATCTAAAGCATAAAACAAAATCTACTAATTTGTATAAGTATCACTGAAATGTAATAGCACTTCTAACATTTTTAGTCAACATCATTATCGTCATTTTTGTTCATCATTATGATCTCCATTGAGAGTGCGAGGGTTACCACAGTCTTCATTGCCTTGGCATGTATACAGTTCTGTGCAGGGAAGATTGCTCTGACTACAGATCCAGTTGATTCTGCACTGACCCTTACTGATACAGGCACAGATAAGAACTTGTAGAAGTTCAGGTGCCATTGGGCCCGTAAAGGATACAGGAAGTAGTTCATCATCCACATGTTTCTATCCATGTGGCAATGATGGTCCAATATCTGGTTTACCCATGTGCGAAGACATCCAAATCTTTGTTTCTCAAGATGCTCTTTTGACATGCTGTTCAAAACTGTCATCACATGGTGGGAGTTTGGCCAGTGACTTTTCCTTGTTGATGGCTAGATTGAGGCACAAGCAATTCAAGGCTCTGTGAGTTTCCTTTTCTTTCTCGCTTTGGTCACACAGCACTGCTACCAGCTACTATCTGCTACTATCCTTGTAGCAGAAATTGTGCTTGTCCGTCACTCTTCCCACCAATTTGGCAAGATTTCTGAAGCAGTAAACTCCTGTTGATTTGACAACTTTAAACACAAATTTTTCCCAATATCAAATAGGGAGGACACAGAGTCACATCCTGTTATTGCACAAATGGCAGGAAATATGCTGCAGAAGTCAGGAGTGTGTGTGTCACAATTTGGATGCACAGGTCTGAAGCAACACTTGTCAGTTGTGCTGGTAAGGGGTCAATGCTTCAGTCTACATCGTATCTATGTGCTGCATTTTTGGAAAGTAGTGAACAGCAAGGACCAAAACATCTGTATCAGGTGACCTAGTTACTATGGTTTCTTTGATACCAAGAGACCCAAAAGTCATATTGGCACATACAGGATGCAGAAGCATTCATGTGTTTGCTTCCTATTGAGTACTGTACAAGTCTTGGACTTCTTCAACACCTCTGCTGGTGATGAACTTTGCTACTTCACCATTGGAAAATCCTCCAGCAAGGAGGAGTGTTTTTGCTGAATGTGCTCCTACACTCTCAGGTGCATTTTGAACCACATGTACATACAGGAATTTTACAAGTAACTGCTTGTTGGATGTCACATTCAGAAACTTTTTCCATGGAGGTGCAGGGCATCCACCAATTGCCTGGTATTTCTTACATGCAACCGTAGATTCTTTCTAGTGCTGTCTTTCTGCAGTTTTCACAGAGTTACTGTTGTTATGTCTTCCAAAGACTTTGCTTACAGAATTAGCTTTATCAAATCCTTTTAGGATGTATCTCAAATACTCACACCTAATTTATCAAATGTGAAATTTGTCTCCAGTCATCATTTGTATGATAGCCAGGGTATCTCTGGTGTACACTGTGGTGTCTTTGTTGCATGCCCTTGGTTCATCGATTCAAATTAAAACCTTCTACCAGGCAGTCTAGATGCTACATTGTATGTACAGAAGCTTACAAATGGAGAAGCGTTACAACATGAATTCACGTACATTTATCTACCCACTATGCCGTACAAATTGTGGCCATGCAATCAATTGCTACTGGTGCACAACTATCAGTAGGAGACTGTTCTGGTCAACAAATTTCAATTGAAAATATAGAAAACTGTTATAATCACTTGTGAGATCCTTTGACAATTATGAATATGTGATGTGAAAACATTTCATTTTAGTATTTTTCAAAATGTTGATATTCACCGTTTTTGCCACATGCTAAACAGCTTCAACATTTCTAAAAAAGAATTACTTGCCCATGCAAAACCAATAACAATCTTTTCATACATTGTCAGATAGGTAGGTATGACCAATAAACATGACATTAAGGTGCTGAAATTAACTTAAACAGTAAAAACTGTCATCATAGTCCTGTTCAGTTATTCTGGGACTGTGCTAAAAATGACACTTTCTCATTTTGGGTACCTTTATTCCACCTCACCTATGGATTTATGACACCACTCAACAGCTCCACATCATGCCTCGTCTAAATGTACAGAAAATAAGCTTTCAAATGATATATGATGTGGTGTGTTTAGAGTGAGTACATTAAACACCAAACCATATGGCCCTTTCTGAGAATTGCTGCATGCCTATAATAATATGTAGACCCATGCCACTATATGGTTCTCTGTAATGAGATAAAATCCATTTTTCACTTTGCACCTATTCTATTTAATTTTATAGTAGTTTATTTTTTCTAGGAAAGATGCTCTAGGCAAAGACTGTATGGTCAGAAAAGGCAACTGTTTACAACTTTTAAAATTTGTCTATCTTTGTAGTAATATGGGAAATCACTAGGTTGCACTACTAAAGATAACCTTCCAAGTTCTGTTTAACTGAATGTATAGACAATTATATCTTGGAGGTGATACCATGTTGTTAGTTGAAGTGCAGTGCTTTTAGGAGACTGAGCATTTCTCTCCCAGAATCTCTGTAATTTGAATAATTTCTTAGAGCTGCTGCCTGCAGGATATCCATGCAAACAAACAATCTGTGGCACCAAAACATTATAATCCTGCTCATCTGCTTCTTGTCCCTAAACTGCTATCCTCTTTGAGGAAGACAAGACTTCAGTGGCTACGTCAGGGAACAGAAATTTGACTTGTGACCAGTCACATATAAGCACTACAATGGGAAATTGAACATTGTGTTTTGAAGACTCCTATTGAATTATTTCTGATTAAATTGTAGTGTAAAATAATGTGCAAGCAAGAAGACTGAGTTCAAATAATACATAAATGTGAGAAAATAGCTACTTTAGACATTCTGATGGGGGCACTTTCAATGGGCTTGTTTTTTCGACAACTACAGTTCTCCTATATAGCTTATATTTCAGTGAAATCTGAAATATAATGATGAGCATTAGTTGTGGTTTGGTATTTTTAAGCACTAATAGCATGCCTGGTGCTTCACGGGGGCAGAAAGCCTTCTGCCCTGAAGAGACTGCAAACTCAGGGCTTGTCTATACTGCACGCTAAATTGGCATCGTTGTGATCAATGCAGTGGTGTCGACTTAGTGGGTCTGGAGTAGATGCAATGAGTCGATGGCAGAGCACTCTCCCATTGACTTCAGTACGCCACCTCCCCAAGAGGCAGAAGGTAGATTGGTGGGACAGCGTCTCCCATGGTGTAGACACTGCGTTAGTTCGATGCAAGCTACATCGCTCAGAGGGGTGATTTTTCACACCCTTGAGTGATGTAACTTACATAGACTTAAGTGGCAGTGTAGACCAGACCTAAGGACCCAGTTCAGGAAGGTACCTAAGCAGGTATGTAACTCTGAGCACATGAGTAGTCCATTGAGGACAATGGAACTACTCACTCACTAAAAGTTCAGCACATCCTCAAATTCTTTCCTGAATCAGGGCCCACACACCCAATAAATCTACTGTGATTTTATAACATAAAAGCATCACAAAAACACTTTCCTATTCACCACATCTGCAGCTTCCAATGAAAAAAGGCCGTGATGTGAAAGTCACATGCTGCAGAGCTGTCTATAATAGCTACCGAGTGGGGGAGGGGGAGAGAACAGTCACATTCTTATTTCAAGAAAAGAAATTAATCAGTAGCTGTATGAAAAGAATCAAAGAGTCTGCGCAGCATCTGTTGTATGAAAAACTGTTCAGGAAACATACTGCAGCAAGGTCTTCTTCATAATCAACGTTTTTTGGCACGTAGCCTTCAGAGGCATATTCAGACAGTCACCTGAAATTATTTATATGGTATAAATGTCAATAGTTAGCAGTGGTGAGTCTTGGATATTGAGCTATACATTAGCTGTAGGCATAAACAAAAATGTACAGTTAAGATACGTTTTTTGGGATAAAATAATTGTCTCCTGAGTGGTTCTGAAGTGAAATCAAAGAAGCAGAGTGGTTCTCGTGTCTGGATTCTTATGAGGAATATGAAACTTGGATATGAAGTCGATATCCAGCCAAAGCATGCACTGAGAACATGCTTTCTGGTTTCAGTGTGTAAAGGTTTCAGAGATATTTCAGAGAGATTTTAAATAGGTCATACTGTAGGAACCAGTAATATCTCTGAACTGGAGTGACTGTTTCAAGTGCACCAATTGTGTAGACAGTTTTATATACCAAAAATACCTGTGTTAAAAGAAAGCTATTTTGGTTGCATCAATCATTATTTAAATTTCAAACGATGGAGGTGTGAGAGATGTTCAGAAAAAGGCACAAGAAATTTTTTATAGAAAGTGTTAGGCAACCAAAATATGAGTCACTGCCCTCTCCCTCTACAATAAATCTAAAATACAGCTTTAAAACTATAAACCCAAATCCTGCCAGTCTTTCTGTAGTGACAGAGGGCTTAACATTCTGTAGAATGGATGCCAAGTGGAGAAACCGCACGGGGGGCTCTGCTACTGAGCACCATAGCAATTCTTTCCCAACTGAAGTTGGGGGGAACATGGCCAATGACTCTGGGAGCTACACAGATTTACTTGCAACAAATCCTATGTAGGAATTATAGTAGTAACCACTGGCTGATTGGGTAGGACCCCATTGATGAAATCATGGCTCTGCTGAAGTTAATGGCAAAATGCTCATTGACTTCAGTGGGGCCAGGATGTTACCCTGTGTTGTGTTAGGGGAAAGTATGTCTTGCCCCATCCCAGCCTCCCCTTTCAGGTCACCTGCATAGAGCCCTTTCAGTGGGGCTTTGTGGCGTGGACTGTCATTTTGCTCTTGGTTTTTATAGCTTAATATACAACAAAGGTGCAAGTTTATGAAAGGTCTGAAGGTTTAGGAGGGGGAGGGTGTTAAGTTTAAAAAATAAACTCATCCCTTTAGAAACTTTTTTAAAGATCCTTGCATAATGAGGAAAAGCATGATAACTATGTAATGTGAATAAAGAGAGAGAAAAAGAAATTTCCCCGCACCAATCAGATTTTTGTAATGGATGTAGCTATCACTTAAGCCAGTGTGGAAGCAAATTTGTAAAGAACTCCTCTGCTTTCTGTAGTTAAAAATGAGTCTCTCTCCCCTAAACGTTTCTGACCTCCAGTCGCCATAGGTATCTTCCTCGATAGTTTCCCTTGATAACTCATGCAGTCTCCCTTAATTCTAGCTACTCACACAGTTGAGTCAGAGCCGGATAGTCTGAACTGATGACCATAGTATAAACACTGAATAGCCACCCCCCACTTACACTTACTGAAATCTGCAAAAAGAAAAGGAGTACTTGTGGCACCTTCGAGACTAACAAATTTATTTGAGCATAAGCTTTCGTGAGCTACAGCTCACTTCATTGGATGCATGCAGTGGAAAATACAGTGGGGAGATATATGTACACAGAGAACATGAAGCAATGTGTGTTACCATACACACTGTAACAAGAGTGATCAGGTAAGGTGAGCTATTACCAGCAGGAGAGTGGAGGAGAAAAACCTTTTGTAGTGATAATCAAGGTTGGCCATTTCCAGCAGTTAACAAGAACGTGTGAGGAACAGTGGAAGGAGAATTATACATTGGGAAATCTGAAATTGTAATGGCTAAAAACAAGTCCTGTCGCACAACAGATATAATATAATCCCTCTGGTATTGAACTCAGGGTTTGAAATTATGCTGAAGACACTCTCCTTCAAAAAGTGGTCTATGTGAAAAGAGAGGTTGAATACCTTGCCTCACGGAGTCCAGTTCCAGACAAATTCCTGGCAAGGCATGAAAGAGCGATAACTAGAGCAAGGCATATAATTTAGAATGAATAATTTATCTGATGAATTTTGCTTCTTTTGCTTTGGACATTGCCCACAAAGCATTTATTAGTAACTGGGTAGTTTTTGTACATCGCTCTTGCTCCATAGATTGTACACAAGTAGCTCGTTTTGAGCATTTGCTATTCAAAATCATAGTTGTTTGTTAGGACACAAGTCATGTTATGTTTATGATTACAAGATCAACATTGCTTCTCTTGAAAATTCTGTAATATTCATTCTAAAACTCACTGCTGATTTGCAGATATGTTTCCAGAAAGAAACGCACAAAGGGCATGAAAAAGACATAATGAATTTGTGTAAAACATCAAATAAATATTCAGAAAACATATTTTTCAGTTTTTATCTCTTTCTACAGAGGTTAACTGTTCCCTAAGGAATTCATATTCAAAGAATTGGAGGTGTGGGCAGGTCATTAGAAATACTGCAAAGCCATGATGGTCAACTTCAGTACACTCAAAGAGCCGAGAGGACCATATGTATACAATATGAAAGACCTTTATACAGTAACCTGTGTGGAATTCTATTTCCCTGCCTCACGGATGTGAGGTCTGAGATCCAGAATCTGAACCTGGGTTTCCAGGGGATTGAATTGTCTCACACCTGATGACCACTAAAGCTGTCAATTGTTTGTAAAAGCTGACTAGCTCTTACATCCTATATCTGATCTAGTTCATATTGAAAAGAGACTATTTCCAGAGCACCTAATCTACTGCAACTGGTGTAGTTCAGTAATGGATGGAGATGGTTAGCATGTTCAGTTTTGTGGAGTATAATTCTTTTGGCCATTAATAAAACTCTGACTATTCCCCCTGCCCCACTTTCCAATTTTGGTGAATTTATAGTACGGTTAGATTACCTAAAATAAGTGGGTTACAGGTTATATCCATGTTTGGTATAATATTTATTCATTCAATTACATTTTCTCAAAAGGGTTTTATCATTGTACAATCCAGTAGCATATGCATCAATGCGGCTAGTCCTTAGTCTAAGCTTTAATAGACTTTAGGATCTTTGATTCCTGCAGCTGTCGCTCAGTTGGGATGCCAATAAAGTCTGAAGGCTGTTTTTTCTTAGAAGTAACTGTAATTTATAATCAATAGAGGATTCCCTTGTATGTGTTGCCGCAATTACTTAACAGTCACTAATGTGACTCTCAGCCCTCTCCCCGCCCAGTGACTATGATAGGTGGCACTGCCTCAGTGCATGCAAATCTAACAATACAAACCACTGATTGTGGGTACGGGGAAGAACAGCTGCGAGCAGGGGACGTGCGGCTGAATTCAGAATTCAGTGTGAGCATGTGCAATGATGGAGTCGTGTCCACCTAGCAAAGCCTGCATTTGCCTGAAAGTGTCTGGATTTAAGAGAGAAAAATGGTTTTCCTGATTTTACTAGCGAGAGACTCAATTAGTTGGTGGGTTGAGGGCACTGAAAGGCTGCAGCTATGAGCATTGCCTGTCATGCTGACCAATCTTCTGTCCTTGTTTCCTTGTACTACCCCATCAGTCTGCTCACAGCCAGCAGCTGTCTCTTGTCTTCTACTTGGATTGTAAACTCTTTGGGGCAGGAACCATCTTTGTGTTCTGTGTTTGTACAGCGCCTGGCACCACAGGTTCCCGGTCCATGACTGGGGCTCCTAGGTGCTGCTGTAATCCAGATTTTGCCTGTGGGCTGCTACATACTACTCCTGTTTGTTCGTGTAGCTAAAATTTTGTCCCATGAATCTGACTAAGGGGTTGGTCACATGTGAACATCCCAGTACAACACCCCCTCCAAACAAGGCAAATGTTAAGGCATCAGTCAGATGCTGCAACAAGAGCCACAATCTTCTTTTGTGACTAATGTGGAAGGTAACCTAGTCAGCACAAATTCTTGAACTTTGTATTTATTATTTGTCAGAGTATGGGTTACGAGCACTCGGACCCAATCCAACAGACTACATCAGCATGTGCTTAACTATAAGCATATGAATAGTCTGTGACCCATTGTGCCCGGTGCAGCCCCCACTAGTAATGCCAAGGTCAGAGCAGGCTGCAAAAGGGAGAGCAGATACTCCCAAGACTGGGGGTTAACACTGAAGTTAAACCTCTCAACCAGTCACAAACTGTGCTCCTGATCCCCACACTGGTTATCAAGAAGCAAAAAAAGAAATCACACAGCCCCCTTTATTGCATTCCAGTCTCTGGCTCCCAATCAGCACATAGGTCCAGTACAGTGAGAAGTTATTTTAAACTCTGCTCACATATACAAAATGTTCTTCTGACTCCAAAGGGTCAGCCACATTACCAGGTCAGTATAGGTTTGGATCTTACCCAAAATACCACGCTGCCAGCCAATCCTTTAGTGTCTAAAACTAAAGGATTATTATAAAGAAGAAAAAAAGAGGAGGAAGAAGAAGAAGAAAGATTTTAAATAGGAAAGCAGTCACATACATACAAAGACTTCAAAGTCCATATATCTGGTTCCTAGCAGTATTGCTGAGTTTGCTGGCTTGAAAGTCCTTCCGGAATACATCCACCACTTGGATGGGTCATTCAGCTCTTTGTTCAGAGCTTCAGTTTATAGCAAAGTTCCTCCAGAGGTAAGAAGGAGGATTGAAGACAAAATGGAGAAGATGCAACTGCCTTTTATAGCCTCTTGCCATGCAGCCTGTGCTTCCTTTGTTTCAAACAAAAAGCTGCTGAGCACATGGCTTGGAGGCCTTAGAGTTTTGTCCATAGGCATGACCTTGCATGCTTTGCTGAGTCATAAGGTGTATCTGCCTTCACTCAATGGGTCAGTTGTATAGCTGATGGTCCTTAATGGGCCATCAAGCAGGCTAGGTAGAACTGATGCTCAAACTGTTTGGGGGTGACACCCAGAAGCATAGCACAGGTTTGAAATACAGACGTACATATCTATAACTCCTAATACAAAGGTGATACAAACTCATAAATGACATTATCGTATCTGGCAAGTTATAACATTTTTGCAGATACCTTACATAGCATATCTGGCATAACTCATTACAATTTTATAATGTTAATATTCATAATATCCTCAAGTGTCCCCCAGATTCCATACAGTGTCACATAGTCCAGTGGGATTACTAAAATGCTTGAAGTTCAGTGCTTTGCTGAGTCAGGATCAGAATGTTCAGCATTCTGTAGGATCAAGCATAATTGAATATTATTGCGGATTTGCAAGAACAAATGTGAGCTGTGCACTATATGACCCTCAAAGCTGCATTACAAACTCTACCCAGTTCCCCTCTCTTGGCATAGCAGTTTTTAGACCGGGGTCAGCAACCTTCGGCACACAACCCATCAGGGTAATCTGCTGGCAGGCCGCAAAACATTTTGTTTACGTTGACTGTCCATAGGCACGGCCGCCTGCAGCTCCCAGTGACTACAGTTCACCATTCCCAGCCAATGGGAGGTGCAGGAAGTGGCATGGGCCTCAAGGACATGCTGGCCACAGCTTCCCACAGCTCCCATTGGCCAGGAACGGTGAACCGCAGCCACGGGGAGCTGAAGGGGGCCATGCCTGTGGACAGTCAACGTAAACAAAATGTCTCACAGCCCGCCAGCGGATTACCCTGATGGGCTGCGTGCTGAAAGTTCCCAACCCCTGTTTTAGGCCAATCTGACTATACATATGGATTGTAGAAAAAATTGAAAAAATCAGTTTGATACAGAAACTGCTACTCAGCTTTTACTATGTTACAGTTACAGCACTGCCACTAATTGTCACATAGTATACAAACCAATAACCTCCCTACTGTAAAAGGAATTTCGGGGGTGGTCTGAGAAATATGTTTTCTCCTGTTGTCTATAATGGCTCCTTTTCTACTCCTCAACACAGAGCACAATGTTATGGCATATCTAATTAAAACACAGGTTTTTATTTTGTTTTGCATAACTGGATGGCATGAATTTTAGATTCTTTGATTGGGTGTTGCCTGTCTCAACACACAGTTAGAATGTGTTCAAAAATTGGATCTTATTCCAGTGCATAGAATGCCATGCAGTTAAAACAGGATTCAAAAGACAAAGTCAAAGGAGGCCTAGCTTTCTTTTATTGTATTTCACTTATATGCTAAATGTGTGTGGATAGGGGAGGGGAGGTATCTGTGTTAAGGGGTAAGATTTATTCACCTGGTTGTGACTTTTTGAATTACAGATTGAGTTGGTTTGGGCTTTGGGTTTGTTTGTTTTTTTGAGATATGACCTCACAAAACATCTTTCACTTCCCTATTTACAAGGTGGTATTCAAAAAAGGGAACTAACCTGCCTCAGAGCTCACTGATACTAATCCAAAGCCTCAGCTAGTGTAAATTGGCTCATTCGATTAGCTTCAGTGCAGTTACACTGATTTACACCAACTGAGGCTCTGGCCATCAGTTGTGTCCTTAAACAGTTTTGTTCCAAAATACTTGGAACACATTCATCATATGGATTAGGTCCCGTGTGCATCCTGATTTCCCGATCTGCTTAATACTGGAAAAAGAGAGGGGAAATCCAAAGGTAACTATCAGTCTTTTATTCTGATTTCATGAGTAGCAACCTTTACAAGGAGAACACTCTTTATATAGAAGAATTGCAGAAAAAACTCTTCGGTGCACTTCCTACTTACCTTTGGATTTCATGACATTTTTATTCACTGTCAAGCAGTGTAATTGTGCCTCTAAGGTGCAAAAAGGAAAGCTTAATTAAAATGGGTGTCCTATAAAGTGAACTTTCTAATTAATAGGGATTTTAAATTTACACCAGAATGAACTGATCGGAGACTTTAAACAGTATTACCTAATCTTAGACTATGATTTTTCTGTCTGTTTTTTTCTGAAACAGAACGGTCTCAGAGAGCATGAGAAAGTTGGCAGTGGATTACAGAAATCCTCCAATTCTGTCTCACACATAGTTAGTTCTTGAACCAGAATAACATTTTCTGTTGAAATTAGTAAAGCAACAACATTTTTACATGAGTTTCATGATTCTGTATTTTGTGAGAGCTCCCTAAGCTGGTTGCATTTCATGATTGTAAAAACATCCCCTTCCAAACTTTTTAAAATGTTATGGTGTCTCTTTATATTTGTCATAGACTGCAAGCAGATCCTGTTTAAGAGAAGTCAGGGATATCCCTAAACAGTAATTTATGCCTTATTGCATCTGTCATGTGTAGAACAGTCTCTCCCTCAACTGCTAGAAGTAATGGAAACATAGTTGTCAGGATTTAAAATGAACTAAGTGCAGTTCTCAACTTGACAGGCTGAAATGATGTTTCCTATATGAACTATCATCCATTCATAGCATATCGTAACTCTTAAGAGTTTCAACCAAAATGTGAACATGAATGAAATGGAAGCACACTGATAATTTGAACTGGCTTAATTTAAAAAAAATAGTGAACCTGATTTGGGAATATTTTCATGAATAAGATCACTCAATTCGATTTACTAATGGTATTATGTTATTTGTAACTCACAAGTGATCACACAACTGGCCATTATTCATAAAAAATATATGAGATGACTGAAAGTTTCAAGGATTCTAGTACAAATAATTTATTTTTTCTAATATTCATACTAATATTCACTCTTCTATCCTCCTGTTTAAAATGTTGCAGCCATCTATTTAGCAGAAACAATATCAGAGCACCTAGGTGGCCAACCATATAACATGAAAAATGAATAGCAATAAATAAGTTATAGCTCTTCCTTTGTGCAAGGGGAGGTAGAAGCCAAAGTTGCAGGTTAGTTTTAGTTTGTCCATGATTCAGATTTTATATAAAGGAGAATGATCTTGAAATGTATTAATAGTATTATATAAACTTTGTATTTTTAAAAGCAGATTGAGTTTTCATGTTGACCCTCCATTCAAAACAATTAACATGGGAAAGCTTGGTAGCTGTGATACACAGCCCTTGGTGGATCAGTGCTCATTTATCTATAGCTCCCATCATCATAGAATCTGTACACTTTCCAGGTAAATTAGGTCTTCATGGTGAGATCCTTAGTTAGTTTCAAGGAATTTTCTCCTCTCCTTGAATAAGAAGGCTCTGTTTCTGGGATAATACTTTTAATGGCCATTGTTGCCTGTTATGATCAAAATACTTTGTCAAAGAAGAGGGTCTTTTTGGGTCATCCTGGTATTTGTTAGTCTTTGAAATAGTTTGATTTTCCTTGTAAATCCGTTCCACAGCACAATCCCCTTGACTGAGAATGCTTTCGCTCTGGCTCCCACCCACTTCATCCTGGGCTTTGTAAAATTAATTGTCCCAGACAAAGACATCTGTATTAGTAGATCAAGGATGGAAAATGTGATCAGTGCTGTAGCTGGATCTTGACCTGTTGTTAGTGGCTTTGAAGATCAGGACCAAGGCTTTATACTGGCTTTGGAATTGAACTGGGAACCAGTGGAGAGACGAGAACACAGGAATGATGTGTTCACAGTGGCTCAACCCTTTCAGAAAGCAGGCAGCTGCATTCTGAACAAGCTGTAGTCTGTGCATTGCTTCCATATTCAGCCACAGATATTGAACAACAGTAAGCTAGCCTGGAGGTGACAGAGGCATGTATCATTGTGACCAGATTCTCATCCAGAATGAAGGGACAGTTTCCTAGCAAGCTGGGGGGCGGGGGGCAGGGATGGATGGAGAAGGATTTTTTTTTCATTAATGCTACAAGCCTTAGTGATGAATTGAATGGAACTTCTGATGCTTCATACCTTCATTTGTTTGGGGATTTCACACAGCTGGGAAATAACCTCCAACCTTTAAGAAGTGGCAGGGAAGGAAGGGTGTCTGGAACCTACCCCACTTAGGGTCCTTGGTCAAGTGAACTCAGACTAAGAAGTCCTTTCCGGTGTGAATTTGTAAAGCAAAGATGCAACAGATAAAAGTGAAATGCCTAGTAATGATAGACGAGAACAGAACCCAGGGGGTTTCAGCTGAGATGAAGTGAGTCATGTTAACGGGATTCAGATATGATGCACCCTGCACTGTGTTCACATGGCTGTTCTGATTATTCCATTGGGGTGAAATTCATTGCGCCTGTATAAAACCAGGGGCTTTGTGGGTGAAGTTCTGGAGGAGGTGAATTGGGGAAGTGAAATCCAGCCCCAGCAATCCAGCACACCTTATGTCTGTGGGCTGGGGTAGTGACCAAATACACTCTGTGCACTAACGTGGGGTGTTGTGGTCACTATCTCATGTCTTCCTCTGTTTCTCCCCCTGTGGCACCATCTGTACTGACTTGTGTGGGGGCCAGTATAGAGAACCCAACCGGCATGTAGTAGTCCAACAGGCCCTCCCACCTCCAGTTCACGCTCCTTTGCCAGTACCTCCAACTCCATCCTCAGTCCCAAGCAATCCCACCAGGGCGTGAAAGTGGTGAAGAGGTTCCTCCTTATCAGGGTGAGCATCACTCTTGTTCGATAGCATGAATGTGTGAAAATGTCAGGGGTCTGAATCGATGCTTTGCAATGGTCTCTGCACTTATTGAAAACACAAAATGACGTGCAAATGTGTAAATCTATAGTTTTCCATTTGGAAATCTATTTTGTGATTGACCATATTTAATTACTGGCTGCTGCAAATCCATTCTCTGGCGCCAGTAGTGGAATGAAATTGACTAGGATTATAGTGTCTAGAGTACTGGCCATATTGTTTCAGAAAATTTAATCCCAATCAATTTTGTACTCCTTCCAATGTCTTGAGAATGTTTTTCCTGCTGACTTTAATTGGGTGCAAAGCCACTTCTTGAAAGATACAGACAGCCTGAGAGAAGAGAAGTTCACCGGAATGTATAGTAGAAAGAGCACATCTCAAATAGATACAACCCCCTTAAAGACAAATTAAGCAAAGAATTTTTAAAGATCTGATAGTAATGTCAATTATAAACAAACATACACACCTTGCATTTCTGGTGGAAGTGTAAAGAATTTTTAATTTCTTAAGAGAGGTTATTTAGTAGGTCAAGGATTGTAACAGACTAAAGAGGCTAGAGTCAGCAGAAGACCCAAGCAGACTATTTCTTTAAACATTTTATTTCAAACAGCCTTTAAATCTTCACCTATCACATTATTCTGCACTGTGGGAGGAAATAAAACAGCCAGCTTTTACATTTAGATTAACCAGAAACAGCAAGCAAATAAAACTAATTGCTGGCCAGTTATAAGCATGTATTCATCACATATATAGACATCACACAGATGATGCTTGCTGAGAGATACTGAAACCTTGGAGAATCTGTGCTAAGGGGTGAAGCTCTGTGCTAAGAGCTAAGAAAATGTGCTGTAATTAGAGATTTAGGCCTGGTCTATACTAAAAAGTTAGGTCGAAGGAAGCCGCCTTAAATCGACCAGTTAATGTATGTGTCTACGCTACTGGGTCCTTTACGCTGACCTAAGTCACCTCTAATGTCAGCTTCTGTACTCCACCTCTGCAAGAGGCGTAGCGCTTAATTCGATTTTCTGCCCCCTGCAGTACCCCCACAGATCTGGGTCTCCCCCTCCCAGGGGAACCCCCACCCACTGTCTGCACCTTGCCTCAGTATATGGCTACTGCCCAGTCACCATCTAGACCCTGTTCACTGGGGCAGACTGCAATATATAAGCCAATCATCACAGGCAAGAGGGTTTTTCACCTGCAGCCTCTGCCTACCCGTGGGCTGCCCCCGTGCAACTCCAGTACCAATCTTAGGCTGTCTGCCAGGCCTGCAGCCTGGGGCTTTTCCAATCTGGAGCCTCCCAGCTCCTCTGACCTTCCCCAGCCCTGCTTCACCTTAGGTACCCAGCTACACTCCCCAGCAGCCAGGCCCTTCTCCCTCTAAAGGCAGAGAGAGAGTCTGTCTGCTCCTGGCCCACTGCCCTCTTATAAGGGCCAGCTGAACCCTGATAGGGGTGAGCCTGCTTCCCCCAATCAGCCTGGGAACTGCTTGCTCCCAGCCACAGCCCTCTCCTAGGCTGTTTTAGGCCCTTCAGGGTAGGAGCGGGTGACCACCCTGCTACAAGCACACAGCAGGCAGCTCTAACCACGGGGATGTTCTCTTCACTAAGATCCAACCTCATCAGTAAACTTCTCCAGCGCCCTTTCAAATGACCAAAGGCACATTCAACCACCATTCTGCACATGCTGAGCCTATAACTATTCCTTACTGCTGTCCAGATGGTTGGTGTATGGCTTCATGAGCCATGGGAGCAAGGGGTAGGCTGGGTACCCCAGGATAAACATAGGCATCTCAACATCACCAATATTCATTTTGTGGTCTGGAAAGCAAGTCCTGGATTGCACCTTTTTGAACAGACCCGCGTTTCTAAAGATATGCGCATCGTGAACCTTTCACGACCCTCCTACGTTGGTGTTGGTGAAACACCGTCTGTGATCCACCAGCGCATGCAACACCATTGAAAAGTATCCCTCTCGGTTTATGTACTCTTTGGCAAGGTGGTCTGGTGCCAAGATGGGAATATGCTTGCCATATATCGCCCCACCGCAATTAGGGAACCATCCACTATGTCCTGCACATTTCCCAGTCTCACTACCCTTCGTAGCAGAAGTCAATTAATGGCCCTGCACACTTGAAGCAGAGCAGCTCCTAGTTGATTTACCTATTCCAACCCACTGACCGGTAACTGTCTGGCATTGCAAGCTTCCAAATAGTGATTGCCACTTACTTCTCCACTGTAAGAGCAGCTCTCATTTTTGTGTTGCTGAACTGCAGGGCAGGGAGAGCTCTGCACAAAGTTCCTGGAAGGTGGCATTCCACATTTGAAAGTTCTACAGCCACTGCTCATCATCCGGTACCTGCAAAACTATGCAGTCCCACCAGTCAGTGCTTGTTTCATGGGACTAGATACGGCACTCAACAGAGTGCAGCTGCTCTGTGACTGCCAGCAGTAACTGTGAATAGTTTTCTTCAATGGCTTACAGCAGGGCTGCTTGCAGGACATTGCTATGTTCCATGCAGCAGACCCTACTTTGGCTCTGGAAATACTGCAGGAGAAAGCGTGAGGTGTTTGAGATGCTTACAGCAAGAGTGCACAACTGAGCAGGCTCCATGCTTCTGGGGTTATGACCTATGCACAGCAGTTTTAAGATGCAGAAACCACTGCGTTGTTTGCCATTGAGCACAGCGCATCATGGGATGCTGATGCAATTTTCCCATTCTTCCCCTGCGACAATGTTTTGGTCCCTTGAGGCATTGCACAAACTTCCCAAAACACACTGCAGCAAGTTGCACTTTGGGATAGCTACCCATGATGCACTGCTAGTGAGGATGCACTCCATCAAGATAATGAGCATGGAGTGGCCACGTACAATCAACTTAATTAATTCGGAGGCTCACGGTCAAATTAAATAAATCGACTTAATTTTGTAGTGTAGACAAGCCCTTAGATTTGCTAATCAGAAATAGGGATTATTCTAGGAACAAAGACCTTAAATGAATAACTTGCTACATGCTGCTGTAACTAGTATGCTGGGCATGAAGTCTGAAACAGGTTACTCAACCTGCCTCCAGCATTTCTTCTAGTAGTTGAGTGGTTTTTGGTATCCTATGATATATTAGATTCAAGCCCTAATATTTTTCAATGTACAGACTAGGTGGAGATGCATAAAAAAGGAACGTATGGTCTGTAGCAAGATGGGAGGAGTTGGGGGAGGGAATACAGTAACAATAGTTTGCCAGGGTGGCCTACAAGGTAAAATGATGTAATAAACCCATCACAATTTAAAGCTGGCCTAGGCAGCAATAGCTTGTGATGTAGTAGAAATGTCCATACTAGTAAGAAGCTCTCCTGATAGCTGCCTGTGATCTTGCTTCTTCCTGGTGTCTATTACAAGTGGTTTAATTATTTATTGGAAATAATATTTGCTGTAAATATAGCCTGGTTTTTACTTCACAAATCATTCACAAACTGGTCCTGAGTTATTCTAGTTCATTTGTTATTTGGAAGTATCTGCCAAATAGATTATGCAAATAAATTTCATTATGTTTTGTTCATAAACTGCTCAAAGCGATTATTCACTAATCGTGTGTAGTCCTGAGTATTTGGTCACCTAAATTACAGGGTATTTTTTTGTGCTTCCTGGCAGGATGGCTCGAATAATACACACGATGAATAATTAATTCAAAATAACAAATAAAAGACTTATGGTGGGAATTTGCAGACTTGCTACAACTGATGAAACTTTTGGGATTCACAAGCATTTTCACAAATACCTGGCAGCTATCCAAATACCTGATCCCTACCAGTTAATTGGAAAATGATTTTGCAACTTTTATTCACTAAAATGTTCACAAATCATTTTTGAAACTGTATGACTCTTTATCCCCTTGTCTATCAGAGAAAATGTAGGCTTAATTGCACAGAATTCACAATTACCACATGGAGGTTTTTTCATATGCCTGCCATGTTTATTAGAGCGGGCTGCTGTCAAAGATGATAGGGATGTTTCTGCTTTACAACAATGCTGTTCCAACAGTGTGGAGTCAGTCTAAGGGATATTGCTTGGTGTGTTTGTCAGTGCCCTGTGTTTGTTTGTGTCAAGATTCAGATTGTATATGATATGATAATACCAACTGAAATTCTACTGTGTAGTTCAGATATGCCTGAGACAAACCCCAGGATCCAAACAACTTCTGGGACTGAATTCTATAACTTGGGTTGAACAGTATCTTTACTTTGCAGTTTATGTTTCTGTATACTTTACCAGCTTGTGCATCTTCTCCTGCAGGAGACCATCAGGTAGCCTTTCGACTCCAAATATTACTCTGAGCATAACATGAGAAAAATCTCATACAGGCTGCTATGTTAGTAGCTTCACAGAATTTGAGGGAGGTTCACCTAGTAAAGACCAACCATGTCCATGGACAAACAAATGGGTATTCCACACTATATCTCTTATGGATCAAGTGGTTCCCAGAGAGATAAATATAATGAAACATAATGCTTCAATTCAGGATTGTAAGTGGCTAAATAATGTATTGCTTTCAAATAGAAAGGGAGGAATCTTTGCATCATCCAGCTGTGACAAATGGAGCTTATCAAGTACATCCCCACTGGCAGGATATTTTATAGATTTAGTGGGCCAAATTCAGTGATGCCATAAGTAGCAGTGATGTAAGTTACATGCAGTGGGTAAGATTCCATTCTCATGCACATCAGAGATAGTGGGAGTAGCTGAGATCCAAATCTGACCCGTTGTGTAAATTGATCAGAAAATGAGTATAACTGGGTGTAACTGGTGAGTATAAGTAGTGTAACTGTAGAGAATCAGGTATTTGGAGCATGATTGTAACTTGCATGTTGGCAGCAGAAAGAAGAAAACTGAAGCTGGAAAAAGCAATTAAAAGGATGTTGAAAGAGAAATACACAGGACTAAATACGCGCAAAAAGAAAAGGAGTACTTGTGGCACCTTAGAGACTAACAAATTTATTAGAGCATAAGCTTTCGTGAGCTACAGCTCACTTCATCGGATGCATTTCCGATGCATCCGATGAAGTGAGCTGTAGCTCATGAAAGCTTATGCTCTAATAAATTTGTTAGTCTCTAAGGTGCCACAAGTACTCCTTTTCTTTTCATTGAAGTCAGTGGAGCTGCAGCTAACTTGGTGTGCATGTAGGGGAGATAGTGCATCTTAGATTTGTTTTGAAAACAGTTTTAAGAAAAAGAAAAACTTATATATTTTCTCATCCAAAGAACGTTTTGCTTTGGAAAGATAAACTGGATAGATTAGGTTCCTGCTTGAAGATGCTTAGTGTATAAAACATGTATAGGTTTCAAATTGGTTTTGGTTAGGAATTGAGATGTACGTAATAAGGAAAGGAGATCTACGTTTTCACTTGATGCTATGGAAAACAGGGAATGAAGAAATTGTATCTCTGCAACACAAAGTACAAGACATTTCCTGAAGAGCTTTCTATTTAAATCAGATAATCAATGGTCAAATGAGGGTTATAATGATAAATAGTTATGCTATGCTGCCACTTTTATTACTGCCTGCAGGGAAAGAAGGAAAAAAGCTGGATTGTGCTATTGGTTTAAGTGATGCACATGGCTTTGCACTGGGGTGGATTTCACCCTAACTGAGGGTACTGTGCCTAGGGGTCATGTAAATAAAGAAGGAAATAAGAACACACTAAAAGGGTCATTGCTACATATCGCAGGTTCAGCAGTATGATGACTCTATTGACTCTCGGCTGGGTCCTGTTCAGATGTTGTTAATGACTACAACAGTGTACATTGCTTTAGGGTGTAATTTTAGTCCTCACTGAAGTCAGGTATTTGGAGCAGGACTGTAACTGAAGTCAGTCTTTCAATTGACTTTGCCAGGAACTGGATCAGGCCCTTAGTTGATTAAGGAGAAATGTTACACCCTTTCAAAGAGAGAGAGATTGGTTCCAGAGCAGAAAAGCACAGAGGTGGTGAAGTCTTTGGGCCAGGACTGTGCACCACAGTGAGTCCCAGAGTCTGAGTGGAGCCTCTGAGCGCCAGGGTAACAAAAGTATTTGATGATGATAAAAGTAAAGAATGATGTGCACAAGGGCAGCTGATGATGGCACCCTGTTTGCTGAGCATGATTTAAATTAATGCCTATCAATAGGCAATGATGGCCGTATCTTCAATTCCGAAACCCTAACCCTAGCCATGAATAAATAGCTATGCCAGCTAACACCAGCAGAAAAAATATCCAATTCAAAAGTGAATGTAAATGTCAGCACTAAAAAACACAAACTACTTTGCTACATTTGGGTCATGCTAACAGTAACATGAATATATGGGAACCAGTTTTAATTATATTGTAACATGGAAAGCAAATCAAGCAATGTGAGTTTTTATCAGGGTTTTAAAAGTCTTTGAAAAAATTTTCATTCCCCTTGATTTTCAGAAAGTAGGGAGGGTAGAGGCAGGACTTTGCAAGGTAGCACATTTTGGAAGTGTTTAAAGCCTAAAAGCCTAAAAACAAAACAAAGATTGTTAAGAGTCAAATCATCTCACATCAGTTATTCTCTTGAAGGAAAATGGAAAGTCCAAGGCTGCATCTACACTAGCCATGTTAGGGATGGAGAACTCTTCCACCATTATTCTAGTGCTGCTATAGCTCTGCCATTGGTAGCCACAGTGGAGGTGCTAGTGTAGATGGCTACTGGTAGTCCTGCCACAGTGTTGTCTCGTCCTGGTTAGTCTTCATCTAGATGACATGGTGCTTTAAATATCAGTGGTTGCTAGCACTTTCTCTGTAGTTGATTTCAAGACCTGTGGTGACCCCCATCAGAATTTGTGAGCTCCTTCTTCTGTTCTGATCAGCTTATAGAGGGACCATTGCAGAGCAACACCAGTTGCTCTGCTCACCTTCCCCTGCTGGACTACAAAACCTGGCAGCAAAACCTGCTGCCTCCTCAGCCCTGTCAAACTCAGCTTGCACCGGAGCAAGTCAGGTCTCGGACTTTCATTCATCATCCCCCACATGGCAGTGGCATCAGTATCTTTAAGGAAACAATTATCCTGGTAATCATTTCTTGCTGCAAGTTTTTTGGATGGTAAAAGTTTATAACAATATAAAATACGACTACAACTTGCAGCAGTGACCTACAGTAGATCAAGCCATCAGAGCTTCCTAGAGCGAGTCTCTAGTCCCGCTGACAACACCACTTTATGTACTGCGATAAATAAAATCTTCAAGAGTGTAATAAAGGTGATGAACGTGAACTGCATTTCACTATAATGGGATATGTTTTCTACTGAGACACAGAACATTAGGGAGTCTATGTGGAATAAATAACCAGTGCTTCCCAATCTTCATGTCAAAAAGGAGTCTATAGTACTGTGAATTGCAGTGTTCATTCAGAAGTATGAATGCTACTACCGTTAAATACTCTGATTTAGTTATGGCAGTGCTGCTATGGTTCAGGGGTTGATGGTATTTCTTTTATAAACCTTATTCTGAGGTGCTCCGAGGTCAACTTTTTTCATCAGCCCTGTGTTCAAGTGTAGACTATAAATTCTCAAACAGGAGTAATTTTGGAGGATAAAATTACTTTAAAGGTGGTTTTTTGTTTTGATTTTTTACTTTTATGATGTCAAAAATGCTTCAGCCAAAATATCAGACTAAGGCCTAGATTTTTTTCAAGTTATTCGTGTGTTGCTCCACTCAGTGTTGTGATGTTTAACTGATTTAGGAGTCTGTCTTAATCTCAAAAGTAATTTAGGTGCCCAACTCCCATTAATTTCAAAGATTTGGTGTCTAATTGCCTGTTACTTTTGAAAATGAGACATAGGCTCCTAAGTCAATTGGGCACTGCAACAATACATGGAATAACACCTATATAACTTTAAAAATCTGGTCTTAATTCCCTTTTTTCAAAAGTCAATTAGGGTCAAATTTTCAAGGTATTCAGGCACTTAAAGATAGGCACCTAACCTGCTTAGACACTTTTGTCAGTCCCATTAGGCGCCTAACTCCCATTGAAGCCAATTGGACCTAGGCCCCTAACTTGCTTAGGTGCTTTTGAAAATTCCACAAGGCACTTATTTGCATTTTAGGTGCCTAAATGCCTTTGAAAATCTGGCCCATTAGGCTTCTAAGTCATGTAGGCACTTAATTTTTACGCTGAATCTTGATTCATTTGTTTGAAATTGTCACCTGCAGCGGCTAAATTGAAATACTTAGAATCAAATACAGCAAAAATATTCCATAGATTTTATTCTAAGAATTATTCGCAGCTCCTAAATTTAACTTATAAAAATAAGTAGAGTTAAAATACTGATTTCTCTTCAAGGTCAGTTATTCAGCATATATGACTCTTTCAGGTCTACATAGTTGAATTACATATCCTTATCTTTTAACCAGAAACCAAAATGTATTTTCCGCTGTAGATTTGCAAAGCTGTGTGTATGCTCAAGTTCCCTTTAAAGGATGGAAAATATTCATGTGTCTTATTGCAAGAGTATTCACCTGCCCTGCTATGCGTTGTTAGGCAACAGCATGGTTTTATTAAACTCTAATCCCCCCATTCCTGTAGCTCAGCTTTTGTCATTTTAAGTCTTGGGCCAGATTTAGTGCTGGGGTAAATGAGTACAATTCCCAGTGGGAGTTGCACCTATTTATTCTGGGGTTGAATTTGTCCCTCTGTCTAGGTCTGACTCTCTTCCAGCTCAGCTTTGCAGCACAGAAAGGCTGGCTGGGAAGAAGAGCAAGGAATGTTTAAAAGATAGATGGGGGCTCAGTTGAGACAGATCTGATAAGCTCCTTCAGTACATAATTTTCTTTATGGCTGTTTTGCTCTTATGAAAAAAGATGCTAAATCTGGTGGTTTGTTCATGTTACCTGGTCTCTGGAATAAAACTGTGGGCTCAAAATGTATCCTTTGAGAGTGGTTATATATTTCGCTACAATGCTGAGACACATCAACAAATAAAGAGCTCACTATGTTATAGAGGTTGGCTTGTAATTGCAGTCTTGCTTTTTGTAAATGCTTTCAAAACTCAATTAAAAAAAAAGAGACCCTAACTATAATCTCCCGTTGGGTGTGTGTGTGTGTATGTGTACGTGTACACACACACACACACACACACACACACACACACACACACACACACAGAGGGAGATTATAGTTAGGGTCTCTCTTATATTTATTTATATATGTATATACACACACACACACAGAGGGAGAGGGAGAGTGCTAGCTATAATTTATTGTTACAGGCACTACATCATGACTACAGAAGTGATTTTAGCAATTTTTTTTTAATTTATTTTTTGGCCACAGATAATCCTACTGACTCACCCACCCACCAAAAAATTACTTATTCCTGTTCCACCCTTTCCTCAAGAAAAAAAAAAGCTAACAGACTTGTCAGGGACTGGGGCATGGGCAGTCATGCCTAATAGTCAGAGCAAGGCTGGAAATGATCACATAGAAATTATTACAGCTGCAGGCTTAAGCACTGAGCAGTTGCTAGCAACAGCCATTGCTGGGCTTAAGAGTGGACCTGGCAATGCCACTTAGCCAATCAGGTGCTCTGGTCATTGAGGTGTTATAGTTGCAGTTAGTCAGCTGATCCAGGCTCAGCTGCAGGCCCTGATTTCTGACAATTCTAGTCCCCCATCCTCACACCTCTCTGCATTAATGTGAATGAATGAGAAGAGAATCAGGTTAATTGAGTCAGATTAATGTCAAGGCAGGCACTACTACAGGCACTACACTACTACCATATGTAGAGGGCTACTGTTCCAGCCAGAGTTCTGTTCACTTCTTCTGCACTGCATGTGAGCTCCAGATTGGGACAGAGTATTGGAGGTAGGAGAGTACAAAGGGTGGAGACCAGGGACTATGGATGTGATAGAATGAATGGGCGAGTGGGTGGTGAGGTTATGAGGCCAAGACCTACAGTAGAAAAGGGGGAGAAAGGAGCAGAGAAAATGTCTGGGAAAAGGAAGAGAAAAGGACAGAAGCACAGAAAATGTAAGAGGGAGAAATCTACACTCTCTTTCCTGCCCACATTCTCATCCTGTGAATGCTTCTCTCACTGCCCACCTAAACATCCCCTCTTACTAAAATAATGGCAGCTCCTAGAGGCTCCAACTAAGATCAGGGCTCCTTTGTACTAGGTACTATACAAACACACAGTGAAAACAGATCCCAGTAGACACAGAATGGGACAGGAAACAGAGAGGTGCCTTCCTGTAGGTCACACAAATCAGTAGTAGAGCTGGGATTAGAACCGAGGTGACCTGAGTCCAAACTAGTGTCCTATCCACCAAGGTAATCTGCATCTCTTGCTATAGGCTTTTCCCCTCCAAGACAAATATGCTGGAAATTGAGTGTGGTTATCTGGTTGCTCTATAAATTATCCTAAAAAATAAATACACTCTCAGACTATAAACATTTGCAGGAACTCAAACTCAGCTGATGAGTTTCAGAAATACCTATCTAATTTCTTTCAGATTAATCAAACAGTTGTATTTAAAGGTTAAATTCTGGTTCTACTGATATTACTGCAAATCCTAAGAGTTTTCTTTTACTTATTGAAGACTTCAATTGAGCTTTGGTTACATCACATTTCAAAAAACTAATATTCTGAAGAAGCCAGACTGAAAGGTACAGTCAAGAAAATACTTTGTAGAACACACTTGTGGATAAATCTGCTGCAGTATATTTTCTTTCCAGCTAGGGTGACCAGTTGTCCCAATTTTACAGGGACAGTCCCAATTTTGAGGTCTTTTTCTTATATAGGCTCCTATTATCCCCCACCCCCTGTCCTGATTTTTCACACTTGTTGTCTGGTCACCTTATTTCCATCACAATTAAAATTTCCTGGTGGTCATGAAGGTGGAGTTGGAATAATTTCAGCATGATTTTTTTAACTCTGTGGTCACTTCTCAGCCGTCACTCGTACTGGTTATTTGTTTTGTCCAGTGCCTATGACAGTTGCATGCCAGGCCCAGGTTTTGCATTTTGAGGCAGGGTCTAAACTGTAAGGGATTCCTGTCCACTCATGGGTTAGGGAGCCTTGGGTTGATCTAAAGTAATGGTGCCTAGAGAATTTCACCTTTCAGTTTCTGGCTGCCTTAGTATAGGAATTTTCAGTTACTTAAAAAGTTTATGGGGACCCATCAAGGACTAGAGCTGTAGAACCTATGCTTGGAGTAAAGCTGGCAGCCCGCGGACCAGACTGGACTAATACATTACAACACTCACAGCAATGCCCTGCAATAGGGCCAGTTCTAATAACTCCCTCACTGGAGTCAGCAGCACCTATGCTCTGATTTTCTCTGTCAGAGTTGTGATTTGTTCTGCTTGACATGCCAGGTATATTCTCTCTTAAATAACTGTGTGTAACTCTCATTGATGTTAATGGAAGTTTATGAATGTGTATCATAAGTAAAGACCCCTGTGGCTAGCAAGGAAACTGCATAATAGTTGCAGCTGCTAGTCTCCCTCCTAAGAGACCAAGTGTCACTTCTGAAACATGTTCAGTTTTCTCTGTCTGGATCACTGGAAGTCACAAGGTTGCTTCTGATGTGGGGTCTCTCATGAGGCAGCACCGAGAACAGCCTTATCCGTGTACATCTGCTTAGTCCAGCTGCCCCCTTCTTATCTTTGTTGGTAGTATTATTATTGTATAAGTATTTTACAAACAGAGGGCAATTTTCTGTGCTAATGTACTCCCCCATACAATCCCATTGACTTTCATTGGGGTGTACAATGGATAAGAGAGGTTAGAATTTACTTTATCCAGAAAGACACTTAATCTGCCCCCAAAGAATTTACAATCTAAAATAGCTTGAGAGTTCTGAATTGGACTGAGTAGGTGATGGGTCTCCATCTAGCTATTACAGTTTAAACATCATCATTAAAAAGTAAGTTCATTTACTTTTGGTGACATCATAGCAGAATTTTCAGAAGCCTTCTCAATCTATCGCTAACTTCACACACTCAACAGCTGACCTCATAGGGATCTACTGCACACCCCTTCCATACATCTCCACGCTGATCATCCCCTACCATAGCGACCCACCACTTTTCCTTGCATGATAAGCTTATTTCTATCTCTACGCCCACAGTGACCAAAGTACTTAAGTTTGCACCTGTTGATTTCTGAGAGCAGTCTGCTTCTCTCCAATGATATTTCTAACACTAAAAAGTACAGGAGATAGAATAAGTCTGTTCTTGCTAGGGTCTGAATTAAGATTTCTCAGATCCAAAAGAAACTGGTTCAATACTTGAACTAAAAAATATTATCATTATCTGTTGGTAATAAACATCGTTGTATTGTGCTCTTCTGGCTTTTCAACCACTACTAGGAGCAATCAGAACATGTTTATCTCATTTTAATAAAAATACAAGACCCTAACAGAGTGTTCCTTCACCGTGTACATTGGGTGAAATTCACCCCTGCATGGAGGGTCAGAAGAAGGCATTTTTGTGATTTAAGTCATGCATAAAACATCAAAACTGGGATTAAGTGAGGCTTAAATGGTGAATAGACATTGTGCTTGCAGCTGCATTGTGTTAATTTCACCCAGTTTTGATTTTCATTAAAAGTTTGTGATCAAAACCAGAACTCAAACAAAATTCATGTAAAGTTCACCCTACCCAACCATAGACTGCCACTGAAGTAAAGGGAAATGTTACCATTGTCTTCAATGCAAGCAGAACTGGGTACATATTTTGTAGGATTGAGACATACACTGCTCACAGTGACATCAATACGACTCTGTTGTCCCAATTTTTGCAAAATGTGAATAGAGTAACTTCAGTCATACTGGTGTGCAATTCCATTCTGCTAACTGTGAACAGTACTTGGCCAAGCCTGTCTACTTAGATTTTATTTAGGTCCTGGGGTAAAATAATTTATAGCAAGAAAAAAACAAATGTTACTGTTTGATACAATGCGCAACAGATATGAAATACAAGAAAATAACTCCTTTGGTGTCTGTTTTTTTTCTTTTCTTTGCAGAATATTACAACACTTCAATACAACTGCAGAAGATTACACTATCATTTTCACATCTGGAAGTACAGCTGCACTTAAGTTGGTAGCAGAAACATTCCCTTGGATACCTGAAGGCTCGGGGCACCCCAGCAGTCGATTTTGTTACCTAACTGACAACCACACATCTGTGGTGGGTATGAGGGGGATAACTGCTGCGATGAATGTGTTATCTGTTCCAGTGAAACCCAAGGAAATTTTATTATCTGAGAAAAACAGAGTACCAGCTGAAGAACAGAACTGCATGACACCTCATCTATTCTGTTATCCAGCTCAGAGCAATTTTTCAGGTACCAAATATCCTCTTTCATGGATACAGGAGATAAAATCGGGAAAGCTCTGCCCCATCACAGCACCAGGAAAGTGGTTTGTTCTACTGGATGCAGCTTCATATGTCAGTACCTCTCCATTAGACTTAACAGTTCACCAACCAGACTTTATCCCCATTTCATTCTATAAAATCTTTGGATTCCCTACTGGTTTAGGAGCATTGTTGGTAAACAACCAAATTGCACCCTTCTTGAGGAAAAGTTATTTTGGAGGGGGAACTGCAGCTGGCTACCTTGCAGGAGAAGAATTTTACTCCCCAAGACCATCCGTAGCAGAAAGGTAATGTGTTCTTTTGCAAAATCAGGATTTATGTGGATGTTGTTTGCATTAGAAAAGTGTGTGTGTTCTGGCAGTGCTTATTTATTAAACGATGAAATAAATCCATATTTATGTATGCAGTTGTAAAGAGCTCAATATCTAGCTTGGTTCCTTAGTATTCAAATATTCCTTTCTTATTAAAATCCTCATTAAAATATCCTATCCTTAGCTTGACATAGTTTGTTGTGACTGGTAAAAATATAAGCATTCATTTGGTGACATGAAAGCCAATCAATGGCTTTATTTAATTTAGAACCGAAGACCTCACTGAAATAATGCTGTGTTTTGGAATCTCCAAATTCTGAGTAAATAAATCACAGTAGGACATACATGGTGATAGGCCACAATTAAATTTGAAGTTAAGGTCCATAGGTATACCCAGTAAAGGGTTTTGGGATTGCTGTTACTAGGAGATTAATCAGAGTAAAAGTCTATGTGCTTACAATACAGTATATTACATTGGGCAAATATTCCAAGGTCTGTTGTGATTCTGTGAGCAGGAGCTGTGCCTGGAGGAGGAGCAGTTCTCAGGGATGGGACGGAGGGTTGGCATATAAGGAAATTTGGGGCTCTGGCCACGTTCCTCCTCTTCCCAGACACACGCTCCTCTGGGAACTGGAAAGCTGAGCTCAATGATATTTGGGTTCTTCCCTCCACTCCCTCAGTGCTAGCAACCACCTATGTGGATGCACTGAAGAGATGTGGGTCCCTCCTGCGTTTCTCACATCCAGCACAAATGTACAGAGGGCAAGCTTAAGGTTAGCCTTTAATATTAAACTACAATAGTTGGGGGGGGGGGATAGTATGTAAAACCAATGATGCCCATCGTTCATTTATAGAAATGACTATCATAATGTATACACATATCAGCTGTACAAAAGCCTTTATCCGTAATAATTTACCTGTCTCTGCTTTACATATAGTGCAAACGGCTGCATGCATTCTTCACCTAACTGTACGTTAGACTACATTTAGAATGTTCCACATGTGTGCAGTGGTACTTTCATTTTGGCTGCATTTTATAGTAGCAGGCTGTTTATTATCTCCTGAATGATGATCGACACTGAATGTACACTTAGTGTTTACTTTTTAAAATATCTCCAACAGCCAGCTCAGTCTCTTGCTTCTCAGGCCAACAAGGGTTAGAAGTTGGAATCTCCATCTCTGGAGATTTTTAAGAGGAGGTTAGACAAACACTTGTCAGGGGGATAGTCTAGATAATACTTAGTCCTGCCTTGGATACAGGGGACTGGACTAGATGACCTCTCGAGTTCCTTCCAGTCCTACAGTTCTTTTATTCTAAGTATGATGGAGGTATTTGAAGATAGTGGTGGTGGTGAGGGTAAATGGCACCAAAATGATAGGATCGCAGGGAACCCCAGCCTCCCATCGAAAGCCAGGTATTAATGAGCATTAATTTGACCAATGCATATTTCAATTAGGGAGTACTGTAGTTCTAGAGGTAACTGGGAATTGGTTGTTATGAGAATGTTATTCTTTGAAATTGACTGTGTGTAAGATAAAATGTTCTGAAATGTTTTTTGCTATTTTAAAAATGTCAGTCTGTCATTGAACAGAGATCTGTTTATAGCACTTATTTCAAAATATTCAGCTGACAGGCCTATTGTCAGCCATGCTATTTTGCCTAAAAGGCTCTGACTGTGAGCTTTGGAGGCTGTGTCCTATTAAATCCAAAGAAGCTAGTTTTATTTCTCTCCACTACAGAGTTGGAAATAAGGGCATTTTCAAATATAGGGGGCCTTAGATACACAGACCCTACTTCTGCTTACTCAAGCACATAAATTACCATTTCGCATACCAAAGTATCAATATGAGTATCCGAATGCTGGATTTTAGTCATCGTGTTTGAATATTGATGTCTAACCCTTTATTGATTATATGAACTCATAATATTTTCTTGTTATTCACATTTAGCATATAGTCAGTGCTGGCCAGAATTGTAACGGTATTATGCCTGTCTACAGTTTTGACTACTGAGGCTGAAATTTTCAAAACTACATCAGGAATTTGCATGTCAAATTCCTATTAGAAATTAATGGGAATCTGTGTGGCTTTGAAAATCTCGGTCTGAATCTCTCACCTATTTATCAAGACATTTCTTTACAAGATTATGAGATTTTGTTGTAAGTGTTTTTTCTAGTCACAATATTGGAACAGATCAAACTGTTGGGACCCAGCTGTTATGTTTAAAATGTACTTCCCGGCCATCATTGACAAGACTAATATGAGTTTCAGAGTAGCAGCCGTGTTAGTCTGTATTCGCAAAAAGAAAAGGAGTACTTGTGGCACCTTAGAGACTAACAAATTTATTAGAGCATAAGCTTTCGTGAGCTACAGCTCACTTCATCGGATGCATCCGATGAAGTGAGCTGTAGCTCACGAAAGCTTATGCTCTAATAAATTTGTTAGTCTATAGGTGCCACAAGTACTCCTTTTCTTAAGACTAATATGCTAACCATATTTCTGGGCCCATGATTGAAGCAAATAGGGTCATCTGTGCTCATAGAGACAGTAACGTTTGCTAAGTTATATTATAACTCTGCCAGCTTCTATTATCAGATGCACCTCTTTGGGGCTCCTTCGGTCTTTTATCATTTGATATTTGTATGATTTTAAAGTGCTAGTCTCTTAAAAGTGCTAAAAAGTTCTTTTTAAAGTGCTAGCTTCACACTAGGAGGGAATCTAAGAAGACATATTCAGATATATATTTATTTCAGAAGGAAACTTTTTTTAAACTAAAAAATATTCACAAGGTAGATTAGAAAATGTATCTCAGAAACCCATCTGGCGGAAGGAATTCCCTGTCCACACATAATCAGGGCTTAGTTTACTAAGGAAATGGCTTCTTGCAAGGCTGTGTGAGACTTGAGTGGAGATTTATAAGGTAGTGGCTTGCTTGTCATTCCTTCTCAAGGCTGACACAATTGATACTTTTGCCTTATGGATACACTTTTGCTGATGTTACTTCCATATTGAGAGCACCAAAATAAGGTATAATTGACATCATCTTGGACTCTTTTAGATTCCATAGACTCACTTAAATTCACCTCTGATTTTTTCCCATTGTATGGTAGTAATCTCTCTTCCTATCCCTAAACACACTTAAAAACTTAGTTTTTTATATTTTCATCCATGTTTCAAACAGCTTGACAGATTATCGTCATTCAGCAATCTAGCTTCATTTTCTGTCTTTTTTTCTGCACAGCAGGGGATAATAACATAATATGATTTGTACAGCAAGTGTGGAGTGATAAAATATTCATCCTCTGCCCTATTTTTCCTTTGTATTTGGGATTGCTATTCCGATGCTGATCATTCTGGAAGACTTAACTAAAAGACACCAGAAGCTGTTTCTATACCTGTCAATAGGATGGTTGTGTCTATCCACTAATCTAGAGTATCCCAACCTATTAACTGCTTGTTTGGGGAGCACGTTTCGTTTGAGTGTATCTTTTAAGAACAACCTTGAAATCCAGCACCTTGACATCCACTCCAGGGTCTACACAAGGGCCAATGTACTACTTAGCTCCCACTTCAAACCCATGTTAAAGGGAAAGTTCTGATCACAGTATGTAGCCAAATTACCTTGGCTGGGTACCAGGGAGTGCTGCAGGAGTTGAAATCTCTGCTCAGGGGTGTGGAGCAGCAGTAGATCCACTCTATGGAGGCTACTTCTGCTGACAGGCTGTTGTAAATAGCCCCTGTAGCTCTACTGCACCCCTTCTCTGGGCAGGAGGAAAAGACCAGAGGATCTATGTAGTGGTGGATGCTCTGGTCCACTCCCCGACTCTACTTTAAACACACTCTCCATACCAATAAGTGGGGATCTTCTATGCACTTTTGTTTCACACAGTGAGGGTATAATACCTAAATGGCTCTATCTAGAATCCTGCCTTCCCTATACTACAAAAGTACACTAGGTCCATGCCCACCGAGTAAAAGACAATCTGTCCTTACTTACTTAATTGTAGATAGGGCTTGTATAGAGGTCTGTATCTGGATAAATTTCTCCCTGATAGCTAGTCCTTTATGTTCAAAGACTTTTGTTACTCTATTATTTCTACGGCACTATAGTATTTAAAGTGGTAAAGGTCCCTACCAAAAAAATCCCTTGTTATTTTCTAAATTTCAAATTCACAGAATTACTAAGAAAAATTCATCCATCCCTAATTTTAGAGTAGCAGCCGTGTTAGTCTGTATTCGCAAAAAGAAAAGGAGTACTTGTGGCACCTTAGAGACTAACAAATTTATTAGAGCATAAGCTTTCGTGAGCTACAGCTCACTTCACTGTAATGCATCCGATGAAGTGAGCTGTAGCTCACGAAAGCTTATGCTCTAATAAATTTGTTAGTCTCTAAGGTGCCACAAGTACTCCTTTTCTTTTTGCGGATCCATCCCTAATGTATGTTCTCTCACTCTGTGTCTCCCCTCAGTTGCTTTAAGAAATGTGATTTTGGTGACTGGAAAGCTCAAAGGATCATTAAAGAGCTACAGAGACTTTAACCTCTAGGCAGTATCAGGTTTACTATGGTGCCAATGGTGCTGTTGCACTGGGCCCACATTCGAAAGGGGCCCATAGCAACTACATTTATATTTGAGTGTACTCATCGTGAATCGTGATAGATTTCAATAGAGAATGTGTGTATATATTAAGAATTTGGTGCTACATTTTTAAAAACAAACTATTTGAAAGGTGTATACATATTTTACATGCCACATAATCATATTGTTATGGTGTTGTAGTTTACATTTTATTTCTGCACTGCAGTCATTTACAGTAAGGCGCATTGCGTCACACTGTCAATAGTGTAATGTGCGTATGCACATACTACAGTCTACTGCAGGCACGGGTGAAGTGCAGAGCAGGAAACTATAAACATAGAATGAATGAAAAAGTCCAAGTGATAAATAAAATAATTATGAAAAAACATTTAAGTGGCACTCAAAAATGGAAGCGTAAAGCAGAATCAGAAGATCAGAATGCAAAACTGCATTACTTAAGCAGTTACTTCATTAATAACAGTACAGAGACTCTCAGTGATTATATTAATAAGACTAGCAGTACTAGTAACGATGATGAGCATGTAATTGATTATACTAGTATGGCGGCACGTGCCACCTACATTGATCATGACTCTGAAGAACATGCTGTTTATTCTAATTAAATCCTTTTGCCAAATAAAGAACACAGCAATAACCTGCTGCTGCAAAATACACCATCACGATTACCTTCCTCTGATGCTGCCTTGTGGACTGTTGATGTTTTCACTCAACAGTACTACATAGACATGGGCCCCGATTTCTGCTGAAATTGTGATGGGAAATATGCAATGTCATCAAGACCACATAAGGACAGAACAAGGTAATTATAACTTGTTATGTTTTTTTTTATGTATTGAGTCATTTTATGAGATCAAGTTTTCCCAGCAGGGGTTGACTTAACCATTAATTTTGTGAGGCAACTGAAATAAACAGATTTTTGTTGTATCTAAATGTAAAAATGTACATTCTAGGTTGCTCACTACTATACTGTGAGCTGCTTACTCTCTTAATGTCCCACTAGTGTGCCTTTTTTCATCTCAAATGTTGGAGAGTATGCATTAATATTAAAATGTTTTTGATTTTAGGAAATTCTGTGATATAGCCTTCAAACAAGTGTCCCCGAGTGTTGAAACTATTGAAAGGCCTTGGCTCATATACTTGCCATTGACTGGCTGTGTCTTCTGTTTTGTGTGCAAATCATTTTCTCTGAACAGCACATCTGCACGAACCAAGAGAGGATTTGATTCATGGGATCACATTGGCAGACTTGGTGACCATGAAAGTTCTACTGAGCACCGACAAGCTCTTGCCACTTATACAATGTGTTTATCGAAGACTCAAACCCTTAATAAACATATAGCAGGTGCATATATTGAAGAAAGAAATTACTGGACAGTGTTGAAGCAAGTCGTATCAGCAATAACATTTCTGACAAAACAAGGTCTGCCACTGCGAAGGACTAATAAAAACGTTGGCTGTCTTAATAGTAGCAACTTCCTTGGCTGCTTAGAGTTCTTAGCAGAGTACGACCCTTTCCTGGCCTGCCAGCATTGCTCCATGCCAGATATTAGCCATACTGATCAGCTGACATTTACTGTGTGCTATGTGCTGAATAACTGTATACCTGTGGAACAGTTCTGGAATTTTTCCAGTTACATCCGCATACAGGTCTTCATCTGTTTAATGTCATCAATGAAACCCTAAGTGATGAACTAAATATCAATCTAAAGGACTGCGGAGGTCAAACATGCAACAATGCTAGTAACATGTCTGACACTTATTCTGCTGTGCAAGCTCATGTAATTGCAGTCAACAAGAAAGCAGTGTACATCCCATGCATGACCCACTCACTTGATCTATGTGGTGTTCCTGCTGCAGAGTCATGCACTGATGTAATTACATTTTTTTGATTTGTCCAAAAACAGTATGTGTTTTTTCTGAGGATCAACTTATCGCTGGAGCCTCTAGTGAGATTCTCTGAATGAGGAGACATCTGAGGCCAGTAAGAGAAAAATTTTCCCCAAGTGCCTCAGGGACACAAGGTGGTTAGCTTGAGCGGATGCACTTTACAGTTCATCATGCAACTACAAAAGCTACAAATCTGTGCCTCAGGCTCTTGGTGTGGACACTCTGCAGAAGAGTGACACACAAGCAGAGACAAACCCATTATCTAAAACCATGGATCAGTTGAAGACTGCATTTTTGACAGCAGTTTGGAGTAGTATCCTTACAAGAATAAACAAAACAAGTCAACTTCTGCAGTCTCAAACAATGGACTTAGGCACAGCTGTGGCACTTCTGGGGTGACTATCTGAGTTTGTCACAGCACAACGGAAAATTTTTGAGGAATACCATGAATTTGTGACCTCTTTAAGTTCTACAACTAACTTTCAATTAAAGTGGTAACATTGTCCAAAGCATATGGCTGATGATAGCATAGGTGCTGGAACTAGGAGTGCTGGGGGTGTGGCAGCACCCACTGGTTTGAAGTGATTTCCATCATAGCCATTGAACAAAACTATAGACTCTGTATATCAGCACCCCCACTATAAAAATTGTTCTAGCACCTATGGCTGATGGTGAAGACCCTGCTGTTGTGCTGACTGGTGAAGAGAAGTTCAAAGTTGAATCATTCTCTGCCATAGTTGACTCAGCCATCTCAACAGAAGAATTCATGCATGTTCAGAACTAAACAACAGTTTTTGTTTTTAACAGGTGACCTTGACAGTCACCTTTGTCCGACTTGTCCTCGTCCACCTCCATGAATGCAAATGGACACCACACCATTCTATTTCGTTGTGAGCACGTTCTTTCCATTTCTGGCCAAAGAGTTTTGTCATGGGATCAGCCCAGCGCATTTTCAGTCTGCCCAGCAATCACTTGTGGTTTCTGGGGATCCAGTCACCGATGTGGGTTGTCCACCTATTGTCTTACCTGTGGACTACATTACCCGCCCAGCTTTGCTTTCACCTTGAGAGTACTGCTGTTAAAGAGTCTCTCAGAAGTTTAATTGAATTCTATTGAGATAAACTCAATTAAAAGATCTCTGAAAAATGGATACAGTGATGCTCACTTGTAAAGCAACTTGCCTCGAAGCCATTATCACAAGCTCTGCCTATATCATTGCAAATGCTGACCATAATGAACTGACACTACCAGTCTCAAACTGCAATGGAGAAAGGTCTTTTTCACATTTAAAAAGGATAAAAAGTGCTACAGTCGTTCAAGAAAGACTTGATAGTCTTACTCTATAGACTTCTCCAGTTTAATTGAAACATTTGCTGCAGCAAAGGCATGCTGAAAAATCTAAAGAAATTTTTCATCTCTGTAAATAGAACAATAGCTATATGCAATGGTTTTGTTGAGTAATTTATTCATGTTAATACTTTTTATGTAATATACAAATTACTTACCTGAAGCAAGACTAATATGAATAATTTTTCATATTTTTTATTTTAAAACAGTTTTATGTCTGTCCCAATTTCATACAAAAAAATAATTCAAATCTTGGTAGTTCCTATTAGAAATGGTGCAATAGTGTGAAGGTTGCCTTTTGGTGGGAGCAGTATTTGGCTACTGTTTTGGTCAGCTTTAGCTTTTGTTAGCTTTTTTTACCCACTGTGTTTTGTTTTGTATTTTTTCTTTTACTGTATAATTTATTTTATGTACACTTGTATTCTTTTTGCCCTAGGGCTGCCATTGCTGGTACCCTAGTGGCAGCCACCTCCATCTGCAACTTAAATTTGTAAATAAAACCTGTGTGCTGTGTCAGACAACTTGTGTGTCAATCTCCTGTCTTTTATAATCGTTCCCCATGGGGACCCACAAGAATGTTTGGTGTCGGGCCCACAAAAGCTTAATCTGGTCCTGTCTCTAGGTCACCAGTTCAAATGCATCTCTAGTTGGAAGTTAGCAAAAACTATCTGATGGGTCTTTTAAAGGCCTTTGAAGAATGTACTGGTGGTCTCAGTCCAGTTTCTAGTTGATTAGAAACCATTGTGAAACCACCACTTATGTTGACAGTCTTGTTGGCACTTGGCAGCATCAACAGAGACATCAAGGACTGACCAGGCTGCAGAAAATGAACTATCCTCCCCTGACAGCTGGTGGGACTGTCGCGCCTGAGCTGAGCAGTGTAGGAAGCTCATGCTGCTGCTATCCCTGTTCTAAGGATAAATAAAGCACTTCAATTTCCAGTGCTATCAGTCTATCAGCTTTCACAACCACCACCAAATTCACTCTAAAACAAAAGGTGTAAAAAGGAACAGGGACGTTTTGCTTGCTGAGTTAATATACATTCAGGTGACCTATTACTCTTTCCCTTCTCTGCTTCAAGTGTAAATATGTACCAGAAAGCCTCTTACAATTTAGTCTGTCATATTTTTAGAGGTTTGATTCTGGCAACTGGCATTTTATATTATATTGTTCTGCCTGGTGTCACTATAGCCACGCTTAACCCTTCATCTTCCTTTTCCTACTCTGTGGTTACCATTAGTTCATCCTCTTCCTCCTTGTCTCTGCTTGTCTGTTGAGAGCGTAAATTCTTAGAAACAGGGACTGTGTTTCATCACTCATTTGTACTATACTGTTCAATCCATGCTACATATAGTGGGCCAGACTCCAGCCCAGCCTTATGTGGCCACTTAAGGATATAAGACGGGAGTATAGAATAACACCCACTTTCTTCCCTCCTCTGCTTAACCTCTCTTACCACTTCTGATACAGGTGGTACACACACACTGGGTCCTGCTGTGCTGTTGATTCCATGCCACGGTGTCTAGACTCTGCCTCCCAATATTCTGGCCAGCACTGGGAGAGGGTAATGGGGGTGGGAAGGAAATCATCGGACACTGGAAAGGGATAGTAGCAAATTCTTCCCCGGGAACAAGGTGAAAAAATCAGGGCAGAATTAATGAGTATGCCCTGATCTACATTTAACATTTAGATCGAAGTAGCTATGTTGCTCAGGAGTGTGAAAAATTCACACCCCCGAGCGCCATAGTTAACAGATGCACGTAGGATGATGGAAGAGCTTTTCTGTCAACCTAACTACTGCTGCTTAGTGTGGTGGATTACCTACAACAAAAGAAAAATACCTTCCAAGATGCAGGAAGCGTCCACTGCACTATGGCGTGACCGCAGCATAGCTGCAACTCTGCTCCTGCAGCCCCCATAGTGTAGATATGCCCTGAGCCACAATTTCTTTCTTTGGCTGCTCTTGGGTTGTCATAGCTACATGCTGTCCCTTACACAGGGCTGTGTCTAAAGGCCCAGTCTAGCTCACCATCTAGCATTGCTAAGGCTTGGCATATTTTGATGCACCTCCAGCAATGTTTTATACTCTGAGATTAAAGTGGTTCCAAAAAAGCCATTAAAATTCCAATAGCCAACTTGTGGTGATTTCAGTGACACTGTCAATTAATTTAAAAAGCACACGGCAAAGGAATTGAAACACATAAAAACTATGTTTAAAATAATGTTGAGTGTCTAAATTAACCCCCTGGTACTAGTTATAGCTTCCCACTTTGTCCTCCTCAACTCATGCTGTTGTGGCTAAGGTTTCAAGAGCACAATACTAATTATATAGTATACCATTGAGGATTTGTTACCATTCCTGGCAGAACAGCCAGAGGCAAAAATAGAGCAAGATGCTTTAATTCCTGGTCTTTGATTTAAATCAGTACCTGAACATTATTTGAACAGGACTGGTGTGTATATTTTAAATACTGTATGAATCAAAAGCCAGCCTCACTTTTTTACATATGATTGATCATGAATGTATAACTACATCCTATAACTAGAGTACTGGAATGAACAATTTTATTGTTACACTGAACTACTTAATATCTTCCTTCATTTATCAAACGATATGATCAGTAACCAATGTGAAACCAACAAAGTACAACAAATAACACAATACAATAAATTTGTCACTGGGAATCAAATGCTATAAAATCCCAACAGCCTGTGCTGAAAGTTTACAAAGTTTCTCCAAGAGAATTAAGGTGAAGACTTGATTCTAATTTGAGAGTAGGAACATCACATGGTCAAACATGTATCATGACAACTTGCTATTGTGATTGCAAACACATATCCTTGCTCAGGCAAAACTCCCTTAGCTAAATTTGATCAAAGAGAAAAATCAAGTATAGGTGTGCATTGGAATTCCTTTCCTTCAAGTCTTGCTCTCATCCCGACAATACCTCATTTGAAATCCCATGTATAACTCCACATTTGTTTTCTTTCTAATAATAAAAAATCTGGTTTTCTAGTTAATGTTAAGGTTGAGTTTGTGGTATGATGACTTTGGGCCAGGTTGGAGAAAGAGGCAGAATCAGGGGCGTGCGCAGGGATTTAAATGTGACTACTTTGGGGGGGCACTTTAAACTCTGGCCCCCTACCTAATGCCCCAGGCCCTGCTTCCCGCACCCCATCTTGCAGACCGTGCTACCAGCCCAGCTTCCCTACTCCTGGCGCCATCTAGTGGGGCTCAGCGAGAGTGCTAGCTGCAGGGCTTTTCCCAAGCACATCTCTTCAGCCACGCTTAACCCGACTCCCACCCTAGCAGATTCATGGGAGGGAATCCTGGGGCAGGGGCTATGGCAGAAGGTATGGGCTGTGGCAGAGATGATTATTGGAGGTCTCCATGCCTATGCTTGGCCCCCCTTGTGCAAGCTCCTGGGCAGAATTTGCCCCAATTGCCCAAGGACACACTGCCCTGTCACCCAGAAAACTAAAGCAAGAGGCCAGATGTAGGTTCCCAAGGAGACAGATTGCTGCCCAATCTGATTTATAAAAGTTAGGATGAGTTAGGATCTGTGGCAGTGCCTAGCGAGCACCCCCTCCTGTCCACCCACTAGGCTTCTGTGGCAAGGAGAATCCAAACCTGTGTTGTTCTGGGTTCCCTAGGATGTGTTAAGCTTCTGGAGCCTCAGCAGTCTGCAGATCTGGTTCGTCCCTGGGCCTTTCTGGTACATTTCCTGGGCAGTAGATCTCAGTCTGCTGTCCCTTCTCTGAAACGGGGCTCCTCATCTGAATTGCTCTTGGCCCCCAGGACCAGCACTGACCCCCAAGATACCCTGGTTACTCTCCCAGAACTCCACCCAAAAGGTGTGAAGCTTCTGATTTACTATTTAACTCTCTCAGGGGCATGCAGCAGTTGTGAATCAGTTAATACATAGTTACACACTTTGCACAGGAGTTTAATACCTTTATGCACTTTTATACTTAATCATGTAAAGCACAGGAGAGTACTAGTCATACAAAACAACAAGCACTACACACGTCACCTTCTATTTCACCCTTTCCTATGGAGTCTTTGGGGGGACAACCTGGGTCCAGGAAGCTAGGCAGCAAGGTTGTCCCCTGCCTTGTGCAGGATGCACTATGAAGAGAGTGTCTCTCCCCCCATGGACTGGAGAAAATTGTCCCACTGAGAAGACCAACTTCTTCCCCTTTAAAACCTACAGCACCCTGTGTCAGGTGACACCCTTTCCCACTTCCCCACATGAGTACAATCCCTTGCCAGGTGACTTTGTGGTTAAGGTGACTTCCTGGGCAGGGACCATCTTTTGTCTAGAGTGACTAGATTTCTAACAACTGGGTAGTTAGTGTCAACTACCTCCTATTGTTATTCTTTTGCCACCAGCCTTTGGAATCTCACCCCAAAATGGAGGCAAACAGACAATAGAAAAGACAAAAGGCTGCACATTCAAAATGAAGTTTTCACCCTGACACAGATACACAGGGTTCATAATCTCACATGGAATTAATAAATTGTACAGACATATTCCCAGATCCTCAGAAGCACCTCACTGCCATTGATTTTCAGTTGAAAAATGTCACCCACCTCTAGTTTAGACTAGCACCTACAAATAGGTTAGCTAACTCAGGTTGACTGGCAGTCAACAACAGTAACTCTAGTGAAAACAGAAGCAAAATTCCAGTGTAGACATGCCCCAAGTGAGAAAATAAAAGGTATGCATGCAATACGGAGAACCCCTTCCTTTATTTATCAACAGTGCCTTTCCTACTTGAATATTCAACCCCTTGGGGATTTCTTTCTTTATATATTTAAATTTTCAGTGAATTGTACTGCGGATTTACTGTGATTGTGTTAAGTCCCTCTACATTTTCAGGCAACAATGCAGCTTTATTACTGAGAAATAATCACCCGGAATACTACTATGCTTAGGGTACATGCTGAATATTGAAAACACATATCAGCCAACAGGGGGCAAATCTTTCACTGCTCTTCACAGAGAGTGCTCAAGATGATGTCTGGCTATAGGGCAGAGGGTGAACATAAGAACAGCCATACTGGGTCAGATCAAAGGTCCATCTAGCCTAGTATCCTGTCTTCCAACAGTGGTCAGTGCCAGGTGCCCCAGAGGGAATGAACAGAACAGGTCATCATCAAGTGATCCATCCCCATCGCCCATTCCCAGCTTCTGGCAAACAGAGGCTAGGGACACCATCCCTGCCCATCCTGGATAATAGGCATTGATGGACCTATTTTCCATGAACTTACCTAGTGCTTTTTTGAATCATGTTATAGTCTTGGCCTTCACAACATCCTCTGGCAAGGAGTTCAACAGGTTGACTGCATTGTGTGAAAAAATACTTCCTTTGTTTTAAACCCGATGCCCATTAATTTCATTTGGTGACCCCTTGTTTTTGTGTTATGAGAAGGAGTAATTAACACTTTCTCCACACCAGTCATGATTTTATAGACCTCTATCATATCCCCCCTTTGCCGTCTCTTTTCCAAGCTGAAAAGTCCCAGTCTGATTCATCTCTCCTCATATGGAAGCCGTTCCATACCCTTAATAATTTTTGTTGCCCTTTTCTGAACCTTTTCCAATTCCATTATATCTTTTTTGAGATGGGGTGACCACATCTGCATGCAGTATTCAAGATATGGGAATACCATGGATTTATATAGAGGCAATATGATATTTTCTGTCTTATTATCTATCCCTTTCTTAATGTTGCTCAACATTCTGTTAGCTTTTTTGACTGATGCTGCAGATTGAGTGGATGATTTCAGAGAACTATCCACAATGACTCCAAGATCTCTTTCTTGAGTGGTAACAGCTAATTTAGACCCCATCATTTTATAGAGAGAGACAGAGAGGGTTGGGATTATGTTTTCCAATGTGCATTACTTTGCATTTATCAACATTGAATTTCATCTGCCATTTTGTTGTCCAGTTACCCAGTTTTGAGAGATCTTTTTGTAGCTCTTCGCAGTTTGCCTGGGACTTAACGATCTTGAGTAGTTTTGTATCATCTGCAAATTTTGCCATCTCACTGTTTACCCCTTTTTCCAGATCATTTATGAATATGTTGAATAGGACTGGTCCCAGTACAGACTCCTGGGGACACCACTATTTACCTCTCTCCATTCTGAAAACTGACCATTTATTCCTACCCTTTGTTTCCTATCTTTTAACCAGTTACCAGTCCATCAAAGGACCTTCCCTCTTATCCCATGATAGCTTACTTTGCTTAAGAGCCTTTGGTAAGGGACCTTGTCAAAGGCTTTCTGAAAATCCAAGTACACTGTATCCCCCCTTGTCCACATGCTTGTTGACCCCCTCTAAGAATTATAGTAGATTGGTGAAGCATGATTTCTCTTAACAAAAACCATGTTGACTCTTCCCCAACAACTTATGCTCATCTATGTGTCTGAAAATTTTGTTCTTTACTATAGTTTCAACCAGTTTGCCTGGTACTGAAGTCAGGCTTACCAGCCTGTAATTGCTGGGATCACCTCTTTTTAAAAATTGGCATCACATTAGCTATCCTGCAGTCATTTGGTACAGAATCTGATTTAAGTGATAGGTAACAAACTACAGTTAGTAGCTTTGCAATTTCACATTTGAGTTCCTTCAGAACTCTTGGGTGAATACCATCTGGTCTTCGTGACTTATTACTGTTTACTTTATCAATTTATTTCAAAACCTTTGGGAATCTCCCTCAGATACTTGGTCATGAAGACTGATGCAAAGAATTAATTTAGTTTCTCCGCAATGGCCTTATCATCCTTGAGTGCTCCATTAGCATCTTGATCGTCCAGTGGTGCCACTGGTTGTTGAGCAGGCTTCCTGCTTCTGATATACTTGTTAAAAAAAATTGCTATTCCTTTTTGAGTCTTTGGCTAGCAGTTCTTCAAATTCTTTTTTGGCCTTCCTAATTATATTTGTACACTTCATTTGCGAGAGTTTATGCTCCTTTCTATTTTGCTCACTAGGATTTAACTTCCACTTTTTAAAGGATGCCTTTTTCTCTCACTTCTTCTTTTCCTTTGTTGTTTAGCCACAGTGGCATTTTTTTGGTTCTCTTACTATGCTTTTTAATTTGGGATATACATTTTAGTTGTGCCTCTATTATGGTGTCTTTAAAAAGTTTCCATGCAGCCTGCAGGAATTTCACTTTTGGCACTGTACCTTTTATTTTCTGTTTAACGAACGTCCTCATTTTTGTGTAGTCCCCCTTTCTGAAATTAAATGCTACAGTGTTGGGCTGCTGTGCTGTTTTCCCTGTTTACCACAGGGATGTTGAATTTAATTATATTATGGTCCCTATTACCAGGCGGTCTAGCTATATTAACTTCTGGGACCTGATCCTGTGCTCCACTTAGGACTAAATCAAGAATTGCCTCTCCTCTTGTGGGTTTCAGGACTAGCTGCTCCAAGAAGTAGTCATTTAAGGTGTCAAGAAACTTTATCTCTGCATCCCATCCTGAGGTGACATGTACCCAGTCAATATGGGGATAGCTGAAATCCCCCATTATTATTGAGTTTTTATTTTTATAGCCTCTCTAATCTCCCTGAGCATTTCACAGTCATTATCACTATCCTGGTCAAGTGGTCAGTAATATATCCCTACTGCTATATACAGAGCGGTAGACTCCAAAAGAGCCATGGGGAAAAAAATAAAGTCAGTACTGTTGTTGTATAGTACATTTTATAAACCTGCTAATATGTAGGATACAATTATTTGCTTTTTAAAAATCATAGGGCCAGATTCTCTGGTCAGCTAAGAATACTTTGCTCTAAGGCCAGAGGAGAGTCTTCTCCTTGTGCTGGTAGAGGTGGCTATGTCAGTCAACCACTATAAAAGTGGAAGGGATGGGACATTCCAGCAATATGAGGGGCAGTGTGTATGGCAAAGCAGGGTTGCACTTTATTCAATCTGCCATTGACCTAAGTTAAAGCAGACCCTGTGTCTAACTTGCAGTGAGCTGTGTTGTTTTGAATCAGGAAGCTGCAACAGACTCCATGCAGCTGCCACTCTACAATGAATATCAAGGCTGTCATTTAGGGTACATATTTATTTTACATTTTCTTGGGTCCCAGACCCGTCATTTGTCTCTCAGCTTCCAATCCTTCTCATTCCCACCAGCCCTGTCTCTCTAACTCCATAGGTCATAGAGGTAAAATTTGTGTGCCTCATTTACTCTTTTTAAGAACCACATTCTGCCAACTTTAGTGACACTGAGTACATTGACTCAAAGGTGTAGCTAATTGTTTGACTACACTTGCAGTTCATTCATAAAAATGTTCAAGAAACCAAATAACCGAACTTAGCCAAATGTATTGTCTGAAGACAAAGCAGTAAAAAAGAGACATACCTACCTTCCTTCGGGGAAGCAATTCTTAGGGCATGACTACACGTGCGAGTTAGAGTGCATTAAAGCATCCCAGTGCGCTCTAACTCACGATGCATCCACACTGACAAGGCACGTAGAGCGCTCTGACTCCACGGCTAGAGCGTTCCCAGTACTCCACCTCGGCGAGTGGAATTATGTTTGATGAGCCCCTGCTGGAGCGCCGCAGCACTAGTGTGGACGCCCTGGTCTGTTATTGTGCTGTGATCGGCCTTCAGAAGTATTCCACAATGCCTGTTCTAGTCACTCTGGTCAGCACTTTGAGCTCTATTGCCCTGCCCTCAGGTGACCAATAGCCAGACCCGCCCTTTAAATTCTCTGGGAATTTTGAAAATCCCCTTCCTGTTTGCTCAGCCAGGCGTGGAGTGCTCTCAGCGAATCTTTCCAGGTGACCATGCCTCCATGTGCCAGGCAATCCCCAGTATGGAGCAATGGTGAGGTACTGGACCTCATCAGTGTTTGGGGGAAGGAAGCTGTCCAGTTCCAGCTGTGGTCCAGCCGTAGGAATTACGATACCTTCTGGCAGATATCAAGGGACATGATGGAAAGGGGCCATGACCGGGATGCACTGCAGTGCAGGGTTAAAGGGAAGGAGCTGCGGAATGCCTACCACAAAGCCCACGAGGCAAACAGCCACTCCGGTGCTGCCCCTGCGACTTACCATTTTTACAAAGGGCTGGACGTGATACTTGGGGGCGACCCCACCTTCACTCTGAGGACCACCATGGACACTTCAGAGCCCAGTCCGACAAGGGGGGAGGAGGAGGAGGAGCAAAGCGGGAGTGAGGGTGCTGAGGAGGAGGAAGACACTCCGGCATCCCCAGATGCATGCGGCCAGGAGCTGTTCTCAAGCCAGGGGGAAGGTAGCCAGTCGCGGTGGCCGGTGCTTGGGGAAGGACAAACACCAGAGGAGGCTCCCGGTAAGCTGCTTTTATTTTGGGAAGGAAGTTATTTGGTGCGGGCTCCTGGGGAGAGGAGGGTTAGGGCTGCATGCATGCCTAGATGCGGAATAGGGCGTTGATTTGCTCTCTCACATCGCAGTAATCAGCCTCAGTGACCTCTTCAAAGGTCTCATCCAGAACTTGGGCAATGCACTTGTGCAGGTTTCGTGGGAGAGCCATTGTGGTCCTTGTCCCAGTCAGGTTAACATGTCCACGCCACTCTGCCATGAGGGGTGAGGGGACCATTGCTGCACACAGGCAAGGTGCATATGGGCCAGGGCGGAAGCCGCATTGTAGTAGAAGATCCTCCCTTGCTTCCCAGGTCACCTTCAGCAGCGAGATATCTTCCAGGACGAACTCCTATGGAAAATGTGGGGACAGTATTCAGTATAGGGGCCCCTTGCAGCTGTTGATTCTCCCCAAGGCACAGAAACCCAGAGGACAGTACAGCCATGAAAGAATCAGTCCCCCTTGATCTTGTGCTTACTCACCTTTTTGTTGCTCCCGGGGGTTATGTGCGCTTGCTTTGAGACGGACAAATTATGCTATTGTGTAGACTGTGCTTGCCCTCCTTAAGTACAGTGGAATCATCGCTCTCTCTGGTGTGAACAATGCTGCCTCTGTTAAGTTGCATTTTGCCTTTACAGATGCAACCTTGAGATCTCAGCTGTCCATGTTATCACCATCCGAGAGGCTGCAAAGGATCAGGACGAGGCCATGTAGAAGCAAAAAAGACATGCTGCATGAAGTCATGCAGCACTCCCTTAATGAAAATCAAAAAGTGCAGGAGCGGCGGGAGAGTGAAAGGAGGGTCCATCAGCAGAATGTGGATCGATGGCACCAAAGCACAGGGTGGCTGATAAGCAACATGGAGCGCCAAGAGGACTCGATCCAGGCACTCGTAGCCATGCAGGCGGAGCACTACTGCCCCTGTCCCTCCCCACTGCAGCCCTTGTCCCAAAACTCTTTCCCTTGTGCCCCCGTGTCACCTCCAACCCACTTCCCCCAACATCAGGTTTCTTATCTCCACCAGCTGCCTCCAACACCTATAGCTTCACCACCCAGCCCTGAAAACTATGACCCTTACCCACTGCACTCAACCCCCATCACCATGCAGTATAGCCATCCTGAAGTGCAGCACTCATTGCACAGCACTCCAAATAGGAAGTCAGAGTAAGATAACAGGACATACGCAAACCTGTGATTGTACCGTTCCCCACCCCACCCCCTTGCCCTTTGTGTTTCCCAAGCAGTTGTTTCTTTTCAATAAATGCATTTTCTTTTCATTAAATGGATTTTTTTTTTGCTTTGAAAACATTCTTTATTATTGTATAATTTAAAAAGGTACCTTATCCCAGGAAAGCAACAGGCACTGCAAGTCAGTGTATCATACGTAGCAAATACTGATTCCTGCTAACATTGGAACCACTGCACTTCACTCCCGTGCAGGGCACCAGATATTATTGGTGGCTTTCAGCCTCAAATTGCTCCCTGAAGGCATCTCTAATCCTTGCAGCCCCATGCTGGGCCCCTCTAATAGCCCTGGTCTCTGGCTGTTCAAATTCAGCCTCAAGGTGTTGAACCTCTGAGTTCCATGCCTGAGTGAATCTTTCACCCTTCTCCTCACAAATATTATGGAGAGTACAGCATGCAGATATAACCGCAGGATGCTGTTATCAGCCAGGTCCAGCTTCCCATATAGAGAGCGCCAGTGGCCCTTTAAACAGCCAAAAGCACACTCCACAGTCATTCTGCACCGGCTTAGCCTATTGTTGAACCGCTCCTTGCTGCTGTCAAGGCTCCCTGTGTAGGGTTTCATGAGCCACGGCATTCAAGGGTAAGTGGAGTCTCTAAGGATCACAATGGGCATGTCAACTTCCCCTACAGTAATCTTCTAGTCTAGGAAAAAAGCTTTCAGCTTCCTGAACAGGCCAGTGTTACGAAAGATGCTTGTGTCATGCACCTTTCCAGGCCAGCCTGCATTAATGTCAATGAAACGCCCACGGTGATCCACAAGCGCCTGGAGAACTATAGAGAAATAGCTCTTCCAATTAACATACTTGGAGGCTAGGTGGGCTGGTGCCAGAATTGGAATATGCGTCCCATCTATCACCGCTCCGCAGTTAGGGAAACCCATTTGTGCCAAGCTAGCTACAATGTCATGCACATTACCCAGTGTTATGGTTCTTCTGAGCAGGATGCGATTAATGGCCCTACAAACTTGCATCAACATGATTCTAGCGGTCGACTTTCCCATTCCAAACTGCTTAGTGACTGATCTGTAGCTGTCTGGAGTTGCCAGCTTCCAGATGGCAGTAGCCACCCGCTTCTCCACCATGAGGGCAGCTCTCAATCTTGTGTCCTTGTGCTGCAGGGTGGGGGAGAGCTCCTCACACAGTCCCATGAAAGTGGCTTTTCTCATCTGAAAGTTCTGCAGCCACAGCTCGTCATCCCAGACTTGCATGACGATGTGATCCCACCACTCAGTGCTTGTTTCCCGAGCCCAAAAGCGGTGTTCCATGGTGGTGAGCACCATGAATGTCCATGAATGCCACAAGCAATCTCGTGTTGTATGCATTACTTGAGTCGATATCGTCGGAGTCCTCACTGTCACTTTGCATCTTAAGGAGTAACTCGACTGCCAAAAGTGATGTGCTGGTGAGACTCATCAGCATATTCTTCAGCAGTTCGGTCTCCATTCCTGAAGACCCAAAGGGAAGACAGAGTGCACAGCACAAAAACCATTGAAAGATGGCGCCAATTGTGGACGGAAGCAGTGGGGTTGCTGGGATACGAACCGATGCATCATGGGGCATTGGGACAGGACCCAGAATGCCCCGCACCCACCGCCCCCTTCCCACAAGCCACAACGCCAGAATGGGAAGAGGTGCTCTGTGGGATAGCTGCCCACAATGCACCGCTCCCAGTGCTGCTACAATTGCTGCAAATGTGGACATGCCAGTGTGTTGTCAGCTGTCAGTGTGGACAGACTGCAGCACTTTCCCTACTGTGCTCTACAAAGGCTGGTTTAACTCAAAGCACTCTACATTTGCAAGTGTAGCCATGCCCTTACTATGCAGCATGTTTGCCTTTCACAGAAGGTGTGCTTCAAAGATACACATTTCAGCTGGTAGTATTTATAGTACAAGCTACAAAATTCTTTACACGTCACTAAAATCCAACCCACCAGTTTGCAGCAGTTCCTTAATTTGTTGTTTTGTTTTGTACTTAGTAGGGCTATTGATTGCAGAGAAAGTCGATAAGGAAGTGTTGTTTACTACTTCCTCTAATACAAGAACTAGGGGTCACCAAATGAAATTAATAGGCAGGAGGTTTAAAACAATAAAAGGAAGTATTTCTTTACACAATGCACAGTCAACCTGTGGAACTCCTTGCCAGGGGATGTTGTAAAGGCCAAGACCAAAAAAGAACTAGATAAATTCATGGAGGATAGGTCCATCCGTGGCTATTAGCCAGGATGGGCAGGGATGGTGTCCCTAGCCTCTGTTTGCCAGAAGGTAGGAATGAGTGAGAAGGGATGGATCACTTGATGATGACCTGTTCTGTTCATTCCCTCTGGGGCACCTGGAACTAGCCACTGTCGGAAGACAGGATACGGGGCTAGATGGACCTTTGGTCTGACCCAGTAGGGCCATTCTTATCTTCTTATGATTAATTGCAGTTAACTCATGCAATCAACTCAAAAAAATTAATTGTGAGTAAAAAAGTAATCATGATTAATTGCACCGTTAAACAATAGAATACTAACTGAAATTTATTAAATATTTTTGGATGCTTTTCTACATTTTTAAATATATTGATTTCATTTATAACACATAATACAAAGTGTACAGTGCTCACTTTATATTATTTTTATTACAAATATTTGCACTGTAAAAATGATAAACAAAATAAATAGTATTTTTCAATTCACCTCATCCAAGTACTGTAGTGTAATCTCTTTATCATGAAAGTGCAACTTACAAATGTAGGGGTTTTTGTTACATAACTGCACTCAGGAACAAAATAATGTAAAACTTTAGAGCCTACAAGTCCACTCAGTTCTACTTCTTGTTCAGCCAGTCACTAAGGTAAACAAGTTTGTTTACATTTACAGAAGAGAATGCTGCCCACTTCTTAAGTACAGTGTCACCTGAAAGAGAGAACAGGTGTTCTCATAGCACTGTTGTAGCTGGCGTTGCAAGATATTTACGTGCCAGATGTGCTAAAGATTCATATGTCCCTTCATGCTTTGGCCATTGTTCCAGGGGACATGATTCCATGCTGATGACCTTTGTTAAAAAAATGAGTTAATTAAATTAGTGACTGAACTCATTGGGAGGAGAATTGTATGTTCCCTGCTCTGTGTTTTACCTGCATTTTGCCATATATTTCATGTTATAGCAGTCTCGGATGATGACCCAGCACATGTTCATTTTAAGAACACTTTCACTGCAAATTTGACAAAATACAAAGAATATACCAGTGTGAAATTTCTAAAGATAGCTACAACACTCCACCCAAGATTTAAGAACCTGAAGTCCCTTCCAAAATCTGAAACGGATGAGGTGGGAAGCATGCTTTCAGAAGTCTGAAAAGAGCAACACTCTGATGTGGAAACTACAGAACCCAAACCACCAAAAAAAAAAAATCAACCTTCTGCTGGTCGCATCCGACTCAGATGATGAAAATGAACATGCATCAGTCCGCACTGCTTCAGATTGTTATCGAGCAGAACCCATCAGCATGGACACACATCCTCTGGAATGGTGGTTGCAGCATGAAGGGACATACGAATCTTTAGAGTATCTGGCATGTAAATATCTTGTGACACTGGCTACAGCAGTGCCATGTGATGAATGCCTGTTCTCACTTTCAGGTGATGTAAACAAAAAGCAGGCAGCCTTATCTTCTGAAAATGTAAACAAACTTGTTTGTCTGAATGATTGGCTGAACAAGAAGTAAGACTGATCAGACTTGTAGGCTCTAAAGTTTTACATTTTTTATTTTTGAATGCAGGGGTTTTTTTTTTTTACATAATTCTACATTTGTAAGTTTAACTTTCATGATAAAGAGATTGCACAACAGTACTTGTATTAGGTGAATTGAAAATACTATTTATTTTATTTTTTACCATGCAAATATTTGTAATAAAAAGAAAGTAAGCACTGTACACTTTGTATTCTGTGTTGTAATTGAAATCAATATATTTGAAAATGTAGAAAAGATCAAAAAAATTTAAATAAATGGTATTCTATTATTATTTAACATTGCGATTAATTTTTTTAATCGCTTGACAGCCCTAGTACTTATCTCTGTTTCCAAACCAGTTGGGCTTAGAGTTACATCCAATCTCTTCTAGGACATACCATTCACGTATCTTGGCTTTGACGGGCTTCCTATTTTCAAATGCCAAAGCTGACTTGAGCTTTGCAAAGTGTCGTGAGATGCCTGATATGGGTGAAGAAAATTGTGGGGAGAACATAATACATTTCATTAACATAACTTCCCAGCTCCCATATATATAACATATTAATACCATTTACATAATATCCATTAATGTGGTGTATGCTATGTACTGGCTAAAAAGTAGTAGCTCCCCATGTGTCTTGTTTACATTAGGATTTTTCAGATCTTGATTTCCCAGCCCCACTGAGTGGAAGCCATGGGATAATCAAGGATTCAGGGCTTTTTTTACCAATGTGTCTGGTGCCAGATTCGGTGGCAGCAAACCCACAGAAATATTAATTTATTCTTTTGCTGTAAGACATCCTTCATTTCCATCTCATCCCCACACAAACATCACAGTTTACGACTCCCTCTTGAATATAGTCAATGACATAACACTTATTGCTTGGTTTTGTATATAATTATTTTCAATGATAGTTTTTCTTTCTGCTCTCCAGACTACCTGGCTCTCACACCCTGTTCTTTGACTTCTGTTTTGGTCTCTAGGCTGCCCAACTCCCGTCCTGGGTCCGCCTGCTCCTTGGCTGCAAGCTGAACTCCAGCTGTGGCTCCGCACTTGCCTGCTGTCTGGCTGCATAGAACAATGCAGGGAGCTTGCACAGTTATCCAAATGAACTCCCCCTTGTGGGAAAAACTGAAGAGCAGGTAGACAGTTCCAGACTAAAAATAAAATATATGGTGCCTGGCTCCAAAAAATTAGCATATTCCATGGTAGAAACGTTTAGTTGTTTGGTGTCACAGGGCAGAACTGCAGCATCCCAGGGTCCCTGAAAAAGATGAATGAGGCAGTTTTCACACCTCTCAGAGCTATTGATTCAGATTGTCTGCAGGGTCGTGCAGGACCCACTGCTTTGGTTTACAGTCTGTTCATTTTTCTCCAAACCATAAGGGCTAAAAAGCATAATTTTTAAAAAATGAAAATTCAGATTGTGGAGCAATATTCTGCACATTCAGGTGAATTCAGTGGCCACAGAATCACGGAATATATAAGGCTCTTCTTACAGAAATGTCTTTGTGAGGGAATCTAAGGAAATATGGAGTTATATAAACTAAACAATTTATAATATAATAAACCCTAGATTAAGGTAAGTAGGAAAGAAAGAGGGAGGAAGGATGGTCTTGCGATTATAGCATTGGACTGGGACTCAGGAGATCTGGGTTTATCTGCTGTGTTTCGTCAGGGAAGTCACTTAATCTTTTACAGCTTCAATTCTCCATCTGTGAAAGGGAATGATGATACTACCTCATATTTCTCGGCTCTTATTTGTTGTTTCTGTTTAGACTATAAATGCCTCAGGGCTGGGACTGTGTTTGTACATTGCCAAGTGCAATGCGGCCCAATCATTACTGGGGCCTCTAGACATTATTGTAATATAAATAATAACTAGACACTTATTAGAGAGAGGATATAAAAGCAGTCTCAGGAAGGCTGTGAGAGTAGTCCCAAGGGGAAGAGGAAACATTCTCCCTCCCCAAGGACAAATAAGGTAGAAAGGAAGAAGCAGGAAACACTTGTGTTGCTATTCTGCTTAAAAGAGATTTTGTAAATGAAGGATAGTTTGCCATTTTGCTAAACTTCAAGGTTGACTGGGAAGTATGAATTAATCTGATGGGGTCACAGTATGTATTGATGGATTATGTGACAGTGGGGAACTGGCTGGATCCCTTAGTTCATTTCTGTATGTTCTAACATTGTAAGAGTGTAAGATTTTAGTAAAGAAAAAGTGATGTGGTTTTGGGGTGATAGCTGGATGCCCCATTAACTCTTTTCTAGCAAAGTTTCTTGTTAGGTAGTGTTTTTTTTCCTAAAGTCCATGGACAAGTGCCAGTTCCTGAGATCTCCCTGACACAGTTTAGGAAGGCAGCAAGCTGGTCCTTGGTATCAAAAAGCTTGAGAAACACTGGATTAAAGGACATTATAAAAGAAATGGAAATGGGATTAAAAGAAATGGAAAAAATACAGAAAATGGGACTGAGACAGACTAGTGCAGGTAGATTTTTCCCATTCCTAAAATGTCTTCGGGCCAAATTGTGACCTTTATTATTCTCCCTAGTGGTAGTTATTCACACAAGTAGTCTCACTGATCTCAGCAACGTGAATAAAGGGTGGGATTGGGCTGCAATGTAGCTTGCTGGTGTCATTTTGTGTATGCTTAATGGCATGATTATAAATATCTCCACTTTGTGATACGAGTTGTATTTTCTATCTATCTATCTATCTATCTATCTATCTATCTATCTATCTATCTATCTTTATAGATACATGTGGTGTAAGAACCTCTTAGGCATGTCCAAATGTCAGTAATAACTGACTGAGTTTAATGATTTCCCAAATATGCATGCTGCCAAGGAACCCGCCTGAGCCTGGTGAGTCTTCAGAACAAAGCTTCCTCGGCTTTGAAGTTCATAGCATAATTAAGATTATTTTGAGGGCAAATGTCAGTGTTCAACTTCATTTAGAATTTAATCCCATTTTACCCTGTCCTTCAGATTCAAGCAGAAAGCAGCTAATATTATACAGCCTTCATCCAGAAAGGTCTTGCTCCTGGATTAGCATTTTGCAGGATTATTGAAAAGGCAGCATTTGCCTCCTTAAGAATGAGACTGACCCTTTTAAAGGGTCTGACCCCAATAAAAAGGAGTAACCTATAGCACTAGCTCACTGCCAGTGGTCCAGACTATCAGAGTGTTTATTCCCCAAGACAAGCATAAACTAGCTCCTATTGATGATTTCTCTCTTTCTATCAATATGACATCATAAATTTCCAGATGTGTCTTTTGCTTCCTTTAACTTCCCTAAATACTTCATCCTGGTGCATTTGCATTCTTTCTTATTCTCTTAGATATTGATTTGCAGCATCAGCAATGAGGAATTAAAAGAATGTAAACAATTCTTAATTATTGACCTGCTTTAATCTGCTACTGTGATAAGTGGGAAATTAAGTTTTTTAAAGGAGACGTTCAAATATTCTTTGTTAGTTTTACTTACAAATATTGATCCATTATGTTAACCTGGACGGTCTGCAGGGTTCAGCAATCAAAATGCTCCTTCCATATTACAGCAGCTCTTCAGCATTGATTTTCAGTCACTGGTAGTGTTTTTTACCACTTGCATTGTTGGCCTGATTGTGTTTCCCAGCAATTTAACCTTTTTATATATTGTTTTCATATCTTGCTTACTTGATTCCTCCTTTAGTTGTAACCTCCTCTAGTTGTTGAGCCTCTTCTTTCCAAAACATTGGCTTTTCCACTCTTTGTGATTTCTTCACCACTTTGCAGAATGATTTTACTTCTACTGTTTTCCCAGAAGTCTTGGCTGGTTTACACTTTCCCTGTAATGTTCTTGTTCCATTGCTTGTACAGCTTTTCCTTGTTTGCTTATGCCTTCCAATAATGTCCTCCACTATACTTTGTCTCACTTCCTTGACTATTTCCCATCCAGTTTATAGTGAGATCTTATTCATCATCACAAATTAATAGCCTAAAATGCCCTCCAAGCATCATGCCGCCCTCACAGAACTATCCTTTTAACCTGTCAAGGTGGAATTTGACTCTAGCTGCACCCATCTTTTTCTTGAACTTTAATCTTAATATTTCCCATTAGTAGTTCCTGATCACTGCCACACTTGGCACTTCTATATACTCTAACCAGGGGCAGATTAGGGTTTTGTGGGCCCCTGGGTCAGAGCAAATGGGGGCCCCTCCCCACCTCTTCTGTGTGCAGTCCCCTTGCCCATCCCTGGCACTCCTGCTGGGGAAAGGGGGTCAGGGTATGGGGGCTTGCCCCACCCATCCAGCACTCCTTCCAGGGATCAGGGTTCGGGTGCGGGGGCTTGCCCTGCTCCACTTGCCCGGTGCTCCTGTTGGGGTGCTGCAGGAGTGCCAGGCAGGCGGGAGGAGCGGGGCAAGCCCCTGCACCCTGACCCGCTCCCTGGTAGGAGTGCCGGGTGGGAGGAGTGGGTCGGGGTGTGGGTGTACCCATTTTTCCAAGTCCCCACAATTGGCCGGGGCTCCCACCCAGTGGCTAATCCACCACTGATTTTAACATCCAACAGTGACCATCTGTACTTTTTACGGATAGTAATGGGGTCAATCTGGTTTTTGGTCCAACCATTTGGTGAGTTCCATGTAATCTTGTGCATATCTTTGTGAGATAACCAAGTACCACCAATAAGCAGCCTAAACAAAGAATACAGTGAAACAGCAGTTTACAGTGCATATAGAAAATAGTGGGTTAATAGCAGAATTATCACAAAAGAGTCTTACAAATTAAAATGCTCAGAAAAGATTATTTTGGGAAGGTTTCTGTAATATTGTGTATTTTATTTACATGTTAAACTAAACTATAAGGGACTATATTTAAAAAATGCTAGTAGACATTTACTGTTTGAGTAGAAGACAAGAATTATTGTAGAGACAGTGGGCACTCCAAATGTTTAGATTATATCATTCAGGCTAATACTTGAAGATTAGTTGTGGAAATACAAGTTCCATATTTATTTTATCTTCTTAATGCATACTGTGTGCAAAAATGCATTCTGTATCTCTGATGTTGGGAACATGGAAAAGAAACATCTAAGGATTTCTCAAGAAGCTCTCAATTCAGAGGAAAAAGGAAACAATTTCTGCTATTAAGAGAAAAGATTTAGAATCATTCCATGACTTTTGAACTAAAACCCAAAGTTTACTGAAACAGAAATTACTAAGATTTGGTGAAACACTTACCCATCATGGCTCAGCACATTCGCATTCAATTAAAAACAAGTTCAGAGGGATTCTCTAACATTAATAGAAGGTATTTATTTTCACTTTGCACACATTTGTATGATCATTTAAAATCTGTATGTCTTAACTACATCCAGAGATTGTAATTGCTTCGTTTCTGGTACAATTTATAATAAAAAAAAAAGATTTCAGACTTGCAGAAGAGAATGTACTGAAGCCGAACAGATTAAATCTCCTATTTCACACTTGAAAGCAGACACTTTGCAGTTTTGATTTTGGGAACCAATCTAAACTTGCCCAGTTTTTGTCAAGCTTGCTTTATAAAACTAAGTTTAAAAAAATCTGCATAGATTTTTTTCGTAACATTGAATTGTACTAGTGTGAGGAGTTGGCTAAACCTGAGTTACCTCTGAGCCTGAGCCTGCCTGATGAGTCAGTCCTGAGACAGAGAGTGTGATGAGTGATCAGAAACAATTAACTGAAGGTCTTGTGATAGGTCCCAGCTCATTCAACCAGAGTCAGCCAATCCACAGGTGAGAATCCTCCTACGTGATCCTAAGGCAGGTATGTTGGCTCCTAAGGGAAGCAGTCTCTCCAGCCTGCCAGTGTTACTGCCTGGCTGAGAACACTCCCATTGCCAGTTGTTTCAACAAACTGTTCCTGTTCCTGTTCTAGCCTGTGCCTGTTTCAACACTAGCCAGCCCCTGCTCCTGCCTCAGCCAGCCACCCAGTGATTCTGACAACAAGGTGATGATTAAGAACCTTATTCTCCTGTTATTCACACTAGTAAATCAGGAGCAACTTCATTGAGTGTCAGTGGAGTTACACCAATGTACAACCAATGTAAGTGTAGAGAGGAATGAGGCCCTTTCTGTTAACTTTCAATCATTAATACATAGAGCCTAGCCTGCCTTCTTAGGTATAAAAGGAAATAAAACCAAATTGTGATACCCAAATTAACCCTACTTGCTAAAGCAGACTTCAACAGACACACAATCTACAAGCATCAATAGCATCAGACTTTTTGTTCCTATTTTTCAAATCTAAAGTAAAACTTAAAACTGAGAAAAAACAACCTTAGAAATGGATTAGCTGTGACTGAATTAAACAAGACACATATATGCAAATAAATATTTTTTTTCTCCTTGAGTTCATAAACCTTCACATATTGTGTAAAGACAAAATTATATCTAGTCGTATCTTGTTGATACTGTGTAAATGGACAGTCATTTTCCAATGTGGCTCAAATCTCATCTCCATGTGGCAGAAATTTTCTTAGTCTAAAAAAGGAGTTAGTAATATGTGAGAGATTTAGGACCAAAGAATATCTCCCAAAAGATATGTCTCTCTGATCTCATAAAGTACATTATTAGGCGCACATCTTCTTAGTGTATTCAGACATTAGTATGCTAGTTCAGATGGTCTGTATACTACGTATGAACTCGAATCTATGGGTGTGTCTACACTTCAGTTAGACACCTATGTCTGGTCTATGCCAGCTGACTTGGACTCGGGGTTCTGGCGAAGGGGCTGTTTAATTGAGGTGTAGGTGTTTGGGCTCAGGTTGGAGCCTGAGTTCTGGAACCTAGAGTCCTAGAGCCTGGGCTCCAGCCCTAGCCCAAACATCTACACCTCAAGTAAACAGCCCCTTCACCTGAGGCCTTCAAACCCGAGGCAGCTAGTACGGGCCAGCCATGGGTTTTTAATTGCAGTGTAGTCATACCCTGTGTTAGCTAATGAGCATGCTGTATACGGTTCCACCTAGGGTCAACATAAATGTATACACTCATTATGTGACAATATGTGTCCATTTTGAATACTGCATGTTCCTATGTTTTATATATGGATGTGAAACACTCATCCCATGTTTAGCTATGCTCCTTGTTTCTGAATGTGCGTTCTCACACCTGGATTGGATGCAGATCCTGAAAACCACCCTGTTTCATACAAATCATAGTGAACGCACATCTGATTTTTAGTGTATTGCTAGAGATACGTAGTGATGTCATGCTCAGGACACCCAAAACTGAGCCACTGTCTTACTCCTTTGCCTTAGCAATAGAGAGAGCTTTGCTGCTGCTAAACTGTGTCTGCTCCTAGACATACCAGCCTCTCTGCCTTGCCAGCAAACTCTTCAAGTCTCTGCCAGTCTAAACTTTGCCTTTTAGGTAACAATCAGTGAACCGCAGTTCCCAAGTTTCCCATAGACATCCACATGTAGTGTCCTGTCCTCTCACTGAACACTTACAGAAATTATTAGGTTTGCCGCCTCCAAAGGGACAAAGCACACATCAGCCTGTAAGGTTAACTGAATACTCACACTTCAGTTTAATAAACAGCACTCAGAGGGCTTTGTAAGAGAACAAGAATATGTTCATTAGTAGAGAACAGAGATTTAAGTGTATTAAGACAGAGTAAAAGAGACAGACCAGGTTACAAATAAAACAAAACTTGCTTTCTAGTGATGAAAACTTCATCTTAGCAAGTTACAATCTTTGCTGAAGAAGTTTTTTTCCTTACATTAAGTTATCAGCATCCCTAGACCTCCAGACTGTGGGATCCAACTTTCGCAGGCTCAGAACATGCTGTACCCTATGTCCCCTCAGTGTTGGATAACTAAAAGGTCTTTTTTCTCCCCTTATATTACGCAAAGTCCATTGCCTCAAGAGCCAGGAAGGCTTCCTGGGCTGCAGATTCTGTCCCCTGGTGTAATTGTTAAACAGTCCTCTTCCCCGCTTGCTTAGCTTGATGGCTTTGTTTACCTTATTTGTAAATGTACTTGCATTGTCCTCTGCCTGTAACCAATCTGGTCAGACAGATACATACACATTCCTTTGTCTAGGGCAGGCTTGGTTTTATGTTCTGCCTCCCAAACACATTTTAATAACACATTTCTAGCACATATCTATAATTCTTTGTACCCAAGCCGTACATGCATCACACAATGACTATTGAGACTGTTGAGACGTGTCACTAGTTTATGTACAGCAGCTTACATGACACCTTTGAGATATATATTATGACGACAGCATGTTGGGGCAATGAGTGTCAGACTTGATGTGAGTTATTGTATGGGGTGCCCTGTGCCTAGAGGAGGTCCTAGGGTCACACATGTATATGTCACACAACATATTCACTCTTTTGCAGATTTGCTTTATAGATCTAAGAACAGATATTAGCCCATAGTTGTATTAATGCATATTAATCTGAGATACTGTATGCTATGTGGAAGATCAAATTCTGCAGACTCTAACTGAGCAATACTATAGGAGTTTTGGATCAAACTTATTAAAGTGTGGATATATAGAAATGAAAATATTACGTAAGATGTTCGTTTGTTTGTTTATGTTTTGTTTAAACATGAAAGCTCATATTGATTTTTAATAGGAAGCACATAGCTAACTCCCTAAAAGTACAAAAGATCTCACATATAAATCTGTCAATTTGTTATGAATTTTTGCATTGTGGTAATGCCCCAAAACGCTTTAAACTAACATAAAAATGGCCATAGTGGGTCAGCCCAATGTCCTTCTAGTCCAGTATTCTGTCTTTTGACAGTGACCACTGCCAAATGCTTCAGAGTGAATGAACAGAACAGGGCAATTATCGAATGATCCATCCCCTTTGGCAGTCTGAGGTTTAGGGGTACCCAGAACATGGGATTTCATCCCTGACCATCTTGGCTAATAACCATTGCTGAACTTCTCATTCTTTTTTTAATTCAATTGTAGTTTTGGTCTCCACTACATTCCTTGGCAAGGAGTTCCACAGATTGACTATGCATTTTGTGAAGAAGTACATCCTTATGTTTGTTTTAACCCTTCTGCCTATTAATTTCATTGGGTGACCCCTGGTTCTTTTTGTTATGTAAAGGGTAAATAACACTACCTTATTTACTTTCACCACACCATTTATGATTTTATTGACTTCTATTATGTTCCCACTCGGTTGTCTTTTTTCTAAGATGAACAGTCCCAGTCTTCTTAATCTCTGCTCATATGGAAACTGTTCCATACCCGTAATCATTTTTGTTTTCCTTCTCTGTACTTTTCCCAGTTCTAATATATCTTTTTTGAGATGGAGCAACCAGAACTGCATGCACTCTTCAAGGTATGGACATACCATAGATTTATATACTGGCATTATGATATTTTCTGTCTTGTTATCTAGTCCATTCCTTTTTTTGACTGCTGCCACACAATGTTTTCCGAGAACTATACACGTTCTCTTTCTTGGGTAGAAACAGTTAATTTTGTACCCATCATTTTGTATGTATAGTTTGGATAGTGTTTTCCAAAGTGCATTAGTTTGCACTTGTCAGTACTGATTTCCATCTGTCATTTTATTGCCCAGTCACCCAGTTTTGTGAGATCCCTTTTGTAACTCTTCACAGTTAGCTTTGGACTTGACTCTCTTGAGTAATTTTGTATCGTCTGCAAATTTTGCCATTTCACAGTTTATCCCTTTTCCCAGATCTTTTATGAATATATTGAACAGCATAGATCCAACTGCAGATCCTTCGGGGACCTCACTATTTACCCCTCTCCACTGTGAACACTGACCATTAATACCTATCCTTTGCTTCCTAACAGTTATCGATCCATGAATCATAGAATCATAGACTATCAGGGTTGGAAGGGACCTCAGGAGGTCATCTAGTCTAACCCCCTGCTCAAAGCAGGACCAATTCCCAACTAAATCATCCCAGCCAGGGCTTTGTCAAGCCTGACCTTAAAAACTTCGAAGGAAGGAGATTCCACCACCTCCCTAGGTAACACATTCCAGTGCTTCACCACCCTCCTAGTGAAAAAGTTTTTCCTAATATCTAACCTAAACCTCCCCCACTGCAACTTGAGACCATTACTCCTTGTTCTGTCATCTGCTACCACTGAGAACAGTCTAGATCCATCCTCTTTGGATGGATCTTCCCTCTTATCCCATGACTGCCTACTTTGCTTAAGAGCCTTTGTTGAGGGACCTTGTCAACGGCTTTGTGAAAGTCCAATTATGCTATATCCACTAGATCACCCTTCTCCAAATACTTGTTGACACCCTCAAAGAATTCTAATAGATTGGCGAAGCATGATTTCTCTTTACAAAACGTGTGTTAGCTCTTCCCCAATGTATCATGTTCATCTGTTCATTCCATTCTCTACTATAATTTCAACCAGTTTGCCTAATACTGAAGTTAGGCTTACTGGCCTGCAGTTGCCAGGATTGCCGCTGGAGTCTTTTTTTAAAAAAATTGGTGTTACGTTAGCTATCCTCTAGTCATTTGATACAGAGGCTGACTTAAGCGATAGGTTACATACCACAGTTAGTAGTTCTATAATTTCATATGTGAGTTCTTTCAGAACTCTTGGGTGAATACCATCTGGTCCTGGTGACTTATTACTGTTTAATTTATCCATTTGTTCCAAAGCCTCCTTTACTGACGCCTCAATCTGGGACAGTTCCTCTGATTTGTCAGCTAAAACGAATGGCTCAGGTATGGGAATCAGATCCTCTGCAGTGAAGACTGATGTAAAAAGTTCATTTCGCTTCTCCACAACAGCTTTGTCTTCCCTGAGTGCTCCTTTAGTACCTCAATCATCCAGTGGCCCCACTGATTGTTTAGCAGGCTTCTTGCTTTTGATGTACTTAAAAACAATTTTGCTGTCAGTTTTTAAGTCTTTTGTTAGTTCCTCTTCAAATTCTTTTTTCCTCTAATCACCTCTTTTTTATCTCTTGTTTATCCATGGTGACATTTTTCTGGCTCTCTTGTTGTTTTTTTAATGGGGTATACAGTTAGGTTGTGCCTCTATTACAGTGTTTTAAAATAGTTTCCATGCAGTTTGCAGGCATTTCCCTCTTGGGACTGTTCCTCTTTATTTCTACTTAACTAGATTGCTCATTTTTGCTCCACTTTAAAGTTAAATGCTACTGTGGTGGGGTTTTTTTGGTATTTTTTCACCTGGAAGGATTTTAAATTTAATTACATTAAATCTTCTATTACTGAGCAGTTCAGCTACATTCACCACTTGGACCAGATCATGTGCTCCACTTAGGACAAAATCAAGAATTGCCACTTTCCTTGTGAATTCTAAGACTAGCAGTTCCAAGAAGCAGTGATTAATGGTGTCTAGAAAATTTATCTCTGCATCCTGTTCTGCAGTGACCTAGTCAACATAGGGATAGTTGAAATCCCCCATTATTATTGGGTTTTCTGTTTTTGTCGCCTCTGTAATTTCTCAGAGCATTTCACAGTCACTGTCACCATTCCTGGTCAATGGTCAGTAGTAAGTTCATAGTGCTATACTCTTATTATTCAGGCCTGGAATTTCTAGCCATAGAGATTCTGTGGTACAGTTTGATACGTTTAAATAAGATAGAGAGTAAGAGTGAGAGTCACAATCAGAATCATGAATCAAAGATAAAATGAGATTTATCATCGTAACTTAGATAACTTAAATTCTGTGTTTTAGGGGTAAGTCTCAGGGAGATCATTTCATAGTTAACGAAGCAGTTTTAGCAGCAAATGAGACCTACCTTTAGCAAATTAAATAGCTGAAAGAATTTTCTAATTTTATATGCTTATAAAAATTCTCAGCATGATGTCTTGTTTTAGAAAACATTTTCTTTTTATCTCAGATACCGTTCTGGGTCAAGGATTAACTATCTATTAATTTAATATTTCTGATACATTTCTTCTTCAGGTGTGCAAATAATCTGTTAAAAAAAAAGGAAAACAACCACAACTGTAGCTAAGTGAACTGTTCAGCTGTGTATTGTTCCTTTATATGCATCTGAATCTGTGGTGAAGAACTGAAAGGATGTGAAAAAATAGAAGACAATGCTTTACAAATCTGTCAGGGAAGGCTAAATAATGCTTGTTATTATATGGGTGTACTAGAGAGGAGAGATGGTGCAGGGAGTTTTCACTAGATCTATGCCTACAAATGATATTGCCAACACATTTTGCAGGTGCAAATTACACCAACAAAAGGGAAGAAATCCATATGAAAATGTACCCATAAAAATAACTGGAATATGATTAATGCATCAGCAGTTTTTCATGGGATTATCAGACAAATGGTTTCTAATCTATGGGAACACACATATTTTATTCCAAATGATATATAGTTTTCTCTTGAATACAATACTGAGCATCAGAATCTCCTGAGTGGTGCAAACAGGCTGAAATCTGGCTTCCGGTGTATATTTCAGAATTCCTTTCCCATGAGGGGAAGAATTCTCCGAAGGTGTAAAGCCAGGGAATTTGACTCCTATGTCATAAGAACTCCCTGCCTCCAGTGTAAAGTGTTTGAGACAGCAGGGGCTGTAGCTCTGCTCTGCCACTTTAATGTTGGAGGACAGTTCCTTAGAGACTGTAGCCTCTGGTTGTAATTTAGAGCAGCCCCTAGGCAGATCTAATTTACATTGGGGCCAGGGCAGATTGAGAATCAGGGAGCTGTAACAAGCTCCTTAATATTCATCAAGCAAGTCTTGGTGCACTAAAGAACTTGGTCTTAATACAGGGTTAGATACTGTTAGTCTGACAGAATTGTATTTTTGTTAAAATTTAGGATGAAATGTGGATTGGTTACAAACATCTTAGTCCAGAAAGCACTGTAAGAACTTGATGGTATGTCAAATGCCAACGTATATTCCCGTTTGGCCTAGTAAACATGACAATGCTCTGTCAATTTCAGAACTGCTTTGGATTCAGAAAATCTGAATGTTATAAGTTTCTGTGACTATCATTGTTTAACAGCATCTCCTCCTTTAATTTAAAGTAATGAACTAACTACAAAGAAAAATTGGAAAAATGTAAAAAGAAGTGTTTAATGTTTAGAATGCGTATTCCTGTTCTTAAGTATTATAACATTTAATTTAGGAATATTACTGCTATTATTGTGGTGTGAATTCCTGTTGGCACAGAAACATGAACATTTAAGAGAGATCTCCAATTCAAAGGTTAAGTTAAATCAGAACCTTGAGCCTAATTCTCTTTAATTTGCAAGTGGGGCTGTTAAAGATTTTATTCTGAATCTGCTTCTATGATTTTGGTTCTGATTGGATTCAAAACCAGAAAAGGCCTGTTTTCCTGTCCTGGCCAAATTCTTGCCAAAGTGACTCATGAGAGTTAAGCACTATTGAATCAAGAACTTAGCCTTGATTCACCATTGAAACTCAGCTCCAAACGCGACCTTTTATTTCAGGTCCATTGCTCGTTAAACTGGGAACCAAATTCATGTGTAACTTGCATAATCTTTACATTATTACAAAGATGAAAAATAGTTAATTAAAAAGTACAGCATATTTTTACTTGTTTTGGAACATATAATTATTAATTTTAACAGAAATTTTGTGGTTTCATTACACAGCAGTGATTTGACATCCCATGGGGTTATAATTTCTACAGGCATTACAAATCTGTGAGGGTAGAAGGCGGAAGAAGAAGAAAACAATGACAGTGTCATTTGTCTGATTTCCACAGGGGAAAATATCTGTGTGGCATCTGTTTCAATTTGCTGCAGAAAAAAGAATTCTGCCTTTTCTGACAACACTCTTGGATAACAGCAGGCTAAACTGCACAGGAAACAAAGATAATCTATTTGGCAATATACTTATGGATAAACCTTAAGCCTAAACAGATAGAGTGAGTCTTCTAATCTTGCTTTTCTCTAAAAGTGTACCTTTTTTTAACCTTAAAACTCCTAAATCAATATAAATGAGCTGTGTCTAGTTTAGAGACTGATTTTGTCTGGGAGATTTGTTAGTTTGCTAATTTTCTTCATGGTATCTTAGACTCCAGAATGAATTTGACTCTGCAACCTCTTGCAATTAAAATTCAATGATACATGCTGACAATTGTGTTGTCTCGATTTGTTTAGTAGTGTACCCATCTAGACAGTCACAATTAGGTTTGGAAGGTTAGACCTCTGGGTTTTTTTCTTTTTAATTTGTGCAGACTTCACAAGACAGCATTACATTATATTATTCTCAATATCCTACCTTAATACGTTTATTTCAATTACTTCTTAGATTCTGGGGAACATAGCAAATGTTGTGATAAGAACTTAAATCTGTTTGCCCCATGGAATTTGATTACTTTTTAAAATTAGTGTTACTTCATGATGCAGATGTTCAAAGTTTGTCTTTTCCCTTCCAGCATTGCCTTACAGCAGTATCCAAAGGAAATCAGACTTAGTTGGTGTCATATGATAGGTGGATCAATAATAATCCTATTTGCAGAAACTCTGCTTCCTTGGAAAACGTTGTTATTCAAACTCAAAATTAATGACACTTTTTTTAAGTTATATTTTTATGATTTTCCTTGTAAGACTATCCCAGTGAGGGATTGATTTATTATTCTATTTTCTCCCTGTTGTCTTTTTTATTTTTTTATTACAATCCTCTGATTATACTTAGCTCTTAAGAAAATCTGTAGAGTGTGCCCTGTATTTGCAGCTTGAATTATGATTGTGCCAATAAGCATGACAATTATATTACAAATATTTCCTCAGTACTTTGATAAAGCCTCAAATTAAGAAAAATAATTACCAGTACAATTACAATTATATGTAATTACACTATATTCAGTGTATAGTTTATCACCAAACTCCTCTCACAACACTGCTCACTGTAGAAGAATTAGATCTTAAACTAATTTATTTGTTGGGAATGAACATGGATTTTGCTGCCCATTGCCTCAGTTTGTATGCATGAAGAGGATGCCAAGTATATCATAGAATCATAGACTTTAAGGTCAGAAGGGACCGTGATGATTGTCTAGTCTGACCTCCTGCATAACGCATCTCACCCACCAACCCCTATAACAAACCCCTAACTTATGTCTGAGCTATTGAAGTCCTCAAATTGTGATTTAAAGACTTCAAGGTTCAGAGAGTCCTACAGCAAGTGACCCGTGTCCCACGCTGGAGCGGAAGACGAAAAGCCCCCAGAACCTCTGCCAATCTGCCCTGGGGGAAAATTCCTTCCTGACCCCAAATATGATCATGACAAATGGGAATGAGGATATGGAGGTAGATATTACCATATCTGAGGTAGAAGCGAAACTGAAACAGCTTAATGGGACTAAATCGGGGGGCCCAGATAATCTTCATCCAAGAATATTAAAGGAATTGGCACCTGAAATTGCAAGCCCATTAGCAAGAATTTTTAATGAATCTGTAAACTCAGGAGTAGTACCGAATGATTGGAGAATTGCTAATATAGTTCCTATTTTTAAGAAAGGGAAAAAAAGTGATCCGGGTAACTACAGGCCAGTTAGTTTGACATCTGTAGTATGCAAGGTCCTGGAAAAAATTTTGAAGGAGAAATTAGTTAAGGACATTGAAGTCAATGGTAAATGGGACAAAATACAACATGATTTTACAAAAGGTAGATTGTGCCAAACCAACCTAATCTCCTTTTTTGAAAAAGTAACAGATTTTTTAGATAAAGGAAATGCAGTGGATCTAATTTACCTAGATTTCAGTAAGGCATTTGATACTGTGCCACATGGGGAATTATTAGTTAAATTGGAGAAGATGGGGATCAATATGAACATCAAAAGGTGGATAAGGAATTGGTTAAAGGGGAGACTGCAATGGGTCCTACTGAAAGGCGAACTGTCAGGTTGGAGGGAGGTTACCAGTGGAGTTCCTCAGGGATCGGTTTTGAGACCAATCTTATTTAATCTTTTTATTACTGACCTTGGCACAAAAAGTGGGAGTGTGCTAATAAAATTTGCAGATGATGCAAAGCTGGGAGGTATTGCCAATTCAGAGAAGGATCGGGATATTGTACAGGAGGATCTGGATGACCTTGTATACTGGAGTAATAGTAATAGGATGAAATTTAATAGTGAGAAGTGTAAGGTTATGCATTTAGGGATTAATAACAAGAATTTTAGTTATAAGTTGGGGACGCATCAATTAGAAGTAACAGAAGAGGAGAAGGACCTTGGAGTATTGGTTGATCATAGGATGACTATGAGCTGCCAATGTGATATGGCTGTGAAAAAAGCTAATGCAGTTTTGGGATGCATCAGGAGAGGTATTTCCAGTAGGGATAAGGAGGTTTTAGTACCATTATACAAGGCACTGGTGAGACCTCACCTAGAATACTGTGTGCAGTTCTGGTCTCCCATGTTTAAAAAGGATGAATTGAAACTGGAGCAGGTACAGAGAAGGGCTACTAGGATGATCCGAGGAATGGAAAACTTGTCTTATGAAAGGAGACTTAAGGAGCTTGGCTTGTTTAGCCTAACTAAAAGAAGGTTGAGGGGAGATATGATTGCTCTCTATAAATATATCAGAGGGATAAATACAGGAGAGGGAGAGGAATTATTTCAGCTCAGCACCAATGTGGACACAAGAACAAATGGGTATAACTGGCCACCAGGAAGTTTAGACTTGAAATCAGATGAAGGTTTTTAACCATCAGAGGAGTGAAGTTTTGGAATAGCCTTCCAAGGGAAGCAGTGGGGGCAAAAGATCTATCTGATTTTAAGAGTCTACTTGATAAGTTTATGGAGGAGATAATATGATGGGATAATGGGATTTTGGTAAGTAATTGATCTTTAAATATTCAGGGTAAATAGGCCAAATCCCCTGAGATGGGATATTAGATGGATGGGATCTGAGTTACCCAGGAAAGAATTTTCTGTAGTATCTGGCTGGTGAATCTTGCCCATATGCTCAGGGTTTAGCTGATTGCCATATTTGGGGTCGGGAAGGAATTTTCCTCCAGGGCAGATTGGAGATGCCCTGGAGGTTTTTCGCCTTCCTCTGTAGCATGGGGCATGGTTGACTTGAGGGAGGTTTCTCTGCTCCTTGAAGTCTTTAAACCACGATTTAAGGACTTCAATATCGCAGACATAGGTGAGGTTTTTCATAGGAATGGGTGGGTGAGATTCTGTGGCCTGCGCTGTGCAAGAGGTCAGACTAGATGGTCAGAAGGGACCATTCTGACCTTAGTATCTATGAATCTATGGTGATCAGCTAAACCCTGAGCATGTGGGAAAGACTCACCAGCCAGACACACAGGAAAGAATTCTCTGTAGTACCTCAGATCCCACCCTATCTAACATCCCATCACAGGCCATTGGGCATATCTACCTCTAATAGGCGAAGATCAATTAATTGCCAAAATTAGGCTATACCATCATATCATCTCCTCCATAAACTTATCAAGCATAGTCTTGAAGCCAGATATGTCTTTTGCCCTCACTGATTCCCTTGGAAGGCTGTTCCAGAACTTCACTCCTCTGATGGTTAGAAACCTTCATCTAATTTCAAGTCTACATTTCCTGATGGCCAGTTTATATCCATTTGTTCTTGTGTCCACATTGGTACTGAGCTTAAATAATTCTTCTCCCTCCATGGTATTTATCCCTCTGATATATTTATAGAGAGCAATCATATTTCCTCTCAGCCTTCTTTTGGTTGAGCTAAACAAGCCATGCTCCTTTCATAAGATAGGTTTTCCATTCCTCGGATCATCCTAGTAGCCCTTCTCTGTACTTGTTCCAGTTTGAATTCATCTTCTTCAAGATGGGAGACCAGAACTGCACACAATATTCCAGATGAGGTCTCACCAGTGCCTTGTATAACAGTATTAACATCTTCTTATTTCTACTGGAAATACCTCGCCTGATGCATCCCAAGACTGCTTTTTTTCACGGCTCTATCACATTGGCGGCTCATAATCATCCTGTGATCAACCAATACTCCGAAGTCCTTCTCCTCCTCTGTTACTTCCAAGTGATACGTCCCCACTTTATAACAGAAATTCCTGTTGTTAATCCCTAAATGCATGACCTTGCACTTTTCACTATTAAATTTCATCCTGTTACTATTACTCCAGTTTACAAGGTCATCCAGATCTTCCTGTATGATATCCCGGTCCTTCTCTGTATTGGCAATACAGACTTTATTAGCACATTCCAGCTTTTTGTGCCAAGGTCAGTAATAAAAAGGTTAAATAAGATTGGTCCCAAAACCGATCCCTGAGGAACAACACTAGTAACCTTCTTCTAGCCTGACAGTTCACCTTTCAGTGTGACTCTCTGTAGTCTCTCCTTTAACCGGTTCCTTATCCACCTTTCAATATTCATATTGATCCCCATCTTTTCCAATTTAGCTAATGGCTCCATATGGAACCATATCAAACTCCTTACTGAAATCTAGGTAAATTAGATCCACTGCATTTCCTTTTTCTAAAAAATCTGTTACTTTCTCAAAGAAGGAGATCAGGTTGATTTGGCACCTTTTGCAAAGCCATGTTATATTTTGTCCCAATTACCATTGACCTCAGTGTACTTAACTAGTTTCTCCTTCAAAAATTTTTCCAAGACCTTGCATACTACAGATGTCAAACTAACGGGCCTGTAGTTGCCCGGATCACATTTTTTACCTTTCTTAAAAATAGGAACTGTGTTAGCAATTTTCCAGTCATATGGTACAACCCCTGAGTTTACAGATTGATTAAAAATTCTTGCTAATGGGCTTGCAATTTCATGTGCCAGTTCCTTTAATATTATTGGCTGAAGATTATCCGGGCCCCCCGATTTAGTCCCATTAAGCTGTTCGAGTTTGGCTTCTACCTGGGATGTGGTAATATCTACCTCCGCATCCTCATTCCCATTTGTCATCCTACCATTATCCCTAAACTCCTCATTAAAGACTGAGGCAAAGTATTTGTTTAGATATTTGGCCATGCCTAGATTATCCTTAACCTCCACTCCATCCTCAGTGTTTAGCGGTCCCACTTCTTCTTTCTATTTTTTCTTCTTATTTATATGGTTATAGAACTTTTACTATTGGTTTTAATTCCCTTTGCAAGGTCCAACTCTGCATGGCTTTTGGCCTTTCTCACTTTATCCTACATGTTTCTGACCTCAGTAAGGTAGCTTTCCTTGCTAATCCCTCCCATCTTCCACTTCTTATAGGCTTTCTGCTTTTTCTTAATCACCTCTCCGAGATGCTTGGTCTACAACTCCTGCCTATGAATTTTTTCCCCTTTCTTGGGATGCAGGCTTCTGATAGTTTCTGCAACTTTGACTTGAAGTATTTTCAAGCTTCCTCCGCCTTTAGATCCACAAGTTTTTCAGTCCAATCCATTTCCCTAACTAATTTTCTTAATTTTTTAAAGTTAGCCTTTTTGAAATGAAAAACCCTAGTCACAGATCTATTTTTGTTTATCATTCCATTTAGTTTGAACTGAATTAGCTTATGATCACTCGAATCAAGGTTATCCCCTTCAACCATTTCTTCTATGAGGTCCTCACTATTCACCAATACCAAATCTAAAATGGCATCCCCTCTTGTTGGTTCAGCAATGACTTGGTTAAGGACTCCATCAGCTATCGCATCCAGGAAAATCTGAGTCCTATTATTATTACTATCACTTGTCCTCCAGTCTATATCTGGGGAGTTAAAGTTTTCCATGATCACACAATTCCCATTAGTATTTACTTAATTAAAAACATTAAGGAGGTCTCTATCCATATCCAAATTGTATCCTGGCGGTCTATAGCATATCCTAAGCACTATCCCAGGGGAGGCTCTAGTAGCTTTCTTCCCCAATGTGATTTTTGCCCAGACAGACTCTGTCTTATCCATTCTATCACTTCTTATTTCTTTACAGTCTACCTCATCATTGATATACAATGCTACTCAACCATTTTTGCCTTTATTTCTCTTTCCTAAACAGCACATACCCTTCAATACCCGTACTCTAGTTATGACTACTATGCAACGATGTCTCTGTTATCCATATAATATCTGGTTTCACTTTCTGCACCAGTAGCTCTAGTTCTTCCATTTTGTTAGCTTGGCTCCTTGAATAGTGTGCAAACATCTTAATTTTTGCTGTTTGGCTTCACTCACATTCTTTACCCGATTGGGCACAGATATTCTCCCACGAATATTACCTATTAGACTGGTATGTACACTGCCCTTCTGTCTTATGTCCATTCTGCTGCGAACGGCTGTATCCTTTCTTACTTCGTTTTCTTCCCTCTCCATGTTAAAATCTGGTGTGGAGATTACCTGGACATCTCCCAACCATCTCCTCTGAATTTCTAGTTTAAAGCTCTCTTGATCAGTTGTGCCATCCTCCATCTTAGAAGTCTATTTCCCTCCTTACTCAGGTGAAGTCCATCCCGAGAGAACAGTCCTCTGTCCATGAATGCTTCCCAGTGGCCATGCATCCCAAAGCCCTCCTTATAGCATCACTGCCTGAGCCATCTGTTGAGCATCATAATCTTGTCACACCTTTGTTGCCTTTCTCTACGAACAGGCAGAATCCCACTGAAGATCACCTGAGCCTCGATTTCCTTAAGCTTCTTCCCCAGCCTGGTATAGTCTCCCTTGATACATTCCAGTGAGAATCTAGCCGTATCATTTGTTCCCACATGAAGGATAATCAATGGATTCTTTCCCGCTCCTGTTAGGATCCTCTTCAGCCTCAGGTCTACATCCCATATCTTAGCACCCGGCAGACAGCACACCCTTCTGTTCTCTGGATCAGCTCTTGTTACAGGCCTGTCTATTCTTCTCAGTAAGAGTCCCCAGTCACGTAGACTTGCCTTTTCCTGGCAATGGTGTGATTCTCCAGTCTATCCCCTGTTTCCTCTGGCTGCAAATCCTCTCGATTCCTATTGTCCCTTGCAATCCTCTGCAACCCATCCCGTATCCTCCTGGGGCTTATATATGGTGTTATCTCTATTGACTCTTGCCCTCTTCCTATAGGACTATCTGCTCTTCTCTTCCTCCTTTCCCTTTCACCTATTGTCTTGCCAGAAAACAGTACAGTTTTGCATTTTAGCTTCAGGTCTCAAGAGCCAAGGTTTCAGGTGCAGATAGGTATATGTGGTCCATATGACTTCCTAACAGAGTTTCAGCATCCTATTTCCTCTTAGGGACATATTTTGTCCCGACTATACCATTGAAAATCCCGATTAATTGTATTTATGCCAACACAGTTAGTTTGCGTGTACGCTGATGTAATTAAAACAGTGTATGGTCTATAGTCAATTTCTTAGGCAGCAAAAAGCAAAATATTTTTATTACATTTTCAGATACAGGTCAAGTTTTGTCCTTTGGTATGTGGAATAGTGATCAGTGGGAAGAATTTGGCTCTTACATCACAGAAATATTAGTCTTCTGCTAATCTCTTTGTAGCTAAACATACTAGTGAGGTTGTCACAGCTAAAATCCACAAGCCCATTTTTTTTGCATAGACCTCATGGATCTCTAGAATCCTGAGAAGTCCTGGAGAAACATAACTATTGTCTCATTTTGGAAAGGTTCATCGGTTCTAATAAGCAGAGGCTGGAAGAATAAGAGGTGTGGGGCATTTATTTGGACACTCATGAAAAAAAAGATGCTCTATTTTTCCTTTCCTTAGTTGATAAACTAAAAATATTCATTAGATCTTGACAAGAACACAGCATTATCTGGTTCACTTCACAAATTTTGTACTATTTTGCTGACCGAAGCTGAGTACAATATGCATAATATGGTGGTAGTACTGATTTATACAAAGTGATTCTAACATATCTGTTTTATATCCTATCCCATTTTGATATAGCCTCATATTCCACTGGTCTTTCTGAGTATACCTTGCTTATTGAGCAGACATGTTAATTGAACTTTTCTCTGGTCACTGTGAAGAGTACAATTAACATGTCTGCTCAGTATGCAAGCTATATTCAGAAAGACCAGTGAAACATGTTATATATAGATGATCCAAAACAAAAATTTCATATATGAACACCCACAAACCCTTGGCGAAGTTCAAATCCAGACTTTCCCCTCTATCTTTGCAATATGCTAAACCAAAAGCCCTTGATTGAAATGCCAAGTAGATTTTAGGGAAATTCTTCTGTTTTATTCTAATCCTCCTAACAGCCAGGCTGTCTCTATAACTTTGTGATTTGCTCTAATTGTTTTGGCAATATTTTATCTACTGTACAGTCTGTTAGTGCATACTAGTCTCCAGAGAGAGGAGGGATGATCTGTGGTTAAGGCCAATGACTAGGATTGAGGAGATCTGGGTTCTCTCCCTGGCAGTTCCACAGCCGCCTTCTGTGATTTTGGGCATTTATACCAAAATTTTCATAAGTGGCTGTGGATATTGACTGCCTCCTTTGTGCTGTTCTCTGTCAGAAGTACAGGGTATCCACACTATCCAAAGACAATGGGAACTGTAGGTGCTCAGAACCTCTGAAAATCAGACCTGAGACAAATGTCTCAGATTGGGCATCCAAAATCACTTTTGAAAATCTGGCCAACTCTCTTTCTCTCAGTCCCTGTGCTAGTTCCCCCTCTGTAAAGTGGTGATAATGAAACTTCCTCACAGCAATGTTGTGAAGATAAATTAATTAACAAATGTGAGGGTCTCAGATTCTGTGGTGGTGATCACCATAGAAAAGAATAAGAGTATTTGTGGCACCTTAGAGACTAACAAATTTATTAGAGCATAAGCTTTCGTGAGCTACAGCTCACTTCATCGGAAGCTTATGCTCTAATAAATTTGTTAGTCTCTAAGGTGCCACAAGTACTCCTTTTCTTTTTGCGAATACAGACTAACACGGCTGCTACTCTGAAACCTATAGAAAAGAATGTAACTAAAGATAATGCCTTATACTATGGTTGCCAACCCTCCAGGATTGGCTTGGAGTCTCCTGGAATTGGCATTGATCTCCCGGTGACTATTGAAAGCAATCTGGGAGATTTTAATAGGCTATTTTAAGAAAATGACTTTACATCACGGGGGGGGGGGGGGGAAGGAGGGGAGAATCTCCTGGAATAGCTTCAGTCAGAGTTGGCAACCCTATTTTACATAGTTAGTATAGCTTGCCTGGATTGCAAGGCTGTCTTTATGGCCTTTGTGTGTTCCTTATGGTTATGTCTTTACTAAGACAAAAAGTGTTTTGTAGACATGTTAACTAGCATGTTCTAAAGCTCCTGTGGAGACAAGGCAAGTTGTTTTTAGCATGTTAGCTGGCTGAGTTTAATACCAGTCTCTCCCTGTTGTAGAATGTGCTACTTAGAATGTGCTAGTTAACATTCTTTTAAAAAATAAAAGGAGTACTTGTGGCACTTGTGGCCAAGGATTTGCTTGAACAAGGAAAAGAGTAAATGTGACCTGCAGTGTGGTTTTTGTTTTGAGTGGGCTCCCTTTTTCATCTTCCTTGGGGCTTGAAGAGCATCTTCTGCTATATTTATGTTTGTCAAACCCCCATTTTCATATTTTTTAAAAATTAAAAACAGTAGTGTTGATGCCCCACTCTCTTTGTGGAAAAATCCAAGTGAGACAGACTTAGAAGCTTGTCTACATGGGGTAGTTATTCTGCAGTAAGGTAAGGTATGAATTTAAACACTGTGGCTATTCCAGAGTAACTCCCTGTCTGGACACATTTATTCCAGAATAAGTATCTACATGAGGAGAGTAATTCCAGAATAGATTATTCTGCAATAGTTCTTCAGGTCAGTTTCCCATATAAATCACCTTTAAAGTCCTTCCCCCTGCTGACATCATTGCTATTTGCAGGCCAAGCAGAGGAAAACACCATTCCTGTTTCTCTCACTCTCCCTGCTTATTTATATATTGTTGTGTTAAAGAGGCTATGTTGTTTGGGTTAAATTGTTCCCCAGTACACAGGGTCTGGGAAGAGGAAAATATTATTCAGGGAAAATGCTCTCAAACTCAAATTATAGTTATTAACAAGTCTATGGAGTTTGTGATGTCATTGCTAACATATGAGCGCCATTAGAAAAAAATCAGTCAAGCTTTGCAGGTCATCTTTTAAGTTAGTATCTGTGTGATCCAGTGTCCCCAGCCACAGAACCTCATGCTTATTCAGAGTCAAACATTCTCCACATCTCTATAAAACATTAGTGTCCTCAGTATGAATCTGAATCCTTTCTGCAGCATCTGACATTGCTTAGGGCATGTCATAAACATAAAGGGAAGGGTAACCACCTTTCTGTATACAGAACTATAAAATCCCTCCTGACCAGAGGCAAAACCCCTTCACCTGTAAAGGGTTAAGAAGCTAAGATAACCTCACTGACACCTGACCAAAATGATCAATGAGGAGACAAGATACTTTCAAAGCTGGGGGGGGAGGGGGACAAAGAGTTTGTGTGAGTGATGCTTTTGCCGGGACCAGAGCAGGAATGCAGGCCAGAACTTCTGTTAAGTTAGTAAGTAATCTAGTTATGATTGAATATGCATTTCTATGATAGAAATGCATTATATTTCCTTTTGTTTAAATGGCTGGTAAATAAGCTGTGCTGAATGGAATGTATATTTCTGTTTTTGTGTCTTTTTGTAACTTAAGGTTTTGCCTAGAGGGATTCTCTGTTTTGAATCTGATTACCCTGTAAGGTATTTACCATCCTGATTTTACAGAGGTGATTCTTTTACTTTTTCTTTAATTAAAATTCTTCTTTTAAGATCCTGATTCCTTTTTCATTGTTCTTAAGATCCAAAGATTTGGGTCTGTGTTCACCTATGCAAATTGGTGAGGATTTTTATCAAGCCTTCCCCAGGAAAGGGGGTGTAGGGCTTGGGGGGATATTTTGGGAGGAAGACGTCTCCAAGTGGGCTCTTTCCCTGTTCTTTGTTTAACTCGCTTGGTGGTGGCAGCATAGGGTTCAAGGACAAGGCAAAGTTTGTACCTTGAGGAAGTTTTTAACCTAAGCTGGTAAGAATAAGCCTAGGGAGTCTTTTATGCCGGTGCCCACATCTGTACCCTAGAGTTCAGAGTGGGGAAGGAACCCTGACAGGGCAGAAACAAGGCTCTGCCATCCACATCTACCTTGGGCTGCTCTTTGTATGTTCTTTGTTGTGTTAAGCCCCATATGTTTTCCTCTGTTAGTAGTGTTCTTTCAGTCAGCCCCTTTTGCATGATATTTCTGCTACCCAATGGGATGCCTACCATGATACATGCTGTGTCTTCATTCTTAATATATGTCCCAGATATTTCCATCTTCTTTTCTCTGAGTAATTTTAGAGATAAGAGATTATTGAATTCTCTGACAAATCTCTGCATTTCTTATAAATTAATTCCTTTTAATACTTAGTGTTTTTCTAAGGCTTTTGAAAGCACCTTTGATGGATTTACAGCTTTCACATTGCAATGTTAAGATGAAAATACCATCTGAGTTGCAGATTGGTAGTTTGGCCTGTGAGTTATAATTTTTGAATGATCTAATCTTGTTTAAATGTAAATTCAGCTACTGTCTTGCCAATTTGTGACATTATTTCCTTCTGGACATCCCCTTTGGCTTGCACATTATTGTCAAGGTATGTGAATTGACTCACCTCTTGTATTGCTTTGGCATCTAAAATAATGGTTGATTTGGGGGTTGCTGGGGTTCTCATTAGAATTGTTTTTCATAACTATTTACTCCCATCTTTGAGGTGATACTGGACAGTTTTTAGGTCTTTCTTCGCATGTTTGTTGAACTGTCACTTCTTCAAAGACCTATGTCTTCAGCAAAAGTCTTGATCTAGTGTTCTGTTGTTGCATCACATGATGTCTCTGTTGCATCAGTCTGTTTTTTCTTCATAATAAAGTCAATAGTCCTCAGTGCATCCAATTGTTTTGTATTCATTTATTTAGGTGAAATAAAACATGTTGTATAGATACTTTCTGGTTGATTTTGCATAGTTTAAAAATCCCAAAAACTTTTGGGGAGCTTTTTGAAGATTAGGTTCCTAATACTTGTATGGGAAAAGATTTTAAATACTTTATCAATGCACTTTGTTTTTCTCAAGAGATTAGTTGAAAAAGGCTGTTGTGAAATTAAACATCAGAGCTCTGATAGATGGCACAAAAGCTAATTGAACACAAACATTACCCAAGTTCTATTAGAAATGTTATCTGCAGAGCTGAAGTCCATTAATAAATGTAGTTAAAATAACTCTAGAAAATGCAGTTTTGTGTTAGATAAATATTCATGGTAGTGTGTTGTGTGAGCTGCATCTTTCTTACCAAGAAAGTACATAGCAACAAGCACCAACTATATCAAAAGGAGTTAATGTTGAGTTGCTAAGGAGGTACCTTAGAGAATTTGATTATTTCAAAAAGGTAAGCCAACAGTTATTTAAAGGGGTTATAACTGAAAGGGGATTAGAGGTAAGTTAATAAAACATATCAAATATAATAACATGATGTCATTCAGCTATCTTTACAGGTTTACACCAAAGTAATGACAGGTTTCAGAGTAGCAGCCGTGTTAATCTGTATCTGCAAAAAGAAAAGGAGTACTTGTGGCACCTTAGAGACTAACTAAGGTGCCACAAGTACTCCTTTTCTTTTTACCAAAGTAATGGTGTCTCAGTATTGTTTTCATAAGATTGGCAGAGCTCAATAAAAGTTAAACATAGTTCATATTTCAGTTAAGCTGAATGATAACTAAATGATATTAATTTAAATACTTAGCAGCTAGTTCTGCCTTCAGAACGATTTCAGTACAGAGTTGCAGCTATGTAGCTAAGAGCGGAATTGAGGCCTTAGTGTCAACTTTAACAATATTGGGATTGGCTTACTGCATATTAATGGACAAGTGTTGAGTAGAATGAAGTATACAAGCAAAACTAAAAAGACTTGTAAGTTACATAGTATTGAGTTTTAAATGGTTCTCAAGCCAGACAGTGTTTCATACACAATTGTTATCAGCAAACAATGACAACAAATTTGGACAGTGTTTCTCTCCTCTCCTCTCTCAGATGGCCATAGCACATTTCATATTTTAAATTATGATAGTAATAATACCTAGTGCTTTTCATCTGTAAATGTCAAAATGTTTTATGAAGGGGGCAAATATTCTTATTGTTTAACTGAGCTGGTCACTGGAGGTCACATGTTATCAATAGTCCTGTTCTCTCATTGGCTGTGTGTGCCTCAAGTGTTCAGGGAGTTCAGCAGAAGTTATTTTGACTGTTTCCTCAGCAAGAGACTGCATCATTTCTGTTCTCTCTCTCAACCAATCAGAGAAAAGTATATGTCTTATTTTTCTAGTATTTGAGATTCTAAATGATAATTCTACAGTCTGGTCAGTCATAGTAGTAGTAGTAGTAGACCTGGGAACCGATTCTTGGTTTTGGTATCTGATATTCTACAAGCCTCACTTAGATTTTGCTTTCTTCCTGTTGCTCATATTATTATTCTCTCTTCCATCCTCTATGCCAATCCAGACACTTGGACATACTTCCCACTGGCCAGCAGATCAAGACAAGTACCCGAAATATTTTTATTGGTGTCACCTCCTGAATACAATGGTTTTGCCTACTTAGTGAGCTCAGTTGTTGCAATCTCCAGCAGGTGGTGAGTTCAGTACATTTGTCAGCTGATGCAGCAGACTGAAGAAAAAGGATGGGCCTGAGTCTCCAAAAATCCTTCTAGGGCTAGGATGCCTACACTATGTGGCCATGCCTCTCCCTCCATCTGGTTGGCTCCCTGCTGAGGGGTTCATCATGTCTGGTCCTCTAGGGAGAGCTCCAGAGGATGGTGCTGTAACAGCCACATCTAGCTACCAGAGGCAGCTGGTAGGATTACTGGTCACAGTGTGGCTAAATCTCCAGAGCCACATTAATTAAAAAAGCCACAAAGTCTAAGCATATAACCTAGTAATGTTGGAGACAAAGTTTCTCAGAAGCAGCCAGGAGATCTGCAAGCCACAGAATCCATTATATCTTTATTGACTCTACACATTTTTGTTTTAAAATTTTAAAAATTGAAAAGACCCAACCTTTAAATAATGCGAGGCTCAGAAAATTAATGTTGATGTTTTTAAAATAAATGTATTTGGTGGAAGACCAAAAATACAAGGGTCCAGGATCAGCATAGGGTATACTATGGTTTCAGCCAGAAAGCCTGCCAAAGGAGGAGGCTGCAGGAGATGTACAGTGGCTGCAACCTTCCTTCTCCTGAGAGATCTGTAGGGGCCCAGAACAGTCCAAAAAAGGAGGGTGGTGCTAGCTACAAGTGGTGGTGGAAGGGAATACTGATTCATTGCATATCCCTTGCAGCTTCCACCAGATGAGCATTGGCTCCAAACCTGGAGAGAGGTCAGCGGTAGCAGCATTGTCCTCCCTCCCTAGAAGTGAATCCTCCCTGGACTCAAGACATTTAGCTCACACAAGAAGATGAAATTCATATTTTTCTGTGCCAGTTTCAGTGAATCTGGCCCATACTATTTATGTTTTAGAATTCTTTTTTGCATCAAGAATGTTGATCCAAGCAAGCATGTGATTTTCTCTAAAGAGATCACTGTAGAGCATATTTAATAACATGTTATTTATTTTAATTGAAAGTATTGATGAATTAGAGTTTAATGGAATATCTCACATTAGACATGCAAAATTCTAACAATAGAGGATTAATTCATCATTGTTAATGTAACATGATTAAGCAGGAGTTTGAAAAACAAATCAGAGAATATCAACTCTACTACAAGAATATATTCCCACAGAATAACAGTGCAGAAATGACATGTGGTGAGGCACACTTTTGCAGGGCTGTATTTCTTTTTCCCCAATTCTAGCAAAAGCCATCTGGCCAGCATTCAGTATGTCACAAAGTCAAAAGAATAAAAAATAAAACCCCAAAGAACACAGGGAGAATTAAATTTTTCCCTTCAAATATGGTTACACAGTCTCCTAAGAGTAGAATTTTCATTTAAAACTTTGCTGACTTCCTGTACCCTTTGTTTTTCAACTGTGAAAGTAATGAATTTGTTCTCTGTGGCTATTTCTTCTTCTCTGCCCAATCTTTTCCCTTTGAGTAGAAACAGATGCTAACATTCTGGGACACGAGTTAGAGCTATCAGTTATAAATTTGTTTATTTTTAATGTGCATTAATAAATGTAAAACGGCCTTCCACAAAAATCTGAGAGAGTCACTGACATCTGCACTATAAGAATATGGTGTGTAGCTCTTCAAGTGAAGCTTTGAATTTGCTGTGAAGCAAGACCCCAGTCCTTCACAAGGATCTGCTAGCATGAACAACTGTGGCTGGAATGGGACTCCTCGTGGGTACAATATTCTAATGCAGAACTGGGTCTGAAGTGACCAAATGGGATCGTACTTTGACTACAGAAACTGACGGGAAATAACATAAACATTTGAAGCCTATCTTATCTATAGCAGGCCTAAAATTTGGAGGGTGGGGTTAAGCCTGAGAATCTTCAACCCTGTGTCTGTGTGTTCAAGAGGGAGATGTCTCATCTTTCAAAATGCATTAGCATAAAGAACAAAGAGTATTTTCCCCACATACCATCTGATAATATGAATTTTTATTTTTGACTTTTGGATTTATCATTAACTTTACTACATGTCTAAATTATTTAGTGATCATATTTCACCTAACAGATAACATAAGACTTAAAGAGCTTTTGCTGGGTTCTGGCAACTTGTCGCTACATTTTGCCTGAAGCTGCTTTTTTATGGAATAATCTTCGCATTGTTAACATTCAAGATACTCTGCAGAGAATATTAAGAAGACTTAAATGCTAAATAACTGTCACATAGCAAGTCTTAGTATTATTGCACCAAATTACATTGCAGGCAGCATGATAAACATCATCATAATACGTTGACACATTCATCATTAATTATAACTGAAATCTAATCTCAACTGAATATCTTTTCAGTAATTATAGCCTATAAAGGCAAACATTTACATATACAGGGGGAGTCTTTCATAAACACAGGCAATGTATCAAAATATCGAATGGCCTGACAAGTCTTAATAGGCCTTTTTTTAACTTACATTTGTTATATGTTAAAAAAGAGACATCAAAATATCTGGAATTTATTCAAAATTTGTTTGGTAAAATTAATTGTTTTGGAAGCAAAACATGTTTGCAGCAGCCAGATGGTTATGCTGCTTTATAATGATGTGCAAGGCTTTCACACCAGATCACATCCCATTTTTGTAAGTTATCAGAGGCTCTGCTGGAAAAAAAATCACTTAAGCAAATACTTAATTTAAGCACATGAATAAATCTTTTGTCATAGTGACATAGGATTGGAAGGAACCTCCTGAGTCATTGAATCTAGTCCCCTGCTATCTCATATAGCCCCCAAAATATAATACCATTTCCATGTCAAGAGGACTACTGAGTCTTAAAATTAACCATGTGCTTAAGTGTTTTGCTGGATTGGGGTCAAAATGTCCTATGGTACAAACCTATTAAGCAAATTGAGATCTGAAAATATTTCAGCTCTCTGATGCAGAAAACTAGATATTATAAAAATTCTGTTGTTTATTTACACTGAGCTGTGCTGAACTGAGTTTTAGAGCTCACTAGTTGTATATCCTTTATTTTTCTAAAAACCTTCCAGCTGGTCCAAATTTTTATGCTTCATCTTTTTAATATTTTTGTTGTCATTTCTCATCTAAGAGAATCTCACCAGCCCTCCTTTTCCACCTGTGAACTCCCTCTGCAGCATACAGGTAACTCCTATAATTCAACAGGAGTTACTCTATTTTGCATTGGGAAATGACAGGATTGTCCAGTAGTCCACACTAGATGGCATACTAGGTATTGTGCACTAAGGGTACATTTAGACTGTGTTTTAAAACCTGCAACTGCGAGTCTCAGAGCCCGAGTCTACAGGCTTTGGCTTGCGGGGCTCATGCTATGGCATTAAAAACAGTGGTGTAGATGTTCAGGTGCAAGCTGGAGGTCGGGCTCTGAAGCCTCAGGCTCTGCAGCCAGAACTCCGGCCCAAACCCGAATGTCTTCACAGATGTTTTTAGTGTCGTAGTGAATGCTTGAGTCTGTAGACCCAGGTTGTGAGACTTGCTGCCACGAGTTTTAAAATGCAGTTGAGACATAGTGGCCCGCATGGACCCTTCTGGGATGCACTACAAGGTCCCTAGGGTGTATTAATGTAGTCTTGTTTCCAACCGTATTAGAGTAATGAATACTAGGGAACTTTTAGTGTGCACCAGCAAGGTCCACATGGGCCAGTTAGCACCCTAGTCCATACTAGAATTTACCCCTCTCTAGTGCAAACTAATACAGAGTGTAAACAAGCCCAAAGGTCCCTGGGGCTCAGGCTGTTCTGAGATGATTTTATAACTTAGTTACATTTGCCTCATGACATAAGCCCAGTCGCATGATGACACAGTGCCATGGCACCTTGTTGGCTGAAACAGAATTTGCTGTGTAGATTCAGTCAAGTTTGGATTTCCCTCTGTCTTATCTGCTACTTTCCTAAGGACCTGATTCTGTGAAAACGTACACACATAATGTTAAACATCTATTTAAGTTCCGTTGTACTTTCCTATATTTGTTGCTTGAAATTCCTTGAATTCTGCAGATACTGCAGTTACCGACTTCCAGCCACATGCTTAATTATCTAAGGTCGTTGGGAAGCTTAAAGTGATGCCACTGTACTTAGAGCAAACTTAGGTGGCAGTTTTGTCAGGTAATTCTGAGTTCTGTTACCTGAAAATATTCTCTGTGAATTCTGTAATTGAGAAGATCTGGTACATGCGTTTCAGCTGCGGTTGACTTGAAATTGACAAACTAAAAAATCCTGTCTAGGAGAGTCCTTATAGAATACATCGTTGCTATCTTCACTGGGAGGTCGGTAAAACAACATCCAGTGGCCAATTGACAACATTGATATGTTGGTGGATTTGCACAAAACACAGCACAAAAAACACCAACACTAACCTTCACATGGTGCTTCTATTATCGTCTGAGGCTCAATGGAGAGTCACATGGAGCACTTCGATCGCTCAAAACAAACAGCTCATCGTTGATCCATCTGAGGAACCACCAGGTTTTGATTTATGTCGGAAAGACTGGTGCAAATTGAATCGCATCAGGACATCTCATGGGAGATGTGGACAAACCCTTTTTAAATGGAAACTGAGGCAAACACCTGTATGTGACTGTGGTCACCAGGCACAAGCGGTAGAGCACATTATATCTGAATGGCCCCTTCATTCTTTTGCCGGTGGCCTGAAGGACATTCAGCACCTCACTGCTGCAGCAATGTGCTGGCTATCAAATTTAGATAAAAATTTGTAGTTGTTGCTACCTACCCAAGCCATATGAAAGAAAAAGAAGAATAGAATACATCCTTTTGTTTGGGGAAGGATATAATTCTATGAGGTTTTCATGCTGCCATTTTTATCTTATGTTTACTATCATGCTCCCAGCAATGTTTCTAAGAATCAGTATATTGCCTGCAGTAGGATTACACATGCACTGAGAGCTGGATTCTGCAAGTGCTTTTATTGATAAGAGTGAATAAATAACATGTTTAATGGTACAAACTGAGATTGCCAGATGAGTATTTTGTATTACAATGTCTCTGCACAAATTCTCTTTTGACAATTCTATTGTATGTGAGATGATTAAGGCAGAGAGAGAGAGAGAGTTTCTGTACTTTCAGACGGAGAGATGCATTCACAGGAGTGGTATTTTTATTGTGTTAACATGATTTTATAAAATCATACATCTGTCAAAATCAAATTTCAAGACAATCTAACTAAAATTATTGTACTTTTTTAACCAGAGATCCTTGCAACTGGAAATATTCAGAACTAGTCAATAAATCATACTATTATGTTGATAAAAATGTCATGCAAATTCAGAACAAAATGGGCGTTACTAAGTGCAATTATTTTTGCTCTTAATATGAACAATTTAACTAGCAATGTCACGTACTTGTGGTAGCATGATAGTAACATTTTAATTTACTATGAATAGAACTAATTACGACAGACTGGTTGACCCCACTGTTTTCAGATTCATTGACTGTCCAGTACTTTACTTTTGTATTCCTCAAATAGCTATTTGATTCCATGTAGTGAAAGGATTTCTGGGTTTGGGTGTCAAAAGACAGGATGTTATTGGGAGGAAGCAGGTTGGGGGCTTTGCTCCAGTAATGGAATGAAGGGAAGGAGCTGAGACAGCAGAATGATGTATGCAAGGAACTTTGGACCTGCAAATTGTTTGAAGGCAGGAAACCACAGAGCAGCTTGCAGACTTTGCACAGCTGTGAATGGTGGGGGTTGGGAAGGACCAGGTCCAACAAAATACCAATATTCAAGTCCAGTTCCAATGCATGCTGGTGAGATAGCCATGCCATTCACTTGGAGGAAACTTCAGTTGCATTTCATTCTTTTACTATGATCTCCAGGTAAACTACAAACCATAAGTAAAATAATGTGTATTAGACCTTACTGGGGACCTGCATGGCCAGAGTGTGACATCTGCACAGAATCCCATGAAGGTAAATGGGCCTTCACACAGCTTTCGTGCATTTATAGGCTTCCAGGATTGGAGCCTTAGCATCTAGTATTGCAATGAAGTGTTTACTTTGCAGAAAGGTAAATGTTTCCCCTTTAAAGTAACACTCCCATGTGTTGCTTTGCTTTGAGGAAGGGGTAGTGATGTAAAGTTGAAGATGATTTTAGTGATATATTTTGTGTGGACCCTGCTTAATCACAAAGAGCTAAAGATTACATATTGTGACAAAGTCAGATGGACAAAGTCAGAGAGTGGTCCCATTGGGTTCTGGACCACAGCTAAAGGACCTTCCCCCAGTCTATGGGGAGGATCCACTGAGCCCAGGACTCAAATAATTATGGGGGACAACAGAAGAAATAACAAGGACAGGTGTGAAAGTCAAAGGGTCAAAAAAAGGGAACCTGAAGGGGAAGGCAGATATGTCAGCCCTAGAATGTTAAAGGCCCTTTTCCCTGTGAGCTGAAAAGAGGTAACTTCAGGTCAACTAGGGACACCTGAGTCCAATTAAGAACTGCCCGTGACCCTTAAAACCCCCTCTTCTGGTTAGAGAGTGAGAGGAGAGGGAGAGGTATTCCCTTTGGGTTTTTTTTTTTTTGTTTAGCGAAGAGTACTGCCTAGGCCTGCATCTTGTAAATATTGAAAAATAAAACCCCACTGGAGAATAAAAATTCTCTGGAGGGGGGAAACACTGAGCCCAGTGAGGCAAAGGAGGTGCTTTGTCATGAGATATCAACTTCAAAGAAAACAGCCCTCATCTACCACATGCATTGTCTTAGTTTGAAATAGCAAGTACTTTCAGCTGTGGAGAAGTAAAAATTGATGATGTAAGCTAATTTCAGAAGGTGACGTGATTGAAAGTATAAGATGTATGCTGCCATATTCAAGTTTAGCAAAATTATCTGGTAAAACAAGATACAGGATAAAACCCAACTATACAACTGGCATATTTTTAAAAATTTGAAACATCTATTATGAGGCTGTTTCCCAGGATAGCTTCTAACTGAATTGCAAGATAAATAATATGGGGAGAAAAATAATCTATACAACAATCATACTTGATCTATTGGGCCAAGTGCTCCATTTCAGTTAAACTGTGCTTAGGCCAAGACCCAGAGCAGAGATACAAATGTGGCTACAAGTGACCTTTGTGACCCACCAATCCTCTGCACTGATGTGTGCTGGTTCAGATCCCCCATGCCAGCTAGGGTAGCCTATGGCTCTCTGACTTAAGTCAGCAGCCCACAGCCCCCATGGGGTTTGTTTGGTCAGTCAACCTGTGCCTGGTAACATCCTAATCATATTCCCTTTCCCTTCTACTCAACTACTGTGAGGACTAGGTGGGGTGGTGTAAGAGCTGCTACTGTAACTCTGTTAAGGTTACCAGGTGTCCAGTTTTTGACCAAAAAGTCTGGTCGAAAAGGGAACCTGCTGGTATCCAGTTGGACACTGACCGGACACTAAAAATCCAGTTACAATGGGTTGGGTGGAAGGAGTGGCAGCCTGTTACCTGGCCCTGAAGTGGTGACTCCCACAGCAGCGTGCATGCACCAGCTCGGGCTGCAGGCAGCCCTTTTGAGGAGCACAGTTTGCAGGGCTGCAGCAGAGGAGAGAGTATGGGGGCCCATGGGGAACGAGTGTTCCCCAGGAGGGAAGGAATGCATGCTCCCTCAGCAGCCAGTTCTTCCTCTGGCTGCGCTCACAGGCATCTCCAGGGCAGGGAGGGCTTGAGCAGATGGAGAAGACGGCTGCTGGGCAGGCAGCACAGAGTGAGGCGGGAGGCTGCTGTGCAGGAGGGCCATGTCCTAGCTTGCCAGCAGGACTGCCTGGCTGTTCCCGTGTGGTCATAGCACTCCTCTGACCTGCACTCCCAGGTGACCCGCTGAAGCTGGAGTTTGCAAATCCCTTGGGGCTGCTCACACTGCAGTTTAGGGGGGAAAGCAGTGAGTGAGGGAGTGGGGGGGAGAGGAGTGAGTGGGGGACAGGGACTTGAGGGAAGAGGCAGGGTAGAGGTTCGGGGAAGAGGCAAGGCAAGGGGGTCTGATTTTCAGACATTAGAAAGTTGGCCACCCTAAACTCTGTCCTGCTCAAGAATTCCCCAATGCAGAGAAATTTCGGAGTGCTTGTTAAATCTGCTTCTGTTTGAATATGGGACTCTGGGAATCACATATTCTTGAGTTCCAGTATCAACTCTGCAAATCAGTTTGGCTAGGACCTTGAGAAAGTCACTTAACAGCTCAGCCTCACTTTCAAATCTGTAAAGTGGGATAGTAATACTATCCTTCTTCACAGGGCTGTTGTGAGGCTTAATAACATTGAAACATAAAAATTCCAGCTATTATACTGATTCTTCAGTCCTAAGATGTAAACTTATTACTTGTCTAGAATTAAACCCAGTATTGCAATAAAGCAGTTTATTGCCTGAATGTTATTGAACTGATGTAGCACATCTTATTGTTAGTGTTTCATCAAGCAAGAGGGGAAACGGGAAATGATTTCTTGTACAATCGCCTCTCGGTGAGTTATATCCAAGCACCCCTGTCTCTGAAGTGTGTGGTGCACATGGCAACCAACATGTTTCTTAGGATGCCATCATTAGATGAGAACTGTGCACAGAAGTATTACTTGTATTTGTCTCCCTCTTCAACCTGCCGTGACAATTTTATTATTATCACAAAGGTCTCAAAATGCAAACTAGCTAATCAGATTTTATTCTGGATCCAAGCAACTTTATGACTGTGATTTAATAATGCCAGTTGCATCACACTGCCAACCTGTTTTGATACCTAAATTGACATTTGTGTATATTGTACATTAAACATAATTTATCAGCCTAGCATTTACCCCTTAATGGTTCTTTATAGTTAACATAAACCAATGACTGTAGACACTTCCACATATGCACATATTCTGATCAGAAGAAAAGAACAGTAAATGACTGGTAGGAAACATTGATAACATTGTATTCTTGATGCTAACTACTACATAACTGACATATAAATGCAGGTTTCTGAGTATGACATACTCCCAATTCTCATTTCTATTTCTAGTAAAGAAAATAGTTTCTTAATTGTACTTTGCCTCAAGTCAATCTAGAGATGAAAGGTGATAAGTACAATTTATCATTATTACTGCTACGCTGAACATTGAGGGTCAGAATTTCAGCTGGTCACTGATTTCAGTGGAGCTCCATCAGTTTACAGCTGCCAAGGATTTGGTCTTGAATGTTCACCAAATTAATTCATGTACGGCCTGATCCTCCGAGGTGCTAAGCAACATAAACTTTTAGGGAAGTCAATTTCCAGGGCATGCTCAGATCCTGCAAGATTACACTCAGTCTCTTGTTCGTTCTTCCTCATCAGCATCATTTAAAAATATTTAAAATGTGAGTGAAAGTAACTTTCGACCAACTTTTTCTTTTTCTGCTGAAAAAAGTAACCAAGTGTGGGGTAGGACACTGTCTCCCTTTCCAACTTTTCCCCCCTCCCCTTCCACTTCATTTTTTTCCCCCCCAAAAAATCATTTTTTTGTCATTGCTTTTACCTTCTCTGTTTTGTCCTTTGTTTCCTGCTTATGCCCAGGGCTGAATGGTGGGGGAGATGACTAAAAGGGGCAGTTTTCCGAGAGCCCATAAACCCATGAAGTTTGAGTGGGTGGCCTTGTGACCTGACACATGGGGCTACAGCACCACTCAGATTTCTACTGATGACAGAGGGGCAGCAAGGCCAAACCTGAATGGCATTGCCACTATATTTGCCAAGTTGCAATGTCCAGAGCAGGGAGCCAGGCCCAGCCCCACAGGACAGGAGCCTCCATTGCAAGGTGAGTCGGAGTAGGCTCACTCTTCAACTCCCACCCCCACCCCATGCCTCAGTTTCAGGGTGAGAGGGGGCTCAGTTTTAAATTTTGCCCTGGGCCCCCAAAACTTCTCTGCATCCCTGTTCATATCTTCTTTCAGATTCAGTCCATTAAATGTGAAGTCGTGGTTTGGAAAGGGCAAATGTGTGCATGGGAGTGTCCTCTCTTCCCACGGCTCAGTATGGAATGATTTGACCCTAAATATTTTGTTAGTGGAAGGCCTGATTTTCAGAAGGCTGAGGACACACAATTCCCAATAACTTCAATTGGAGTTGGGGGTATTAAATGCCACTGAAAATCAGGACCTTAAAGAGTTGATATTAATAAGGGAGCAAAGCTTTCTGATGAATGAGACCAGACCACTTCTTCACCCCCACACTAATGAAAATGGCAATTATAAGCTGTCCAGAATTACATACATTTGTATCTTTTCTGGAACCAAGGTTAGTGTGAGTCCGTAGCTTCTGTGTACCTACTCAGAACTTTCTCTTGCACCGATCCCACACAGCTGGAAATACAGGGGATTTTTCTGTATTATCCGGGGATCACTTGCTACTAATTCAATGACCTGAGATAACTGGGCTATACAGTTGTATTTTCATGTTATAGGATAAATTCTTATTAAATGTTGGTCTGCCTAATTTTAAACTTATTCGTCTTTAACGGTTCATTAAAAAGTTAATCTCGATCCCCAAATGTGCCCATTTAGTTGAGTTAAAGATTACGACTCTGTCTTCATGAGACAATAAGCAAATCAATTTGCTACTCAATATGGACAGATGATTAGGGCTGGGCAGATTATTCTCTGTGAATAATTTATCTGATGAATGCCTTCCTTTTCTTCTCTTTGCAAATTATAAACTGATTTTGATTTTTATTAATTTATTCATTATTCATAATTGATCAATGAACAATCTATGCAAACAAATTTCGGCCTGTAGTTTGTTTTGCCAGCTGTTCACTTTGAGTATTATTTATTATTTGTGGCCTTGACTGGACATCAAATTCACATAATATCATATCTGCTCCCTGATTAGATTACAACCTTCTAAATAGAATAACAAATAGCAATCAAAATATTCTTGTTAGTGTGCATACCATGTTCACAGGTAAATATAGAAACAGATTGTGAGACCGTTACTCATACTGAGTATTACCTTACTTAACAAGTATTCCCACTGACTTCAGTAGGATAACTCATGGTATAAAGTACTATAAGAGAATTACAATCTGCACAGCAGTCATTTGTATGTAGAACAGCCATTTCCCAAATATGATGTGATAAACTCGTTCACAAATCTCTTCGTAAACAGCCAATTAACAAGGACATGCATATGATCAAAGGAAACCACTGTTTGAAATGTGAAAAGTGTTGGTGAGCACTATCTTGAAGTATTTGCTCAGTTCTAATAAAAGCGTATTCATCAATTTTTAAGCAGAACAAAGACTTCTACTTTTGAATAGCCCTGTATGGAATACTGTGTGCTTATACTGCAGAAGTAAAAAGTCATGTTAGAAGTGTTGAAAATATTAAGAAATCTTAGAGGTTTTGTGTTTTCTGTCTTTGTGGAACAGAGACAGTGATATTAAACTTGGTATAAGAACTGCAGTTATATTTAGAACTTATTTAGCAGTTTACGTGTTCAAATCATTGTCCCAGCACTAACTATTTGATCACCACTGTATCACTGTGTAGAAGGTAGGCAGATGTTGGTACTCCCTTTTTATAGATGTGAAAACTAAAGCACAAAGGTGAAGCTACCTGCCTAAGAACACACAGTGATAAGAGCCAGCACTAGAGCTGAGCCACTCCTGATTTCCAACCCTATGCATTCAATCCTCTAGGTGATGATGTCTTCTGCCAGCTCGGTACTTAGTGGCCCTTTGTCTACATCACAGGACCACAGTTTACAATTTTCTTCCCTGAAAAGTTCAAAACTCATGTAACAGCGTGTGTCACCCACTGGGCTAGAGAGTCTGTGGCTAAGCAAACCCTAATGACAGAATGAGCCCCATCTAAGAGGGATCATGTGAGTCCCCTGTAACGAGCAACTGGAAGTTGCAGTGACAGTAGGGGGATGCTCATGGAGAGCAGAGACTGTTAGGAGTGAGCAGATGTTGTAACAACCAGGCAGGGTACTAACAAACTTCAACAGGGCTTTATTTTTAAAGTGGAAACCTCTTTACCAAGCTGCTGCTGCACCCTCAGTAGCTCTCACTCTGCCTTCTCAACTCCGCCCGTCCTTCCTGTTTCCTATCCTTTCAGACTCCCAAAAGCCAGTGCTCCCAGTTCTAATAATTACAAGTAGCATCTAAACACCACATTCCCTCCTCTCTTCAGAAACTTTCCCAATTAAAATAAACATTCATTGTCATCCAATGCAGACTGGGTGTTGGCATAATCTCCTCTTGGTGCATAGGCAGGTGCAAGATAAGAATCATTCCATACCCGCCCATCAGAAAGTTGATAGGTGTAAGGTCCCTTCTTTTCTATGATTTTAAGAGGAGCTGTGAATTTAGGGTCCCCTTAGCATAAAATTCCAGGTTTTCGTATTCTAATGAAGGAACCACACTCAAACTTTGGTTCCTTAGCACCCTGCCACTTGTCTGTGAAAGCCTTATACTTTGCTTGGTTCTGTTCAACTGTTTTTCTCACATCATCCTTGGTTGGGGCCTCAAGTTGTGCCTGTAACAATCCAGGAATGTTTAGTATTCATCTGTTTCCCATGCAGTAACTCTGGGGGTGATCTTTGCATTGTGGCATGTCGTGTAGCCCGGTATGCTTGCAAGAAATCAGTAGTGAAGGTTATCCACAGTCGCCCTTCCAGTTTAGCCATTTGCAAACTCTCTTTCAAATTTCTGTTAAACCGTTCGATTTCCCCATTGGCTTGAGAGTAATATAGGGATGACCTTCTGTGTAAAATGTTCCTCTCTGCTAGAAAAGTTTCAAACTCCAGGGAAGTAAATTGACTACCATTATATGAAACCAGTTCTTTGGGGTTACCTTCCCTGCTAAAAACTGAAGAGAGGAACTTAATTACTGTAGCAGAAGAGATTTGCGATGTAAACGCTACCTCAGGCCATTTACTGAAATAGTCTATTAAAGTGATGGCGTAACGACAGTCACTTGGAGCAGTATCAAAGGGTCCTACAATGTCAATCGCCACTTTTTCCCATGCAGATTATGGAAGAGGAAGAGGCTGTAATTGAGGGGTACATGTCACTGCTGTCTTATCATGCATTTGGCAAGTGACACAGGATTTTATGAGTGCTTCAGTTTGAGAGTCCATCCCTGGCCACCAATACAGATCCCGTAGTTGTTGTTTGGTTCGGACAATTCCTTGATGAGTATCGTGCCAGGTGTATGAGTTTTGACTGTAATTCTTCTGCCACAAGTAGCCGGTGTGTGCCTCGTAGCACACAACCATCAAGCAAAGAAAATTCATCCCGAACTCTAAAATAAGGCAGCAAAACTGGGTCAAGGTTTTTATGGTTACTGGGCCATCTCTTTGTCAGAAATTCCCATAGTTTTTGTTGAATTGGACAGGCTGAACAAGCAACTTGAAATTATTCTCTTGTAACTGCAGTAAGAGTGCTTGTAATAAGTGCAACTACTACATCCTCATCCTCCGGTGGACCATGTGTGAAGGCAAAGGCAGGCGAGAAAGGTAATCAGCAACCACATTTTGGTTTCCAGGCTTATATTCCAGTTCATAATTGAAAGAGAGTAGTCTTGCAGACCATCTAGCAATATGATAGCCTGCTCTTCCCAGGCCTTTTGTGGTAAGCCACGTTGTCAAAGGGCTGTGGTCTGTGCGCAACTTGAACATGCAGCTCCACAGGTAAGTTCTCCATTTTTCAATACCCCAGACACAAGCAAGTGCTTCTTTTTCGACTGTAGAAATTTCCTCTCAGCATTACTTAGTGTCCTTGAAGCAAATGCAACAGTCCTCTCTGTGTTGTCCTCACACAACTTCATGAGGACAGCCCGAAGTCCATAATCGGAAGCATCAGTAGTTACAATTGTGGGCAATGCAGGACTCAATAGGGCAAGTACTGGACTATGTACAATCAAGTCTTTCACAGTTTCAAAACTAGCTTGTGCATCCGTTGTCCACACAAAAGTTGAACTTCTCCGTAGTAATTCCCTTAACGGTTCAATGACAGAAGCATAAATGGGAATGAATTTTGCATCCAAGAAGGAATGTAAGGTTTGCACATCTGTTGGAGGAGGAGCATTTGAAATTGCCAGGATATGAGCCGGATCAGGTTTTAGTCCAGCCTGTGAAATTGTATGCGCCAGAAAGGAGAGTTCAGTTTGTCTAAATTTGCATTTGGACATATTGAGCTTGAGGCCTGCTTTGCTGATGCAGTTTAGTATAGACTGCAGGTTATTGTCATGCTCTTCTGAAGTATTTCCAAACACAATAATATCATCCGGATAGCACTGAACTCCATGTTGATTCTTCAGAATCAATGACGTCATTTTTTGGAAGGCACTTTGGGGTGATGCGAGACCGTATGGAACATGTTTAAAACGGAATAGTCCCTCTTGTGTAATAAATGCTGTGAGGTCTCTGCTATCTTCATGCAACATAACCTGGTGTGCGCTCTGCAAATCAAAATTAGAAAACGTCTTTGTTCCACGGAGTTCTGCAAATACTTCTTCTATATGAGGAAGAGGATGGCTGTCCATCACAATAGCTTTATTTGGCTCCCTTAAGTCCACACAAAGGTGAATGCCTCCACCCTTCTTCTGCGTCACTACTATAGGTGAAACTCATTCCGAGGGGTCGATCTCTTCAATAATGTCCTCTTGAAAAAGTTTTCTACGTTTTTTTGAAACAGCTTCCCTGACTGAAAATGGTAAGTGCTGTAACTTCTGTTGTACAGGCACCACATTATTCTGCATTTTAACTTTATGCAGAAACCCATAAGCACAGCCGAGTTTCTCCTCAACCTGGTGTTGGGTCCCAGCTGAAACTGGTGTGTGTACCACAAGAGTGCTTTGCTGAGGAAGATCAATTCATCCATTAACTACCCTGAGATTTAAAGCAGCCAATAAATCTCTGGCAAGGATAGGAGTGCCTTTGTGGACAATGTAGAACTCTGCAGTTACACAGAAATCACCAAAACTAACTATTGCTGGCAGGCAGCCATGTACTGGAATATGGTTTTTCAAATAGCACACCAACTGAAGCTTGGGTTCAGTAAGAGGCACATCTTTAAAGTAATGCAGATGGGTGGAATCAGGTAGTATAGATACTGCTGAGCCAGTGTCCAACATTAGCTGAATAGAGTGTGATTTGCCTGAGGGTATGGCGAAACATTTACAGTGCACTTTATTTGTTCTGGACTATGTGCAGTAGTGATTTTGTCCACGCTCAGCACAGTAACATCTGGTATTGTAACTGCATGCACCTGTTGATTGAACTGGCTGCTGTGAAATACTTTAGCAAAATGTCCAATGTTTTGCAATGATTGCACTGAACTACTTTTTCCGGACATCCTGTGTAGCTTGCAAGGTGTTGTGAGGATCCACAGTGAAAGCATGCTTTTACTGTATTTTGAATTTGCTGATTTGGTGGTTTTTCATTAGTTTTCCTCTTGGGATCATTTGTCTGCAGCAATAGTGAACTTTTCTGCAAAGGAGTCACAGCCTGTACAGTGCCTCCTGTATCCATGCTCATTATTTTGGCTTCAGCTGTAGCTGACTCAATCTGGGTAGCAATGGTTATTGCTTTTTCTAGTGTAAGTTGTGGTTCTAGAAGTAAGCATTCTCTCAAACGAAGCATGGTCGTGTTCTTAATGAGCTGGTCTCTAATCATCTCATCTGCCCTATTCCCAAAGTCACAAGTTACAATCAGACTCCTCAGGGAAGCAATATACTAGATTATAGTCTCCCCTATTTTCTGCTCACGCTGGCAAAATCTGTAGCGATTAGCTACTAGATTAACTTTTGGTGCAAAAAAGTTCTTTAATGCAGTGAGTGCAGTCTCATATTTATCATCTGCAAGGGGACAAGTGTAAAATATATGTTGCCCTTCTGCTCCAAGGCAGTGGATTGTCAGAGCTCGCTTTCTTACTTCAGAAATCTCTGTAGCACTGATTGCAAGCAGATAAATCTCAAACATACGGCTCCAGGCAGTAAAAGCAATTGGAGGGTCATCTGGGCTTTGCAGAAAGGGTGCAGGTGGGTTCAGAGGCAGAAGATCCCATCCTCATCACCAAAATGTTGTAACAACCAGGCAAGGTACTAAGAAACTTCAACAGGACTTTATTTTTCAAGTGGAAACCTCTTTACCAAACTGCTGCTGCACCCTCTGTAGCTTTCTCCCAGCCTCTCAACTCCTCCCCCCTCCTTCCTATTTCCTGTTCTTTCAGACTCCCAACAGCCAGTGCTCCCAGTTCTAATAATTACAGGCAGCATCTAAACACCACAGCAGGCTCCAGCAGAATCCTGGGATTTGGGACTAAAGCTATGTCTCCACTTAAAATGCTACTGCGGCATAGCTGCAACACTTCAGTGTAGATACTGTGACAGGGTCGGGCCAGATGGCTATAGGAGAGTAATAGAAGGCAGATATATTAGCCCCAGGCTAAGTAGGTCCCTTTTCCCTGGGTAAGGTAACAGGGAAGGTTCCAGAACTATCAGGAACCTTCTGGAGACGATTAAGACAGGCTGATTAGAACACCTGCAGCCAATCAAGAAGCTGCTAGAATCAATTAAGGCAGGCTAATCAGTGCCTGGGTTTTTAAAAGGAGCTCACTTCAGTTTGTGGTGTGCGTGTGAGGATCTGGGAGCAAGAGGCACTAGGAGCTGAGAGTGAGAACGCGGACTTTTGAAGGACCGAAGTGTACAAGCATTATCAGACACCAGGAGGAAGGTCCTATGGTGAGGATAAAGAAGGTGTTGGGAGGAGGCCATGGGGAAGTAGCCCAGGGAGTTGTAGTAGTCCCCTGCCTGATGGACAGTAGCTGGGTTGATGGAAGACCTAGTTCTGTCTACACTGGAGTTTAGCTCAGTTTAGCTACATCTCTTGGGGTTGTGGATTTTTCATGCTCCTGAGAGATGTAGCTGTGCCGATGTAACTTTTCAGTGTAGATCAGACCTAAGATTCCAGCCAGAAAGGGCTTGGAGTTGCCTTCAGTAACAGGAGAAGATCTGAGCTAGCAGCAGAAAGAGTGCAAAAGCTCTCTAGGCAGAGATGCCTAGGAGTAGGAAGAGAAATGTTTGTTTGTTGAACTTAGACTTTGCAACTATGCATTATATTTGAGTTATTTTCTGTGAGTAAACTCAGACCTCAAGGAGGGATATTTTGACCACAGAAAACGATGTGTGGAGGCTGTGTCAGGGGACCTTAAGAGTGGGAAATGGAAGCAAGGAGCTTCAGAGTGGGAGGCAGCTGGCCCACTACAAACTGGACAAGAAGGAGGTTCAGACTGAGGTGCATAGACGTAACTTTGTGGGAAAGCTTGCAAAGTACCTGGCCACACAACAGGCCAAATTCACCACTGGCATAGGCCAATGCAATTCTGACTTCAACAGCATTGTGCCCGCTTGAACCAGTGGTACATTTGTCCCAAGGTCAAGTTCCACCCACTCTATGTAGTCTTATTCTGTCTGGAATGCCAAATTCATACAACAATGATTAAATAAAAGAAACTTACCAGAGTTTGCAAACTTCTACATGTAACTAACATTGAAAGTATAAGAGTGAGTAATACTTAAATGGGATAATTCTGTTTCAAAATGCACACAGGAAGAGGCCATTGACTTCAAGGACAACTGTTATTGCCAGTGCATATCTCAGGGAAGAAAATGGCCCTTATGTTTTTATTTCTTTTTAAAAAACTAGATTTGAAACAAGATTAGGTAAACTATACTTTTATCTTAAAGACTAATATAGCATAGCACATGCATCTGTTAGCCAGCAAGTCTGATGTCTTTAGGCAATTTTTTAAATGCATTATGTTTCATAAAGAAATATTCCTATGCAGTATGGAATCTTTAAAGGAAACAACAAATACAGTCTTACTGGTGCAATTTATGAATCTGGAAGGGAATCTTTTATCAATGACTGTAGTAATATAAAGATTTTTGTAACTTCTGGAATTTCTCACTAGGAAAAAAAAACAATTTTTAATCTTTTGTGGCTTTGTAGAGATCACATTGTGGAGAATTTTTTATCCTCTGGATGCAAATGATCTTTTGTTGAATGGCAGTGTAACACTATATGGTTTAAGTGGTGGTAAGAGAAGTTTAAGTCATTTCTTTAAAAAATAATATTGTAGACTACTAGCTGAAAAATTGAATTCATGCAAGAATTTTAATATTTTATTAAACATTCGCATATAGCTGAAACTAATTGAAATGCAGTATGTAATATCTAGTTCTCGGAAGCATCACTCTTGTTCATAGATTGAGAGGTCCTGATAATCTATAAAATCAGAATGTGTCATTCAGATTGATTTGAGTAACGAATTCAAAGATTTTTTTTGCAGAAAGAGGGATGATTTTTACACCTGTAAATGGTGAATAAGGTTAGCAATTAGAAGTTCACCAGAGCAGATCCAATACAAGAGGCAGTCGCCCTTGTGGCACAGCGGTATCTGAGAAATAAAAATTGATTCATTTATTCTGTTTTTTACCCCACGAATGGTAGTCATTCAAGCATATTAATCTCATTGCATTAGAAACAGTCATCACTCATGAACATGTAATGTATCTCTAACTGAGGTAAAAATGAGTTGCTGAAATCGTTAGAAAGGTGTCTTGTTTAGAAGTCTGTAATTTATTACAGTCCTGCTATGATTCAAATTCTTGGTTCATTGAAGCACACCATTGTGCAGGCAATTACAGGAAACTCAGATTACTGTGTAAGTATAGATTAACCATAGCATGCTTATCCTTTACAATGGGCCACCTCTAAATTTGATTTTTATTTGTAGAGGCGGGATCTACTATATTGGAATGTGGAAATAACTGTAAGGCAAATATACTCAAATGATAATGAAGTTATGTATGTGTAAAAATAATTTTTGAGATCCGTGGATCTGATCCTGCTCCCAGTGAAATCAATGGCAAGCTACCATTGGCCTCAGACAGTGGGGCAGGATCAGAAGCCAAGGGTTGAAATCCAGGACCCCCATTAAAATTAATGCAGAGTTTTGCCATTGATTTTAATGAGCCTAGGAGTTCACACATGATTTTCAAAAGTGATTGACATTCCCATGGACCCTGGCCACTGTTTTCAGAAGTGACTAATGACAATGTGACTGCAGGTAGGTGGTACAGCGCCAAAAGTGTGTGGCATTGGCTCAGGAGAGGAAACTCCAAACTAACTGGAGGCTGCACTAAATCAGCAGCATGTGCTATGGTAAGTCAGTCTCCAGTGGAGAGCCCCAGCTATAATTATAAAGTGGCCCAGAAACCCAGCACAGCTGGAGTTTGTAGGCCTGTCTAAAGACAGAATTGGGCCCTATTCATTTAAGTGGTCAATAGTTATATGTTTAGATTAAAGAGAGAGAGAAAATAAAGCTTATTTTGCTAATGGTGGGTGTTACTGTTGTGAATAAGCAGTGAATCAATTAAATTCCATTCCCCTGATAATTTTAGAGATTGCATTTGCCACTAACGTTAAAGCTTGTATATGATTGAAAGTAGTTTGTTCCTGAGGTCATATTTTCAGCATTTCAAGACCTCAGCTCCACGTTAGTTCCACTACATGGCAGTTTAGAATAAACTAAACAGTTGTATTTCTACAAAACATAAAAAATAACATTTTATCAAGGTATTTTGTTTCAAATATAGGTAATACAGAACAGATCTAAAAGGTGAAAACAAGCTGTGAATGAGCTACTTTTAAATATATATGTCAGTCATTTCCCATATTGTTATGCTTTTTTAATTAGATGAAAATAAATGAATTGAAAAGATGAAAGGAACTTCTGCAATATCTCACTTCAAAGTGCAATTCTATTCTGAGAAAGGACTATAGAAAAAAAAAGCAGCTTATTCAAGAAATCTGCTTTCTCTGTATATTCAGATTCACTTTTGCTTGCTTTAGAGACAAGGGACAATTTCTGTTTGTTTGACCTAAATGGAGTTATTCTAGATACATACATTTATAAATGAGAGCTGAATTTGGTCCATAATTAAATTTCTGCTATTTGTATTCTCTTGCATTGATTCTGCAAAATCATACAGAAAGAGTTTTTATTATTATTTTATTAAGCATTATTAATATAGTGTGAGAGTGGCTGGCCAGTTGCTCAGGCTTTTCCTTCAAAGGGAAGATAAAAGTATGAAACTGGATGATGAAAACCAAGTACAGTCCAGCAGCTTCTTGAACCTCTAGATTTTTCCAGACTGCCAACCAAGTGAATGCTTTTGCGGATGCTTACATATACATATATGTGTCTTCAATTTCCTTCGGGTTAATGCTTAAATGATTTGTCTTCTAAAATACGTGACAGAAAATTGCATGTTTAGATCTGTTTCCTGCACCTGTCCTGGGCTCTAGATACATTAACATGACAATTTACACTAAAGCTGTTTTGATAGAAGAATAAGGTCCTCAGTTAGTCCTTGAAGTCAAAGAAATAGGTTGCAAAATAGTTAAGATATTATATACAGGGGACAGAGTAATAAAGTAAACTGCTTAAACAACTCATTCATTTGCAAGTCCCCAACCTCTGCTATAATTGCTTTCATAGGTAGATCTTTCATGATCTCTGGGACAATAGATGAGGAGGTGTCAAAGCTTCCAGGAGAGGCAAAGCTGCTTCCAGCCACTCACAGTCCCTATTCAATCCCAAATTAATAGTGTTAAATTTGAAAATGAATTTTAGTTCTATAGAAGCAGCTTTGCCTTTCCTGGAATTGACACCTCCTCATCTATTGTTGGGAGTGGACTACACCCACCCTGATTGAATTGGCCCTGTCAACACTGGTTCTCCACTTGTGAGGTAACTCCCTTCTTTTCATGTGTCAGTACATTTATGTTTGCATCTGTAACTTTCACTCTATGCATCTGAAGAAGTGAGGTTTTTACCTGCAAAAGCTTATGCTCAAATATATCTGTTAGTCTTTAAGGTGCCACCAGACTCCTTGTTATTTTTAACCAGTTAGTCAGATAACTGGTTAATATAAGGTGATATAGGTTTTCTAAACATATGTCATTAAGCTGCTGATCCAGGCTGCAACTATGTGGGCTCAGCTGTAGTAAAAAGTAGATAAGGAAGCTAGTCTGTAGTGAAAAGAAAAGGAGTACTTGTGGCACCTTAGAGACTAACAAATTTATTAGAGCATAAGCTTTCGTGAGCTACAGCTCACTTCATCGGATGCATTTGGTGGAAAAAACAGAGGAGAGATTTATATACACACACACAGAGAACATGAAACAATGGGTTTATCATACACACTGTAAATAAACCCATTGTTTCATGTTCTCTGTGTGTGTGTATATAAATCTCTCCTCTGTTTTTTCCACCAAATGCATCCGATGAAGTGAGCTGTAGCTCACGAAAGCTTATGCTCTAATAAATTTGTTAGTCTCTAAGGTGCCACAAGTACTCCTTTTCTTTTTGCGAATACAGACTAACACGGCTGCTACTCTGAAGTCTGTAGTGAGTTGTTGAGATTCTGAAGAGGTGTTCTTTGTAGTCTGTAATGCATCTATGTTGTCTGCTGTGAGAACTCTCTGATACTTCAGGAAATGACTGTTAGATCAGCATTCAAATGAAGATCAGATTAAGCTCATTATTCTAGCAGTGGAACTACAGTTGAATGCGAAATAAGTTATTTGAAGCATCAATTACATCAAACATAAAAGTAGCCATTGAACTAAATGTATTGTGATGCAAGGAGTTTCTTTGCTCTTGTACCTAAAATGCTGTTAAATATTCAGTTAGACTGCTCCCTATGTCCCAAGAGATAGATAACTACCCCTTGTAGCCCTGTGCTTTAGCTTAATACTAATTAAAATTGCCAAGGCATTTAAGGCTTCGTTCATTACAAAAACAGAATTATATATGCATTCCACAAATTTCCCGGGGGCATAGGGGTTTGTAAGTAGTGTTCAGTTCAGAAACTGAATAGTGGGGAGATTACATGATTGTCTGAAATAGCATGTATTGGGATTGAGTAAACGATGAAGATGTGGAAGAAAATCACTTGAAAAAAAGGTAAATATACAAATTCTAGGAATAATGGAAGAATTGTTCTGACTTCAGCAAAGGGTATAAAATGATAAACAAAGTAAAGCATAACTAGACTTTGGGTGGGGAGAATATAAACATATAAAATACAAAATAGGCATTTGCAAAGAGTAGGCTATAGCTACAAATGTATCTGGAAGTCTGCCTCTCTTTGGAAATTGAATCTAAAATATCATATTTGTAATTGGTCCATCTCAGTAGTGACTAGGTAACCATTTGCAATCAGCTGAAAATGTAATGGTCCTTAGATTTATTCTTCTGGTCAGAGACTGTGTTGGTGGGGGGACACAATTATATGACAGATATTTATAAATTTATAGTTATTTTCTAAAAAGAAAAGGAGTACTTGTGGCACCTTAGAGACTAACAATTTATTTGAGCATAAGCTTTCGTGAACTACAGCTCACTGCATCCAATGAAGTGAGCTGTAGCTCACGAAAGCTTATGCTCAAATAAATTGTTAGTCTCTAAGCTTTCGTGAGCTACAGCTCACTTCATTGGATGCAGTGAGCTGTAGTTCACGAAAGCTTATGCTCAAATAAATTTGTTAGTCTCTAAGGTGCCACAAGTACTCCTTTTCTTTTTGCAAATACAGACTAACATGGCTGCTACTCTGAAACTAGTTATTTTCTGTGTTTGTTATGGAGGCTACGATAGATACAAACGGAAATAATAAGTAATAATATAGTTCATGACAATGTAGTTTGTGTATGCTATTTTCTTAATCATACTACCATTATAGCAATTCTTAAAAAGAAAAAAAAAGGTGGTTTGTTTGCTTTAAAAAGGAAGAGATTCCTAAGTTCAGATCCATTGACTGAATGGATCTTTTGCTCTCTAAAATAGTATTGTGGCTTTCACATATCTCATATTGATAAAGAATTTGATATACTGCAATTGCATATATATTGCTTAATTGCTTATTTTCTCATGAATGCAATCCTAATTTTCTTAATTCTCTTACTGTAGTTCTGACTCCTGAGGCCTTTTATCTTTTCTGTAGCCCTCTTTGTTACCTTTTGAAATGTTTCATTATCGTTCCTGTACCAGCGTGCTCTGAATTGTGCAGGGCTCCAGGTTTTTTTTTGCTCACAGATGTTCTGTACAGTGCCAGCATTTCTGCTCTGTTTCTTATTGACACAGTCCCAGAGGTTTGTTTGCTTTCTTAACTGTGAGTAGCTAATGAGCTGAATATAGTATATTTCTGTCAAGTCTCTCTCAGATCTTTTCTATAACCTATCATCTGGGACTACGTGGGACCTAACCCAATAAGCCATTTCCCAAACTTATCTACATCTTTAATCCTTTCCTACATTCAGTTTGAAAGCCACTGTCAGTCCCTGCCCTCCTTTTTGCCATTGTCCTTTGTGATGGTTCTTGAGGCACCCAGGACTGAGCCATGTTGTTACATCTGCCTCTAATGAGAGAAGTCTTCCCTGTAGTTCCTGGGTGTCAGCTCCCTAACACCACCAGCCTTTCAGCCACTCAAGCACTCTCCGCTAGGCTACACCAGACCTGTCTTTGCCTTGCAGGTTAACAAAAGGTTACCCAGTTCCCTTGAGCATTTTCCCTGTGATATCCAGCCCCTGACATTGGCTACTCACAGAAATCCCTGATCCTTTGCTCCCAAAGGAACAGTGTACCCCAGTTGACGAATTTTCCCTTTTGCCACTGCTGTCTAACACACTGCACTTGTGAGCATTTGTAATAAGTCCAAAGAAAGTTTATTTAAAATAAAATAGAGATTCCACTAGAAACAAGAGCAAGTGATGGAAACATGGTTACAATACAAAAGAAAACCATAAAATGTGAATTAGGGCCTACATTTATTAATAGTTACCTTTCCTATCTAATAAAGTAGATTTTCCCCACAAAGTTCAGTCTGTTGCAGAGCTGGCTGGCATCCCAGGAACCAAATACAAATGTCCATGAAACACGCTGTTCAACAAGGAGTCTCCTCAGTGAATGGCTGAAGAGTGTCTTTCTCCACCCTGTGATATAGTTAACCAGTCTTTCATTGTAATGCACAGTTAGGGTGATCTGTTATAAAGTTCCTTTTTACCTCCAAGGGTTTTGATTGCTTGCAGTTGTCTTTGATGGTTTTTCATTGACTGTTGTGGGATGGGGCAAGAGTAGACAACTGAACCTGGCTTTACACTACTGGCTGACCGCAGGAGGTGACAATTCCCTCCCGCTTGAATGGGCCATCATTGAGACATGCGATTCCCTGGAGACTCACTTTTACTCCAAAACCCAAAAGACATTGTTTTCACTATACATTATCGCTTAAATATTTCCCATATAAACATCTCACGATGATTATGTGTATTGATGAGTTACAAGCTTTCCATATAGACCTCACATACTATCCTTCATGGATACATACCATGAGAGTAGTGTATTAGGTGTAGTGATTTTATCAGATCTGGGACAGAATTTGCTTGTAAAGAACAGTGAACACTTTGTGCTTTGGCATCAGTGGACCTCTGTGTTACACCTTTGGATTCAGTCTTTCCCCTCTGAGGCATTGGTGCATTCTCTTATTTCATATCACCTGCAAATGTGCATAAGCTGATCTCTAATTACTAGTCACTAATGTATAGCATTGGGTTGTGTATGCTGCTATTGAAATCAAGAGAGGTTTTTCCATTGCCTTCTCTGGAAGCCGGCTTGGGCCCTAATTAGTCTAGCTTTCTAGCCTTAAAATCTATTAATTTATTCTCCCTTGTGGCAGTCCACCACTTATCTTATTCCTATTAGATCTGTAATTATTTACCCCATTCTCTGGCCTCTTTTATCCACACAATTATTTTACTCAATTGAGCATTTCACCATCAAGACAGTACTTGCTAACTTTAGATTAGTCATTTATGTGAAAGTAAACTTCTTTTTCAAGTATTATATGTTCTCCTTCACTCAATTCTCCTATTAGAGTTGTTGATTAAAAGACGCAGCTAATTGTTTTACTGCACTCATGGTTCGTTCTTAAAAGTGTTCAAGAGACTAAATAACTGAATTTAGCCAAATTAATTGTCTAAAGACAAAGAAGAACAATATGAAAAGGAGGCCTACATATCCTCTTTCTGAGAAGCAAATTTTCACAGTGTATTCACCTTACACATGTCAACTAGCAATATTTATACAGTAGTATTTGTTTTATCGGTTACAAAACTCTTTATACATCACTAAAATCAAACACACAAGTGTGTACCAGTTCCTTAACTAGTTGCTCTGTACCTTCGTTATCTTTGTTTGAATTCTACCATTCCAGATACTGTCCATGAAGGTATCTTCCTATACTTTCTCATGTTGTGTTTTGAATACTTCATTCAAAGTGTTGCTGAGCCCTGAAAGTACTCCCTAACAGTACTTCGTACAAAGTATTCACAAAGCTTGCTTTGACAAGTTTCCTATTTTCTAGTTTGACTTCAGCTTTGCAAAATGTTGTGGGATACTTGACATGGGTGAACAAAATTGTGGAAAGAGCATAATGCATTAACATAACTTCCCAACTTCCATATATAAAATGTAATGTAATGTTACAGTAATATCATTCACACAGTATACCTATTAATGTGGTGTATAGTACATCTAATGTATATGTATGGGCTAAGGGTATAATTTATATTGTTTGAATTAGTTGATAATTGTAGAAAAGTGAAAAAGATAAGTGAGAAAAATCCCCTGAATTTTTCAAGAGGTAGCGTGAGAACTATTATGCCATTCTATTAATGGTGGGGAGGGGGGTTGTTTGTTCGTTTAAAAAGAACATGTAGTTTGGATCAGATTGATTTTTTTTTAACCTTTCTGTGCCTTTTTTACTCTATCTTTAGTTGTGGCAATGACAAATCTTTTTTCCATATTCTGAAAAAGATTGTGTCATATCTAAAAAGCCAAAATCTGTTCTCTAGGGCATTTTTTGTGCATGTGTATGTGTGCTGACACAGCATAATGCTTTGCTACACAGGAATTGCCATACTGTGTCAGACTCATGCTCCATCTAGTCCAGTATTGTGTCAGTGGCCAGTACCAAATGCTTCTGAGAAAGGTACAAAAAAACCCAGATCAGGTTGATGTGGGATAATCTGCACCCATCCTAATCCCTAATAATCAGAGATCGGTTTAAACCCTGATGCATAAGGTTTTATCTCCCTTCCAATCCTTTTGCCATTAGCATTAATTATTATAATTCTGAATATTCTTTTTATCCATGTAAACATCCAATTACTCTCTGAATCTTGCTAAATTTTGGCTTCAGTTTCATTCTAGAGGAATGAGTTCAACTGTCTAATTACATGTTGTTTGAAAAAGTGTTTCCTTTAATCAGCTTTGTATTTGTAACCTTTCAATTTTATTTCATGTCCCCTTGCATTATGAGACTGGTCTACCTTCTTACCATTTCTAAAGAACAGTGGTGTTTTTCCATTTTCAGGAGCAGTGCAGGGTGGGAATTATGTTACTGTTTTTCCTCCTTGCCCTGGGGAAGGGAAGTATTTTATTACTTGGATTAGTTGGATCGGTGTGAGGGGGAGGGGAAGAGGCACAGCTCCAACTTTTCCCCAGCCCTTCCTGACTAGCTAGTTAAGGTGAGGAGTCAGCAGTTGCATAGTACTCCGTACCCCTATGCCCTCAGACTCAAGGTCATGCAGGAGAGTATTGTTGCCCTGGTGGAGGTGTACAGCCCATGTGGAAATCTAGCTCAAAGAGTATATTCTGACTGCACAGGATAGTACAGGAGTGGGAGAAGACTCCCTATGGGAAGAACTCGTTTCTCTGTGAATTAGTTTCTCTAGATTTCTAATGGTGTTATGAAATGTATTTAAAATCATGTATGTAGAGTAGCTATGTGATTGGTTTACTGGGCTCATTTGTTCCCCTCTCCTTTTCTGCAGGTTTGAAGATGGCACTGTTTCGTTCCTTGATATCATTGCACTGAAACATGGATTTGATGCTTTGGAAAGACTTACAGGTCAGTCGCACATATAACTCTAACACCAAAGAAGGAAGTTCCAGTTTAATACGCAGGGCTTGGTTCTGATCTTGTTGACACCACTAACTTAATTCACTTGGATAGAGTTATGACTGTTGTTCACTCATGTGAGATTGGAATTGTGCGTGTCAGTGGTGTATTCAATTTTAAAATATCAGATTTTTCCAAGCCATTTTGTCACTATCTATAATAAAAATAAAACATCGATGGGATTCTTCTAAATAAACGTGTAAAGTTTTGAGCAGGTGACACATTTGTAACCTGAATCATATTCACAGATATACAGAAGGATTTAGTAGAAAAATATTTGCATTAATTAGCTGTGCTTCATTCAGCTGTAGTTGGCAGCAGTAATTTTTCCTACTGCATATTAGAACTTGATGATGTGGCTTGGTGGTGAAGAGCTATTTTGTGATAGGGAAACCAGTAAAAACAATTTAGTGAATTCCCAAAAACTTCTTGTTAAATAAGAAGTAGTCTTCCATTGTCTGTTTGGCTACCTTCAGGCAGTAAATTTTCCAGGCAATTTTACTTTTTACAACAGTATATATCGCATTATCATGTGTCTTTTAATGGAAACCATTCTAAAATAGATTGCATTTTACATTCCTTATTCAGACTTTTTTTCTGGGCAGCTACATCTCAGGAAAAAAAATACATGACTGTGAAGCCACTGTAGAAATAATTTAAGGATTTGAGTATGAGTAATCACTTTTTAGATCATTCATAGAAGAATCTGAAAGATATTGATGAATTCAGTTCTCTAGAAGGCTTCCTATCCTCGGTTGACATGATTTAAAACTAATCCTATGAGTGAATTTCTGTGTTGTCTCATTTTTATTTTTTTCATAAATATTTGTATTCTATAATTCAAATGTGACTCTCTGCATAATTAGATGGCATTGTTATAATAATCAGATCGGATATAGTAGCCCACCTAAGTAGAGACATGCATCCATTGGGAAAAAATAGTAATCCCCTCCCTCAAAAAAAATCTTCCTATTCATTGGATGCACACCACATTCCATGAAATTTGCAATCCCCTTTCACATTTGGGTAAGTCATTTCCTTTCTGCTGTGTTGTCTCCTACATCAGTGGTTCTCAAAGCTGGTCCGCCACTTGTTCAGGGAAGGCACCGGTTTGTTTACCTGCCGCGTCCGCAGGTTCAGCCGATTGCGGCTCCCACTGGCTCCAGTTCGCCACTCCAGGCCAATGGGGGCTGTGGGAAGGTTGGCCAGCACGTCCCTGGGCCCACGCTGCTTCCCGCAGCCCCCATTGTCCTGGAGTGGCAAACCGCGGCCACTGGGAGCCGTGATCGGCCGAACCTGCGGACACAGCAGGTAAACAAACCGATCTGGTGTGTCAGGGGCTTTCCCTGAACAAGCAGCGGACTGGCTTTGAGAACCACTGTCCTACACGGTAGTAGGACACAGTTACATAAAATGAAAAGTATTTTCAGCTTCTGTTAGTAATTGGCACTGAAAAATACTGAGGTTTATTAAATGTTATCCATATATTTACCCATATTTATTACTATTATCCCATATCCCATTGGGTGAATCACGTAAAAAGATGCATATGGGTGAGTGCTACTCATTGGTTTATAGAATAAAAGTTCTCCAGAAACTAGACTACATCTCTGCAGAAGGTCCACTGGAGAGGAGGTTACAATGGCCACATTGCCATAGCCTCCTTTGTGCAGGAGATTTGGGAGTTTTAAGGAAACAAAACAGCCCCCAAAGTAGGGTTGCCAATTTGGTTGGTATTCCTGGAGGTTTCATCACATGACATAATCTTCAACTGAAGTTTAATCTTTAATTCCTGGACACTCCTGGACAATTCTGGAGGGCTGCCAACCAAACCCCAAAAGGGGCATGAACAAGGCTGCCAGGAGATGTCCTCACTCAGAACCTTCTCTGTTTGAGCTCCTGCAAAGCCCTTGGCAGGAATCAAAGCTGCATTCCCTAGTGGAAAACTTTGGATTGAAGGGTATTAGAAGCAACAGTTCCATGTTAAAGTGAGACTCCCAGAGTCACAAAGGGTCTTCTTGACTCCAGGATGTTTAACGCATTATGCCTTGCATCAGCTGGTGCTTGTCTGGCCCAGTGTCACAAATCCATGAGATGACCATTTGTGCCAGATTTTGCATTTAAATCAGAGATTTTTCTGAAAGATTCATAAAATTACAAGAAGCCAGAGAGTTCCCTGTTGACAACATATATGATGAGGCTTAACTGCTTTGTTTACTTGCACGCACATAGAATATATTGTGCTTATGAAATGTGTTCTTGGCATATTAGTTTCAGGCACAAATGTAGGTATAGGTGATGTGTAAGGCCTACATCTCTCAACTTTCTTCAGCTCACTCTTCAATTTGTTATTTTCAAGCACAGATACATCAAACACATACCTGACATAACAGTGGCCCCAATCCAGAGAGGCACTAAGCATCGTGGAGCTTTTGTAATACCTGCTGGCTGTCATAGTGGTTTTAGATATTCAGTGCCTGAGGTTTTGGCCCAGTGTTTGAAAAGTGGCTGCGTTCCTTTCTGATGTCCCAAGGATTTTATGAGGAGTCTTCTGTGACCCAGAGTGCCTGGGGCAGCCCACACTGGAAATGCCAAGGTCAGGGCAGGCTGCAAAAGGGAGAAAAGATATTTCCAAGCCTGGGGGTAACACTGAAGTTTAAGTCACAAACTGTGCTTCTGATCCCTCACACTGGTTATCAGAAAGCAAAAAAAAGAAATCACACAGCCACCTTTATTGCATTCCAGTTCTTTGGATCCCAGTTAGCACATAAGTCCAGTACAGTGAGAAGTTATTTAAAAAACTCTGCTCTCACATACAAAATGTTCTTCTGACCCCAAAGGGTCAGCCACATTACCAGCTCAGTATAAGTTTGGATCTTACCCAAAATACCATGCTGCCAGCCAATCCTTTAGTGTCTAAAACTAAACGTTTATTATAAAGAAAAAAGAAAGAACAAGAAGAGAGATGTTAAATGGTAAAACAGTCACATACATACAAAGACTTCAACATCCATGTATCAGGTTCCTAGCTGCATTGGTAAGTTTGCTGGCTTGATAGTCCCTCTGGAACACATCCATAGCTTGGATGGGTCATTCAGTCCTTTGTTCAGAGGTTCATTTGTAGAAATGTTACTACAGAGGTAAGAATCAGGAATGAAGACAAGAAGCGGGACTGAAGACAATTTTGGAGAAGATGCAACTGCCTTTTATAGTCTTTTCCCATGCGGCCTGTGCTACCTTTGTCCCAAACACAAGCTGCCCGGCACATGGCTTGGAAGCCTTAGAGTTCTGTCCATAGGCATGTCCCTGCATCCCTTGCTGAGTCATAAGGTGTAACCCTTGCCTTCTCTCAATGGGCCAGTTGTATAGCTGATAGTCCTTAATGAGCCATCAAGCAGGCTAGGCAGTGCTGATACCAAACTTTCTGGGGGTGTCACCCAGAAGCATAGTACAAATTTTGTAATACAGGGCTGGAGCACCCACGGGGAAAAATGAGTGGGTGCTCCACACCCACTGGAAGCCAAGCTCTCCCCTCCTCTCCTCCTTCTCCTCACACCACCTCTCCTGAGCATGCCGCATCCCTGCTCATCACCCTCCCTCCCAGCATTTCCCACTGCCCTGCCGCCTAACAGCTGTTTGGCACCACTTAGTACTTTCCAGGAGGGAGGGGGACGCAGCGCACTCAGGGAAAGAGGTGGAGAAGAGGCGGGTCGGGGTGGGGACTTGGGGGAAGGGGTGGAATGGGAGTGGTGCAGGGGTGGGGCCAGTGGTGCGGGGGGGTTGAGCACCCACTAGGAAGAGGGGCGGTCAGCGCCTATGACCCAAAATACAAAGGTGATACAAACACATAAATGAGATTATCACATCTGGCAAATTATAACATTTTTGCAGATATCTTCCATGGCATATCCGGCAAAACTCACTGCAATTTTACTATATTGGTATTCATAATATCCTAAAGTGCCCCCCCCATTCCATACAGAGTCACAACTTCTATAGCTCCTCAAGGGCCTGCTCCTCATGAAATCAATAGCGGAGCTTTCATTGACATTAATGAGAGCAGGATTGAGCCCCAAATAAATAAGGAGATTTTGGATGTTCTCCGTATACAGACTACAGTTCAGAAATGGAGACTTTGGTATATTGTTGATCTATCCATAGAATAAACTGCTTTAATAGTATGTATATTCACTAGACAAACATATTCTGTGGTAAAGGAGCAGTTCTGTGGAATTCAGGAGCAAACTCCTTTGGTTGACAGTGCACAAACATTACCAGGGACCTAACAGGAAAGGAGGCAAAACATCATCCCTCCCAATGCATTTCTTTTTTCATTTTTGCTTCCTTCTGGCACCTATTTCAGCTGAAGAATTTATAAATCTAATGAGGGTACTAGGCTGAGGAAAAAACTGCTCCCCTCCAGTCCTGGTCCTGGATAAGATGTGTGATAATAATGCGATGACAGGATAAATATAGGCATGAACGAACAGTTTGAGGCCTTTTGTTCCTGCTTTTGATTTGCTTTCTGGTCTGTATGAGTGATGAAAATCTAAGACCATACATGCACAAAAAAAAGACTTTGTATGTGTGTAGATTTGTCTAAATTCTCTGCAGTGTCTTTTGTCTTCTAATTTTGGACTAATTCATTTGTCACTGGTGGACTTTTTTATTATTATTATTTTTTTTTCAGGAAGCATTTTCTTTGTCTGGCTTGTATGTCAGTTCTTGTCATGCATTTCCTGTAGAATACAAACTAATGCTTCAAGGCAAGAATAAGTTCCTTCACAAGGACAGGCTTGAAATGATAGCTTTCTGTATGAAAAGATCTGTCTCTGGTATTTTGGATACATCAAATTTTATTTTCCCTATCACTCATCGGTAGCCATGTTTAACTGCAAATCAGATGTATTTATACTACTCTGGGGTGAGTGTGGTGAATTATTGTATTTGCTCAAACCCCCTTTTGACCATGTTCTTGGCCAATATGGGTGAATAAACGGTCTTCTAATGAGCTTATGGTGTTCATTATCACCTTCAGAAGATTTATACATTGCTTACTCTCAAGAGTCTAAAAATGGTTCAATAAGTTTGCCATAATTTTTATATATAACAATGTCTATATATTGAAATAACTTCATAGAATAATTTAGAATTCTTTCTTGCAATACACTGTAGGTGGTGTGATTTAAAATTAAATATTAGGATGAACTTATATTTTTTTCCACTGATATCTCTTGCTATCGGGCTGACCTTTTTTATTTGTACCCTTTTTTGAAATTGGAAATTTTAGTGATTTTTTTTAAAGTGAAACTGAGGAGGTGTTTTGTTTTGTATTAAATATTCTTTAAAAATTGGAAAACTACGAATTAGGGGAGGGGGAAATTGTCTGTTTGGATGTTTCAGTTTTGGTTTTCCACCTCCCCTTCCCCACTCCTTGCTTTTCAGTGGCAACTTGGAAAAGGGGAGGAAAATAAAAATAAAGGGGGAGAGAGTGGAGAAGAAGAGGACAAAGTTCAAAAATGAAATTTAAGAAATCTAAACCGTGTGATAAAAATGTTCACATAAAATTTTAAAATAAACTAAAAATTACTGCATTTTGAAACCTGTGTGGAACAAAAGTGACTTAACAATTTCCCCCAGTTTCTTGACCAGCTGTACCTAATTATGTTCCATCACAAGTTTAAGCAGTAATTCTTCTGTGTGACAAATCTAGCTAAGGTTCTTCTGTGGCCCTCATAACATGAGTATCTGAGTGCCTCCCAATTTTAATGTCTTTGTCTTTACCACATCGAGGGAAATACAGCTGCACTGGGAGAAGGGGATAAAATGGCACCCAGATGGGGCCACCCCCATCCCTTGCACCCTCCTGGGCAGGGGTGACCCTCCTCCCTGACTCTGAGAAACTAAGATCCAGGTGGTATCCTTGGGGGGGGCCGGAACTGCAGGGAGCAGCCATTCAGAGCTCCAGCCAGTAGGACCAGGAGCAGCCAAAGCCGGGATCTGAATATTTCAGGCAAACCTGTTGAAATTCTGCAACTTCCTCTGCCCTGTGCTGATAGGCTGTTTGCTCCAATCCTCCTCCTTCATCTCAGTTTCATCTGCCCCTCCTTCATTTTTCTCCCCTGCTGTGTTCCCCTCACCCCCCTCCCCTCCTTCTTCTTCCCATTTAGGGGATCCCCTCCAGACTAAACCCATTAAAAAAAGAAATTGTGGTACTGACATGACTTTTTCCGCCATCACATCACGCTTGTGTGTTCTACCCTTTTCCCTGCCCTCTGTAAGCTCTTTGGGGCAGGAACTGTCTACTACTCTTTGTTTACACAATGTCTATCACAATGGGATCCATGCTTGATGGGTCCTGAGGTGCTATCATAATAAACATGATTAATAATAATGTCTCCATTTTACCGATTGGGAACTGAGGCACAGAGAGACTAAATGACTTGTTCAAGGTCCCACAAGTCTGTGGCAAAGCAGGAAATTGAATGCAAGCTAGCACCTTAACCATTGGGTACACTGTTTTCTCCAGACTATGCCTATAATTCATGTGATCCTGTAGTAGCATCTCTGGTCTCAGATTATTCTAATTTGGATCATCAGCTGGCAAGAGCAAACTGGACAAATGCACAGTTTTGCCAAAAACGTGGAGTGCGACCCTCAGTGGGGTGTGAAGAAATGTGGCGAGGGGGCGAGCAACAACACCAGCCCTGCGCAGGAGGGAGGACTCAGGAGAGTGGCTCAGGCTGGGCCAGCTCGACATGGGCAGATGGCAGGGGGTCTTGGGCTGGCCCCATGTGCAAGGGGTAGAGGGAAGCTTCGGGCCAGTCCCGTGTGTGTGGCAGGGGGCCTCATGCCAGTCCCATGGGCGGGCAGGTGGAAGGGGGGGCTTGAGCCGGCCCCATGCAGGTGGCAGCGGGGTGGTGGCTTGTGCCAGCCTCACGCATGGGGGAGAAAGGAAGGCCTTGGGCCAGCCCCGCAAGCAGGAAGCAGGGAAGGCGGGAGGAGGGGGGGAGCTCGCGCAGGGCCTCAGGCCGCTCCATGCAGTGTCCTGTTTTCCCTTTGCAAAAATATGGTCACCCTAACACTGCTATATATACCTGTGCTAACAGGGTGTGCAGCATAGGTACTCTACAACTGCCATAAGTGTAGACATAGCCTAAGCAGCAGAATATATTTCATTAAGGGCTTGATCCTGCAGAGACCAGATCAAGTATTTATCACCATGCACAGCCCTGAAAGGTGATTGGAAGAGCATGACCCGTAGTATGGAGCAGCAGTGCATTATTCAGTGCAAAAATGCCTTCTGCATGCCTGCTTACAATAGCTCGTGTTAGGGTGAACTTTTTGAGCCTTGACTCTGCCCATTCCTAATCCCCAATATGCCCCATTTGGCCCCTACTGAGATGAGGTGGCACAGGATAGAGGTGTGTACAATGCAGAATAATCTGTATGCTTTTGCAGAACTGCTGTGCACTGAGTCACCTGTGGGCAAGTCTTTGGCACACACACACATATATATATATATATATATATATATATATATATATATATATATATATATATGTATATACTGTACTTTGTATATACTTACGCCTGCACAATCAATGCAAAATAGGTCATCAATATTTGCACTTATACAATGTGAGCTAGCTGAGAAACACTTCCTAATTAAAAAAACAGTTGCAGATTTGTGATAAACCATTTGGTGCACATTTTGCACACTTGAATTGTCCTAAAATTTTCTGCGGTGAGATGTACAGTGAGACATGTATTGCTTTTAAATTGTTTGTTTTCCGTTGACCCCAGAGTATTTGGAGAGGAGAGGTAGATACGCTGGAGGATAGGGATAGGATACAGAGGGACCTAGACAAATTAGAGGATTGGGCCAAAAGAAATCTGATGAGGTTCAACAAGGACAAGTGCAGAGTCCTGCACTTAGGACGGAAGAATCCCATGCACTGCTACAGACTAGGGGCCGAATGGCTAGGCAGCAGTTTTGCAGAAAAGGACCTCAGGGTTACAGTGGACGAGAAGCTGGATATGAGTCAACAGTGTGCCCTTCTTGCCAAGAAGGCCAATGGCATTTTGGGATGTATAAGTAGGGACATTGCCAGCAGATTGAGGGACGTGATCGTTCCCCTCTGTTCGACATTGGTGAGGCCTCATCTGGAGTACTGTGTCCAGTTTTGGGCCCCACACTACAAGAAGGATGTGGAAAAATTGGAAAGAGTCCAGCGAAGGACAACAAAAATGATTAGGGGACTGGAACACATGACTTATGAGGAGAGGCTGAGGGAACTGGGATTGTTTAGTCTGCGGAAGACAAGAATAAGGGGGGATTTGATAGCTGCTTTCAACTACCTGAAAGGGGATTCCAAAGAGGATGGATCTAGACTGTTCTCAGTGGTAGCAGATGACAGAACAAGGAGTAATGGTCTCAAGTTGCAGTGGGGGAGGTTTAGGTTGGATATTAGGAAAAACTTTTTCACTAGGAGGGTGGTGAAACACTGGAATGGGTTATCTAGGGAGGTGGTGGAATCTGCTTCTTTAGAAGTTTTTAAGGTCAGGCTTGACAAAGCCCTGGCTGGGATGATTTAGTTGGCGATTGGTCCTGCTTTGAGCAGGGGGTTGGACTAGATGACCTCCTGAGGTCCCTTCCAACCCTGATATTCTATGATTCTATTGAAACCTGCTATGAAGACAGACAGAGGAAATTAATAATTCTTTTCTATAATACTCATCACAACAATATCGGAGTACTTCACAAACACTAATACATTTATTTTCACAAAATCCCTGTGAGGGGTAGGGGTGGTACTATCCCCATTTTACAGATGGGAAGCTGAGGCACAAGGAAGTTAAGGTCAAAAGTATACACTAAATTCAAGTGCACAGTTTGAGGTGTCTAGGATCTGGGTTTTCAGTGTACATAGTGTTATGTGACACTTAATGTATACAAGCTCTGCTCCCATTGGCTCCAGCTGCAGCTGAGAGATGAGCAAATAATGGATGTTTTTGTTTGCTGGCACTTCCAGAGAAAAAAGAAAGTTCAACCAGAAACAAAATTTTTCAATTTTTTGGGCAAATTGAAAAGTCAACTAAATTTTAAGTTGAAACTGAGTGTTTTTGTATGGACAAAGTCAAACTATCCTCTCAATTTCAAGTATTTTGACAAAAGCAAAGGAAGGATAGATTCGCAAAATAGCTGGCAGGAGCAGGTGGACAGTCTCCCTTTTAACCTTTAGCCCATGGTTAAGGAACTTACCCAGGATGTGGGAGTGGGAGATGCTGGTACAGTTCCCCGACATCTGATGAGGAGAAGAGATTTGAATACAGATGCATAATCTTTTTGCGTATGAGTTAGTTAGATTAAATCTGTCTTGTCTGCATGTTGATAGTTCTGTTCCCTCAAGAAAGTTGTTGACTGTCTTTGCCTTGAGATGTTCGTCAGATGGTAACTCCACTCTAGGCAGAATTAAGTCTCTGAGCCTGATTCTCCACTCTTTTATGCCATTTTATGCCCTTGTAGCCCCAATGATTTCAATGGGGTTATAATAGAGTAGAACTGGAGAAACAGGGCAGGAGAATTCATTATGAAGTTCAGTGATTAATTGCTAATCGATGGTACCTCATTCAGAAGAATCAGTGATGGTTTTAACCAAATAAATACACTTTTTTGGGGTGTACTAAGTCTCTGAGCATAAGAACCTTTTTTGAACACATTTGTGTATGATTCTGTTTCTTTTGGATTAGACTGTGCAGTCTGTATTCATACTAGTGTGCACTTTCTCACATGAGTGGAGAAGGGTTGCACAATCTAGTTCTTTTGGTTAATAATTCTGTATAGCCTGCTTCACACAGATTAATTAAGCTCTGTGAACTTTTTGTCTTGTCTACCTCAGAGGGATGCTGTGATGCTAAACACATTACAAGATCTCATTGGGGATTCCTTATTCATGTTTGTGAGCACTTATGTGAGCCATCCCAACAAAGACACTGGGACTATGAGAGGAAGTATGGACTAGTGCTTGCCTGAGACTCAGATCTGCTTCTCATGCACTTCCTGTATGACTTTGGGCATCTCACTTAGTCTTTGTGTGTCTTAGTTCCCCATCTATAAAATGGAGATAATAGCAGTTAGCTATCTCACAGAGGTGTTGTGAGGATAAATACATTAAAGATTTCTAGATGCTCAGATACTAAGGTGGTGGGGGCCATCTAAGTACCTAAGACAGATTCCTCAAAAGGGTAAAATGCTCATCTATGTGAATACAGGTTCTACAACTGGACCCTAGTATTTGTGATGCACTTGGAGATCTACGAATGGGATGGAATGAGTTAAAGAAGCTACTTTTATTGTTCTTGTGCAGTCCCTTCTACAGATCTTTGGGGTGAATTGTTTAAAGAAAAATAAAGTAATTTGACAAATTTTGTACTCATGCGACCTGACAGTCCCTTATTAGATGTGGGATCTCATCAGCAGTTCCTTTCGAAATTGCAAGATAAATGCAAAAATAGCATAAAGAGGGAAACAATTAATACAAATCTTTTCTATACATGGAAAAGTATTAAAGAATCACCAGCTCAAAATGGATTTAAATTTAAATAGATTCAGAATAGGACTTTGTCACTTACTAATTCATATGTAAAAGGCTTACAGTTAGATCTCAGTAAAAGCTTTGAAGACTTATCAGGAGGCAAGTTCCATCGCAAATATGGGATATAGGGACAGAGAAGAAAATAAGCATCCATTGTAATAATAATATCATGGTGACTGTGGGGATGATTTTCAAAGGCACAAATGATCCCAACCTCCTGCAGCCTCATAATTGGATAGCCTTTATCTGGGCCAGCAAGGGGGAATAAAACCCTGTGGCTCCATTCCAGATTGTGCCCCTCCCCTTTTTCCTCCCTTCCTTGTGTGCCCTCAGCCTCCTTGTAGGCTTCAGGAGGGAGGGAAGATTAATTGGACAGAAAGGTACAGTATAAGCCTACTGGCTGCTGCTCACCAAAGGCGAGGGTTTATAAGCCCTGCCTCGGGTGCCATTCTGTGCTGAGAAGAAAAGCTTTTCCTCTGCTCCATCTCCCCATAGAATTAGAGTAGAAGAGGGCCTTTTGAGTCTTGCTGTGGGCATCATGCTAGTCGCCTTTTGGGGGTTGGGAAGGAATTTTTCCCTCACTGCCATTTTGGTCTGGCCAGGGCAAGTTTTTTTCACCCTCCTCTCAGCAGCCCAGTGACCCAGTGGATAGGTTAGGGTGTAAGATTTGTTTTGTTGCATCTTGGAAGGTGCTCAGTGCAGGTACTCATTCCATAGGGGTCCTGTTCCCCCATAAACAAGAACAGGGAGTGGATTAGGAAAAGGCATCTCCTACAGAAGGTGTGGAATTGGGATGGGCCTTCTAATGTCTGGTATAAAGAGGAGACAACCACTTCTTCCCTACCACCTTAACCCTCATATGAGGGGAGGGTGTTAAGGTCCAGCAACAACGCTGGGACAAGGTTAATGGTGTGGAGGAGTGGAGGGGAGGCAGGACTGATGGCAGTCTTTACCACCTTGTGGTAAAGATTACATAAGGAAGGGTGATATGAACTTGACAAGTTATTGCTGGATAGTTCCCAAGTGCATTATGTAATATATTTGCAGCCTACCACATTCTCAGTGTCTTGTCCATCTTTCTGCAGTGTCTAGGACAAGGAGAGTTAGATACCTAACCAACATCTGTGCCCTTGAATGTTTCACCCTGAAGTTTTAAGGATAGTGATGACTTGTATGGTTGCTGTACCCTAAAGATCTGGAACAATCTGCATGACAGAGTTCACAAGACTTGTGCTCTTGTTGCTGGAAAAAAACAAACCAAGAGTAAAATGAGTTGGATGTAGTTTATCCATAAAAATCCATTCACTTGTGCTAATTTGTTGAAAGAACATTAAGGTTGCAACATCAAATATCCAAAATTAGGAAATGCCAAAATTAAGGATGCCCGTGCAAACTTAATTCAGGTCCCTTGTTCATATGCCCTATGACGGGTTGATTTTCAAAGGCAGAGGTGGCAGCTAGGGACCTAACTCCCATATGTGCCTTTGAAAATCTCCCCTGCCGTCTTTAATTATAACTTCATGTACTGCTTGTTCTACTGGACCTGTGTTTCATTGCTTGCATAAGATGGACAGCGAATAAGGCAAAATGTTGTAAGAAGAGTAAGTATGTTCTTTTTTGGTTAAAGAGCTGGGTTCTATTCCTGTCTGTGCCTCATTCCTCCTATGTTATATTGGACAAGACAATGTATGTGCGAGGGAACCATAATTCTGGCAGTTCCCAATGTTTGAGTGCTTGACTCTGTAACTAATATTTTTAATATAGGTTTTTTTAAAACATAATTTTCATAGTATAACTGAAATTTATGCCCCAGAATTCTCCATTGTTTGGTTGTTTTTAGGGTTCCTGCCAGAGGACTGGTCAATCCTGCGCACTGCAGGGAAATGCTCCAATATACCTTCTAAATGTGGTGAAGTTAATAAATCTTCCAGTTGCAATGAAACACTGGGAATCCACTATCAGTTCCCCCATTGGGTCCAACACCTCCTATCAGCGTGGATGAACCGATTAGAGATTTTAGGTGGACTGTCTGATAGTTTAAATCCTCATTTTATTTTTCAGGCTATCTTGTGCTAGCTAAGACATTCTGTTTTCATTTAAGAAGTTATAAATGCATAAGATCATCATGCCCTGTAAGATTATTCTCTACGTCCCTCATCTGAATATCAGCATGGGACCTTCTGTTTGTGAAACCCTTTATCTTTCTTTCTTTCTCTTCCTGAGAGTCATTATTCCATTGCAGCAAGTCTTTTATGCTGCAGTTCCAAGCTCATGTAGATAAATGCCATTCTCTCTGGGAAGGCAGATTCAAACAGTGACAAGGATGATGGGTTTACAACCAGCAAGGCATTGCCATGTTGATTGTATTATCGGTTACAGGGGATTGAAATCTATTAATTTAAGAGTTTTAGAAGAACAGTGAGCACATAATGCAGAATACGAAAACACATAAGCAATCCCATGAAGGCAAAAAATCCCCGTCCCAAAAACTAGAACATCCATGCTAGAGAAGAACAGTCAAGAAGACATCTTGCATGAAAAATATAAATAAACCTTTAGATATTAGATACTTAAGGATTGGCAACAGCGTGATTATTGGGTAAGATCTGAATTATATATTGACCTGAGTGTATGGCTCATCCTTTGGGATCAGAAGAACCTTTTGTTTGATTAAACTGGTTTTAAATAGCCACTCATCTTTAAGTCTAGTGTTTTGGTGGTGGTACAAGGACTGGAATGTCTAAGGAAACTGCTATTCTGACTTCTTGTGGTGAAACAGAAGTTTACTTTTGTTGCTGGTTTGATATATCTTATGGGAGAATAACCATCAGTTTTGGGGTGTGTCTGCCCTATTTCTTAGCAGTTTGTCCTGAATTTGGTATTCTTAGTTGTGACCCATGGAGGCATGATGACTCGAGGGATGAGGTGTTTGGAGTGCAGGAGGGGGCTCCGGGGTGGGGCAGGGAGTTGGGGTTGGGGTGCAAGAGGGGGTGAGGGTTCCAGCATGGGGTAGAGACTCTGGGGTGGGGCCAGAGATGAGGGCTTTGGGGTTTGGCTGTGGTTCCTGGCCAATGGGAGCTGCTGGGCTGTTGCGGGGGTAGGGGCAACTCGCAGAGCCCCCGTGGCTGTCTTGCCGCCTAGGAGCCAGAAGGAGATGCCAGCAACTTCCCGGGAGCTGCTCAGAGTTGTGTAGGGAGCCTGCTTGCGCCACCAATCGGACTTTTAACATCCTGGTGAGCAGTGCTGACAGGAGCCGTCAAGGTCCCTCTTCGACCGGGCGTTCCAGTCGAAAACCAGATGCCTGTTAACCTTAGCTGGAGCCGGGCTCTGAAATCCTAAGAAGGGGATGGGTTTCAGAGTCTTGGGTTCAGCCTGAACAAGAACATCCATGCTAGAGAAGAACAATCAAGAAGACATCTTGCATGAAGCATGAAAACTGTTGTAATGATTTTTAAAATACTGACTAAAGAGGATTAGAAGGCCAAGTTCATTTGGGCTTCACTTGAAGCCAAAAAAGAAAAGAAAGAAGCTTTTGTTGGGAATAGTATTAATTTACTAGGAAAGACAGGCTTAGCTTAGCAGAACACATAATTCTATCTATAACCATTAGTTTAAAAAAACAGTTTTCAGCAATTAAAGATTATTAGGAAATGGACAAGAAACATCCCTGTGTGACTGTGAGAAAATATAAAATAGATTTTGATGTAAACTTAGTGTCCCAAGCTATCTTATAGACCAATTCCTTAATTAAAATGTTGCCATTACTGTAATTATGTAGGTCAAATCCATTGTTCAGTCAACAACAGCTGTTGCATACTGTAGCCAAGGCCACAATAACTTTTTCTATCAGGTCTGGGCAATAGGGTAACCAGACAGCAAATGTGAAAAATTGGGACGGGGGTGGGGGGTAATAGGAGCCTATATAAGAAAAACATCCAAAAATCGGGACTGTCTCTATAAAATCGGGACATCTAGTCACCCTATCTGGGTATGATGGCTAAGACACTTTGGTCAACAAGCTTAAGTGCCTAAAGTTATGCACCTCAATCAAAATCTAGGCACTTAAATATGTGGTCTGATTTATCACAGATGAGAGCTTTGGAGGCTGAGCACTTCTGCCAGTCTGGTCACTTATTTGCAATACATGCCTAATTCTAGGCATCCAAGTTTGTTCTTCAAGTTTGTTCTGTAGAAAAGTACCATGGAATCATTTAAAAAATATGAAGAGAAAAACAAATGAATGTAATGGTTATGAAATGTGCTGGACAAAAGGTCTAGGGGGCCTGTCTGCCTAGGTACTTGTTTAGCCTTTACCATAATAACATTTGCGTATGTGACAACATTAATAGATTTTATCCTCTTAATATCCATGCGAGGTAGGGAAATATCTCTATTTGTAAAGAGAGGAAACCAAGGCATAGAGTAGATGAAGTTATATAGCCAAGGTCTTGTTGGAAATTTGTGTCTGAGCCAGGAATTGAACCTATGTCTCCTGCATCGTCATCCAGTGATCAGCCCCAAGACATTCCTTCCTATCATATATTAGAAGGTAAATAGAGTCTTCTGCTGATTTTCAGAACAGATGCATCATGGTCAGTAATAGAGCTAATTTCACCGTACTACTTATCCATATGCCTTAAATGTAACCTCTAGAGACCACCTGACTGCTCAAGTAGTTCCATCCCCATGGAGTCCAGGGTCCTTTTGCTGAGACTACTAAAACATGTCATTTCTGAAGTTGATTTTTTGAGATGTGAATGCTTGTCTGCAAGAAATCTGATTGAGATAACTAACTACTTCGGCTACCAAACACCCATCAAATGATGCTGAATTTCAGCAGCACTTGACCTAAGCTGGATCAAAACTAATAAACTAGAGGATAGTTACTTTAACCTAAAGCTAGTCTCCCTATCCATACAGTTCCCCATCTCAGTAGTACCTGGAGAAATGCTAGATGGTCAGATAAGATATATTTATTTATGTTCCTATTTTGTTTTTAATATAAAATAACATATGTTCTGGTGTTGTTGATCTAATAGATAGAGGTTATCTAGGGTTTTAGAACTTAAGCTGTGGTTTTTCATTAAGTTGTAGCACCTGTCAATTCAGGACCCTGGTATGTGATATCAGGAGAAAAGAAAGGGTTTAATTATGATAGATCCTACTTGAAAGCATGAATCAGGACATAAAATGTGCCTACTTGAGCTTGTGTTCCTATACCCATCTGCCCCTTGACTTTGTGCAAAGATGTGATGCACTATTCATAATGATATATTGATGTTTCTGGCCAAATTTGATGTATAAAAATAAAACAGAAGACTAGTTCATAAACACAGAAGATTATGCCTGATTACATGAAAAAATTCATAGACACGATTTAAAAAAAAGCTCAGCCAAATCATGTTTTCCCCCATAGAATAGGAGTATATGGGTGTGTTCCTGTGATCCATACATACCATATGGTGTGCAGCTCTATATGACGTATATGCAAATTACTTTATTTTTATTTCATTTTCATTTATTATATTTTCAAATAATTTACATATAATTATAGTGTCATCTTAACAAATATTTAATGGCTTTGCACTGGTGAAGCATATCAGTATATTTCACCACCAGCCAGAATTGAGGTGAGCGGTCCAGCCTTAATGCAGCAGGTCTGTTGTGTGTGTGGATTGTGCTACAGACTTCAATTTCACATTTCCATGTTTACATATTGTCCCTTTCCCTGTATGGATTATCTTTAGTCTTTGAACCCAATACTTTAAGAGCAAAGACCCCTGCCACTTGAGCTTGAGGAGTAACTGTTGGCAGATGTATAAGTTGTATTCTTATTGACCAGTCCTTAGAGGGAGACATGACATAAACCCTTTGCAAGTAGGTTATACAATTATTTGTAAGAGAGTAGTGGCATGTTAGATAACAGATTCCAGGGCTCTATTCTTTTCTCTGGGTCCAGAGTTTAAAGCAGCAGTCACAGACTGGATGGCAAAGTACACATATTCCATCTGAAAAGCCTATGTGAATGAATGGATGACTTGGCTCAGTTGTACTACAGATGTGGATTCTATTCCCAGTTCTGCCTTAAGTGGCATCATGAAATCCCTGTTACCATATTTATGAAATGAGGGAAATAATAGTTTACTGCCTCTTGGGGGTAAAGATTTGAAACTTTGGTCTGTAAGAAGGGTTGTGCAGTGTGTAGAAATATTAACAACAGTGAGGAGGTAATACCAGAACCTAGTGTCCTCTGGCTCCTAGCTTGGTGCAACTTCCCCCAGGGCAAAGGGTATCTGTGTATCTCTTTCCTGGCTTACCCACCCCTAGATGCCAGGTAGGCATGAAAGAGTTGCCAGTGCAAGTGTCATGCAAAATGCTTGACATTAGGCAGTCAGGTCATGAAAGCCTATGAAATTCCTTGTGTGAAAGGAGGACTTGAATAAGGATTGTGGGATAAGTTCCTATAATAGTGTCTTTTGGAGATCCACGTCTAAATTGAGAATGTGTGAAATTACCATAAAATCAAATTGAGGACTAGACATATTTTCATTTTTAATTTTTGAAATATAGGGCTTGCTTTACATGTGACCTTTAGCCTAGGAACTTACTTCCCTGTTGTGCTCGTATTCTTAAAACCTCAGTTAAGGGATATTCAAATATTTTCTATTTATATAAGATATTTATAAAGTTACAACTATAAATCATAATTGAAAGGGAAATGAAAAATTATGCATAAATTAAATTCCATTAAAATGTGAAACAATGCTCTGCATTTTCAGTTAATTATTAATATGTCTTGAAAAAAACAAAAGAAACACAAAAAACACAAAGAAAAACATGTTACCTTATGGATATATTTTTCCTTGACTGCTATATGATCAGTTTCCTTACCTAACACACTTGGGGACTTAATCTTAACAGGCTGGTGAAACAGAGTTAATATATATGAAAAAGAAGAGCAGTCTTTGATTAGAGAATGTATCGGTTTTTGGCATTCATAAGCGTATGCATCTCATTGGAATCTTATATGTGCACTTCAGTCATCCTTTAGCAGATGTCAGCGTTCTAATTCCAATGCATATTGGATAGCATATTGGATTACCTTATTTCATTTCTTACATTTTTAATTCCTGAACTAACTGGATCCAGCTGTTCCAGCTCTTGATGAAATGCAGAGATTTTATGCTAAATCCAGAAGGGCTAAATTAAAGCAAAATAAAATTTGCATATTGTGTAAAACTCCACTTGTTCAGCAGCTCCAGATTATATGGTGCTAATCACAAACACTAGATATAGTAAATCCTCTTGAAGTAACCCTGGGATTAAGTCAACTGCTTTGACATATACCCATGCAATATGTAATCGTCTGTTTGACGTCCTCTTCTAATTACTGTTTATATATTTTAAACAGATGCCTTTCCAGCTGATCTGTGTCTTATGAGACCTTTTTTTCCACTATTAATCAGAAAACCGCTCTATACGTGAAAGGCAAGTGCCAATTAAAAGAAACTAATAGTAGTTTCACTGTTCAGAAGCTGTGTTTGCAAATAAGAGGAATGCCAAATAACCTATAGATGTAAATAAAATCTAAAGATCACTGGAGTGATATCCATTGGGGGTACAATTATTTTATAGTGTACTGTGCTGTTTTAGAATATCATAACAATAAAAGCTTATTGTTCGACATGCTGATTTTTGGTAAGAAGGGGAATATTAAGTAAATAATATTCTCTGTTGAAAATAGGAATGGTTAACAAATATGCCATATTCTAGAAGGGACTGTTGTGTCTTTCAAAAGCCAGAGTTTAATTTTTTTTCAAGAATGAATATTTTATTTATTTTACTGTCAAGAATTCTAACATATCATTTCAGCCTTTTGTGATATTAGGTAGCATAGTGGGGTCTGTGACTAGGTGCTATGATAACACAGATAATAATAATAATAAATAATAATAAAGATATCTTTTGCAAGATATTAGGAGGGAAAAGAGCTAGAAGTCATTAGACATTAAATAAATAACAACTGATTGTTACTGTGTTGGCTACTTTAAAATAAAAGTCTTCAGAAATCATCTGTAAAGTTTATTTTTTCCTAACTTTAAGGTGAAAAGATGCAAATTGACCCATGGCTCCTACTGAAGTTTATAACTGCTTATATTAACTACAACATGTTTAGCAGAGACATCTGCTGGTTGACTTTAAAAAATGAACCAGCAATCCCCTGTTTAAATATTAGGACTCTATTTCTCTCACTTCCACAAGGAAGACCTTTTAAAAAGAAAACTAAAAGGGTTTTGAGTCTTTACATGAATACAGAAAGCATTGATACTGTTACCTCAGAGGAAACATATAGGTATGATCAAATAAAATAATTACCAAAGGTAAAATAATTTTCTTGTTGCATATCTGTTATTGAATCTGAACACAATTGGAGGTGTATATATGAGTGTGCTAATAAAGTTTGCAGATGATACAAAGCTGGGAGGTGTTGCCAATTCAGAGAAGGATCGGGATATTTTTTATTTTATATTCAGACGAAGGTTTTTAACCATCAGAGGAGTGAAGTTTTGGAATAGCCTTCCAAGGGAAGCAGTGGGGGCAAAAGATCTATCTGGCTTTAAGATTCTACTCGATAAGTTTATGGAGGAGATGGTATGATGGGATAATGTGATCTTGGTAATTAATTGATCTTTAAATATTCAGGGTAAATAGGCCTAATTCCCTGAGATGGGATATTAGATGGATGGGATCTGAGTTACCCAGGAAAGAATTTTCCGTAGTATCTGGCTGGTGAATCTTGCCCATATACTCAGGGTTTAGCTGATCGCTATATTGGGGTAGGGAAGGAATTTTCCTCCAGGGCAGATTGTAGAGGCTCTGGAGGTTTTTTGCCTTCCTCTGTAGCATGGGGCATGGGTGACTTGAGGGAGGCTTCTCTGCTCCTTGAAGTCTTTAAACCACGATTTAAGGACTTCAATAGCTCAGACATAGGTGAGGTTTTTCATAGGAGTGGGTGGGTGAGATTCTGTGGCCTGCGCTGTGCAGGAGGTTGGACTAGATGATCAGAATGGTCTCTTCTGACCTTAGTATCTATGAATCTATGAGTGAGGGAAAAAAAATTAAAAAAAGAGGGAGAAAATGATTAAAGGAATTCCTCACGTCAAGAGATCAGGACAGATACTAAAATGATACAGTAGCCAAACTAAGTCTCCATATTCTTTTATGTGGTGAATAAGAAGAGTCAGCATACCACACACACTAACTGGTTTAATATTCAGTACTTACCCCATTTTTTGAGTTTCTTCTTGTTCAATAGAATAACAAAATATAACTATCAACCTAAGCTTTCTCCTTAGCTTGGTTTGTTTGCTTCTCTCAGTAAGGCCCTTCTTTTCCTCTTATATCTCAGAGGTCTTGTCTACACTGTTTTGCTGTCACTAGTGCACCTCCACCTGTTGCAACACTGATGGGAGTACTGCTGCCAGCAGAGGTTAAAATGCTGGAAGCTGATCTACATTGTAGTTCCCTCCAGTACTCCCATCTGTGGATCTGTGGCAAGGATAACAATGCTAGGAAATTAAACAAAATCTAATGTCAACATAGTCAACCCTCTTTTATCTTAGTGACCCCAGTCTGGTCTGGCTTTCTGCAGAAGCCAGCATGGATCAGCAGAATAGTCCTGTCTCTCCCTGCAGTAGGCTAAACCCTGACATTCTCTTAACAGGTGTCCACTTATACCAGGACTGTATTTGGCATTAGGTCTACTTAAACTATCCAAGGAAGTCAAGAGATTAGGTATTTTTTATGAATTTTAAGCCTTTTTTAAAAAAATGGTATAATAACTCTGCTTTTCAGTTTACCCTCTGCAATTTTGATTAGATTACTGTTTCAAGAGACTGAAAATGGGCTCCTGATTGTGTTCTCCATGCATATCTTCTTTATTGTTGATTTCAGTTTGTAAAATATATTAAATAATACCTTTCTTTTAAAGTCTGGATTTAAAATACTAATGGAGTCATAATAACAGACATGAGCTTATTCTGTTACAAACCTATGGTGGCAGTGGTTTGTTTTTAAAGTAATTGTATTTATTTAAGTAAAATGTTACTGTTCTCTGAGATAAATATTCAGTGAGCCACTTTTGATGCAGACTATAGGCTACATTCTTCAGTGTGCCAGAACTCTGTTCTCTGTACCGTGAAGGTGGCCCAAAGAGGATGGTGTGATACTTTTTTGCCACCAAATCCTGGGGGTAATTTCCAGCCCCTTGCCCAAATAAGTGGAGCTTCAGAGCTGCTCTTAATTATGCCCACCTGCAATGGCCCCTTAAGGGCCATTGTGCAGGTGGGGATTGCTAGAGCACAAAGTGGTAGGACAGTTCTTTTCTATTTGGGGATGTCTTCATGTCAGGGGTATCCTCAGTTACCCTTTGGGGACAGCTTGAAGTCTCCTCTGCCCACCCAGAATGGTACAAAAGGGACTTTGATGGGCCTAGTGTCTCACTCTGTGTTTTTTCCTTCAATTAATCAATTGTATATTTCCATTACATCCTGTATTTATTTTTGGTGACATTGGTGTATTAAACTAAAAGAGCTTTACATGTTTTGTGGAGGACCTAACCACGGATTATGCTCTATTGAACTAACTTTAATACAAAGTCCCTATGATTTATTGAACGTAACTGGGTTGCTGCTAATACTGATTGATTCATTGTGCTGTCTCAAATTGGTAGTGAAATTTAAATCAATACTATTATTTTGACTCAATTAGTAGTTTCAGTATTTTTTCACTGTATTAACTGAAATTTCTTGATGCTCAAATTCTTGCTTGTATTTTAAAACATAAATTTGAGAAGCAGATGGAACCTTTACTATCTTTTCTACAGGCATGCTATGGCTCATAAGATTTTAAGACAATCATAAAAATCTATATATTTTGTAACCATTAGGCCAATGTCAATGATATCCTCAACACTATCAAATGGAGCTGAGCTTGGAAAAAGTACAGCAACACAAATTTTGAAAATTCTTCAGTAAGATACTATTGAATAAAGGCTATTTTGATGTTATTAGAGGAGGTAGACATGTAAGATACTTCTTAGATTATTCAATCCTTGGGACAGACTGGACAAAGTAACTTTAATAATAGGTCCAGCATAATCAGATCTCTGGCTACAATGTAGAGTATTACTAATAGCCAAAGCAGTGAGGATTTAAGGACAACAGTTTCTACACTTACAAGTTTTGCTGGCATACTATATTGGTGTGGAGTGATGACATTTTAAGCATATGCTTATGCTGGCAGAAGCCCTAGGTAAGTGCAGTTACACCAGCAAAAAGTATTTTTGTGTTGTAGCTTATTTTGCTTGCTGAACTGGAATATGCTGTACCAGCAGAAGCACTTTTGCCAGTATAAGTTGTGTCTACAATAGGAGAGTTTTGATGGTATAGCTATATTGGTAAAACATCTAAGTATAGACAAGGCTTTAGCTTGGGAGGAGGAAGAGAAATGACATTCAAATGTGAGGACCTAATTTTCTCATGATTTGCATCATGTGCAGTCCTTTACCCCAATACAAAGTGAGTGTGTAATGCTACCATTCTGATCTGGCAGCATTTTATACCCACTTTCCACTTACGTAAATGAATGCCTGTGGTGCAGGGCAATGGATAATCAAGCCTTGGTGTTAGATCTCAGCTGGTGACAACAGTTCCACTGACAACAATGGAGGATTTTCCCCCTGAAGGCTGCCACCAAAAAAGACAAGGTGGGTGAGGTAATATCTTTTATTGGACAAGCTTCTGTTGGTTACAGAGACAGGCTTTCGAGCTTACATAGAGCTCTTTTTCAGGTCTGGGAATTGTACTCAGGGCGTCACTGCTAAATACAAGGTGGAACAGTTGAGCATAAGTAGTAAACACATGGGACCATTCATTTTGAAGTGGCCCATTAACACCTCTCCAGTCACAGGTGGGAAAGAGCAAGGGCTGGTCAAGTGGTTTACAGATTGTTTGTAATAAGCCATAAATCCAGTGTCTCTGTTCAGTTCATGTTTTTTTAGTATCTAGAAAAATTAAGAATTTAAGTTCCCAGGTTCTTCTTTTGAACGTGTTGTACAGGTTTCATTTGAGAATGATGACTAAGAGGTCAGATATAGAGTGTTTGCTTGTGAAAAATGTACACCCTCAGGTGATATGGTGTTTTTGTCTCATCATTTTTCTTTGTGAGTTCATTTGAGAGCATAGTGATTGTCTGGTTTCACCCACATAGCTTTTATCGGGGACATTAACTGCACTGGATAAGGTATACCACAAGTTATGATAGGCATGTGTAGGACCCATGGATCTTAAATAGTGTCTTGATCATCATGACAGGTTTCAGAGTAGCAGCCATGTTAGTCTGTATTTGCAAAAAGAACAGGAGTACTTGTGGCCCCTTAGAGACTAACAAATTTATTTGAGCATAAGCTTTCGTCAGCTACAGCTCACTTCATCGGATGCATGCAGTGGAAAATACAGTAGGAAGATTTATATAGAGAGAGAACATGAAACAATGGGTGTTACCATATACATTGTAACCAGAGTGATCACTTAAGGCGAGCTATTACCAGCAGGAGAGCCGGGGGTCTGTAATCGAGTGACCAGAGAGATTGAAGTGTTCTCCAACTGGTTTTTGAATGTTATAATTCTTGACATCTGATTTGTGTCCATTTATTCTTTTACGTAGAGACTGTCCAGTTTGACCAATGTACATGGCAGAGGGGCATTGCTGGCACATGATGGCATATATCACATTGGTAGATGTGCAGGTGAACGAGCCTCTGATAGTGTGGCTGATGTGACTAGGCTCTATGATGGTGTCCCCTGAATAGATATGTGGACACAGTTGGCAATGCGCTTTGTTGCAAGGATAGGTTCCTGGGTTAGAGGTTCTGTTGTGTGGTGTGTGGTTGCTGGTGAGTATTTGCTTCAGGTTGGGGGGCTGTCTGTAAGCAAGGACTGGCCTGTCTCCCTCCCCCCGCCCCAGGTCTCCTGCTCGTAAAGCTTTTGCTCCAATAAATTTGTTAGTCTCTAAGGTGCCACAAGTACTCCTTTTCTTTTTGATCATCATGGTGCTGGAGATATGTCTACAGGCTTTGCATCATTGTTCTAGAGGGTCTGGTCTGCGGATGTTCGTGTATAGGGAGGTGACATTCATGGTGGCAAGGAGGGTGTTTTGAGAGAGGTTGTTAATGTTGCAGAGTTTGTGGAGGAAGTCAGTTGTGTCCTGGAGGAAGCTGAGTGATTTGAGGATAATTTCTGGGAGTCCCAATATTGCTTCAATAGGAGTGCCATGGCCAGATATGATGGGTCTGCCTGGGTTAAGTTGTTTGTGTATCTTAGGAAGCATGTAGAAAGTTCCTGGGATGGGTTTGTGGGGGATGAGGTTGTAGAGTTTCTCTAGGAGTTGTTTGGGGAAGGATTTGTTGACATCCTTAAATTCACGGGTAAATTATGGTGTGGAAGAAGATGCCATTTATAGGCATAATTGTGAAACATTCTTAAAATATTAAGAAACAAATTCTCTGGTGCCATAACTTCATGGACATCAACAGAACTATGCCAGCAAAGAATTTAGTCCTGGACATCAACATGCCAGCAAGAAGACTGCATTATCAAGCTTTCTGTTCTGTTTCTTTTCCTGATGACACCCAAATTTCTGCTGTAGCAGAAATAATGTTTCTACTGAAACTAGAGATGAAATGTTAGATATTTGCAGATCTTCCATTCATTAGGAAGTTTAATCAAAAAGAGATCTAAATTTACAGAAGGAATGAAGTTTTTAGATGACTTAGGAGATGACTAGACTGGCTGGTTGCTTATGGAGCTGTATTTTTTTTAAAGGTTGCACTTATGTTTGGGGTGGCTTTTGTTTTGTTCTTTTTGTTTTGAGGTTAGGGTTTGATTATTTTTTCCAATATGTATTCAAAGGTCATACTAATGATGGGCTTCCCTTCTTGCAAGCGGATGTTAAGCACGAAGTGCTATTGCATTTATTTTTTAATGAATAAGCATAAGCTATGTTGAATGAGGGAGAGAGTGATAACATGATTAAGAAGGAACTATGAATGTTCTATTTAATGGTTATAATATTCTGTCTTTTAGAATGTTCTGTTGGGGGAATGAACTACACCAGAACTGAGGAAAAATCCCAGTACTGCTTTATCAAGGACTTTGCACAGATCTGCTCTTGATTTTTTTTTTTGAACCCACTTTTGATTTTCCCCATTAATGGCAATATATTTTGTGTTAAACTGGAAGCATTTTGCTGGTTGAGGCACTACAGAAATATTTTTAATTCTTTTCAGATAAAACATGATTATGTAATCATCTGTCATGGAACACATGGGGTCAGTTAGAGTCTTTCTTTCTTCTTGGTACTCCATTGTGTGTGTTGTAGGAGGATTTTTTCTTTTTCTTGTTGTTGTTGAGAAAATATGTTGCCTTATTAAACACACGGGGACTGAGTCTGATCTCACTTAGGGTGCATCTACACTGCAAAAAAATAACACATACTGCAGCAGCAAGTCTCCGAGCCTGGGTCAAGTCAATCAATTTTGTGAGGCTCACACAGTTTAGATTAGATGCTCCCACCCAGGCTGCAGCAAGGGTTGCCAACTTTCTGTTTGCAGAAAATTGAACACCCTTGCCATCCCTCTGCTGTACCCCATCCCTCCTCCCTCCATCGCTCGTTCTCTCCCACCCTTGCTCACTCGCTCATTTTCACAGGGCATGGGGCAGGGGATTGGGGTGCAGGTAGAGGTGAGGGTTCCGGATGGTGGTGTGGGGCTCTGGGGTGGGGCTACATGTGATGTTATCTGATTAAAATATGACCATGTAGATTATTGTTGCTAGCACTGTTATATAATTGTAACAACTCTTGTATAAATAATGTCAAATAAGGTTTCTATGGAAAAGTTATGATTTGCTGAATATGATTATGCTATTTGTATGCATGTATCATTTTTATATTTCAAGTTATGAGCATTGGCTCTACACCTGTATTTCAAATATGTTGGCTCCTGCAGCAATGCCCACAAGGTATTTAGCCTGCACATCTTGAAGGGACTATTCAAGTTTAGTGGCCCATCAAAAAAACACTTAACTTACAATGGAAGGCACCCATCTACACTGAATGGACTTTCCTGTGAAAGTTCCGATGAAGTGAGCTGTAGCTCACGAAAGCTTATGCTCAAATAAATATCCCGATCTCTAAGGTGCCACAAGTACTCCTTTTCTGTTTCCATCTGAAGTATAGGTAATAGCTTCTACTGTGACTAAGCAAAATCAGGCAGGGACATGTGACTTGTCCATGTGACTCCAAACACCATCTTGTTCCCTGTAATTTTCCACTGGCTGTGCTGAGGGCTTTGTCTGAAACAATGGATTTCCCTCCACATGTCAGAAGCTATAAAAGGCCCTGGAAATATCTCCATTTTGCCTCTTCTCTGCTCAAACCTCTTTCTTCTTTCCTGCTCAAACCACTGGACTATGAACTTATACTAACAGGAGCATTCTAACCAAGGAACTGAGGACCTTCCAATGATTTGGAAGCAACCAGAGACTTGACTTAAGCCAGCAGTTTATTCCATCACTCTTTCAAGCCTGAACCAAGAACTTCACAATTATTGTATGTATTTGATTCCTTTAACTAGTTTTAACTCTCACCTTTCTTTCTTTTTATAAATAAACCTTTAGATATTAGATACTTAAGGATTGGCAACAGCGTGATTATTGGGTAAGATCTGAATTATATATTGACCTGAGTATATGGCTCATCCTTTGGGATCAGAAGAACCTTTTGTTTGATTAAACTGGTTTTAAATAGCCACTCATCTTTAAGTCTAGTGTTTTGGTGGTGGTACAAGGACTGGAATGTCTAAGGAAACTGCTATTCTGACTTCTTGTGGTGAAACAGAAGTTTACTTTTGTTGCTGGTTTGATATATCTTATGGGAGAATAACCATCAGTTTTGGGGTGTGTCTGCCCTATTTCTTAGCAGTTTGTCCTGAATTTGGTATTCTTAGTTGTGACCCATGGAGGAATGATGACTTCAGGGATGAGGTGTTTGGAGTGCAGGAGGGGGCTCCGGGGTGGGGCAGGGAGTTGGGGTTGGGGTGCAAGAGGGGGTGAGGGTTCCAGCATGGGGTAGAGACTCTGGGGTGGGGCTAGAGATGAGGGCTTTGGGGTTTGGCTGTGGTTCCTGGCCAATGGGAGCTGCTGAGCTGTTGCGGGGGGTAGAGGCAACTCGCAGAGCCCCCGTGGCTGTCCTGCCACCTAGGAGCCAGAAGGAGATGCCAGCAACTTCCCGGGAGCTGCTCAGAGTTGGGTAGGGAGCCTGCTTGCGCCACCAATCGGACTTTTAACAGCCTGGTGAGCAGTGCTGACAGGAGCCGTCAAGGTCCCTCTTCGACCGGGCGTTCCAGTCGAAAACCAGATGCCTGTTAACCTTAGCTGGAGCTGGGCTCTGAAATCCTAAGAAGGGGATGGGTTTCAGAGTCTTGGGTTCAGCCTGAGCAAGAACATCTACACTGAAATTTTTAGCCCAGTAGCACGAGCCCAAGTCCGTTGACGAGGGCTCTGAGACTCATTCTCATGGGTTGTTTTTTTTATTATTTGTTTGTTTTTTCAGTGTGTGCAGATGTACCCTAAGTTTCCGGCAGTAGTATCAGTGAGAAGAGAATCAGGCCCAAGTTCTCTCTGTGTGTAGCTATTTCCCATGCTTGTACTATATATTATGTAATGATGAAACAGATTTCAAACAAGCTAAAGAACTGGGACACTAAGCAGCTGGGTTAACTCAAGCAATACATAAGTGGGCATGGGAATACTCATTCACACAATATAAAAGGGGGGGGGCGTGTCCCAGAAATGGAAAAAAATTCTTTTAGTGCAAAATATGGATACAGAATAGGACCAGAGTGTAATTGGTGTTTGTAATTAATGAGATCAAACCAAAGGATAATTACAATATAAAAATTCAAAACAGCAAATTTCTGGAAAAGTGGGGTAAAATTAAGTGAGATATAGCGATGGAGAGAAAAAGAAAAGTGAAAATATAAAGATCTAAGAGAGACTCTCAGCCTTTCCAGACTACTGTACTCCTTTCAGAGTCTGATTTGTCTTGCATACCCCAAGTTTCACCTCACTTAAAAACCACTTGCTTTCAAAATCAGACATAAAAATACAGAAGTGTCACAGCACATAACTACTGAAAAATTGCTTACATTCTCATTTTTATCTTATAATTATAAAGTAAATCAACTGGAATGTAAATATTGTATTTACATTTCAATGTATAGTAGATAGAGTGGTATAAAAAAGTCATCTGTATGAAATTTTAGTTTGTACTGACTTCACTAGTACTTTTTATGTAGCCTGTTGTAAAGGTTAGGCAAATACCTGGATGAGTTGATGTACCCCCTGGAAGACCTCTATATTCCTCTAGCATACATGTACCACAGTTGAGAATCATAATGTAAACCTGTTGTATTCTACTAGCAACAAATACACTGAGAAATACAAAATTTAGACCAACATGAATAAAAAGTTAAAAAAATAATTCAGGGTGTGAAATAGGATATAACTGTAATATAATATGTTAGGCATAGAGGACATGAACTTTACTTAGAGTTATCATTGAGAATCGTACAGAAAATATTATAGTGCCTTTTTATAAATCAGTTACTGTTATCTGACAACTGTGTGCAGTAATAGCGCCCCTCCTCCTCAAAAAATTTTGCAGAATCAAAGGAATTTTACAGATGAGCAACAAGAAAGCTTACAGGCATAAAAAAGCTCTCTCATGAAAAGAGATTGAAAAACATTGATTGTTTACAGCGATGAATTAGAGAGTACATGATAAATATATGTATACAAAATAATGACTGGAGACAGTAGATCAGGAGCTGTTCTCTCTGTCTCATAATACAAGAAGGGACATTCAATTAAACTGATAAAAGGAAATGGTATTGCATATAATACATAATTAGACTGTGAAAATCATTGCCACAGGATGTCATTGAGACCAAAAACATATCATGATTCAAAAAGGGATTGGATGTTTATATGAGTAACAAAAACAACCAGAGTTGTTTATAGTAAATATTTTTTAAAGTAGTTTTTGGAAGGGGTATAAGTCCTCATGCATCAGGGTTAATGGTAATGTCTGTTAGAATTTAGGAAGAGACTCACTTGGAGGACACGTTCTATATTAGCCTACTGTGGAGTTCCTTGAACCTACCTCTGAGCATCTGGAACTAGCCATTGGCAGAGACAGGATACAGAGCTAGATGGACCACACATCTGATTCAGTATGGCAGTTCCTCAGTTCCTGTGCATAATGAAGTACCAAGGGCAAAACGAATTGGGTTGGTATTTATCATTTGTCCTATGGGTGCAACTGAGAGGAGAACGCAGAGGAGCGGGTTATGGCGTCCTGATTTTGGAACCAGTCCCATGTTTTGCACACTTTAGAGCATTCTAGTGGCTGGTGTGAAGTGGGAGAGCGGACTAAAGCCATGATGAACCCCTTCCTCCTCGGCCTTCTTAGCCCCCTTTGAAGTGCTCTCTGTCTCCAGAAGAGTAAGGAGGGATTGTAACAAAGCCTCACTAATTCTGTCTTATGCAGGATGTGCAAACTGAGGGACAATTTCCTTCAGCCCTCTCAAGCAGGGAGAGGTAAAATTTTGCCTTTCATGTCTTTGTACTTCAGTTCTTGCCTGTAAAATGGGGTTACCTCTCACAAGAGTGATGTGACAATAAATTCATGAACGTACGTGGGACATTATTTAGGGTACAAGAACAAACTATCTCACTGCCTGGGAAAGATAGGAAGTATGGCAAGAGACCACCCTGGCTTAACCAGGAGATCTTCAATGATCTAAAAATCAAAAAATCCTACAAAAAGTGGAAACTAGGTGAAATTACAAAGGATGAATATCAACAAATAACACAAGTAGGTAGGGACAAAATTAGAAAGGCCAAGGCACAAAACAAAATCAAACTACCTAGAGGCATAAAGGGTAACAAGAAAACATTCTACAAATAGATTAGAACCAAAAGGAAGACCAGGGACAGGGTAGACCCATTACTCAATGAGGGGGAGAAATAATAACAAAAAATATGGAAATGGCAGTGATGCTTAATGACTTATTTGTTTTGGTTTTCACCAAGAAGGTTGGTAGTGATTGGATGTCTAACATAGTGAATGCCAGTGCAAATGAGATAGGATCAGAGGCTAAAATAGGAAAAGAACAAGTTAAAAATCAATTAGACAAATTAGATGTCTTCAAGTCACCAGGGACTGATGAAATGCATAGTAGAATACTGAAGGATCTGACTGAAGAGATAGCTGAGCCATTACCGATTATCTTTGAAAGTCATGGAAAACGTTGGAGAGATTCCAGAAGATTGGAAAAGGGCAAATATAGTGTCAATCTATAAAAAAGAAAATAAGGACAACCCGGGGAATTTCAGACCACTCAGCTTTACTGCTGTACCCAGAAAGATAATGGAGCAAATAATTAAGCAATCAATTTGCAAACATCTAGAAGATAATAAGGTGATAAGTAACCGTCAGCATGGATTTGTGAAGAACAAATCATGTCAAACCAGCCTGATAGCTTTCTTTAACAGGGTAACAAGCCTTGATGGGGGGAAGTGGTAGACGTGGTATATCTTTACTTCAGTAAAGCTTTTCATACTGTGTCGCAGACCGTCTCATAAACAAACTAGGGAAATGCAACCTGGGTGGAGCTACAATAAGGTGGGTGCAAAACCAGTTAGAAAACCATTCCCACAGAGTAGTTATCAGTGGTTCGCAGTCATGCTGGAAGGGCATAATGAGGGGCATCCCACAGGAATCAGTTCTGTGTCTGGGTCTGTTCAATATCTTCATCAATTATTTAGATAATGACATAGAGAGTACACTTATAAAGTTTGCGGATGACACCAACCTGGGAGTGCTTTGGAGGATAGGATTAAAATTCAAAAGGATCTGGACAAACTGGAGAAATGGTCTGAAGTAAACAGCATGAAATTCAATAAGGACAAATGCAAAGTACTTCATTTAGGAAGGAACAATCAGTTGCTCATATACAAAATGGGAAATGACTGCCTAGGAAAGAGTACTGCGGAAAGGGATCTGGGGGTCATAGTGAACTAAAGTAGTGAGCTAAATATGAATCAACAGTGTAACACTGTTGCAAAAAAAGCAAACGTCATTCTAGGATGTATTAGCAGGAGTGTTGTAAGCAAGACATGAGGAGTAATTCTTCCGCTCTACTCGGCCTTGATTAGGCCTCAGATGGAGTATTATGTCCAGTTGTGGGCACCACACTTCAGGAAAGATGTGGCCAAATTGAGGAAAGTCCAGAGAAGAGCAACAACAATGATTAAAGGTCTAGAAAACAACCTATGAGGGAAGATTGAAAAAATTGGGTTTGTTTAATCTGGAAAAGAGATGACTGAGAGGGGACATAACAGTTTTCAAGTACATAAAAGCTTGTTACAAGGAGGAGGGAGAAAAATTGTTCTTCTTAACAAGAAGAAATGGGCTTAAATTGCAACAATGGAGGTTGAGGTTGGACATTAGGAAAAACTTCCTAACTGTCAGGGTGGCTAAGCACTGGAATAAATTTCCTAGGGAGGCTGTGGAATCTCCATCATTGGGGATTTTTAAGAGTAGGTTAGACAAACACCTGTCAGGAATGGTCTAGATAATACCTTAGTCCTGCCATGAGTGCAGGGGACCGAACTAGATGACCTCTCAAGGACTTTTTCTATTGCGTTCATTGGGCTTTGATGGTGTGCTCATAAATAAAAATAATTAAAGGCAGTCTTTACCAAAACATAGAGAAATAACTGTATGGAGTCAGTAGTCTCATATACCAGAGTTGATGTTATCATACTTTTACTAATTTGATAATGTAATAGGGATAACGTTATCCAGTGGATAGGGCACTAGATTTGGGGTCAGGAGACCAGGGTTATGTTCCTGGATCAGCAATTAACATATGTGACCTTGGGCAAATCACTGAATTTCTCTATGCCACACTTTCCTCATTGGAAAAAAGAAGCTGATACATCTTTGTAAAGTGCTATGAGACCTAAAGATGAGAAGAGTTACGTGAGCTTAAATTTATTGTTGTGGCAATTTGCGTTATCTAGCTTATTAAAACCAACCTGAAGAAGGTATTGCACAATCAGTAGCTTGTCATCTTTCTATGTTTGCTAGAGGGACTTTATAAGAGTTCTCTATTTATCAAAAAGTAGAAGGGTTATTTAGATTTAAACATCTTTTGAGAAGCACAAAACTTATTTCTAGTGATTGCAGTGCATAAAAGACTCCGATTGGATTCCAACTATTGCCAGTTGGAATGGCCTTTACTATTCTCAGAAGCAAGTTTATAAATCACTACAAGGGGAAAATCTGTTCAAAAATAGGGAAAGAAACTGTAAGGACAATCCAGTTGTTCCTCTGCCACTTGATTCAATAGGTGCAAAAAAATTTAAATGGATTGGGGGTTGCATGCTCCTATCATAGTGGTTAATGTACTATATGTGCAAAGATCAATGAAGTGGTCTTGAGCTAGTCAACATGCACTATTGACCTGGATAGTTGAGCTTCAGTGTACATCTAATTGTTAAACAAAACAATGAAGTTCAAGCTATAGGCTATCTTGTCTTCCATGTAATAAATTCAGAGACATTGAGTTGTGCTATTTTCGAGGGAGTTCTTTAGTGAAAAAATAAAAGTTAAATTGGTAGCCATAGTTCCATTAATCAAGCACAGAACTTTACATTGTGAAACCCTCTATCTGTTATCAGTATATATCATCTACTACATGAGTGGTAGACGTTACAGTGAAGTAAAATACAGAAGGAATTCTTAAATTTGTCAAAACAGCTCACTAACTCTGTGAGCCAGATCAGCTGGGAGAAAAAATTTAATCAGAAAAATATGAATGATATTTGGGAATCATTTAAGAACACTTTATTACATGCCCAAAAATCCACAATCCTACAACAGAGGAAGAAGGCTCTGCTGGTAAAAACAACAACCAAAAAAAAACAAAAAAAACCCCCACCTGATTTAGCAGGCAAGTGATGGCAGCTGTAAAAAAAAAATTTTAAAAAATAGATGGCAAATGGAAGAAAGGGGAAATTAATAGTAATGAATAAGGATACAATTCTGTCACAGAGGTCACGGATTCCATAGCTTTCTGGGACCTCTGTGACAACTTCTGTGTCAGGGCTGCAGTGGCTGTCAGCCCTGGGGCTGCTGAAACAGCAGCTTCTGGAACAGCTGGCCAGCAACCAGCCCCAGGGGCCACCAGGACAGTGGACAGCCCCAGAGCAGAAGCAGCCCCCATAACAGCTGGACAGCAGTCAGCCCAGGGCCATCAGAACAGTTTTGTAGTAGCCAGGCAAGGTACTAACAAACTTCAACAGGACTTTAAAAAAATAAAGTGGAAACCTCTTTTCCAAGCTGCAGCTGCACCCTCAGTAGCTCTCCCTCAGCCTCTTCAACTCCTCCCCCACTCCTTCCTGTTTCCTGTCCTTTCAGACTCCCAACAGCCAGTGCTCCCAATTCTAATAATTACAAGCAACATCTAAACACTACATTCCCTCCTCTCTTCAGAAACTCTCCCAATAACAATAAACATTGTTGTTCTAGCCACAGGAACAAATAGGAAACAAGGCACTATACTATTGACAGAAATATTACACAAAAAACACTGTAGATACTACATAACATAGTCTCTAGTCCAGACAGGTGGTCGTCTGGGTCTGAGAGGCCATCTCTCAAGCCCCGGTTCCAGTGCCATGTCTTGTTGTGTTGATACCATGGTGAAGTCATCCAATGCAGACTGGGTGTTGGCATAATCTCCTCTTGGTGCATAGGCAGGTGCAAGATAAGAAGCATTCCATACCTGCCCATCAGTAAGTCGATAGGTGTAAGGTCCCTTCTTCTCTATGATTTTAAGAGGAGCTGTGAATTTAGGGTCCCCTTTGCGTAAAATTCCAGGTTTTCGTATTCTAACAAAGGAACCACACTTAAACTTTGGTTCCTTAGCACCCCGCCGCTTGTCTGTGAAAGCCTTAGACTTTGCTTGGTTCTGTTCAACTGTTTTTCTCACATCATCCTCGTTTGGGGCATCAGGTCATGCTGTTAACAATCCAGCAATGTTCAGTTTAGTATTCATCTGTTTCCCATGCAGTAACTTTGGGGGTGATCTTTGCGTTGTGGTATGTCGTGTAACCCAGTATGCTTAAAAGAAATCAGTAGTGAAGATTATCCACAATCATCCTTCCAGTTTAGCCGTTTGCAAACTCTCTTACAAATTTCTGTTAAACCGTTCAATTTCCCCATTGGCTTGAGAGTAATATAGGGATGACCTTCTGTGTAAAATGTTCCTCTCTGCTAGAAAAGTTTCAAACTCCAGGGAAGTAAATAGACTACCATTATCTGAAACCAGTTCTTTGGGGTTACCTTCCCTGCTAAAAACTGAAGAGAGGAATTTAATTACTGTGGCAGAAGAGATTTGCGATGTAAACGCTACCTCAGGCCATTTACTGAAATAGTCTATTAAAGTGATGGCATAACACTAAGCAGTCACTTGGAGCAGTATCAAAGGGTCCTACAATGTCAATCGCCACTTTTTCCCATGCAGATTATGGAAGAGGAAGAGGCTGTAATGGAGGGGTACATGTCACTGCTGTCTTATCATGCATTTGGCAAGTGACAAAGGATTTTATGAGTGCATCAGTTTGAGAGTCCATCCCTGGCCACCAATACAGATCCCATAGTCGTTGTTTGGTTCTGACAATTCCTTGATGAGTATCATGTGCCAGGTGTGTGAGCTTTGACTGTAATTCTTCTGGCACAAGTAGCCGGTGTGTACCTCAAAGCACACAGCCATCAAACAAAGAAAGTTCATCCTGAACTCTAAAATAAGGCAGCAAAACTGGGTCAAGGTTTTTATGGTTACTGGGCTCTCTCTTTGTCAGAAATTCCCGTAGTTTTTGTTGAATTGGACATGCTGAACAAGCAGCTTGAAATTATTCTCTTGTAACTGCAGTAAGAGTGCTTGTAATAAGCGCAACTACTACATCCTCATCCTCCGGTGGACCATGTAGTGAAGGCAAAGGCAGGCGAGAAAGGCAATCAGCAACCACATTTTTGTTTTCAGGCTTATATTCCAGTTCATAATTGAAAGAGAGTAGTCTTGCAGACCATCTAGCAATACAATAGCCTGCTCTTCCCAGTCTCTTTGTGGTGAGCAACATTGTCAGAGGGCTGTGGTCTGTGTGCAACTTGAACATGCAGCCCCACAGGTAAGTTCTCCATTTTTCAGTAGCCCAGACACAAGCAAGTGCTTCTTTTTCAACTGTAAAATATTTCCTCAGCATTACTTAGTGTCCTTGAAGCAAATGCCTTGTTGTCCTCATGAAGTTGTGTGAGGATAGCCCGAAGTCCATAATCAGAAGCATCACTAGTTAAAATTGTGGGCAATGCAGGACTCAATAGTTCAAGTACTGGACTATGTACAATCAAGTCTTTCAAAGTTTCAAAACTAGCTTGTGCATCCATTGTCCACACGAAGGTTGAACTTCCCTGTAGAAATTCTCGTAATGGTTCAATGACAGAAGCATAATTGGTAATGAATTTTGCATACTAGGAGGTAAGACCCAAGAAGGAACGTAAGGTTTGCAAATCTGTTGGAGGAGGAGCATTTGCAACTGCCAGGATATGAGCTGGATCAGATTTTAGTCCAGCCTGTGAAATTGTATACCCCAGAAAGGAGAGTTCAGTTTGTCTAAATTTGCATTTGGACATATTGAGCTGGAGGTCTGCTTTGCTGATGCAGTTTAGTACAGACTGCAGGTTATTGTCATGCTCCTCCAAAGTATTTCCAAACACAATAATATTATCCAGATAGTACTGAACTCCATGTTGATTCTTCAAAATCAATGACATCATTTTTGGAAGGCACTTGGGACTGATGCGAGACCATGTGGAGCACGTTTAAAACAGAATAGTCCCTCATGTGTAATAAATGCTATGAGATCTCTGCTATCTTCATGCAACATAACTTGGTGGTATGTGCTCTGCAAATCAAGAGTAGAAAACATCTTTGCTCCACGGAGTTCTGCAAATACTTCTTCTGTGTGAGGAAGAGGATGGCTGTCAATCACAATAGCATTATTTGGCTCCCTTAAGACCACCCTTCTGCATCACTACTATAGGTGAAACCCATTCCAAGGAGTTAATCTCTTCAATAATGTCCTCTTGAACAAGTTTTCTAAGTTCCTCTGAAACAGCTTCCCTGACTGAAAATGGTAAGCGCTGCAATTTCTGTCATACAGGCATCACTTTATTCTGCATTTTAACTTTACGCAGAAACCCATAAGCACAGCCGAGTGTCTCCTCAACCTGGTGTTGGGTCCCAGCTGAAACTGGTGTGTGTACTGCAAGAGTGCTTTGCTGAGGAAGATCAATTCATCCATTAACTACCATGAGATTTAAAGCAGCCCATAAATCTCTGCCAAGGATAGGAGTGCCTTTGTGGACAATGTAGAACTCTGCAGTTATACAGCAATCACCAAAAATAACTATTGCTGGCAGGCAGCCATGTATTGGAATATGTTTTTTCAGATAGCACACCAAGTGAAGTTTGGGTTCAGTAAGAGGCACATCTTTAAAGTAATGCAGATAGATGGAATCAGGTAGTATAGATATTGCTGAGCCAGTGTCCAACATTAGCTGAATAGGGTGTGATTTGCCTGAGGGTATGGCAGAAACATTTACAGTGCACTTTATTTGTTCTGGAATATGTGCAGTAGTGATTTTGTCCATGCTCAGCATAGTAAGATCCTGTATTGTAACTGCATGCACCTGTTGATTGAACTGTCTGCTGCAATGTACTTTAGCAAAATGTCCAATGTTTTTGCAATGATTGCACTGAGCTACTTTTGCAGGACATCCTGTGTAGCTTGCAAGGTATTGTGGAGATCCACAACTGAAGCATGCTTTTACAGTATTTTGTGGTTTTTCATTAGTTTTCCTCTTGTAATTGTTTGTCTGCAGCGATAGTGAACTTTTCTGCAAAGGAGTCACAGCCTGGACTGCGCCTCCTGTATCCATGCTCATTATTTTGGCTTCAGCTGTAGCTGACTCAATCTGGGTAGCAATGGTTATTGCTTTTTCCTAGTTAAGTTATGGTTCTAGAAGTAAATGTTCTCTTACACGAAGCATGGTTGTTTTCTCATGTCTCTAATGTCTCTAATCATCTCATCTGCCATATTCCCAAAGTCACAAGTTACAATCAGACTCCTCAGGGAAGCAATATACTGCATTATAGACTCCCCTGTTTTCTGCTCGCGCTGGCGAAATCTGTAGCGATTAGCTACTACATTCACTTTTGGTACAAAAAAGTTCTTTAATGCAATTAGTGCAGTCTCATATTTATCATCTGCAAGAGGAAAAGTATAAAATATACACTGCCCTTCTGCTCTAAGGCAGTGGATTTGCAGAGCATGCTTTCTTACTTCAGAAGTCTCTGTAGGACTGATAAGACTCAAACATACGGATACAGGCAGTAAAAACAATTGGAGGCTCACCTGGGCTTTGTAGAAAGGGTGCAGGTGAGTTCAGAGGCAGAAGATCTATCCTCGTCACCAAAATGTTGTAGTAGCCAGGCAAGGTACTAACAAACTTCAACAGGACTTTATTTTTTCAAAGTGGAAACCTCTTTTCCAAGCTGCTGCTGCACCCTCAGTCCCTCTCTCTCAGCCTCTTAAATTCCTCCCTCCTCCTTCCTGTTTCCTATCTTTTCAGACAACCAACAGCCAGTGGTCTCAATTCTAATAATTGCAAGCAACATCTAAACACCACAAACAGCTGACTACAGCGGCTGGTGCTCTGTGGCCCTTTCGGCTGTTCTGGCAGCCCTGGGCCGGACTGCTGACCCAGCCCTGGCTGCGGTTCCAGCAAGCTGTGAACCACTGCCCTGGCAGCAGCTGCGGAAAAAACTGACCAATGGTCAGCCCCGGGACCACTGAAAGCTGACCAGCAGCTTACTGCCAGGGTAGCAGTTCCTGGTCCACCAGAGCAGTGATCAGGGCTGGGTCAGCCCCTCTGAGGCTGGAGCAGCAGCTGTAAGCCCTGCCACTGGAGCAGCAGCAGAGCTGGATCAAGTGCAAACCTCAGCACTGCTGTGTTTGTTCCCCCCACCCCCAAGGTATTTTTCCTAAAAGTTAGGGACAGGTCAGAGGACCACAGCATGTCCCTGACTTCTACTGAAAATACCTGTGACCGAATCTTAACCTTAGTAATGAATATAAATCAGAAGTTAGGAATTGTAGAAAATTGATAAGGGAAGCAAAGGGACAGAAGTAGAAATCTATGGCCAGCAGTGTTAAGGACAATAAGAAGGAGTTTTACAAATATATTTGGAACAAAAAGAATGATAAGAATGGTATTGACCCATTACTAGATGGTAATGGTAGAATTATCAATAATAATACAGAAAAGGCCAAAGTGTTCAATAAATATTTCTGTTCTGTATTTAGCAAAAAACATATGATATAGTCTCATCATATGGTGATGATTTCCATTCCACTAGCATCTCTGGAGAATTTTATACAGAAGCTTCTAAAGTTAGACATTTTTAAATCAGCAGGTTCAGATAACTTGCATCCAAGATTTTTAAAAGAGCTGGCTGAGGAGTTTGCTGGACAGTTAATGTTGATTTTCAATAAGTCTTGGAGTTCCACAAAACTGGAAGAAAGCTAATGTTTTGCCAATTTTTAAAAAGTATAAATGGGATGACCTGAGTAATTATAGATCTGTCAGCCTGCCATCAATCCCAGCCAAGATAATGGAGCAGCTGATATTGGACTCCATAAATAAAGAATTAAAAGAGGGCAGTGTAATTAAGGCAAACAACATGGGTTTATGAAAAATAGATCCTGTTGCACTTACTTGATACCTTTTTTAGGGTTGTCGAATAATCGCAGTTAACTCACATGATCAACACAAAAAAATTAATCACGATTAATCGCAATTTTAATCGCTCTGTTAAACAACAGAATGCCAATTGAAATTTATTAAATATTTTGGATGTTTTGGTACACTTTCATATCTGTTGTATTCTGTGTTGTAATTGAAATCAAAGTGTGTATTTTTATTACAATATTTGCACTGTAAATAGTATTTTTCAATTCATCTCATACAAGTATTGTAGTGCAATCTCTTTGTCATGAAAATGAAACATACAAATGTAGATTTTTGTCACATAACTGCACTCAAAAACAAAACAATGTAAAACTTCAGAGCCTACAAGTCCACTCAGAGCTACTTCTTGTTCAGCCAATCACTAAGACAAACGAGTTTGTTTACATTTACAGAGATAATGTTCCCTCTTCTTATTTACAATGTCACCAGAAAGTGAGCACAGGCATTTGTATCGCACTTTTATAGCTGCTATTACAAGATATTTACATGCTAGATATGCTAAACATTCATATGCCCCTTCATGCTTTGGCCACGATTCCAGAGGGCATGCTTCCATGCTGATGACGCTTGTTAAAAAATAATGGGTTAATTAAATTTGTGACAGAACTCTTTGGGGGAGAACTGTATGTCCCCTGCTCTGTTTTACCCGCATTCTGCCATATATTTCATGGTATAGCAGTCTCGGATGATGACCCAGCACATGTTGTTCACTTTAAGAACACTTTCACTGCAATTTTGACAAAACACAAAGGAAATACCAATGTGAGATTTCTAAAGATAGGTACAGCACTCAACCCAAGGTTAAGAATCTGAAGTGCCTTCCAAAATCTGAGAGGGATGAGGTGTGGAACATGCTTTCAGAAGTCTTAAAAGAGCAACATTCCGACGTGGAAGCTACAGAAACCAAACCACCAAAAAAGAATATCAACCTTCTGCTAATGGCATTTGACTCCGATAATGAAAGTAAACATGTATCGGTCCACACTGCTGTGGATCTTTATCAAGCAGAACCTGTCATCATCATGGACGCATGTCCCCTGGAATGTTGGTTGAAGCATGAACGGACATATGAATCTTTAGCGCATCTGGCATGTAAATATCTTGCAGTGCCATGAGAATGCCTGTTCTTACTTTCAAGTGACATTGTAAACAAGAAGCGGGCAGCATTATCTCCTGCAAATGAAAACAAACTTGTTTGTCTGAGCGATTGACTGAACAAGAAGTAGGACAGAGTGGACTTGTAGGCTGTAAAGTTTTACATTGATTTGGGTTTTTTGTACATAATTCTACATTTGTAAGTTTAACTTTCATGATAAAGAGATTGCACAATAGGTCTTGTATTAGGTGAATTGAAGAATACTATTTCTTTTGGGTTTTTTACAGTGCAAATACTTGTAATCAAAAATAAAGTGAGCACTGTACACTTTGTATTCTGTGTTGTAATTGAAATCAATATATTTGAAAATGTAGAAAACATCCAAAATATTTAAATAAATGGTATTCTATTATTGTTTAACAGTGTGATTAATTGTGATTAATTTTTTTAATCCTGCAATTAAATGTGATTAATTTTTTTAATCTCTTGAGAGCCCTAATCTTTTTTAAGATTACAAGTTTGATTGCTAAAGGTAATAGTGTTGGTGTAATATCTTTAGAGTTCTATAAGGCAGTGGTTCTCAAAGCCACTCCGCCGCTTGTTCAGGGAAAGCCCCTGGCACGCCAGACTGGTTTGTTTACCTGCCGCGTCTCCAGGTTCAGCCGATCGCAGCTCCCACTGGCCGCGGTTCCCCACTTCAGGCCAATGGGGGCTGCGGGAAGGGCGTCCAGCATGTCCCTTGGTCTGCGCCACTTCCCACAGCTCCCATTGGCCTGGAGCTGCGAACCGCGGCCACTGGGAGCCGCGGTCAGCTGAACCTGCGGACACGGCAGGTAAACAAACCGGTCCGGCGCACCAGGGGCTTTCCCTGAACAAGTGGTGGACCAGCTTTAAGAACCACTGCTGTAAGCTGTTTGACTTGGTACCATATGATATTTTGATTAAAAAACAAGAACGATATAAAATTTACATCCACACATTAAATTGATTAAAAACTGGCTAAATGATAGGTCTGAAAATGTAACTGTAGACAGGGAATCAACATATAGTGGGTGCATTTCCAGTGGGGTCCTGCAGGGTTTGGTTCTCAGCCCTGTGCTATTTAGCATTTTTATTAATGAACTGGAAGAAAATAAAATAATCACTGATAAAGTTTGCAGATGGCACAAAAATTGGGGGAGTAGTAAATAATGAAGAGGACAGATTCAGAGTGATCTGCATTACTTGGTAAACTGGGCACAGGCAAACAATATGTACTTTAATAAAGCTAAATGTAGATGTATACCACTAGGAACAAAGAATGTTGGCCATACTTATATGGTGGGAGACTCTATCCTGGGAAGGAGCGACTCTGAAAAAGATTTCCTGAAATCTCAAAATACTTGAAAATAAAACAATGCATTTATATTAGTTTTTTCTTTTTAATTTTCTGTTGCTCTTTAAGTGACTATGTTTTTATGGGGAGTAGGTAGGGAGAAGTTTGGTTCTTAATGGGGAAAAAAGGCACATTCCCATTTCATTTCTTAGTGGAGGGTCATAATGCGATTACTAAAATGTGAATAACAATCAAATAATGTAATGTTTTATTCCCTATGGATAACAAAAATAAATTTCAGTCAAATGTTTCCAGCAGAAATCTCAAATTTGTCATGCAAAGTAGTTTTCTACATTCTAACTTAGTGTATTTATGAGTCTGAAACATCAAAGATTAGAATAAATAGCCAGATTATAAGTACTGTCTTCTTATGAAATGATTGGAAAGGAAGTGCAGTTAATGAAACTGGCAGAACTGTTGCAAAGCAGCGTTAAGACCTTCAGATTTAGAGAAAACAGCCATGCCCGCTTTACCTTATGGGGTAGGGGAAACATCAGGTTATGCATTTAGGGATTAATAACAAGAATTTTAGTTATAAATTGGGGATGCATCAGTTAGAAGTAACAGAAGAGGAGAAGGACCTTGGAGTATTGGTTGATCATAGGATGACTATGAGCTGCCAATGTGATATGGTTGTGAAAAAAGCTAATGCGGTTTTGGGATGCATCAGGAGAGGCATTTCCAGTAGGGATAAGGAGGTTTTAGTACCATTATACAAGGCACTGGTGAGACCTCACCTAGAATACTGTGTGCAGTTCTGGTCTTCCATGTTTAAAAAGGATGAATTCAAACCGGAGCAGGTACAGAGAAGGGCTACTAGGATGATCCGAGGAATGGAAAACTTGTCTTATGAAAGGAGACTTAAGGAGCTTGGCTTGTTTAGCCTAACTAAAAGAAGGTTGAGGGGAGATATGATTGCTCTCTATAAATATATCAGAGGGATAAATACAGGAGAGGAAGAGCAATTATTTCAACTCAGCACCAATGTGGACACAAGAACAAATGGGTATAACTGGCCACCAGGAAGTTTAGACTTGAAATCAGACGAAGGTTTTTAACCAGCAGAGGAGTGAAGTTTTGGAATAGCCTTCCAAGGGAAGCAGTGGGGGCAAAAGATCTATCTGATTTTAAGATTCTACTTGATAAGTTTATGGAGGAGATGGTATGATGGGATAATGGGATTTTGGTAAGTAATTGATCTTTAAATATTCAGGGTAAATAGGCCAAATCCCCTGAGATGGGATATTAGATGGATGGGATCTGAGTTACCCAGGAAAGAATTTTCTGTAGTATCTGGCTAGTGAATCTTGCCCATATACTCAGGGTTTAGCTGATCGCCATATTTGGGGTCGGGAAGGAATTTTCCTCCAGGGCAGATTGGAGAGGCCCTGGAGGTTTTTTTGCCTTCCTCTGTAGCATGGGGCATGGTTGACTTGAGGGAGGCTTCTCTGCTCCTTGAAGTCTTTAAACCATGATTTAAGGACTTCAATAGCTCAGACATAGGTGAGGTTTTTCATAGGAGTGGGTGGGTGAGATTCTGTGGCCTGCACTGTGCAGGAGGTTGGACTAGATGATCAGAATGGTCCCTTCTGACCTTAGTATCTATGAATCTAGGGACTGATTCTGCTCCCACACCAGCTTTACATCTGTGTAACTTCAACAGAGTTACTCCTGATTTACACTTGTGTGAGAAGAAAATCAGGCCCAGAGCTTACAAACTTTTCCCTAACCTGATATTTGCACATACATGCTTCCAAAATTGTAATATGGGAAACCACACTGAAATTGTGTGCTAAGCAAATCACCTCATAAAATAAACAAAATATCTATCATGGTTTTATACAGATAACTTGTCTACAACTATATAAAGAGTAAACCAGGGCTCAGAAAGAGCTGGTACATGCCCACATGCTATACCGGCACTGCTGTGAGTCTACCACCATCGTGCCCCACCCATTCAACTTCACTGGCCTATCAAAACTGTTCCCTGTGCTGATGAGGGTCCCCACCCTTCCATACCTTCTGATGAGTGTTTCACTCTCTCCTGAATGCTGGAGCTGGTTGAGGAACAGTTGCTTTGTTCCTCTGCTTCCTGCTCAGTCTGGAAGATGAAGGTCCCCCAATACTGTTACACCCAGCAGCCATAGAAGAGTGGGTGTATAAATTATGTGAGGACCTCTGTGTGTGGTGGGGGGGAGAGGATGGAGGGTGATATAAGTTACAGAGGGTGTGTTAGGGCATATCAATTGGGGAGAACCTGTGTGTGAAGTTAGTAGTCTGCAGAGAACACATCATCTGTGAGGAGCCTCTGTGGGTATGTGACAGGAGAGGTCTGTAAAATGTGTGGAATACACCAAATGTGGGAGGTCTTCATTAATTGTTTGTGTGTGCTTCTATGTAGAGAGAGGTGTTTCTGAATTGTGGTGAGGCTCTACATTGTGTGGAGGTCTGCATCAACAGTCTTAGGGAGGGGTTCCTGTATCAGTGTTGTGCATGGAGGGTTTGTGCCAAGTGTGGGGTGCAGAATTGAGTGGGTGTCCTTTGTAGAGGCAGAATTAATGTTGTAAGGAAGAATTAAGCAGTCTGTATTTTATGGACTGATAGAGTTAATTGGTACTAGGTAACTGTCAATTGGCCTGTGTTTTTTCAGGAGTGCACAGAGCTTCATTGGTGGTGCTTCAGCGATTACCGTCACTTTTTTTTTCCATTCTGATCCTTGTGGGTGATATGGAGAGTTTCTTGCAGCTATGTTTGTTTTCATTTATTCAGTTTAACATGTGCACATACAGTATTACAAATGTTAATGTCATGCATTCATAGCAGAAAATTCATGTTACGTTGCCATGTTGCAGTCAAACACAGTGTCCTACCAAAAAGGCCTTTCAAAGTAATGTGGAGTTTTAGACTCATGTTCAAGTCAAGACTTTACTCATTCCATAGAAAGGCTTGAGATCTCTTGCTAAAACAACTTGAAAAGTCTAGGTCAACTTATGAGGAAAGATTGAAAAAATTGGGTTTGTTTAGTGTGGAGAAGAGAAGACTGAGGAGGGAGATAATGGTCTTATAACAGTCTTCAAATACGTAAAGGATTGTTATAAAGAAGAGGGTGATAAATTGTTCTCCTTTTCCACTGAGAACAGATCAAGAAATAATGGGCTTAAACTACAGAGAGGGAGATTTAGGTTAGACATTAGGAAAAACTTCCTAACCGTAAGGTAGCTAAGCACTGGAATTAATTACCTCGGTAGGTTGTGGAATCTCTGTCATTGGAGGTTTTGAAGGGAAGTTAGACAAATACCTGTCCAGGAAGATCTAGATAACGCTTACTCCTGTTTCAGTGCAGAGGACTGGATTAGATGATCTATCAAGGTGTGTTTGTCTGTTCAGTGTAGTTGTAGCTGTGTCAGTCCCAGGATATTATGCTTCAGCTTGCATTTAGCTGTGATACTTGGAGTACCTTTCTGAGACCTGAAGAAGAGCTCTCTGTGGCTCGAAAGCTTCTCTCTCACCAACAGAAGCTGGTTCTGTAAAAGATATTACCTCATCCACATTGTACCCTGAAACTATTCGTGAATTGACATAAAGAGTTATGGCCATTCACAAAATGGCTGGAGGAAGAGCTGATGGTGCTGCTGCTTCTGCTGCCTTTTAGCCCAGTGGTGAGGGCACTCATCTGAGATGTGGGAGACCCACTTTGAATCCCTGCTGTGGTACAGACCCAATTGTGACTTTTTCGCTTCACCAAAAAATCCAAACAATTTCTGAGTTGGTTCCTTCTAAATTGATTTTTCAGACTGTACTTCTTGTTGCTTTCTTGCAATAAGATACGTGATGACCTCTTGTTTGTACATATGAAAGAGCCTGTGACAGCTATAGGGCCAGACTGTGCCCTACATATGTTACTAAGAGATGGAGAAACAGCAAGGAGACCTCGTAACCACAGGGATGGCACCCCAGGAAGTGCTAGCCAACCTCTAATACCAGCCAGTGGAGCTGGCTAGCCACACACACACACACACACACACAGAGAGAATTCTGTGCAGGGTGTAAGAGCAGGCTTTTCCCTCCTCTTGCCAGGGAATTCCAGGAGGTAACATGTAATGCCTCTGTATACCTGCATAAGAGATGCAATACTGCACCGCTCCCAATGCAGGCTTGTGACTAGAGCAACAGGAGACATCATAGTATGGAATATAAAAATTGTGAGCCCAATTGTTCATATTTGGTCAAATCTAGTAGACTGCTGTATATTGAATTAATAATCCATCTTTTGAGACAGGAAATTCAGATCCAATCTACTGTTATTACTTAATAAACTACACCTAAAAGGCTGATAACTATAAATAAATATGCTAGTTTATATACAGACTAATGATGCATGAATAGAAATGGAATTAGAGATGGAATTCCTAAATTCATTTCCTGTGTCTCTTAACAACCCACAATAAGTTCTTGTACTTCAATGGGATTTGGATCAGGCTTGAAGTCAATGGAAATCTCTCTCTTAACTTCAGTGGATTTTGGGTCCTGCTCTTAATCTGTCTGAATTTCCCAGTGAGTGATTGTTCCCTGCCTTCCGCTTCGTGTAGTCATTTACATCTATCCAGAATGAGTGCGAAGTCAGTGTAAAACAAAATCATCCTGATTTGGTCGCATTTATGCTTCCTCTGCCTGTGTGTAAATGATTACACAAGGTGCAAGATAGTGAATAATCAGGCTCATGAAGACTCTTAGTTACAAAAGGGATAATGCTATTTTGCTGTTGTTGTGAAACTTAGTTAAAGGAACATTATTAGTTACTATCAGAATATGTAAAGCACTATATAAGTAAATATTATTTATAAAATAGATAACTGAATAGTGGCATAGGTCAACCTAGCTAATATTTTTTTTGGAATTGTATTCCAGTCCACAAATTATGAAATCACCTTATTACAGCATATTAAATAATATAAAATATTATTTGTTTAGTTATTGCAATTATCATGAGTGGGGTCCACTGTTATTCATGGGACAATTATTCATTGTTCATGAAAATTCAAATTGCCAACCACTTTAATTATGGAAATGTGCCCAAATTCATGTTCCAAATAAAATGTGAATGATAATTTGTTTAAAATTAGTACCAGATGTGAATTACTCATCATTCTCCCATTTTTCAAAAGTGTCAATCATCTAATGAGGGAGCAGAAAAATACTTTATAACTTAGGTGATCAGTTGCGCACCTTACATACAGCTAAATTAAGCTATGATTTTCAAAATGAGCAAGTTGTGATCAACAACCTGTTGAAATTTATTCATGCAAATTATTTAGAAAATATTTACAAATACCCAATACATTAGTAGAAATTCAGTTTCCCAGTGATTTTGAACAAGAAAAATAAAAGGCTAAATTTGCCGGATAATTTATTCATAATGAGTAACTCAGTCAGCGGCACATATAACATAGTGCATTTGGAATGATCATGCAGCAGAGCCATTAATTCCGAAATATGCCATGTAATTATGCACTACAAGTAATCAAAACAAAAAGGATTAAAAACTGAAAGTATGGTATCAAGCAATAACTTAAATTATATTTCTAAATGTGAGTGAGAGAGAACCTTAATCATGTCTTTAACTATTAAGCATATTAGTCAATAGAAAAATGCAAATAAAGCTAGATTATGATTTAGCTATGAATATGCATTTTAAAAACACACTAAGTAATATAACTGATAAAATTAATGTTTTCAGATAGACTTGTTAATTCACGTACATAAAAGCATGTACATATTTATAAGTTTGGGTCGGCAGGGTTCTTTGTTGTTGGTTGTTTTGAAGAATCTGTGTCTGTTAATGTCAGAGGTTTCAGGGCAAGGGTAGGGTAGCTGAGACTGAAATTAGAGTGCAGGATAAATCCACTGAAGCCTTTTTTCCCCCTCTCAGGGTATGTTTACACTATGAAATTAGGTCGAATTTATAGAAGTCGGTTTTGTAGAAAGCATTTTTAAACAGTTGAGTGTGTGTGTCCCCACACAAATGCTCTAAGTACATGTAGTCGGCAGAGTGTGTCCACAGTACAGAGGCAACCGTCAACTTCTGGAGCTTTGCACTGTGGGTAGCTATCTCACAGTTCCCGCAGTCTCCACCACCCATTTGAATTCTGGGTAGAAATCCCAGTGCCTGATGGGGCTAAAACATTGTCGTGGGTGGTTCCGGGTACATCTCGTCAGGCCCCGTTCCCTCCCTCCCTCCGTAAAAGCAAGAGCAGACAATCGTTTTGCGCCTTTTTTCTTGAGTTACCTGTGCAGACGCCATACCACGGCAAGCATGGAGCCCACTCAGCTATCCATCACCGTATGTCTCCTGGGTGCTGGCAGATGTGGTACTCCATTGCTACACAGCAGCAGTTTATTGCGTTTTCACAGCAGACAGTGCAATATGACTGATAGCTGTCATTGACGTAGTCCTGGGTGCTCTTTTAACCGGGCGCCTGGGCAAACATGGGAGTGACTCAGCCAGGTAATTTCCCTTGTTTCGTCTCATGGCGATGGAGTCCTATCGGCTCGATTAAAATCGAGTCTTTTAATCTGCAGCTAGCAGAAGACCATCGCCAGTGTCATACTGCACCATCTTCGGCCGAGCACCCAGGAGATGATGATGGCTAGCGCTCGTACTGCACAGTCTGCTGCCAGCAAGATGTATAAAAATAGATGAAGTGGCTCAAAACAAGAAATAGACCAGATTTGTTTTGTATTCATTTTCTCCGCCCTCCCTCTGTGAAATGAACGGCCTGCTAAACCCAGTTTTGAGTTCTATCCTTGAGGTTTTGAATTCTATCCTTGAGGCGGCCATTCAGTTTCTTGCAAAGCCACCCCCTTTGTTGATTTTAATTCCCTGTAAGCCATGTCGTCAGTCGCCCCTCCCTTCATCAGGGCAACAGCAGACAATCGTTCCGCGCCTTTTTTCTGTGCAGACGCCATACCACGGCAAGCATGGAGCCCGCTCAGATCACTTTTGCAATTAGGAGCACATTAAACACCACACGCAATATCCAGCAGTATATGCAGCACCAGAACCTGGCAAAGCGAAACAGGGCGAGTAGGCGACGTCAGCGCGGTTACGAGAGTGATGAGCACATGGACACAGACTTCTCTCAAAGCATGTGCCTTGGCAAGGTGGGCATCATGGTGCTAATGGGGCAGGATCATGTGGTGGAACACTGATTCTGGGCCCGGGAAACAAGCACAGACTGGTTGGACCGCATAGTGTTGCAGGTCTGGGACAATTCCCAGTGGCTGCGAAACTTTCGCATGCGTAAAGGCACTTTCATGGAACTTTGTGACTTGCTTTCCCCTGCCCTGAAGCACAAAAATACCAAGATGAGAGCAGCCCTCACAGTTGAGAAACGAGTGGCAATAGCCCTGTGGAAGCTTGCAACGCCAGACAGCTACCGGTCTGTCAGGAATCAATTTGGAGTGGGCAAATGTACTGTGGGGGCTGCTGCGATGCAAGTAGCCAACGCAATCAAAGATCTGCTGATATCAAGGGTAGCGACCCTGGGAAATGTGCAGGTCATAGTGGATGGCTTTGCTGCAATGGGATTCCCTAACTGTGGTGGGGCCACAGACGGAACCCATATCCCTATCTTGGCACCGGAGCACCAAGCCAGTGAGTACATAAACCGCAAGGGGTACTTTTCAATAGTGCTGCAAGCACTGGTGGATCACAAGGGACGTTTCACCAACATCAACGTGGGATGGCCGGGACAGGTACATGACGCTCGCCTCTTCAGGAACTCTTGTCTGTTTCAAAAGCTGCAGGAAGGGACTTTCTTCCCAGACCAGAAAATAACCTCTGGGGATGTTGAAATGCCTATAGTTATCGTTGGGGACCCAGCCTACCCCTTAATGCCATGGCTCATGAAGTCATACATAGGCAGCCTGGAGAGTAGTCAGGAGCTGTTCAACTGCAGGCTGAGCAAGTACAGAATGGTGCTAGAATGTGCATTTGGACATTTAAAAGCGGGCTGGCGCAGTTTACTGACTCGGTTAGACCTCAGCGAAATCAATATTCCCACTGTTATTACTGCTTACTGTGTGCTTCACAATATCTGTGGGAGTAAGGGGGAGATGTTTATGGCGGGGTGGGAGGTTGAGGCAAATTGCCTGGCTGCTGGTTACGCACAGCCAGACACCAGGGTGGTTAGAAGAGCACAGGAGGGCATGGTGCGCATCAGAGAAGCTTTGAAAACCAGTTTCATGACTGGCCAGGCTACGGTGTGAAGGTTCTGCTTGTTTCTCCTTGATGAAACCCCCTGCCCCTGGGTTCACTCTACTTCCCTGTAAGCTAACCCCCCTCCCCACCTCTCTTCGATCACCCTTGCAGAGGCAATAAAGTCATTATTGCTTCACATTCATGCATTCTTTATTAATTCATCACACAAATAGAGGGATAATTACGAAGGTAGCCCAGGAGGGGTGGTGGAGGAGGGAAGGACAAGGCCACACAGCACTTTAAAAGTTTAAAACTTTAAAACTTATTGAATGCCAGCCTTCTGTTACTTGGGCAATCCTCTGGGGTGGAGTGGCTGGGTGGCCGGAGGCCCCTCACTGAGTTCTTGGGCATCTGGGTGAGGAGGCTATGGAACTTGGGGAAGAGGGCGGTTGGTTACACAGGGGCTGTAGCAGTGGTCTCTGTTCCTGCTGCCTTTCCTGCAGCTCAACCATACGCTGGAGCATATTAGTTTGATCCTCCAGCAGCCTCAGCATTGAATCCTGCCTCCTCTCATCACGCTGCCGCCACCTTTCCGCTTCAGCCCTCTCTTCAGCCCGCCACCTCTCTTCCCGGTCATTTTGTGCTTTCCTACACTCTGACATTGTCTACCTCCACGCATTCGTCTGTGCTCTGTCAGTGTGGGAGGACAGCATGAGCTCAGAGAACATTTCATCGCAAGTGCGTTTTTTTCACCTTCTAATCTTCACTAGCCTCTGGGAAGGAGAAGATCCTGTGATCCTTGAAACACATGCAGCTGATGGAGAAAAAAAAAAAAAAAAAAAAAAGGACAGTGATATTTAAAAAGACACATTTTATAGAACAATGGGTACACTCTTTCACGGTAAACCTTGCTGTTAACATTACATACGTAGCACATGTGCTTTCGTTACAAGGTCACATTTTGCCTCCCCCCACCGCGTGGCCAACAGCGGGGTACATTTCTGTTCAGCCATAGGCAAACAGCCCAGCAGGAACGGGCACCTCTGAATGTCCCCTTAAGAAAAGCACCCTATTTCAACCAGATGACCATTAATGATATCACTGTCCTGAGGATAACACAGAGAGATAAAGAACAGATGTTGTTTGAACACCAGCAAACATACACTGCAATGCTCTGTTCTACAATGATTCCCTAGTAAGTGCTACTGGCTTGGAGTGGTATGGTGGATCTACCATGGTGGATGGAATAAAGCTGCCCTTCCCAGAAACCTTTTGCAAAGGCTTTGGGAGTATATCCAGGAGAGCCACGAATGCCAGGGCAAATTAATCATTAAACATGCTGGCTTTTAAACCTTGTATAGTATTTTAAAAGGTACACTCACCAGAGGTCCCTTCTCCGCCTGGCGGGTCTGGGAGGCAGCCTTGGGTGGGTTCGGGGGGTACTGGCTACAGGTCCAGGGTGAGAAACAGTTCTAGGCTGTCGGGAAAACCGGTTTCTCCGCTTGTTTGCTGTGAGCTATCTACAACCTCATCATCATAGTCTTGTTCGTCCCCAAAACCTGCTTCCGTGTTGCCTCCATCTCCATTGAAGGAGTCAAACACCACGGCTGGGATAGTGGTGGCTGAACCCCCTAAAATGACATGCAGCTCATCATAGAAGCGGCATGTTTGGGGCTCTGACCCGGAGCGGCCGTTCGCCTCTCTGGTTTTCTGGTAGGCTTGCCTCAGCTCCTTAAGTTTCATGCAGCACTACTTCGGGTCCCTGTTATGGCCTCTGTCCTTCAAGCCCTCGGAGATTTTCACAAATGTTTTGGCATTTCGAAAACTGGAACGTAGTTCTAATAGCACGGATTCCTCTCCCCATACAGCGATCAGATCCCGTACCTCCCGTTCGGTCCATGCTGGAGCTCTTTTGCGATTCTGGGACTCCATCATGGTCACCTCTGCTGATGAGCTCTGCATGGTCACCTGCAGCTTGCACTGGCCAAACAGGAAATTGAAATTCAAAAGTTCGCGGGCCTTTTCCTGCCTTTTCCTGTCTACCTGGTCAGTGCAGGATTGAGAGTGCTGTCCAGAGCGGTCACAATGGAGCACTTTGGGATAGCTCCCGGAGGCCAATACTGTCTAATTGCGTTCACAGTACCCCAAATTCAACTCAGCAAAACCAATTTCAGCCTTGTTAGGGGTGGAGTAAGGAAATCGATTTTAAGAGCCCTTTAAGCTGAAAAAAAAAAGGGCTTTGTCATGTGGATGGGTGCAGGGTTAAATCAATTTAATGCTGCTAAATTCGACCTCAACACCTAGTGGAGACCGGGGCTCAGAGTTGCATTCCTCACTCTCCAGCAGTCTCTGACCCAACTCCTACTGAAGGTGTGTGGATATTTTTGGATGTAGCTGGTGTGATACTTATTCTAGACTGAGTTACAGTATAAAGATTAAAGTTTGGCTTATTTATTACTGTCAAATATTAACATATATGATATCATATTTCAGTCAAATAGGCTGGGCACTTAAGACTACTTCAGCGACTGCACTGAAGTAGCCTCTGTAACTGCTCTATTAGTTTAAGGAGACAAGGATTGTTTCCTCCACCATTCCCACGTTGGGGATACCTATTACCCAGCTGACTCACTGGGCCGTGTAATGAATACCTGGATTTTGGCCCTCAGCAGTAAATGTATTTTATTATGTCTTCTACCTATAAAGAGAAGTTGGGCAAGATCCCCAGGATTTTGGTGAGAATGAATATGGGTGTGATCCAGCAGTCATTGAAATCAATGACAATATTTCTGTTAAAAGAAAAGGAGTACTTGTGGCACCTTAGAGACTAACAAATTTATTAGAGCATAAGCTTTTGTGAGCTACAGCTCACTTCATCGGATGCTGTAGCTCACGAAAGCTTATGCTCTAATAAATTTGTTAGTCTAAGGTGCCACAAGTACTCCTTTTCTTTTTGCGAATACAGACTAACACGGCTGCTACTCTGAAATATTCCTGTTGATTTCAGTGGGTATACGGTCAGTCCTTCAATGGCAAGAGTTAGTGAATTTCTGGTGTATATGAGGATGGAGTGCCATTTAGGATAAGAACAAATGTATGGTGCATGCATATTTATGGTGGTAACAGAGGAAAGTGGGGGTTGCAGGATGATGTGGGCATAGTAATAAAAAAAATAGTTGAAACTAGTTTAAAATATTCAAGGTTTTTTCCCTTCTGGAAAGAATCTTTTAAAGAATTTTATATAAAAAATAAAAACTTCTATAACTTTTCTAACCATATGAGAGCATTTAATAGAGAATTGTGTCCTTGATGTAGACTCCTATAGGATTGCTTTAAAGACAAATAAAAAAAAAACAAACAAACAACCCCCGCCTGCCCAACCTGTAGAAAGTATATCATAAAACTGTTAAGCTCTCTGGGTATTCACGTAATTTCTAGAGAACCCAATGGATCACATCTTATTACATTTTATAGGACTTTAACATTAAGGTTTTCTTACAAGAACATAAAGTATTAATTAAAATTAATAAAGTGATTGCACGACTGAAGCCTTAATAAAGTTTAAACTTCCAGTCAAAGTTACGTGATAATGTCACCGTGATGTAGTACTTTTGTATTCAGAAAGTATTCATTCAAAAGCACATTGTTTAAGCATTTAAGTATTCTTCTTAAATGACAGTATCTTTAGAGGTATGTATACATCAGACTACAGGATCTGTATATACAATATCATAATAAAAGGGAAAAACCGTAAGAGTCCATGGGTGGTTAAGGTTCTGCTTACAGTGCGTGAAACTGCTGTACATTTGATGAAGTGTGTATATCAGTAACAGTCAAAGGTCTCTTCTTCAAACACACACACATGCAGCCCTACGTTTGTGCACATTCTTAATAGTCAATATGGCTCTAAAAGAGAGGCAACACACCTCCACAAAAAAAGATTTTAATTTTGGTTGTTTTTAAATTTTTTTCTCCAGCAAACCAAAAATTACAGGGGTATGTATTATGAACTGATCGCTTGTCAGATGTATGAGGCTTTAAATCACGGCTAATTTTGAATGATAATACTGCAAAAAGGAATCATAAAACTTCAAATTCATTAGTGTTCAATGGCTTTCATGTGGTCTACGTAAAATGACTTTGTGGTCTATGTCATAAGCCCTGTTAGTCTATGTATAAATTATTATTTCATATTCAGGTGGTATTAATCTGGCATTTTTCTTGAGCAATATATTCACTAAAATAATATTCATTTATTTTAAAAATATTAAAACCAACTGCCATTCTAGAATGTCCTACTTTTAAAATCTAAATATTGCCAAACAGACTTTCAGGTGGTCTTCATGTCAAGTCTTAAATGGAGTGACCTTTCACAGCTGCATTATAATCCCTTCAAAATACAAATTATTATTGGAAGTATCGGTACCATCTTTTCCATAGTTTTGTGAATAGTGGAACACTCGTGTTCTTCCCATTCTTGTAGAACAGATTATTTATCAGTACATATTTTGACAGAGTATATTAAAATAATAGATAATATGTTCTGATTCCTTCAACCAGATTTTATTTAAAGTTGTAAACCAAATGAATTGATTCTCCAGTACTTTACACCTTCAATCTCTAAGCACATGCTCCCTGGGATCAGGGTCTATTGGAAAGGTACATGGGGAGTGATATATTTATGGATGGCCCTGCTAAAATAGTTAGTATTAGTATGAAATAACTGTCCTAATTAAAGCTGGGTAAAATTTTTCACTGGATTTTTTATTTACAAAAATGGCTTTTTTGTCAAAACAGATGTTTCTGTGGGAAATATCTGCTTTGATAAAATTTGTAAAGTTTAAAAAAAATGAATTTTTTCATGTTCTGCAGTGAACACTGAAAACTTATCTGAAGACCAAATTTTTTTGGTTTTGTTTTTATTTCACTGAAATAATTTCTTTTCGAGTTTTCAGTGAAAACTTTAGAAGAAATATTTTGATTAAAATGAATACCATTTGTTCATCAACATATTTCATGGATCAAAAAAATTTCATGAGAAGATCTAGTCCTAACTCCTCCTCCATAGCTACAGATCCCCTGATAGTCCTTCCTATGAGGGGAAGGGGCAAGATGTGAGGAGTTCAACTTGACTGACAGGGTGGAGTCCATGGGAGAGTCCGTTGCCACTATCCTCTTTGCATAATGGAACAATATGGTCATGGAGGATTCTGTAGCATCTGGGCTACAGTAGTATTAACAGAGCAGTTCCACCACCTCAGTCTGCTGAGTTTGGGAGGATTTTTTTCAACTAAGCTCCCCGGGGACACAGCTTAATATTCCAGTTTTGCTGTGGATGGGAGGATTTAAGCCTAAGTAAACAGTAGTTGTTGACTTAGGTGTACTATAATAGGTATGACCCATTTGGTACTTAGCTGTGGTCTGTCATCAAACAATCCCCTTCAAATGCAGATCTGAAATACTGCTCAAAGAATAATGTTCATCTGTGACAAGCTAGCAGACTGGCTGACAGAACAAGTTGCATTAGTCAAGTGTGGAGACTGCCAGCATCACTAGTGATTGTATGTGCCAATTCTGCATGTGATGGGCTGCTAACTCATAAATGCCAAACAATTGAGTGACCTTGGACAAACCATTTCCAGTAATGATATAACAATGATACAATAAGCATCAAGAAGGGAAAGATCATAAGGTATCTTTCTTTCATGCAATTCTTCCTGCCCTAAATGGATGTGTCTCATTTGAGTTTAAACGTTCCCTTAGTCTCATATGCAAAGCCTCTTTTTACGGTATTAAGAACATGTTCATTTCAAAGCTTAGAAAAGTTAAAGGAGGCTGAGGGCTGGAGTGGGGGGGGAAGGGAAATACCATTGTTATGCTTGGCAGTCTCTGCTATCTGCTTAGAGATAGCAAAACTCTTCTTGGGAGCTCAAAATTCTCAAATTTCATCTCAGGCACCTACTTACATTTAATGTAATGTATTTGCCATTAGGAGTGTAGGCTGATTGTGCTAAATTTGTTGGATTCGTCAAAGGGAAAATAGAAGACATCGTGGTGTCACGGTAAACATGTAAAACAGAACAGGCTTTCTTTACATTTTGTTTTACATATTTTGATCTAAATGCAGAAAAATACAAACATCTACAACTGTCTTAAAAGGCCACATTCATTACAAGAAAAACCACCCAGCAGCAGAACGCAGCCTAGAAGCAACAAAATTAAATGAGCAAGATCAGCCACTCTTTCAGCAAAATATACCCTGCCCCAACAAAATAAAAAAACAAAAACCCTTCAAAAAACCTGTCATGCCCTCCGCCTTCCTCAATACTGCTAGTAAATGGTTTTTTTGGATGCTTTAGTATTTTTTCTTTAATTTATGTTAATCCCCTTTTTCAGCGCTTGCCCCTTTTTCTCTCCGTTTCTGTGTATTGTTGTGTAGTGACTGGCAGCATGTTAATAGCCAGGCCTTCAACACTGACCAGTGTGACACACGCAACCATCCCCATATTAGTGCTCTTGGCTCTGGACCAAAATGCCGAGCGATTACTAGCCTATGACTCAGCATAAATACCACAATGCAGTTCATGGGGGCTTGCTGCACTTGTCAGAGGTGCTATCCTTGAATGAGAGATTGCACCAAGGTCCCTTTTACAAGGCTCTGATACCAGTTCAGACTATTTAAATGGCTTTTTGAAAAAGAATATGGAATAACCCTGCTGTCCAGGCCAACATATATTCCTTCAACAAAAATGTTTGACGTGCAAAGAGTGAAGCTATTGCTGTGGAATAGAATAGTTGTAGTGTGTAGCTACAGAGAGACCATGCCACCATTACCTCAACGCATTACTTTACAACATGCGTTCAGTGACTTTGGTTTGAGCACAAAAGAGCATCCTAATGGGTTATGTCTGTGTAGTATTGTCAGGTTTTGTATTGTCTGGTCTTGCAAAAACTTCAAGTTGTAAAATTGTGTAATTTCATAGTTGTACTGAGAGCCCCATGAAACATGCAATATTTAGAAACATATACAAGCTGTAAGTTATTTACCTTTTTTATATTTTTCATTGTCTTTTCTTTACAAAAATAGATACAAAAATTAATCACAAAAACAATTATTTTTATTTGACTCTCTTCATCCCAATATTTATTCATCACAAAATGTGCTTATACTTCTACTATTTAGGGCCTTTTAGTGGTAGTTTTGGAAACTTTTTAACAGAAGTACATTCACACCTAAAAAGGTAGGTAAGAAGAGGAAATTTGAAGTGCTGTGCACTCTCTGGCCAAATGCAGTGAAGCACACTTACAGTGAGTCCTGGAAATTAGAGAATATAAAAAAGAAGCTTTGTGCTACTGTAGAGGTTCGCTCTTACCCTGTAGAGCTGTATCAAGACAATATTTTTTAAAAAATGACTCAGGCATTCATAAAAGCACATATAACTTCCATGGCATTCAGTGGGAATTGTGTGCATATGACTGAAGGAAGAAATTGACTCTATGATTTAATTCTTTGCAATTGCTTTAACGTGTATATGTAGGACTCTACTAAAATATTCTGAAACTTGAAGGCTTTGCCTTGTATGTCAAAAATATGAGACTGTCCTATTAAGCATACTGCTCTTTACATTTTCTTTGCAAGAAATGTACCTTTTTATGACTGCAATGAAAATTTCCATGCAGCTGTTTTACAGGTGTTATATGATTCTTGAGGGGACATTTACAACCATTTAATAAAAATATTTGGGATTTAGTTATTGTAATGTTCTCTTTAAAATAAAGAGACAAAACAACAACAAACACACCAAAGATCTTCTTCTTAAAGCAACAGTTTTATACATTTATATTTGAATGAATGTTTGCAAAATCTAAAAATCCCTGTTAACAATTACTGGGCTAAAATCTCTGTTTCTGAGCAATGTAGAGGGACCAAAATCTGGCCACAGCCACCAAGCTGAGAATTTTCTCAGCAGACAGGAATTCTCAGCTGGACTAAAGAGGAAATGCATAGATGGATGTATTCCAAGGCCAAAAGGAACTATTGTGATCATCTGGTCCAACCTTCTGTAAAACACAGGTCATAGAACTTCCCCAACATAATTGCTAGAGCAGATCAACACCCAATGTTGATTTACAAACTGACTGTGATGGACAATCCACCATGATCCTTGGTAAATTGTTCCAATAGCTAATTACTCTCTCCATTAAAAAATTACACCATATTTCTAGTCTGAATTTGCATAGCTTCAATTTCCAGCCATTGGAGTGTGCTATACCTTTCTCTCCTAGATTGAACGGCCTATTATTAAATACTTGTTCCCCATGCAAGTATGTACAACCTGTAAGAAAGTTACCCCTTAACCTTCTCTTTGTTAAGCTAAATAGATAGATTCAGAGACTGTAATTACTATGAGGCATGTTTTCTTATCCTTTAGTCATTTTCATGGCTCTTCTCTGAACCGTCTCTAGTTTATCAATATTTTTCATGAATTGTGGGCACCAGAACTGGACACAGTATTCCAGCACTGGTGGCACCAGTACCAAATATAGAGATAAAATAACCTCTCTGCTTCTACTCAAGGTTCCCCTATTTATGTATCCCAGGATTGCATTAGCTCTTTTGGCCACGGTATCAAATTGGGAGCTCATGTTCAGCTGATTATCCATCTTATAAATAAAAGAAACTTGCTAGCCCTCATGGTGGTGGAGAAGCACTTATAATGTGAAACCTGAAGCTCAAAAATGAAAAGGCAATTCCCTCCCCCCACCTCTCTGGTTTTTAGCCCACTTTCTATTTTGGAGGAGCTAAATCATGACTTTTGAATGCTTGGGATTAGCAATGCCGTTTGTCCATCCCTTAAACCAAATCTTTAAAAAAAAAAAAAAAGTGTTGTATATTTATTTTCCTGCACTTCTGCAGTTTCCAGTGTTTGGCCAGAGAGACACATGAAAGGCTATTTTTGTAGCATTTCTGACTCTGTTACAAGTAGAAAATATTTGAAATTGTATAAGTAAATCTGTTTTTGCAAGAGCTCTGTCCCAATTTTCTAGTGTATTTGTGCCAAATTATCTGCTTTCAGTGGTCAGGGAAAGAGTGATCCATGGGGATTGGTAATATAGTATAAATTTTACATTAAGTAAAAAAGTATGGGCAGCCACAAAATTAGAAGAGGGAAAAAAAATAAACCAGAACATAAGACCATTTTGAGCAAGAGAGATTGGGGTAAGGGGAGCAACTCACAAAAAGTTGCATAATGGAAATAGTTGCTTAGACCACACAGCAAAAGCCCAAGATTGTGGTGCCTATATCGGGATATGCCTATAAGCGATTGTTACACTCCTATGGCAGGGAAAGTAGTTAACAAAAATGGGATATGGTTAACCAAAAGTGGGAGGCTCACGTAGCCGTTAACAACATATTCCTGTCTAGGACTAATTAAGGGCACATTTCATGATAATAGTATATCATAAAAATGAATGTGGCCTTTGGTTGTTCTGAATACTGAAAATCTACAATGTAGTTCTAAGGCAAAAGCAAGCACATTGTTTAAAACAGAATTTAATTGAACTGTTAAAGAAAATCAGGAATGTTCTCTAATAAACTACAAAAGCAAGGAGTTAGTAACAGGAAAAATAACAAGGAAAAGATAAAATAAGGGGTGTAGAAAGTGCTAGAATTTGAAACTAGTGCCTTTTTATAGATACCATTTTATAAATTCAGAGTCTTACCCAGTAACAAAACTAATCCATTAATTGACTAACATCATAAGTGTTTAAAAGCAGTCCAATTTTATGGCTGTGTTAAGTGATCAGTAATATATATTGTGCACTCTGTTTCATAAATTGGTCCTAAAAAATGTCTTCCCGTTCCTGACATCAGAAATTCTCAAAATCTGTCTCTGGGCATCTTGCCATTCTGTAGCACTAATAAATCATTCTGTTCTGACAGGTATGGGTTTAAGTAAATGTCTGCTCAACAAACAGTGTGTGAAATAGAGACCTGGCCTCTCTGTCATTTGGTCAAAGACTTCCTGTTCCCACTGCAAAACAGAATTAATATATATAAACAAACAGACAGACAGAACGTTCAGTAACGTGATAAAATCACAGAATGTTCAGCTAACGTGATAACATTTTGAAAAGGTGGATTCGCATTTCAATATCATGGGACAGAAAGAAGCTTTTATGGATTAGACAAGAAGAGTTTTACAGCTGTTAAAAATCTTGTCCATTTTAATGAGCTCTAAATACATTACTGGCAAGCTGGCTAACACAGAATTGACATTAAACTGTCTGATCCCTATGACACACACATTTGTCTCTTCCATGTGTGAAGATCAAGGGGCAAAATCTGTGGAAAGCAAACTAATCGCTACAGCCACCTCTCCATAGGAAGATCAGAACTTTATAATAATGTGTTTAGCTTCCTGCTTATAGAATGTATTTAGAGTAAATGATAAATGTATCCTACACAGAGGTTAACAGGGAGGGACCCGACCAGAGGGAGGAAAATGGCAGTGTTAGTGCAAGGGAGGTAGAATAGCTGGGCTGAGTCAGCTGTGGGGAATTAATTCCCCTCACCTGCACCACAGTATGTAAGATAGATGTTGTGATGTGGGTTGAGTGAGAGTCAGGATATAGAGGGCAGCAGCGGAGAACAGAAGCAGTGATAGCTGTTTCTGGCTGTTGAATAAAATGCACTTTGAAGTTTGTCTTTGGATTTGGCTGAAGCAAGCTGGGGCTTAAACTCTTTGGGCTGACCGAGGAAAGTCCTGTTGGGTTTGACTTTCCAATTGCATTCTCTATTTTTTTTTAAATCAGTTTTACCATCAAACAGACAACTGAGGCGTTTCATCTTTTGGCCACTTAAAAAAATATTGTGTCTTACCATAGTTTACGGGGATTAATTTTACTGGTTTTCCCTGAGTGATACAGAAGGCAGGAATTATAGAAAGCTGCTAGTTAAGGTTAAATTAGAATCAATACTACAGCCTTGGAATACACCTTACTCTTGAGAGGTATTGTACCCTCAGTGTTTGTCCAAGCCCTCCGCACAACTGCAAAGCATTTTCTGAAGTGGATATATTTGCTTTTGCAGTCAGTTGTTCTCACTCTTTAAGCAATGCTCAGGGAGTGGGCTGAGTGAGACAGAGTGAAAAAAAGGAAGGACAGAGTATTTTTGGAAAGAACTGAGAAACAGAGAGCTGTAGCTTCTCACTCTCTAGCCAGTGCACTCTCTCCTGACAGCAGACAAAGTGACAGGAGAAAGCAAAATCTGTGAAGGGTTTCACTCTACAAACTTCTAGCTGTGCCTTGATTTGGACCTACAATTCCAGGTCATGGAGGTTGTACTAGCCTACTGAGATAGGACTCTCTACTCAGGCAGTGAGGGGACTTGGAGTGGACTGCCTGCTGTGGCCAGAGATGCTCACTTGCACGTTTAGAGAATATTTCAATCCCTTCTCTTTTAAAAAAAACGCTTTCCAATAATAAGCATAATGGGAAAATTATAGCAGCATATCCCAAATGTTTCTATAGCAGGGAAGAAACGAGAGCAAAAGATTCAGTGAAGTCCACTAGGGACCTCACCATGTGTGACTGGGGTCCTAGTGGGGAGTCAGCGGCGGTCACTCAGTTAGGACGAACTGCAAAGAATGGGGCAGACAATCCCCATAAAGGTGCTGGATATTCCAATACTTAGATTTACCAAGCCAGCATAAAACATCTTCTTTATTCCCTTACTGGTTACTCCGAAGTCCAAAAAACACAGTTCCCTTAAAGTGATCCAGTCTCAGGCCACCATCCAGGTACCCATGTCCAGTGATGAGCTGCCAAAATCTTAACAACTGGTTCCCTCCTCACCCCATGAGGGGGTCATGGCCTGCCCCGCCCCCTGGAACTCCTGCCCATCCAACCCCCCGCGTTTCTTGACGCCTCTCCCACCGGGACCCCTGCCCCATCCACTGACTGCCCCCAGAACTCGACAGGAGGGTCTCATGGGCCACTGTAGTGGGTGCCCACCCCACCCCTAAGAGCCCAAGGGACCTGTGGGGAGGCAAGGTGGGGAGTCCCGGTGGTTCTTATCTGGGGTGGCTTCTGGGAAGCATCCGGCAGGTCACTCTGGCTCCTAGGGGTGGGGTAGCTGGGGGGGAGCAGGGGAGCAGCCACTCCCCCCACTGATCACATCAAAACTGGCCCCTTAGGCACCATCTCTGTGGGTGCTCCAGGGCTCAAGCCCCCACAGGGAAAATTTGGTGGGTACAGAGCCCCTACTAGCAGCTCCCCACCTTGCGTCCAGCCCCAGCTCACCTCCGCTCCATCTCCTCTCCTGAACATGCCGCCCCGCTCTGCTTCTCTGCCCCGTCTTCCAGCGAATCAGCTGTTCACGTGGGAAACCGGGGAGGGCGGAGAAGCAGGTGGTAGCTTCCCCCTCAGGCTGAGGGTAGGGGAGGTGAGCTGGGGCAGGGAGTAGTTCCCCTGCATGCCCCCCAGGTTACCCGCTGCAGCGCCAGCGGCCCTCCTCGCACTCCCCCACCCCAGCTCACCTCCGCTCTGCCTCCCTGGGCCTGAGTGGGAAGCTGCCACCTGTTTCTCAGCCCTCCCCAGCTTCCTGCACAAACAGCTGATTCCCAGGAAGTTGGGCAACAGCTACAACTCCCTGGGCTACTTCTGCATGGCCTCCTCCCAATACCTTCTTTATTCTCACCATAGGATCTTCCTCCTGGTGTCGGATAATACTTGTACTCCTCAGTCCTCCAACAGTTCTCACTCTCAGCTCCTAGCACCTTTTGCTCCCAGCTCCTCACACGCACACCACAAACTGAAGTGAGCTCCTTTTTAAACTCAGGTGCCCTGATTAGCCTGCCTTAATTGATTCTAGCAGCTTCTTGATTGGCTGCAGGTGTTCTAATCAGCCTGTCTGTCTTAATTGTCTCCAGAAGGTTCCTGATGGTTCTGGAACCTTCCCTGTTACCTTATCCAGGGAAAAAGGACCTACTTAACCTGGGTCTAATATATCTGCCTTCTTTTACAATCCTGTAGCCATCTGGCTCGACCCTGTCACAATACATACAAACTTGAGTTCAATTCATTTAGTGGCTGATTCATAGCAGAGATGGTGAGCTTTGTGGTTGCAAAGAGTTCTTTCAGAAATAGTTCATAGTTTTTAGTCCAACATCCAAATATCATATTCAGGGTGTACCAGTATAACTGGGACCTCAGTCTTGTGACTCAAACTTCCCATGATGAAGTCTAAGCAGATCTGAGATGACAGAATCAGGAACCAAGGATCTTTTATACAATTTCATGTCTTTTGGAATTCCCCAGTGAACAAAAGGTAGTTAGGATGACTTGAAGGAGGTCCATCACCGGTACTTAGCTATAAAACTTAACATAAGGCCATTTGCTAGTTCCTCCACCATTCACAGTACATTTCAAAGAGAGATGAATACTGAGCTATCCTGTGTTTACAATTCTGTCAAGGTTCTTTCCCCACTCTGAACTCTAGGGTACAGATGTGCGGACCTGCATGAAAAACCCCCTAAGCTTATTTTTATCAGCTTAGGTTAAAACTTCCCCAACGTACAAACTATTTTACCTTTTGTCCCTGGACTTTATTGCTGCCACCACCAAGCGTCTAACAAATATAACAGGGAAAGAGCCCACTTCGAAACGTCTTTTCCCCCAAAATCCCCCCAAGCCCTACATCCCCTTTCCTGGGGAAGGCTTGATAAAAATCCTCACCAATTTGCATAGGTGAACACAGGCCCAAATCCTTGGATCTTAAGAACAAAGAAAAAGCAATCAGGTTCTTAAAAGAAGAATATTAACTAACGAAAAAGTAAAAGAATCACCTCTGTAAAATCAGGATGGTAAATGCCTTACAGGGTAATCAGATTCAAAACATAGAGAATCCCTCTAGGCTAAACCTTAAGTTACAAAAAGACACAAAAACAGGAATATACATTCCATTCAGCACAATTTATTTTATCAGCCATTTAAACAAAACAGAATCTAACGCATATCTAACTAGGTTGACTAACTTTTTACAGGAGTTCTGACCTGCATTCCTGCTCTGGTCCTGGCAAAAGCAACACACAGACAAAGAGAACCCTTTGTTTCCCCCCTCTCCCCATTCCAGCTTTCAAAGTATCTTGTTTCCTCATTGGTCATTTTGGTCAGGTGCCAGCGAGGTTGTCTTAGCTTCTTAACCCTATACAGGTGAAAGGGTTTTTCCTCTGGCCAGGAGGGATTTAAAGGTGTTTACCCTTCCCTTTATATTTATGACAAATTCATTTACATGTGGGTTTTAATGAAATATTTGAACAGTTTGATTAATCATTGCAGTCCTAATTGGTTAAGGTTTAAGAGCTTTTCCTGAATGGGTTCTTTTGCAGCATTTTAATGCAGCTCTTAAGAACTGCCACTCCGGGTTGGCATTATTACTTTAGGATTCTTCTCAGTCACAGTACAACCAAAACCACCAGAGACATTGGTATGTGCTTATAGACGTATCACAAACTCCAGCATCAAAAAACCAAGTTACATTGACCTCTGTTTTTACTTAATTCAGAAGAAGGTGTCTGTTCTATAAAGTGTCCTATGAAAGAAAAAGAGAAAAAATGATTGAATCTTGCTAAATAAGCCTCAAAATTAAGTGGCAAGTGAGGCTAACTCCAGACAAGGTAGTATAAAGAGTAATCCCTTAATAGTCAGTGAAAGATGTTGAATGCCTCTTACAGACTGAGTAAAGAACCCATTAGGATGGGAAAGCCAACGAGCATTAGATGAACATATATTACTCACATAAAATTTTTACACTCACATGATTATATTTTGATTTAAAAAGTCTTACAGAAGGCCAGTAACTATCCTTTAACGAAAGTCAGTTTACCTGTCTCTAAAATAGATAAGAAAATACCTACCTCAGAGCAATGTTATATTCAAGTTACATTAATGATTATAAAGCTCTTTAAGATCACGAAGGCATTGTAGAAATTCAAAATAGAGTATTAATGTTATCAGTGTGTAAGCATGTATTGCAATTAGTGAGTTCCTTTTGTTATACTTCTGTCTGTGTGGAGCAGTTAGGGTTGCCAACCCTCCCGGATTGTCCTGGAGTCTCCAGGAATTAAAGATTAATCTTTAATTAAAGATTGTCATGTGAGGAAACCTCCAGGAATGCATCCAACCAAAATTGGCAACCATAGGGGCATTATCTTGGCTTGTTTTTGCAAATATTTAGTGTTTACACTGATTTGGGCGTAATAATATGCAGAAGGATAAATCAAAATAAAAAAGAAAAGCATTTTATAAACTGATATTTTTTAAATCAAGGGACCCATGCTTTTGCATAAAGGCTATCATAATGAAATCTGTTCAGTGCCACAAAACTGGAGATATGTAAACTTTCATAATCTGAAGCATCTCTGTGTATTTAAAAGTAGTTCAGCTAAATTTGTGTCAACTTTCTTTGCTGACAGAAATAATACTTACTGTCTGTTTTGTATAGCTGTCATATAGACTCTGACTCATTTTTAAAGATTGCTGTAAGTACCAAACCCTTTTCATAGTCATGCTTTTGATTTATAGTAGCTGGACTGCATGTCTCCTTCTCATTTTGAGGGGCAGGATGATTCAGGCAGAAAGAAAGAAATTATTATTTGTACATGTAGTTCTTTAAACACCAAGAGCCCAGTTTATTTATTTATTTATTTTATGAAACTAGAGTCACCTGTCTCTGTACTCCAGGTAACCTTGACAAATAAAATAAATCAAAAAAGAAACAGCCACATCACATACAGTACTAAATAGCCAAGAAGTACAAAAAATAAACTATATTCTCCATTTCTCCTATCTATCACCCCTAATAATATTAACTTCTTCAGCAGACATCTTAAAATATAAATATCTCATTGTATGCCCTGAAGTTCAGCAGTATTAGACCAAGGTGTGGGGAAAAGAAAGAGAGCCTCACATGGGACATCCTGCTAGCAAACTCCACTCTTTTATACTCTCTTATTTTCCTCCACTGAGAGGGGACCTGCTCAAGTGCTTCTGCTCACATCATCTGTAGCAGTAGAGGTGGCATCTGAGGAAGGAAGGTCTGAAGTTATTAGTGTGTCTCTTGTTCACACCACTAATAGACCCTTCTTTTCTTTCATATATGACTCTAGCTGGAATTGGAGGAGTTTTCCCTTACGAATTTCCATTTGAATCCAAGGTCTTTCTCTGCTCCTGCCTCCAGGATGGAGAATTATCTGTAGAGGTAATTCTCTACTTTGATGCATATGGTCAGATATTAATTTATGACTCAGAAACCTTAATTTACAAGCACGAGTCACACATATTGTAAAATATTTCAGGTCTCTCTTTTAAAGCATAGATTCCATCTGTTCGGGAAGTTGCTGCTTATTTATGTCCTTATAGTAAGTATATTTAGGATGCTACATAAAAGCTTTTAGTCAAGACACTACTTCCCTAGGAAGTAATTTTCCTTAATTAGGAAGCAAAAAAATAAGCAATTTTAATTATTGCTTTATTGAAATTTATTTTAATAATCTAGGAATACTTTGTGACTATAACAAGATTATCAATATTTTTCTCCTTTTTACTGTTCCTGTTTACTGTTTTTGATATTTTATGCCTGTTTTCTCTTTTATTTTTCTTTTTAGTGGCCTTGAACACTTGCAACTGATCAAAATACATCTACATAAATACATAATTTACAAAATTATGGGTATTCAGTCTTTAACCACCATACTCTATTATTACTTTTAGTTCCTGGTACTTAGAGTGCATACAGTATTTTAGGTGCCAGGGATTTCAGAAGCTATTAGGACCAAACACTGTGATGATGACTTACTGATGGTTAACCTATAGCAGCACTGTGCAGCACTGTAACAGAACCACTGGAACAGGAGATTGGAAGAGGAGATTGAGTATATCCTTCAGGATTGGCTGTACTTTGATTCAGAATACTGGAATTCTCATGTCTTCTTGAAGGATCTCTTGATGAGTGAGACTGGCACTGGAAATTGCCATGAACACCCAGATTTGTTCCCTAAGAGTGTGCAACATTGTGTCAAAGTAGCAAGTTCTGCTTTTCAAATCTCCCATTCTTTAATTTGTGAAATTTTATGAAGACTCAAAAATTTTGCCCACAAAAGTACATGGACGAGAAACTACATGAGGTCTGAGCCTGAAGGCCTTTGTAGTTCCAGACCCTGCCAGAAGAAATTCATGTGTAAAGAAAAATATGGTCATAGGTTTTCCTTCCCTTCCCTGCAGGCATGTTGTGAGGTGAAACTAATTAATGTTGAGCACTTTGAGATTGTTGGGTAAAAGAGAATATAAAAGGGTAAAACACAATTATTCAGCTGGAAGTTCCTGAATCACTGAGTTACCTGTGTGTTGTATAGTGTCATTTTGACTGGTTAAGGCAATGGGCCAAGTCCTCTGCTGATGTAAATTGTTGTAGCTCAGTTGTGGCTTTGGCCCAATAATTCCAGTGATTTGTAATATTAGCTAAATAATCTTTTATACCTGTAAAATAGGTCTAAATAAATGCAATTTCAAAGCAGGTTTTTAGCAATAGTTGTCACTGTTTCAGTATCTCCATGGAGTGAATGAGGCTGTGTTTCTTCAGTGGTTGCTGCTATTCTCATGATGCTGCCTAGCATGATGGGACAGTACAGAAGTCAAAGAATCATCTTTGTCTTATGAAAGCAATAGAAACGGGGAGGCTTCAAAGTCGAGATAAGGGAAGTGTTGTTATTTAAATAAAAATGGAAAACAATAGAACTTACCTACAAAAATTTAAACTTTCAGATTTCCATAAGTTTTTAATGGCAAGGCCACTTCATCCACTCCATTGCATATACCTTTCCCTCCAGGGAGAGGGTGAATGAACAAACAACTTGTAACAGATCTCAGTCATGTTGCTTAATGCACTGCTTGAAGTTACTCAGGTACAGCAATAGAATCTGCTTTCCTTTTGCATCATCCACTTGTCAAGATGGTGGCATCCACTTTATTTCATTTTTTTTTTTACATTTACACTTTGTACATTTTTCTTTTGTGTAATTAGCTCTTATATTGCTATGCTGGGTTAAACTACCAATCCAGCTCTGAAAAGGCCCCAGTACAAGCTCTCTAGTATTGCCTTCAACAAGGTAGAGCTGGACCAGCAAGGATTAAGTGGCTTATAAACTATAGGACCTAGCTGTTAAGTATAAGAAGGAGAAAGGGGAAATTCCCACTCTGATTATGCACTGGTAGGGAGGTGAGCTTTGATTGGGGCCTAGTTTATAGCCTAGTGATGACTTTGATTTGGATCTGTCTTACTCTGAAAAAGTAAGGAAAACATTGCTGGTTTTTTGTGTGTGATTTTGTAAGCTAGTCTCACTGCTGATAAGGGAAACCCCATTCTGTGACAACTGCACTTCAATTTTTCCTTAAAGATTATTGTTGCTACAAGCTGTTAAGTGTATATTACATTGATCTCCAGGCCCATTCACAACAAACTACTGGACCAGTAAGGAAGTCATGAGGCCTTCAAGTGGACAAAATAGGACTGCAGATTGAGGCCCCAAAGAAAAGTTCTTGGAGAGAGGAATTGCATTTATCTCAGGTCCGGCTGGAGTCACAGATTCTCTTGCCTGGCAAGGTAGAGGAATAACTAGTGTAAAAAGTTGCTCTGGTGGTTAGCCATAATGAAGTACATTTTGGCCCTTTGCTGTAATAAAATGCACAGTAAGAAGATGTGGCTGGGGAATAAAATAAGGGTCTTGGGGAAGAAAAGTCAGTGCTTAACAGTAAGCTAGATTTATTACCCATCTGTGTGAGATTGGAGCATTGAGAGAGGAAGAGGTCACAGCTTCCTGATTTTCTCAGTACTAGCAGACTGGGTTTCAGGAGTTGGAAAAACCAAGAAGCAAGCTCTGGAAAAGCTCTTACATGATGATTTCAAGACACTGTGCAGGGTAGGCTTACTCCATTAGACAGGGAAAGGAGAAAGCCACATGAGGCTGTCTGAGCCACTCAGAACAGAGGGGCAATAGAGAGGCTTGGCTGTCACACTCCTCTTTGCAAGTGATGCTGGAAAAGAGGAAGATTTCGGTGCCTTTATAATACAGGCTTCTCTCCCATTTAATGGTTGAGAGAACTACCAAGGGAGGATGTGGTGTCTGCTAGACTGGGAATGACCCTGGGAGCTCTGGAGCTCTGCTTGTGTAAGTGTTTTGGGTATGGATTTATTGCTCTGTTAAAGAAACTCGGAGGACTTGTATGATCTGAGTACTTTGGAGAGCTAGTCTGTTTATAAGCTATTATATATAGTGTACTAAATATCCTGGGTTTTACAAAATCCTCTCTATTTCTGTTCTCATTTATCCTACCACTTCTCTGGTGGGCCAGGGCCATTCTGAAATGTTATGCTTTTTATAGTCTTTTTAGTAATATGACCAAAGCCTGTGTTCATGAAAGGGAGTGGGAGAGGGGGATCTCATTGACTTAAATGACTTAAATTTGTAATCGACTTGTAGCACTGTATGATATTCCATCAAAGAAGTACCTAAACAAAATTGAGTTTCACTAATAATTAATATAGATATGTTAAGAATCAAGCCAAAGAACATGTACAGCATCTCCTCTCCACGCTGCTCCCAAGAAGTTGAGAACAAGGAAATTCTTAAGATTGTGATGTTTGAAAATTAATAGCTGCTTTTCTCAGAATGTTCTGCTTAGTTTACTCAGAGTAAAGACTCTGAACCTTCCTTACCATATAAAGACAGGAGTGTAAACTAGCTGCTCTAAAGAAGGGAGAGATGGGGCCGCAAAAAATCCTTCTGCTCATTAAGATAAACACTTAGGATGTGTTTCATGTTTGGTCTCAGGAGAACATCCTGAATGGAGGATTAAGCAATTGCTTTCCACAGTCTAAAACTGTTGAGGTGGTGGAGAAGAGAGATGAGAATAAAAGGATTAAAATTGTCATGCACAGGATTAGTGCTGAGAGAGTAGGGATCCCTATATTGCACACAGTATGGAATTAGTGCTGCTGGTGTACAGGGCCTCCATATTGTACACACAGTAGGTGCATTTTGAAGATTTGAATATGCTGCAAGACTCTATCCAACTTTAGGCACAGACACTTGGTCCTGTGGGGAAAGTAGCAAATGTTGGTCACAGAAAGTGAAATTTCTTTCCTTCTAGGAATTATTTATTGTATCCCAAGATCATATGAGAAAGTGTGTCATAATTTATACATGGCTAGAAATTAATTTGGAGGAATAAAAATCCCAATAGTAAGACAGATTGTGACTCCCTGTGTTCACAGAGATAGACCCATCAATGGGATGACTGGTATGAATAAGGAGGTAACAGCCTTTCCCATGACTGATATTTTTATTCTTAAAAAATAATTTCCACTCATTTAGTTTATAATTAAAATAAATGGGACTGTTCAAGTGAGCAACTACCCATTAGTGTGAATAAGGATTTCAAAATCTGGCCTTTACCTTCTATGCTTTCTTCGTTTAGATGAAACTCTACATAAGGTCTGTTCCCTGGTTCTACAGAAGAAGTAAGACCAAAAAGCTACATGTTCTCTTCTGCTTCTACCCTCCTGCCTGGCCATGTTGTTCCTGTTTATGGTGAATAGGTGTGGGAAGGCAGAATACCCTGTCAGAGGTCTAGTCGTGCAGGATGCTAAGCTCAGTTGAAGGCATCAGCACTTTACAGGAACAGACTCAGTCTGTATTGACTTGTGTATCCTACTTGCATAAGACATCAGTAATAACTCTATGTTATTTGTTTATCATCACACTCTAGGGACTGGGAATTCATTTTAGGTTAATCTATATGGAGCACTGAAAAGGAAGCAGAATAGAGTGAAATTCCCACATTGTGTTTGTGTACATCACTGAATAAAGTATAATATTTATTGGATTTATTTCCAGGCAGCATCAAATAGATTTGATATAACCTAGAAAGCTACTCAGCAGCCAAGCAAATTTAAAAGAAGTATTTGTTTTTCATTTGAGTATAATGGTAGACAGTAGAAAGGAAATGCTTTTCTTTTTTGCACAACAACAGAGGGGCAAGAAAATTACAGATGAGAGGAGCTGAGGCAAAGCCCATCAAAGTCTGTGAAAAGACTTTCACTGACTTCAGTGGGGTTTGGATCAGGCCATAAGAGAACAAATCCAGACCGAAGAAATATAGTCTGCTTTAAAAAGGCAGGATATGAACTTGTACCTTCAATATGCCCTCCACAGACAACTGCTGCTCTGGCTGAGCAGTATACCATTATGAGCTAGCTAATATGAGTGATGGCAGCAGCAACATAGCAGCCATGGAGAAAAGAAACACCTAGGACCCAGTGACATTTCAGCACCACCACCCCATCAGTTTCTGTAATCAGTATGAACAGCTCATGGGTAAAGCAGCAGTGTGGATGCCTGTGCTACACTGTCATGATGCCTCAGGGCAGAAACAAAGAAATGTTACAGCCAGCAAGGATTGCATGGTACCTAACATCAACATCACAGGGTAAATGGCATATTGCTGGAAGGGGGTCAGTGTAGGAAAGTAATGAGTTGCTTTCGGCAATCTCTGATGTTCAAAAACCATTGCAAATACTTGTTATGCTATTCACTGTGCCAACAGATAGTGTGAAAAATGCTGTGTCACTAGAAACAAAAAATGTGAAATGCTGAAGCCTGAAATAACGTTAAGTTAAAACACACACACACATGTGTAATATACATGCAAGGGATAAAGCAATAAGAAAAGTATTAGTGGAAATATATGAATGTAGACCAGACAAGGAAGTCTACATTATGCATTTGTGCCTTAGGCAGAGATATACAATAGTGAATGCAAATTACACATCCATGCATAACCTTTACAATAGATATGTGCCTACACACCTTGTTTTGGTCAACAGTAGTAATCAAACTCCATCAGTAAGTGTGACCTGGTCTGCCCTAGATAGGTGTCCATCTCTGAAATAATAATATATAACATGTATGCTGCTCACCATTTAAAAATCATTTAGATTAATAAATAACTGCAGTCTCTTAATAAAACAGCTAAAATTCACTAAAATTATAGAGACTGAGTGAGTCTTAGACCCCGCTTGCAATGAGCTGAAGATCACAGGACAATCCCCAAATATATCCTCTTCAAAAGACTTAAAATCTGCCACTGCTCCTGGCACCAAATAGGCACTTAATAAAAAAAAATAAATCCAGATGTTCAGTGTCAAGGAACCTGACATAAGAACAGTCACAGAAATGTATATGCAGGGGACAAAATGCAGAAATAAAATACACTAACAAATACCAAGTAATCAGTTGTAACATATGGTAACCAAATCTTATTTATCTCAGATAGCGTCACCCCTTTGATTTTATTGCCTTCTACCACCATGTATGACCGTGTGCTAGATATGCATTGATTAAAGCACATAGCCCCCCAGTGGGAGGCTGAAGATCTGTTGCAATTCTTCTTCCCCCTCCTTCCACTCCCTGGGTCACAGCAAGCAGAAAGGAGGTTGGGGAATCACAAAAAATTATGTAGGGGGCAGCACAGATCATTCTCTCTTTTAAAAAAAAATCATGACTGAATCATATATTTGTGATTTTTTTTTTGTCAGCATTAACCATGACCCATTGGCAATTGTTTTGAAGAATTTTCTTTGACAATCCATCAGCCCTAATCATGACTCATTCTACTATGTGAAAATACAGGCACTTGGCTACATTACTTGCCATCTACCTCCTCGGCAGGGGGCAGGAGTAGGGAAGGGACACATGCCGGCTGTTGCATTTGTGTGAGGATAAATAATTAAGAGACTCATCAGTTTCTCACCAATGCACAAAAAATGTGATTAAGAAACTTTAAATCAAGAATGACTAAAGATTAATGCAGTAACAACGGCAGGATATGTGCTCTGAAAAATAGAGTGAGAGATTTCTTCAACAAGTCACAAAAAAAGTATCTTAATATTCCATCAGAAAGTTCCTGCTAATTTGGAAAAGCTCTGCGTCTGGTGATTAAAGACATCTCAGAAATTAACAGTGCAGTCAGATCTAATAAGGCAGCTAGCACTGGCAGTATCACAGAAATAACCTTTCTCAACAACACTATCACCTTCTAGCAGAAAATGTGCAGGACATCTTAGGCTAGGCAGCCCTTTTCTTCTCAAAGTATGTGACACTATGAAAGTCCTTTGGGAACTAAGTGTTAAGAGAGAAGTTTGCCAAGTTTATCATGACAAACATCAGCAAATCATGCTAAATAGCTTCACACAAGACTTCTTGAAGGGCTTTCTGGTGTTCATCCTCTATCTTGTTTCTCCTCACTATGCAGAACATAGAGGTTCTTCACCATATGTCCACCATTTCTATCACTACACTCACTTCTTTTTCCCAACTAACATAGCTAAAAAGGACACCATGCCATTTTGAAACTGGAAATAAATACTACAAAAATAATGTAATTTTTCTGTTTCAGCCAGTAAAAATGTATTATTGTTATTTTGATTAGACTCAGCCCTGGTCTACACTAGGTGGGAGGATCGATGTAAGTTACACAACTTCACCTATGTGACTAACGTAGCTGAAGTCGACATACTTAGACCTACTCACTGCGGTGTCTTCACAGTGAGTCGACTGCTGCCACTCCCCCATTGACTCTGCCTGCGCCTCTCATGGCGGTGGAGTACAGGAGTCGATGGGAGAGCGCTCGGGGATAGATTTATCGCATTTAGACTAGACACAATAAATCGACCCCCGCTGGATCGATCGCTGTCCCCCAGTATGGCAGGTAGTATAGACATACCCTCAGAGATATCGACATCTCTTTTCTGTGTTAAAAATACACATGAGAACAAACAGATGACACAACTGCTGCTCAGAGGAGATTAGAGCGGAATGTTGCAACTTCCAAATATCCTGGTACTCGGTTGCAGGTCTGCACTTTCAAATCAGTAGGTGTAGCAAAGAAGAAGAGAGAGAAAGCATACTCCTATTTACTGTCCAGGCCAAATTCTGTGCTGACTTACTCCCTGTATAACTCCACTGAAACCAATGGGTTTTCATGAGTGTGAGCTAATGCAGAATATGGGCCATCCTTTCTCTTTCCTCTTCTGCAGAAGTGTAGACTGAGAAGAGTATCCCTTCTGTATAATATTTAATAACTGTCATGGGATCACAAATGAAAACCTTTGTTTTGTAGCCTCATATAGGACTATACACTGCAACTAATCTTCCATCCCATGTTAGTACTGATGTAGTTTCCTGATCTGCAGCATTACTTTTCCAGTCCTTGGCACTCCTGAGCAAAAACTGCCATTCTAACAAATGTAGGCCAGAATGATTCTGTGATGTGTGCAGACTGGAACCAACACAATTATTCATTGTGTGAACCCATTCAAATTTAAACTCAAATTTTCCCAGCTGAAAAGTGACATGGATTAACTTAGAGGTAGGTGGCTCTTGTGACATTATAGCACCACTAAAGCTCATTGTAAGAAAAGAAAATGTTGAGAAGTATGATGATTTAAAAGAGCTAATTTCGTCTTTCCAGGCTTTGCATGGGTTGGCTTTTAGCTGTGCTATCTTTTTAAACAAAAAGTTTCAGAGAATAAGGTATTTGACAGATATGTTGTTTTCCTCTTAGGTGGCATGGAGAACATAAAACATCATACCTTTGTTTTATCTCGCTACACCTACACAGTGCTGTCTACCTTAAAATATGCTAATGGAGCACCCATTGTGCGTATCTACAGTGATTCAGACTTCAGCAGTCCTGATGTCCAAGGTCCAATAATTAATTTTAATGTATTAGATGAAAATGGAGATGTAATCGGCTATTCCCAGGTACACGAACAATTTCATTTTGCTCATCTTAATATTCAGTTTATACATTAAACACGTTTGTGATTATCTTTTCCTCCCCACTAAATATGCTGTACATAAAAATATTCCCTATGTGGATGTTTTTTCTTCATACCTCTAGATGACACATTTCGTGTTTGTTTATTTTTAAAGTAATTGAAAGATAGGGCAATAAAAATGTCTGCCGAATGTAATGTGTATAATAGCTGATACCAACTTCTATTGCAGCTTTTAATATTGGACCTGTACTGAAGTATTTAAAACTTGTCCTCCGTTTATCCTGTGTTATTTATCCATGACTACATCTATGATCTTGGAGTGTGATTCCCCGGCATGTGTGCACATATTCACGCTAGCTCTCACCAAACTAGCACAAGTATAAATGGCAGTGTAGCTGCAGTAGAACGGATGGTGGCAATGGAGGCATGGCTGAGCCAAGCTGTATACAAACATGCCTGAAACTGGTGGGTATGTACGCGGCATAGCTCAGCTGCTACCCAGGCTACCACAGCTATACTGCTATTTACGTGCTCTATGAGAGCAGACATGAATAGGTGTACACGAGCTGGGGAATCACACCTCTAGCTCTTGGCATAGAATTAGACTTAGCATTAGCAGTCCAAAATATGGGGATGATTCAGGATAGGAGGCACCTTTCCTCTTTCTTTCAATCAATGCTCCAGCATGGTGCTAGGGAGTGCTTTGCTACGGCATGTGTTGCCATTTTAGGTAAGATTGAAAAATGAGGTCCTGGTCATTTATGTCCCTAAGCGATTCCACAGAAGTGCAAGCAGTTGGCCAGGATACCAGGATTAATCCCCATTTCCCAATATGGATAATTATTGGAGATGGTTGGCAAAATTCTGCAGAACAACTGTTTTTGTCAGAATTTGCCTGTTTGTCAAAATTGAAACATTCCATGGAGACTTCAGTTTTGACTAAGTTGCAACAGAACCCTGCCTGGTTTCCTGCCAGCTTGTCTACCTGGCTTCTTGGCTGACTGCTTGCCAGACTGCCCTGGAATCAGGGACTTCAAGGCTTTCCAGGTCACTGGCTCCAGAGTGAACTGCATGGGAGTTGGGGACGTCAGGGCTTCCAAATTGTAATGAAACCAAATTTCAGAATAAAAAAAACTCCACAAAACAGAATTACCTTTGTCTACTTAGCTCTAGCAATATTTTTTTTTGTAATATTCTTGAGGAAGCAGGGAGACTTAGGTTTCATTGAAATGCTTTTATTTAACGATTACATGAACAGTGTAATGTTTTTAAATCAGATTCATTATCTGATTCAGAAAGCCCATAAACTTTGGGCTTGTCTACACGGTGAGGTACTGCTCACTATGGGGATGTGATTTCTAAAGTGCACTTTGGAGAAAGTAAATAAGGAAGTGTTATTTACTCCTTCTCCTAACACAAGAACTAGGGGCCGCCAAATGAAATTAATAGGCAGCAGGTTTAAAACAAACAAAAGAAAGTATTTTTTCACACAGCACACAGTCAACCTGTGGAACTCCTTTCCAGAGAATGTTGCGAAGGCCAAGACTATAACAGGGTTCAAAAAAGAACTAGATAAATTCATGGAGGATAGGTCTATCAATGGCTATTAGCCAGGATGGGTAGGGATGGTGTCCCTAGTCTTTGTTTGCCAGAAGGTGGGAATGGACAACAGGGGATGGATCACTTGATGATTACCTGTTCTGTTCATTTCCTCTGGGCCACCTGGCACTGGCCACTGTCGGAAGACAGGATATGGGACGAGATGGACCTTTGGTCTGACCCAGTATGGCCTTTCTTATGTTTGTATATGTTGTGCATTAATTAATCTTTGTAGTCACTGCTGGTGCATACTAAAGGTTCCCGAGGGTGCTTTAGCAGCTCTACATTAAAGCGCAGTAGGGAAACTTTCAAGTGCACCAGCAGGTCTACAAGGATCAATTAAAGTGCAACATTTTAGCAGTCATGTCCCCATAATAAACATCGCTACAATGTGTATACAAGTCCTTAGTCTGTATCAATGTTTCTCTCACTCTACTTCCTGTTACATACCCGTAGGATCCACCTAATGGCCCTATGCCACAGTTTTGACTACCAAAGATTGCCTTATTGTATAGTACCCTTATAATTGCAACAATTCAGATAACACCTTTCCCCATCCTCTGGCTATGCAGGAGACTTTGCCCCATTCAGACAGATGAGACTTGGCCATGGTCATCTATGACTTCTTGACCTTCAAACTTTACAACACAATGCACTGTATTTGGGAGTGTAATCAGAGACCGTGAAGAAAATTTTTGGTCCAGAAAACAGCAGTCCTCCTGCTGAGCAACTTAGGCCAATAATAGCACATAAAACTAGTTTTGCTTAATACTAACTTCTTAATTCTCTTCACTGAGTGCCCATCAAACAAGTCAAGTTCAAGAGTCTTGTCTTGATTTTCAATGATCTGGTCCCAGGCTGCCTCAGAAACCCCTCTCCCTCTGCAAGCAAGAACTTTCAAGACAGCTGCATTCCTGTGGGAAGATGAAACTCTGAACAACAAAGGAGAAATAAGTGCAAGCTAGAGAAAAACTTTCTCTGAAATGGTTCCTGTGGCATTCACTACTAAACCAGTTGAGAACGGCCACAAATTTTACCACCATCTGAACAGATTACTTCTCTAATCTCTGTGCCATAACTTTTCTATAATTAAATGATGAGAAGAATACATCCTGTCCTTTGAAGTGGAGAGAGAAGTGAAACAGTAGAACATCAAACATTGCATTTTTATGTATTTAAGTGCTCACGTAACACACCAATGAAGTTATAGAGCTGGAGACATTATTATTATTTTCTTAGTCACCTAAAAACTGTTTTTTAGTGTTACTATGCTTTGTTAAACAGTTGCCACATTTCGTTCCAGAGGTCACTGCATTTCAGGGATGAATGAATCCTACATATGGTCTGTAAAGTGCTTTGTAGACTTTAAAGATGAAAGGTGATATATAAAAATAAGGTAGTGAAGTTATTAATTATTATCATCATTATGTACTGTAGTTGGGAACAACCATACAACATTCCCTTTGAGTTGCCACCAGCTCTTAGCAAAAATTAAACACAACTGCTGCTTGAGCCAAAGAATGTTTTTAAACATAAAAAATGCTCTGAACACTTAAAAAAAATATTTTTAGTCATGTAATTTCATTGTTGCTGCTTGCTGTTAGAGCTGCTCATAAAAAGATGACTCAGTGAACTGTGTGCTCCGGATTTTGAAATACAGTAGATTGGTGGTTTTCAAGATTATTTTCATTTGCGGACCCCTAAAAATTTTAGAATGGAGATGTGGATCCCTTTAGAAATCTTAGACATAGTCTGCAGACCACGGCTGGAAACCACGGCAGGACACTAAAAACCCAATCAGATTCTTAAAAACAGAACTTTATTATAAAGAAAAAAGTAAAAGAAGCACCTTTGTAAAATCAGGATGGAAGGTAATTTTACAGGGTAATAAGATTTAAATTACACAGGATTCCCCTCTAGGCAAAACTTTAAAGTTACAAAAAAACAGGAATAAACCTCCCTCTTAGCATAGGGAAAATTCACAAGCTAAAATAAAAGATAACCTAATGCATTTCCTTGCTATTACTTACAATTTGTAATCTTAGATGCTTATTTCAGTTATGGCTTTAGGAAATGTATTTTTCCTGTCCTGTTCCCTCTCTGTCCCGGAAAGAATACAAAGAGAGCACAAACAAAAACCTTCCCCCAAAGATTTGAAAGTATCTTCTTCCCTTATTGGTCCTTTTGGTCAGGTGCCAACCAGGTTATTTGAGCTTCTTAACCCTTTACAGGTAAAGGAGGGATTTTACGTTACCCTTAGCTGTATGTTTGTCACACGGCATGGCTGAATGAGAAGGAAGACCTGTGTTTGGCTGCTGACCTACAAGTCTTCCTTAACAGTAAAAAACCCTCCACCAGGATAGCCTATTCAGCGAAATGGAAGTTATTTTTGGTGTGGTCATTAGCACATGGAATCCAACCAACAGTGGCCTATTGGAGTACCCGCTGCGCCTTTAGTCATTGGGGCTTGCATTGAGTTCATTGAAAGTGCATCTGGCAGCGATACCGGCATTTCATCCCACTATTCAGGGAAGATCAGTCTTCTCCAATGCCGTGGTAACAAGATTCTTTAAAGGGTTCCTTAGTCTACATCCTCTGATCTAAGAACTGGCTCCTCTGTGGGACCTTAACTCAGTCCTAGAGGCCTTAATGGGGCCTCCATTTGAACCCTGGCAGCTTGTCCCTTTCCACTTCTATATCAGAAAACTGTGTTCCTGTTAGTGATAACATCTTCAAGCATTGTATGTGTGAGTTGCAGCCTCTGGTGGCAGAGCCTCCTTATACACAATTCTCCAAAGACAAAATGACTTTACAACCCCATCCAAAATTTGTGTCCAGAGTGGTTTCTCAGTTTCATTTGAACAAGCGGTATATTTACCTTTATTCTTTCCTGAATCCATTGATCTCTGGAGGATGATATTAGATGTCTAGCCTTTTATCTGGACAAGATTAAACCATTTTGTGCTTCACCTCATTTGTTTGTGTCATATGTTGATCACATGGAAGGTCAAATGGTCTCTTCATAGACAAGCTCCAAATCCTGCATCAAGACTGCATGTGAAATAGCTTTGGCTACGCCCCCTCAGGGGGTGCTAGTTCATACAAGGGCACAAGCAATGTACATGGCATTCCTCAGTGATGTTTCCATATTGGACATTTCAGGGCTATTACATGGTCATTGATACATACGTTCATGACTCCTTAACCACTTCTTCCAAGGTGGATGCAGGCTTTGGTAGAACATTCCTACAGTCCTTGTTTTGGTAGACTCTGACTCCAGCTTTGGTGGGGAGGGGGGTAACTGTTTGTGAGTTACCTACATGGAATACACAGCTGCATTTACTCAAAGAAGAAGAAATTATTACTTATTGTAACTGTAGTTCTTCGAGATATGATGCAAATGTGTATTCCACAACCCACCCTCTGTCCTCTCTGCATCGGAGGTTCATTTCTAGGCATTTGGTGTGACAGAACTGAGGGAGGGTCAGGGCAGCTCCACCTTATGTAGCCGGGGGAAGGTCTAAGGCCATGAGGCACAAGCATCGTCCTTCTATGGGTACTGCTAGGCAATTTTCTCCGGCTCCGATGCGCTGAGTGCACACATCTTGAAGAACCACAGTTACAGTAAGTAGCAGGTTTCAGAGTAGCAGCCGTGTTAGTCTGTATTCGCAAAAAAGAAAAGGAGTACTTGTGGCACCTTAGAGACTAACAAATTTATTTGAGCATAAGCTTTCGTGAGCTACAGCTCACATGCTAGCAACATTGTATCTGCACTAGATGTTAGGCTAATTATTAAGTTAAAATTATGTATAGTTTTCATATGTTTTAGAATTCACATCCAAGTAACACAGTGCAGTCCATATAAAGAATATATATGAAACCCATTGGGGTTTTATATGTAATCACATTCTTCACAGATCTAGTATACTAGGTGGAAGAGTAGAAAAATTTGATTTGACAAAAAGAGTATATCCAGTGCTGAGAAAGCTACATCCAGCTAGCAGTGTAATCTCATCTGCTTTATATCTACAGCATTGTTTTTATATATGTCTACCTACAGGCAGGTCTATTCAAATCAGAGGAAAGTCTAATAGTTTGGTTTCTTTAGTATGGAAATGAAATATGTTTACTTTAGTGTAGTCATGCTTGTGACCTGCTAATTTGAAAGCTGCTTAAATTTGTCTTTGATTTTAGGATTCATTCCTTGGTATACAACATATCTCAACCTTGGTGTAAACTTCATCCAGTTACATAGGGAAGACACCAGATTCAGAGGCCAGTTAGTTAAGGCACTGGTCTTGGGATCACTTAATTAAGGGAAAGTCGGACAACATTTCTATTTGAGGAGAATAATACTTCCAAGAAGTATCTGTCTACTAGTAGACACTTACCTACTAATTAATTACTTAGATTGTGCTCCAGTTAATTTATTCAAATAGACAAATTCCTAAATGTCTTATTTCATTACTGCTGATGCCTCTTTTGTAAATAATGTATTCATAACCAATCATTCAAATAATTTCTTTTGTCTGGTATTTCTTCTGTGCCCATTGCCAGGGTATCTGAGCTGAATGACTCATTCTACAGAGAATTTTATGGTGAGGGTTGCGAGAATTTTATTTGTAGCATTTGCTCAGAAAGACTTTAAAAGTAAAAGTGACAATCTCTTTGGAGAATACCAAGCTTACAGTTAATCTTTGAGATTTACATAATTTACTCAATATTCAAAACTCTGAAATAAGTCCAAGATATTTAAGATTTGAAAGGCATGCAATCAAATATGTGACATTTAACACTGCTACTGCAACATGAAAGCAAGGAAAATCATGTCTTTTGTCTATGCAGCATTTTGAAGGGAAGCAATTCTTAGCCTGATACTAATGTTAAAGTCCGCTCCTAACTATTGTCAGAGTATTATCAACCACAGTTAACAAGATTGTGTTACTAAACGCAAACATACTTGAATTACACACACAGGGTCATTTATTCAGTGAGGGAATAGCCATGGGCTTCAGATTGATCCTTGAGTAAACACTTCATTCAAATGTTGAAGATCAAATAAATGAATCCCCTTGAAGCCTAACGCACAAAGCACAAATTAGACTTTGTCACGACTGCATCTCTGAAGGGTGACAATGTTCTTGACAGCTTACTGTCCCAATAGGTGTGATTTATAATGCTTGAAGGTTTAGAAGTTATGAGCTGGAAGTGAAATAATTATGAAAAGTTGTGCTGTTATCCCATTTTTATTTAAATATATCTTTTCATTTATTGAAGGATATCACTATTTTCAAATATTGTTCATTGAAGAAACCTGACCTGAATATTAAAAGTATGTTATCAATTTAATGGGCAGCTTAGTCACTGGAATCCATTCAGCACACTGCTGCCACTTAAAATGATTTAAACAAAAGTGATTTGGAGACTCCAAACACAGTAGTCACTCACAAGGTTTTGCTAACATCCCAATCTTTCCATGTAAATTTGCTTTCTGAGCCAGGCCCTGGCTATTTTGATTTTGAAGTCTCAATAATCTTCTTGCTCTTAAACTATACTAAATAATAGTTTTCTTCTATTAGCCCCATAGGGCTCCTATTCCTTCCCCTGGAAATGCTTCCTCTCAGTAAAGCTGTCTGTACACTACCATTTGTAACCTACTATAGTAATGAACTGAAGAGACACCTGCATTCGACTCACAAGTTGTCTGGCTTTTGCTGCATATATCAAGCAGTATGATGATTGCCTCTTTATGGAATACTGTATGGACTCTACTAACTAAAACATAGGCATTACAAGTTTTTTCTATTGATATTTGCAGCAACGTATAAATATTTAGCACATGTGGTGTTTGTGAAAAGTAGCAGAGTAACAGTGCTGGAGACCGAAGATCTCTGTTTATCTAGAGTGATGGTACAATATGGGAAGTAACAGTGCTGGCTTCCTGACACTGCTTCACCAAAGTAGCTCTGTAGCAATCCTTTGCTTCTCTACTGAGACTGCCAGGAAGGGTACCACTTAACACCAGATGTGGTTGTGCTTTTTGTGATGTCACAAAAATGAGGTCACATGTTCACTAGGCCCTGGACTCCTCCACACTTGAAACAGCCATTGGATCATTAATAATAATGAATAGTTATCATTTGTGTTGTATTCAAATATGTGATCATATTCATATCTCATTGCAAATACTCAAGCCCTCCAGTCTCTCAAACGATAACCATTGGACAATTAGTGGACTACAATTTGCGTTCTTAGTTGTCATTATAATTATTTGTTGTTTGAAACTTGTAAATAACTCCATAGGTGTGCAACTTTTAAAGTTCCAGCATCTTCTTCTTGCAACAGGAAGAGGAGATGGAACGGCTGTAAGAAAGCAAAATGTTTTGGAAATTTAAAAAACAAGGTCAATAAAGAGACAGAAAACAGAACAAAAACTAACAACCCCCCCCCAGCCTAATTCATGTGAAATTAGATTAAATCTGTTTTACCTCTTCCACTCCAAGATCTAGAAAAATATATAGGCTTTGTTGTAAGATGCCTCTTGTGTTGTTAATATTTGCACACTTTTGCTTTCCTTGCTTCTTTAATGTGGCAATATATTAAATTAAAGAAATACTCTCTTTTTGCTTTACATATTTTCATAAGGGGTACAGCTCCCATACCTGCCCCTCTTCCATAACTTAGTCTTGAATTTGGTCACAGACAATGCTTAATTTGTGCCAGGGCTTGCCAGGGCTGAGCCCCGGCACCTCCAGGCTTGGCAGTTCATAGCCCCGACACCTCTGGCTTCTTGTGTTGGTTACAAATGCAAAAAAATTGCTTGAGGCCCGGCACTTCTTTTCATTACAAATTAAGGACTTGTCACAGCTAGCTAGTGTAGTGAGGAGTTAGTAACAGCCAAAGCAGGCCAGCAGAATTTTTGGCAACTTTAATTGGTTTTTAATTATATGCTATGCATAGCTATTCCCCAGTTTAATTACCTCTGTTCCGTTATGCAGCTCACTGTACTCTGGTCCTCAAGAAAAATAACTCTTCTCTTAGGAAACTTCACTTGCTTCCATTCTATGGAGTCCTGAGAGAACTTTTTTCCTCTTGCATAATGACAGGTTTCAGAGTAGCAGCTGTGTTAGTCTGTATTCGCAAAAAGAAAAGGAGTACTTGTGGCACCTTAGAGACTAACTAATTCACGAAAGCTTATTCTCAAATAAATTTGTTAGTCTCTAAGGTGCCACAAGTACTCCTTTTCTTTTTTCCTCTCTAATTGTTTGTGCCTTAAGCCTTTTTTTTTTTACCTCATAGCTACCTCTGAAAAGTGACCATCAGTTCAGCAGAGGATTAGCAGGTTTCTTTCAACTTCTCATCTCTACCTCCTTTGCCTATAGCCTAAAGCAAAAGAGAAGGTAGTCCTCCTTGATCGCCTCACCTGCAAAAGTTTCTTCAATGTCTCGCATTCTTGCCATGCCTGCTAGAGATCCTGTCAGGAAGATAGCAAACAACAGTTCATTAGAAAAGGAGTACTTGTGGCACCTTAGAGACTAACAAATTTATTAGAGCATAAGCTTTCGTGAGCTACAGCTCACTCACGAAAGCTTATGCTCTAATAAATTTGTTAGTCTCTAAGGTGCCACAAGTACTCCTTTTCTTTTTGCGAATACAGACTAACACGGCTGCTACTCTGAAACAGTTCATTAGCAGCTCCAGTTTTCCTACCTTTAACCCAGCCATATCACATTCAGTCTGATAGACAAACTGCTAAAACAGGCGGCCGCTGCAAAAAATAGGAAAGGCGAACATTTCAGTTCTCCTTACAAGGCGCCTGACTGTAGCTTTACATGTCAGTGAGTTTTGGCCTCCTCACCTCTCTTAAGATTACTGAGAACACTTCTCAGATAGGTTGTAGTCAGCTTTGGCAATCAGGCTACATCTACACTGCATGCTTCTTCTGGCAGCGTGTAGAGTACGTACTTAAGTAATTCCCCTAGCATGGGTATAAATTGCAATGTAGACAGTGAGGCACAGCTTAGGCAAGTCCCGTACTCGCTCAAGCTGTGCCTCCTGTCTACGCTGTTACTTTTAGCCATATACTGTCCTGCTGCTGGAGCCTTTTACTAGCACAGGAAAAGACTCCAGCATTTGGGAAAGGCTGTGGCAGGAGGGAAGCAGTGGGGGAAGGGCTCCCTACTGCTAGAGCCTTTCTGCAAGGAAAGATTCCGGGGCAGGGAAAGGCCCTGCAAGGAGGGAGGCAGCAGGGAAAAGCCCTGACAGGGTGAGGCTGTAGGGAAAGACCTAGCCTTTTGCTGCTGTCTCCCCCCTGTTAGAACCTTTCACTGACATATGTAGTTCCACACCACAGTATGAACACAGCTTGCTTTTTACTGTGGCATGTAGCTACACATATCCTACATGCTGCCAAAAGTGGTGGTAGTGTAAATGTAGACTAAGTGTATAGACTAAGTGTATGTTAACATTCCCTGGCTGATCCTATCTACACAGGAGGAGTGAGAGAAGCGCAACATTGTAAACTTATGAAAACACAACTTTTTCCAACACCGCTTCTGAACAGATACCTCTCAGGATATGTACATGCAGCCCAAATCTAGAATGCAATTTACATTATGGCTTTTCATAGAATCATAGAAATGTAGGACTGGAAGGGACCTAAAGAGGTCATCAAGTCCAGCCCCCTGTGCTGAGGCAGAACTAAGTAAACCTAGACCACCGCTGACAGGAGTTAGTCTGTTCTTAAAAACCTCCCATGATGGGAATTCCACAATTTCCCTTCGAAGCCTAGTCCAGAATTTAACTATCCATCGAGTTAAAAAAGTTTTTCCTAATATCTAACCTCAGTCTCTCTCACTGCAAATTAAACCCATTACTACTAGTCCTACCTTCAGTGGGCATGGAGAACAATTGATCACCGTCCTCTTTATAACAGCCTTCAACATATTTGAAAACTGTTATCAGGTGCGTTCTCACCCCCAGTCTTCTTTTTTCAAGACTAAACCAAGCCTAGTTTTTTTTTAACCTTTCCTCAGAAGTCTGGTTTTCTAAACATTTTATAATTTTTGTTGCTCTCCTCTGGACTTTCTCACCAATTTATCCACATCTTTCCTAAAGTGTGGTGCCCAGAGCTGGACACAGTACTCCAGCTGGGGCCTCACCAGTGCTGACTAGAGCAAGACAATTACCTCCCATGTCTTACATACAATATTCCTGTTAATACGCCTCACTATGACTTATGTTGACTCATATTTAATTTGTGATCCATTGTAGTCCCCAGAATGATTTCAACAGCATCACCATCTAGCCACTTATTCCCCGTTTTGTAGTTGTGCATTTGATTTTTCCTTCCTAAAGGTAGTACTTTGCACTGTCTTTTTATTGAATTTCATCTAGTTTACTTCAGATCAATTATCTAATTCATCGGGGTCATTTTGAATTCTAATCCTGTTCCCCAAAGTGCTTGCAACCCTTCCCAGTTTAGTGTCATCCTCAGATTTTATAAGCATGCTCTCCACTCCATTATCCAAGTCATTAATGAAAGTATTGAATAGTTCCAGATCCAGGATTGATCCCTGCAGAACCCCACTAGATACATCTTCACAGTTTGACAGCAAACCATTCATAACTACTCTTTGAGAACGGTCTTTCAACCAGTTGTGCACCTACCTTATATACCATGGCATTTGACCCCTTAACCTGTATTGGTAGAGGATAGACCCCTATCCTACTGGGTCTTTTCCATCTCTAATTTCTATAATTCTAAAGTGTTAGAGGGACTTCCAATGGGACTTGTGCTCCTAAATCACTTAGGTGTTTTGGAAAATCCCACCCTTTGTGATTATGTGATAGGTGCTGTAGTCTCCCACCTGTTTGTGTTGAACTCTTTTTCCAGACTATGCCATTTGCTCTTTGTCTGCTCCTCTGCTTCTTGTTTTAATAATGAGACTTTGGATGATGGATGGCTATGTGATTGCATTTTCCTATCTACTTTTTTTTTCCTTACAGAATATAATGAAAATATCAGGGCTGGCCCTGTTCTATAGGTAGGTCATGTAGTTACCTAGTGTCATAAATATAAAGGGAAGGGTAAACACCTTTAAAATCCCTCATGGCCAAAGGAAAAACCCTTTCACCTGTAAAGGGTTAAGAAGCTAGGATAACCTCTCTGGCACCAAAATGACCCATGAGGAGACAAGATACTTTCAAAGCTGGGGGGGAGAAACAAAGGTTCTCTCTGTCTGTGTGATGCTTTTGCCAGGAACAGAAAGGAATGGAGTCTTATAACTTAGTAAGTAATCAGCTAGATATGCGTTAGATTCTGTTTTGTTTAAGTTTCAGAGTAGCAGCCGTGTTAGTCTGTATTCGCAAAAAGAAAAGGAGTACTTGTGGCACCTTAGAGACTAACAAATTTATTAGAGCATAAGCTTTCGTGAGCTAGAGCTCACTTCATCGGATGCATTTGGTGGAAAAAAAGAGGAGAGATTTATATACACGCACACAGAGAACATGAAACAATGGGTTTATCATACACACTGTAAGGAGAGTGATCACTTAAGATAAGCCATCACCAGCAGCAGGGGCGGGAAAGGAGGAAAACCTTTCATGGTGACAAGCAAGGTAGGCTAATTCCAGCAGTTAACAAGAATATCAGAGGAACAGTGGGGGGTGGGGTAGGAGGGAGAAATACCCTGGGGAAATAGTTTTACTTTGTGTAATGACTCATCCATTCCCAGTCTCTATTCAAGCCTAAGTTAATTGTATCCAGTTTGCAAATTAATTCCAATTCAGCAGTCTCTCGTTGGAGTCTGTTTTTGAAGCTTTTTTGTTGAAGTATAGCCACTCTTAGGTCTGTGATCGAGTGACCAGAGAGATTGAAGTGTTCTCCAACTGGTTTTTGAATGTTATAATTCTTGACGTCTGATTTGTGTCCATTCATTCTTTTACGTAGAGACTGTCCAGTTTGTCCAATGTACATGGCGGAGGGGCATTGCTGGCACATGATGGCATATATCACATTGGTAGATGCGCAGGTGAACGAGCCTCTGATAGTGTGGCTGTCATTATGCAAGGCACTGAATTTAGCCGTATAGAGTGGAAATCTGTCAACTTCATGAAAAAACTCGCACAGATACAGACAGACATCATCTTCCTCTCCAAATGCAAACAGATGGACATCATACCAAAAGGACTGAAGGTAAAAAATCCATTACAATCTACATACCCCACAGACTATGCTGACAGCTTGTGCCACACACTCTCAAAGAAACTGTGGAACCACCTGATCAACATCCTCTACAGCAAACAGGGAAAGATTAAGAATGAGCTCTCAAAACTGGATACTCTCATAAAGAACCAACCTTCCACACAAACTTCCTCGTGGCTGGACTTTACAAAAACTAGACAAGCCATTTACAAAACACACTTTGCTTCTCTACAAAAGAAAAAGGACACTAAGCTATCTAAACTACTATATGCCACGAGGGGCCACAACAATGGTTCCCGTAACCCACCCAGCAATATTGTTAATCTATCGAACTATACTCTTAGCCCAGCAGAAGAATCTGTCCTATCTCGGGGCCTCTCCTTTTGCCCCTCCACCCCCACGAACATGATACAGTTCTGTGGTGACCTAGAATCCTATTTTCGACGTCTCAGACTCAAGGAATATTTCCAACACACCTCTGTCCAACATATTAACCCACAGAGACCTTCCTGCCAACACTACAAAAAGAAGGATTCTGGGTGGACTCCTCCTGAAGGTCGAAACAGCAGCCTGGATTTCTACATAGACTGCTTCCGCCGACGTGCACGAGCTGAAAAAGCATTGTGGAAAAGCAGCATCGCTTACCCCATAACCTCAGCCATGCAGAACACAGTGCCATCCACAGCCTCAGAAACAACTCTGACATCATAATCAAAAAGGCTGACAAAGGAGGTGCTGTCGTCATCATGAATAGGTCGGAGTATGAACAAGAGGCTACTAGGCAGCTCTCCAACACCACTTTCTACAAGCCATTACCCTCTGATCCCACTGAGAGTTACCAAAAGAAACTACAGCATTTGCTCAAGAAACTCCCTGAAAAAGCACAAGAACAAATCTGCACAGACACACCCCTGGAGCCCCGACCTGGGGTATTCTATCTGCTACCCAAGATCCATAAACCTGGAAATCCTGGACGCCCCATCATCTCAGGCATTGGCACCCTGACAGCAGGATTGTCTGGCTATGTAGACTCCCTCCTCAGGCCCTTCGTTACCAGCACTCCCAGCTATCTTCGAACACCACTGACTTCCTGAGAAAACTACAGTCCACTGGTGATCTTCCTAAAAACACCATCCTAGCCACTATGGATGTAGAAGCCCTCTACACCAATATTCCACACAAAGATGGACTACAAGCCATCAGGAACAGTATCCCCGATACTGTCACGGCTAACCTGGTGGCTGAACTTTGTGACTTTGTCCTGACCCATAACTATTTCACATTTGGTGACAATGTATACCTTCAAGTCAGCGGCACTGCGATGGGTACCCGCATGGCCCCACAGTATGCCAACATTTTTATGGCTGACTTAGAACAACGCTTCCTCAGCTCTCGTCCCCTAATGCCCCTACTCTACTTGCGCTACATTGATGACATCTTCATCATCTGGACCCATGGAAAAGAAGCTCTTGAGGAATTCCACCATGATTTCAACAATTTCCATCCCACCATCAACCTCAGCCTGGACCAGTCCACGCAAGAGATCCACTTCCTGGACACTACGGTGCTAATAAGCGATGGTCACATAAACACCACCCTATATCGGAAACCTACTGACCGCTATTCCTACCTACATGCCTCTAGCTTTCATCCAGATCATACCACTCGATCCATTGTCTACAGCCAAGCGCTACGATATAACCGCATTTGCTCCAACCCCTCAGACAGAGACAAACACCTACAAGATCTCTATCATGCATTCCTACAACTACAATACCCACCTACTGAAGTGAAGAAACAGATTGACAGAGCCAGAAGAGTACCCAGAAGTCACCTACTACAGGACAGGCCCAACAAAGAAAACAACAGAACGCCACTAGCCATCACCTTCAGCCCCCAACTAAAACCTCTCCAATGCATCATCAAGGATCTACAACCTATCCTGAAGGACGACCCATCACTCTCACAGATCTTGGGAGACAGGCCAGTCCTTGCTTACAGACAGCCCCCCTACCTGAAGCAAATACTCACCAGCAACCACACACCACACAACAGAACCACTAACCCAGGAACCTATCCTTGCAACAAAGCCCGTTGCCAACTCTGTCCACATATCTATTCAGGGGATACCATCATAGGGCCTAATCACATTAGCCACACTATCAGAGGCTCATTCACCTGCGCATCTACCAATGTGATATATGCCATCGTGTGCCAGCAATGCCCCTCTGCCATGTACATTGGACAAACTGGACAGTCTCTACGTAAAAGAATGAATGGACACAAATCAGACGTCAAGAATTATAACATTCAAAAACCAGTTGGAGAACACTTCAATCTCTCTGGTCACTCGATCACAGACCTAAGAGTGGCTATACTTCAACAAAAAAGCTTCAAAAACAGATTCCAACGAGAGACTGCTGAATTGGAATTAATTTGCAAACTGGATACAATTAACTTAGGCTTGAATAGAGACTGGGAATGGATGAGTCATTACACAAAATAAAACTATTTCCCCATGGTATTTCTCCCTCCCACCCCACCCCCCACTGTTCCTCTGATATTCTTGTTAACTGCTGGAATTAGCCTACCTTGCTTGTCACCATGAAAGGTTTTCCTCCTTTCCCCCCCCTGCTGCTGGTGATGGCTTATCTTAAGTGATCACTCTCCTTACAGTGTGTATGATAAACCCATTGTTTCATGTTCTCTGTGTGTGTGTATATAAATCTCTCCTCTGTTTTTTCCACCAAATGCATCCGATGAAGTGAGCTCTAGCTCACGAAAGCTTATGCTCTAATAAATTTGTTAGTCTCTAAGGTGCCACAAGTACTCCTTTTCTTTTTGTTTAGTTTAAATGGCTGAGAAAATAAGCTGTGCTGAATGGAATGTATATTCCTGTTTTTGTGTCTTTTTGTAACTTAATGTTTTGCTTAGAGGGATTCTCTGTGTTTTGAATCTGATTACCCTGTAAGGTATTTACCATCCTGATTTTACAGAGGTGATCCTTTTACTTTTTCTTCTATTAAAATTCTTCTTTTAAGAACCTGATTGCTTTTTTCATTGTTCTTAAGATCCAAGGGTTTGGGTCTGTGTTTACCTATGCAAACTGGTGAGGATTTTTATCAAGCCTTCCCCAGAAAAGGGGGTGTAGGGTTTGGGGAGGACTTTGAGGGGAAAGACTTTCCAAGCGGGCTCTTTCCCGATTATATATTTGTTAGACACTTGGTGATGGCAGCAAAAAAAGTCCAAGGGCAATAGGTAAAATAGTTTGTACTTCGGGGAAGTCTTAACCTAAGCTGGTAAAAATAAGCTTAGGGGGTTTTCATGCAGGTCTGCATATCTGTACCCTAGAGTTCAGGGTGGGGAAGGAACCTTGACCTAGGATGGCACAACAGAAAGGCACCCAGTGTCTTTCAGTTGATCAACAACTCAGCTTTCTTCTACTGCTCCCCAGCTGCAGCTCCTTCTTCTCCATGCTGCTAGAAGAGAGGGTGTGGGGAAAGGACAGGGCAAGGTGGGAGATCCCAGCATATGAAAGAAAGGAACGAAAGGGAAACCCCAGATTAAGGGACAAGGGTAAAAGGAAGGAATGGGGAAGCAGCAAGAAACTCTATTGCAGGGGAGAGGTGTTAGTGGGGTAAGGAGAGATTTATCAGTAATGCGAAGTTGTGATTTTTTTCACATTTTTAGATTACTTGGATATTACAGTAAATGTGGATAGAATGGTATGGGGTTTGTAAGTCTTGTCCTAGACCTTAGTCCATCCTGTGCTTTGCTGCATATTGGGCTACCCACATTTGCCATCCTTGCCTATCAACTGCCCTTCTCTCCAAATCTTCCCATTTCATGTTGAGGTGCTTGATGTCATTCAGAACTGTTCATTTCCATGTTATTCACAGTCTTCCTCTCTTTCTTCTTGATTTTTCTGGCTTCCATTCAAAGGTGGTATTTGGTAAGCGTTCTTTTTCCATTCTCAGCACATGTCCCAGCCACTGATGATGTCTTTTGTAGATTATTTGTGAGAGGGTACCTTGTCCAGTAAATTTTCTGACTTCTTCATTCATCTTCCTATCTCTATATGTTATTCCCAATATTCCTCTCAGACATTTGTGATTAAATGCATCCAGCTTTTGTTATCTTTCATGGTAAGTTGCCATGTCTCACTGCTATATGTTGTGATGGCAATAACAATTGCTTTGTACACATTCAGTTTTGTCTTAAGGGAGATGTTTTTGAGTTGTCAGATGTTTTTGAGTCTTCCAAATGCAGCATTTGCCTTCCCAATTCTTCTTCTTCTTTCCTTGGAACTAGTACCATCTTGTCTGATGGTACTTCCAAGATACGTAAAATTGTCCACCTTCCAGTTTCTCTTCTTCAATTTTGATTTCTGTCCCTATAGTCCCCATTAACATTACTTTACATTTCTTTGCATTGTATCTCAAACCTATCTTCTCCATTACTTCTTTTACTTGGTTTGTGCATTTTGTAGTCCATTGGCATCTTCACTGGTAAGAGCAAAGTCTAGATCAAATAGTCTTGAAGTGTTTCATTTTAGGCCATATGTATCACTGTCCCATTGTTTTAATCCATAGTCTATGACTAGCATAAACAAAAATGGAGACAGGACGCACCCCTACCTTACATCTGGCTGGATGCTGAATGGCTTACTCAATCCATTTTAATGCAGCATTTTGAGTTGGCATAGAATGTTAATTAATGTTAATTAATTTTGTTGGAATTCCATTTTGTTCCACAATTTTCCACATTGTTTCTCTGTTTACACTATTGAATGCCTTTTGAAAGTCCACAAAATTGATGGCAAGACTGCCTTGGAATTCAGTTGTGTTCTCAATAATCCATCTCAGGGTGAAAACAGCATCTGTGCATGGTCTCCCTTGTCTAAATCCAGATTGTTGTTCTTGTAGGATGGTATGCATCTTTCTTTTCATTTTGTTCAGGAGGACTGCTGCTAATACTTTTCCTGTGATAGATGTATTACTCCCCTCCAATTTGAACAACCCTTTAGATCACCTTTCTTTGGTAACTTCCGGCACTTTCTCCTCCGTCCATATTTTTTTGCACAGTGAACAGATGACTGATTCCACATCTTCACCTCCATATTTAAGCATCTCAGGATGAATGCTGTCCAAACCAGGTGCCTTGTTGTTTTTCAGCTTCTGCAGTGCTTTTTTTACATCTTCGATTTTTACCTCAGATACATCTATATCTAGGTTTAATGGTTTATCATTGTTAAATTCCAGTCTTGTAATTGGTTCTGGTTGGTTTAGCACTTCTTTGAAGTGTTCCACCCACCTATTTTCTTGTTCCTCCTGTGTTTTCAAAATTTCTCCTTGTTTCCCTTTCACTGGGACACTTCTGAATTTTGATTCATATCCTGTTAACTGTTTAAGGATCGTGTGTAGACTGTTCTTGTATCATTTCTTTCCCCTGCTTCTTCAGCTTCACTAGCCTTACTTTCTATCCAATTTTACTTATCTTTTTTGCATTATTTCTTTACTGTTTTAAGGTTTCTGTGGGTTTGTTTTGTTTCTTCAGTCGCATGTTGTAGTACTCAAGCCTTTCATTTTCTTCTTTTGTCTATAATTTTCCATGTTTCCACTGTTCATTATTGCTTCCTCTCTTTCTGCCGGTTATCTTTTCAGCTGCTTCGAGCATAGCTGTTTTCAAAAGATCCCAATATTTTTCCACTTTGTTTTCTTCAAGATCTTTAAGGGCTTCAAACTTATTCTTGACATCTATCTGGTACTTTTTTCGTATCCTGCAATCTTGTTGTTTCTGCGTATTGAATAATCTTAGTCTGTGTCTATCTTTTTAAGCACTTTAAACTTTAATTTGATATTTGTTTTCAGCAAACAGTGATCGCTCCCTATATCTGCTTCTCTGAATACTCTTGTGTCTAACACTGATGTTTTCCACCTCTGACTAACACAGATATAGTCTATCTCATTTTGTGTACGGCCATTTGGTGAAATCCATGTCTTTTTGTGTATGTTTTTATGTTGGAAGAAAGAATTGTGGATGCTAAGATTGTTTTCAGCACAAAATTCAAGAAGTCTTATGCCATTGTCTGTCATTGTTCCAGTTGTATATGGGCCGTTTCCCAACCTCTTCTTTCATTTCCAATGTGGGCATTAAAATCTCCCATAACCAAGACAAGATCATGTTTTGATTTTTTTTTCATTACATTGTTCAATTCTGTATAGAATCTCTTTGTCCTCTTCATCTGCATCGTTTGTTGGAGCATATGTCTGGACTATGGTGCATTTAATGTGCCAAGAGTGGAATCTTGTTGCCAGTAGCTTATCTGATATTGGCTGCCAATTCATTAGTGATATCTTTGCAGCGCTATTCATGATGATTCCTACACATCTCTCATGTTTGGTTTTCCCTGAATATAACATTGTTTTTTTCTCCAGATGTTATCATACCTTGATCTTTCCATCTAACTTTACACTCTAACAAAGTCCTAAAATGTCAATTTTATATCTATCCATTTCTTTGATTACCTATGCTAATTTTCCTGCACTATTTAGAGTTCATACATTCCAGGTAGCTATGGATGTACTCTTTTTGGCCGTCAGAATTTGGACCATCGAGTGGATGACTTCCCAATGGGTTTGATCATCCACTTTCCTATGCGCATCTGAACGCTTTCCATCCTTCTCACGCCATGATTTTTGGCTTATGTGAGAAGCTTCTGTAGCTAGAACTTTTTTGTACAGTGATGGGAAGCCTCCCCATCGACCAACTTTCCTCCTTTTTGATCCAGGCTTGGGCACTGGCAGAGCTTTGTAAGTCTAGGTGGGAAAAATACCACATCGTTGGTATAATCAAACCAAATGCTTAGGACCATCTTGGGAAACATTCCCTAATACACAGTAGCCTTCCTTGGCACTGGCTTCATTATTTCCTATCCTTTCTATTTTGTACATTATGATTTCCTTTAACGCTACTTTAATAAGGTGTTTATAAGACAAGAATAATGGTCCTGTAGTTAGGGCACTAGCCTGGGACTTGAAAAACTAGTTCAATTCCTTGGTGTATCACAGACATCCTGTGTGACCTGGAGCAAATCAGATAGGGTGCTAACAGTGCCATGCAGGTATGCAGGCTTGTGCTATCAGAGCTTGAGCTGGCATGCTAAAAATATCAGTGTGGACATTGTAGCTTGGGTGGCAGCTCAGGCTCTCCAGCCCCGCCCCCGGTCCCCTGGTCTGAGCTCAGATGGCTAGCTTAAGCCACCTCCCATAAGGTCCACACTGCTGATTTTACCGCACTAGCTTGAGTCTGACTAGCGTGAGTCTGGGAGAATTGCTCCCAGCTGCAGTGTAGATGTAAACATGAGTGTCTCTGCACTTCTCTTCCCCATCTGTAAAACGGTGACAATTGGATAATACCTACCATGGAACTACCTAAGATAAACAGATTTCTTTAGGAACAACTGTAGTTGCAGGACACCTAAAGTGACTCTCAGAGAGTAGCCTGTGTTTCGGTAGTATGCCAGTCCTACTCTAGACTAGTAGATGTCTGTGTTCTTAGAAGAGCAGCTTATAGCTATGAAAAAACTACTGCATTTCTCACAAATGGAAAGGAGTTGCCAGATCAATTTGTCAAAATCACTCAAGGGGTTTTGGTCAACCTACCTATGTAACTGTACTTAACATGAAATTCATAATCCATTTCTTAGAGCTGCTAGTGGGTTGATATTAAGCAGAAAAAAGGTGTCTTTTTTACATTCTTATCTGCACAGGTGGGTTTATTTTTTAGACAAAGCAACTTAATCAAGAGATCTTTTCAGTTTATATATATGTGTGTATATGTGTATATATATACATACATGTTTATCTATTTATTTCTGATCCACCTGTGTTTTTAGATATCATGTAAAACTACTATTGTGTAGATGCATAAGCTGATAGTATGCACCATATATTTTTCTTCTCAAATATTAGTGGAGGAGCAGGGAACAAACACTTTTTAATTCCAACAAAGAATATGTCTGTACAAGATGGTCAAAAGACTCTGAATTACTTACCCTAATGCTTTTTGGAACATATCCACTCATTACATTAAATGCGATGACTCAAGGAAAGAAAAATATTAATAACATGCCTAATGGGATTTTTGGCCATGTTCCCAACAACTACCTAAAAATTACTGGGGTGATTGCTTGCTATCGATTTTCATTATTGATTTAGCTATTAAGAATTCAGGAAACCAGGGGCAGCTGATAGACCAGTGGTGTAGAATGCAAACAGGATTACAAAGAGAAAAACATTGTTGCGATGACTCTTTTTAAAACTCCACTAATGTCTTTGGTTCTTATCAGTTTGTGCTGTAGACATCTTGTAAGAGGCATGCTTGCCACAGCAGTGATTTGCATTATCTCCTGTACTACTGGGAGAGACCTTTTTGTGGTCCGGTAAACCAGAGTGAGTTGTCATTATAATGGTGTGTTATCATCTCAGACTGACAAGATGGGCCATTACAATATGTGTCCTTGCTTACATTTAATGGAAGTTAGTTATGTGGTATTAGACATCAAAAGTCATTTCTCCTAACAGGGGACTCTGTGTTCATTGACCTAGCATGCAGGCCGGAGATATGCTGTGCTTGTGTAGAGGGATTAGATAACGTGTGGTAATAAGCATCCTTGCCAGGCGAATTCAGGTCTCTTACTTGCTGAGTAAGTTGGGTGGCAGGGATCAGGTGGGATTGTTCTTTTTAATAGTTCAGCTCTGTGGGGAGCAAAAAGCATCCTAGCAGGTGTGTTTGAAATCTCCTACTATTGAAATGCTAGTAAGAAAGGGTTGCTATTACAAAGCTCCATCAAATCCTATGCTGAGGAGGCTGCCTGACATGACCTCTTTTGATTGTCCTTGTGTGCTTTGTGTTGCTAGGGAAACTATGATGGAGATAAAGGAAAGAAACTCATGCAGCTCTTAAAATGAAAGCATCTAAGGGAGAACATCGTTAAAGCAAAAATATGTAGACATGGAACCAGAGTGAGGTTCTAAGTCACTGACTCCACTGAAGAGGAGGAGAGGGAGTGTGAGAAGAAACCAGGGGTCATCAGCAAGAATCCCCACTAGCAGCAGGTTCTGCCGGAATTCCTTCTGGGACTGTGGCAAAGCAGCTCTGCTACCCTTAGAAAGTGTGCAGCGTCCAATTTCAACCCTCCAGCCCACTTCCATTGGCCAGCGAAAAGTAGGAGCATGGTTCTCCTACTTACTATCTTACTATAGTCCATCTTACTATCACCCTGCCTGTTCCTTCCTGTCCCCTCTGGGGAGTCTATCAAAGTATTCAGATGGCCCTCATCACTGTCAAATATGAGCACCTCAGGTGCATGAATGGAATTTTATCCTCAAAACATCCCTATGAGCTTGGGAAGTACTGTTATCCCTCTTTTACAGATGAGGAACTGAGGCTAAGGCAAGATTAAGTGACTTGCACAAGGTCACACAAGAAGTCAGAGGTTAGAGCCAAAAATAAAACACAGATTTATTGAATCACTGAGTCTTATCTACTACATCATCCTTCCTACCCAAAGTTCAAGCTAGCGTTGCCACTACCACTAGTCTATCACAGTTCTATTTTTCCCTATCATTATGTTGGTTGGTCCCTCTGCAGGAGTGCAGAATGGCAAGGGAGCTTTATATGCCCTGTTTCTCACCTCCACACCATGCACCTTTGCTTTGTCTGCTCTAATCCGTTGCATAATTATTATCCTAAAGAATGGCTAGAGATGCTTATTGGATTACATATGCCTGCTTCAGTACCCATGGGAGGAAGCTCTGATTAAGTTATCTATGATGTTACAGATGATTTATTTCTTTGTTTTTCTTTTTGTACTTTTCATTCCTATGCTAGATGGCATTTTAAATATCCTATATATGAGCCCAAATTGTATTTGGGTTTGAATGCAGGTAAATGAGTGGCCAGGGAGAGGGAACATTTCTGCCTGAAGATACATGGATCCATGGCAATATGCCCCTTACAGGGGAAGACTCCAGGGCATGGCTGAATCACTGAGTCTCTGACGCCATCTTGCTTGATTACTCCATCAGGTATGCATATGTGGTTTATTGAAATTCAATTATTGAATCTTTCAGTTCACAAGATGCACCAAACAGAAGAAAAGGGCAGTCCAGAAGATGCAAGATCATCCATTAAGAATCAAGAAAGTATTTCAAATCTTCTCTCGTACTGTAATTCCCCAGTCCCAAAACATCTAGCAGTTTCTGGATTTGACACATGTAGAATTATAGACCTGGAAGGGACCTTGAGAGGTCATTTAGTGCAGTCCCCTGCCCTCATGGCAGAACTGAAGTATTATCTCTACCATCCCTGACAGATGTTTGTCTAACCTGCTCTTAAAAATCTCCAGTGATGGAGATTCCACAGGCAATTTATTCCAGTGCTTAACCACCCTGACAGTTAGGAAGTTTTTCCTAGTGTCCAACCTACACCTCCCTTGTGACAATTGAAGCCCATTGCTGCTTGTTCTTCTTAACCTCTGAAGGTAGGACAATCTTTTATGTATTTGAAAACTGTTATGATGTCCACTCTCAGACTTCTCTTTTCCAGACTAAACAAACCTTTTCAAGTTTTTTCAATCTTCCCTCATAAGCCATGTTTTCTAGACCTTTAATAATTTTTGTTGCTCTTCGCTGGACTTTCTCCAGTTTGTCCACCTCTTTCCTGAAATGTGGCCTCCAGAACTGGACACAATACTCCAGCTGAGGTCTAATCAGTGCAGAGTAGAGCGGAAGAATTACTTCTTGTGTCTTGTTTACAACACTCCTGCTAATACATCCCAGAATGATGTTTGCTTTTTTTGCAACAGTATTACACTGTTGAATCATATTTAACTTGTGATCCACTATGATCCCTAGGTCCCTTTTCGCAGTACTCCTTCCTAGGCAGTCATTTCCCATTTTGTATGTTTGCAACTGATTGTTTCTTCTTAAGTGGAGTACTTTGCATTTTTCCGTATTGAATTTCATCCTGTTTACTTCAGACCGTTTCTCCAGGTTGTCCAGATCATTATAATCCTATTCTCCAAAGCATTCGCAACCCCTCCCAGCTTGGTATCATCCACTTTATAAGTGTACTCTCTATGCCATTATCTAAATCATTGATGAAGATATTGAACAGAACTAGACCTCAGACTGATCCCAGCAGGACTCCGCTCGTTATACCATTCCAGCATGACTCTGGGAATGGTTTTCCAACGAGTTATGCACCCACATTATAGTATCTCTATCTAGGTTGCATTTTCCTAGTTTCTTTATGAGGAGGTCATGCGGGACAGTATCAAAAGCTTTACTAAAGTCAATATATACCACATCTACTGCTTCCCCTCTATCCACAAGGCTTGTTACCCTGTCAAAGAAAGCTATCAGGTTGGTTTGACACAATTTGTTCTTGACAAATCCATGCTGATGGTTACTTATCACCTTATTATCTTCTAGATGTTTGCAAATAGATTGTTTGATTATTTGCTCCGTTATCTTTCTGGATAGTTTACAGAAATTAAGATGACTGGCCTGTAATTCCCCAGGTTGTCCTTATTTTCCTTTTTATAGCTGGGCACTATATTTTCCCTTTTCCAGCCTTCTGGAATCTCTCCCGTATTCCATGACTTTTCAAAAATAATCGCTAATGGCTCAGAAATCTCCTCAGTCAGCTCCTTGAGTATTCTACTATGCATTTCATTAGGCCCTGGTGACTTGAAGACATCTAACTTGTCTAAGTAATTTTTAACTTGTTCTTTCCCGATTTTAGCCTCTGATCCTGCCTGATTTTCACTGGCATTCACTATGTTAGACATCCAATCACCACTAACTTTCTTGGCGAAAACCAAAACAAAGAAGTCATTAAGCATCTCTGCCATTTCCACATTTTCTGTTATTGTGTCCCGTCCCACCCCCCTCATCCTAACCCCTCATTAAGTAACGGGCCTACCTTGTCCTATGTCTTCCTCTTGCTTCTAATGTATTTGTAGAATAATTTTTGTTACCCTTTATGTCTCTAACTAGTTTGATCTCCTTTTGTGCCTTGGCCTTTCTAATTTTATCCGTACATACGTGTGTTATTTGTTTATGTTCATCCTTTGTAATTTGATCTAGTTTCCACTTTTTGTAGGACTCTTTTTTTTTTTTTAAGATCATTGAAGATCTCCTGAGTGGGTGGTCTCTTGCCAGGATGGTCTCTTGCCATACTCTCTTGCTTTCCTATGCTTCTTCCTCTGGATATACCTTTCACAGAGCTCAGGGACTCTTTAGGATGCATGTGAACAAACAGGAGAAATCTTCTGGGGCAGGGTCCTACAGGATGACTACTTACATATTCTGTTTAACCCACCCTTCCAGAGGATCCTCTGGTTCTTTTTCCAGGATGTTACATGCTATTAGGACAGTTCCACCAAGTGAGCTTCCTTTTTGCAGAAGTTCTAGAAAGGGTCTCTTCATCTGCTAGACACCTGGCACTTCATCCATTTCTCTGGCTCACATTTTTCCCAACAGTAAAAATGTCAACATTATTAATCTCCACTTAGATCTTCAATCCAACAATAATGAATACATTTATGAGCAACCAGTAAACACATCCTTGTGCTGCATGTGCCAGATTCCCCCATATTCATCACACTTCCTAATTAAAACATCACAGGTAGAGATTTAACATAGAATTTCAAACCAATTAACAACTGGCCCCAAATAAAATCCTGCTTCAGAGCACCCATAAGGTTTAGAAGAGTTCAGAACCAGATCATTCCCATCTCTAAGTACAGGCCTAGCCTACAGCAACACAGCTACAGTGTACTGCTACAGTGTAGATGCTTCCTGTTTCGACAGAAGGTGTTTTTCCATCAATGTTGTTAATCCACCTCTCTGAGAGATGGTAGCTCAACAGTCTATCCACCAAGCCATGAACCTTGCTACTTCTACATGGGAATTAGGTCAACCTAACTACGGCACTACCGGCATGAAATTTTTCAGAGCCCTGAGCCACCTAGCTAAGTGGATCTAATTTTTAGTAGTAGACCAGGCCTAAAGCAAGTAGACAAATTTGTACATACATCAATTCAAAAATGCCTAATAGTAATACATTCCCATTCCCACTCTCAATGCATCCAATGTGCAGTTTCAATATACATTTAAGGTCTGACTCTCAACTGCCTTGTACCCAGTGTATTAATTTTACTGGAGCAAACTAAGGGCTGAGTGGGTGTAAACTGCTAGCATTCTGATCTGGGAGTATTTTACACCCACTTTGCAATTAGTTTAAACATATGTGAATGACTAGAAGATGCAAGGGAGAAGAAAATCAGACCTCTAGACAATATGGGTTCTGTCCCAACTAGAAATTAGTGCCTCGAATGGGAAAGTATATGTTTTGTACAAAAAATATCATTTTGCAGGAGACAATCTAGTTAAACTGATTTTATGTCTTAGTAACTGAACAAAGATGTCATTTTTTTCTTTCTTCTAAATAATTATTTGGAAACAAGTGCTGATTTCTCTTCAGACCTATTTCTGGATTAAATTACATTAAACGAGATTAAGCATACATCTTTGGCAGTCGCAACATTTCACAATCAAAAGCTGGGTGACAAAAGGAGCTAGCTTACTTTCTCTCCAATGTCATGCAATAAATCAGTAAATTAATTTACCAGCTGATTTGGAGAAGAGTGTCACAAAGTCAGCTTTATAACCAGCCATCAGTAGTATGCAGTGAAATTCTTGTGATGAGCAAATCCATCTGACAAACCTACTCAAAAACACTGTGCTCTGAAGTTTGGTCACAGTCTAAAAACTGAGTAGAAATCCAGACTGCCATTCTTCCAAGAGAATAAACACTGTTGTGACGAGGCTTCTTGAACTGGGTGGTTTTTTCCATCCTGTTCATACGAAATTATAAAAATGTCAAGATTAATGACGCAATCTGAAAACTTCTGCTCATGTGAGTAATTCTGTTGACTGTAATGGAACAACTCGTATGAATAAGGACTGCTTGTTTGAGTTATGGGTCCTATGATTTAAGATGAGATTTTTAAAGGAGCCAATAGAAGTGGGTGCCTTCCATTTTTAGTGATTTAGAATAATGCAAAACCTTATGGTATCTATAAATCTTAACTACTGCATATTTCAAATCTGCTTACAGTAGTAGTATTGCTCTCAAGCATATCAATAGGACTAGAATATGGAGGAGGATTTATATTCGGATTAAACATTATTATTATTATTATTATTATTGTTGTAGTTATTATTCATGAATCCCTCTAACTTAGATGCTCCAGACATTAAATAGTTAATGTACAGTGGTAATATAGGGTTGCCACACTTCAGGTTTGTCCTGGAGTCTCCAGAAACTAAAGATTAATCTTTAATGAAAGATTATGTCATGCGATGAAACCTCCAGGAATATATCCAACCAAAATTTGCAACCCTAGCAGGAAACAACAAATAAAGCAGTATTTAAAAAAAAAAAAAAAGACTCAGACATCAAAGCAAAATGGCATAAAGGAAGGAGGAGGAGGAGCGCTGACTGTGGTTAAAACAGAAATTACCTCTGACAAAGAAGAATAAAGTTTTAACTGTGTGATCTTAGTAAAAAATGGATGTCTGTGTCCTAGCTAGTTCACCTATCCCTGTTAAAGCACAAAGGCCCTAGCCTTGCAAGGCAATGAGCGTCCTCTGCTCTCATTAAATTCAAGAGGGATATGAGGGTGCTCACTCCCATCCAGGAAATGCCTGGCATCCTGGCAGGTTCAGGCTCATAGTAAACTGCTTCAGAAATAGGACTGAATACTAAGGGTTAGCTGATACAAAGGACTCCAGGTCTTCGTAGTGTCTTAATTACCCTGTACATTCAGTATAGAATCAATATAAATGCTGTAAGGTCTATTAGATAGCAATTAAATTGTAAAAAATCAAGTTTATAAAAGACCAAGTCACCCTAGTTCTAAATATCAGACCCAGGAAAGCACCAAAACTGATGATCTGAGTACCTAAACCTGTGTACCTGCCATTAGCATTTTTTCACACTTCCATGCCCTTACTGATGAACATATCCCTGGCTCCTAAATGGCAACCTGTGTTGTTACATGCTGAGCTGCAAACACTCTGCTGCACTTTGCAACTTCTTATTGCTCCTTATGGCAGTTTTCAAAATGTGTATTATTTGAAAAAATTTTTCATTGAAACAGACTCTAACAGATGGTTTATATTCTATTTGTTTTGCTGAATGCCAACGCCACAAAAAGAGATGAAATTAACTCCTTAAGTAGCATATTTCCAGGGTGAAGCTGAGCAACAGAACCTAACAGCATATGTCCAAGTGAAAATCAAGCATTTGTCCAAAGAACGTAGGTCAAGTCCTGCAATCTTTAGAGAGACAGGGTAGGTGAGGTAATATTTTTATCAACTGTCTAATCGCACAAACAACCTTGCCCCACCCTCTTCTCCCTCGGAGAAGCCCCACCCCTTCTCCGAGGCTCCACCTCCACTCACTTCATCCACCCTCACTCCATCACTCACCTTCCCCCACCCTCACTCACTTTCACCGGGCTGGTGCAGGGGATTGGGGTACAGGAGGAAGTGTGGGCTCTGGGCTTGGGGGTGGGGCCCAGGTGTTCAGAGTGTGGTAGGGGGATCCAGGCTGAGCCTGGGGCAGGGGGTTCAGGGTGTGGACTCTGCAAGGCAGTTTGGGTGTGGGAGATGGCTATGGGCTGGGGCTGGGGGTTGGGATGCAGAGGGGTGAGGGTTGTGGGCTCTGGGAGGGGGTTTGGGTGCAGGAGGGAGCTCTGGGCTGGGGCAGAGGGTTGGAGTGCAGCGGGGAGTGAGGGGTGTAGGCTCTGGCCAGGTAGCGCTTACCTCGGGTTCGGGCTCCTGGGAAACAGCCAGCATGTGCAGCTCCGAGGCTCGGGCAACCAGGCAGCTCTGCATGCTGCCTCCGCCCGCAGGCACTGCCCCCTGCCCCCGTCCAGCCAATGGGAATTGCGGAGTCAGTTCTCGGTAGGGGCAGCACACGCAGACCCTCTGGCTACCCCTGTGCCTAGAAGCCAAACATGCTGGTCGCTTTCACAGGTTTCAGAGTAGCAGCCGTGTTAGTCTGTATTCGCAAAAAGAAAAGGAGTACTTGTGGCACCTGAGAGACTAACAAATTTATTAGAGCATAAGCTTTCGTGAGCTACAGCTCACTTCATCGGATGCATTTGGTGGAAAAAACAGAGGAGAGATTTATATACACACACACAGAGAACATGAAACAATGGGTTTATCATACACACTGTAAGGAGAGTGATCACTTAAGATAAGCCATCACCAACAGCAGGGGGGGGAAAGGAGGAAAACCTTTCATGGTGACAAGCAGGTAGGCTAATTCCAGCAGTTAACAAGAATATCAGAGGAACAGTGGGGGGTGGGGTGGGAGGGAGAAATACCATGGGGAAATAGTTTTACTTTGTGTAATGACTCATCCATTCCCAGTCTCTATTCAAGCCTAAGTTAATTGTATCCAGTTTGCAAATTAATTCCAATTCAGCAGTCTCTCGTTGGAGTCTGTTTTTGAAGCTTTTTTGTTGAAGTATAGCCACTCTTAGGTCTGTGATCGAGTGACCAGAGAGATTGAAGTGTTCTCCAACTGGTTTTTGAATGTTATAATTCTTGACGTCTGATTTGTGTCCATTCATTCTTTTACGTAGAGACTGTCCAGTTTGGCCAATGTACATGGCAGAGGGGCATTGCTGGCACACGATGGCATATATCACATTGGTAGATGCGCAGGTGAACGAGCCTCTGATAGAGTGGCTGATGTGATTAGGCCCTATGATGGTATCCCCTGAATAGATATGTGGACAGAGTTGGCAACGGGCCTTGTTGCAAGGATAGGTTCCTGGGTTAGTGGTTCTGTTGTGTGGTGTGTGGTTGCTGGTGAGTATTTGCTTCAGATTGGGGGGCTGTCTGTAAGCAAGGACTGGTCTGTCTCCCAAGATCTGTGAGAGTGATGGGTCGTCCTTCAGGATAGGTTGTAGATCCTTGATGATGCGTTGGAGAGGTTTTAGTTGGGGGCTGAAGGTGATGGCTAGTGGCGTTCTGTTGTTTTCTTTGTTGGGCCTGTCCTGTAGTAGGTGACTTCTGGGTACTCTTCTGGCTCTGTCAATCTGTTTCTTCACTTCAGCAGGTGGGTATTGTAGTTGTAGGAATGCATGATAGAGATCTTGTCTCTGTCTGAGGGGTTGGAGCAAATGCGGTTATATCGTAGCGCTTGGCTGTAGACAGTGGATCGAGTGGTATGATCTGGATGAAAGCTAGAGGCATGTAGGTAGGAATAGCGGTCAGTAGGTTTCCGATATAGGGTGGTGTTTATGTGACCATCGCTTATTAGCACCGTAGTGTCCAGGAAGTGGATCTCTTGTGTGGACTGGTCCAGGCTGAGGTTGATGGTGGGATGGAAATTGTTGAAATCATGGTGGAATTCCTCAAGAGCTTCTTTTCCATGGGTCCAGATGATGAAGATGTCATCAATGTAGCGCAAGTAGAGTAGGGGCATTAGGGGACGAGAGCTGAGGAAGCGTTGTTCTAAGTCAGCCATAAAAATGTTGGCATACTGTGGGGCCATGTGGGTACCCATCGCAGTGCCGCTGATTTGAAGGTATACATTGTCACCAAATGTGAAATAGTTATGGGTCAGGACAAAGTCACAAAGTTCTGCCACCAGGTTAGCCGTGACAGTATCGGGGATACTGTTCCTGACGGCTTGTAGTCCATCTTTGTGTGGAATGTTGGTGTAGAGGGCTTCTACATCCATAGTGGCTAGGATGGTGTTTTTAGGAAGATCACCAATGGACTGTAGTTTCCTCAGGAAATCGGTGGTGTCTCGAAGATAGCTGGGAGTGCTGGTAACGAAGGGCCTGAGGAGGGAGTCTACATAGCCAGACAATCCTGCTGTCAGGGTGCCAATGCCTGAGATGATGGGGCGTCCAGGATTTCCAGGTTTATGGATCTTGGGTAGCAGATAGAATACTCCAGGTCCTGGCTCCAGGGGTGTGTCTGTGCGGATTTGTTCTTGTGCTTTTTCAGGGAGTTTCTTGAGCAAATGTTGTAGTTTCTTTTGGTAACTCTCAGTGGGATCAGAGGGTAATGGCTTGTAGAAAGTGGTGTTGGAGAGCTGCCTAGTAGCCTCTTGTTCATACTCCGACCTATTCATGATGACGACAGCACCTCCTTTGTCAGCCTTTTTGATTATGATGTCAGAGTTGTTTCTGAGGCTGTGGATGGCACTGTGTTCTGCATGGCTGAGGTTATGGGGTAAGCGATGCTGCTTTTCCACAATTTCAGCTCGTGCACGTCGGCGGAAGCAGTCTATGTAGAAATCCAGGCTGCTGTTTCGACCTTCAGGAGGAGTCCACCCAGAATCCTTCTTTTTGTAGTGTTGGCAGGAAGGTCTCTGTGGGTTAATATGTTGGACAGAGGTGTGTTGGAAATATTCCTTGAGTCTGAGACGTCGAAAATAGGATTCTAGGTCACCACAGAACTGTATCATGTTCGTGGGGGTGGAGGGGCAAAAGGAGAGGCCCCGAGATAGGACAGATTCTTCTGCTGGGCTAAGAGTATAGTTCGATAGATTAACAATATTGCTGGGTGGGTTACGGGAACCATTGTTGTGGCCCCTCGTGGCATATAGTAGTTTAGATAGCTTAGTGTCCTTTTTCTTTTGTAGAGAAGCAAAGTGTGTTTTGTAAATGGCTTGTCTAGTTTTTGTAAAGTCCAGCCACGAGGAAGTTTGTGTGGAAGGTTGGTTCTTTATGAGAGTATCCAGTTTTGAGAGCTCATTCTTAATCTTTCCCTGTTTGCTGTAGAGGATGTTGATCAGGTGGTTCCACAGTTTCTTTGAGAGTGTGTGGCACAAGCTGTCAGCATAGTCTGTGGGGTATGTAGATTGTAATGGATTTTTTACCTTCAGTCCTTTTGGTATGATGTCCATCTGTTTGCATTTGGAGAGGAAGATGATGTCTGTCTGTATCTGTGCGAGTTTTTTCATGAAGTTGACAGATTTCCACTCTATACGGCTAAATTCAGTGCCTTGCATAATGACAGCCACACTATCAGAGGCTCGTTCACTTGCGCATCTACCAATGTGATATATGCCATCATGTGCCAGCAATGCCCCTCCGCCATGTACATTGGACAAACTGGACAGTCTCTACGTAAAAGAATGAATGGACACAAATCAGACGTCAAGAATTATAACATTCAAAAACCAGTTGGAGAACACTTCAATCTCTCTGGTCACTCGATCACAGACCTAAGAGTGGCTATACTTCAACAAAAAAGCTTCAAAAACAGACTCCAACGAGAGACTGCTGAATTGGAATTAATTTGCAAACTGGATACAATTAACTTAGGCTTGAATAGAGACTGGGAATGGATGAGTCATTACACAAAGTAAAACTATTTCCCCATGGTATTTCTCCCTCCCACCCCACCCCCCACTGTTCCTCTGATATTCTTGTTAACTGCTGGAATTAGCCTACCTGCTTGTCACCATGAAAGGTTTTCCTCCTTTCCCCCCCCTGCTGTTGGTGATGGCTTATCTTAAGTGATCACTCTCCTTACAGTGTGTATGATAAACCCATTGTTTCATGTTCTCTGTGTGTGTGTATATAAATCTCTCCTCTGTTTTTTCCACCAAATGCATCCGATGAAGTGAGCTGTAGCTCACGAAAGCTTATGCTCTAATAAATTTGTTAGTCTCTAAGGTGCCACAAGTACTCCTTTTCTTTTTGGTCACTTTCAGGAGCTGCATGGAGCCAGAGCAGTTAGGGAGCCTGCCTTAGCCCCACTGCACTGCCAGATTTTAGCAGCCTAAAGTCTCCTAGATCAGCTTCAGTAGCCTGTGGGAGATTAAGCCTGATTCTGGGAGACTCCCGGGCAATCCAGGAGGTTTGGCAACTATAGGTAATATCTTTTATTGGACCAACTTCTGTTGGTGAGAGACACAAGCTTTCACGCTTACACAGAGCTCTTCTTCAGTTCTATGTAAACTCAAAAGCTTGTCTCTCCCACCACCAGAAGTTGATCCAGTAAAAGATATTACCTCCCACACCTGGTCTCTAATATCCCGGAACTGACACTGCTACAGTAGCATTGCATCCTGCAATCTTTACTCATTCAAGTAGTCCAATTGATGGCAATGGGGAACACTTCATATTAGTAAGTGTTACTTGCAGGATTCCCTTGTGAGTTTATGCTTTGCATAGATCGGTAATGAAGCTCTCTAGACTTCATACAAAAGGTTATGCTTAACTGGTCTTTCTCTTCTTCAAAATAATTCTCTCTCTTCCTTTAATTTGGTCTCTTTTTTCTCTGCCAATAATCCTTGCACTGGTCTAATCTAAAAATGAACATAAACTGATCATACAAAAGTATTATTTGAGAAGGGTTTTGTCTTATGTCACAGTGTTTTTTTCTGGAATTCTGACACTTGCTTATATGGAACAAAAGTCCAGGTTTTGCATTAATGAATAATGACGATTTATCTGACAAGAACAAACAAAAGGAGAAGAAGAAAGAGAGAATCCAGTTGCAAAACATTTCCTGAAGTCAGGGCATGGCAACTCCATCTTTAAACATCCTGTAATTTTTAAAACAAGGCTGTTCAAACAAAGTGAAAGGGGTTATTATTTGAGAAAGATTATAAATTTTGGATGAAGGCTTTTAATATAGTGAACAAACCATACTGACTGCTGAACAACTTCAGCAGTGAAATAACTGTCATGATTTTTGCCCTGCTTGTCATCATTAACTGAATGATAGATCCACCCAGAAGTCACTAGAACCATGACAAACCTTGTTGTGTCTTTTCTCATCCAAATGAGAAAATATTGCAAGAAAATGTCACTGTTCCCAGATAGAAGCCTTCTGACAAAACAAAGTTAAATGACACCACAACCGTCTTTCTCAGCGGATGCCTTTTACTATAACTTTGATTCTTAGAAACATGCTTGTAATACTGCACGGATGCACTAATCATAAATAGAGACCTTGGGTCAGATTCTCCATTGCACTTGCTAATCAGGATCTGTATCATGCTTTTGATTGTGTTTACAGTAGGGAACTGAACCATTCATAACTGAAGTGAGAGGACAGAACCAGTTTAAGCGCGAACATGCTGATTTGTTTTCTGCAATGCTGCAGTTTCAGCCTGTGCCATAATATTGTTTTTCTAATGTGTTTCAATTGCAATGGTCTCTGATAACTTACTGCACAAAAGCAGTGGGTTCTGGAAAACTTCAAAAGAACACTAATGCACAGTCAGGAAGCAATGGGAGGACCACCTCACTGTTTTCATTGTGACCTGTTTTAGCGCAGTCTACACTGGCACTGAGGACCTGATCCTGCAAGTACTCACACTGATGGGAATAACTTCATTCCTGTGAGGAGTCCCATTGAAGGCAATAGGAATACTGACATGAGTACATTTAAGCATATGCACAAGAGTATGCAGGGTTGGGAGCTAAGACCATGAGCCTGCAATGAGCTTCTTGAGAACAGATGGGATTTACCCATTCAGAGCTCATTGCAGAAGTTTGCAACAATGATTGCAACACTCCATCCTTTTTTTAAGTAAAAATATAATGCTTTTAATGAGTGTTTCTATCAAGGACACATCCTTAACCAGGACAGACAAGAGGATACAGCACCTGCAGTCTTTTCCAATTACTAAGAGTACAGTAAATTGAAGGATATATATTTTATTTCTAATAATGCAACTCCTCTGGTAATTAATGAGATAATATACGTAAGTATAATTATTCAATAGTTACATCATGATAGCACCCAGAGGCTTCAATCAGGACTGGGGTCCCATTGCTGTACCAACATAAAGGATAGACATGATTAGTACACTGCATAACAATATCCTGGCTGTGTACATACATCACTTTTGCCTGCATTTTCTTTGACTCTTTTCTATCTATGATATTTTGGGTGTTTTAGGGCCTGGATAACAGGATCTGCTAGCTCCCATGCGGAATCTCACTGAGGTCAACCTCTGCCATATCTAGCGTGATCTACAATCAGTGGGTCTTAGGTTCCTATGTTACTTAGGTGCTTTTGAAAAAAGTACTCCTTGTCTTAATGTTAGGGATACAGATACATTCATACTTGTGTACGTTGGTAGAAATTGAAGACTACACCCTGGATCAAATATGTCACCCCCAAATAATAAATATAATGTAAACAGAGACAAACAATTTTTGCCCTTGTAAATGCAACAAAGCATGTGAGTTCACCTTCTATGCACTGAAATTGAATGCACGGTTAGTTTCATGGTTATTCTTTGTGTCCTGGTAATAAATTGTGATTTTGAGACCAGGACCATTAATTTAAAACAACTCTTTGTTATTTTAACAGACAATTTAAGGAGCCAGATTTTTCACTGTTTTGAGTAAATACAGCTGTGCCAAGTGGGTGTAGAACCATTCCCAGTTGTCGCTTGACTGTGTTTTACACTCGCTGCACACTCACTTTACACAGGTGTCTTACATTTATATTTCCATTTGTTTCCCAAGCATTCTTGTGTAAAGCCCCTTGTGCCCACACATAAAAGTGCTCCAGATGCTTTATGTGCACCAAATACTGTTAGGATTGCTTTCAACAGGTCTAAAGTTTGACACAGACTGAATAATTCCTGCTCTAGGTTCAAATGTAGGGCTTGATCCTGCAAAGTGCTAAGCAAAGGAGTACTGGAGACAGTGGAAGTTGAGGTTGCTAAGCAAATCACACAATCAAGCTCCACAAGAACTTACTTTTATTGTGTATTAAATGGGCAAACTGAAGAGAGGTTGAGTTACATGGCCAAGATCATACAGGCAGGAATCTGCAAAGTCAGGAATAAAACTTAAGCCAATCCCTTAATTTATCTGCTCCATACATACTTCCTCTATTACAGAGCCTATATAAATACGGCTGTTATACTGTATTGCACTGCACATGGGAGATGTGATTGCAGCAAGTAAAAACCTTCATATAAGGCAGTGAAACCACAGCAGCACAGGTGGCAGTGTTGAGCTAACCCATCTGCCCAGGACCTTGGTTCCCATACTCTAGCAATAATCACGTATACCATATTATCCTTACAGCCCTTGTTATCTCTTGTTAAAATCCATTTACTTGGAGAATTTGGGGAGCCATAATGTTTCTCAAATGGTCTTTCTTCTTTATGCTTTGCTAGGAGTACTGGGAGTCCCTAAAAGTACATCCCTCCTCTCCTGCCACAGGTCTCTTCGTTCTGTGAGATTCTTTCTGTTGTACAGACAGACATGATCTCCCATCTCCCCTGCACACTCACATGTTCATTCTCTCTCTCTCATATTCCCATAATTTATTCATCCCAATGATTCATCCATTAATTATTGTATTTGTGTCCATTAATTATTCAGATTTTTTTCTTTAATTAGCAGTTTTAGAAATATTCAGAGACATAAAAGCATAACATCAGGATCAGCATAGTTGGTGAACAAAATGTTCATGTGTGGAACATTCAAAGAGGTCTCTCTATTTCTGTCCTTCCAGACTAGTGTCTTCCCTGTCACATGCTATTGCTTACTTATGGCCTCATCCATCAAGCCTGCAGAAATCTCACTGGTTTCAATAATTTCCTGCACTGACAGTATCCCTTATACCATGGAGTATGTAGATATGCAAAGGAAAGATGTTGTCATTGTTGTTATTATTTCGATTGTGGCAGTACATAGAAATCCCAGGCATGGACCAGGTTGTGGTAGATCAGGGATTCTCAAACTGGGGGTCACGAGTTGGCTGGGACTGACAGCCTGAGCCCCTCTTAAATTAAATTTAAATTAAATCCCCCCCTTTTAATTTATAATGGGGGAAGAGGTCACACTCAGAGACTTGCTGTGTGAAAGTAGTCGCCCCTTCAATACAAAAAGTTAGAGAACACTGCTAGATACTGCAGATTTAACTGAAAAGCAGCTCCCAGCCCCCCACCTCCAAGCAAAGCAGTTGCTGCTTTATTTCCATTCAGATGCAGAATGTTACAGTGTAAAGCACTGACCCTGGAAGCACTTACACATGTACTGAACTTTAAGCATGTGATTAGCCTAACTGATTTCAATGGGCTTCTCCATGTGTTGTTTAAAATTAAGCATGTGTGCAAGCATTTGCAGGATTATGGCTTATTTGTCTGTATTTCTTCCTTCTTCGTTGTATTAATAATAAAACTGAAAAATACCTGTTTTCCTCATAGTGTATGTGAAAATATAACAGCTCCAACAACCAAACTGTTAATAATTTAGCAAAATAACTTACTTCAAGCAGTCTTTATTTAAACTGAGTATATTTAATATTATCTCTTTCATTCTTTTGTTATTTGTGCTGCTGAATCTGTAAGGTGGACAAGATTGCCAGTCTCTACAACATACATATTCGTACAGGATGTTTCTGTAACACTGGCGCCTGCCAGCAGCATTTGAGGCTCAGCAATGAGGATGTCAAAAGGAACCTTCAGGTCAGGACCAAATCCTGTTCAGGCCAAGTAAAATCACTTGAATGATTGAATAATGAGAGGGTTGAAGGGAAGAATAAAAACTGAGTATAGTTAAATGTGGGTTTAAAGCATGTATATACCTTATATATCACAGGGCATGGGTTTTAGATTTGGGAGGGAGACAATTTATATAATGGTGACAGATTTGTATTGTTCTCCATTAGACTTCAGTTTAACACACTACTACTGAAGGTACCTTCATTTAATAGCACCTGCTTCATTCAAGCTGGTTGAAAATTTTTTGACTGTCAAAAAATGTGGTTTAGTCAAAATCAAAATGTTTCATGGGATTTTGATTTTGATGGGGAAAAAGTCAAAACTTTTGAAAATGTTTCATTCTAAGGGTTTCATTTTGGTCCATTTCATTTTGACTTTAATATTTTATTAAAACATTAAAATATTAATTGTAATATTATGTCATATTTATATACAATATATACCATGTACTGTTAAAGTTGAAAATAAATTAATCCAAATGACACTATCAGAACAAAATGTTTCAGTGCTATTGAACCAAAAGACTTCTGAATTTTTGTTTCACCAGAATGAATTTTCTACTTTTTTTTTCTGATTCAAAATGGAAAAAAATGAAATCTCAGAATTTTCCACACAATGGAAATTCTAGTTCCTGACTAGTTCTTGTGATCATCTTGTGTTTATTATATTATTATTTAAGTGTCTTAGTTGTGCTTCTCAATTTTCAAGAAATAAAGACTGAGGGTATGTCTACACTGCCCACATTACAGTATGGCTGCAGCTGCAATGTGACATGGGCAGTGTAGACTCCCCTTATCACTGGGGGAGAGCTCTTCCAGCAATCAAAAAACATCCCGAACGAACGGTGGTCTATACTGGTGCTTTTCAGCACTAAAACTTTTGTCTCTCTGGGGGTGTTTTTTCACACCCCTGAACAACTAATGTTTTAGCACTGAAAGTGGCAGTGTAGACAGAGCTTTAGGCCAAGTCTACACTATTGATCTATATCAGTATAACTGTTGCTTAGGGGTGTGAAAAATCCACATCCCTGAGTGGTATAGTTTTACCGACCTAATCCCCTGTGTAGACAGCACTATGTCGCCAGGAGAGCATCTCCTGTCAACATATCTATCGCATTTCAGGGAGTTGGATTAACTAAACTGCTGGGAGAAGCTCTTAATTTAGGAGCGGTTTAATTTAAGCCCTACAGTGGTGCAGCATTTTAAGTGTACACCTGCCCTTAGTCTTTCCCCATTGGATGCATGGTCTAAAAGAGACCAAAATTAGTTGGGGAAAAACAATAAGAAAGTACTCTAACATTGAGAGACCAATGACAGTTTAAAAAGACATGGGCATATGATATGTCTACAGAGATTAAAGATACGTTAGATAGGGAGCAATTTAAACTTTAAGTTGCCATAGTATGAACAAACTTCAACTTGCTAGCTGCACTCTTGTGAACTATTTTCTGCTGATTGTCATTCAAAAGATTTGGGTAAGTATGCAGCGTATGTTAAAAAAAACCATGAGGGACTTCACAGTTGTAAACATGTCATAGTTTGATATTACAATGAATTAGCAGGGAACAAGCCCAAAATCTTATTAAAGACATTTTTCAAAAGATAAAAAACTGATGACAGTATTGATATGGTAGTTTCTTCGTAATTACATTCAGACATCTAGATATATGCTGCAAATACATAGATGCTGCAATTAGAGTAGGACCCTATATAAATCATGATTTCATGGCAGGCATGGAAATAGTGAAAGTGCCACCAAAGCTCCTGTTACGTGATACGGGGACACAATTTAAAGATCTTTCAAATGTGTTCTACCATTAAACTTCATGAAAACTGGTCATCTAATATTGTTAGTATTTTATAGATTGCCATGTATACTACACGTGAAACATTTTTGGAAGAAATAATAAATCTAAGCAAAAGGCAAGATTCAGACTTCAGTCACACCAATGTAAATCCACAGTAACTTCATCCATTTAATTTGTGATTCTCTAGATTTGTAACTGAAGGTTGTAATGTGACCCAAATGAACTATTTTCCCCCATAGGCATTCACATTGTTTAATTTTGACTGAACATTAAACAATAAATCAGTAGGATTAAACCAGATTGTTCTAACTAAAAGCTCTCACCATCTTGTTCTTTCTCACACACCTCTGGGGTCCTATAGTGTGTTTTGCATATTGTTCATATGATGTTAAATACAGCCCAGCAATTTCATAGAAATGCTGATGTCTGAGCTCTGGAAAAACATGGTATGGGTTGGTCATGCTTATGTTTGTCTACAAACAAGGTTCTTATCTATATGGTATTTGGGGACATAAGTACCTTAGTTAGATGAACAGATAGATATTATGTGTAGTAAATGAGATAGATGAAAAGATTTTCTCCATTTTCCCAATCTATTCATGTATTCATTATGCTGTTTTTGGAATGGATTTTCCATTTGGAGTTAGCAAAATGAAGTATAAAGTTGTAAAACAAAAAGGGAAAAAATGAAAGGTTTGTTCTAATAGCTCATTGCTTTTCCTTTTATTTCAATCTAGGCTGGCCATGTCTGTGGAGATGACATAGATATAATTGATGGATGTCCCACTGGGTCCGTGAGAATATCATTTGGCTATATGTCTATTTTTGAAGATGCACAAACCTTTCTAAAGTTCATCATAGCAATCAGGCTATCTGAATCAAACTTCAAATTTCCCTCCCAAACCACCACAAGAGAGACTATTACACAGTCTGTCAAATCTCCAATACAGAATGACCATTCTGCCAATAACAATGCAAAGAAATTTTCTCTGAAAACTATTGTCTCAGACATGAGACACTGGAATAATTCATCTGCAGCATTGAAGACACCTGAGACTAGCAGGGCTGTTGTTTCTGAGAGTGCTATACCAGTATACAGAAGTGGGAGTAAGCCAGTCACTGTCACCAACATTTACCTCTACCCAATCAAATCTTGTTCTGCATTTGAGGTACAGTAACCCCTCACTTAATGTCCTCCCACTTAACGTTTCAAAGTTACGTCACTGCTCAATTAGGGAACATGCTTGTTTAAAGTTGTGCAATGCTCCCTTATAACGTCGTTTGGCTGTCTGCTCTGTACACTGCATGTAAGATTTTGTGGAAGAGCAGCGACTTTACAAGGGAGCATTGCACAAGTTCCTCTTCTCTGCCTCCTCCCCTCCCTCACAGTTCTTCCCCCACCACCAAACAGCTGTTTGGCAGCGCTTAGGACTTTCTGGGGGCGGGGAAGGAGCGGGGATGCAGCATGCTCCGGAGAGGAGGTGGAGTGGGGGTGGGAAGAGGTGAGCCTGGAGTGGAGCAGGGATGGGAAGAGGTGGGCCTAGAGCATCCCCCAGCAAAGTCGGCACCTGTTCTTCTCTGGGTTAGCTACCACTGCTGCTCCGAAGGTGCTTCCTAGCTTCCTTGCCTGCAGCAGGCTGTGCCTGTGTGGGGTAAGCCAGGAGCACTTCCCAACCACAGTACAGTACAGTATATAATGCCTTTTGTCTGCCCCCAGAAAATTTCCTTGGAACCTAACCCCCTGCATTTACATTAAATCTTATGGGAAAACTGGATTCGTTTAACATCGTTTCAGTTAAAGTTGCATTTTTCAGGAACATAACCACAATGTTAAGTGAGGAGTTACTGTATATATTTTAAATGAATTTTAGAGATTCATATGAGCCATTCCCCATTTTTCCCCCGTAGCTTCTCAGGAATATTCTGTGTTAAGTATAAGGCAACAGCAGGTGAGTATTAATCTTATTTCAAGGAGTGGTGCTCACTTTCTCAAAATTATACTGTAAATTTCCTGAACACTTGGATATTTAGTTTTTGAGGGAAATTCACTTAGACTGAAGTCATGGAATGCATATTTATTACATTTTCCTATCCTCCCCCCTCCAGAAAATCGTCATGTAATATGTATCCAAATGAATAGTTTGGATTCCGAAAAACTTGAATAAATTGTAATCAAGTAATTAGTATGCTTATACTAAATGACACGTGATGGACTGCAAGCATTGATGGGTGTGCAGCAATTGAGAAATAACTTGATTAACATGTTATAATTGAGAAGAGGCTAATTTACATTACAAAGAAATGTTATCATTAAAAATGCATTTGCAACAGAAATATGACATTTAAGTGTTGCAGCCCTATTTGAAAGTTCACTCTTTGAAGATTTTAATTGCTTTTTTGCCAAGTTAATAATATGGTCACCTTAGCTGCGACTTTTTTTTTTTTTTAAATAATGCATGATGAAATAGGTGTATGCGCTGCACATTGACCTAGAATCTGACTTTGCTTCGCACTGTGCTGTGGAGCAATTTAATGAATGTCAATAATGGCATAACTTTCCTTATGGAAACTTACCAGTGTGGGTCACTATCTCACATCTGAGTGAAAATTGGGGTCAAGCTTGGTGACAAATCATCTGTGTTTAAAATATGGCCTCTCAAATGATACAATAATCATATTTTTAAAATATGAGGGAGTTTAAAACAAAATATAATGAAGTATGACCATGGAAGTCAATTTTTATATAAACATATAAAATGTCTTGGTTTTGTGTATGATGAACACTGCCCTTAATTCAGAGGCACAGCCTAGGAAAATACAAAAACAAACTTTAATTACCTGTCTACAAAAGCCAAGTACACCCTGCATTTTATAAAAGAATGTTTTAACCTTAATTCAACTGCTGCAGTTTTTTGAGTTGTATTATAAAAGCTCACTCCTGCCAAAATGTTTTACTGCTGCATAGACGTCCATACACCATGCAGGCATGCATAGGGTTAAATTGTAGCTTTAAGCCGTAGGCGGCTGTCAGGAGAGTTGTGCCACAATAAATCTCTGCTAGAGGATTTGGATGCTGTGTATCCAGGCACAGGCAGGATGTATCTTGGAGTGAAAGGGTGCATTATGCATTTCTCCCACACAAGCAGGGCCAGATATCTTCCCTCCAAGCCCACTTTGGGGAGGCTAGCATCACACCGGGTGCTAAACTCACTCAAACCTTGCACTCCCCTGAAGAACAGTTATATAATTGTGCCTGGCTCAGGCCTTCAGCGTTCTTTGCACTGTCACGATACCTGGCCTTCCCCAGGCACCCATGTGGTGCAGCACCTACTGTATATAAACTAAACATATCTAAGTTAGGTGGAGAAATTGCAGGTAGATTATGAAATTTTGTTAGCCTTGCCATAGAATCATAGGGTTAGACGGTACCGCAAAGCTCATCTAGTCTAACCCCCTGCCAAAAGGCGGGATTTGTTGTGTCTAAACCATCCAAGACAGATGGCCATCCAGCCTCCCAGGTTTATAGTCAGCTTTTAATAATACTAGAAATGTAATTTATAGTTGTTTAGTATTTGACACTTGCACTGAAGCGGTGGATAGAGGCTCAATCAGCATCAGGTCCAGTGTGCTAAGCACTGTATAAATACGAATAGACACAGGCCTAGATCTTCTGAGGTATTTAGGCATCTACCTCCCATTTAAATACCTTTGAGAATCTGGGCAATAATGTGGATATACAATTAAGTATATACATGCTTTATGTGCATTAGATATTGGATGTTTATATATATCTAAGTTTCAGCTATTCTCACCTGTTTCTCAAACTGGCCAGCATTAATTGGTCCATTTAGTATACATGTCAGAGCAGAGATGGGGTCTGAGGAGGGACTGGTAGAAAGAGAATAAATAGTCTTGCTGATCAGTTCAGGAAGGATGTTTTATGCATAAAGAACAGCATGGAAGCAGGATCAAGAGTTGAGAAGACTCCCAGATTATGGGTTCCAGCCATGTGGAGAATGGAGGGCATATCAAGAGTCACAGAGAATAGGGGGAGTGGAAAGAGTTTGGAAGCAAAGACTAGGAGTTCAGTGTTGGTTGTGTTAATTTTAAGTTGGTGATGAGACCGCCAGGAGGAAATGTTAGAGAAGCAGGAAGAGATGTGGAACTGGAAGAAGGTAAGTACGTCAGGAAGGGTTCTTTCCTTTCATTATCCTCATCATTCACACTTGTCTTCACAGAGTTCTTTCTTCAAAACTCTTAGAGACAGAACTAGACTTGTCACTCACCACTTGATGTGTAGGTCTACCATATGAAAAATCACTCGATCAAATTTTCTGCCTGCAAAAGCAGTAAAAATAGCAACCCCCAGCTCACCATTTGTAAAAAGCCCTAAAGGCTAACTGTGAGCTGTAGCTCACGAAAGCTTATGCTCTAATAAATTTGTTAGTCTCTAAGGTGCCACGGGTACTCCTTTTCTTTTTGCGAATACAGACTAACACGGCTGCTACTCTGAAACCTGTCCTCATTTTATTACCAGTCCAGCTGAGGGTAAAATCTAAAAGCTATTGTTTATTTTGACATGGTATTTTTCAAGTCAGATGAGATTTCTTTGGTTATCAATATTTCATGGAAGTCATTTAACTCCATTTTAAATCCAGTTACTGCTTGGTCTCTTTTCAATGGCTAGGAGTAGGACTGCAAAATGGAGCAGATTACCTCCACACCCCATCTCATTGCTAATTGCAGAGTGAGTCACTCTCCCTAAGACTGTAGGGATATGTCTACACTACAATTAGACATCTGCGACTGGCCAGTGCCAGCTGAAATGGGCTCACGAGGCTCAGGCTAAGGGGCTGTTTAATTGTGGTGTAGATGCTTGGGCTGGAGCCTGAGCACTGGTACCCTCCTGCCTCACAATGTCCCAGAGCCTGGGCTCCATCCAGCCTGATCTCTACACCTCAATGAAACAGCCCCTTAGCCCAAGCCCCGTGAGCCCAAGTCTGCTGGCACAGGGCAGTCGTTCGTTCTTAATTACAAGGTAGTGTAACAAAGTTCTTCCTCTGCCTTGGTGGGTCCTGCGCTTATTGGCAGATTTTCTCGCCTCAGAGGTTCACGGCAGCCCTCAGTTTGGCTACTTTCGCGGCTCAAATCTTCCGTTCACTCAGCCTCATCACTGGCCAGCATGGGGAAAGGAAGAAGAACAATCCCCGCAATCTCTGCTGATCCGCCTACTGGATCGGGGAACAGGCCAGAGACCTTCCTCTCTGGTAGAACTCACAGTCCAGTTCAACTCCTCTGGTATAAGGTAGGGAGTTGGAGGGATGGGAGGAATCCGGGCCCGCCCTCTACTCTGGGTTCCAGCCCAGGGCCCTGTGGATTGCAGCTGTCTACAGTGGCTCCTGTAACAGCTGCGTGACAGCTACAAGTCCCTGGGCTACTTCCCCATGGCCTCCTCCCAACACCTTCTTTATTCTTACCATAGGACCTCCCTTCTGATGTCTGATAATGCTTGTACTTCTTAGTCTTCCAGTAGTACACCTTCTCACTCTCAGCTTCTTGCGCCTCTTCCTCCCAGCTCCTTGCACGCACCACAAACTGAAGTGAGCTTCTTTTTTTAAACCCAGGTGCCCTGATTAGCCTGCCTTAATTGATTCTAGCAGCTTCTTAATTGGCTGCAGTTGTTCTAATCAGCATGTCTGCCTTAATTGTTTCCAGAAAGTTCCTGATTGTTCTGGAACCTTTCCTGTTACCTTACTCAGGGAAAAGGGACCTATTTAACCTGGGGCTAATATATCTGCCTTCTATCACTCTTCTGTAGCCATCTGGCCCGACCCATCACAATAGACATACCCTAAGTGTCACTATTGCAACTTCAGCCTTCCTCATTTTGAAGGGTGAAAGGCTCAGATGCTAGATACATTGGTGTTTGAGGTGAAACGTTCTAGAACTACCTTCCCAAAAAGAAATGGAGAAGGAATGAAATTTTGAAAACTAAATATGGCCTTTCAGATTGTCACAGGAATTTGATCATTCTGCATCTCTGTCATTTGTCACAAAAGAGTTAGCTAATACAGAAAATCACAGACTTTGCCAGTCTCCTGATATAGTGATCCTAGTAGTAGGAACTGTTTCAGTTAATGTTGCAAACAATATCTGTTCTAATACCAGCCTTCACAAAGCTCATAACTTTCTGAAACATTTGTCGTTTTGATTGAAATTGTCTATGCTTAGTTACTGGTTACAAGGTTTTATTTCTTTAGAATTTCAGTTCCATTTCAATTTTTACAAGTAAAATCCCTTTGGCCATTTTGTAGTTATCGGGGGATAAAAAAGTTTTTACCACTTACAATTTGGATTCTACTTTTGATGATGGTGGAACATCTCTAAATGGACTAAACTATTAAGGCTTTAAATTTTATACTGCAGTAAGTGCATTCTTGCCTTTTGCCTGCATACAGGAGATCAAGGTCAGGTTTGTTACTTCAATGCAGGCCTGAGTTCCATGCTTGTAAGATTGAAATCTTGGCATGGAGAGTAAATAGGTCTGAATGCGAGAACATGTTCTGTTGCATTTCAGAAAGAAAGAAAGAAATGCCAGACTGTGCATGTGCAGAAGAAAGTTCTGTTAAACTGTTTGTGCTTTGGCAAAACTGCCATTGACATTGAGTGCAGGATTGGGTCATCAAAAGATAAAGTTGGTGAACATGTGTATTACTAGGCCTTTTTTCAATGACTAGGAGTAGAACTGCAAGATGCAGCAGGTACCTCCATACCCAATCTCATGACTAATTAAAAATTGCTGTTTGACCTCCTCTCTAGTGAAAAGACTGTTAATATAACCCACTAACTCTAAAACTTCACTCCTCCTGTGTCTAGCTGCCCTAGCACATAAGGCACGGGATGCCAAGAGAAAATGAGACTGCAGGGGATGAAAATTAAGGTGGGGATCTGGAACTAACAGGGGGATAGTTAGTTTCTACTCCATACACTCTTATAAAATGTGTTTGAAAAGGAGAATTTGTCTACTGCCCAGTCCTGCTCCATGCATGTGTTACCAAATGCACAGAAAGCAGAGGACCCAAATGAAAGAGGACGTTTTATGGACTTTTGGGGAGGAAGCTCTACTTTCATGTCCTTTCAGTTTTTATTTCAGGCAAGGGGGGTAGGGAACAATCAAACCAGAGATGAAGAAATTCTCACCCTCGCTCACCTTCTTTTAATCTACACAAGATTGTTTAAAGTATGCATTTTTAAACATGAACATTTCACGTCCATTAATTTTTGTATTGTTACATAATGCACCATGTTCAATGAAAAAAGGTTAAGACTTTAAACATTAATAACTTTATTATTATTTGTTAACAAGGCTGACACTGACATATACATGAGTTTTCCTATTTCAGTTTCAAAGGATTTCACGAAGGGAAAGTTTCTTTTCCCTTTCCTTTTTGTGCAGTGCCTTTCCACTACTGCAGCTAGAGATCTTTATTAAATAATTGATGTTGAATTTTCTTTCCAATTGTATTTTTTTTTTCTGTTGCTGTGCCAGGTTTCTGAGTGGCCTGTAGGAAACCAAGGATTGCTCTATGACCGAAGCTGGATGGTTGTGAATCAGAATGGCGTTTGCATCAGTCAGAAGCAGGAACCTAGACTGTGTCTGGTACACCCCTTAATTGACCTGGCGCAAAGGATTATGGTCATCAAAGCAGAAGGTTAGTAAGCAGCATCCATTCCTCTCCCTTACTGAATAATAAAAAAAGAAGTACAGAATGTCATGAATCACTCGTATATTAGGAACAAATCTTGCTCTTCCAACTGTGGGTATGGAAGTTCCAGACTTCACTACAAAGGATAGATTTAGATTATGTATGGGGAAGGGAGATCTGCACAGTGGCTCCCTACATGCAACTATGGAGTGGGTGCCAAGGGCAGGGATGGACAGTGCTGGTGACATTCACAACTATGTAGGTCCACTGGCCATTCTGCTTCTCCACATCATCGAGACAGTACACAAGCCTCAAGGAGCTACTGTAGCCTGGAAACTGAAGAACTGGCCACTCTACAGCTGGCCACAATCTCTTCAGCACACAGCTGGGTTACTTGGGCTGTGCAATGGGGACAGACTTTCCTGCTTGCTGAGTAGATCATCAGTGGGGATTTGTATCACTGAGGTGATGATGTAACATTTTTTAACTGATTGCTTTACAGTATCCTTTCAGATAAAGGAAAATATTTCATTCTGGCTGCTTTTCTGAGCACACAATCAATGAATACACAAAAGAACCATATTTGGAGAGTGCTGGGGTTCTGGAAAGTTCTTCCCTACTAGAAGGGATATACTGTTTCTTTCACTGGCAAAACTATTAACATTGAACTAAACAGCAGGCTTGTAGTCTTCAGAGCTCATTATTAATGCCTTGTTTGCATATAACTGAACAGTGTTTACCTTCTCCCTGGGGTCTAACATTTGCTCAGCCTCTGCATCTGTTAATAATGTGTATGCTCATATTTGAGCAGGTAGGCCCAAACAAATTAACTCCTGTAGGTTTTTTTCCTATTGTCATAATTCATTGTCAGGGTTTTTTCTCTTTCCTCGTGGAACTGCAACAAGAGATTCCTCCCTCAGGATTCAGAGTAGCAGCCGTGTTAGTCTGTATTCGCAAAAAGAAAAGGAGTACTTATGGCACCTTAGAGACTAACAAATTTATTAGAGCATAAGCTTTCGTGAGCTACAGCTCACGTCATCGTTGATTTTACCTTCAGAGCCCTAAGGCGCAAACTCTATGATACCCCTACAGTAGTGAGGTCAACAGGACATATCCTGTGCAGTGAGAGTCCCCATCCTCTTCTCATTTGCTCTTAGGGCATTTGAAATCAGTGGGAGTATTTGAGCTACAAATTCCCTGTTTTAATTGGCAGGGCATCCCTGGTGAAGGGCATTTGACTCAGAAAGTTGCATCTCCCTAGATCCAGCAAAAGCTCAAATAGTGACCAAGTGGATTGAACTCTAGACTGGGACTGTGGAGACCTGGTTTCTATTCCTAGTGCTGCTTCTAGCCTTCTGGATTACCTTGGGGAAGCCTCCCTTTCCCCATCTATAAAATGGGGATAAAGTTACTTCTAAGGTTTTTTGTTTTGTTTTTTTGGTTTTTGGGTTTTTTTGCCAATTGCTTTGTGATCTACTGTTGAAAGGTGCTGTATAGGACCTGGGTGTGATTATTCAGAGCATGCCTTATGCATTTAGCTGGGTTTTCAAGAATGGGATGCATAGAGAGTATAAATAGGTTTGAAGGAGGGGTGCTTTTCATTTATTCATCTGGACAATGGAGAGGTATCCTGGGTGAGGATATTCATCTTTTTTTATTTGTTTATTTTGTATTGACTCTTTTTCATGTTTTGATGTATTCATGCTGAAAGAGAAAGGAGAGGCACTTTCTTAGACTCCTAAATATAGAGTGAGCAGTAATGCCGTGTCACCACTGAACTATTTTCAGGGTGATTCTTGTGGGAGATACTGGATATAGGATAGGCTTCAAAAAGAAAATCAAATTGGAAAACCTACCTATAAATTATCTGGCTTTGCCCTGTTTACAGAGATGTCTGTTTATAAAGTGGAACGGTCTGGAACTGTCCCTAAAGTCTTTAATTCATTAGGTCATCTAGCCCACCCCTTTGCAATAGCAATGCTGTTTTCTAGTATTTATAGTATAGTTTCAGTCTAGTAATAGTTTTAAATGACTAAACATGTGGTGATGTCTGCTGTTTACTTTAGGAGATTATTCCAGAGATTACATGCAGTCAGATGCCAAGTAATGGGGGCATATAAGAACCTGACTGGAAGCCTGAATAGTTACACTAATTGAGAAGACCTTCATGATATCCTGACTAATTTTCCTCCTCTTAACTTCAACCTCAGAATTATATTCCATTGTACAATACTAAATAATTACTCTCTCTTCCTGGTGTTTACACCCTTCAGACATATAAAGGATTGTTACATCTCCCAGTTAGTCACCTTATAGTAAAGCTAATCTTATTTGACTTGTTTAATCTTTCCTTGCAAGACAGTCCTTCAGGCTCAAAATCATTTCTGTTGCTCTTCTCTGAATTCCCTCCAATTTGTCAATATTTTGTTGCTAATGAGGTGTGCAAAACTGAATGCCATATTTCACATTCATATATGCACACCACATCTTTACAGAGAGAAACTGTCAGCCCTTTGTCCTGTGATGTGATGCCTTTCTTTCTGCAGCCCAAACTTCATTACCTTTTATCCTGTCATTTCATATTTCAAATTGATAATATTTAATTTGTTGACTATGATCATCTCTAGTTCTCTCTCAGCATTATTTCTTTGTGATTTTTTCCAGCACTGTGGACACCGTTCATCTGGATTATTTGTATTATTGTGCATCTTTCCAAGATTAATCTTTTCTTTCTCCTTTTTACTTCCCTTGCTGCTTTTAGTATGATTTCGCTGTCTTTGTTAGTATATGCTGCCCCTCTCAGCTTAATACCATGAAAAAATTTCATTATCTTGCTTTTTATTCACTCTATACTAGCATTTATGTTGGCAAAACTTTTGTCACTCAGGGGTGTAAAAAATTCGCAACCCTGAGCGACACAACTTTTGCCAGCATAAGCACTTGTATGCACAGTGCTTTCAGTGGGAGACATTCTCCCACTGACATAGCTACTGCCACTGTACCGATGCAGCTGTGCCACTGTAAGCTTGGACATGGCCTTTCAGATCATTAATGAGGAGATAGGGGTTGCAGTGGTTTCAGTAGGCTGATGATACCCAGTTCTGTATCTTTCTTATCTAATCCAGCCAGCATTGGCAGTGGCTTTGACCCAGCGTTGGCCTGACATCTGGGGTAGTGATGACGACTAACTGGTTCAGTCTTAATCTGGATAAGACTGAGCTGATGTTGCTGGGTTGGGGGAAGTAACTAGAAAATAAAGTGAGGCTTTATATATGTCCCTTTGAAGGACTTTTTGTTCCCTGAATTTGTAATCCCAGCTGCTGTTACATGATCAGGTAACAGCAATGGCCATGATGGCCTTTTTCCTGAACTGAAGAAGAGCTCTGTGTAAGCTCGAAAGCTTGTCTCTGTCACCAACAGAAGTTGGTCCAATAAAAGGTATTACCTCACCCACCTTGTCTCTCACTATCTTTGTCACTTTAAGATTAGATTACTCAATTTGTATCTATATTGTGCCATACGTTAACTCCACCAACAAACTAAAGCTGGAACACAATTTGGTAACATCCTGCTAGCTAAATGGTGTATCTTGCCAGCAGTATGATATACTGATTCTCTTCAATTGCATTGATTCCCCCCCCCCCCCCCCCCGATAAAAGCTGAAGTATTGGTTTTGACCTAGGAAGTCCTGAATGGCTTAGGAGGAGCCTCTACAGACCACCTCTCTCTCTATGCAGTACTGCCACAGTTGTAGTAAATAAAAATGCTCAGAGTGTTCTCCTCTACTGCCACAGGACTTAGGAATTTGCTCTCTGAAATAGCTCAATCTGTTAACCTTTCAGCATGCTACAAACTCTATCTATTCTGCTAAGCTTTAGGATAGGAGAGGAGTGGTGGAAGAGGGGAATTTGTGGTGTTTCTTTTTTACTTGGTTGTTTTGTGATATGTGAACTTATTGTATCTGTGGTTTCTAAGAAACATATTTTAAGTTTGTTATGCCCGTTTTTCCTAAGCTACAGGTTTTCTGGCTAATGTTCGTTATATTCACCACAAAGCTTTTTCATATGCAAATTATAATAAACATTAGTCATATTAAGATTATATTTGATAAACCAGTAATACAATTTTATGTAAGCTTCTTTGGAAGTGAAAGCCTATTCTGTCTGGGCCTAGCTCCCATTGACTTGAAAGACAGCACGAGCAGGTCCTCAATTTCAAAAAATCTATTGCATGTTATGAAAATAGAATCCTTCTTGTCTTGCCTCTGTTAAATGCAGACAGCCAAATTCTGGTTGCCATTGAGCTGCTGTAAATATGGAACTATTCCATTGACTGCACCAGACTTGTTCCTGATTACACTGGTGTAAGTGAGAGGAGAACTAGATTGAGAGTATGCTGCTGTGAAAGGCCAATTTATCTCTTTCCATTTCAGCTAACAGAGTCAGCACTACTCTTAAAAGTTGTGAATTAGTTTGTCATTGCACAGAAGCAAGAATTTTGAGTGTTGTGAAATCTCTTTAAAACATTGGAGTAGAAAGATACTAGCAAAATTGTGAAACTAATTACACTTTATAGATTTTATTCTCCCTTCGATGCTCATGTGTACTGCCAGTAACATTAATAGGAATTACGTGCACATGCCGAAGAGAGAATGCACATGAATAGTTTATATTTCAGTATGTTGAAATAGCAGATTTCTAATTTTTGCCATTGACTCAAAAGAGTAGCTTTAAAGGCAGGGTTTTTTTCTTTATTACTAATACTGTGAACACATCTGTGAAATTTATTATCAAGCAAATGACCATGGAGAATGCCAGCTTTTACAGTTAAGTTACTGGCAATCTTCCAGCTTTTTTTCTTAAGATGGAATAAAGTTATAATTAGCAATATTAAACTGACCTAAATATGGCTGTAAAATGTGTACGTTTCAATCAGAGTATGATATACTGGCTGATGTGTAAAATCAATCACCTATAAAACCCTGAGCCCCCATCTGAGGAACTTGCATGTATGCTCTCTGTTAAGAATTGTTTTTATAAATGATTACAGTTAAACACACATAAAGTTCAAACCTTCCTTATTTTCTTCCAAGTGAATGACACTGATATTTTTTCCATGGGGGATGTGGGCGGAATAATCATACAAGGGTGTTTGTTACACTCACAAGATAGTAATATTTGACAGTTTTTATCTGGATTATTGCAACTGGGTTAAACCGATTTGTTGCTTACATGTTTTGTTTTCCAAGTGTGTCCAGCTTTTCTTCTCCCATCTTAATTAATAGGCAGCAGGTTTAATACAAACAAGAGGAATTAAATTTCACACAACAAACCTGTGGTACTTATTGCCATGGGATATTGTGATGGCCAAAAGTATAACAGGGTTCAAAAAAGAACTAGATACATTAATGAAGGATAGATGCATCAATGGCTATTAACCAAGATTTGTCCAGGACGCAACTCCATGCTTGGGTGACCCTAAACCTTTGACTACCAGAAGTCTGCAGTGGAAGATGAGGGGAGGGGGATCACTCCCTAATTGCTCTGTTCTGTACACTCCCCCTGAATCACTGCTACAGGAAACAGGATACTGGGCAAGATGGACCATGGTCGGACCCAGCATGGCAGTTCTTATGTTCTCTTATCATCTTTATCATTCTGTGCTACAGCAATACCACCAGTCAGTCAAGTTTGGGATGATACTGAAGTTAACAAATACCATACACCTTTCTCTTTTGAAATCTTGTATGTAGAACAGAATTGTGGCATGGTGAATCTGAGTTAAACTTCCTTACTCTTCAAAATAAAATCAAACAAATCCATTTTTGTCATATCACAGAATTAAGGGGAACTGATTCTTGTTTTATTTGCACTGGCCTAAATCAGAAGTAACTTCAGTGAAATCAAAGTACATTGATGTAAAGCAAGTGTACATGAGATCAGAGTCTTTTCTGCTTTATGTAGAAGTGTATATGGAGAGCAATAGGGTTCACTGCAGCCAGATAGTAAAATGCTTTGTTGGCCATTTAAGATTATTGTTTTCAATTAACAAAGAGCAGTACTGTACGGGTTTTTTTCTGTTTCATAAATTAGTATATCATGGCCCTCCTCTCAGCCCATTGAGCTTTATTATACTGTTTAAATGCAAAGATTATGTGTGCCCCTTTACACAGCTAAGTAATTTGTGAAACATATTTCATTTTTGAACACCATGTTTCTCTTTTTAAAATGTGTTTATTTCCATTCTTTCTCTCTAAGAATGGCTATACTCATATCCTGATTCACTAAGGATAGTAGAGCTATGATAAGCCTGTCCTTTCAACATCAGCCATGATTGCTGCAGAAATTTTGTGCCAATCTCCATGTAAGAGATACACAGGGAATAAAGTTACTAAAAGCTGAAATTGTATATTAGTTAATGTGGTTTGGGTACCAAGGTCATCCAAAGCCTTTGTTCTTGCATTATCATTTGGAGCCACCTGCAGGCAGAGAATATAACTCTGTCAAAAAGTGAGCAGAATTTGTGTGACTGCTGTGATACTAAAGAGTCAGGGAATATGTACTTTTTTTTCATAATATATGATTCTGCCCAAATACTTAATTCTTATAATTTGTTCTTAATACATAAAGGAATGGACCCCATATCCGTGCCTCTAGAGGAAAACACTGGAAGAGAGATTCAGATTGGTCAGAGCAAAGTTTGTGCACACAGGTGAGTGAGAACAAATACACTAGAAAGTTCTAAGCTGATGACCTTCTGCAGGGATAGCTCAGGATGACCATAATTGGAATGCAAGTTCAAGGGTTATGTGAGAGTCCAGAAGATATCAGCGTAAACAAAATAAAACAAGAAGAGAGGAAAAAAAGTTCATTGATGTAATGAAACAAACAGCAGAGTGGATTAGACTTCTGTGGAAAATTTAGCACACAAAGCAGATCTGATAAAATAAATAAAAATCAGGTTTAGAGGATTTTGCAGCCAATAAGTTAGGAAAGATTTGTCTGGTTTGCCCTCAGAAAACTATCAATAAGAAAAATGTGCAAGTATCCTGTACATTTTCACATGCTATGTGGCTGCCCCAACTTGGTATATGGTTTCTGTTAAATTACTGATCTGTGCTGATGTTAGTAACTTTTCCCATTTCACATTGCATTGTCTCAAATTTTCTAGACCCAGCTGATTTTTTAAATAAATTTTCCATATTCACAACAACTCCTAATCTTATTTTGAGCACAAATGTTGCTCAGTATTCAGTTATACTTCTTTGAAAAGTTATTAGTGAATATGTTGAATAACATTAGCACCAACTCCCTATAGTACTCCGTTTGATGCATTGTCTTTCAATAAGATATAACACTGCTATTATTAATAACTCTGTTTCCTATCTGTGAGCCAAGTGTTTATCCATCATGTGGTATGATTATCCATAAAACAAATATTTCTCCAACATCAGTTTTCTGATTAGCTGTGTACTGAATGACTTGCTGACATCCATGTTCATTATCTACTGCATTCCATTTACCCACCAAGTCTGTTGATATGTCAAAAGAAGCCATTTGATTACAGTGGGTAAATTTGAGTAACTTGTGCTTCACCGACAGTTATTTACTGCACTCTGTTTCCTCTCTTAATTTGTCCATGGTACAGTTATTTTATAAGTTTTCAGATATTTTTCGGAGTTCTCAAGTCCAGTGTAGAGGTCAAACATGCACATACCACAATTACTGTACTTCCCTCTTGAAAGACTGGACCCACACTAATCTTCCATCAGGCCCTGAGCACTGCAGGAATTCCAAGATTTTTCTGATATTTTCTTTGATACAAGTTTATTTTCTCTACCCCTCTAGCACTTGCTTCCCAAAACAGCAATAAGTTGCCATTGGACCCGAACGCCTTCCTATGGGGTCATGATGGTAGTTAGCATGTCCCCCAGTTAGCAACTTCTTGCATGCCAGATTGGAATGCTGCCCCACTGCTGCTAAGGAGAGAAGAGGCTCTTTTCTCCCTCTTTCCCTCTAGTGCACACCCCACAGCAGCAGAGAGGTTTTTCCCCTATGTCATAGTTTAACATTTTGGTTTTGTGGTAAACCCAGGACAAACAATTACAAAAGGGGGGTAGTAATTAGTCCCAGGGAATTAAAAGGCTCCTCCCTATCCACTGAGGAGAGAGAACCATGGGGCAATAAGGTTCAGCTGGAAAAGGGGTTGCTAGGGAACCAAGTAGGTTCAGCTGACTCCAAATACGTGGGACCTTTTTAAACCCTCCCCTGGGTGGTAGGAGGGGGAGAATGAGGGAGTGAGAGGAGCAGGGAATTTGCCAGTAGGCTGTTTGCAGCAAGACACCAGACCTTCCCGGTAGGGAGGCTGCACTCGCTCCCCAGAAAGGAAGGAAAACAAGCACAAGGGACTGACTGAGGAGAGGAGTAGCAGGGCCCTGTGCCACCTATAAGGATTTGCCTTGCCCCAAACCTGAATCTCCAAGGCTAAAAAGGACTGAGTCTACTGAGGCGAACAAGGTATTTTGCCACATGTGGTGTCAGAAGTGGGATATGGTGAGTGAGTAAGGCTCTGTGGCAAGCCATCTCAGGGCAGGGTAAATCACAAAAAAAAATGGAGGATGTAGTGAAGGCATTGATACAGGCCACTGCGGCCCAACAAGAGGCTACCAGGGTGCAGATGCTTGCCCAGCAAGAGTCACTGGACTCTGAATGAAAATCGGCATTCTGGTCCCACCTCTGCTGGACATCTTGTGCTTTGGGCAAGTCACTTTACCTCTTCGTGCCTCGGTTTCCTCAATGCACGTGAGTGTTGTGACACTATTCCACTAAAGTATGTTTCGCACGCAGATGTTATGATGAAATGCACCATATGAAAAAAAAAAACTACAGATAAAGACCTAGTAAACCTGCTAAATGAAGGTAGCCTGATTTTCAAAGGTGCCAAATGCTAACAGCACCCATGGACTTCATTGGGATCTTCCATAGATTCACAGAGTCACAGAATTTAAGGAATTTAGATTTAGTCTGTCCTGGGTATATTGGAAGTCATGGCTTTTCATACAGTTACCCTATATTAAGACAAATAACTTGTGTTTGACTAAAGCATATCTTCCAGAAAGGCATCCAATCTTGATCTGTAGACTTCAAGATGGAGAATGCATCCCTTCCCTTGGTAGTGTGTTCCTGTGGTTAATCACTCCCACTGTTAAAAATGTGTGCTTCAGTTCTCCTTTGAATTTATCTGATTTTAGCTTCCAGACATTGATTCCTGTTATGCCTTACTCTGCTAGATTAAAGAGCCCTTTAGTACTCTCTGAAGGTACTTGCATACTGTAATAAAGTCACCACTCAATCTACATTTTTATAAACTAAACAGATTGATCTCTTTCAATTTCTCACTTTAAGGCATTTCCTCCTCAAATCATTTTTGTAGCTCTTTTCTACATCCACCAGAACTGGATGCATGGTTGCAATATCAGTCTTACCAGGCTTCCTGTTCTGATATATAATTTCAGCTTTTAGTAACTTTATTCCCTGTGTATCTAATACATTGATTAATACACCACATTTCTGCAGCAAAGCTGGGAGTGCATGACGGGATAGATCACTCAATGACTGCATGTTCTGTTCATTCCCTTTGAAGAACCTGGCATTGGCCACTGTTTGGAGACAGGATACTGGGCTAGATGGACCATTGGTCTGACTCAGTGTGTCCATTTTTATGTTCTAACTGGGGAGGTTTGGGGTAAGTGACTGGCCATAGTTCCAACTCAGAAGAAATGCTTGAAATCAATAGAAATTTACATGAGGACAGATTGTCCTAGCCAAATTCTGCTTTCAATTATACCAGTGTAAATTAACTTCAGTGGAGTTAATCTGGATTTATGCTGATATAGCTGGGAAAAATATGTGGCCCAAATCTATTGTACAGTCACCAGAAGGAGTTCCTTGGGTATGTCTACATTTGAGCTGGGAGGTGTGATTCACAGCTTGCATAGATGAACCTGAGCTAGTTCTGCTTGAGCTAGTGCACTAAAAATAACAGCTTAGCCAGGGTAACACGGAGAGCAGCTCAGACTATCCACCTGAGCTCCTACCTGCCCAGACCCCCCACAGTATGTACTCTGGCTGCTAGCCTGAGCTGCCGCCCATTCTACCCTGGCTACACTGCTATTTTTAGTGCACTAACTTGAGCAGAGCTTGCACGGGTATGTCTACACAAGCTGGGTACAAACCAAGAAGGCCAAGAAAAGCATAAATGGTAGCAAAAGACAAAGAACTGGTTAAAAAGCAAAACAAGGTGAATGCAGCTTGTTGTGGGGGAATGTAAGTGGCATCCCACTGGAATCAATATTTAAACTTTGGCTGTCCTTGTTTTTCAGTCTATAAATTACCTATCTGGAGGGACCAGGTGTAAAGTACTGAAGCTAAATTTGTTGATGACACAATAGTGGTATGAGTAGTGAACACAGGGCACACAGCAGATAAAATTTGGAAGAATTAGGGCCCATTTTATAAATTGCTGACATGCGCCAAATGAAATATAATGTTGACAAATGTAAAGTAATACTCAAGCAAAATAAACACACGAACAAAATGAATGGAATTGAACTACAGCAGAAGGACTTTGACAGGGACCTTGAAGAGACAATGGGCTTCACTCTGAAAATGTTTAGACAATATGGGAAAGCAATTTGAGACCAAGCAGACTCAGAAAACAGAAACTACACAGTGACATTCGATGAAATACTATAATACAATATAGCTGTAGCTTTTCATCTCAGCCACTATGTGGTGTAAAATACTTTAGCTATCTAATAAAAGAGGGCCACATTTTGAGACATGTTTATGCTGTAGTAAGGCAAATGTAAGCCCCAACAGATCATTTAGAGCACAGGAGATCAGGAAGGGGGCTCTTAGTTGCTCTGTGGGCAGGAGGAGTTTGAGCAAGGAAAAGAACTTGTGTAAATGAACTCTCCACATCCCACCATACTGCAGCAGCCCTGCGTGTTGGCCTTAGCTTCTTTCTCCCTGCCACTGGGGCTGTTGAGGATACAGAGGTTATTACTGCACTTATGAGAACATTTTCAAAATGAGTTTGAAAGTCTAAGGAATTGCTTACATTCACTGTGAATCAGGAAAAGAAGTCATGACAAGAATTTACTGTACATATGTCATAGCTGTTTACTGGTTTAAATAACAACCATGTGTGCTTGTGAAGATAAAAATGAGTCACAGGCCATGTGCTAAGATGAAAGGCAATTTTTACCTTCACATACCTCTGCCTTAAGACATCAGAAAACATGAAATATTCAAGTAAACATGACACATGTTTCACCCTCATTAACATGATTTTTCACTGTTTTCACAAATAGTGAGATTTTTTCACAGCTCTGTGACAGACACTTAAATATATATAGCGAAGCAGTCAGCTGACGTTGATGTGTACAGAAAACAGCAAAAAGGACCCCATTATAGGGTGTGGGGGAGTGGGATATAATTAGGCCAGAGCTTGAAAGTTGTAGTAAAATCAGAATTCAAGTAAATTGTGCATCTGGAAAACTGGGAGAACAAGGAAGAGAATTGATATTGATGACTCAATAATTTTGACCTGTTTTGGCTAAAATCTTTTCTTTCAGTATGTTCTTCAGAATTCCAGACATCAGCTGAAAAGAGATCTTAGTCCTGCTTCTGATCTCACTTATATTGGCATTACATCAATGTAGTTCAATTGAGTGTGCATATCTTTTACAAAGACAAACTGCCTCCAAGCTCAATCCCAGAATTTAGCATCTTTTGCTGTGGTGACTATTTTTTATTTCACAAAGTAGATCATCTGCATTCAAAATCATCTTTCTAGATAGAAGAAACAGCAAGCCGCCACAGGACCAAAAACACACTGCCATCCTCCTTCCAATAATTCTCCCCATTGTCATGAGGGCACTAATGGTTAACAGGGTGTCTCCGTGGCCTTTTTGACTTGTGAGAGAGAATCCAGAAGCCATTCTATGATTAATTATCAGAACTACAGGTGAAGGAGAAAATCTGCCCACCAACCCTGAAGAATACCATCGTGGAATTAGTACTAAAGGAACCATTTGATAGCAACCTCTCAAGCTACCATCTTGTTTCAATTGCTGTTAGTTTATGTACTAAGAACATGGATTGAATTAGGCAGTGGGCAACACTGTAACTGATGGATCATTTAAAAAATTCTTACTGTCTGGCACCAGGGGACAGAAGTAAAGGCAGCTGTGATTGTGCCACTGAGTTACAAAACCAAAAGCGTTCAGACTCCCTTAAAACACCTTTCTTGTCTAAAATACTGAGATTAAGAAGCTTTTTATTTGAACAATTTACAACACAATTGAGGCTCCCCTAATCATTTCTTCCTATTATTTATTATTTTGTTATTTGTGTTATTATAACACATATGTAATACAAACAACAATAATGATGATTAATCAACCTATCCTTTACACCTTTTAAATGCATATGTGTAGCGCACTGAAGAAGACGTGCTACATTCATTTAGAACAGAAGCTTCCACATAATGGTACACAGAAAACTGACTGTTCACTCTTGGTGCTCGCTCTCCTCCATATTTCCATCAATAATATTGCATTAAAAGAGACTGTGATTAAATATTGTCCTAACATTATTTTTCCATATATGCAATTGCTGTTGTTGCCACAGGGAAGCTGTGTGACAGTGAATGGGAAGGGCAGTGCTATGATGTAGTCTGTGCTATGAAAACACTTGAGAATGCTGATTGATATAGATTAATTAGATGTCATCGTTAGATAAATACATTTAGTCCAGATTCATCAAAAGGATGAGGTTTCTGTAACTCTTGTGTAACAGCTGGTGGGATGGCAAAGAGATCCATAATTCTAGATGGACTTGTTTGCTTTCAAAAGTTCAGGTTTTTGGAAAATTCTAATCCAGGCCCCAATCCTGTATACGTGTATGTGAGTAACATTATACACATTATGGGACTACTCATGTTAGAGATCTATCTAGGTTTCATAGACATGGTCAGACTGCATACTTGCATAAAATTACTTATGTACATAAAGGTTTACAGAATTGGGACCATAGAGAGGACAGCATTACTAGCCATATGTTTATAAGTATTTGCAAGTACTGTGATGCAAAAAAAGGGTCATTTGTAGTTTGTCATACGTGGATTACTGTCTCTCAGAGTCAGTGCCATGATTTTTTATAATTATATAGAATTTCTATCTCACAGTAAGTTATATAAAATTGAATTATGTCTCATCAATAATGAGGTCAACACTGACAGAATTCCAGCAAATTTGGGAAATATATTTGTGCATAATAGTGCTTCACATCTCAGCTGTTTCATTCATTAGTGTTATAATGGATGCTGCATTCTGGATTGAAACCGGCAGAGCAGATATCTGATTAAATATCTCCACCAGCTGTCCTTAGTTTTGCAAATGAAGGTTTTAGCAGTCAGATTATTGCTTAAATTAATACTAATCACTTCTCTCCCCCTCTTGATAGAGTACAAACATATGACTGTGGAGAGAGACTAGCAGAATGGTTCTCTGAATTACTTGGTCGCCAGTGTCACCTGATCAGGCAGAGTTCAGACTTCAAAAGAAATGCAAATCAGAAACATGAAAAAGGTACATCAATTTGGCATGTTTATTAGAAAATAGATACTCCAGCTCAGCATATTAAAATATTAGCATGACTCACATACTTCATGCTGAATGAAAAATCCCCTCAATGAAGAGGAGTGGGAGAAGTCTTGAGATATTAAATCCAATAGGCAGCAAAGGGTACATATATGCTCATACTCTGCTATGCTATTCCTCTGTCTGCATATGAGGAAACTTTATAGATCTAAGTTTTTGTTCCCCCATCACCTTTCCGTCTGAAAATGTTATAACAATTAGAAACATGAAAAATCTATTAATATTGAAAATATCCTTATGCTGAAATTCCTTCCTGAACAGAATAAATTTAGAAGAATGTTTAGAAAATCCATATATATTGATTACAATTATAAAATTATTCCACAAAAATGGGAGGGGGATATCTTCTCAGCTGTATCTCGATTCTAAAATACATTGTATCCCTATGAGTCTGAGAGGATCCATGCTTCTAAACTTAATAGGATAGAATCTTTCCTTAGCAACTGAAGTCTAATGAATAATTTCTTTAATTAAAATGGATAAAGTCATTGGGGTGAGGAGTGGGGGAAGTTACCAGTATGATAGTCATTGTTTCTAACAATCATTTTATAATGGTGTATTGATTTTAGGTCAGGCTACAACAGTCTCACTTTCTCTTGTGAATGAAGCACAATATCTCCTGATAAATACAGCGAGTATTTTACAACTGAAAGAGCAAATTACTGAAAGGTAAGAGCCCCCTCTGAGGTAGCCTTTATATAGAATCATAGAAGTGGAAGGGACCTCGAAAGGTCATCTAGTCCAGTCCCCTACACTCAAGGCAGGACTAAGTATTATCTAGACCATCCCTGACAGGTGTTTGTCCAACCTGCTCTTAAAAATCCCCAATGATGGAGATTCCACAACCTCCCTAGGCAATTTATTCCAGTGCTTAACCACTTTGACAGGAAGTTTTTCCAACTTAAACTTCCCTTGCTGCAATTTAAGCCCATTGCTTCTTGTCCTATCCTCAGAGCTTAAGAAGAACAGTTTTCTCCCTCCTCCTTGTAACAACCTTATATGTACTTGAAAACTGTTATCATGTCCCCTCTCAGTCTGTGGTGTTGGCATCCAAAATCCTGTCATAAGAAATAAATACCAACTTATCTTTGATAAATTTGAGATTTTTACTTTTCAGACTTTGAATCAGAGCAGGACAAACCATGGTCCTATCCCTTCCCACTACATCAGCCAATGGAACTGCCTGCCACAATGAGAAAAGCTCCCCTTTGCTGGTGAAGCTTCACACTGCCCCAGAGGTCAGTACTGTGCCTTAATGGCACAATCTGGCCCTAAGAATGGAAAATGTCAGAAAATCCACCATAAATTTAAATTACTGCAGCATTATTTAATGGAGCCCACTCTAGGACTACTAGGGTTCATACTTATTCATAATGGACAAGAGAGAATCTGTGGGCCAGGAAAACGCAGTGGCCATTTCTCTCACCTATATTTTTTTATTATCATCATTAATGACATACTAACAGCATGCTAGGTGGCTTGCAAACATGTAAAGGTGTCATTCAGAGCAAATGGAGGGAGAAGGCTGAAACTAATCAGAAATCAATATGTGAATGACCACTGGAATTTGGCACTATGTTAAAGCCATGCATTTTTTGTTTGTTTTTTTTAAATATATGCGTAAAACCAATCAGTAGATCTCACATACGTGTCAGTTACAATTTCCAAATTTACCATTTATTTTTCACAGGGTTTCATCAGGACAAACCCTAAAGCTGTTTCTTCTGAATCCTTATTCTGATCAAGCAGTCAATGACCTCAGTAAGAGTTTGGCCAGAGCAAGGAATGAATAAAAGCTGAATAATAAGGGTCCCTTTATGCAGAAGACCTGACTCAGAGTATTAATTAGTTTAAGTAGGAATTCTGTCTAAAAATCAGTGGGAAGATATAGGCCAAAGACTTAAGGATTTGGTTCAGCACTTTTTTCTTCCTCTGTAAATCTAGGAAAATGATTGAATTGTTGACAAAATGTCATTACCAGGAGTCTGTGTTTTCCTTCTTTCTTATTTCATGCTTAACATTTTTCACACAAAAATTGATATGCTAGTCCCTCTTAGTGACTAAGTACAGAACTATATAACCTCTTTTTGAAAAAGGTTGACTGCAATGCATCCGATGAAGTGAGCTGTAGCTCACGAAAGCTTATGCTCTAATAAATTTGTTAGTCTCTAAGGTGCCACAAGTGCTCCTTTTCTTTTTTTGAATTCTTTAATAATATTTTATATTTCAAAGGAGATGATCTGCTCTCAGAGCAAATACTCTTTAAGACAATTTTTATTTGAAAGCATCTTTAAGTATTATTTCAGGTTCTTGAAAACCTTTATGAACCCTGGGTCAGCAAATAGCACTATTTTGAGAGTAGCATATGGTTCCTTTAAGTTCAATAGAAATTCTCCCTACAGTGTCTCTTTTAGGATCACATTTATCCATAACTCTTAACATGGAAAAGAAGGCAGTTAATAGCCATATGATATATTTGTAATATACCTACTTTCATGTCCCCTCTAGTGTTTTTCCAACAAAGTTCCTTAGAAAACAATTTCATCTGTTTGCAGAAGTCAATGGATGAATTGCAATTAAAATTGTGTCCTTTACAAATATAAATCTCAAACTCCTATATTAACATTTACCACAATCATACTCAGCTACTGACCTGAAAGTTCAGGTTAAATGACTGAACCTAATCTATCTGTCAGTAATCTACAGAAAAATGCAACACATTTTCTTGTCAAAAAATCTGTCTGCAGAAATCTGTTAGGAACATGCCAACATCTAAGCTGACAATATGTTTTAAGGTTCAGGCAACAAGTTGCTCCAATTGCTGGGAACAAGATATTAATTAGATTTCTCATCTAGGATGCAAGACTGCACAAGATAAGTCTCTTGAAGGATCACATGTTAAACTGAAAACATAACATTTCTTAATACCCTTTGAAAGTCCTTGTCTCTTTACTGGAAAGCTGAATGTTCAGCACAAAAGAGTTATTTTGTCATTTGTTGTTAATTGAATGTTGCTATATTCTTACAAAAATGGGGAATGAAAACAGAAAACCGAGCATTCTGTCAATGACAGGACAGACCCTTAGAATCTAAATGCTAAAAGCTAATATTGTTGGTTTGTTTTTACAGTATATCACTAGGACTAGCTTTCCTCCCTAAGTCGCACTTTGAATTCAATCTTCTTTCGCCTCAAGCCTCTGCCCAGTACTGCCCCACGCTACTTCATTGTTCTCATTTCCTCCCCTTTCCCACTTCCCTGCCTTTCTTCCTAACAAGCCTCCTGCTTCCTATGCATGGAACTCCCTCTCTCTTTCCTTGTTGACCAGCATAGGTTGGAAGAATCCCCCGCCCCATTCCACCATGCAGAGCAACTTTATAAGGGTGCTGAGAAGAGAATTTTAGCCCAAGGGTGCAGCACCACTCTGTAGCTGCTCCTAAATCACTGGATGGTAACTTTCCAAATACTGAACTGCATGATTTATTTTCAAAAACCTATACCTGCAAAGTCTGTATTAAAATTATTTTTCCCCCTGGGAAACAGTAATTAGTTTCTTTACATATAGGGTTGTTTTATTTGATGAAAATTGGTTATACTTTGTAGACACTTTAAGTTTTCAATTCAGTTTTAATAGTTTTTCTTTGTTTTTATCTTTCCAATGTAAAAATGAATCTTTCACTTTGCAGACAGCTCTAGGGAAGTGATCTAAAACAGTAACTGCAATTTAATTAAAAATAAGAATGTAACACAATGCTGCAGAATCATATCCCTGAGAGGCATCCATCTCTCCGGTGTTATTGTTGCTGACTCCCTCCCTGAAGATGGACAGAAAATGCCATTGTCTGACCTAACACTCTAAAGTTTTTTGGTTGAAATATGCACTTGAAGATGCACATAATTATTTTTAGTTTTGTTTATTAAATAAATGTAATAAGAGAGATGGACCTGAACTAAGATTCTGGATCCAATCTCTGGATTTCTAATTAGCCAAAATGGAAACCTAGATCTGAATATTCCTAAAATCCAGCTTCTGTCTGGCACTAAACTATATTTCATGTAATTGCAAATCCTTTAGTGTGCACTAATTATTGGGATGGCCCCCATGAACTTGGTAAGACACCCATATTCTCTGGATTGTTCAGCATTTCCTAAGCAGGACATACAACCCACTCCTATGCCATGGTCCCATCTCTAATGAGACAGGGACAACAAATAAGAACCATAGATATGTTGCATTTTATGGAGCATTAAGCAGAATTAATGAAGTTACTATGTAACTCAGTGAATACGCTTTTCTTCTTTAGAAAAAAATATCTATAAGTGTTCTAGTTTATGGGTCCCATGCCAAATTTTCCCCCTCCTCCAAGTGATGAATACATGAATGCCAGCCCTTCCCCATCCCTTCTGCATCCCCAATAACAATTCTCCTGTTTGCCTCCTCCCATCTAATTAAACCTTCCCATCTAGTGCAGTGACAAGTGCAATCCCTCTCCACTGCTAGAATTCCCCCACACCCTCTCCACAAACAGTTCTACATATAGCCACTCGTTTCATAGATTCGTAGATACTAAGGTCAGAAGGGACCATTATGATCATCTAGTCTGACCTCCTGCACAACGCAAGCCACAGAATTTCACCCACCCATTCCTGCGAAAAAAAGTCCTCAAATCATGGTTTAAAGACTTCAAGGAGCAGAGAATCCTCCAGCAAGTGACCTGTGCCCCATGCTACAGAGGAAGGCGAAAAACCTCCAGGGCCTCTTCCAATCTGCCCTGGAGGAAAATTCCTTCCCGACCTCAAATATGGTGATCAGCTAAACCCTGAGCATATGGGCAAGATTCACCTGCTAGATACTACAAAAAATTCTTTCCTGGGTAACTCAGATCCCACCCCATCTAACATCCCATCACAGGCCATTAGGCCTATTTACCATGAATATTTAATTACCAAAATCATGTTATCCCATCAACCATCTCCTTCATAAACTTATCGAGTTTAATCTTAAAGCCAGATAGATCTTTTGCCCCCACTGCTTCCCTTGGAAGGCTATTCCAAAACTTCACTCCTCTGATGGTTAAAAACCTTCGTCTAATTTCAAGTCTAAACTTCCTTGTGGCCAGTTTATATCCATTTGTTCTTGTGTCCACATTGGTACTGAGCTGAAATAATTCCTCTCCCTCTCCTGTATTTATCCCTCTGATATGTTTATAGAGAGCAACCATATCTCCCCTCAGCCTTCTTTTGGTTAGGCTAAACAAGCCACATTCCTTGAGTCTCCTTTCATAAGACAAGTTTTCCATTCCTCGGGTCATCCTAGTAGCCCTTCTCTGTACCTGTTCCAGTTTGAATTCATCCTTCTTAAACATGGGAGACCAGAACTGCACACAGTATTCCAGGTGAAGTCTCAACAGTGCATTGTATAATGGTACTAAAACCTCCTTTTCCCTACTGGAAATAGCTCTCCTCATGCATCCCAAGACCTCATTAGCTTTTTTCACGGCCATATCACATTGGCGGCTCATACTCATCCTATGATCAACCAGTACTCCAAGGTCCTTCTCCTCTTCCGTTACTTCTAATTGATGCGTCCCCAACTTATAACTAAAATTCTTGTTATTAATCCCTAAATGCATAATCTTATACTTCTCACTATTAAATTTCATCCTAGCACTATTACTCCAGTTTACAAGGTCATCCAGATCCTCCTGTATGATATCCCGGTTCTTCTCTAAATTGGCAATACCTCCCAGCTTTGTATCATCTGCAAACTTTATTAGCACACTCCTACTTTTTGTGCTGAGGTCAATAATAAAAAGATTAAATAAGATTGGTCCCAAAACTGATCCTTGAGGAACTCCACTGGTAAACTCCCTCCAGCCTGACAGTTCACCTTTCAGTAGGACTTGTTGTAGTCTCCCCTTTAATCAATTCCTTATCCACCTTTCAATGTTCATATTGATCCTCATCTTTTCCAATTTAATAATTCCCCATGTGGCACGGTATCAAACGCCTTCCTGAATTCTAGGTAAATTAGATCCACTGCGTTTCCCTTGTCTAAAAAATCTGTTACTTTCTCAAAGAAGGAGATCAGGTTAGTTTGGCACGATCTACCTTTTGTAAAACCATATTGTATTTTGTTCCATTTACCATTGACTTCAATGTCCTTAACTACTTTCTCCTTCAAAATTTTTTCCAAGACCTTGCACACTACAGATGTCAAACTAACAGGCCTATAGTTATCCGGATCACTTTTTTTCCCTTTCTTAAAAATAGGAACTATGTTAGCAATTCTCCAATCAGATTCATTAAAAATTCTTGCTAATGGGCTTGCAATTTTGGGTGCCAATTCCTTTAATATTCTTGGATGAAGATTATCTGGGCCCCCCTATTTAGTCCCATTAAGCTGTTTGAGTTTCGCTTCTACCTCAGATATGGTAATATTTACCTCCATATCCTCATTCCCATTTGTCATGCTACCATTATCCCTAAAATCCTCTTCAACCTTATTAAAGACTGAGGCAAAGTATTTGTTTAGATATTGGGCCATGCCTAGATTATCCTTGACCTCCACTCCATCCTCAGTGTTTAGCGGCCCCACTTCTTCTTTCTTTGTTTTCTTCTTATTTATATGGCAATAGAACCTTTTTACTATAGGTTTTAATTCCCTTTGCAAGGTCCAGCTCTACTTGACTTTTAGCCTGTCTCACTTTATCCCTACATGTTCTGACCTCAATAAGGTAGCTTTCCTTGCTGATCCCTCCCATCTTCCACTCCCTGCATGCTTTCTGCTTTTTCTTAATCACCTCTCTAAGATTCTTGCTCATCCAGTTTGGTCTACAACTCCTGCCTATGAATTTTTTCCCCTTTCTTGGGATGCAGGCTTCCGATAGCTTCTGCAGCTTTGATTTAAAGTAATCCCAGGCCTCCTCTACCTTTAGATCCTTAAGTTCTTCAGTCCAATCCACTTCCCTAACTAATTTCCTTAATTTTTGAAAGTCAGCCCTTTTTGAAATCAAAAACCCTAGTTGCAGATTTATTTTTGTTAATCCTTCTGTTCAGTTTGAACTGAATTAGCTCATGATCACTTGAACCCCTACAACCATTTCTTCTGAGGTCCTCACTACTCACCAAAACCAAATCTAAAATGGCATCCCCTCTAGTCGGTTCAGCAACTACTTGATGAAGGAATCCATCAGCTATCGCATCTAGGAAAATCTGAGCCCTATTATTGTTACTAGCACTCAATCTCCAGTCTATATCTGGGAAGTTAAAGTCTCCCATGATCACACAGTTTCCATTAGTACTTACTTTATTAAAAACATTAAAAAGGGCTCTGTCCATATCTAAATTAGTTCCCGGAGGTCTATAGCACACCCCAGCACTATCCCGGGGAGGCTCTAATAGTTTTCTTCCCCAATGCAATTTTTGCCCAGACGGACTCTGTCTTATCCATAGCATCGCTTCTTATTTCTTTACATTCTACCTCATCATTGATATACAATGCTACTCCACCACCTTTACCTTTATTTCTGTCTTTCCTAAACAGCACATACCCTTCAATACCTGTAGTCCAATTATGACTACTATTCCACCATGTTTGTTATCCCTATAATATCTGGTTTCACTTCCTGCGCCAGTAGCTCTAGTTCCTCCATTTTGTTTCCTAGGCTCCTCGCATTGGTGTACAAACATCTTAATTTTTGCTCTTTGGCCTCGCTCACATTCTGTACCCTATTGGGCACAGTCATTCTACAGCCAGTATAACCTATTAGACTGGTATCCACACTGCCCTTCCTCCTTATATACATTCTCCTACCCACGGCTGTATCCTTTCTTACTTTGTTTTCTTCCCTCTCAATGCTAAAATCCGGCATGGAGATTACCTGGACATCTCCCAACCATCTCCCCCAAATTCATAGTTTAAAGCTCTTTTAATCAGTTGTGCCAGCCTCCATCCTAGAAGTCTATTTCCTTCCCTACTCAGATGAAGTCCATCCCAAGAGAACTGTCCTCTGTCCATGAATGCCTCCCAGTGGCCATACATCCCAAAGCCCTCCTTATAGCACCACTGTCTAAGCCATCTGTTGATAGTCATAATCTTGTCACACCTTTGTTGCCCTTCTCGAGGAACCGGCAGAATCCTACTAAAGACTATCTGAGCCTCGATTTCCTTAAGCATCTTCCCCAGCCTAGCATAGTCTCCCTTAATACTTTCCAGCGAGAATCTAGCCATATCATTTGTTCCCACATGAAGGATAATTAGGGGATTCTTTCCTGATCCCTTTAGGATCCTTCTCAACCTCAGATCTACATTCCGTATCTTAGCACACCCTTCTATTCTCTGGATCAGCTCTGGTTACAGCCCGAACTATTCTTCTCAGTAAAGAGTCCCCAATCACATAGACCTGCCTTTTCCTGATGATGGTGCTATTCTCCAGTCTATCCCCTGTTCCCTCAGGCTGCAAATTCTTTCCATTCCTATTCTCCCTTAAGAAAAGAAGTACTTGTGACACCTTAGAGACTAACAAATTTATTAGAGCATAAGCTTTCGTGAGCTACAGCTCACTTCATCGGATGCCGAAAGCTTATGCTCTAATAAATTTGTTAGTCTCTAAGGTGCCACAAGTACTCCTTTTCTTTTTGCAAATACAAACTAACACGGCTGCTACTCTGAAACCTATTCTCCCTTGTAATCCTCTTCAACCCATCCTGTATCCTCCTGGGGCTCAGATTTTGTGTAGTCTCCGTTGACTCTTCCCCTTTTCCTATAAGACTAGCTGCTCTTCTCTTCTTCCTTGCCCTTCCACCTTCAGTGACTACCTGCTGAGCCCCTTCTTCATTTTCCAACTCTGCAAACCTGTTCCTAAGCTCTATTTCTCCTTCACTAGCCCATCTTTTCCTCTGCCTGGTTCTTTTAGTCACATGCTTCTACTGACCACTTTCCTCACCCAGTCTCCCCTCAGAATTTCCCAGTCCTGCTTCCATCTGCAAGTCTGAGCTTTTCCCTTCAGATACCTCATGTGTTTGCTCCATAATCTGCTCAAACCCCTTCCTAAACTCAACCAGACTTTCCATCTGCATCCCCAAACCTCGGATCTTTTCCTCCATCAGCTCTATCAGACAGCATTTCATGCAGACAAAACTCTTACCAGGTCCCCCCTCCGGGATTATGTACATACCGCAGCTTCCACATCCAGTCATCCTCATTGTGTCTTCCACGACATGATGGCAGTCACTCCCACTGCATCCTCTGTATCGGTCATCGCCTTCCCATCTAAGTCCTGTTAATCTGGGAAACACAAACCACACCAAAGCACCACCATCCCCAGCAAAAACAAACCCCAAACAAGCACCACAATACAAACTCCCCTTTCAAATTCCCACTCAAACGCCCCTGTTTACAGCTCTGTTTGCTGGCTCCTGTGCCACTGCAGCTTTCTAAATGTATGGGCTTCAAAACAAGATCAAGAGAGATGGTGAGCCACAAAGAATCAGCAGGAGCATATGCTATTAAGTGGAGGAGCACTGACCCCTAGGATAGCAACAACTATCAAAGCAAAAAAGAGATTATTCTCTAATTCCAGAAACTGGAAACACTGGCAGCAACAAGGTTTATTGCTTTCTCTGGTCCAGCACCAAGACCCTGTGTTGTGCAGGGCCTTAATGTGCAATAAATAGCACATCCCGCCCATACCGAAAGCTGGCTCTGACAAAGTGTCATACTTCACATATACATGTACTTCCACACTTTTTTAAAATGTAAATGTTCCTTCACTCGATGCCCCCATTCATGCCCCATCCCAAACACAGGGAAGAAACCTATGTAAAATAATTGCTTATTTATGACAAACTCATTTCTTCCCTTATCAGTAGCCCAGTGTCAATTTTTATTGACTCCCATATGCTGAAGTTATTAAAAAGAGTGAGTGATATGCTGTAGTATTACTATGGAGAATTTTGCCCCCCAACAACTAATGCCTGGACTCTCTGCAATACAGTAAGAAATCTAGGGTTTGGTAATGTTGGGGCCAGGTTGTGTGATTTGGTGTGAAAATCTACATACACATGTTTATTAGTATGCGTATTTGTCTCCTAACGAAAAAGCCATGCTATTTTGAATGAAACAAGCTCATTTTTTAAAAACAAACACATCAGTTTTACCAAGATAATTGCTTGAAGCTAACAATTTTTGTAGAAGTTTTTTTACACAGTTTTCCACCATTTTAATTAAAATACAAAACAATTTATAATATTTTCTAATATTTTCCTAAAATATTTTTCGAAAAGAGAATCCTCTCTGTATCTCCAGGCTTCTGTCTCTATTTTGGGTGACAGTTCAAACTCCTCAGGTCTCAGGTGGTGGTGTCTTTTGAAGTAGCTTATGTACATCTGAGCTTAGACAAAATTAAATGGCCCTCACATGCTTAGGAGTAGTGGAGCACTTGAGAGAGCATTCTCTGAAAACCCTAAGGCTGGCCTGTTCTTTCCACTCGCAAAGTTTCCACTTTAAAAATGAAAGAGAGGAGTGAGATTTCCAGGTTATAGCCAGCTTTATGAAATTTCTATGCTATCTGCCACTCTGTCTCTCTCACATACACACGTTTGCACATGCACACAAACGCAGCACACTCACACACCCATATGCTGGCAAATAAAACACTTGTAGGGAGGTGTGGAAATCTTCACCCGTGGATTTTTTTTTTTTATGTCTGCCACTTGGTGCAATCTGATGCGTTCCAAAAAATGTCAGGGATAAATTCTCTCTCACAACATTCTCTTATTAGTCTTGTCACATTCACAGGCCACTGAATGTCCTCTGAGTTTCCCCCTGTATTCGTTCTGTTTCCTCTTTAGTTAGATTTAACCAGCTATTTGATCAGATACCCAAAAGATCCACAAATGCTGTACTATAGCCCTTCAATACAGTAGCTAATGCTGAAATTAAATTACAGTGATCCTTCCCTGGTGTGCATATTTATCATTGCAGTGCCACCTACTTCCATATCTACCCTTTTAGTTCCAGTTTACACCTCTCAAAATGCCTCCTAGCAGACTACAATTTGTATTCAAATAACTGACCCTTTGTCATAACTTCTGTAATTATATTGCATTTTAAACATGTTCTTAACAATTGTGTAGAAGAAAAATCTTATTGAATAAGATCAGCAACTAGATATTCTAAGTGATTCAATAATTAATGCAGGCTAATTAGTATGGTTTATTTTCTTCTGCTCTGTGAATTTTTGGGACAGACTGGAGGAGCCATTACAAACTGAGGAACTAATCCAGCGCTTCCGTGCCAATATTGTGATCAGTGCAACAGCATCTTTTGAAGAAGAGGAGTGGGCTGAGATTTCCATTGGCGCTTTGCGTTTCCAGGTACAGTCTAACTTCAGTAGTACTTTTCTGTTATAAAGCATTCTGACTTGAAAACAGAGCAATTCTTCACAAAACTTAGGCCAGTTCTAAACTACAAACTTATGCCGGTATAACTATATTGCTCGGGGTGTGAAAAATCCACCCCCTTAAGCAACCTAATTATACCAGCCTAACTCCCAGTAGAGATGGTGCTACATTGACAGGAGAAGACCTCCCGTCAACATAGCTACCACCTCTTGTAGAGGTGGATTAACTATGCCAATGGGAGAAGCTCTTCTGTCCATGTAGTAGCATCTTTACTAAAGCGCTACAGCTGTGCAGCTGTCCCACTGCATCGCTATACATGTAGACAAGCCCTGACTGTGATGTAAAGGCAGGTTCTGTCAAATGTTGTCATTTTTTAAATTTCACCAAATCACCAATTTCCCTTTCTAAATGAAAAGCATTTTTCACCACCAAGAAAAGTTCTTCTTGGCAGTTTTTGAGGCAGAAACCTTTGCCTCTTATTTTCATTAAAAATGTATAGATTGAGGCACATCCACAGAATATTTTAGCCTAGATTATGAGAAGTGACCTTAGATTTCAAATGCCCTAATTTTGGATGTTCACTTGAGCCATAAGATACCTCAAAATGTGTACCCAAATCAGAAGCCATTTTTGATATTTTGGGGCCTTCATATTCTTTTAAAAAAGCAATGAAGACATAGTTTTTTCACAGTTTGATTTTTAAAACACCGCTTGATTTACAACTACATTTTTTACTTAGGAGTTTTGCTTGTTAGTAAATATAATATGAATACTTTAAAAGTTAAAATTAAGCTAAGGGGTAAGGTGTATAATCATGAATTTTCACTATTTCTTGTATTTCTCCTTGACACCATAGTATCTAGGTATCGTTTTAATTCCATGAATCAGAATTTTATAAAGTCACTATTTAGCCCAGTTGGTTTTTAAGTTACACACCCTTAGAATGGGAAATAATTACAGTAACAGTTACCACAGTGGCTAAATGAAGACATGTTAATGACAACCACTGCCCAAATAAAAGTTGTGCTGGACCAACACAACCCTTTCACACAGTCACACACAAAGTTCATCAGAATTGTCAGACACCTTTACAGCTGTGTCAAGCAGCAAGGGAATCAGCCTTATCAGTGTTCTAAGATCAGCTATGGGCTGCTCGCTGTGTGAAGGAAGCAAGGCTGAAAAGTGCTGTAGCAACAGTAGAGGCAGCAAATGGAAGTTGTTCCCACACAAACACCAAGTGACAGCCGCAGAGAACATAGGATAAAGAGAACTTAGAAATGTTTTATACAAGCCACTGCTAAGATATGCTGATTTCTATGGCTTACAACCTCATAAGTATTTTGAGACACTGGGGTTGCCATCTTGAGCTGTCTGCATATGTGTGTGAGAAGGGGTTGGGGGTGGGGTTAAATTGTATTAACCTCCTGTGTACTTTTCTGGATAGTGCACTCTATTAGATAACCCACTGCTGGTACACCAGCTCCACAGAGCCCTTTTGGTTGGGACATTTAGTGGGGATTGCGTGCCTTGTTTTTGGTGCATCTCTTCTCCCTCTATATAGTTGCATGAATGGAGATTACGGGCACCTTTGACTCTTGGGCTACGCAAATTGGGTGCAAGCTGTAGCAGTTATCTAGAAAAGGATCTTAGCAGTCCAAATCTTAATCGTATCAATTCACTCAGATTGTCTCTTCCTATTCTTATCAATGTCTTTTTTGTCTTAAAGAAAATCTTGCCATCTTTTTGTTTTCTTATTTTTAGGGCTAGCAAAAGAAAATTAAATAATCAAGAGCTTGTTTTTGTTTCATCATTTATTTTAGCATTGAAAGAAAAGATCCTTAAATTCTACCATTGAATTAGTTGCAATGTTAGATAATATTTCATCAGAACTCATTCACCCGTGCCTAACTAGAACAAGAAGCAACCTGGGCCTTCCCCCAAAACTTCAACTTAAATTTCTCTCAGGTTTTAAAAATTTTTCACTTCTGAACTTTAGCAGTTTTCCTGGTTTCTTTCTGGAATAGTGAAATTAGAGATGAATACAAACCAAAACTGCAGGGATGAACTTTGCGGAAAAAGGGTTCAGCATTCAGATCTAGATTAAAATTGGGCAAATGACCTCTACCTTTGTAATGAGCCAGACAATGACTCCAGGTCCCAGCAGCCCCACTCGCCACCCTGCCAGTGCACACAGCCCAGGCACTACTTCACACACTGTCCCGAGGGCAGGGGCGAAAATAGAGCAGGGGCCAGGTGGCTGTCCTGCAAGGAGTGGAGCTGCTGGGGAATTTGAGGTCATCCTCCCCCGGCCATACTGAGCTGGAAGACCTGCTGTTCCCCATTCCTGCAGGGTAGCCGCTTATTTCCCGCTGCACTCTGTGGCCCTTGCTCCTGGGCTGCCTCCTGCCTCCCTGGGGCTGCGTGTGCAGGGGCATCCTGGCAGCATGCACCAAAATCTGGCTGTGCTCTTGTGACCAGGGAGCAGTTCTCTTTGCAAAAAGCTTCTTCTGATCAGTCTCCACTGAAAACCCGGCAGTCTCTCTGATAGCATGCAGGCAGACCGGTATTCAGCCGACAATGGGTTAACACTGATCTGAGCTGTTGCACACAAGGAGGTGTGGCTTCCTTTTGCAATAGAGTGCAGTAGGACTGCACTACAGATTGTCAGCACAGAGAGGACTAAGGAAATTGGCCCAGGGAACTCTGGGATACATCCAGAGGACTTCCAGGACCCCAGTCAAACTGGGGCCATGTGCACACAGGAAAGCAATAGGGCTCAGAGCCTATGTCCCACCTGAATATGAGTTTGGACTGTCCAGCCTTCGAGGGTCCTGGGACGCTAGATTCAAGCCCTAGGTTAACACAATTGTTGTGTGGACACAAGGGGGGTTAGGCTTGAGCCCAGGCCAAGCCTGGGCTTAAATTGCTCTGTCGACACCCTAAGGGGTCAGAGGCTGGTTGGAGGCTGGGCCAGGAGAAGGTTTTGTTCCTAGAGGCCATCTCTTACCAAAATATGGTAGAAAGGCTACTCCCCTTGTATTTCCAATCTGGATGAAATCAATGAGTACTAGTCCAGTTATGCCTCAGATAAACAATGAACCTTTTGGGATCCACCAATCCTCATCATTATGATAATTTTGTTAATATTTGTATATAACACCATAGATACACATCACTAATGTAAACCTTCAACAAAAAAGCTTCAAAAACAGACTCCAACGAGAGACTGCTGAATTGGAATTAATTTGCAAACTGGATACAATTAACTTAGGCTTGAATAGAGACTGGGAATGGATGAGTCATTACACAAAGTAAAACTATTTCCCCATGGTATTTCTCCCTCCCACCCCACCCCCATTGTTCCTCTGATATTCTTGTTAACTGCTGGAATTAGCCTACCTTGCTTGTCACCATGAAAGGTTTTCCTCCTTTCCCCCCCCCCCCCCGCTGCTGGTGATGGCTTATCTTAAGTGATCACTCTCCTTACAGTGTGTATGATTAACCCATTGTTTCATGTTCTCTGTGTGTGTGTGTATATAAATCTCTCCTCTGTTTTTTCCACCAAATGCATCCGATGAAGTGAGCTGTAGCTCACGAAAGCTTATGCTCTAATAAATTCGTTAGTCTCTAAGGTGCCACAAATACTCCTTTTCTTAATGTAAACCTTGTGAGCCATGCCTAACGCAACCCTATGCCTAATAGAACATTAACTGCCAAGAAAATACTGCACGACCAGGTTAAACCAATGGATCAAGTAATCCTTGTGACAGAAATCTGGGTTGCATTTATGATATTTCGTCAATGAAGAAGCCAAGTGTGAAGCCTTAGGTAGTGATCCACATATGCGTTGAACATTGATTTGTTTGACTGGTCCATATCTATACGATATGTATTTGTAGGAAATGTATCACCTGGAACATAGAAGTGACTTGTTCACTGTTCTGCTTAATGATGCTGATAAATGTGTGGATAGCAGAAGTGCTGATGCTGTCATGAAAATAATTGCCGTTTTCCTGAGCTCAGTGCACTGTAAAAGGAAGTGAGGCAATTGTTTAGCAGCTTGTCTACAGTATGTACCAGATGGAAATATATGACTTGCCTTTGCTTGTCTGAGCCCCTGTTGTTCTTCGCTCAATTAGCTATAATAAATATGAGACACATCAAGTTAAGAAATTTCTTTGTGAGTTAAAACACTTTACAAAGGACAGCCTTGACCTGCGGCCAAATAATTTTAGAATTATTATTATTTATTATTTATACTGCAGTAGTGCTCAGGAGTCTAACTCAGGACCCCATTGTGCTATGTATTGTAAAAACAGAGAACAGAGTTACATTCCAATTTAAAGTAGAGATTGTCTGAAGCAGCAAAATTTTCAACTGATCTTGATATCAAACACTCCCAAACTTAAGAATATTTGGAGCTGGGGTTTTGATTCTGGATGATCGCTAGTTTAGAAATATTATACCTGAATGATTTTAGAAATTTTAGCCTTTGTCTGCAACTTAAATGGACTTTTCCAACCTCTGGTAAATCCTTACTTGGAGTTGATGCAAATATTGATGAAATAACAGGAGGAATAATGTTCATGGTGCTTGATGGGAGTGAAATGGTAGCAGAAGGTGCTACTGCACTGAGACAAAGCAAAGCAGAGAAAAAAAGTCTCCTTCTTCGAGTGGTGTGCCTGTGGATGCTCCACTCTAGGTGTTGGTGCTTCCCTGCACCAGAGAGTGGAGATTTTTCGCAGCAGTACTCGGTTGGGGGAAGGGTGTGGCACAGGAGTTGTCTTGTGCAGCTGTTGGAGCCTCTTGTAGTATGCGTTCCCCTGACCGTCCCTCAGTTCCTTCTCAACTGTCCTCAGCTGCAGACGGCGCTCCGCGACAGTGCTCTGCTTGATACTTTCTGGGAAAAATAAAAAAGTTACAAGTTACATAGGAACTTCTTTTTAGTCTATACTTAGTTACATTATTTAGTTCCTTTTAGTGTACACATAGTTATATAGCTTCATTAGTTCCTCTTAGAGGTTTTTCTTTCAAGAAAAAGAGACTTTTTCTCTCCTTTACTCCCCATTTGGGAACAGTTTCTACAGTTTACCATTACAATTAACCCTTATCTCTCGAGAGGCGAGAGAGGCTTAACTGCAGTCATGCCGGACTCCACAGGATTTAAACAGGGTGACTCCTGTCGTGAACAGATACCAGTCTCTGACGGCCACACATCCTGCATTCTCTGTTTGGGAGAAACTCTCATCTCCCAGAAATGCATACATTGCACCAACTTAACAATAAGGGCAAGACGTGACAGGGTTCTCCGCTTGAAAATGCTTCGGCTGGAGAAGTCCCTCCAACCTCCTCAAGAGACATCCTCCGGGGAGTCTCATAAACCGAGATCCCTGAGCTCTGATAAGGCTCCAACTTCCAAAACTGTCAGGAAGCGAGCCTCGACTTCTCCAGCAAGGGCCTCTCACAAAAAGAGAGCTTCCCCAGCAAGGTCTTTACCCTCAGTGCTCCACTCATCTAGAGTGAGCACTTACGAGGCACCAGGCTCCTCCAGCACCGTCCCTCAGCGGACCCCTGCTGAGCCCCAATGTGCAACACCGGAGTTGAGATTCAAGTCCCTCCACGGCACCGACTACCCCAGTGCAGAGTGTGGCACAGACAGCGGCACCACAATCAATGCTGCCACCACTGGCACTGACCCAAGACTTGCTGCCGCCTAACAAGCCGAATCCAGCACTGGTTAGTGCTACAGTCAACCGCAACCCCAAGGCAGGACCAGTGCAACTCCTGCATCCTGCTGACATATCAGTCTCTTTGGCACTGCAGTCACCACTGCTCAGCACTGAACACTCCCTGAGCTACATGGCACGGTACCATCCTTCATCTCCTGCACCACTCTCCATGCATAGTGGCGAGGAAGGAGATGTGCAGGACAGCTGCTTCTCCTCTCAACATTCATCCCCATCACAGAGGAGACCTACATGGAACGCTATGAAGCCTAAGCCTCATCCCTCTGAGCACTCACAACCCTGGTATGCACAGCACTGGCCTTACCCATTATCACCTTACCCCATGCAATGGCCACAATGGGGTCCTTAGCCCACATACCAGAACCCTATTCTGGTCCCCCTTCCCCAGCCACAAGAGGTTCCAGAGTACACCCATCATTACCACACACAGAAACCTCTGACCCCCCCGACACAGAGAGAGAAGAGGAAGAGATGCTATCACCAGGAGACGTGGACGATTCACCACCTGCCCCGCACTCATTTTCCACACCAGACGAAGCAGTGATGCCATCTACCTCTACGACACCAGATGACCTGAAACAGTTCCAAGAACTCTTCAAAAGAGTAGCAAACAGCCAAGAAGTTGCCTTACATGAGATGCAGGAGAAACAACACAAGTTGTTAAAAATCCTACAACCAGCATCATCGACCAAGATTGCCCTCCCCATGTATGAGGCTATAATGGAGCCTGTGGAGGTAATATGGCAAACACCAGCATCAGCACCACCCACCAGCAAAAGGGCTGACAGAAAATACTTTGTTCCAGCCAAAGGCATGGAATTTTTGTTTTCACACCCTCAAGCTTGTTCTCTGGTAGTAGAGGCTGCCAACCAGCGCAGTAAACAGCCTCATTTCCACTCCTCACTGCAAGATAAAGAACACAAGAGACTGGACCTCTTTGGGCAAAGTTTACTCGTCAGCCACCCTTTCTGCTTAGAGTTTGCAGCTATTCTGCTCTACTAGCAAATTACGATTACTCTAACTATAGTAAACTACAAGAGCTTGTGGAAGACCTCCCCAAACATAAACGTTCTCAACTCAACACCATTATCAACGAGGGTCAGTTAATAGCCCTCACAGCGCTGCAAGCCTCAATGGATGTAGCGGACACAGCTGCCTGAACAACCGCAACAGCCGTGGTTATGAGAGGAACATTATGGTTGAAGGCTTCAAGAATTCCAAAAGAACTACAGCTAAAAGTGGAGGATTTTCCCTTCAATAAGGATCAACTATTCTCATCTCAAACAGACAATGTCCTCCTTACCATGAAGGCCTCCCAAGCGAGGCTGCATACACTAGGCATGCACCCACCGCCTGACAAACGCCCTCACTTTACACTATACCAAAGGTCATGAGACACCTTGTTTTAACCATCAACAACCACAGTACTTCACTCAGAACAGACCCAAACAACGGGCTTAGAGACGACAAGTGCCACAGAATCAGGCTTTGTCCACCCACATCTAAACCACAATTTTGAAGTCTTGGTCAAGGGTATGCACAACCTTCCCCAGGACTCTAGCACCAATAGATACCCCATCCCACAATTTTGGACACCGCCTACACACATTTTACCATGCCTGGGCTGCGATAACCACAGATCAGAATGTATGATCTCCAAAACCCATTGGCTTCACCATTCCTTTCACAGCTATCCCCCTACCCTCCCGGCTTTCCCATCCCTCTTCAGGGATCCCTCTCATGAGCACCTTCTGCAACAGGAAGTAGACCACCTCCTACTGCTGGGTGCTGTAGAACCAGTACCACATCAATATTGAGGGAGGGGTTTTATTCCAAATATTTCCTGACAGAGAAGAGAGGAGGGGGATGGACACCAATCTTAGATCTCTGAAAACTCAACATGTTTGTATTCAGCCACAGGTTCAAAATGGTCACTCTGGCCACAATAATCCCAGTGCTAGATGGGGGAACTAGTTTGCAGCCCTCGACCTTCAAGATGCATACTTCCATATTACAATACATCCTGCCCACAGATGGTTCCTGAGGCTCACAGTAGGACCCAACCACTACCAATACAGGGTCCTTTCTTTCAGACCTGTATACTGCTCCCGGTGTATTCTCAAAAACGCTCGTGGTAGAAGAAGCACATTTAAGATGCAAAGGAGTTATAATCTTCCCCTATTTGGACGATTGCCTTCTCAAGGGTGCCAACCGAAAAGAAACGGCAGGCATGCTGAAGACCACAATAGACCTGTTTCACCAGCTAAGTCTACAGATAAACGAAAAGAAATCCACCCTGGAACCAACCAGCAAGTGGAGTTTGATAGTCTGATAGCCGATCTAGACTCCATACAAGCCAAGGAAATATTGCCAAACCACAGATTCACTACACTGACCAATCTTATTTCCACGGTCACCATCAGCCCACAAACTTCAGTGAGGACATGCCTTCAGATTCTGGGACATATGGCAGCTACAACTTTTGTAGTAAAGTATGCCAGACTCCATATGCGCTGTCTGCAGCACTGGTTGAGCACGGTCTATGCATCCAGCAAATGCTCTCTCAACACACATGTGACACTACCACCAAGGATTATCCTCTCCCTACAATGGTGGACAAAGCCAGGGAATGTATGCTCCGGGATTCCCTTTCAACAAGACCCTCCCCCCCATCAGTGACTATTACAACAGAGGCCTCTCTGATAGGTTGGGGCACCCACTTCGGTCACCACAATGTACAAGACAAGTGGTCTGCAACAGAAACTCGACTATATATCAATCTCCTGGAATTCTGCGTGGTACACAATGCATGCTGACACTTCCTCCCACTCGTATGAGAAACCTCAATCTCTATTTTCACCAACAATATGACGTGCATGTTTTACATGAATCACCAAGGAGGAGCCAGGTCTCACTCGCTATGCGTAGAATCCATGAATTTATGGAACTTCTGCATCCGCAACAATATAAACATCATACCTACCAGGGTGCCAAAATACTACAGCCAACAACCTCAGCAGGCACTTCTTACAAGAACACAAGTGGGAACTCCATGACAGTGTTCTCGACAAAATATTCCAAAAATGGGGTCACCCAGTAATCGACCTTTTTGCCTCAGCATCAAATCACAAATGTCCAATATTTTGCTCTAGGGCAGGCCTAGCAGCGGGATATTTAGGGGATGCCTTCCTCATCACATGGAACGAGTCACTCGTGTATGCCTTCCCGCTGATCCCACTGGTCATCCGCAAGGTATGACTCGACAAGCATACAATCATTCTCATTGTCCCCACATGGCCCAGACAGACTTGGTTTCCATACCTCTCATGTCAAGCAGTCTGTGCCCCATAGCTGCTGCCTTTCCGGACGGACCTCCTGTCCCAGAACAAGGGCCTGACACTCCATCTAGACCCAGCAAAACTCCATCTCAAAGCGTGACTCCTCTCTGGTTCCAACATGGGGAATTGAACTGTTCGGAGAAAGTAAAACTGGTATTACTAAATAGCCATCACCTCACCACTAGAAATACTTACCATTACAAGTGGAGAAGATTCTCCCTTTGGTGTCAACAAAAACAGCTGGATGTGACCAAGGCGCCTCTATCTATGATCCTAGACTACCTACTTGAACTGAAGGAAACGGGGTTAGCCATAAGCTCTATTAAAGTACACCTCACTGCCATTACGGCCCTCCATGAACAGACAGAAGGGGCTTCAATATTCGCTCACCTGATTACATGGCACTTTCTAGCAGGTATACAGAACATGTACCCAGAAGTACACCAACCAGCACCACCATAGGATCTCAATCTTGTGCTAAAATGTCTCACAAGACCTCCCTTTGAACCTCTAGCAACCTGCTTACTCCTTTATATGTCAATGAAGACTGCATTCCTAGTGGCAATCAAGTCTGCCAGACGTGTCAGTGAAATAGGAGCACTGATGGCTGAACCATCGTACACTGTATTTACCAAAGATAAAATTATGTTACGTCCTCACCCAAAATTCTTGCCCAAATTTTCTGGCTACAAATTTTCATATTAACCAAACCATACACTTATCTGCCTTCTATACCAAGCCACATAACGACTCTTGAAGCAACATTACACATGCTAGATGTCAGACGGGCCGTAGCCTTTTACTTGGACAGAATTAAACCATTCTGCAAGTCACTAAGACTATTCGTCTCTACAGCAGAGCGCTCCAAGGGCTCTACAATATTGACTCAGATTCTCCAAATGGGTCTCTACCTGTATTCAAACTTGCTACCTCCTGCATCACAAAGAACCCTCCCGTGGGCATCTGATCCCACTCAACATGAGCCATGGTGACATTGATTGTATTCTTGAACAATGTCCCCTTAATAGATATTTGTAGAGCTACAAGCTGGTCATCAGAGCACACTTTTGCAAAGCATTACACTATCAGCCTTACAGTGCTCTCATCACAAACTTATACATAACTCTGAACCCCTACCACCCCTGGTGGGGTACTGTTCTATAAGCACCTAGAGTGGAGCACTCACAGGGACACCACTCGAAGAAGAAGAAGTTACTCACCTTGTGCAGTAACAATGATTCTTCTAGATGTGTGTCCCTATGGGTGCTCCACTACCCACCCTCCTCCCTTCTACTTTGGAGCTCACAAAGCCGAGCTCTGTGGTAGAGAAGAAACGGAGGGACGGTCCGGGGAGTGCGCGCTACAGGAGGTGCCAACAGCTGCACGAGACGTCTCCTGTGCGCACCCTTCCCCCGACCAAGTACTGCTGCGAAAAATCTCTGGCTCAGGGACACACCGACACCTAGAGTGGAGCACTCACAGGGACACACATCTCAAAGAACCATCGTTACTGCACAAGGTGAGTAACTTCTTCTTTATCTCTTATTCTTTCTCTTTTTAATAAAATATTGACTATGATAGAATTCAGCAATGTATTATCTGAAGAATCAGAGCCAAACGTATGGTTTGGATGATAACACCGGAAAGTTTTACTATTCACTTTAGATACATCCTAGAGAATCCAAATGACACCCAAAACAGCATATAGAAATATTTACAACATGACCTTTGATTATTTGCCCCATTATCTGTTTGAGTTTTATGCTTTAATCTTACAAAACTAGGTAAAATTGCATGAGATATGGAAGTTGAAATATTGTAAGAACTGTTGATTACTGTACTGTTCTGCAAAAATTTCTGATGCAGTAATTGAGTGGAACTGGCATGTGTCATCTTTATTCTAATCCCCAAAAAAGACAAAAAGAAATTCACAGCAGTGTAGTTACAGTTCATCTTAAGAAAATGCAGATTTTGCTTTCCTAACATTCACAGAATACCACGGAAAAGAATGCAAAATGAGGACAAATCTGTTCATTTCAGTCACAGTGAACAAACACGAACCAAATCCTATTATCTTACTTATGAGAGAACTCTCCTGGTCAAATCCTAAAGGCCTTATCCTGTTTTTACTCATTCCTCTATCAGTCAAACTTTCCCTTTAAGTCAATAAGCCAAACAAAGTCAGTGGGAACTACAGGTGCTCAGAATTTCTCAGACTTAGCAAGTGGGAGTTTGCCTGAGTAAAGAGTGAGCAAAAATTGAGTAAGGACTTCAGAATTTGACCCTTTGACTACATAGCTGAGTCAGGTGAACATGATTTAGACCTTTTACATAATACAAAAATGTTCAAAAAGGTCTCTGAAATGTTTCAGTTATTAAAATACCATGAAGATCAGAGACAAGTCCTAATATGTAACTGTCTGAGAACCTATTTCTGTTGAAATTTCAGGTTGTAGGTCCTTGCAACAGATGCCAAATAATCTGCATAGATCCACAAACTGGACAACGAAACAAAGAATTTCTGCAGACTCTGTCCTCCACCAGAGGTAGAAAGGTCAGTGTTACCTGTAAAATATCCATGCAGAAAGATTTAGAGTCTTGATGATGTGTATAATGCAGCATCTTTTGCTGAATATTCAATCTTAAGGTGTAATAATGATCTTCATTTGTCTTGTCTGCAGAAAGATGTTGCATTGAAATCCTGACATGACATAGTTTATTTACATAAAAACGTTCATTTCATTCTTGGTTCAGAAATTGGTCATCAATATACAGGAGATGGAATATGTATTTTTACCAATATTAGTATGATTATTTTTATACCTTCAGCTTTCTGACATATTTATTTTGATCATTGGGAACCCAAATGGATTGCTATGGGCCTTTTTTATTATTCAGGAATAGAGATCTGCAGAAAATCATTGTTAGCCACATCATGTTTTGTGATTATACTGTTAGCTTGTAACCTAGCCCCTACTTACAGAAATCTTGCCTTTATTGTGGAAGTCACAACCCTGGAAGGGTGGATCCAAGATGTGAGTGTAGTTGAAGAGAGAGCTGATCAAATAGTAAAGAATTGATTTGTGAATATTTGTGAATAAAAAGGCCTGGGATGGTTCATTGTGGTTCCTGAGGTCATGTTGGTCTGGATCTCTGAGTATGCAGACAGCCACTAGGTATTCATGAATCCTAAAAGAATCACAAATTTCACCATGAATGTTTGTGTAGATGAAAATTCATCCCATAAATTCAAAATTATGTACTGTTCATTATTCTCCTGTTTATACAATTTGTTATCCAACCAGGGAGCAAAAGCTATACTATGTGACATAGCTGATCAGTCATACAATATGACTAAGAATAGCATGTAGTCAAAGCTAACAGTTTGTGGAGAAATTATTCATTCAAACTATGCAGCAAACACTTTTACAGTATGCTTCCAATTAGCCAAATAGCACGGGGCACATGGATTTTATCTGGATAATCGGGAATTCGGATATTCAAGAGGGCAGGAGCCATTCACCAGTGGGGTGGCCTCCCACACAAATGCGGGTTCATTCTTCTCATCTCAGTTCTGGCCAGGGGTCTCTGCTCTGCCCTGAAATCTCTGCTCTGCCCTGCCCTGCTCCCTGCATTGCCACAGGGCTGATAATACCTGATCCCTGCAGGCACAAGGTATGGGGAGAGGCTGTGGTCCTGGTGGGCCATAGCAGAGACCACCAGCCAGGACTCTGCTTTGCTCCTCCAGGTCCGCAGCCTTCTCTGCACCTTGCTTGAGCCTGCAGGGATCAGGCCTCACTGGCCCTGTGACAGTGCGGGTAGCTCTCGGCAGCTCCATGATCACTCACTCACACCTGTGACAGCAGGGCTGCAGAAAGCTTCCCTGCGCTGCTGCGGGTGCCATTCAGCAGCATGGTGGCCTCCCCTGCAGCCCGGGGCTATTCCTCCTTCCTTGCTGTCCTGGACAGAGTCTCTGCTCTATTATCCAAACCTCCACACTATTCAAATTGCCTCCTCGTCCCCTAGCATATGATACATGCTGTGGAGGGCACATATCTCATGCTGGAGCACAAGGAATGGATTTGGATAATGCACAGGTTCAGATAATAGGGTTTCAGATAAACGAATTTATTCACTGGAAAAAAACAGGATCACTTTGAACAACTCACGAACCAAACAAGTTTCAGAGTAGCAGCCATGTTAGTCTGTATTCGCAAAAAGAACAGGAGTACTCGTGGCATCTTAGAGCCTAACAAATTTATTTGAGCATAAGCTTTCGTGAGCTACAGCTCACTTCATCGATGCATTCCAATGAAGTGAGCTGTAGCTCACGAAAGCTCATGCTCAAATAAATTTGTTAGTCTCTATGGTGCCACAAGTTCTCCTTTTCTTTGAACCAAACAAGGTTTGTAATGAATATTATTCTCAATGAATAGTTCAGTCAGTTCTAAAAGCCGTCCAGCCTGGTTCAGAGTAAGATGATTAAGAAAGAATGGGTTGGGGGGGATGCATTTCGAGGCACAATTTACAGTTGATTTGAAAAGGAGCAGAATGTATTCCTAGCTAGTACATACAGATGACAGTATCATGGGCTCCTGGCCATGCCACGAAGCCTAAGGAGAAGTAGGGTAACAGTGAGCAGCTGTTGCAGTAACTGGGCCACTGCACTGTGTCCTCTTGAGAACCAGATAGGAATCCTGCCCTGCTGCATAGCAGCTTTGGTGGGGGGTGGTGTTGATAAGACTCTCTCCACCTCACAAGTGCCACCCACACTCAACGGGGCCCCTAGTATTTACACAGTCTCCATTGAGGGAATCCTCTCCAAACTCAAGGGAATTCTCAAGAGGCAAGAAAACTGTCCCTGGGACCTGAGCTCACAGAAGAGACCGAAATGAAGCATGTCCTGCATACTCCCCACCACAGTGATAAGCTTCTGTTTGCATTTCTGATTTAATCAGAATCAAAGGCTCTCTTGATACAAGTACCCCTAGAACCAAATAATGCATTGACACATAATCCAAGCAAAGGGGGCATCTGCTCTCCTTAAAACCTAGCATCAGATAAGTGAAATATGGCAAACAGAGAGAGCTGGAAAACATATTGCTGCTATTCACAAAGGGAAAAGAGTTCTGCTCCCCTATTGTTGAACCTTTCACCATTCATAGTGGAGAGGGTGGTTCAAATGCCTACACAACTGAAGATGTGCTCACTTTAAGGAGAGTGAAAAGAAAAGGAGTACTTGTGGCACAAATTTGTTAGTCTCTAAGGTGCCACAAGTACTCCTTTTCTTTTTGCGAATACAGAGTAACACAGCTGCTACTATGAAACCTGTAAGAAGAGTGATCACTTAAGATAAGCCATCACCAGCAGCTGGGGCGGGGGGGGGGAAAGGAGGAAAACCTTTCATGGTGACAAGCAAGGTAGATTATTTCCAGCAGTTAACAAGAACATCTGAGGAACAGTGGGGGGTGGGGTGTTTACTGCTGGAAATAGCCTACCTTGCTTGTCACCATGAAAGGTTTTCCTCCTCCTCCCCCCCCCGCGCCTGGTGGTGGCTTATCTTAAGTGATCACTCTCCTTACAGTGTGTATGATAAACCCATTGTTTCATATTCTCTGTGTGTGTGTGTGTATATAAATCTCTCCTCTGTTTTTTCCACCAAATGCATCCGATGAAGTGAGCTGTAGCTCACGAAAGCTTATGCTCAAATAAATTTGTTAGTCTCTAAGGTGCCACAAGTACTCCTTTTCTTTTCACTATGGGACGTGGTCCTGCAAGATACCAAGTTTCTCCTATGGGCTGCAGAGCCTCCTTTACTCTCAGGGATGTCAGCATGAGTTAGGAGTGCTCATCATCTTGCAGAATTAGACACTAGCTTATTGGACTGTTTACACAAACATGGCTAAAGCTAGACAATTACTTCTCTTATCTGATGAATCATTATCACCATCATCTTAATGATACAGGGTTTTACACTGTGCTAGTACCTTTCATTCCAAAGATCTGAAACACTTCTAGAAACATTAATTACTGTAATTAAACTTGGCCACACACTTGTGAGTTAGTGAATTGTTCATTATATCCATTTGCTACATATAGGTAAAATGAGGCAGTGTGAGAGTTTAATTAGTCAACTGATGGATCGCCCAGAGGATTGCTGTCTATGAATTGAATCAAGGAGTCAACTCTCAGCCCCCTGAATTAAGTGCTAATATGTGGCACCATTTTACCCATACAGTATGAAAGCTTATGCTCTAATAAATTTGTTAGTCTCTAAGGTGCCACAAGTACTCCTTTTCTTTTTGAGAATACAGACTAACACGGCTGCTACTCTGAAACTGTATCATTAAGATGATGATGATGGTGATAATGATATATTTCTTACTAATGTTCCATTCTATGCATCTGATGAAGTAGGCTGTAGCTCACGAAAGCTTATGCTCTAATAAATTTGTTAGTCCCTAAGGTGTCACAAGTACTCCTGTTCTTTTTGCGGATATAGACTGACATGGCTGCTACTCTAAACCTTTAATGAGATGGTTACCAGTTCAAGCAAGGCTGTATTCTCATCAGGTTATAATCTGAACTAAGTAGAAAATGAAGAGAAGTATTTTAAAGTCTCTGCTGTCCACCCCTTTGTCAGCCCTAGCACCTCAGGCTAGTGTCTTGTGGAGAATCAGACCCAATATATTTATATGTGAATAAAGGAGTACGCATTGCATGGACCCATTTATGTGGTATATATAATTGAAATAACACTTAAGAATGGCAGTACTTTATATTTATCACCCAAAGGGAAGATAAAACAGTCCTAGGAGGAAAAGTGTATTGCACTCAGACGCCTGCTGTTTTGTATTGTGCTTTTACCGGTGGTTTGACAGTTTTCTCCCCTATGGTGATTAAGAGCAATGGAAAGCTAATGTTACTCCTCCCTTGCTGATATCAGTAGTATATAAAGCCACAGACCTCACAGCTCAGCACTTTCTGCTTCATTCTTGGATTATACTGGAGAAGTGGTATGCAGAATAAAATGCCCTTGAAGTCAGAAAGGGGTAGCCACACAGAGAGACTAAGACTGCAAACTATAATTTCAGGGACTGAAAGCCTCATTTTTTTTAATAGCAAAAATGTTAAAAGGACAAAATCCTAGTTTTTGTGGTCTTCAAAGTAAAATTGGCTTGGCATGAAAGTCTTTTTAGGAAGGCTTGTTTTGCTATTCATTGTCAAAAATATTGATCTAATACTTTTAAAAATTCAATAAAAATGGTAAATTTGCTTCAGTGATATTAAGTATTTTTGTTTACTTTTAGTGAGCAGAGACAAAATTTTATTCCCAGGAATGTGCACAAAATGAAAGCGTTGGGAATACTTGCATGAGACTGTGTTAGCACACATTACTTATCCAAATAAGTATTTGCACAACTATTCACACACAGCCATCTTGAAAGCTCTTTGAAAGTCATCCAATTAGGGAGCAAAATACATAAATAATATCACTTAGGTGGCTGATCAAGCAGCAAATATTGAATGGTGAGTATTTGAAATAGTGTTTGAGTAATCCAAAATTCTGAAATATGTTCACATATACCATTTATTTAATTTCAGCTAATTAACAAATTTGTAAAAATCAAAGTTGGGTCTGAAATAATTCAAAAAAATAAATTTTAAAAAAGATAAATTAAATTGTGAATAATTTGTCCAATTCTATTCTGGAAGTAAACCAAGAAGTCAATACAATAACATGTACACAGAAATAGATTTTTATTATAAATAGTAGAGTAAGTTTATTTAGAATGAGGAGTAATGAAATTTGCATGAAATGTGTTGCATTGTAACCTAATAGTTTTCATTTTACAATATTATATTTCTGTTTACCTGATTTTTTGAAAGTAATATAATTAAGGCACAATATTAGCTTTGTATTATGTTATGGGGAAAGAAAGCAATTCCCAGTAGGTTAACTGCAAGGCTGAAAACAAATAATTGATGCCCACGAAGAAAGCAGTTTATTGCCCAGAAAAAGCAAAGTGGGAGTAATCATTTAATGCAGTAGAAGATTTTTAAATAAACTGGATAGTAATATTTGAATTTTAATGTTATGGCTGATCTGGTAGCTACAGTTTTTGAAAAGCATCTTGATACATCATTATTACCTTAGTAGTTTTCAGAATTTCTGTACAGCGCTGATTCTCAAATATGTTACCATTGTACCACACTTGAAATAGCAGTGCAAATTAGGTCAGGCCTCACCTTCACATGTGGTAGAGACAATATTCACATACGTCAATTGTTCATTAAATAGCGAATCATTGAGAGTGAAGGAGGAAAGACACCATTGGCGCTGGTGCTACACTGGCCCCTGGTGGCAAGGAGGAGTCATTTATAGAAAACACTGGTCAGTCCTCGCAGCCCTGCTGGATGTGTGAGATCCCAGCAAGTCTGCGGGAACATATATAAGGTGTAAAACAAAAAAAAAAACCCCATGCAGTGTTTCTTATTTTCAAGATTATAAATTAAAAACTGAGACAAGAGTTTCAGGCCCCAGTGAGACACTCTCCAGGACCCTGCTGTCCAATATTCACCTTGCCTAAAAGGAGAAGACCTCTGCATTGATTCATGCTCACTAATTCTGCCTTAAGACTTAAAATTATTGTATATTTCCATGTTACCTTCCTTGCATAGGACAAGAAAGGTATCAAGCATACTTTCCTAAATTGAGCTACTACATGGTTCTTATTTACTAAAGACCCATTTGCTTAGCAAATATTTAATTAACTTGAATAGGTTTGTTCTATTTCTCAATTTCAGTTACTTTATTTGAATACTGACAATGGAGCTAGTCAGAAAATAGAGAGGGGGTTTCATGGGAAATTGTGACCTTTTGTCAAATGGCTCAACCTGAATTTTTTACAGTTTTCAGAAATTGAAAACTGAAAAAATTTGCCTGTAGACTGCCTGAAACCAAAAAATTGACCAAAATCTGCAATAAAATTGAAACACTGCAGTTTGCAGCTGAAAATTTTCTGTTTTCAGGTTTCTGGTTTTCTAATGAAAAATCAAAAAATTTTGAGTCAAGCAGACACTCTGTGAAAATTTTAATTGAGTTTAAAACTCAATTTTCACTTTAAAAAAAGTTTTAATGCACAAGTGACAATTTTCTTCATCTAAAACTATTCTAAGGATCTGGGAATATTTGTCCAAGATAGCAAGACTGATAGCAAGTCCTTTCTTGCACATTTTTAAAATTACCAGCAGTTAGGAAACAAAAGCATGTTGGGGAAAACACACCCTGAATCACTTCAGTAGTGATCAGTTTATTTAACATTTAAAAAATATATCCAAACATCTATTGCAGTCAATAGGACTATTCATATTGTGATGGAGCAAGGCCAGATGGCCACAGAAAAATAGTGGGAGATAAATATATTAGCTCCAGGCTAAACAAATCCCTGGTACCAGGTTAAGTGAAATGGCAGCTGCTCCAGGTCAATTAAGACATCTGGGGCCAATTAAGAACTTTCCAGAAGGCAGGGAGAAGGCTAGGTTGATTGGGACATCTGAAGCCAATCAGGGGCTGGCTGAAACTAGTTAAAAGCCTCCCAGTTAGTCAGGTGGGTGGGCATGTCAGGAGCTGTGGGAGGAAGTTGTGCTGTTGGAGAGGCTGAGTAGTACACACCATATCAGGCACAAGGAAGGAGGTCCTGAGGTAAGGGTGAAGTGGAGCTTGAGGAGGTGAGGGCTGCTGTGGGGGAAGTAGCCCAGGGAATTGTACATGTCATGTTTCTAAAAGGTCAGCTACCATAGCTGATACTATTAGGGTCCCTAGGCTGGAGCCCAGAGTAGAGGGTGGGCCCGGGCTCCCCCCTCCCACCTTTGCCTTCTGTTTAATCACAGAGACTGGGAGACAACAGAGACTGTGCAAGGGAGGATAACTTCTCCTCACCTCCCTCACTGGCTTATGATGAAAATGGATCAGTAGACTGTGACCCTTGTCCCTAGGAAAAAAAAAAAGGGTTACGTGGAGGGTCACAGTGAGCCTCTGAGGCTTGCGAAATCCACCAGGAAATGCGGGACCCACGGAGGCAAGGACAGAGCTTTGTCACAATATGCTTAAATTAAGCAGGTGGTCAGTACTTTGCTGGACTGGGGCCAGACTGCTGAGCACCTTAGAGAATCAAAACTGCAGCACACCAGATAGATGAAAGGTCAATGGGTAAGGCTAAGTTTTTGTTATGGATATATTTAGTAAAAGTCATGGATAGGTCACAGTCAACAAATTAAAAATTCACAGAAGCCTGTGACCAGTCCCTAACTTTCACTAAAGATATCCCTGACAAAATGGGGAGGTACCACCCACTGCTGCTGGGGTTCCCGGGGCCACCCGCCACGGCTGGGCTACTGCAGGGTGTCCCCATCATTGCGGGGTATGGGGGCGGGGGGCCCGCTGGCTGGGAGCTCCCTCCAAGTGACAGAAAATGTCATGGAGGTCAATGGAAGTCACGGATTCTGTGACCTCTGTGACATAACCATAGCGTTATCAATGAGTGAAGCAGCTGTGCAATATTATTTATCTCCATTGTTCAGTATTCACATGTATAGCAGGGATATGTATATAAATATTTCTAATATTTATCTGTTGGATAGCTTCACAGCTAATGACAGACACCAAGCTAATCAACACACTTTCAGAATATTTTCAGTAAAATTTACCAAAATATTCATAAAAACAAATGAAGGGAACAGTCACAAAGGCTAGTCAGAACAACGTTCTATTAACAAAGCAAATAATGCATAGTAGGAGATCCAAAGCTTTGCTTCACTGTTTGAACATATGTGCATCCTTAATCTGTTTAGCCTGTGGATATTTATCTCAGAAATACATTAAATGTATTTCTCAGAAAGCCAGAATCCCAATTAGATTACCAGATTGTGAGGGAATGTAAATTAAATAGGTAAACTAAGGGACTGGTGATGAAATATTCTTTTATTTATCCAATTACTCTCTAGGTCTGTATCTTGAATAACCTGACGTTGGCTCTTGGTTACCAGTCTGTTGTATTTAATTAATGAAAACTTATTTAATAATATAGAGTTGGTAGTTTTGCCCTTATAGTAACATTGTTCTTATAAACATTATCTTTGTCATGAGATCTACTGGAGATTTGACAGTTCTGGATTTGGCATACACTGATTATTTTTTCTTGTTCTTCAGACAAACTTTGGCATATATTTGATGAACCAGTCCCTGTGCTCATCCCTTCCAAATATCTTGTCAGTGGGATCTCAAGTATTTCCAGTGTTGAAGGAAGATAGAGAAATTCGAAGTCCTCTATCCAATGAAGAAAAAACGTCAGGATAGCGTCATTGGCTGGACAAGTTGTACATGCATAATTAAGGCTCTTTAACAAACACATTACATGTATTTAAAAAAATCTGTATTTTTAAGCCCACTGTATTTTCCATCGAATGCATCCGATGAAGTGAGCTGTAGCTCACGAAAGCTTATGCCCAAATAAATTTGTTAGTCTCTAAGGTGCCACAAGTACTCCTTTTCTTTTTTGCGAATACAGACTAACACGGCTGCTACTCTGAAACCTTAAAAAATCTGGTAATTATTAAAAAAAAAATTCCCATGGATTTTCTTCTAATTTTATTCTACTCTAATTATTTTTTTTGTTTGATGTTAGAATCCTCAGTCTTTATATACCCAGTAATTACACACCAACAACTTTTTTTTAAACCCTCCCATGAATATGTTACATCAGTTCTAACAACTCTCTTTACTCAGCTGCTTTAAGATGCAACAGGTTTGGGCGAGATTTATTGCAGGGTGGATGACTCCAATACTAATTTTAATGTCATTGTCATAAAAAAAAAAATCTTAATGATGGGAAGATCTACTCTTCCCTGACCCCCAAATGAGTCCAACCATTTGTGATATTCTCTTCAAGGATGCTCTCATCCTTTTAGTGGGTCTGAAGTCCAATTACTGACTTTAGGCTGGTTGCTCAGTCTATTGCATTATGGTAGGTGAAATTCCAGCCCTATCAAAGTCGATGTCAGAATTTCCACTTGGTATGCTCTGGGGTTTCCCTGGGGTAAAGCTGGCATAGGCTGTATATAAGGCTTCTGACCTGCGGAAACCCTTGGTTATTTCAAATTTGAATAGAGCCCGAAAGCACAAAAGTAGGCCTGCTGAGAGTCTTATGTCAAACAGTCAGTCTGAAACAGGAATTATTAACATAGAGTCATAGAGTTTAAGGCCAGATCATCTAATCTGACCTCCTGTACATCAGAGGCCACCAACACCAGCCAGGACCCACACACTAAACCCAACAGCTAAAATTAGGTCAAAGTATTACAGCCCACAGAAAACTAAACTATTACGTGTAACAGGCAGAGAATAGGAGGGACCGAGGTGTATGAATGTCTGAGGCCCCTGCAATGGCAAGGAATGGATTGAGATATACTCAGATATACCAAGTGACCCCCACCCCGTGCTGCAGAGGAAGATGAAAACCCCCCAAAGTCACTGACAATCTGACTTCCAGGAAAATCACTTTCCAACCCAACATATGGTGATCAATTAGATCCTGAGCATGTAAGCAAGAACTAGCCAGCTAAGCGTGTGTGTGTGAGAGAGAGAGTGAGTGCTTGGTACCACTTCAGAGCACTGGTTCTCCCCCACCCAGTCTCATCTCCAGCTGTGGCTTTCTCTGATGTCTCAGAGGAAGGACACACACACAATCAACACAATATTGGGGGGAATCCACTCCTGAACCCTGCAGATGACTGGCTAAAGCCGCCCTCAAGCATTTTAAGTACAGAAGCAACCCCATCATATAACCCCAGTCTGAAATGTATCCAGCTGTCTCTTAAAACTAATTAAGTTGCTTGCTCACTTGATTCCTATTGGGAGGCTGTTCCAGAACCTCACTTCTCTGAAGGTTAGAAATTTTCTAATTTCCAGCCTGAATTTGTTCATGGCCAGTTTATACCCATGTGTTCTTGTGCCAGCATTATCCTTTAGTTTAAATAGCTCTTCATCCTCCCTGGTGTGTACCTCCCAATATATTTATAGAGAATAATCACATCCACCTTTAGCTTTCTTTTTGCTAGACAAAACAAGTCAAGCTCTTCCAGTCTCCTCTCATAAGACAAGCCCTCCATTCCCCTGAGCTCCTAGTAGCTCTTCTCTGCAACTGTTCCAGTTTGAATTAATATTTCTGGAATGAGGGTGACCAGAATTGTACACAGTATTCCAAATGAGGTCTTACCAGTGTCTTGTACAATGGCATTAACATTTGTCTATCTCTGGAACTGGAACTGCCTTGCTTGATACATCCTAGGATCACATTTGCCTCTTTTTCCCCCCCCTGCTGCATCACATTGGCAGCTCATAGACATTCTGTGATTGACCAATACACCCAGGACTCTCTCCTCTGCCACTTCCAACTGGTGAGCCATATTCGAGTCTGACACTGGGGATTTATAGCAGACCTCTAACACTATCCTAATAGAATCTCTTCTACAATCCTTCCCCAAAGTGATTTTGAGTCAAACAGATTCTGTTTTGTCCAGGGTATCACTTAGTATTTCTTTACCATTTACTGCTGTGACATTCCCCAGGGACAATCTGGACTGATGGACAGCTGTGTCCCCTCAATCTCCAACCTGGGGTGGCTTTTATGGTGCTTTGTTGAGAACTACCACTCCTGGTCTGTTCACACATAGCCTCCAGCAAGTAAAATCACTCCCCGCTGAAATATATGAGTGCTTCTAGCCAGCTACTCCTGAATTATATTGCAGAGCAACACCAGCAAACTTCCAGTCCCAGACTTGTCCCCAGGAATGTGCCTCTTGTACTGCCTGGCTCTTTCCTTCTGGACAATACAAGCTCATAGAAAGTCCATCATTTTATTAAAAGAAAATGATATGCACAAAACCTGCTATCTCAAATGGAGATTGCCAAACAATTCAATCTAAACATACGTTGGTTTAGATAAAACAATAAAACAAGTTTATAAACTACAGAAATATTTTAAGTGATTACAAGTAATGAGGCATAAAGGTCAGAATTGGTTACAAAGAAATAAAAGGTAAAATGCAAACTAATACTTAACAAGATAAATGAATTCAAAGCAAAGGTTTTTCTCACCACATGCTTTTACTGGCTGAACTCCTTCTGTCAGGACTCCTCCCCCAGTTCAGTGTTCCTTTAGATATCATTAATGCCGTGAGAAGAGAGGTGATTTGGGGGCCTCTGTGCCTCATTTTTATACCTTTTCCTCTTCTTTGAGAATCATCTCCAGCTGGGTTCAGGTGACAGCAAGTCTGTTTTTTTGCTAAGATGTAAATGTCTCACTCACAACATTCTTCCTGCCAAAGAATGGTCATTTAACCAGGTGACAGTTCATTTGATTATGTTTACACCTGGATGAGGTGTTGGCTAGCCTTTTGTCTCTGTGGAACTGGTCTGAAGCTGTTTTCCCAGACTTGGAACATGCCTTATGCAGTAGAATTTCTTAACTTTGCATACAGTGTTGCCACACAGATTTTACCAGGACAATAATGCTCAGCAGATTATGAGTTTTCAAATGATATCTCACAAGGCATACTTTGTAAAAAATGTATCATAGACTTGTAAAAAGGGTGATCATAAGAGAACAGACCTTCACAACCACTTAGTTGATGTTCAATTCTGTCCCACCACCTTTACCTTTATTTCTCTCTCTCCTAAATAGCACATATACATCAATATCTGTATTCCACTCAGGAGTGCTATTCCATGTTTCTGTAATCCCTATAATATCTGGTTTGACCTCCTGCACCAATAGTTCAATTCTTCCATTTTATTGCCCAGACATCTTGCATTTGTGACAAGTATCTGAGTTGTTTCCCTTGGACCTCACCCAGTTTTCTAGACAGATGAGATATAGTCCTTTCACGTCCCTGACTACTACTCCAATCAATAATTGTGCTTTCTTTCTCCTTGCAGTCCATACCCTTACCTGATGATGTTCCATTATCCCGTAATATTTCTTCATTTAGCTAGTTTTAATTCTGGGTCTTGAAGCCAGACATGGAGATTTCAAGAGTTTCTCCCAACCTTCTCCCTTCATATTTCCTAGTTGAAAGCCTTTTTTATCAGTTCTGCCAGCCTTGATCCCAAACGGTTAATGCCTCAGGTACACAAGCGAATTCCACCTGTCAAAAAAGTCATCTTTCTGTAAAGACCACACAATGGTTGATTATCCCAAAACCTTCCTTGTAGCACCAGTCCTTGAGCCATCTGTTCATCTTCATTATTTTGTCATGCCTTCACTCTCCTTCTCTAGGAACCATATGTATTCCCCTGAAGATCACCTGAGCTTTCACTTCTTTAAGCATCTTACATGGCAAAGCATCATCATTTTTGATCCATTCCAGTGAGAATCTAGCAATGTCATTCGTCCCAACATGCAGCATGGTCAGTGGCATTTTCCCCCTTACTCCCATCAGGATCCTTTTCAGCCTCACATCCAGATCTCGTATCCTTGCTCCTGACAGCACACTCTTCTGTTCTCTAAATATGGACTGCTGACAGACCATTGATTATTCTTAGTATGGAGAACCCAATCACATAGATCAGTCTCTTCCTGGTATTGGTATCAATCTGTTTTTTATGCTCTCTCACAATCCCCTATACACCATCCTCATTTTTTCTTATGCTCTGGTCCCTAACTATCTCCATTGCCTCTTCCTCTCTTTGGCAGGGATTGGCTTCATTTCTTTTCTTCTTCACAACCCCATCTACTGCCTGTTTCTCATCGTTGTGCCCCAATACAGCCAAACTGTTTCTCTACTCCATTGCACCCCTACTAGCTGGTCTCTTCCTCTGCCTTGTCCTTAGCATCATGTTTTTCCATGGATCACACTCTTATTCTGCACTCCGCCTTCCAGATACTTTTGTTAAGCAAAAAGAAAAGGAGTACTTGTGGCACCTTAGAGACTAACAAATTTATTAGAGCATAAGCTTTCGTGAGCTACAGCTCACTTCATCGGATGCGAAAGCTTATGCTCTAATAAATTTGTTAGTCTCTAACGTGCCACAAGTACTCCTTTTCTTTTTGCGAATACAGACTAACACGGCTGCTACTCTGAAAACTTTTGTTAAGCAGTCATTTACAAATCCTGAGTTGTCTGTACCACCTCTTCTTTTCTAATGCATTATACCTTCAAATCCCCATCTGAATTCCATCACTGTGTCTAGCTGCATCTCTAACCCTTGGATCTTCTCTGCCCTGAGCTCTATCATGCATCTAGCATGTGTAAGTAGCTTCCATCAGATACCTATTCAAGGATGATATACCTCCCGCAGCTTCTGCATCCTACCATTTATTTTGTCTCCTCCCCTCCTTGGGTCACTTCTAGTGCTGCCTCAGTAGCCATCATTGTCTTCTCTTCCTAATCCCTACTTCTAAAGAAAAAGAGAGGATGACTCCCCCTTCTGGGGTACCACTGAGCCCACCTGTTCCATCAGTCTGGGCTCCCTTACACTGCCCTGCTGAGTCAGGCCTCCTCTAGCAGACACACAAGTAGGGACACACCCAGCTGCAGAAAGACACAGACACTAAAATCAGTACTGCATGGGAAGGTTTTCAACTAGGGAATTGCCTAGCACTCAAGTGCATATCCTCTGTGGAGTGTAAACTCAAAACTATATTTTTTGTGCTGCACAGAGAACTGTACAACATAAGCTAATTGAAATCCGCCTTCTCCCTCAAAGTGGAGGAAGATATGCACAGTTTTTTGCCCCCCTCTCCCAGTTATGAATTCCACAAACTGGGTTTAGAGAAAACAAAAAAAAGTTTAACTACACAAGATCGATTTTAAGTGATTATAAGGGATCAAAGCATATTACTGAACAAATAAAACAAACACGCAAACTAAGCTTAATACTTTTAAAAGACTGGTTACAAGTAGTATTTTCTGACCCTAAATGTTGTTTTAGGTATTTCTTTCACAGGCCAGACACCTTTTCCAGCTTGGGCTCAGTCCTTCTCTCCCCCTTTCTCTTTGTTAGATGTTTCCAGCAGTCATCCTGAGCGGGGATTCAATGAAGAACCAAAATTAACTCACTTCCCTACCTTAAATAGGATTTACATGTGGCGGGAATCCTTTGTTTCCCAGTTTGAGCCCCATCCCCTATTAGTGAAAAAATACTAGTAGTCCAAGATGGAATCCAGTACCAGGTGACATGATCACATGACCTTGCAGTGTCAAAGCAGCCATGAGTAAGGTTGTTTGCAGCATCCCAGGAAACTTCTCAGGAAGGTGGGAGATTATCATCTTAAAAGTCCTATTGTTTCCCCCTAATGGCCCATCCAGGCTAATTGCATTCTGTCTGGTGGGTGTTCCCCAGGTGTAAACCCACTTGTAATTGATACATAGTCAATATTCCTAATTTCAGATACAGAAATGATACATGCATACAAATAGGATAATCATATTCAGTAAATCATAACCTTTCCAATGATACCTCACATGACTCATCTTGCATAAAACACATCTTAGTTATGCCGTATTCATATTGTAACACATCTCTATGAAGAATATTGGGCGTAATGTCACAACCCCCGACCCTGGCCCTCAAACTCCCACTGAAACTGCTAGCCATTCACTGCTCCAACGTTCTCTAGTGACTAGCTTGTAAACCTAGCCAAACTAGATCATCACTTCCCCCTTTTAAGCAATATTAGCAAACACTGGATCAACTCAGGACATAAAATTACCATTCTCCTCTCCGGCCAAACTCCCATGGAAATTTCACTGTTAGTTGCTAGTTGTTCACTGCCCTGCACAGAATCCGATGTATTGGAGAGAGGGAATGTATCCAAACCACTGTAGATTTGAAAAGTTCAGAAAGGCTCTTATTCTTTTTAAGAACTGGTTTCCCATCCGTAGCCCTACATTTCAGTCTGAAATGGCTGTAATAAATCTCTAAACAGTAAGCTTTGTGATGGAAATTAGGAAAGACATTATCTATTTCTTACATGTAGGAACTTCCCTAATATTCAGAAAGAAAAGAGGTGTTCTATGTTTATCAAAACTGTCATTTTTGCTAGAAATGCATAATATTTAACAACCATAATAATAAAAAACATTGTTTTATTGGATACAGTGTCAGTACTGTTCTGGCAGATTCCATGTGAGAAGACTTGCTGTATTTTGGCCTTCAGATGATACCTTTTTCTGCTTGACTTTACCTTTCCAATATGCCGTTTGTTTAAAATGGCACAAGAATTAGAAAAGGAAATAGCCTCACTTTCACATGTTATTAGATATGCAACAGAATAAGTCACTTTAGTACAAAATAGCCTGACAACTGGTGGTTGTGAATAATCTTAGTACAATGTAAGATAACTAAGGATGAGAGAATTTGAACTTTAAAAAAGTCATGCTTGGTCACTTTGACCTATTATTTACAATGCCATTATGCTTTATCTGTCCTGTGGTTTAGTAATATTAGAACAACAATAATTTTGTAATTTAACATACAGTTTCCCTGATATATGAACATATCCAACAACATAACTCTGCATTTCACAGAAGGCGTATCCTTGTGCTATGATGATAGAAAATTCCACACTGCTTTATACTGATGGATCTCACATAAGGAATCTCTCACTTCAGCAAACGACAGTATTTTTCCTCCTAATAAGAGGAGTCCTCCCATCAGCATCAAGATGTTGTTTTTCCCATGAGTGATGGCAAATTATTCAGGATACCAAGCGCTTTGTAGAAAAACTAGAAATTAGAACCTTTTAAATTATGTCCTATAAGTTTTATATGAGAATATCCTTACAGTAATGTGAAAACATTGTAAGAAAGAGCCTTTCATAGTACAAAGCCAAGTCCCACAGTAATGAAAAAGCTATAAATACCTCAATAGAATATATAGTCAATAGATAGAATTTAACTGTCATTTTGATGGGTTACACAACCACGTTCTGAGAATATAGGAAAAAGACAGTTTCATGGGGACATAGAATTTTGCAAATAGGTACTCCAGCTGCTGCAAAAATAAGTTTTTAAATATATATCTACCAGTACTTCAATCTCTTTGTGGAAGAAAATCAACCTAATAAAAGTATTTCCAGAATAATGTACATAGTAAGTTCTCTATGTATTGGAAGACCAAATCCATATTTCCTTACAATAAATTATTCACATGCATTCCATTTTCTGTGTGGCTTACTTCCTTCTCAAATCTCAGAAAAAAAATAATGATTACAAGTTCTAATAATAGCTAAGAGGCTAATATTGCTAAATGGAAATCAGTATTTTGACCCTAAGCCTCCGAACTTTCGGTTCCTTAACACGATTAGGAAATGTCAGACACAATCTGTATATATGTTTTTGACAAGCATTTTATAAAATGTGGATCAAATCACAAAGTCATCATGCAGTTAAAATTCCCATAAAAGCTGAACGAAGGACTGAGTAAGGACCTCAGAATCTGTCTTTACATTAAGATTATGCTAGGCATTTCTTCTTCTTTTTCTCATTTCTTCACTTTCAGAAATGAGATCAATAAAATATATAGTGCACCTGACATGCCTATTTGTGCAGTAAACTCATCATTATGGAATTCAGCTAACCTTGAATTCACTGAGAGCTGATGGCACTAACGATCTTGAAGTAGGGTTCCCTATATTTGGATGCCATTTGCAGAAATACTGCTAATAGTAGTACTTCTATGTACATGTAGCACAGTACTAGTAAGTCATTGTTCTTCCCACTACTCACATGCCATTTTTGAGAGGACCATTTTCAGGAGAAGTGCCTTCAGAAAAAAGAAAGAACATGCTAAAATGGAGGTTGGAGCTAGCAAGCTCTAAAGTTGCCATTAAAAAGTCAGCAAGAGTATCCGAAATACATACTACCCATTGCAGTACACAGAACACGAAAAAAAATCCCAAATACTGTCTTTTTCATAGGCACAGTTGAGCCCGGTGAAGGGGAACCCTATAAGGCTTTATGGAAATATGCTTATGAATGTATATATGACATAACTGGAATATGTTTTATGCTACATATGCCATATAACATATATCTGTAAAGGTTATGATCTATTGAATCTGTTAATCCTATTTGTATGCATGTATCACTTTTGTTTTCAAAGTTATCAATATTGGCTGTGTACTTGCTTGATTTTAAGTAACCTTAGTAAAGCATTTGGTCAATTTCTTGAGAAAGGAATATGCAAATTAAGTGCCCAGTCAAGAAGCACTTAACGAATAATGGATCTTGGAATGCTCCAATCCACATAAGAAGTCTACTTGAGGACGTTCAAGGTAGGATGTGGGCAATGGCAGCTGCCTGTAAAAACTGAGTTATGCATGGACATGTGACTTGCCCGTGTGACTCCAAAACTCCATCTTTGGAGCTGGACTTTGCATAGGAGAGAGGAGGGGGTTTCCACCCACAAGAGAAAGTCTATTTAAGCCCGTGGGAGACCCCCTCCTTTTGTCTTCAGCTGGCTCAAGAGATAGCCTCTCCACCCCCAAAGGATACCCGAAAGAAACTGGAACAAAGGACAGTAACCACAGAGGGTGTGAGTGATTGCTGGACCCAGACTAGAAGGAGACTAGTCTCTAAAAGGAAGCTTACTGGAACATCTCTGAGAGTGAGGTTCTATCTGCATTCAGTTTTCTTACTGTATTAGACTAGACTGGTGTGTTCTATTTTATTTTTGCTTGGTAATTCACTTTGTTCTGTCTCTTACTACTTGGAACCACTTAAATCCTACTTTCTGTATTTAATAAAATCACTTTTTACTTATTAATTAACCTAGAGTATGTATTAATACCTGGGGTGGGGGGCAAAGAGCTGTGCATATCTCTCTATCAGTGTTATAGAGGGCGAACAATTTATGAGTTTATCCTGTATAAGCTTTATACAGGGTAAAATGGATTTATTTGGGGTTTGAACCCCATTGGGAGTTGAGAATCTGAGTGTTAAAGACAGGAACACTTCTTAAGCTGCTTTCAATTAAGCCTACACCTGTTAGGGCATGTGGTTCAGACCTGGGTCTGGGTTTGCAGCAGGCTAGCAGGTCTGGCTCAAACCAGGCAGGGCACTGAAGTCCCAAGCTGCTAGGGCAAGAAAACAGGGGCAGAAGTAGTTCTGGCACATCATTTGGCAGCCCCCAGGGGGTTTCTGTGATCCAACCCATCACAAACCTATCTAATTTGAAATACCCCAGCAAAAATGGTTAATGCAAAGTTCCCATTTTTCTTCAGCCACTATTTGCACAACACAAACCATGACTAGAATGAAAATGGTTCAGTAGCACTCCCGACTAATGTAGTCTTGGAGCCTGGGTACATGTATGGAGAGGTAAAGGGGTTCCACAAAGATCATTTGTTCTATCTCCATTTTGTGCCAATAATAACGTTAGAATGGAAGTTCAGCCAAACTGGAGTAGGTCATATTTGAGTTACTGTTTTCCATCTAATTAATGGACAGTTGAGAATACTGGGGAAAGTTCCTAGTGTGATCATCATACTGCAGCTTCATGACTAATCTGGAGAGATGCAGTTCTGGAAATGTATTCTGTAATTATGCACACTCTTGCATTTGGGTATCCTTATTACTATTGTGAACCAGTCAACTCCAGATACAGAGCCAACGCTCACCAGCAGAGAAGTAGAATGCAGATACTCGCAGGGTGTTAACATCAGCTGCCCAAGAATTATCAGTGCATGCGAACCTTGAGGTTGCCTTGGGTTCTGTACTGACTTTTCTAAGTATATAAATATTCTGTCTAGATTATACAGTATGTTGGGTAGGGTTTTTGGTGCAGACAAGATCCCTCAGTTACAAGATCAAATTGTCATTTTGCTTTGGCATGGTCAAAGTTTTCACCAAACTGTGTTTGAAAAATTGCTGTCTATGGGAAAAGTCTGTTACTATGTGGTAGGTGTAGTGTATGGATGACCCCAAGTTGTTAAATGTTCGGGAGTTCTCATTTCCTAAAGGAAAACACAGGTGTAGGGCCTGCACTGTCTGTCTTATGTTTTTACTCTGTTCTCTTCACTTCTGAAAGTGAAAATTATACTGTTGTTTTCAATGACTACTTTATTTTAGGCATTCATCCTCTGGATAGGTGATTTCAATTAAGTATGAGATGTGTATTACTGTTTTGTCATTTCATGGGTTTATCTATATCGGAACTAGCTTTAAATAACTCTGGACACATCCTACCCATTTCCTTTATTTGGTGTCTTTTTAGAAAATGTTAATAAATTAGGTCCTTAAACAATTCAGTGAACTTGCCTCTTATCAGTTGAGTATCTTAATCAATATGTTAAGGAATGAAAATCCACTGAGTTACTCAGCAGTTCAGATGATTAAGTATTTGACTGTAAAATCATTAGACTTGATGTGTGAAACTCAGTATATTGACTTAATTAGAGAAGACAGACCCTGGTCTGGTTTGTTTTTTCCCTACCAGTGAGAAGTGTGAGGAAAACACTTTCAAGTATTCTAATACAGAGGGTCCCGAATAGAATAAACACACAATATTCAATAATAGTGGGCCACAACACACTACTTTACAATTCGACACAAGGCCCAAGCCACAAAGTTTATGCCCAGATCTCAAACACCTCAGAGTCCAGTGCTGGGAGTCTGCATAGTGTTGTGTGTTTCCATCCACAACAGCAAAACCCTCTAAACCGATATTCTTTTAGTCAAGAAAAAACAGGAAAGAACAAAAATAAAGTCTTCATGAGAGTACAGTGTGTCTTTTAATATCAGACAGCAGCAACTCTGAAAACAAAATGGCTGCTGTCACTGTCAACAGACAGAGTTGTGAGAAATGTAAAAGTCCAGTACGCAGAAAACAAAGTAATCATACTTTCAAGCTACAGTTTATCCCCTTATAAACGAATGAGCACCTGGCAATGCTTAAGCTAAGACCTGAGTTTGGATTTCCAACAACACCAAAGTTTAGGGATGTCCAAATCTAGAGTTTTGGTTAGGAACTCTCTGGTTATCATAATGTCACTACAGAGGCTTGGCTGTTGTTGTAGAGCATTATTATCTATATAATAAGATTACAGGATTGTCAGCTGTGTGTTGTCACTCTGAAGCCTAAAATGTTTGTTGAACCAGTGTGAAGTAATGGAAATAGCTACAAACATGGCTGAAGGCTCTATTTGTTGAAAATATCATGAGGTTCAGTTGTCACTGGGATTTGCAGCGTATTACCAACAAATTTTTAAGTTCTCAACCATTCTAACTTTATGAATGACACCTGTGAGGTGTACCACTACAGTAACACGTATATCTAGGCCATTCCAGGAGTCTTAGACCATTATGATATCAGAGGTAACTCAACCAATCACCACCCTTATCTACAGCTAACTTGCATCCAAGAGCTTCATTGGTTGTATGAGGGAGACTGCTGGGATGGTGGATTACTTGGCCCAGCTGCATGGGCTTTCAGCTACTAGTGTATACTTAACTCAGAGATCCTTGTTACAATTAAAAGCCAATGGATGTAGCTAATTTACCTTGCAAAGCTTGGAGGATTTTAGTTAGTTATTTGTGCATATATTGTATTAGAGGAGCACTTTTATGTCAAGCCCCTACTATTTTCTGTTCTCTTATACTGGTGTAACAAATTCATTTGGTATTCATTGAATCTCATATGCCTTTCCCACAGGTGGTGCATGTTAATTTGGAACTATTTAAGTGTAAAGAGGAGAATATGTCAGGAAAGAGAGACTGTGACATTTCATTGAGTGACTAACCTGAAACAGTGAACTGTAGCTCACGAAAGCTTATGCTCAAATAAATTTGTTAGTCTCTAAGGTGCCACAAGTACTCCTTTTCTTTTTGCGAATACAAACTAACACGGCTGCTACTCTGAAACCTGTCAAAGAAGATTGAGAGCTTTATATATTTGGGCCTTGGTGGAAATGTTTAGAAAAAAAAAAAGAAACAAGTGGACTAGCATGACAAATGGGAAGGAGGATATAGAGGTAGATATTACCATATCAGAGGTAGAAGCGAAACTGAAACAGCTTAATGGGACTAAATCGGGGGGCCCAGATAATCTTCATCCAAGAATATTAAAGGAATTGGCACCTGAAATTGCAAGCCCATTAGCAAGAATTTTTAATGAATCTGTAAACTCAGGAATAGTACCGAATGATTGGAGAATTGCTAATATAGTTCCTATTTTTAAGAAAGGAAAAAAAAGTGATCCGGGTAACTACAGGCCAGTTAGTTTGACATCTGTAGTATGCAAGGTCCTGGAAAAAATTTTGAAGGAGAAATTAGTTAAGGACATTGAAGTCAATGGTAAATGGGACAAAATACAATATGGTTTTACAAAAGGTAGATCATGCCAAACCAACCTAATCTCCTTTTTTGAAAAAGTAACAGATTTTTTAGATAAAGGAAATGCAGTGGATCTAATTTACCTAGATTTCAGTAAGGCATTTGATACTGTGCCACATGGGGAATTATTAGTTAAATTGGAGAAGATGGGGATCAATATGAACATCAAAAGGTGGATAAGGAATTGGTTAAAGGGGAGACTACAATGGGTCCTACTGAAAGGCGAACTGTCAGGTTGGAGGGAGGTTACCAGTGGAGTTCCTCAGGGATCGGTTTTGAGACCAATCTTATTTAATCTTTTTATTACTGACCTTGGCACAAAAAGTGGGAGTGTGCTAATAAAGTTTGCAGATGATACAAAGCTGGGATGTATTGCCAATTCGGAGAAGGATCGGGATATTATACAGGAGGATCTGGATGACCTTGTAAACTGGAGTAATAGTAATAGGATGAAATTGAATAATGAGAAGTGTAAGGTTATGCATTTAGGGATTAATAACAAGAATTTTAGCTATAAGTTGGGGACACATCAATTAGAAGTAACGGAAGAGGAGAAGGACCTTGGAGTATTGGTTGATCATAGGATGACTATGAGCTGCCAATGTGATATGGCTGTGAAAAAAGCTAATGCGGTTTTGGGATGCATCAGGAGAGGCATTTCCAGTAGGGATAAGGAGGTTTTAGTACCGTTATACAAGGCAATGGTGAGACCTCACCTAGAATACTGTGTGCAGTTCTGGTCTCCCATGTTTAAAAAGGATGAATTCAAACTGGAGCAGGTACAGAGAAGGGCTACTAGGATGATCCGAGGAATGGAAAACTTGTCTTATGAAAGGAGACTTAAGGAGCTTGGCTTGTTTAGCCTAACTAAAAGAAGGTTGAGGGGAGATATGATTGCTCTCTATAAACATATCAGAGGGATAAATACAGGAGAGGGAGAGGAATTATTTCAGCTCAGCACCAATGTGGACACAAGAACAAATGGGTATAAACTGGCCACCAGGAAGTTTAGACTTGAAATAAGACGAAGGTTTCTAACCATCAGAGGAGTGAAGTTTTGGAATAGCCTTCCAAGGGAAGCAGTGGGGGCAAAAGATCTATCTGGCTTTAAGATTCTACTCGATAAGTTTATGGAGGAGATGGTATGATGGGATAATGGGATTTTGGTAAGTAATTGATCTTTAAATATTCAGGGTAAATAGGCCAAATCCCCTGAGATGGGATATTAGATGGATGGGATCTGAGTTACTATAGAAAATTCTTTCCTGGGTATCTGGCTGGTGAATCTTGCCCATATGCTCAGGGTTTAACTGATTGCCATATTTGGGGTCGGGAAAGAATTTTCCTCCAGGGCAGATTGGAGAGGCCCTGGAGGTTTTTCGCCTTCCTCTGTAGCATGGGGCATGGTTGACTTGAGGGAGGCTTCTCTGCTCCTTGAAGTCTTTGAACCATGATTTAAGGACTTCAATAGCTCAGACATGGGTGAGGTTTTTCGTAGGAGTGGGTGGGTGAGATTCTGTGGCCTGCGCTGTGCAGGAGGTCGGACTAGATGATCAGAATGGTCCCTTCTGACCTTAGTATCTATGAATCTATGAATCTATGACTCCTTCCTGATTCTCTCTCTGGATGCAAAAATTAATAAAAATTGAAAAATATTATTTATTTTGAAAGATAAATACAATTTCATTGAAATACTCAGGCACTATAATAGGTATATTTATTCAGAATGGCATTAAATAAATATCCTGCTTTGGATAAGAACATATTGATTTGAAAGAATGTCCTACCTATTGTCATATTTCACATCTCTTCTCATACCATTTGCTCCATGGTAGAGTAATGAAATGCAAAAATATAAAAAAACAACAATCCACATTTTGCTTGGAGTAGGCAAAAATAAAAATACTTCATCTTTCCTTGACCCTAGGATGCCCAGAATTTCTGAGCTGAAAGACTAAAATCTGGCGGTTAACCATAATCTTGATATTACATGTTCAATCATTTGTAAAAATGACCATGACATTCATCAAAGAGAAGAAAATCAAGGATGATACAATTGTCACTGGGCAGACATTCAGATAGTTATTATGTTTCTGGGGCAAGGACTGTTATCAGGGAGAGAATTTTCTTAACATATAGATATATCTCTCTTATAAACCACCTATAATAGGAAGGTTTTCAGATATGTGCATTACTCACTGTTATTTTTCTTAAATCTCTGATGGTGAACTGTGTCTTTATGCTACACAATACAGGTACAGATTGAAATGGAAAGCTGTGTGGGGCCATGAATGACAGAACACAGGGAAATAATGGAATTTTTTGGCTATCAGTTGCAGTCCCTGGAGACAAATGACCTCAAAATAAGGTATACAATTAATATTAGAAAGAAAGAAAGAAGGAACTGACTGATGAAACTAAATAAAATAGTCTAGATCCTATGCAATTCACTGATATGAAAAAGAAAGGTTTATTGATTTGTGTGGTTCCACATATTACTACAACTCACTAACTTCTAGCTAAAATCACTTTCTTATTTAAAATCTTACTAGTATTGGTCAAGTAACTATTGTAAAGAATATCAGTAATGGGGCTGGGATGACCTGTTTAAGTTACACTCATGAAGTTGATTGCAGAGATTCCCACAGGTCAGCAAAGGCTAGCTGCAGAATTTTTGTTTGGGTACATCCTTAGTTTAAATAAAAAGAGCATTAATTCTAAAAGCAGGGAAAATCTTAAATTTAAGCCAAAAGTTCTTAGCCTGTGGGCCTGCGCACTTACTGGTGGAATAGGGAGAGCTGTCAGGTCCATATGATGATGTTTTTTCCAGTTTCCAGGTGTGAAATTGCATTGAGAGACTATTAATTACCACTGTTGCCAAGTCTTGTGATTTTATCATGAGACTCGTGATGTTTCGTGATTTTCTTGAAGTTGATTAGGGGAGAATTCCAGCTTTCATTAAAAAGAAAATGTAAATTACTAGCCCTCATGGGTGCAGAAAAAAGCAGGAAATCATAAATATAATAAACCTGAAGGCTCAAAGAAACAAAACCTCAAATGATTTATTTTTAACGAATCTCACAGTTTTTAAGACAATCTCATGATTATGGAGGGACTGATGATTTGTGAACTCTTGCTACTGGCATTACTGATTATATGTACATACTTTCCTAATATGACTTTTTCCATATAAGTAATTACTATAGTTGTCAGAAGAGGATGCTATGTAATCACAAATGGCCGGAAGGGTGAGCCTCTTAAGGTGTGAAAAAAGAAAAAGAGTACTTGTGGCATCTTAGAGACTAACAAATTTATTTGAGCGTAAGCTTTCGTGAGCTACAGCTCACTTCATTGGATGCATTCAGTAGAAAATACAGTGGGGAGATTTATATACACACACAGAGAACATGAAACAATGGGTGTTACCATACCCACTGTAAGGAGAGTGATCACTGAAGATGAGCTATTACCAGCAGGAGAGCGGGGCGGGGGAAGGAAGAAAACCTTTTGTAGTGATAATCAAGGTGGGCCATTTCCAGCAGTTGACAAGAACGTCTGAAGAACAGTGGGGGTGGGGGGGAATAAACAAGGGGAAATAGTTTTACTTTGTGTAATGAGCCATCCACTCCCAGTCTATATTCAAGCCTAAGTTAATTGTACCTGGTGGCTGAACTTTGTGACTTTGTCCTTATCCATAACTATTTCACATTTGGGGACAATGTATACCTTCAAATCAGTGGCATGGGTACCCGCATGGCCCGACAGTATGCTAACATTTTTATGGCTGACTTAGAACAACGCTTCCTCAGCTCTTGTCCCCCAATGCCCCTACTCTACTGGCGCTATTATTGATGACATCTTCATCATCTGGACCTATGGAAAAGAAGCACTTAAGGAATTCCACCAGGATTTCAACAGTTTCCATCCCAACATCAACCTCAGCCTGGACCAGTGCACACAAGAGATCCACTTCCTGGACGCTATGGTGCTAATAAGCGATGGTCACATAAACACCACCCTATATCGGAAACCTACTGACCGCTATTCCTACCTACATGCCTCCAGCTTTCACTCAGATCACAACACATGATCCATTGTCTACAGCCAAGCTCTACGATACAACTGCATTTGCTCCAACCCCTCAGACAGAGATAAACATCTACAAGATCTCTATCAAGCATTCTTACAACTACAGTACCCACCTGCTGAAGTGAAGAAACAGATTGACAGAGCCAGAAGAGTACCCAGAAGTCACCTACTACAGGACAGGCCCAACAAAGAAAAGAACAGAACGCCACTAGCCATCACCTTCAGCCTCCAACTAAAATCTCTCCAACGCATCATCAAGGATCTACAACCTATCCTGAAGGACAACCCATCACTCTCACAGATCTTGGAGGACAGGCCAGTCATTGCTTACAGACATCCCCCCAATCTGAAACAAATACTCACCAGCAACCACACAACATACAATAGAACAACTAACCCAGGAACCTATCCTTGCAACAAAGCCCTTGCAACTGTGTCCACATATCTATTCAGGTGACATGATCATGGGGCCTAATCACATCAGCCACACTATCAGAGGCTCGTTCACCTGTGCATCTACCAATGTGATATATGCCATCATGTGCCAGCAATGCCCCTCTGCCATGTACATTGGTCAAACTGGACAGTCTCTATGTAAAAGAATAAATGGACACAAATCAGACGTCAAGAATTATAACATTCAAAAACCAGTTGGAGAACACTTCAATCTCTCTGGTCACTCGATCACAGACCTAAGAGTGGCTATACTTCAACAAAAAAGCTTCAAAAACAGACTCCAACGAGAGACTGCTGAATTGGAATTAATTTGCAAATTGGATACAATTAACTTAGGCTTGAATAGAGACTGGGACTGGATGGGTCATTACACAAAGTAAAACTATTTCCCCATGTTATTTTTCCGCACCCCCACCTCCCTCTGTTCCTCAGACATTCTTGTCAACTGCTGGAAATGGCCCACCTTGATTATCACCACAAAAGGTTTTCTTTCTCCCCTCCGCCCCGCTCTCCTGCTGGTAATAGCTCATCTTCAATGATCACTCTCCTTACAGTGTGTATGGTAACACCCATTGTTTCATGTTCTCTGTGTATATAAATCTCCCTGCTGTATTTTCTACTGAATGCATCCGATGAAGTGAGCTGTAGCTCACGAAAGCTTATGCTCTAATAAATTTGTTAATCTCTAAGGTGCCACAAGTACTCCTTTTCTTTTTGCAAATACAGACTAACACGGCTGCTACTTTGAAACCTGTCTTAAGGTGTGGTGAGCAGAATGAAAAAGTTTATGAATCCCCAGTGTCTTTAGAGTAGAGGTCACCAAAGTGTGGGGCATCCCCCACCCCAAGAGGGTATGAAGGAACATGGGGGGGGGGGGGAGGTGGCAGGGCTCCATCCTGGCCCAGAGCCAAGGCTGGGGGCAAGGCCAGGAGCAGAGATGCACCCAGCCACAGGCCTGACTGCAGCTCTACTCTCCCCTCTGCCCCCAGCCTCGGCCCCTGGCTGTGGCCCCACTCCCAGGTACAGCCACACCCCCAGCTATGGCTCCAGACTCGGCCCCCTTAACCCTGTCCACGTGTCCCCCCTCCCCACACGCCTGAGCCGCAACCCTGCTCCCAGCCACAGCTCCGGGGGGTGGAGGGAAGGGGCCTGGACAGGGGTAAGAGGGGGGAGGCGATCCTCAAAAGTTTGGGGCCCGCTGCCTTAAAGGCACAGAACACCAAATTTACACCTATAGGCTGTGCTAATAGCATAGAGCCAGTAGCATGAGTGCAGCCTAAGGGCTGTCAATCACAATGTCCTCTCTATGACCTTTGTGCATCTGCACATGTGCAGAAGGAACGCCTGTCCTGAGGGGGGGGGGTACTAGTCTCACTCAGCCCAGCAACAGTTACTAGTTTACCCAGCAACAGCTCTTGATTTGTTAATCTGTTAACCTATCAATAACTCCCACATGAGTCTGTATTGATTGGTCAATACTGTTACCTGTTCTTTGGAATTGCCTGGCCAGGAGCTATTTGCTGGCCAGGTTTCTGCACTGTGGCACTGCCTGTCCAACAGAGCTCCAGTGTCAGTGATTTTACTTTCTTAATAAAAGCTATTGTTTAAATACTTACCAAAGACTCCGGAATTGGATATCTCAAACCAGGCGGGTGGCAGGAGGAACCTGCAAGGAATCTGAACTATTGCCTGCGAAAGGAAAGACGGAGCAGTGCCCAACAACCCCCATGCCTTGTTTCCTCCTTGAAAAATTAAGTTTCATGAAGGCTGTAGTTATTCTTACTGCACTGATACTGGTACATGGATTTCTCTCAAATAATCTCTTTTTGATGGAAGCAGTAAACATGTAACCTACTGAGCAGATAATTTAAAAAGTAAATTGCAACAGGGTTTATAATAGTAAATCTCCATTTTACCTATCCGATTTAAAAAACCTGGCAAGATAGGCTCTTAAATTCACACACACTGAGGAATGGGGTTAATTTCATTTTAAGCATTATCCCACTTTGAGATCCAGGCTATTCATTTGCTTATTGCCAACTTGCTGGCAGTTTCCCTTTTCAACTCAGTCCAGGAGAGCTAGATAAGAAAAACCATATTTTTGTAAATATTTTTGGTGTATCTAACAATACAGTTGGATGGGGATGGTGAAAATGGGTGAAATTCTTGCCCCGTTGAAGTCAATGGCAAAACTCCCATTGACTTTGATGGGATGAAATCCTGGCTCCATATGAACGCTGGAGTTAATCACTATTTCTTTCCTCAGTAGGGTGTGAATGATCTTCAAACATTTAAAAAGTAGTATGTGATTTGGGCGCCTCCTTTTTTTTGATGCACAGTTTCAAACACTTTACAGGTGTCTGATTTTCCTAAGGTGTGGGCTCAGCACTTGCTAAAAAACAGCCGCCTTTAAGGTGTATCAAATTGGCCACCCAAAGTACTTTTGAAAATTTAGGCCAATATTCCTATTTTATTAAATTAACTTAATCCAAATGGAGATTATAAAACTTTCCACATGCCAGCAGGCAAAATGGTTGAAAGTTGTATCTTGTTTTTTTTCTTTGCATATATTCTTGTGCAAAAAGTGCTGTTCAGACAGTATATGTTAATACAAAAATAAGACACAAGTGGCAGCTGTAAAACTATCTGAAAATGAAAAAAAGGGATTAAACAGTCAACGGGCCTGATTTGACACGGCCTTGTGTGCTCACTCACACCTATGCAAAGTGAGCATAAAAGGCTACTACTGTGCAAGTGGAGAATTCTGATGTAGTAGCATTTTCCAGTCACTTTTCTTGGGGGTAAATAATCAGCACAAGATAGAAGACAGTAAAGGATCAGGTCCACTGGGACTGCTTGATTGGGTGGAGGATGCAGAACCAAAAGCCTTTGTCCACTTGAAATGAGAAAGCTAGAAAATAATTTGCCTTTCCATTCCTTTTTCTGGTTTAATAGCCTTAGAAATTGTAGGGTAATGCTGGTAGAATAATAGCTAAGCTTAATAAGTTTAAAAATAAGTCTGTTTACCTGTGCATCTTAGTGTTTTACAGTCATATAGTGAATTCTAGTGATGGACTAATCAAAGCAGCCAAAACTGGGTTAGTTTGGAGTTTTTTCTCTCTTAAAATGTCTTGATAACTCGATTAGTGAGTGAAAGTTCTGGGGAACTTTTTAAAGCCAGCAGGTAACCTGAAAGATTCCCAAGCTGTCTGTTAGCTCCTGGTGGAACACCACTGACTTCAGTAAAGTTACGTCAGGGATAAATTTGACCCCAGTATATAGTAATTTGCTTTGCCACAGAAAGAATACTATGAAGGGACTGAAAGAGATTTCTGATGCCAGCACACTTAGCCATGTTTAACCTCCTTTCACTTTACTGCTTACTTTTGAGTTGGTTTGAATTCTGCATTAACATATTTTTGCCAGAACTACATTATGTGCATAGCTCATTACAAAGGTTAGTGTGGGAAGTGAAACTGCTAATTAAAGGACTCTTGCCAATTTGGCCAGTTAAATCTTATTATAGCTTTAAACCCTACAGACATCTGTGAGATTCATCATATACCTTTTACCAGAAGAAAGTTAGCTGATCTTAAATTTCCAAAACAGAATATAAAAAGGCAAATTCATGTCAAGCAGATGTTTACCGCAGCTGATTGAGGTTTTGCAAGAGATAATACTGCCAACTGAGCAGAATCATTTAGGAGGCATTTTTCTGTCTTTCATCATAAATCTCATTAAAGCAGGAAATAGTTTGAAGCATGAAAGATAAATGAGTCTCATTAAAAGGAGTATGGTGTGATTAAACCATAGATGCCATATCATTTTGAGCTATCACCATATTGGGAAGTCTGAGTCTAGGGACAAGTGCTTGCTGACACCAAAGGAGAGGTGATACACAAGCAAGACACAAGTCCTAAGGTATCTCATTGTGATGTACTTATTGGAAGGGAGAGATTTTCAACGTATTTTAAACATCTTAACCACAAGATTATCCTTGATCCCTGAAAGTAAATTTGGAAGAACAGGAAGCTAATTAGTTAACAGACAGTCTGACCAAATTTACCTCTGGTGTAACAAGGCAGAACATCAGAGAGTTGTGCCCGGGGCAGAATTTAACCACATCATCCTCTGCTATATAAATATGCCCATGAAAGGGCAAACACAAACATAACATTTTCTCCTGCTATTTTTGAGCCCAAATCATAAAAGTATGTTTTATTTCTAAAGAAGCAGGATGGAGCAGTTTGTTTAATTTGAATAAGTCATCCTCATTGAATGTAATGGAAATTACTCGGTAGCCCTATTTACTCTTTTACCCTGCTGTGCCTAAAGCTGGAAGGAGATATTACTTTCTAGCCAATGAAACAGGAATAGTTCTCAGTCTGCTGGCAAACTCTTTGAAGCATGTGTGCCAGAGGGCAAAGCCAAAGTTTGAAATAGAGGCTTTATTTACAAACAGTGCTTTCAACTTTTAATTGGTGGATGACCTTATGCCTAGCAGTACACCTAGACATAAATTATTACTCCATTGCACTTACCCTGCTGTGTCCTATTGCTTAATTAATGGATTCTTAAGCCTTCAAAAGTAATTTGAAGTTACTTGGCATTTTTAAAATGGGTACATGGCAATGCATCCCTACTGAAAACTCCAGCATGCAAGCTCCCTTTCATTTCTAAACCAGGAGGCCTGATTCACCTTGGCCTTGTATCTTGTAGGCATTTACACCCGTCCTGCTCCTCTGTTCCATATGCTTTGAACTGCTCCAGCTGCACAAAGTAGGTGGAAAGCTGACTTAGCTGACCAGGTGAACAGTATGTCGCTGCTCTGCATAGAGGGCGTATTGGAGGGTGTGCCTGGGAGAAAAGGTTGTGACCATAGTGCTGCTGAACAGCCAATGTGGGCTAGACTATATGGAACTCTCAGAGTCAATCTTCTGTAAGAGGTCTAAAGGAATTTTTTTTAAAAGTCAGTAAGAACTTTTTTCAATGTAATTTGCACCTACAGATTTTGCAAATGATTTTTACCAAGCTGAATTTTGATGTTTAGACCTTCAGACTTGCAAATAAATATGGCCACCAAAATTAACCAGAAACACACCAACAGCATGTGCACGAACTTGTTAGTGAAATCAAATTGCTTGGCATAATTCATTTTTAGTCTATTAAAAAGAGAAATGAGAAGAGTTTGGGTTTTAACATCTATTGTACCCTAATATTCAACTTTTTATAGTAGAGTGATCCTTATATCGTAGTATTAGAAATAAGTTAAACATAACACAGAAGTTATGTTTCCTGTAATATGTGAAATTATCTCATTTTCTTGCATTCTTAATATTTGTTTTATAATACATAATGCACAATAGTTAGAAGAGAATTAACATGGAAGTGATGGTAATTGCTTTTTTTACAAATAGACCAACAGTAATTAGATGAGGTGGTGGTTTTGACACCCACAGTGGTTAAAGTTGTATGTAAACGATGGAACTGTTAGTAAGTCTCATGCCAGGTTCCTACAGTCTTTGCATTGTTTGCCAACAACCAAGTAAAGAAGATGTGCGTGAAGCAGGATTGTATAGAATAAGTGTAAGTGGGGGAATAATCCTGCTATTGTGGAGAACTTTCCTGGCTTCTGCACTTACCCCAGTGAAGTGGGCTAGCGAAAGGATCTGAGTCCTCGCTTCCACTTCCTTTACCCAGTGGCCTTCCTGCCCTTGAGGACTCCCCTTCCGCTCTCCTGTCTGGCAGAGTCCTCGTAACCCCAACAAGGCTGGGCCCAGGATTCCTGGGGGGTTCAATCCCCAACCCTGCTGTTGTCACCTAGGATAGGGGCTAGGGTGTCCCCACTCTGGGGTACTCTCTCTGCACTGGGCACTTCTCTGACCCATTGACCATTACATAAAAGTTAAAGCAAATGCAAGTTATTTAATCAACAATTAATTTAATAAGAATAAGGAAAAGTGGGAAAGGTTAAAGGAAACATCACTCCGCTCTGTGGCAGGGAACATCACAAACAGCGTCTCTGGAATGTCAGGGCAGTTCACAGTCTGTTCCTTGCAAGTCCCAGGCCTTCTTCTCAGGCCCTGGCTGTGCTATAGGGATGATGTGGGTTGGACACTTGCTCTGGTGGTGGCCACACGCTCTCAGGCTCTAAGTGGTAGGACCCTTCTTCCCAGTGTTGTCCCTGCCCTGTCGGGGTTATGATCCAAGCCTGGCCTGCAGAGCCTCTTGGTTGAGGCGTCTCCCTGTGCTGGGCCTGCTGCCCAGGGTCTCCCTCGCTCTCCCCAGCTGCTCACCGCACCCAGCTCCGGACTGCTCCAGCCCCAGCTCCACCACTCTGTCTCAGCGCTGCTGCTGCTCTGCCTCCAGCTCCCTGGGCTGTTTCTTTGGCCCCTCTGCCTCTGGTTGCTACAGCTCTGCTCCCAGGACAGGTCTGCTCTGCAGGCTGCTTCTATGACTCTGCTCCCAGCAGTGACCTGCTTCCTGGGCTGCTTTTCTGGGCCCTCTGGCTCTGGTTGCTGCAGCTCTCCTCCCAGGGCAAGTCTGCTCTCTTTGGGCTGTGCCTCTGGCTTTGGGGCTGCAGCTCTGCTCCCAGGACAGGGTCTGCTCTCTCTGGATCTGGCACAGCTTTGCTTCCCAGCTTAGCTTGGACCCCTGCTTTCTCCTTAGCTCGGCCCCACTCTGTCTGACCCAGGCAAATCCAGCTCACCTGGAGGACGGGACCTCCCTGGCCTCCTGGCACCCTGATTAGCCTACCTGCCCTGTCATTCAGGCTGACCTGGAGCACTGACCTCTCCCCATTGTTCCTGGGGGCTGTCGGTCTCAGGGTCCTGATTCCCCATCGACCCTTCCCTCTTTTAGTACTGGGAGCTAGCAACTGAAACCCCCCCACTGAATGTTAGTAAGGGGGCAACAGTCCCCTTACATAAGGGAGGCAACAGACATTAGAAAAAAATTGCAAGATGTCAAATACGGAGAGGTCATTGACAAAACTGAGCATTGGATCCTCCAAATATAATGCATTGGAAACAGGATGCCACAGCTCACCTCATTGCCACCTATACCAGCAGACTGCATAGAGACAATATTCTGTAGCTGCACAAGTCAGTAATGTAGGTGCAGGACAACACAACATGTTTGCACAGGTGCATGCAAATGTAGAGAACTGGAACAAGGCTGTCTGTGTACCTGACACTTAGTGCTTAAGGACAGTATTATCAAATAAGTAGATTTGTCATAATGAGTGGCCTAAAAAGATGTTGATTCAATCTGCCACTGTATACCAAAATTTTGTGAAATAGTACAACATTGACAAGGATGCTTAACTTGTGTGCATTAAAATGTTTACTTAATGTTTAGTCAAGAAGCTATTTTCACTTGTTTTCAAAGCAGGTATTTTTACATTACGTGCTGTATTTTTGATAGTTAAATCAGCTGCTATACGTTTATTTCAAGGTGCTAATGCAAATAAGAAACTTAAATTCAAAAGCTTTATACAAAGGTTGTGCATATTATTTGATCACTTTTATTACATCCTACAATTCATTAAGATCCAACTGAAATATGTTAATCCTAAATGAAAAGAAAATAAAGTTTACACTTCAGCGATTCCCATTACTTGATTCTCTTTGTAGAGGCCTTTTTACAAAACATACAGCTTGGTAACACCCTAATTATCTTAAAAGGATTTGTTGCCTAAATTTCCTCTAAGCTGTGAAGCCATGCAGCAGGCTATCAAGGGCCACGCAGACAGGGAGAGGTGCCACTGCCACGGCCGGGGAGAGAGCCCCTCTCCTGGCCCAGCCCAGTGGGAACTGCCAGACACAGGCTCCTCTCCCCCGGCCCAGCCCCGCCCCGCCCCGCCCCACTGGAGCTGCTGTGGTTCCGGAGAGGCCCCTCTCCCCTGGCCCCAAACTGCTGCATTGAGAGAGGGCTGGGGGGGGGAGTCTTCTCTCTCCACCGCAGACTTGGGGCAGCCTGCACCCCAGAGCTCTCACCCCCAGCTGGAGTCCTCACCTCTCCCGCACCCTGAACTCCCCAGTCCCACCCCAGAGCCCATACCCCCTCAGATCCCAACCCTCTTCCCTAGCCCTGAGCCCCCTCCTGCATTCGAATTCCTTCATCCCCAGGCCCACCCCAGAGCCCTCACCCTCCCGCCGCACCCCAGCCCTCTGACCCAGCCCTGAGCCCCCTCCCACCCTCCAAACCCCTTGGCCTCGCCACACATCATCTCCATATTGGTGCACATAACAAAATTCATTCTGCACATGGACGTAAAAAATTAGAGGGAACACTGCTTGTTACCAGTTTTTAACAAAACATGCCTCTTGCAGTTAATTTTTCTGAAAACCCATCTAATCTAGGCCATTACCAATCAATACGGTTTGCACTGTCAGGGAAATCAACCCCAACTATACCTGCGATTGGGGGCTGGAAGCATAAAGGTGGTGTAAAGGTACGTTTGCGTCCCATCCTTAGCTCTGTCAATCAGAGCTCAGCTGCCCCTGTGAAGTCTGCCCAGTGAGTGCAGAGTGAGTGTGAAACATTACCAGATCAGAACAGTAGCATTTCACACCAGCTTTGCCCAGGTGTAAGTGACTGTCCATGGTGCATTTGTGAGGCAGATGCAGATGTCAGGTTCCTTCTGGACAACTCTCTGCTCCTAATACCAGGTAGGAGCCATGGCCATATAACTGACTTTTACCTGCAGCTTTTTAAAAATAAATCTGTGTTCTTTCCTCTCAGCTGTGGACTAAGGGCTTGTCTACATTTAAAATGCTGCAGCGGTACCACTGTAGCACTTCAGTAAAGATGCTACCGACACCAGTGAGAGGTCTCCTATTGACATAGTGCTGTCCACACTGAGAGTTAGGTTGGTATAACTGCATTGAGCAATGTAGTTATACCAGCATAAGTTGCTAGTGTAGACCAAGCCTTAATAGTCGTCATCCACAGTTTTGTCACCTATCGAGTTGCAGTATGGTTTACTTTGGGCTCCTCTTCAAGGGCCACAATGAGCCTTGGCTATCAGGTGAAGACAGCAACTGACCTTGTAAGTGTGATGGGCTAATAAGAGCACATTACATTAGCATTCTACATTGGTTAATTGGGTGTGATTCATGGTCTTGATCACTAGCTATAAAATTGTAAGTACTCTAAGACCCTTCTAGCTCAAAAAAATCTCTTCCCATATGGCTCAGTGATGGAGGTGCTCCTACATATGGGCCCTAGGGTTGGGGATCAGATATTCTCATTAGAAATCCCTGGCTATGGAATTCATTCCTGACAGAAACAGAGCAGAGTCTGAGTCTTCACATGTCTGGGTCACAATACAAGCTATCTCTTTGAGGAGACTTCCTCTTTGAGTGTTGGATCACCACTGGCAAATGGCTGGACAAGACTCCACCCTAGGCAGGGACAACTTTCCACCAGAAGTTTTGAATGACCTCAGGTTGGAGAATGCAGTATTGTCCCAAATTTGGGGAAATGTTGCATCTTCTGTAAGTTAGGTTGGGATTGTTCCAGTCGGGAAGGGCACCCTGGAAAGGCCAATAATGAGTAAATTTAAGACATGAAGCTTAACAAAATTTGATGGCCAATTATGCAGTGGTAGATCTTACAGTGAAAAGTGTCTGTTGTGATTTCAGTACAGACTTGCTATATTAGCTTAGAAATGTTCTCAGAAAAATTACATTATTTGTAGGGCTGTCGATTAATCGCAGTTAACTCACGTGACTCTCAAAAGACTTAATTGCAATTAAAAAATTAATCGTGATTAATCACATGTTTAATCACACTGTTAAACAGTAGAATACCAATTGAAATTTATTAAATATTTGTGGATGTTTTTCTACATTTCCAAATATATTGATTTCAATTACAACACAGAATACAAAATATACAGTGCACACTTTATATTATTATTTTTATTACAAATATTTGCACTGTAAAAATGATAAACAAAAGAAATTGTATTTTTCAATTCACCTTATACAAGTACTGTAGTGCAATCTCTTTATCTTGAAAGTGCAACTTACAAATGTAGATGTTGTTTGTTTGTTACATAACTGCAATCAAAATAAAACAATGTAAAACTTTAGCACCTATAAGTCCACTCAGTCCTACTTCTTGTTCAGCTAATCGTTAAGAGAAATGAGTTTGTTTACATTTGTAGGAGACAATGCTCCCCGATTATTATTTATAATGTCACCTGAAAGTGAGAACAGGTGTTCACATGGCACTTTTGTAGTCGGCATTGCAAGGTATTTATGAGCCAGATACACTAAACATTTGTATGCCCCTTCATGCTTTGGCCACCATTCCAGAGGACATGCTTCCATGCTGATGATGCTTGTTAAAAAAAATTAAACTCGTGACTGAACTCCTTGGGGGAGAATTGCATGTCTCTGTATTCTGCCATATATTTCACATTATAGCAATCTCAGATGATGACCCAGCGCATGTTGTTCATTTTAAGAACACTTTCACTGCAGATTTGATGAAACACAAAGAAGGGACCAATGTGACATTTCTAAAGATAGCTACAGCACTTAACCCAAGGTTTAAGAATCTGAAGTGCCTTACAAAATCTGAGAAGGACGAGGTGTAGAACATGCTTTCAGAAGAGTTAAAAGAGCAACACTCCGATATGGAAACTACAGAACCTGAACCATCAAAAAAAAAGAAAATCAACCTTCTGCTGGTGGCATCTGGCTCAGATAATGAAAATGAATATGCTTTGGTCCGCACCGCTTCGGATTGTTATCAAGCGGAACCAGTCATTGGCATGGACAGATGGCCTCTGGAATGGTGTTTGAAGCATGAAGAGACATATGAATCTTTAGTGCATCTGGCACATAAATATCTTGCGGTGCCGGCTACAACAGTGCCATGCAAATTCCTTTTCTTACTTTCAGGTGACATTGTAAACAAGAAGCGGGCAGCATTATCTCCTGCAAATGTAAACAAACTTGTTTGAGTGATTGGCTGAATGAGAAGTAGGACTGAACAGACTTGCAGATTTTATAAAGTTTCACATTGTTTATTTTTGAGTGCAGTTTTTTTTTGTACAAAATTCTACATTTGTAAGTTCAACTTTCATGATAAAGAGATTGCACTAGAGTACTTGTATTAGTATTTTTCAGTTCACCCATTTCTTTTGTTTTTTATAGTGCAAATATTTGTAATAAAATAATAATATAAAGTGTGCACTGTATACTTTGTATTCTGTGTTGTAATTGAAATCAGTATATTTGAAAATATGCAAAACTATTTAAATAGTATTGTATTATTGTTTAACAGTGCTATTAATTGCGATTTATTTTTTTAATTGCTTGACAGCCCTAATTATTTGTAATTAATATTAGTGTTATTTATAAAACACTCTTGTGCTGAGATGGATAAGCATTGTGCAATTAAGCAGTTAATGTTTGCAAAAGTCTAGAATACACCAGAATGCATGTACAACTCTCCAGTAGCTGGACATGCCCTCTGCTCCCCCATTGATTTGGGAAAATGTGCCTTGCAAAAAGTTTCTATCAGATGAGATACTTCAGGAGTTATCCAGACATGGTATGACATTTGATAATTGCTGGAGAGAGAGATATGATAATGGCGCTAACATGAGAGGACAGCAGCAAGGTGTGCAAGCTCGTTTAATACAAAAGAAAAAAAAGGCGTATTTTGTTCCTTGCAGATGCCATTCCTTAAATCTAGTGTGGAGTGATGCAGCAAATTCCTCAAATGGTTGAAAACTTTTTGAGGTGCTCTTCAAGAAGTGTACAATATATTTGCAGCGTCAACAAGTCGGTGGACAGTTTTGAAATCCTTTGTGGGAAAAAAATGAAAGCCTCTCTCCAGCCCTGCGGTTTCAGACACAGAGTGTGCAATCGGCACTGTTGAAATGGAGAGAAATGACAAAAGATAATGGGATATATGCATAAGCTGGATCACTGGTGGAAGAACTCTCCTCATTTCAGTTCATTGTCTCGCTTGTGGTTTGGCTTAACTAACTGCTTAAAATGGATATTGTAAGTAAAAAATTGCAGAGCTCAGTGCTGGATTTTGATTATGTCAGGAAATTAATAGAAGCTAATCGGACAGAAATACAGAATTATCATGCAAATGGACTTGAAGAGTCATTGTTAATTGCTAAACAGATAGTCGAAGAAACATCAGTGCATGCGGAGCTAGCTGAAACAGAAGCCCACAGAAAGAAGAAATTGTTCAGCTACAAAGCAGAGGATCAAGTCATTGGCAATGGAAAAAAAGAAATTTATATTTGACTCCTTCAGTACTGCTATAGACTCTGCTCTCATGAAGCTGGGAGAATGTTTTGCATTATTGTGAGAACACATGAATGTGTTTGGATTCCTATGTGGTGTGTAGAACATTGCAAACTTTTTTCCAATAAGTGAATTGGAAAAATTGTGCAGGAATCTGGAATCAGCTCTGATGGCAGTATCATGGACGCAGACATCTACTGGTACGTGAACTCCAGCATCTTTCTGTTGTTTTGCCAAAGTCTGTGGATGCACTTGAGATGCTTCAATTCATTTTCTGGAGTGGTTTGTCCATGGTGTCCCCAAACACCTGTATTGCTCTGCAGCTGTTTCTCACAGCTCCAATATCTGTGGTGCCTGCAGAAAGAAGTTTCTCAAAGCTTAAGTTAATAAAAATGTAATTGAGGTCTACCATGTCTTAAGAGCATTTGGTAGGATTGGCTGCGTTGTCCATAGACAGTGACATTTGCAAGACTCTGGACTTCAAGGACCTGACAGAACAATTCATCAATACAGCACTCTATAGCTCACATACGTGCTGGAACTAGGGGTGCTCTGGGTCGCATCCCCTGACTTAAAGTGGATTCCATTATGTACAGGGTTTACAGTGTGATTCACTGGCTCTCCGCACCCCCACAATAAAAATTGTTCCAGTGCCCCAGATTACTCAGCATAAACAAGGCGAGAAAAATACTCATTATACTTTTTTTCCAGTAGTTATCAGTAGTAGCAGTAGTTCCAGTTTTGTTTCCACTGACAAAAGTAAAACAGGCTATTTATTTGTTTGTTTGTTTGTTTATTTCTCTTTGAAGGTATTTGCAGCCAATTACTAGTTGTGGATTGCCACACATCATTATTTACATATTTTGATTACATTGGTAAAGGAATATTATTAATGGAAAGGGAGGGCCACTAGATTCTCCTGAAGGGCACCTCCGCATTTTGTGCTACAGCACTGTGGACTGCGGACATGACCAAAAGGGTGGGGAGCTGTGTCCCTAAGTCTTAGAATCAGAGAACTGCACCCCCATTCCAAACGAGTGCTACAGCAATACCTACTGATAGAAGGATGCCTGGGGGCAGTAGAGATGTCCACCTTCACCCCAACGGAGCATCTTAGCGGTACCACCTGTGACAGGGCCCAATCCTATTCCTAACTCTAACTGACTTCAATTGTTCAGCATCAGGCTCTGTAAAAAAAGATAGGTTTCAGAGTAGCAGCCGTGTTAGTCTGTATTCGCAAAAAGAAAAGGAGTACTTGTGGCACCTTAGAGACTAACAAATTTATTAGAGCATAACTTTCGTGAGCTACAGCTCACTTCATCGGATGCATCCGATGAAGTGAGCTGTAGCTCACGAAAGCTTATGCTCTAATAAATTTGTTAGTCTCTAAGGTGCCACAAGTACTCCTTTCCTTTCCTTTTCTTTTTGTAAAAAAAGAGAAAGTGGATTTCCTTACTGTGCCTCTAGATGGCAAACTTTATCTTTTCTATGAATCTTGTCACTTATTCAAAAGTAGTAAATATATTCTAGCTTGGCCACACTGTAGACATCATCCTGGGTGACAGGGCCATCGGTCAGTCCTGGAATGGCAAGTCCTAGATTCCTAGGTAAATATGTTTAGAAAACAAGTCAGAGGATATTATATAAAGTCCTTAAGATATGCCTTTTGTTGTTTAACATGATTTATAAGGGATGTTAATGAAGTCTTATACCAAAGACAAGGGTTTCATGAAAACTTTTCCCCTGCATGTGATCATGAAGGGTGTCACTCATTTTGGACTGAGATGTATTTGTCACACATAAACCTAGTGCAATCTTATTATTTATTAATGTCAGTCATTGACTTCATTACTGGTGTGTCATTAAACTGCAAGTATAAGGAATTTGATATATAGTGAAGAAATGGATAATCTAGCCCTGAGGCCTGATTCTGATCTAACCTACCACAGTGTAAATTATACATAAGTCCACTGAAATTAAAATGATACCAGATCTGTGGCCTTTAGGTGTTACCACAGTATAAATCTTAAGTACAAATAATAAAGCCTTGACAATCCAGTACCTGTATAGTCACTTATATAAGTACAAAATAAGACCTAGATCCTCAGAGCTGTTTAGGCACCTAACTTCAAAGTGTCTATGCTACCATTCTGATATGGAAGTGTTTCATACCCACTCTGGTGTACATGACTCCACAGGGTGCAAGGCAGTGGAGAATCAGGCCCATAGGTCTGTCTGCCATCCCATCAGGAAAACAAGAATGTATTCCCAGCCCAGTACTTTAAGCTTTGTGTTTAACACTGAAGGGGGGAGGGGCTTTTCAAAAACATTTTGCACTTTCTTCCACTCCAGTCCTTGCCACTGTCCAAGCTGCCCTGTCACTTTCCCCAGGTGACATGTCTGAAATTACTTGGTAAACTTTTTGGAGTGGGCAGGGGTCATCTTGTTCATCTCCCAGCCAATGTTGTATTCTGCTCCATATTGTATTTTGTCCAGTCATGTTGAAATAGTCCAGCAATGAAGACTGTCACTTACTTTGGGAGATATCTCCACATTCTTAAAAATCTCCACTTAATTCTGTTCTTCAGTATAAGTTTGGCCTCTCTTAGTTTCATCCCATTACTTATTATTACAACCCTCAACCTCCTTGTTGCCTTTTCTCCTCTTACTCCTTGTTAGAGTCACTTGTTGTGTAATGTCTACAATTAGATTGTAGATTGGACTAGGGATTTTTATTTGTTCTATAAAACATCTGAGTAAACTTTAAGCACTGTATAAATAAATAATTATCCCAATTATACTAGTTCCACTGCCCTAAGTAATCAGTCTCCTTCCTTTCTTTTTACGCCCTTCAAATACCTGCAGATTATTATCATGGCTCATACCCTTCGTGACTGCTTAACCTAATCTTAATCTTTCCTCAGATCAATCCCTCCAGCCCTAAGATCATTTTTGGTACCCTTTGAACTTCCTCTAACTTGCAATTATCTTTGTGATAATGAGATACCCAGAACTCAATGCAATATTGATGGTGTGGTTTCAGCAGAGCCACAGTGAGAAAGTTCTCACAGCTCTTTGAAGCAATGCCTCTTGCAGAAACTTTTTCTGCTGCCATATTGTATTTGAAAATTCATGTCTAATTTGTTAACCATGATCACTCCTAGGCCTGTTCCAGTGTTACAGTTTTCCAGCTTTCTCTTTCCCAGTGTATACTTGTGCTCTGGATTATGAGCCAGATTGTGGCTGGCACTTTAGCAGCTGTGCAAGTTGCGGGAACACAAGGAGCCTTTTCTTCTTATTCACCCCCTATTATGCCAGCCACAGCTCAAGTTCCTGTGCTCTTCTGAGCTCCCTTTTAGCTTCCCAGAAGCACTAGCCACCCAAAAAGGACAAGGAATGATTGGGTGAAGCTAATAATCCTTTGCTGTTCTGGGCAACAAAGTTGGTGGGCAATGAAGTGGGCATACTGTGACAAATATTGCAACCCCGTGCAGTATCTTTGGGTACAGTTGCATTACATTTATGAATGGTTCAAGTACGATTGTGTTCTACTCCAGGAGGGTACGGTTACCACAGCTTCTCCAGGAACTAAAAACAGTGGGGTGATGAAGGTGACTTGCTAAAGCTAAGCTGTTTTAGAGAGGTACCAACCCCTGGTTTAAATTGAGTTTTCTAGAGACTCAAACAAGGAAAGGGCTTTTGGAATAAAAAGGCCCTTCTGATCTGATCCAGCAAACAGACAGGGCTCCTCTGTCCAAGGGGTCCCGGACCTTGCAGAAAGTTTAGAAAGATTTTGGTCTAGTCAGGCATCCTAAGACTTGTGGGTAGTTCTGGTATGTTTCATGCAGGTTTAAATCTGTTTATTTTTTAATATGTTTCTCAGTAATGCTTTTACCATAATAATAGATGTGCTTGCTTAGAAAGAGCTGTGTGGTCACTTGCAGCTGCTGGCAATACCATGCTCATACTCCTCAGAAAGAGAGAATAAAGTACAGTTGCTCACCTTTAGGCAGACTGGTATGCTGGGGATATCACAGTGTAAGGCAGGGAGCTGTGCAGCTTTAAAACTCTTGGTCAAGGGTCTCCATCCAGAAATGGATGATGTCTGGAGTCCTGAGACCTGAATTGGCACTCCTGGAATGGACCATAGAGGGAAGGACAGTACATTCATCCTCATAAGGCGTGGCACAACAGTGCGCACAAAGCTTCCTTCCTTAATCTGGTTCTCTGGTTTCACAGATAGATTTAGCTTTCATGTTTGCCTGTTGAATCCCATTTTGCTTCCTGCTGATATTTCTAATCTCTCTCTATGGCCCTTTAAATGGGTTCTTTGCCCTCACCAGGGCACAAAACACCCTCCAGCTTTGTGTCATCTATCAATCACACTGATGTGCTGTTTACCCTTCTTCTAGACTACAAGTGAAGATGTCAAATAAGACTGGACCACACACAGATCTTTGTGGTGCATTACACACTTCCCTGCAATCTAATGCCTTGGTTTTACATTAGGGAAGAGAGAAGTAGCCAGCATTATAACTGTCTCTTTCAGTGCAGTAGGCTTTACTTTCAGCATATTTAGAGAGTTCCTAATGACAAAACTGATATAAAGACATACTTCTTGTTCTCCAAGGTCACATCCTAGAGAGCCAGAACAACTTCAGGAAACTTCTTGGGGAAACAAGATCATGGCCAGAGTGGAAAATTATTAAGTTATTGACTTCTGTTCAAAATATGCTGAGACAGAAAGAGTGGCCATATGCTTGCTGGGAGATCTGAGCTCAGGGTTTATTTCTTTACTGACTTTTGTGTGATACATGCTGTAGATTCTGTGTCGTCCAGCTGAACAGTTCATTTTTATGTTCTTTTTTTATTATGATTCTATTGTGAATGTGTGTGTGATCACCCTATGCATCAATTTTCAGGGAATTTATATTCTATTCCTTCCCTTGTATTATTGGGAAATACAAAGTCAGAGTCCTGAAGTATTTGTATTTCTTCATGGCTTAGATTTTTCTGGTATCCTGGCACAAACATCAATGGAAAAATCTCTGAGAAAATTAACTTTGCTTGCTTCTAATCACATGGGACTAGGTCATGCAAATTACACACACAGACCAAAGTTTAGGAAGGTTGTAGTCCCACTGCCGCAGGACACAATGTCAGATCTCCTGTAGTGTATGGAAACTACCCCATCCCTTTGTGGAGTGCACCTATCGCCCTTGAACTTGCCAACTCTGCTGCTCAGTGTGTATGGGGATTAGGGCATGAGCAGAGCCACAACTCTCACTCCTCTTCAAATGTTCCTCCTCATGCACTCCCCCAGTACACAGGAAGCAGCCTCCTGTGAATATTTTGCCTTTGATTCCAATCTCACTCATATCAGCATCAATCAGGAGTAACTTCAGGACAGCCAGTGGAGTCACACAAATAAAACCAATGTAAATAAGATCAGAATTCAGCAGGTCATTTATTCATTCATTTGATAAATAAAGGAGTATATGTAAGTGGGGGATTAGTCCCTCTATTGGTGGGGAACTTTCCTGGCTTCTGTACTACCCCGGTGAAGTGGGCTAGCGAAAGGATCTGAGTCCTCGCTCCCACTTCCTTTAACCAGTGGCCTCCCTGCCCTTGAGGACTCCCCTTCCACTCTCCTGTCTGGCAGAGTCCTCGTAACCCCAACAAGGCTGGGCCCAGGATTCCTGGGGGGCTCGACCCCCAACCCTGCTGTTGTCACCTAGGACAGAAGCTAGGGTGTCCCCACTCCGGAGTACTCTCTCTGCACTGGGCACTTCTCTGACCCATTGACCATTACATACAAGTTAAAGCAAATGCAAGTTATTTAATCAGCAATTAATTTTAAAAAGAATAAGGAAAAATGGGAAAGGTTAAAGGAAACACATCAACCTGCTCTGTGGCAGGGAACATCACAAACAGTGTCCCTGGAATGTCAGGGCAGTTCACAGTCTGGTTCCTTGTAAGTCCCAGGCCTTCTTCTCAGGCCCTGGCTGTGCTGCAGGGATGCTGTGGGGTGGACACTTGCTCTGGTGGTGGCCATACGCTCTCAGGCTCTAAGTGGTAGGACCCTTCTTCCCAGTATCACCCTGCCCTGTCGGGGTTACGATACAAGCCTGGCCTGCAGAGCCCCTGGGCTGAGGCCTCTCCCTGTGCTGGGCCTGCTGCCCAGGGTCCCCCTCGCTCTCCCCAGCTGCTCACCGCACCCAGCTCCGGACTGCTCCAGCTCCACCACTCTGTCTCAGCGCTGCTGCTGCTCTGCCTTCAGCTCCTGGGCTACTTCTTTGGCTCCTCTGCCTCTGGTTGCTACAGCTCTGCTCCCAGGACAGGTCTGCTCTGCAGGCTGCTTCTGTGACTCTGCTCCCAGCACTGACCTGCTTCCTGGGCTGCTTTTCTGGCCCCTCTCCTCCCAGGGCAAGTCTGCTCTCTCTGGGCTGTGCCTCTGGCTTTGGGGCTGCAGCTCTGCTCCCAGGACAAGGTCTGCTTTCTCTGGATCTGGCACAGCTCTGCTCCCCAGCTTAGCTTGGGCCCCTGCTTTCTCCTTAGCTCAGCCCCACTCTGTCTGACCCAGGCAAATCCAGCTCACATGGAGAACAGGACCTCCCTGGCCTCCTGACTCTCTCATTAGCCTGCCCACCCTGTCATTCAGAGCATTGGCCTCTCCCCATTGTTCCTGGGGATTATCAGTCTCAGGGTCCTGGTTTCCCATAGACCCTTCCCCTTTTAGTACTGGCAGCTAGCCAACCAAAACACCCCCACTGAATGTTAGTAAGGGGGCAACAGTCCCCTTACATATAGTTCTTGAGTTCATAGGCTATTTTAGAAGAAAAAATATACATAATGTGAGAGGTGTCTGAAATGTAGTAGGAATGGGGCTTGAAAGTAAACTGGTCCTTTAATCATATTTGTTACTTGGATTGGTCTGGGTTATATTGTATATACTGTATATTTATGTGATGTTTCTGCATCATACTTTTAAATATTTTATCAAGATGCTCTAAAAAAAAATTCTGTGCTTCTGGATGAGTCTATGCTTTGCAGGTCCATTCTATATATTATCCTCACTTGTGTTCCGGATAGCAGATAGCAAAAAATAAATGTACTTTCTCAGAAAGAAAAAGAGAGAACTGCTGAAGAAGGCTGGATGGAGTTTTCTGTAGCTCCATCCCAAATCTGCTCTTTCAGATCACCACCTATATCTTGTTGCTATCATTTCCCCATTCCTTTGATTAATTGTGAGCTCCTCTAAGCAGGGACTGTCCTCCTTGAGAGTCTAGTACATAGTGGGTGCTTCCTGCTGCTTTCTTAGAAACAACCACTTCATCTTGCCCAGAAGAGAACTATTCCTTGTCTATTTGCAAACAATATAATAAAAAGTAAACAACAAAAAAAAAACAACCCAGGGACAAGAATGCCAGGAGGCAAGGAGCTAATTTCTTGGCTTGATCTTCTGCAGGTGTACAGGGTTGGGGCAGGGATAATGAAGCAGAGAGCCAAACACCTGATCAGGTACTCAGGACAAAACCAGGGAACTCTAGAAAGAGTTCCTTGGTATTACAAAAAGCCTGAGGGGAGGGAGAGCTCCACACCTAGTTGTTAATCGGCTGGTCATAACCCGTTGGGTTATGGCTGGGCTTCTTCTGTAAAAAGCCTTCCTAATGTAAATAGTGCTCTTTAGGTTTCAAGAAAGCCTTAGGAAAAATGACTCGCTTTGTGAAAGATCCTTGTTGTTCCTGGACCTGCTGGCCCACTCAGCAGCTTACATCTCCTCACTATGTTTGGTCACAGTCATATTATAAATACATAATTCTATATTTAGCTAGCAACTCCTATGTTAAACCTATAATTTAAAATAATGAAGGAATCAAATTTGTATCAGCAATGCTCCCTGTATGAGCTCAGTCTAACCTATAATAAGCTAATTTGTGAATGACTTGTATTCCCTCAATCCAGCCTAAATGTGAAAATGAAAGGACAGACTGCTACTGTGACTCATCATGAGGCCTCCTTTCAAAAACAGGGCTGTGCTGTTTAAAATGCATTTGTTAAGGCATATACGCACTTAGCATTTTCTCAGTCAAAACTAGATCATCAAAATAAGTGAGCCATGTGCTGTTTGGTAGGTTGTTTTTAGAGATGATAAAGATTAACAAACACATCACAACTTTATTCATATGCAACAAACAACACTGGCTAAATGATCGCAATGGTTTGTAATTTGACTTTTGAGAAACAGGCAAGCCAAATATTAAGAAAGCATGGGCATGTGTACATGGGCACATTTCCAAAGCAATATGAGATTGAAGTTAGTAGAAGAATACATGTTTTAGCATGACCTTCAAGAAGTTTTTCAATTTGTTATTAATATGTCAACCATCTCCTTTCCCTCCAGTGTTAACAGTAGCCTCTCCCAGCTTTCTCAGTACTTAGATGAAATCAGCACATGCATAAAGGGCATATGGCCAAAAGTGAAAATGAACAAGACTGAGGTGATGATAATAGAAAGAGCTCTCCACCCCCATAACAGTCCCACACAATAAAGTTACCTGCCCCCAGGTCATGATGAAGTTGGTTCAAAGCCTTGCAATCCCTTCAGACTCTTCATTGCTCTTGGCCACCAGAATGACCAGAGGGCTAAAGAATGGTCATTGCCATCTGCACTAGCCAGAAGATTGAGCCTGATCTTATTGAACTCACATTTGGCCATAACAGCTAGACTCGACTACTTCAGTTTTCTGTATCTAGCAATGAGATGCCTTGAGAAAGCTCCTGCTGGTTTAGAGTTCAGCAGCCTACCTGTTTGGCTGGCAACACATATTACTCCAATATTTTGATCTCTCTACTGGTACTGTTTCACCCAGAGCCCAGTTCAAAATCTCTGTCCTGACTTTCAAAGCCCTGCATGAAAGTGGGCCTAGCTCCCTGAGACTCAGTAACAACAATCTCACAAGGTAGCTTTGATCCATTGCAATAATGAACTGCATACCAATAGGGCAATCAATTGAATCTTCCTAGGCAAAGACAATTTCACTCACTACCAGGTTAAACAAGAATGACCACTAATGTTTCCACATTTAGAGCAAAATGCAAAATCATCTATTCACTCACGCTTCCCCTGCAATAGTACCTAAGGGGCAATCTTCCCCTTTCTTAGGGTGACACGCACAGGCTGGGAGTAATTGGTAGAACTAGATTCTTCCCTGGAGTCAGGGGTGTGTAGAGGTGTGTCCTGGCTTTGATGCTTATCAGTGGAGTCAGTGGGTACTGAAGGAGTGGGCGTGAACCCACTTCCAGAGCTATGTAGTGAGAGCCTGACAAACAGGTCCTCTGGTGCAATCCAAAGAAATGCTCATGTTATTTCCTGACATATTGCAGGACCTGGATCAAGTCTCCAAAGGCAAATACCCTTACCTCATGTCAGGGGTCAGTTTCTAGTATGCTAGGAACTCCACAAGGCCTGATCATCTGTAGAAAAATCATTCCCAACCCCATTGATTGTGAGGCATCTCTGTGCTGTGCTAGAAGCCATGTGCTGTGCTTGCACCTATACTGCTTTTCCCTACCCCCATTAGCAGCAGTGAGTGCTCAAGAACCTGTCGCTATTGGCTTCTGATCTTAACCAGCATACACTTTAGCCAAATTTGCTGTTATTCTTGATTATGGACTGTACCTTTTTGCCCATACAGCAAACGTCTTAAACAGCTTCCAATGTTCAGTCACATATTTCTGTCTACATTTTTTCTCCCAATCGGTTTTGCTAATAATTTTCTGCAGCTTCAGGAAAGTTCTCCTTTTGAAGCATCAAGTATAAATATTACTGGTTAGGATTGTCCTCTGTTTGCTTATATTCAATATAATCAGGTCACGATCACTGGTCCCTGAATAACCACCAACTTCCTGTATTGTGATCAATTAATCTTTAAGAATCATAATAAGGTACAAAATACTTGCCACCTGTTGGCTGCAATAACTATTGGGACAGTTCTGAGGTCTGATTTAAACTTTCTCTGAGTTGTCTGCTGCTTGGAGTGGCTTTCTCCCTCTCTCCTCTGGGGTATGGGCCCTGAGTTCTGTATCTTGGCTTCTGCTGCGTCCACTCAAGGAGGCCCCTCCCAGTGCCTGGAACACCAGGGTGTTGTCCCTTGGGAAAATGTTTGCTATCAATTAATATACGTTTCAGAGTAGCAGCCGTGTTAGTCTGTATTCGCAAAAAGAAAAGGAGTACTTATACGGGATGTGATAGGTGCTGGAACTGGGGGTGCGAGAGAACCCCCTGGCTTAAAGTGGTTTCCTTTATATGCAGGGTTTACAGTTTGGTCCAATGGCTCTCAGCACCCCCCACTATATACATTGTCCCAGCACCCTTGCTGGGTATGTAGTTCAACATACAAGAAATAAGATAATCATCACAAGCTCCGAAGTAATTATACAACCACAGGGGAACTTTATTAGGTACATTGAACAAAGGCTCGGGGATAATGTAAGAATAGGAGTCACTAGAACAACACCTTAAACCCTCTGTGACACTGCACCCCATATTCTTCATAGTGATGTTATTATGATATGATTATGACATAATTATGATGTATTTTATGCAAGATAAGTCATGTGAGGTGTCATTACAGTCATGAGCTGTACAGTTCCCTGTGCAGCGCAAGATGGTATAATTTTGGGTTTATACTCCACAGGAGGTGCATGCATGGGGAGCTGGGAGTTGCCTTTGCTATAGCCTTCCTACGCAGGGGTTGGTCAGAGAGCCTGCATGTAACTGCAGCTGGGTGTGGCCCTACCTGTATGAAGGCTGGTGAAAGTGCAGGCTGGAGGGCTTTGCAGCTTGTCACAGCAGTACAGTGTGAGAGGGACCCCAGGCTGTTGGGTCGGGGGCTCAGTGGTACCCTACTTCCAGATGCACCCCAGGGGAACCTGTCACAAACACTTACAATGGGCCCTGTTATCCAGCTCCCTCCCAACACTTGACTAGGCAGATAGTGAGTTGAAAATCAGTTCTTCACTGGGTGATGCAGCACTGTAATTGTTGGCTGCTTAAAACTCACAAGCCAAATAAACAAACATGGGATTTTTTACAAGGTCTTCACCCTAAAACGGTAGGATTATCCTGCGGCTCCCTGGTCAGCAGTCCACTGGAAAATTAGGTCGGCTCTGAGTAGCCTGACCTGGAATCACTTCTCAGCCTCCTGGGTTGCAGGTCTCTGCTGGGCTGACATTCTTCAGTGACCCACTAGCTACCCACCAAGAGAGCCCCTTTGGGTCAGAAGGGGAAGTTTAATGGGAACCTCCCAGGCTGTGATGCTTCTCTCTGTTCCATTCTAACAACAGCCAAAAGTGAATGTAATTAGTAAACCAAACCCTTTGTCTCTGAATTCTGGCTTACAATTGGGTCTGGTGGTAGCTTCCAGCTTGTTCTGTCTCTGCTCTGGACTCTAGGCAATCTGGGAAGCGGAGTCCTGAGCCTCCTGATAGAATATACTTTCCTACCAAAGAGGTCTAACTTCTTTTTGTCCTTAGCCTTTGGCATGGGCCCCTGTTGTCCTTGCTCTCACTCTCATCTGTAGCTGCTACCACTAACGAGCCCAGTGGTGGGTGAGAATATAAATACTTAAACCCCTTTGATGGGACAAAGTACTTGTGTTCCATCCTCTTTGCCGTGGGGTGCAGAGAGGCTAGAGCCTGCCACAAAGTTTTAGTTTGACCTTAATAGTCTTAATCATCAGCAGGACGACCCAGGAGGGGCCCACAGGGGCCAGGATGTCCATCATGGGGTCGGTGGTCTCAGAGACCTACTCTACTTGAAGCCCCATGTTCTGCTCCATCCTCCTCAGGAGCTCTTCATGGGTCTTACTGTCCTCAAAGGTGGGTATCCCCACCACAGCCTTGTCTGGGGACAAGGAAGATGATGCTAAGGCAGGGATGGGCCCTTGCTTTTGTCCTTCTGCCCCAAGGGAATCACGCAGTACAAGCTCCTCTAGCTCGGCATCTGGCTTAGTGCTGTGATGTTCCTGAACTGAAGCGGGAGGAGCTCTGCTCTCCGAAACCATTGAGAGAGACCTCCTTGAATACGACCCCTGAGCCTGTTGGAACGCCCACGGTATCCAAAGAACCATTGTGCTGGCACTTGCCATTGCGCAGGCTAAAGCATGAGAGGAAAGGGCTGCCCCATGTCAGTCCTCGAATGCCTCTGCTCCAACAGGTGCTGGCTCCCCCTCAAAGTGTAGGACTCTGGCTCAGACTCCAAAGGCGACCAAGGGCGAGTGATACCATGTCTGGCTTCCCTCTTGACAGTACGGAGGGTCTTTGCTATGCTGGTGTTCTCGTAGTCTGGTGCCCGCTCCCTTCTAGTGGGAAATGGTGGTGCCATGAGGGTTCTCAGCTCTATAGTCACCTCAGTTGTTTCTGGTGTGGAGGGAAGCTCTAAAATCTCCCTGTGGGTCTCCCTTGGAAGGGAGTCTGGCAGTACCGGACTCAGCTGACCTCTCATGAAGGCCAGAGTCAACAGTACCGCACTGGGTAGTACAGATGTTGAATGGCCCGGCACGGGGTGCACTCCGCTCGAATCCTTACACCCTGCTGGCCTCGGTATAGGCAAGCACCCTGTGACTTCTTTTGCTTCCTGTGTGGCACCGGCAATTGAGAGCAGTGCCATGTACCTCCGTGTGCGGAGCTCTTAGGCGCCGGAGAACCCTGCTGGTGCCAAAAATCTCTGACAGAGTCCTTTCTCAGTGCTGAAGTTTTGGGCACTGATGTCGCTGTGTTCTGCAGTGGGACGGACATGCTGTATGGAGAGTTGGCTGAACTCAGCTCCAAGTGCAGGCAGAGGGCTGCCTCCATCAGGAGGAACTTCAGCCTCTGATCTCACTCCTTTTTATTCCTGGGATGGAATCCCTTGCAAATTTTGCAGTGATCCTTCTGATGAGATTCTCCCACACACTTCAGGCAAGCTGTGTTTGTGGGAGGGTCATTCCTAGGCATAGATTTATGACAAGCCCAATATGGGTTAACCATGGAGACTGAGGCATGCCCTGGTCCTGGAGAAGGAAAAAAAAGGGGGGTGACCCTGATTAGGGGGGTCCTAACTACCCTAATTTAACACTAATCTAACTATCTACAGGTGAGAAACAAAAGTCTACTAGAGAAGCACTTGTGAAAGCAAGAGAGAACCAAGCTTTCTGGTCAACCATCACAGGCAGTAGGAAGGAACTGAAGAGGCAGGGGCCTCTACAGCACCATGAGGGCGTGACTCCAGGGGGCACCAGAGCCAACCTGACAGATACCTCTAAGGGAAGAATCTTCTGGCAGCTGTGCACATGGCACTCGCACACACCTAATAGAAATCTACATGAGCAAGTACTTGAAGTTAAACCCTATTTATTTCCACAGATTACAGATGGGTGTTTAAGGAGAAGCTCGTCTTGCTCTCTGGTTTGATTTGGTGATCTCCATGGGATCCCCACCAGTTCCTTTCCTGGTCTTTGTTAGTTAGCACATTAATCTATATGCATTGAAGATCCTGCTGTTTAGAACTACTGATAACTCTTAACACACGTAATGGTGTCTTTAGTGTAGAGCACCACCCTCCCCACATCTTCTATTTACTCTGTTCTTCCTATAAACAGGTTGTAACCAATTATTTTAACATTCACAGAGCACCATTGCATGATTGGGAAGACATATGCAGGGAAGAGATGGGTGCCATCTGACAAAGAAGGGGAAGGACATTTTAGGACTCCAGTTCACCGACCTAGGGAGGAGGGCTCACTAAACTACGGTTGAAGGGGGCCAGTGACAAAAGCCCACAGATAAGTAAAAATGGTACCCTAGACAATAATCTGCTAGCTGAGGAGGGTAGTGGGGGCAGAAACATGGGAAATTGCAGTAGGGGCATAAGAGAGACAAGAGGGAAAATAATGGGACAACCTGCCAAACATCTTAGCTGTCTATATACTAATGCAAGGAGTATGAGAAATAAACAGGACAGACTGGAAGTCTTAGTACACAAACAAAATTATGATTTAGTCTTCATCACAGAGACTTGATGGGATAAATTGCACAACTGGAATATTGATATTGATGGGTATAGCTTAAAGTATAGGCAGGGAAAAATGAGAGGCTAGGTTGCATCATACATGAAGAATGCATACACTTGTTCTGAGAGCCACAAAGAGAAAAGAGTCATCCCTGTTGAAAGTCTCTGGGTGAAGTTAAAAGGGGAAAAACAGAACTGGGCCACTGCTCCATCAGTTGCAGGTCAATTAGTTCACCATTTACTTGGGCGAGTTTTTTGTATGCCTTCAGATCATTCTTTTGTTTGTCTACAAAGCTCATGCTTGATGCCATCCGGTTTAGATCTGGGGGGGGGGGCAGGTGAAAGGATGCTGTGTTTTCTTGAGTGCAGTGGGGAGGCGGGGTGCAGCTCCTATCAGGAAGTCCTTTCACACCTTACCATACCGATCCTCTCAAAGTGCTATCCAGCCACTGGGAGAGGCACTAGTGGGCAGCCACCTGCTGCCCAGGTTACCTTTCAGGTTGGAGCCAAAGCCAATAGTGTTTCTAAAGACTCTGGACCACTGCTCAAAATCAGGCCCTCAGTGGGTCTGTCTCCCAGTGAAAGCACTCTTTTGTTTTGGTTGTGATGTCAAAGGTGTCTAAGATGGCCACCTTGACCATAGTCAGGTGTGGCCTGGCATCCAGGCCACAATATGAGGCTTGTACAGACAAGGTGCTAGTACATGGGTGGCCACTATGCAGTCATGATGACCCGATCAAGATGATGAGGATGCCTTCTGGGCCATCTTCAGGCCCCTTCTTTGTGAATTTTATCAGAATGCTTGGAGCTGGAGTGGTGTTTGAAGGTCTTGCTGCAGAATTTACATTTGACCCTGCATTGTAAGAGGGTCACTAATTGTTGGACTAGGTATTGTTGCTGTTCTTATTGCTGAACTGCCAACTTCTGAATAAGCTCCTGCTGTTTTGTTGCCTGTTGTTGTTTCTGGGTGGCCATTTGTTGGAACAGCTGGTACAGTTGTTGCTGCTGTTGGGCCGTCTGTTGTTGTTGGCTGTCCAACAGACACTGAAATAATTTTTCCAGATCTATCCCTTTTCCTCTTTTTTAGGCCTTACAGAAGATCTGAGACATTGCCTGCTCACTCTGCCAAATTGTAATGGGGGATGGACTACCAGTGGTTCCAACTAGTGGTTAGGTCACTTGGTCGCGACTCTCCCGTTTCTGGCCTCCTTCACCAGCAATCACTCCAACACTATTGCATCCACCTTTCAGTAAGACATGACTTGGTGCTCTAGCCAGGTCACCAACTTAGTTACCCCCCTTCCGGGGAAAGAAAGTCCAACAAAATATATATAGTCCAACATCGCCACAAAAGAAAGGGTCTTCAGTCCACATCTGGTCGCCTGTGAGTGGTATACCCTTGACTCAGGGCTTCCAATGTCTCTATCCTCTCCTCATCTCCAAGGGAGGGGAATGGGTTTTATGATCCCTCCATGAAAAGGGTGGTTGGTAGGGGAGGCCGGACCCTTCCTCTTCACTGGGCATATGGTCAAATGCCTCCCCCATGGTCCTCCAGACATTAGAGCAAAGGGTTCCTTAGTCTTGGGGAGGGTTAGCCCCTTCTCTGAGCGTGGGGTAGCTGCTGCCAGCAGAACATCTCCTGCAGCCAGGACTCCTGCTGCACCCTTATTCAGAAGCTCTTGAGGTAAGTCTCTTGTTCGCTGCTATCTCTCCCCCTCCTGAATTGTCTGGCTACCTTTTAAACTCCTCCTTCAGCTGGAACAGGTTATGCAAGTGCAGTGGGGCAGGCTCACAGTGGTCCAAGACTGCTCTCCAACCCCTGCTGGTCCAGTGAGGAGTTTTTGTACCCCATCACTGGTGTCCTAAAAGGCACAGTCTCTGCAGCACTTTAGGCACCTGATGAAAAGAACGGATGGTGTGGAACTGACACATCATCTTGGCAGTGACGTCCTCCTGCTGCAAGAGAACAAGAGTCTGTCAGAGACTGGGATGGCCCCCAGGAATCAGGGGGGATTAATGGCAACTGGAACCAGTAGCATTTCCACCTAGCATCTGCCCATGTCTCAGGGTCAGATTTACCCACCTGAGCCTGGGGATGGACTCTTGTCTTCCTCTCTAGTGACTTCCAGTGTCAAACACCCCCCCCCATACACACACACACACAGACACACTCCAGTGAAGGGTGAGCTTCTGCCTCCATTCCCTCAGCCTCCCTCTGACACCTGTTCAACCTCTAACCCACCTGGGGACACAGCTCAAGTTGTCAGAACTCTCTCCTCCACCCCACCCCCCACCTGGACAGGGCAGGGAGGGCGCTGTAGTGGGGGGCGGGCATGGCAGGAGGGATTCTGGCAGCAGTGAAGTGGGGTGTGAGGAGGTTGAGACCTTTCCCCAAGTCGCCCCAGTGACTAATGCTGAAGTCACAGGATGGCAGCCCTGGTGAACGGGGCAGGTCGGCAGCCCCTGCTGACTGAATCCTCCTGTTCTCTCTAGAGCAGGCCCAGCCCTGCCAATAGTGGGACAAGCTTCCCCCGCACATGTGCTTCAGCCCTGCCTGGTCAGTTGTCATCACCAGTCAGTCCTTGGCTTCCCAGGCTGCCAGCGATGGGAGCAACTCTGGATGGTGGCTCTGGTGACATGGACACTAGGCCACTGGGAACTGGGTCAGGCCCTGTGGGGTAGGAAAGGCTTGCAGACGTAACTAGGGGACCCTCTTGACCTTACTATGAGCAATGGCAGCTTCCTCTCTTGATGTTACATTTGTAATTAAATAGCCTTGCTAAAGAGCCTGCTCTGAACTGTTCATGGACAAACTGGCTCCATCCTGCTCATGGAGTTGAATTAATCTCTCCTCCCAATGGCATCCACTCTGACTCTCATTTCCCTCCAGGCTTGTTGCTCCAAATGGCAGTAAAATGGGAATGACTTTCCCTGGTCTAGAGGCGAAAGGCCATGGGTCATTAAATCTAATCCAGCTGTTTACCTCATCCCCCAACAGCTGGTCGCTTCCCCCAGAATGGAGTAGGCTAAGACCAGACCAGCCTGGATGATCCATAGCAGGGGGTCATAGATGGTCAGTGTAGCTGTTTGGAGGAATGATCTTCTCTGCTACTCTGAGACTATATTTCCAAAGACCTAAAACCAACAGAAAATGAGTCTTTAGATGACTGCACAGAGACTTCCCAGAGACTGCTCCAAATCTTGGGACTGGAATCGTATTGCTGTCTGGTGGCCCAGTCACAGACACTAAGGGGTCAACAACTTCTAGTGGCTTTTTATGGAGTGGGATTCATAGCAGGGGCCATGATGTGCCGAGAATATATCTGTGTTGGTGAGCTGGTATGCTCTGGAGTGCAACTCTCTGAGATGTTAGGGTACCCTCCATTGCCTCCAGCAGAGATTCTTCCTGGAAATTGATGCTAGGGGCGTGGGGCTATTCCCCTCCCCTCTGTGATTTCTCTAGTAACTGGGTCTGCAGCTTGTGGATTTGTTCCAAGGGGAATCCAAATTGCAGCATAACATAATCAACATGATCCCATCACACAGACAGTAGTCCCCTGTGGGGGGCAGGGGTCTGATTCCTGACATGTGATGGAACTGGGTAAACTCCACCCCTTTTCTGGGCTTCCACAGGGAGCAGGGAATCCAACAAGGATCTGGTCAGGCAATAGCTGGGTGTGTCCTGGCCACTCACCAACCCAGTGGCTCCCCTCTCAGACATTCACTTGTCAGCTAGGCAGACAGGGCAGGAAATGGATCCCCAGAGAACGAATCCAGCAATATCTCCCCCACTCAGGGATTCTTTTCATGCCACGTAAGAATGGATCCATGGAAACTACAGCCATTAGCAAAGCTCCAACCCTGGACTTATAGAGCCATCCTCTCCCACTGGGTGCTGGATAGGGAACTCTGAGCTGGAAATAAGGAGTGGGCTCTTGTCCTGTCTCCAGGACGCAGCCACTGCAGGGAGCCCAGCCAGCCCCACTCCCTGAGCTGTGTCATGCCCTGGCAAAGTGTCCTTACCTCCCGAACCCTGGCTGTGTTCATATAGCCCAGGATCCTGCTAGATTGGTGCCAGTCCCAGCGCCACAGATCTTCTGCCTCATGGATGGTCAGCCCTGGGAGAGAGAGAGAGATACATTTGTTATTCTGGTTGCAGTGCCTGTGTCCTTCCAGTCCCATTGGGGGCTACACAGTGGAAGTAGCCCTTTCTTCATCCTTGCCTGAATGGAATAGCAGGGCTCTCTCCAGTGGATGGAGCATCCTCGGTGCCTTGTGGGGGTCCGATCCTAAACTAGGGAGCGGAACAAGGAGAGAGAAAGATTCATCATCAACTTAGGGTCAATCTCAGAGGAGTCAGCAAGTTTCAGCAGGGATCCCGTTACCCAGCTGGGGTCAGTCTCAGGAGGGGAGTGGGGTCATTTCTTCAGGGGTCATGTTGCCCAGCTTCTCTCTGTTTCTGTCTTCTCTTGGGTCCCATTTTCCACCTGGATTCCTTACCTCTCTGATGTTGCAGCAGCTGATAGAGCTGGTAAATCCCCTCCCTGGCCTGTGGGCTGATGTCCTTGGCTGTTCGGTTATGTGCAGATACAGCTGAGCCATGAGGTTCCCTGTCTTGGGGAACTCTGCTCAGTTCTAATGGCAGGGAGAGGAGAAGGAGACTCCATCAGCATTTTCCTGTCAGCTCCCAGTCCCCCCTGGGCGAGAAGTCTCCTTCCCCTCAGCCCCTCTGCCTGAGATGTTGGGGGAGAGGAGCTAGAGCTAGACCCTTCATTTTCTCTGCTGCCAAGGGAGTCTGGAGCAAAGGGATGTGGGCAGGGCCCTCCATGAGCACCCCCAGCTGCTCCAGGCTATCAAGAACAGACCCAAGGCCAGGCATGAACCTGGTTGGAGCAGGGGCTAGAGTATGGTTCCTTTAAATGCCCAAAGTCACCACTTAACCAGAAAAAGTAGAACTTGAGTCAAGCCCAGCTCATTCCCTGCTCTGACTCTGCCTCCCCAAGAGGAACACTCCTGACCCACAGCCCCTGCAGCAGCAGATCCTACAGCCTGTTGGCACCAGCCCACCCTCGCTTGGAGTCAGGAAGTTGGGGTCAGAGGTCACTTACATCAAACTCAGGAAGGGTGACGGTGAATCAGAGTAGGGTCAGCAGTGTAATGGCGCTGGCTCTCCTGGGACACCCTGGACATGATCCAGAAGTTTATGTGCTGTGGGGGAAGGAAGCAGGTCAGGATCAATGGGCTGGTGCATGTGTTGTGCTAATGAGTGCCTCCCCATCCCCAGGGGGCTGAGACATTGTGTGCAGGGTGGAATATCTGAGTCATTGATTGCAGAGCTTTAGAAGGGGATTGTTGCCCCCAGGACGATGCTTGTATCCTGCAGGTCACAACTTCTCAGTGTCTCTCTAGACTGGGACAATATTCGGTGTCGGGGCCGGTCCCATCCTCCCTGAACTGCTGATTCCTGAACAACTCACCAGGAAGGAGACAGACCCCTCACCCCTCCCACGCTCTCAAGTCATTGGTTGGATGAAGGGAGTGACTGTGAGCACAATCCCCCCAGGAATCTCAGGGCCCATTGGAGAGCAGGGCTGATTCCCTGGGATCCTCCTGTTTCTCTAGGAAGGAGCTTGTGCCTCTTCTCTGAGGACCGTCTCTTGGATCTCACAGGGTGGGTGGGGTTCAGACTTTCACTTCCCAGGCAAGCCAGGGGCTCTGTGGTTAGTGCTCAACAGGACCAGGCAGAGCTCTGGGTGAAGTCCCAGATCCTTCCTCTGTCCTTCAAGGAGGAAGGGCCTGACACTGCATTTCACTGACTGTCCCGACCAAGGATGGCCCTTCCTGCGGGTTCAGCTAGGACGACAGACTGGAAAATGGACCTTCTAGTCTCTCCTTACCAGTCCTCCTAAGAATTAAGGTAAAATTACCCTCCTGCCCCCCTCAGGGGGCTCACCTCCAAGATGTACTGGAGCCTATCTGTGTCTGGGGACTCTGCCAGTAGGTTCCCCAGCATGGCATCCAGGAGCTCTGGTATGACCTTGTGCAGAGCCTGCAAAGCAAGGGAGAGTCATGGGTAAGAGTTAGGGAAACTGGGGCTTCACCTGCCACAGGATGGAAAGAGGGGTCTCTGGGAAGCACCGGTGAGACCCACAAGAACATATTGTGGCCTCTCATTCACATCGAGATTGTCCTTCCCCTTCCCAGCATCCCATGTAGGGGATCTTGCCACCCATAATTGGGACTGTTATCCAACATAATCTGGGACCCCCAAGATGGGGGCCTTTGTCTCCCACAATCTTGGGTCCCCTCCCCACACAGACACTAACCCAGTTCCTGACCCTGTTTGTGTAGGAGCTATGGGCAATTTGGAAAATGGGCAGTTCCCCACAATCCCCTATTGAGGCCTGATTCCTGAAGCTAGTGTGGGTGGGGCAGGGAGGTTCCCTGGCTAACAGTCTGTCTCTCCCCTAACCCCACTCCTGATGGGTGCAGGATGAGGCCCAGCAGCTCATGTTCCTGCACGCCACCCACCCTGCGTGTCTCGCTGCACAGCAGAGAGGGCAGGACACGCTGGAGCCACACTGCTGCAAGGTGGCTGTGGTGGAGAGGATTGTGGTGAGTGAGACACGGCACCCGGCAGCTGGAGGGAGGAGAGAGACATGGGATGGGAGGGGTCTCCCCGGACAAATGGATGGGGGATGGCTGGTGCTGGAGGGGGCAGCAGTGAGTGAAATTGCTGGAGCCGAGGACTGGGGAAAAGAAATGGGAGAAATTCTGAGATTGGTCACTAGTGGGGGAATCATGGAGCAGAAGGGGCAGCTGAGTCTGAGGGACAAGGAATCAGATGGTCCCAACTCAGTAGTTGGGATGGTGTTGGATGCGGGCAATTTTGACAGGAGGGAAGAAGGGGAAAGGGACCAAGCTGGGCAGGAACCTGGGCCAAGTTTGATGGGCAGGAAGGAATGGGAGGAGCAGGAGGCAGGTAAGGGGATCCTGCTGGCTGTGTAATTTCCTCACTGGGAAGTGTCAGTGGGGCCTGAATCTCACATGCTTCTTTGTCTCCTTTGGGTCTCACAGGAGCTCATTGAGGTGCTTCCTGAGGACTCTCCACCTGGTGCCGTCCTGGCTAACTCCCTGATTGCTGTGGGCAACCTCAGGTACCAAGAACCACCGGCCTCCCCCCTGCCCCCTGCTCTTCAACCCCAGTGCTACTCAGGCCAGGGCTGGGAGTCACTGCCCCTCCTACTCCCAGGTCACCTCCCAAGGGTGGCTCCTCTGGCAGAGGTGGCGGGAAGGTTCACTCTCTCCGGGTTGGGCTGTTCTTTTCACTCCAGTAATGTTACAGGGGCCTTGGGGAGAGGCTCACTCCTGGGGTCAGATACAGGAGGGGCAGCAGGGTCCAGGGAACAGGGGCTCTTCCTGCCCTGCCACGGTCTGTGTGTGAGGCCTTGGCCTTGTCATTCCCTGGCTTGGTGCCTCAGTTTCCATTCCTGCCAGCCTGTGCCCATTTCCTGCAGTTTCACGTCCATGTTGGTGCTAGTCCCACCCTGCACTGCACAGTCTAATACCGGCTCCTCTCTCCTGCCAGCACCATGACACCTGCCCTGGAGCCAGAGATGAAGACCCACATCCTGCGAGCTGCCCTGTACACCGTCTTCAACCTGGGCATGGAGAAGCACACCATCCATGTCCGGGTAGATCATCCTCCTACTCCTCCCTGCCAAGAGCACGAGTGGCCTCTGGTCCTTGCTCCCTTGATTCACTGGAACTACAGAGATAGGAGTGGGATGGGCAGAGATGGAACAAACTGCAGGGTTGGATCCTCCCATCCATGGGGGATTCCTTCATTCCACATGCTGTGTTTTCCCCAGCAGCCCAGCTTCCATCCATAGCAGCTTGGCTGTTCCATGCTCTGCTATCTACGAGGCCATCCGCAGAGACCTGTTAAGCTCATTGATTGAAGAACCAGCTGTCACCCTGCCATGAATCCTTGCTAACTGCCCGCAGTGGGATGTGAATGAGAGGCCACAATATGTTCTTGCGGGTCTCACCGGTGCTTCCCAGAGACCCCTCTTTCCATCCTGTGGCAGGTGAAGCCCCAGTTTCCCTAACTCTTACCCATGACTCTGCACAAGGTCATACCAGAGCTCCTGGATGCCATGCTGGGGAACCTGTTGGCAGAGTCCCCAAACACAGACAGGCTCCAGTACATCTTGGAGGTGAGCCCCATGAAGAGGGGCGGGAAGCAATTTTACCTTAACTCTTAGGGGAACATTTGTACCTTTTCTCTGTCCTGGAGCTGCTCTCGGATGTTCTTGAGAGCAGCCTCCTCTGTGATCACATCCACACATTCCTCCTTCTCCTTGTCCTCTGAGTCCCTGGGTGTCCCTGAACCAGGGAGAGAAGGGGACAGGGTGGCTCCTGCTGCCACTCGGGGGAAGGACAGGGGTGTGGTGGGTAGAGCAGGGTTAATGTCCCTCCTTTCCCACCTCAGGACCCATGGCAGATCCTGCTGGGAATCAGGGCTGAGCTCCTGGGGCTGGTTCTTCCCACACAAGGAGCCCAAGAGCCACTCTGCCTGGCTCCCCTTCTCCGTTGGGGCCTGGCCGCTGCCTCTGCTGCCTCAATGCCTGTGCCGGGAGTGGGTTTCCTCCACCAGAAGGCTGGGCATTTCCACTTCCTGGCCTAGCCAAGAGGTGCTTCCCCGCCGGTGGGACAGAGGGGCCGCTCTGCTCCTGGGGAAAATGGCAACTGCTTCTCTCAGGCTCCCGGGCCACCTGCAAAGCCTTCTTCCTGAACATCCTCAGGAGTCTGGCCATCCTGGAACTGAGCGGGGAACAGGTGTGAGTGTGGGGACAAGGCAGCCTCTCACTAATGGGCCTTTTCAGTCCCTCCCCATCCCTGCCCCAGCCAGAGCAGCTCCTCCTCCCCCGACAGGGGTGCAGGGAGTGCAAGCTACATACACTGGCAGGAGTTCATTGCATGATCTGTTCCCAGCATTCCCCCTTGTCATCTCTAGTGCTGCCATACCCAGAGAGTCTCATCCTTTTGGAGCAGTGGGATCAGTCACAAAGACCATCAGTTTCTTTGGACAATCAGCCCCCTCCTGCTGTCCCAGGCCACGCTCCCACCCAGTCTAGAGAAGGAATAGAACCTAGGAGTCTGAATTTCTCCTGGGAAACCATTCCCCACATCAAAGTCACAAAGTCCCAAGTCATAGGAAGCCCAGGGGCCCCCTTGTTTCCCATTGATTTTCATGCAGAGCAGCTCACAGGGTCTGGCCCAGCTCAGAGACTCAGCCTGGGGAACAGTCTCCCACAAGGGAAGGGCTGGAAGCCCCATTGCTGGGACATTTCCAAACACACTGGAGATGGCTCTGGAGAAGCCCGTGCCAGATCTCAGAGCGAGGGGCTCCTGGGAGCTGTTTGTAAACCAAATCTTCTTTGGGAGAGATTCTCTCCCCCTATTTCTGCCTCTCCCCAGGCATACAGGGGAAACCACTGAGGAACCCTAATGCCACTCACTTGCTCTAGGTGATGGAGCAATGGATGAAGGATGTTCAGCTATCCTTCACCCTCCTCCTCACTCTCCAAGGCCAAGGCAGGCTGGAGAGGGTGGTGACCTTAGGAGCTACCCTGCCCAGCCATCAGGCAGGGTTATGATACTGGGCGATCGACTGGCTGTGAAAACAAGAGTCTGCCTTATTGCCAAGGGACGGAAAAACTCAGCCAGCAGCAGGTGTAGAACACTGCCCTAGTGCAGGGATGACAGCGTCTCCCAGCTCCTGACATTTACACACTTTACACACCTTCATGAAGCCTCCCAACCCCCCTGGACTGTAGGGACTGGGACCCCATCCCTACTGATGGGAAACGGGCCTGGGGAGGGAAAGTGTCAGAGCCAGCTGTCCTTATTTCCAAGCCCCTTACTAAGGGTGTTTTTTCACAACCCTCAGTGAGAAAGTTGCAGCACTATAAACTGCCAGTGTAGACAAGCCCTAAGACTGAATGGGGGGAAGAACTGAGCCCAGGCTGGAAGGGCATCTGACCTGTGAAAAAGATTATGAGAACCACAATTAGGGTGAGAACTCACATGTAACCAGTTTCTTAGTGTATTAACCTTAGTTTGCATGCTCTGTTTTATTTTCTTAGTAATCTGCCTTGTTCTGTCTGCTACCTCCTTAACTACACCTGTTATAGTTAATAAATTTATTTCTGGTTTATAATATAAACCAGTTTATGTGATTTCTAATTGGGGGGGAGGGCGAGAAATTGTGCATACCCTCTTCCACATTGAGGGAAGAGGCAAATATAATATAATATATTATTGGGTCTGCACTCCATCTGAGTGCTGGTGCAAGACCATTAAGCTTCATCTTCCCAGAGCTGATCTGCAGTTGGATGTGGCCCTGCCTGTGTGTGTGTTAGAGAAAGTTTTAAGAGCCTGGCTCAGTAAGACAGGTAAAAGGGGGCCCATGCTGGCAAAACAGATAGACTCAGTGGTATCTCAGCGCATCAGGTGACTTCCCAAGGGGTCCAACCCATCACAGGCCTCTTCACCCCTTTCTGGGGTGTTGTCCCTGGGAGGCTCTCTAGCAGTCTGCTGACAGGAGTTCCTTTCTCCTGCTTTCTCACTCCTCTTTAGCTGCCCCGCCCAGCAGCTTCCCAACCCTTGTATGTCCCCAGCTGCTGTTAGACTGCCAATCAGTCTAACCTTTGGTTGCAGGGTTAATGTAGGGTACATACCCCCCATGACAAGCTCCCTTTTAAAGTCCTCCTCCAGCTTAAGTAAGTTCTGCAGGTGTGGTGGGATGGGATCACAGTGGCCCAGGACTGCTCTCTAACTCCTCCTGGCTATAGGTGCTGGAACTAGGGCTGCTGCTACACCCGCTGGCTTGAAGTGGTTTCCATCATATACAGGGTTTACAGTTTGGCTCACTGGCTCTCAGCACCCCCACTATAAAAATAGTTCCAGCACCCCTGCTCCTGGCCCAGTGTGGGGTTTATATACCCATCAGAGGTGTCTTAAGAGGCACAGACCTTCAGAGCCTTGGACACCTGGTGAAAGGATTGGATGGTTTGGAGCTGATGCATCACATTGACCCTAACATCCTCCTGCCTCAAGAGAATAAGAACTGTGTCAAAGACTTGGATGCCCCCAGGAATAAGGGAGGATTAATGGCAACCGGAAACAGCAGCATTTCTACCCACCTCCTTCCCAGGTCTCAAGAAAAGATTGACCCTCTGAAGAGACAATGGCCCTATAAAGTCAATCTGTATTTGCTGCCAAGGTCCATCTACTGGCTGGTGCAAGACCAGACCTTTCCTTACTCGGTGATCGGGGTTATTCTCTGCACATCTTAAGCAGTTGTTGATTAACTCCTCAATGTCCTTTGCCAGCTGACGGTCAGCAACTGTTGAGCCATCTTCTCGGGGCCAAAGTTAGTATTTCTTTTTGAAGACATGACCAACACCGGGACTTTGTCTTGGCTATCCCTTTTTCTTGCCATTATTAAACCGCTCTTATGTTGAAACACCTTATACACTCTGCACTGCTGCTTTTGCAGAAGCTCCTTAACTTCAGTGTCTCTCATTTGGAGCTGCTTAATGTCCAGTTGGTTTGGGATGTTGCTTTGATTGACTCGACTGATGGTGCTAGCTGCTTTGTCCCATAGACTATCAGGTCCCAGCTTGTCCACTTGATTGTTTAGTAAGGAAAGCTCTGCTTGGGCTTGGTTGCGTCGATGTACCCTTATTTTAAACATAAATGTATCCCCAGTACATTTTTCAGCTAGGTGCCAGACATGCAGCAAATACCCAGCATAGTCTATCGGTTTATTGTCCGAAGATGTCATGCCTGGCTCTTTCCAAACTGTCATCCAAATGACTAAGCATGGAGCACCCAGTCTGAGCCCGTACATATCATGAGATTGGTGGCTAGCTCAGCAGATTCGAGAGCCGCGATCACAACCACTACCTCTGCAGCCTGTGCTGAATGGTGCTTGACTTTGTCTGTTGTTTCTTACAATGTTGCAAATCCTGTCACTGATCTTTCCTCGTGATGGAAGCTACTCCCCATCCACCGCCCATAATTCTCGCTCCGCTTGCTTGACAGACTCATAGCCTGTTTCTAATTTAAATGGTGACCTGATTGTTGGTATCTTGACATCCAGGAACGGGCATTCATGATTCTGACCTTGTATAAGAAGTGCAAATGGCATAGCAGCTAATGTTGTTACCTTCTTGACCTCCACCTCCTGATTTAATAAACTCGCAGTCCACCCAGCAAGCCTTGGGTTAGACAACCTGCCAGAGTTGGCTTTGGCAGACAGTACATATTGCACAGAGGTATGTGTCGTTCTGAGTACAATGGAAGACGTTCCTATTATGAATTCCCAGTGGTGGAGGGCCCACACCACAGCTATCATTTCTTTTTCACATGCAGAGAATTGCTTCTCTACCTTCGTCAGAGTAGAAGCGAAAGCTACTGGTTTTAACGAGGTACCTGCATGTTGCAACAGCACTGCGCTGATGGCCTTGTCTGGTGTGGCAAGCTGCAGGAGGCATGGCGATGTGGTATGCGGGTACGTGAGTGCTGGGGCTTGCATCAACGCTTGCTTCAGGTCAAAAACTGCTTGTTGTTCCAGTTCTTCCCTCTTCCAGGGCTGGTTCTTCCTTAAAAGAAATCAAAGTAGCCATGTCATCTCAGAATATTGATGAATAAAGTTCAGAGAGAACCCCACTACCCTGAGGAACGAGCACAACATTGACACATCTGTTGGTGCAGGACGTTTGCAAATTAAATCAACCCTCGCAGCATCATGCCTCCTTCCCTCAGTGTCCAGTTCCACACCAAGGTAAAGTGCCCTTTTTTGAGCCAGATGAGCTTTTGGGGGATTAATTAGAAACCCAGTGTCTTTTATTCTCTGCAATACCTTATTTAGTGCCCCTAGGTTCTGTTCTCTGGTTGTTGTTGCCACTAGGACATCGTCCACATAACTAATGATATTATTTTTATGTGGCAGGTCCTTCCACATTCCAGCAACTATTTTATGACATATCGAGGGATGTTATGGTAATCCTGGGCTACCCTCGTGAATGTCAGTTGCAGATCATTATATGTGAATGCGAATTTGTAGAATGATTCAGGGTGGAGGGGAATTGAGAAAAACGCATTAAAAATGTCTATAACAGAGAATCATTGTGAACCTGCTGTAATTAGGGACATAATTTCAGGGAACTTTGCTACAACTGGGGCAAGGCATGGAGTGACATGATTCAAAGCTCTATAATCAATTGTTAACCACCACGTCTTCCTGTCGGTCTCCAAGCCGGGCCGTATGGGTGCATTGCAAATACTTTCACATGGAATGAGCACCCCTTGTGCCTCAAGTGCCTCTATTGTGGATTTTATGCCGCCTTTTGCCTCCAGCGGGTACCTCTACTGCTGCTGGTGCTCAGGATCAGGATCTTCTACCCTAATGGCAGTGTTTATTTTACCACAATTCATTTTGTCCTTAGCAAAAACTTCCCTGTGCTTGTTGACCACCATCATTATGTCATTGTCCAAGTTTGGTAAGTCTAGTTTGGTTGGCACCTTAGGGTGCTAACCCTGTGTGCCTCAGAGATGACAAGTCCATAATCTTCACTAGGGCTTTTACACAACATTTTGTTAGGCAGATCTACGATAACCTTTAGATCTTTTAGGATATTAGCTCCCAGTATGCCATAGTCGTCCAAGACCTATAAACCCAGTGAAGCTTTAGTTTTAAGCAAGCCCACAGTACATATTAATGGCACCATAAATGGCACCACACTTTCCTTGTGATTATAACTTTCTAAAGTCTTGATCTCCTTTACGGGGATCTTTCCCGCTTGAGGTGCAGCATGTGTACAAATAAGAGACATGGAAGCCCCTGTGTCTACCAGCATCCTGTGCTGAAACTCACCAAACTCTCCAGCCAACGTGATACCTGTTGTTGGCCTCCTCCATTTCTCGTTGGTCAGTGGGGCTACAAATTCAGGGGGAGGGAGAACCTGGCCTCCTCAGAAGGCATGCTGAGGAGATGGTGACCCTGGGTTATAGTGGGCACCATTCCCTCATTGTGTGCTCCTTTTGTGCTTAGAAAGTTTTAGGAAGGATTATTCCATTGGTAGACTGTCTATCTGGGCCCATGACTCATGTTTTAATAGCCTTGTCCATAACATGTTTCTGAACACCCGCAACTCCTCAGGAGTGCCTTGAAACACACCATCTGTATTTGGGACTCTTGATGTTGGAGACTCTTTAAACCCTTCCTTATAGTTGGAATTAACCTTGTTGCTCTTAGGGTTTTTGTTCCTTGCATTCTGTGTTTTAGCAGTGGCATTAAATGCTGCTATTTTCCTTTTTCCACCTGATCCCGGGTGACCTTCCTTACCCAGTTCATAGGCTTCACAAGCCCTAGCCTCTTGTTCCCTTAGGCTTACCACAGATGAATTCACTAGACCCATTGCCAGACTTATCATTGGCAACAAACTTTGTACATAAAGCTCATGGAATTCAGGGGCATCATAACTGACTATTCCATTAAGCACAGGAGCCAACCCAGTGAGCTAGTATAAAAATTGTTTTCTGGCTAAATATCTCTCAGAGCACTCAGAGGGCTTCTGCATCTCTGCGTATGCTTTCCCCATCAGGTTTTCATAAGGGAAAAACAATTTAATTATCCCCAAATAAATGTCAATCATTTCATTAATGTTGCCCAGAGGTATTTCATGGGGCAATACATTGAAAGCCTCACCATCCGTACACTACAATAGTCACTGCATCTTCCTTGCTGAGATTAGGAGTACTACTCAGCTGAGCGAGCCAATCAACTGCACTTTCTTTATTAAGAGGACCCATTTGCTTCCTGATTGCTCTCACTTGTTCTGGAGACAAAACCTTAATCTCATATTTTGTCTCTTGTGGCTGATTTGGTCTATACCGAACCACGGTGGTGGTTATCGGAGCGAACGGAAGTCACTGCCTCCCTTCCTGGCTCTTTTCATGGCTGATAGGAGCCGATGGTAATGAGCCATTATACTCTGAGTAGGTTGGTGGTAACCCTTCATGTTCAGAGCCTGCATCTGACTCTGACCCATCAGAGTCAAATCCAGCCAAAGGGTTTGCCTCAAAGGTATGAATTACCCCTTATGATTTTTGAAGCTGTTTTAGCTTCTGCAGCTTCTTCTGGCAGGCATCCTGGTTAGCACTGCTCTCACCAGACGGTTTTGCTTCTTTTAACAGCTGACTTACAGTGGCCTGGGATTCCTCTAGCTTTTTACTGAGGACAAAGCTTTCCCGCTCAGCTGTCATCAGCTTCTCGTTAAGGTCTCGCACCTGTTCTTCCAACTGTATGAGCTGCATAGTTTGGTTAGTAACTTGAGCAGCTGTGGCATTGTGTTTCATCGCCAGCTTTTCTAAGTCCAGAACTTTACTCACTAATTTATTTTGAGCTTGATCATTTGAGTCTTTAAGCAATTTTGCTTGTTTGTCAAGCTCCTTGCTCACCATGGCTAGACTGTAAATAAGAGCCTTTTTTGTGCTTTCTTTTTAGGTTGTGGTTTGCACACCATGTACCTTTCCCACGTTTTGCTTAACTTCTGGAGGGAGTCCTCCCCAGAGAACAACCCCTCCTGCCATGGGTTTTGCCCTTTCCCAAATAATGACACACTGTACTCGAGTGAGGTATTTTTAAGCTGCCTTGTCCAGCCTGAGATCCTGAAGACTTTCTCCATCTCCTTAGTCATCTTATCGCTGACTAACACAGTAAAGTTCACTGTTTCTGACAGCTCCGCAGGCCCTGTCGAGGACCCTAGCTGCAGCCACGTACCGAGATTCCTATGAGCCGAGACCCTTTAACGGCACAAGCAGGGGATTCGCTTGTAAAGTGCCTCTGATCAGTTTCCCTGGGACAGATGGCTGGCCAAGCCTCTCCCTGAAACTTCAGACTTTTTTCCAGACTGCTTCTTCCCACTTTGAGGAAAGTCAGCTCCCTCCAAATGGGATTGTTCCTCACCACCTTGTGAGGCAATTCCCCAGGACTACCTTCCAGTAACCTCAAAGGGTCACTAGTCCCAATTGCCAGTTGCTTTGGGAAGGATGGCAGCAACCTTAGCCACCCAACAGCCCAATGTCTGCCCACAAGTCAGGCCCACCAAACTATTCGAGCTGGTGCCTGCTTGTCCACAGAGCTATCCCAACTGCTGATCTCCCCTCTGTAGAATTCCCTCCCCAAGTCGCTGGGCCGATTGCAACCACAATGCAAAATAAAAGGGTAAAATAAATAAAATCACTAGGTCAGGACTGACAAAGGTTTGCTACTCCTCTGCCAGTCCTGCTGCACTTGTCAGAATCTGTTACATTCAAACTAGTAGTCAGAGGTCAGGTACTTGAGCTGGCCTACAGTATCTATCACCTGTGAAGTAGAGATGTCAGTCCCTCCCACCACCCTTTTCACTTTAATACAGAAAAGACAAAAAGAGATATTTTTTGAAAACACCCAGAAGATTTATTAAGGAAGCAAGAAACTGCAATTGTGGTTGCCCCAGAAAGGTAGGTGTGAAGCCTGGTCCCTCACAACTCTTTACTTCCAACAGAATAAACCCAATAACTTCCAACAGAATAAACCCTAAACAAAATACCCCAAAACTATACTGTGTCATGACGGATGACCTTATGGCTGAGAGCAGGAGGAACACCAGACCATCCACATACAGGAACCAGGAAATAGCAATGCTGGAACCAGGATCAGGTAAGTTGTCTCAGGTGTTAGATGACATTGACTCAGGTGTAAGATGTTGTCCAGATCCATAGGGTAGATCTTGATCCATAGAGGTGAGCCTCGTAGCCCACATAAACAAGTCTGATACTGGCTGCCTCTCAGATGAACAGCCCGTCGGTTCGGCCGCGCAGTCTTTTTATACATTCTATGGTGCGAACATTCCTGGTCTGAACTGGACCCCTAGTGACTGTTACTCCTTGCCACAATGACAAGAAGAATGGCGACAAATATGGAATCAAGAGTTGTTAATTGTCTAGACTCCCTTTTGAATCAGAAGATCCATTAGCCACATTACCTTAATTAACACAGTTCCTTATAACTATATGTTAAAAACACCTTAAATTCAGTATAGACTTCTAGCTCTTTAGGGGAAGGTCCCCCTTGTTACCCTGGGTTCTTTCAACCCAAAGCTCTTGGTAACTTTTACTCTGTGTGAGATGGTGTCAGGAAATAAATCAAGAGAGACACAGCCATCTGACCAATAGATGGCTGGCACAAACAGGACAACACAAGAGTGCTTTCACTTAAAGGTAAACTTTACTTAGTTTCAATCGCTTACACACATCCACAACAGGTTAGTAAAACACTCCCAACCCTTGATAATTACCAAAGCTGAGTGTGGCTCTCGAGTGGCACGTCTGCCAGTGGAGACCACAAGATGCGCCCAGAGGGAGAGTCCCTGAAGAGTCCCTCCAGGAGAGTCCAACTACCTCAAACTTTTTACCCTTATATATACATTAGTAATACAATGACATGTCACTTAAAGAAAACTTGCTAAGCAAGCAGTTTTTAAAGGTCAAGCAAGAGGTTTCTTTCTGATCATCAATTAACCAGATGTGTTTATTTCAGAGTGAGCATGCCTTGAGGCCCTGACAGAAATATTCTTCAGGGCACATATAGACAAGCTTCCTGTTTTTCTAAAATACATATATCAGCAATTTCAACATTCTTAGCAGGAAAGACATGGGGTCAAGCTGCCCTTTCTGTAGCACCCAAAATCTCCTCCCCTCCTGCCTTGGTTAAACTAAGGCCACTGCATGGCCAAGCTACTGCCTGCTGACTTGGCTATTATTAGCAGTAAGCAATAATGATTCAGGCACTTTACTGGTTTGCCAAAATCTCCCCGTACACTCTAAGTTAGGGCTCATTCTGTAATCAGCGTGACTAAACGTCAGGCTCTTCAGCCCAGGGGAAAACACCCTATTACAGGCCTGCTCTGCCCAGTCCTGCTATTACTTGGTTGAAGTCCTTGCTCCCCATTTCAGACCTGGTTTCCAGAGGGGCTGAGTAAGCACAGGCTCCACTGGCTGGAACTGGAGTTTGCTTGTTCTGGTGACTGACATTCAGGCCCTTCATCATTCAGAGGCTGACAGGTGTGGGGAGGGAGCTGAAGAAACCCCACTGCTGATCGGAAGAAGGTCAAAGAGTTGGGACTTTGGGAGATGAAGGCTTTGTTTGTCCTGCTCTGAGAAGTGGAGCTGGGGAGCTGTTACCTCAAGGGGAATAAGGTAACACTTCAAAAGGGAAAACTCTAGAAATGGTAGAGGAGGGGAAATACAAAAGGAAAGCCCATTTTCTCAGAAGGGCAGATTCGAGTCTCTTCTGAGTCTGTCACCGGTTAGATTTGCTGACAATAGACATGTCCCTCCCTCCCAGTGTGGTACAGTGAAAATAAAGAGAAGACAAGGTAATATGGTACACAGATAAGTATATTAAGGATAAAGGTACAGAAACAGGGTAAAATAGGAGGAAGAAATACGAGCATAAACAAAACAGTGAATCAGTGACTGGTTTAGGAGCGTAAAGCTCAGACCCACAAAACCTCCCTTAGTGTTTGAGAAAACAACAAACAATACTCCAATTCAGAAACCTTTCCCTACTATTTCTAGGCACAGTGGACACAATATAGGGATGCAAGGCCCAGGACCTTCATATGGGTCCCATATGAGGAGAGATTAAAGAGGCTAGGACTTTTCAGCTTGGAAAAGAGGAGACTAAGGGGGGATATGATAGAGGTATATAAAATCATGAGTGGTGTGGAGAAAGTGAATAAGGAAAAATAATTTACTTGTTCTCATAATATAAGAACTAGGGGCCACCAAATGAAATTAATGGGTAGCAGGTTTAAAACAAATAAAAGGAAGTTCTTCTTCACACAGCGCACAGTCAACCTGTGGAACTTCTTGCCTGAGGAGGTTGTGAAGGCTAGGACTATAACAGGGTTTAAAAGAGAACTGGATAAATTCATGGAGGTTAAGTCCATTTATGGTTATTAGCCAGGATGGGTAAGGAATGGTGTCCCTACCCTCTGTTTGTCAGAGGGTGGAGATGGATGGCAGGAGAGAGATCACTAGATCATTACCTGTTAGGTTCACTCCCCCTGGAGCACCTGGCATTGGCCACTGTCGGTAGACAGGATACTGGGCTGGATGGACCTTTGGTCTGACCCAGTATGGCCATTCTTATATTCTTATGTTCTCTGTGGCTAATTGGAAGCCTTTGGGGAGGACCACTGGGGAGTCCTGACAACTGATGGACTTTGTCGCAGGTGGAGACCCCCTCTGGGATGCTGATCACTAGGAAAGCAGCAGGACCCTTCATAGGTAAAATGGATTTGCTGTGATAGGGATGGTGATGGTAGGCCTCTCCTTCCTCAGTCTCGCTATGGGATGGATGGTGTTCTTCTCACTGGCTCTGGAGCACTGGGAAGACCTGACCGTACACGCGCTGCCGGTGGAAAGGACAGTCCCGTGTAGGCACTGAACAAGATCTCATATGGTCTATCTGATGGGAAAAGTTCTGATGGAATGGAATGTTGGGGGCTGGCTCTGGCAGGAAAAGCTGGTTCTGTCCGATTTGAGCCAGGGGAATCCAGCATCTTAATTGTAAACAAGTCAGCTTTCAAAGATGGAATCTAAGGGTCACAGTTCATATACTCCATGTTGGATTTAATTAAAACCAGTGATTCACATAACATTACCTCACAAATACAATTAAGACAGCAAATTGAACACATTAAAAAGTACCAACATTCTTTACTTATTTATACCCAACATATCCCCTCCTTGGTGGTATTTGAGATTAACAATCACAATAACCACCCCATTATTGTACATATTAACACAAAACATTATGTATAAAATACAAAAGAGGATAGGCATGTATTTTAAGACAAACTATTATATCAGAGCGTTAAGTGCTGAAATATCAAAAGGGGTTCATTTAGATATTTTCTTAGCTTTCTTGGGCCTGCACAGACAAACATTTAATATAATTACATAGAAGATCAGAAGAAATTGAATTATTAAAAGTACCATGATCAGATGAAGCATTATGAACCAAGCAGCATGTGTCTCACCCGCATCTGTACTAAAAATACCTTCCCACCAGTGTGGTGGTGTAGTTTCCTCCTTTACCTTCTTAAGGATTTGCTTTATATTAGCTACAGAATGATGGACTGTAAGGAGGGTCTTAAGATCTTCTGACCTTAAATTGTTGATGTAATACGTGAGCTGTTTATGATGTAATAACCTTTTGATTGCTTCTAGGTCAGCTCCAATATGTATGGGCTTAATATAGTCATACAAACGATATTCTGATTGAATAACCTCTGACTCTAAATCATGCAAGGTGACATTTATGTCACAACCCCTTAAACTAAACATTTGGCATAAACATATATTTACAGTGAAATTATTAACAATTTTATAGAATCTATTTACAGTAAATACCGGACACAAACTTCTTATGCATAAACAATGTTTATCTACTTGCACTATGGCGACTGGTTATTAAGGGAGTGCTGGTGCAATTCATAATTACATGGCCCTGACTGGGAGTTTAGGCACACATGGGCTTCTTCCCATATTCCAGATGTACAAGTGTGCCCCAACCCCTTCTGCTTGGTACAGGCTTGTAGGTTGATTGACTTATATTCTTTGCCTTTGAGATGTACCCATTTGCAATCATCGATTGGCAGCAGTAGGGATTGATTGGTGAAGAGTCCTAATGGAACCAGAGGGTTTATGTTCTCCTTGGTTGCTGACTTTAATGTAAGTACGAGTGCTATGATAGGTTCATTGTGGGGGAAATACGTAAAATGAACGAGTTTCCACCACCTATGATGATTTATTTCAAACTCATTAGAGTTACTTCCGATGATTCTCTTTAACTCCAAGGGCATGTCTCCATTTAAGCCATCTTGCACAATCGATTTTGCTACACTTAACAGCCATTGCTGGGCTTCCACACAGGCAAATGCCTTGGACAGGTTTGACTGGAGGATGCCAAGAGCTCCCAATACTTGTAGATGATCCTGTTCCTGTATATCTAACCAATAGAGAAGGATGTTTACAATATTTAATTCAGCACCATCAATGCCAATGACAGGGCTCTGACAAGGTGGAAAAACATCATGTCCTAGATCCCCTATTCTCTTGGTGAGGAAGTTCTGATCCACTGCACTAATTACTCTGAGACTAGCCCCTACACCCGCAAGTACCTTCACTACAACATCCCTTCTCTTCCTCTGTTGTGTGGAGGGTGACAAAATCCCTTGTAACTATGCCCTCCATCCCATTAGCAGAGGTGTCACATAAGGTGCACAAGGCAGGTGCAATGGAATGATGGAAAATTGGATAGGCATTATAATTTTCTTTAGAGCAAATTGAGGCTCTATCATCATGACTTTTTAATAACAAAAGGTCCCATGTAGTTAACTTGCAGAGGTAGAGCAATAGTTAGCTTAAACAATGTTTCTACTTCAAATGGGCCTTTAACTGTCCATTGTCTGGAGTGCAAAGTGCTAACATTGAACATAAAAGTGCCCATGCAAGTAATGTTATGATATATTATTGAATCGTCTAACTTACAAAACTTGGATGAAATAAAACCATTTAATGAGACAGAACATTGTTTTCTGCAAATCTGATAGGACAGATTCATAATTAAATATTGATTATCATGCAGAGGATATACATACAGTTTGACTGAGGTAGATGAGAGATTATGATGATGAAAAATGGCAGTGATGTTTATGAGTCCTGGAGTTGTTGTAGAAGGTGTATTAATTTTAAGATTTAGGCATTTGGATGAATCCCAGTCCTTTACATCCTGAAAAAGGGATGCAGCCTAAAAAAGGGGATGGATCCAACATCCAACCACATCCATAGGATAACTTTTTGATATACTTCAGCTGCCCCGTTGGATTCATTGTGGATCATGCTCTCGGTTGTCATGCAAAGTGAATGATACCAATGAATTGTTCCTTTATTACCAAGTAACAGTATCCCTCTGCCACATACGCATAGATAGTGGCCAAGCCAATCATTACATCCTCAGGTATGATCCAATATGCAGGTGTGGGAGGAACTTTGTTTACAGGCACATCTTTTCGTTCCCTCCCCATTCCAAATCTAAAGGATATGCGTACCCTTGGTGGCACTTACATTGTTGTTTCATCTGGCCTTCCTCTGGAAATGGCTTCATAAGGGTCTCAGGTGGTACCCTTGGTCTCATTAGATTTACTTCAGATATCTTTTGAACACTTCCTTTATGATTCTTGTAACCATCAACATATTCCTCATCATAATCTTCATTATAGTCCTCATCTTCAAAATCCTCTTGGGTATATATTCTTTCTTCCTCTCCTTTTGTATCCTCTTGATCATATTCATCATATTCAAAAATGGGAACCTTCCATTTGTAAATTAATCTCTCATTGACTTTACAGAACCAGTGTTCATTCTCTTTGATGGTTAAACCTTGACTGGCCCACAGGTATGGCCATGTTGTAACTATATACAATAGAAGTTTTCCAGTAGCACTCATGCTTCCTATGGTACCTGTGAAAGGAAAGACATGAGAGTGTTAATCATTAATTCAAGGTGGTTTTTGATCACTTTTCTTTTTACTTTCTCTTTCAGAGGGATCAGTATGGGTTTTTCCTTTTCATGCTTTTAGTTGTCAGCGATGAAACCACTTTTGAACTCAGTGTTTTCCAGACTTTAACTCCAGCAGGTAAATTGTTGGGCTGGTTTTATTGAGAATGGTTACTGGCCCAACCCATCTAGGACTCAGAGGATGATTTTTCTCTGAGAAATACTTGAAAAAAACTTGATCCCCCTATGTTCCATTCAACATTCTTCAAGTTATTATTTAACCTTTGGTCTACTTTGTGGATATTTCCTTTCAAGTTAACCACAAAAGCTTTCTGCACCTCTGATATAGTATTCAAAACTGACTTTACATAATTGTCCATTACAGTTCTGGGGTGGTACTTGTCAGGGGTACCCCTCCTGGCATCCACCATTGTTCAGGTGTTAACATAAGCCTTCCAAGGAGTGCTTCATATGGAGTAAATCCATGAACACTTACAGTAGATCTAATTGCCATCAAAATAAGAGGTTGATGTCTGTCCCAGTTTTTTCCAGATGAATCTATTACTTTTCTAAGCGCAGTTTTAAAGTACGGTTTGATCTTTCTACCAAGCCAGAAGATTGGGGGTGACCAGTTACATGAAATTTTTGATGTATTCCCAGTGCTATGCACAGCTGCCTGGTTAATTCTCCTGTGAAATGCATGCCTTGATCTGAATCTATGATCCAGGATAAACCAAATTGACTAAATGCATTTTTAATAGCATCTTTACTGTAGTATTGGCAGTATAATTTCTGGTCAGGTACCCTTCTATCCATTTGGTGAAGGAGTCAATTAACACTAAACAGTATACATTCCCACGACTAGTTTGGGGTAAGGGACCAAGATGCCATGTGAATGAGACTGCATGATGCTCTCTTCATTCTTGAGGGGCTGGAGCCTCCTTCCAGAAACGCTCTCAGGAGTCCAGGTATAAGGACGTGTCTGGGGAGCCTCTTCATAAGGAAAAACTAAGGGTGGAACATTGATGGAGATGTCTCTGTCCCAGGGCTGGGATCCAGGGACGGGGGAAGCTCTCATAGCTCTGGCTATGCATTAGAGATCCTATTTCTCTCCCAAGAGACCCCCATGCCCCAAGGAGTAAACGGGTCTTTCCTCTCAGCCTCTTTGAGACTCAGCACTGCTTGGTTTGGTAGGACAAGGTGACCTGCCCCCACTGCTCCCTGAGGTGTCTCAGCTGCAGGCTGTGCCCATCTAGGGGCTGTGACAGATCCCAGGGCCTGGAAGACAGCTGGGGAGGAGGCTCCTATTCATTTCACAATCTGAGACCCCGTAGAAAGGCAAAGTGGAGAATAAAGGGCAGGAGGTGAAGCCCTGAGCCTCTGTCCCATCCCCACCTCCTCAAAAGTGGGCCTTTCTGAGCTTCAGTTGGGCAGATGTGCTGTAGCCCTGACACAAAAGCCTTTCTGCACCATATGGGGCAGGGAGAGTTCTGCCTGGGAGCAGGGGAATGGGATGGGGGTCATGCCAAGGAAATGGGGGGAGGGGAATGGGAGTGAGGGGAAGAGCTCCTGTCCCAGATGAAGGAATTTTGGGGGCAAAGAGAAGGACCCTGCTCCACAGAATGGGGAGAAAGTTTCTGTTAGTGTCTGGGGGCTCCATTTCCCCTTCCACTAGCTCCCCATTTACAGGGAACCAGAGCAGTATCTGCAGCAGGGAGCAGGAGTTGCTGGTGTCCTCTGAGGCACAGCCCCTGCAGCGCCTTGGGAACCTGGCGCACGTGCCGGATGATGCGGAGCTGGCACATCACATTGGCCATGACGTCCTCCTGCTGCAAGGGATAGAGAACCTGTCAGAGACTCAGAACCTCCCCAGAAATCACGGAGGATTAACAGCACCTGGAACCAGCAGCATTTTCACCCAGCACCTGAGGTCTGATGAATGGATTCACCCTCCTGACCCCCAGGATGGAGTCTTGTTGTCCTCCCCAGTGACCGCCAATGCCAACCCCCATCCTTGTAGGGTGAGCTCCTGCCACCTCCCCCTCAGTGCCCCTGACAGCTGTTCCACCTCCAACTGACCTGGGGACACAGTTCAAGTTCTCAGAACCCTCTCCTCCACCCCACCCTCACCCAGGTAGGGCAGGGAGGGGGTTGTAGTGGGGGGCGGGCGGGACAGGAGGGATTCTGGCAGCAGTGAAGTGGGGGTGAGGAGGTTGAGACCTTTCCCCAAGTCACCCCAGTGACTAATGCTGAAGCCCCAGGATTGCAGCCCTCGTGAATGGGACAGGTCGGCAGCCCCTGCTGACTGAATCCTCTGGTTCTCTCTAGAGCAGGCCTAGCCCTGCCAGCAGCAGGACAAGCTTCCCCCGCCCATGTGCTTCAGCCCTGCCTGGTCAGTCGCCATCACCAGTCAGTCCTTGGCCTCCCAGGCTGCCAGTGATGGGAACAACTCTGAGTGGTGGCTCGGGTGACACAGACACTAGGCCACAGGGAACTGGGTGCAGCCCTGTGAGGCGGGCAGGAAAGGCTCGCAGAGGGCAGTTAGGGGACTCTCCTGCCCTTCCCAGGAGCGATAGCACCGTGTCCTAAGAATATAAGTCCATGATGAGGTAACACTTGTAATTCATTAGCCTTGCTAAAGTGCTGGGTCTGGACAGGCAATAGTGACTCATTGACCCAGTGCTCTTCTCTCAGACACTTGGGTATCAGCCAAGGAGACACGGAGCAGAGACACACCCAGAGTCATAATTCCACATTAACTCACCCACTGGGGATTCTCCTTAGGCCACGTAGCAATAGATCCATGTCAGACAAACAAATCAGGGCAACTAGCGAGGTTCCAACATGGGACCTTTAGTACCAGCCTGTCCCACTGGGTGCTGGATGAGGAACTCTGAGCTGGAAATAAGGAATGGGCTCTTGTCTTGTCGCCAATAGGTATGCACTGCTGGGAACCCAGCCAGCCCCACTCCCTGAGCCGTGTCATGCCTTGGCAGAGTGTCCTTACCTCCCCCACCCTGGCTGTGTTCCTGTAGCCCAGGAGCCTACTGTCCTGGTGCCACAGGTCTTCCACCTCATGGATGGTCAGTCCTGGGAGACAGAGACACACACACATTTGTCACTCTGAAGTGTCTGTGTCCTTCCAGTCCCGTTGGTTGCTGCACAGTGAGCATAGTCCTCGCTGCATCCCTGGCCCAGTAGAATTGCAGAGGGTGGAGAAGAACAGAGAAATAGATAGAGAGAGACTCATTCTCCAGCTGGGGTCAGTCTGAGATAAATTGGCTGGGGTCCCATTACCCAGCTGCGGTCACTCTCAGTCTCTTATTGGGTCCCATTTCCCAGCTGGGTTCCTTACCCTCTGGTGCAGCAGCAGTTGGTAGAGTTCCTCGCTGGCCTGCCGGCTGATGTCCTTATCTGGGTCACTGACAAACAGAGCCAGCTATGCCACATGGTGACCCATACTAGGGAATTCTACTGAGTTCTAATGGAAAGGAGAGGGAGAGAGGACTCCATCAGCATTTTCCTGTCAGCTCCCAGTCGCCCCTGGGCCAGGAGTCTCCTTCCCCTCAGCCCCTCTGCAGGAGATGCTGGGGGAGAGAAGCTAGAGCTAGACCCTTCATTTTCTCTGCCCACAAGGGAGCCTTGAACTGCTCCAGGATGGCAAGAAGGGACCAAAGGCCAGGCACGAACCTGGTTGGAGCAGGGGCTGGAGCATGGTCCCCTTAAAGGGCTGGGGTCACCACTTAACCAGGAAAAGAAGAACTTGACTCAAGTCTAACTCATTCCCTGCTCTGACTCTGTCTGTCTCCCCAAGACGAACACTCCTAACCCACAGCTCCTGCAGCAGCAGATTCTACAGCCCATCGGAGCCAGCCCACCTACGCCTGGAGTGAGGATGCTGGGGTCAGAGGCCACTTACGTCAAACTCAGGGAGGGTGATGGTGAATCTGAGCAGGGCTATGCTGCTCCTAATGGCCTAGACTCTCTCCTGGGACACCCTGGACATGATCCAGACATTGACATGCTATGGGGGAAGGAGGCAGGTTGCGATGAATGGGCAGGTGCACGAGTTGTGAAATGAGCCCCTCCCCATCCCTAGGGGTCTGTGACATTGTGTGTAGAGTGGAATATCTGAGTCATTTATTGAAGAGCTTCAAAAGGGGATTGTTGCCCCCAGGATGGTGCTCGTATCCTGCAGGTCACAATTTGTCAGTGTCTCTCTAGATTGGGATAGTGTTTGGTGTCGGAGCTGGTCCCATCCTCCCTGAACTCCTGATTCCTGAACAGCTCACCAGGAAAGAGACAGACCCCTGGCCCCTCCCTGGCTCTCAAGTCCTTGGTTGGATGAAGGGAGTGACTGTGAGCACAATCCCCCCAGGAATCTCAGCTCCAATTGGAGAGAAGGGCTGATACCCTGGGGCCCTCCTGTTTCTCTAGCATATGCCTCTTCTCTGAGGACCATCTACTGGATCTCACAGGCTGTGGGGTTCAGACTTTTACTTCCCAAGCCAGCCAGGAGCCCTGTGGTTAGTGCTCAACAGAATCAAGCAGAGCTCTGGGTGAAGTCCCAGCTCCTTCCTCTGTCCTTCAAGAAGGAACGGCCTGACACTGCATTTCACTGACTGCCCCGACCAAGGTCAAGCTGGGACAACAGACTGGAAAATGGATTGTCTAGTCTCTCCTTAGCAGTCCTCCTAACAGTTAAGGTAAAATTGCCCTCCCTCCCACCTCAGGGGCTCACCTCCAAGATATAGTGGAGCCTGGCTGTGTCTGGGGACTCTGCCAGCAGGTTCCCCAGCATGGCATCCAGGAGCTCTGGCATGACCTTGTGCAGAGCCTGCAAAGCAAGGGAGAGCCCTGGGTAAGAATTAGGGAAACCAGGGCTATACCTGGCACAGAATGGGAAGAGGGGTCTCTGGGAAGCACTGGTGAGATCCCCAAACACATATCCTGGCCTCTCTCACATTCACATCCCACTGCAGGCAATTAGCAAGGATTCATGGCAGGATGACAGCTGGCTCTTCGATCCATGAGCTTAGCAGATCTCTGTGGATGGCCTCATAGGCAGCAGAGTATGGAACAGACAAACTGCTATGGAAGGAAGCTGGGCTGCTGGGGAAAACACAGCAGAAGGAAGGAAGGAAGAAATCCCCCAGGGAATACCCTGCAGCTTTTTCCATCTGTGCCTGCTCCACTGCTATCTCTGGAGCTCCAGCGAATCAAGGGAGCAGGGACCAGAGGCCACTCCTGCTCCTGGCAGGGAGGACTAGGAGGATGATCTACCTGGACTTTGGTGGTGTCCTTCTCCGAGCTCAGGGTGAAGACGGCGTGTAGGGCATTTCTCAGGAGGTGGGTCTCCAGTTCTGGATCCAGGGTAGGTGTCATGGTGCCGGCAAGAGAGGAGCTGGTATTAGACTATGTAGTATGGGGGTGCAACTGGCACCAACACGGACGTGAAACTGCAGGGAAATAGGCACAGGCTGGTGAGAATGGAAACTGAGGCACTGAGCCTGGGAATGACAAGGCCAAGGCCTCACAAACAGACAGTGGCAGGGCAGAAATAGCGCCTGTTCCCTGGACCCTGCTGCCCCTCCTGTATCTGACCCCAGGAGTGAGCCTCTCCCCGAGTCCCCCGTAGCATTACTGGAGTGAAAAGAACAGCCCAGCCAGGAGAGAGTGAACCTTCCCAGTCTTAAATATAAATGGAAGAGTAACAACCTTCCTGTATACTGTACTATAAAATCCCTCCTGGCCAGAGGCACAAAATCCTTTTACCTGTAAAGGGTTAAGGAGCTCAGGTAACCTGGATGTCACCTGACTAAAAGGACCAATAAGGGGACAAGATATTTTCAAATCTGGGGTCTGGGGGAAAAGTTTTGGTCTGTCTGTTCTGTGTTCTTGCTGGACACAGATCAAGGAAGCAAGCAATCCAACTCCATTAAAATTAGTAAGTACTAGCAAGGGAATGCGTTAGCTTATTTTTGTTTTGGCTTGTGATTTTCCCTGTGCTGAGAGGAAGGTGTATTCCCATTTTTCTTTTTGTAACTTTACAGTTTTTCCAGAGGGAAATCCTCTGTGTTTTTTAATCTGATTGCCCTGTAAGATTATCTTCCATTCTAATTTTACAGAGGTACTTCTTTTACCTTTTTTTCTTTATAATAAAGTTTTGTGTCTTTTAGAATTTGATTGGGGGTTATTTTTAGTGTCCTAAAAAAACCCAAGGTTGGTCTGTGCTCATCTTGTTTATTCTCAAACCTCCCCAGGAAACGGGGCGTGGAGGCTTAGGGGAATATTAGGGGGGAGTAGGAACTCCAAGTGGTCCTTTCCCTGAATTTGTCTAAATCACTTGGTGGTGGCAGCGTTACCTAATCCAAGGTACAAGGGAAAATTTGTGCTTTGGGGAGTTTTTAACCTAAGCTGGTAGAAATAAACTTAGGGGGTCTTCCATGCGGGGCCCCACGTCTGTACCCTAGAGTTCAGAGTGGGGAGGGAACCCTGACATTCCTGCCACATCTGCCAGAGGAGCCACCCTTGGGAGGTGACCTGGGAGTGGGAGAGGCAGTGACTCCCAGCCCTGGGCCTGAGCAGAACTGGGGTTAGGAGAGCTGCAGGGAGGTCTCGGTACCTGAGGTTGCCCACGGCGATCAGGGAGTTGGCCAAGATGACTCCAGTGGGTGGAGAGTTGTCAGGAAGCTCCTTAATGAGCTTCTGTGAGACCCAAATTTGGGTCCCACTGACATTTCCCTGTGAGGAGATTACAGCAGGATCCCCCCCACCTGCCTCCTGCTCCTCCCATTCCTTCCTGCCCATCAAACTAGGCCCCTTCCAAGATTCCTTCCCAGCTTGGGCCCATTCCCCTTCTTCCCTCCTCCCTGTCAAAACTGCCCCCATCCCACACCATCCCGACTACTGAGCTGGAACCATCTGATTCCTTGTCCCCCAACCTCAGCTGCCCCTCCGGTCCTGCAATTCCCCCACTGCCCACTAGTGACCAATCTCAGAATTTCTCCCATCCCTTCTCCCCAATCTTCAACCCGAGCAATCCCTGCCCACCGCTGCCCCCTCCAGCACCACCCAGCCCCCATGCATTGGCCTGGGGAGACCCCTGCCTGTTCCATATCTCTCTCCTCCCTCCAGAGAGCCCCTCCCTCTGCCACTGTCCCAGGCTCTGTGTCTCACTCACCACAATCCTCTCCACCACAGCTGCCTTGCAGCAGTGCAGCTCCTACGTGTCCTGTGCAGCAAGACACATGGGGTGGGTGGCGTACAGGAACATGAGTTGCTGGACCTCCTCCTGCACCCACCAGGAGTGGGGTTAGGGTAGAGACAGACTGTTAGCCATGGACCTCCCAGCCCCACCCACACCACTTCCAGGGCTCAGGCCCCAGTGGAGGTTACTGGTGACTCACCCATTGTTCAAATCAGCCATGACTCCTATACAAGCAGAGTCAGGAAGTGGGACAGTGCCTGTGGGGGGAGTAGACCCTGCCTAGTGTGTGACAAACACCCCTATGTTGGGGATCCCAGATCATGGAGAAGAAACGTCCCCATTAGGGTGGTGGATCATTAGGGATAAGACCCTCTGCAGGGGGTGGGGATGCTGGGAAGGGGCAGGACAATCTTGGTTCCAGCCAGGTGGGGGAACATTTGTACCTTTTTTGGCCCTGGAGCTGTTCTCTGATGACCTTGAGAGCAGATTCTTCTGTCGCCATGTCAACCCATTCCTCCTCCTCCTCTTCCCCTGAGTCCCTGGGGGTCCCTGCAACAGGGACAGAAGAGGACAGGGTGATTCCTGCTGCCACTCAGGGGAAGGACAGGGGTGTGGTGGGGAGAGCAGGGTTAATGTCCCTTCTTCCCAGCTCAGGGACCCAGGGCAGATCGGGCCCCACACTCCCTCCTTTCAGCGATGTGCCTTCAGCCCACAACAGCTTCAGCAGCCCATAGCAGAGAGCTCCCCCCTCCCACCTCCGCACTGTCCTGGACTCCCTAGCAGGTGTCTGCCCCCTCTCCCCCCAGAGCATCAGGGACCAAAGTGGTAGCAGCTGCCCCCACCCCCAGTTTCCCTTCCTGCAGGGGCAGCTCTGTGACTGCTGCTGGTGTCAGTGGGGTTCGGGAGCCTCAAGCCAGAAACCTGGTCTGGAGACCCACCACCAATAGCTCTGGTAGAGCGCCTGGCCCCAGGGTGTTCACAGCCCTGTCCTCACCCCTCTCTGAGCCAAGCCTGGCTCCTCACCTGGAACAAAGCAGCGGCGCCCATCAGCCTTGCTGTTGCCTGAGTCCCAGGAGCTGCTGCTGTCCCATGCTCAGCTGCTGGTGCTGTGGGACAGGGATCCTCCATCTCCTGTCCTGGGGAAACTGGAAGGTCCTCAGTGATCGGGCAGGACAATACCTCCTGCTGGGAATCAGGGCTGGGCACACCCTGAGCCGGAGCTACCCTGCCCGGCTTCCCTCCTGAACTGAATCCCACCTGCCCAGCCGCATCCTGGGCCAGCTCCATTGAGGCCTGACCAATGCCTCAGCACCTGCGCTGGGAGCAGGTTTCCTCCACCAGAAGGCTGGGCATTTCCACTTCCTGGCCTGGCCAAGACCTGTTTCCCCGCCAGCGGGGACGAAGGGGCCACTCTGCTCCTAGGAAAGATGGCGCCTGTTTCCCTCAGGCTCTGGAGCCACCTGAAAAGCCTTCTTCCTGAACACCCTCAGGAGCCTGGAACCGAGCAGGGAGCAGGCGTGAGTCTGGGGTCAAGGCAGTCTCTCACAAATGGGCCTTTTTGGTCCCTTCCCATCCCTGCCCCAGCCAGAGCAGCTCCTTCTCCCTACACAGGGGTTCAGGGAGTGCAAGCTACACACACTGGCAGGAGTTCATTGTATGGTCTGCTCCCTGCTCATTGCCCCTCGTCATCCCCGGTGCTACAATACCCGGGGAGTCTCCTCCTTTTAGAGCACTGGGGTCAGTCACAAAGACCGTCGGTTACTTTGGAGAAGCAGCCCCCTTGTGTCATCCTGGGCCACACTCCCCACCCCCAGGCTAGAGAAGAAACAGAACCCAGGGGTCCGGACTTCTCTTGGGAAACCACTCCTCACATGAACGTTACAAAGTCCCAAGTCATAGGAAGCCCAGGGCCCCCTTGTTTCCCATTGATTTCTATGCTCAGCAGCTCACAGGGTCTGGCCCTTCTCTGAGACTCTCAGCCTGGGGAACATCTCCAACAAGGGAAGGGCTGGGAGCCCCATTGCTGGGACATTTCCAAACACACTGGAGATGGCTCTGGAAAAGCCCCTGACAGGTCTCAGAGTGAGGGGCTCTTGGGAGCTGTTTGCAAATCAAATCTCCTTTGGGAGAGAGTCTCTCCCCCTATTTCTGCCTCTCCCCAGACAGACGGGGAAGCCACTGAGGAACCCTAATGCCACTCACTTGCTCTAGGTGATGGTGCGATGGATGATGTTCAGTGTGGCCAGCTGCCCCTCGCCCTCCTCCTCACTCCCCGAGCCCAAGGCAGGCTGGAGAGGGTGGTGACCTGAGGAGTTACCCTGCCCAGCCAGCAGGCAGGGTGATGACACTGGGTGATTGACTGGCTGTGAAAAAAAGAGTCTGTCTTATTGACAAAGGACGGAGAAAGCTGGCCAGCAGTAGTGGGTGTAGAATACTGTGCTAGTGTGGGGTGACAATGCCTCCCAGCTCCTGACATTCTGGCACTTTCTTCTTCGAGTGATTGCTCATGTGTATTCCACAATAGATGTGCGTGCTCACCACGTGCACCGGTGCAGGAAGTTTTTCCCCTAGCCGTGCCTGTAGGGGGAGTGCCCCAGCGACCTCTGGAGTGGCGCCTCCATGGCGCTGTATAAGGGGAGCTGCACTCTTCCCCCCCCAGCCCCCGTTCCTTCCTGCCGCCAGTGAAGGTGCATCGGAACTACTCTGCTCCAGCTTTGCTGTAGCTTGTCCCCAGAACTCTTTGTTCGTTCAGTCTTAGTACCTGTAGTTAGTTAGCTGTTACAGTTAGTTCAGTTAGTTAGAGTGCCCAGGCCGGCATGCCCCGCGCCCCGGGTTTTAATTTGTGCAACACTTGTAGGCGATCTATGTCAAGGAGTGACCTGCACGCAGACTGTTTATGCTGTTCGGGAGAAACCCATATAAGCGATTGTTACAAGATTTGCAAGTTGTTTAAACCTTGGACTGAGAGATTAAGCTCCGTGCTATTCTGATGGAGTCGGCGCTGACCCTGACTCCAGTGCACCGCTCCAAGTCAGCACCGGGCACTGCGGCATTGGTGCGCGGTGACCTTCCAGCACCTTCGACCAGTCGGCACCGCTCCCCGTCCACGGGGCACAAGAAGGCAAAGGAAACGCCTTCTTTGCAGTGGCACTGAGGGAATCCAGGGCCAGAGACTAGACTCATGTTGGGCACTCCTCAATCCCCTCCAGCCTCTAGGCCTCTGACTCACTTAGAGTGGAGTAGCCTGGCTGCTTCAGAAATGCTGGAGCCCCTGCAGGCGGCCCGGGACGTCATGTCCATGCCAGTACCAGGCGTGCCACTGATGTCATCACCATGCTCCAGGGGCAAGCCACCGCTGGGTTCTCTGCAGTCACCCACAGCTCAACACCGGTTTCAGTGCAGGGAACATTCTGAATGCCGTTCACTGCCCATTGACAGTTCAGGGCTTAGTCCACGTGGATTGCGTCAACTCCCACCAGACTGTCTGGTAGAGTGCCGTCCGGCCGAAACTCTCGGCACCACTCCGCATCACGGAGTGAGTACCAACAGGACCGAGGCAAACATCACCAAAGATCCTTGTCTCATAGGGATTACTGTGGCCAGTCACGGCATGGAAGTCGATGCTGTTCCTGCTCGGAATCCTGCTCCCAAGGCATTGCCTCCTTAGGCCAGGTCATTGATCGATGGCACCTCGCAGTCCGCGGGTCCACCCATCGGAGCCGATCACAGAGCAGCAGCTACAGACGGTACCAGTCCTCCACATCGAGGTTACAGTCTTTTGGGCGATATCGCTCCCAGCACTACCATTCCTCCCAGTACCGAGACAGCAGCAGGTTGTTCGTCAGCCTGGCCTCCGCTTGTAGTGGCCCTTGGGACAGGCCATCCAGGGGATGTTCCATGGGACAGACCATCCAGGCCGAACAACCAGAGCCTGTGGGCACCATGGCCCCAACACAGTGCCCCCTGTGGGGGCCCACACGGTAGTCAGAGCCTCAGAGGCACCATTGGCCTCCTTTTCCAGACCTCCGAAGAGGGGGTTGGTGGGACATACGTTCTCAGTACCGTGCCCGGAGTCCAACCAAGTGGTGCATCCTCCAGTGCCGACGGACACCCAGAGCACCGTGCTGGCCTCCTCGCCCTCCCCGGATAAGGCGATAATGGCCCTGCCCGCCTCCGTCACGCAGGAGGACTTTAGGGCCCATCAAAAACTTTTTAAAACGGTGGCATCAAGCCTTCACCTCCAGGTAGAGAAGTTGGAGGAACCCTCGGACTCCCTATTCAACATGCTGTCCTCTTCAGCACCGGGCAGGGTACTTTGCCCCTCCACAAATGCCTTGTGGCAAACACCAGTTCGCTGGCCCCCATCTCTAAGAAGGCAAAACACAAGTAATTTGTACCCACCAAGGGGCATGAGTACCTCTACTCCCACCCAGCACCCAACTCCCTGGTGATCGAGTCATCAACCACAGGGAGCGGCAGGGCAAACCAGCCCCTACCCCGAAAAATAAAAATTCACGAAGGCTGGACTCTTTTGGGAGAAGGCTTTATTCTCCCTCAAGTTTTCAGTTGCGGGTGGCAAACCACCAGGCGCTCCTGGGCAGGTATGAATTCAATTTGTGGGGTTCCCTGCCCAAATTCAAGGATTCTCTCCAGGAGCGTGATAAGAAAGAGTTCAAGGCGCTAATGGAGGAGGGTACAGCAGCTGCCAGAGCATGCCTGCAAGCGGCTTCAGATATGGCAGACACGGTAGCATGGTCCATGGCCCTGGTGGTGTCCATGAGAAGGGCATCGTGGCTCCTGCTGTCCTGGCTGTCCAGTGGAGCGCAGGCTGCCATGCAGGATCTCCCGTTTGATGGCAAAGTTCTGTTTGCGGAGAAAACAGATACAAAGCTTCATGGCATGAAGGACTTCTGCATGACCTTCCAGACTCTGGGTCTCTATGTCCCAGCTCTGGCCAAATCTAAGTTTAGGCCACAACAGGCTCCCACTCAGGCCACCCAGCCAAAGTACGACACTGCCTATAACAAGTCGAGGGTCTATAAAAGGCGCCCTCAGAGGCAGTCATGGCCGGTCCCGTAACTGGGATCCTCCAAGGGCAAACAGGTGGGAAAAAGGCGGTTTTGACGGGACGCTCGGGGGCACCCTGCCAGTTCTCCCCAGGGATCCCCTCCGCTCAATGAAGCTTCCCTTCTACAATTGGTTGTGTGCTTCCCTCCCAGAGTGGTCACGGCTGAAAGGCCAAAGGAGGACTCAGGCCTATCCTGGACCTGCAGGATCTAAACCAGTTCATGCTGAGACTCAAGTTCTGCATGGTCTCACTGGCCTCCATCCCCGCCCTGGACCCCGGGGACTGGTACGCTGCCCTCAATCTGCAGGACACATACTTCCACATTCACATTTTCGACGGGCACAGACGCTTCCTCCATTTCCATGTGGGCAGAATCACTACCAGTTTATGGTCCTCCCATTTGGATTATCCACTGCCCCCAGGGTATTTACAAAATGTATGTCCATGGCAGCGGCCTACCTCAGGCACCGGGGGGGTCCAGATCTTTCCGTATCTGGATGATTGGCTGGTCAAGGGCAGCTCCCGGTCACAGGTAAGGGATCACGTGACACTTCTACTGTCTACGGATGCAGCCCGGGGTGTTTGGTAAATCACAAAATCACAGAATATCAGGGTTGGAAGGGACCTCAGGAGGTCATCTAGTCCAACTCCATGCTCAAAGCAGGACCAATCCCCAACTAAATCATCCCAGCCAGGGCTTTGTCAAGCCTGACCTGAAAAACTTCTAAGGAAGGAGCTTCCACCACCTCCCTAGGTAACACATTCCAGTGTTTCACCACCCTCCTAGTGAAAAAGTTTTTCCTAATATCCAACCTAAACCTCCCCCACTGCAACTTGAAACCATTACTCCACGTTCTGTCATCTGCTACCACTGAGAACAGTCTAGATCCATCCTCTTTGGAACCCCCTTTCAGGTAGTTGAAAGCAGCTATCAAATCCCCCCACATTCTTCTCTTCCGCAGACTAAACAATCCCGGTTCCCTCAGCCTCTCCTCACAAGTCATGTGTTCCAGTCCCCTAATCATTTTTGTTGCCCTCTGCTGGACGTTTTCCAATTTTTCCACATCCTTCTTGTAGTGTGGGGCCCAAAACTGGACACAGTACTCCAGATGAGGCCTCACCTATGTCGAATAGAGGGGAACGATCACGTCCCTCGATCTGCTGGCAATGTCCCTACTTATACATCCCAAAATGCCATTGGCCTTCTTGGCAACAAGGGCACACTGTTGACTCATATCCAACTTCTTGTCCACTGTAACCCCTAGGTCCTTTTCTGCAGAACTGCTGCCGAGCCATTCAGTCCCTAGTCTGTAGCGGTGCATGGGATTCTTCTGTCCTAAGTGCAGGACTCTGCACTTGTCCTTGTTGAACCTCATCAGATTTCTTTTGGCTCAATCCTCTAATTTGTCTAGGTCCCTCTGTATCCTATCCCTACCCTCCAGCATATCTACCTCTCCTCCCAGTTTAGTGTCATCTACAAACTTGTTGAGGGTGCAATCCATGCCATTCTCCAGATCATTAATGAAGATATTGAACAAAACCAGACCGAGGACCAACCCTTGGGGCACTCCACTTGATACGGCTGCCAACTAGACATGGAGCCATTGATCACTACCCATTGAGCCCAACAATCTAGCCAGCTTTCTATCCACCTTATCGTCCATTCATCCAGCCCATACTTCTTTAATTTATTGGCAAGAATACTGTGGGAGACTGTGTCAAAAGCTTTGCTAAAGTCAAGGAACAACATGTCCACTGCTTTTCCCTCATCCACAGAGCCAGTTATCTCATCATAGAAGGCAATTAGATTAGTCAGGCATGACTTGCCCTTGGTGAATCCATGCTGACTGTTCCTGATTATTTTCCTCTCCTCTAAGTGCTTCAGAATTGATTCCTGAGGACCTGCTCCATGATTTTTCCAGGGACTCAGGTGAGGCTGACTGGCCTGTGGTTCCCAGAATCCTCCTTCTTCCCTTTTTTAAAGATGGGCACTACATTTGCCTGTTTCTAGTCGTCCGGGACCTCCCCCAATCACCATGAGTTTTCAAAGATAATGGCCAATAGCTCTGCAATCACATCCGCCAACTCCTTTAGCACTCTCGGATGCAGCACATCCAGCCCCATGGACTTGTGCTCGTCCAGCTTTTCTAAATAGTCCCGAACCACTTCTTTCTTCACAGAGGGCTGGTCACCTCCTCCCCATGCTGTGCTGCCCAGTGCAGCAGTCTGGGAGCTGACCTTGTTTGTGAAGACAGAGGCAAAAAAAGCATTGAGTACATTAGCTTTTTCCACATCCTCTGTCACTAGGTTGCCTCCCTCATTCAGTAAGGGCTCCCCCCCCACACTTTCCTTGACTTTCTTCTTGTTGCTAACATACCTGAAGAAACCCTTCTTGTTACTCATAACATCTCTTGCTAGCTGCACCTCCAGGTGTGATTTGGCCTTCCTGATTTCACTCCTGCATGCCCAAGCAATATTTTTATACTCTTCCCTGGTCATTTGTCCAATCTTCCACTTCTTCTAAGCTTTTTTTTTGTATTTAAGATCAGCAAGGATTTCACTTTTAACCCAAGCTGGTCGCCTGCCATATTTATTATTCTTTCTACACATCAGGATGGTTTGTCCCTGTAACCTCAATAAGGATTCTTTAAAATACAGCCAGCTGTCCTAGACTCCTTTCCCCCTCATGTTATTCTCCCAGGGGATTCTGCCCATCAGTTCCCTGAGGTTGTCAAAATCTGCTTTTCTGAAGTCCAGGGTCCTTATTCTGCTGCTCTCCTTTCTTCCTTGTGTCAGGATCCTGAACTTGACCATCTCATGGTCACTGCCTCCCAGGTTCCCATCAACTTTTGCTTCCCCTACTAATTCTTCCTGGTCTGTGAGCAGCAGGTCAAGAAGAGCTCTGCCCCTAGTTGGTACATTGGTACGATAAATGATGCCAAGCCCACGTTACTCCTGGTTCAATGCATAGAGTTTAGCAGGGTGCTCCTGGAGAACTCGTCGGCCACAGCCTCCCTCCCACCGGACAGGTTCGAGACCCTAAAAGGGCTCATAGACATGGTCACAAGGTTCCTGGTGACTACGGCCAGAGCGTGCTTCCAGCTCTTTGGTCACATGTCGGCGTGCACATACGTGGAACGCCGCACCAGACTCCGAATGGGGCCTCACCAGCTCTGACTGGCCTCAGAATTCTTCCAGGCCAGGGACAGGATGGACAAGGTCCACACTGTGCCTGACTCAGTGATCACCTCACTGCGGTTGTGGTCCACCACAAGCAGCATGCTCCAATGAGTCCCTTTCCGTTCCCGTCCCGTTCACTGGAGCTGGTGTCCGATGCATCAGACCTGGGTTGGGGGGCCCATGTGGGGAATGTTCAGACCCAAGGTCTGTGGTTGGCATAGGATCTGTCCCTACACATAAACATCAAGGAACTCAGGGCGATATGCCTAGCATGCGTGGCCTTCTGCTCGCACCTGCAGGGCAAGGTGGTCAGGATCCTTATGGATAACACGGCCTCGATGTTCTATATCAACAGGCAAGGCAAGACCTGGTCCTCTGCCCTCTAACGCGAAGCCCTCAGGCTGTGGGATTTCTGTATAGCCCATGACATATGCCTGAGGGCCTTCCATCTGCCGAGCGCCCGGAACACGCCGGCAGATCGCTTAAGCAGGAACTTCTCTTCCCAACACGAGTGGTCTCTCCACCCGGATGTGGCTCACCAGCTCTTCCACGTGTGGGGAACTCCCCAGGTGAACCTGTTCGCGGCAGAACTGGTGCTGTCCCCAGTTCTGCTCCGGGGGGCCTGGGACAGGGCGCTATCTCTGATGCCTTCCATCTGTGCTCGCCAGGCCAGTTTTCTCTATTCCTTCCTCCCGTTCCCACTGATCAGCAGGGTCCTGGAAAAAATAAAGATGGACAAGGCACAGATCCTCCTGATTGCTCCAGTGTGGGCAGGCTACATTGGTACGGGACCCTCACGGGCCTGGTAGTTGCTCCACCGTGGTCGTTGCCGCTCCACCCTGACCTGCTCTCCCAGGACTGGGGCTGCCTCCTCCCCAAGCTCTAGACAGCTCTCCACCTCATGGCATGGCTGCTCAATGGTTAGGTAGAGGGAAAAGGACATGCTCAGAAAGGGTCCAGCACGTCCTCCTGAAAAGCAGACTGCCCTCCACACCGCGCCTACTTGGCAAAATGGTCCCAGTTCTCCAGATGGGCAGCCGAATGGGGTTTCTCCCCGGTGGCCACCCCGATCCAGCTCATCCTGGACTACCTTCTCCACCTTAGAGCCCAGGGCCTGGCGCTCTCGTCAGTCAAGGGGCACCTGGCGGCCACACTGGCCTTCCGTCCGCCGGTGCAGGGGCACATGGTATTTATTCCCCCATGCTATGACTGGCCAGTTCCCCAAGGGGTTGGACCATCTTTCCCATATGCTAGACCCTGGTCCCACAGTGGGACCTGAACCTGGTGTTATCCAGTCTCAAGGGGCCCCCCATTTGAGCTGCTAGCCGCGTGTTCCTGGTCTCAGCTCTCGTGGAAAGTGGCCTTCCTGGTTGCTATTATGTCAGCCAGGCGGGTCTTGGAGCTCAGGGCCCTGACCTCTGAACCCCCATGCACAGTTTTTCATAAGGACAAGGTTTGGCTCTGCCCACACCCTGCGTTCCTCCCTAAGGTGGTCTCCGCCTATCACATGGGTGAGGACATTTTCCTGCCAGTCCTCTGCCCCAAGCCTCATGCGTCCAGTGAGAAATACCACCTCCACACGCTCAACATGCAAAGGGCTCTGGCTTTTTACCTCCAGTGGACTAAGCGAATCAAGAAGTCCTCGCAACTGTTCGTCGCCTTGGCTGAGCGCATGAGGGGTCAGTCGATCTCCATTCAGCATCTCTCCAAGTGGATCACTTTGTGCATCCACACCTGTTATGATCTGACTGGTGTTCCCCCACCACCAATTGTGAGGGCACACTCGACTTGAGCGCAGGCCTTGTCAGCTGCCTTCCTGGCCCATCCACGTTCCCATCCAGGACATTGTAGGACTGCCACGTAGTCTTTGGTTCACATGTTTACCTCGCACTGTGCTATCGTCTCCCAAACTAGGGATGACGCTGAGTTCGGCAGGCCTGTACTCCATCCCGGGAATTTGTGAACTCCTACACACCTCCAACAGATATAGCTTGGAATCATTTATTGTGGAAAAAACATGAGCAATCACTCGAAGAAAAAAAGACAGTTACCTTTTCCGTAACTGGTGTTCTTCGAGCTGTGTTGCTTATGTCTATTCCACATCCTGCCCTCCTTCCCCTCTGTCGGAGTTGCTGGCAAGAAGAAACTGAGGGTGGGGGGAGTACGCAGGTCCCCTTATACTGTGCCATGGAGGCACCACTCCAGGGGTCGCTGGGGCTCTCCCCGTATGGGTACTGGTGCACTTCCGGCACAGGTGCACATGGCGAGCACGCACACCTATTGTGGAATAGACATGAGCAACACATCTTGAAGAACACAGAAAAGGTAACTGTCTTTTACACACCTTCATGAAGCCTCCCAAAGTCCCAGGGCTGTAGGGACTGTACCCCAACCCTACTGATGGGAAACAGAGCTTGGGGAGGGGAAGCTACTGGCTCGGGGTCACACCAAGTGTCAGAGCCATGGATGGGACCAGCAGTCCTTATTTCCAGGCCCCTTCACTAAACACCGTTGCACACTCCCTCCCACAGCTGGCCATTACAACCAGGCCTCATGTCTGGTCCCCCTGCCTTTGAGAGGGTGTGTGCTCTGCTGTAGTGACTGGACCAGGCCGTTGGGAGGCAGGACACCTGGGTTCCATTGCTAGCTTTCCTATTGACCTGTGGGACTTTGGGCAAGTTGTTTGCCTCTCTATGGCTCTGTTCCCAGCAGTCAAATGAGAATTTAAAACTTTTCCACTAGAGTAAAGTGCTGGGAGAAGGGCCCAGCCATGGAGTTTGGCTTAAGGAGACCAGTTCTCCAATTTGTTAAGGGTGTTTTGAATTCCAATCGTGTGCTCCAAAGGGCTTGGTGTCATATGCAAATTTTATAAGCATTCTCTCCATTCCATTTTCCAAATCATTAATGAGAATATTGAATAGTACCAGACCCCGGACTGATCCCTGCCGGACCCACTAGGTACACCTCTCCATTGGACAGCCAAACACGGAGAAGGACTCTTTGAGTATGAGCTTCCAACCAGTTGTGCACTCACATCATACTGATTGCATCTAGATCACACTGCCCTAGTTTGCTTGTGAGAATGTCCTATCGTACTGTGTCAAAAGCCTTATTAACACCAAGCTGTGTCACATCTACTCTTTACCCACCTCCACTAGGCCAGTAACCCTGTCCAAGAAGGAAATAGGATTGGTTTGGAAAAATTTGTTCTTAACAAAGCCATGCTCACTAGTCCTGATAATCCAAGTATCCTGTAGGTGCTTACAAGTTGATTGAGTAATCATTTGTTCCAGTGTCTTTCCAGGCATGGAAGTGAGACTGGGTAGTCTATAAGTCCCGGGGTTGTCTTTATTCCCCTTTTAAAGATAGGTCCTGTTTTTTTAATGGATGGGAAGATGTTCTTTTTCTGGGAGCTCAGAAGAGAACTGGTGCATGGCACCTAGTTTATTAAGGCCACAAAAATTGAGGCAGGATCCTCTTCTCTCCTCCTGGCAAAAAGCCCCGGGTAACTAAAATAGTGGGACTCACATCCCTGAAAGGGATTTTAAAAAGACAATGGTTAAAATTTGGCCTTGATCATTCCTTCTTTCCACAGACAAGCCATTTTAGCAAAGTTTAGAATTCCTTGGCACTCAACACCTTGAAACACCCCTTTCTCCTTTGCAGAGGGCTTTAACGCCCTTTATCTCACCCAGGCTCACTGCTGTCCAGAGTTAGAGAATTGTCCCTATTCCCTGAGGTACAGAGAAGGAAAGTGACCTACCCCAGATCCCACACAGCAAGGTGGTGGCAGAGCCAGAAAGAGAAGCCACCAGTCCTGACTCCTGTTCTAACTAATAGACAAGAAACCCCGCACAGGCAGGGATACGGCCTAGGAATTAAGATGGTGGGAACATTTTCATGGAAACAGTTTTCTGTCATGAAATTCCATTCAGACTAAACTAGTTTCTTTTTTGAAATCATAACGAGTTGGAAGAAAATTCTTTGCAAAAATATTTGTTTGCAATACAAAAGCATCTCCTGTTCCTCACAGTGTGTTAAATTGTCTTGTCGCACACAAAGAGGAGACACTGTGATCTAGAAAATTAGATGAGATACTTCAGTCTGAGCTAAGTAGTTGCTGCTCTTAAAAATTTCAAAATAATAAAATACAAATAAAATAGAATCTTTCAGCTATTCTATTAGGTCATAATCTGATACGACTCAACATGATGGGACACTTCATATTCTGCACTGCTCCTAGTGACACTCTCCAATGGATCCCATCTTCCACCCATCATGAGGTAGGTAGGAGAGGATTGTTATCTCTACTTACAGAAGGAGAAACTAAGGCTCAGAAAGGAGAAGTGACTTGTTTTAGGTCACACAGCCAGTCAGTGGCAGAGTTGGGAATAGGACCAAAGAGTCCTGACTTTCAAATTAACCATCATATCTTGAATTTCATACATTGAATGATCAGAAGAAAGTGCTCTCAAATGAGCTATAGACCAACAATTGTTCCTAGTAATTATTCAGCAACTATTTTAGAAGAACTGGAATGTTAGAGAGAATCATGAACTGCTCAGAGTCAATGAATGCAGAGAAGCATCAAAATTGGTCAAACATATAATTGGTTATGACTTATTTGCTTGGTCTTAAAAGAGAACAACTAGGACTTGAGTCTCCTTCCTGTCAATAGCCCCCTGCTCCTCCAGTCAGGGTAGAGACTGAGTGGTGTGAGGCTGAGTGTTCTCACCAAACAGCCCATAGGATGGCCCAGGTCACCACCGCAGGAATTCACTGTAGATGTAAATATTCCAGCCCCACCTTTTTGTGTGGGCCTCCCAGAATGAGAGCTGCAGTGCACTCCCCCAGCCCCGCAGCTCCTGGAGGTAGGATGGGAGCAGAGAAAAGGACAAAAGAAACAAGAAAAGAAGAAAATAGAGGAAGGGATGGAGGAAAAGGGAAACCAAAAAGGAGAAATCCCAATGTCCCCAGTGATTCTAAGGGACAAAGTCCTTGGTGGGGAATAAAATTTTGCCACCTTAACCTAGTGTTCTCCATGCCTAGAATTCAGCTGGTACCAGGTGGATCAGACCGAACAGGTTCCACACTTCTCTGAGGCCCTTACCTTCTAAACAGGGACATCTGCTTTCTAGTGAAATCAGTAAAAAGAAAGGAGAAAACTCCAAAGAGGATTCTCCTAGCGCTCCCGTACGAGAACCAGAATTCTCTCTCAGTCCTCAAGGAGAGACCTCGAGAAGGAAACTTTGCTGAGGCAAAGCCACAGGGGTCTCTGAGGTTTTCCTGGCCCTGTGCCCCTGTCCTGCCTGGCTGATGTCAGCATATCTCTGTGAGGTCACAATCTCCCCACGACCTTTGTCCAATAGGCTGAGGTCCTGCCAATGGCCCTTGTGAGGTCCCTGCCACACCCACCCCTCCCCTTCAGCGCAAACGTCCTGCCCCTGGCCAGCCCCCTTGAATGTTTGAGCTGCTCCCTGTGGATCACCCCACTCAATGATTGTTGATTCTGGGGATCCATCAGGCTACACATTAAAACATCACAGGCTGCTCCCCATGCTCCACTCAGTTTTTCATAAATTAGTAGACTTTTGGATCTGTTTATACATCTAATGATGGGTTTAGCCCTGTTCACCACAGCATCACACTGGGAGCTCATGTTGAATGGCTTGCCCAGCGTGGCCCCTCAATCATCTTCAGAGTCACCGCTTTCCTGGATACACTTCCCCATTCCGTAGGCATGTCTGGTGTACTTTGTTGCTAGGTATAGGACCCTGCATTTGGCTCTCGTCAAACTTGTTTTGTTTGAATGGGTTCATCTTACCCAGGGACCCAGATTGCTCTGTATCACTGCCCTGTGCTCATCAGTAATTATCACTCTTCCAGTATTTTATCACCCATCAATGTTATCAGCAGTGCTTTTATAGTGGCTTCTAGTTCATTGATAACAATTATTTTCAAGAATTAGTCCTTGAGAGCCTCTTCAGATCCTGAGTGCCCAGTACTTGCTCCCCACAGCAAAGTGAGAAAAGGCCGTCCAGCCCAGCTGTTTCATAAGGGTTAAGCACAGAACAAAGACACGCTTAAGAGTTGCGTCGTCTATAGGCTCTGAACAACATGTGGGAGTCCGCAGCTTACAAATGGGTTACAGACCTAGAGTGTAGACAGGCCCCAACTGTGTCTCAGTCTCCCACCGTGATAAATAGGAATGTAACCAGGGAAAATTAAAACTAAATTGACCCCAATATGCCTCTCTGTTTCCCTTTTACAGGTACAGGTTCTTGGTCTTATTATCAGGGTCTACCAGCTGAGGAAGAAGCTCCTGTGTCCCACCCCCTACCCCACAAGTGTGGTGTAGGAAAGAGGGGAGACAAAAGTTATGTTTGACATAGGTAAGTAGTGTATTAAGGGTTGATTACATGAAAAGGGTAAGGGGAAAACCACAAGTAAACACATAAAACTCAGCAAACAGTGGACTGCAACAAAGGAGCTTGAAACTCAGACCCAATTTACCCCTCCCTTGGCAACAAGAATATAACAAATCCCAAGTATAGCCTACTGCTAATCAGATGTCATCTATGGGCAGGTCAGATGGTAATGAGCGGTGGATCCAGGACCTTCTACCCTCGGCCAAACGCTGGCCTTTGGGGAGGAACACTGGGTCTCGGCTGCTGGACCGTGACAAGCTGCTGGACCTGAAGTTGCTGAACCAAGTAACCCTGGATGGCAGGTACGTTGATAGTGTCACAGGATCCTTCATAGCTCTTGAGACCCGCGCAAAAGCCCCACCGCACACGGCTGCCTCCCGGATGGACAGCCCTGTGATGACGTAGCACAGTTCCTTATAAGGAGTGAGTGGCGGGAAAGTTCCGAGGAGATGGCAGTTACAAGTCGGTTCCAACTGGTTTGAACCAGCCCTCGTGCCACAGCTTTGGTGCCTTAATTTTCCCTGCTTTGGGGACAAAATGGAGATTTGACTCCATATTGAAAAGTACCAAAGCCCATATGGATGAGGGGAAACAATATAAAAACCTATCCTAAACATTTAAAATCACTTATTATATCAAACGATCAACAGGAATAATAAACACAACCTTGATTAGCTCTGCTTTATAGTTGGGGAAACTGAGGGACACAGAGGGAAAGAGATTCCCTCATGGTCAAAAAGCTAGGAATAGGAAATGGCAGGTCTGCCAATAGTGAGTACTGGGTCCTAGACTTGGTTATCTTGGCCTCTGTGCTCCAAGTTCAGTCACAGCCCGAGTAGAGGTTTTCTTCTTTTCCACGTTCCTTCAACTTTCGTCACGGCAGAAGAAAGTTTTTCTGTCAGCCAGCTGAGTCTAATGCATGTGGATGTCATTCCAAAAGACGTGCTCTAGCTCAGCCACATGTCATGGGTTTGCTGGAGGAACCACTCAGTGACATTGTAGGGCCTGTGTTATACTGGAGGGCCGACTAGATGGACATAATGGTGCTTTCGTACCTTAATATTTTTTCTGCTGCTAGGAAGATAACTCTGGATATATTTTCCCTCATTCACTTTCGGTTGGAATAATTTAAATCCAGTCCAAAGGATTTCCTCTTCCATTGTGTCTTCAGCACCTTTCATAGCAAACAGTTACTGTTAGCCCACAGGCTTCCTATTTCAGTCTGTCCCAGGGTGAGATGACCATTAAAGGGGTTGGAGCTCAACTGCACCTAGCCCAGGTTATGCAGCTCCCCAGGTGAAGGGAATAAGTGCAGGGGTCATGTGACAAGGAGCAGCATGTGACTAGGAACCAAGCCTGCTGGGAGATATAAGGGCAGCCTGTGCTCAGCCAGGAGAGAGACCCCAAGGGGAGCAGGCCTGGGATGGGCTTGGATAATCCTTTAAAGGTCAGGGACAAGTCAGGAAGGGGCCAGGCTGAGCACATAGGACAAGACCCTAGGAGAGAAAGACAGGGAAGTGTAGGTGCACAGCAGGATATGGAAGAGCCAAGTCGGGAGGGATGGGTGCTGGCCTTCTGGGCAGAGTCCAGGAACCAAAGCACAGGATGAAGAAAGAAAGGACCTCTCATGGAGGGACAAAGTAATCTCCCCTGGAGGGAAAAGGATCTCCCTGCCATTTCTTAACCTCATGGGCTGTTCCCATGCTCTGCCAACCCCACTCCTATCTCAGCAGCTCCAGCTGCCTGAGGGAGCAAGGACCAGAGGCCATCCTGCACCTGGGATAGAGATGGAATAGAGATAGAGATAGTTGATGATCTATCTGCACATGGTGAATATGGTGCAGGACAGTGCTCAGGGCATATGATTGCAGCTCCAGAGCCAAGGGCAGCTTCCCTGTGCTGGCGGGGGACTGTGTATGAGACCTTGCAGATTTGGGAGTGAGAAAAGCACTAACGTGGCATGGAAGTTTGGGGAATAGGGCAGAAGCCGGGTTGGGCAAGGAGGGTAGGTACTTGGGAAGCAAAAACAGAGGATCAAACACTTTCTGCATGTGGGTCAGGATTCTCCACACTTCAGAGAGGGGGAAAGTAAGGCACCATGTGGGAGCAGGACCTGGCAGATTTTGCTGAGCATCTGAATAATCGCTATGGCAAAAATATTCAGGCTATTAAGTGTCAGAAGAACATTAATCAGGGAATTGGAGAGTTATGGGCTGGTCAGAAAAGGTGTAATATATGGCATAAACCAGTATGCACTCTGCCAACTCACTGGTCTTGGAGACGGGTATGTCTCTTCGACAGGGATTAGAGGATCTTTCTCTCAGACACACATCTGTCAATAGTTTGGAACAGAAATTCCATCTGCTATTTTGCTCACTACCTCTGCCACAAACTCCACCCTCCAACCATCATGAACCAGGACCAGGAACACCATTCCACTGTCAGGTCTACATGGACCTGCACACCTGCAGACATTGCAACTGGCACATGCACTGGTGCTGTGACGCTGAGCTGGATGAACCACCCTGCTGGCCCACATATCCAGCATTCTCTTCCTGAGCAATCAGTCCTGCTCCTCTTCTTTTCATCCAGGAACCCCTGGAGCAGTTTTTCTTTATGGACTGTGTCCCTCTCCTCCTTGGCTCTTTTGAAAGCAAGGTGCTTTTTGCTCCTCCTTGCCCCTATCTCCAAAAGCTCATGCATGGTCCTCCTCCTTCTGGCCCACTGCTGGCCACCCACAGTTCCAGACAGTAGGCTTGAGCCAGCAGGTGTTGGAGTGTCTTCCAATGGAACGTAACAGAGGCAATACTCATTCTATTACCATGGGGCGGGGGGCAGGAGAAAGAATCCCCCAATTTGCTTTCTGTCCGTCCACAAGGCCATGATTTGCAACATTGTGGAATGCTTCTGCCCTTGGAAGATTCCCACAAGCACAAGCCCACCCAATGCAGGTGTGTGAGTAACCTTGATTTTACATAAGAACATAAGACCGGACATACTGGGTCAGACCAAAGGTCCATCTAGCCCAGTATCCTGTCTTCTGACATTGACCAAAGCCAGGTGCCCCAGAGGGAATGAACAGAAGAGGTAATAATCAAGTGATCTGTCTCCTGTCACCCATTCCCAGCTTCTGGCAAACAGAGGCTAGGGACATCATCCCTGCCCATCCTGGCTAATAGCCATTGATGGACCTATCCTCCATGAATTTATCTAGTTATTTTTTGAACCCTGTTATAGTCTTGGCTTTCTCAACATCCTCTGGCAAAGAGTTCCACAGGTTGACTATGCATCAACTTGTTGATTTTACTTTAAATCAATACCAAAAACTTAAGAAGCTGGATATGGCTGATGCAGGGTAGGCTGAAGTTGTGTTCTGGGGATATTTACCAATACTGACTCTGACTTTCTTTATTGCAGGGGAATCCCTTAATATTTTAGAAATATTGGAAAACCTAGTAATTTTCCAGGCAAAGCATGCAGAGGATCTATTCACGGAAATGATGTGTGAACAGCACATCAATGATTGCAATGGTTTATTAAGCTACTGGGGACAAGGGGAGGGTGGTCTACAAAAGTTCTCTCTACTCAGAAATCTGAAAAATTCATCTGGAATTCATGCTCCATGAAAAACTTCTGAACATCACCTTCCAGGAGAGGAAGGAAATCAGGATCAAAATTAACTATTTTTTGGATTAGAAGTCAGCCTTCTGCATGCAGCAGAGTGGATTCTCCCAAACCCTCCTCCTGAGCCCTGCAAAAGAAAAGCCAGGACAAAACAGGGCAAAAGAATGCCTGATGCATGAAGCATCATCTAAAGCCACCTTCCAAGGAGTTAAGGAAAAGCCAGGATAAAAAAAGGATTCAAAATTCACATTGTTACTGCTAGGTGTGGTAACAACTTGCTACTCAAAATATGCATCAGCCGCTTTAGATCAATGTACACAATATAACAAAAAGCTCCACTTGCAAAAATAGGCTCTCAGTCCTGCTGGGCTTCTTAGCCATTAACAGTATGAAAAGCTGTAACTTCAAGGTTTTTTCCCCTCTGGTAGAAATAAGCTTAGGGGGTCTTTCATGCAGGTCCCCACATCTGTACCCCGGAGCTCACAGTTGAGAGGGAACCCTGACAGGAGCAGAACAGCTCACTTGTGGGCAGACCAGGCAAGAGGAAGGACCTCTACCTTGCAGGTCCTGAGTGAAGGCAGGAGCTCTTCCTCAGCAACTGCCTGTCAGTCCCTCCCTGAGGGAAGGAGGGACCTGCTTCTGTTATACCCAGTCCAGCGATCTGTTCATCTTTCTCCACCACAATGAGGCCCACAATACAGACACCCCTAGTCGGGTCCAAGACTTTGTGTTAGAAAAATATCTATAATTTTTTAAAATTTCCAAGGATCATTTACTACTGGCTATGTGAGACCTCCCCTGTTTGTCTCCCAATAGGAAGTGCCCCATGTGAACCAAATTATCTTTCCACAAGTCAGACAGGTGCTAAAGGAGAAACTGAACCTGCTCCCTGGTTTGGATTCAGTGAACTCTACCAGCCCCCACTGGTTCCTCTGTTGGGCTGGGTTAGTTAGCAGATTGACCCCTGTCCATTCAAAGTCTTGGGGTTCTCAATAACTAAGAACTTTAAACAGGTAAATGATATGTCTAATGTCAAGTGCCACGAGCCCACCACTTTTATTCTCTCTCCCTTTCCTATACGGGTTGTAACCTTGAGAGCCTCTTAAGATCCTGAGTGCCCAGTACCTACTCCCCACAGCACAGTGATAAAAGGCTGTCCAGCCCAGCTGTTCCATGGGGGCTGAGCACAGAACACATGCTTTGAGTGGTGTTATGCATCGGCTCTGAACAACATGTGGGTGTCAACAGCTTACAAATGGGCTACAGACCTAGAGTGTTGATAGGCCCCAACTGTGTCTCAGTGTCCCACCCTGTAAAATGCGGATAATAAATGAATCCTTGATTAGCTCTATTTTATAGTCGAGGAAACTGAGGCATACAGAGGCAAAGAGATTCTTTCATTATCAAAAATTACTGTAACATGCTAGCTCTCTAACTTTAGAGTCCGACTCTGAAGTTCATGGGTTATGAAATAAGAAAAGAACACGTTATACATCTACCATTTGTCTGTGTAATAAAACTGACCAGTCATGCTAAATCATGTACAGGGCTTTGTATCAAGATGCAAGGCAAACTTCCAGGATGGGTCACTGTGATTTTGCAAACAATGAGAGAGTTTCCTGAAAAGATGTTTCCATATAGTCTTTCCCATAAGTGTTTTGCACAATCACATTGACCAATGCATAGAATGATAATGCCAAAAGGCTCAAATACAGACCTTTGTATTTTGAGGGTCCGATTCACCACTGAGTTACTCTAGTGTTAGGCTGATGTAACTCCATTCAATATATTCTCCAGCATTTTAACTCATAAAAAAGAAGAGGAAAATGATAAAAAGATTTATATTTGGAATTGGTTTAGTGAGTATGGAAGGAGGAAAAGGGCTCAATGAATCACCCTGCTCCCTTAAACACAACAGCACAACTCTACAAGCAATGCAATTCATGAAAGCCAAATTAAATCTGTCTCAATTAGTTATCAGCCCTATGTGAATCATCAGCACATCATGGCAGAGTTAAGCGTGTCAGCTGGCTCTTCAGGATGAGCGTGCCTGGACTGTGAAGGGGAAAAAAGAGGTGAGTGGGCTGGAGAAAGGTAACTGATGAGTAGAGTGTAGGTGGGATATTGAATGAGTGAACATTGGATTTCCTTGTATTGGTGAGATATGAAGTCTAGCAAACTTAATCCTAAATTAACAACGCCTTTTGTGTGGGAGTCTAAAGTGGAGATTAAGGAGTAAGCTCTGCTATTGAAACCCAGGCTGTGGGCCCTTGGTTGCAGAAAGTCTGTCTCAGAATGGCTGTACAATGATGCAAGATGCTTGCAATCCTAGCTCAGGGCTGGCCAACACAGCTGACAAAGGAGTGTTCAACCCCCTCTCCGCCCCAAGCCCTACCCGCACTCCACCCTTTTCCCCAAAGCCCCACCCCAGCACCACCTCTTCCTGCCCCCGCTCTGCCTCCACCCCACCTCTTTCCACCCCTGCTTCAACTCCGCCCCTCCTTTTCTTGCTCAGTTCCTCCCCCCTGAGCGTGCCTTGCCCTCACTCCATCCCTCCCCAGCACCTCCTGCCCACAGCTGAACCCCTGATTCTCAGTGGGCGGGAGGCGCTGGGAGGAGCTGATCGGCAGGGCCTGCTGGTGGGTGCTGAGCACCTACTTTTTTTTTTCCCCATGTGTGCTCCAGCCCCAGAGCACCCATGGAGTTGGTGCCTATGCCTGCAAGGGTGAATTATACCTTGATATTTTCTTTACAAAACTCTTAACTAGGGAGGGTGTCCTCTATGAGCAGTCACATCAAAATGTGACTAAATACAAACAACTCGTCTACTTTGTTCACTAAGTATTAAGTACAATACTCACATGAAATTAAGTCCAGCCGCACAACCTATTTGAACTGGAATATATCCATTCAAAACTATCCACAAATGAGAAAATAACCCTTTGAGTTTGTGTTTCAGTGAGACAGACAATATCTGGAGAATGTGATGCACCAGCCATATGAAAAGTGAGAGATTTTATTTATCCAGGTGAGATAAAGACAGGAAATTGCCATATTATGTCATTTTCCTCTGAGCAGCCTCCAATGGACTTGCTATTTCCATGACAACTTATTGTTCCTAGAGGTGACAAGTGATTTAGCTTGTTTGACAGGGTTCCATGGTGAGAACAGAAATTGAACGTTTGCCAAATTACCCAGTACCTTTTTTAGTATTATTATGATAGGTCACATTCCATTGCTAATTTCTTTTCTTTAAACACAGCACTTTATATATGTGGTATTTCAGATGTCGTCTGACACATCATAATGTTTTGCAAGTGACTAATTACAACACTTGGCTCCTTCATGTCCTCTTTCATCCAGAGATTTCAAAGCACTTTACAAAGGGAGGGAACTGTCATTATCTCTGTTGTAGAGCTAGGCAAAGAGGTATAGAACGATGAATCAACTTGCCCAAAGTGACAGAACAAATTAGAAGCAGAGTCAGGAACAGAACTCAGGTCTCCTGGTTTCCAGTTACCTGCTAACCATTAAACTGTACTGCCTCCCTCTCAACACGGCATGGTATGGGCAAGCATGCAGTAGCTACAGAGATAGGAGGCTGTTACTGGCTGTTGCTTGCAGTTAGAAAATCAGTCTAGCAGGGCATTCTAGCTATTAAATGAATACAGTCTTCATGGGGACCAGTTCTGGATCCTGCTCTGGCCCCTCTGACACTCTGGCAAAGGAGAGGGGCCATAACTGGACTGGAGGAGAATTCCCGTAGTGCAGGAGCACCCTATGGCTGATGTATACACAGGGCATACCATAGTGGGAAGGGGCATGGAACGGGTTAGGAGGCGGGGCGTAGATGAAGCATTCAGTGCTTTAGAGCTAGGCTGCACAGAAGAGGCCAAGGCTGCTGTAAAGAAAAGCAGCCCTTGAGGCTGTTCTAAGTTATGCCAGGGTCCATTTTGATGCAAAGGTGGTGTAAAAACACCTTGGACTGCAAACTTTTGTGCTGCCTATCCCAGGAGATGCAGAGCGGAATTGGGCCCACGATGCTCAAATCACTCAAGACCAGTTTGTGCCATTAAGGTACAGAACTGTGCTGGGGTGGTCTGCCGCTGTTCTGCCCCAAGAGACATTATATCTTTGGCACAATGCCCACTCTATTCTCCCTGGCTCACAGAGGGAGGCTCTTGCTCTCCCACCACTTAGGAGGATGCAGAGTCTGTCCCATCCTTGGCCAGCCAGCGTTGTTGTCTGGTGCAGAGGTGAGGGTGAGGAGTAGCCCAGGAGCCCCTAGCAAGGAGCTAGCCTTGCACTCTGTAGTGGTACAGACTACTGGGACTGGCTTCAGCAGAGATGGGGTTATAAGTGGTCGGGAAGTTTCCATACCACTGTCTTCACTGTAATTACTTGCTCAGGAGTGAACAACAATCCAGTGCTCTATTTCTAAATGACAAAAGCATCATCTAATGTAACTAGGAAAAACCAAGAGGCCTTTTTCAGTTGTTCAGTATTCACTTTTTTTGTGCATAGTGCCCATGTGTGCCTGGCACTTCACAGACATATGATATTATTATCTCCATGTGATCATTTTACTAATGAGTAAAAAGAAAAGGAGTACTTGTGGCACCTTAGAGACTAACAAATTTATTAGAGCATAAGCTTTTGTGAGCTACAGCTCACTTCATCGGATGAGCTGTAGCTCATGAAAGCTTATGCTCTAATAAATTTGTTAGTCTCTAAGGTGCCACAAGTACTCCTTTTCTTTTTGCGAATACAGACTAACACGACTGCTACTCTGAAACCTGTTACTAATGAGTGTAAGCATTTACTGCTGAATAACCTCTACTAATTGACCAGTCATATTGTTGCATTTGAGGCTTTAATGGGAGTAAGGTGCTTCCATGAATGTAATAATAAACCAGCCCAGGGTTAAAAGAGAAAAAACACCAATTATTCCACAGCAGCAAAATATCCTAAGTCCCCAGAGCTACTATTTATTAGGAGAAAAGAGACAGACTTTTATAGAAGAGCGGACAAATACCAAACATTAAGAATGACAAAGTGATTAAATAGCTTTTTAATTTGTCTGTATTTTTCATTTGTACCCAAGCACAGCCAAAATACATACACCCAAACTGCACATACAACACGGCTGTTTTCCAGTGACATATACAAAGCAACATTAATGAGAGCAAGCACCCAAATACTTACATAAAAGAAAGAGCAGACCTGTCGTAATACGCAGATGGATAGAGTTTATTCAGTATGTAATTTTTATTTTAAATTCTCTCCTGTGTTTTTCACAAATCCAGAAATTAATTTTAAACTAATTTCCCTTTAAAGTACCGAGGCTGCTAGACTCTGTGGGTTGTGGAACTTCAGATGAAGTGTTAGGTGACTACTCCCTTTAACAACACACTGCACAGAGCATTTTTTTTGTTAAGGGTGGATATTTGTTGCAATGAATCAATTAAAACATTAGATGTGTGTTCCTGGACCTGTTTCACAGGTTTTTCAGGAGGGAAAATAACAACAGCTTAGGAATTGTAATGTGACAATGCACGGGAACAAAGCGTATGAGAGAAGACCAGAAGTTTGCATAAGTGAGCTTGGCTTTTCAAAGTGCTATTCAAGGGATCTTTGAAATATCCAATAGAAGCATCATGGTGGAGCAGGAGATGATATCAAGATGTGTTTGTCCTCAAGAAAAGTGTAAGTGACCACATTTGATTTTTGTGTAAGAAACAAACATGACATGGATAGATGAAATGAAAAAAAAACAACTTAACAATTTAGACATGGGGGAGAAAAAGGGGAAATCTTAAAAATGAGTAAAGAAGGAAACAATTAACTTTATATTTCTAGGCTTGCAATATGATCAGAGTTTTTACTTCACAAAAGAGAAGGACTCTTGTGTGAAGTATCTTGAAAGGTTGTTTTTTTTATTGTGGGACTTCCTGCTTGCATTAGCAAAGAACTGTAATGTAGTGGCTGCTTCAGTGGAGGGGACTTGAACAATGAGTTTGAATAACTTGAGTGACAGACTGAAGTGCTGTGGGAAGCACTTTGTAGCAACAGTGTGTTTTTAATCATGCAATGTCTTTTTTTTTTTTTGACAATGAAAACTTTTTTTCTGAGTCACCAGCAAGCTCTCTTTCACCTTGTCCAAATGTCAGCTGAGAATTACAGCGCAATCATATGTTTCAGAGTAGCAGCCGTGTTAGTCTGTATTCGCAAAAAGAAAAGGAGTACTTGTGGCATCTTAGAGACTAACAAATTTATTTGAGTATAAGCTTTCATGAGCTACAGCTCACTTCATTGGATGTATTCGGTGGAAAATACAGTGGGGAGATTTATATACACACACACAGCGAACATGAAACAATGGGTTTTATCATACACACTGTAAGGAGAGTGATCACTTAAGATGAGCCATCACCAGCGGGGGGTGGGGGGAAGGAGGAAAACCTTTCATGGTGACAAGCAAGGTGGGCCATTTCCAGCAGTTAACAAGAATATCTGAGGAACAGTGGGGGGTGGGGTGGGGGGGAGAAATAACATGGGGAAATAGGTTTACTTTGTATAATGACTCATCCACTCCCAGTCTCTATTCAAGCCTGAGTTAATTGTATCCAGTTTGCAAATTAATTCCAATTCAACAGTCTCTCGCTGGAGTCTGTTTTTGAAGTTTTTTTGTTGAAGGATAGCCACTCTCAGGTCTGTAATCGAGTGACCAGAGAGATTGAAGTGTTCTCCGACTGGTTTTTGAATGTTATAATTCTTGATGTCTGATTTGTGTCCATTTATTCTTTTATGTAGAGACTGTCCAGTTTGACCAATGTACATGGCAGAGGGGCATTGCTGGCACATGATGGCATATATCACATTGGTAGATGCACAGGTGAACGAGCCTCTGATAGTGTGGCTGCTGTGATTAGGCCCTATGATGGTGTCCCCTGAATGCCATCCACAGCCTCAGAAACAACTCTGACATCATAATCAAAAAGGCTGACAAAGGAGGTGATATCGTCATCATGAATAGGTCGGAATATGAACAAGATGCTACTAGGCAGCTCTCCAATATCACTTTCTACAAGCCATTACCCTCTGATCCCACTGAGAGTTACCAAAAGAAACTACAGCATTTGCTCAAGAAACTCCATGAAAAAGTACAAGAACAAATCCACACAGACACACCCCTGGAACCCCGACCTGGGGTATTCTATCTGCTACCCAAGATCCATAAACCTGGAAATCCTGGATGCCCCATCATCTCAGGCATTGGCACTCTGACAGCCAGACAACCCTGCTATGTAGACTCCCTCCTCAGGCCCTACGTTACCAGCACTCCCAGCTATCTTCGAGACACCACTGACTTCCTGAGGAAACTACAATCCATCGGTGATCTTCCTAAAAACACCATCCTAGCCACTATGGATGTAGAAGCCCTCTACACCAACATTCCACACAAAGATGGACTACAAGCCATCAGGAACAGTATCCCCGATAATGTCACGACTAACCTGGTGGCTGAACTTTGTGACTTTGTCCTCACCCATAACTATTTCACATTTGGGGACAATGTATACCTTCAAATCAGCAGCACTGCAATGGGTACCCATATGGCCCCACAGTATGCCAACATTTTTATGGCTGACTTAGAACAACACTTCCTCAGCTCTCGTCCCCTAATGCCCCTACTCTACTTGCGCTACATTGATGACATCTTCATCATCTGGACCCATGGAAAAGAAGCCCTTGAGGAATTCCACCATGATTTCAACAATTTCCATCCCAACATCAACCTCAGCCTGGACCAGTCCACACAAGAGATTCACTTCCTGGACACTACGGTGCTAATAAGCGATGGTCACATAAACACCACCCTATATCGAAAACCTACTGACTGCTATTCCTACCTACATGCCTCTAGCTTTCATCCAGATCACACCACACGATCCATTGTCTACAGCCAAGCTCTACGATATAACCGCATTTGTTCCAACCTCTCTATCATGCATTCTTACAACTACAATACCCACCTGCTGAAGTGAAGAAACAGATTGACAGAGCCAGAAGAGTACCCAGAAGTCACCTACTACAGTACAGGCCCAACGAAGAAAAGAACAGAACGCCACTAGCCATCACCTTCAGCCCCCAACTAAAACCTCTCCAACGCATCATCAAGGATCTACAACCTATCCTGAAGGATGACCCATCACTCTCACAGATCTTGGGAGACAGGCCAGTCCTTGCTTACAGACAGCCCCCTAACCTGAAGCAAATACTCACCAGCAACCACACAACAGAACCACTAACCCAGGACCCTATCCTTGCAACAAAGCCCGTTGCCAACTCTGTTCACATATTTATTCAGGGGACACCATCATAGGGCCTAATCACATCAGCCACACTATCAGAGGCTCGTTCACCTGCGCATCTACCAAAGTGATATATGCCATCATGTGCCAGCAATGCCCCTCTGCCATGTACATTGGTCAAACTGGACAGTCTCTACGTAAAAGAATAAATGGACACAAATCAGACATCAAGAATTATAACCAGTATAACCATCAAAAACCAGTCGGAGAACACTTCAATCTCTCTGGTCACTCGATTACAGACCTGAGGGTGGCTATCCTTCAACAAAAAAACTTCAAAAATAGACTCCAGCGAGAGACTGTTGAATTGGAATTAATTTACAAACTGGATACAATTAACTTAGTCTTGAATAGAGACTGGGAGTGGATGAGTCATTACACAAAGTAAAACTATTTCCCCATGTTATTTCTTCCCCCCACCCCACCCCCCACTGTTCCTCAGATATTCTTGTTAACTGCTGGAAATGGCCCACCTTGCTTGTCACCATGAAAGGTTTTCCTCCTCCCCCCCAACCCCCGCTGGTGATGGCTCATCTTAAGTGATCACTCTCCTTACAGTGTGTATGATAAAACCCATTGTTTCATGTTCTCTGTGTGTGTATATAAATCTCCCCACTGTATTTTCCACCGAATACATCCAATGAAGTGAGCTGTAGCTCACGAAAGCTTATGTTCAAATAAATTTTAGTCTCTAAGGTGCCACAAGCACTCCTTTTCTCTTAGTGCAATGACAGGAGTCTTAAATTGATCCAGAAAAAAAAAGTGCCATTACAGAGCTTCTCGACCAATCCATAATAGTTCCTTTATTATGGGAAAAATTAAACAATTTGTGAATGAAAAAAATCGTCATTTGTTTGGTTTTGCTTTTAATATTAGGGAAGCAACTCTCTTTCAGGCAACAGCAAGGGGAATTTTAGGCACCGTCAACTAACCATGTAGCAGGAAGCTGAAAGCTTAGTTGGCTGCAAACTAGTGCATGTGGGTTGCATAACTTGGAATTGGAGCTGTTTAAACCAAACAGTCAGGGTGGAATTTGGAACTGGTATGCCGATGAACTACTTGAACATGCTGCCACAGTGGAGCTTTGATGCAAAGAGTGGAGGCAGGCTAAAAGCTTTCAAATTGCTTGGCTTGTTTGGTTTGGCAGCTTAAGTAGGATGTCTTAAGTTAAAATTTTCTTCTAGGAGATGGATCAGCTTGGTTCTGAAAATAGAAATGTAGCTTGCTTCATGTTCTCTGGGGTTTTCCAAATTCCTGAAAGATTTTTTTCTTTATATTGATTAATAAGAAGAGAATCAGATACGGATGTCATTAAAGAGGCAGATCCTCCCTGATTGTTTTGTACTTTTGTCTTGTTCGTGACTGTCGGCAGAGTCTTTCTGCACCCACTACTGAAGGTTTTATAGGTCCCAAAGGGAAAGACTCAGGGCCAGATCTTCAGCCCTTTTGCATCACTCAGCTCAAAGTGATTGTAAATCTGGTTTAACTGGCCTCCTAAAGATAATACCCGCATAGGGGAAGTTTAAGGGAACTCAATAGCTAGTCTCCTGCTCTCAGGCCTCTGAGTAGGGGTTGTGGCTGATCGCAAGGAGGTGTGGTCAGAGCACAGCTGTCCCCAACTGACAAAGTGCCCCATAGGTGCCATAGACAGAAGGAAGCAATTTAGATCAGAGCGGGGATGTTCTGGGGACTGAACCAATCCCTAGAGCTCCCTGGCAAACCTCTAGAGCAGGGAGCTAAAAAGGCAACATTAAGCCTTCTTTGTCCCTATATTAGTCTTATACTAGGCTCAGCTTGCCTGGCAAAGTATCCAGTTCCTAGTAGGCACTGATGTAAAGTGAATACAATGGATATTTTCAGGACTCCCCAAATGATATTTAAAGTTGGAGTATTTGTGGCTATGAAACTGTGGTTCTTGATCTTTTTTCTGTATATTGCATCTTTTACGTTTCTATGAAATCAGTGTTTCTGGGGGCGATGACTGTTTTGTTTCTGCTGCAGCCTGTACAGTACAAATTAAATGTGACCTCTTTACCTTGAAGAGTTTACTTTTCTCCTTCATAGTTGTTCTCCTTAATCTAAAGTAAGCGTCACATTGGGCTGAAATTATATGGCTGCTTTTTACTGAAAACAGAACGTGAATGAAATTATTAAATTATTCAACTTTCCGTATTATATATAACCAGCGAAGGAGCGTGAATGATTACCCAGCTTCAATCCTGGCACTCAGTTGAATTAATATTTTATATAAGAGCAAGCCTGCTGCAACATGCTGTACACTGTAGAATCTGCAGCAGGTACACAGATAAATCTTTATAGCAAGGACTGCACCAAAAGGGGGTGAACTGATGGAGGAATGAACCCTTTTCTTCCAAATGATGAAATACAGGGAGCCTCCAGTGCTCACAGTGGTTTAAATCAGGAGTAACTCCACTGAAGTCAATGGAGTTACTTGGCTTTGTAAAAAGGGAGTTGGCATGTTTGACAAATCAATTAAAAAACAAAATTAAGACTGAATATTCCAAATCAAGCTGGACAGTGCTCAGTCCTGCAAGGTGCAGCACAATCTAACTTGATTTAGAAAAGCAGTCATGCACTAAATTAAGTGCTTTCTGGATTGAGCCACAGAGATCAGCACTTTGTAGGATAACTGATTAAGGCTATGGCTACACTAGAGAGTTTACAGTGGCACAGCTGCATCGGTGTAGCGGCTGCAAGCCAACAAGAGAGAGCTCTCCCATTGGCTTAATTCCTCCAGCCCCCGTGAGCAGCCGTAGCTATGTCAGTGGGAGAAGCTCTCCCGCCAACATAGGACTGTCCATACTGGCATTTAATTCGACATAAGTTATGTCGCTCAGTGGGGTGGCTAATTCAAACCCCTGAGCAACATAATTTTTGTCGACTTAGGCTATAGCTACACTACAGCTTAAGTGTGTTAAAGAAGATATTTTTGTTGTGGTTGATCAGTGTATTAAGTCTTTAGGAGTATGCAGCTCTTCGGGACGATGGCCTTATTTTTGTGTATAGTGCTAAGTGAGGTAATGCTCTTTGAGCTGAGTTCCTCATATCAAAACTGTAAAGGAAAACATTTATGGCTGTAGAGAACAAACTGGGCTAGTGATAATTGATGGAAAATTCAAAGCCAGGTATTCTGAAATGTAGGGTATCAGAGGGGTAGCTATGTTAGTCTGGATCTGTAAAAGCAGCAAAAAGTCCTGTGGCACCTTATAGACTAACAGATGTATTGGAGCATAAGCTTTCGTGAGTGAATACCCACTTCGTCAGATGCATGTAGTTAAAATTTCCAGAGGCAGGTATAAATATGCAAGCAAGAATCAGGCTAGGGATAACGAGGTTAGTTCAATCAGGGAGGATGAGGTCCTCTTCTAGCAGTTGAGGTGTGAACACCAAGGGAGGAGAAACTGCTTTGTTGTTGGCTAGCCATTCATAGTCTTTGTTTAATCCTGAGCTGACAGTGTCAAATTTGCAAATGAACTGAAGCTCAGCAGTTTCTCTTTGAAGTCTGGTCCTGAAGTTTTTTTTGCTGCAGGATGGCTACCTTTAACTTTGCTATTGTGTGTCCAGGGAGATTGAAGTCTTTTCCTACAGGTTTTTATATATTGCCATTCCTAATATCTGATTTGTGTCCATTTATCCTTTTATGTAGGGACTGTCCAGTTTGGCTGAGGTACATAGCAGAGGGGCATTGCTGGCACATGACGGCATATATTATGTGAAATGTAGGGTCTCTCTGGCATTGATCAAGTACTTCCATGTGTATTCTATGTACCATTCTTTTCTCAGAACAACATATTAGCTAAACCTCTTTAAAAGAAACAGTGAAGGTAATCACTTCATTTGTCCACCTTCCTCGGTGTACCCTAATGCAGCCAGGCACTGGGGGCTCCATCACTGGAAACGTAGCACATGATTAATCAGGGGATATGGTTTTCGTAGGTATGTGAATGTTTCTCCACATAGAGAAAACAGTTAGACAATGTTACAGGGCAAGGACATGGGAGAGAAACCATACCTAAAAGGTGACAACTATGCCTGTCTCTTTAAATCTTAGGCAGTTTTGTGATCTTTCATGCCTTATCTTGGGAGGCAGGGGACATGTTTGTGCCTGGAATTTCTAGTGATAAATGCTGCATGCACTATATTTGTCTTGCCCTTGTCACTGACCTGTGTGTTAAGTATGACAGGAGCAGAGGGGTAAAATGTCCTGGAACAGTGGCAGTGAACTTAAGCTTTCAGCATCTCTTCCTGCCTTTGTTGCCTCAAAACTAGTTAAATGCCAAAGTAAATCCCTGCACATTGCAAACATCACATTCAAGCACAATTACAGTACAAGGCTCATCCAGACTGCTAGTTATTTATTAAAATACATGGTTTTCATGCTACTCTTACTGTTGTCACCATTGTTACTTTGCTGAATCAAAACTTCAAAGGGGGAATTATGTGTGGGCAACCAAGAATCTGAGAATAATTGAAAACACAGCACTCTCCTCTGTCTCAACCACTCCTTTCCTCCTCACCCCTTTGAACCTGCCAGCCAGGCTTCTTTTGAGAGAAATGGAATTTGAATGGAATGAAAAAATGTATCGAAGCAATATTTATCAAGAACCCTAAGTAACTCAGAAAGCAGAGTGTGTGTGTGGCAATGTATATCAGTAGAATCATGATAGCAGAGAACATTGACCCTCTGTTAATTAGGATTCATTACAAGTGGCTATAGGAAAGAGAAAGATAATGTGATTGTGTGATGGGGTATAAAGGCTTTTAACAGCAGGAGTTGCTGCTGTTGTGTGCAATGTGATCTTCTCAAAGTCACAACAGAGTTATGTGGTTCCTTCTAAAGGAGTGGCAATAAATCCTTTAGACCACATGACAGAATCTTGTAAACTGTATTATCCACGTGGTATCTATATGAAAAGCCATTTCATGGATGTTCTAGTGTTTTTAAAAATTATATTGGGATGTTTCTTCTATTTTTTCCTCCTGCAGAGCCAGGTGTTTTAGTTACTGATAGCTCTTAACTAGTAATCATTGGATTTATTTTATATTACTATTCTCTGTTCATTTGTTCTGCATGACAGCACCTCTATATTGCAGGTGCCAAAAGTTTATTTTTGTATTTTCAAGAGAATAGATCACAAAAATGCAACAGACCAAATAAGCCCTCTACAAAACCAACCAACCAAAAACCTGAGTCACCAAAAGACAAAAAATGACCCAAGAATTTGTTTAAAAGGTGCAACATTTTCCCCATGTTCACATAACTTAAAAATGATTGATTTCATTCAGTTTTTCCAAAAAGATTCACCATTGGTCCATGCTACCAGCTGGATGGCCCTTTAAAGGGAGTTGGTTTCAGCCTTTCCTGTGACATAGCAGTTAACCCCCAGCTGATCCTCATCTGGGAATTCAATAACAGTAAGTGATCCCAGCTGTGGAAGGGTCAGGAAGAAGTGCATGGAGAGGGAAGAGATCCAGGAGAGAAGAGCAAGTAGAATACCCTCTCTGTGAATAGGGCCCTGGTGAAGGCAGGCTCAAGGGAACTACAGGCAAGAAGGGCCTCCAAGAGAAAAGCCCTGGGAGGCTGTATTCAGCCTAAGGAGTAAAGAGAGAACTCTGCAGTCCCCAGGGGCAAGAGTGAAAAGCAGAGAACTTCAGCATAGCCCAAGAGAGGTAGAAGGATCTTCCCTTTAGATGGGGGTGTGGATTTTTTAGCTGGACTCTTGTTATGCCAAAAGGGGACAAAACTGGAAAGAAGTGACCTGGCCAAAGGATTTGGCCACAGAAGATATAGCTAGAGACAGGGTCCCAGGAGATCAGCGGTGTGGGGCTGGCATTCCTTCCCCTTCTTTAGTCATTAAGGTAGCCTGTGTAATGGTAACCAGCTTTCCCCCAAAGTCTTCCCTTTTTAAGAACCCCAAAAGGGAGCGATGGGCAGAATAGACCATCTAGTATTTTGTCCACCATTTAAATCTAATTTCTGACACCAATTGGTTCAATGATTTCTGGTCCTACACTTCTCTTGTTTGCCAGGCATAATTTTAACACAATTCTTGTCCAATATTAGTAGACCGCCTTGTTTGGTTTAATTGATTCTTTTTTCTCCCCTTTGCAACTTTCCTCATCAGCATATGTAGTTATTTATTACTATGATATTTTATGATCTCTTATTCACTTTTCATGGTTGAACTCACAATTAGGGTAAATTTGTAGGCCCGATTATAACCACCGGGGCATGCTCAATGGGTGGAGTGGAGCCGAGGTGGAAGCACAATGAACATTGTACCATTCAAAGATTGCAGAGAAATATTATTGGACAGACAATGTAAGTAATGTTGACTCTTTCTGCATGAAGTGCCATTGACATGCCTCTGTGGAAAAACTTCTGAGGCTAAGGTGATCAATACCGTCTGCTCAATGCATTCAGAAGACAAGCTGACTGTACTTGCCCTAAAGAAATGGCTCAAGCATGGCCAGACAAGGACTCTGAGGCAGTGTCAAAGTCCTCCCAAGGGACTTGTGATTGTGCGCACTTTGTTCAGGTACCCCAAGGATATGGGAGATACAGGGGCCTTGCCTGCACGAGACTTTTTTTTCTTAAAAATCTGCTGCTGCTGCTCCTGTCAATACAGAGCTATTCTGATGGTAGCAAGGGTGAGAATGCCAGTGCAGGCAGGCCACCAACGTCCACCTGTGATTTACCCACCAGGTCATTAACACCCGCTTTAGGGGGCGGAGGGGTCACACAGCATTCAAAATGCCGGTGGCTAGGCTATACTAGATTCACACCTGTCATGAATAGGGGGAAGCATAACAACCTTTATGTATGCAGTAGCAAAAAAATCCCTGCTTGGCAGTTGTACTGGATTGCCTTACCTGTAAAGGGTTAAACAGTCCACAAATAACCTAGTTGGCACCTGACCAGAAGGACCAATGAGGAAAGAAGATACTTTCAAATCTGGAGGGGAAGGATTTGGGTTTTTTGTTCTGTATTTTGTTCCCTCTCCAGATGGAGGGAGAAGCCAAGCAGGTACAATATCTCCTGAAAATATACCTGGAATAATCCATCTGAAACCACAGAAACTGTGAGCAGGGCAAGGAAGTGCATTAGGTTATCTTTTGTTTTGGCTTGTGAATTTTCTTATTTACAGAGGTAATTTCTTTCCTGTTTTTGTAACTGTGAAGCTGAGCCTAGAGGGGAATCCTCTATGTTCTAAATCTTTTTATTAACTTGTAAAGTTATCTTCCAACCTGATTTTGCAGGTGTGATTCTTTTATTTTTTTCTTTTAAATAAAGTTCTTTTTTTAAAGAACCTGATTGATTTCAGTGTCCTGAAGACAAAGGGTCTGGTCTGTGCTCACATTGCTAAGGCAACTGGTTGGTATATTATTCTCAAGCCTCCCCAGGAAAGGGGGTGAAGGCATTTGGGGAGATATTTTGGGGGGGGGGGGGTAGGGATTCCAAGTGACCCTTCCCTGAATTTTTGTGTAAATCATTTGGTGGTGGCAGCAATACAGTCCAAGGAAAAGGAAAGGAATTTGTGCCTTGGGGAAGTTTTAACCTAAGCTGGTAGAATATAAACGTAGGGGGTCTTTCATGCAGGTCCCTACATCTGTACCCCAGAGTTCAGGCCGGGAGGGACAGGACCCTGACAACACCAAAGGCTAATGTTAAGAAAAAAGGATAGTGTAGACAGAGCCTATAAGGAAATGTGGGCTCATGAATGTCTATTTCCTAGCCTTCCTAGCATACCTTTCACACAGTACAGTTGGGCATCTGTTTCCTGCTGCTCTTACTGTTCTGCAGATTTACTGAGCTCCTGCATTGGGAGTACTGGAAAGACTTGCTTCACTGTGGTGTATTTCACCCTTTGTGGGTGGGGTCAACGTTTTCTTGATCACACCCCATGCTGATTCTGCAGAGTTGGCTGTGCAGTGAAGCAACTAGTACAGTCTGCTGTACTGTCCACATCATAACTCTTCTGCTGACTTGCCTTTTTTTCTCACCATGCTATGACATGGCCCTTCATCTAGCAAAGGTTTCTGCTATGGACACCTGGGGCCAGATTATGCTGTCAGTTACCCTAGTGTGATGTCACTGGAGTTGCTCCTGATTTACCTGGGGTAACTGAGAGCAGAATTTGAACCACTGTTTCCATTTGGAGGGAAGGTCCAGCTTAGATCTATGGCCTGTGGAGTTATTCATTCCTTTCTACTCCTACAGAATAGAATGAATGGGGTTTCTTTCAAGCTTATTTCACTAAAGCAGAAGGTAATATCACCACCATTAACAGGATCTCAAAGAGAGAAAGCAGTGTGTGGCACCTGTGACCTGGTTTTTACTGAAGCCTGTTTCTCTCTGTTTCCAGTTATGTAATAGTAACAACACTAGAAAAAGACTTTTCTCTGAGCAGGATTCCTTGAAGTATTTTGCTGTCATTAACTGTATCCATGGTCAATATATCCTGTTTGCACAATGCCCAGGCAGTTACATTTGGTTGAAAAGTCCTCAGTAAATGTCCCTGGAATTGTTTGTGTTGTCTTTTGTAATTAGGCACCTATTAAAAAAATACAGTAAATGCCAAGCGGGAAAAATTAGACCTTTATTTGCAGCATGGACAAACTTTTGTCAAAGACCACTTGAAGCCTGACCGATGTGGCTGTTGGCAACTTGTTGAGAGAAAATAAACCTCTTAATTTGAGTTGTGGCTTCTTCATTAAAAATCTGAAAACTTTCAGAGTTGTTGGTAGCAGCTCTGTCCACAAGGCGTGGTTCCCGCCTGAGCTTTTAGCCATTCGCAGCATGGGATTCTGCCAAATGATAGCTAAACCAAAGTTACACTGACAAAAACATTTAGGAAGCCCTGTTTTAGGAGCGAGTGCACATCATGGCTGTGACTCAGAGCACGCCCACACACGGGATAGTCTGATTAGAATCTAAATTACTATGCCAGTTCCAGTTCTTGTTCAGAAGGTCAAAGTAGCCTGGGAAATGCTATTGCTCCTTCTCTTCTCTGTAAAATTTTTTCCCCCAACTCGCAAAGTCATTTTGCATGGCATGACATCAGTGGAGTCCATTGATTTATTGTCATAAACAATTGTATTCCAAGCTGAGAATCATGTAAATCTTTCTGAAAAACCAACTTTCCTCCCATAATAGCCATCCAGGATGTGTTTGTGGTGCACAGAAATCATTAGGCTCTACAAAATCTGTACTAGAATCAGAGATACTGAAAATGATCAGAATAAGGGTCAAAGATTTCCCTAATACTATACTTATTTTGCTCAGAGCCAGAGGGTTCATATTTCATGCCATTTGTAGTAAGGCACACCCTCAATACCAGAGCCCAATAGTTCAAAGGTCAGAGAGCCTGGCAAAAGATGACCCACTCTGTCATTGGCCTCCACACAACTCAGCAGGGCTCTCTCCAAGTCAGATCTGAACAGCCTCACTGAGGTCATTCAGGATATGTCTACACAGAAAAGAAAAACCCATTGCTGGCCCACACCAGCTGACTCAGGCTCACAGGGCTTGGGCTGTTTCATTGCTGTGTTGACTTCTAGGCTCGGTCTGGAGCCTGAGCTCTGGGGAACCTCCCAGCCCTCAGGGTCCTAGTACCTTACAAGAAGTGATAAGCACCTCTTTGAACAGGTCATCTGTTGAGAAAATATTGAATGTACATGATAGTGGACAGCAAGGGAGAGTGAAACTGTTGAATAGTGTTAGAAGCCTTTACCATGCCAATGTTTAGATGTTCTGTAGGCTGGGGTGCTTCCTCGTAAGAAAACAGTCATCAGATTCCCATTCCTGTGCTGATGTGTTTTTAAAAAAAATTATGAGTTTTATAAATCTTAAGGGATTAATAAAATGCTAGGGGTTTATATGCTTTCCTGCAAATCCAGAGCCTATCTTCTAAAGACTTCTACAGCTTTTCAAAAAGCATCAGACAGGGAATTGCAGTGAGTAAAATGGGCCATGATTAAGGCAGACATAAGAATCTTTACTGGGGTAGTGAGAAGAGACTGACAGAGCTTAGTACTTCCAGAGACAAGAAGAGGAAAATTCCCTTCACAGGCAATGACGGCAGAGAAGAAAGGAGATCAGGACCAAAAATAACATCAGGATTTCTGGCTGTGGGGGCAAATTAAAGTAATATTTGAGGAGAGTGATGGCTATGTGAAACAAATGGAACACTGAATCGTGTAATCTAGCAAGAGAATTTTTTTCTCTTTGAATCATTCAATGGTATGAAGTTATGGTGTATCTAGGATCGAGGCAGATAATAGAGGGGAGAGAGAGGCAGCTGAGAATGAGTCTAAGAATGATATAGGAAAAAGGGGATGTGAAATCCAGGGTCTGTACATTTTTAAAATTATGAAAGGAAATACTACTTCATACTGTATTGTAATTACTACTGCAGGGAGTCAGAAGAAGAAATACTGTAGCTGAATAAGTGTGTGGCCCGTTAGTAACTTTTGCATCTGTGATAGCAAAAGAAAGATTAGTTACATCTCATGTTTTGGATTATAGCTAATCACCTGGATGAACAAAACCTTCCTCTGAAACTTCCAGTATATACCACTGATAGAGGATGTATACCTGCACTCAACAGACCAATGCTGTCATGTTCCCCATTATGGAAACCATTTCCAAAGTTAAAACTAGCAAGGAACGTTCTGAGGGAGACGATAGGAGACAGAGAGGCTCAAGAATGGAACTTTGAGGCACTCCATAGTAGAAGGGATGAGGGGAAGATGTAAAATATCCACTGGAAATTGCATCAATGGGAGCAGAATTTGAACCGTATCTCTTATTTCATACAAATATCGATACAACAGTTGTGTATAGCTATGCCTATAATCTTTGTTATGTAAAGGCTGCTTCTTTTCCCCATTTGCTATGCTATTTCAACAGGCCATATCTTGTTGCCCATTCCAGATTGGCTGCCCATATATTTGGTAGTCATGGTGTTCTTACTTAAACCTTTTTGTTCTCCTTATTGTGCTTCTGTAAGACAAAATGCCAAAGAGTCTTTATAACTCTGATCTTTGGAACTTTTCCATTTAGCACATGTAGTATTCTTTCTAGATCCAGAAATGTTTTTCATTAACTCTTTTTAGTTCAACAAGGGGTGTCTTGGGAAAATTTAAAAGTTTATCTAAAATATTTGGAGGGAGATAGGCTCCTCCCAGATTTTGTAGATGTATTTTTGAAGAGCTTTTGTAAAAAATTTCAAGATGGAATTAAAATATGTTATAGGTGTATACTGTGGGCTAAATCCTGGCCTCAAGGACAAATCCCAAATAAATGAGCATTGTGCATAGTGCTTACATGGTGGTTCAGTGTGCGCAATACTCCCCCCATAATCATGCAGGGAGTAGCTGCCTAGCCATTCCACAACCAATACCGCAGACTTAGACAAAGCTAGTATTCTGGGGAGCAGATCCTTGGGATGTTTCTGTGTCTTCACCAAGGGAGAGAGAAGGTCCTGGTTCTGTAGAAGGAGCTGAAATATTTGTTGAGATTGCTGTAGGAAATTAAGGAGCAGCATATCAGCGGAGCTTACATAAAAACGTAAAGAACCATCTACTACAAGTGATTATCAGAGAGACACTTCTGGATCAGATAGTACTGGCAGTTCCTATGTTTATTATTTTGTAACAGTCTAAAAACATGGTGAGTCGTATTCCAATAAGACTGCTCTATGGCTTCCATGATTCAAAAGATCCCAGAAGTCATGGTAATTGATTCTACTCTTTCCTTTCTGATTCTGCCAAAAACTAATGAGTGTGATGTCCTGGGTCTCGAACTCAGAGCACCACGGAAGAGACTCCAGGGCTCAGGCTTTGCAAAGCTGGGTGGATGGAGTGGAGGAGCTGGCTGGGTTCTTCGGGATTCTGCCTCTACTCTGTAAGCAAACACCACAAACAAAATAAGCTAAATTATCCAGATGGACTAAGACACTCCGGTCCTCAGGCAACCACTGCATTCTGCCTCCACCTAACATCTGCTGAATCCTGGTGAGCTGAGAAGCTAATAGGACTATAGCCTCAGCCAAGGAACCACCTGCAGAAGCCCTGCCTGGAGGATTGCCCAGCTCCACTAATTGGTCCAAATATGCTATTTAAGCCAGAAGGAGGCACAGGACATTTGTCTGAGCAACAAGATGATTTCCTGTTGCGTCTGTGTTGGACCCTGCTTGTGCCTGCCTCCTACACCCAACCCGATCCATGATTCCTGCTCTGCTCCTGCTCCATGCTTGATCCTTGCCTCTCCACCAATCATCAGTTACCAGTCCTGGCTCTGACCCTATCTTCTGACTTCTGACTCTGACTCTGGCTTGGCCCTGGCTCTGGTAATTGGCAGCAGATTCTGGTGCTGACCCTTGGCTTCATTCCCCAATCTTGATACCTGCTCTGCCCACTAGACTTGACTCCTGCTCTGACTACTAGGCAATATTGCCTACATAACAGTCCTTTTATGGTATTTCATTGTGGAGTTATTTGTTTGTATGTTGTGATGGAGCAAGAAGCTGTATGAAACTCCAGAAAATTGAGGGGAGGGGGCTCTTGCAACTGGTCTTTCCTCCTTCCACAGATCACCATCAGGGTTTGCTTTCAGTTTTTTCACCTTTATCTCTAAGTTGACACTCTGCCCCCCCCCCCCCCCCCCGGCTGAGACATGGCTAAATTGAAGTCTGCAGCTTGACCATCAGCCCCTCTTGGTCATTGACTGCAGAGACGCTTGGCCGAACTTTTTTTCAAAAGATCCCTTTTTATTTCTTTTATTATTATTATTTTATTTATTTGAAACTAACTATCCTATGGCCAAAAGTAGGGGAGAGATGATTCCGCCATCCAGGAGACATCTCACTGTCTGCTAAAGTCTGTCTTGTCAAATTCACTGATCATTAAGGGCTTGACTCTTCACTCATTCACATGAGTGGGAAAACCTGCATTGCCTTCACTGGGAGCAGCATGAGGTCCTTCAATCTTTTCCCAGGGAAAACTCCATAGTGGTGTCACACTATTACAGCTCTCCTGAGGTTAACACATTGGCATGCCAGGCTCCATGTAAGAAGTGAAGTGACTAATACCTAATGCTACATTCCATGCAAACCAATAATTTAATATGAATACTATTCTCTGGCCAATGACTTTCATTGTTGTTGTGAACTATGCACAGGCTTTGCAAGTGCAGCAATTACAGGACATTAATTTCATAGCAGAACCAAACAATGTGCAATAGATTAAACTGTTTGTTTGTTATACTTTCTACCTACTGCTCCACCAATACATAATGCATACGTGTAAACTGAGTTCTTGTTTTCCACCTCTATAAAAAGCAAGTAATGTGCCCATTATTTAAAGTAAACAAGCAGCTTTGCAACCTTAAACAGTACTTTTTTAAACCCTCAAGTGTGCAATTTCATCGTTAATTTGTTTGATTGCTTTCAAGAAGAGATGGGAAGCTTGGTGCTGATGACATGTTTAATGTCCCAAATCTGCCATTTGTTTTAAACAATAACTTTATTGCTATTCTTTCATTATTGCCTGAATTTTAATAAGGTTGATAAAATTACTTTAATCAGATGGATTTCTCTAAGTATTTTGTCAGCATGAGAAATCAAGCAAAATTATGTAAAGCAAATACACTGTAGATTTGATATTTGAAACAACATATTACTAGTAATCAAGCTTATTGTTATGTTTACAGCCCCATAGGTGGGCATGGTGCTTTATTGGCAAATATAACCACAAGTTTGTACTTTCTTCACTAGGCAATGATCCATCAGACAACTCATTCAGTCAGCTTGGTTTCATGCACTCATATAATCTAATATTGAAAACATGGCAAGATTCAACAAACTAATACTGTGATGAGTAAGCAAATGAGAAATGTGCTCCACCTGCTGTCAGTGAAAATTTTGGGCTGTATTTTAATCTGTTACAGAATCTTGTGTTGCCATACCATGTACTTTGTAAAATCAGCTATTGAGTATTTTACTAGATTAAAAAATTGCTTAAGTGATCTTGAAAAATGGATCTGTAGTCCTCACATTAAATAGTTAATATCATTGTCTCCACTTAGGTCTGACAGTGCATGCACACAATTCACACTAATATTGCTCGTGCACACAAATAGGAAAAAGGGTTCATAAATGAGCATGTGTGCAAATAGCATTAAACACACACATAGAACTACCTTAATGCAAACAAGGTCCCTTTTACTTTGTGCCTGCAGCATCCATATGGGGGAGTTACTATGCAGCTCACTAGGGCATTCTGCAGTTCATGCCCCCATAGTCTCGACTGCAGGAACATGTTGACATAGCTTAACTTTGGTTTGCATGTTCATAATGGTCACTTCCGTAAGCATATACAATTTTTAAAAGTCAATTTTTTGTGTTTTGAAAAAACACTTGGATCAACCGAAAACAAACCCCCTCCCCCCCAAAAAATGTGAAGGGTTAGTTCCTAACTAGAATTAAAACAAAATTCAAAATCCTCCATGAAATAGAACTTCTATTCTCTACGTAGCTCTAGTAATGAATACAAAGGAACTACTCCCCAGGTGGCAAGACATTTTCACATACCAAATAGGACAATCCGTGAATTGTCAATTTTCAATAATACAGCTGCAATGGTTCCTTTAGGAGCACTGCATTTGAACAAATGCAGGCCCAGCAATTGTTCTTCGTGTCACGTCAACTGAACCCTCTTAGCTAAAGTGTAATCTATTGGCCAAGATTTGAAGAGAGCATATAGATGAAGAACAGATGAAATATAATGTGTTGGCTTTATTACTATCGGGATCCAGTTTTTTTTTTAAATCTGTTTATAATGGTCACTCCTGAGCATAATAAACATATGAGTAGTTCCTATTTCAGCCATGTTTCCAACTTCAAATCATTTTATTGGTGTTCCATACATATAGTAATTCAGCTCTGCTTTTCACAGGAAGGAGCGCTGTAGTATCCATTTCCAAACAGGGGAAAGATTTTTTTTTTTTTTTTTTTTTGGTAAACTCAGTTTGCTGTAGCTTCCTCTGACATACAGATTCATTCACTATCCATTCTCTGGACTGGGGTCCTTTAGGAACTGATAGTTTGTAAACACTGTTTGTGAGATTTGCAGTTGATGGGTTTTGTTAAACATCCTCAGGCTGCACTGTAATGGGGCCTTTGGTGGTGTTGCACGGTGTTATGTGAATGGACTTCATACGTTATACAGGTTTGGCCTCATTTTTGTGAGCTATTATTAAAACATACTTGCAGCATACGCCTTTGGAAGCATTACAATCTATGCATACCTGCCTACAATGGGAAACTACAAAGCATCAGATTTCCTCTTGGCTGCCTTCTTCCTCCCACACCCAATGTGCTTTGTGCCATTTGAAAACAAAAGTTGACATCAAATCTTTTTATTTTGTTGGCATCAGAAAAATAACATAGCCCCTGTTATAAGTGAATTTGGAAATGGTGGAGATGAGGAATTAAAGAGCCATCGTCTATACAGCCTAACTGGATAGGCATCATCTCCTACCTATTAAATATTATTTTTGCAGCAGCAATGTGGACTGGACCCCTCTAACCATGTTTTCATCAACAGTTTGGCCAGTCCTCCTTCCTCTGAAGTCCTTATTAGATTGGAATTCCCAGCTTACATCACACCCTTTGACCTCTTATCCTAGGGATTCTCTGTCCCCCACTGGTTCAAAATAGAGGTCCAGTTCTTGCTAGAATGCCTTGATACACAAACACAGTTACCTGTCATGGTAGGTGTGCATGCACAAACATGGAATAGTTGCTGTGTAAAAACAAACTCAATTGAGTTACTTCAGCCAACTGAGATGACCACACTTCTTGCCAGATGTGAAAAGCAATGTTAAAATTGAACTGGTAAAAAAGTACAGCAGGGCCTTAAAGGATTAATGGGCTTGGCCCATCTTAGAACTAGTGAGAGCCACTTCAACTACTGAGATTCAGCCTCCAGTTTGCAAAGTAGAGAACCTGTATAAAATGCGTGTGTGTGTGTATACACAGAGAGAGCTTTGCCAAACTGTTTTGCCAGATCTCTATGGGTATAAATCTGTGTAGCTCCACTGACTCCAGTGATGCTTTGACAGTTCACACCAGCTGAAGAACTGGTCTATGATATTTTTCAAATAGTCTCCTTAACTTTTACAGGTTTCAGAGTAGCAGCCGTGTTAGTCTGTATTCGCAAAAAGAAAAGGAGTACTTGTGGCACCTTAGAGACTAACAAATTTATTAGAGCATAAGCTTTCGTGAGCTACAGCTCACTTCATCGGATGCATTTGGTGGAAAAAAAACCCACCAAATGCATCCGATGAAGTGAGCTGTAGCTCACGAAAGCTTATGCTCTAATAAATTTGTTAGTCTCTAAGGTGCCACAAGTACTCCTTTTCTTTTAACTTTTACAGATAGGAATGATTATGCAAGAATGCTGTTATAGGCTCTGCTGTCTTACACTGGCTGAAGTTACCAGTGAGGTTACTCTAGATTTATACTGGTGTTCCAGAATAAAATTGGCCCTCAACTCTAGATTCTATTTTAGATGGTTTGTGTTTTTAATGCTGATGAATGAACTGCCTTGAATCTGTTTTTGTACCAAAGTTATGTTAATATCAGCCTCATTAATTAATTGGTGCTATGCCTGTTGCATCTTATGAGAAATGAATTCTCCAACTCCATGGAGACAGTTCTTCTTGTACCAGCCACCCTCCTTGTCTGACCGTCACTTTGGGAACAATCCTAGCGTAATTAAAATTATTTTTGGATTTTTTATTTGTTCTGATTTCTCCAATCTGACTAAAACTCATTAAGATGCTACACCTCACTTAATAGAATACCTTTGAGCAGTAGCAGCAAAAATCACTTCATTAAAGGCTGATGTAATCCTTACAATCATAGACATACTGTTCGCTGCAAAGAAATTAATTAAGGCCATGTTAATTTGAGAGAGAAACCTGCAAAAGTAAAGAAAGTTAGAGTCTAAGTGACCAGTTGAGTTCTCTGGTGGGTTCCCCCACCCACCCTCCACCCATGCTGATATAATCTTTCAACACATCATCAGGTACAGGGGGTCAGATCCTCAGTAGGTGGAGCTTTGCTGACTGTCCCAACCTGCCTCAGCTTGGGTTAGGTTGAAAAGATTTGAGGTTCGCTATGAAGTGATGTTGAAGGAATTGTTGATACTCATAAATATTTAGCTTGTAACAATGTCACAGTTTTTGTAAGGTTACTTTTTATTGTGTCAGGGCAGTTCAGACTTTGCGTCAGATCCTGTAGTTTACACAATCTGAAGGGTGGAGGGTGCAGAACAATATTTTTTGTGGGGAGCCCCAGGAGGAGTTGTACTGGAATTCCCTGGTAACATGCAGGGGAAATGCATGGGCTGCGCCATCCCTTTGCTCAGCCACAGGCTCCCTTGTATTCCTGGTCAGCTCACAAGGCAGGTGCAGAATAATTGGGAGACCACAGCCCAGCCTCCTCACTATCTAATCTCGGGATGATTTGTGTTCCTGGGCATGCCCCTTGCTTTCTGCAAGGGCAGGGTCTGCCCTTGTGCTGAGGCCCAACCCCCTCTTTTCTGGAACATCCTCTTTCCATTTTTTAAGACTAAAAAAAGAGCCATAGGATTGTGGAGCACGTTAGTACTACTTATACAATGAAGCCCTGGTTGCTGCAGCAAGACAATCCATTCTGAATCCATTTATAGTTTAGGGTTTAGAAATGGATGGAGAGGAGAACCATTCTGACCTTGAAATCAGACTTTTATGTGGCACAAAGCCACTAAAAACTGGAATCTGTCCAAGTCTAGCAATAGCCTCCAGATACTTGTAGTAGCTTCAAGAGGCCTGTATATACAGGTAGCACTGCAATATCAAGCAGTATCTCAGGAGTGCAATGAAGTGTTATTTCACCAGATCTTGAATATTTCCAGTGCATAAGCCTCTGAGTTGTCAGGGAGCTTGGTATATCTACAGCAGCCATCCTTTTCCAGGAAGGTATTTCAATATTATTGGCTTATAGATGCTACTCGCCTCTAAAAATGTTATTTTATTTACCTTAATGCATCGAGTTAATTCTATTTGGTGAGTGTAGTCAATAGATTTACCGGTGTATTTTTATAAAATTTTTGCATGAATGTCAGAAGCCTACAAAAAACATTTCTTAAAGCGTACATTAAAAATAAAGATTCCCTATAGAAAATAAAGCAAAATACTTGGTGCCAAATCCCTCTCCCATTGAATTCAAAGGTCCAACTTGCCCTGGCTTCAGTTACAGCATGACTGGGATGTTGTGGCCTCTTCCTGTGAGGCACTTGAGGGCATCCTGAAAGGTGCTGGGCCCCCTTACATTGGTCTGACTGGGTGTCAAGGGCACTTGGCACCCTGTAGGAACAGACCCCCAGGCTAAGGTTGCACCCTGCCCTTATGAGGGCACATGGTATGGGGAGAAGGTATAAGAACTCCCTCCTTTGCACTGTTCCCATATGAGGGTCAGACAGGATTATAGCCCTGGCACTCAGGGAAGCGCTAATCCCCCATGGAGCTCCCTTTCTGCTGGGCCTTAGACCAAGAAGCTTTAGAAAGAAGGGGGAAAATATCTATTAACATTTGCAGTAGAAGCAATGACATCCTCCTTCAAGCATCCAGTCCCTAAAAGGCCACGACAATTATACCCTTGTTCAGCTCCAAACTTCAACACCCTCTGCTATTGCAATTTGCTGTGACTCAGACAATTTATTTCTCTCAGGAGGCAGTATACACTTGATACTTTTTTCAGATCTATTTTGGTTTGTGTTAGTATTAGTTTTGCAGCTTTATAAACATCTGTATGCAGAGAACAAGTTACTATTGCTGGACAAATGTGTTGAGCAGTTTACGACCCGGGTAGAAATTATGAATTCTGTAGGGAGAAATAAGGTGCACTCCACACAGGCAGAAGGACCACTATTACTAAATCTATAATTAAACATAGTTGTTTCTAGCAAGAGTTCTAGAATAGTTTCCCTAGCCAGTGTTGGGAGATTTTTTTTTTCCTGAGAGCCTCACTAGCCAAACTTTGCCTAGAAACTACTCCAAGAGATAGTTTATGGCTTTATAAAATGGATCTCGCCCAAAATAAAATCCTGTCCACACTGGTCAGGAAAACCATGCGAGGCCTTGGCTATACAACTTAATTAGGGAATTGCCACTAGTGCACCACCACCAATCGCAGTATAACTAGGGCTCAGGCAGTCACTGGTGTTTTTACCAACTTATCATCTAGACCTGCTCCTACTGACGCTGGATGATGGGGGATAAAAACGCAGGTGGCATGTCTCCCCCTAGCATTCCCAAGTCTGCACCACCAATGGATTTGTACCATGAATAGTGCAGTAGTGTTGCAGAGAAGTATTCCAGAGAAATCAATAGCAAGCGTAAACCTTGAACTTTGCCACTATAGAAACAATCGTGTTTAACCATGTTACGCTGTGGTTAGCACAGCTCTTGTTACAATGTGGACAGAGTTGAACTACATATTGCTATATTTAAAGATTGCATTTGCAGGCTTCTTTTCCTCCTCTTTTCCAACATCAGAGCTGGGAGCCTGGAATTATGCATTTCCTAGTGTTGATGCTATTATAAATTCAACTTAAAGGAAATTAAAGCTGATCTCAGTCAGTCAGATCTGTGTTGATTTCTGTGGATGTCCGTCATTCTGAATTGACCTCTTTTTCTTTTCCTTTCTCTCTTTCTTTTTTTTTACATGAATGTTTCTACAAAGTTGTATTTTAGGTACCTAATTTTCTCATCATAAATAGAACGATTACTCCTTTCCCACCCTTGGCTTTGAGTTCATTGTTAATTATTCAACTGCAAACAAATATCTGAAACTTTCAGAAATGTGCATTTCTCTTTTGGGTGTGGTTTGCTGAGGATTTTTGCATTCTTAAGATTCAAAACAGCTAAATCAGATTGGGGGGTAGGGTAGGAGTTACTCTCAGGCTGAAACCAAGTACGCCTGGTGTAAGCACCAAAGTGATTTGTGCACAAAAACGGAGTATGTAATGTGTGCCGTCTCAGCGTTAACAACTGAAAGAGTTTGTGCTTAAAATTAAACCTAAAACTTGTCTCTGAAGGCATGAAGTCAACACAGCAGTGATCCCTGTGCTGTTGCAGCAGCTCAAAAACTCGCTCTGGCCCTGGCAGGGTTCCTTTCCCACACTGAACCGTAGGGTACAGATGTGGGGACCTGCGTGAAAGACCCCCTGAGCTTATTTCTAGCAGTTGAGATTAAAACTTCGCCAAGGCACAAAGTCTTTGCCCTTGGATTAGGTAAAACGCTGCCACCACCAAGTGATTTAACAAACAATCAGGGAAAGGACCAGTTGGAGTTCCTATTTCCCCAAAATACGCCCCAAGTCCTTACACCCCCTTTACTGGGGAGTCATGAGAATGAACAAGATGAGCACAAACCAGCCTTGGATTTTTAAGACCCAATAAATCCAGTCAGATTCTTAAAAAACAGAACTTTATTAGAAGAACAAAAAAAAAAAGAGTACACAACCCTGTAAGATCAGAATGGAAGATAATCTTACAGGCAGTCAGATTCAAAACATAGGGAATCCCTCTAGGCAAAACCTTAAGTTACAAAAAGACACAAAAACAGGAATACACATTTCCTCCAGCAGAGTGAATTTCACAAGCCAAAACAAAGAAAACTTAATGCATTTTCTAGCTAGATTACTTACTAACTTTATAGAAGTTGGAAGGCTTGCATCTTTGATCTGTTCCCAGCAAAGGTATCATACAGACAGACTTCCCCCCCACGCCTCCAGATTTGAAAGTATCTTGTTCCCTCATTGGTCATTTTGGGTCAGGTGCCAGCCAGGTTACCTGAGCTTCTTAACCCTTTACAGGTAAAAGGATTTGGCCTCAGGCCAGAAGGGATTTTATAGCACTGTATACAGAAAAGTGGTTACCCTTCCCTTTATATTTATGAGAGGCCCAGTGTAGGTAGTGTGACAGGGTCAGGCCAGATGGCTGCAGGAGAGCAATCCTATTGGGATCCAGGAAGTGGGTGGGCAAAGCCCATCCACTGCTAAAGGATCCCCCCCAACCTAAAAGGGGGATCCACAGGACCTAGATACCAAATAATTCCAGGGGAAAACTAATGAAATAACAGGGACAGGAGTTATAGTAGCAGCCGTGTTACTCTGTATTCGTAAAAAGAAAAAGGAGTACTTGTGGCACCTTAGAGACTAACAAATTTATTAGAGCATAAGCTTTCGTGAGCTACAGCTCACTTCATCGGTGCATCCGATGAAGTGAGCTCTAGCTCACGAAGGCTTATACTCTAATAAATTTGTTAGTCTCTAAGGTGCCACAAGTACTCCTTTTCTTTTTAGGGACAGGAGTGTGGTCAAAGGGTCAAACAAAGGGAACTGGACGGGGACACCGAGCAGAGAACCCCGGACAGTGCCCACTGCTCCTCAAAGGCGTCAAGGCAGTTAGAGGATGCCACCCAGAGGAACTCTGTCGGGATACATGAATGGACCGAGAATCGGAAATAGGCCCCACAGTCACAGGAGACTCCATCGGCCAACCTCCTCACTCTGGTTTTATAGATGGCCATTTTAGCTACGGCCAGGAGGTGGTTGACCAGGAGATCCCATGACTTTGTGGGGCCACGGATAGGGAGTGCATAAATAAGAAGGTGAGGGGAAAAGTGCAACCAAAAATGTAATAAAATATTGGTGAGGAGCCGGAATAGGGGCTGCAGCCTGGTATGTGTGTGCCAGGGTTTCCCTCACGGCGCAAAAGGAGCAGGTGTCTGGGATTGAGATGAACTGCGCCAAGAACACGCCCGTGCTCACGGCTCCATGAAGGAGCTGCCAACTGACATCCCCAGTGGGCCTTGGGACTATGGTGGAATTTAGGCTGGCCCATCGGGGCGCCTCACCCTCCAAAGGTGGCAGGAGGTCCTGCCATTTTGTATCTTGGTGGGACACAAGGGTGAGGGCGTGAAGCACGAGCGTGTATAGATGTTTTCTTGGCATGGTTTGAAAGCAGACCGGCTGCATCTCGTGCAGCTGGCTTACAGTGAAGGGGTGAGGGGGTCGGTTGGATCCATGGGGCAGGGATCCAATTAAAAGGCCCGGTGGGCCTGGGGTAGGGGTGGGCGGGGCGTGCCCTTGTGCAGGACCTGGTCGAGATAAACCCAAGAAACGGGCGGCAAAGCGGCCTTGATCTCCTGAAATATGTGCCGGGGAGTACAAGGTCTGGACAGCCCCATGCGCTGAGCGAGCATCAGGGGATCCAGCCAGTCTCCCTGCTCATAGTCCAGGAGGTCTCTGACTCTTGTGACTTCTGCCAAGACCAACTCTGGCGTTCCGAGCGGGACTCCGCCACCTGCACACGGAGCTGGGGGTTGTGTAGCAGGGGCTCTGCAAGGAGATCTGCCCCCTCGGTGGCCGCCACAGACCTGGTCGTTGAAAAGAGTTTCCAGGTGCGGAGGAGGTCCTGGTAGAAGACCGGCAGCCCAGAGGGGTCTCGCGGAAGACCTCTCAGATGGAGATAAAGGAGCTGCCGGTTGTATCGGAGCCCTCGGAAGCAGCGCAGGAAGGCGTGCGCCAGTATGCTCCATGCCGGCCTACCTGCACCATAAAGGAGCCTCTGCAGGGTCTGGAGGCAGAAGACATGGACCTGAGTAAGCAGACATTTCAGGCCCTGCCCTCCCTCCTCCAGAGGTAGATGGAGAACCCCTACAGGGATCCAGTGCAGTCCTGACCAAAAGAACTCCAGAATCGATGTCCGGAGGTTGGCCAGGAAACCCGGGGCTGGGACCAGGGTGTTGAGCCAGTATCAGAGCATGGACAGGACTAGTTGATTCAGCACCAGCGCTCTCCCTCGAAGGGAGAGGCACCGGAGTAGTCCTGTCCATTTCCGGAGCCGCTCTATCACCCCGCCCTCTAAATTCTGCCAGTTCTCCGGAGGAGAGCGATGCGTGGCAGAAAGGTAAATGCCAAGATAGACCAGTGGACCCGCGCTCCACCTGATGGCCTGAAGCGCGGATAGGAGGGAGCTTGCCTGCCACCAGTCCCCTACCACCAAGCCAGAGCTCTTGACCCAGTTGACCCGTGCAGAGGAGGCTGCCGAATAGATGGCCTGGTAAGCCTCCACCCATGCCAAGTCGCCCGGGTCCTGGACCACGAGGAGCACGTCATCAGTGTACGCCGACAGGACCAGCTGCAGCTCAGGCTCCCACAACACCAACCCTGTCAACCTCCTTCGGATGAGACAGAGGAAGGGCTCAATCGCTAGAGCATACAGCTGGCCTGAGAGGGGGCACCCCTGCCGTACTCCTCGCCCAAAGCTGACCGGTTCGGTCATGGTCCAGTTGAGCCTGACCAGACACTCTGCGGAGGCATACAGCGCCCGGAGAAAACCCACAAACTGGGGTCCGAAGCCAAACTCTTGCAGAGTGCTCAGGAGATGCCCGTGACCCACCCTGTCGAACGCCTTCTCCTGATCTAAGGACAGGAAGGCGAATGACAGACCATCTCCACACCTGAGTCCCAAAAGGTTCCGGACCAGATATAGATTGTCGAAGATGCTGCGGCCCAGGATGGTGTGGGTCTGGTCTGGGTGGACCACATCCGCCAGCACGGACCCTAGCCACAGCGAGATTGCTTTTGACATGACTTTGTAGTCCGTGCTGAGGAGCAAGACGGGACACCAATTTCGTAAATCATGGAGGTCCCCCTTCTTCGGCAATAAGGCCGGCACAGCTCGCCTGCACGAAAGAGGGAGGACCCCACTCTGCAAAGACTCAGCCCAGACGGTGACTAGGTCTGGGCCGAGGACGTCCCAGAACACATGGTAGAACTCCACGGATGAGTGGGCTCATGAAAGATAGAAACGTGATAAATAAATGCAGTTCAACCAGGAGTGGCTCGACCAATGGGCCTCCACCCGGACAAAGGTGAACGTGGAAGTGTCATCCGGGTGGTGATCGCGCCAGACGTCCACCAGGGAGTGGTGTTCGACAATCTCCTGGAGGATGGCAATGGTGGCCAGGCTCCACTAGGTCCCCGAGCGGTCCCGCTCCTCAAGGGTGATGTTAAAGTCCCCTCCCAGGACCAGGCACTCACGAGGATCCAAGGTGCCAAGGAAGGCGGACGCCTGCTGACAGAATTGCAGCTGCTCCGGGCTTGCTGCCGGAGCATAGCTGTTAACGAGGTTGACTACAAGCCCCTCCATGCAGACCCGGAGGTGCAGCAGGTGGCCCCCCAGCACCTCGGGCCGTAGGTCAGGGGAGAACAGGGTCACCACTCCAGCCGTACGAACTGTGAGATGGCTAAAGTAGACCCTGTCCCCCCAATCCAGTTGCCAGCTGTCTTCAGCGGTCAGATCCGTATGGGTCTCCTGCAGGAAAACCACAGAGTACCTCCCCTCTCGAAGGAAAGGGAGCACCTGGGACCTGCAGAGACCCATCCTACAGCCGCAGGTGTTCAATGTTGCGATGGTAAGAGGTGCATGAGGGCTGGGGGGGATCCTCGCTGGCAGGGACGCTCGCGGCTCCTGACGGGCTGCACAGCAGTCAGTGACCTACCCTGTACGTGAGTAAGGAGTCACGGAAGAGGCGGACCCGCTGGTAGGCTGCGGTGCCCTGCCTCCCGGTCCTTTTCCCCTCCCCCATGAGGGCCCTTGCAGCCCAGAGGATTTGATGAAAGTCCCCCCATCACTGGAGAGCAAGTTGTACTTTGTTGCGGGAGCCACGGACGTCTTCTAAAAACTCCCGCAACTCCTCTCGCAGTGCATGGGGGGTGGGGTTACGATCTCCTGGTTATTCCTCGACGGGGCCCTTGGTATAGCCCTGTGGCCCACCGAGACGGGCAGACAGGGTGCAGACCCCCGACAGGGCTCCTGGTGGGTTGGCGCCACTAGGCCCACCTTGAACCCTGGGGTGATAGGGGGCGGCGGAGGGAGGATAGCATCCCCTGGTGGGTCGGGACGGGTAAACACAAAGGCCTCTCCCTGGGGGTCATCTATTGGAAAAGGGAAGGAGCCCCAGGGTGGCAATAACATCTCGGGAGGTGGACGGGATAGGGACGGGGCAGGGGCAGGGTTAGAGGTGAGATTCGGGGCGGGGAGAGGGCTTTCAGTGATGCCGGGCACAGGCTTTATGGTAGGTTTGGCAGCCACAGCATTAGGAGGTGAACTATCTTCTGTAGGGACCCCTCCCAGGAAGGAGGTCAATTGCTCCTCACCAATGAGGGGTGCCCCTGGTGGCTCGGGTCCCAGCTGCATGGCACTGGCTGTCACCTCAACAGGCTCGGTGGCCCTCAATGGGGTGCCATCTGCAGCCAGTTTGATGGAGGAGTCAAGGGGCTCCTCAGAGGTGGGAGTGGAAGCAACGGTTGGGGGGAGGGAGCATGGGGAAAGGGGGGCTGGAGTGAAGTAATGGTAAATGGGACAAAATACAACATGGTTTTACAAAAGGTAGATCGTGCCAAACCAACCTAATCTCCTTTTTTGAAAAAGTAACAGATTTTTTAGATAAAGGAAATGCAGTGGGTCTAATTTACCTAGATTTCAGTAAGGCATTTGATACCGTGCCACATGGGGGATTATTAGTTAAATTGGAGAAGATGGGGATCAATATGAACATCAAAAGGTGGATAAGGAATTGGTTAATGGGGAGACTGCAATGAGTCCTACTGAAAGGCGAACTGTCAGGTTGGAGGGAGGTTACCAGTGGAGTTCCTCAGGGATTGGTTTTGGGACCAATCTTATTTAAACTTTTTATTACTGACCTTGGCACAAAAAATGCCATCTGCTAATAAAGTTTGCAGATGATACAAAGCTGGGAGGTATTGCCAGTTCAGAGAAGGATCGGGATATTATACAGGAGGATCTGGATGACCTTGTAAATTGGAGTAATAGTAATAGGATGAAATTTAATAGTGAGAAGTGTAAGGTTATGCATTTAGGGATTAATAACAAGAATTTTAGTTATAAGTTGGGGACGCATCAATTAGAAGTAACGGAAGAGGAGAAGGACCTTGGAGTATTGGTTGATCATAGGATGACTATGAGCTGCCAATGTGATATGGCTGTGAAAAAAGCTAATGCGGTTTTGGGATGCATCAGGAGAGGCATTTCCAGTCGGGATAAGGAGGTTTTAGTACCATTATACAAGGCACTGGTGAGACCTCACCTAGAATACTGTGTGCAGTTCTGGTCTCCCATGTTTAAAAAGGATGAATTCAAGCTGGAGCAGGTACAGAGAAGGCCTACTAGGATGATCCGAGGAATGGAAAACTTGTCTTATGAAAGGAGACTTAAGGAGCTTGGCTTGGTTAGCCTAACTAAAAGAAGGTTGAGGGGAGATATGATTGCTCTCTATAAATATATCAGAGGGATAAATACAGGAGAGGGAGAGGAATTATTTAAGCTCAGCACCAATGTGGACACAAGAACAAATGGGTATAAACTGGCCACCAGGAAGTTTAGACTTGAAATAAGACGAAGGTTTATAACCATCAGAGGAGTGAAGTTTTGGAATAGCCTTCCAAGGGAAGCAGTGGGGGCAAAAGATCTATCTGGCTTTAAGATTCTACTCGATAAGTTTATGGAGGAGATGGTATGATGGGATAATGGGATTTTGGTAAGTAATTGATCTTTAAATATTCAGGGTAAACAGGACTAATCCCCTGAGATGGGATATTAGATGGATGGGATCTGAGTTACCCAGGAAAGAATTTTTTGTAGTATCTGGCTAGTGAATCTTGCCCATATGCTCAGGGTTTAGCTGATCGCCCTATTTGGGGTCGGGAAGGAATTTTCCTCCAGGGCAGATTGGAAAGGCCCTGGAGGGTTTTCACCTTCCTCTGTAGCATGGGGCATGGTTGACTTGAGGGAGGCTTCTCTGCTCCTTGAAGTCTTTAAACCATGATTTAAGGACTTCAATAGCTCAGACATAGGTGAGGTTTTTTCTAGGAGTGGGTGGGTGAGATTCTGTGGCCTGCGCTGTGCAGGAGGTTGGACTAGATGATCAGAATGGTCCGTTCTGACCTTAGTATCTATGAATCTAAGTCGCCCAGATGGAGGCCCGCTGGCATAGGGTCGTCCTCCCCCTTGTGACCGGGGTCAGACCCAGGGCCTTGATCGCCTGATATATGGATGGGAAATCATTTTCCGCCACCCCGGGATTCTCCCCACCGGCACCTGACGTGACGGTTGCCTCAGGGCACACTGAGGCTTCAGATGACGCCAGGGCAGAGGGGGGCTCCCTCGGGGACCTCGGAGGGGAGGGATTCCCGTGGAGGGGAGATACTGCCTTCCAGTGCTGCCACGTCTTCCCCAGCCGGCACCGGTGGATGGAACACACCCGTGGGTAGAGCGGAAGGCACGGCCTCGGTGCCCCCCCTTCCTGGTCTTCCGGGGGGCCTCCGTATCAGATGGGAGGAGCGGAGCTTGAGCTTCCGCTTGCCCCACTTCCCCTGGACTAGGGCCCAGCCCTCCATGGCATCATCCGGGGGCTGGCTAGCAGGGGTCGTGTCAGGGGGCAGAGGTGATGGCTCAGGGACTGGAGGGGATAATGGTGGGGCAGCACAAGGGAGGGAAGATTCCCCTTGGGGCAGGCCCTCTCCCATGCCCAGCGGTGTCCCAGCCGCACCCTCCTCCACAGACCCTGCCAGACTGCAAGCAGCAGGGGCGGGGCTCTCCCGCTCGTCTGGGCATAGTTGGGGAGGTGCCCCTTGGGCCCGAGCGGGAGCAATGGTGGACTGGGAAGGAGGAGGGGTGGTTTCGAGCGCCGGGCAGCCAGGGGCGCCGGTGATGATGGGGCCGGTGCCCTGCCGGGGGTCCCAGATGCTCCTCCTTGCGGGCCAAGGGGCAGTTCCTCCGGACGTGCCTCATCACCCAGCAGATGTAGTACCAGACCTCCCCTGTGGAGTAGTGCAACCGGTAATGGGTCCCCTGGTAGGGGACTAGGAAGGACCCCTTGATCGCCTCTCCCTCACGCGCCGCCAGTGGCAGGTGAAGCTGCACTTTCCGGCGGAATGAGAGGACGTGATGGAGGGCGGGGTCTTTGCAGCCCAACAGGAGAGGGCTGATGACAAAGATGAGTTTCCCCAAGGTAGAGAGGGTGGGTAACAGGGCGGCATTGGGAAGAAAGGAAGGGACAGAGATTAGGACCAGGCGGATGCCCAGGTCCTCTAGCGGCTCCAGAAGGACGAACAAGCCCCCTACTGCCCGGCCCTTCTCCACGCCTCTTGGGCGGCGGCCTCCGAGGCTAAGAAGAAGACCACCTTGCCATACATTCTGGAAGCCGCCACAATGCCGTGGGCCTCACCACCCTCGCCAATGCCTGCACGTACGTCTCCATGTGGGGCAAGGCGGGCACCAGGAGGCAACGGATGCCGTGCTTCCTGGTCAGGGTGGCAAAGGGGCCCTGGCCATTATCGATGGTAGCGGAGGCGGTGGGCAGGAGGGATGATGTAGCGGCAGACGGGGGGCTGCTGCCACCTGTGCGTACACCCTGGGACCAGGGGAGGGACACCCGCAGAGCTGGTGGAGGGAACAGCAGGGAGGGAGGCCCCAGCTGGTGGTGGGGCCATGGCAGTGGGGGCAGCCTCTGCCATGGAGGGCCTGGTCTTTTTAGCGGGGCCCTTCCCCTTCTTCTTACCCTGGCCCTTCCCGCCTGCTGGGGGGCTCCCACAGAATCTGAGGGGGGGAAGGACGTGGCAGCAGCGGAGGTCATCCTAGTGCCCGTCGCTGCTGGCGCCCCAGCGGGTGCAGTGGCAGATGGTTCAGCAGTGGCAGCGAAGGTAGAGGCTTGGGGGGGGGTGACAGAGGGGCAGGCTGGGAAGGGGTAACTGGGGCTGCTGGGCGGGCCCCACCCATCTCATCCCCCGCCATCATGAGCGGGGAGGGAAGGGGAGACACCAGAAGAAAGAGGGGAAAGGGGAAACAGGTCCACCACTCCTCCCCGCTAGGCTACAGGCAGGGAAGGAGGGCACCAAAAGGGGGTGGGCTGGATGGGGGGGGCAATTGGGTTAGGGGTCAGTCGCTGACACAGGGTGGAATTCCCGCTCCTCTAGCTGCACTGGGGGGGGATACAACAGCATTGGGGGTGCAGTGAAGAGGGTTGAAACTAAAATGGGGAGTTGCACAAGCACATGGGAGGGGGCATGGACATATGCAGCAAGGGGCTAAGTGGGCTGGAGGTAGGGCAGGGAATCCAAGGGGCTAGCTTCAGAGGCTGGGGCAGGGCAAACAAACAAAGGCTGCAGAAGGAAATGGGTGGGGCAGGCAAACAAACTGAAGCTAATAAGGGGAGGCTGGGACATAAGGGGGGGCAAAAGCTGCAAAGGGCAAATGGGGCAGGTTGCAAGGGCAAAGCTGTGAGGTAGGCAGTCCGGGGATGAAGGGGCAGTACGTGCGCCCACATGCGCTTGCACAAAGTCTGTTTAGGCTGGCTGCTGCTTCTGGCCCCAAGGGTGGAAATAGGGCATGGCAAGCCAAGTATGCAGCTGAGTCCAGAGGCTAGAGCTGAGGCATATGGTATACAGCCAGTGGGGGTAGTGGAGGGGGCAGCGGTGGTGGTAGTAGTGGTGGGGGTTGGGGGGAACACACAGATGGATCAGGGGGCAGCTCCACACCATACCCCCGTGTCCCTACAAACACAGTCAGGACCCCCACCACAAGAGCACAGTTTGAAAATTACTCAGTCTTAAGGCCCCCTCCATGGTGGTCTGCAAAGTCTGCAGGTGCTCCCCCACTGGTAGATGGTCCTCTTCTTCTCCTTCTTGGGGCTTCAGCAGCTCCAGGCAGCAGACTCCACAGCAGCAGCAGGAACTCCAGGTGGTGATCCAGGCAGGCAGAAAGGACCCCTCTCAGGTGGTGGTGTTAGTTGTGTCTACAGCAGCAACAGCTGGGGCTTGGGTCCCTCACTCCCCACCCTTTTGGGGAGTAGGCCAGCAGGCCTCCCTCAAGGGGCTGCAGTTGGAGCAGTAGCAAGGGTGGGGGTCCAGCAGCTGGCTAGCAACCAGGTAGAAGAGAAGGGGGGTGTATCTGGCCTAGCCAGGGGAGCAACTGGACTAGCAGCAACAGTAGGGAGAGCCTAGCAGCCGCAGCCTTCTCTGTTCTTCTTCTTTCAGACTAGAGGGCTGCAGAAGAGCAATCAAAAAGAGAACTCTTGATTCCCAATTAATCAGGTCCCTTTTCCCCGGATAAGGTAACAGGGAAGATTCCAGAACAATCAGGAACCTTCTGGAGACAATTAAGATAGACAGACTGATTAGAACACCTGCAGCCAATCAAGAAGCTGCTAGAATCAATTAAATCAGGCTAATCTGGGCACCTGGGTTTTAAAAAGGAGCTCACTCCAGTTTGTGGTGTGCATGTGAGGAGCTGGGAACAAGAGGTACTAGGAGCTGAGAATGAGACTATATGCTGTTGGAGGACTGAGGTGTACAAGCATTATCTGACATCAGGAGGAAGGTTCTGTGGTGAGGATAAAGAAGGTGTTGGGAGGAGGCTATGGGGAAGTAGTCCGGGCATTTGTAGTTGTTGCACAGCTGTTCTAGGAGGTACTCTAGACAGCTGTATTCTACAGGGCCTTGGGCTGGAACCCGGAGCAGAGAGCAGGCCTGGGTTCTCTCCAAATCTCCCAGCTCCTGGTCACACCGAGGAGTTGATCTGGACTGTGGAAACGGCCACGCTGAGGGCTGCTGTGAAGCTCCAAGATGAGCAAATTTGCCAATAAGCGCAAGACCCACCAAGGTAGAGGAGAAATTTTGTCACAGTAGCTTTGATCACTTTCTTTAATGTCTCCTGATAATAGAGGTGGGCACAGAGGTGGTGTGGAGGATAATGATAGCAATAAATGAGAGAGAGACATTTCAATCTCCACTTTCAAGAGATGCTCATCTGAACTAAAGAATAATTTCTGTCAAAAGGAAACAAAAGCCTCTTTGCAATGGAGTTACATGAAGCACTAGTGAACATTCCTGGTAGCTCCAATTTCCTTACTTGGATATCTTACAGAGATCATATCCTGACCCCTTGAAATCAATTGCAAAACTTCCTCTGATTTCAACAGAGATTTCACCCTAGAGATTAAGGTCCTAATCTGGTCACCTCTCATCTCATCATGCATCTCATTTATTCATGGATGTCAATGGGTCTACTTACAGGCTCAAAGTTAAGTTGGTGTGTCAGTGTTTGCGGGATGTGGGTTTAAGCGCCTAACTTTAGGGACTCACGTTGGGAAAACTGAGGTCCTGAGATTCACAAATGAAATGCAGTTTCACAAGAAAGCACTATAAATAAATTAATCTTCCATATTTAGTTGGTAACATCAACCTCAATTTGACAAATTTTTAACTTCTAAAGCATTACTTCAGACTGACTGTTTAACATCTGTTCATCTAGCTAAGTCTGCTCATTTTAGGAGGAGGAGGAAGGAAAATAAAAGTGGAAAATAAGAGACATAGTGGTTTAGTAAATATTGTTGTCAAATCCACTGCTGATGAATCTGCCTCACTTTGTCTAATCTAGTGCTCTCTGAACTGGCTGTAACCCTATCAATAATTTCACAATTGCATATTAACTTTAGGTGGTGATTATAAAAGTTAGCTGACAATACTGCTCAAAATGAAGGGACCTGTTCCTCAAATTGTATTCACAACATATTAATGTGGTTGCTGTATCTTTGCAGTACTTGTCACAGCAAACCCTGGATATATACCAAAACTTACTCAGGCATTAACATAAAAATGATCCAAACTCACTTTTCTAATACCTATAGGAGAAACAATTTAGCTGATCCTCAGGAAGTTGTAATGCAATTCTTTTGGGAGAATGAGTTTTTCACCTCGTTCGTTGAAAAAAGTAAATCGCCTACAGTAGCCAGGACAATGTAGATGACTTGCTATGTTGTAAGATGATTGCCCTAACAGACCCTACCATTACTACTGCTGATGCCTTGACATCCTCTTTGCTGTAAGCTAGTGTATGTCTGAGGGGAGAGAATAGGCCTTTCTCACTCGCACAACACCCGCATCGTTTTAGACATGAGTAATAGCCTGCCATGTGACTAGTTAATCATATTACTTTCAGTTTTCTCCTTTCCCCGTCCTACCCCTGCTTGTGATATTGTCTCCTATTCTATATAGATACTTGTACCATGATCATCACCTGTCGGTGAGTGCCTTCCACTAGAGCATTAAGGGACACTACTAACATCTATCGTGTGTTTGTTCTCATGTTTATCCTTATATTTAATGTATATTATAAGATCTTCTGAGAGGGGAATCTATCTGCATTTTAAAGCTCAAGCACATTCATTTATAGTGCTACATTCATAGTAATAACAAAAATAATAAAGGCATCAACAGATGGAAGCATCATCAGAAAATGGAAGGCTAATTTCCATGCAAAAGAGACAAATTTCCTGATTCAGACAGTCACTAAGTAGAACTTCTTCCTCTCTTGCACTGCAATCTTGAGGTAGGCTTTCAGGAAAAGGGACGCAGAACTGGAAAAAGATGTTGCACTCTGTCAGTGCCTTAGGGGTTTTATTTAATTTTTGCTCTATTTTAGCTATTACCATGCTTGATTTCATTATGAACTTCCCATCATCTTGACAATTGTAAGCAATTAGCAAATCTTAATTCCATTTAAATGGTTAATGCATTTTGGAATTTCATTATTCTTTTAAAGTTAATGCCCCATTTTTAAAAAAAATAACCCAACCTCATCTCCAAAAGTCATCAATAATTATTACTGTATCATAAATGTATTCAGAAAACAATGGGCATAGAAAGAATTCTGCTAAGAGCTTGATCCTGAATACCTCACTTTAAAATATTTGCTTGACTGAGAACTTCAAGACTGGTCCCTAAATTATTTATAACTGTATATACACATTCAATATAATGATGAAGTAGGATCTAATTTACCTTGATTTCAGTAAGGCATTTGATACAGTTCCACAAGGGGAATTATTAGAAATTGGAAAAGATGGGGATCAATATGAATATGGAAAGTTAGATAAGGAACTGGTTAAAGGGGAGACTACAACGGGTCACACTGAAAGATGAACTGTCAGGCTGGAAGGAGGTTACTAGTGGAGTTCCTCAGGGATGGGTTTTGGGACCAATCTTATTTAATCTTTTTATTACTGACCTTGGCACAAGAAGTGGGAATGTGCTAATAAAGTTTGCCAATGACATGAAGCTGGGAGGTATTGCCAATACAGAGAAGAACTGGGATATCATACAGGAAGATCTGGATGACCTTGTAAACTGGAGTAATAATAATAGGATGAAATTTAATAGTGAGAAGTGAAAGGTCATGCATTTAGGGATTAACAACAGGAATTTCTGTTATAAAGTGGGGACGTATCACTTGAAGTAACAGAGGAGGAGAAGGACCTCGGAGTATTGGTTGATCACAGGATGACTATGAGCTGCCAATGTGATAGGGCCGTGGAAAAAAAAGCTAATGCAGTCTTGGGATGTATCAGGCGAGGTATTTCCAGTAGAGATAAAGAGGTGTTAGTGCCCTTATACAAGGCACTGGTGAGACCTCATCTGGAATATTGTGTGCAGTTCTGGTCTTCCATCTTTAAGAAAGATGAATTCAAACTGGAACAGGTACAGAGAAGGGCCCTAGGATGATCCGAGGAATGGAAAACCTCTCTTATGAAAGGAGACTCAAAGAGCTTGGCTTGTTTAGCCTAACCAAAAGAAGGCTGAGGGGAGATATGATTGCTCTCTATAAACATATCAGAGGGATAAATACCACGGAGGGAGAAGAATTATTTAAGCTCAGTACCAATGTGGACACAAGAACAAATGGATATAAACTGGCCATCAGGAAATGTAGACTTGAAATTAGATGAAGGTTTCTAACCATCAGAGGAGTGAAGTTCTGGAACAGCCTTCCAAGGGAATCAGTGAGGGCAAAAGACATATCTGGCTTCAAGACTAAGCTTGATAAATTTATGTAAGGGATGATATGATGGGATAGCCTAATTTTGGCAATTAATTGATCTTCAACTATTAGTAATAGATATGCCCAATGGCCTGTGATGGGATACTAGATGGAGTGGGATGTGAATTACTACAGAGAATTCTTTCCTGGGTGTCTGGCTGGTGAGTCTTGCCCACATGCTCAGGGTTTAGCTGATCACCATATTTGGGGTGGGGAAGGAATTTTCCTCCAGTGCAGATTGGCAGAGGCCCTGGGGGTTTTTTTTGCCTTCCTCTGAAGCGTGGGTCATGGGTCACTTGCTGAAGGATTCTCTGCACCTCAAAGTCTTTAAACCACGATTTGAGGACTTCAAGAGCTCAGACATAGGTTAGAGGTTTGTCACAGGAAGGTGGGTGAGTTAGATTCTGTGACCTGCATTGTGCAGGAGGTCAGACTAGATGATCATAATGGTCCCTTCTGACCTTAAAGCTTATGATTTTATGATCACAAGAGGAAGTGGAAGGCTTAAAGTTCTATACATTTGATCTTGACTTAATCCATTTTAGTTGGATAAGGAAAAATCAGAGACCACAAAAAGGCCTACATGGACACAAATAAAGATGTTTCTATTTAAAGCACATTTTGTGTGTGTGTGTGTGTGTGTGTGTGTGTGTACGGTATATGTACACATGCTAAAAATTAAATACCAACATTTAGCAGAACGTACAAGAACACAAAACTATAGTCAACTTACAATATAATGAGCAGGAAAAAATAGGACTGATTCAGAATTAGACAGCATAGGTATTCTATTCCTGCAGTATCTACCTTTTCTCCAATACTTTTTTTATTATCCATTAAACTTTGCTATAGATTGAATTATTTAAAATAGGGCAACACTGTAATTTACCACCAGAGAGCACCAAAGGATCTGTAAAACATCACAGGAGTGCAAATGTCTTTGAAATGACAAATGAGAAGGGTATTAATGATTTATTTCCAATTTTAAATGAAAAAAGAAAAGATAACTGTCTAAAGTATATGTGAGCAGCTAAGGAGCAGCTCTTTGAAAAGTAACATTTTTTTCTTCAGAAAAAATATTAACCTTTTTTAACCCAGTTCTTTCCCTTTATACAAATTACTTCTGAAATTTTTACCCCAGATCTTTTTTGTATTTCATGATATAGAATCCTAAATATCATTTAAGGTGGAGACTTACCAATTGAAAATGAGAGGAGGAGAGATTTGGGTGTAATAGTTGGTCACGGGATGACTATGAGCCACCAATGTAATATGGCTATGAGAAAGGCGAATACAATTCTAAGATGCATCAGGCAAGGTACTTCCATTAGCGATAGGGAAGTGTTCATTCGTACCATTGTAAAATGCACTTGTGAGACTTCATCTGGAATACTGTGTGCAATTCTGGTCTCCCATGTTCAAGAAAGAGAAATTCCAGCTGGAACTGGTGCAGAGAAGAGCTACTAGAATGAGCAGAGGACTGGAAAACCTACCTTATGAGAGGAGACTCTTGCAGCTTGGCTTGTTTAACCTAACAAAATGAAGTTCTAAGGGGAAATTGCTCTCTATAAACACATCAGAGGGACAAATACCAGGGAGGGAGAGGAGTTATTTAAGATAAGGGCCGGTGCTGGCACAAGAACACATGGGTATAAACTGGTCATCAACAAGTTTAGGCTTGAAATTAGAAGAAGGCTTCTAACCATCAGAGAAGTGAAATTCTGGAACAGAATTTCAAGGGGTGTTGTGGGGGCAAAAAACCTAACCAGCTTCAAGACTGAGGTTGATAAGTTTATGGAGGGGATGGTATGACAAGGAAATGGCATATGGTCCATCCACAATTGCTATTAGCAAATATATCCTATGGCCAGAGTTGGGACACTAGATAGGGAGGGCTCTGAGTTACGATGGAGAATTCTTTTCCAGGTGCCTGGCTGGTGGGTCTCGCCCACATGCTCAGGCAGGGTCTAACTGATCACCATATTTGAGGTTCGGAAGGAATCTTCAAGGTCAGGTTGGCAGAGACCCTGAGGGGTTTTTACCTTTCTCCGCAGCACGGGGCACAGGTCACTTGCTGGTTTGAACTAGAGTAAATTGTGGATTCTCTGTGACTTGAAGTCTTTAAATCACGATTTGAGGTCTTCAGTAACTCAGCCAGAGGTTAGTGGCCTATTACTGGAGTTGGAGGGTTAGGTTCCATGGCCTGCAGCATCAAGATGTCAGAGTAGATGATCATAATGTTGCTTTCTGGCCGATGCATCCGATGAAGTGAGCTGTAGCTCATGAAAGCTTATGCTCAAATAAATTTGTTAGTCTCTAAGGTGCCATAAGTACTCCTTTTCTTTCTGGCCTTAGGGTCTGAGAGTCTATGGGTGGTCACTTAGGAGCCTAAATTCCATTGGCTTTCAATGGGACTTGTCTAAGTCACTTTTGCAAATGGGACTTAGGCTCCTGAGTCTAAGAGCTTTTGAAAATTTTACTCCCTGTCAATAGACTTGACTCTTGTGTTTTGCTCAATGACATGGTCACAGTTCTCTGACTTTTGGCCGTGGAAATTACAAGTACTGTCTCTTGTTAATGCACACATTTCAGTGCAGTTTTACTCTGACAAGAATGTGTAAGAATAACACATTCTTAGTCAACAGATTTATTGCCTAGGTTTGTAGGAGATACTTCGATCACAAAAAGCTCAGATAAGGCTGTCCTATTTTTTTCAGTACTGCTAGGGCTGCAAAGCCCATAAAGCTGTGGGAACATGAGCTGGATTCAGTTCTATTCTAGTTCACACCTTAACAATTGTTAAACAGGTTCCAAGTGCAAGATTAAATTGTTCCATCGTGTGTAGTTGTGATCCCTCTGAAAACAATAGAAACTACCCTGGTGTAAATAGGAGCAGAATTTGGCTCCGAAGAACCTTCTTACAACCAAGAATGCATTAATTTTACTTTTCATTGCCCAGGATGAGTTGGTAAGCCTGGCTGTAGACAAGGTGGATAACAAGTAACTTATAAACTGTACTAATTTGATCTGGAACTCACTGAGAGAATGAACATGAACCCCCCATGTGCCATATTTTCACTGTTGCTTTTGAGCGTAGATGTACATTTTAAATAGCAGGTAACCACATGGATTGAAATAAGAATCCATCAGTACATCATGCAGGAGATGATGATGCTTTCCATAGAGACAATATATGTACTTTTCAACATCTGCAACAAGCTAACTTTAGTAGTTCCTTTAGAAAATCCTCCTTCTCTACTTTCAGAGACAACTAGCCAGCAAGAGGGTGGGGACAATATGGACTAACAAAAACCTAGGAAGACAAGGTTGGCAGAAGTTTATGCTATTATGGCTGTAGCCTCTGGCCAACAAAAATAGAATGCTTTACTAAGGCCCTGCTTAATTTGCAATATTATGGATCCTGAAATATTAGGCATCCACTGCAATTTTAACAGTGGGAGCCCCGGGCTCCAACTCTCACCCCCAGGCAGCTGACAGTGGAAAATCACAGAAAAGCAATAATGGAACTCATTACCACAAATAATAAGGTCCATATTACTTTTCTGTGATTTTTCCATGGTTTGTTTGCAACTTAGCTGCAACTTTTTGACAATCAGCCCATCTGTAAACCATGATTTGGTGACTTCAATAGCTCACACATAGGTGAGAGGTTTATTGCAGGAGTGGGTGGGTGAGATTCTGTGGCCTGCATTGTGCAGGAGGTCAGAATAGATGATCATAATGGTCCCTTCTGACCTTAATATCTAATACTTGTTTTTTTTTCATTATTTATGTGTAAAAGATAGTGAATATGAACTATTTTAACATAGAGGTACTAACAGATGGAGGCTATTTCTTTAAATGTATTCTTTTTCACCTTATTAGAGAGCCCCATATCAGAGTGTAATAAAAAAAATAACATCTATGATTTCCATATTTTGCACTCCAACATTTTCTCCATTGAAGTCACCGGTGGCATCCCATGCTCAAAACAGCAGTCAGAGGACAACGAGATCTGTGTCTCTTTTTAACATTTATGTTGCAGTAAAGATGGTGGCATGCTATGAGATATTGTACTATGGTTTCAAACTTGTTTATTGAGAGAGTGCTTGCCACATTTCCCCCCTCCGCCTCCCAATATCCCCAATCAGTTTTCAAAGGACTGGCAACTTGGAGGGGGTTGGGGGGGACGGACAGGTTCTCACAGAGGAATAGTTTGTCTCTGGACTTGTTTCTAACAGCATGATTTCATGAATAGAAAGACCACACCTAATACATGGCTTACAAATGTATGCATTTTTTGTCTTTTTCTATTTCATCAAACCAGTTTAAACAGGTCAACCAACATATTAACATCATAAGCGCTGACTCCAGGGCTGGAGCACCCATGGGGAAAAATTGGTGGGTGCTCTGCACCCACTGTTAGCTCCCCAACCCGCCCACCCACCCCAGCTCGCTTCTGCTCTGCCTCTGCCTCCTCCCCTGAGTGTGCCACTGCATCCTACTTCTCCCCTGTCCCTCCCGGCGCTTGCCCCGTGAAACAGCTGTTTCATGGAGCAAGCACTGGGAGGGAGGGGGGAGGAGGAGGAACACAGCATGTTTGGGAAGAGGCGGGGCTAGGGTGGGGATTTGGGGAGGATCCAATAAGGACAGGGAGGGGGTGGAGTTGGGGTGGGAATGCGAGCTCCCACCAGCCCAAGGAAAGTTGGCACCTGTGATTAACATAATCAAAAGCTAAATGTGAGACAGCATTCTTGTGTAATGGTGATCCAAATACAATACAGCAATGTTCTATTATACACAGAAACTGTACACTGAAGAAATTTCCCAGCTCCCATTAAGGTTATAAAATGCTGTTAACATTAAGGTTATAAAAAGCTTCCTAAAGAAATGAAGGATAATTGCCAGACAGAATGCTTTAAGATCACATTACATTTGGAAATAGGTCAGTAGCCATTTCAAACACCATTCCTGGGATCAGAATCTTCGTTATGGAAAAGTTAGTGGATGCTAGCATAATACAAATGACTTTCAACTAGTTTTGCTTCCACTCCTTGACTTTACTGAGGGGACTTCAAACTAGAGCACAGTCAGATAAGACATCTATCCTTTGAGATTTTGTAGCACTAATAATAGCAATTTAAAAGAGCTGCTTCTGTGCCTTCACTCACAATAGTTGAAACAATATTCTCTAAATATCGTACCTCCTCTTTCCTATTATCCAGACTGTGTAATCATGTACCAGCCTTATGTGTCATTGTTCTAATACTGTTTTTCTCTCATTTGCTCTTTAAAAAATTATGAAGTGTGTCTTTTTTTAAAAGAGAGTATGAATCAGATACTGTAGCTGGTAGAATACACCATGTTCTATTAATTATATAGGCTTGAACTTTTTCAGCAAAGGAAAAACTAGGTCTTTGTCCCACCCAGAATCCCACTGATCTCTTCCAAGCAAGTCAGACTTTTTTTCTCCCTAGGCCCCTTTCCTTTTTTTAGCTGAGTAAATGACAAAGTAAATCAGAAACATAATTTGTGAAGAAGAATTCACTTTCCATTTACAATACTTATGTTTTAAAATGTGTAGTCTTAAATGTGCCACACTGGTGATATTTAATACTGAAAAGGCAACAGAAAAAAGTATGCTTCATTTTCTGCATTTCTGATGCCTGCCTTTGGGCTTTTTCTGCACGGCCAGGTATTCTGTAGATTCTCTCTCAGATGTTAGAATGTAGTCAGTAGCCTCATGGGGACAGGATCAGGAACATTGTCTCTTTTTATGCTCAGATTTTCAATTTGCAGACATCCAAACCAAACTCCCATCAACTTTCAATGAGACTTGCATACTTTACTCCCTCAGGACTTGGAAAGCCTGACCTTACTTGTTTGTGCAGTGCCTGGCTCACTTTTGGCACTACATAAATTAACAACGTATAACTTTCTTCTGTCTCAGTAAGTGATTTGGCCCTCTCCAATATTTTGAGGTCCCTTCCCCCACCACCCTTCCCTGAGCAGTTAGTGCTACAACTGTCCACTTCAGGACAGCTTTGGCTGTGATCACCCTTGAGAAAGTAATTTGGATTTTAATATTTAGGCTAATTTAATTTCACTTTCTTTTATTAGCCCTTTCCAAATTGTCATCGAAAGCCTATGGTTCCACGTATAGGCCGCCGATGTCTCTTCCTTACCAATAGTGTAAGAACGTCGGCTGAAATCTAATAGTTAAAAAAAACAAAACAAAACAAACCCCACAACCATATCCCAAACCAACAACTTGTCTGGCCTGACAATGATTTGACTTCCTGCATTTCTTTCCTCTTCCCCTTTTCCTCTCTCCCTCCTTGATGCACAGTAACTCTGTTGGACTGTGTTGCTCTGGCTGACATAAAAGGGGCGGTGTGATAGGCGCTGAGAATACTACTGTACTTCCACTAGAAACATGAGCATTAAAACCATAGGGAAAGACTATGGATAATTAGCTTAACTGTTAGATGAGGCCCTGAGCCTACAAATACTTAACTTGTGCTTAACTTGATACATGTGAGTAATCCCACTGGCTTCAATGGGATTACTCATGTACATACAGATAAGCAAGGGTGTTTGCAGTTTAGAGGCTGGAAAGAAATATATTTTTCTCCTTTTAACATCCATTTCAATTCAGAGATATTGCTTTAGCCAGTAGAGGGCTCCTTATTAGTTTCCCTGTTTTGGAATAGAAACACATGACAATAAAAATAAAATTTAAAATTGAATAGAAGGGAAATGAACCCCTAGTTCATACCAAGATCTATGTGCCTGCAAAATTGAATGAAAAATCATTGTGATATCATGTTATGGTTCACTACTTCAACTGAATTTTTTGTCAAATGCAGAGTATTGTGTTTAAAACATTTTCCATTCAACAAGAGAAAAAATACACAGATGCTTTAAAAATATATGATTCTACTTTTATCATTATGGTGGGAAAATGACATTGTGAATGTGCATGGTTATTCTGCTTTATTGATTTTCCAGATCAAATTTACTCAGTTTATAAGTAAAAAGATGTTTTTTTCCTAAAGGCTAATTCTGCAAACTCTTCCTAGGCTTTGCATAATAATATTATACAAATTATATTTACTGAACATGTATTTATATTTAATCATTTTATTGGAACCAGAAAAAATGGGAAGATGACTTTTCCTAGACTTTAACTATAAGTATGTCCTGAAACATTATCTGGTAAAGGAATTTTGAATATGACTTTAGAGTTCTTAAAATATAGATGTTCTTACACTTTAGAGTGATTATCTGTGTATAAAAGGAGTAACATTTCAATGCTTGATATTATCGGAATAATAGTCCAGCTCCTCCACAGAGTCTCATCTTGTATAGGTAATTACTATTTCAATCTATATTTAACTTTACCTACAGATTATTTCTATGGCCTCTGGATCCATATTGTCAGTCAACCACAGTAAATTGTATTTCAGTATTATGTTTAGGCTTCTGGTTTGTAGGATTTATTTTCATTTTTTTAGCGTTTATTTTTAGCAATGTACATTTTATGTGGATGTGCAAAAATCAGTGTCTTTCAGGGCTTTCTCTCCGTATATACGGTCACAAGTAATGTATGTTATTCATTACAACGCTAAGTACTGTAATGAATAATCTCTGTGTAATGTTCCCTAGAACATTTTCCTGTAGTTTCAAACAGCACTACATGAAAGAGGATTAGGGACCCTTTTGTGTGCACCAGCCAGTAGGATCTACACAGACCAATTAATGCACAATCCGTTAGTGTGCTATGGAAATCGCACCCCCGTAGGATGTATTACTGCTCTATATAGACAAGGCTTTAGCTACAATTAACCATTTCTAGTGTTTTTCTGGTGTTTGTTGGCTAAACACTGATTTTATTATTGATTTTTTGTGTGTGTGTATTTGGGTGTTTTATCAGAGTTTATTGGTTAAAACTTAAAATCAGAAGCCCTTATATTATATAATATGGCAACCTATGAGGTTTTGCAGGCAGATAAACTGAAAGTGTTTGTATATACAGTAACAAACATGTTCATAGCTTTTTCTGTGTACATGTCTGATGTCACAAATACACGTTCAATATTGTATTTGGGGATACATACCTTACATAGTACCTCAGTATGTGGAATACACAATGTGGTATATAATCACAAAGGAACTTTAGATCTGCTAACTAATTCTATATAACTGTACAACTTAGAACTAAAAGTATATATAAAACTGCATGCCACAAATCTTCAGAGGTTCCGAATAGCATATGCCTTACAGAAGATGCATGGCTGATGTTAGAAATGGTTAAATAAATTCGTGCAGGCAGTTAGTGAGTCTTTCATCACTCACTTTGTGCCCTATATCTTTTGGTGATATGGTTATTTTTCTGTTACTTTGACTTGCACATTCAAAATCTAATGTCTGGACAAAAAGACTTTTTCAAAATATAGTCCAAAGTCTAAATGATTTGAAGTCAATGGAGTTCCGTAAGGAAATAATTTGGTTCAAAATATTGACTCAAACTACCCAGGTAATTGCAGCAACTTCCTTTATGCTGGCAGCAGATAAATTAACCAAAGAAGCAAACAATGCCCCTATTGTACTATACTGGTAAATCGTGTAAGTATTTACTTATAGGTATCTGCACAGTAGATGATGCCAGGTATATCTTTTAAAGATTTGTGATTATGCATTCCTGTAGTAAGCTATAAAACTCAAAAGTCTTATTACCAACAAAACTCAATTAATTCACAATTAGAGCTGAAAGATATTATTTTAATCACTCTCCTTGTAGCTGGGTTTGCAGCATATACAGTGTAAGATTGTGCTATGTTTATAAATTTTCATAAACCCTCCAATCAGTTGTGGTAAATTAACAATTGAACGTCATCCTAAATTCTGATTTACATTGCTTTGATGGGGAGGGAACTAAATCATGATTTAAGGGTTGACCCTGTAATTACTCACAAGAGTAATCCCGCTTGCTTCCAAGGGACTATGTGCATGATGAGGAAAGGTGGCAGGAACAGGTATTATATCTGTTGTTTCAGAGTAGCAGCCGTGTTAGTCTGTATTCGCAAAAAGAAAAGGAGTACTTGTGGCACCTTAGAGACTAACAAATTTATTAGAGCATAAGCTTTCGTGAGCTACAGCTCACTTCTTATATCTGTTGTGGTTCTGTACCAGCACATTATGACCAACATCTCTATGGAATGAGGTTTGACTTTTTTTTTTTTTTTTTTTTTTTCATTTAATTTGTTTAAATTTGTCTCCATGTGCCAGGGCAACATAATCTATGCCAAGTCTGTTTCTTGCTATGGGTTCTTTTAAAAAGGGGCAGGGAAGAGGAAATAGGTTTGCATATCTTGTGATTACTGAGGCTTTTTTTTTCCTTTCTTCAAATGGCTCTAAGAAGAGTAAACACAAATCCTTTGAAGTAGCAGAAAGACTAGCCCCAGACTTGTGACTAGCTTCACAAAGCTTTCTTGTAGCACCTTATTGTTTTCAAGGCAAACTCTTTATCAGGTTATGTGAATTACTTTCCCCTCTGTGTAATTTATGACTGACAACAGAAATGACCTCTGTCATAAATATAAAGGGAAGGGTAAACGCCTTTAAATCCCTCCTGGCCAGAGGAAAAACCCTTTCACCTGTAAGAAGCTAGGATAACCTCACTGGCACCTGACCAAAATGACCAATGAGGAGACAAGATACTTTCAAAGCTGGGGGGGAACAAAGGGTCCTGTCTGTCTGTGTGATGCTTTTGCTAGGACCAGAGCAGGAATGCAGGTCAGAACTCCTGTAAAGAGTTAGTAAGCCATCTAGTTAGATATGCATTAAATTCTGTTTTGTTTAAAGGGCTGATTAAGTAAGTTGTGCTGAATGTAGATTCCTGTTTTTGTGTCTTTTTGTAACTTAAGGTTTTGCCTAGAGGGATTCTCTGTTTTGAATCTGACTACTCTGTAAGGTATTTCCCTTCCTGATTTTAGAGGTTTTTCTTTTACTTTTTCTTCCATTAAAATTCTCTTTTAAGAACCTGATTGTTTTTTCATTCTTCTTAAGATCCAAGGGTTTGGGTCTGTGTTCACCTATGCAAACTGGTGAGAATATTTATCCAGCCTTCCCCAGGAAAGGGGGTGTAGGACTTGGGGGGGATACTTTGGGAGGCAGACGTTTCCAAATGGGCACTTGCCCTGTTATTTTTGTTAGACACTTTGGTGGTGGCAGCGTAAGGTCCAGGGACAAAAGGTAAAACAGTTTGTACCTTTGGGAAGTTTTAACCTAAGCTGGTAAAAATAAGCTTAGGGGGTCTTTCATGTAGATCCCCACATCTGTACCCTAGAGTTCAGAGTGGGGAAGGAGCCTTGACAACCTCTAAAAGATGAAAGGCCTGCAGGGTAGACTGGGGATCTTGCTTTACAAGTACAGCTTAGAAGGGCAACCTGCCTCTTTGATTGTGCTTTCTAACAGACTGCGGGAAAAGTAATTGCTGTTTTATTTGTCCACTTCCTTTCTGACTGTGCTTTGCTAACCGTTTGACTGTAAGATATACTAGAACTCTTACAAATCAATTGTCTCATTTTTCTGTCTGCCTTTTTACTCCTATGCTTTTACTATGAAGTAAAATGCAGTGAACAGGCCTTTAACCTGCGTTAAGGTGTTAGCAACACTGACCCTTTTCATTTAATTCCTGACTCTGTCAGCTACTGAAATACAAGGGTTCTAGTCTGTCTGTCTGTAAAAAGAAAAGGACTACTTGTGGCACCTTAGAGACTAACAAATTAATTTGAGCATAATAGCTCACAAAAGCTTATGCTCAAATTAATTTGTTAGTCTCTAAGGTGCCACAAGTAGTCCTTTTCTTTTTGCAGATACAGACTAACACGGCTGCTACTCTGCCTTGCATAATGACAGGTTTCAATCTGTTTGTAAGTTACTAATTAACCATTATCTTTAAAAATGCAAACTTTATATCTTAGCAAGTAACCAAGTCTGGCATTAAATTAAAAGGATATCTGCTTATAAGAATTTACTGATCAATCTAAATCAAATTCCTCTTTCTCAGTACATACTCTTAAATACACTATATATAATATATTCACAAAGATGCATGGTAGCTGCAATTTAACACATGGTGTTCCTGTTTTACTGTCTTGCCTGCACTCTGCCTACTGATCCTTCTCCACTATTTAGATGTTGATTTACATTCCAGATATCTGAGTGCCTTCAATCATATGCCATGTAACTATAAAATATATATATAATCTCCCACAAAAATGCGTCCTGCTTTAATGTTAAATGTGGAATTTTCCTCCCAAAAGTACACTGGCCCAAGACCCAGGATGGACAACAGTTAGCCCTGGACTAGTGATGCGATTAAGGTTCAGGGCTTCCTTCTGGGCTAGAAATGGGAGTTTTGCATCACTGGAAACAGGAGATTAGCAGCTGACCAGAGGGACGTGCTGCGCTGGTTTATTGTCCTAGAAAGTTCCAAGATATCAGGTGCTTTGAAATCATGACATTTTTATGCATAGAAAAGCTGGTTTAGGTCATCATTCAAAGGTTTTTAACAAGTATTAGTAAGATTTTGCCCGTCCCCTCCCCACCACCCAAAGATTGTTGGAGTCATTTTAGCAATGGAGCTTGGTTTTACAAGTGGAACGATTTATTTATATATGTGTGTGTATATATAATATATCCCAATAAAATGTTTCAAGACAATCTCAAACATTTCTAGAATACTATCTGTTATATAAATGTACATACAGCTTAGAAGATGTCATGGAGTTCTATACAAGCTTTATTGAACTCATGACTAACTCATCATAAGAGTAATGTAGCATCGCAACTCATGACAGTAAAAGTTTTGTACCACAAACCATCATGTATTCTATATGTATAACTTTCCTAGCATCTCTCTGCCAGTTTCCAAATCAAGGAGCATTCTGAGGTCCAGATCCTCTAAACCTCACTCAGACAAAATGTCCATTGAAGTCAATGCTACTGTTAAAATATATTGTGAAGAAAAATAATGTTACTGTTGATAAAATGGGAAAGGTCATTGGATAATTTGATTTATATTTATATACATCTCCCAAATACTGTATCTGAGTCAGATAGCCATCAGATGAGTGAGTCCTCCTATTTCAGATTTTGGAGTAGCAGCCATGTTACTCTGTATTTGCAAAAAGAAAAGTACTTGTGGCACCTTAGAGACTAACAAATTTATTTGAGCATAAGCTTTCATGAGCTACAGCTCACTCCATCGGATGCATTTATACATCTATATAAACAATATAATTTTACTTCAATAATTCTCTTAATAAAATACCGCTCCATAAGCCACTGTGAAATATTCCCTCTTTATTCTACAGTGTATTCTTGCCTGGCTTTTTAAAGAAAGCCTATTCCAAAATTTCCATATGACAACAAGAAATATGTGAATAGTTGCAGTAACATTTGGAATTAGGCTATTTGGAGCTATTGGAGGTGGATGGAATGGTGGTAATAGACACAAGAGAAGAGAGAGGGACAGCAACAATTGTTGTTTTCAAGTAATTGATTTTTTTTATAAAGGGACAATAACCAACTTCGGTTAGTTTAATGCTTTTCTTATCCATATTCTTAATACTCTCAATACTTAATATTCAGCCTGAACACTTTTTAAATCCACTAGCTTTGCCATTTCAGTCCAGGGAAAAAAAAGTTATGTTTGCTTTTATTTTGAATGGAGATGAAAACTTCAGATATGTTCCAATGACAAACATTTCAGTTTATGCAGCATTGTATCATATCAAAACATCTTTGTGCACAAGCATCAGCAATATTAACTCTGCTTTGAAAATAGTTTTTATTATCTTTGCAGAACCAGATTACCAGGGTTACAAACAGAAGTGTCTGATTAAATTGTGCTTGTAATCTGAGAATTGTGAATTTGTCCTGTGTAGATTAGAACACCAGTCCTCTTAGTGTACCCAACACATAGGCTTGTAAACACAACTGGCCCATTTTAATATTGATTTAGAAGCCATAAAGTTTAAGGCCAGAAGGGACCACTAGGTCCTCTAGTCCAACCGTTTGTATATCACCACCACCCAGCATCCACACACCAAACCCAACAACTGAAATTAGATGAAAGTAGTACAGCCCACAGGAGACTAAACTATTATCTGCCACACGCAGATAATAGGAGGGATCAAGGTGCATCAGTGCCTGAAGCCCCCAAAATGGCAGGGAAATGATTGAAATATACCCAGATAAACCTGGCAAGTGACCTGTATTTTGTAGAGGAAGGTGAACCATGCCCACCCCTCCCAAAACATCACTGCAAATCTAACCTGAGGGGAAATTCCTTCCCACCCCCACATATGGTGATCAGTTGGACCCCAAGCATCTGAGCAAGAACCAACCAGCCAAGCACCCGAGAGAAAGAATGCTCGGGGCCACCTCAGAATCCCAACCATCCCCACCCCAGTATCCTATCTCCATCTATGGTCATCCCTGATACTTCAGAGAGAGGATATTTTTTTTAAACAGTGTCCCACACTATGGGGGGGGGGCAGGAATATCCCTTTGTGAGACCTGACAGTGGCTGGAAGTGAAGGAAATACTGATTTAGAGAGATTAAAAAAGAAAAAAATGGTATGCAAAGGCTCTGGGTGCCCTGGCAAGTCATCAAAGTCCTATTCTGCAAAAACAGCCAGAGGCAATCCCCTCCGGGCCACAGACAAAATAACAGCCAGTCATCAATTACATAAACAACCCCCATCTCAGATCCCACAAAAACATTCAACTTTGGAAACTTCAGTTCTCCACCAAAAAAAAAAAAGTGCACATACTTCAGCATCCACTCCTATAACTATACATGTGGCAATAAGGCAAAGCTTTGATCTCACACACACACACACACACACACGATTAGGTACTTTTTAGATTACCCCGACCCTGCTGGAAATATCACTTAAGGAAAGCAATTACTTCCAGTGCTCCTCAGGTGGAAATTTATAACAGGTATCACTTAATATCCTGATTAATATAAATTACATTTACACCAGGGATTACTTTAGCTCAATGACTTTCCTGCAACTGATCTAAGAAGTATATTACTCCTGCAGTACAGAATTTAGTCATTCAATAGCAAGTACAAAGGAAGTGTTAAGATATACATGATTAAGGACCCAGGCAAACCAGGGCATTCCAATCTCTAAGTGAAGTTGAACACCACACTATGGTACACTAGCTACCAAACTTCCTGAGTTTATTTGCCCAGGTGTTGTTCTCCTTTCCTACCTGTTCATTAAAGTCACCCAGGATCACAATGACCTCTCTTCTTAGAGTTTCATTAAAGAGTGACTGCAAATGCTGATGAAAATTATCTGCAGCTGCAGCATTGGCCTGGTTGTTGGTAAGATGCTGTGCTCCAAGAACCTCTTTGTTCCAACTGGCACAGAGCACAGCGGGGCATAGAGTTTCCCAGGGGGTCCACCTGGGTCAAGTATATGCACAATAATTCACCAAAGGGCGGCATGTGAGACCTCTGCTGAGAGCCACTAGCCTACTGGTCATCATAATCATTTCAAAATGCATGTGTGGATAATATTTACAGAGTTAGATATCCATACTGGAAATTATAATCTTAAGGCTTTGGAGTTAAGGCAACAAGCAAACAGGAGGTAACGTGCCTCAAACCAGTTCCTTCCAGCCCGGGAGTAATAGATGCTTATTGTCTTGGCTAAGCACTGTGTATTGAGCACTTCACAATATAATTCTGTTTCCACACTGAGCCAAAAAGCTTATTAAGAGATGATGAAATCTCCAAGAGAAAATTTACAGGAAGAAATAAACGATCAGAAATGGATCCTGTTCATGAGTAAAGGCAATGGATTGTTGAAGCATATCTGAGGGGCAGAGGTACCTCTTGCATCTTTCCACTGAGGAGGCAAGCTGACAGCATGACGTGTCTCATAAATAGGGCCCTATCAAATTCAGGGCCATGAAAAACGCATCACAGACCATGAAATCTGGTCTCCTGACATGAAATCTCATCTTTTGTGTGCTTTTACCCTTTTACTATACAGATGTCATGCGGGAGACAAGCGTTTCTAAAATTGGGAGCCTGACCCAAAAGGGAATTGCGGGGGGGGGGTCATGGTATTGCCACCCTTACTTCTGTGCTGCTGCCTTCAGAGATGGGTGGCCGGAGAGCATTAGCTGCTGACTGAGGGTCCAGCTTTGCACGCAGCAGCACAGAAGTAAGGGTGCCAATATCATACAAGGCCATCCTTACTTTTTCACTGCTGCTGGCGGTGGCTCTGCCTTCAGAGATGAGAACCAGGCCAGCAGCTGCCACTCTCCAGCTGCCCAGCTCTGAAAGCAGCACTGCTGCCAGTAGCAGTGCAGAAGTAAGGGATAGCAGTACCGCAACCCCCCTACAATAATATTGTGACACCCCTCCACCCACCAGGACCCCTATGATTACAACAACATGGAATTTCAGATTTAAATAGCTGATATCATGAAATTATGATTTTTAAATTCCTATGACTGAAATTGGTAGGGACCTAATCATTAATGGAAGATCCCAGACTGTAGTAAGATGGAAGGACTTCGGTGTGAGCTTTGCTCTATAAGACATAAAAGTATCTAGTTAAATAAGTCTAGGTTCTAGAATGCATGGCATGGTTTTATTTTATATATAACCATTTGTTTCCAATATTTTGGAATTCTATAATTTTAAACTTGTTTTCACTATTAACATATCTAAGTGCTGTGCATTAAGTGGACGGCTGATCTGAGGTAGAACCAGTAAGCTGGGCTGCTTCTTTAGGAGTAGCCAATCTGTGAATACTGTGAGTATCCAGTGGAACGATAGGCACCGACTCCGTGGGTGCTCCGGGGCTGGAGCACCCATGGGGAAAAATTGGTGGGTGCTCTGCACCCACCGGCAGCTTCTCCTCCCCCCACCCCAGCTCACCTCCATCTCCACCTCCTCCCCTGAGCGTGCCTTCCCCGTTTTCCCCCCCAGCTCCCAGTGCTTGACACCACAAAACAAGCTGTGAGAGGGAGTGGGAATGCAGCGCACTCATGGGAGGAGGCGGGGAAGAGGCAGGGGCGGGGATTTGGGGAAGGGGTACAATAGGGGTAGGGAGGGGGTGGAGTTGGGGCAGGGACTTTGGGGAAGGGATTGGAATGGGGGCAGGGCAAGGGTGTAGTCGGGGTGGGGACAGGGGAGCACAAGCACCCACCGGCGCCATGAAAAGTTGGCGCCTATAAGGGGAGCAGGGGCTGGACTTTGCAGGGAGATGCTTGAAGTGCTTGTAGGTTGAAGTGTGCCTATCACTAAGTTGCAGAGGGATGGTGCAGCCTGTGTAGGCTGAGAGAGGAGTATGTGTGTTGCCTATGGCTGATGGAGTCAAGGAGCTGACCCCCCAGCAGGCACAGTCAAGGCTTCCTCACACTAAGGGCAAGAGTCACTGATGCCCATAGTCAGTAATGACTCAGACACTGATAAGTCACTCATTAATCAACTGCTAACCCTGCAATGCCCATCAGGCATTGGGTGAAAGTACTATAGCCACCCCTTGCTGGAGCAACCTATTGGGGTGGCCTGAGAAGAAAAATGCATGGTCCTCCAATTTCTTTACACCACTTCCTGGCTGGTGCACTTCAGATAAAATGCAGATAACAATGTTCAGGCTTCTCAACTGCTTGCTGAAGAGGACTGCTTTTGCTATTAGAACAGAAGACTGACAAATTCTAAAGGGTGTTTACCAAGGAATGCCACTATCTGGGTGGTGCTTACATGGGCACCCAAAGCTTTGGTGGCACAGTCTGATTCCCAGTGATGACCATAAATTGACTATCCAGACCACCTTCAGGACCCAACCAGAGATAATTCCTTACTGGTCAAGGAGAAAAGGAGTACTTGTGGCACCTTAGAGATGAAAATTTATTTGAGCATAAGCTTTCGTGAGCTACAGCTCACTTCATCGGATGCATTTCTTAAATGCATCCGATGAAGTGAGCTGTAGCTCATGAAAGCTTATGCTCAAATTTTAGTCTCTAAGGTGCCACAAGTACTCCTTTTTCTTTTTGCGAATACAGACTAACACAGCTGCTACTCTGAAACTGGTCAAGGAGACTGTCTGTCTGCTTGGGATTTGCCATAATGACAATCACATGATATGTTAGAAGGACACAGACTTAAAAAAAACAAATACAACCTGGATCAAGGTAACTCTCTAGACTCTTTGCCTTGAAACTTAATATTTCCTTTAGAGTTCAACTAGTGATTATAATGTTTTTCATAGTAGTCTAAATGCACAACATATGGTGGTTCTCTTATTTTCTGTATGTTCTCTTTGTTGTACCTTTTAAGTAAATACATCTTCTGAATTTGGGTATTCTGGATTGAATCTGACTCTTCTGTTTATGACGAAACTGTTTATTACAATTCTCAAGGCATATGGGAGGAATACACGAAGATATTTGGGTGTTGCAATGCTTTTAGGCATCTAGAAAATCACAGGCACAACACTATGATCCACAAAGACAAATTAGATCCCTATGCTCCCGATACCATGAATGGGAAGAGATTGGCACCTTAGACTGCAATCCACAAAAGCTAGTACACTAGGTAGAGAGCTGCCTAAACTAAGTGAGCTGTAGCTCACGAAAGCTTATGCTCTAATAAATTTGTTAGTCTCTAAGGTGCCACAAGTACTCCTTTTCTTTTAGCCAATGGGAGTTACTGATAAGAGGGGTGTGTGCTAAGCCTCTCCCCTCTTTGAGATAGGTGCCTAAATCCAGACTGCAGGGAGGCACCTAACTGTATTTAGTGATTCATAGGTGTCAGGTGGCTTAAGTGTTTAGGGCATTTCTTACTGGAATGAGTTAGGTACCTGCCTCACTCCATACCCAGGCGCAGAGGAGGTGGTACCTGTCTTATAACTCCAGGGTTTAGAAAACTCTCTCCTGGGCTGGGTGAGATGCAGGTTTAATTCCCCACTCTATCAGAGGGGGAGAAAGGATTAGAACTGGGGTTTTCCACTGCTCAGTAGAGTGTGCTAACCACTAGGATATGGGGATAGTCAGAGGTGGAGCTCCCCAGCTTTCTCCTGTTGGAGCTGTTCCACTGTGACTAAATAATGAGTGACAGGACTGGACCCGTGGTTTCCCACCTCATAGGTCGGTGCCCTGCCCACAGAGTCATTCCCTCTCTCAACACACAAAATCATAGCGATTGAGAATACTTTAATATATAATTTATAACCTATTTCTACGGGTACTCTAAACAGGCTAGGAAGAAACTTCATGTCATTCTTGTGAATAATGTGATTCTGCCCAACCGGAGAGTCCTCCAGAGTGGGAGGGGAAGTCCCTCCTGCATGAAGACCAGTTTTCCTGAACAGGAAATGTGATTCCCTCCAGCAGCAAAGATTAGGGTTAATAACTGGGAGGGCAAAAAATAAAGAGAGAACACAGTAGTGGAGAAGGGATGGGACAGTGGAAAGGTGATAAATCTAGGCAGTGGAAAGGAAAAGAGGAAAAATTAGGAGCATAATTTTCAACCTTCAAGCCTGCTGAAGAGTGAAACTAATATCCAAATATGTGATAAATAACCAAAATGTGGGATACTTGTGTTTTGTTGCATGTTGCATCATAATGACAGATTATGAAGTTTTGTTTAACTATTGGAGTATATTTTCTGATTGGTGGGAATTGAATTAACTAGATTTTTTTTAAAAAAGAAAATTTGAAAAAGCCAGTTGTATCACATGTAACCGTAAGGTCCTCCCACCATGGCTTCTCAGCAGGGTTTGCATTCTCAGCCTTTTGCTTTCTAACAAACCTCTACTACTTGAGCTGCAAGAGTCATGATTATCCCTATTCCCAGCCAATGGATCAGGACTTGAAAAATCTATTTGGGTAGAATCTTGACGATCAAGAATGCTAGTTTTCTAATCCTACATCAGATGGGGAATGTGGTCAAATGGTTAGAAAGAAGCTAATCAAAACACAAAACTTTAGCACATTCATTCTGAAACGCAGTGTGATTAGGCTTGGGTTTGCTATATTAAAGAGCAGAATTTTACTATCACCTTTCTCTGAAGTGACCTGGTGCATCGTATCCATTAATTAATTTGTAAAATGGGCTAATACTTGACTACCTTCAAGGGTTTTGGGTAGGAGCCTTAGCACAGTAATGAAAGGTATGAAATGCTGTCAGTAGAGAGGAGAGCAGAACGCAATGATTCCATGGCAACAAATTGTGTGACAGTCCTGTAGGCTGGAATGGTGGCTCTCACAGCTCCTACTGTCACTCATTGGAGTCTGTTTTTTGAAGTTTTTTTTGTTGTTCTCCAACTGGTTTTTGAATGTTATAATTCTTGACAAAAACCAGTTGGAGAACACTTCAATCTCTCTGGTCACTTGATTACAGACCTAAAAGTCGCAATATTACAACAAAAAAAACTTCAAAAACAGACTCCAATGAGAGACTGCTGAATTGGAATTAATTTGCAAACTGGATACAATTTAACTTAGGCTTGAATACAGACTGGGAGTGGATGTGTCATTACACAAAGTAAAACTATTTCCCCATATTTATTTTTCCCCCTACTGTTCCTCACATGTTCTTGTCAACTGCTGGAAATGGCCCGTCTTGATTATCACTACACAAGGTTGTTTTTTTCTCTCCTGCTGATAATAGCTCACCTTAACTGATCACTCTCATTATAGTATGTATAGTAACACCCATTGTTTCATGTTCTCTGTGTATATAAAATCTTCCTACTGTATTTTCCACTGCATGCATCCAATGAAGTGGGCTGTAGCCCACAAAAGCTTATGCTCAGATAAATTTATTAGTCTCTAAGATGCCACAAGTCCTCCTTTTCTTTTTGCGGATACAGACTAACATGGTTGCTGCTCTGAAACCTATCCCCAGAGAGTGACTGAGCATGCTCCAGTCCAGGGCTACAGGGCTAGAAGCTGGATTTTCCTTGCAATAGCTGATCTGGATCAGGGCAGGCTAGGCACTGGAACTGACAGCATGGAACCTCTCTCTCCTGGACTTTCAGTGTCCCGCCCACCACTGAGACCCAGGCAGTGTGGAAGATGAAGCTTTCTGATTTGAATGCAGGGTGGAATAGAAGTAGATGGGATCAAGCAGGCTGGTGAGATTGGAGCTGTGAGGAGAGAGAACCAGTGAGTGGGATTTGGAAGGAGGAGATTGTTACTGGTTAGTCAAGGAGAGTGGGACTGGGAACTGGGGGTTCATCTGGGACTGGAAGACATCAGTGGTGGAGAGGGGTCAAAAGATTGTTTTTCCCCAGATGAATTCTGGAGTTATTTTTCACCTTCCTCAGAAGCATCAAAGATTGGCCACAGCTGGAGGCAGGACACTGGCTGGGATAGATTAGTGCTCTGAGGTGGTACAGAGAAACATTTCTTAGATGCCTGGTTGGTGTGTCTTGCTCATATACTCGGGGTCAAACTCACTGCCAAATTTGGTGTCAAAAAGGAATTTTTCCCCTGGTCAGATTGGCAGGAACCTTGGGGGTGAGGGGTGGGGATGCCTTCCTCTGTTGCATGAGCCATGGATTGCATGCTGGGATCATTTGGGTATATCTCACCTTAGTTCCCTGCCATTGCAGGGCCCTCCGGCTTTGGTGATGCCTCTGTCTCTCCTGTTCTCTGCCTGCAACACGCAACAGTTTAGTCTCCTGATAAATGAAAAGTTTGTCTAACTAAAGTCATTGGGTTCAATATAGGAGTCTCTGGGTGAAATTTGATGGTCTGTGATATACCAGAGGTCGGACTAGATGATCTAATGGTCCCTTCTGGCCTTAAACTCAATGCAGTTAATCTTACGAGACGGGCAAAGGAAGCAATTCTTCCATATCAACATGCTAAGGGGCAAATGTTCAGCTGGTATAAATTGTCACAGCTTCATTCGGAGGAATTCTTTTTTAAAGTGGGACATAAGCGTTCCCACTTCTTTGCACAACCAAGGGCAAATACAGCCCATTAAATAAAAAAAAGACACGAATATACAACTACCCAGGGTTTCTTGTGACTACATAAACCATTCAGGCTTCATTCTCATGGTTTACAAAATCACTAGAACTCCCTTAATGGAAATATAATGGCATGATTCACAGTTACCTGGCTGCTTATAATTAATTCATATTCCTTTTCATTTCTGGTTAAGAATTTTAATAAGACCATTCTCTTAATCATGGGTTTTCTAATTTAACCGTGAAAAGCAGAAGCGAGGACTTATATGGATGGATAGCTGTAGAGAATACTATTCCACCTTGTTAAAATAAAATAATCTTTACAAATATGGCAAGAGGAAAGAAGAGAAAGGGAGTTCTCCTTTTTACACGTTTATACTGTGAGTTGCGGTTAAAGCATTAAAACTGTTGCCATAACAGAGGTATGACCATAAATATTCATTGAAGTAGCCCGTGTCCTTGAATTTCTGAAAAGTTGCAGGTGGCTGCTTTGTAACATGTTCTTAATGAAATTGAGCCAATTCTGCATTTACACTTGCAACCCCAGTCAATAGAGATGAATAAGTGCAATTTGTTTTGCACCCAGTGGGTTTCAGGTAGAAAACATTCTAGATATCCTTGTGTGGCACAATATATATCTAAGGGTCACATCCTCACCTCCGCTGAACAGATATGAAGGGATGCGATGAGCAGTAATCTTGGCCCCAAAACCTTAAAGTAGCAGATCTAAGAAAGCAACATCCCTGTCAGTCCCATCTGCTTTGGGGTCTGGAATCCCCTTCGAGCAAAAATCATGATAGTTTCCTCTGGGGGAAAAATAGTATGAGATCATGTAATTAAAGACTGTATCTAATGCATAGCTGCCAATAGGGCTGATTCGAGGTCACATGGGCAACCTTAATTCTGGCATTTCCCAATTTTTGAGGCCCGCATGGGCAACCTTAATGTTCTTTAACATATTTTTCTTTGTTTGTATAATTCAAATGTTTAAAATGGCAGAAGTTTTTCAGTACTTTTAAAACAACTTTTTTCTTGAGACTTACACTAAATGCTAATCTCATTTATACTATGTCAGTGGAGTACAACGGCCAGATGTTAACTTCATTACAAAATCTGTTGTTTTCAGCTATACAAACAAAGGCTCTCGCAGTGCGCCTTACTACTTAAGTGTGACATTGTTTGGATCTAAGAGAACTTGTAGTTATTAAAAATGTAGCAGTACACAGTCGGAACCTTCTTCTGATTCCCTCCTCCACCAAAAGAGAACAGCATCAGTATATTCAGTATATATTTTAAAATATCAATCTGAAAATCAGTTAGTCTAGTCCAGTTCCTGCCTTTCTGATCCCCAGACTCCAGACCTAATTATTTATTCTCCTTCCCTATGGGTACTTTATAACCCTGCATGTCACTAGGGCTGACCTGTACTGTAAATGAGAGAATGCTGCAGCATCTGTATATTCCAGTAACAACCACATAAAAGAAACATAGCTCAGGTTCTATTATTTAGATTAATTGTGACCTACGGACAGAAGCTGCTCTATTACTAGTCTCCTGAAATGATTTGATTTTTTTATCCGTTGAAAGAGTTAACCACTCTTACATTGTGGTGTTTTGGCTGCTTTCAGGGGGCTATATCAGATCCTCTTGTAGGTGCTGTTTATTCTCCAGTATGTAGGGTGCCAGATAACATGGAAATATTAATGTTATTGATTAGTAATATACCATCTGTTGTAAGGGGTTCTTTGTTTCCATAAGCTGTGACAATTGCAACACAAACAATGTAGAATGAGTGGTCACACAGATTAAGAACTCAAGGCACTGATTCTGACACAACTAATAAACAAACATAAATTAAAAACAAAAGATGGATTACAGTAAATTCAAGTATAGAAAGAAATGCCAGGCCTGATCCAACTCCTGTTAGAGTGAATGACAGTCTTTTCTTTAAAAAGAAAAGGAGTACTTGTGGTACCTTAGAGACTAAACACATTTATTTCAGCATAAGCTTTCGTGAGCTTCAGCTCACTTCATCGGATGCATTTGGTGGAAAATATAGAGGGGAGATTGATATATATATATACACACACACACACACACAGAGTTTCATGTTCTGTGAGTGTGTGTGTGTGTGTGTGTGTGTAAATCTCCCCTCTGTATTTTCCACCAAATGCATCCGATGAAGTGAGCTGTAGCTCACGAAAGCTTATGCTCTAATAAATTTGTTAGTCTCTAAGGTGCCACAAGTACTCCTTTTCTTTTTGCGAATACAGACTAACACGGCTGCTACTCTGAAACCTGTGATTATGCAAGGCACTGAATTTAGCCGTATAGAGTGGAAATCTGTCAACTTCATGAAAAAACTCGCACAGATACAGACAGACATCATCTTCCTCTCCAAATGCAAACAGATGGACATCATACCGAAAGGACTGAAGGTAAAAAATCCATTACAATCTACATACCACACAGACTATGCTGACAGCTTGTGCCACACACTCTCAAGGAAACTGCGGAACCACCTGATCAACATCCTCTACAGCAAACAGGGAAAGATTAAGAATGAGCTCTCAAAACTGGATACTCTCATAAAGAACCAACCTTCCACACAAACTTCCTCGTGGCTGGACTTTACAAAAACTAGACAAGCCATTTACAAAACACTTTGATTCTCTACAAAAGAAAAAGGACACTAAGCTATCTAAACTACTATATGCCACAAGGGGCCACAACAATGGTTCCCGTAACCCACCCAGCAATATTGTTAATCTATCCAACTATACTCTTAGCCCAGCGGAAGAATCTGTCCTATCTCGGGGCCTCTCCTTTTGCCCCTCCACCCCCACGAACATGATACAGTTCTGTGGTGACCTAGAATCCTATTTTCGACGTCTCAGACTCAAGGAATATTTCCAACACACCTCTGACCAACATATTAACCCACAGAGACCTTCCTGCCAACACTACAAAAAGAAGGATTCTAGGTGGACTCCTCCTGAAGGTCGAAACAGCAGCCTGGATTTCTACATAGACTGCTTCCGCCGACGTGCACGAGCTGAAATTGTGGAAAAGCAGCATCGCTTACCCCATAACCTCAGCCATGCAGAACACAGTGCCATCCACAGCCTCAGAAACAACTCTGACATCATAATCAAAAAGGCTGACAAAGGAGGTGCTGTCGTCATCATGAATAGGTCAGAGTATGAACAAGAGGCTACTAGGCAGCTCTCCAACACCACTTTCTACAAGCCATTACCCTCTGATCCCACTGAGAGTTACCAAAAGAAACTACAGCATTTGCTCAAGAAACTCCCTGAAAAAGCACAAGAACAAATCCGCACAGACACACCCCTGGAGCCAGGACCTGGGGTATTCTATCTGCTACCCAAGATCCATAAACCTGGAAATCCTGGACACCCCATCATCTCAGGCATTGGCACCCTGACAGCAGGATTGTCTGGCTATGTAGACTCCCTCCTCAGGCCCTTCGTTACCAGCACTCCCAGCTATCTTCGAGACACCACCGATTTCCTGAGGAAACTACAGTCCATTGGTGATCTTCCTAAAAACACCATCCTAGCCACTATGGATGTAGAAGCCCTCTACACCAACATTCCACACAAAGATGGACTACAAGCCGTCAGGAACAGTATCCCCGATACTGTCACGGCTAACCTGGTGGCAGAACTTTGTGACTTTGTCCTGACCCATAACTATTTCACATTTGGTGACAATGTATACCTTCAAATCAGCGGCACTGCGATGGGTACCCGCATGGCCCCACAGTATGCCAACATTTTTATGGCTGACTTAGAACAACGCTTCCTCAGCTCTCGTCCCCTAATGCCCCTACTCTACTTGCGCTACATTGATGACATCTTCATCATCTGGACCCATGGAAAAGAAGCTCTTGAGGAATTCCACCATGATTTCAACAATTTCCATCCCACCATCAACCTCAGCCTGGACCAGTCCACACAAGAGATCCACTTCCTGGACACTACGGTGCTAATAAGCGATGGTCACATAAACACCACCCTATATCGGAAACCTACTGACCGCTATTCCTACCTACATGCCTCTAGCTTTCATCCAGATCATACCACTCGATCCATTGTCTACAGCCAAGCGCTACGATATAACCGCATTTGCTCCAACCCCTCAGACAGAGACAAACACCTACAAGATCTCTATCATGCATTCCTACAACTACAATACCCACCTGCTGAAGTGAAGAAACAGATTGACAGAGCCAGAAGAGTACCCAGAAGTCACCTACTACAGGACAGGCCCAACAAAGAAAACAACAGAACGCCACTAGCCATCACCTTCAGCCCCCAACTAAAACCCCTCCAACGCATCATCAAGGATCTACAACCTATCCTGAAGGACGAGCCATCGCTCTCTCAGATCTTGGGAGACAGACCAGTCCTTGCTTACAGACAGCCCCCCAATCTGAAGCAAATACTCACCAGCAACCACACAACAGAACCACTAACCCAGGAACCTATCCTTGCAACAAAGCCCGTTGCCAACTCTGTCCACATATCTATTCAGGGGATACCATCATAGGGCCTAATCACATCAGCCACGCTATCAGAGGCTCGTTCACCTGCGCATCTACCAATGTGATATATGCCATCATGTGCCAGCAATGCCCCTCTGCCATGTACATTGGCCAAACTGGACAGTCTCTACGTAAAAGAATGAATGGACACAAATCAGACGTCAAGAATTGTAACATTCAAAAACCAGTTGGAGAACACTTCAATCTCTCTGGTCACTCGATCACAGACCTAAGAGTGGCTATACTTCAACAAAAAAGCTTCAAAAACAGACTCCAACGAGAGACTGCTGAATTGGAATTAATTTGCAAACTGGATACAATTAACTTAGGCTTGAATAGAGACTGGGAATGGATGAGTCATTACACAAAGTAAAACTATTTCCCCATGGTATTTCTCCCTCCCACCCCACCCCCCACTGTTCCTCTGATATTCTTGTTAACTGCTGGAATTAGCCTACCTGCTTGTCACCATGAAAGGTTTTCCTCCTTCCCCCCCCTGCTGTTGGTGATGGCTTATCTTAAGTGATCACTCTCCTTACAGTGTGTATGATAAACCCATTGTTTCATGTTCTCTGTGTGTGTGTATATAAATCTCTCCTCTGTTTTTTCCACCAAATGCATCCGATGAAGTGAGCTGTAGCTCACGAAAGCTTATGCTCTAATAAATTTGTTAGTCTCTAAGGTGCCACAAGTACTCCTTTTCTTTTTGCGAATACAGACTAACACGGCTGCTACTCTGAAACCAGTCTTTTCTTTGACCCCAAATCAATAAAGCACAAACAACATTGTGGCCTGGATTGGATTTGGCGTATATTGAAAGTGGAGTCCAAATGGTAAAATATATTTTGTATTTTTTCATAAGGAATATATCAAGTCCCTTCACTACAATGTATTAAGTGTCAGGTTTTCAGACCAATATTCCTTATGGCGCTGAGAAAGTGACATTGTTCTATGTTTAAAAGTTTTTGTTCCACATAATGTATACAAATGTGAATAGAAGGCCCAGCTAAGAGAAAACAACCCTTGGCTGTAATAGTGCAATGCTACAAAGTGTATTATGTTCTGAATTCAGTTCAATATATTGCTTTTCAATAGTGTCTCAGTATTTTACTTATTTTTTTTATAACATAAAGGCCCACATAGGGTTGCCAACCCTCCAGGATTGTCCGAGAGACTCCAGGAATTAAAGATAAATCTTTAATTAAAGATTGTCATGAGATGAAAACTCTAGGAATATATCCAACCAAAATTGGCAACCCTATGCTCACACAACAAAAATGCCTAACTTGCATTTTAATGGGAGTTAGGTGGCTAAATATCATTGAGGATCTGCGACAAAGTGTCTTTTCTAAAGCTTTATATTCTTATACATAACTTTAAAGTCTACAGAACTAATACAAACTAAAATAGATAGCCAAATCAACATTGCACGCCACCCACATCATGCAAATCAATCATCAGATGGACAAGAAAAGTGCCCCACTCTCCCTAAAGGCCCCACTCTGTACCTCTTAAGCCTCACCAAGACAGGCAAATGAAATGGATCAATTAAAATATCATTCCTTAGTGCTTCCTCTCTAAATTCAAATACTCTATAATGAGCCCTTTGTTGAACTTTGGGGAGTAGTAATTGTAAGATAAAATGTACCTAATAGAGAATTCACATAGCACTGTTTAGTCTTACAAAAATATAGCATAGAATGGATTCATTTCAATAAGATCCATTCAAATTTGATCTATGGAGATGTGATCATATCTCTTAACATGTTAAAAGCCAAATGTAGGGCACATGATAGCAATGTCAGAAAGTAAAAATGATAGAAACATGTTTAAAATGATATATTTTTTGTCTTTTAGAAGAAATTTTATTGTATCTTGAAATATGGGAACAGTACTACAGGTATATACAATAAAAATATATCTGTGAATTTAAGCAGGGTTTTCTATCACTTTAATATAACATTTGAGATAGTAGCAAATCAAAGGGTGGCTCTTGGTTTGAAGCAAATAAAGAAAGAACCAAAGGGGAAATTGAGAGATGTGTTTCTTTATGTCCAAAATGCTTTTCTTCATGCAAATACATATTCATTCTCCTAGCCACACATGTGATAGTAATCAGATAATAAAATTAATGATAGAAAAGATGATCTAGTTAATTTCATCCCATTTCTATGTCTGCATAGAACTGTTCCCAACAATATAATCTGAACTATTTTGTCCATTATTTAAATGGCTGAAATAATGAAACTTCCACTACTACTATTGGAAGTCAGCTTTACAGTTCATAGAACTTACACTGTTTAGAACTGCATACAATATTGTAGCTATATCACCAAAGTCTCCCCGCCCCCATCCCCTACTTAATTACAAGGATGACATCTTTCATGGGTGTGTACATATGTATAACTACCTGTATCTTCATATGGCACACTTAACACATAGGCACTTTAGAAAACTCCGGCCTAAATGACATCAATGCACAACCTCAATGGGGATTTGTGGTTCTAAGCTACTTACATTATTTTGAAAATTCCACTGTTTGTTCTAGTTTGAGCCATATTGCAAATTTAAGAAATTTTTAATAAAACTTAAAATAAGGACTGTCCCTGGAACGTTAATATCTCTAGAACTGGAATGACCATTATTTTGTGTGTGCACAAACATGCATATCTGTTATAGGCAGAAGTGATAGTTAAGTGATGTGACCGTAGAAGTGATGTCCATAGTTAAGGTTGCCAAAAAATTTCCATTATAAGACCCTGTCTTCAGTTGCTTATAACTGTGCCAATCTTTAACCATTTGGGACAAAAATTACCCTGCTGGATTTCTCAATATCTTGGAAGGTTCCAGCAAGCCTAGCTCTGCCATTTGTGGGAATGGGGCTGGGGGAAATATGGTGTTTTGCCTATGTTAACAAACTCTTACAATCACTGTGTGGAGAAGCTCTAGCACTTCCATGGTTTTGAACAAGGATTTCAAATATTGAAGGGGGCTCACTCTGGGATCAGGGTGGTGCCTTTTGCTGACCCTGTGAAAATCCACACAAATTTGGCTAGATTGTAAACCTCTGAAAATCTACATCTGCGGGAGAGGTTTGTTGGAGTTGGCAGTAAAAGCCTCAGAACATTCTGTCTCCACACAGCATGTTTCACCCCCTCCGAGAACTGAGAGCAGTGATCTCAGCCTCCACCCACTACTGCCTGGGCAGCATGAAGCTGAGGAAGGAAGCAATCTGACTCAGATGCAACAAAATGAAGACCGCAGTGGGAATGGGAGGATACAGCCTTGGGGCGTGGGAGTAGGTGGGTAGGAACAGGAGTTGGGAGAACAGCAGCAGACTAGGTGACAAAATGGTGAGGGGGTGGGAAAAAGGGGAACTGGACAGGCTAGGAGAGGGAGAAAAGAGTACAGGGGAAAGGGTCCAAGCTTGTCAGTGGACTAAGAGCTGGTAGGAGAGGAACTGAAGGGGACGACATGCGAGTGGATGGGGCAGCAGGATGCACGCTCAGTGGAGGAAGCAGGCAGAAGGGTTTACAACCCCTAGAACACAGTCGCCTGCAGAATCTGGAATAGAACCTAGAATTCCTGAGACCTAGCATTCCCCTGCTGTCAGCAAATAGCTGTGAAATCCTTTGTCAAAGCATATGCATCCTGCTCTAATGCTGGTCCACAGAGAGGTTAACAGTCTGCTACTACTACTGGTGACACCATTAGCTCAAATGGTAGAAGCCAGTGCTGTGGATCTAAAGGTTCCAACCCTGCTGATGAACCATGTGGTGGTCAGTATGGTCCTGCGGAATGATATGTCTGGGTTACTGGCTTTTTTTTTTTAATGCCTAGGAAATAACTTAAAATAACCTTTGTTAGGATTGTAAAATCAAACACCCAAAAGTTAGAAAATGCCAGAAATAAGATTGCCTGTGCATCTGCATTATAAGACAGTCTTTAATTACATTATCACATATTTTTTCCATAGGACCTTGCCTCATTCAGTGTACAGGGCAGATTAAGCTCTGGGAATGAAGCTGAGATGTGATATGAAAGAAACTCTTTTTGTAGGACCCCTGCCTCATTTGCTATGGAAACTGGAAGGTGTGTGATGAATCAGGGAGGGGAATGCAGGCATAGAAAGGATGTTTTCGTGGTTAAGGGAGTTGAAAGCTGTGCAGAATTGGATCCCTCCTTCTACCACAGAATTTCCTACGTGATACTGGGCAAGTCACTCAAACCAGACTTTTCAGATGGTCACTAATTGTGTTCATTTTTGGGGTGCCTAACTTCAGATCCAGGGGTCTGATTTGCAGAAGTGCTGAACACTTAAAGCTACAACTGAACTAAATGGGATCTGTGCTTTGAACATATAAAGTGCTATATAATTGATGCTCTCAGAAAAATCAAGTGCTAGGCATCTAAAATTGGGCACTCAAAATTAGTGGATACTTTTGAAAGTTTGGGCCTTAATCTCTCTGTGCCTCAGTTCCTTTTCTGTAAGATGGGAAAAATAATACCCATCTTACCTCCCAGGTGTGTTAGGAATATAAATTAATGTTATGAAGCATTAAAATATTACAGTGATGAATGCTGTAAAAAAGCCCACAAGGAAATTAAAAATTCTGCTATTAGTGCAAGTTTAGGATTGCATGTGGAAAATAAGACACAGGGCCATACACTGAATGATGTAGATAAAAGGAAATATTGAATAGCTACTCATGGTGTATGAACTGTCCATCCTGTGCACTGAATGCGGCAAGGAAAGACTAATATGACCATGTAAAAACTGACATAATACAGTACCTATACATATATACAAAAGGAGCCAAATTAAGGTTGCATATATATCTTAATTATGGCCTTTTCTAACTCCAGAGTGCTTGACTTTGCAACCTTGATATTTTAACGTAGTTTTTGTATATTTATATATAATCTACAGTTTTGAAATAATTATTACAAAATTACAACCAATTAGATCTCATTGATTAGTGTTTCACTGTTAGATTCCACTTTGCCATAACTGAAACAAATGTCCTATGATATGTAGGAGAATCTACAGCAGCATCCATACAACTTTGTATTTCATACCTAGGTATTTGGCTTGTTAGCAGATACAGGATCATATCTGGGGAAGTCACCTGCTGCTGTATAGTCAAAAGCCCACTAGTGCTGTTGATCCATTTCTACAATAGGGTTAGTACTTGAATCGTAACTATTTACTTTCACTCTTCCCCACCTAATTCTAAATCAATATGATCCTCTGTCCTTCTCCATAGCTGAGGTCTTTGGGAATACAATACCGAGGGTTAGACTTGAAATAGGCTTAAGTGGCAGCACATACTAAAAGCTTTTTAGTTTTTGTAAAATCTACAGCTCCAGCCTTGGTCTTTCAACAGCTTGTTCAACTGAGAAAAATGGATTGTGTGATCTTAATATTCAACTGATCAGGCTGAAAGTTCTGTACTTCAGATGTTAAGTTTTGGAGATGGAAGGATTATAACTTGGTGCAAATTTCTTCCAGGTAGACCAGCATGCCTTGTAATAAAAGAATTGTCCAATAATACTGCTGCAGTTTGATAGGATACTGAATCAGACCTGAGGTCCATCTAGTCCTGTATCCTGAAAATGGCTGGTACCAGAGCCAGGTTGTGAATACCTTATATTGAATAGAATGTAACTGCACCAGTCGTCCCATGGACTTCAGTGGGACTGTTTGGGGTGCAGGGTACTACTCTACATAAATAAGAGTATTATATTCTGACTCTTAATATGTGTTTCACTTCATCTGTCTGTAAAATAGGTATGTTACTTCCTTACTGCTAAGGGAAGATGTGGAGCTCAATTAATTTGTTTATATAGTACTTTAAGTACTTCAGAAAGTACACAGTATTATTTTAAGAAGGTTCATTTTTTTTCTAAAGGCAGCAGAAAAGTGCATTATAGTAGGGAATCCTGTCCTTCACAAGGGGCCTCTAACGAAGGAGTGGCTCTGTTGGAGACAGGATATTGGATTAGATGGACCCCTGATCTGATCATGTGTGACAATTCATGTGTTTGTAAAAAGAACATATTTTCAATGAACTTTGCTTAATTGTACAATTTTCTTCCACCTATAGTACCACAGTTCTATAGTTTGTTGCGTGGTGTAGAGTCCAACTATCTACTCAGGCTTTCGACGATGGAATGTAATATTTTGTCATTGGACAAGGGGTTGAGTTTTTTTTAGTTTTAGTTGTCATTTGTCAAGTGACTGACATTTTTAAAGTAAAAAGAAAAGGAGTACTTGTGGCACCTTAGAGACTAACAAATTTATTAGAGCATAAGCTTTCGTGAGCTACAGCTCACTTCATTGGATGCATTGCTGTAGCTCACGAAAGCTTATGCTCTAGTAAATTTGTTAGTCTCTAAGGTGCCACAAGTATTCCTTTTCTTTTTGCGAATACAGACTAATACAGCTGCTACTCTGAAACCCATTTTTAAAGTAAGTTCATACACATGTACCCAGAGACAATGTGACACTACTCTGTGACCTTGGGCTAATCCTGTCTCAACTGTGTTGCTCTGTATTCCCTTCCAAACTTTGTCTGCCTTTTCCAGTTATGCCTTGATCCACTGATGCAGATGGGACTCAAGCCTGTGCTTAAAATTACGCATACACCTAACTTTGCTGGATAGGGCTAGATTTACTCATCAAACACACACAATCTACTGAGGACTGTTGCTCTAGCTAGAGTGACCATGGTTCATGGCATCCCACCAGGCATCATGCAGTGAAGTTCCTAGGTCAGGCTCAATCCTGCCAATACATGAATCTCAGGGGTGGCTCCACTGGAGGCCCCAGGTAGGGCCAGGGCATGCACCTCTTTGTGCATTGATTGACAGCTTGCGAGCATAGTGTGCTGGGGTGTTTTTGTCCACCCTGGTGACATGGCTGAAGAGCATACAACCCTGCTTTTGAATAGAATGAGCAATCAAAGGAAGGTCAGATCTCTTTGAGATTGTGATAGTTCACACAAAATCAAATTACTTTATACTCAGGATTTAGCGCTGACAGCGCATATGAATATATCTAATTCTGCAAGGTCATTGAGACTAACAAGAATCTTTGCTATCAGTTGGAAGCAACAGAGAAGAATGACCTGGGTGCAGTGGTTGATCGCAGGAGAACTATAAGCTGCTACCGTGATGTGGCTAATGCAATCCTAAAATGCACCAGGAGAGGTATTTCTCCTACAGATAGGAAAGTGTTACCACCATTATCCAAGGCACTGATGAGACCTCATAGAATTGTAGGACTGGAAGGGACCATGAGAAGTCATCTAGTTCAGTCCCTTTGCACTCATGGCAGGACTAAATATTATCTAGACCAGCTCTGACAGGTGTTTGTTTAACCTACAGTTAGGGAGTTTTTCTGAATGTCCAATCTAACCACCCTGATTGGGAATACTGAGTGCATTTCTGGTTTCCCATGTTTAAGAAAGAGGAATTCAAACTGGAACAGGTGCAGAGAAGAGTTACTAGGATGATCGGAGGACTGGAAAACCTACCTTATGAGAAGAGACTTGAACTGGGCTTGGTTACCTAACCAAACGAAGTCTGAGGGGAGCTATGATTGCTGTCCATAAATACATCATAGGGATAAAATACTAGGGAAGAAGAGGAGTTAACTTAAGAGCAAATTTTGGCACAAGAACAAATGGAACAAATTGGACATCAATACATCTAGGCTTGAAACTAGAGGAAGGTTTATAACCATCAGTGGAGTGCAATTCTGAAATGGTCTTCCAAAGGAAGTAGTGGGGGCAAAAAACCTAAGTGGCTTCAAGACTGAGCTTGATATGTTTATGGAGAGGATGATATGAGAAAGCTGCCTATCATGGGATATGGCCCCTCTGCAACTGCTATAGTAGCAACAAATATCTCCAACAGCCAGAGGTGGGATGATAGAGTGGGAGGGCTCTGAGTTACTACAGAGAATTCTTTGCCAGGTATCTGGCTGGTGTGTCTCACCCATGCGCTCAGGGTCAGGGTTATCATATTTTGGGTCAGAAGGGATTTTCTCCAAGGTCAGATTGGCAGAGACCCTAGGTTTTTTTTTTTTTAACCTTTTTGTGCAGCTTGGGGCACAGGTCACTTGCTGGTTTGAACTAGAGTAAATTGTGGATTCTCTGGAAGTTGAAGTCTCTAAAACAAAATTTAAGGACTTCAGTGACTCAAAGATTCTGGAGCTCTTACAGGAGTGGGTGGGTGAGGATCTATGGCTCTAGATGATCACAATGATCCTGTCTGGCCTTAAAGTCTGAGTCTGTAAGACGGCTCAGGTTATTGACCTGTATAGCAAGTCAGGTAGTACAGAGATTGGATAGATCCTAAACTTTGAGCACCAAGATGTTAATACATGATACATCCTTAAACAAGACATAGTCTCGCCGCCCCTTGTATGAAATCTATCAGTCAAAGAATGTCCCAGATTTAAGCATGCAGTTAAATACTTTGTGGAATTGGGCCCTGAGAGAGTCTATAGGACTGCTTAGTTCATGCCAAGCTGAGGTAGGGTTGCCAACCCTCCCAGTTTCACTGGGAGTCTCCCAGAATTGGGCTCTATCTCCCGGAGACTACTTAAACCAAACAAGGAGATTTTAGGCTAAAAGTCTGGCAGCGCAGCAGGGCTAAGTCAGGCTCCCTACCTGCCCTGGCCCTGTGCTGCTCCCAGACATGGCCGGCAGGTCCCTGCTGCCCCTGGAGCAGGGGCCAGGGGGCTCTACGCATAGGGCAGGGGTGGGGAACCTAGAGCCCGTGGGCCAGATCCTCCAGCATGCAAACTCCGTGCCAGAGCCCTCACCCCATCCTGTACCCCAATCTGCTGTCCCAGCTGAGCCCCCTCCCAGAGCCCACACCGTCCTCTCACACCCCAAACCCTTATCCCAGCCTAGGGGGACCAGGTGTCCAGTTTTCGACCGGAACACCTGGTCAAAAAGAGATCCTGGTAGCTCCGGTCAGTGCCGCTGATTGGGCTGTTGACTGTCTAGGGGGCAGCGCCATGCTCCTCGTGGCTACTGGGAAGCAGTTGGCACGTACCCCCCTCCTGCTCCTACGCATAGGGCTGGGGTGGGGACTCTAGAGCCCATGGGCCAGATCTGGCCCCCTGGTTAATTTCATCCAGCCCGCAGCATCCCCCTGTGGGGCTGGATCCGCTGCGCCAGCTCCTCCCGCTGTAGGGGGAGGAAGCCCTGAGCGTCTGCACACCCCTCTGTGGGGCTGGAGCCACAAGCAGGGAAAGCCCTGAGCCTCTGCTTCCCGCCCCCCCCCCCCCGAGAGGCTGGAGCCACAAGTGCCAGCTCACCCTGCTGCAGGGGGAAGCTCTGAGCCTCCGCACCCCCTTGGGCAGGTGAGTGAATGGCCCACGATTGATTTTTGTATGTGGGGCGAGGGCCTGTGACAGAAAAGAGGTTCCCCGCCCCGGAGCTCTCGTGCCCCAACCCTGATCCCCCTCGCACCCTCCAACCCCCTCAGTCCCAGACCGGAGCACCCTCCTGCACCCCAAATCCCCCAGCCCAGAGCCCCTCACCCTGCACCCCCACTGCCTGCCCCAGCCCAGAGCCGCGGAGCCCGCACCCTCAGCCCCTCCCGCCTGCCCGCCGTGAAAATGGGCGAGCGGGAGCGACGGGGGGCGGGAGCGGCCCGCAGAGGCGAGGCAGGGCGCAGGGCGTTTGGTTGTGAGCGAGTAGAAAGTTGCCAACCCTAACCCCAGCCCGAGCCCCCTGCCCCAGCCCGGCGAGAGCGAGCAGCGCGGGGGGGGGGGGGGCTCCGCGGCACTCGCTCGCCAGCAGCAGCTGCGGCATGAACCCTGCGCTACGAGCCCGGCCCGCGTCCGCTCCGAGGCACCCGGGTTTGCAAGCGGAGAGCTCAAAGCGCCCTGGGGACCCGCTGGTGCCGGGGCAAAAGGACGGTTCGCGCCGCAGGGGCAGGGGCAGGGGCCGCCCCTCCCCCGGCGTTACCTGGCACCCCCGCCCCGAGGCGGGGCTCGGCGCCGACCTCCGCCCCGCCGCTTCTCCCCAGGCGGCGGGAGCGGGGCGGCGCCACTGCGCAGGCGCGTCGAAGAGGAGGAGGGGGGGGTGGAGCACCACCCCCTCCCCCCCCCGTGAGGTCACTCGGCCCGCGCCCCTCCCCCCTCCGGCAGCGGCCGAGGGTTGCCGAGCGGCGGGCCGGGGCTCGCGGGCGCCGCTAGGGGGCGGTTGCGGGCGCAGCCGGGCGAGCCCAGCGGGGGGGAGGCGGCGGCGGCGCTGGGAGCGGGGCGGCGGTGCGGAGCCCGGCGCAGCTTCCTGGTCGCGTGCGGGGAGCCCGGCACCTGCTCGGCGCGGCCCGCGGGAGAGAGGCGCCCCAGGCCGGGAGCAGCGGGGCGGCGCTGCCCCATGGTGCGGCAGGTACCGAGCCGGGGCGGGGGCACGGGCACGCTGCCCGGGGAGCCGCCCGCCGCGCTGGGGCCGGGGCGAAAGTTTGCGGGGTGTGGGCGGCGGGAGGTTACCCGGCCCCGGGTCGCTCTGCTTGGCCGCTGTCCAGGAGGGGCGGCCCCGTGCGAGGGGCGGGGTCCCGGGGTTGAGGGGGGGGGGGGTCCGAGGTTGGGGGGCTCTGAGCCGGGTGGGGAAGCCGATCAGCATCTTCCAGCCCGACGCCAGGCACCGCTGGTTCATAGCTAGTGTCCTTCGGCGATGGTGTTTTGCAGGGCTCCGAGCAGCTGTTACGAGCTCCGGTCTCTGTCCCACTGGGATACACCGTGTTTCCCCGAGTAGGTTAGGTGCTCTGAATGGCAGCTCTGGGGAGGCTGGCCAAGCGCTGCCAGGATGAGCTTTCAGTTATGAAGTCCCTTCTCCGAGTTTGCAAAAGGAAAAGGAGGACTTGTGGCACCTTAGAGACTAACAAATTTATTAGAGCATAAGCTTTCGTGAGCTACAGCAAATCTCTGAGTTTAGTTTCCAGCTGCATTTAAACTGGCTATAAATGACTTGGAAACCCTTGCCAACTTTGTAAATATCCCAAGAAGTTCACATAGCTGAGAAAAGTTGACAGATATTCATTGCAGTGTAACTTGCAGAAGGGTTTTTTTGTTTCTTTTTGTTATAGGGCTATTCTGATTCGTTTCATCTTCTTCACCTTGGCCTCTTCTTTCCAATCACAAAATATATTGACAGGTTTCAGAGTAGCAGTCGTGTTAGTCTTTATTTGCAAAAAGAAAAGGAGTGTTTGTGGCACCTTCGAGACTAATAAATTTGTTAGTCTCTAAGGTGCCACAAGTACTCCTTTTCTTTTTGAAAATATATTGAATAATAGTTTGTCTGTAGCTCACAAAAGCTTATGCTCAAATAAATTTGTCACTCTCTAAGGTGCCACAAGTACTCCTTTTCTTTTTGCGAATACAGACTAACACGGCTGCCACTCTGAAGTTTGTCTATAGTATTGTTTTTAAAACAAAGTTATTTTAACTGTGTTTTTCTATTGGTCATCTTTATTTCTGGAGTAGTAAAGGTAAATGGACTTGAACTTTTCAAAAAATTGCAATCTCATTTTAGTTGCCATATTTCTAAATATTCCCTAATTTGCTGTTTCATAGATAATATAAACCACCTCAGAGGGTGCCAGTTTTCCTCAGTAGCTCTTTTCTGCATGTTGCGTTCTGACTTGTACCATGTATACAAGTTTTTGGTGCTATAACTAAGCAGCAAAGAAAGTAAAATACATTCGATTTTAAAGTGTGAAATTTCCACTCAGTTGGACCTTCTTATGACCTCACCTTTGCTGTCTCCAACAATTTAGCCATCTAATGTGGAGGAGGCAGGGCAGTTGAAAGTAAAGGGTATGCTTTATGAAATACACACACTACTTTCATGTTTCAGAGTAGCAGCCGTGTTAGTCTGTATTCGCAAAAAGAAAAGGAGTACTTGTGGCACCTTAGAGACTAACAAATTTATTAGAGCATAAGCTTTCGTGAGCTACAGCTCACTTCATGCATCCGATGAAGTGAGCTGTAGCTCACGAAAGCTTTTATGCTCTAATAAATTTGTTAGTCTCTAAGGTGCCACAAGTACTCCTTTTCTTTTTACTTTCATGTTGTCTTTTTTGCCTCCATTCTTAGCTTCATTTGTCTCTTTTTTGAATATAAACTTTTTGGAGCATGGGTTGTTTTTCCCTGTATGTCTGTACTGCACATTGATAGCCTTAAATACAGATACTGCTAATTTGACATTTGAAACATTACTTACTTGTAGTAATACACTTATAACTGGTTTCAGAGTAGCAGCCGTGTTAGTCTGTATTCGCAAAAAGAAAAGGAGAACTTGTGGCTACCTTAGAGACTAACAAATTTATTGGAGCATAAGGTTTCGTGAGCTACAGCTCACTTCATTGGATGCTGTAGCTCACAAAAGCTTATGCTCAAATAAATTTGTTAGTCTCTAAGGTGCCACAAGTACTCTTTTTTTTTTTACACTTATAACTGAAAGTCTTAAATGTAAGTGCTGATATAGCAGAACTTTTGTACCATTTTCTTAACACTTATTTTTTCAATAACTGTGTTCAGATTTTTTTATACTCATTCACATTTAGGAGGATCATTATTTGGTTGTTTTAAAAAAGTATTTAAACTTTTGTAAACAACAACAAATTGTCTTAATAGTTGGGTGGTTCCACTTCCAAAGGAAATCGCTAACAAACAGGAGTCAGAAAAGAAAGATGAGATCCCATTGCAACTAGTGAATTCTGAATAACTGCTTATGAAATAAAAATAATACAGTCTTGGTGACACTTCACTTCTTCAGGCACTGTCTTATTGTGGGGAAAAAATCTTGACTGGGAGAAGACAAATCATGTTTAAAACATCCATTTAGAACCACATTTCTTATTTTAAATATATTGGAAAAGGAACATGTGCCAAATAGTAGGAATACTTATCACATATATAACACTGTACATCTTCAAAGTATTTTACAAATTAATTTATTTGAAGAGCTGTCTTGTGTTGATAAGATTGTTGAGGAAATTATTTTTTTGTTTCATGAAACACTTTATATTAGTGACATATTTGATCCTTACTTATGCAGATTCTTTAACACGCAATTTACTTGCTAGAGGTTTTGTAATTATAAGCATTTATAAGGGGCCTATAATTTTATCATCTGTTTTTACGTGTTTTATAATTGGAGCAGTTAATTCACACTTTTAATTGAAGAGAACACAGAATGTTATTCTAATATTAACTGAATTCCTGTAGAATATCTTTCTTGTTTCAGAAAACATTATCAATGTGAAAAGGCTGCTGTAGCAATTAGATTGAAGTACCAAACTAAACTTTGTAGTTTAACAATCACTTATCTGGACAACTGGTAAACTGTCTCCACAGTGGATTTTTAAGTGATCAGTCTCTATAACATAGAGACAGGTCAATAACACTTCTTACATGGAAAATTTAATTAGTAAAATCAGAACAATGATGATGATGTGGATACTTTGTGGAATCTGATTACTTTTACACATCAAATCTGTGTTTTCCCTCACCTACTCAAGTTGAGAGCAAAACTTAAATTTAAGATTCCTGTTTTTTAAATTTGGGTTACTTCAGTGATACATAAACAGTTTTTCAATATGTTCCTGTGCAGTTTTTCTATGAAGCTCAGTAACAATAATCTTTCACCAGCTCAAGAATTTTCATGTATACAAAAGTAAATAAAGCCAAAGAATTGTTAAGTAGACTAAACAACAATATGGATATCAGTGTTTATATTTCCTTATTTCATTTGTTGCTGATGGTCTTTAACATGTAGTAGCTACAGATTTAACTATCAGATTAAAAATAAAAAAAGGGGACTCTGACCCTAAATAGACAGTTAAGACTATTTATTTGTTTCAGTCCATCTTTTTAAAGATAGTAATACATATGTGTCTATATTAAGAGTTTTGTGTAGTGCTTGTAGCCCTTTTTTCCCCTCAGTCCTGTGCGGAAGTGTTCCCTTGCATCCACTGAATTTATGAGAACAGTTTTATATCAGAGACAACTGTGCACAATTCTTCTCTTGGAAAGAGTGCTACAGTAGATGATTGAGAGAAAAGGATTTTTAAAATTATTTGCTAGCTCATGAAGCTTGAAGAAATATATAATTTGTTTTGTTTTTGTATTATTGGGAATCAGAGTGTTTGACTTAATTGTATAATCAATGATTCATAGATTTTAAGGTCAGTAGGGACCATCATGATCATGTAGTCTGACCTCTTGCACATTGCAGGCGACAGAACCTCACCCACCCACTCCCGTAATAGACCCCTAACCTCTGGCTGAGTTGCTGAGTGCCTCAAATCATGGTTTAAAGACTTTACGTTTCAGAGAATCCACCATTTACACTAGTTTAAACCTGCAAGTGACCTGTGTCCGATGCTGCAGAGGAAGGTGACAATCTGACCTAGGGGAAAATTCTTTCTCAGCCCCAAATATCGTGATCAGTTAGACCCTGAGCATTTGGGCAAGACTCACCAGCTAACACCTGGGAAAGAATTCTCTGTAGTAAACTAGAGCCCTCCCCATGTAGTATCCCATTGCACAGTTAAAAACAAGCTATCTTACAAGTGGTAGTTTTTATTATGCAAGACACACAGGGCTTGAACCCACAAAGGGACTTTAGGCATGCCTAAATCCAACATTTAGGCATTCTTGGAGATCCTTAAAACTGCCACTCGGTTGCTGCTTAACCTTGGAGGTTCCTTGTGGTGGCTAAATTTCTGCTGGTGAGAATGCACAAAGCCACATAAATCCTGGTGTTGCTGAGCTGCTCACAGCTCCACTGGGATTCTCAAATTAGATGTTCCTCAGTCTGTTTTGCCTGTGGGATCTGATCTGGGAGGCATTTTCAGCGCATGTTGACTGGATCAGGCCCAGTCCAGGACAGCCGGGTGTGAGCAGATTGGGAGTTTTTTGAAGTGGGTGTGCGCATGTGTATGTACATACATAGCCAATAGCTCAGTGGTTAGGGTACTCATCTACAAGGTGGGATACCTGTTTGCAAATTCACACTCTGTCTGTTTAGGAACAGGGACTTGAGCCCATGTTTACCACATCCCATGTAAATGCTTTGACCACCAGGTTATTGACTATAATGGAGTGGAGGTTTTACTTGTGCTCTCTCTTTGGCATGAGTGGGGGTGTGTGTGTGTGCTTATGAGATGTGGTTAAGGTGTCTAAGTCCAGGAATGGATTCATGGCTATGAATCTGGAGTGGAGATAATCACTCCAGACCAGGGATGGTCAAACTTTTTGGCCCGAGGGCCACATCGGACAATAGAAATTGTATGGCGGGCCAGGAATGCTCACAAAATTGGGGTTGGGGTGCACTCTGGGGTGGGGCTGGGAATGAGGAATTTGGGGTGTAGGAGGGTGCTCTGGGGATAAGGGCTGGGGCAGGAGTTTGGGAAGGGGTGCAGGTTCCGGCTGGGGGTGCAGGCTCTGGGCTGGGGATGAGAGGTTTGGGGTGCAGGAGGGTGCTCTGGGCTGGGATTGAGGGGTTTGGAGAGCAGGAGGGGGATCAGGGCTGGGGCAGGGGGTTAGGATGTGGGGAGAGGCTGAGGGGTGCAGGCCCCGAGTGGCACTTACCTCAAGTGGCTCCTGGAAGCAGTGGCATGTACCTTCTCCGGCACCTAAACGGAGGTGCGGCCAGGCGGTTCTGTAGGCATCGCCCTTGCAGCTCCCATTGGAGTGCATAGGAGCTGGAGTGGGCCCATGTCGCGGCTTCTGGGAGCTGCATTTTGCAGCCCCTGACCCTGTGCCCCGACTGGGGTTGAGCCGTGTGGTGTGGCCCTCGACCAGTGCCCCGGCCGGAGCAGGACTGAGCCGCGTAGTGTGGCCCCTGACCCAGCGCCTGGCTGGAGCGGGTCAAAACTGTCTGGTGCAGCCCCTGACCCAGCACCCTGGCTGGAGCGCCGGAGCGGGGCCGAGTCACTTGGCGTGGCTTGCAGGATGGCTTAAAACAGCTCACAGGCCGGATTCGGCCCACGGGCCATAGACTAACTAACTCTGGGCCAGACAGGAAATCTGGCCCAGTGTTAGGTGCCTAACTGCCTTTGAGGAGTGGGGCTTAGATTCCACTCCTTAGCATTTCCTGATGTCTAGGGCAGCACCCTGTTCAGTATTCAGAGTAGCAGCTGTGTTACTCTGTATTTGCAAAAAGAAAGGGAGTACTTGTGGCACCTTAGGGACTAACAAATTTATTTGAGCTTAAGCTTTCGTGAGCTACAGCTCACTTCATTATCCGATGAAGTGAGCTGTAGCTCACGAAAGCTTATGCTCAAATAAATTTGTTAGTCTCTAAGGTTCCACAAGTACTTCTTTTCTTCCTGTTCAGTATGTTATCCTCTGTGAATCCCGTCCTCAAGTGCTTAACTCTCCCAGTGGATGGTACAGGGAGGCTGGGTGACTAACTCAAGACTAAAGATTTCACTTGGCAACAGAGCCCGTAAAAGTTGGATTTGTAATGTTGACCATTGCTATTCCTAAGTTCTTTTGTGGATCTAGCCCAGAGGGCCTGCGGGATCTTCCTGCCTGGCCCATGAGCTCCTGGCCCGGGAGGCTAGCTTCCGGCCCCTCCCCTGCCATTCCCCCTCCCCCGCAGCCTCAGATCACTGCACCGCTGGTGCAATGCTCTGGGCGGTGGGGCTGTGAGCTCTTGCCAGGCAACACAGCTGCAGAGCCGTGGCCTGACCCGGTGCTCTGTGCTGCGCAGTGGCGTGGCTGGCTCCAGCTGGGTGGCACGGCCGCCTGTCCTGATGCTCTGGTGCTCCAGGCAGTGTGGTAAGAGGGCAGGGAGCAGGGGGGGGTTGGATAGAGGGCAGGGGAGTTTGGGGTGGTGGTCGGGGGCGGGGGTGTGGATAGGTGGCGGGGTGGTCAGAGGGCAGGGAATGGGGGTTGAATGAGGGCAGGGATCCCAGGGGGGCAGTCAGGAAGGAGGCGGGGGTTGGATGGGGCTGGGGGGAGCAGTCGGGTGGAGGGGTCTGGAGGCGGTCAGGGAACAGGGTGGGTTGGATGGGGCAGGAGTCCTGGGGGGGCTGTCAGGGGGCGAGAAGCAGGGGGGCCGGGCCACGCCTGGCTGTTAGAATTTTGGAAAACCAATGTGGCCCTCAGGCCAAGAAGTTTGCCTGCCCCTGATCTAGCCCATAGTACTTGAAACAAGTTGTTTTGACTTTACAACGCATTCATTGAAACAGTCTGTTATAAAAACAGCAAGAAATCCGGTGGCACCTTAAAGACTACCAGATTTATTTGGGCATAAGCTTTTGTGGGTAAAAAACCCACTTCTTCAGATGCATGGAGTGGAAATTACAGATTCAGGCATTATATACTGACACGTGACGAGAAGGGAGTTATTTCACAAGTGAAGAACCAATGTTGATAGGGCCAATTCGATCAGAGTGGATGTAGTCCACTCCCAATAATTGGTGAGGAGGTGTCAATTTCAGGAGAGGCAAAGCTGCTTTTGTAGCGAGCCAACCACTCCCAGTCCCTATTCAAGCCCAAATTAATGGTGTTAAATTTGCAAATGAATGTTAGTTCTGCTGTTTCTCTTTGAAGTCTGTTTCTGAAGTTTTTTTTGTTCAAGTATAGCTACTTTTGTATCTGTTATAGAATGTCCAGGAAGATTGAAGTGTTCTCCTGCTGGCTTTTGTATAATACCATTCCTGATGTCTGATTTGTGTCCATTTATTCTTTTACATAGGCGCTGTCCGATTTGGCCAATGTACATGGCAGAAGGGCATTACTGGCACATGATAGCATATATAACATTAGTAGACGTGCAGGTGAATGGGCCCTTGATGGTGTGGCTGATGTGGTTAGGTCCTCTGATGGTGTTGCTAGAGTAGATATGGGGACAGAGTAGGCAATGAGGTTTGCTACAAAGGTAGGTTCCTGGGTTAGTGTTTCTGTGGTGTGGTGTGTAGTTGCTAGTGAGTATTTACTTCAGATTGGGGGGCTGTCTGTAAACCAGGACTGGCCTGCCTCCCGAGGTTTGTGAGAGTGAGGGATCGTTTTCCAGGATAGGTTGTAGATTGCTGATAATGTGCTGGCGAGGTTTAGCTGGGGGCTGTAAGTGATGGCCAGTGGTGTTCTCTTATTTTCCTTGTTGGGCCTGTCCTGTAGTAGGTGACTTCTGGGTACCCGTCTCCCTCTGTCAATCTGTTTCCTCACTTCCCCAGGTGGGTATTGTAGTTTTAAGAATGCTTGGTAAAGATCTTGTAAGTGTTTGTCTCTGTCTGAGGGATTGGAGCAAATTCGGTTGCATCTTAGGGCTTGGATGTAAAAAATGGATCATGTGATGTGTCCTGGATGGAAGCTAGAGGCATGTAGGTAAGTATAGCGGTCAGTAGGTTTTTGGTATAGGGTGGTGATGTGACCGTCGCTTATTTGCACTGTAGTGTCCAGGAAGTGGATCTCTTGTGTGGACTGGTCCAGGATGGGGTTTATGGTGGGGTAGAAATTGTTGAAATCCAGGTGGAATTCTTCAAGGGCCTCCTTCCTGTGAGTCCTTATGAATCATAGAATCATAGAATATCAGGGTTGGAAGGGACCCCAGAAGGTCATCTAGTCCAACCCCCTGCTCAAAGCAGGACCAAGTCCCAGTTAAATCATCCCAGCCAGGGCTTTGTCAAGCCTGACCTTAAAAACCTCTAAGGAAGGAGATTCTACCACCTCCCTAGGTAACGCATTCCAGTGTTTCACCACCCTCTTAGTGAAAAAGTTTTTCCTAATATCCAATCTAAACCTCCCCCATTGCAACTTGAGACCATTACTCCTCGTTCTGTCATCTGCTACCATTGAGAACAGTCTAGAGCCATCCTCTTTGAAACCCCCTTTCAGGTAGTTGAAAGCAGCTATCAAATCCCCCCTCATTCTTCTCTTCTGCAGACTAAACAATCCCAGCTCCCTCAGCCTCTCCTCATAAGTCATGTGCTCTAGACCCCTAATCATTTTTGTTGCCCTTCGTTGTACTCTTTCCAATTTATCCACATCCTTCCTGTAGTGTGGGGCCCAAAACTGGACACAGGACTCCAGATGAGGCCTCACCAGTGTCGAATAGAGGGGAACGATCACGTCCCTCGATCTGCTCGCTATGCCCCTACTTATACATCCCAAAATGCCATTGGCCTTCTTGGCAACAAGGGCACACTGCTGACTCATTTCCAGCTTCTCGTCCACTGTCACCCCTAGGTCCTTTTCCGCAGAACTGCTGCCGAGCCATTCGGTCCCTAGTCTGTAGCGGTGCATTGGATTCTTCCATCCTAAGTGCAGGACCCTGCACTTATCCTTATTGAACCTCATTAGATTTCTTTTGGCCAATCCTCCAATTTGTCTAGGTCCTTCTGTATCCTATCCCTCCCCTCCAGCGTATCTACCACTCCTCCCAGTTTAGTATCATCCGCAAATTTGCTGAGAGTGCAATCCACACCATCCTCCAGATCATTTATGAAGATATTGAACAAAACGGGCCCCAGGACCGACCCCTGGGGCACTCCACTTGACACCGGCTGCCAACTAGACATGGAGCCATTGATCACTACCCGTTGAGCCCGACAATCTAGCCAGCTTTCTACCCACCTTATAGTGCATTCATCCAGCCCATACTTCCTTAACTTGCTGACAAGAATGCTGTGGGAGACCGTGTCAAAAGCTTTGCTAAAGTCAAGAAACAATACATCCACTGCTTTCCCTTCATCCACAGAACCAGTAATCTCATCATAAAAGGCGATTAGATTAGTCAGGCATGACCTTCCCTTGGTGAATCCATGCTGACTGTTCCTGATCACTTTCCTCTCCTCTAAGTGCTTCAGGATTGATTCTTTGAGGACCTGCTCCATGATTTTTCCAGGGACTGAGGTGAGGCTGACCGGCCTGTAGTTCCCAGGATCCTCCTTCTTCCCTTTTTTAAAGATGGGCACTACATTAGCCTTTTTCCAGTCATCCGGGACTTCCCCCGTTCGCCACGAGTTTTCAAAGATAATGGCCAAGGGCTCTGCAATCACAGCCGCCAATTCCTTCAGCACTCTCGGATGCAATTCGTCCGGCCCCATGGACTTGTGCACGTCCAGCTTTTCTAAATAGTCCCTAACCACCTCTATCTCTACAGAGAGCTGGCCATCTCTTCCCCATTTTGTGTTGCCCAGCACAGCAGTCTGGGAGCTGACCTTGTTAGTGAAAACAGAGGCAAAAAAAGCATTGAGTACATTAGCTTTTTCCACATCCTCTGTCACTAGCTTGCCTCCCTCATTCAGTAAGGGGCCCACACTTTCCTTGGCTTTCTTCTTGTTGCCAACATACCTGAAGAAACCCTTCTTGTTACTCTTGACATCTCTTGCTAGCTGCAGCTCCAGGTGCGATTTGGCCCTCCTGATATCTTTCCTACATGCCCGAGCAATATTTTTATACTCTTCCCTGGTCATATGTCCAACCTTCCACTTCTTGTAAGCTTCTTTTTTATGTTTAAGATCCGCTAGGATTTCACCATTAAGCCAAGCTGGTCGCCTGCCATATTTACTATTCTTTCGACTCATCGGGATGGTTTGTCCCTGTAACCTCAACAGGGATTCCTTGAAATACAGCCAGCTCTCCTGGACTCCCTTCCCTTTCATGTTAGTCCCCCAGGGGATCCTGGCCATCTGTTCCCTGAGGGAGTCAAAGTCTGCTTTCCTGAAGTCCAGGGTCCGTATCCTGCTGCTTACCTTTCTTCCCTGCGTCAGGATCCTGAACTCAACCAACTCATGGTCACTGCCTCCCAGATTCCCATCCACTTTTGCTTCCCCCACTAATTCTACCCGGTTTGTGAGCAGCAGGTCAAGAAAAGCGCTCCCCCTAGTTGGCTCCCCTAGCACTTGCACCAGGAAATTGTCCCCTACGCTTTCCAAAAACTTCCTGGATTGTCTATGCACCGCTGTATTGCTCTCCTAGCAGATATCAGGAAAATTAAAGTCACCCATGAGAATCAGGGCATGCGATCTAGTAGCTTCCGTGAGTTGCCGGAAGAAAGCCTCATCCACCTCATCCCCCTGGTCCGGTGGTCTATAGCAGACTCCCACCATGACATCACTCTTGTTGCACACACTTCTAAACTTAATCCAGAGACACTCAGGTTTTTCCACAGTTTCGTACCGGAGCTCTGAGCAGTCATACTGCTCCCTTACATACAGTGCTACTCCCCCACCTTTTCTGCCCTGCCTGTCCTTCCTGAACAGTTTATAACCATCCATGACTGTACTCCAGTCATGTGAGTTATCCCACCAAGTCTCTGTTATTCCAATCACGTCATAATTCCTTGACATCACCAGGACCTCCAGTTCTCCCTGCTTGTTTCCAAGGCTTTGTGCATTTGTATATAAGCACTTGAGATAACCTGTTGATCGCCCCTCATTCCCAGTATGAGGCAGGAGCCCTCCCCTCACAGACCTTCCTGCCTGTGCTTCCTCCCGGTATCCCGCTTTCCCACTTACCTCAGGGCTTTGGTCTCCTTCCCCCGGTGAACCTAGTTTAAAGCCCTCCTCACTAGGTTAGCCAGCCTGCTGGCAAAGATGTTCTTCCCTCTCTTCGTAAGATGGAGCCCGTCTCTGCCCAGCACTCCTCCTTCATGGAACACCATCCCATGGTCAAAGAATCCAAAGCCTTCTCTCCGACACCACCTGCGTAGCCATTCGTTGACCTCCACGATTCGACGGTCCCTACCCAGGCCTTTTCCTTCCACGGGGAGGATGGACGAGAACACCACTTGCGCCTCCAACTCCTTTATCCTTCTTCCCAGAGCCACGTAGTCCGCAGTGATCCGCTCAAGGTCATTCTTGGCAGTATCATTGGTGCCCACGTGGAGAAGCAGGAAGGGGTAGCGATCCGAGGGCTTGATGAGTCTCGGCAGTCTCTCCGTCACATCACGAATCTTCGCCCCTGGCAAGCAGCAGACTTCTCGGTTTTCCCGGTCAGGGCGGCAGATAGATGACTCAGTCCCCCGGAGGAGAGAGTCCCTGACCACAACCACCCGCCTTCTCCTCTTGGGAGTGGTGGTCGTGGAACCCCCAACCTCAGGACATCGCATCTCATGCCTCCCAACCAGCGGAGTCTCCTTCCGCTTTCTCCCCCCAGACATATCATCTGGTCCACTCTCCGCATTGGTACCTGTGGAGAGAACATGAAAGCGGTTAGTTACCTGTGTCTGTGTTACTGGAACCCGGACATTCCGCTTACCTCTTCTGGAGGTCACATGTTGCCAAGCTTCTTCACTGGCCTCTTGGCTCCTCTGTGCAACCTGCTCTATATCTTTAGAGCTTTGTGCCCCTAGAAGGCTATCCTGAGTTTGGTCCAGAAAATCCTCAGTCTCTCGTATACAACGCAGGGTCGTTACCTGTTGCTCCAGACCTTCAATCTTCTCTTCCAATATGGAGACCAGCTTGCACTTTGTACAGACAAAGTCGCTTCTGTCCTGTGGAAGAAAGACAAACATGGCACACCCAGTGCAGGTCACAACAGCTGAATCCCCCCCTTCCATATCACCTACCTACTATGAGCTTCCTCAGAGACGTTGGCAAGATATAAGCCTCACTGGGCTCACTCCAGGCGAACTCCCAGGCAAACTCCTGCTGTGAGCTGCTCTGCTGTCCCCGCTGCTCCGCTGCCGCTCAGCTGGTTCGCGAGGCTCTGGCTATTTTTAAACAGCCAGGCTTCCCTGACGCAAACACACAGACACCCTAATGCCCGCCCCCTGCAGGCTAGCAGCCAATCAGACACTCACTCAGGCTCCCTCCCAGCAAACACACGCTCGGATACTTCCTCAGCAAGCAAACACACACACTCGGATACTTACCAGTCCCAGGCAAACTCCTGCTGTGAGCTGCTCTGCTGTCCCCGCTGCTCCGCTGGTTCGCTGCCGCTCAGCTGGTTCGCGAGGCTCTGGCTATTTTTTTTTTTTTTTTTGAGAAAGATGTCATCAATGTAGCGCAAGTAGAGGAGAGGTGCTAGGGGACGAGAGCTGAGGAAGAGTTGTTCTAAGTCAGCCATAAAAATGTTGGCATACTGTGGGGCCATGCGGGTACCCATAGCAGTGCTGCTGACTTGAAGGTATAAGTTGTCCCCAAATCTGAAATGGTTGTGGGTGAGGACAAAGTCACAAAGTTCAGCCGCCAGGTGTGCTGTGGCCTCATCAGGGATACTGTTCTTGACAGCTTGTAGTCCATCCTCATGTGGAATATTGGTGTAAAGAGCTTGTATATCCATGGTGGTCAGGATGGTGATTTCAGGAAGATCACCAATGCATTGTAGTTTCTTCAGGAAGTTGGTGGTGTCTCGAAGATAGCTAGGACTGCTGATAGCGTAGGGTCTAAGGAGAAAGTCCAGTGTTACACTCCTTTCTGCAATTCTGTTGTATTTCTGTTATCCCCCATGACTTTTTACTTTAGCAGTCTGGGTTGTCACTAACAAAGATTCAAGTAACTCTGGTCTTGATGTTTTTCACAGCTATCCTATGTTGAAATTGCAGATTAGAAAATTATTCCACAATAAATTATATTAATGAAAGAGGTTTTAAATGATGGTATTGAATATTTGAGTTATATGGAACATATAATAATAATAATAGTATCTAGCACAGATTATCTTGTTCCCTTTTCTTGCCTGACACAGTAGTAGAGCCACATTCACAATGTAAGTGGGAATGCTGTAAATAGAAGAGGAAGGTTTGGCCTTAAAGTTCTAGTTTTGAAAAAAAGAAACTGTAAAAATGACACATTTATAACCAGTGGATCAGTTTCCTGAGTGTATTCATTGACAAAAAAAATAAGGTTTTTCTGCTCTTTGCTCCTGTTAATGCAGCAGAGTACTTTTGTAGAGTGGTTTGGATTCGGTTCCTTCTTCATCAAACAGTATTGTTTATTAAGTTCTAACTAGTTCCATCTGTGCAAATTCACAAAAGACTATAGGATTTACCAGGTGTCACTTGTGGTGATGTGTGAGAAGGAAATAGTGCAGCTTAATTTTAAAATCCTATGTTGCATTCTCAGTTAGTAGTTAGGGGAAAACCCCATCCTTTTTATTTGTAAATGAAATATATATATGTGAATACCACTAAGAAACAGCGAACAATTTACCTCTCAGAATACAATCACCTTGCTTTAAGGATGATGAGGTGTTATGGTTTTAATAATTATAATGAAGTTTAATGAAGAGCTTAGATACTGTTAGCTTCATATCAGTATGTACTGAACCTTACAAAGAGTAAATCTTTTTTTTTTCTTTAGCATTGCAAGTATAGGAAATCAAAACAGAATGAGCTAGCGTGTTTTAGAAACATTATGCCATTTATTTATTTCTTCCTTGCACTCAAAACATTTGATGGAAAACAAGTCATTCAGAAATACTCTTTAATGAGTGACTTGTATGGTATACAGTCCTTCTCTTTTAACTCTTACTTTCACACTACTTTGTTTTTGGCAGACTCTTTTCCAAGCCTTGAAGACTTTTTCTAAAAAGGGGATATTGATGCCTCCTTATTTTTGAAAATGTTCCATCTACCAAATTAAAATATATCTCTATTTCCATGGCTTATAATACTTAGATGACATAAATAGCTTTTGCCTTGAATTATAACTTAACTTTATGCTATGATTTCATGTCTTAACATACTTGTCAGCTACACAAGGCTAAGTTGAAACATCTGTTGTGCTATACCACCTTACTTTTAGAAATTTGTAACAGGCTGTAATGTGCATGTTCCCTAAATGTTAATATTGCTAAAGACATTGGTGTTACGCTTTTGTGAAGTGGTGGGAAATATTCAGTTTATTTCTTTTTGTCTTGTAATGGCTGATGCATTGGTGACTTTATTTTTATCTTCACAAATTTCATCACTTAGTGTACACTTGATATTTGGTTTTTTTATGTATCTTTCCCTTTTGTCCTTTGAGATGATCTGAACAAGTTAAATAGCTAAATTTCCTAGTAACTAGATTATAAAGCAAGTAGATGTATTGCACAAGAAACACAGTAATTTTATGATGTGGCATCTCAGATGAATGAGTGATAGAAAGTAACGGATTGTAGAAATAAGAATCCCAATCCTGCAAATGGATCTGTATGAGTGGACCTCTGTCCCCACGCAGAGCCCAGTGGCCTTTGTAGAGCTTTCCACAGGTGTGAGGGTCCATTTGCATACAGCCCCTTGAAGTCAATGGGGCACTGTATGGGCGCGGAGATCAACTTGTATAGCTCATCTTGCAGGACTGGGGCCATAGATACCAGCTCCCCCAAGTCTCCCCAGTAGCTCTGTGCTTTGATTTCCTTCCATAGTTCCACTGAAGTTGTGGATCCTCTGAGTTACTGTTTTCCCTTTCAGTCTGTGACAGTGAAAGTAAGTAACATGCAGACTTACCAAAGGAATTTCTAAACATCCTCACAGCTTTATTCTTAGACAGCACAAGAAATATATAGATATGTGGAAAAATTACAATACCTGCATGTAAATTCTGCCTCAGTTTCCTCACAACTCTTTGGATTTTGGTCAGTATCCTTATAGGGTCCTAGGGACCCTCCTTTTATCCTTTTCCTGCACAGCCTTAACATCTGGTCTGGTCTCTATAATGGCTTATAAGAGCTTTCCTTGTATGAAGTTTCGGTCCCTCTGTGACAGATGACCATCCCCAATGTTTTCATCTCCCTTGTCAGGTGATCCATTGCTTTGTTATGGACCCCTGCAATCAGACTGGTAAAGTTGGTTCCCCTTGGATTCAGACAGCATATTGTCCTAGGATTATTCTATGTGAATGGAAGACGATCCAGGTTATCGACTATTGATTAGTATTTAATTCATCCCTGTGTGTGCACACTGTTCTGAAACCAAATTAGAAGGGTATAACTAGCAATTTTAACTAGAGCTGTTGTGCCGGGGACATCACAAAGGATTTAAAAATGTCTTCATCTGTTTTCATTCCGATTAGCAACAACATGGAAAACTTTTAAATTCTCCACAAAAGAAAATTCCCCCCCAAAATTTTAGTCAATTGAAACAGAATGTTTCAACAAAATCAAAATCTTTTATATCAGCTTTGCTTTTGCATTATGATATGAAATACTCATTTTTTTAAATGAGTCATTACACAACAAAAAATCAGTATGCTTTATTCTGATATTTTTAATGTCAAGTTTGTCACAATTTTATGAAACATTTTGACTCTGGAATAGCATTCTCTTATGGGAAATGGTTCCATCAATTTTTTTCCTGACCAATTCTAAATTTAACACTTCCGCTAGCTTCTTTATTTTCTCCTACTGAGAGTTGCTTTTCCTTTCAAGCTTAGCTCTGGGGCTTACAGTATTAATCAAGAAAAGTTTTACTTAATAAAGACTTAAATACGTTTTAGGGAAGAGAGCATTATATGAACAAAGGAAACGGACTAAAGTATTATTTCATCATTATGTTACATGATGGATTATGTGTATCTCCTTAATGTACTAAAGCAGCCAAGGCACATCCTGCTAACCTAGGAATCTCCCAAGCTTTAATCACACACACACTTGTGGAAGTCAAGACGAAAAAAGGTACTAAACTTCCCAGCCACAGCTACAAATCCTAATAAGCTATGTACTATTGACCTTCCTGTGATGATATCTTGATACCATAAATTCTCTTAAAAATTATGTAACCTCCTTAAGAGTTTAATCTATATAAATGCAATCCAAAAATCATGGTACCTGCTGCTTTTTTGTTGTTTCTAATGCTTCTAGATAATCCTGGTTATTTAGTGACTCTTGCCTGGCACTGCTTTCTCTTACTCATGATGTTGAAGTTGGTCAATAATTGCAGGAAGTTGAGCTCTGACCTGTTCTACTGTTTCTGTGTACTTTAATGATTCTTACATTGTTTTAGCTTTATTTGCTGATGTCAATGTGGTGGTCTTCAATATTGATGAACTCAAATCTGTGGCCCGCATTCTGCAAACACCTAGGCCGGGTCTACACGCAGTTTTGTACTGATATAACTATTTCATTTAAGGAGTATGATTATTTTTACCGTAATAGTTACACAGGTAAACATGCTAGAGTGGGCTTATTTATACTGGTATAACTTATTTCTGGTCCCACAAGAGAATAGTTATAGTACTCTACTCATTCAATACAGATATATCTATGTACACGCTAGGAGAAGATTATATTGCATTAATTATAGCATTATAATTGGATGCAAAAGTTGTACTTCTAGGCAAAGTCTTTCACATGTACTTAAAGTTAAGTATATGTAAGTGTTTGCAGGCCCTCTGATTAGCGTGGCTGTATCAATGTTACAGAACATGCTAGCTCTGATGGTTTATTTTGAATAGGATAACTTTTTTAAATGTGTTAGCTGGGAGTGAGGTGTTAGCTAAAGTTCTAAATAATGCATTCTAAAAATCTAGTTTTTGTTGTACTTCAATCACGTTGAAGATAGGCTAGCACATGCCAAAGTACAGCAAACCTTTTCTACATGCTAGTGTGTGTTAGTCCAACCCATCCAACCCCCCTTGCTCCTTGTCTCCTGACCGCCCCCCGAGGACTCCACTCCCATCCAACCCTGCTGCTCCCGGGGGAGGGGCCAGGGGTTAGCCTCCCCGACCAGGAGCTCAAGGGCTGGGCAGGATGGTCCCACGGGTCGGATGTGCCCGAGGGACGTAGTTTGCCCACCTCTGGTCTAAAATGTTAGTGGAATTCCTTAGTTGACAGTGGAGCCCAGGTCTGTAAGGTTGTCTGAAATCTTCAAAAACTTGTACTTTGCTTCCTCTCTTTGGTACTTCTAGATTTCCTTCTGCTGTCATATTCTCAAATCACTCTACTACTGCTGCTGCACCCTTGTTCATTTGGAATTTCATTCAAGGTTTGTGGTAATTTCTCATCTCCATTCATCACTGGATGTTCTTAAGAAAAAAATGGTATAACTTATTTTCCAGATCATACCCTATTATGTTCTCTATGTTTGTGTTCTCCTTGGCTATGTCTTCTTTTGGTTTCTGCTAAAAGGCATAATGTCACTAACTTTACTGTTGGCCTTTTAAAGAAATTTTGAGTTAATTTCATTTTGGAAGTAGTTCATGCCTTACTTAAACCAGTCTCATGCATAAGTCTAAGATTTTGTCATGGATATTTTTAGTAAAAGTCGTGGACAGGTCATGGGCAATAAAGAAAAATTCACAGAAGCCTGTGACCTGTCCGTGACTTACACTAAACATATTCATGACAAAATGAGGAGCTCAGTGGTGGGGTCCCCACACCACCCCTAGCAGGTAGGCAGTGCGGGGGCCCACTCAGAGCTCTGGAGGCCAACACCACTTGTGGGGGCTTGGAGCTCCGGAGGCCCTCACTCCCCATGGCGGTTGGGAGCTCTGGGGTACCCCCTGCAGTGGCGAGGAGCTCCAGGGTATCCCCCTGGCAGGGGTACTCTGGAGCTCCTGGCCGCCATGGGCTGAAATCGCAGAGGTCCCTGGAAGTCACGGATTCCATGACTTCTGCAATCTCCATTAATGAATCAATCGTAGCCTTACTCGTGCATTACGCTAATCAAGGTAACTTTTCATGTGAGCCATACCCCTATACCATGTTTCTACGAGAAGATCCTATTTTACTTGTATATCTTTAAAATATAAAACTAAAAACCTTTTGTGTGGGTTTTTTTCTGAAACACTTTTTTGGCAACAAGTAGTAAAGTGTGTGTTTTGTATAATGTGAAAAAGCCACTAGCAATTTAGTGTTGCTTGTTGGACTTCCTGTTTTCTGAGGAATTCTACAAAGTCTGTCCATTTTTGTAATGCTGTAGCTCGTAGATATTGCAAGTCTTGTCCACCAGTGTGGATTGTTTCCTTTACTATTTCTGTTTTTGCCTAATTGAAGGACTCAGTAGCATAATTCAAACAAATACTTTACCATGAGCATGGAGACCATCTGAATGGAAAACAGAAGCATTTAAATACTTCGGGTCTGAAAATGATTTGAAACTCACTGGAGATCCCAGTTGTAATTGAGGAAAATACAACTTTCAAATGTTTTGCTTTGCATTTTGAGCCATTCATTTCTTACCTGAGGAAGTAGCTGTGGATTACACATGTATTATATTAACAATAGGTTTTTTTTAATGAAGAGGCTACACTTTTTAGGGAATTCAGCTTCTAGTCACGGTTGAAGAAATATTTCATAGCTCTGTAGTTAGCCATAAACTATTTTTGTTGTGTCTGTAGATTTGGGTGAATGAACCAACATGGTCGGTCTCTCTATGAAGTAGTTTTCAAAAAAGTGCACATACTTAAAGATAGACCCTGAGGGACTGCTCTAGTCAAGGCTTGCTGTCTTATGTGGTACATTAGTCCAAAATTCTGTGGCAGAAATCCCAGAACAATGCAGCTATACCCTAGTCAATACACTACTTTCACTTCAGTATTCTCAGTTTCTGTACTTGGATGTTAGTTCAAAGTATGATACATCGCACCCAAATTTTCTTTGCACATTCTTGAATTGAAAACACATTCCTTCAAACTGCTGTATTTCAAGTAGCTTGAAGTTTGGGAAATTTGTTAGTCTCTAAGGTGCCACAAGTACTCCTTTTCTTTTTAGTAGCAGGAAGTGATTGTTTTTTGAGTACTAAAAAGGAGATGCGCATTGTCTCCTCCTCCTCTTTTTGGGTAGAGGCAGAGGTGACTTTATATTGACGGGAAGAGGTTTGAATCCCTCATTCCTTCCACCCCAATAAATCTTGGCAGCAATTAACTGCCTGCACACTCTGTTCCAGTATCTGGCACCAATCAAACATCTGTGTGATGAAGTATATTAGTGTGATGTTTCTGTTAAAATAAGAAACAGTTAAATAGCAAGGCTTTCACTTAAATCACCCTCATTGGACATCACTCAACACCCCATTGAGATAAATGGAGCAGTTAATACCTCCGTTATTTTTTTAAGCTGTCTGCAGACCCAGGCAATCAGTTACATTCATTTCACATTTTGAAGGTTATGTCTGGAAACATAAAAGGATTGTGACCTATTTTTTAAACTGTAGGTGAAATTCTGGAGCACAAGTATACATTATTTAAAACATAATGTGGCAGTTCGCAAAATCATAATCTCATTATGCATATAGCCTTGGTTGTGGTTAAAGTTGTCTGGGCACTTCCACTCTAAGGGCTTGTCTACACTTGGAAATTTACTAAAGTAGCTATTCAGAGGTAACAGTAGAATTTCTAATTTTAAGTCAGTTTAGATGGTGATCTGATTTTGAGGACCTATGATTTATTTCTAAGTAATGTGCCACTGTGCTCTAAAAATAAGATGTAATCCTTAAAATGAGACACAGTGAATGTCTCCGTGTCTCTGTTACCCAGGTATAAGGTAAAGATTCTATGACAATTTTTTTAAAAATAGTATTCCAAGTCCTCACCTTCGCCTATAACCCTGGCATCTAAAAGGCTGACTACCTACAGTATTTGGCTGGTGTATTGTTTTCTTAAGTTCAAAACATTTTCATATAGTACTTGTAAAATTCTTAGGGAGCAGTTCTGACCCTTAAACTCAATCCATCGCATAAAGGGAAAACTGTCTTATTCTAAGGCTTAACCGTGGATCAGAACTATACAGTTCTGATTTAGAGCATGTCTACACACTTTCTGTACCAATTTAACTATATCAGGTTAGAAACCCGTGTAGTTAAATTGGTATGACCCCCTGGTGTCTGTTTCATTTGCAAAAGTGGTGCTGAATGCAGGTTAAGCTGAACAAATGGAGCTTTATTAAACCTCGTGGACTGCTCTGTCCATGTCAGTTGCTTGCAGCCCAACTCCTCACATTCCTTGTTTCCCCTCAATGTCAATGTTCCCTGAAGGAATTGTTCTTTAACTCCAATTCCAGTGATCATGATATATCTTCTCTATTTTACAAACATTTTAATATAAGCATTAAAAACAAATAATTGATGCCCAGACTCCCACCCCCCCCGTATCTCTTTGGCCAGAGGTTGTTAGCTTGTTGCCAAGTTGGAGTCTCATCTTTACCCTAGACTCATCTGTTTCAGAGTAGCAGCTGTGTTAGTCTGTATTCGCAAAAAGAAAAGGAGGACTTGTGGCACCTTAGAGACTAACAAATTTATTTGAGCATAAGCTTTCATGAGCTACAGCTCACTCTGGTTACATAATCTTTGAGATAGTTTGGTCTGCTCAACAGGTAATCATACCGGGAGTGACCTAATTGTGTCCCTGTCACCTCTCTCTCCATTCTGTGATGATCTTTGTAGGCTCTCTCTCTGGGTGTTGTCTGCTGGCTCATAAGTGCCTCCTCTTCCTTCGGATCACTTACTTCTCTTGTGTATTCACTTTGTATGATCTGGGTGTCTTTGCACCCTTCATGACCCCTTTAGTTCGCTCCTTCTGCTGCCTCTCTACGGGCTAGATCCTCAGAGAAGTGCCTGTGTCCAGGGCCAGTAGGTCCTTGTATTCTGGTGCCTGCTTTCTCTGATTGTTAGCCATCTCCTCTTGGCAGTGTGCTCATCTTTTCTGGCTGCAACAGATCTCCCCTCATTTGTAGTAGGGTTTTGATCCTTCATTCCATCAGTGCCTATGCTGGACTGTTTTGGCATTCTTTTGTGCCAAAAATGCTGACAAGGCATCTGAACCAGAAGAAACAGCCTTGTGTTACAGTTTCTTAGCTGTTGTCACAGCTGATTCCAAGTTACCATTATTCTGTGGGTATACTGGGGAGGTGGTGTGGTGGCCAAACACTCATTTGTGTGCAGATTCCTTGAATTCTTCTGAGGCAAATTGGGGTCTGGTTTCAGTGAATAAAATCTCCGGAATGCTGTTATCTTGTAAAGTGGGCCTTCACTTTGGCAATCACTCACTCGTTTCTTGAATCAGGCAGGGTTTTGATCTCCGAGAAATTTGAATAGCAGTCCACTGTAATCAAATACTGCTTTTCCTTGAAGGTGAATAAGTCTGCTCCCAGAGTTGGGTGGGCAGCTCATGTGGTAACAGCGTCTCTTTCTGCTGGTGGTTATCAGACAATGGGATCAAAGAGCAGCGTTGTGTATTGATTCTTGACAAGTAAACATACTCTTGAGTCCATCTAAGACAGCTGTCAATGCCATAGTGTGAGGCAGGTATTTTTTGCATGACATCCTTGTGATTCTTCCTGCAGGTACCCAGTGTTGTGAAACATCTTGTTACTGTCTGCCCGTGGCATGAGAGAGCCTTATCTGTGCCTGCTGTGGGTCAGCTCCCTGACTTCACTGGCCACAGGGAACACAAGCACTCCTCTCTCAGCCTAGGCTTCACTGTCCCTCTGCAGGTTAGTGATAGGGACACTCCAACTCCTGAGCACTTTGAGTGTCTCCCTGGTATGTCCAGCCCCAGTTCCACTGGACACTCAGTTTTCACAGATTCGCTGTTCCCGAGAATCAGTACATTGCAGCTTATAAGCTTCACCTAAAATCACCCCTTCGTTTAACACACAGCACTTTGATATGGTTACAGAGAAAACAAGCAGAAGTTTATTTAACCAAGAGGAGAGATGCAAATGATAGCAAGTAGAAATATTGTAAAGAAAGAAATGGTTGTATATAAAATAAAATCCTACCATGCATTCTAGAACCTAGACCAATTTAACTAGATACTTTAATGGCTTTTAGAGCAAAGGTCACCCCAAAATCCTGCCAGTGTTTTTTCAGCCAGATCTGGCTGGAATCCTTTTTTTCATGAAGCAAAATATTATGCGAGCTTGTCCCCTAGGTAAAGGGTCCTATTTGTCTCTGTGCAACCCCAGATATATCAAAAACAGTCGTTTGAGATTTATTCATAAACAGGGCACCCTCCTATTGTGTATTCCCTCCTGTAGATTTTGTGATCTTTTATCAGGTTTGCAAAATTGTCTAGCTAGTGACTCCATATGGAAATAGATTTATTTTGTGAGATACACAATAATCAGACAGAGAGAGAAGACCCTATTACCCTCTGCCTTAACAGAATCTGTCTGAGGCATGTCACTTCCGGGTGACTTGTCTTAACTTCAAGGTTCTAAGAACAGAATTTCCAATACGGATACATAACTATTTAAATATAATCCATATATACATTTCACAGTGATGATGATGACTAGTGGGCTATTTGCTCTCGGTAGAGACCCTTCGTGCCACCCTTTGGTGAATTATTGTGCATATACTTGACCCAGGGGATCCCTGTACAGCTATGCCTCCCATGCCCTGCCAGTTGGCACAAAGAGGTTCCTGGATCACAATCCTTATGAAATGAGGCAGGAACAACAACTCTGTCCTCAAAATCTGATTCTATGTGCTCATCTTCAATTTGAATATATGGTTCCACTCCTACTGGTACTTGGCTTCTGTTTTCTGGCCATCCTGCTAGTATCACTCTCTGGACTGCTTATAGCTGGATGCCCTTTTCTGTAGCCTCTTTGATTTCCATCAATTTCATTGTTGAAACTGGGAGATTGAATCAGTTAATATGCTGCACTATGTCCTGATCTCCCTTCCCCCAGCTCACTGTTGGTGGGTATGTATGCCCTGCTCAGGATGTCAGCTAACACCAGTAATTGTCCTGGACAATATCTGATCTCTTCTTGGTAGTGATGGAGGTGCACCAGCATGCGCTGCACTCTCTTTGGAGAGCTATAAAGGGGCTTTGCCATGATTGTCTTTCTCTTCCTGGGTGGCCATAGGTAAAGTGATGGAATTGTTCCATGCCAGATATCTCAGCCAGAAGCTCTTTTTCTGTTTGGGTGTACCCCAGTTCAAACTCTGACAGGTCTCTGCTGGCATAAGGAGTTGACTGCTTCTGCAAAAAGCTACACCCATTTCTTTCTCTGATGCATCACCCTGGCACGTCAGCAGTTCTCCTGGCCGGTAGCATTTCAGGACACTGGCATCCGTTATCATTTGTGTCGGCGTGTCAAATGGTTGCTGTTACTGACCTGCCCCGTTCCTTTCAACACCCTACCTTGTGAGCTAACGTATCTGTTCTGCTACTTCAAACTCATGTGAACAGAACTTGGATAGAAAATTATCATTCCTCTGAATTATATGAATGCCCGTTTCACAACCCTGGAGTTGGTACGTCTCTCACTGTCTTGAACTTGCTGGTATTTGCTTTCATTCCCTCTGCTGTGAGCAGACGTCCTATTTATGTCTGTTTGCCATAAGCTACAAATGGGCAAATCGGGATGTATCGCTTGATGATTGCATGTTCTGTTCATTCCCTCTGAAGAACCTAGAATTGGCCACTGTTGGAAGACCGGATACTGGGCTAGATGGACCATTGGGCTGACCTAGTATGGCTGTTCTTATGTCACCTCATCCTGTTTGAGTCACATTTTTTCTGCATTCAGTTTTATGCTTGTATTCCTGCTTTGCTGTAGAAAAACTTGTAGTTTTGTGTCATGGTCTCATTCAGCCCTTCTGGTGTCACTGCTCCCTTCATCTACAAAGAAGATATCATCTGTAGTTATTTTCACCCCTATTCAGTCTTTTCAGTGCTTGGGTGCATCTTCTCTGGAACATTACTGGTGCTGGGTTTATGGCAGCAATCTGTAGAAACCAAAACGAAGGTTGTCGGAACGCTGGACTCTTTATCCAGGCTTGTGTGCCAAAACATGTTCTTCATATCACAGACCATAAAGATTTTGGTTTTGGAAAGTTCTGCCAAGATGTCATCAATTGTGGGCAATGGATACTGGCATCTTTTCAGTGCCTGATTCAGTAGCTTTGGGGCTGTGCAGATGAGTAATTTGCCTAATGACTTCTTTACTACCACCATGCTACTTATCCAGGCTGTACTGGCCTCTGCAGGTGTAATGATACCATACTCTGCAGATTTTTGAGGTCCTTGTGTATTGGATTATGTAGTGCCCCTGGAATTTTCCTTTGTGATGAGCACTCAAGTTCCACTGTGGAGTCTACTTCTAGTTGTAGATTTCCTTTAAGGTACTTGTTGCTTTGAAAACATCCCTATATTCTTTTAAAATTCTCTCCCTTTTTTGCTTCTTGCACTGCAGCTATAAAAGTCTGACACTGCACCCTGATCAGATCCATGGCGTGTATGGCTGTATTCCCAAAGAGCGGTCTCCGATGCTTACCAGTCACCAGCACAAACTTCAGTTGGTACCATCTGTTACTTTTCAGCTTAGTTTCTATGAGGTCACAATTTCTGATGAGCTGCGTTAAGCTCTCCTACATTATTAGATCACAACTGCCTTTTGTAATGGGTGTGTTGGAGTCCAGTGCAACCTAAGGAATCACATTATAGGAGGCCCTGCTGTCCAGGTGAAATGGCATTGGGCATTCCCCATCACAGGGATGGGCCTAAGGGCCTCATCGGGGTTGCGAAACAGTATGGAAGGCTGTGCCTCCCCAAACAGCCTGGCCCCCGCCCCTTATCTGCCCCATCCCACTTCCCGCCCCCTGACTGCCCCCCTCAGAACCTCCAACCCCTCCCCGCTCCTTGTCCCCTGACCACCCACTCCCGGGACCCCCCGCTCTCCCCCCAGAATCCTACCCCTTATCCAACCCCCCCGCTCCCTGTCTCCTGAACGCCCCTCCCCCAGAATCTTCGCCCCATCCAACTGCTCCCTGTCCCCTTACCATGCCGCTCAGAGTGGCAGAAACTTGCAACCCCGCTGTCCGGCCGGAGCCAGCCACGCAGCCCGCGCTACCTGTGCGATGTGCTGAGGCTGCGGGGGAGGGGAGACAGCAGGGAGGGGTCGGGGGCTAGCCTCCCCGGCTGGGAGCTCAGGGGCCGGGCAGGATGGTCCCACTGGCCATAGTTTGCCCACCTCTGCCCTATCACCATGGTTGCATGCACAGATATAGGTATTGTTCCTTGTTACTTTTCTGTCTTGCTGGACTGAAGCTGATGTGCTCTTGGACTGAAGGAGAAAGTCATGATATTATCACTGCTGTCTGATGTGCCTTCCCCCTCTTGTACAAATCTGATTGAATCTTTCTAGAATCTTCCTCTGCTCTTGCACACATTGCTAAAATGATTCAACTTGCAATGCTGTCCTAGTGTGGGAAAAACCTTACTGAAATAATTTAAAGTATCTTTGGAGCCCGCTGTATTAAATGCAAAGTTTATCTATTATTGTGGGTCTGTATGTAACTTCTCTGCAGGGAGACCTGGCCAGTGTAAACCTTGGGAAGTGTTATGAGCTTCAAAGAAATATTGTAAACAATGTACCAGAGAAGAAGGAATTCTGGGGACCAACAAAGTTAAGTGGATTTCCTAGGAAATACCTGGGGAGAGGTGAATGCAAATTCCCACCTCTGGTCCTGATGTTTTGAAGCTACACCCTCAGGAGATCACTATCTGGGATCACCTGCTAAATGAGGCCAAAATCAAGGCCATGCCATATAAAGGAAAGAATGAATAATCATAGAATCGTAGGGCTGGAAGAGACCTTGAGTTTTTGTTGTTGGTGGTGCTTGTTCTGAGAAAGTTCATGAATTTGTAACCACAGGCGCCTATGTGGGGTTTGCAAAAAGAAAAGGAGTACTTGTGGCACCTTAGAGACTAACAAATTTATTAGAGCATAAGCTTTCGTGAGCTACAGCTCACTTCATCGGATGCATTTGGTGGAAAAAACAGAGGAGAGATTTATATACACACACACAGAGAACATGAAACAATGGGTTTATCATACACACTGTAAGGAGAGTGATCACTTAAGATAAGCCATCACCAGCAGCAGGGGGGGGGAAAGGAGGAAAACCTTTCATGGTGACAAGCAAGGTAGGCTAATTCCAGCAGTTAACAAGAATATCAGAGGAACAGTGGGGGGTGGGGTGGGAGGGAGAAACTTTGCTTCTCTACAAAAGAAAAAGGACACTAAGCTATCTAAAGTACTATATGCCACAAGGGGCCACAACAATGGTTCCCGTAACCCACCCAGCAATATTGTTAATCTATCCAACTATACTCTTAGCCCAGCAGAAGAATCTGTCCTATCTCGGGGCCTCTCCTTTTGCCCCTCCACCCCCACGAACATGATACAGTTCTGTGGTGACCTAGAATCCTATTTTCGACGTCTCAGACTCAAGGAATATTTCCAACACACCTCTGACCAACATATTAACCCACAGAGACCTTCCTGCCAACACTACAAAAAGGATTCTGGGTGGACTCCTCCTGAAGGTCGAAACAGCAGCCTGGATTTCTACATAGAGTGCTTCCGCCAACGTGCACGAGCTGAAATTGTGGAAAAGCAGCATCGCTTACCCCATAACCTCAGCCATGCAGAACACAGTGCCATCCACAGCCTCAGAAACAACTCTGACATCATAATCAAAAAGGCTGACAAAGGAGGTGCTGTCGTCATCATGAATAGGTCGGAGTATGAACAAGAGGCTACTAGGCAGCTCTCCAACACCACTTTCTACAAGCCATTACCCTCTGATCCCACTGAGAGTTACCAAAAGAAACTACAGCATTTGCTCAAGAAACTCCCTGAAAAAGCACAAGAACAAATCTGCACAGACACACCCCTGGAGCCCCGACCTATTCTATCTGCTACCCAAGATCCATAAACCTAGAAATCCTGGACGCCCCATCATCTCAGGCATTGGCACCCTGACAGCAGGATTGTCTGGCTATGTAGACTCCCTCCTCAGGCCCTTCGTTACCAGCACTCCTAGCTATCTTCGAGACACCACTGACTTCCTGAGGAAACTACAGTCCATTGGTGATCTTCCTAAAAACACCATCCTAGCCACTATGGATGTAGAAGCCCTCTACACCAACATTCCACACAAAGATGGACTACAAGCCGTCAGGAACAATATCCCCGATACTGTCACGGCTAACCTGGTGGCTGAACTTTGTGACTTTGTCCTCACCCATAACTATTTCACATTTGGTGACAATGTATACCTTCAAATCAGCGGCACTGCGATGGGTACCCGCATGGCCCCACAATATGCCAACATTTTTATGGCTGACTTAGAACAACGCTTCCTCAGCTCTTGTCCCCTAATGCCCCTACTCTACTTGCGCTACATTGATGACATCTTCATCATCTGGACCCATGGAAAAGAAGCTCTTGAGGAATTCCACCATGATTTCAACAATTTCCATCCCACCATCAACCTCAGCCTGGACCAGTCCACGCAAGAGATCCACTTCCTGGACACTACGGTGCTAATAAGCGATGGTCACATAAACACCACCCTATATCGGAAACCTACTGACCGCTATTCCTACCTACATGCCTCTAGCTTTCATCCAGATCATACCACTCGATCCATTGTGTACAGCCAAGCTCTACGATATAACCGCATTTGCTCCAACCCCTCAGACAGAGACAAACACCTACAAGATCTCTATCAAGCATTCTTACAACTACAATACCCACCTGCTGAAGTGAAGAAACAGATTGACAGAGCCAGAAGAGTACCCAGAAGTCACCTACTACAGGACAGGCTCAACAAAGAAAAAAACAGAACACCACTAGCCATCACCTTCAGCCCCCAACTAAGACCTCTCCAACGCATCATCAAGGATCTACAACCTATCCTGAAGGACGACCCATCACTCTCACAGATCTTGGGAGACAGACCAGTCCTTGCTTACAGACAGCCCCCCAATCTGAAGCAAATACTCACCAGCAACCACACACCACACAACAGAACCACTAACCCAGGAACCTATCCTTGCAACAAAGCCCGTTGCCAACTCTGTCCACATATCTATTCAGGGGATACCATCATAGGGCCTAATCACATCAGCCACGCTATCAGAGGCTCGTTCACCTGCGCATCTACCAATGTGATATATGCCATCATGTGCCAGCAATGCCCCTCTGCCATGTACATTGGCCAAACTGGACAGTCTCTACGTAAAAGAATGAATAGACACAAATCAGACGTCAAGAATTATAACATTCAAAAACCAGTTGGAGAACACTTCAATCTCTCTGGTCACTAGATCACAGACCTAAGAGTGGCTATCCTTCAACAAAAAAGCTTCAAAAACAGACTCCAACGAGAGACTGCTGAATTGGAATTAATTTGCAAACTGGATACAATTAATTTAGGCTTGAATAGAGACTGGGAATGGATGAGTCATTACACAAAGTAAAACTATTTCCCCATGGTATTTCTCCCTCCCCCCCCCCCCCACTGTTCCTCTGATATTCTTGTTAACTGCTGGAATTAGCCTACCTTGCTTGTCACCATGAAAGGTTTTCCTCCTCCCCCCCCCCCCGCCCGCTGCTGGTGATGGTTTATCTTAAGTGATCACTCTCCTTACAGTGTGTATGATAAACCCATTGTTTCATGTTCTCTGTGTGTGTGTATATAAATCTCTCCTCTGTTTTTTCCACCAAATGCATCTGATGAAGTGAGCTGTAGCTCACGAAAGCTTATGCTCTAATAAATTTGTTAGTCTCTAAGGTGCCACGGGTACTCCTTTTCTTTTTGTCTAATGTATGATCACCTTCCTGACCCACCTGCTCCTATAGGAGCTGATCTCAAGTGCTGCAGATTGTCTTGTCCTGAATCAGGGAGTCTGTTAAGTCCCCAAAATTGCATGTAGCAACCCTCATGCATAAGGCAGTAATATAGGGGTCTATCCCTGCCCCCTTCGGATTGGTATCTACTGGAAAAAACTGTCATTCCACAAATTACATTATGCTTTGGGAATTATTTCATTATGCTCAGGGCTTCTAGGACCACTGTAAAGCTTAGGGAGCAGTGAGCTTCTAAGTGGTGCAGATCTTACCCAGTAAGGCAAAGTAACAGTCTTACTTTCCTGCTGTCGTCATCCTCCTGCATGGCCAGGTCTATGTACAGCTCAAACTCCTCCTCCTACTGGGTCCATCACTGAGTTAGGTTTGTGTCTGCAAATGCATCCGATGAAGTGAGCTGTAGCTCACGAAAGCTTATGCTCAAATAAATTTGTTAGTCTCTAAGGTGCCACAAGTATTCCTTTTCTTTTTGCGAATACAGACTAACACGGCTGCTACTCTGAAACCAGTTCCTCCAGGGAACATGAGCCCTCTGACTCCAGTTCCGCTGATGATGATACAGTGCTGACATGTTTATACCATTATAGAAGTACATTGATGTAGCTTATTTTGGGTATAAACCTTTTTATAATAGTATAGCTGTGCCCACACAATAAGTTTTATTTAACTGTATTGTTTTCTAAACAGATATAGCGTTTGTACCAGTGTAACTGTGTGTAGAACAACTCTTAGAGAAATCTTATACAAGGGATAACTTTTTCTTCCAATTTATTGATGTTCACTCTATTGCCCTCTTAACCTAAAACAAATTATAAAGGCATACCTTTTTTTAGGGTGGATGTAATATTCTTACTACCTTTCTGCTACTGAATGCACTTACTATTAGGAGTTCAGTTATACTGCTGAAACTTGGGGGTATGGTAAACTAATCTGTCTTCTGAACTGTAGGTTAAACTTAGCTCTATAACTAACTATATTAGAGGGAATTTGGAAATCCCACTCCTGTTGTTGATATTCGTCTGCATAAACTCTGTTTCTCAGCATAATGTTCTAGAATAAATAGTTTGTGTTTTATATGAAAACAACATTATCTTATTTTATACTGAGTCACCTGCATTCGCTTATCTCATTAATCAATATCTTAATAAGCAAAAAACTATCTTTTCACGTATTTGAAAATGATTTCTCAGCTTTCTCATAGTACAGGTGGAAAAAGTAAGAAATTGAAGGCTGATGTGTGCCACTTTAGTCAGGGAGTAGGCATGGGAGTCTGACAGTATATTGCTTTAAATCTGCAAAATATTTAACAAAACAAAGTGTGTTGTTTCACAGTTGACATTTTGCTATTGGAGGTGATATTTAAAAACATCACTTTGAATACTACATTAATGAAACATGACTAAGAATTTAAACAAACAAAGGTCAGGAAATAAAAATATTTTCACAGCAGCAGTAATATGGCCCCCGGTGCACATGTATATGGTAAACTTACACTTTAATGCATGTACTGTGGAAATAATGTCTTAAAATTACTGTCTTTTGTGCATTAATACCTGGTTCTACCAAGACAGTAATAAAGATTTTTGTTTCTACTTTCCTTTTTTAAAAGGAAGCAAGTGTGTGTGTGGCAGAAGTTAAATGAAAATTAATTGAAATATATTCACTGTGTCATCTTGTGTGGTTATCTGAACTGGTACTAAAATTGATTAGGAAATTAATACTTAGCACTTAATATCTTAAATTGTTTACAGACACTATAACAAACACTGCTTTGCAAATTGAATGTAAAAATCTTTTTTTGAAATACCAACATTTAAAAAAAAAAAAAAAGAAAAAAAAGAACCTCTCCAACATCAAACTAGATAACTTTAGGCTTAAGGTAAGAATGAACATTTTCAGCATAAAGAGAAACTTTATGCCCAAAATAAGGTATTTGAAAACACAGGCATTGTTACTATACCATTAGCGATACCACTAGATTTACCAAGTACAGTATATGCACACAAACATTTTTCAGATTGCCAGATAGGTGTTAAGAGTTGTGTAATGCATTTTCATTGTCATCATGTTCCCACTTCTTTCACTTGAGCTGGTTGTTCTGTGAGCTGATTTCTCTTAATGGCATTAAGCAGAAAAAGAACACTGAACTGGTGTAAATTATAAATTGGCTTGGAAGGATTAGTTTTTATTGGTAAATGTCAGAAAACATAGATTTCACTGTAGACACACAAACTGATGAAAAATATTTCCATCAATAATAATCAACATTTACAGATAGGCAAAGTAAGAAAAAAAAAAAAACTGCTTGAGAACTTAGTTTGATTTAAGGATATTTACTTTGTATATTTTGACATGTGGTGTAGACGGTTTGTGTTTCAACTGTTATAAAGCTTTAACTTTTTGAATCTCAGTGTTGACTTTATTAAATAACTCCCCCATTGTCTGAACCCCCGTTATTTTGTGCAACTGGGAAATGTTAAATTAATAAAAATAGAAAAAAATGTGTAAAAATAAATGTTGATATTATCCATTGAAATAATTAAAAAAAAAATCAAATTCTGCCAAGCCTAATTATAAGGCACAGTTGAACTCTTAACCACAGGAAATGTAAAGCCTGTTTTACTGGCTTGATCATATGACCGCTCTAGGGCAATCAAAAACGTATATGCTTCTTAACAGCAGATAATGCCAGCCAATATAAAGAGTGTGTAGCTTCAGTGTTCTCCCACACCCTAACGAGATCACTTTCAACAGTCTGGTGCCTGATAGAAAACCTCAGCTTGTTTATTTATCTCTTCAGTCCTTTTTTTATTCTGTTCTACATGATTCTGTTTTATGTGCTGCCTGTTGCACCAGGAGAACTTTTGGATTGGGGTGTTAGAATCCTAAAGCTCCTTTTTATTACTTTTCAGTTTTTTTTCTCCCTCAAACTCCCACCCTGCTCAAGTACCATTTAGCTGACAAACCTATTTAGGATCTCTGACCTTTGACCTACCCAGTCTTGTCCATGTGTTTTGGGAATCTGTCTGCCAGGGTTAACACAGGTTTTTCCCAGTTGAATGTGGAGAACCACATGACAGACTTCTTCTTTTTTTAATTTTTGGGTTGCTGGGGCTCACATGGTCAGTCAGTCAACAAGGACAGTAACTATATATTTTTTGTATAATCTCATTCATGTTTTCTTTTTAAAAACATATTAAACAATCTAAGCACTTTAAGAAGTTAGATAAATCATTTTAATTAGAGCAAAATACACACAGCAATTTGTTCTAAGGTCTGAAATATAAATATTTTGTTTGTATACAGCACAAACAATTGTATTCCTTTTTATCGCCATGAGATCAAAAATCCAAAGAGAAAATAAATGCTTTCAATCACATCAAACCCTCCTTCCCCAAGGTTTTGCCTGACCTATAACACCAGGATAAGGAATTATTTCAAAACTTATCTACTAACATAGCTAGAGATGGACAGATCAACATTTGACAAAATTAAACCAAATATTCAATTTTTATCATTAGCTACTTGTAAATCAAACATGGTAGAGATACTTAGCTAATTATAATGGATGCTGTATTAAATATTTATGCATGCATGTAGAAACATAGAAATGTAGGTCAAGAGGTCATCTAATCTATACCTCTTGCTGAGGCAGGACCAAATAAACCAAGACTATACATAACACGTTTTGTGAAATATTATTAAAAACCTCCAGTGAAGGGGATTCTACAACCTCCCTTGATAACCTATTCAAGTACTTAACTATCTTTAGAAAGTTTTTCATACTATCTAACCTAAGTCTCCCTTGCTATAGATGAAGCCAATTACTATTTGTTCTATCTGGTGGACATAGTGATGGTGATCAATTCCATAACAGCTCTTAACATATTTGTAGACAGTTAGCAAGTGCTCCCTTGGTCTTCATGTCTCAAGACTTTAACTTGTCCAGTTTTTTAAATCATTCCTCATGTATCAGATTTTCTAACTCTTTTATCATTTTTATATCTGTCTTCTGGGCTCTCTGAAATTTGTCTGCATCTTAAAGTGTGGACACAATACCCCAGATGATGCTCCAACAGTGTGAAGTAGAACAGAATAATTACTTCCCATTTATTATCTAAAACTCTTGTTAATACATCCCAGAATGATGTTTGCCTTTTTCATAACTGCATCACATTGTTTACTCGTATTCAGTTTTTGATCACTGTACCCTTCTGATCCTTTCCACCAATATTGCTTCCTAGCCAATTATTCTCCATTTAGTACTTGTGTATTTGTGCACATGCAGGCTAAACATAATACCCTGGTTACCCTTCATATATGTATTTATTATGTACCTAGGACTGATTTTGGCCTTCTTAGGATGTCAACCTTAAGTAACTGTCCTTTTGCCATAGAAAATCTGTTCATGCCTAAGAACATAAGAATAGCCATACTGGGTCAGACCAGTGGCCCATATATAGCCCAGTATCCCATTTTCTCATGGTGCCAGTACCAGATGCCTCAGGGGGATGAACAGAACAGGCCAATTATTGAGTGATCCATCCCCTGTAGTCCCGTCCCAGCATCTCACAGTCATGGGTTTAGCCATCTTGCCTAATAGCCATTGATGAACCTATCCTCCATGAATGTTTTTAATACCTTTTTGAACCTAGTTATACTTTTGCCCTTCACATCATCCCCGGGCAACGAGTTCCACGGTTTGACAGTGCGCTGTGTGAAGAAGTACGTTGTTGCATTTGTTGTAGACCTGCCGCCTGTTGATTTCATTGGATCACCCCTAGTTCTTGTATTAAGTGAAGGGGTACATAGTACTTCCTCCTTCATTTCTCTACACCATTCATAATTTTACAGACCTCTATCTTATCCTCCTGCTTAGTTCTCTTTTCCAAGCTGAACCGTGCCATTCTTTTTAATCTCTCTTTATATAGAAGCTGTTCCGTACTCCTTATAATTTTTTTTGCTCTTCTCTGTATCTTTTTCCATTCTGATATATCTTTTTTGAGATGGGGCAACTAGAACTGCACGCAGTGTTCAAGATGTGTGTACATCATGGATTTATATAGTGGCATTATGATATTTTCCATCTTATTATCTATCATGGTTTCTAACATTCTGTTAGCTCTTTTGACTACTGCTGCACACTGAGTAGATGTTTTCAGAGAACTGTCCACAATGACTCCAAGATCTTTCTTGATTGGTAACAGCTAATTTAGATCCCATCATTTGGTATGTATAGTTGAGATTGTTTTTTCCGTTTACTAACATTGAATTTCATCTGCCATTTTGTTGCCAGTTTTGTGAGATCCCTTTGTAACTCTTTGCAGTCTGCTTTGGACTTACCTAACTTGAATAATTTTGTGTCATCTGCAGATTTTGCAACCTCACTGTTTATGCATTAGGGAACCCCGCTATTTATCGCTCTACATTCTGAAAACTATTTATTCCTACTCTTTTCCCCCCTGTCTTTTAACCAGTTTCTGATCTATCAGAGGATCTTCCGTCTTACTTCATGACCCCTTACTTTGCTTAAGAGCTTTTGGTGTGGGATCTTGTCAAAGGCTTTCTATAAGTCTAGATGTACTTTATTAACTGGATCACCCTTGCCCACATTTTGGTGATCCTCTCAAAGAATTCTGATAGATTGGTGAGGAATGATTTCCCTTTGTAAAAGCAGCGTCAACTCTTCCACAACAAATTGTATGTGTCTGATAATTCTGTTTACTATAGTTTCAACCAATTTGCTTGTTACCCAAGTTAGGCTTATTGCGTAATTGCCAGGATTGCCTCTGAAGCCTTTAAAAAAAAAAGTTACATTAGCTATCCTCCAGTCATCTGGTACAGAGACTGATTTAAACAATAGGTAGCATACTACACAATTAGTAGTTCTGCAATTTCATTCCTGAATTCCTTCAGAATTCTTGGATGAATATTATTTGGTCCTGGTGACTTATTACCATTTAATTTATCAGTTTGTTCCAAAACCATCTTTATTGACATCTCGATCTGGAACAGTTCCTCAGATTTGTTATCTAAAAAGAATGTCTCAGGTGTAGGAATCTCCCTCACATTCTCTGCCCTGAAGATCAATGCGAAGAAGTCATTTAGCTTCTCAGCAATGGACTTTTCTTCCTTGAGTGCTCCTTTAGCAACTTGATCATCCCGTGGCCACAATGTTTGTTTGGAAGGCTTCCAGCTTCTGATGTATTTTTAAAAAATTGCTGGGGTTTTTGGTGTCTTTTGCTAGTTGCTTTTCAAATTCTCTGTTGGTGTGCCTAATTATATTTTCACTCTTGATTTGTTAGTTTATGTTCCTTTCTATTTTCCTCGCTAGGATTCAACTTCCAGTTTTTATAGGATGCCTTTTTGCCTCTAACTGCCTTTTTTATTCTGTGTAGCCATGGTAGAATTTTTTTGGTCCTCTTACTGTTTTTTGTTTTTGTTTGAGGTATACATTTCATTTGAGCCCTTATTATGGTGTTTTAAAACAAGTTTCCATGCAGTTTGAAGGCATTTCACTCTTGTGATTGTTATACAGAAATTTAAAGGAACAAACTTCCTCATTTTTGTGTAGTTCCCCTTTTTGAAGTTAAATGCTACTCTGGTGGGCTTCTTTGGTATCCCCTCCCCCCCCAAGGATATTAAACTTAATTACATTATGGTTGCTATTACTGAGTGGTTCAGCTATAGTTACCTCTTGGACCAGAGACTGCTCCAGTTAGAACTAAATCAAGAATTGCCTCTCCTCTTGTGAGTTCCAGAAGTAGCTGCTTCAAGAAGTAGTTGTTGTTAGTGTCTAGAAATTTTATCTCTGCATCCTGTCCTGTGGTGACACATAGCCAGTCAATGTGGGGATAGTTGAAATCTCCCATTATTATTTTCTATTTTTATAGCTTCTCTAATCTCTCTAATGGCTCTTACTGAAATTCACATGCATAAATCAATATAGGGTTTTTTGTATGTGTTCCTGTAACAAAGTATTAGCTGTTCTAGTTATGTAAAATGGTTTGGTAAGTACAGTCATACTGCGCAATAACATGCCTTGCAATAATGCAAATTCGGATATAACGCAATCATAAGATGGCTCCCCTTTAAGGCCGTAATACTGTTCATGTTTTGCCGGAATATTTTTTTTTACAACATTTATAAATAAACCGCATTCTTCCAGTCTTATAGGATAATGTGACTCGTGGCCATTGCAGGCCCATTGCACTTAGTTCTCGGGTTGTACATGTGTATGGTGTTTGCCTATGAACTTGTTATTAATTTCCTATATTTTAAAAATACTTTACTGTTATGAATACGCCAGTTCGCAAATGCAAGTCGTTTTCTGTCCAAGAGAAATTGTACGCCCTGGATCAACTAAAGAAGGTCAAACAACAAACTCAGCTTGCTAGAGATCTAGGAATTAGCGAACCCACTCTGTGAGGGTGGGGAAAAAAGAAGAAAAGCTCTGTAGCCTACCCTGCATTCTTGAAGAGGAAACTGGTTTACAGCGTAAAAGTTCGCTAATGATGAAAGCCTAGATTCAGCTTTGTACCAGCGGTTTGTCCAGGGTCACTCAGAAGGAGTTCCCATTTCTGGCCCTATTCTGAAAGCTCAAGCAGAGAAATTTGATCGCCTTATCAATGGAAATGAATCCAAATTTAAGGCGAGTAACGGCTGGCTGAACAGATTCAAGAAAAGGCATGCTATAAGCCAAGTTCTTGTGTCTGGGGAAATCCGCTTAGCTGATAAAGAGGCTGCTGATTCCTACCCAGTTGAGCTTAAAAAGTTACTGGAGGAAGGTTGCTACACAGCCAATCAAGTTTACAACTGTGACGAGACTGGTTTATGCTTTAAAATGTTACCCGATCGCACCCTCGCGACCAGGACGGATCGTCACAAACGAGAAGGCTTTAAGCAGGGGAAGGACCGAGTCACTCTCTTGTTTTGCGTCAACAAGTCTGGCAGCCACAAAGTCAGACCTCTGATGATCGGAAAAGCAAGGTCTCCCAGATGTTTTCATCATGTTAATATGAAGGCCCTTCCCTTTGAATACGCCACCACTAAAAATGCATGGATGAATAGCTCCATATTTGAAAACTGGTTCCATAAAACTTTTGTGCCAGCCATTCAGGCTCATTTTGCGAAAACTCAAGCAAGAGGAAAAAAGCTCTCCTTCTGTTGGATAATTGCCCTGCCCACCCCCCAGCGGAAAATCTTGTCAGTCATGACGGCAAAATTAAAGTCTCTTATCTCCTGCAGAACACTAGGTCAGAAATCCAGCCACTGGCATCATATCGGTATTTAAGGCAAAGCTATCGTCACAAAATGATCAAGCGGATGGTAGTGGATTACAACTCCTCTGTCGACACATCACTGGTGTCACTCAACTTGAAAGAAGTCTGTCACCTCAGCGGGAAAGCCTGGGATGCTATCTCTGCACATTGCATTGAACGATGCTGGATAAAGGGTTTTGGTCCAGCTTTTCCATCATCTACACATGATGATGGTAACGACGAGGAGCCTGAATTTACAAGATTCATTGAAGACAATGTACATTTAGCCAAAGAATCACTCAGAGAATATGAGCACAGTCACCATGATATCCTCAACTGGTTTTTAGCAGACGACATCTGCCCCATATTTGAACACATCTCAGATGACAAAATTGTTGCAAATGTCAGCAGGAAGAATGAAGCCGCACCACCAGAGCCCAAAACCAGTGGTGCTAATGATAACGACAACAATGATGGCACCTCAGCTCCCCCACCAAAAGTGTCCGTGGCAGTAAAGTACCTACAAGCCAGTATGAGGTGGCTGGAAACTCAAGACGTGGACAGTGTCAAAATCCTCCAACTCAGAAGCATTCTTGACTTTGCTAGAAGCCAACAGTCCTCAGCAAATAAGCAGACCACACTAGATAGCTTTTTTTAAGAAGTGATGAAATTTAAGATTATGGAGTCATGCAACCAGATTGACTTAACACTCTGCGCAATGATTAGAATAGTCGATTTCACATGTTTCTTTCGTGTACATGTAATTATATTACTACTTTTGTGTTTAAAACACGCTGGGATAACTGTTTTTTTTTTTTTTAAACGAGACTTAAACTGACGGGCTTGAAATGGTAAATTTTCATAACTCTGCTATAAAGTGACCCCACATTTATCGCGATCGAATTTTTTGGACTCCAATTATTGCGTTATAGTGGGGTGTCATAAATATAAAGGTAAGGGTAACCACCTTTCTGTATACAGTGCTATAAAATCCTTCCTGGTCAGAGGCAAAACCCTTTCACCTCTAAAGGGTTAAGAAGCTAAGATAACCTTGCGTGCACATGACCCTAAATGACCAATGAGGGGACAAGATACTTTCAAATCTGGAGCGGGGCGGTGGGGGGGAAACAAAGGGTTCTGTCTGTCTTTGTGATGCTTTTGCCACGAAGAGATCAGAAATGCAAGCCTTCCAACTCATGTTAAGTTATTAAGTAATCTAGCTAGAAAATGCGTTAAATTTTCTTTTGTTTAATGGCTGGTACAATAAGCTGTGCTGGAGGGAATGTATATTCTTGTTTTTGTGTCTTTTTGTAACTTAAGGTTTTGCCTAGAGGAATTCTCTGTTTTGAATCTGATATTCCTGTAAGATATTTACCATCCTGATTTTACAGAGGTGATTCTTTTACCTTTTCTTTAATTAAAATTCTTCTTTTAAGAACCTGATTGATTTTTCATTGGTCTTAAGATCCAAGGGTTTGAGTCTGTGTTCACCTGTACTAATTGGTGAGGATTCTTCTCAAGCCTTCCCCAGGAAAGGGGGTGTAGGGCTTGAGGGGATATTTTGGGGGAAGACGTCTCCAAGTGGTCTCTTTCCCTGTTCTTTGTTTGAAATGCTTGGTGGGGTCAGCCTATTGTTCAAGGACAAGGCAAAGTTTGTACCGTGGGGAAGTTTTTAAACTAAGCTGGTAAGAATAAGCTTAGGGGGTCTTTCATGCAGGTCCCCACATCTGTACCCTAGAGTTCAGAGTGGGGAAGGAATCTAGACACGGGGTTTCACTGTATATTATATCATATGCTAGGACAGTAGAAAACTTAATATCTGTGTAAATCTGGTGGTAATCTCTGTACAAAGTCATAATTTTCTAGTGAATACACACACATACTGCAAGCTTAACCTGCACGGACTGACTGGGACTTGAATAACGGCTAGTTATTATAAAATAGTCTTAAAATGTTTGGCTCCAATTCTGTAAAGATCTAGGGGTATGCTTACGTTTAAGCACTATGAGTAGTTCAGTGGAACCTTCTACACAGTAAACATTCTTTACTCTTTCAGCCTCTGTACGGCAATAGCTTTCCCCAAGTGTTGTCACTGTGGGCATCTTCCCCCACTAATGACATAAAGTTGGGCTGTGTCTATACTTAAAACACAATAGTGGCACTGCTGCATGGTTTTAAGTGCAGACTCATAGACTTTAAGGACAGAAGGGAACATTGTGGTCATCCAGTCTGATCTCTTGTACACTGCAGGAACCTTACCCACTCCTGTAGTAGACCCTTAACTTCTGGCTGAAGTAGTGAAGTTCTTAGATCTTGTTTTAAATACTTGAGGTTAAAGAGACTCTACCATTTACTTTAGTTTCAACTAGCAAATGACCCATGTTGCAGTGGAAGGCAACCAGCCCCCCCCCCAAGGGATCTCTGCCAGTCTGACCTTGGAGAACGTTCCTTCCCAACCCCAAATATGATGGTCAGTTGGACCCTGAGCATGTGGGCAGTACCCACCAGCCAGCCACATGGGAAAAAATGTCATGTAGTAACTCAGAGTTCTTCCCATCTAGTGTCCCATCTCTGGCCATTGGGGATATTTGCTACAAGCAGTCACAGATTACCTATAATGGTGTGTGGCCTTTCTCATCACAGTATCCCCTCTGTAAATTTACCAATCTCAGTCTTGAAGCCAGTAAGGTTTTTTATCCCTACTACTCCCCATAGAAAGTTGTTCCAAACTTCACTTCTCTGATGATTAGAAACCTTCCTCTAATTTGAAGCCTAAAATTGTTGATAGCCAGTTTATATAATTAGTTCATGTCAACATTGGCCATTAACTTAGACTCCAGGGTGGGAGAGGAGTTATTAATCCCTATAATGTGTTTATAAAAAGCAATCATATCTCCCTTCCGCCGCAACTTGGCTTTTCATCCACACCTTTACAGCTCATTACGTCATCACCCAAGTGATGACTGCAGATGCCACCGTGGGCCGTGCTGTGCTGCAGACTACACTCCCAAGCATGACCTCGCACTCATCTCCATGCTAATCAGTGCTTGCTAGTCACCCATGTTTGGGAATCCATGTAGGGACCAGTGTGTACAAAACAGAAATAGCCAGCGAGAGAAGCACTCTATCCCAAAAGCTCTTCTTTTAGGGCTGCGTTACTATGTGCTTCTCCTGCTGGCTGTTTCTGTTTTGTACACACTTGGTATGTATAGCAAAAAATAACCCACAACAGTGAATGTCATAGCCTGGGTCAGCTGACTCAGGCTTGTGCTATGGGTCTAAAACTTGCAGTGTAGACTGCTTGTGCTGAAACCCAGGCTCTGAGACTCTTTCTCTGGCCAGGTTTCAGCAGAAATGGGAATGTCTCTACAGAGCTACGTTAGTCCCGTAGTGTGAATCAGTTGATCGAGGCTCTGAGAATTGCTGCTCTAGGTTTTGGGTTTTTTTTTTCCCCTTTTCTTTTTTTCTGTAACGTACTCACATCTTCACCAAAAATACCCAGTCCCCCTGTGTTTGCATTTAGCCTGTAGAAAAACTCCCTCTGACCACAAAGATCAATTTCTGACTTCTCCTTTCATGTGACCTGTGCTTTGGGAGGTGACTTGTATCATTTCAGTCATATTATTTCATAAAGGAGCTTACCTGCTTCTTACATTTAGCCTAACTATTATGAGATTTCATCCAACCTCCATCATAACACTATATAAATCCTAGTGAAACCCTAAAGAAGTTTTTTTGTTTTGTTTTGTTTTTTGAGAGACGAGCTTACTTATGCAAAGTGATAGTAGGTATTCTAGAAGAGAGAATAACATAAATAAATAGAGTTTGTTTGGTTCCAAAGATCAAGTGCAGACTGAGTACATTCATTATGTGTAATACTAGTGCCACATTTAGGAGGTTCTTGCAAGGAAGCAAGCCAGCCAGCAAGCCTCTTAACATACAATGACTAGTTACATTTTCCACTGGAAAAGCTATTAAGTTTAAGTAAATATAATGATTTTATAGAGGTGTGATAGATTAGAAAGCAAGAGGTACAGTTCAGTATACCTTTTTCATTGCTACACTCAGCACATACTCTTATTTGATTATCAAGGAATCTGCGCAAAGCTTTAGTTGTAGATTTGAGACTGTACAACTTAAATGTAACTAATCTGAATCTATCAGTTTTATTGACATTGTTTAATTTAGAATTCTCTTAAATGGGTGTCCTCCCTAAAGCCATCATAACAATGAAATATATTTAGGAAGTTGCTGATTTGATGATTTTACTCATTTTTTAAAATAAGCAACTAGTATATTAGCCAAAATAAATGTATTTTTTTCCATAGTTTTTCTCCTTTCTAGTATGATTGATTCCTTATTGAGGTAGTAGATAATTTTTTATTGTACAAGGGAAATCTTAGTAGCTGTGGACTTTTGTCCTCTTTCGCTGTTTGGCTACACAGTGATTAAAGCTCAGATGTGATAAGGTGCCACAGTGCACTCCCTCCTCTTTGCTCCACCCCCTTATTTTGAGTTCTGAGGAATTATTTGCTTATTGGAAAGCATTAAGCAGTATTGTGCCACATGAAAGCATCTGAAAGTGGGGGAGAGCAGGAGCAGGGGAACAGGTTAAACCTTTCCACTATAAACAGGCTTTCCTTCTTTGCTCCTGTTTCAGTACAAAGCAGACAACTTGGCAAGGTGCCTACATTCCTTTGCAATCGGTTGCCAAAGCACTAAAAGTGTTTCATGGGAAGTAGATAAATATTTTACCTGCCAGTCAGGAATACAAAGGCTGAAGTAGGAAGATGGGTGAACGCTGGATTTGATTTTTGTGCTTAAAAAAAAAAAAAAAAGCTGTTGTCATCTTATGTTCTAACTGAATTTGAACTCAAAATAATGAATCAACTAAACACCCTGCTTTAAACTCTTGAAAACAGCAATAACAGTTAAGTAAATGCTACACTTGTGCCTGCCAGAACAACAGAGTTTTAATTCACAATTTAACATTCACTCTGCTGTATGTATAAATTAGGGCTGCCAATTAATAGCAGTTAACTCAAAGGATTAATGCAAAACAAATTATCTAGATTAAAAAATTAGTTGTGATTAATTGCAGTTTTAATCACACAGTTATACAATAATACAATATCAATTTACATTTATAATGATTTTGGATGTTTTTCTACATTTTCAATATTGATTTAAATTACAACACACAGTGTACGGTGATCACTTTATATTATTTTTATTACAAATATTCTCACTGTAAAAAAGGTGGGAATATTTTTCAATTCACCTCATACAAGTACAAGATAGTGCAATCTCTTTATCTTGAAAGTACAACTTGCAAATGAAGAATTTTTTTACATAACTGCACTGAAAAACATAACAATGTAAAACTTTAGAATGTACAAGTCCACTCAGTCCTCCTTGTTTTTCAGCCAATCATTAAGACAAACAAGTTTGTTTTATGGCATTTATGGCAGAGCTGTCTGCTTCTTATTTTCAATGTCACCTAAAAGTGGAACAGGCATTCAATGGCACTATTGTAACTGGTGTCGCAAGGTATTTACATGCTAGATGTGCTAAACATTTGTATGCCCTTTCATGCTTCAACTTGTAGATCTTTCTTACAGTGCAAATATTTATAATCAAAAATAATTAGGGCTGTCAATCACAGTTAATGCGTACGATTAACTCAAAACATTTTTTAATGAGCGTTAATCACACACCAGGGTGCCGTGCTAGGGGGTACTGCTGCATGTCTTCTGGCAGGAGCCCTTTCTCCCGCGAGTCAGGTCCACATCTTGTACAGCCTCCCTTCCCTCCCCTCCATGGAGACACCCCAGGCCACCCTGCTCTGGACTGGGAGCCTGCCTCTTGTGTGCTGCACAGAGTGGGGGCGGGGCTGATTTAGGGGTGTCCCCCATCCCCACCCATGTACCCAGTCGTCGCTGAGCTGGGATCAGTGTAAAGGGGAAGCCTGTCTGATGCTGTCTCAGGAGTGAATGCTGCTGACAGCAGCTGCTACTGGCTGAAAAAGAATTCAGGCTCCTGAGTGCTCTGCTTAAAGAGACAATGCTCCCTGCCCACACTTTTCCCTCAACACCAAAAATATTTAAATAAATTCTGTTATTGTTTAACAGTACAATTGAAACTGCAATTAATCACAGACTATTTTTTTAATTTTATGATTAATCGTGATTAATTTTTTAAGTTGTTTGATAGCATAATATAGATGCTTATTGGTGACATGTTAATTCATAATATAAAATTCAGGAGCTCAATATTCATTCAGAAAGCAGCAGGGAGTTTTGTAATCTTGCCTCATTAGATGGACAAAAATTTAAGAAAAGGCAATGAATGGGAGAGAATTAAGCTTTTAGGGAATCAGTGTTTGTTGGGACGGTTATAGAGTATCTATTTTAGATGCAAGTCTTTCTGATTTATTTCTTGGATGTATAACATGCTACAGTCTTCTAGATTCATGTTCAACTTCTAAAAACATGAAAAAATTGTCATAATTAATCTTCATATTCAGGTATTAGGTTTGAGATGTTTGCTTTGTCTTTAGTAAGTTAAAATACTGATAGGAAATAGAAAGCATTTTTTTGCAAGCTAGGACATGCTGTAAGAAATTAATATTGCTGTATTTTTCTTACCATGTAGCAGAATTGCATTCTTCTTGTCATACACGGATTTATGTATGCTCGTCTTTGGGCAGCTGCCGGAAGCTGGTCTTTGGTGGTTGTAGCATGTAGTTCTGTCCACTCTTCTCCCATAAGAAGAGGATCCAGATGGGTGAAAGCTGTAGGTAATTGTTGCTTTCACCCCGGTTCCTGTCAGTGGGTTGACCCTGTGGTGTCATGTATCATTTTATTATCTAATACCATAGGTGTTTTAGACCCTTTGCAAAAAAATAAGATATGGTTCCTGCCCCCAGTGAATTTAGAATATAAATGAGACAGGTAATCGTAAATAGATATGAGAGGGAGAGGAGAGGAAAATACAGACTAAGAAGAAATAGAAAACTGTTCTTCTCATGAGCATTATTTGCAAGATACAGATGTACTTAGACACTGACTTCTGGCTTGTTCTTATTGCTTTCCTGAACTAGCTGGAAGTCCTTAGGGACTCATAAAATAGCAAGCATTAAAGTCTATTTGAAGAGGTAACAGCATACTTTCCTAATGCAAACCAAATCCCAAATACAATGTTCAAACTTCAGTTTTGCCAACCCCAATTATTCAAAGCTCATGAGACAGGCACCCACAGATCATGACGTTGGTTTAAAAATTGAGATTTAAAGCAATGTTCTTATTTGCTTTCTAGTTTTTGAGCTTTTAAGATTTACTTGTCATGTTTTCAAGGGTTTCTCCGTAACTATGAGAGCTAAGAAATTTAAGAAAGAACTCTAAATTGAGTCTCCTGTGATCCCTTTAAGTAGAAAATCAAATATGAGACTTGTGATAAAATCATGAGAGCTGTCAAAACGGAACCTTTGCAGTTTCAAAGTGGCCTTTAAGGACCAGCTAGGGCCGCACTGACACTTTTTTCCTAAAATACTTAATTAACTTTAGGAAAAACAATTAAATATGCACGGATTCACATCCAAATCCTTGTAGTGTATGTTTGTAGAGTTTTTGGCAGATTCAATAACAAAAATAATGCTGCTTCCCTCTTCAGCCCCACCATGCAGGGCTTTATGGGTCCTGGGGCTTGCTGTGAAAAGTGCTACGTGTGTATTTGTTAAAATCACAGCACACTTAGTAGCTATCTGGGAGGCTGTGAAAAGTGATATTAACAAACATAGAAATATCACTTTTCACAGATAGCTAGTAAGTCTGTTGTGAAAAGTGAGACTTGCATGTTTGTTAATATCACTTTTCTCAGCAAGCCTTAGGACCCATTAAGCCCTGGATGGGGAGGCCGAAGAGGGAGGCAGCAGCGGCCAGAGGCGATGCCGGGGATGGATGTGGGACTGGGGCAGGCAACAGGGCCCTGGGGAGAGGGGGGATGGATACATGGCCGTGGGAGGCAGCATGGGCGAAGGGTGATGGGAGTGGTGATGAGCCCCACTGTTGCGCAGCCAGGGCCTGGTGTCTGTTGCCATGCATGGCTGGAGCCAGGGGTTGGAGCCCACTGCCATGCAGCCAGAACTGTGGGTCAGTGCCCAGGGCTAGTGCCTGCCGCTGCACGGCTAGAGCTCGGAGCTGGGTGCTGGAGCCCAGGAGTGTGTGACTGGAGTCAGTGCTCGCTGGTGTGCAGCCAGGGCCAGGGGTCTGCACCTGGGGCCAGCTCCTGCCACCGTGTGACCGGAGCCTAGGAACAGAGCTGTGGGTCCGTGCCTGCTGCCATACAGCTGGGTCAGGGAATCTGCACCAGGGGCTAGGGCCGTGTGGCTGGAGCCCAGGGTCAGGGCCTGCCTCCACATGGCCAGAACTGGGGGCCAGAGGCTAACTGAAGCTCTGTGACTGGAGGCAGGGGTCAGCACCTGCTACCCTGCGGCCAGAGCCAGGGGTTGGCATCCAAAGCCCCGCAGTTGGAGCCCACTGCCGTGGGGCTGGGAGTTGGTGCCTGTGGCCAGCACCTGCCACTGTGTGTCCAGAGCCCGGAACTGGAGCCGGGAGCCAGCACCTGCTGCCATGCAGCTGGAAACAGGAGCCGGAGGCTGATGCCACACAGCTAGAGGCCAGGGCCATGTGGCCAGAGCCCAGGGGGTCAGGACCTAGTGCCCCGCGGTTGGAGCCTGAGGCTGCATGGCCAGGTTCCTGAAGTCCCGCCGCTGCTGGAGCCTGCTGTCCACACCCCACTCCCCCAATGTGGATCAAGAACTCACCTTGCTCCTGCAGTGTTGTGCCTCACCTCTCTCCAGAGGTGGTGCAGAGCGGTGCATCCAGGAGCAACAAGGAGGGAAGGGTAGGGGCCGATGCTTTGCCCCACCCATCACCGCCCAGGAGGCTGTCTTGGCTGCATGAAAAGCCCCTGGTGGCTGCATGCGGTCAAGGTGGCTGCATTTGAGAAACACTGAGCTAGGCACAACCTCACTGTTGTCTAGAGGGAACTATGTTTTCCCCCCAACAGCTGCTAGTGACACAGGGCAGTCCTTACCCATACGCAAACTATGCAGCTGCATAGGGAACCAGGAAATTTGGTGCACCAGATTGCCGCAAATTTCCTGGTGCCCTACGCAGCTGCGTGCTTCTCCAGTGGCCAGCCTGAACCCCTGACCTGCTGAGTCAGCCAGGAAAGCTTCCCTCACTCCCATCCTGCCTCTTCCTGCCCCTCCTCCGCCCCAGCCCCGCACCCGCTCCACCCCTTCCCCTGAACTACATCTTGGGGGACTGCAGCAGGGATCGGGTGCGGCCTGCACTCACCAGGCGGCAGGAAGTGGAGCAACTCGGCCCCAGCTCTCTCTGTGCCGCTAGTGAGTTTTTGGGAGAGGTTCCTCCCTGCCCCCCAAGGCTGGGAGCTAGGAGAACAGAGCAGAGCGGAGAGGGCTGGGGCCAGGTCACTCCACTTCCCACAGCCCCGTGAGTGTGGGGTCAGGCCCATCCTGCAATCACCAGCTCGTGCTGGGGGGCGGTTTCCCCCCTGCCCCCAAGCCTGCTCCTGCCCTTCACAGACCTTGGGCGCAGCCAATTCCCCCCCGCCCCCCGTGGAGGCCAGTGCGGGGGCTGTGTAGGGCATCACAATGTCTAGGGATGGCCCTGTAGTGACATAGCCAATCCCAAACACCTCTCACTTACATAACTAAGTAATACTGTCCTCTCCCTCTAATTTAATTATTTGGGCACTCTGTTTTGCCCTTTCCTCTCCTATTAAAAGAATAATTGTTCTCAGTCTACTCTGCTCCCTATCCTTTTCAAAAGAAGTATCTTGTGGCTAACTGCAAAATTTCTACTGCCATTGTTCTGCCTTCTGTGGGGTGGAGACACTCTGCCACTGCATACTACAATGTCTCAAGGGGAGAACTTTAATGGCCTTTTTAGGATAAATGGATTCAAAATATTTTAAGCAGTGATGTGGGAAACAATCCTATCAAGTTTGAATTTGTTTTTCTAGTCTAAGGAAAAGATTGGGTGCAAGAAAAACAATATGATTTGATCTTTAATGGCAATGAAAAAGATTTTACCGGAACCAAATCCCTCACAAGATCATCATTTTTCTGAACTTTCAGACTCTCTGATAGGAGTCATTCCTCCCACTAAAACATTAGTTATTTGTTGAAGGAGAAAATATATGCTGGCCTTTTTATTCTCTTAAGCCTGGGATGTCGCACAGTCCTGGCTTTCATTAAGAAACAGGCTCCAGATGTAGTGACCACTGATTCAAATCTCAACAGTAGTAGAGAATTGAACTTGTTTGTTTCTAACGTTAGACCAAAACTTTTGGTGTGAAGCTTTTCTATTGTGTTCCCAGTCTAGAGTATAAATATGTCTTAATGTGTATGCACTATGGGAATTTTCCAATTCGAACTTTCAGGAGCATAGTGTTCCTGTCTTTTTCATTAGACCTTCATTTGTGCAACTTCTTGATGTTGGGCATCAGTCTTTGTACTTGCTGTCTGTCTTTGTGATTTTTTGTCTGCTCCAGAAATCCCCAGAACAATGGACAAATCAAAATAATTAATTTATAAACTTTGGGCTGGAATTGGTTACCCTTCACAAGACTGAAGAGCTGATATGCAATTTTATTCTATATTTCTGCTAATGGAAGATTAATGGTGTTCAATTGTGTAACTGTCAAGGCTTCATACTGATAAATATGAGGGGACCATGTAGCATTTATCCTATGTAAAATTTTAGTGTGGGCATAACAACTATCTGCTTTGTGTTATGTCTGAAAATTACATATGAACCTGAACCAATTGCAGATTCCTACATCTCTGTGCTCTTAGGAATTTTGGGTCTGTATAAATATTTAACAGCTTGTCCATTTTACTGAAAACACAAAATTGTACAGAATTGGAAACTGAACAAGGATAGCCTGCAAGTATCAGTCTTGAATTTCTGAATTTGTTCATGTTATGTTTATATGTATGGCACCTCTCACTCAGAAGGAACTACAATGTGCGTCGCAAACTATAGATGGATAGATACTGAAGCATGACCAATTACTTTATCCACCGCTAAACTGTAGCCATTCAGGGATGAAATGTGCTTGTCGGTAAATTTTAGCTTCTTGTCAAGGAGAAGGAAAAATGTATCCTTTCGGTTGAGATGGAATTTCCATTTTTCATTAATGCAAAGTTAACACTGGACAGTCTTATGGCCTTGATGTTGAAGATAAAGATTTTTATTTTCAAAAGGAAATGTAAACTAGTGCTAGTCACTATTGCATTACGGGGCTAGTGGGTAAAAGATATATAAACTCTCTTTGGCTCTTTTGTAACAGAAATCCTTGCTCAAGCATGCTATAAATAAATAACAGCCACAGTGTAGGTGCCTCATTTGGTTATCTGCAAGTCAACAAGCTAGCCTGGTAGAAATGATCCATTCATCAATAGCAATCTCCCGATCATTTAAAATAGACTTTAAAATGAATTTGACCAGCATTCAGTAGATATAATGCTGCAGCTGCTTACATACAATCCATATTGTACAAAGTAATGCCTTCTATTGCAATGACTACTCATTAGTCTATTTGCTTGCCAGGCTACATATATTTTCCTATAGTAACCTTCCTCCAAAGACGCTGAATTATTTTTAAAGGCAATACTCGGAATAGAATACAAAAAAAACCTCAACAAAAAACAGCTAGTCAAATGTAATGTTGCTGACACGAACAATCAAGCTTTAACTTGTGTGTTCCCTTTGATGATGTTGTACCTACTAGTATTTTTTATTCTTTTTTACTATTTTTCTTAGCCATTTCAAGCTTGTTGCAAAGAGGCTAGTAGTTGAGGCAATTTGTATTTGGTGACTTTCAACTCCCCACACTGCATGCAACATGCATCTAGAGACCCAATATTAAAACACACCACCTCTGCGCCTCAGTTTCCCCACCTGCAAAATGGTTGCAATATTGCACTTAACATACCATAGTTATGCTCTAACTTCTTTCTACCCTCTTTAGAAGAGAGAGATAAATTGACATGTTGAAGGTGACTTAATCAGCAATAATTGCGCCAGGAACACAACTCCTGCCATCAAATTGTCAGCCTTATGCTAAATCTATTATACCATAGTTGTAGACAGAGGTTAGCTGTTTTATTCTTTACTGCTTCCATGAGCAACAGGACACAAAACAGCTGTACTAATAAAAAGAATGTAGCATTTATTAGCCGTCAGCTGACCTTAAATTTTATTTCTGAGGTAGTTTTGACATGAAAGAGTAGTGAAATATTAAAACTGATTGTTTTGATATAGTATAATATAAAACTATTTTTAAATCAGACTGTAGTTTGTATCTGTTGCCATCAAAGTCAATGGACAGCATATGTTAGTGAAAAATGTGATGCATGCATTTATTTCACTTTCTGTGGAAGACCTTTCGGAACTGATTCACAGTAAGTGAAGCAACAGGTAGGTTGTAGGTGCTTCCAAAGAAGTGAAAGTTTTTTTCATATCATGCTACTCACTACAGTAATGTATTCTGTACATACTGCTTATCAGTTGATTTTGTTCCTGTTTATAGTGTCTTTATGGCCTTTTATAAAGTTGGTGAAACAGATGAAGAAATGTTCAGTATTTGGGATGTGTGGTATGTTTGTTGTTGACTTTATTGTTCCTAGGAAGTTTTATGTAATCTGGCACAGTGGAGCATGAAGGAAGAGATTCAGAGTAGTGAGTAGTAGTGACAGCTAACTGTTGTCCTGGGAAATAGGTTTCAAAAGGTTTTTCTTCTGTAAAATTCTTGCTCGGAACTAGTGATTACCATTTTTATGTATTTTCCGTATTTGATATTTTTGGGCATTATTGCTTATGACTAGTAGTGGTTGAAATACCAAGAATTGTGAGTTTCCAAAACACTGGCTTACAGCATGAATGGTTTCTGACAGGATGGAACATGAGTTTTCTGTGTTGTATTTTTTTGTTTTTTTTTTTAAATGCCCCCCACCCCTTTTTTTACATTCATCACAGTATGTATATTGAAAAATATGTTGTTTCAAAGTATGTAACAGAATCACCCCTCGGAGTAAATGTATTGTGTATATTGTGCTTTTACATTATTATGGTCATTAGTTTTCTCTATTTGTTGTTCCTCTCCCCTGGCTAAAACTATAAGTAATACTGATAATTAAATTTCCATTTAATTAGCATGAACTTAATTGTTGTTAAAGTTAATGTAATACAAATTATCAAAGGCTTTGTTTTCGTACTTTACAGCTCAGTTTCTTGAAAAGTAGATTTCATTGCCCCTCTTTTGTTATGTGGACTTCAGGTTTCATTAGTTGGATGAAAGTTTACACTAGTGCCGAGTAGTTTCCAAAAATGTTAATGCTTTATGTCTTAAGTGTATTAGTAAAGTTCAGTAGAGCTTGCTTGTTTCTTGGTACTTGAAAACCCTATATTTCATTAGATGTAATTTAAAGGAATGAGATCAGTTTACATCAATTGAATAATGCAAGTGTGGGGAGAAATTAGTGGGTAATTATGTAATTAAATTATGTAAGGTTAGTGAAGTAGCTGAATAGCCTTCATAATCTTCTTGTATGGTTTTCCCTGGTAGCAGGTACTGGTTAGAATTGTAAAACAATACCTATGTTAACCCTCTTTTTTTTTTTTTTTTTAAATTGCTCTGAAGCAGTATTTGAGAGATACGCTGGTTAAGGCTGCCATTTAGTTTGCATGTTCTTTTCTTGCTCTTCCAGTTCTCAATGCTGATAACTTAAAATGATATCCAACTGAGGATGATAAACTTTTTGATACTGATCTGCAGTTTCCTACTGCAGTTCATGCAAAACACATATCAGTAGGAAACAGAGGATGCATTGTTTTTAAGAGAGAAATCAGAGTAGCAGATCTTGTAACTTTTTGATCTATGGTTGCTAGATGTGTTTATTTTAGACCATGGCTTTGTTTAAAGTTGAAGAGGGCTATAAAGGAAGCCATAGAGTTCCTGAATTCTTCAATTCATACAGTACAGGAAACAGGGCGACCAGCCGTCATTATAGTGAATATTGTTTTAAGATGTGATTATTAAAATAATTTTTCAAAATAAATAACAAATCATATAGATTGATTTTAAAAAAAATTGGCTAGAAAAACTGTAGTGCTCCTTCCCCCCCTTCAAAACAAACAAACAAACAAAAAAAAAAGCAGCAAGTGAAATGTGTGAAGATCCATATTCCACTTTCATTTTGAGCCCTTTTTAGCTTACAGTATTTGAGTTGCCTGGAAAGAGAAGCAGTATAGGTTTGTTCTTTATTTCTGTATTCTGTGATTCTGTTCTACCCTATGATTTCAAATAGCTTAAGTTGTCCAGTACCAATAATGTGATTTGATTTTTTTTTTTCATTCTTGCTAGTGCTCGGAAATTGGAGTAGACATTACTGTAGTCTTCCCTTGGATTTTTATTCTTTGTCCTATTAACTTCATTATCTCATTTTCTCAATTGATTTTTGAAAATACTTTGAAATGTAGTACCATCATTCCATCTCCAATTCCCATTTTTTCCTCTACATAATAAACATTATTGGTAGATCTGGCAGTGAAGCCTGTAGTTAAGGTTGCCTAACGCTTTCCATTATAAGATCTTGTTTTCATTTGCTTATAACTTTTCAAACTTTAACTCTTAGGGCTTCACTGCCAGCTCCACCAAAAATGTTTATTATGTAGAGGAAAGAATGAGAATTGGAAATGGAAAAATGGTACTACGTGTCAAAGTATTTTCAAAAAACAATTGAGAAAATGAGATGATAAAGGATATAGTTCAGCTGTTTGAGAAGATGCTTGGGAAAATACATTTGTTTCTCCAACATTTAAAAAAGTCTTAACGACTGTTTAATTAGCAAACTCTGGTGCATCCATGGTTGGAGCAGGGACTTGAAATTTGGTGGGGAGGGGGAACCATTCTGAGGCTAGAGAGGTGCGTTTGCTGTCCCTTTGAGAATCCACCAAGTCAGACAGTTATAGGCTGAAAATTGTGTTTGCACATGCTCATTAGAAGTTTGTTACAGGCTTGCCGCTAAATTCTCCAAAGATTCCATCTGCACTGATCATGCTGTAGTCCAGAGCTGTAGGAGATGAACTGAACTTTACTTTCAATTACTCTTCCGGCCTTTTGGAGGCTGCTGTGGAGCCAGTCCCTGGAAATGAGACACTCCTGTGCCTGAGTGTTCCCACAGCTGTTCCCACAAGCAGTACAATGCAGCTGACTCAAATGCAGAAGAATGAGGAAGTGTGGGAATGGATAGGAGCAGAGCGGGGCATGGCCAGTTTGGGTAGGGAGATAGGAGTAAAGAAATAAGCTGTGCGGTGACATTGTAGAGGCAGAATAGGGCAGGCTGGTTATGGAGGAGGAGATAGGCAGAAGAATGTATAAGTACTCTCCCCTCCAGAACTCAGGACTTTCCTCCTTGGCTAGGACTCAGGATTTCTGAGTCTGGACATACTTCTACTGTCTAGCAAATAGCTATGAAACCAATGACAGTGGCTCTTCCTCCTCTCTAGTGGTTGGTCCACAGGGTATAAAAAGCGTATTAGTTTACCAGCTACTGTTCTCTGAAGTGGTGGATGTCTTGCAATGGATCTAAAGTTTCCAACTCTGCTGATACCCCATGTAAAAACCCATGGTAATGAACATAATAGAAAAGCCTATGAAAAAATGAATTCTGTATTCAGTGCAGGGTTTGGAGATGTGTAGTAAGCAGGGTCTGGAGCCGCAGTTTGAATGATTAGGAATAAAAGAAATACTGAATAAGTACCCATTAAGTGAGCACTACCCATCCTGTGCACTAAATGGGCCAGGAGTCCTGTAGGGCTGTGGTTCTCAACCAGGGGTCTGGGCCTCTAGCAGGTTTCAGGGGGGCCTCCAAGCAGGGCCAGCATTAGACTCGCTGGGGCCCAGGGCAGAAAGCCAAAGCCCCATCTCATGGGGCTGAAGCCCAGGTCCCTGAGCCCTGCCATCCGGGGCTGAAGCCTGAGCAATGTAGCTTCTTGGGGGCCCCAGAAGGGCACGAGGCAATTGCCCTGCTTGCTACCCGCTAATGCCAACCCTGGCTTTTATATGTAGAAAACCAGTTGTTGTGGCATAGGTGGGATGTGGAGGGGGCCTCAGAAGAAAAAGGTTGGTTGATGTTTTAAAAACTGAGGCTGTAGTTCCTAATTAGATTTATACTTTACTATTTGTCAGCTGCAGTCTATAGCCCTGATCTTGCAAAGACGTGAATAACTTTAGGCACATAAGTAGTTCTACTGGCTTCAATGAGATTACTCATGTACAGTAAAAGCTGTTTTATCCAGCACTTCACCAACCAGAAAGCTCTATAAACTGGCATTTCTGATCTTCATTGAAATTCTGGTTTATAGTCTGATTGGCGCAGGGCTTGCAGAGGGTTGAGGCGTGGGAGGGTGTGTGGAGCATGGCTCTGGGAGGGAGTTGGGGTGCGGGAGTGGGTTCGGGGCAGTGTGTTGCGGCGCAGGAGGGAATTTGGGTGCAGGAGCTGGCTTGGGGCAATGGGATGGGGCGTGAGAGGAGGTGTGGGGTGCCAGATCCGGGGGGCACTCACCTCGGGCAGCTCCCTGCAAGCAGCGACCTGTCCTGGCTGCTCCTGCGCGGAGGCGCGGCAGACGGCTCTGTGCGCTGCCCCAGCCCCGCCCCGCCCCGCCCCGAGCTCTAGCTCCGCAGTTCCCATTGGCTGGGAATCACAGTAAATGGGAGCTGCGGGGGTGGTGCCTGCGGGTGGAGTAAAAATCAAACAATTTAATTTTTATGGTTAGTTTTATAATAATGAAAAATAGCAGAACCTCCTAATTTCCATACTACATTACTGTAGATAACACTTTTACGCCAACAAATTTCTGTTAGAAAAAAATTCTGAAGATGCCAGTTTTATAATATTTACATTATCATATTTATAAACATTATTTGCACTTGCTAACACAAGACTAACAATATAAATGTTTCTCAGATAATGATTACAGGGGAAAAGTACTGAACTTTCTTTCCAGGCAAGATGAATTACTATAATTAGAACAGACATAAGTTAAGATACTTGTGGCATAGTGAATATAATTGGAGTTTAGCAGAATGAAACTTATACTTGAAATGTTAATGTTGTAAAAACATTTTTTAAAAAAATCTTAACATTGCCAAGTTAATAACTGACTCATTTAGCTCTTTGCATCTGTAGATCTCAAAGCTCTTCACAAAGGAGGTCAGTATCATTATCCCCATTTTACAGGTGGGGAAACTGAGACGCACAGAGGGGAAGCTATTTTCCCAAGGTCACCCAGCAGATCAGTGGCAGAACTGGGAATAGAACTCCGTTATCATCCCCTCCAATGCCCTATTAGGCCACAGTGCCTAGTTAAGCATTCCCAAATTAGAAAATGCCAGAATTCCTGTGCAATACTAATTCCACACCACCACCACGCCTTGTGCATATACATTATGATTCAGTCTTTAAATGAGTATATATAATTTTTTCCCTAGAGCAGAGGTTCTCAACCTTTTTCTTTGAGCTCCCCCCCCAACATCCTATAAAAACTCCACAGCCCATCTATGTCACAATAACTGATTTTCTGCATATAAAAGCTAGGGTTGGCATTAGCGGGTAGCAAGCAGGGCAATTGCCTGGGACCCATGCCTCAGGGGCCCCCACGAATCTACATTGCTCAGGCTTCAGCTTCAGCCCTGGATGGCGGGGTTCAGGGACCTGGGCTTCAGACCCGTGGGATGGGGCTTTGGCTTTCTGCCCTGGGCCCCAGCGAGTCTGATGCTGGCCCTGCTTGGAGGCCTCTCTGAATCCTGCTCGAGGCCCCCTGGGGAACCCCAGATCCCTGGTTGAGAACGACTGATCTCGTCCAGTGGTTTTCAACCATGGGTCCAGGACTCACTGAGAGGCCACAAGCACATTTTTGGGGGTCTGCCAAAATAAGCCAGAGAGGAGGGCAAGTGTTAGTCACTGGGGCCCAGGGCTGAAGCCTGACACCCACCGCTCTGGGCTGAAGGCAAAGCCTGAGCAACTATTCTTTGTGGGGTCCCCAGTGGCGTGGGACCCCAGGCAATTGCCCTGCTTGCTATCCCCAGTGCCAGCCCTGGCTTTTAATCTACTGGATATGCAGAAAAAGAGGTGTTGTGGCACAGGCGATCCATGGAGTTTTTATAGCATGTTGGGGGGGCTTCAGAAAGAAAAAGGTTGAGAATCTCTGCTCTAGGGAAAAAATAATATATAATCATTTAAAGACTGTATCATAATGTATAAGCACAAGGGATGGCGGTGGTGGCATGGCATTAATATTGCACAGGAATTCTGGCGTTTTCTAACTTTGGAGTGCTTAACTAGGCACTGTGGCCTAATGGAGCATTGGAGTGGGACAATAATGGAGTTCTATTCCCAGTTCTGCCACTGGTCTGCTGGTTGCTTTTCCCTGCCAAGACCCAGGATTTGTTGTGGCTAAAGAATTCGGTCTACACTAGTTGCAAATAACATCCCCATTTGTAGTGTAGATATTGCCTAAGATTTTGATTTTTTTTCTCTCTCCCCCCACTTAGTCCATGCATCTTTGCCACTCAGTTATTCATTTGAACTCAGCACTCAATAAAACGGTAAAGTTTCCCTTAAATGAAATTTGCAGTACAAGTTTAGCACTGGAAGGCTTCAATGCAATATTTAGGATACCTTGAAATAAAGTGCAGATTAAGACTTGCAAGCAAGTTGCAATTTCTGATATTGTTATGCAGTTTGAGCAGGCCAGATGTGGGTTTGGTGGGTGGTGTTTTTGCCCTCTAGACTTGAGGTTTAAAGCTTGATTTTCTCCTTAGACAAATGATTACTGCAAAGTACACATGTTTTTGATTTCAAGACCTGGGAAAAGCAATGAGATATGATTTTGCAGCCCATTTTATTTTATTTTTTACTTTTGCTTTTTAATACAAGGTAAATATTGCTCTAGTAAATATAAGGTTCACACAATACAATTTTATAGAAGTTAGCATAGGGAAGCTACGCTATTTGTTAAAATGACTTCTTAGAAGGGCTCTGGATTCAGAGTAGCAGCCGTGTTAGTCTGTATTCGGAAAAAGAACAGGAGTACTTGTGGCACCTTAGAGACTAACAAATTTATTTGAGCATAAGCTTTCGTGAGCTACAGCTCACATCATCGGATGCATTCAGTGGAAAATACAGTAGGGAGATTTATATACATAGAGAACATGAAACAATGGGTGTTACCATACACACTGTAACGAGAGTGATCAGGTAAGGTGAGCTATTACCAGCGGGAGGGGGTAAAACCTTCTGTAGTGATGATCAAGGTGGGCTGTTTCCAGCAGTTGACCAAGAATGTCTGAGGGGTGGAGGGGGGGAAATAAACATGGGGAAATAGTTTTACTTTGTGTAATGACCCATCCACTCCCAGTCTCTAGTCAAGCCTAAGTTAATTATATCCAGTTTGCAAATTAATTCCAATTCAGCAGTCTCTCGTTGGAGTCTGTTTTTGAAGCTTTTTTGTTGAAGGATAGCCACTCTTAGGTCTGTAATCGAGTGACCAGAGAGATTGAAGTGTTCTCCGACTGGTTTTTGAATGTTCTAATTCTTGACGTCTGATTTGTGTCCATTTATTCTTTTATGTAGAGACTGTTCTGTTTGACAAATGTACATGGCTGAGGGGCATTGCTGGCACATGATCGCATATATCATATTGGTAGATGTGCAGGTGAACGAGCCTCTGATAGTGTGGCTGATGTGATTAGGTCGTATGATGGTGTCACCTGAATAGATATGTGGAAAGAGTTGGCAACGGGCTTTGTTGCAAGGATAGGTTCCTGGGTTAGTGGTTCTGTTGTGTGTTGTGTGGTTGCTGGTGAGTATTTGCTTCAGGTTGGGGGGCTGTCTGTAAGCAAGGACTGGCCTGACTCCCAAGATCTGGGAGAGTGATGGGTCGTCCTTCAGGATAGGTTGTAGATCCTTGATGATGCGTTGGAGAGGTTTTAGTTGTGGGCTGAAGGTGATGGCTAGTGGCGTTCTGTTCTTTTCTTTGTTTGGCCTGTCCTGTAGTAGGAGACTTCTAGGTACTCTTCTGGCTCTGTCAATCTGTTTCTTCACTTCAGCAGGTGGGTATTGTAGTTGTAAGAATGCTTGATAGAGATCTTGTAGGTGTTTGTCTCTGTCTGAGGGGTTGGAGCAAATGCGGTTGTATAGCAGAGCTTGGCTGTAGACAGTTGGTCGTGTGGTGTGGTCTGGATGAAAGCTGGAGGCATGTAGGTAGGAATAGCGGTCAGTAGGTTTCTGGTATAGAGTGGTGTTTGTGACTATCGCTTATTAGCACCGTAGTGTCCAGGAAGTGGATCTCTTTTGTGGACTGGTCCAGGCTGAGGTTGATGGTGGGATGGAAATTGTTGAAATCATGGTGGAATTCCTCAAGAGCTTCTTTTCCATGGGTCCAGATGATGAAGATGTCATCACTGTAGCGCAAGTAGAGTAGGGGCATTAGGGGACGAGAGCTGAGAAAGCGTTGTTCTAAGTCAGCCATAAAAATGTTGGCATACTGTGGGGCCATGTGGATACCCATCGCAGTGCTGCTGATTTGAAGGTATATATTGTCCCCAAACGTGAAATAGTTATGGGTGAGGACAAAGTCACAAAGTTCAGCCATCAGGTTTGCAGTGACATTATCGGGGATACTGTTCCTGATGGCTTGTAGTCCATCTTTGTGTGGAATGTTGGTGTAGAGGGCTTCTACGTCCATAGTGGCCAAGATGGTGTTTTCAGGAAGATCATCGATGGATTGTAGTTTCCTCAGAAAGTCAGTGGTATCTCGAAGATAGCTCTGAGTGCTGGTAGCGTAGGAGCTGAGGAGGGAGTCTGCATAGCTAGACAATCCTGCTGTCAGGGTGCCAATCCCCTAGATGATGGGGCTTCCAGGATTTCCAGGTTTATAGATCTTAGGTATCAGATAGAGTACCCCAGGTCGGGGTTCCAGGGGTGTGTCTGTGCGGATTTGTTCTTGTGCTTTTTCAGGGAGTTTCTTGAGTAAATGGTGTAGTTTCTTTTGGTAACCCTCAGTGGGATCAGAGGGTAATGGCTTGTAGAAAGTGGTGTTGGAGAGCTGCCTAGCAGCCTCTTGTTCATATTCCAACCTATTCATGATGACGACAGCACCTCCTTTGTCAGCCGTTTTGATTATGATGTCAGAGTTGTTTCTGAGGCTGTGGATGGCATTGTGTTCTGCACGGCTGAGGTTATGGGGCAAGTGATGCTGCTTTTCCACAATTTCAGCCCATGCACGTTGGCTGAAGCACTGTATGAAGAAGTCCAGTCTGTTTCGACCTTCAGGAGGAGTCCACCCAGAATCCTTTTTTTTGTAGTCTTGATAGGAAGGTCTCTGTGGGTTAGTATGTTGTTTAGAGGTGTGTTGGAAGTATTCCTTGAGTCAGAGATGTCGAAAATAGGATTCTAGGTCACCACAGAACTGTATCATGTTCATGGGGGTGGAGGGGCAGAAGGAGAGGCCCCGAGATTCTTCTACTGGGCTAAGAGTATAGTTGGATAGATTAGAAATATTGCTGGGTGGATTAAAGGGACCACTGTTGTTGCCCCTTGTAGCATGTAGTAGTTTAGATAGTTTAGTGTCCTTTTTCTTTTGTAGAGAAGCAGTGTGTATTGTAAATGCTTGTTTAGTTTTTGAAAAGTCCAGCCACGAGGAAGTTTGAATGGAAGGTTGTTTTTTTATGAGAGTATCAGTTTTGAGAGCTCATTCTTAATGTTTCCCTGTTTGCTGTAGAGGATGTTGATCAGGTGGTTCCGTAGTTGCTTTGAAAGCATGTGGCACAAGCTGTCAGCATAGTCTGTATGGTATGTAGATTGTAACGGATTTTTTACCTTCAGTCCTTTTGCTATGCTGTCCATCTGTTTGCATTTGGAAAGGAAGATGATGTCTGTCTGTATCTGTAAGAGTTTTTTCATGAATTTGATAGATTTCCATTCCATATGGCTAAATTCAGTGCCTGGCATATAATGATAGGTTTCAGAGTAGCAGCCGTGTTAGTCTGCATTCGCAAAAAGAACAGGGAGTGCTTGTGGCACCTTAGAGACTAACAAATTTATTTGAGCATAAGCTTTCGTGAGCTACATTATTATTTTTGAATAGAGACTGGGAGTGGATGGGTCATTACACAAAGTAAAACTATTTCCCCCCCCAAACCCCCCCCCACATTCCTCAGACATTCTTTGTCAACTGCTGGAAATGGCCCACCTTGATTATCACTACAAAAGGTTTTAGCCCCTCCTCCTTCCCCCGCTCTCCTGCTGGTAATAGCTCACCTTAAGTGATCACTCTTGTTACACTGTGTATGGTAACACCATTGTTTCATGTTCTCTATGTATATAAATCTCCCCACTGTATTTTCCACTGAATGCATCTGATGAAGTGAGATGTAGCTCATGAAAGCTTATGCTCAAATAAATTTGTTAATCGCTAAGGTGCCACAAGTACTCCTGTTCTTTTTTTAGAAGGTCTCTGTGTCTACAAAATGTAATGTACTGAAAAACATCAATATTTAAATCTAGTCTTGTTAAAGATATAATCATTATTAAAGTCTACTTTGAAGCCCAATTTATGAATGAGCTTCAGCATAATAAAATGTTAGAGAAAAAAGGGGTATAATTAATTTTCCTTGAATATTGGAGAAAGATTGGAAGAAGACTAACAAAAATCTGTTTCATTGGCTTTACTAAATATTTTGGCTGATTAAAATTTTTGCAAATATATTATTTTTTGTAAATTACCTTAAATAGTGAAACGAAGATATAGCGTTGACTCTTATTAAAGTTTATTGTGTTTTAGAGACTTAGCTTAGGTTTTATTTATTAACCTTACTGAAATTACACTATAATATAGGTTGTTGTTGTTTTTTAAAGTGTAGCATTTTGGTGGTTGTGGAAGTGGATGAACCCCTACCCTAGATCCTACACTTTACGGTGACCCATGGTTATCCTGAGATGCTTATAGTGTGATTACTCACAATTTATATGAAAAGACAAACAATCGCCATATGTTGAAATATTTCACCTGCCTTTGGCCATTGGAACCAAATATGAGAGCTAAATGTAGTTTTTTACGTTCATCTTAAAACGCTTATTTCAAGAAATGTGAATGTTTTTGTTGTATTTGCAAAACTATATTCCTTCATAGGAATCGTGATTGTAATATTTTTAGCTACAATTTTGAGACCATAGAAATATTCATCTTTATCCTCATCTAAGCAAGAGAATACTTGAAACATCAAATCTTCTATTCTTTACACTGCAGTTTTGGGTATATCTGCTGCAGGTTCTTTCATGTTCTGTTAATCCAATATAGAATCATAGAATATCAGGGTGGCAAGGGACCTCAGGAGATCATCTAGTCCAATCCGCTGCTCAAAGCAGGACCAATCCCCAATTTTTGCCCCAGATCCCCAAATGGCCCCCTCAAGCATTGAACTCACAATCCTGGGTTTAGCAGGCCAATGCTCAAACCAATGAGCTATCCCTCCTGCTTTAAGGAAATATACTGGCCACTCTGGCAGTTTTGAACCAATCTATGGGCAGATTATGATGTGATATATAAAGTCCTTGTAATTAAATCTTTAATTTTAATGTATTGGTATATTTGTGACCAGTGCTTAATTAGTTCAAGGGCTTGCCAGGGCTGTGGCCTGGCACCTCTAGACTTGGCAGTTCACATCCACAGCACATCTACCGTTCACATCCACAGCACCTCTGTGCTTGCTGTGTCAGTTATGAATGTAAAAACATTGCTTGAGCCCTGGCATCTTTCATTACAAATTAAGCACTGTTTGTGACCTGTTGATTTGCTTGAAGAATTGAATTCCACGACAACTTATGTTTCTGGTGCTTCAGATTTTAAAATAAACACTGGTTGGATTGTCTCTGGTATTTATCAGAAAAAGTTTTCAGAGATAATGCCAGTGGGTAAGCAACAAATTTTGGGTTGTACGTGACAAAACGTTTTGCTATAGAATTTCAGACTTGGATTTTATATAATTAGTGGACAGACTTCCAGTCTGCAATTTAGGTTTGAAGGTGAGGTATAAAGGGGCATGTTAATACTTACTTACAGGAACCAAATTTGATCTCCATTTTCATAGGTGCTTGTTTAAAAAAAAACTTGGTAAAATTGTAGGCTTCTATTGTTGGGTTCTGGCTGGAAAAATATTTTCCCATAAAGATGTGTCACTAGTAGATATGGCTCTTGATATATGTGAGTAATGCCTAATAACTAGGGATGAGAACAGAGTTTGAGGGGCTTAAGGTGACAATCTGATGAATCAGAATTTTTTAAAGTATATAATGCATAGCTTTTGCCCAATAAATATGAGCAATGTGGTGGTCAACTGAATTATATTTGAAAAACAAGATTACTGTTTTCAATTGATCTTGATTTCTGTTTCCATTTTATTTTTCAAATGTAATAAGTGCTCTAAAGTTACCTGTCTTGAAACTGGATGAAACTTCAGTCATCTTCAGTTTTGACATCTCTATGGAACTTTTCACTTTACTCCATATTTCAATAGGCCAGTGTCAAAACTTGACCTGAGCCCTCTTTCTGATTCCAGCAGTAGAAACCTCAAAGGCATTCTTATTTGCATTAAAGTGCAAAGGGGATATTTAGCTAGTTGTAGAACTTGAAAATAAACATTCCTATCCCTCTAATCTGGAGTAGAGTGAAGGATACTGTCTGTAACAGTCTAACATTCAGTTATAATTTATGGAGGAGTGAGGCAAAGAATTACGAATTAAGAATTACCGCTTACATAATAATATAAATCTGTTTAGTTTATTCCAGAAGGATGAAAAATAAAAGTATTCTAAAGGCAGAAAAATATTTTCAAAAGAGCTGCTTTCAGGGAGGGAAAGGGGGAAGGAGAAGAACTTGCAGGGGAAAAAAAATCCTAACAACTTAAAATTAATAAAAGGAAATGCTTTGTTTACATTATGCTATTAGCATTTGGAACTCATTGGCAGGAGGTATCATTGATTCCAAAAATTCAGGATTAAAAAATAACCCCTCTTAAATGGATAACAAGCACATGCACTGCTATATTATATAAGATAAAGGATATAAACCTTCATGCTTTAAAGCATAACACAAGCTCAGAGAAGGTTAAGAAGAAACTTCCCCAATGGACTGTTGTTTTATAACTGTCAATGCCAGCATTCTTGCACCTTTTTGTGAACCTTCGGTGTTGCATCCATGATACTGGATGTGAGGGATTGTTGCTCTAATCCATTATGGCATTTGTATAACTGAGCCCTATTTTTATAAAAATCATATTCATATTGTGTACAGCCCTGTTTTGTTTGTTCATTGTAAACATATTTTATGTGGAAAGATGAGGGAATCCACCAGAGATTGTGAAATGTCCCTCAGTAATCTGTCATAGGAAAAGAGATAAAAGTGTATAAGAAATTGAGTACATGTCCATGAATATTTTATCCATGTACATGGAATAGATTCCACAGAACTAATTTGGCTGGTACATAAGACTGTGTGTGGTTATAGACTTCAAGGATTTTGAATTTTTTGGTTCATGAGCCCAGTGCAAATTGGTTATTCTTTATATTACTTGTGCTGAATTTCCCAGTTTCATTATTTGGAGGATTCAGCATATGATCCCCCTAATAAATATAACATAAAGTGTTAGGCAGAGTATAAATTTATCTATCTTAACTATAAGTGCCTCACATAAAGTGTTAAGCAGAGTATAAATTTATCTATCTTAACTATAAGTGCCTCACAAAAATTTGTTATACACATAATGGCAAAATAGGGCAGCCAAACAGGTATCACCTGTAATTGCTAGAGACCTTCTATAAATACTTTAAGAAGTGTGACTAATGGGTTTGTGGCACAGAAAAAGCTCATTCAGATTCTTTTGAGGAGACACCTGAAAGTTCAGTGATCATAAGACACATTATACATTCTCTTTAATGGCATTCAGAATTCTAGCTATATTATGGAAAATTTAGTCGTGACATTTCACTGTCATCCTACACAAAAGGAATGTCCGTTCTAATACCATCTCTGACAAACTTTCCTTAGTGGCAAGGTTCAGTAGGAATTTGGCCTCAGGTTCAGAGGGTGAGCTACAAATTACTGAGGCCTTGGCTACACTTGTGAGTTACAGCGCAATAAAGGAGCCCCGGGCGCACTAGTTCACTATCCATCCACACTGGCAAGGCACGTAGAGCGCTCTGACTCCGTGGATACAGCGGTGCTGATACTCCACCTCGGCGAGTGGAATAATGTTTGCGCACCTCCTGGAGCGCCGTGGCGCCACTGTGGACACTCTGGTCCTATAGTGCGCTCTGATTGGCCTCCAGAAGTGTCCCGTGATGCCTGTGCTAGCCACTCTGGTCATCACCTTGAACTCTGCTGCCCTGCCCTCAGGTGACCAGCCATCAGACCCACCCTTTAAATTCTCTGAGAATTTTGAAAAATCCATTCCTGTTTGCTCAGCCAGGCGTGGAGTGCTATCAGTGAATCTTTCCAGGTGACCATGCCTCCACGTGTCAGGCGAGCCCCAATATGGAGCAATGGCAAGTTGCTGGACCTCATCAGTGTTTGGGGGAGGAAAGCTGTCCAGTCCCAGCTGCACTCCTGTTGTAGGAATTACAAAATCTTCGGGCAGGTATCAAGGGACATGATGGAAAGGGGCCATGACCGGGATGCACTGCAGTGCAGGGTTAAAGTGAAGGAGCTGCAGAATGCCTACCACAAAGCCTGCGAGGCAAACAGCCGCTCCGGTGCTGCCCCTGCGACCTACTGTTTCGCGTCCAGTTCTTTGTAGATACTTGGGGGCGACCCCATCTCCACTCCGGGGACCATCATGGACACTTCAGAGCCCAGTGCAACAAGGCAGGAGGAGGAGGAGGAGGAGCAAAGCGGGAGCGAGGGTGCTGAGGCGGAAGAAGACACCCCAGAATCCCTAGATGCATGCAGCCAGGAGCTGTTCTCAAGCCAGGGGGAAGGTAGCCAGTCGTGGCAGCCAGTGCTTGGGGAAGGACAAACACCAGAGGAGGTTCCCGGTAAACGGCTTTTATTTTGGGAAGTTACTTGGTGCATGCTCTTGGGGAGAGGAGGGTTAGGTCTGCATGCATGCCTAGATGCGGAATAGGGCGTTGATGTGCTCTCTCACATTGCGGTAATCGGCCTCAGTGATCTCTTCAAAGGTCTCACCCAGAACTTAGGCAATGCACTTGTGCAGGTTTCTCTGGAGAGCCACTGTGGTTCTTGTCCCAGTCAGGCTAACTTGTCCGCACCTCTCTGCCGTGAGGGGCCGGGGGATCATTGCTGCACACAGGCAAGCTGCATATGGGCCAGGGCGGAAGCCACATTGCAGTAGACGATGCTCCCTGGCTTCCCAGGTCACCCTCAGCAGTGAGATATCTTTCAGGATAAACTCCTGTGGAAAATGTGGGGACAGTATTCAGTATAGGGGTCCCCTGCTGCTGTTGGCTCTCCCCAAGGCACAGAAATCCAGTACAGCCGTGAAACAGTCAGTCATGCTTGACCCTGTGCTTACTCACCATTTTGGGGCTCCCGTGGGTTATGTGCACTTCCTTTGGGATTGGCAAATTATGCTATTGTGTAGACTGTGCTTGCCCTCCTTAAGTATGGGGGAATCATAGCTCTCTCTGGTGTGAACAATGTTGCCTCTGTTAAGTGTTGCATTTTGCTTTTACAGATGCAACCTTGAGATCTCAGCCATTCGGCCGAAAGACACCAAAGAATCAGAAAGGGGCCACGTAGAAGCAAGGAAGATATGTTGCATGAAGTAATGCATCATTCAAGTAATGAAAATCAAAAAGTACAGGAGTGGCGGGAGAGTGAAAGGAGGGTTCGCCAGCAGAATGCGGATCGCTGGCACTAAAGCACGGAGTGGCTGATAAGCATCATGGAGAGCCAAGCGGACTCGATACAGGCGCTCGTAGCCATGCAGGCGGAGCACTACCACGCCCCCCGCCCCCTGGAGTCATTGTCCCAAAACTTTCCCTTTTGCTGCCGTGTCACCTCCAACCCACTTTTTCCCCCACCAACAGGGTTCTTACCGCCATCAGCTGCCTCCAACACCTGTAGCTTCACCACCCAGCCCTGAAAACTACAACCCTTACCCACTGCACTCAATCCCCATCACCATGCAGTATAGCCATCCTGAAGTGCAGCACTCATTGCACAGCACTCCAGACAGGACATACGCAAATCTGTGATTGTACTGTTCCCCACCCCCTTGCCCTTTCTGTTTCCCAAGCAGTTGTCTTTCTTTTCAATAAATCGATTTTTTGGCTTTGAAAACATTCTTTATTATTGCATAAAGTAAAAGATACCTTAGCCCAGGAAAGAAACAGGCACTGTAAGTCAGTGTAACAAACACAGATTCTACTAACATTGGAACCATGACATTTCACTCCTATGCAGGGCACCAGACATTACTGGTAGCTTTCAGCCTCAAATCGCTCCCTCAAGACATTCCTAATCCTTGCAGCCCTGCTCTCTGGCTGTTCAAATCAGCCTCCAGGTGTTGAACCTCAGAGTTCCATGCCTGAGTGAATCTTTCACACTTCCCTTCATAAACGTTATGGAGGGTACAGCACGCAGATATAACCGCGGGGATGCTGTCATCAGCCAGGTCCAGTTTCCCATACAGAGAGCACCAGCAGCCCTTTAAGTGGCCAAAAGCACACTCCACAGTCATTCTGCACCGGCTTAGCCTGTTGTTGAACCGCTCCTTGCTGCTGTCAAGGCTCCCTGTGTAGGGTTTCATGAGCCACGGCATTCAAGGGTAAACAGAGTCTCTAAGGATCACAATGGGCATGTTGACTTCGGCTACGGTAATGTTCTGGTCTGGGAAAAAAGTCCCAGCTTGCAGCTTCCTGAACAGGCCAGTGTTAAGAAAGATGCGTGCGTCATGCACCTTTCCGGGTCAGCCTTCATTAATACAAATGAAACGCCCACGGTGATCCACAAGCGTCTGGAGAACCATAAAGAAATAGCCCTTCCAATTAACGTACTTGGAGGCTAGGTTGGCTAGTGCCAGAATTGAAATATGCGTGCCATTTATCGCCCCTCCGCAGTTAGGGAAACCCATTTGTGCAAAGCCAGCCACAATGTCATGCATGTTACCCAGAGTCATGGTTCTTCTGAGCAGGATGCAATTAATAGCTCTGCAAACTTGCATCAACACGATTTCAACGGTCAACTTCCCCACTCCAAACTGGTTAGCGACCAATCAGTAGCTGCCTGGAATTGCCAGCTTCCGGATTGCAGTAGCTACCCGCTTCTCCACCATCAGGGCAGCTCTCAATCTCGTGTCCTTGGGCCACGTAGTCGGGGTGAGCTCTTCATACCGTCCCATGAAAGTGGCTTTTCTCATCCGAAAGTTCTGTAGCCACTGCTAGTCATCCCAGACTTGCATGACGATGTGATCCCACCACTCAGTGCTTGTTTCCCGAACTCAAAAGCGGCGTTCCATGGTGGTGAGCAAGTTTGTGAATGCCACAAGCAAACTCGTGTCATATGCGTTACTTGAGTCTATATCCTTGTTGGAGTCCGCACTGTCACTTTGGATCATAAGGAATAACTCAACTGCCAAACGTGACGTGCTCGTGAGTCTCGTCAGCATATTCCTCAGCAGTTCGGGCTCCATTCCCGAAGACCGAAAGGGAAGACAGAGCGCGCAGTACAAAAACTGTTGAAAGATAGCGCCAAATGTTGACGGAAGCAAAAGGAATGCTGGGATGCGAACTGATGCATCAGGGGGTTGGGAGAGGACCCCGCACTCCCTGCCCCCTTCCCACAAGTCACAGCGCCAGAATGGGAAGAGGTGCTCTCTGGGATAGCTGCTCATAATGCACTGCTCCCAATGCCGCTGCAAGTGCCGCAAATGTCGCCATGGCCAGTGCGCTGTCAGTGTTGACAGACTGCAGCCCTTTCCCTACTGCGCTGTACAAAGGCAGGTTTAACTCACAGCACTCTACATCTGCAAGTGTAGCCATATCCTGAGGGTAGTGAAAGGATTTTGAGGAAGTTGGAAACCATTTAGGAGAGGAGATGTGGAGCTTGCTGAATCCTCAGGGGCTATTTTCTGTTAAGGCAAACCAGTCTAGCAAAGTTGCCTGAAGTATTGCTTTAGGGTATCCAGATAATCTGTTAGATACCCTGAGAGAGAGAGAGGATTTCATTGTGAAATTAGAATGGGACTATTCATGCTACTGTGTACAGTTTAGTTCTGTAAAGAATTTGTGGTTATTTTTTCATAGTTATCTGTTATAAAACAGTTCTTTCTATAATAAATGTACCATACCATGCTTGCTTTTATTTACATGGACCTTGTGTTTTACCCAATTTAATTTAATAGCCCTTGTTCACTGATAAAATGCTACTCTATTACATCTAATATGGAGAGCTCAAAAAGATAAGTAACAGGTGTAAATTTGACCAGATTATAAGCCTCTCTGAAAATCACATTCACATATTCTTAATAGAGGCTTGTTAGAATTTGGCAGCTAAAATCTCCAGAGACTTTCTGCACTGAGCATCCTTCATTCCATGGGTGCTGGGGTTGCTCAGGCCTTTTACTTTTCCCAGCAATAGGGGAACCAGGCATTAGAACCGAGAACAGGAGACTCTTGTATGCTCTGTGTTCTCCCTGGTGGACCACAGGTATCCTGACTGGAAAGCATAGGGGAGACGAGGAAGTATGAAGGGAGGGAGTGGGCATAGGATCAGAGGGGGGCACAGAGATGAGTGGGGGCACATGCGCAGACAGGTCTGTAAACAGTAGAACATACTCCCCTCCAGAACATGGAATTGACCCAAGGATTCTTTAGTCTCAAATACCTCTGCTGTCTAGCAAATAGCTGCGAATCACACTAGAAAAATGTGTTTCTTTCTCATTTAATGGCTGGTCTATGGAATATGACAGCCTACTACTGCTACCAGTTACTGAATTCAAGTGGAAGAGGTCAGTGCTTTGAATTTAAAGTCTCAGCCCTGTTGATGACTCGTGGGGATAGTATGGTTCCACGTGATGGAATGTGTGTTTTGAATTTAGGGTTTTTTTATTAGGGAATTATATTTTTTTTTAAAAAAGTTAAAGTTAAGATTGCAATGTCTAGAACTCAGAAATATCAGAATTAAGGTTTCTCATGCAACCGTAATTCACCCCTTTATGCATTATGGTAGTTTTAATTCCAGGATTACATAGTGTTGTTTTTTTGACAAGAGCCCTGCCTCATTCATTCGACACAATAGATGGTGCTCACTGGATGAGGAACATCTCATTTAACACACTAGTTACAAACACACTAATTATATCTCAAAACAGAATTTTTAAAGTAAGAACTGGATCTGGAATACTTTATAGAAGTAATCCTCCAGGCTGCACTTACAAATGACTATTTTTCGATGAGAAATGGCAAAGGATTTATTTTGTATTTGTTTCTCTGGGGTAGGATGATAAAGGAAGCATTGCCCTTTAACAGAGAAAAATCAGCATTCTGGATAAAGAATTGAGTCTGACTAATTTTATAAATGGGTCTTGATGTCAAAAAATATACAAAGATCAACTGTAAATTTGCTAATAAAGAATAAATATTTGAGCTGACATAGCATATGTTTAGACTTAGCAGAATCTGATTTTTTAAAATTTCAATGAATATCATCAATGTTTATTTTAAGCATTTTTTTCATTTTATCAATTTAAATTTTCACAGTTGGAGGAAATTATTGGTCTGACAATGTTTGATGTTAAGATTCAAAAAGTTAAAGCTTTATAACTGTTAAAACATAAATAGTTAACATCATATGTCAAAATATATAGAGTAAATATCCTTAAATCACACTCAGTTCTCAAACATTTTCCTTACATTATCTAACTGCAAATTTTTGTGATATTGATGAAAATATTTCTAATCAATTAGTGTATGTATGATGAAATTGACATTTATCCTTAAAAATCTAATCCTACTAAGCCCATGTATATTTGTGTGCATGACTTTAAGGACTCAGACTTCTCTTTTGTGGATGACATCATAGTCCTCATGTTTTAAATATAAAATATTATGCAAAAATGGATCATTAGGGCTTTCTCCACATATTAGTACATTATGAAATTTTGCGTCTCTTGGCCTTGCTGTGTTTTTTTTTCCCCATGTGGTTTGTCTTGCCCCCTTTTCTCCATATTCCTTTATGCATGTTTGTTCATTGGTGAAGTCATAGGAAACTCGGATGCAACAGGTAGTCTTTATAGAAGAGCCCATGCAGTGTTCTGTTAACTCGGCATTTCTTAAGCAATATACCAGAATGAAATAACTTTGATTTGTCTACTTGCTTTTAAAGAAGTGTTTGACCTATATGAAACTGCTACTAAAGTTAAACATTAATCCCTTGGACTGATGTGTGACAATTCAACCCTAATACAAGAATTTTAGTATAAAATTTAAAAAGTTTCTGATCTTCTAAATAAAAGAAAAACAAGTGAACCTTTGGAGGAGAATTGAGAAAAAGAAAATTCTGGAATGTTTCCCAGGTGGCTAGTGAGGATTCACTTTAAAAGTATCCTTGTAGCCAACCTCTAATAACTTTGGTAAGATTGGTTTCAGAGTAGCAGCCATGTTGGTCTGTATCCGCAAAAAGAACAGGAGTACTTGTGGCACCTTAGAGACTAACAAATTGATTTGAGCATAAGCTTTCGTGAGCTACAGCTCACTTCATCGGATGCATGCAGTAGAAAATACAGTGGGGAGATTTTATATACACAGAGAACATGAAACAATGGGTGTTACCATACACACTGTAACAAGAGTGACCAGGTAAGGTGAGCTATTACCAGCAGGAGGGAGGCGGGGAAAACCAACTTTTTGTAGTGATAATCAAGGTAGGCCATTTCCAGCAGTTGACAAGAATGTGTGAGGAACAGTGGGGTGGGGGTAATAAACATGGGGAAATAGTTTTACTTTGTGTAATGACACATCCACTCCCAGTCTTTATTCAAGCTTAAGTTAATTGTATTCAGTTTGCAAATTAATTCCAATTCAGCAGACTCTCGTTGGAGTCTGTTTTTGAAGTTTTTTTGTTGAAGAATTGCAACTTTTAGGTCTGTAATAGAGTGACCAAAGAGATTGAAGTGTTCTCTGACTGGTTTTTGAATGTTATAATTCTTGACGTCTGATTTGTGTCCATTTATTCTTTTACATAGAGACTGTCCCGTTTGGCCAGTGGCATGGCAGAGTGGCATTGCTGGCACGTGATGGCATATATCACATTGGTAGATGCACAGGTGAACGAGCCTCTGATAATGTGGCTGATGTGATTAGGCCTTATGATGGTGTCCCCTGAATAGATATGTGGACAGAGTTGGCAACGGGCTTTGTTGCAGGGATAGGTTCCTGGGTTAGTGGTTCTGTTGTATGGTTGCTGGTGAGTATTTACTTCAGGTTAGGGGGCTGTCTGTAAGCAAGGACTGGCCTGTCTCCCAAGATCTGTGAGAGTGATGGGTCGTCCTTCAGGATAGGTTGTAGATCCTTGATGATGCGTTGGAGAGGTTTTAGTTGGGGGCTGAAGGTGATGGCTAGTGGCGTTCTGTTGTTTTCTTTGTTGGGCCTGTCCTGTAGTAGGTGACTTCTGGGAACTCTTCTGGCTCTGTCACTCTGTTTCTTCACTTCAGCAGGTGGGTATTGTAGTTGTAAAAATGCTTGATAGAGATCTTGTAGGTGTTTGTCTCTGTCTGAGGGGTTGGAGCAAATGCGGTTGTATTGTAGAGCTTGGCTGCAGACAATGGATCATTGTGACAGTCTCTATGTAAAAGAATAAATGGACACAAATCAGACCTCAAGAATTATAACATTCAAAAACCAGTCGGAGAACACTTCAATCTCTTTGGTCACTCGATTACAGACCTAAAAGTGGCAATTCTTCAACAAAAAAACTTCAAAAACAGACTCCAATGAGAGTCTGCTGAATTGGAATTAATTTGCAAACTGGATACAATTAACTTAAGCTTGAATAAAGACTTGAAGTGGATGTGTCATTATACAAAGTAAAACTATTCCCCCCATGCCACTGTTCTTCACACGTTCTTGTCAACTGCAGGAAATGTCCCACCTTGATTATCAGTACAAAAAGTTTGGTTTCTCCGCTCTCCCCGCCCCCTCCTGCTGGTAATAGCTCACCTTACCTGGTCACTCTTGTTACAGTGTGTATGGTAACACCCATTGTTTCATGTTCTCTGTTTATATAAAATCTCCTCACTGTATTTTCTACTGCATGCATCCAATGAAGTGAGCTGTAGCTTACGAAAGCTTATGCTCAAATAAATTTGTTAGACTCTAAGGTGCCACAAGTACTCCTTTTCTTTTTTTTGGTAAGGTTGGCCATTAACCTATACATTATCTGGTGTGTGAGTTGACAACCAGTTTTGCAATCTGTGTTGCCAGTTGGTAAACTGATGTAGCGAAGCGATTTGATTGTCTTCACCGAAATATTTACAGACTCCCTGTATGTAACTGCTTTCTTAATCCCTCCCTTGCTGTATCTTTTTTTTTTTTTTTTTTTTTTTTTTGGTTTGTACAAACTATAAGATACGTAGAACCCGGGATGGGAATCTTTTAAAAATACTTTGAAACCAAATCTTATTTCCATCTTGGAGGTGGGGGTGGCGTGGGGGGCGTTCTGTGTAGTTCTCTCTAACATCTTGGCTTCATATTGACTGAGTCTATATTTTCAGTCTTATAAAAAATTATAATCATGTACTTTAAAAATAATCATTTGTTGCGTTTCTGCAACAAAATGTTGTTTGAAAGAGTGACACAACTCTAAGCTTTCACTTAGTTTTTACTTTATTCTAAAAAAATAGTTAAATGAGTAGAATGAAACTTGGATAGAGAATGTAGAGTTTCTGCAAACCATACTTCCATAATATATGTAATGAATTTATCAGAAAGCGTTTCTAAGATAATTTTCTTAATACTTAGATCAATCATTTTGTGTAATGTAGAGTGCGTGTACATTTCTGTTTTAAAATTAAGGTAATTACATAAGTCTGGTCCAAACAACTTACACTGGTTTAACTACAGTTGGTTTAAAAATTGTACAAGCCCCTTGTATTTACACACTTGCATTATAATTGGCTTGCATAGCTTTTATTAGTTTACAATTGGCCTATATAAGGGATCTGCACAGGCTTAACTAAGCTGTTTTTTAAACACATTTTAGTTAAACCAGTATAACATTTGTGTGTAATTCAGGGCTTTGCTTTATTTTGGGGGGTTGTGTGTTTCTGTGATTCTCTGAAAAGTATGGATGAAACTGTTTAGTGTATCTTAAGGAATTTACCAAATATATTTTTTTGTTTTACAGGCTATTCAGCAATAGTTATGAACTCCCGGTTACGAGCATTAGGTGGGAGGATAAATAATATACGAGCATCAGAACTACCAAAAGAGAAAACCCGATCAGAGATCATCTGTAGTGTCCACTTTTTGGATGGCTCAGTGCAAAGCTTCAAAGTCAATGTAAGTTCTCAAGACTTTTTTTTTTTTTTTCACATTGGCTTAAAACTTGAGGTTAAAATCTGAGGATCAAATTTGTGAGTTATTAGGCAAATGGTTTATATCTGGGATTGAAGATGTACTTTTCTGTCATGGGATACTTCATAGTTACTGGTTATGAAGTGAGTATGTAAATCTGATATTTCAGCTATCTTTCTAATATCCGTTGATATCGTTTAGTAGTAAACTTATTTCATGCAGAATGTATCCGGGAGATGGATCACTTGCGTGGGAACTGGATAAAGCTAAGTTTTTATTGGTTGTTACCCTTGTGAATGATCGTTTGTAGATAAATGAGTGAGGCTTCTGAAGTTGATTGGGGGAGCCCATTTTTATCTAGCTTGTGGTGGTAACACTGAAGAGGGGTGTTCTAGGGAATGTGCCTGATAAGCAGGTGCAGCCACGTCAGTGCTTGCTTTCTTATAGGAGTTGGAAAGAGCACTTCTCTTCCTTTTTTTTTCTTCAATGCTCTTTCATCTTTCGAGATGCTTGGCAATTTCCCCTTTCTCCCTCCTTATACAAGTGGGAGGTAGATGATGGGTGGGGGAATAGGAGCATGATTTAAGAGGACAATTCACATTGTCGGGCTCCTGCACATCTGTGGGTTGATTTTGGGTAAATAGAGAGAATTTGAAACTCAACCATGTTGCATTTGGAAGAAGTTTGCTATTATGAATCCTTCCGGTTTTTATTACAGCTTGATTTGAAGAGTAGATTTGGGAGATTTGATTTGAAGAGTAGGGATATGCTCCCAGAGAAGATAACACAAAACCTTCACGAAAGGTGAATGTACCAATTCCAATAGCCAATTTGATTTGCAGGGAATCAGGTTTTCCCTTTGGTTAATTTCCATCAAATTAGCCATTTTAAAAAAAAAAAAAGAAGCATTATTAAAAAACTACTCGGAAGAATAACAAGCTACTGGTATAAAACCCTCATTATTAAAATTGACTTGACTTTTTCTAGAGGAAATTACCAAAGTATTGTAATAAAACAAATCAATTAAATAGCCTGATCAGCTGTGTTCTATTAAATTTTTTTAAAACTTCTTGTCAGAGGTAATAAACATGAAATGTCCTATTACTGTTGCTGAAACTATTGATCTTCTTTACCAAGGTTCTACCCAAATATCCAAAGAACAAGACTTGGTAGTGATGTGGGACTTCAACTACCCAGACATCTGTTGGGAAAATAATACAGCAGGGCACAGATTATCTAACAAATTCTTGGAATGCATTGGAGATAACGTTTTACTGCAGATGCTGGAGAGAGCCATTAGGGAGGGAAGAGACTCTTCTAGAGTTGATTCTGACTAATAAGGAGGATCTGTTTGAGAATTTGAAGGTGGAAGGCAGCTTGGGTGAAACTGATCCTGAAATAATAGCATTTATAGTTTTAAGGAATGGGAGAAGGGAAAACAGCAGTATAAAGACAAGGAACTTTATGAAGGCAGACTTTAACAAACTCCAGAGAATTGGTAGGTAATATTCCATGGGAAGCAATAAGGAACAAATGCAAAGTACTACACTTAGGAAGAAATAATCATATAAATACAAAATGGGAAATTACTGCGTAGAAAAGGGTATTGCAGGAAAGGATCTGAGGGTTACAAAACTACATATTTAGTTACAAACTAAATATGATACAACAAGGTAATACTGTTGCAAAAAAAGCAAATGTCATTCTGGGATGTATTAGCAAGAGTATTGTTATCAAGACAAGAGAAGTAATTCTTCACCTCTACTCAGCACCAGTAAGACCGGAACTGGAGTACTGTGTCCAATTCTGGGCATTACACTTTGGAAAAAATGTGGACAAATTGGAGAAAGCCCAGAGGAGGGCAACAAAAGTGATTGAAGGTCTAGAAAACATGACTTAGAAGGAAAGATTGAAAAAATTAGATTTGTTTAGTCTGGAGAAGAGAAGACTTGAGGGGAGACATAAGTCTTCAAGTACATAAAAGGTTGCAATAAAGAGGAGGGTGATAAATTGTTCTTATCTGCAGAAGATAGGACAAAAAGCAATGGGCTTAAATTGCAACAAGGGAGATTTAGGCTAGACATTAGGAAAAACTTTCTAACTGTAAGAGTTGTTAAGCAGTGGACCAAATTACCTAGGGAGGTTGAGAAATCTCTGTTATTGGAGGCTTTTAAGAACAGGTTAGACAACACCTCTCAGGTGTGGTCTAGAATAGATAATACTTAGTCCTCCCTCAGTGCATGGCACTGGACTGGATGACCTGACAAGGTTCCTTCCAGTCCTACATTTCTATAATTCATTTATTAGCCAAATATTGTATCTTGAAGTAATATTAAACAAGACCCTCTTCCCCATTCCTGCCTCTGAGTAAAATGAAGAGGGACCGTATCTTGGAATTTTACAATTTTTCCTTTTTTTGTCCATTAGTCTAATTACAGCAATATTTTGTATGTTGGATCTGCAAGTCTCAAGTTTTTGAAGCAAATACTCTGAGACAAGTTGCACTGTACAAGATGCCTCTCAGATCAAAGCTGTTGACTGTGCACAAATTATCATTTCAAATAGCATAAACCCTTTCTAGAGTTTAGTACCAAAGCAAAACTTAATGGCGGCATCTTACTTACTACAATATATTGAGTTTAAAGCACTTTTTGGTCCTAAATGGCAGTGTCATGCAATTGGTATAGTTGAACTCAGACAAATAATCTAACATGGGTTGTGATTTTATTGAATTATTTTATGCAAATCTAGACAAGTTTGTATCCCAGTTATAGGGCTAACTAAGTCTCTGTCTACTTTTTGGTCTATGAATACACGCACCTCACATCTTCAGCCCATTTTTGCTTGTTTGGAATTTCACAATTCTGCCACACTCAGACCAGCAGCACCTGCATACGCTATCCCACGTATACCAACCTCTTGTCATGCCGCAGGTTCAGTTGGGTTTCAGGCAACTGCCTTTCCTCCCTTTGGGAGTCTTAGACCCATGATATAGACTAACAACCTACTTAAAGAATTTTTATTAAGCCGTTGGAATAAATCATTAAAGAGAAAAGGATTTTAAAACATTTTGTATACATTTCTCTCTTACCTGATAGAGAAAAGGAGTACATGTGGCTCCTTAGAGACTAACAAATTTATTTGAGCATAAGCTTTCATGAGCTACAGCTCACTTCATCGGATGCATCAAATAAATTTGTTAGTCTCTAAGGTGCCACAAGTACTCCTTTTCTTTTTGCGAATACAGACTAACATGGCTGCTACTCTGAAACCTGTCTCTTACCTGATGTTCTTCTGTTTCATAATGGCATCCTAGACAGGCTTACTTTCTTCAGATACCATGGTGGTTTCCTAATGGCTGAGTGTGTTTCAGCTGGTGTTCTGTCTGCCTCACTGAAATTTCCCTTTTAAACCCTGTAAGGTTGTTTTCCAAAAGACTTCTTCACATGTTCCTGGGCTTTGGTCCCCCTAGTCAAACCAGTTTTATAGGCTGTCTGAGGAGACGAATGGGATAGAGCCATTGTCCCTAAGTGACCCTTAAACGAAAGTGATTAGGTGACCATTGAGAGTCATCTCCTTTGTGCTTGGAATACTCAGACAATCCTCTAATGGGAAGCACTTAATCAAAAATATTGTTATGAGCTGGTTGGAACCTTGGTTTAGGTTGTTAAAACCTTCACCTAAGACAAAAAGAGTATGTGAACCTGCCCAGGAGCTTTTTGGCTGAGTATTGTTTTGAATAGGTGTGGGCCTATGGGGGAAGGCAGAACAGAAAAACGGAGAGAACAGAGGTTTGGGGGAGAGAGAGCAAGCCTAAAGGAGCAGCAGAAATCATTTCGGTGGTCCTGAAAAAAAACCTGGGGAGATGTTTTTGGGTCAGAAGTGCACGCAAAAAAGAGGGCTCTTGGTGTTGTGAGGAAAAGAAGCTGTTTCCTGTTGTTTGATTTCCTCTGTGTTTAGAGACACAGGACTTTGTATATTCTTTGTAAATAGAAAAAAAAACTGCATCAAGGAAATACCTGACTAGTTCCAGTTTCTGCTCCCAATTGAAACATATATAGGGCTCCAAACTTAGACTAGCGGCTTGGATTGAAATGGGGCGACGATATTGATACTGAAAACTACAGGCCGTGTCTTGTAGGGTGTGGGGCATGAATGTGGATGGTTGGTTGTTTACCTATTGCATTGTAAAATCCTTGTAGAGGCAAGGCTGTGTAGTTCTTATAGCAGTTTATCTAGGTGAGGTCAAGCACAGATGGAGGAGATATTATGTTGATCTCACCTATCTGTATTTCAGTAAAAAAACAAAAAAAAACAACTCTCAGAGCCTTGTCTCAGCTAGGATTTTTACAGTGAGATAACAAATGCACATTAGTTATTTTAGAATAAAAATACACCTTTTTTGGCAGTGGAGATATAGCCACAGTACTAACAATTACTAAAGAGCATGCCCATATGTCTCTCACTATGATTAAACAGGTTTTAGTGATTGTCTTTTCTTTGCGAGATAATCATACAACACTAGCATAATTAAATTTATTTGCATATTATGTGTTTCTGTATATACTGTAAAATGTGATTATTTCAGACTGTTGGATATACAGATGTATGAGTTAACAAACTGAGTAGACTTTTTCTTATCCATTTTTACTGCGTTTATTGTGAAGATCCCTAAGGTAAATATCACTTTTTTGGTAAAACACACTTGTTCAGTTGTTTGCTTTGTGCTTTTTAAATTGAGAATTCTGTTTCTTTTTTTCATGACATTGTTGTCTGATAAAAATCACGTGTTCCTCTTTCTTTGAGTGATGGTCCCTATTGGTCCCTACTGTATTCCACCAAGTGCCCAGCGCTGGAGCTTTTTAAAGTAGTATTGCTCATTGGTCCACACATGCGCCCTTGTACTGCCTTGTGGTTTTGCCCAAGGCAATAAAGGGTGGGACAACCAAACTTCTTAGAAAAACTGTTTTTACTTTGTTCATACTTAGTATTCTATTGTGTTTTGCAATTATTTTCTAGTTCCTAGAAGTCTTATAGGATTACAGACTTGGACGCCTCTTTGGTGGTTTTCCAACCAAAGAATTCCTCTCACCCTTTCTAGCACCCAGGTCTGTGGACTAGATTATCTCAGAGATGCCAGGATTCAAAGTCTGTGCTTTCTGCCCTCGCTTGTTTTCTATCAGTGACAAGCACAACGTTGTTTGTACTGTTTGGGGGAAGTCCACATGCAGTATCTGTCTCTCCCTCCCTGTCGGTGCATGGGAAGGCTGAGCTCTCCGCCTCAAAAAGTACCTCATGAGTACCGCAATCAGGCCAAAGTCAGATCCTGGTCCAGGAACCCCCCCGTACATTGTCCTGAACAATCTAAGAGCGCTCCCCCTACTGCGGCGCCTATGTTGGGCTCCATTGGTAACAGAGCTATAGATGCCACGCCCAGGCTAGCCATGAAAGTATGACATTAAGTGTTCCTCCAAACCCAAGAAACATGCTGAACTATCCACAAGTTCCAGCCTGGAGGAGCGTTGCATTCCAATGCTCACAAGAATGACAAAAGGCCGCACCGTTCGCTGGATCTGCTGGTCCCAGTTCCAGAACTGTATACCCCTCCTGCTTTGGCTCCCCTAGCATCCCGGGGTCTTAGAAGCTTCTCTGAGACTCATCCAAGTTTTGACTGAATTCTTTGCTCTGTGTCCTCAATATTCTTTAAATAGTTTATATGGAATTCCTTATGGCTTTTAAAAAGAAAAAGAAATCAAGTTCCTCACATTCCATATTTGCTAAACAGCAGAAGAATACTCTGTATTGCATAGTATGTACAATCCATGAGTCAGAAGCCTCTCTGATTCCAGGCACACCATAATATGGAAGAAAGCAGAATTCCTGTAGTGCCCTGTCTTCTCCATGCACTTTCACTAATCATAGAAGAAAAGCCTAACGTTGCCTATGAACTTTCCTAATCTGAATATGTACGTGCAGATATGCTGACAGACTTGGATCGCATCATAACCCAATGCAACAAACACTTCCAAACCCTTCAGTTGCACAAAGCACAACTAATTTTCATTAAGCCATTTAAAGGCATGTTTATAATACAGAAGCTATATCCTTGCAAAATTCCAAGTTCTTATCTGGTAATTATACACTGGAGCTCCTTCAATGAGAAGTGCAGTGTATTTTTTTCACTCTTAAAGCTTCAATATAGCTAAAACATTTTGGTTAACATTTTTCAAAGTGATTCAGACTTGAGAGAACACTACCAAATTTCAGTCAGAAAGGTAGGTAAATGAAGAAGTATAAGTCACTGAAGATGACACTTAAGTTTGCACAAATGTTTTCATTTTATCTGTGAGTGTTGCTAAACTTAAATATCTTAATTGTATCTTTATCTTTTAGCCTTTTGTATATACAAAGAAATGTGTGAGTTTATACAATCAGTGTATGGTATTGATACTTTTTGTTTACTAGCTTTTTAAAAGAATGAACATCATCACATGGGACATTTGGGGACAATGTAAGTTCGTATTAAATCTGACATCCTGAAATGTGAAAGAAAATCAGTTGGCCAAGGATTCAGAACAAAAAAATGGAACAAAGTCAGATCCACGAAGCAATGTCGTGATGGGAAAATTGTTTCACTAAAGTAATGTCTGCACTACAAAGCTAAGTCAACTTCATGTAAGTCGACATTGAGCCTCCGATTGAAGCAAGTCAATCTTGCGTTTCCACACTACGCTCATTGTGTCAGCGGAGTGCATCCTCATGAGCAGGGCTTGCATCGATGCATGGAGCACTGCACTGTGGGTAGCTATTCCATAATGCAGGTGGCCGAGTGGAATATTGAGTTGGGCTTGCACTGTCTTATTGGACCAAAATGTTGGTGCAGGTGGTTATGGGAACATGACGTTAGCCTCCCATGATACACTTACCACCCCCTTCAATGGCAAACAAACCAAGCCTTTTTCATGCCTTTTTTCGTAAGTCAGGGTTATCCGTGCAGCCGTCCCATAGCACGATAAGCATGGACCCCCTCAGCTATACACTGTTGTTGTGAGCATTACAAACACCTCACGCCTTGTCCTGCAGTATTTACACAGCCGATACAAGAGCTGCTGCAAGGAACAATGTGATGACATGCAAGCAGCCCTGCTGGAAGACATAGGGCGGAGCAATTCACAGTTGCTGGCACCAGGTATGCATCACCTTGACACGGCTGAGCGGCATTTCTGGTCCTGGGAAACAAACACTGACCAGTGGGACTGCATTGTTATGCATCTATGGGATGATGAGCACTAGCTGCAGAACTTTCAAATGCATAAGGCTACTTTCCAGGAACTGTGAGCAGAGCTTTCCCCAGCCCTGAAGCACAGCAATACTAAAATGAGAGCTGCTAGGACAGTGGAGAAGCTAGTGGCAATAGCTCTGTGGAAGCTTACAATGCCAGACTGCTACCAGTCAGTGGGGCATGAATTTGGAGTGAGTAAATCTACCATGGGATCTGTCATGATCAAAGTTTGCAGGGCCATCAAGAGACTTCTGCTAAGAAGGGTAGTGACTCTGGGCAACGTGCTGGATATAGTGGATGGTTTTGCTGCAACTGGGTTCCCTAACTGATGAGGCAATAGACAGAATGCATAACTCTATCTTGGCACCAGACCACCTTGCCAAAGAGTACATAAACCAAAAGAGATACTTCTCAATGGTATTGCAAGAGCTGGTGGATCACAGGGGCAGTTCCACTGACATCAACATGGGATGGTTGGGAAAGGTGCATGATGCATACATCTTTAGGAACTTGTCTGTTCAGAAAGGTTCAAACAGGGGCTTTCTTTCCAGACTGCAAAATAATCATTGGTGATATTGAAATGCCAATCGTGATCCTGGGAGATCCAGCCTATTCTTTGCTCCCATGGCTCATGAAGCCATACACATGCAGCCCAGACAGCAGTAAGGATCTGCTCAACCATAGGCTGAGCAAGTGCGGAATGGTGGTGGAATGTGCCTTTCGATGTTTAAAAGGTCGCTGGCATTGTTTGCTTATGAGGTTAGACCTCAGTGAAAGCAATATCCCCATTGTTATTGCTGCCTGCTGTGTGCTCCATAATATTTGTGACACAAAGGGAGAAAAGTTTCCGTTGGGGTGGGGGGTGGGGTTAAGGCAGATCACCTGGCAGCCAATTTTCACAACCAGACACAAAGGCAATAAGGGGAGCAAATTGTGGGATTCTGTATCTTCGTGAGGCTTTGAAAACTAGTTTCAGCAATGAACCAGAGTCATGTGACGCTTATCTGTGTTGTTCCTTCCCAAACTGTCCCTTCCTTTGCATTTTCTCCCCTGTAAACTCCACCTCCACCAGCTGCCATGTGTTTAATGAATAAAGAGCCATTTTCCTTCAATCCATTAAGTTTTATTATGCACACAAACACACAGAGACAGCAAAGAAAAGTAAGATAACTTGGAGCAAACGGGCTGATAACACTATGAGGGGAGAAACAATGAAAACTTGCTTACAGATGCACTGCAATAACAATCAGAGGTGTGGGAATGGGTGCCACCTTGTCCTAGTACCCTCCCCTGGTGTTGAGTGCAAGGGATGTTGAACTTCCCCTCCTGCCTCATAGGATGTTTGGGAGAGGAGGATGTAGAATTGGGCAATGATGGCAGCAGGTTCAGCATAGGCTGCGAAGGAACTCTAGCATCCAGCTGCCTTTCTTGAACCTCAGATAGATGCCTCAACATGTCTGATTGCTCCTTCATAATCCACAGCATCTCTTCCTGCGTGGCATGCTCTTGTTCCCTGCATGCTCTCCTGTCCTCCCTGTCCATTTCCAGGTTCTCGGACAGTGTGATCCTCCATGCTCTGAGCTCCATCTTGTCACTCTCAGAGGTGTGCAGTAACTCATTGAACATGCCCTCCCGAGTCGTCTTATAAACCCCCCTCCCACCTCTCAATACACTTCATTGCAAGCCACAATGTAATCAAAACCACGGGATATTGCAAGAGTTGGTTTGCTGCTCCAGCCATGGTGAGTAAGGCCATGAGGCATGGGCGAGAGGTCTTGTCCTGCTGCTTTTCTGAAGACATCTTTGGGATCACAGTTGGCATTTGAGAAAAGTCCCCTTTCCCAAAGCAACCTGGATGGTGCTTGAGGACAGGCACCAGTGTAAAGCCCCCCCAAATAGTGTGTGTGTGGTGCTTTTTTTTTTTTTAAACAAAAGTGGCACTGGGTTGAGTGGGGGAAGGGAGACAAAGAGGAAGTCCTCCCCCCCCCTTTTTTTCCCCCAGTGCTGCTTGCAATACACAGTGTTCCCTTCCAACCGCAACCACGGCACATTTGGGAAAGCGTGGTTGTGTGACCCAGATTTCACCAAATGGGGCTGATTACTTGTTGAATTGTTTGTGGTTTAAGGGCTAGCATTCAAAACTTCCCCCTTTTCCCCTAGGTGACTCTATGCAATAACACTGAGGGTAACGGGTGGCAAGGGAGTAGATGCTGTAAGTGTCTTGGTACAGACCTGGTCCTTGATGCACTCAGAGTTAATACTGGAGTGATGCTGGAAAGTGTCCTACTGTGGTGGATGAAATAAGGCAGCCCTTCCCAGAAACCTTCTGCAAAGGATTGCAGAGTACCTCCATGAAAGCTTCCTAGAGATCTCCATGGAGGATTTCCAGGCCATCCCCGTGTACATAAACAGTCTTTTTCAGAGAGCACCCTCTGCGTAGCTGGAGTGCCACTGATACCCACTATACCTATTTTTTTGTTCAGATTAAACATAAAAAGTAATAACATGTCACCCCTACAGTTCGATTGGAACTGTGTATTCACGGAGGTGCCCTCCCTGGCATCATGCTCCGCCGCCAACTGGCCCAGTGAAGGGATGGGCTCCAGGGTTAAAAGCAGTCCTTGGCTGTCAAGGAGAATGAATCCTCTGCTTGCCTGCCTCAAATTCTCCTCCTCGTCAACAATGTCCTCCTCGTTGTTGCTCGAGGTTGCCTGGGATAGTGGTGGGGTCAAGAATTGCATGCAGCTCCTCATAAAAACACTGTGTCTGTGGGGAGACTGTTTGTTTGCCTCCCTTGTCTTCTGGTACACTAGCTGAAGCTCCTTTATTTTCATACTGCACTGGTGTGTCCCTGGTATAGCCCTTCTCCCCCATTTTCGCACAGTCTTGGCGTAGATGTCCTTGTTTCTTCTGCTGGATCTGAGCTTTTCCTGCACAGACTCTTCTCCTCACACAGCAATAAGATCCACCACCTCCTGTGTACTCTATGCTGGAGCGACTTTGCAATCCTTCAGTCTCCATGATCAGCTGTGCTGGCAAGCTCTCCACACTGAATAAACGGGAAATGAAAATTCAAAAGTTCCTGGGGCTTTAACAGGGGAGCGGCTGTTTCCTGTTTACCTGGCTGACGTGCAGTGGAGTTGAAAGCGCTCTCCAGAGCAGTCACAACGGAGCACTGTGGGGCACCTCATGGAGGTCAATTCATTAGAATTACACAACGCAGTGTCTACACTATCCCCATGTCAGTCTGTGGATGTCTAATCAAGCACTGTGCCTCTCGTGGAGGTGGAGTACAGCAGTCGACTTTACAGGCCACTTAGGTCGGCGGAAGGGATTTGGTAATGTAGACACATGCATTATTAGATCGACTTAATGCGGCTTATGTCGACTTAAGTTTGTAGTGTAGCCCGGGCCTAAATTGACAATGATTGGTTTGATGGTTCAGTGTAAAAACCTATTTGCTTTTTTGTTTTGTTGTGTTGTGTTTGCCAGATTTCTGGAATGACCATGGATTTAAATTACTTTTCAATCACCGACCATGAGTGAAACGGAACTTATCATGTTTTGATTCCTGCAACTAACAGCCAGACTGAGGTTGGAGCTTTCTCAGTATATGATTGAAATTATAGGAAGTAGTTTAGAAGGTAAAGAAGGAAGTCAGCATAGATACCAAAATATAGTTATCTAGGAACTGATGTCTCCTTAGAAGAATCCGCAGACTTAGAGATCACAGCTTTAAAACTTGAAACTTAATTCAGTGTTGGGGTCAGTGGAGGGCATGTTTAAATGAAGAGAACATTAAAACACACTGAATAAGCATAGTAGGGTATTTTTCTGCTCATGTGATCAGTGAAATATTCAACTATACATTTTCAGCATTAGCCTACAAACTCCTTTTCACAGCTAGAGCTTCTGTTTCAGTCTGTCTGCATTATCAGGTCAGAGAACAGGAGATCATATGAAAGCTTGTTCTCAGGCAGAAGTGGACAAGGCAGCTCTTCATTTGACAATTCCATTATATGACATCTAAACATAAAGTAAACAAAACTGGATTAATTTAAACAATATCTGTCAAAATCCTGTTAAAATAAATATAAAAATATGCGCGCACACACCATTTCTCCAAATGAAATAAATAAAAATGATTTGAGAATCTGACTGCCAGATGCTGGGACTAGATGACGGGGGGATGGTTCACTTGATAATTGCTCTGTTCTGTTCGTTCCCTCTGAAACATCTGGCATTGGCCACTGTTGGAAGACAGGATACTGAGCTAGATGGACCATTGATCTGACTCATCGTAACCATTCTTATGCTGTTACGATTTTCTTCTTGTCCTAGTATACTTTAAAACTGCAAAAAAGTTGAGACCCAGAGATATTTCACATCTAATATTAATTTAGAATTTTAATGCTTTTATCATGAGTGTACTGCTGAAATACCTGTAGAGATACTAGTAGCAGAGGAGGATGGAATCATTTTAAAGTGGAATTGAGATACCTAACATGTTCAAATGTCTTTTTGAGAGACTGTGGTTTTCCCCCCTTTGCAGTTATGAAATCCCAGAAAGTTGAATTCAGTCATTCTTCTTTATTCAACTGGTGAACTTCTGAATTTTGTGAAACCAGCAGGGAGTCTGTGATCTATTGCCTTTCCATCAGATAAAATTGAATAGTTGTCCTAGCTTTCCTAGTGACTGGATCGGTAGGTACCTGGATAGTTGAAACCCAAGAGTCTCAGAACCTGTCAGAATAAGAGGAAGATAGTGTTCGGCAGGGCAAGTAGCTTGAGTAACTGATAGTACATAACTTCCCTCTTATCTTAAGGTGTCTGCTGGACTGTCATGTTCAGGATTGTTGGTATTCTTACTAGACATGTTACTCTAGAATTCCCAAATACTAAGAGTGACGACAAATTCAGCCTTTCAGATGTAGGCTTCCTCAAAGTCACCTATGCCTTTGTTACGTGAATGCTTTGCCTAGTATAGCTTGTTGTACCTGAAACTTACCTTAAATGCATCTCAGAAGCTTTAGTCGGTATAGATTGTGGTTATCCACCTTTTTTAGTAGCTCAGGCTGGCAAGCACACACACATCTGTGACCCCAACTGACCGTGGCTGTCATTTCCCTTATATATAGACAATGTTACCTATACATGCTGAAATGATCTCTTTTCTCTGCTCCATCATGACACCTGCATCCAGCTGGAACACCTTCTGTCCAAAGGATGGAAGTGAATTCAAACCAGTGGCAGGAAAATTCTCTCCCATCAGAAGTACATCTGAAACCAAGTATGATATAGGATACTTCGTTTTAAAAGTATTCCCAGTTCTTTTGCAAACCACAGGTTTTCGCTCTTAGGAGGCTGGGTGGTTCTTTCCCTGATCTTCAAGTTCAAAGCAATATGATGGGATGGGATCACTGTGCATATGCTTCCTGTATTGGGGGAAAATGGCACTTTTATTCTAAGTCATGTAAAATGTACTCATGATGCTGAGCTCTTTTATAAAGTTTATATAGCAGTAATACACATTCCCTCTGTAACTTTTGGTATAAAAATAACTAGTTTTTTTCCTTTTAAATGTTTCATTAGCAAATGGGAGCAGACAGGTGTTACTAGAAAGTAAGTTGTGGCACTTTGATTTTAACTCACTGGTTCATATGCTTGTCAGGAATTACTATGTTTAGGCTCAGAAGGATCAGATTTTTATTGGTAAATGTCAGTTTCTCCATACACGCACATATTGTTGAAAAGATACTTCTATTGATGATTAAAGTTTACAGATAGGAAAAGAAGGAAAATTTCTACTTGAGAGCTTTAGAGTTTGACTTATGGCTGTTTACTTTGTATATTTTGATATATGACAATGACAATTTGTATTTTAATGGTTATAAAACTTTAACTTTTTGAGAAAATATAATCAATAAAAATGGAAAGAACTTCTCAAAACCCATAATATTTGTGCAACTGTGACTATTTAAATAAATAAAGATAGAAAAAATGTATACAACTAAACATTGATATTATCTGATGAATTTGTAAAAAAAAATAAAAAAAATAAAAATTGAATTCTGCCAAACCCAACTATGTTGGAAGTTTGTACCTCTGGACTTCTACAGGTGTAGAAGAAAAAAGCATAAAAACTTGCTCTTCAGGGTAAAAAGTCTTCTCTATATTACTTTCTCTCTCTTGTGCTACTGTTTCTAATCTAAGATGCCCTTGTCTGAATCTGTTTTTTGGAACTGAGATTTTTCTTTTAAACTGGTCAATTTTTTAACAAGGTATTTTTTGTGAAAGTCAAACTGATCAAGCATAATAACTGAGGAATAACTTCTCCTGAAAGTCAAGTGGCAAGTGATGTTTCTCTATTGCCCTCGTATCCACAGAGGTGGCTGTCAAATCAGAGTTGACTCTGCCTATTGAACATCTTGGAATCCTTTTTGACATGCATTCACATGTAAACCTAAAGACCATAAATAGTCTCTGAGAGTTAGTGCTTGCTACTCAGCCAAGCGCTTTAGTACACATTTTTAACTTACTTTTCTTGAGTAGACCAAGATCTGTAAAACAAGGCTTAGAAGATGTGTGAACAGAATGAAACTGATTTCCTTTGTGTGCTTGATTTTTTTAATTTCAGAAACATCTGAAAAGTCTTGTTAATCAATAGCTGGGTATATTTTGAGAATCAGTTCTCTAATCAATCATCTTTTGTCATCTTGTGTTGTCATCCGAAGGAGTACACATTTTAATCTGTTAAATAGGATTGTAAGATCTTCAGTGCTGGATCTTCAGTGCTGGAACTTTCTACAATACATAAAAGGAAAGTACTGAGTAAGATTATGGCACTTATTGTGCTGAGTCTTATTGTAGTAGCCTCACCTTTGTGGTCTTTTGTTTGTTTCTTTTGTTTGTTTTTCCTCAATTTTATCTTCTGTATATATTTTTGTATTGTCCCCTACTCTTCACTTCTTTTGTTTCCATCCTCCACTTGGTCTTCACACTCCTTTGTTTTGATTCTGACAAGGATTTTTCATGCCATTCCAAGTAACCCAATAGCCCATTTTCCCATTCAGGTACCAGCACTTCACAGGCTTCTCTCTAGTGTCATTCATTACCATATGGACAGCAGACTGTTGTGGAGAGAATTGCTGTGCGGCCTTATCTGGGTGAAGGAACACAGAATGGCTGGTCATATAGTGATGCTTGATTGCATATTTAACTCTGGAGAGGTCTCTGTGCACCTTGTAGGAATCGGGTGTGTCTGTTAGAAAGGCAGGCACATTTCATGATGCAAACACTGATGGGGAACTGAGGCACATGTTTAGTGACGGGTTCAAGGTTACACAGAGTCTCAAACATAGCCAGGAATTGGACTAGTTGAGGGCAAGGGGCTGTGAAAGAGGTATAAATTCAGGTGTGTGGGCCTTGAACAACACATTGCAGGGGAAGGGACAATGGGTGTTATTTTTCTGAAGTGAGGCTCAATTTTCAAAAGTTTTGAAAATGCCATTATAGAACTGTGACTTTGGTAGAAAGTGAGGTGAGCGTTGTCATGGGGGAGAGGAAGAGGAAGGTGTAGAACAGTGGTTTTCAAACTTTTTTTCTGGCGACCTAGTTGAAGAAAATTGTTGATGCCCATGACCCAGTGGAGCTGGGGATGAGGGGTTTGGCGTGTGGGAGGGGGCTCAGGGCTGGTGCAGGGGATTGGGGTGTAGGAGGGGGTCAGGGCTCTGGGCTGGGGATGCAGGCTTTAGGGAGGGGCTGGGGTGCAGGAAGGAGCTCTGGGTTTGAGGGGGGTTGGGCAGGGGATTGGGGTGCAGGGTTGGGGCTCAGGCTTAGCTCCGGCGGCTCCTAGTCAGCAGCGCAGCAGGGTGCAGAGACGGACTTCCCATCTATCCTGGCCTGCAGCAGGTCCGTCTCCTAGGTGGAGGTGCACAAGCAGCTCCGCGTGGCTCTCGCTCACAGGCACTGCCCCCACCAGCTCCCATTAGCCAGTTCCCAGCCAATGGGAGTGTGGAGCCAGTGTTCAGGGTGGGGGCAGCGCGTGGAGCGTTGTGGCCCCCCCCGCCTAGGAGCTGGACCTTCTGCTGGCCCCTTTCGGGGTGCAGCGCGGTGTCAGAACAGGTAGGGACTGCTAGTTTTTGCTGGCCGGCCGCCAAGGTCCCTGGGTGCTGAGCAAGGTGACCCAGTGCCTTGCATTCAGCAACCCAGTACTGGGTCGCAACCTGAACTTTGAAAACCATTGTAGAGTGTTGTAGAGTGAGACATTATGTGCCCCATCTATCAAAATCAATGGAGTGAAACTGGAGAATGTAGATCATTTCCTCTAGCTTGGAAATCATCTTTCATCCAAGGCAGATGTTGATGCAGAAATTCAGCATCGCCCTAGCTGTGCCAGTGTAGCTTTTTCTCATTTATGGCACAGGGTTTTTGAAGATCACGACATTCGAACAGACACCAAATTTCTTGTTTATCAAGCTCTTATTCTCCCAACACTGTTGTGTAAGTCCGAAACCTGGTTAACCTATAGACACCACTTGAAAGTTCTTGAGGCACCATCAACCCTGCCTTCGTAAGATTCTAAAGATCAAATGGGCAGACAGGCGCACCAATATTAGTGTCCTGGAAGAGGCAAAGACCACCAGTATCGAGGCAATGATCATCTGTCAGCAATTTCGCTGGATTGGTCATGTTGTTCGGATGCCAGACCATTGCCTCCCAAAACAGGTCCTGTTCTCTCAGCTGAAAGAAGGGTACCGTAATGCGGGTGGACAACGGAAGCATTATAAGGACTTGATGAAGGACAACCTAAAAAAGTATAATATTGACATTGACAGTTGGGAGACACTTGCCCAGGATCGCTTAAAATGGTGTGAAGTCCTACGTGATGGTCCCCTGCATTTTGAACTTGCTCGCTGACAAGCTGAAGAGGTCAAGAGGCGAAGAAGGAAGGAGAGACTGGCTTCCATTCATGGTCAACAGCCTCCTGCTGAGCCTGAAAACATCTGCCATCATTGAAATAGAACCTGTGGTTCAAGGATTGGCCTTATGAGCCACCTGAGGACCCATAACTCCCATGGAAGTGATCATACTCGGAAACGAGTGATCACCCATCATCATCATCAGAGTGTTGCACTATGCTGTTAAACTATCACCCAGAAGAGACTGCATTTAATTTGTTGGTGAGGGATGTACATGTGTGTGTGTATATATAATAAATTCCATATTGTAGATTCTTTGGGGTAGGGACTATAATTTTTTATATGTCTATACGGCACCTAGCACAATGTGGCCCCAACCTACTTAGCCTTTAGGTGCTAGTGAATATAAACATTAAAGAATATATTTAGAGAACTTGTAATCAAGGTAGAAGACAATAGCATTGTACCCTCTGAAAAGCTAAAGGATTTTGAGTTTGTCAGCTCTACAATTATTCCACATAAATTTGGAAAGTAATTCTAGTAAGTGTCCGATGGGGAATGTAGATGCATGGTGGAAATGTTTTAACTGTGGCAGTCCTATGTTTAGTAAATCTGTCAAGTTTGTTTCAGATGAGGTTAAATTCAGGAGGGACCTTTTTAATGGAGGTGACTATTGTGAACACTTGTTATGAGGTGGTTAAACTGAAAAGAATGTCCACTGCCAGGTATTAAATACTGGATAGTAATCTGAAGTATGTGCGTGTGTTTGTGTGTGGGGAGAGGATGAGGCGGCATGTATTTTAATGCCAGAATATGTAGGCGTTTCGAAAGAGCTTCATCTCTGTAGAAAAATATTTAAATCTCCTAGTATTGATTTCTCCTATATTAGGATACCCTTTTTAAATGTGAATTTTAGGAAAGGTTTCTGCAATCACAAATACATTGTTTCATGTGGAGTGTCCATAACTGTATTCTCTCCCTCTTGGATATGTTATGGCCTAAACATTACAGTAGGGCATTGGAGGCCAGGAGAACTGAATTCTCCTTCAAACTCCACACACGGTCATTTTGTTGCTTCTGTGTCCTCCCATGTAAAATGAGGATAAAAATACATATCTTTATAAAGTACTTGGCATTCAATGGCCCACTTCATCAGAGGATCTCAAAGTATGATGTGGCGAAGACCGGTCTACACTAAAACTTGGCCAGCATAGCAATGTCAGTTAGGGTATGATTTATTTTTGGGAGGGGTGGGAGAATTAGGGGGAGACTTTATGCTGGTCAAAGCTGTAGTGTAGAAACAGTTGTGCTGGCATAAAAATGGTTTTGCCGTACAGCTTATTTCACTCACCAAACCTATATAAGCTGCACTGGCAAAAGCACTTTTTAGCTGGCATAGCTAGGTCTACATAGAAGGGTCTTTGTCACAAAGAGCTTACAATCTGGTATAACACCAGAGACAACAGATGGTTGCTAACAAGCAGGGGAGTACAAGGAAACAATGAGACAATATTGGTCACGATAGGCAGTGGTCTCAGCACACCAGTGGCCCAAATGTTAAGGTTTTTTTTTATAGGCATCACTGAAAACAAGACATTTGGGAGGGATTTAAAGGTGGATAATGAGGTAGCTTTGGGGATGATATGGGGAGCTCCTCCTAAGTAAGAGGGGTAGCATGGGAAAAAGCATCCATAATGGTGCACATAAAATTCATTTCGCACATGGATGTTAAAAATTAGAGGGAACACTGCTGACAGCTATACATGTATGAGGAGATGTCAGAGACAGGTTGAGATGTCAAGTGTAGAGAGGTGGATCTGTGAGTCACCAGCATAGAGATAGTGGCTGAATTTCTGTTTGGGTTTGAAATTACTGAGAGATAAAGTGTAAAGGGAGAAGAAAAGGGGACCAAGGACATAGACACAGAAAGGTAGATGAGAAGGATCCTCCGAAAGATAGCTTGAGACTCTCTGACCCAATTTCTCAGAAGTTCTGATCACTCACTGTGACCCAAGGTCCTCTTGATGCCATCTGGCATTCTTTCGATCTGGTATTTACATACTAGTTCACTAAAAAGTGTAATGTAAGGTCTCTCCTGAAAGCCTGTGTCACACCTGGTCATCACAATCTTTGTGAAATGTATGTGCAGATTATATGTAAGGAAGCGTGTGTGTGTGTATACATGTATACAAATATATATATATTTATTTTGGAGATTATATTCTTAAAGCTTTGAAGTTAAAGCCAGGTCACCCAGAGATGACATGCCTTAAAATGGGTTCCACCAGATCAGATGTGGGAGACGCTTATCTCTTGGCTGATCATTGTGCATTGTGTGTCTTACAATGGAAGTCTATTTGTATACTGGTCAAATCCTAAGGAGGAGATTGCAGAGACTTCAGTAGAAGAAATTAACAGGAAGAGGTAAACTGTATGGGTGGGGCAGAGGGGGGAACCCTGTTTACAGGTGAAGAACGAAGGACAGGTCTTAATATAGCTAGGTTGCAGAAAGATGCCCTTGCATCCTTCATCTGGACAGACAAGCTGCCGGTGGGCTTGGTCTCCTGAAAGAAGGGTCTCAGCCTTTCTGGTTGAAAAACACTGAGAAGGACTTGGAGTAAGCAGGACCTTATTAGACAAGAGAGCATCTTGTAGTTGAATTAAGATTCTAGAGTACATGTTATGATTTTATTTTATATGTAACCTTTAGCAAACAGAACTACTGGAAACAATCATTTGAATCTTGTTCTTTGTTAAATAAATTTATACTGTACTTGCTTTCTCTATAAACAAATCTAAGTGCTATGTGTTAAGTGGAGCAGTGATCTGGAGTGGAGCATAACTGTTAAGCTGTGGTGTACTGTTTCTTGGGAGCAAGGATCTGGTAGTCCTGTGAGTTTCTGATGGATAAGCGGCTGGACATCCAAGGGGGACTCGGGGGTTGGAGTGAATCTATTGCTAACCAGCAAAGGGACGGTATAGTCTGCATATGGGAGGGCTTGTGTTGCCTGTGGCAGGTGGAGTCAGGAGCTGACCCCCGGCAGGTACTGACAAGACTTCCTCATGCTAAGGGTAGGTGGTAGTGAGATGCCCCATAACTCTGTGTGCCATTTGGAAGCATCACAGTCACAACTGCAGAAGTCAGTGGGAGCTGTGCTTGAACATATTAAAGAGACATCTAATAATAAGTACTCTGAAATATCAGGTCCTAGGCATCTCAAATTGAGCACCAAAAATTAGTGGATACTTTTCACCTCTGTGCCTCAGTTTACCATTATAAAATGGGACTAATTCCATCCCCTCACTTCACCGAAAAACAGTTAATGTTTGTGAAGCATCCAGATACTGTGGTGATGAGTGCCATAGATAAGTATATGGGGAAATCCATAATTGTCTTCAGAGCAGGGTTTGACTAGTGTGCAGAAGAAAAGGCCTGGACCATACACTGAATAATGAGAATCAGACAAAATATTGAGTAGCTTCTTATTAACTGAGCACCATTCTGTGGTGCATTTGCTCCTGGGCCCATGAGGTGATAGGGCCCAACCAGCAGAGACCACTTCACCTATAGGCAGACTTGTGGCCCACCAGCCAAGCTGCTGGAGGGGGCTCCTGCCCCTTCCTCAAGGGCACCAAGGAGCAGGAAGCGATCCCCGGATGGGCTGCTGGGGAAGCACTCCCCCAACCCCTCTGTAGCTACTTCTTTCCCCTGGCCCCCCAGTGCAAATAAGATTGTGACTGAGCGGCTCGGGGCTGCTCCTGATGGCACTGCCAGGGCTTCAGCCCACATCTACCGCTCCAGTCCCCATGGCCTCACTGCCTGGAAAGCCTCCTGCTGCCAGTTTAGATTCACTGTGCTACCACTGCATCAGCAATGAGGAGCTCATCCAGAAAGGTGCAGGGGGCGGACTGAGGGTTGGGGTGAGTTGCTGGAGGCTAAGCAGAGTATGGGGGCTGTGTGTGTGTGGATTGTGGGATGTGTGCTAGAGGTGAGGAATATGGGGAGCTGTGTGGGGAATTCAGGCTGGGGTGCGGAGTGTGAGGACATGAGTGGTAGGTATCCAACTCCCCTTGTGGTTGATCTGAGTGGTAGCAGGGGAAGGGTTGCGGGGAGCAGATGGGGTTAGAGGGTAGAGGGTGAGGAGGCGGCTGGCGGAGGGTTGCAGGGGGTGGCTGGGGACCTGAAGAATGAGGAGGCTGAGAGAAGGGGCCCCTCATCTGTTCTTGTCCCAGGACACTCTGGGGCCTTGTTATGCTACTGGCACCATCCACCTGTGGACTGAATGAGGCAGGGGTCCTGGAGAACAAATAGTATGTGATCATTTTATTAAAGACTGTATCACAATGCATTCACCTGGGGGGCAGAATTAAGGTTGTACAGATAACCTAAATTCTGATGCTTCTGAACTTTTGAGTGCGACTTTGGCAACCTTAAGAATGTTGTTTTAGTGTATTTTTGTGTGTGTAGTTTAATATGCAAGTCTGCTTAACACAATATTCTTGTAAACAGTTGTGGGTATTGAAACTAGCAGTTATCCTGCAAATGGTAAGATTAAAAAACACAAGCTATAGTTGGTACACAGAGTTGACTGCATTCCTGTGAACAGGTACTGCTCACAGAAATGGGGCAGGCTGGAATGACTTAAGTTTTATCCAACAAACCAACACAAACAGAGCTACCAAGCTTTTTGCAGCTCTCATTGAAATTTTATGCAAGTTTGCACATATGCAAATTGCCTCTTTATATTTGCAGATTTGTATATGACCATGAACTTCAGCTTAAGGTTAATACATCCTTCTCCAAGCAGTGGCAGTATAGGGTAGGGATTTGCATAAAATTTGGTAGCTGTAGGAGGTGTGTCGGGGGGATAGATGGGTGCTATACAAGGTGTGTCTGGGAGGAGGGAAACTGAGACAGTTGAATTTGAGGGGTTATGTAAGAGAAGATGGTGGTAGGTGTGGGAGGCCTTGTGGGGTATCTGGGGGCAGCTGTGTACAGTGGAAGCTGGAACCTGTAGGGCAGAGAGCTTTGGACCAGTATCAGGGCTGCCTGTTCTGCTTCTGCTTTCCCTACTCAAATCCAGTAGGGGAAGTAGCGAGACAGGCTGCTTTAGCTGCCTTCTCAGCAGGGGGCCACAATTGCCTCTGGGGGCAGTGAGCCTTCATTTCAGGCAATTTCTGCAGCCCTGGTGAATGGGTAACATTCAGTCTATACTGCAGGAATGTGTGAGGGTCAGCCTGGATACATGTCACATGAGATGCATGAAGCAAAGTGAATAAGGAAGTGTTATTTACTCCTTCACAGAACACAAGAACCAGGGGTCACCCAATGAAATTAATAGGCAGCCAGTTTAAAACATTATGAAGTATTTCTTCACACAACACACAGTCAACCTGTGGAACTTGTTTCCAGGGGATGTTGTGAAGGCCAAAACTATAACGTGGTTAAAAAAGGAATTAGATAAGTTTATAGAGGATAGGTCCATCAATGGCTATTAGCCAAGATGGTAAGGGATGCAACCCCATGCTCTGGGTGTCCCTAGCCTCTGAATAAGCTGTGCGTGGACAACACGGGGTGAATCATTCAATGATTACCTGTTCTGTCATTACCTCCAAAGCACCTGGCAGCTGTCGGAAGACAGGATACTGGACTAAATGGACCATTGGTCTGACCCAGGCTGGCCGTTCTTCTGTTCTTATGCTTGATCAGCCAGCACATCTCATAACTGGTGGTTATAATTTTAGGCTTACCAACCTTGAAACTTTAACTCCTATCAATTCATATTTTTCAGGGAGAAATGTTCTTTGAAATCATTAGGGGAAGTTACCTTGGTGAGAAATTAGTCACTTTAATGTACTCCATGTCTAATGATCTCTGTTCTGAGAAACTTTTAACCATTTTATTTATAGACTAAATTTTATGACTTATTTTTCCATTTAGGTTTTTAATTAAAAACAAAAGTGTGCATTTGATTTATGGAGTGTTCTTTGTTTTCAGAAACAAGATACTGGTCAGGTTTTGTTGGATATGGCCTATAACCACTTGGGTGTGACAGAGAAGGAATATTTTGGTTTACAACAAAGTGAAGAGTCAGTAGATTCCCCTGTAAGTATACTGTTAAATTTTAAGAAATATATTTTAAAAGTTCTTTTTAAGAAATTCATCTAATTTTTCATTTCACAGCGATGGCTCGAATCAAGCAAACCTGTTAGAAAACAGCTTAAAGGTAAGAGATTTTTATGTAAAGTATAACTTTTTCTGTCCTGAATTCCTCTTCTACCTATATCGTTGATTAGAAAACACATAATTCTCAGCTTCACTTTTGGGCATAAACAGTAGACTTTTTGGCAAAACTTTCCACAGTTCTTACTACGGGTTAAGCTTCAGTAGTGGTAGTTGCTCCATTGTAGGTTAGGTACTGTAGGTCACCAACATTGTTATCACTCTGTCCTCTAGCCCTGGTCTGAGCAAAGTTAGACAACACAGTAGTGAAAATAGTAGCTGTCTGGTGACCACTGTACATTACTGTTCCCACTGATGTCAGCAGTAGAGGGGAGGGATTTTTGATAAAAAGCCTTTTAAGTAGTTGATGGGGAAAGAGAGTGTAATGGTTTCAAATATGGTTTTTAAACCATTTCAGGTAAAGCTCTTAGTCTGGCCAGAGTGGAGCAAAATTATTCTATAGTGTTTGAACTCAGTCTTTATTTAAAAAAAAAAAAGGTACAGGGCATAACTGTTTTTAGCATGAACCATTTATAAACAACTTCTGGTAACAATTTTTTTCTCAGTGCAGATGTAGCCAAAGCTACATAATCACTAGTGAAATTGAAACACAAATTGTGTTTTTGATCTCCTGATTCTAGCTCATTTTGTAGCTTGTGTGTGATTTTAAATAAGGTTAAAAGTTATTTATGCATAATGATTGTTAAAGCTTTGTTACTGTTTGTTTTTCGCAAGAGGAAATATAGAGGATTCTCTAAATTTTCCTGATATAACATTCCTGCTTGTCTTATGAGATACTTGCATCAGGTGTATTTTCCTCTTTAAGACTTTCCTCTTTTAATACTAGAAGGAATGGAATATACTTTTTTCCAACACAAATTGCTGTGTTAAAAATGGCACTGTTAAAAATATAAAAGAAGGTAACTGAATAGACCATGCTGATGACTGCTTCATGAACAGGATTGTTTTTCAGAGAAGGATATATGTGTGTGTTCTTGTTCCGAAAGTAGCAAAAGACTTAACAATATAGTTGGAGTGTGGGAATTGTGAATAGATAAATTTCATAATTTCTTCCCATGTCAAAAAAAGAAAGTAAACCAGACTTATATTATGTGGTTATTTTCTGCTCTTGTTTTTCTATAAATTTTACAGAAATAAACCAAAAATAGAAATATTGATTTTCTTTTGTAAAACATTGTAGGAGGTTTCCCCTGCACCATCCATTTTCGAGTAAGATTTTTTATACCCAATCCCAACACACTGCAGCAGGAACAAACCAGGTAACTTTCTTTTCAAATGTACATCCATCAACTAAGAATTCGTAACATTCTCTTTTTATTTTCTGATGTTAGGGTGCAATTTATTCTATATATTTATTCTGAAATATTTTTAATATGAAAGATGTGGGGATTTATTTAAATAAAGTGTTCACTATTGATATAGTGTTATAGGTGTGTGTGATGCTATACAAGTGGTTATAGGGCACAGACTGAATACTTCCTGCCACACAAAACTTAGTTTCAGAAGGTACAGGTATATAGTTTAATGTGACAGTAGGTGTCACAATTAATGGGTTAATTGCATCTCTGACCCTGCCTCATCTTTCAGAGTATACCCTGAGTGTTGACCTCTGGCCTCAAACTGTCACTTCTGTCTTGAGGTGGTATCATACGATTCTCCTATGCTCAGAGTGGGCCCTGGGTTGCAGTCCCCTGTGTATCACCCGTGACTTACCTCAGCAGGTCTTATGTCCAGACCCTGCAATTCTGTATCCTCTAGGGCAATAGTTACCAAATAGCCTTCTTAAAGCAAAATTTTTATTTAGAATACAAGCATTTCAGATAAAACATCTAAAAAAACAAACAATAAGACTATGCGTACATCTAGTTTACCAGATGTTTAACCATCTTTCACACGGGGACAAGTCATGCCTGACTAATCTAATTGCCTTCTATGACGAGATAACTGGCTCTGTGGATGAGGGGAAAGCAGTGGATGTGTTATTTCTTGACTTTAGCAAAGCTTTTGATATGGTCTCCCACAGTATTCTTGCCAGTAAGTTAAAGTAGTATGGGCTGGATGAATGGGCTATAAGATGGATAGAAAGCTGGCTAGATGGTCGGGCTCAGCGGGTAGTGATCAATGGCTCCATGTCTAGTTGGCAACTGGTATCAAGCAGAGTGCCCCAAGGGTCATTCCTCGGGCCGGTTTTGTTCAATATCTTCATAAATGATCTGGAGGATGGTGTGGATTGCACCCTGAGCAAGTTTGCAGATGACACTAAACTGGGAGGAGTGGTAGATAGGATACAGAGGGACCTAGACAAATTAAAGGATTGGACCAAAAGAAATCTGATGAGGTTCAACAAGGACAAGTGCAGTGTCCTGCACTTAGGAAAGAAGAATCCCATTCACTGCTACAAATTAGGGACCGAATGGCCAGTCAGAAGTTCTGCAGAAAAGGACCTAGGAGTTACAGTGGAAGAGAAGCTGGATGAGAGTCAATAGTGTGTCCTTGTTGCCAAGAAGGCTAACGACATTTTAGGCTGTATAAGTAGGGACATTGCCAGAAGATCGAGGGATGTGATCGTTCCCCTCTATTCAATATTGGTGAGGCCTCATCTGGAGTACTGTGTCCAGCTTTGGGCCCCGCACTACAAGAAGGATGTGGAAAAATTGAAAAGCATCTAGTGGAGGGCAACAAAAATGATTAGGGGACTGGAACATATGATTTACGAGGAGAGGCTGAGGGAATTGGGATTGTTTAGTCTGCAGAAGAGAAGAATGAGGGGGGATTTGATAGCTGCTTTCAGCTACCTGAAAGGGGGTTCCAAAGAGGATTGATCTAGACTGTTCTCAGTGGTAGCAGATGACAGAACAAGGAGTAATGGTCTCAAGTTGCAGTGGGGGAGGTTTAGGTTGGATATTAGGAAAAACTTTTTTACTAGGAGGGTGATGAAGCACTGGAATGCGTTATCTAGGGAGTTGGTGGAATCTTCTTCCTTTGAGGTTTTTAAGGTGAGGCTTGACAAAGCCCTGGCTGGGATGATTTAGTTGGGGATTGGTCCTGCTTTGAGCAAGGGATTGGACTAGCTGACCTCCTGAGGTCCCTTCCAACCCTGATAGTCTATGATTCTATGACTCTAGTATGACTAACTCCCTGTAGACTTTTCCACCGAGCCTCTCTCTGGGTATAATTATGCAGCAGTTGGGAGGTATAATTCCCAGCTTGGGTAGACGGACATATTCTAGCTCTTTTGGAGCTAACATGCTAAAAAGAGCAGAATAGCCACAGCAGCTCAGGCTAGCTTTCCGAATACAATTCTGTCTGAGATCCTAGGTACATATTTGTGCAACTTACCCAAGCCACCATATACATGTTGCTATTTTTAGTGTATTCCTGAACTGGAAATTTCATCTTCCAACTACTGTCAACTTTTCTCCCTGTCAAAGCTTACTGACTGCTCACTGGTCAGCCCCTGGCAACTCAGCCCTTTCATAGGAATTGAACCACTTTTTAAAACAGTGTTTATAACTCTTCAATCTGGTAACTCCTAGCTTTGGCAGAACAAGGTTTGCAACTGGTTATAGTCAAAAGACAGGATCCTTGAACCTAACAGCTTACTGCATTCTTTCAAGTGTGCGCTTGGGTGTTCTTATGTGGGAAGCCCCCATGTCACCTTCAGACAGACTCCATTGATTTTGAGCACAGTCGATGTAAAATAAACATGCTATCACCCCTAATACAAGTTAGGTCAATAAAGTCATGCAGGAAATTCTAATAATCAAATATGCAATAACTTCCCCTCACTGATCCAGTTGCATACCATGTTTGCAAAATTGTGACATCTCAGTATTCGTAACTTTATTACATATCAGCTCTGTGTGTATCACACAAGGAAGGTGCAACATATGCAGTGTGCGGAGGGTTGATATGAAAAACATGAATCATGCTGGCCTTTAGCGAACAAAAAAATCATATAGCCTTTCATTATCAAAACAGCTTGTTTCATAAGGTAACTTATTGTACTTCTAAGGGACCATATGACTTGATGTTCTATTACCTGAAGAAACCATCTTACTAGAAATCAAGGCATGGGAAAGGGCTGCACATCCAAAAATCAAACATACAATTTAAAATAGGGTATAGATTTGCCTGAAACAAATAACTCTCCTCCAAAAGTGAGAAATGTTCAACTAATTAATTGCTGTTGCATGCATCACTGACTCAGGTCCCCACACTTCACTGAACACAAGTACTGTATGCTTGTTAAAAACAAAGGGCCTATTTCTGAATACACTCTCATGGAAGATAGAGATTTCCGCAATGGAGTGCTTGCAGGATATGGTTCCTAGTGCTTGTTTACATGGAAAGTTAAAGCTTAGCAAGCCAGGATGTGATTTTATAGTGCACCAGCTTACTGTTCACCAACTCAGTGATTCTCAACCAGGGGTACACAGCTGTTTTAGGGCATCTGTGAGCCCTGAGCTGCCCCTGCCCTGCAGACCTAAAGTCAGGAGCCCCCTCGCCCTGCGGGACAGAAGCCTGGAGCTCCAAGCCCCACCCTTTGCCCCACGGGGCTGAAGCCCCGGAACCCTGAGCCGCCCCCTCCCTGCACCCGGCGGCTGGAGCCCTAAGTCCCCCTGTGTCTGAAGCTCAGAGACCCAGCGTCCCCTGCCAGGCCCTGGAATTTTTATAGCACATTGGGGGGGGGGGGTCTCAGAAAGAAAAACCTTGAGAACCCCTGCACTAACTGGCCCCAGGGACTCTGCCACTGCACACTAAAAACCTGTATTTAAAGCCGTAAATGCTTCCAGGAAGTGTGCATTCATGCCATTCTTTCTCTTTCAACTAAATATAATAATGTTTAAAAATAAAGGTTGCACAATTAAGTTTTTGCATCTCCTGACTGTTACTTTAGAGCTTCTCCAGCAACGTTGATTTGGCCAGTTTGAACACATGCAGTAGTTTATTTTTTCCTCATTGTATGGGTAGCTAGTAGCAACCTCTCTTGTCCCCGCCTCCACCATTGCTAAGTTGCTTAATACTTTTCATTATAAAAGATGCTTATAACATTTTCTGAAAAGCTCTAACACCTCTATTGTTTGCAGCAGACCTTTGAAATTTTAGAAGGGGGAAGCCCTCTGGTCACAGAAGTTCCTTTTTTGACCCATTAAATTCCTTTCTGGTTTTGTGCATATGCATTTTAATACAATCTTTAATTAAATTATCACATACTATTTTGTAGTCTGAGACCTTTGCCTCATTCAGTGTACAGGATCCATATAGAAAGAGATAAAATTAAGGTTGCATGGGCAACCATAAATCAGGCATTTCAGATGCATGATATTGTAATAAGAAAAGGAGTACTTGTGGCACCTTAGAGACTAGCAAATTTATTTGAGCATAAGCTTTTGTGAGCTTATGAAGAAGTAGGAGTAGTTTTCCTTATGTAAGTAAACAATTATACAGTATTCCCACACTAAAACTTTTAAATTACTGATATGTATGCTCCATGGTAAAAACACTAAAGTGATGTTGAAATCATCCCCAAACCAATCACAATAAACCCAATAAATTCAGAGTTATGGTTATATAAAAGAATCAAAACATATTGAGATTTGGAAGTGAACAGTGAAGGCACTCAGACAACCTTAATTCGGTTCTATAGTGATGCCATATAATACCCATACAACTATAAGTGCATAACAGTGTTTATAGTCCTTTAGATTACACTGATTTTTAAAGACCTATTCATACAAAAAAATTACTTTTGGTATCGCTGTATAGCAAAGCCCTTCTTCAAAATAAACACCATTTCACATTGTTCCTAATGGGAGTGAGGCTAAGTTGCACAAGATTTAATGAGTTTTTACAACATGGGAAGTTTTGAAGTCTGTTTTACTGAAATCAATAAGGACAAAAATATGTTGTGACACAGAATGCTACATTTATTAAAGAACCCATTTTAAATTATTTTTTTAAGTCACAGACTAAGATTTACTTAACAACTAGGCTGCTGTTGTGCAGAGACCACTGCCTATCATGCTGACCGATATTGTCGCGTTGTTTCCTTGTACTCCAGTGTCACTCTGTCTGCATCCATTTTTTCCTCTCTCATTTTATAATCTAAATATAAGCTTTCTGATGGGGCGTGTCTCTTTCTTCTGCATCTGTTCAGTGCCTGTCACAATGGGGTCCTGGTCCATGACTAGGACTCCCAGGTGCTATGATAATACAAATAATACAGTGGTTGAATCCCAGTTTTAAGTGCTAAATTTAATTCATCCTTAACTATGGAATTGTAAGCAGTGCTTCCATAGTTGAATACAGAATTGTGCATCATGCATTTTATCTATGAATCCACTGACTGACAGATGAAGCATGTATGATTTTCAAGCAGAGCGTACAGACTTGATAAATGAATTATAAATCTTCATGTTTTTGCATTATGTATTTAATGTTTTTGATAACATAGTAACTTCATATGGCTATTCCTTTAAGAAGAACACATGCTGAGTTTCACCTTTATCAAATTAAAACGTTGGTTTAGCCACTATTACATTTTTGAATATGCTAACATTTGTAGAGTTCAGACCCTTTTTAGATGCCATTACTAAATTGTCCTTTTAAATTTTAATGAATACCAGCTTAGATGCTGTACAAATAGCTGTCCAAGACTAGAATGTATGGATAAAAAGAAACTATGATAGGATCAAAAATCTGAGTTACCTATGAATCAATCTTAAATATGAGGGGCACTGAAACTACTTTATGAATGAACTCTTTAAACCAATAATTTGTTATAAAGAAGATGTTTGATCCACAGGTTCAACAGATGATTGGCTCTAAAATCAGAATTCATGGGAGCTAGGCAAGCCCCATTTTCTAACGGTTTATTCTGCAATTTCATGCAGAAAACTGAGTTAACTTTTGATCCCTGGCTCTTGTCTCCTGAGACTAAGCGGGGGCACTTTGGAGGCAGTGCGCTTAGTATGTGAATCTAAGGAAATCTTTCATCATTTAATAGTGACCCTTTAACCTAATTAAAGATTGGAACTGACTTTTAATAGGAACTACAAAAGACCTTAATTCTTGTGAATGACAGTGAGCATTCACCATAGTTAAAGATTTACAGGAATATCCAAGCAGGCTTATGTACATATAGTTTTTTTGTAAATACATGCATATAACTTAAGGTTATGTATATATTTCTTAGAAATGATTAAATCTGATATTTGAACATGAATCAGCTCTTCCAAATTCTGTTTTCTAGGCATTTATTCTTCTTACAACTGAAGACAGATATTTTGGAAGGAAGGTAATGAAAAATTCTTATTGAAGTAATCGTTCTTCAATAGCTGGACGTAAAAAGGAACAGTCGAGGAGAAAAAATCTGTGTTTGAGTAGATTTTTTGCTATCATAAAAATGTTCTTAATTGAATATTGCTTTACAAAAACAGGAAAATGACAATGTTACTAACATCCATAGAGCTAGTTGGTTCTATAAAGGAGCAACCCGTGTTGTGACTGTGCCAGAGGAAACTGCCTCATTTGAGCTCCAGTGGGCATTGTGCTTCACATAGGTGGTGTGTGGTGGTGGGGGGGAGGAGTTGCAGGGTCAGGTCCCCTCCTCCCCGATTTCTGCTTACCGGGTGAGGGAGAGGGGCATTGTCCTTCTCCTGCTGCACCTGCCTCCTCGCACATTTGGCCCCTATCTCTGGCAGCCAAGCCCAGGCAGAGAGCAGAAGGAGCAGGACGAAGCCTCTTCTTATGCTGGCTGAGGGTAGCCTCTCGGGTCACTGCTCTGTGCAGCGCAGCGACTGCCTGTGAGAACCTGGTTGGGGAGGCGGCAGTGGCCCTTCCCCTCTGCTCTCCTCTCAGGCATGGCTGCTGTGGATATGGACTGAGCAAACCAAAGCCTCCCCCAATGTTCCCTCTAATTTTTTACATCCATGTATGGAATGAATTTTACGTGTACCAATATGTAGGTGATGTGAGGTGGGGATGGGGCCGAGGGGTTCGGAGTGTGGGAGTGGGCTCAGGGCTGGGACAGAGAGTTGGAGTGCAGAGGGGTGAGGGCTCAGGCTGGGGGTGTGGGCTCTGGGGTGGAGCAGGGGATGAGGAGCTTGGGGTTCAGGCTACCCTGGGGCTGCGCCTGGGAGTGAGGACTCCCAGCCCTCTCTTGTGGCAGCAGCCCAGACCCAGGGGAGAGGCGCTTCTCCCCTGGCCATGGTAGCTCTGAGGCTGGGACCGGGGAAGAAGCACCTCTTCCCCTGGTCACAGCAGCTCCGAGGCTGGGACCAGGGGAGAGGCGCGCCTCCTCCCCTGCATGAACCTTGATAGCCTGCTGCACAGCTTACAGGAAACGTAGGTCTCCCCACTCCTGGCACATTTCCAGCTTGCTTGGTCCCTGTTCCTGGCAAGTGGGCCCGGGCAAGGAGTGGAGGGGGCAGGCTGCTGCTGCCTCCCCAGCTGGGCTCGCTATCAGGCAGCTGCTGCATTGCACAGAGGCAGTGACCCGGAGTGGCCACCTTCAGTCGGCCTGAGAAGGGGCTCCATCCTGCTCCTGCCCAAGCTTGGCCCTCAGGGAGAGGGGTTGAGCGAGCTGGAAATGTGCTGGGGAGGTGCAGTGGGAGAAGGGCAGAGCCCCCTTCACCCCCTGCAGGTATTTTGGTAGGGTGGGGAGAGCAGGTGGTCCCTGGGCTGGGTGCAGGGCAGGAGGTCGCTGGGGAAAGCGCTGGAAGCAGGTTCCCTTGCCTCTGCTCAGCTGGAGGTAGGGGCATTTCTCATGCCCCGGGCTCCCCTGCTGTGGTATCTCTGATGCTGTGAGTTTCCTGGGCCAGAGCCAGCCCCAGTTGGGCTCAGAGGCACCTGCTTCTGTGGCCGCAGCCCCTCAGAAACCCATGGAATTGGCTGCCCTCGCCCAGAGAGGTGGGGCTGGAAGTTTCTTCCAGAGGGGACATGAGGGGCAATCACATGTCCCTCTATATACGTTGTACCCCCCACAGTATCAGGAGGCACAAGTTGTCTGTGCTTCAAAAGTAGATCTCCTTTGTGGAAGGAGTAGCATGGTGACTTGTACCACCCCTTAAGGGTGTGGTGCACGCTCTCCCCTCCATGGCCTGCCACATCCCTCTAACCCTCACATGGTCTTACCAGAGAACAGTCCCTGTCCTCAGGAGATTTCATGGATTTCATTTGTATGTAGTCCCTGCTTGGTAGGCATAAGTTAGAAGGCTCCGATGTCCTTCTGTCTGTCCTGTGCATCGATGAAAAAGTCTAAAATGTGGTCCAAACCTTTTACCTTCATTACCTGTTGTCTTTAAAAATTGGTAGCAAGTTCTGTGTAGACTCTCTAGATCAGAGCTGCATTTGTACTCTTGGCACTTGGCTAATTTTAATGTTCATGTCTCATGTAAAAATACTAGACTGCAGTTATTAGTTATATCCAGAGCAAAAAAAATCTTTCCTTCCTTTTCACTTTCCAGAATAAGCATCCAAGGATATGAACATATTCATTTAAGAAAAGTTATTTCCATTCCATTAATGAGCTGTTACACAACTTGCTTTCATCACCCTACTATGCTTTGACTATTGTCTTTTGTTTAAAAAAAAAATCAGTGAGTTGCTGAAGATTAATATAAACATTATGAAATAAATTGATTGCAGAGAAATGGTTAATAGTCTACCTATTTATGCTGTGTGTAAGTGTGTGTGTGTATATCTGTGTACACACACACACACACACACATATATATTAAAAAAAACCCTGCTTTTCTCTTTTCTCAGGTTGTTATGCCCTCTTAATTCTGCTGTTGTCCTTGCATCTTATGCCGTACAGTGTAAGTAATGACAGATCTTTCTTGGCTGGTAAAACATTTGACCATCATTGAGCTGTTTATCTTCCACTGAGCTGTATTGATAACTCCAGTGCAGAAGACTTTCTTTACCTATCCTCTTGGATAAAATTGTTACTAAAGTTGATGCATTGTAAAGAAGGATTAAAGAGCTACTTGGAAGGAAAAATACAAGACCAGTACTCTATACTTGGATGCCTAGGGCAGTTTCACTAAATAGAGGTAGCATGCTCATTAAATCTGTGCTATAAAAAATATTAGATTGATTCAAGAATTAGAAATAATCAGTGCCCTCATTTATATTCCGTATAAAACTTACGGTATAAATTGGTCAAAAACATATTTTCACTCAAAGGGTTTTTCTACACAGCAATGTCCAGGAAAGCTAATATGAATTAAGGGTGTAAGGAGGTATTTCATAAAGCAGTGTATACAGAAGGGAAATTAAAGAGGAGGGAAGGCTCATGTTGCTGGGGGGAGGGGGTGGCTAATGGTACAAGTACAGTCTGCTGACTCTAGTATACATGATTTTTCTAGCATATTTGGGTTTTTCCCTTGTATCTATATACATAGCCCTGCCATCTGTAGACAATGATGTTCCCAGTAGAAAAGTTGTTTCCCTCCTTCATTTTCTTTTGTAAGCTACTAGAGTTTCTGTTGCTGCTTGTGCTGCATGTTCATTCTGTAAGCCTCTGGGTTCAGCAAAATACGGGGCATCCTAATAATAGGGGAAAATACTGCCCTAACAAATAAAATACATGTCTATTTTCTTGCTAATAGGTTTCCATTATTTTTACTGAATAGATCATTATTCTATAATGATATCATATAGATTACTGATGGTTTTTATCTGAGAATAGATATTGTAAACTATTGTCATTTCAGTTTTAGATTTTAATTTAAGTATCTTCTAAATGAAAACTGAGATTCTGGAGCACAAGATTTCAGCCTTTAAGGGGGAAACGTTTCTTGCTTGAACTGCCATTGGTTAGCCCAGTTTGACTCATTTCTTGCTAAACTACTATGACTTTTCAGCTGCAATTTCCTCATGCATTATTTCTTGTGTACGGAGGAGATGGATCTTGCAGTTTTAATTGTTGGTTAAAAACTTGTGGCTGTTGTCTCTGAGTTTCCATGAAGTGTTAAGTTTTAAATTTATTTTTACATTTTCATTTCTTTTTCACAGGATGACTTCTTGTATAGGAAATTAATTCATTTAAGTAGTGGTCTCTTTTTTTTCCACATGTAAAATATAATTTATTGTTTTAGGTTTTCTTCAGTTTTGTAAATGTTTCTAATCACTCAGTGCTGTAGTTGTGGTAGCCTAGAATAGATCATGCTTCTGGAAAACCAATTGTTTCTGTGTATTGCCTTTTCATAGTAGTTTGGCTTTAGTAGTGAAGTTCTAAAATAAAACTGTTCTGATACATTTTCTTTTGGTTATGCTACACTTAGCTTTGTTTGATGATAGTAAAAATGACAGGAGAGTAGAACAGTCTGTATGGTTGTGTCAGATTAGTTGATGTGACTGTATGATTTATCATAACTACAAAGACTGTTCTTTAGATATAAGGGACATGCAGTTTAAATGTTACTTTTAATGTTGAATTTATGTTGAACATTATATATTGCACATTGTTTTATATTCAGCACCTCTTGAATTTCTTCTTTCTTAAAAGCAATCACTAGTGAGATGTAATTTTTTTTAAATATTTTAAAATAATTTATTACTCAGTTCAGTTAAAGGACACGTTTCAAACTCCACATCCTGCCCTATTTTTCTATTTATGCTGTAAACTAAGATTATTGCCCACAAAGTTCTAGAAAAGTTAAATGTAATGGATTGTCCTACACGGTTGGCATATCCTCTGCTTTTATTTAAAAGCACATGTAGAAGATTTACTACTACTACTGCTGCTGCTTTTGCTGTCAGTTCTTATAGTAAGGCCTCAATCCAAAGAATAAATTGTTTGTAATGAGTGCTTTAAATTGTGATTCATTGTGACTGAATTCTTCCTCCATATCTTCTAAGCACAGAAGCACCTCTTTCTTTTCATTCTTGCTCCTAATTTCTCAATGTGTCCGCAGAAGGAGTTGCACAAAGTAATGCTTACATCTCCAGCTCTCCAGTCTCTCACCCTTGCTTGGAGAAGCAGGAGGTTTCTCTAGAATTCTGCTTGCTTTTTCCAAGCAGAAGGCTATGTGGTTGTTCGTTTTTTTTTTTTTTTTTAAATCTTCTCCGAGCCTGGCTCCATTGCCCTTCGCCATTCATTCCTCTCCCACTCTGTAGAAATGACATTCAAACCTTAGGTACTTGGGCCAGAAGTCCATCAGCAGAATGTTTGTTTTTTAAAAAACAGTAAGACATTGGCACTTGCTATTTTTCTCAGCTGGAAAAATGGAGTCCAGGAGTGCTTCTGAGACACAGGTAAGTCAGAGGGGTAAGAAAAGTCCATGGCATTGGACCCCCTAGGATGCCAGAGTTAGGTGGTTTTTTTCCCCAGTTGTTCCAGGGAAGGCTTTAGCTTCAATTCTCAGTTCCTGTGAGTGCTATCTCAAGCCCTGCTTCTTCAAGCTTTTGATCAGGGTTTCTTCCAGAGGGCAGCTCTGAATCCCGATAGCTCTGAAATTGAAATCACAATTAAAATAACAAAGGGAGGGTAGATGAACTCAGGTCATTTGAATTCCCGAGATATGGAACCAGTTTCCGCTCTTCTATGACTGCCTGAAAATTCCACGTGCTGATTCTATTTCAGGCTTTCTCAGTTGTGTTCACCAGGTCAGCGTGGCCTCACATTCCTTTTACACCTACCAATGTCCATACCTTCAGCAGTCTAGCCAAGAACATGTTGTGCAAGTCTTTCATGGCAGTAGACCACCCAAATAGCTAAAATCTGCAGGTAGTTTAAATATCTCTGCTGCCAGTTTTCTTCCACTGCAGAGCAGTTAGACTATCACTTCTTCGGCCTGCCAGCAGCTCTCAGCTTGTCATTTGTATTGCCAGCTTGCCAGCTCCACTGGACAATCTCCACTGGACTGTGATCATACAGTAAAATGTCAGTATTAAGGAAGGAGATTGCCCAGTTTTAAAATCATATCAGGGCTTTTTTGCTCAGAGATTTTCTTGTTCCCCCTTTGGCATCATCTCTTTCCTCTGCAAATACATTTTAAAAAAAGACAGGCAGGGCTTTAAGGGCTGTGCCTCCCTAAACGGCCCTGCTTCTTGTCCCCTGATTGCTCCATCCCATGACCCCCTGCCCCTAACTGTCCCGACCCCTGTCTACACCCCCACCCCCTGACAGGCCCACTGGGACTCCCATGCCTATCCAACTACCCCCTGCTCCTTGTCCCCTGACTACCCCCCTGAACCGCCGCCCTATCCAACCACCCCCTGTCCCCTGACTGCCCCGACCCCTATCCACACCCCTGACAGACCCCCCCAGGACTCCCACACCTATCCAACCCCCCATGTTCCCCGTCACCTGATCGCCTCCACCCCATCCAACCGCTCCCTGTTCCCTGACTGCCCCCGGACCTTCTACCCCTTATCCAACTGCCCCCACTCCCAGCCCCCTTACCATGCCACTCAGAGCAGCAGGAGCTCGCTGCCATGCTGCCCGGCAGGAGCAGCGGGCCAGAGCACTGGTGGCATGGCGAGATGAGGCTGCGGGAGAGGGGGACAGCGGGGAGAGGCCAGGGGCTAGCCTCCCTGGCTGGTAGCTCAAGGGCCGGGCAGACGGTCCCATGGGCCAGAGTTTGCCCACCTCTGCTTTAAGAGGAGTCATAGACTGGGGCACAAGCAAGTGCTGTCACTGAAGCAGCAGCAACAGAGCTCTTTACCTTTACCAGAGGATTTACCTTTTCCTAAAGGAAATTTCCAGCCCCAATGGCTTAATCCCAAAGAATTCTTAACAATCCACATCAGACAGAAAATCCCTTAAAATAGTCCCAAAGGAGTTTGTGAATAGATTTTTCAAGACCACTTCCTTCATCTTTCAGTTACATTTGGGCAAATATACATGCTGGCTGACTGGACATAAATTACATACAGAAGAATGAGAATAATGAAATTCTCAGTTCACTAACAGAAACAGTCACCTACTCACTCATAATTCTCCATAGTTTTGTCACTTGAGCATCTTTGGATTTCTGGTCTGGTGGGACCTTCTTTTCAAAGGTCTGCTCGAACACGAAGGCTTCCAGCAGCTGAGGTACTAAGCCTGAGGAGCATTGATGTTCCTGAAAATTCATGGACTTCTTGCTCAAATCTAGAAACTGTCTACAAATCTGTTTAGAGAGACAAGGTGGGTGAAGTAATTTTTATTGAACCAACTTCTCTTGATGAGAGAGACAAGCTTTCGAGCTACACAAAGCTCTTCTTTGGATCTGAAGAAGAGCTCTGTGTAGCTTGAAAGCTTGTCTCTCTTGGCAAAAGAAGTTGGTCCAATAAAAGATATTACCTCATCTACTGTGTCTGTCTTCTAATATTCTGGAACCAACACAGCTAAAGCAACATTCCAGATTACAAATCTGTTTGTCCTTCCTCTTCTCTCCACCCCCCACCCCAAGTCCCTTTATCTACCTTGTGTATGACCTAAGCCTTTCAACAACCAAGAGAAACTGCTAAGCGTTTTAACCAAGCAGTGAAATTATTTTATACAAAACTAAACCTTGAAGAAAATCTGAATAATTTTTAGGATTACGGGAGGCCAGGGCCACAAAGCATCCATATCCTATATCTATCTATCTATCTATCTATCTATCTATCTATCTATCTATCTATCTATCTATCTATCTATATACATATATAGACAGACACACACACAGGAATTTTTCAGGCCTTTAAATGTTTGTAAAAGATCCTTTTACCTCGTTGAGGACTCTCACAACTGTGCTACTTGTTAGGCATATTATCTCAAGGGTTCCTTCAAGGAATTTGCCACTTGGCTATTTGGTCTTTATTGCATTTGTTGACCGAGCATTATTAAATAGGTGTGCTCTCTTTGTTTAGTATGGCTTTTTGAGTGAATGGTTCAGGGTTTTTTTCTTTGATTTTTCTTTATTAAAACTTTTCAGATACATTTTAAATGATCAGTGCACATTCAAATGAGAGGTATATGTCCCTCCCCATCTCATTCCACCCCATGTTGGCTTCATTTCCTTGAAGATTGATTTTTCATGTTTGTTGAGATTGTTATACTTCTGGTTATTTCCCTGTTACAATGAATCATAGAGCGTCAGATGTCCACAAGCAGGAAAGATAAAACATCCTAATTATTTTCCATTGTTTGGATAATTAAAAAGAAATGTGGGATGATGCTTGAGACTACTCTTCTACAATGTGTACTTAGTAGCATTTATTATAGTTAATCTCTTCAACTATGGCAGTTGTCTGGGGAGTTGGAGATGCAAGTCTAACCTGCACCTCCTTGCTGGCCTCACATCAAGGACATCCCTAGCTAGGAAGAAAGGGGGGGGGAATAAGAGAGGAGCCTACATGTTTGGAAGATGAACTAGAAGACCCCAACCTCATAATGAATCACTGAGCAATAGGTGCTCTCTGTAGAGAAGGTAAAATTACAATAAGAAACACAAGCATAAATTTTGAAGTAGAAAATTAAGATGTACTATTCTTGGCAATGTAGTCTCTTGTTGACAAGAATATGCTTCAAACCAACTTTGGTATGAAAAAACACAAAAAAGCCTTGCTCAGCTTTGCCCAAAAAAACAAAAATATTGGATCAGAGATTATATGGAAGAGATTAAGAAATCTTAATTGCTGGAAAGGAAAAATAAGTATACTCTCCGGTCAAAATACAGTTGTCTAAAATGTGCATATTTTATTTTGATACCATTATTAAGCATATATTACTTTGGATAAACTGTTCATAAGTTTGTGGTTCTATAGCCTTTAGTTGTGCACATCTGTGCAGGGTATTGGCCTGGAACTTCATTAATGTGTTGCAGTACATGGAATTTTTTTGGTTTGGCACAGTTCATGCAAGTGAGTGGTTTGCTTTCAAAGGAAGAGTTAATGTTTGACAAACGTTAATGTTTGTTTAGATATTTATCATTAAATCCAAATCTTTCTGCCAAGAGTGTGTTTTGCTAACTAGTACAAAAATTAAGCTGCTTTCAAAGGCATTTAGGAGCAAAGGACAGTAGGAACATTACAGTAACCAAACTAAATTACTTCATGTTTGTCCATTCATATTCTCTTCCATTTAAATATGTGTTGTGACCCCAGTTGGTGCTGGCAAGTAGCTATGGGACTGTGTTTTTCCAGGTGCTGACATCTTTTATTCTTTAATATCTCAGTAGTTAAGGTTCATATGGCGTAGAGGTTTTCCCTTTGTATCTTAATTGGTCAGTATTCCTAAATTCGGCATTCCCTCTGTTTTAGGTATCCTACAATTGTTGTGCTATGGGTTCTTTTATGAAGAAATATTAATTCTTTGGCTAACCCGCCATTTCATATTTCATGGCCTTTAAAATTTTTGTAAAATAATGGCATCTTGTTTAGAAAAATGTACTTTATTTGACACACATATCAAATGGGCTCAGTTTGATTCCCCTGATTTAGACAATTCTGTTTCATCTGTGACATTTTACATGGTTATATTCTTTGTTGGTGCAATATGTGCAGTCTAACAAGATTTGTTATGGCATACGAAGCAAAAGTATGGATAAATGGGTAACTGTACAAAGTATTGAGCTAATCAGTGCCCAAAAATGTATTTATGGAAAACATACTTATGTGTTGGAAGAGGTTTTCATGTGCTGTTTTAAGATTGAATAGGTTAAACAAAACTGGTCAGTGAGAAATAATCTTTAATTCTTGCAGTTTTCCACAACTGTACTTACTTTTTGGTTAATATGCCATGTAGTGTGGAGGAGGGAGTTCCCATAAACAGTATTTACACAAGACTATGGCTATCTATGAAACCTTTCTGTGCATGTTTTTTTTTTTTCCCTAACAGCACAGTTTGGAGACTATAACTCTTCAGTACATCTTTCAGGATATCTCTCAAATTATTGCTTCATACCAGATCAGAACGAAGATTTTTTAACCAAAGTAGAGTCACTACATGAACAGCACAGGTAAGCACATACTTTTAATATTTTTCCCATTCCCTCTCCTTCCCCTCCACCTCATGAGTTTGAAAATTTGGGAGGGGAGGGAAGGTTAATGTTCCTGAAAGTTTAATCTGGTGAATGTTACATTAATATTGTTTTTAATAAGCTTAAGCTTTCTGATTTTGAAATATATGTATTCAAAATGTATGTACTAAGGAATGTAGCATATGTTAATTTTAAAAACAAATCTTGATATAAAATAATCAGCGGCTCAATTAAAGTATAATAAATTAATGTTGGTGTCAGGTAGACATTGAGGACATTTCTTTGAGAGCTCCTTTTTAGAGGGCTTTGGACCATGATCGGAATCTGTGGGATTCTCATTAGGCTATGGAAAGCATGAATAATTTGTGGATTTTACTGTTTAAGAGAGAAAAGGTGGTAGCTAATTACAGCTGTCTAGATATGTCATTTTAATGTTTTGTATCATTATGGCTATTAGTTATTAGTCAAAAATGCATTGGGTATGCATGTATTCTGTGGCTAGATTTCTTGTTTCCTTTGAGATATCCGCTGAAGTTTGCTGTGTGGGATAAGTGGGGAAACATTTTTATTGACTATATGTATGTTACTAACACAGCTAGTACTGTATTGATAGTTTATTAAGGGCATTAGAAAACGTTTGACTAGAATTAAGTTAGAATTCTAATTTACATTGTGACTTCTTTTTGTTGTTTTCATAACTTATTTAGATTACTTTTGAGATGAAATTTTCCATTTTTGTTTTAATCTCCGAGATGCGTTGAATTGATTTTAATGTCTGATGATTGAGATTTGCTACCAGGATTGGGTATCTTTAAGGAAAGGCTGTTGGTCAGGAGTCAGGAAAGAGGATATCTTCAGGACAGTAGTTAACTTCTGTGCTACATTATGCATGGTACTTTGTATTTCTATTTTAAAGTTTTTCTCCTTTAGACTGCAAAACACCAGAAAAAAAACACTACAATATCTTTTTAATTTTCTGACGACTAAAAGTTCATCTAAAATCAAATTTAAAATTTGGCTTACTTTTTAATCTTTGTCCTTTTTCATGACAAATACTTCAAATTGGACTAAATTATAATTAAGTTCAGTCTTCTAGACAAAAATAAAAAATGTAAAGGTCCTTCAAAAATAAAAATTTGAATCTGTCACCTTTTACCCTTTTAATTGTGTGTTGCTTGTTTGATGAGGTGTAACTAGTAAGCATTAGTTGGGTAGGAAGGGGAAGGTATTTAATTCACTTTAAGTGAAAAAAGAAGTCTTGCATCCATTGAATATTAGTGACATAGATGAAGATGGATAACACTTAAAGAAAATTGGTCCTCTCATATAGAAGGAATCTTCTAGACTGTGATGGGTGGATTGGATTAACTGGACCACAAAGGCCACAGAAGGAGATATGATAAAGATCTTGATGTATTCCAGTCTTCTACCATAGAAGCCTGTGTGCTGCATCACAGCCCCTTGTATGTTGCTTCTGTACCACAGGGAACAGCTTTTTCACAGCAGCTCTTCTCTTAGTTCAAGGATCTAGGCCATAGACCCAAGGGTTCTGGCAGTTCCTCTTTGGTACTGTCCTGCACTTTTTCTGCTCCCTCCCCTATTGACATCTCCAGGCCCTTGACCTGGAATTTTGGGAGTAGTCAGACAGCCAAACCCTGGGCACAAGTGAGGTAACACCCAAACTGTAAGTGGTTATTGGCTCTCCCTGTCAAAGGCAACTGCTAATCAGGGCTGTTGTTCACTTTGAATGGACAAGCTGAAGCTGACTCCTCCCATCCCTGCTGGCAGTCTGTACCAAAAATGTGGGGTTACTGGTGTGGTTAGAAACCTGCATACTGGGTGCAGATGTAAGTAAGTTAATTGAAAATGGTGGGGGGTCTGTTAGAAATCACTCTTGCCAGTGGAGGATTGTGAAGGGGCACTGAATGGATGGGTTAAAGACAAATCCTCACCACAGACAGCTATTGTCTTTTCAGTGACTGGACAGTATGGATATAGATAAAGATGGGGCCTGTGAGAAAAGAGATTCCTTTCTCCTCAGGCTCCTCTCTGAGTATTTAAATACTGGAGTCAGGTGTTTGTGATGCTTATTTGTGATAGGTGATGGTAATTAACTCAGCAGGTACACCAAAATACAGATAATCAAGCAGTTTAACTACCTCATTTGAAGCAATCAGATGTTGATAATTGAGGAGACAATCCATGGGAAGATTTGCCTACTAAAGAACCTCATACTTCCTAATGGGCCTAATCCCTCCTTTGAAACTGCTTGGGGGTTAAGGCCAACAAGACCTTCATGAAGGGTCTGATTATTCCACATCTGCTTAGTGTGATATTTCTTGCATCCTCCTTGGAAGTATCTGGTGATTGCCAGTGTCTGAGACAGGATACTAGATCTGATCCACTGAGGCAATTCCTGTATCCTAAGTGGAGTCCATTAGAAGGAAAAATATATAAAGGTATTTTTTCCCATCCTTTTATTAGGGAACCTGAGGAATTATGTTTATTTGGTATGATAGACTGTCTAATCTGACATGAGTTAGCAAAATCTGCCATAGGCCATACATAATTCCTAGACCAGATTGTTCCCTTTAAATTCTGTCTCTTTATGGGGATTACGGAACTGCACTGTAAACAGCCATGTCCTGCTTTATCTCTTTCAGGTTTCCCGTTTGAGTTATTGCCTTCAGTAGTCCTAAAAGAGGAACTGATGGAATGATAAGGTCACACAAAGATGCTACAAACTTGACAAACTCATGTACAGTGTGGTTTCTGACACAAGACCTTCATATCTCTCTCCATTGCACTGCCATAGCTGGGAGAGAGATTGAGTCCAGCTCACAGAAGTGCACCTCAGTCTCCTGAATACACTTGTTCTAGACACTGGTGTGTGCACACTATCTGCTAGGAAAGCTGTTGACACCATAACTAATTGATAATGCTGCAGATGTTCAGGAATCTTGGCTGTCCTTTCTTATTTCAGCTCACACAAAAAATTCTGAATCAACAAAAAGATTTCTCCTCTATGTAGATGTGGTTTTTTTATAACAAGGTTTTCTGATCATTCTTTATTTTGTACCATAGTTGTTAAGAAAGTAGCCAAGTTTAATAAGCAATCTTGAGGAAAAGGATAAACTCTTTAATCCTAGGGCAAAAGCTACAGGAACTACAGTTCTGTTTTGGGGTAACATATGCTATCTATACCGAGCATGAGGGGTTCCAGACACATCACTAACTCTTGGTTTTGGATATGGACTTCCAGGAGTGTTGGGAGGAGATATGAGGAGTAGTTTCATCTTGTCCGCTAAACATGCTGACAAACTGTCTCTGGTTAGGTGACCAAACATTTCTCTTCACTGGAGCAGGTGGAAATTTTATGCTTGTCCTCGGACTCCTCCTTAGATTTTTCTGGACACCTACAGGTTTGGTGCAGGTTATGTACACAGACTCATGATTAAATTCTGTTATTTAGTTTAGGGCTTATGATACTACATCTGCTGCTTTTCTGAAGGCATACTGTATGTGTTTTCTTCCACCTTAGTAGAATTAAGGCCCTAATTAAAATTTTTCAAATGCAGTTGATAGGACTCAGACACACAGACTTCAATTCCTAATTTTCTATATTTAACCAACTGTTAGATAACTAAATGATTGTGATTCCTCTCTACTGTTCCAACACAGTAGGAGATGTGTTGGGTTGCAGTCATAGGATGCAGACATCTCCAAGACTTTTCCTATTCCAGGCAATGGTCAAAGAACAGTGTCCTTTTGGCAAGTTCGTAGATGCAGCAGTCAGTGGAACTGCAGTTCTGAGTAAACTACCTGGACCTCAGGAAAGAATGTTGGATAGTTATGCTTTGATATATGTCATCCTCTCAAGTCACTGTTTCCTAGTGTTGTCACAGTGATCAGAGAAGGACATAGTCAATGTAATCCACTTCATTCTTTTTTGACATTGTTGACCCTGGTTTTCCTGGTCGGAGATGTCTTCAAGTCCTGCTATAGATCTGTTGTTGCAGTGGTCACTGTAGTGGCCACTTCTAGGCAGACAAACGGACATATTTTGTGGCCTGGAATTTGAGAGAATGGATGCGAGGGTTTATACTGAGCATCTGCTAGATGGCCTCCTTTGAATCAGGGGGAGGGATAGGTCAGTGGTTTGCACATTGGCCTCCTAAACCCAGGTTTGTGAGTTCAATCCTTGAGGGGGCCATTTAGGGATCTGGGGCAAAAATTGGGAATTGGTCCTGCTTGGAGCAGGGGGTTGGACTAGATGACTTCCTGAGGTCCCCTCCAACCCTAATATTCTATGATTCAGGAAGGATTTTACATTTAGAGCAGCAGTTCTCAAACTGTGGGTCAGGATGCCAAAGTGAGTCACAACCCCGTTTTAATGGGATTGCCAGGGCTGATGTTAGACTTTCTGGGGCATGGGATTGAAGTCCAAGAGTTTCAGTCCCCCTGACCTGGGGCAGCGGGGCTTGGACTCAGGCTTTGGCCCCTGCGCCTGAGGCGGCAGGGCTTGTGCAGGCTCAGGCTCTCCCCTCCCCTTCCCCCCCCCCCGATCATGTAGAAATTTTTATTTTCAGAAGGGGGTTGAGGTGTAATGAAGTTTGAGAACCCCTGATCTAGAGTTACTACTGCATCTGGAAAGTCTTCATAACCTGGTTTTCTTACTATAGCTGTAAGGCCATGTCAGTTTCTTACAATTCCTGATTCCAGATCGTTTGATAGCTTCATTAGCCTCAGGACTCTCAAATCAAGGTACCTCACTCAACTGCCTTCAGAAATTCATCTGGCAAATAGTTGGCTTTTTCTCCTCTCGTCCCTAGATCCTTTAGGGCAGTAACTAAGTTGGACTTGGCTTCCTTCATCATTATACTTCCTTTCGATGAAGTGGGCTGCAGCCCACGAAAGCTTATGCTCAAATAAATTTGTTAGTCTCTAGGGTGCCACAAGTACTCCTGTTCTTTTTGCGGATAGAGACTAACATGGCTGCTACTCTGAAACCTTTACCGGGATGTAACTCTTAGTTTGTTTTGCCTTAAATGCATTGAGTTTCAAAAGGTCAGATGGTGACACCTGATACCTACAGATCAAATTATTTCCATTTAGGAAATTTCATTTCTTGTTCCTCTCCTATACTGGGAAGAACAAAGCTGTGAAAGCCAACATATCCCAGTAGTTCAGGTTAGCAAATGTAGAAGTTTACAAGAAGACTGAGGGACAACCTCTTCCAAATCTTGCAGCACGTTCATCAAGGTCTGTTACCACATCTCTGGCAAAAACAAATAGGAGGTTTTATGAGGAAATTTGCAAAGTGGCTTTGACCATTTCTTTTTTCATTCATAAAACACTGAAGTAGATGTAACTTCTTCAGATATTGCTTTTTTTGGTTGCTGGGTTTTACAGTCTGCTTTTCTTTAATTGTCTTCCTTTCATTCAGCTCTTCCTCTGCTTAATCTTTGGGGTAGGCTGCTTGCTACTTTCAGTTAATCACCAGAGTGGAGCACAAGCATGACTGTGTGTGAGAATAGCAATTGATCTGAAATCTTTTCCACCCCTGTGAATAGTTATGCTCTATGTTTTTAGTTATTTAAAGGTTCAGACTTTGAAAGTTGCTTCTGTTTTCCAGAAGCTGGGAATGAGCAACAGGGAATGGATCACTTGATGATTACCTGTTCTGTTCATTCCCTCTGGAGCACCTGGCACTGGCCACTGGTGGAAGACAGGATACTGGGCTAGATGGTCCTTTGGTCTGACCCAGTATGGCCATTCTAATGCTCAGATGGGGCTGTAATGCAGTTCTCTGGATTATATAGGAGGAGTCTAGAAGGAGCTAAAATACTGAATCTTTTAGCTGCTTCTGTGGTATTTGCAAGTATGATCAACCTGTCAGCCTCCAGACTACAGGATTCTTCTGCTTTGAAAAAAATACATTTGTAATAAGTTAAAATAGTCAAATCAGTAAGCTTAATTTCTTGTTCTAACTTAATGTAGTTAAAATGAATAACTTTTTTGTTTTTTTCTTTAGTGGTCTCAAGCAATCTGAAGCAGAGTCCTGCTATATAAACATAGCACGAACCCTTGAATTCTATGGAGTAGAATTACACAGTGGTAGGGTATGTTTACGTTGTCATTTTTTGCTTGGAAAAATAATTGAATTTATGAATACTATTTTTAAGACAAGAGTCTTTCATTAACAGTGAAAACAGTATCACTTCAGTATTGGCTGCTACAGCCAATGTTTTCAACTTAATTTGTATTATATTTCTCAACTTTGCATTTGACATAAAAGCATCTCCAGTTTTGTCAGTAAATTAAATTGAATTTATAGAATAGTTTCCCCCCTCATTTGAGGACATTTTGTCTTTGATACTGTGCAAGATTTTAGAGAACAAAATATTTGCTTGAAGAGTAAAAGTAAACTAGATTTGTGTGTGTTAAATGTGTGAAAATAAGTGGATATATTAGTGGCATAGCTGGCAGAAGTCTTTAGTATCACTTTGATTTCTAATGCATCCTTAAGAATCCTGACCCTTTACTTCTTCAGTATATTCTTTCACCCCTAAATCTAAGTCTTGGGTCTCCAGCTACTAACATGCAAAAATATGAAAGATGGGTCTGAAAATGATTATAGATGGGCACCATAATGGATAGTTTTCTCGAGAGAGGTCTTCTGTCCTATCATGCCAAATAGGTCACATGATGGCATACCAAAGTCTAATTGCACCTTTATTTTGTGTAATATAAATGGTGAGCTCTCCTCAATGTGATTTCATTGTGCTCTTCCTCTTGTTGCTATGTCTCAGTTACTGTCATAGTTGGTCATATTGTGGAACAAGAACTTCTCTTAGCAGAGCTTATGCACTTATTTTCCTGATAAAACATTGTTGCTATCCTCCGATGGGTGAGTGATGTATTGGGGTTGACAGAACTTTCATTCTGAGGGTCCCTATAAGTGAGGCCATATTGGAGCCCACAAAGGTATTGTGGCAAATGCCATCATCTTTGCCTCCAGTAGCTAAGAGGACTGAGTGGAGATACCATGTTCCTTCCTGGGGATTTGAACATTTCTACACACTGCCCTTCCCAGGGTCCTTGGTGGTTTTGACCTTTGAAAAGAATGTCAAGGACAACCGTCTTCCTCCCCAAACGGAGGCAAAGAAATTAGATCTTTTAGGTGGAAAAATGTATTGCACTGCTGGCCTGTAGTGTTATATTGTGAACCAACAAGCCCTGATGACTAGATACGATTTCTCCCTCTGAGATGATGTCCTTAAATGCATGTAAAAATTGCCAGAGGATGCCAGACAGGAGTTTTTGGCAGTACTGAAAGAGGGCAATATGGCTGCCAGGACGTCTCTTCAGGCTGCACTGGATGGGGGAGTTATGGCAGTCAGAGCCATGATATCTACAGTAATGATGCACAGGTGCTCATAGCTCTAATAGTTGTTTTTTCCACAGGAGGGCCAGCATATGATGCATGGTCCACCCTTTGAGGGTCCAGCTCTTCTTTTGCAGCACACTGATGAGAAACTTCACAGTCTGAAGGACTTGAGGGCTAAGTTGAAGTCTTCAGGAATTTACACCCCGTACTCTAAAAAGAAACCATTCTTCCCTCAGTCATTCCCGCTTTGTCACCTATTCATGGCTAGACATTCTGACCAGTCCAGAAAGATGGGAAAGAATCACAGGAGGAGGAATCTGCATTTTTCTTCCTCTCGGACTGTTTCTAGGCAGCCTGGAAATGCCAAGCAGTCTGTTTGATTGCCATATTGAAGGCAGTTTACCAGTATGCATTACACCAGTTTCTCCCACCCATTTTTTCCAGCAGGTTGTCCAACTTCCTGTGTGCTTAGGTGCATATTACCACAGATCAGTGGGTTCCAAGCCCTGTGAAACTTGGATACACGCTTCAGTTTATTTCAGTTCCTCCCCCTTCCTCATCTCTCTTCAAAAACCCACTCTCACTGTCCTCATTCAAGAGATGATGTCTCTTTTCTAATTAGGAGCTACAGATGAGGTTCCTCCTCTGCACAAAGGGAAAGGACTTTATTCACACTACTTCCTGATGCCAAAGGCACAGGAAGGTCTCAGAGCCATATGAGACCTGCAAGAGCTGAATAAACGTATAAAGAAAATAAGGTTTTGTATGGTCACTCTAGTCTCCATTATTCCCTCCCTTGATCCCAGTGACTGGTACGCTGCCCTTGGCTTGAGTGATGCATGTTTTCAGGTGGCTATCTGTCAAAGCCACACGAGATTCCTAAGATTTCTAGTCAACACCCAGGATCAGTTTACATTCCTACCATTTGATCTATACACGGCCCTGTGAGTAATTACAAAATGCGTAGTGGTGGTGATGGCGGCTGTGTTTCTAAAGAAAACAGGGGTACAAGTACTTCCATACCTGGATGACTGGCCAGTAAAGGGTTGGCCCAAGAGACAGGTAAAATGAAGTATGGCCAAGATCCGGTCCCTCTTCAGAGTTTTGGATTTGCTGACCAATGAGGACAAGTCAGTCTCCTGATGATCGACTTCAAAGGAGCGGTCCTGAAAACCAGATTTCAGATAATGTTAACCATTTCTTCAGATCTAAAAGCCCGACCAGTCATGACTGTAAGGAACTGTCTCAGACTTGTAGGGCATATAGCTTCCTGCACGTATATATTTGGGCATGACAGACTTCATTTCACGATCATGCAGAGATGAGTAAGCTCAGTATGCTCCCCAACCTGCCACCCTTTAGACATGCTGGCTTGAGTGCCTGCAGGAATGTTAGCCTCTTTGGATCGGTGGATGGATCCAACCAATACGTGTATTGGAGTTTCTTTGCTACTCCCCTACCCGCATTGATTCTGGTTATGAATGTTTCTTCTCTAGGTTGGGGCAGGGGGCTCCCCTGGGGCAATGGTTCTCATCAAATGGTGCATGTACCCCATGTGTACTGTGGGTACGCAGAGTTCTTCTGGGGTACATTAACTCATCTAGATATTTGCCTAGTTTTACAACAGAGCACTAGTGAAGTCAGTACACACTAAACTTTCATACAGACAGTGATTTGTTTATACTGCTCTATATACTATACACTGGAATGTAAATACAATATTTATATTCCAGTTGATTTATTTTATAATTGTATAGTAAAAATGAGAAAGTAAGCAATTTTTCATTAATGGTGTGCTGTGACACTTTTGTATTTTTGTGTCTGATTTTGTAAGCAAGTATTTTTAAGTGAGGTGAAAGTTGGGGTACACTAGACAAATCAGACTCCTGCAAGGGGTACAGTAGTGTGGAAAGGTTGAGACCACTGACCTAGGAAACCCGAAGACTCAAGGTGTCAGTTCACAACAAGATTTAGTTGTCTGCATAAATGTGTGAGAGTTGAGGGCCATTCATCTAGCATGTTGGGCTTTCCTCCTTCCAGATCAAGGGATGTCCTCAAGGACAACACAGCAGCAATGTTCACTGTGAACAGACGTGGAGGGTGATGTGAGATCATCTCTGTGGAAAAAGTGATACAGCTTTGGGAGATTTGTATCACCAGCATGATTCACCTCAATGCATCTCACTGCCAGAGATTGAGAACAGTTTGGCAGACCACTTGAGCAGGTCTTTCAGGAGAACATGAGTGATCTCACAGGCCTGCTATAAGACTAATTTTTTCAGTCATATGTGGGGCCTCATGTAGCCCTGTTCCCTGCTTGCCACAACTGGAATTGCTGACTCTTCTGTCCAAGAGCAGGTCACAGTCAGGGATCTCTTGCAGACGCCTTCCTCATACTCTGGAAAGACAAACTGCTGTATGCTTACTCTTCTATTCCATTCTTTCCCAGAGCATTGCTCAAGGTTGAGCAGGATCATGTTCACATAATCCTCACAGTACTGGTGTTGTCAAATCAGCATTGGTTCTCTACTTTGCTGTCTCTCTCCACCAGGCCTTCCTTGACACTTCCTCCAGAATCAGACCTGATCTCACAGGACCACGGTCGCCTGCTTGATTCCAAGCCTGATGCTCTTCATCTCCTGGCCTGGATGCTCCATGGTTAATGTCTCAGGAGGTGGTCTCTTTAGAGACTGTGCAAAACAAACTTTCTCCTGAATAAGGGAGAGTCTTTGACTAGGTGTACTTACTTGCTAAAATGGAAGCAGTTCTCATGGTCTTAGGGAAAAGAGATTTTGCCAGCCTACACTTTTATACATGTTCTGGACTATTTGTTCCTCCTGAAACAGCAAGACTTATCTGGTAGTTCTATCAGAGTTAATCCGGCAGCTATCTCTGCTTCTGCCTTGAAGTCATGAGTCACTCTCAGTATTTTCCAATCCTATGTTAACTAGGATCTTAAAGGGCCTGGACAGATCCTTTCCCTACCTGGGTTTTGAATCTCATGTCATCAAGTTTGATGGGTCCACCCTTTGAACCAGTGGCTACCTGCTCTTCCTCTAGCCATGAAAATGGCATTTTTGGTAGCAGTTACCTCTGTGAGGAGGATGAGGAAATTGAATCTTGGTACCTGACCCCTCCTACACAGTCTTTCGGAAAGACAAAGTGTACTTAGGCCAGCATCCAAAATTTATGACTTACCAGCGATATACTTACAGCTTTTTTCCCTAAGCCTCATCCTCATAAAGATGAGGAGCAACTCCATACCTTAGATGTCAGAAGGGCATTTTTACTTGGACAGGACTAGATTGCTTTGATACTCATCTCAACTGTTCGTCATGGATTTCCTCTTGCATGTGGATTGCTATGACATTGCCAATATAACCTTGCCGGGTATAGTGATGGCACACACTTGACAAAATCCCAAGCAACTTCAGCAGCTTTTCTAGCTCAAGTGGCTATAACAGATATTTTTGAGTCTCCTGAAGAGGAATGGACATATGCAATCACATGAAGAGGAAAAAATGGCTACTAACTTGTTCTGGAACTGTTTTCTTTTAAGATGAGTTGCCTAAAATTAGACTGAAGTTCACTAACCAATTAAGGGACGTCTACAGAGGGGAAAAAACAAACAAACTTGTAGCTGTGAGTTGCAGAGCCCAGCTCAGTTGACTCTACAGGGCTAAAAATAGCAGCATAAACATCTGGGCTCTGAGACCCAGCAAGGAGGGAGTGTCGCAGGGCACAGGTTTCAGTGCAAGTGGGGAAGTCTATGCTGCTATTTTTAGCTTCTTAGTGCGATCCTGAATCAGTTGACACAAGCTCTGAGACTTGCTGTTGCAAAGTTGTTTTTTTCAGTGTAGATGTATCTTAATGCATAAGATCATAAAATGGAAAACTGGGGGGGGGAATGGAAAAAGGGGCGAACAGTGAGATGGCAAAACGTGCAGTCAGTACTAAATTATTCAAAATAGTTAAGTCCAAAGCTCACGGTGTAGAATTGCAAAGGAGTTTCACTAAACTGGGTGAATGGCCAACAAAATGGCAGGTGAAATTCAATGTTGATAGATGAAAAGTAATGCACATTGGAAAAAATAATCACAAGTATATGTACAAAATGATGAGGTCTAAATTAGCTTTTACCACTCAAAAAATAGAGCTTTGAGTCGTCACGGATAGTTCCCTGAAAACATCCACACAATGTGCAGCAGCAGTCAAAAAAGCTAACAATGTTAGGAACCATTAGGAAAGGGGTAGATAATAAGACAGAAAATATAATGCCATTATATAAATCCATGGTACACCAACACCCTGAATGCTGCGTGTAGTTCTGGTCTCCCTCTCTGGAGGCTAGTGATAGGCACACACCAACCCCCTGAGTCCTTGGAGCGCTCCCTGCAATCTCCAGCCCTTAACCACCAGACTCTCAGGTTTGCTGTTCCTAAGGGAGCAGTATACACTCAGCTTGACTGGTACAACTCAGGATCAGATCCTTTATAAAATCACAGTCCTGCGATACATTACTTATGCAAAAATAATCGTACATTTCTTATCAAAGTCTAAAAATGTAAGAGATACTGAATAAGGGTAATGGAAACAGAAATGGTTACATATAAAACAAAAAGTGTATCATGCTGCTTAGAGTCTAAACTTAACTTTAACAGTCTGAAATCCTTGTATGAAGTGGTTTGTCGCTTAAAGCAGTCTCTCAGTTTCACCAACAAACATGGCTGGGATCTCCCTTTCATGAATATAAAAAGCGCTGTTCTTTTTACTTCCTCATTAAAGGATAAAAAGGTGGTGTTTTGCCTTCTTCTCATACCCCAAAATTTCACTGTTTTGTTTCCAGAGTCAGAATGATCCCCTGGGGGTTTATTCTCTGGTGTCGTCTCCTGTTGACTTCCGTGTTGGCCTACAATGGCTAATCTACGTGGCCAACAGAGAGACCAGTGACTCAGGTTCTTTGTCTAACCCAAAACCTGTTGTCAGCTCTGTACATATACAAAACTCCTTAAATATCCATCCATCCATCTCACAAAGATTGATGATCGGTATGACAAACGTTTTTATTAGATTCCTCACTTTACCCTTTTTGGATAAATACTATGAAAGCAATGTGTGTAATGAGTGTTTCAGGCCTCTCAAGAGTTACTGTTGCAGAACAGTGAACCCTCCACCTGTTGGGTTTTTTAGGGTTACAGTTTATATTCCTAGGTGCACACACTCCTCAAATATTCTTCCTCTAGATATCCTTTTTGCTAGCAGAGAAGAAACACTAATTGCTTCACTTCATTGCCTAATTCCTGTCAGCACATTGAGTTTAAAGTAGACATCATTTTTTCAATTTTTTTGAACAATATATATATCCAATATATATCAAACTTAATATAGATAACTTGCAAAAACTGTGTTAAAAGAACATTCTTAAGGTTACAAAATCAAGCACTCAAAAGTTAGGAAATGTCAGTGTAATCTTAATTCTGACATTGCCTAGCTTTTGATTGCTTGAATTTGGATGGAAGATTGTTTTTAATGTAATTTTTTACATGTAACTTACAGGGTTTAAGAAAAAATCATCATGTGGCATCATATTGACACCATCGTGAGTCATCAGCAGGATTAGAACCTGTTAAATCCACCAGACTTCTACCACAAGTTAACAGAGTAACTGATAGCAGTAATTGGTTGTCATCCTCTGTGTGTGTCAGCACCAGAGAAGAATGAAACATTTGGCGATATTTGCTCACAGCAGAGGAATGCTAAGAGTGTGGGATATAGGATTCCATTCTAGGCACTGGAGGAAAGTGTGTTCTTTTGCCCCATCCTGTCCAACTGGTCCTTATCTCTGCCCCACCACTTGCTCCTTGTCCCAGTCCCATTCTCCTCCTTAACCAATCAGAATCTGCATTCAGGCTTCTGATATCATTACCAGTTTACTCGGTACCAGGCAAATTGGTTTAAACTACAGTGAAGAACAAAATTATCACACATAGATAAACATGATTTGTTGGGGGGGGGAGAGTCAACATGGCATATGTAAAGGGAAGTCATGACTCACCAATCTGTTAGAATTCTCTGAAGGTGTCAGCAAGCATGTGGACAAGCGCGATCCAGTCAGTGTATTGTACTTGGATTTTCAGAAAACCTTTGACCAGATCCCTCACCAAAGGCTCTTAAGGAAACTTAGAAGCCATTGTATAATAGGGAAGGTCCTTTCATGAATCAGTAACTGTTTGAAAGACAGGAGACAAAGGGTAGGAATAAATGGTCAGTCTTCACTATGGAAAGATGTGTTCTGGGATCTTTGCTGTTCTACATATTCATAAATTATCTGGAAAAGAGGGCAAACAATGAAATATCAAAGTTTATAGGTGATACAAAATTACTCAAGTTGTGTCCAAAGCAGACTACAAGGAGTTAGAGAGAGCTCTCATTCTGCTGACTGGGCAACAAAATGGCAGATGAAATTCAATCAATTCAAAGTAATGTGTATTGGAAAAAATAATCCTCGCTATACATATACAATGATTAGGGCCCTACCAAATTCATGACCCTGAAAAAAGCGTCACAGACCACGAAATCTGGTCTTACGTGTGCTTTTACCCTATACTATACAGATAGGGGAGTCCACTGTTTCTCAAACTGAAAAAAAAGAGGGTTGTGGGGTTATTGTAGAGGTTTGCGGTATTGCCACCCTTACTTCTACGCTGCCTTCAGGATGGCTGGAGAGCAGTTGTTGTTGGCGAGGTGCCCAGCTCTGAAGGAAGCGCCCCGCCAGCAGCAGCACAGAAGTAAAGGTGGCAATACGATACCATGCCACCCTTCTGCGCTCCTGTCTTCAGAATTGGTTGAGGACCCGTACAGTTAATTGTCCCTGTCCCAGTTCAGGACTGTGAAATTTCAGATTTAAATATCTGAAATCATGAAATTTACAATTTTTAAAATTCTTTGACTGTGAAATTGATTAAAATGGACCGTGAATTTGGTAGGTCCCTAACAATGATGGGTTGTAAATTAGCAATTACTACCCAAGAAAGATCTTGTGGTCACTGTGGATAGTCCTCTGAAAACTTCAGCATCAGTCAGAAGGCTGACAGTATGATAAGAACTATTGGGAAAGGGATAGAAAATAAGACAAAGTATCACAATGCCACTGTTTAAATACACAGTGTGCCCACACCTTGAATATTGTTTCCAGTTCTTGTCACTCTATCTCAAAAAGGATATAGTGCAACGGGAAGAGGTTCAGAGAAAGTCAACAAAGATGAGGAGGAGTATGGAATGACTTCTATACAGGAGAAACTAAAGATTAGGACTGTTCGTCTTAGAAAAGTGGTAACTAAGAAAGGTTATGATAGAGGTCCATGAATTCATGAATGGTGTGGAAAATGTATATAGAAAAGTGTTTACCCTTTCCCACAGTACAAAAACCAGTGATCACCTGATGAAATTAGTAGGCAGCAGGTTTAATACAAACAAGAGGAAGTACTTTTTCACAGAACACACAACTAACTTGTGGAACTCATTGTCATTAAATGTGGTGATGATCATAATTAGGTTAAAAAAAGAACTGAATAGGTTCATGGAGGGTAGGTCCATCAATAGCTATTAGCCAGGGTGGTCAGGGATGCACTCCATGCTCAGTGCAATCTGAAACCTCTGACAGTAAGAAGCTGAGTGTGGAAGACTCATGAATCCCTCCCTGTTCTGCACATTCCCCCGTAAGCTCTGGTACAGCCCACTGTCAGAGACCGGATACTGGGTGGATCGTGGTCTGACCCAGTGTGGCAGCTCTTATGTTCTTATTCCTCTGGCCCTTTCCCACAATGGCCTAGGTGTAGCTCTTGTTCCTTTTACATTTGAATCACATGGCTTCCTCCTCATTCTGCTTGGGTGCCAGCTGGGAAGTCACCGCAAATCCAGGAGACACAGTTCTAGTGTCTGGCCCCACTCCAGCCAGGGGCATCATTTCAAATTTCGGCTGGGGGGAACAACTTTAATTGTGATTCAAGGGGCTACTTAGGTACCTGAAAACTCTAGGCTTTTTTGCAGACAATTAAGAAATTAGATACAGTGCTCCTGTCAGCTAATTCCTATATAAAGAAAGAAAAAAAATACAAACACAAATTAAAGCCATATTTAAAGTTTATATCTAAGTTTAGAACAATCAGGAGATAATACAGCAAGATATTCCCAATCCCAAGCCTTGAGGTATCAGTTCTGGAACCTTAACACAGATATCAGAAACACAAGTTTGATACTTTGTACGCTATCTTTTGTAGAGATAAATAAGATGTGCTCAAAATCTGCTTACCCATGTTGTTTTTCAAATGTCTTTATGTTCCAAATTGTGAAGAAGAGAATGAGACAGATAATTTGTTCCAGGAATGTTTAAAGGTAAAATAAATTGAAATCAATCAAACACTCCAGATATGAGTAAAACAATGGATAATGCCATGGTCTCATCTTCGCAAAATTGTCAGTGGCCTTGTTGATATCCAAGTGTTTTGAAGCTTCACATTCACAGGTTAAAGTTACCAAGTCACTTAAGCATCCATCTCCCATTGTGGATCTTAAATAGTCCTTTACTTTCTTGAGCACAGATGATAAGAACCTGTTATTTGACGCAGAAACTGGAAGGCTCAACATAATATCTACAATAGAGAGCTAAGACTGGTAACTCCTTGGTAAGTCTTTGAGAACATTCCAGAAATCAGAAATTGAAGTCAATATTTTTGGTGCAATGTGCTTCTTGGCAACTTCAACTTGAGCATCCAGATCAACAAAATTGATGCCTGTTGATCTGTAGTTACTTTCAGTTTCTCATGATCGAGAAAATTTTCACTCTTTGGGTCACAAACAGTTAGTGCAGAAAGCAAAGTGGAGTTGGAGCTGAATCGTCTGTCAAGCTTAGCAAGAATTCTGTCCAGACAGGATAGGAGAAATCAGATTTTATAGATTCTTGAATGTTCTTGGGAACATCATGTTTAGATAACTGACGCAGTGTACTAGAAACAAAAAACAAGGCCAGTTTGGAGGATATTTTGTTAGGCTTACTGTTTTTCTATTATTGTGCTCAGCAATTGCCGCTGCTGACCTGAACAGCAATTTCAAGTTCCTTGGCAATGATTTCTCACATAGCTCCTTCCATTTGCTTTCAGATATTCTCATTTCTTGAAGAGCATCTTGCTACTAATTCCACTGAACTTGATAAATTCAGGTTTTCATTTTGCAGCTCTTCTGAAGCACGATTCAAAATCTTGAATAGTCTTTCAAAAACCAAGAGCCTCAATAGAAAGGAGGCCATCAAGCCCTTTGCAGTGCTAGCTGATGGTCCATCAGCTCTCTGAACTGAAATGGCCTCCCGTGTTTCTACCATATCTCGCATGCAGTTTTTGGAGGGAGTCACGCTGGCGTGATTAGCGCATTTCTCATAATCTACCTATCTTAAATATCTTCTGGCCTATCCCCAGCAGTGCCTTAACAAATAGTTCATAGTGCTTATAACTACTGCTAAAGAAGATGTACAGTTCCTGAGCAAATGGAAAGACTTCCTGATACTGGGTGATGCTGGAACATATATCTGCAATGGCAGGATTAAACCTGTGAGCATGGCAGTGCACATAAATGGCTTGTGTAATCCTTTCCTGAATTTGAGATTGTACTCTTGTTAAATGCCCACTCAGCACAGAAGCTCAATCATAGCACTGGGCAACAGTGTAATTAATATCAAGTTTCAAATGCTGTAGTTCTTAAATAATCATTTTTTAAACAGATTCAGCATTTAGATTTTCCAGGTGGAAGTACCCAAGAGCTCTTTCCTGAATGATTCCTTTTTGATGGTAGCGTAAAAGGGGGAGACAACTGTTCTTTTTTGATGCATCTATAGTTCCGTCAACAAGGACAGCAAAATACTTGGCTTGTCCTTTTTAGGCTGTATATACACAATAAAAAGCGTGCACAGATTAGCTTATCCGAAGTAGCTTGAATCCAGCTAGCCCAGGTAACAATAGCAGTGAACACAGCACAGCCAGGCTTCCATGTGGCTAGTGCAAGTCTGGTATAGACTTCGAATGCATACTTGGCTTGCTAGCCCATTCACAGCTTTTGATGTATAGACATATATTTAAACTTGATGATGATAGAGGCTGGTAGCACCTTGTAAACATCAGGACTCCATGTTACAATAGTGGTAGCTCCCGTGGGGAACTTATTCTATGGTCCATTACTATGGACATAGCCAGCTTTAGCACTGAGTGAATTTCTTAGCACAGACAAGGGCATTGTCAGACTTAATATTTATGCATCAGTTTCTTCTTGTGGGAAATAGAATAGTATTACCTAAATCAGGCGTCACCTCAACCCATCTTCTGTGAAGTTGTCAGATTTTAATTTGTGTGCACTCTTCCATTTGCTCTGTTAATGGGGGGAGGAGAAAAGAGGGGGGGGGAAATAGTCTTGAAAGTTGAACTTCTATATGTGGAGATGTACGTCTTTATTTAAGAATCTACATGTTCCTATTTTGGTTTATTCTTTATATCCTCAATACATTAGTGCCCACTCCAAATCTAATCACTCAGCCCTGACCAAACCATCATTTGCTATGAAAAAAAAAATGATTACAGTATAAGGAAATCACATACCAGTAAATCATTTCCGAGTCACTAAAACACAGATCTCTATTTTAACTTTAGTGTGAAGTGTGTGGTTTACTGACTTTCATAAGCTCATTTTTAAGTTATTTTTATTGTACACTAGAACTGTGGATTACATTTCTAACCACACAGATCAATTTAACTCACTTTTGACAACTAACATTATGTGAAAGATATTTTACACTGGTTTAGACATCTGCCAGGAACTAGGAGTCTATTGTAAATCTCAAATGAGATGATAGAACAATGGCAATAGTGGTTAGAATGTGTTTTAAAAATGAACTGTTCTTTTAAAATTAACTTTAGTTCATCATAGTTCATCTCCTTTTAACTCATGTTTACAGATAAACATCCTTTATAATTTTACATTTTCTTAATTTTTAAATTTTATTTACTATTTATTAGGTCTGTCAAGCGATTAAAAATCTTGATTAATCATGCAATTAAAATTAATTTGATTAATCTCATTGTTAAACAATAATAGAATACCACTTATTTAAATATTTTGATTTTTCCATATTTTCAAATATATTGATTTAAATTACAACACAGAACACAGTGTACCTTGCTCACTTTATATTTATTTTTGAATACAAATATTTGTGCTATAAAAACAAAAGAAACAGTATTTTTCAATTTACGTCATACAAGTACTGTAATAAAATCTCTTTATCATGTAAGTTGAACTTACAAATGTAGAATTATGTACAAAAAATAACTGCATTCAAAAATAAAAGTGTAAAAATTTAGCGCCTACAAGTCCACTCAGTCCTACTTCTTGTTCAGTCAGTCACTCAGACAAGCAAGTTTGTTTACATTTGCAAGAGATAATGCTGCCCGGTTCTTGTTTACAATGTCACTTGAAAGTGACAACAGGTGTTTGCATGGCACTGTTGCAGCTGGTGTCACAAGATATTTACATGCCTGATGTGCTAAAGATTTATAGGTCCCTTCATGCTTCAACCACCATTCTAGAGGACATGTGTCTATGCTAATGAGGGGTTCTGCTCGATAACGAACCAAAGCAGTACAGACCAACGCATGTTCACTTTCATCATCTGAGTCAGATGCCACCAGCAGAAGGCTGGTTTTCTTTTTGTTGGTTCAGGTTCTGTAGTTTCCACATCAGATTGTTGCTCTTTTAAGACTTCTGAAAGTATGCTTCACACCTCATCCTTCTCAGATTTTGGAAGGTACATCAGATTCTTTAACCTCGGGATGAGGGCTGTAGCTATCTTTAGAAATCTCAAAATGGTACCTTCTTTGGGTTTTGTCAAATCTGCAGTTAAGAATGTTCTTAAAACAAATAACATGCTGGGTCGTCATCATCTGAAACTACTATAACATGAAATATATGGCAGAATGCAGGTAAAACAGAGCAGGAGACATACTATCCTCCCCAAAGGAGTTCAGTCAGTAATTTAATTAACGCATTATTTTTTTAACGAGTGTCATCAGCATAGAAGCATGTCCTCTGGAATGGTGGCCAAAGCATGAAGGGGCATACAAATGTTTAGCATATTTGGCATGTAAATACCTTGCAATGCCGGCTACAAAAGTGCCATATGAATGCCTGTTCTCACTTTTAGGTGACATTGTAAATAAAAAGTGGGCAGCGTTATCTCCTGTAAATGTAAACAAACGTGTTCATGTTAGTCATTGGCTGAACAAGAAGTAGGAGTGAGTGGACTTGTAGGCTCTAAAGTTTTGCATTCGTTTGTTTTTAAGTCCAGTTACATAACAAAGAAATTCTAAATTTGTAAGTTGCCCTTTCATTATAGAGATTGCATTATGGCATTGTATGACGTGAATTAAAAAATACTATTTCTTTTGTTTATCATTTTTACAGTGCAAATATTGTAATAAATAATATAAAGTGAGCACTGTACACTTTATATTCTGTGTTGTAATTTAAATCAATATATTTGAAAATGTAGAAAAAATCCAAAATATTTAATAAATTTCAATTGGTATTCTATTGTTTAACAGTGCGATTAAAGCTGTGATTAATCACAATTAATTTTTTTTAGTTAATCGCGTGAGTTAACCGATAAATCAACAGACCTACTATTTACCATTTAAGTATTACTTTCCCATAGTGACTTGTACTCTGACTGCGATTAAATTTGTGCAATTAACAGGAATATTTTTTTAATTCCTGCCCTGTCTTAATTCTTAATTGGGTTCTTTCTGCTTCTTTCATCTTCACCACTAATGAATTCAACAATTGTGTTGATGTGTGAAGCCAAAGCTTCTTTCCTTGACTGATATTAGTTCATTAAGAGTAAAAACATGTTTATATCCATAAAATAAACAGATTTGACTTGAAACAGAGAAAGTAGATGTATTTGGTTGTGGTGGTGATTTTATAGAGCCGCTTTTCTGACCACAACTGGACTTTAAAGAAAAACGCACATTTATTTTAGGCTGGAATATAAAATATGGCAATGAACAATCTTATTATCCATCATCAAAGTCATTAGCTAAGAGAGTGTGCAGTCTTGAGGGTTGGATAGCAGAATGGGGATCAGAACCAAAGTACATTTCCAGCTTTAATATTAACATGTTCTGACATCTTGTGGCATGTTACTTAAGGGACACTGGTTATGTTTAAAATTTTAATGTTCCTGCCTCACAGATCTCAATCTAATCCTTATAATTCCATGTGGCAGGTAGGCAGGTGGTGGTATTCCCATTTGACAGCAATGAGAATTGAGGCATACTTTCCAAACACAGAATTCTACATTAAAGAAAACATATATACAAATTCTAAATAATAAACAGGACTCTATTTTTTCCTCAACTTTAAAATGGAGAATTTTTTTGGGTTTAGTTTTAAATATTGTTCTGTGAGAACTGCAACTCAATCACTGTCTGTTGTGTTTAAGAGCCTTTAAGCAGAAGTGGAAGAGTCTTGAAAGTGTCAGTTTCGTTTGTTTAAAATCAGTTTCTAGTCTATAATTGTCAAGGCTGATTCTCCACTCCAGGACTTGGAGTGCAGAAGGTGGAGTCCCACAAAGATTCTAAAAATTAATACTGGCCACTCCAGGCTTGTATTAAACTCCCAAGGTTACAGCTTTTCTCTGACCTTGGATGGATAGATGCTGCCACCACCCAAGTGCAAAAACCCCTTTGAATACCCAGGAAGGTGCACTTGGGAATTCCTTCCTGTGGGGTACCCTCAAGCCCCCCCCTCCACCTCCGGGGAAGAGCTGAGAAACAAGAAGAAAAAAAAAATCAGCTGTTGCCACTGGCTAATTAAACATGTGCACACACCTCTTAAGACACACACATCCAATTCTGTTCTTAAAAAAGGTAAATTTTATTTAAAAAAAAAATACACCTGGGAACTCAGGCTATTGCTAGATTTTAAAAGAGTAATTACAAGAATTAAGCATCAAGAATAGCTTTCTTGAGGTCCAGCTTAAAGGTTAAGCAAAGCAAAAGCACCTGGGGTTAGCACAGAGGAATCCACAAGCCATAAAAAAATAATAGGGATAAACCTAATCAGGTCTTCCGAGAGATTTCCTGATCTACTTACATATCTGGGGTTTTAAATGAGTAGTTTCTAGGTATGATACTGATGATTTTTTTTATATCTGGCCCAAGCTGCTTACAGCATAGCTCTGCCCTGTTTGCTTCTCCCCAGGAGAGCAACAATAGACAGACAAAAGGGGAGTCTGTCTTCAATTTTAAAAAGTTCTAGCCTTCCCATTGGCTCTTTTGGCCAGGTGCCCACTCACTTCCTTTTACCTATGCATAGCAGTTAGACTTTTAAACCCTTTACAGGTAGAGCAATTAGATAACCTCTACTAAGAGGGATTTTATAGCTACTGGTTGACTGGGTGCCCATAAAAGGGAGCTACTCCCTCTCCTTCATTTATCACAATTATTATTTGTATTAGGGTAACACCTCTACAGCTCCAGGCAGATGCAACAGAGGGCAGTAGAACACTACTATTGATTAGGAGGATTGTCCATCCATATCGTCTCAGCAGTTGACTGGTAGAAGCAGATGAGGGGGCAGGGTAGGTTGAAGCTAGTGTAGTGGAGGAAACTGATCGTGGGAGCTGTAGGAGAACCCCAACTCCTGGAGGAGGGGACTTGACTGTGTGGTGCTACAGGTAAGAGCTCGGGGTGGGGCATATGCCACAAGGAGACCTCTGGTATGAAACTCGGGGATGGGGCTGTAGGGCAGGTGCCCCCCTACCCGTCCAAATGGCGCCCCTCAATCCTGCCTGGGGCAGCCATTGCAAGAAAAGGCCAGCTTCATTCCTGTATCTCTAGGCTGAAGCATGCTCAGTTGCTCTTTGGAAATGGCACCATGTGCAGTCTGATCACCATTAGGAGTTGTGAAAGGCTCAAGCATGCTCAGTGTGGAACGAGTCTTTGGAGATTTTAGCTGTTAAGATCTAGCAAGTCTCTACTGAGCATGTGCAACTTCTGTTTTTTCCCCCAGATGTTTATCACTTGGCAAAATTTGGGCAGATTTCCACAGGAAGAGCTAGAGACTGTTTCCTGATACAAAGGCCAGTCTCTGACTCAAAGCATGGGGGTGCTAGTGCTTTCCGAAGAAAAGGTCACCAGAATCTTTTTAATATTGAAAAAAGTGTTTTTTCCCCTAGTCTCATTCTTAAATGGCTGGACCATTTTGCTGAAAATTTCCAAGAAAATTCAGCCTGAGACAGATACCCAACATGAAAATTTGAGCCTGAATGGTTGAAGTTTCCTTCCTGGTTGTTGTAGCCGTGTTGGTTCTAGGAAATGAGAGAGGCAAGGTGGATGAGGTAATATTTTATTCAACCCACTTCTGTTGTGTAAGGTTGCTCGAAAGCGTGTGCATAGAGCTCCCCTTCGGGTCGAGGAAAGGAAGCAGAGTGAGCTAAATACAAGTTCTAGCTAACAAGTAGCTAACAAATCTATCATATGATCACCTAAATACCCCAGAAGAACCCTCTTCAGTTCAGAAATTTGTAGCACACTATACTGCCTGCTGCCCTTAATTGCCCACTTCAAACCTTTTATGCCTAACATCTAACCCCCAGTTACATACTACATTTTCAGTGACTGCCTCCAACATGTATTATCCCTTAACAATCAGTCCCAACTTGTATTTAATTCAGACACTCTGCTTCCTTCCCCATACCTGAGGAAGAGCGCTGTATATCTTGAAAGTTTGTACCTTCCATCAGTAGAAGTTGTTTCAATAAAAGATATTACCTCACCTACCTTGTTTCTCTGGTTAAAGTTAGGCAAAGCTATAAGCAACTTAGAATAGGGTTTTACAATGGGAAGTGTCAGGCTACCTTAACAGGTGCTAAAAATAGTAGCACACCTTGGGGATAACATGGGCTGCAGCTTGGGCTAACCACCAGGTATGCATCTATCGGGTCCAGGAAGGTTTGTACTCCCCGAGGCTGCTAGCCTGAGCTGGAACCTGTGCTACCCCCGGCTGTGCTGCTATTTTTAACATGCTAGCATGTGTCCGTTTACTTTGCTGAGAAGTATGCTCCCAGCTGGTGTGTAGACATACTCTCAGAGAGGATCTCTCCCTCCCCACACCCCATTGTGTTCCCAGTTCTTGGTCATTATGCTCGGATTTGTTTAGTCTTGAAGGTTTTCAATTTCAATATCATATCAGGGTAAGGTTACATCAGCATAACCCCCCTCCCCAGTTAGCTCTTATGGGATCTCCCAGGTTTTTCTCCAAAGCTAGCTTTTAATGTGCCACTGTAATCGTGTTTATCAGCCTAAAAGAGGCAAGGTGATTGAATCCTGGTGTACAAGTCAATTGTTCCTGCTTAGAGCTGTTAAACTGTGTGGACAATCTTATTTAACCTTTTTTCTTTATTAACCTCTTTAGAGACTGGATTTGTATTTCTTTTCTTCTTGGCAGTGGAATATAAATTACTGATGGATACTAAATCTGGCACAGTATGGTACTGTGTTTACCTGATAGTTGAGTTAGGTGGCATAGGAATTGATAATGTGTGTAGCAGAGAATGTTCAGTAATTATTCACTCTTATTTTATATATTCTAACAAACTTGTAATAGAAAAGATAATTTATTCACATACATTCTGTATCCTGCCAGAGTCTTGTTCAATTACATTCTATCTGTTTTATTCTCAAAGTCGTTATGGTACAGCAAAAATGGAAGTTGGGGATTAAGGTCCCCACATCTATCTGTCTGTCTATCTGTAGAGATCTACACACACACTGTACTAATATATTTATATTAACTGAGCCAAGAGAGCCATCTAGAGGAGCATTTAGACTATTGAAAGTTTTCTTAAGAGAATCCAGCATTACCTTAAAAAATGTGCCATAAAATTTCTGCTCTCCTGAACCAAAGCCAACATTTTAAATATTGGGCATAAATATTCCTATTTAAATTAGGCATAAATATTCAATTCCCTGTAGAAATATGTATATTATAAGATGAGTACATACATAGATCATAATGAGCTAGGAAGTCAAGGATTACAATTTTATATTGGATTTAAAGGAAATGTCTAAAACTTTGGCTAAGCGATATTTTTTATTAACTTTTCCTTATACACAGTAATTCTAAAATTCCTGTGTGAATAACTTCACCGTCCATGAAAAAGAATTCCATAAATATGGTTTTAATGAGGTTTAAGATCAGTGATGAGAACCACAGGACAAAGAGGGAATGTTTGGCTGAAATCATAAGTTTAACATTTATTATGCAATTTATCCAGATGCTACTTGTAGACAATAATTTGTGTCTATATCATGGTTAATGTACATGTAGGTTGGACATCCTGCAATATCAAAGCTAGTTAATGATCCCAGTATTATGTCACTCGTATTCTATTACACCTTTACCCCGATATAACGCGGTCCTTGGGAGACAAAAAATCTTACCACTTTTTAGGTGAAACCACCTAAATATTATATTGAACTTGCTTTGGCCTTGAGCATTTCCATTATTAATACAGTATTTGACACAAGAAGTTTTATTCTTGGTCTTGTTTTAGAAAGGGCGCATCTGATGTCATCCTTCACATCAAGCCCGGGGTCGGGGCTCGCAGCTGTGTGCCCCTGTCAGGGCTCGCAGCCATGCATCATGGTCAGGGCTTACAGCCTGGCGCAGGGATTGAGGCTTGCAACTTGCAGCCGCGTGCTGGGGTCGGGGCTTACGGCCCCCACATAACTGGGTCGCGTCCCCAATGTTGTATATGGGACAGAAAACCATTTTAGCTTTACCGTGTTATATCCAAATTCGTGTTATATCGGATTGCGTTTTATCAGGGTAGAGGTATACTTTATATAGTAGATTCCTTATAAGGCCTCAGTCCTGCACATCCTGTTGTGTACATATTTGAATTTTACACAAGAGTAGTCTATTGAAACATATACGTACTATTGGTTTTTCAGGATTTCATGTATGTTGAGAACACCTTAATCACCATCAAAATAACAGCAAGAGGTGCCCAAAAGAAAGGAATTCTGACAAATTAATTCACTCTTAGGCCGGGACACCTCTTCTCCTTGACCAGAAGTCTAGGACCTTTAATCCTGATCTGGTGCACTAGAACATGACATTATAGTGGACAGTAAATTTGACCTGTTATGCATATCAACATGTATGTGGTCCCAACCCACTTTTATATAGAAAGTGGGTCATCTCTTATCCAGCAAACTCTCTGTTAGCCTCTAAGTGGTAGGTCTTTCTGGAGTCAGAGAGAGGAATTATTTTCCAAGTCCTCCCAAACAGTCAAGTATTGGGAGGCTGGGTGCCCAAGCTCCTAAATTCTTTGAACATTTAACTGACTGACCAGGGACAAGAGCTCTACCCCACAACCGCCCGCCGTCACCTTACAACAGTCTCTCCTACTGACACAGACAGTGCTAAACACAATTGCATGAGGTTACGTTATAATGCTTCTCTGAATAGCAAGACTTTTATATTGCATTATAGGTCTGACAACATTAGGACAAACAGTGCAGAAATCATACTCTTTGATTGTAAACCTTTTGGGTTGTCTTTTTATACTTGTATATGGAAAACCCATGAATGAATTTACACACAGAAAGAACATGTGTTTCGTAGCCTTCTGTATTTTTACAATATTTTTCTTTTACAGGATCTACATAATCTAGATTTGATGATTGGAATTGCTTCAGGAGGTATTGCTGTGTACAGAAAATTTATTTGCACAAGTTTCTATCCCTGGTAAGTGTTACTTGTTTCTATTTCCTTTACTAACCAAGAGTTACAACTGCTGTTTTAAATTTTTAAATAATATTTTCAAATGGCATGATGTTTATTCCAAAGAAGAAAAATCTGTTACTGAAGGGGATAGGTTAAGTTTTTGTGATATGTATATGGTTCTCATTGGGGTTGGGCTAAAATGAAAGCTTTGGACTGGGGACCTGATCCTACAAAGATTCATGACTGTGAGTACCGCTGAGTTTAAAGGAGTGGGTTAGAGTTCAGAGGCAGACTACTCTCGTATACGAGTTTGCAGGATTGGGATGCTGGTGACCCTCCACATCCCCTGTCCTTAGACCCAAATGACTCTGGTTAATTTTTTTTAATACTGCTAAACAGCTCAGCAATTAATTGTGGATGATCAGCAATTTTATGAATTTTGATAAACATGGCATTTGCTTCTGTGAAAGAAAGTATATAACCAACAAAAATGACAATTATTGGCAGTTTTCAGGAGGAACTGGGATAAATGAACAAGCAAAAAAGGAATAAAACAAGTCTGCAAGGTCATCCAGGATTGTCTTATAGGTTTAGGATCTCCAAAGGGGAAGATACTTGGATGGCTGTGTAAAGCTGAAAACACTAGTATATGCATTCATTTTTGATCGGGAAAGTCCCATCTTGGGTTAGGAAGGCGACTCCAGAGTTGCTGACCTCTACGCAAAGTGATTGAAATGTTATACACATGTCTGGCCTTAAGATTCTGGAGAGGGTCCAAAAGATGATTCTTCTCCACTTACTGACCCTTTCTGTGTAAAAGTGGGATTATTTTCACTTCCTTTAACCTGTTCAATTATGGAACTGGTGCCTAGCTGCTGGTGCATGGTATTAGCTATAATTTACAACAGTTTTCTGGGGAAAGTTTCCAAAGAAGTCAGTGCAAAGCTCCCAGACCTCACAGAATAATACACTGTGGTGAGTTGTAGATTCTCCTCTTCTGCCTCCAGTTATTTAACTACAGGAACTACAGGTAACCAGAAATATTACTATATCTTAAGTACTCAAGACACCCCATCTTTTTATCACAAACCTAAGGAACGTCTGACAGAATAAAGCAGTAAAATAGATTATAAATTTAAATAGTCTATCCTAAACTATCTTTTTTTGCTTATTTCCTTCATTTCTATCCTTTTTCTCCATTCTTTGAAATGTATCCTCTTTTGAATAGTATGGCCTTCATAATTCACTTGGGGATAGTGCAACCGTCCCAAATTCATGCCAATACAAACTTCATACCACACCATGATGATGTATGTGGTTCTGTGTATAATTTAGTGCATGATAAAATATAGATTTATTTTATTATGCACCTCTGATTCTCTTGAAATCTGCCCTCTAGTCCTCCTTTATTAATTCTAGCCATTCAAATCTTTAAATGCCTTTAAACAGCCGCTATTTTTAAAGATGGTCTGGCAGACCGATATTTTCTTCCTTTTCACACTTTTACTCTACCAAAATTACTGACCAATGGTCTTGGGTAGGCAATATTTAATTCCTGCACCAGTGATGTATAAAGTCCAATATCGTGATCTTTTAGGTCTAGAAACAAGTGTTCCATTGAAAAGGGATAATTCACAGCTTTCTACAGCACTTCTAGTCTTGCAAGGTGCAGAACGTTTGGATACTGGAATTGTGACATTATGTATAGAAAGCTATTTTAAGTAATTTTTTGAATTTTCAGGCTTGTATAAGTTAGACTCATAATAGCTGGGGCACCAGGATTTGCAGGTGAAAGTATGAAATTGGTAAGAATAATCCTAGAAACGCTCTAAAATAGGCTCTTTCCATACACAAAAAAAAAACAAACTAAAAAACTTATATATAGGAGAGAGGCTGTATTGGTGTAGTTTCTGATTCCATCGATACATCAGTCATGACTCAGCCATTCATAAGCAATGTGGTACGCTCAAATCATTGTGAGAAAATACAGTGCCCCACCTTTCTATACTATATATGCAGAATGTATTTTCTGTACTTAGACATATTATAAAAAGATAGAATACGATAAATTTCTATAATGCCCTCAATGTATTTCACTTAAAGGATGACAAAGCCTATTGGGTAGAGGTACTTGGGTGGGGAAAACGTTATATAGTGACAAATGGCTGAAAAGGAGATAGAGTTCTAATAAAAAGCTAAATCCTGCTTCAGTTTACACTCTGAATAACATTGTTGTAAGTCAATAGGCTTCTTGTGGTATAAGTTCATCAGGATTTGACACACACTTTTTTGAACTCAAGGTGGCAGCAAACACCATCAAAGTGCTCTTTCAAAAAATTCTGGAATAATATTCTGCAATATTAATAGACAGCAAAAATAGAACAACGATGCTATGTGCCAGGCTGGATTTCCAGCTGGGCACAGTAGACACATGCCTGGAGGTGCTGGCATTCTAGGGGCACCATACCTCTCTAAAACTGTGTGCAACATGAAGGTCTGCTGTAGGCAGTGGAGGCACTGAAGATGCTGTGGCTAGGGGTGTGCAAGGTGTAAATCTGGCCCTGGCTGTGTGATGGTAGCCAAAAAAGTGCTGAAGGATAAATATAATAAAAATACCATCTTGGCAAAAATGAGATGATTAAAACAAACTATATAAGAAAAAAAAGCTGACAGCTTTGTCAGTCTGAATGAGAGTCAGAACAGTGTATGTTTCTGAAAAATAACTTTGGTTGGACTTGCCCCCAAATGTGATCCATTCTGGGGGGGAAAAACAACCCATCTTAAATGGCACCAGGGGATTCCAAACAATTTCCAAATTAGATTGGCTTATTTTGCAAATAAAGAGGCTTTTTCCTAACACACAAGCTACAGATTTCCTCCAGAATCTGAATATATATTGCACCACCACTTACAAAAGATGCAACAGATCAATTTCTGTTCTTTATGTGTGCAGAGTCCCTTCGCTTTGAAAACAATTGCAATTTTGGAATAGCTTTTCTGAGAAGCCTGCAGGACTATATTAAGGTTACTTGTTATTACCCGAAATCTAATTGGCTTCCTGCTTGAATTGTGGATTTGATATACACAGAAACTTCCAGATTGGTGGATGAGAAAACAAACTGACAGCTAAGGAAATTTTTTTCAGTTTAAGTCTAAAGTAGCAGCTTTGTTTAGGTTAGCTTTAAGTATCAGGACAGACTGACCAGTTTGTTGAACTCACTTGGATTTCTGTTCAGTCTGAAGTTTTAAAGACATAAGAATGAACATACTGGGTCAGACCAATGCTCCATCTAGCCTAGTATTCTGTCTTCCGATAGTGCCAGATGCCTCACAGGGAATGAACAGACCAGGGCAATTATCAAGTGATCATCCCCTGTTGTCGAGTCCCAGCTTCTGGCACAGACACTTGAGGTTCTATTGCCAGCTACATAATTTTCTTTTTTCTGATCTCAGTAAATGAAAGGAAAAACCTGAGCCAAAAGATTTGTCATCTGTAGTGGTACAAAACTACTGTGTACTTTAAAAGTAAGCAGTAAAACCTAGTGAATTTGTGAACTTTACAGGGAGCCACTATAAAGACTGTAAAATAAGTGATAAGGGTGGCTGAGTTACCTATAAGAATGTGAACAACTGCATTGTATACAGGTTATATTCTGGATGTGACATGCTTGAGCACTCATGAAATGTAAGTCTTCTAATGACAGCATAATCCACTAGAAAAACAAAAAAGGAAGTCTCGTGGATTACTGTTACTTACTGCCATTGTCTTAAAAAAATTGTGTGATGTCACAGCTGCTGGTTATGAGATTAAATAAATGTGTCCTTTTAACAAGTATTTTGTGCCTTGAATTAAACTGCTGGAATGGTACTCTAAAGAAGCAGCACTGGCATTGAAGAACAGACAATCCTGAAAGTGAGAGATGGTTATGGGGAGAGGAAGGAGTACGAGAGGGAGTCAACAAGCATAGTAGGAGTGCAGCAGCAGAGATAGAACAGCCTGTGTAGCACATGGATTCAGTGCTCAGAACGAGGTATTATATAAAATAAAACATTAGAAAAATACTCTGGAGACAATAATTTCACCTGTTTGTTTAAAAAACAAAAGAAAACTGAAAAAACAAATTCCATCATGTGGAACCACCTTGACCTCTTGTAGGTCATCAACAAGTTTGGTACCCATGTCCTTTAAATACACAGTACAGACTTCTACCACTTAAACCTATGGTAAATAGTATCAGTGTTATGCTCTTACTTTTTCTGTAGACTAACCAGTAGAGAGGGACATGGCATAAACTTTCCAGTAGCTTACACAAGTATTTGCTAGACAGCAGAGAAATTTTGAGAATCAGAATCCTTGGGTTCTGTTCCTCACTCTGTTTCTGATGATACAGCCAAGAGCACAGTTTTGGTACATTCGTTCTGAAAGGCAATGTGGCACAGTGGATGGGATTTGACATATTGCAGGCAGATTCTATTTCCAGGTCTGCTATAAGTGACACTGTGCAATCTGTTACCTTATTGATAAAACAGTTGAATGTCCTGTTTCCTAAGGCAGGAGTGTGAGACATTGCTCAATAATAAGACTTGTAAAGTGCACAGCATTAAGACCAATTAGTAGAAAGTGGTGGACTAGGACTTCAAGTTAGCTCCCAACCCAATTCGCCTTCCCCTGAATCAAAACAGGGTGTGGTCGATGGGTCCCCTCTGCACCCTCTATCTAGAGCGCTAGCTCTGTGACAGCTATGTAGGAGAGTCAGTGTAGATTGGGAGAAATCCTCAGTACTATTGTCATGTGCGAAGCTCCAAGGGTATGCAGCATACTCAGTTAAGGTACAATATTCTGAGATTTTAGCAGCAGCCTTCTAACAAGTATTACTGTGCAAGTGCAAATGGCAGTTTTCAGATTTATAAATTGGCCAAATCTGGATTTTTTTTAAGGGGTAAGGCATCTCTCTAACTCCAAATATCCCTTCATCAAATTTCTTCTCCCAAGCGTGCAGGAACTAGAGAGCTTTAACAAAAAAACAAAAACAAAAGTTGGAAATTTTAACATTGGCAAAACTACCTATTTTTCAATAGCCTTTTTCTTGGAAATGATGGAATGACTTTGAAAGCTTAAAAAAAAATTCCTGAGACAAAAGAGACAAAAACCATCATGGAAAATTTCACCCTGAATAATTCAGCTAAGCAGATACCATCAGGTTTATATGAAAAGTGTTAGACAAGCTTTAACTATAGCCCCTATTATCATCTCTGTCTATAATAAATGAATTTGGGAAGTCACCACTGACACGTGTATTTAGAACATCGCAGCTCATGTTTGTTTTTAACTATGCTACATAAAATATGTAAGGATATTACAATATTAGAGATTTGATCAATCTATGTAAGGAAAATCTTAGCACTCAGACCTGTCTTCCCACCACTCTTCCTCTCCCTTAATCCCACAAAAGCAAATAAGTATGTGATTAGAATGTTTAATGGATAACCACCAATTATTCTCCTGGGTGTTTAACAGTACAGTAGCATAGGATTTTTTCCAAAAGACAACTCTAAAATGTGGCTTCCTTTTCATATTCAAATGATATTATCAATAATGTGACACAACTATTACCAATAGTAATATGACTTGTATTGTCATCTGCTCTGAGACACATTTTTGATATTGTATATGGCCTAATGTATTCTGTTATCAAAGTCCTACTCTTGGTACTCCGTTGTTATAATATGGTTCATTAGTTACACGAACTCAGTGCACAAACTCAGTGTCGTGAACTGTGTGCAGACAATGAAGAGGACAAACTGATTCCATTGGGTCTTTGCTGCAAGTACATCATGCAGCTTCGTAGATGAGAATTGCCATAGGAGGCTTCCTGCTTATGCAACAGTCGAGTCTTAGAGAGTAACTATTGAATAATGATTTTTAAAAGATGCTCTCCATTGGTCAAAGTTACTGCTCCTCTCTCTCGCCCCTGTGCTGTTTTTGACTGTGGGGTGTGTGTGTGTCAGTTAGCTGCTAATCTTCACCCAAGAGGTGGTTGCATTTTATTAGTCATGAATGTGTAATTCTATAATGTACTTCAGGATCTTTTAAGATTGATGGGCATTATAAACATGTGTTATGTGTCACTGTTTTTGATTGTTTTGCTCTATTTTTATGGGTGGTTTCTTAGTGTTTTTTGTTTCTTTTTTAGGATGAACATATTAAAAATTTCCTTTAAAAGGAAAAAGTTTTTTATACAGCAACGGCAAAAACATGTAAGTAGTTCAATGTTTATTTTCCCATTTCATTTATCAAATTTTTAATCCGTATTCTGTAAATTCTTTTGACTTGTTGTGAAAGGAACCAGGATAGTAATTTTAGCCTTAAATTTCAGTGACAGAAGAAGTTGGCTTGACAGATGCTCTGTCCTTACTCCGTCGCTCCATGTGGCTCTGCCCATTAAGTTTCCCCTTTCCTTCGTCCACTCTCTCTGGTTCCCATCTGCTGTCACCTTTTCTCCAGAGTCCCCTTTGTCCCCATTCTTATCCCCACCCCCTCAAGTTTAATTGTCGTCCCCCCACTCCCCTCTCCCCATACCAACAGTACTTACTTCATTTCAGTATTTTTGGAAGTATGAGGGGTCGGGGGAACTACAGAGGGGATCTTCTTCCGTTCACCTACATGCAGCTGCCTGAAACTTTCCATCAGATTACCAGAGTCTTGCTATCCTTTTCTCAGATACTCTACCTGCTGGCCAGCTGCCTGCAGAATCTGCTCTAATGGTTAGTCTACCCGACCCGGCTGTGGTGGCACAAGTCATGGCTTGGGCTAGTGGTCTAAATACAATCTCTTCTGACTGCCTGGCTAGTCCTATCCACCACTTGTCTGTATTGCCAGAACCACACTGCTATTTTTAGCATCCTAGTCCCAGCTTATATGTCTACCCAAGCTGGGAATTACATCTCTCAGCTGCTGAGTAGCTGTACCCTATGTGCAAATGAGCCACTCTGTAGCTGAGTGTCTCTTGAAGGGGGCATGGAGGGAGAAGAGAGCACTGCAGGACACACAATGTTGGGCACTGCTGCCCTCCATTCTCCCAGATACCTTCTTTTACCCATGGGTCTCAACATTGAAAAGTGGTAGGGGATGCATTATGGAGAAAAAATGGCAACTGAAAGATCTGTAGATAAAGCAGATGAGTGCCTTCCACAGTACAGAAATTATACAGTAGTGTCTAAATTTGCAAAATTGGATGGTATACATGGAAATAGTTTAAAATAATTGAAGTCAGAATACATTGCTCTCTACAAGTTTTCTTTATAAGGTATTTTTCTTGAAAACCAGTGGTAGTATGAGCTCACATTGTGGCAAAGAAACAGTACTGCAGTTGATGATAGATTCTAATTAGTATATTTTGATCTAGCTGTTTCCTGTAAGTCAGTGGAGAAACTATTCAATCTTTTTTTTTTGGTGGGGGGGGTTGGTCAGGTGGGAAGCTAATTAATTAGACTATAACAGGGGTCGGCAACCTATGGCACGCGTGCCCATTTGTAATGGCACGCTGCTGCCTGCTGGGACAGCAGCAGCATGCCATTAAAAATCCGGCCCGGCCTGCTCCTCTCCGCCCTCTGCCCCCTTCCGTGGGGGGAGGGGGCGGGGGCAGAAGCTTGGTCCTACCGGCTCCCCTGCCTCTTCCCACAGTGTGCTGGGTTCCTGCCCCTCCTCCTCCTCCTCCTCATCCATCTCTCCCTGCTGGCAGATCAGCTGATGGCCCTTGTGAGGGGGTGGGGGAGAAGCAGGGTCAACGTACTCGCTGCTCCCGGCAGAGGCAGAGAAGAAGTGGAGGCAGGGCCTTAGAGAAGGGGTGGGTGGAAGCGGGGCATACCCCCTCCAGCCCCCTGCCGTGAGCACCCCATGACCCCAGGCCACACCCCCAGCCCTCTGCCCTCACCCCCCCCCCACATCTAGCCCTGAGCCCTGTACCCCCTTCACACACCTCCAACCCTCTGCTTGACTCCTTGACCACCACCCATGACCCAAGCCCTGACTGTGGCACCCCCACACATACCCAGGCCCCTCACACCCGATGCCCTGACACCTGCACCCCCCTCACAGGCCCTCTGCCCTGACTCTTGAACCTCCCCCACATACCCAGCCCCCCCACATCCTGACTCTTGCACCCCACACATCCCCACCCCCACCCTGAGCACCAAACAGGGGCTCCTGCACCCCCCCACATTCCCACCTGCACCCCTCTCACCAAATGGGAGCTGCCCAGGTAAGCTCTCCACACCCAAACCTCCTGCCCCAACCCTGAGCCCCCTCCCTCATTCTAGCTCCTGGCCAGACCCTACACCCCAACCCGCAGCCTGCTCCTTCATCCCCAGCCCTGTGCTCAGTGCATTCCCATCCTCAGCTCAGTGCAGAGAGAGAGGAAGAGAATGGGCCAGAACCAGGGAGAAGGTAAGTACCCACTGTATGTGGGCAGGGCAGGGACCCCAGACTGGCAGCGGGCTGAGCGGGTCCAGGAGCCGGCAGATGGAACCCCTGAGTGGCAACGGGCTGAGCCACTCAGCCCATTACCGGTCTGGGGTCCCAGCCGCCGGCCCCGCACATGAAACCTTAAATTAAAGTGAATAAATGAAAACTCGGCACACCACTTCAGAAAGGTTGCCAACCCCTGGACTATAACATAAAATATAGACATCCATACTTAGTAATGTGTAGTCTGAATACTTTTGAAGATATTTGCATGTGTGGATTCTGTTTCAGTGAAAAATAAACAAGCTTTTTTTTAACTAAGGCTGTAAATTTTCCCATGTCATAATTATAGTTAAATTTGGGAGAATCTTCCACCTGCACCCAAAATATTTAAGGAGACAAATATGGACATCTTGTAATTACTGTAATCCTAATCCTGATCAAATATAAAAAGAAATGACAGTTGTTATCCTGAAAAAATTGTCTCAGGCTCATTACTAAGTGAAAAGTCTTCAGGGGCTCTCAAATACCTGTCTCATTGGGGAAACAAATAGGGGAAAAAACTGGTGATTTGATGTAGCATTCTGTCTGACTTTGGGCTGTTTAGAAAGGGGGATGACTGCAGTGTTGTTGTTGTTGTTGTTGTTTTAAAGTTAAGGTTGAATAATGTGTTTGTGTGTGGCTGAGTGGCCCAAGGTAGTTCCCTGCAGAATGGCAGAACAGGTAGTACAAGGAAGGGAACTTTCTCATGCCCAGAGGAGGTGGTGTTCTCCTTATTTTTAAATTGGACGGTGGTGGAGATATTGTACAGAGTGTCAGAAGCAATGGGGAGCATTCTGTGCTCTTGAGGCCTCTAATAAATAAATGAGGATATGGTGGACCTCTGCATACCAAGTGGGACCCATAAGTGTGGTTGGCACACCACTTCAGAGGGTGCACAGGGCTCCCAAATTTAGCTGCTTTATTTTTGGGAGAAGGAGAGGGGAGACTCAAAGCCTACCCAAGATGGATGTCCAGTAGGTTGCAAACTATTTCTACTAATTAGTTTCTACTAATTCTACAATTTCTACTAATATATTATTTGCAAATATTTATCAATGGTTTATGTAAATAAATTTCAACTTATGGTTGGTTGCCAACTGTTCACTTATTCACTCTGAATAATTTGTGGTGAGTGATAGGTCACTGAAGTCACAAAGTATTATTTCTGTTCCCTGATTGGATGACTGAAATACCAAATAATGAACAGTGAATTCTCTGTTAACTTATGAATATTCTTGTTTGCAGATGAATACTAGCATATAGATGAATAGCAGCAGTTCCCAAAACAGTCACATGAACAAAATCCCCTTTGTGTTAATGTTGACAAATAGGGAATAATAAAAGAAATGAATGTGGTCAAACTGAGCAACCAGTTGGCACTTGAACAAATGCATTTTTTTAGTATTTCATCAGCTCTAGAACTAGATATCACTTTAAACATATATTTGTTCACTGCATAAAGAGTTCTTTACTCCTGTCAAAAAAGTTAATTTACACATTCAAGAGAGCTGCATCAACTTTGAAAAGGGCAGTGTTCTCAAAGTTCATTCTGTGCAGAAGCTGTTTATCTTGTGGAAAAATGACAGTTTGAAAGCTGTGATTTGTAACTATCCACATCTCTTGAGTCATCATTTCCTTGTGTTTCATAACAATGCACAATGATCATAGTAATGCAAATGGCATCACACTTAAAGATCCACAAAACCTTAAGGAAAATAGGACCAGCTGTGTAACCTTTGTCTTCCTCTGTTTATATGACAAAGCAAACCAGGTGCACTGTTAAGTCCCCTCTCCAGATGTATCCATCGTTGTCAAATATATATGTAGGTCACAAGTGAAGGGGGACATAAAACAGCCAATGATATGGATTGCTCTCCTATTACTCTGTGTCTCAGTGAGAGGGTATGCTTACCTTGAAGACTGTGTTTTTCCAATGCAGGTGGGACCATTAGGCTGCCATTGGCCTTCTCCAGAATGTCAGGTGGGCTTTGAGGGAAGGTGGCTGAGTATATTTTAGTCTTGGGATGTATCAACCCTTCATTTCAGAGTTCAGAAGGAAAGGATTAAATAAGACTGAGAGGAAAAATAGGAGATTGGGAGGAGAAGGAAAGACCAAGATGGATGGGGAAAGCACAGCAAGGAGTAGATTCCACAAACCACCTGAGGCTTAATGAGTAAGTTTTCTTTATGGATCATGATGTTGCTACAACATCTCAAGCTTTACCATTGCAATATTTAGATGGATGGTATTTCTTGAAAATCTGGAGAAGGTGCTCAAAGGCCATGAATCCGTGCTCATTTAAGACATTTTATGCACTTCAAGCCTGTTGATTCATGACTCATCTTAATCCCGGGTCATCCTCCTTTTTCCTTTTCAGTACTTTTTCTCTTCTTACTCTGTGTGTTTTTTCCCATGCCAGCTGTTCTGGAGAAACAGCTACTCATCAGTTCTTTCCTCCTCTTTGCTGATCAGTTGTTCAGCAGGGAATATCTAACACTTCTGATTCTACTGAAGAACTGATCAGAGGATGGGGAAGGAATTGATTAATCATATAGTGACTGATGCTACTAAAGTGCATCTATGACATTTGGGTTTAGTGGAAGGTGTAAGATGTAATGCTGGGAGTAGAGGCCATGCTTGTTTACTAGCAAAAATTTTAAATGCTTCAAAAAAGTGAAAAGTTTTTATCAAACTTGTTTGTTGCTTACTGAACACTAGCCAATGTAGCTCTATTTTTACATACATTAAAATTTCACTAATTTGCTATTCTGTAAACAACATATCTGCAAATCTTCTCTAATTGTGAGAGGCATCACTTGATTGATCACATTACTGACTGCTGGGTGTTTGTAGGCTTTAGAATTACAGGGTACTCTCCATTAACTCCTGGGAGCCCGCCGTTACTTTCATTACCCCAGCACTCAGTCCACAAACCTCTCTAATTGACGCTACAGTCCTCACAATTTGTGAACTATTGAAATCCAAGGGTGCTAGAGTCTGATCTTGTAAAGGGATCATAAACATAGGCCCCTTCATCCACTTGTAGTTCCTTTGACTTAGTAGGATTCTGCATGGGTTTAATGGTCAGTGACTGCGGATCCCTTTGGAGGATTATGCTCTTGGTGAGCAAAAAGTCTTTTTTTTCCATTAAACATTTTTTTCATTGATTTAATAATTTTTAAAAAGTTGACTGGATCATCCTCAAGTCTTCCAAAATGAGATAAGAGCAAGCATCTGAATTTGCAGCACACAAAGGGAGCTTTTCAAAGTTATCAGTGATGGACTGCAAACACTTTCTCTTATCCAGCAAAAATTCAAGTAGGAAATACTAGGTAAATTTCATCCCTGGCCTTTAAACCATATGTTTTTAGCATAAAATTAAACTGAAATATTCAAGTTAACAAATTCTTATGGCTAAAAATTAGTATTACAGCTGAACAAAATTGTTTGCAATTTTTCCCTGCGTTGGTCTTCTTTTGAACAAGTATGTCAGTTTAATAATTTTTAACTCGTATTGCAAGTGAGCAATCAGCAGGATGCTAAGAAATGCCAGTTGCTATTAAATATTTTGTTACTGTATACTTTTTATACATGGCAAAAAATTCCCTCCAAATCTTCACAACACTTATGTTTAAAAGTTGTTTTTCAGTATAAGCACTATAATAGAAATATCCATGATCACCAAATACTGTTTTAGTTCTAGTATGATTGATCAAAGTTGAAAAACAAGTACATTATTCTTTTCTTGTATAAACAGATCCATGTTAAATGTTTTAAAATATATATGAGGAAAGATGCATGTTAAACTAACTATAAAACAGATTACCATTTAAAATATCCACATACAAAGTGCCAAATCCTGCTCACCTTTCCCATGGAGATGTCCTAATAGGATTGCATAAGTATGGTTTGTTACGAGTAAAGTGATCAGATTTAATCAGAGTGATTAAAATATGTGGTATTTAATAAGTAGTAGTTGTGAAATGTTGGCTCTCTGTATATGTTTTAGCTGATAGATGATGTTTTAAGAATTTGGGTCTACCCCAGTTATGAACTCAATTGTTGGAAAGCGGGTGAAAGGTGCCAATACAATGTCAGAATAATTTATAACAATAAATGATGATAGAAGAAGGTACCAAAGGGAAATAAAAAGATTCAATTAGTCCAAACAAAACTCTACTGATACCGCCCAAGGACTGTGTAAAGATCATAACTATAAACAAAAGATAGAATTGGAAATTAATAGACCAAAATTGGTGTGTTGGAAATTAGACCTAATTGGTGCACAAAATAATGGAGCTGTGAGGTTTTCCAGCCATCACCCCTTTTGGTGGTCCTTAAAAGAGACTTTGGGGGAAATCATGATACTAGGTGGGATGGGTGAACTGGAAAAAGTGAGCTTTACCATCATGACTGCCACCCCGACCATCTGCTGGGACTGAGGGATCCACTATGAAACTGTTGGTCCTTTATTGTCCTGATTGCGAAAGGCATTGTGACCAGACTGGATCAAAGAGAGGGAACTGAAGACATTGCCATCTCTACCAGACTTGGCTGAGTCCTAGCAGCACCTGGAATGTGAGACTTAAGTTCCTGCTGTCACCCTCTTTGTTTAGTGTCCTTTTCCTTCCCCTGCCTCTTTTTTCTCTCTCTCTCTTTTTGCCTTGTGTTTAGTAAGAGTCTAGCTTAGTCAGCAAGACTGCATCTTTTGGAGAACTGCTGAGAACTTGTGATCAGAGAAACTGCTAAAAGCAACATGTTAAACAGCCAGAAGTTGACGTACGTTTGCTAGGTTTCAAAGTAGCTGATAAGACTGTGTGTTATGCCTGTGTTTCTCTGGAAGCAAGGTTGCAAGTAAGAGGGAGCACCAAAGAAAACTGCATTTTCTATCCTTGCTATTCTTTTTTATCTCTTTCTTTGTGTGCTGGTCTTATTCTGCCTTCGGAAAAGCAACATCAAGCTTAAACAACAACAGCATCTCCAGCCCATCTCAATTATTTCTCTTTTCCCCAAAAAGGACAGTTATTGCCATCTTTAATACCATCTAGTCTAAAAGGCTATTAAATGGAGTGGGGGAGGGGAAATGTTTCCTTATAAAATCCTTCTACAGCTAAAGGGAAAGGCGACAAGAGATACTGTTAAAATGAAAACATTATTTAATACTTTATATTTTAAGGGCTTTAATTGTTCCCTTCCCCCCTTTTTCTGTAACTTTAATAAAACATGTAAAAGATTTTTAGTGGTGGATTGTTGGCATGGAACTAAGCAGACCAAGGTGTGTCTACACAAAACCCTGAGCCTTGTTTAACTGTTTAGTTTTGTGGAATGACAGGGTTATGTTAGCACCTCTGACTCTCTGGACCTATTTATTTCATTGAAATTAACACAACAGTGATATGGTGGTGATAGCCTTGTTTACAGTGGTCAGTACCATGGTCAGTGCTGTCAACTTCTGGTAGTATGCTTTTTGGGAAGTCTCTATATCTTAAGTAGATGCTATCCCAAGTAACTTCAGAACTGTTTTGAGTTTGATTTGGGTTAGTTCTAAACAGATCGTCTGTTAGAATGTACTCCCCATTGAATTTTTGTTTTTCCCTAAACAATGTAAGCATATAAATCTCAAGTGAAAGATTTTTTGTCTTTAGTTTTGGAAAGATCATTGTTTGAACATCTGATATCGTAACTGACATCTGAGCAGTCTGATAACTTAAGCAGATTCCACAGTTTTGTCAATGATATTTAACTTCGTAAAGTGTGGTCAGAAAAGTGATTGTAACACCTCTTTGACATTTCAGATTGGTTCTCTATCAATGAGTATTTTACCACTTGAAAATAGTCTACGGAGACATCAGTTTTATTTTATTCTGTTGATTCTTTGCACTTACTGATGACTTATCAGTTTAAAATTACTTTTAGTTGTAAATTGCCTGTTAGCTTTACTTGATCTTTAAATTTTTTTCTTAATATGGTCAATCTGCATATTCTGTACTGATACATAATGCGTTTGTTATTCTAGAATGAATCCAGAGAACATATAGTTGCCTTCAACATGCTAAATTACAGAGCATGCAAAAATCTATGGAAATCTTGTGTAGAGCATCACACGTTTTTTCAGACAAAGTCGTCACTACCTCATGAAAGAAAGATACTGTCCCATTATTGGACCTTTGGTTCTAGAAACCCAACAAAGTGAGTACAGTGCCTAAAGACGTGACTTTCTAATTAATTTAAAAATTCATTTTCAAGTCTTGTACAAAGTTGAAAGTTCAGGACTGTAGTTCATTAGTTGAATCCTGTTTCCAGTACTATCAGAGACTTGGTAGGTAACTTTGAGTAAATCACTGAACCTTACTCTGTGTGTTTCCCCAACTGTAAAATAAAGAGAAACTTGATTCCTCACAGGATAGTTCTTGAAGTTTTGTTGTTTGCAGAGCATTTTGAGATCTACAGGAAGAAACAGGCATAGAATTGTAGCATGGTATCCTTATTATGGAACCTCATTTAATAGAAATATTTCATGACATTAAATTAAAAAAAAATTCTTTATTTGGATTTAAACCTGGTTCATCAGGGTGATTTAAAACCCACATAGTTCAACCGTGTACAAAGGTATAAGAGAACCAGAAAGTGAAAGTGATATGAAACTAATGACAAAATATTTTTGCGAAATGGACTTGTCTGTTTTCCTTTTCTAAGTTAACAGAAATAAGCAGTTTTAAAGATGAAAAATTTACATTTAGTTTTAATCTCCAGTTATGTTAATAACAAAGGCAAGAAAGCTTTTTTAGAATACTGTTATTTTTAACATTCATTAAAAAAAAAAGTAGACGGAAAAATACACTAACGAAGCCTGCATAATTCAAAATTGGTTTGAGTTTTAAACTGAAATCTGTATTATGCTCTACAATAAATATAACTACATTAAATGTTCAAGAATCTTTTTTCAATTAATCTTTTATAATACATTAGGAATTACTCTAATACATAGATTGTATTACCAAAGGAATTAGTGTTTTCAAATAATTAGGAAATAAGTATAGCTGGAAGAGATTTTTGTGAACAAAAAGCAATGCAATGCAAAACATATTTAAGCATTTGGAACTTTGGTGGGTCAGGACCTGCTGCAACACAAGCTCTTCTAAATTCTGTCCAACTATGTAAACATGGGAATTTTCAACTCTCTGTAGTGAGCGAGCAGCAGGACCTGCTGGCTGTGAATTTTTTGAAGAAATGGGAGTCTAGTTTTATAGTTTTCTTTTTCCACCTTTCCTGATTTGAGGCAATTTTTTCAGTCATTAGCATGTAAATCATACCATATGAAAGAGTTGTGCTCCGTGGTTCTTATTTGCAGGTACAGTTTAAGCATCAGTATCTGAAAATGTACTGTTTGTCTGTCTTTCTAATGGGATTAATAATGTCTCCATGGCACTTCTAGAACATAAGTATTAAGGCTACAGATTAAGCTTCTCAAGAATTTATTTGATGAAGAGACAAATCCTTCTTCCTTACTCAATAGGAGTCTTGTAATGAAAAGCATAAAAGGATGATGCACTGTAGAGATACTTGTATAAGATTTTATATGTGTAGAACAAGAAGAAAATTCACAAAAACAGGTTGATGGTCTGGGAAGGCAGTTTACAGAAATCTTGATTAAACAGGAAGAAAATGTCACTCTCCTGTTGACCTTTCTAGAGGAAATTGACTTCCACGTTCGCTGGCCTGAAATGAAACTTCTTGCGTCTCTGTTAAAACTGTAAAGGACAGCACAGCATAGTACAAATGGTTGCCTTTCATTCACCATGGACATCAGAAGTACTATCTATCTATATATATATATATAGATATATATATAAAATCTTTACCTTTTCTAAATTGCTACTCTAAATACTGATAGTTATATCATGTACAGTTTATTTAGTACTTACAGGGAGGGCAGCTCTCCCCTCTCTCACCCAGTGGAAAACTATATAATTTGATAGCCAGTAGAATAAAAACATCACAAATTAGACTGGATTGTATTCATAGAAGATACTTTCAAATACATTTATATATTTGTTTGAGTAACTGCTATTGCACATTTTAAGCTTATCTATCTTAAGGAGGGATTTTTGTAGACAGTTTAAAACAAAAATAAAAAATAAAACCAAATCTTTCAAATCTTCCTAGTTTGCACAGTTATACTTGCTTTGAGAAAAGAACCATATGATCTAGTTTCTGTACATATTGCATCTAATTGCAAAAACCTTTTCTTAAGAAATGTTTATTTTAGGGTAAAAGACCTATCTTTTTAATTGATATACCCATCTTCTGCTGCAATTGCTACAGAGGTGTAAAGGCAAGTAAACTGAGAGGAAAATCCAAGGATTGAGGGTACTCAGAGAATCTTTAGTCTCTTTTGGAGAACTCATGATCAAAGTCAATTTAGGAGAAAAAATTGAAAATCTAGAAAACATTTTCTTTGCATTTGTTACAAAGTGTTTTAAAACTGAGCTGTTAGTCAATTATTAGATACTGGGGTGTTGATTCATCACAGTTAACTCGTGCGATTAAAAAAATTAATCGTGATTAAAAATTAATTGGGATTAATCCAGTTTTAATCACACTGTTAAACAGAATACAAATTGAAATGTAATCACTATTTTTGGATGATTTTCTACATTTTTAACTATATTGTTTAAGTTACAACACAGAATACAAATTGTACAGTGCTCACTTAATATTATTTTTATTACAAATATTTGCACTGTAAAAATGATAAACAAAAGAAATAGTATTATTCAATTCACCTCATACAAGTACCATAATGCAATCTCTTTATTGTGAAAGTGCAACTTACAAATGTAGATTTTTTTTTTACATTAACTGCACTCAAAAACAAAACAATACAAAACTTTAGAGCCTACAAGTCCAATCAGTCCTACTTCTTGTGCAGCCAGTCACTCAGACAACTAAGTTTAGTTACATTTCCACAAGATAATGCTGCCCACTTCTTGTTTACAATGTCACCTGAAAGTGAGAACATGTGTTCGCATGGCACTTTTGTAGCCGGTATTGGAGGGTGGTGAAGCACTGGAATGAGTTACGGAATCTCCATCCTTAGAGGTTTTTAAGTCCGCTTGAGAAAGCCCTGGCTGGGATGATTTAGTTGGGGTTGGTCCTGCTTTGAGCAGGGGGTTGGACTAGATGACCTCTTGAGGTCTCTTCCAACCCTAATCTTCTATGATTCTGTGAATTGAAAAATACTATTTCTTTTGTTTTTACAACACAAATAATTGTAATAAAAATAAATATAAAGTGAGTACTGTACACTTTGTATTCTGTGTTGTAATTGAAATCAATATATTTGAAAATGTAGAAAACATCCAAAATAATTAAACAAATGGTCTTTTATTATTGTTTAACAATGAGATTAATAGTGATTAATTTTTAATAGTTTGACAGCCCTATTAGATACTGTACCAAACGCTCTTCCTTGGGAAGTTTGAGGTGTCTTTCTTAAAAGTTAGAGGATTTTGACAAAGTGAGCCCTCCCTCCATCTTTTTCCTGACACTGCGTGTATAAATTTAAAATATTTTCCACTTCTCCCGGACCCTGTTGGCAGTCTTGTGCGGTCTTGACGTGATGGGTTCTATACTTCAGCAAAGCATGCTCATTAAAAGCCATATTATATATTTTAAGCAGGCTGCCTTCTCCTTTCAAGAGTGGTAAACACTCCTTGGCTTTCCAGTTTCCATCAATACATTGAATATAAAAAAAAACTAGAGATTTCTGCCATCTGGCTAAGCAATTATTATTCTGTCAGCTTTAAAGGACTTTATTAAATGAACTTATTCCAGTTAAATGTAAGATGTATTGTTTTCTGCCCAAAGAATGAACTGTTGCCAATCACATGGCCTTTGTCTAAGATAGTAGACTAGCTACAGGAACTCCTATCATTCTGGGATTTGAGCCAGAACAATTACAGTACACATGGCTTCAGTTTCAGTAACAAGGTGAGCACATAAACTTCTAAAAATGGATAATAGCCATGGGTTCTAAAGGAGATTAGCCCCATCCTAGCAAATTATCATGGTTCTAAAACAAAAAAACTCCAAACACACACGCTTAATATCCCCTATTCCTCCATTTTCATGCAGGTCTTCAAATCAAACAGGATGATGGAATATCTTAACTTGATTGAGATCTTTTTTTGAGATCCAGGATGGATGTTTTTCTGAAAGATCTGCTCTAGGAATTATTTTGGGGAAGTTCTATGGCCTGTGTTATATAGGAGGTCAGGTGAGATGATCACAGTGGTCACTTCTGGCCTTCGAATCTATGGATATGAGAATAGGATACATTCAGTTCCACTTCCATTTGTGCTTTTCATGTCAACTTTAAAATGAAGTTTAAAACCATAAATGAGAAGTCCTTCGATCAGAACTAAAAATATCCAATAGACAAACTTAAAGTATTTAACTACCATGTGTCCTGGAGAACAGAAATCATGGAAAACTAAACATAATTGTTTTATTACAATGAGGGAGAATGGTTTATATTCAGCAATCCACTGCATACATAAATAGTATTGTGTGTTCTAGGCTTCATAGCTTTGCAAAGCTACGAATCTTAACCCATGCCATGCAAGTTCTGTCCAGCACAGAGCCAGAGGATGGAGTCTCAGCTGATATAAACTATCACAGCAGGAAAAGAGTTGCTTCCATATTTAAAATTATTTCCCTCTGTCTTTTTGTTATGTCACACAAGTGTCCCCAAAAGGTAACTTTTTGCAATATGACCTCCTGAATTTTACAGAAAAGAAATGGTAAAACAGTCAGAAAATAAAAATGAAGGAAAACACCTAAATAATGTATAGAGTTCAGGAAATGTACTGCAGAAATCTAAAGATCTTACTGCAGGAATTTAGATCTACTGTGATCTGGGCAACTGCTGACCAGTTAGAGTTTTAAGGTAGAAGAGCTCATAAATCACAAAGTTTATAAATCCATCCTTGTGTTGTTGGAATGCTGGGAATCCCTGCTTTCTAATGATATAACATTTATTTGCTATGTTTCAGAGTAGCAGCCGTATTAGTCTGTATTCACAAAAAGAAAAGGATCATACACACTGTAAGGAGAGGTTTCAGAGTAGCAGCCGTGTTAGTCTGTATTCGCAAAAAGAAAAGGAGTACTTGTGGCACCTTAGAGACTAACAAATTTATTAGAGCATAAGCTTTCTTGAGCTACAGCTCACTTCATCGGATGCATTTGGTGGAAAAAACAGAGGGGAGATTGATATACACACACAGAGAACATGAAACAATGGGTTTATCATACACACTGTAAGGAGAGTGATCACTTAAGATAAGGCATCAGCAGCAGCGGGGGGGGGGGGGGGGAGGAGGAAAACCTTTCATGGTGACAAGCAAGGTAGGCTATTTCCAGCAGTTAACAAGAATATCTGAGGAACAGTGGGGGGTGGGGGGGGGAGAAATACCATGGGGAAATAGTTTTACTTTATGTAATGACTCATCCATTCCCAGTCTCTATTCAAGCCTAAGTTAATTGTATCCAGTTTGCAAATTAATTCCAATTCAGCAGTCTGGTTTTTGAATGTTATAATTCTTGACGTCTGATTTGTGTCCATTCATTCTTTTACGTAGAGACTGTCCAGTTTGACCAATGTACATGGCAGAGGGGCATTGCTGGCACATGATGCCATACATCATCTCAGGCATTGGCAGCCTGACAGCAGGATTGTCTGGCTATGTAGACTCCCTCCTCAGGCCCTATGTTACCAGCACTCCCAGCTATCGTCGAGACACCACTGACTTCCTGAGGAAACTACAGTCCATTGGTGATCTTCCTAAAAACACCATCCTAGCCACTATGGATGTAGAAGCCCTCTACACCAACATTCCACACAAAGATGGACTACAAGCCATCAGGAACAGTATCCCTGATAATGTCACGGCTAACCTGGTGGCTGAACTTTGTGACTTTGTCCTCACCCATATCTATTTCACATTTGGGGACAATGTATACCTTTAAATCAGTGGCACTGCGATGGTTACCCGCATGGCCCCACAGTATGCCAAAATTTTTATGGCTGACTTAGAAAAACGCTTCCTCAGCTCTCGTCTCCTAATGCCCCTACTCTACTTGCGCTACATTGATGACATCTTCATCATTTGGACCCATGGAAAAGAAGCCCTTGAGGAATTCCACCAGGATTTCAACAATTTCCATCCCACCATCAACCTCAGCCTGGACCAGTCCACACAAGAGATCCACTTCCTGGACACTACGGTGCTAATAAGCGATGGTCACATAAACGCCACCCTATATCGGAAACCTACTGACCGCTATTCCTACCTACATGCCTCTAGCTTTCATCCAGATCATACCACACGATCCATTGTCTACAGCCAAGCTCTACGATATTACCGCATTTGCTCCAACCCCTCAGACAGAGACAAACACCTACAAGATCTCTATCATGCATTCCTACAACTACAATACCCACCTGCTGAAGTGAAGAAACAGATTGACAGAGCCAGAAGAGTACCCAGAAGTCGTCACCTACAGGACAGGCCCAACAAAGAAAAGAACAGAACGCCACTAGCCATCACCTTCAGCCCCCAACTAAAACCTCTCCAATGCATCATCAAGGATCTACAACCTATCCTGAAGGACGACCCATCACTCTCACAGATCTTGGGAGACAGGCCAGTCCTTGCTTACAGACAGCCCCCTAACCTGAAGTAAATACTCACCATCAACCATACAACAGAACCACTAACCCAGGAACCTATCCTTGCAACAAAGCCCGTTGCCAACTCTGTTCACATATTTATTCAGGGGACACCATCATAGGGCCTAATCACATCAGCCACACTATCAGAGGCTCGTTCACCTGCGCATCTACCAAAGTGATATATGCCATCATGTGCCAGCAATGCCCCTCTGCCATGTACATTGGTCAAACTGGACAGTCTCTACGTAAAAGAATAAATGGACACAAATCAGACATCAAGAATTATAACCAGTATAACCATCAAAAACCAGTCGGAGAACACTTCAATCTCTCTGGTCACTCGATTACAGACCTGAGGGTGGCTGTAGCTCACGAAAGCTTATGCTCAAATAAATTTGTTAGTCTCTAAGGTGCCACAAGTACTCCTTTTCTTTTATCTGCTATGGCCATTTATGAGAAAATGCACCTTATAGTTTCTGATCCTGCTTTTGAGCACTACTTATTTTTGGCATGGTTCCAGATCCCAGGCCTCACATCACTTACCTCCTCCACTCTACCCACAGTTTTCATGAGAAGTGTAGGCTTTTCTCCATGACTCACTTTTAAATGCAGATCATGTTAGCAGTTGTTACCAAAGAAATTAAAAAAATTAGCAACCTGTCTCCTGCTACTCTCTCTGCTTGCTGCTGTTGACTTAATAAGCAATCTCAGTGGAGTGTGGTGCTTCTTTCTGGAACTAGGATAAAAATAAAAAATTAGATGTGTGGCTAACCATTAGCTAACATAACATTAAATAAAAAAGCACATAAACAAGACTGTCCTATAATTCACCATAATGCTCACTTTTTTCCTGCAGATTATTGGGTGTTAAAGCTGATTGTGCCAATATTGCTTTAATAAAGCATATGAAAACTTACTCCTTCTAATAGTTACACTAATTGGTGTCAGAGTAGCAGCCGTGTTAGTCTGTATTCGCAAAAAGAAAAGGAGTACTTGTGGCACCTTAGAGACTAACAAATTTATTAGAGCATAAGCTTTTGTGAGCTACAGCTCACTTCATTGGATGCCACCAAATGCATCCGATGAAGTGAGCTGTAGCTCACGAAAGCTTATGCTCTAATAAATTTGTTAGTCTCTAAGGTGCCACAAGTACTCCTTTTCTTTTTACTAATTGGTGTGTATAAGTTCCATAGAATAACATTTGAACAAACATATTTAAGAATGAGGCTCTTAATTATATACATATGCATTGCCCTATTCTATCAGTTTTAATACATACAGCTTCCAATCACTGTAATGAGAATTATATGTAAATAAGTGCTGCAGAACCAGATCCTAAATGAAGAAAAAATCTAAAGTTTTTGAGAATTTAGGCAATGATGAGATCATCAAATTATTAGCTTTAATAAAATAATTACAGCATTAAAATTATTTGTCAATAATTACATCTGTTAAAGATTGGAATTCAGATTTACAAAACAAAGGAAGAAAGAAATTTCTATCAATCTAATATAATAAAAAGAGAACAATTTGGATATGAATTAAGGAACCAAGGATACCTTGCTGAAATGAAAATGATCGTTTTTCTTCTGTTGGGAGTTTTAAAGCATTTTCTTTCAATTGTTGAAATTAGAAAAGGCTTAATTGGTACTCGTGAAATACATTTGCATAAATGTAACTGATTTTAGTATTCTATGTAAAAGAGTTATTTAAAGGGTATTGTTATTTCCTTTCAGGTCTGTAAACAGCCACTACTTCAGAAAAGTCATAGGTGGGATGGTATGGAACCCAACTATGAGGAGATCTTTATCTGTTGAACATCTAGAGACCAAAAGCCTGCCTTCTCGGTCTCCTCCTGTTACCCCTACTTGGTAAACAAAGTTTCAGCCTTACAAAAAATAAAGGCAAATTGCTCAATTTTGTTGTACATTTACAAAACAGGACAGTATATAATTTAATATAGTCTGTATCTATATTTTTAAAAGTCTAAGTTATTTTAAAAGAAGTAATCTACCAAGGAAGTTGATCGTTATGTCATATTTCAGGGAAAAATCAATCAGTTCATTTCTTTGTCAAAACACATTTGTATTACAGGTTTCAGTTTATTTGCTGCACTTTATACATTTGGTCACAAGATTGTATGATCACAAGATTTTCAGAAATGTTTAATGATCATTAATATCATTCTGGAGTGTATTAACAGCAGTGTTGTATGTAAAATACAGGAGGTAATCATCCTGTTCTGTTCTGCACTGGTGAGGCCTCAGATGGAGTAATGTGTCTAATTCTGGGTGCTACACTTTAGGAAAGACATGGACAAATTAAGAGGGTCCAGAGGAGAGCAGCAAACATTTAAAAAGTTTTAGAAAACCTTATGTCTAAGGAAAGGCTAAAAAACTGGGCATATTTGGTTTTCAGACAAGAAGACTGAAGGGGAGACGTAAGTCTTCAAATATGTCATGGGCTGTTGATAAAAAGGATAATAATCAATTGTTCTCCATGTCCTATGAAGGTGGTAGTAGTAGCAGTGAGCTTAATCTGCAGCAAGGGAGATTTAGGTTATATATTATGAAAAACTTTCTAACGATAAGGATAGTTAAGCACTGGAATAGGCTTGCAGGGGAGGTCTTGGAATCCCCATTATTGGAGGTTCTGAAGAACAGATTTGACAAACACCTGTCATGGATGGTCAAGCTTTACTTTGTCCTGTCTCAGCACAGATTTAATGACATCTCAACATCCCTTCCAGCCCTATACTTGTGTCATTTCAACCAATTTTTCTATCAGTGAAGTAAAACTTACTGTGTCCTGTAATTTCGGTCTCAGGGCATGTATTGCAATAGAATGGAATTAGTTACTCTTGAAAGAGCTTTACAAAGGGTTCTGTCTCAACCAACTTGTGTTCATGTGTTTCCTGTAAGGAGGAGTCCTAGACTACGTCATGAGATTCGTAAACCACGACACTCATCTGTCGACAACCTTACAAATGAGATTGCCTATATTACAGAAACAGAGGATGTTTTTTACACATATAAGGGTTCTCCAACATCAAAGGACAGTGATTCAGAGTTCTCCCAGAACCGCAGTCCACGGAGGAGGTAAGGATCTCTGAAAACAGCAAGATAATTGTTTTGACTTCAGCTCTTGCATCTTTTGTAGAGAAACAATATTACACTGAACTAAACTAATTCTATATTTAAGTCTCTCAGAATTAAAGATTATGCAAAAAATGGACACCATAATACTTCATATACAAAGCGACAGGTATTTCAAAATATAGCTAAATGAGAATGTTCTCAGTAAGTTGGAGAATTGGAGAAGGTAATAAACTTATCAGCCGTTGCCTGCATTAGGCACTGGCCAGACAAAAGATCTAGAAAAATACATTTTTTTTTAGCTTTCAGAGCATACAATAAATAAAATACAGTTTCTTTCTCTCTGGTGATAAGGAAGATGTCTTCCGGTGAGCTGGATTACTCCTGATCATATGCGCCATGTCACTTGGAGCCTTGAGGCTTCCAATCTTAAATGCAGTATATTCTCAATTTTAAAACACAGAGCAAGAATTTCTTTGCCAGCAAAGTTTGAACCTAACCCTTGTCAGGTTCTGTGAGTGATTGTGGATCTCAAACCCGGTCCCCCGGATTCCCCAGGCAGTGCTGAGCCTGTGGCCACCACCCAACAACTCACGTGAACCAGAAGAGAAGGGGGCTAGTGAAGCTCTAGCTCACAGAGGGCCTATCCATGAAGCTTCTGATTGGAGGAGATGTCCAATCCCACCCATTGGCTGTGGCACAGTACTTAAACCAGAAAGAGGCACAGGAAGTTGTCTGAGTAATTAAATGAAACTCTGCCTGGGGGGTGCTGCTGTGGATCCTACCTAACTTGCCTGATTCCTGAGCCCTGCCTTTCTAATCCCAGACCCGTCTGTTCCTGCTACTTGCTTTCCTGCCTCACCTGCGATCCCTTCTTCTACACTGTACTTGAATGGTGACTCCAGATTCAACCCCTGGCTTGGCCTCTGGTACTGGCTCTGGCTCTTGGCTTGACTCTTGACTCTGGTTCTTGCTCTTGACTCTTAACTATTGGGTTTTACTGCCCATGCCCCAGTCCCTACAGGTTCACAGATAAAATTTATACTCGAACCAAAGTGGAGATGCAGTGCTTTTGCTGTTGTTAGTGCCCTGTTTCCCACAGTTTTCAAAGCTGAGCCCCATTCAGGAAAATGACACCAATATTCTCCCTCATAACTTGGCAATATGATAGTAAAGTCCTACACATCTTAATTTTATACATCTTTTGAGTCATGTTGGGTCTTCACCCTACAATTTGAGAAACAGTATTAATGGAAGGTGTTCAAAACCATGTATCGTAATTATCATATGCAGATTTACTTTAAGTCAACGAAATCATGCAGTTCTAGTTGTAAACCCAGGGATTTAAGTACACTGTCTCCATTTTGAAGATGACAGAATTTTTATCGTAAGGTCACAAAAATGGTTACCTGTAAAATAGGAAAAAACACAAAATTTAATATGTTACTTGCATAGAGTGCATGACATTTGACTAAGAACACTGCCTGCTTGCCAACCTCACTCACAAAAGTGGGACTGAATACCAGCAAATTAAGTTGAATGTTAACTGTGCATGCAATAACCAGCATAGTACATAAAAATATGTAATGTCACTTTTTTGTGTAAATAATCATAAATAGGAAGCCTTGTCCTCCCACAGTAAAAGTGTAAAAAGAAGTGACAGATAAATTACGCCCTTTCAGCAGTCTTTCAGATCTAAGTTCTTTTAAAAAAGAATTTCTGGGAACATTTAGTAATTCAGGCAATCTTCATATGAGATCATGATTTTAAACTGAGCAATATACCTAGTGTTTTAATTTTTGTTTTTACATTAATATGCAGGTGTGGTCATAACGCTAATATTAATTGCATATCTTCAAGTAAAGATACACTAACTTGTTATGCTTTCTCACCACTCCAGTATTGTCTCTTCCCTTCCTGTTTGCTTCTTTTGTAGTGGCTGGTTGTCTTGGTAAATGCTATGAGAACAACTTATTTTTGTGATATGTCTCACACACTGAGAACAGAGTTCCAAGTTTCACTGAGAATACCACATATATTTTTTTAAATATGACTTTTGCTGATTAATGGACCAGAACACAAAATGGAGGTTGTATCCTAGCAATTTTGTTTTGATTGTGTTAAACATGCAGGGTAAGAACATCACCATTAGTTCACAAAATCAGATGTGTGTACGTTTATACACCATCTCAGGCATTTCCTGGTTGTCTTACAGATGTATTTAAACTATGGTCCCATGAAGCCCAACTGAGAGTGCAGATTCTTAGCTTTGTACAGCTATGTGTAATAGAGGTGAAAACAATGAGCTGTTGGCAAATAGAACAGATATCTTTTATCAGATTGGCTGATAGCTTTTGTGAAATGAATGGTCATAGATTTTTTTCCCCATCTATTAACATTTGAGGTAGATAGTATAGTAACCATAAGGATACTACTTCGCCATAGTTAAGATTGTAACCAGTTTATTGTAGCTGACTACCCCCCTCTAAACTCTCTGACATCCCAACCTTCTCCCCTTGCCCACCACACACAAATCTCTGGAAAAATAAGGGAAAGTTTGAAACTGCTGAACACAGGGAAGAGGAAGATCCTCTTATGATATCTTTGTCCCCATCTAGAAATACAAAAAAAGAACTTGGAACATAGTTTTGTCTGAACATTGCCAGATTTACTTTGAAAGCAACATAGAATGTTTCTGTAAGGTTTGGAGGAAATTCATCATATAGTTTGAGTTTCGTATAATATAAAAAATAAATTGCCCTGATTTAGGGTTGCCAGGTGTCTGGATTTCGACCTGAACGCCTAGTCGAAAAGGGACCTTGGCAGCTCTGGTCAGCACCTATCACTGGGCCATTAAAAGTCCAGCCGGCAAAAAAAAAAAATAGACAGCCTGTGTTTCCAGCAAATTGTTTTAACTACTAAAGCGAAGATACTGAACTGATATTTTCTCAAGTATTTTATTTAACCCTCTACAAATTACATACGGGGTGGTATATTGATTGTAGCTGGTCCATTTTTCCTGAGAGATTCTTCCAAATACCAGTTTAAAGTTACTAACCAATAGCCATTATTAGCTTAACAAGCATCACTCACTCATTTTAATTATAATTTGAACTCTTCATCTATTTATTTAAAAAACTATCTTTATTTGCTTTTGCAAAAGAAACATTGAAAGATGTAAAGCAGGATTAATCAGATGGAGCAGACTTCCATTAGTTACTGTTCTGCCTTTGAGTGCCTCATTTTAAACAATGAAAGTGATAAAAGAATACTCAGTTTAACTGATGTTACAAGAATATTTTAAATTTGTCTTTATTTTCATTTATGATTTAGCTAAAAAATTAAAAAGCACGTAGCTAAAACCCTTGGCACCTTTGACTTGTATTTAAATATACAATCATAAAACATTTTGCAGTGTGCAGTCAGACCATAAGGAACTGACTAATCCATTTGCGCATTGCTGTTTTTTATAAAGTTAAGATGATATCATTTAAAGATTACAAAGTAGCAGTTTTGAAATTCCCAGTCTTCTATTTCTCCCTTGACCATTTAAAAAGGAACAGATAGAGTACTGACTTCCTTTTATTACCCTGCCAGGGTATAGCTCATTCTGATCTAGAGGAGCCGCCATTCTAAATGAGGGAGTAGAGGGCTCTCTGTTTCCATTCAGTCTTCAACTTTTCTTCTGAGGCTGTCAAAAATTGTGCCAATTGATGCAAGCCATGATAGTGGGGGTTTAATATGGAAACATTTGTTGATGTGGAAAGAAAGGGACCATTGCTATCAAACTGTTGTCAGGATGGTGACATCTTTTCATTGTTGGACTCTTCACTTTGACATAAACTTTACAATCTGTGTTCCAGTCACACAATTAAAGTTCTATTGCTTGCTTTTTGTAAATGGTAAATTAAATAGGAAGTTTGCGCCAGTTTAGTTATAATTTGAACCAAATGCAGAGGAAATCCCCATCAACTGTTTATTTGAATATGCTTCATCTTCCATTAAATGTATTTCTACTTCAGTTATGCATTCCTTAATTTTTCTTGCTCTCTCTCTGTCTGTATATAGATATTATACTTGTGAAGCCAGTGTGACTTGGTTGTTTAGGAGTTTGCGGGAGTTATTTTGAGACGGTGGTGCTGGGGGAATTTAAAATTACAATGGAAACTATGTTGCAACTTTAACTAGAGTTGCTTGCACTGCTTTGTTATTACTAAGATAAGTGGTGTCCTCATTGCCACTAAGTAAAAAGGCTTTTAGCTGTTAAAAGAAAACAGTTTGAACTAAAAATGTATGTGTTAGTTATTATTATTGGGTTATGTTCTGTGTTGCTTAAGAAGAGAACTGTTGCCACTGAATTCTGTAAAATTCCGTTCCTGACCAGATCACATCATCCACTTCATTATACTGGCCAAAACTCAAGAGCCCGTGAAAAATATCAGAGCCATAACCTGTGAAATGTATATTTGTCCCCCTCCACATGAGAGTGAGCCAGTGAAGAACAGCTATGCCAACGGCTAATGGAAATCGTTAATGCCTTCTTCAGAGAAACATGCCTTTGAAAACACAATAGTCCACCCAGTCATCAGAAAGCCATTTGATCTGATGACCTTTCCAACTACCATTCCATCTCAAACTTTCCATTCCTTAGAAAAATAATTGAGAAAGTAGTGACCACCAAGCTCCAGCAATATGTGACATCAGCAGACATCCTGGATGCCTTTCGCTTAGGGTTAAGACTAGGCACAGCACACAGATAGCTCTAGTGGCACTAAAAGACTACCTTTTTTATGACCATGGACACAAGCAAGATTTCCATGCTCATACAGCTGGACCTCTCTAAAAATTTTGACATAAATTAATAGTATTTTGTGGCCTACTATATTCTGACATAAAAGGAATAGATGGCACAGTACTAAAAGTGGCTTTAGTTGTTCCTCTCCAGGAGAATTTGGAGAGTAGTTATCGATTAACTGCTGCTGCTCTCCAAAGACCCTCCCACAGGGATCCATGCTATCCTCCCTTCTCTTCAATATCTACAGTGGTGGAGAAAGTGAGATGCCCTCGGTACAGGTGCCAACAATATGCAGATGACACCCAACTACATTCACAACAGCTGCAACCACTATTAAGATGTCAGAATATCTATGAGGACAAAGAGTAGCTTGCTCAAGCTGAATCCAGGCAAAACCGAAGTAATAATGGCTTAAAGGGGCAAAAGCTTTTAAGATCTAGGATAGGCACTCTTCCCTCCTTCCACTGAGGGGATAAAGCCCCCATTTTTCGAAATGGTAGAAAGCTTCAGAGTCCCGTTTGTATCCTCACTAAACCTGGGTGATCAGGTGACATCAGTGTCTTGAAAGTGCCTTTCAACTCTAGCTTCCCAGAAAAATGTACCCCTTCCTCTTAGACAAGGACCCGGTCACGCACTTGTTATCTCCAGGGTGGATTACTGTAGTTCACTGTAACTAAAGCTGAATGTGAAGACAGTGTGCAAGCTTCAGCCACAGAATGTGGCTACCTGCCTCCTCCATATCCTAGGCTGTTGTGAACGTACCAGCCCCATAAATTCATCAACTGGCTCCCAGTTAGTTTTGGGTGCCTGGATAAAGCTTCAGTCCTCATCTTCAAAGCAGTTGATCTCCAGCTCCATTCAGTGTGTAAACTGCCAAGATAGTTGTGCTTCTCTGAAGCAAAGGTATAAAGCCAAAACACAAAGCCTAGTTTCTTCTTTACCACAGGTTGGGTGTTCGGGATCTTGATGATGAATATTTGATTTTTATAAATTTAACTCTTGATTGCAAGTGCATGAGCTCACGATGGTTCCAAGCCTTATTTTCTTCATAATCCATTTTCTCTCATGCTGTGTTTAATCATTTAAGGAAATCTGTTCCAGTTGACTTTTTTTCTCAAATGTGATGCGTTTGATTTAGAAATACTTAATGCCTTGATTAAATCGGATAAAAAATAGCCCATATTTTCTGTAATATGGTTTCCCACTTCTCTCCATGAAGTTCAAAATAGGTGGGTACCAGTATATCTCAGTGCAAAATGTTTGATAGGAAGACATCAGAAATATTTCTAAAAGAGTTAGTACTGGGGATGAAGGCCAAAAGTATTATTTGTTTATTTGATTATTATAGAACTGTATTTTCTCTGAAATATAAAGTTGATGATTTCAGTGAAGTGTTTTGTGCTTGCAAATCATATCTGAGGTGTATGAGGCATTATTTTATACATTTTTATATATATATAGAGAGAGAGAGAGAGAGATGAAAATAGCCTAGAAGATGTATTGCAGATGGCAATTCTTTCTTGGACTAGAACACATGTAAAACATTATATGGGTTACCCATTTTGTGTGTTTAAAAAAAAAATTGTTCTACTCCAGTGTTAAGATTTTATAAATAAAGATTTTTTTTCAAGGAAAAGAAAGGCTAGCATGTGTTTAGGCCAGAGCCCCTCAGGCATAAACACATGTAAGTGGAAATTCTTCATGAAATGTCAAATTCTCCTGAACTTCTGCTTCATTCCAATGATCTTGGGGAATATTTTAGAATACATTTAAAGAATACAAGAGCACTAATAAATTGTTTAGTAAATGTTGTTTTCATGAGTAGCTTTTAAATAAAATTGACTTTCACCTAGTTTGGTCTTTGTACAAAAAGGATCTTCCACTGAAATCTTCCAGTCCCCCTAGAATACTTTCTCTTCTCTTGTCCCATAGATGTCTGAAGAGAGCAAAAACACCATCTTTTTGATAGAACATTCACTTTTTTCATCCTTAAAGTTTGCGTTTGAACTTATTCATATTGATACAATATCCTTTCAAATGGATACAATGAAACTGAAATAAAGCATATTAGCAGGATATTTCTTCTAACCCGATTAAAAGTGAAATGATTAGTTTATGGTTAAATTGTCATAATTAGACCTGAAATTAGTATCCCATTTAGAGAAAGTGTCTTGTCTGTCTGAGATATATTGAACTGGGATGGTGTGAATTTAACTCCTCGCTTTTAAGGAATGACATTTCCTGCTGATCACAATCTCAACAAAGGCAGGAAAGATGAATGCCCTGAAATATATTTCCATAGTAAGAGTCATGTACGTGTCCACATTTCAATATTTTCTTTAATCATAATATCGCTTTACTCAGACCACCCAGGAATTCTGCTAACCTGATACTAGAAAATTATTTTCTTGAAATCAATTCCATATAAATATTTAGAAACTTTTTATTTATTTTTATTAATGAAATATGTGAGATACTGATATAATGTAATATGTAATTATACATTATTATGGAACAATACCTCAATACTTGGTCGTGGAATTACCTCTGATTTTTTGGTAATGGAAACCTAAGTTTTGGGTTTTTTTAATGGAAACAATAGAGAAAAATAGGAGATTAGTACTAAGGGTGTAATAATTTTAGCTTTGGTGGCCTGAATCTTCATTTTTAAGACATTAAAAGTAAAATTCTAATTATTGTGGCTCACCCAGTCAATCTGAGTATGCAAAAAATTAGAATCAACTATCTAGAAAATAATATATGAAACTAGTATTTAAACAGGATTGAAGTTTATTTACATTCTCTTCAGTAAAATTCCCATGCTGCTGATTTCTCAAATTGTCATTTTTTGGCAAGACAGCTGCCACCAGAATCCTCAGAAGCGTTATTTTTTATTTATTTTTTGTTTTTAAAAAAAATCAGTTTATTCAGGTTAAGTGCATCTTTTGTTCAGGAATTCCAGACTGTGGAGGTGTGCAGAAGGAGCGAGATTCCTTCAAGATAAGAAACTGATAAATTACACTGCTGAAAGGATACATTAGAATCCCCAAGTATTATCTCCTTAGGAAAAGCTGGTTTAATAAAAAGCTGCACGTGTCGTGCCAACAGGCTACCTGGCATCAACCCATCTTGACTATCTGCTATCCGGATAGGTTGTCTCATGAACTGGGAAAGCTTACTCTCTGAGGACAATATTTCCCATTTCAGTACTATAAATGAAAACTACCACCAGCCATTTATTGGGGGGGAAAAATATAGTGGAATTCCTTTCTGATTACTCTTCGTATTTGTTTTTATCTGGGGTGCCTGAAGATTCCCACTGCTCTGCCTCCTTCTTCCACAAGGTAGTGTGTCACTGCTCTCAGACTCTGGCCAAGGAGGACTGCAGAGATTCAGAAGAATCCATCAGTATTGCTCGTCATTAGTCATAGGGGAAGGTGTTTGTTGTGGCGCTGCCTGCCTAGAACGGACTTAGTCCTGCATAAGTGTATTGGACTATTGAGGTCCATTCCAATCTTACATTTCTGTGAACATCCTGGCCTCTCCTTAGTACCCTGAGCCTCTGGCTTCCTAGTGTAAGCAAAAGGCTTCTCTAAAAATTGAACTTAAACTGTCATATCAAGATGCATAATTCTGCTCCAAGGCCAGCATGGTATAACATAGTTTACACAGTATATATTTCCCACTGCTTTAACTTGGCAGCCTATTCCTACATCTTAATTTTGCTCTCAATGTGGGAATCAGGCTGGTTTAATACTGGAGCTACTTAATCTTACTGGCCTGACCTTGTTTATCAAATATTACATACCTTTGTGTATGTTGAAAAATTGTACCTTTCTAAAAATAGAAGCTTTTTGTTTCTCAGCATCATCTTACACTGTAAAATTAGACCACGTTTGCCCAAAAAACTGGAGATTAGGTTATTGCTGATCTAGCTGACAGTATTTGGGGGAGAGCGGGGGTGATGTGAGCACTAGACCCATGCCCCTAAACATAATTTGGCAAATGTTAGTGCATTTCCACATCCAATCATCCATTTATACAATTTCTCATTGGTATGTGTTAAAGCAAGACCCCAATTTAGAAATAAATTGGCTTTTTCCAAGGCATATCACCATCTTTGCCAATATCTTTCAAGCAAAAACCTTGACAATGCAAATTAGTATGTGTTTAAATAAACTTGCATAGTTTTGCATGTATATTTAAATATGTTTGCATTAATATGCTTAGATCTGGGGAGTGATGCAAAAAGAGAGAGCAAAAAAGGGATGGAGAAAGACCCCCTCCCAACACTTAACTCTTCGCTTCCTTCTCTTCCCCCTCCCAAGACGCTTCTTTTTAATCATTCTCAAACCCCACTCCCAACTTTTCTGCAGTTCACAGGCACTCCCAACCTGCAGCAGGAGGAAGAGGGAATGAGCACTTATTGTTCCAGATTGTCATTCAGGACCTTGAGTAGCTTTTATAGCTTTTTTTAAGGCTAGAAGGGACCATTATGATCATGCAGTCTAGCCTCCTGCATAATACAGGCCAAAGAACCTGACCCAGTCAACTCTACATCAAATCCATAATTTATGTTTGAGCTATAGCATTTCTGTTGGAAAGTTTTGATTGATTGACCTTCCCCAACATGCAGGAGAATGGGAAGAGAAGTTAGTCAAACAAGGAATTATCAATTAACGTGTAGGGGATGCACAAAACCCATAGTCTTGCCAGAAAACTTTTATAGAGGTGGCAGGTCTGTGTTTGCATCTAATATACAAAGCAATTCATAATTTTGTCCCAAAAGTATGTACCATTAGTATGAGGGTTGGTCTTTAAAGCATATCTCCCAAGATCTTTTTAATTAAGTAAATGCTCAGTTTGAGGTTTTTGGGGGATTATTATTATTTCCTGCATACGTGACCTTATTTTCTGTGGGGAAAAAAGTAGGAAGCATAGCCCATACTTGTACACAGAATGTCTTCTCACAAATGTTTCCATTTTTTTTGTATTTCCATGTATGTCAGGAATATGATTTTTTGTGAGTGAGGGGTTACTTTTCATAGATTTAAAAATTCTGTGGAACAGATGTTGAGATCCTGTTATATGACCGTTTGGGCAGAAGCCATTTCCAGATTAGAGCATGGAACCGGCATGTAGGCTTCAAGAAACCATCTGTTCATTTTAGCGTATGTCTTCTTACAAAGACTATAGTAGCATAGCTACATTGGCATAGTTCCAGAAGAGGTTTGTCAGGTCTTGTCTATACTTAAAATGCTCCAGTGAAGAGACTACCTACAATGACAGGAGAGGTTCTCATGTCGACATAGGTAATCCGTCTTTCTAAGAGGCAGTAGCTAGGTTGACAGAAGAATTCTTCCGTTGACCTAGCGCTGTCTACACTGAAAGTTAGGTTGGCTTAACTATATTACTTAGGGGTGTGGATTTTTCACACCTCTGAGCAATGTAGATGGGTTGACCTGACTTTTTAATGTAGACCAGGCCTCAGTATAGGAACACCACATCCCCGAACGGCATTAGATACATGGGCGGAAGCACTCCTCTATCAACATACCTATGTGTACGCTGGGGGTTACGTTGGCTTAGCTATGTCTGTCAAGATTGTGTGTTTTCACTGGTCTGACTGATGTAGCTATGCCAGTATAACTTCAAGTGCAGATTTGTCTGGCTTACACTACGCTAACCTGAAACACCTTCTGTACTATTTGTATTGTGGTAGTTTCAGTGGCCCCAGTCTTAATATACTGTTTACCATACACTCACAGAAAGACTCAGTAGTGCCTGCTCCAAGTACTTCGCAGCCTAATTTGAAAAACTCAGAATAATATGTGTAGCACTAGGGGTTTACAGTGTGGAAGACAAAGATAAGAAAATCACATGGATACATAGATAGGACAAGAAGCAATGGGCTTAAATTGCAGCAAGGAAGGTTTAGGTCGGACATTAGGAAAAACGTCCTAACTATCAGGGAAGTTAAGCACTGGAACAAATTTCCTTGGGTGGTTGCAGTATCTTTGTCATTGGAGGGTTGTGAGAACGTATTAGACAAACACCAGTCAAGAATAGTCTAGCTGTTATGTAATCATGTCTTGAGTCCAGGGGACTGGAGTAAATGACCTTTTGATGTCCTTTCGAGTCCTACGCTTCTATGACTGTCTGAGTCTGTGATTAGCTGTGTATATTACTTGATGGTTTTTAGTCAACTTAACTTTATTTATTACAAAAACTTTATCTCGGACCACACCTTGACCCAACCTTCATTTCTTGACTGGTTTGTTGTGTGTGTCCCAGCAGAAGTGGTGGGTTTTGGGGGTTTTTTTGAGAAAAGATGTAAAGGAAGAGAGGGTAGTGGTCTTAAGAATTAGATTGAGGATGTTCAGTGTTTAAGGAGCATTGTGGAGAAGCATAGAAATATTTGTGGGATCATGTTAAAAGTGGGTATCGGTGAAGTTGAGGAGGTGGGGATGACACAATAAGAGACAGTGTTACGAAAGGTTTGGGAACTTTCCTAAAACCAAATAATTCTTTTATTTTGGAACTATTCTGACTACCTCTTACTGGTCCTTGCTCTTTTGGGTGAAATTATGGCTCATTGAAGTCAACGGCAAACTCTCAGTGCAGAGGTGGGCAATCTGCAGCTCGCGGGACCATCCTGTCCGGCCCCTGAGCTCCTGGCCCGGGAGGCTAGTTCCTAGCCCCTCCCCTGCAGCCACGCTGCTGCACAGGCAGCACTCTGGGCGGCGGGGCTGCACACTCATGCAGGTCAGTGTGTCTGGCGGCGCAGTGGCCAGGCAAGCTGCTCTGATTGGCATGGTAAGGGGCCCTGGGCCAGGAGGTTGGATAAGGGGCAGGGGGTCCTGGGGGGGGGGGGCAGTCGGGGGACAGGAAGCAGGGGGCGGTTGAATGGGGTGGAGGTTGAGGGGGCGGTCAGGGAGCAGGGGGTGGTTGGATGGGGTGGAGGTTGGGCGGTAGTTGGGACGGGGCAGTTGGATGGGGCAGAGGTTCAGGGGACGGGGAGCAGGGGGCTATTGGATGGGGCAGAGGTTCAGGGGGCAGTCAGGGGTTGGGGAATGGGGCGTTGGATAGGACAGAGGTTCTGGGGGGAAGTAAGGGGACAGGGAGCAGGGGGGGTTAAATAAGGGGTGTGGTTTGGGGCCGGAGTCTCGGGAGGGGGCTGTTAGGGGACAAGGAGTGGGGGGTTGGATGGGTCGGAGTTCTGAGGGGGGCAGGAAGTGGGAGGGGCAGATAGGTGGTGGGGGCCTGTCTATTTGGGGAGGCACAGCCTTCCCTACCCGGCCCTCAACACAGTTTCTCACCCTGATGTGGCGCTCGGGCCAAAAAGTTTGCCCACCCCTGTCTTAGTGACTTACCTGGGGACGGGATTTCACCTTTGGGATTTTCATCTGGGAACTGTGAATGACATGGACAACTAATAATGGTGACAAGAATTACCTTTTAGCCATGTGGTTGCCACTTTATTGACCCTTAAGAGAGCACCTAAAAGCAAACTGTCCAGCTAGCACTGTGAAAAAGGAAGTAATGCCACAGTTGTCTTCCCATTTTTTGATGCTTAAATTCAGAGAAACATAATATTTCCTGGGCCTGTTAGGCCTGTCTTATTCCCAGACTTGACTGAGGCCACACCCAGGCAGCGAGGCAGTCACCTAGCCTCATATATCTGTCCAAGTCTCCATGTGAAGCCAGACCAATGCAATATTCGCAGTAAAGGTGGCGGTACCTCAATTCCTAATCTTTGTGGGTTTGGGAGCACCAACCTTCTCCTCCCACTACACACACACACACACACACACACACACACACACAGAGAGAGACACACCATTAATGATATCTCCATTTGATGGAAAATCTCACTTTTATAGCCAGGACCAGTGTCCCAGGTTGTAATCGTGAAAAACTGAAGACATACCAGTTATACCTTGTGCCCAGGCCATTGCTTCAGAGTCTAAAGGCACCTGTGCCTTACCACCAGCATAATTCCTTTGAAGTCCAAAGGTACTTGTACCTCTCTGAACCTGACACGCAACAAACAACCCACTATGTACAAAATGACAATTGTGTTATCAGTGTGATCCTTTCCCTAGAGAGAAAAAGCAAGCAGAGATTTTGCAGCAGGAGAGAGTAGATCAAAAAAGAGCTGCCTCCACCAGCTGCTGTTACTTTATGGATGGAAATCTGTTGGCTAGCCAACCCAGTGCTTAAAAAATAAGCAGCAGGTTTAATAGGCAGCAGATGTAAAACAAATGAAAAGGAAGTACTTCTTCACACAATGCACTCAACCTGCTGAACTCATTTCCAGGGAATGATGTGAAGGCCTAAACTATAACAAGAGCTAGATACGTTCATGAAGGATAGGTCCATTAATGGCTATTAGCCAGGATGGTCAGGGATGCAACGCCATGCTCTGAGTGTCCGTAGCCTCTATTTGCCAGAAGCTGGAGTGGACGTCGGGATAGATCACTCAGTTACCTGTTCTGTTCATTCCCTCCAAAGTACCTGGCACTGGCCACTGTCAGAAGACAGGATACTGGACTAGATGGACCACTGGTCTGACCCAGTATGGTCGTTTTTATATTTCTTATGTAAAAAAGATAACCAATGGCTATCTTCCTAACAAATGAGGGCCATCATTGGTCACCGAATACCATGCGCCATCCAGGGGTGTGACTCTGGCCCCCTTGCCACAATATGGGCTGGCTGTGAAAGGTCAGTGCTCTAACACATGATAAAGAAAATTCCTTTACTAGGCTAGCCCATCATCTTCAAATCAGGGTCTTGAACTTAAATGATAATACGTATTAGTTTTAAGGTTACAGATAATTTGCCCAAGTTTCAATCAGTGTGTTAACTGATATCTTATATCCACTGCTATAAATGTTATAACCTCATTCAAGGACTTGATCATGTGAGAAGGTGGGGCAGGACATTATAGATATGCTTTTTATTTTTGCAGCTGTCGTCTTACTCTTCATTCCTATGGAGTTGTCAAACGAGTTCTCTCTTTTTGCATAATACTTCAACTGTTAGTTTGGATTCTGGCTATTAGTGTTATGGTTTTTAAACTAGTGTTTTTGTTTCTTTATTGTAAGTGTATTGGGTTTTGTTAATACTGTACCATAGATCTGCATATTGCTTTAGGCAATGAAGTTCCTTTAACAAAATTCAGAAAAATAATTACACCATATCTTCTTGACTTTCATAGGTTGTAAAATGTGGTGAAATGCCTTCAGTTTGCAACACAGTGATTTTTTTTAAAGGAGGATTTTCTATTGTTTTCCTAGTTTATTTTTTTATAAATTGTATTGTTTAAGATCCTAAAGTGGTCTTACAAACATGTCCGTCTTTCCTGCTTCTGTTCCCCATTTAGCAATCCTTTTTTCCTGAGTTAATAACAGAAGCTAACATGGCTTCCTGTTTAATTGTAACAGTTCATTAGTGCGATCTGTCAATAAGGATGTAGAAGTCATTACAGCTATAGCTGTAGCTACAGAATAGCCATAGGAAGTTTCACTGTTGTTCGTTATATACTCAAAATGGTAGCAAGTGATGTGTTTAGGTTCTTAGCAATGCACTGCTAATCTTTGGAGGACATTTCCCCCACTTGAATTTTAGCAATTTTAAGGTATTGTAACTGACATGTTCTTGTGGGGTTAAACAAGTTAGTGTCCTTTGAGAATGTCTGTCTCAAAACACCACTTAATGTGAAAGCTTGTGTATTTTATACTGTGCTTTTTAAATAAATATTTTGATTTTTTGTGCAGTCTCTAACGGCAATACAAAGAATTATTATGTAATGATTACACGATAAATGGGTCTGATATTTAACTTGTAGCTGAGAACTGATCTTGACATGGCCACAAAAGCATCATGTTTCTTAATCAAGCATACATTGAATTGGCTTTATAAATTTCATGTATATAACCATAATTGTAGTAGCCACGTTTGTTAACAGTGTTTAGTCCCATGTGCTTGAAAAAACTGCTGAATGCTCTACTGCATCCCACCCGCAAGGGATATTGTGAAACAGAGGATTACTATTTGTAAGTAGGAATTACAAATAACATATTTGATTCAATCGTTTACTGAAGCTATATATCCGTAGCATAACATTCTTCTTGTTTTTATAGACTTTAAATTTTATACAGGTTGACTTTTAATTTTTTTTTTATTTAGTTTTGGTGAACCTGGGAAAGGGGAGCAAAAATTTGCTTTCAGGCAAATTCTCATACCTTTTTTTACTAATTTCTGTCAAAATCGGACACAGTCTACATCCTGGTTCCTGGCATAACTTCTTGATCATGATGTGTTGTGGAATTCCTGGCCCTTTTCTCCATCTGTTTCGAAAGTGAACAGTGTATAGCTAACGTGAGTTACTGCTGCTTTCTGCAGACAATTGAATGATATAAATGAAGTATAGTGCTATAGGTCAGTGTTACTAAAATGAATGTATTTTTCATGGTTTTTATGATCTCTCTATTTCTTTTACTAACTAAAGGTAAAGAGTGATTGGCTTTTTGGAACCCTCATGAAGTTTGCATGTCTGTTTGCTTTCACCGTCAGGGGTGTCTGACGAGATGAGCTGTAAACCCAGAGCACCCATAAGGAACCCTAGGAAAGGGTATGCATAGGGTACTGGGGAAGCTGAGGGGGGTCAGCATCAGTCCGGGGGTGTTGATTCAGCTGGGCCCACAAGATCTCATTTCTGAAAGCAGTAAGAGACAGGGAGCTTGTGCCTAGGAAGTATGCCAGAGAGGCCAAGGCAAAAGACAGTGCTGCAGCCTGCCCAGAGCACAGAAAGCTAAAGAGCACGTGGGCCAAGGGTGCAGGGACACACATGCAGCACCTGGTTGATTGTCCCACAGAGGAAGCTTTACCAGGGAAGTGTGACCATTTTTATTAAATTGTATTGTAAATATGTATTGTTTAAGGTAAGGTATAACACAAACTTACGAAATCAGAGAAATTCAAAGTTAGGGCTGACTCTATCCTTTTTTAGCTTTCTTTTAATTAACCATAGCAATTAAAGTGCAGTTTTTCTCAGTGCACCCATTATAAAGTATGGACACAGCCTCCTGCAATGACTCTTCATGAATTTAAAATAACACTAATGCAGTTCCTATTTTCTGGTCAGATTTTAACAGCTCTTACGTGGTGTCAGATATTTAATAGAATACGAAGTTTCCCCATCATCTAACATGATAAACAGTAAAAACAGCCTCGCTGGGGGATGGGAAGTTTTTATTGGTAATATTTTAATTATTTTCAAGTGCAAAATCTGCTAGATATTTCACAAAAGCAAAGACTGGCCCTGTTCCAAAGAGTTTAGGTCCCTTATCCGAAAAGCTGAAGTCAGTGTGGCTCTGAACAGATGCAAGCATCAACCTGCTCAGAGAAGCTGGAAGGATTGGCGCCTAATGATGGACGTATAACAAGAGCAAATAATGAACAAAAGCAGACAAGGGGGAAAGGACAGCAAGGGTTACAATAGCAATACAGTATTTCATATTTGTTCAGTAAAGGCATATACGCATCTTGATAGTCCTTTAAGCTCTTTTTCATATTTACTCTTTATTTTTATTACTTTTTATTTTTGAGCTGCACGCTTACTAAAGTACAGTTAACTATTTATCTTAAACTTTTCAAAATTGCAAAATAATATTATGTCGTCTTTATCCTAATTGAAGGTCTACAATATCCAAAAGTCCTTCCAGATCTCCCATCTCCTTGTCACTCATCTCTGATTTAAGGCCATATCTGCAAACATTCAGAGGCATTGTGCTTACTATCTGGAGGAGTGCATGTGATTTCAATGTGACTATTTTAGGTTCAGTGGCATCTGCAGGGCAGGGCCCTTAGTGATCTGCTTCTGCAGGGACAGCAAAAATATACCCTCTCTTAAAAGCTAAGGGAGTTCAAGCTTTACTCAAAGCAATACTTTCTTATTACTGCTTCTTTAAATGGAACATTCCAGACCAAATTCTGCCATTTTGTTTTTAAACATTAGTTATATGCCCATAAAGTTTTAGTTTTGTTAATTATAGTTCAATGACTGTAATATTGGTAAATAATTTTTATAACAGATTTCCTTTAAAAGAAAACCTCTTTTAGAGATGATGTTGTTAGCTGAAAGATTTGTTCTGTTCCTTTGGGTAAATATTTGAGCATGCTTTGGATTTTTAAATACATAAACTCTGAACATAATTTTTTCCTTTAAACTGCCGTTTAATAGATCAAAGATTCTTAATTAAAATATTATGTAGCTTCATATTAAATGCAGAGTTTAATTATATTTAGAATGTTAAATTCAAAATTTAACATATTTAAAGGTTTTGTTTAGAAATGAGCGTAAAACCAGAGGTCATACTTAAATTGTGTAGCTGTTGTTCATTGTGATGTTTTTGTAAGCTAGGTGTAGTTAGAATAGTTTCCAATCTGTTTAGTCAAGACATTTTTTATCCATATTTTTCTCAAAAATGGTTAATGAGCTTATTAAGTAATTCTAAATGGGGAAGGAAATTATGATTGAGAATATTTAAATTTAACCAAGTTTATTATATTTGGTAGTATGTTGAGAAATAACTCAAAATAAAATTTGACTATATCAGTGCTTGTTTGGAAAAACACCCACACACACACACACCCTTATAAAACAAAATGAAGACGTTCCTAATTAAAGTGTAGATTTTTTTTGTTACATAACTGCACTCAAAAAAACAAAACAATGTAAATCTTTAGAGCCTACAAGTCCACTCAGTCCTACTTCTTGTTCAGCCAATCGCTAAGACCAATAAGTTTGTTTACATTTATGGGATATAATGCTGCCTGTTTCTTATTTATAATGTCACTGGAAAGTGAGAACAGGTGTTTGCATGGCACTTGTGTAGCTGGTATTGCAAGGTATTTACGTGCCAGATATGCTAAACATTCGCATGCCCCTTCATGCTTCAGCCACCATTCCAGAGGACGCGCTTCCATGCTGATGACCTTTGGTTAAAAAAAAAATGTGTTAATTAAATTTGTGATTGAACTCCTTGGGGAAAAATTGTATGTCTCCTGATCTGGTTTACCTGCATTCCGCCATATATTTCGTGTTATAGCAATCTTGGATGATGACCCAGCACATGTTGTTTGTTTTAAGAACATTTTCATAGCAGATTTGACAAAACGCAAAGAAGGTACCAATGTGAGGTTTCTAAAGATAGCTATAGTGCTCGACCCAGGGTTTAAGAATCTGAAGTGCCTTCCAGAATCTGAGAAGGATGAGATGTGGAGCATGCTTTCAAAAGTCTTAAAAGAGCAACACTCCAATATGGAAACTACAAAACTGAACCACCAAAACAGAAAATCATAGAATCATAGAATCATAGAATATCAGGGTTGGAAGGAACCCCAGAAGGTCATCTAGTCCAACCCCCTGCTCAAAGCAGGACCAAGTCCCAGTTAAATCATCCTAGCCAGGGCTTTGTCAAGCCTGACCTTAAAAACCTCTAAGGAAGGAGATTCTACCACCTCCCTAGGTAACGCATTCCAGTGTTTCACCACCCTCTTAGTGAAAAAGTTTTTCCTAATATCCAATCTAAACCTCCCCCATTGCAACTTGAGACCATTACTCCTCGTTCTGTCATCTGCTACCATTGAGAACAGTCTAGAGCCATCCTCTTTGAAACCCCCTTTCAGGTAGTTGAAAGCAGCTATCAAATCCCCCCTCATTCTTCTCTTCTGCAGACTAAACAATCCCAGCTCCCTCAGCCTCAACCTTCAACCCTCAACCTTCTGCAGGTAAATCTGACTCAGATGATGAAAATGAATATGCGTTGGTCTGCACTGCTTTGGATGGCTATCAGGCAGAGCCTATCAGCAGCATAGATTCATTTCCTCTGGAAGGGTGGTTGAAGCATGAAGGGACATATGAATCTTTAGCACATCTGGCATGTAAATATCTTGCAACACCAGCTGCAACAGTGCCATGCAAATACCTGTTGTCACTTTCAGGTGATGTAAACAAGAAGCAAGCAGCATTATCTCCTGCAAATGTAAACAAATGTATGTGTTTGAGCGATTGGCTGAACAAGAAGTAGGACTGAGTGGACTTGTAGGGTCTAAACTTTTACATTGTTTTCTTGTAATATGAACCTGGATTTCCAAAATTGAGAAAGCAGATGACATAATTTGCGCTTATTCATATATTTTAAGATTCTTTTTAAAAAATACTAACAGATTTTACTGAATATGACCTAGGGTGGTACAGAAAAAATCTTAGCAATTGATGATTTATGAGGGTCTGTGTGCACTGCAGTCAGAGGCGTGATTGAAGTACTTGTAGACATACCCGAGCTAAGCTATGCTTTAGTCTAGTTCACTCAAATAACCATAGCAGTGAAGCCAAGGCAGTAGGGGTGGCAACATGGGCTGTCCAGCCTTACCTGGGACCCTGGGTATGTACTCGAGCAGCTAGGCCATGCTGCTTTGGCTTCACTGCCATTGCTATTTGAGTTAGCTGAATCAAAGTACTGCATAGCTCAGGTATGTCTATGTGTGGTGCAGAGGTAAGGTGGGTAAGGTAATATCTTCTGTTGGCCCAATAAAAGATACTACCTCACCCACCTTATCTCTCTAAAATCCTGGGACCAACACGGCTACAACAACACAGCAAGCCATGTGCATTGTAGTCGCACCTCTGATTGCGGTGCAGACATACCTTTAAGATGAATAATAAAGTGAATAATAACTTGGAGCCATATATAATTTATTGAAATAATGTGGTCATTAAAGTTGTTTTTAGACTATGGCAATGATAGAATACATCTGCTTTTAATGTCATACTCCATAAAGAAGGATTATTTGTTGTGTAAATAAGGTCAGCTTAATATTGAAATTCATCTTCCTTGGGATGTTTTGCATGGAGTAAAATTCTAAACCATCTTAGCTTGTATTACATGTCAGAGCATGAAAATATTTTCTCTTCAGCCTAAATAAAGTTTTTTCTTATATAAACAGCTGTCAACTACATACTGAAATAAAGCCAGAGACTAGTGTAATAAACATTCTATAATAATGAAAACTTTTTTTATTTTAAAGAAAAATATTGCGTAACCAGGGCACTAATACTAGTATAGTAATGTTCAGAATGCTAAATCTTACAAAACTTTATCTGGTTCTGAGGCTACAGATTGTCTGGAAACAAATATACCATTATCCTCTACAAGATCTTTTCCTTTTAGTGTAAACATCCTTGTAAAGCCATAAACTTCTCTAATATGTTTTCTAAAATTATCCTGCCTTTGCTGGTGATTTAGCGGAGAATACTTGCAGCACTAAAGGGAGAGAGAGGAAGGAAATCTGAAGGATAAATTAGTATGTATAAAGGAAGTTTTGCTGGAGGTATGTTATGAATTTCTGGAAGTGCATGTGCTCCTTATGCAAGTGTGATGTATTATCTGGAAGTAATATATCATATATCATATCATATCATATATATATATATATATATATATATATATATATATATATATATATATATATATATATATGATTTACATACATGTGTATATATATATAAATACATTTCCTGAACTTCCAATGAGTTTGCCAGTTTTTTTCAACTTCCTTTAACATAGACTGTCTGTAGTGTTAGCTATATACAGTAAGTTTTGGATGAAGATGCAGCTGGCTGGGAGAAGGGAAGTATTTTAGTGAACTGTTCAGCACATAACTAATTTAATTAAAATATCACTTAATTCATGAACAAAACCATTAAAGCATTATTGTTGAAAATTTATTTTGGTTGTGTCCAGCAAAGTCCCCAAAGCAATATTACTTCCTTTACAAAATATTGAAATTATTTTAACAGGTTTAAAGTTTAACATGGATAAGGCTCTTTCCTTTTACGTCCCCAGTTCCCCAACCATCCACAGTTACTTCTTCAGTTCCTTGCATTGCCATCTTTGTTCGTGTCTCCCCTCTTCTTCCTATTCATCCCTATATCTGCCCTGTCCATGTTACCCCCCTCTTCCTGCTTCCTCCTGAGTACCCATTCCAAGACTAGGTAGCACAGCTCTATGTCATCAAGTTCCATATTCCCTGCCGTCCCACCACTTTCCCTTCCTGTACCCCTGCCCATTCATATTTCCCCATCCATGCCTGAAGTCAGTAACCCTAATACACACAAAAATACCAATATCTAAAAGTACATTTCAAATTACTCTGTATACATGTGGAAATGGCTTTGTAAAATGTAGCCCGGGCTACCAAGTAAGACAGGAGGGGAAGAAAAAGGGAAAAAAACACAAAACACTACATCCTGCCATTTTAAAGAAAACACCTTTGTGCAGACCATTTTTTCATCTCTCCTGACAGACAGGAGTCAGCATAGGGACTTTCTTTGGCGTTGTACAAATAAAAGAAAACGGCACAATTCTTCATAGTCTTTTCTTCCTGACATGAGGTTGGACAGCCTTCCTATGATTTTCCTTTCCCCACCCTTCCTGTGATTTTCTTTTCAAAGAGGTTGGTAGTAAGCATTGGCATTTGTTTCTGATAGGCTTATGTTTAATTCTTAACTATAGCTTTTTGTTACTCCATCATATATATTAGTATGTAATATAAATATTATACATTTAGATATGATATAACATTTCATTTTTTATATTTTTATACACATGAAAATGTACTACATTTTCTTGTCTGTCTTGTTAGCAAAATAATTATTGTTCACACCAAAAACAAATGGTTCAATGATGTTTGTAACTTGCAGGATAAATGATGTTTCAGTTGTGAAGCTTAACTTATGCAAAAATTATACCATTTTTTCCAATGCAGTCAGTGTTAGCGTGTGAGCCTTTACTTGTAGATAATGAATTCATCTGGAAATATCCCAAAGTGCTTTACAAAGTATGTACGACACCTAGAGTTTTTCTTCTGTAAAGGTCAGAAACTTAAGGCACAATTCTCTTCACAAGACAGCAGTAAATTTTTGGTCTTTTAAAATTAACTTGTCCTGAGTATTTTCAAAAAATACTCCAACTTCCTACTTTATCCGTAAGAGTTTATTGGAAAAACGTAATTGGCAGTAGGTGTACTTTAGTAGTCAGTGCTCTTAAAATATGGGCATATTTTGAATAGCTTGCGCAAGTTCCATTGTTACTGGTATTAACCACTTATATCTCTTGTTCATCACTGCATTCAAAAATTTGACAAGTCTCCAATTACTATTCAGTATTCTGTTGATGATGATGTGCTTGGCAGTGTGCAGAAAACAAATTAAAGATGATCCCCATTCCAGAGATCTTACAATCCTATTGTATTAATACAAACTTTTGTAAGTTTTACTAAATAATATATTCTGATATAGTCTCCATAGAAAGTAGTGTTGTTGTAGCCGTGTTGGCCCAGGATATCATAGATACAAGGTGGATGAGGTAATATCTTTTATTGGATCAACTTCTCTTGGTGAAAGAGACAAGCCTTCCCAGAGCTCTTCTTCAGGTCTGGGAAAGGTAATCAGTGTTACAACTTAGGCCTTGGCTACACTTGCAAGTTAGAGTGCATTAAATCAGCCCCAGGTGCCCCAACTCCTGAGGTGTCCACACTGGCAAGGAACTTAGAGCGCCTGAACTCTGCAGCTGGTGTGCTCCTGGTAATCCTCTTCCATGAGAAGCATAGAGCTTGCTGGACTCTGGCTGAAACGCCCGGGTGTCAGTGTGGATGACACATTGCATTACTGTGCTGTGATTGGCCTCTGAAATGTCCCATAATCCCTTGAAGTCAAGTGGCCACTCTTGTCATTGTTTTGAACTCAGCTGCAGGGATGCGGATATCCCCTTTCAAAGCCCCATTTCTGACAGCCGGCATGCTTATCTGCTCCAGGACAGAGCCAAACCATTACTGTGGAATGCTGCTGCTGCCGAATCAGGCGTGTGTGTGGGGTGGGGTGGGAGCTGATCTTGGGGTTTCCCCCTGCTGCTGTCTGAACTTTACAAGACAGCATGCTGGCACTCTGTCTCTCCCCACACATACTCACAACACACTCCACTCCATCCCCATTTGAAAAGCACGCTGCAGCCACTTGCACACTGGGATAGCTACTACAATGCACTGCTTTCTGTGTCATTGCAAGAGCTGCTAATGTGGCAATGCCACTGCACTTGCAGATGACAGTGTAAACACACAGCAGTGCTTTCCCTGCTGCTGTCTCCAAGGGCTGGTTTAACTCCCTGCGCTATACATCTGCAAATGTAGCCATGGGCTGAATAAAGGTGAAACAGATTGTTTAGCTTAAGTAGTTGACACATATGGTAAGAAGGACTTGTGGCACCTTGGAGACTAACAAATTTATTTGAGCATAAGCTTTTGTGAGCTACAGTGAGCTTCATCAGATGCATTCGGTGGAAAATACAGTGGGGAGATTTATATACACAGAGAACATGAAACAACGGGTATTACCATACTCACGTAACCAGAGTGATCACTTAAGCCTCACCATAACTATTTCACATTTGGGGACAATGTATACCTTCAAATCAGCGGCACTGCAATGGGTATCCACATGGCCCCACAGTACGCCAGCATTTTTATGGCTGACTTAGAACAACGCTTCCACAGTTCTCGTCCCCTAATGCCCCTACTCTACTTGCGCTACATTGATGACATCTTCATCATCTGGACCCATGGAAAAGAAGCCCTTGAGGAATTCCACCAGGATTTCAACAATTTCCATCCCACCATCAGCCTCAGCCTGGACCAGTCCACACAAGAGATCCACTTCCTGGACACAACGGTGCTAATAAGCGATGGTCACATAAACACCACCCTATACCGGAAACCTACTGACCGCTATTCCTATCTACATGCTTCTAGCGTTCATCCAGGTCACACCACACGATCCATTGTCTACAGCCAAGCTCTACGATATAACCGCATTTGCTCCAACCCTTCAGACAGAGACAAACCCTTCAGAGACAAACACCTACAAGAGCTCTATCAAGCATTCTTACAACTACATTACCCATCTGCTGAAGTGAAGAAACAGATTGACAGAGCCAGATGTGTACCCAGAAGTCACCTACTACAGGACAGGCCCAACAAAGAAAAGAACAGAACACCACTAGCCATCACCTTCAGCCCCCAACTAAAACCTCTCCAACGCATCATCAAGGATCTACAACCTATCCTGAAGGACGACCCATCACTCTCACAGATCTTGGGAGACAGGCCAGTCCTTGCTTACAGACAGCACCCCAACCTGAAGCAAATACTCACCAGCAACCATACAACAGAATCACTAACCCAGGAACCTATCCTTGCAACAAAGCTCGTTGCCAACTGTGTCCACATATCTATTCAGGGGACACCATCATAGGGCCTAATCACATCAGCCACACTATCAGAGGCTCGTTCACCTGCGCATCTAACAATGTGATATATGCCATCAAGTGCCAGCAATGCCCCTCTGCCATGTACATTGATCAAACTGGACAGTCTCTACGTAAAAGAATAAATGGACACAAATCAGACGTCAAGAATTATAACATCCAAAAACCAGTTGGAGAACACTTCAGTCTCTCTGGTCACTCGATTACAGACCTGAGAGTGGCTATCCTTCAACAAAAAAACTTCAGAAACAGACTCCAACGAGAGACTGCTGAATTGGAATTAATTTGCAAACTGGATACAGTTAACTTAGGCTTGAATAGAGACTGGGAGTGGATGGGTCATTACAAAAAGTAAAACTATTTCCTCATGTTATTTCCCTCCCCCCATCCCCCACTGATCCTCAGACATTCTTGTCAACTGCTGGAAATGGCCCACCTTGATTATCACCACCAAAGGTTTTCTTCCTCCCGCACCCCACCTGCTGGTAATGGCTCATCTTAAGTGATCACTGTCCTTACAGTATGTATGATAAGACCCATTGTTTCATGTTCTCTGTGTGTGTATATGGGTCTTTCCACTGGGTGTGTCCGATGGGGTGATCTGTGGCTCACGAAAGCTTGTGCTTGAGTGGATTTGTTGGTCTCTGGGGTGCCACTGGTGCTCCTTTTCTTTTTGCCTGTACCTTATCTAATGACAGGTTTCACAGTAGCAGCCGTGTTAGTCTGTATTCGCAAAAAGAGAGGGAGTGCTTGTGGCTCTTTGGAGACTAGCTAATTTGTTTGAGTATGAGTTTTCATGGGCTGCAGCTCGCTTCGTCGGATGCATTCAGTGGGGGATGCAGTGGGGAGATTTATATACACAGAGAGCATGAAATGCTGGGTATTACCATACACACTGTATGTTCCCCCACCCCCTCCCCCGTTCTCCTCCTGGTAATAGCTCACCTTAAGTGATCACTCTGGTTATAGTGTGTATGGTAATACCCATTGTTTCATGTTCTCTGTGTATATAAATCTCCCCACTGTATTTTCCACTGAATGCATCTGATGAAGTGATCTGTAGCTCACGAAAGCTTATGCTCAAATAAATTTGTTAGTCTCTAAGGTGCCACAAGTACTCCTTTTCTTTTTACATATGGTAAGAGAGCATTTAAAGTGAAGTGCCCCATTAACGCCACTGCAATCATAGACAAAAAAGGGGGGGTTGATGGGTTACTGTTGCATTAAACTGTAAATCCAGTGTCTTTATTAAGGCCATGCTTTTTAGTGTCTAGCAAAGTTATGAATTTAAGTTCCCAGGCTTGTCTTTTGAAGGTGTAGTGTATGCTTCCTTTGAGGACAAGGACTGAGAGGTCAGATGTAGAGTAGTTTTGTGAAAAGTATTTGCCCATGGGTGATGTTCATACTGCAAAATACATTCTCCTTTTGCCTGACAGAGTGTCCGTTTATTTTCTTTCAGGGCATAGTGTTTATAGGATACATATTTTCTCAGGTTAATGCCTGCTGAGAATAATGGGTGTAATATATTATTGTGATTTGAATAAGTACATTTTAGTTGACTCTGGCTAATATGCATTTTTTTTTACCCAGAGACTTAGTGATGGGTGCATTTTTATACATTGTGCAAATAATTAAAGTAAGCCTGAAGGAAATAGGTTTTTATTGCCCAGTTATAAACAAGGGATTTAGGCAGTTGTGTTTTTGTTTGGATTCACAGGTTTTAGGAAGCAGTGAAAGACTGCAAACCTTCTTAGTCAGGTTCTTTAAGAAAGGGGTTTGAATTATATTAAACACAAGAGAAAAGATGAAAACAATAGGGTAGGTTAAAATGTGTGAATTCAGAGCAGCCAGAGGGTGGGAAAGATAAAAACACAGGTTATTACTGTGACACTGATAGATGAGCATGTAGACTAAGGTCTTATCTACACTACACAGTTATGTCAACACAAGTCAGGCTTCACTGACAAAACAGTGGAGTTGTGCACACAACAATGCTCCTCCCGCTGATTTAACTCTCCTCCTACTCTGACATAATAAAACCACCTCAACGAGCGGCATAGAACTTTTTGCAACAAAGTTAGAGCAACGCAGATTCAGTGTAGACCCTGTGCTTGCTTATGTTACCCTAAATGGCCTTCAGGAGGTGTCCCATAATGCCCATCATGACCACTCTGGTAAGCGGTTTCTACTCTGCTACCCTGCAGCCAAGTAGACAGCCATGCGCCCCTCTCCCTTTTAAGCCCCAAGAATTTTTGAAATTCCACTACCCGTTTGCTCAGCGTGGACAGCTCACATCGCATACTCACAGCTGACCATGCCGACTTTCTGCAGCAAATGGGCTCCCATGTGGAGTACACCAAAGTTGCTGGATCTGTTGGGTCTTTGGGGAGAGGAGGCTGTACAGTCGCAGCTCCAATTGAGCCACAGGAGCTTTGACACCTATGAGCAGATTGCTTGTGGCATGAATGAGAAGGGGCACAAAAGGGACATATAGCAGTGCCATGCTAATATAAAGGAGCTAAGGAAGGCGTACCAGAAGGCAAGGGAGGCCGACCATCACTTTGGTGTGGCTCTGAAAATATGCCATTTCTACAAGGAGCTGCACACCATCCTCTGCGGTGACCCCATCTCCACTGCCAACAGCCCCATGGATACTTGGGGCGGGGGACTGGAGGCAGTGGCCAGAAGAGTCTACCCCAAGGACGAAGTGGTGGATGAGGAGGTCAAGTTGGAGGAGGATGTGCAACAGGAAACAGTCATCTGGTGGCATGGCAAGCCAGGACCTCTTTTTGATTCTGGAGTGGTCTAGCCAGTCCCAGCAGTCCAGCTCTGGCATTCCTGACACAGGAGAGGGGAGCTCCAGTAAGTACTCATTTTTCTTTGATGGCATACTCTTACATGAGATCGAGGTGTCCTTTATTTTGTTACATGGTGCACTTGGGAGGAGTCAAAATTAATTCACTTGGTACTGTACATCTGCTTCTCATTCCCATGTGGGGGCCCTGTGGAAGAGTTTGTTAATGCACACTGAGATCTCCCAGGAATCCTCCACAGAGATCTGTAGGAAACTTTCCTGCAGATACTCTGCAATCTTCTGCTGAAGGTTCCTTGGCAGAGCTGCTTTGTTTCTTCCCCTGTGGTAGGAAACTTTGCTATGCCAATTGGCAGTTAGTTCTGGAGGAACCAAAGCAGCACACATGCGAGCAGAATATGAACCCGGTCTGAAACCACACACATGCAGGAGATGCAATCTTGTATCTTTGGTTACTCTCAGTACTGTTGTTTCAGCTTAGATCATCCCCATCTGTGGAAAACGGTGCCAGTATTCAGAATAGTGTCCCCAGGCACTTGTACTGATCCCCTTCTTAAACCACCCAGACCCTTTGTCCCATCTTCCGCGAGTGCGCGCGCACACAAGCTGAACTCACCATGTTTAGTGCTCTAGCCATCCTGCGTGCTTGCCAAGGGAAAGTGAGAAAGAAGTGTATGTTACTTTTATGATTCAAGATTGTTAGTGCACGCACAATACTGACTCTGTGTATTGCTTCTTTTGCTTCTGCAGATGTGCCCTTAAGGGCCAGCTTCTACACACTGGTGAATCTCCTCTGTCAGATAAGGAGGTGAATGAGGAGGAGTAAGGAGGACATGTTCTGGGAATTGTTACTATCGTCAGATCAGACCGATAGTGAGCACAGACTGTGGAGAGAGAGAGAGAGAGAGAGAGAGAGAGAGAGAGAGAATAAATATGAAACTACAAACGGATTGCCAGGAAAGGAAACAGGGTCAGGAGCAATTAATAAAGCTCACGGAGGACCACAGTGATGCTGAGGTCCCTGATTTTGCTGCAGGAAGAACAAATGCATGCTTGAGTCCCCCTGCAGCCCATACAGAACTCCTCCCTTGCCTCCCCAAACTCCCTATTCATATTCCTCTCAGGGTCCTGGCCTATTGTAGTACCCGTTGCATTCCACCCTTAAGGACATTTTCACTAACGACAGCTGGACTTGCATGCAGCTATGAGATCCTCACTTAGGAGAGTGCTGGTCACTGTCACATCTTTGTAAGAAATGTTAATCTGTGTATTGCTGTTTAATAAAAATTGAATCTTGCGAAGTTAGTGATTCTTTATTTTTTATCTAAACAGGCTGGTTGCAATAGAAACTCATACACAGTGGTAAACACCACATTTGCAGACTACAGTTAACGCTCAGGCAGGAATCATTACAGGGGTCATTCAGGGTGGCAAGTAAACAATGCCTGGCTCAATTCATTACAGAAACACACATTACTGGGGCTCAATACCAAAATGTTGCTTCAAAGCCTCCCTGATTTGAATAGTCCCCCCTCCTTTTAAGCCCTTCTGATAGCGCTGGTGTCTGGCTGCTCAAAAAATTAGCTTCACAAATGTTATTCAGAGCACAACTGGCTGCTATGACTATGGGAATATTTTCCTCCTTGATGTCTAACCTGCCAAAAAGGCAGCACCAGTGACCATTTAATCTACCAGATGCACATTCTGCACCTACTGAGCCTGTTGTTGAAGCACTCCTTGCTGCTGTCAAAGTTTCTGTTGTTTGACTTCATGAACCACAGGAGTAAGGGGTACTTTAGGTCTCTAGGATCACTAGGGGTATTTCCACATCCCCTACTGGAATCTTCTGGTCTGGTAAGAAAGTCCCTGCATACAGCTTTCTGTACAGGCCAGTGTTCCTGAAGATACGTGTGTCATGCACCTTTCCTGACCATCCCGTGTTGATGTCAGTTAAACGACCCCCGGTGATCCATCAGCACCTGCAATACCATAGAGAAGTAGACCTTTCTGTTGATGTACTCCGTTACAAGACGGTCTGGGGCCAAAATTAGGATATGTGTGCCATCTATTGCCCCATCGCAGTTAAGGAATCCTATTGTCGCAAAGCCATCCATCACGTCCTGCACGTTGCACCGAGTCACAGTCCTTCATAGCAAGAGGCGAGTAATGGCCATGCCCACTTGCATCACCACAACCCCCCTGGTGCGCTTCCCAACTCCAAACTGCGTTGCGACTGACTGGTAGCAGTCTGGAGTTGCCAGCTGCCATACAGTGATCGCCACTCGCTTCTCCACCATTAGGGCAGCGCTTATTTTGGTGTCTTTGTGCTGCAGGGTGGAGGTCAGCGCTGTACAGAGTTCAAGGAAGGTGGTTTTGTGCATACAAAAGTTCTGCTGCCACTGCTCACAATCCCATACTTGTATTAGAATCCGATTCCACCATTCGGTGCTTGTTTCCTGAGCCCATTAATGATGGTCCACCATGTACAGCTGCTCCGTGAATGCCAACATCGGTCCTGAATTGTACCTTTCCATGGCACACAGCAGGGCAGGCAGCACAGATTCCTGTTCAGATTCGCAGATCATGAAATACTGCAGGATCAGCTGTGTTATGTTCATAACGCTTATCACAAGACTGGTGAGCAGTGCAGGATCCACCCGTTCAGGCAGAGATGGCGGGCACAAAGTTTACAGGGGCAATTGGAAAAGGTACAAAATGCACTCTGAAGCCCTTGGAATTATGGGATGTGAAAACTGCATCATGGGGGCAGTGATCCTGCCCCCATGATGCACTACGATCCATTCCCAGAACTCCTAGTCGGAGAAAGTGGCGATTTGCACAGTGGGATAGCTTCCCATGGTCACTGCTCACTGCTGGTGGTAGAGCACTAACTGTGGATGCGCTCCACTGACACAAGGAGTGTTGTGTGAACATGCACAAGTGATGTAATTACAATGGTTTATAATCATCGACGTAACTTAAGTCAACTTAACTCTGTAGTGTAGACGTGGTCTAAGAAGGGAGGCCCAATATAGCCAGCTGCAGCTGGACCAAAACAGTGATTCTAGTGAAATGCAAAGTATAGGGGGAAGGAATCCATGGAAGTAACTCAGTGGTGCATCTGCGTGATACCCCAATCTGCTGTGTGTATCATAACTGTGTGACCATTTGTCCATATGATTGGTGAAGTAGGCTGTGTTCGGAACTTAATTTCAAGGTCTTCGTAACTTTGTCATGCCATTGTGCACGCTTGTGGAACATCTTTTTCTGAACAATACTTTATACATGGCACCTGATGTGAGAGTCTGGGAAAATGTATAACTGAGTGATCCAGAGGATACTACAGCTGAAAGGACCTGGATCCAGCCAGATCATAGTGCCAGTGAATAGAGGAAGTTGGTTGGTGGTGGAATGGCATGGGTCACGTTTCTTGTCTCGCAGTCATTTTCTTTAAAATGAACTGCTCTAGGGGATATGGGATATTTCACATCTGTGTGGTGATGTAATTTATGGGTTATGTAACATTTTGAGTGTTCTAGGGACATCAACATTGGACTTTGATGCAGTGTCATGGACGTTTGTATGACCTAACAGCTGCACAAGCAGTATTAATCATTTGCCTTTAGACTTTCTTTGACTGTGAAGAATATTCAGGCCTCAGGGTTTTTTGAATCAGTGCCTGTTGGGTCACTCCTAGTCTTCTCCACTAGTAATAGATGTCATGTGCATCTGCAATGCACGGGTATGCACTGGAAAGATCTCTCTCTCCCTCCTCCTTTTCCCCTAGACATTGATCAGATGGCTCAGGGTATTACAATTTCCATGTCAGTAAAGAATCAGTTATCTTTCTTTTGAATGTGTCACACTGGCATGTCTGTCAGGTTGTTGTCATCCCTTTCATATATATGTAAGTAGGATTTCTGACTTCGAGCTGCCTTTCTTAACAAGGTCGATTTGCGTTATGTTCCTATATTAATTCTGTAATATGGTGTCTCTGTACAATTTGAGAGATCAGCATCAGCTGGAGAGATACCACTTCCCATCCTCCCCCCCAACCCCCAAAAACCTCCTCCAAAACTCCTAAAATCTGTGTACAAAAATTCTTTTGACAGGCATTCTAAATTTAGATTGTGTTTTTAATTGTCACTATCTAACCCTTTATCTGAAGCTGTTTGGAATGAGTGACTGGAGCGAGTTCTTGCGCAAATACGAGTATCAGAATGATCAGCTGTCTCTACTAGCACAATGCCTATATACTGACCCAAAGTGTGACATACTGCTTTGTGTGGTGAGTGGTGGAAATGCGTTTGAATTGTTTCACTCTTTTGCCTCTGGCAATGTCTTGTGCTGTCTTATTTTATGTAGCTTGTTTTTTGGGGAGGGACTGGGAACTGGCTTGTCTTCTTTAATTTGTTTGTTTTTGTTGGAAATCTTATCATATGATTGGTTATGCTCTGTATAAATGATGCAGCTACGTATGGATTCCTCTGTGCTAGACAGCAAAAAGGCCTCTGTTACTCTCTGCTTCCTCTTAATGCTATATGCATTGCTCTTCTCAGAGCTACTGCTGTGTACCAGATCCACTGCTGGACAGATTTCTGTCAGAGGACTGTACCAGACATTGGCAAGCTAGACCAAATTCTTTGGCAAGATTTTAGCTTCTTCAAAACGGCTTTTCTGTAGAGGAAAAATTCTCACAGTTTTTCATTTTAACCTAAAAATGATTTTTTAAAGTATGTTTTAATGAATTAAAATGGATAATTCAATCACTAGTGTAGCCCCATGTTAATTTTAATGTTAATTTCTGTTTATTTTAGGCTGTAGCCATGTTTCCAGTTCTCTATTATGCCAGAGATTTTTGTATTAACACAGTTGCATTGCACAGGCTATTGGGTTAGTCTGGAGGGTTTGGAATATAGGAATTGTTATACTGGATTTGACCTGAGAGGAACTTGGGGCTTGTGGCACATGGAAAGGCATGAGAGCAATTTAAAATTGATGATTAGTTGGATGTTTCTGCTAAAATGATCAGCAACGAAATACTTAACAATATTGCCATTTAAATGGTTTTCTGTAGGTTTCAGAGTTAGAATTTCATTGATGTGAATGGGGTAGTTCATATATCTAAGACATTGTTTTAGGCTACAGGCTCAGGAAGATAACATTCCATTGGTTTAGACTCTTGACATTTTCAAGATTGTTTGCAACAATAAGGGTTAGAAATATAATTATTTTAAAAATGAAAATTTAGATTCTCAAACACAATTCTGTGGCAAGGGTGAATTCTGCAGCAAATTCCATGGCTGTACAATCACACATTAAGTCTTTACTATAAGTCCTTTGACAAGGAACCCAATGAATAGTGGAAGTACAAGGTAAATGGAAGACCCTTGTTATAAATAGCAACATTTTTGGATATATAGCTTTCTAGAAATCAACTGGTACTCTCATGTGAATTTCTGTGTGTAATGCTGCAGTACATCTAAGTATATACATCATATACTGGCACTGCATACTCCTCTGATATAGATTGATGTATATGTAAATTCTGAACTGGAGCTGAAAATCAGTATATAATTTTCTCTAATTAAAAAGTAGCACTTACATTTCCTTGTAAGTATCTTCTAAATAATTGGACTCCTGGACAATAACTGAAGTGGAAAGGGCAAGTAGTGATAATGATGCCTCACCCTTTTTACTTTTGGGCAGAAATTCTCATCTGACTGCATCAAAGTCCAGAGCTGCAGTGTGCAGATTGTCTAACTTGCAGAAGAGGTGGCCACAGAGGAACCGGATCCTTTCTTCCTTCCTCATATTTTTCTCCTCTTTCCTAGTCTCCATGTGGCTGGGGTGGGTCAGGTTGGGCCTGCTTACCATAAGAGCCCCTACTTCTCATGTTGCTGCTGCTCTAAAAATTGCTTTAGATGCACAGGGTAGTGGCCTTCTGTAGGCCTTGAATCCCACAAGCTGTGCTCACAAGATTTTCAATCAGCAATTCAGTTTCCATGCACATACATAGTGTGCATATTAGATTAGAACTTGGATTCCAAACCAGGGCCACAGCAGCAGATCTCAGCCAGTGGTTCCTTTCCCCCACCAATATAATTCAGGGACAGGATAAATTTGAATCTTGAGCCTATCCCTCCTATTAATCTGTGGAAAGAGATTATATTGAAAATGCTGACACAATTTTAGTTTTAACAGCACTACCAGGTGCTAACTATTTTTTAAAAAAAAAAAGAGAGAGAGAGAGCCTGGATTTTAAGAATGGTTTTGCCCTTGTGTCAATCTGTACAGATGTTTCCTTCAGTTGTTCGTGAAGGGGAGGTATTTACTACTGTTTTCTATTGTTTTAGTTGTCCCTTTCCCCTGGGGATTTTACTCAGCTTTATTTTATCTTCATCAGTTCTTAGAATAGAGCTCTCTGATAGTTTATATAAAAATTAGGTGTTTTTTTTTCTTTAAAGCTTGACAAAGAGGGATTGTAAGGTATTTAGGGCAAGCAGTTGTATGATTATGATCAGTACTTACTGAGCATCCTATAGTAAATGAAAGGCATAAGGATGACAACTTTCTAGATAGGTTTACTGTGGAGCGAGGATTACCTACAATTTTAAAGCATTCATGAGTGGTAAATGAACCAATGGCAAGTTTATTCACTCTTCAAGCAAGGTCGCTGTTGCTTGATGAAAAAGTTAATTGGTTACTCTGGTGAGTTTTATTCACATGTTTTCATTTTCAGTGTTTAAAATGTGTTGATTGTAATTTATTACAAAATGGGAACATGAATGTGTTGAGAAAATGTGGAATGCTGTATAGCTGTGGCTTTCCGGGAACAGATGGTCCAGTCATTCATACTTAAAATATTTTATCATATTAGTGGGTAATTAAGTATTAGAAATATCATCAAATTGAGTTGTGAATGTCAAAAGGGTGTGTGTGTGTGTGTGCGCGTTTGTGTATATAGATGTATAAATAAATATAAAAATACCTCCTGTGCTACAAGGACTTTCAGTGGAGCTCTATCTCGGTCGTTATTTTAACAGATGGATTTGACCATTTTCCAGATTTACAAACTTCTATATGATAGCTTGTTAATATTAGCAGTTACCTTTTTGCTTTTTAAAATGATTGTAAAATTATGCATTGACTTTTTCATAAGAAATAATGAGAATGAATTAACTGAAGTTCATAAATCAAATGTGAAAAAAGCCATTGAAAAATATCAGTAAAAAATAATTTGAATCAACGTTTGTGTCCCAAAATAGCACTCAGTTGGAAACTTGCTTCACTTTTGTTCCCAAAGGTTTGATTGGATCTTTGTCATTTACAAATTATTAATCCATCTCTACAGATCTCCCTCTGATGCAAATAGAATTATATTAAAACAGGTGAAGTTGTATTTTATAACTATTGGATTGCATCACAAAGTGACATGATGTGAATTTTGGAATAGATTTCTTTTGCATCAGCTAACTTCTGACAACTTGGATTTTATTTAAACTTTGAAAATATAGCTACTATGTACTATGATTTTTAAAATAAAAAGGTAATATCTATTTTTAAAAGATTATGCATTTTTCATAACATACTTTTCCATCATTAAACTAATAACTAACTTCAAAATACAGATATTTGTATGTTTCCTTTTTATTTAGATTGAACAAATATATAAGTAAATTAAGTCAAATGATACTGTAAATAACTATTCTCTCCATCCTGCTGATAAATGTTACACACAGTTTTTATTACCCAAGTCAGGACTGGACTCAGAAATGTAAATTCTCTCCCTCTTAAATTGGCTCTTCTCAGGGTTCCTTTCTTCAGAACTTTGTCCCACCCTCTAGCTCTCTTGCTTTTCTCCACTGTGTCTCCTTCCGAGTTACTACTGAGACCTACCTGGTCTGGCTGCCATTATGAGTCAGCAGAATAGTTCTGTACCTCCACACAGGTCCTAGCCAATTACCAAGTCAAAGGCACATTCATGGTTGACAACTTCCTTAAATAGTAGCTTCCAAATACATGGACTAACAATATCATAATTACTGGTGATAGACTGAAAACAAAATGAAAAATCCAAGAACTGGGTTTCTTGAGGTCATAGATGTGAATAGAAAAGCTGTCCCTTAATGCTCCTTTCCATAATTCTTGTCTGTTTCAGTCTCCTTCCAGCTTACAAAAGCAGAATTGCCAAAGAGCACAAAATATATGTTGCATGCCTGTTTATCTCCATATGCAATTTCAAACAATTAAGTATTTTGCGTTAGTTGTGGTTAAATTCCCAGTCTATCAACTAGTATTTTTAAAAAGTTGTGTAAGGAACCTTGTTTTGGAAACTAGATAGGTTTTGCTGGTTTGAAAAAAAGACTGGAGAATGGGATTCTGTCATATTAGTGGTTTGTAGGTTTTGACAGCATCTCTTTAAATAGACTTATTAAATTGGTACTAAATATCAATTTAAAATAAACAAATTCTGTTGTTTTTTTTTGTAATATAGTACTATTGATTTACAGTGTGTGCCGTGTCCTGGATTCCTAGCCTGAAAAGACTACAGTTTAAAATCAACATTGGCTTCATTATATCATTATGGATTTTGATTAATCCTAATAAGTGGGATAAGTAGCACTCATAATTGCTTCTGAGACACTTTCTAATCCTTACAAATAAATATGCACTGCTCCATAGCCTCTCCTCTGTGGCCTTTTGATCTGGCTGTATAACCTGTCAGGCTTTCCACAAAGTTTTTCCTGTGATACGGAGCTCAGAGGACCAGGAGCTAGTGATTATTACACCCAACCTCTGGCCCCTTGCCTCTGTGTCAGGGTGATAGATGTGCCTATTCCTATCCTAAGCCAGGAATCTTTGGCTTTCCACCCACTTCTGGGTCAAGATCCTTAGGGGGTTGTGGTAGGGGGACCCGGGTACTTGCTCTCCATTGGGTCCCAGCCCATGGCCCTGTAGAAAGTAACACTTCAACATGAAACAATGGGTGTTACCATACACACTTTAACAAGAGTGATCAGGTAAGGTGAGCTATTCCCAGCAGGAGAGGAAAAAAACCTTTTGTAGTGATAATCAAGGTGGGCCATTTCCAGCAGTTGACAAGAACGTCTGAGGAACAGTAGGGGGGGAAACAAACATGGGGAAATAGTTTTACTTTGTGTAATGACACATCCACTCCCAGTCTTTATTCAAGCCTAATTTAATGGTGTCCAGTTTGCAAATGAATTCCAATTCAGCAGTCTCTCATTGGAGTCTGTTTTTGAAGTTTTTTTGTTGAAGAATTGCCACTTTTAGGTCTGTAATCGAGTGACCAAAGAGATTGAAGTGTTCTCCGACTGGTTTTTGAATGTTATAATTCTTGATGTCTGATTTGTGTCCATTTATTCTTTTACATAGAGACTGTCCAGTCTCTACGTAAACCAGTCGGAGCACACTGTAACACTGTAAAAACTGTATTTTCCACTGCATGCATCCGATGAAGTGAGCTGTAGCTCACGAAAGCTTATGCTCAAATAAATTTGTTAGTCTCTAAGGTGCCACAAGTACTCCTTTACTTTCTAGGGGAGCACTTGAATGGGGAGACTTAAAAAGAACTTGTTTACAGATATCTCCAAAACCTACATATTCTGTCCTGCATGCAGAAAAATAACCTTTTAGCTATTCCCCGTACCAGCACCCGCTGTTACTACCTATTCCTTCAAACTTATCCTAGCTTACTGGCCCCACCTATTCCATTTCTTTCTGTAACTTAATGTAACTCATTGCTTTTAATTGAGATTTGAATGCCTTGTAAAATTATATTGTCTACCATCATATTTTCCTTTACCTTTTTCATATTTAACTGTTAGCAAACTCCTATTTTATACAGACATCTCTCATCCTTCCAGATTTTGGAACGGAGTTGCTATATAGACAAAATATGTAGGCCATGTAATGGATTTTTTTTAAAAAGTGATATGCACTCATTCCTAGTCCTACATCTAATTTCCATCTGAATGCCTGAGTATTTAGAATTAATTTTTAAGAGAACAATAGATAATAGAAGAAACTGAAAGTGGCAAGTGACACCTAGGCGTCAGTATTTCATGTTGTTTTAAAACTGAATTAAGTAAAAAGGGAACATGTTAGCTTTGACAGAAAATGTGTTATAGAAAGTCCTTTTCTCCCATACTGATATATACAGTCATACTTCTTTTAACTATAAAAAAAAACCTAAATCCAGAATACTGAAGGACTCTGAAGGAAAATTTGAAATAGAGACAAGCCATTATCTATGAGCAAGTGTTACTGGTATATGCTGTAATAGCTTTCATGAAGCAAATATTCATCCTGTCACAATACAGCTTTGTAAGTCAAATATTGTACTAAACAGGCAGTTGTGACAGTCCCCAACTCCCATCCCTCTAAAAAGAGAGGAGGTTGATGGCAGAGAAGTTTCGCTAGGGTCCTTACCTAATAAATGCACTTTCCTCTTGATCAGTTAGAACCTGGATTCAGTGACTTTCCAAACACAGTACAGAGCTTATCTGTTTTCCTTGACTTGTACCAGAGGTATGAGAGAGGATGGTTAAGTTCTAGAGTGCTTGGTTAAGGATTAGTTGGTTATGGGGGAGCTCTCCATTTTTTCATTACATGGTATAATTGGTTTTTGTTTTCATTCTGTCCAGCACCCAAAGTTCTTGAAGAGTTGTTTGTAAATTAAAAAAAAATTCGATTATATTCTATTATAACTTTGTTAGAAAAGTTAATAGTTGAATAGTTAATCGTTGCACATGTAGAGCTGCAATAATCCAATTGGGCAGACAATTAATATGTACAGAAAAGCATATTCATTCCACAGAGAGAGTAAACATGGTACCTTTTCCTTTGTTAGGTATACACAGAGAACTATTGTCAGGAAGTAAGTAATGCAAGGCAGCACTCTTACTTAATCACTTCTGACCAAGGGAAGTGGTATAGGATGGAAGGAAGAAATTGTGAATCAGTTTTAAAAATGTGTATCTCCATGTTTTCTAAATCAACGCTTAACTTGCACCTTACCTTCATGTTATCCTAATGGTTAACATTCTTCAGTCTAATTTTTGTGCCTGATGTTTAAGAATTAAATGTTAGAAAAGCAAAAAGGACTTGAGGTATTTATTCCAGTTTTGTGAGTCTATTTTGAGAAAATATCAAAGTTGAATTCAAGGGCACCATAACGTGGTCACCATAGCACTGTTCCTCCACCATACTGATCAGCTCTGTTCTTATTGTAAGTGAAAAAGGGTATTCAGTTGCACACAGTATTCTTTTATATTTCACTTAAGTACCCCTTCCTCTTTAAGAGCAGAGCAGTCTGAGGGGATATTCAGCATGTTTACTTTATGGTGTTCAGAGGTTTGAGGCTTGGGGAAAAAAACTGATTAATGTGACTTAATGAAATAAAACTATTATCTCCTCTCCCACCCACCTTTAAAAAAAAACCTGGTTTTTTTTCAAAAGAATTATTTTGGTATGGCACCTCACTTCATATGAAAGCATTAATAGCTGATTTCCTTTTAAGTACATTTTAAGTTTATAGATAATCTTGGTCTAGAAAAAACTTAGTCCTGCTGTGAGTGCAAAGGAGTGGACTAGGTGACCTCTCTAAATCTTTCCAGTCCTATGATTCTGTGATTACAGACACTATGCATCTAGTTTGCAGCAGTGCTTAATTATGGGTTTTACTTCCAGATGGCATTATATAATATAAATAACAAGGACTCCTTGGTGTTTTTGTGGATACAGACTAACATGGCTACCCCCGATACTTGACATTATATAATATAGTTGATCTGTTTTAAACAATTGAATGCAAAAATGCTTTTTTTCTGTTTAAATTTCATTACCATTTGGCATTCATTATTGTATTTTCCACAATATCATTTAATTACTTCTAATTTAACCACCACAGTTAATGTAATTTTTTTCATGTAACTGAAATACAGGTATATTTACATATGCTATTTCTAGAGATAACTACTATATAAGGATGTAGATAGCTGTTGTCCCAAGATCCACCATCTGCAGAGTTGTAGATCAAAAAAGGCTTAGCCACTTTTATTATTAACATATGTTTATAGCAACAGCAGCAATTTTTTAAGAACCTTTCAGGGACATAACCAAAAAAAAAATAGTCCCTGTCCTAAGGATTTTACAATCCAGGTTAGATACAGTGATGGGACGCAGGGAGATGACTTCACATTGAGGAGGAGAGGGAGACAGACACAAAACAAGGTGACAAAGTTGCTTGCAGGTAATATGATATTTAATCTGTTTAACTTAGTTGCTTGAACAGACAGACAAAAGGAAAAGCCGTGTGTTCACTGGAAAAGCCGTGTGTTCACTGTGTCAGCTCCCTGAAACTAATGCTCTTTGAGGTCCCTAGCACCTGTCCCAGGAACTCATAATTTAGGACATTGGGTCCCAAACTGTGGTCAGCAGATCCGTTTTTACTGGTTTGTAGAATAAAATATCTAAGCAACAAGTGGCAGTGGACTAGAAAGTTGAAAGAGGACATAGTAAAAGAAATGTAGACTAAGTGGTCTGTAGAATACAATGTGGAGAACTACTCTCATATAGAATATCTATGATATTTACTATTCAATGAGTCTGTAATCCCTAGAATATGGCCTGGGGGTGGGGTGTCCACTAGTGCTTCTCCCAGTGGTGGTGTGCACTTAGTTCCTCAGTGTTGGTTTTCTATTACCCCTTAACCATATTCTGTGGCAAGGCCAATAGATGCTGTAGCATTCTGGTGCAGCACTTGTGGCATGGTAGTGGGATGGTAAAGCAATAGTAAATGTAACTCTATTAAACTCCCCTTCTTCCTGCACCTCAGTTTAACTCTTCGCTGAAGCACAGACTAGAGTTCTGTCTGGTAATGCTACAGCTATTGTATATGAAACCCTGATTACAGGTGTTAATAGTTACCAGTCCATTTCAGAGAGAGACTACCATACACGGTCTTACTAAAACATTTAATGCACACAGTAAACAGTATAAAATATGGTAAATGGTATTTGGAAAACTATGAATAACCTTTAAACCAAAGCTATTAGTAAATCTATTGGTGTTTGTTTTACAGAGTTCCCGACTTTGTTTCTGTTACATACATTAAAATATAAAGTTTCAAGATAATATCTTTTATACTTCAGTGCGTGAGCACACAAATACATTCCCCTCTGATTTTCTCTCAGAGATGTCTCTGTAGAGTGGCCATAATATGTTCTGTGTGTCCCCTGGACGCCCCAGAGCTTGAGAAGAGTGGAAACATCTATCTTTCAACACTTCAGAACCTGTCAGCAAACAGTCTGGGGATCTCCATAGCTAGTCCTATTCCAGCCCTTGGGTTAACAGCTGACTGCTCCTCAGTTGCCGAGGAAACAGAAATCTGCAGCCTGTGTTCAAAACGGTACAGATATTGGGATCAGCATATAAATCATCCATTCCCTTGATCTCTGTAAGGCTCTCATTCTATAGGGTACCATCTTCTCCCCATAAGTGCAGCTAAGTCAGGCAAGAATTTACAAACCCTCACCACACTAAGCTCTGCTCCATTCTCTCTCTTTAACTGAGGCAGAATCGCAGTTTAGAGCAGTTAGCTGATAGCTAAATGTAAGTTCCACTGGCTCTGTAACCTCTAGGATAACAAATGCTCATCCGAGCTCTCCCTCTGGGTCTATGACACAGATCACAGTGGACAAAACATCCCAATGGAGTGCTTCTCTAGTAAGTAAAGCTGGAATAGCATTGCTCTGCATCCAAAGTTCTACCTGACTGGGATGCAGCCCTCACAGCACATCTCATGGTCTTATGATGATCAGCTGCTGAGTCCACAGGGCTTCCTTTTTAACTCATGTATTCATAACCTTCCCCCTCCCCCCCCCTCCACCTGATGTTCTGATAGGCTCAGCTTTTAGAGGGTGACCCACCAGGCGGATTGACCACAATGAAAAGTTCCTGTACAGATTCAGAAACAGCTACTGAGCATGTCTAGTAACTGCCACACCCTAGTTCTGAATGCTCTGTGCCCTGACTAAGTTGCCCTCCATGTCCTTCCCACCCTCCAAACTGTTTCTCTCCTTTGTTGAATCAAACAAGTTCAAATGCTGCAGCATAAAGCATGTAAGTTACACAGGCAGAAGATATGTGAAAAATCAGTTTTACTGAATTAAATCTAAAAATGAATTATACACTGGATACAGTATTCCTCTTGTTTAATTTGCTATTTTAAAAAAAATTCACTCTTCTGCCAAAAATTTTTTTATTCAGAATGCAGAACTATCTTGTAAAGATCTCCTGGAGGGAAGCTAGAGGTTTTGTCAGCTCTAAGTCAGCTCTGTCAGAGAAAGTTTGGGACAGCAGACGGATAGGACCTGGGATAAGGACATTAGTTGTACATTTCAGTGATCAAAAGTAAAATAATTAGCACTGTTGGCATTTTAAATTGTCATTATTAGGTTTCAGGTTAACACATCATTGAGATAAAGGGAGCAATTTACACTTCCAGAAATGTTTCAGGCTCTCTGCAGTCATCTCTGTCCAATTTGTTTGTATGTTTGGTTCATGTTACAGAAGAATTAGAAATGTAAATATTTGTTAAAATATTTTAAAATAAGGCTTATATTCCGGAGCACAACTTATCAGCAAATTCCATGGCAGCAAAATCACAAAGCACATCTCCTCTTGCAGTAAATGACAAAGCCACCAATTTTTTCATCTCTGGACCTTGATTTAATGATCTGGCCCACTTAAGTAAAAACCACCTTGATAGACCAAAATGTGGTGGAAAACTTTCAGTAGGAAAACTTTTTCCTGACTTTCCGAAGTAGGCAGTTCCTTCTAGAGTGTTTCTTCTAGATCTGTGTTCCAAATCCTCTTCTAAGCTGCTGTGTTGGGGTTGGGAACCAGACCCATCAAGGTCAATGCCTCTTTATAGTTGGATGGGGCTGTTGGTCTTGCTATATACAACCCTGTTGGTTCCCAGACTGTGGACCATGGACCATCAGTGACCTGTGGAGCAGTTGAAGGTCCACAGAGAGCTGATTGGTGACATGGTGCTGGCTCTCCTCCTTGCTTTCAGTTTCTCCATCATATTGAGAAAAGCTAAACGTATATTAAATACTCTCCAGTCTTTTCCATTTAAGCAATTGCTGTAGTTGACACAGGGATTTTATGATTGCAGAGAGGAGCGGAGTGATTTATGCAATCATGAATGTGAGAGGAGCCATCCACAAGTCAATATCTCTATTGAGATGTGGACCACATTTGGAAAAAACCCTGCTCTTCCTAGTCAGGTTGCTCTATAATGAACATCAATTAACTTGCCTTTGCTCCCTGTACTGTATCGTACACATGTACATGCAGTTATACTTTTGTCTGCAGGCTTTCTGTATAAGCAGCCATTCTGCCTTGCATTTTGGGGACAAGTATACTGTAACTCTGCTAACTGCAAGGGCTGTGCCACTTTCATTTGTGTCTTCAGCATGTGGTTTTTGCAGAGCATCAGCAGTGCCTTCTCTAGTCTTTGTGGGCCATGACAAAGAGCTCCATCTTGAGTGATAAGGAGTATTTTATTAAACGATCTGAATACTGACACTGCTGTGCACTAGTATAATTTGATTGCAGATAAACTTTTTTGTTAGTTGGCTTTGTGGTAGAAATGAAATGCTGGGGTTAGTTTAATATTTCTTGAGTGATCCACAAAATCTTTTAATTATTTTCCTGGGTTCAGGTTCTACTTCCTGTATAGAATTAAGTCCTTAAATTGCTATGAATACAGCCCTCAGGTCTTGAAATTGTTTTCTTAGATTAGAATTGTGGTGTACTTTGTTCCAATTCTTTTGAAAATATTTATCCTATGTTCACTTATTGTTTTTGACAGGTCATCTGAACAAGAATCACCAAAGTGAGTTTTCTTATAAGCATACAAAAATTCTACTGTTGAAAATGGGGATTTCAGATATGAACTAAAATTATGAATGAATGAAATCTTTGAAGCCTTTCTGTTGAAATAGTTAGAAAAATATCATTTATAGCGATCTTAAAAAAAATCTCAAAACTAAGCTTTAGAAATATGTTGAATTCTAACATGCCAGTAAGCATCCAAACATCGTAATTTGCAAAGAGTCACTTCTTTAAATTGCTCTGTAGAATATATAGTAAAAGTTTAATTATGCTAAAATCTGTTGGTGATTTATCTGGTAATTCTTTATATAGTACCAAAAACATTAAATTAAGCAGTTTGGAAGTCACATCCATCCCTAGTACTGTGTTAACTTTTCCTGCACTGGGGAATCATTATGGACTGTAATCTGATGTTACAAGTGAAATGTGAACATTTGCTATATTCCTCAAAGATTATGTTAGTGTGATCCACTTACACATCTAACTTTGGTATCTTTATAATACTGATTTATATTTGAATCATAAATATCTTGAGGTATACAATATTCATAACAATAATTACTAGAGAAACCAAAATCTTATCCCACTAAGCCCCAGAGACCACTGTTTTGTATGTCATTAGACTGCTGACAAGAAGATCCCCCTGTGCATCTCTACTACTACAACTTCCAGAACACAGTACTGAAATGAAGAATACCTAATCCTTCAAAGTAAACATGCACTCCTTCTTGTATTAGTGTAAAAATTCTGCCAATCTGCTCCAACTAATCCTCTGCTGTTCAATACAAGAAGTGAGGTAGTTGGAGTGCATTCAGATAAATTCTGGAACTCAAATTTTTGCACACCGCTACAAATAATGGCACATTCTCTTAGAACTTCTTACTTATTATTGCACCCTACCTCATCCCGAACCATTTCCAATGGCTGTTTCCAGCTCCAGGGAACAGAGTTAAAATTGCATTATGGGGATGATGTGTACTTTAACTTAATTTTCTGTCTTGGTTTTCAGAGGGTTGTTTTTGTTGCTCTAGCTCTTCTTGTCCTGGTTTTTAGAAGTTTGGGTATAGCTGAATTCAATATTCTGGCACGGCAGAAGGCATTGCTGGGCAACCATAACTGCATTAACGAGGTTTTGGTGAAGTTAATTTCCTTGTCATTTTTAAGAATAGTTTCTCAGTATCCCCATGTTCCACAGCCCAGCTCTTTTTTTACTTCCTCTGGCTCCTTGTTAACGATTGCCTTGGCCACAGGATGCACTGGCTGGATGTTAGTCACTTCACTGCCTCTGCATCATCTTTGCGTCTTCCTTCTCTCTGCCTGTATCACAGCCTGATTCTCCTCTTTCAGTGTACTTCCACAGAGAAAGGTGGGCATGGGAATGGGAACCACAGGCTATGGAGCTGGAGAGAGAAGGCAGGACCTATGCAAGGACTAGCCTGGAGTCAGTGGGGAACATTTTTTGAAGAGAGAGGATTTTGGGGGACAGAATTTAAAGCCCCTAAGGTTTCCTATTGCACAGCTTTCCTTTGCATCCCACTCTTTCCTGCACTGCTCCAACAACCCTTTAATTGCTCCTAAATTCTTCCCCACTGGTCTGACACTGCTCCATGACCTCCAATGGTCACCTCCTCATGCCCACTGCTCTGATTCCCCACCCACCGCAAACCCCCACTACTCTGACCCCTGTTCCTCCCTCATCCTTGCCAAGTCCACTACCTGAGACATGGGCCTAGTATATGGGGAAGGAGCTCTACACATCCATCTGCAGCATAGGAAGCTCAGAGAGGTGTGAAGTGGCTCATTAATATCAGTAAGGTGTTCTGTGCTGATTGAAAACATCCCCACTACTATTTCAGTGCTGTGTACTGTGCCATTTTACTGAACATGCTCATACCCAGCTCCCCACCCTTCCTAAGTTTTAAAGGGGAAACAGAAATGGGAGCTATGGATGTGGGAAGGCTTGGGGAGGCAGAGATGAAACTTTTATAAACTTTACCCTTAATAACTTTTTCAGTATTTTCAATATTGCTTCCCCAGCAGCTGGATAAATGCCAAGTGGCTGAGATCAGTTTCAGGAGGATTAGAGGCATAGTTTAGGCCCAGATGTATGCAAAAAAGTTTTAAAAAACCAGATGATTTTATCAACGGATGTTGGGGTTTTTTGAGGGGTAGCGCATATCTCATGAATGCCTTGTTCAAATAACCCCAAATTTTGACCAAATCACCTTATTCCCCACCCCCATGAGGCACGGTAAATTTGAAGGTAATCCAAGTAATGGATTTTAGAGCATTTAGAATAGTCTGCTGTTAAATAGAAAGTGACGCTTAACTTTAACTGGTGCTCTGCTATAAGAAGTTGACATTACATGTTTGTAATTACTACTGTATATTGAGTTTAGACTCAAGAATATCAGTACCTTTTTAATGTACTTTCTTTTTCTTTTAATAAGGAATGTATTGGAAAATAGTCCAACACAGAACTGTCTGACTCATACCTCACCTATTGCCTTGTCCCAGTCTCCCAATGGAGTTGGTAACTTTTCAGGCTCTTATCCATTGGATGGGGTGGACAAACAGTTTTTAGAAACGTATGATAATGTCACCAAAGGGAGCTTAACAGAAGATTCCAGTCAGTACTACTGTGATAAGGTAAGTTGTTTAACGGAGAAGGCCTAGTATAAATGTGCATCCAGTCTGTGAGATAAAGCATTCATAGTGTTGTTCCAGCAGTGTTAACTTGACTGTTGCTCAATTTACATGTTTAATGGCATGCACTAATAAGAGAGAGTCTGGTTTATTAAGATTTACATTTACCAAAGAGGAAAACACTATCCAATGTGGCAGGCAAGTCTGCCAGCTCTGTGGGTTTTCCGTTAGCTCCAAATTTTCAGACCCACCTGCAGGGAAAAAAAACCCTAATTTAAGGGGAAAGCCCCATGTAGTTGTCTGCCCTTCACCCTAGTTCCCCATCTCTGGAGGAAGAAAAGCCAGTCAGACCTGTTATACATATCAACAGACAGCGGTGCCCCTCAGCATATATTGCAGGCAACAGCTGCCCACCACTCTGACTCTCCTTGCCCCTCAATCTCTCTAATCCCTTTTCCCCATCCCCTCCAGAGAGAGCTGCTGCCCAGGGCCCCCCCATCTCCCTCACTACTACCAACTCCAGTGCTGTGCTGACAATTCCCAAGCACCATACCTAGCCCTGAAGCCCCCTTATTGATTCCCCTCCCCAGCATCACAAGTCTTCCGGGGGTCTAACAACCTTCTCCTCCTCTCCTGTTTTCTTGACTGCTACCCTCACCCTTCCCCCCCCCCATAAGAGGACTGCCAAACTAAACCACTTGTGAGAAGTGGGGTGGGGGAGAGGTATATGGTAAAGTAAAAATGCCTAGGCTGTGGCCGGGAATGCAAGGGTGGAGGGTAGAATAGCTAAAATTAAGCCTCTGGATGGGGAGTGTGAAATTCTATTGGGGGAAGATTAAATTCAAATGCTTCAGGGCAGAGAAGGGGATAATAGCAATGAAATGTTGTGGATGGTGGATAAAATGACATTTCTTGGGGTGAAGGACTGAAATGTTGATGTGGGCAAGCGAGGAGGAGGAAAACAATCAAATGCTGGGATTTCCTATTCCCTCTTCTCCCCCCTGCCCCCTTTTCTTTGCCTTTCCCTAGTTCTAAACAGTTTTATGTAAATATACTGAAATTTATACAAGTTACTCAGACAAATTTGCATGCCCTGTGCTTTTTGCTGTGAGGATATTGGCAGTTTACTTAATATATTTAAACAGTTTCCAAAACTAGCACCCAGTGCTTGCTTTCCTTAAGGGTTTAAATCCATAGCTGAATCAGTTGGATGGATATGTGCACGTAGAGCTGGTCAAAAAATGGACTCCGTCCTGCTGGTAATATCGACATTTTGAATTGAAACAAAAAGATGTAATTTCTTGTGGAATTGATTCAGATACATAAAAATGTTTCATTTTGATAATGTTAAAACATTGTATTATAACACATAATATGTAATATAATATGAAAGTCAAACACAAATTAAATAAGAAAGTTGAAATTAGTCATTTAGATTTTTCCCATCAAAAAGTTTGTCATAAGCGTGTCTCTGCAAAAAGTTTTGATTTCAGCAAAACATTGCAATGACACTTAATTTTCTTATGGAAAATTGTTCAGTAAGATTTTTCAACCTGCTCTATGTGCAGCCATTGCTTTCTAAATTTTGCACTTTAGATTATAATTTCGAAAAATCTAAGTAGGCTCAGAATGCAATTTTCAAAGGCCAGTAACTCAGTTTACAGAGTAGCAGCCGTGTTAGTCTGTATTCGCAAAAAGAAAAGGAGTACTTGTGGCACCTTAGAGACTAACAAATTTATTAGAGCATAAGCTTTCGTGAGCTACAGCTCACTTCATCGGATGCATTCGATGAAGTGAGCTGTAGCTCACGAAAGCTTATGCTCTAATAAATTTGTTAGTCTCTAAGGTGCCACAAGTACTCCTTTTCTTTTAACTCAGTTTAGTCGCAGTTAATTATGCTGTGGATCCATAAAGTGAACTACCCCTCAATTAAGATTATTTCAATGCCAATTTTTACAACTCGAACTTCAGACACTCTGGCTTGTGGGACTCTTCAAAAAGATTCCAAATAAACTTTTTTATGGAAACATTTATTTTTTATAGTTCTTGAAATCAATGTCTAGCCTACTTTTGTCTGAAACTTAACAAAAAGTCCTCTTTGGCAAGGGATCAGGCATTGAGGAGGTGACCATTTCTAAAAATTGTGGGCAACAGGCTTGTGGTCGAAACCATTATGCATCATTAATTGTGGTAGTCTCTGCCACTTCCAGTATAATAAACAGCAAAATACAAACAGTTTTTTTGTACTGGTACAATCCTAGCACCTCGTCATTTTTACCACGTTTACTTTTTCTAATATGAATTAATAGGAAATATTGTGTTCTGTTTTTGCCATTATTTTGTGTATAGAAATAGAAAATGTTAGAAGATTTTTTTTTCAATGTGTTTCAGAATGAAGTAATTGATGGAGATTTGCTTTTGGTGCGAATCACTCCAGATGAAGATGGGAAATTTGGATTTAATCTTAAGGTAAAAAGGGAACCTTAAAATCTCATGAACATGCAATATAGTTAAGTAACTAGTGTCTTAACTGAACAAATCTATATTGTTTCCATTTTTTATATCCATGTTTACATCAGAGGTAAGAGATTAAGGGATATGATGAGCCTGTGCTCAAGGATTTTTTTTTAAAGAGTTAAAAACTCTAGCCAAGATTTTTCAGTAATAGGTGCTTAAGATTAAGTTCCTAAATTGCTTATATAGGCACCCAAATAATGGCCTCATTGGTTAAAGTAAGCATCCAACTGCTTCTGTTGTCTTTAGTAGAAGTTGCTGTATGTCCAACACATCTGAAAAGCAGATCATTTATTCAGGTGCCTACAAGTGGACTATGGAGCCTAACTTCAGGTGCTCGTTTTTGGAGAACTAGGCCCTTCATGTTTTACAATCAACAAAACATGTTAATGGTGTGTGTGCACCCAGTGGTGAACCAGTTCTTGCAAAGATGACAACTAGTAAATGAAGGAACTGGAGAAGGAGATGGAGCGGCAGCTTCCGTAATTTCTGATTAATGTCCATTTTAAGGCCCTGTTACACTGCCTGAATATATAAATATATATAAAGTAGCTATAGTGAAAATGAGAACCAGGCTCCAGTTCTAGCATCTGATCCCTGTCACTTATTTGTGGGCATTGTTAGGTCACCTGTTTCACTCACGAGTCCTGGGGAAGATGTATTTTATGTCCATAAGACTTCGGCGTCATATAAAATATAAAAGGGATAAAAAACGAGTGACACTTCGAGATTCATAGTTTGATCCTGCAAGATGCTGAGTTCTCTGGTCCCAGTTCAGCATAGCACTTAAGCATGAGTACTGAGCACCTTGCGAGGTCAAGCCCATGACAGTGAAGTACAAAGCATAAATTTTATATTCACATAGGAACAAAAAATAGACTATTTGTTGTATAATGTACTGCTTGCATTCTAATGGTATCTTTATAGTCACTGTTTACTTAACATCTTGTAGGGTGGTGTTGATCAAAAAATGCCTCTGGTGGTGTCAAGAATAACTCCAGGATCATCTGTAAGTAAATCCTCATGTAGTTTTTCAGTGTATGGTTTTGTAGCAAAGCTAATTTTTTTCCATTGTCTGTACACATGAAATATGTTGTAACACATAACTGAAATGTCTTTTTTATGACTAGCACAATAGGTACATCATCTAAATCAAATTTGGGAGGACAAATATCATTTTATTTTAAGTTTTTATTTTGGGCACATACTTCAAAGTATATTTTCCAAACTTTTATAACAAATTGAGATAATACCAATTGTAATCTGATATGAATTCTGTGTGGTTTCTGCTGCAGTCTGCATACTGCAGATCTTTCAAAAAGAAAGGTTTCATTGTAATTAAACCACAGTATAATACAAGAATTCTCTAACTTTTTTATAGCACAGACTATATCACAATAGAGAAGTTGACTTGTGTCCCACATCCTGCCCCAATCGTGAATGTGTGGCCCACATTACCTATCTTTGTCATCATGTAACATCCGTGTGGCAACTACAGCTTGCTTTTTTTCAGCTTTCATGAATAAATAGAATTACGCAAATAAATGAATTTGTAGTTGTCTCAAAGAAATGTATGAACTGGAAGCAGAGGAGATAGCCCCACGTGACCAGTTTGTGCTCTCCTGGCAGACCACCAAAGCAAGTGAACAAGGGGTAGCAACATTTGGGAACCTTTTATCCAAACCATTAGATTTGTTTTATGGGAAAGAGGTAACTTTACATGGCAACTAAAGGCAACAAGTTACATTTTCTGAAAGTACAATAGAACCTCAGAGTTACGAGCAGCTTGGGAATGGAGGTGGTTCATTACCCTGAAATGTTCATTACTCTGAACAAAACATTATGGTGGTTCTTTCAAAAGTTTACAACTTTTAACTTAATACAGCTTTGAAACTTTACTATGCAGAAGAAAAAAATCTGCTTTTAACCATCTTAATTTAAATGAAAAAAGCACAAGAACAGTTTCCTTACCTTATCAAAACTTTTTTAAACTTTACCTTTATTTATTTATTTATTTTACATTTAACACACTACTGTACTGTATTTGCCTTTTTTGGGGGGGGGGTCTCTGCTGCTGCCTGATTGCATACTTCCAGTTCCAAATGGGGTGTGTGGTTGACTGGTCAGTTCATAACTCTAGTGTTTGTAACTCTGAGGTTCTACTGTACTTCAAGATTAATGCTGATTTTACCATTTTCCACAAAAAGTAAAGTGATCAGTTCCTGATTGCTTAATAAGATGATGTAGCTGACACGCAAATGTTCATTTTTAATGTGGTGTGCAGAGCATTTGAAGGCTATTCTGACTACAAAACTAGAAATTCTTAATGTTATAATCTTTTCATCCTTTTTGCTACTTGATTAATTTGCTCTGAAATGACTCATTATTGGGACATTTCCCCTCCAGGGAACTACATGGTATATTCCCACAATATCTTTCCAGATTGTGAAAGTCACTTTTTTTCTCTTCCCAAAAGAGTTCTGGAATTATTTGAACAAACATATGCAACCAAATAAATCAGGTGTTTTCCCTTCTAGATCCGAAAGTAATTGAAAATATAATTTAAAGCAATCTACCTCTAGTTAAGGAATAATACTCATCTGGGAATACCAGTGGGTAGATTAACTTTTGTGGCTGTAGTAAAGGGAGATCCATCTAGCTACTTTGAGTGGCAGACAATGCAAGAATGAAGAAATGGAACTAAAGTTAAATGTAGGTGACATTTAAAAGTACTTCATGTTTAAAAGTCAATAGTTTAATGTCCTAACAGGATAATGAGGAATCCATTACAATTATAATTGATTCAGCCTCAGATTGAAAACAGTATGGGGAATTTTTAGGACCAAGAAAGAAGTGCTTCATATTATACCAAACTTTGGCATTCTTAAACTGGATGAAAAGCCATTAGCACTATTGTCTTGAAAAGTTTGATCTTTGAAAAAAAAAATCATATTGTACCTCCATTGAAAGGATTAATTCCTCTCCTAGATCCCTTTTTCTCTGTCTACATTGTGGATTCCTTGGTAAGTGGCTGACTAACAGCAAGCATTCTTGATGACTGGCAGAGAAGAATGTCAACTTCCAGGCAAACTGTTAATCACTGTAAAATGTTTATGCCTCACAATCCACGCTCTGCTTTCTTGTTAGACTCACTTGATTAAGTCCGGGCCTACACTAAAAAGTTAGGTCAACCCAGCTACATCACTCAGGGGTGTAGAAAAATCTAACCCCCAGAGAAACAAAATTAAACCAACCTAACTCCCAGGGTAGATAGTGCTAGGTTGATGGAAGAATTCTTCTGTCCACCTGGCTACTGCTTCTCAGGGTTGTGGATTAACTTCAGTGATGGGAGAACCCCTCGAATCATTGTAGAGAGTATCTACACTGAAGCACTACAGTAGTGCAGCTACAGCACGGCAGACATGCCACTGCACAGTTTCTAGTGAAGATGTAGCCTTGCTGTAGAATAGAAATACTAACACCAGAGTTACAGACTTACTGGTCAACCAGACACCCTGTGGAACCAGAAGTCATCAATCAGGCAGCAGCGCAGACCAAAAAAAAGAGCAAATACTGTACTGCCTTGGGGCCTTAGCCCTGGGGCTCAAGGCTTCCACCACGGTGGGGTTGGGCCTGCAGCCGCAGGTTTGCGGGGGGAATTCAGGGCTTCTGACCCTTGGGGCCCAGGGCTTTAGACCAGGGGGAGCACTGGAGCTCAGGGCTTAAGCCCCACAGGAGGCATGAAGGCTCAGGGCTTCAGCCACAAGGAGTTGGGACTATAGTCGTGAGGATTGGGGGTCAGGCCTCCAGGTGCGGGTGAGGAGCTCGGGACTCAGGGCTTTAGATTGGGGAGAGCGCTGGGACTTGGAGCTTTAGCCCCATGGTTCCGCTCCCGGCTTCATCCCCTCTGGGGCACTGGGCTCGGAGCTTTCACTACGAGGAGAGCACCAGTTTCAGTCCCAGCTCTCCTCCCCGTAGCTAACGCCCCAAGCCCTAACTGAAGCTGAGAGCAGAGCAGTGGGGAGCCCCAGCGCCCCCCCCACAGGGCTGAAGCCAGGAATGGAGCTGCGGAGCTGAATCCCCAAGCCCCAGCTCTTCCCCCAGGTCTAAAGCCTTTAGCCCCGGTGCTCCCATGGGACAGAAGGCCAGAGCCCTGGTGCCCCAAGGGTCAGAAACCCCGATCCTGTTGTGGCTGTTCTTTAAGGTTTTTTCTTTGCCTTTTTGCATTATTTCCCTTCTTCGTTCATCATTTTCAGTTCTCTCCATCACAACTATTTTCCCTTCTTTCTTTCCCTTTTTTTTATGTCTTTCTTAAAACACCCACACACCTCAGCACACTGCCTCTTCCCTTTTTCCACTCTGGAACTGCAGCTTTCCATTTTGCTAATGTTCTGTCTTCCATTTCACTATTTTCTTTCCCCCTTATCTGATTGTGTCTTTCACACTCCCACTTGTTAGTTTCAGTCTTCTTCGCATATGTGCAACATGCCTCAGGTGGTACATGACCAGGATGCATCACCAAATTTGGTCCGCTAGTTGTTTTCTTGTTTCTCTCCCCACCTATTCAGATCACCCTTTTCTTCCTGCAGATTTCCCCTTTTTGTCTTTCTTGCCCTCTTGGTTTTGCCGATCTCACCATTTCTTTTAATCATCTATTATTTCTGCCTGCAAATGCTATATGCCATTAGCCCATTTCTCTTGCTCAGGCCGTCAGCTGTTCCCCATTAAGCCTGAAACATGCAAACCAAGGCAGGGAGGAAAGTGCTAATCTAGACGACTTGTTCCCATTCCTGTTTTTTGACAGCACAAACAACATTGGGTGAACAGACATTGATTAGCGAAGCTCTGCAACACCAACAGGTATAGGTGGGGGAGCAATTAAGATTACGTTGAAAGGATGGGCAGATCTCTAGTGCATCTAGACTTCATTCTGATGCTGCTGGGTGCCTCCAGAACAGAATATCTGTTTTTGCTAGCGACAAGCAAACATGAGTGATTTTGTTCTGCTCCTAGCAGGCCTCTCCCAGAGAGATTTTGACTGCACAGGTTCCTTGCTCAAGCAGCCTTGCTTTGGACTTAGATCTGCTGAGTCCTAAAGAGCACAGTGAAGAACCGAGGAGAAATTCCAAAGCCCAATGCCGAGTCCAGTATAGGGAGGATTGTAGCAGATCTTCACACAATCAGGGAATGTTCACAGCATGCATAGCACACCTAAATCCTGCCACCTTCTGTGGCTGCAGGGGCAGGAATAGGATTTGCCCCTAAGTGTGGTACCTGTGGGTGTTGGAGATCAAAGGACCTGTCCACACCATCTTACTTTGAAAATTGTTGATGTGGAGGCAGGAATAAAGTTGCTAACTCCCTGGTAGAATTTGATCACTTCTCCCCTGTGGAACAAGAAGAAGCTTGTATGAATCTAACAAAAAATGCATAACTCATCAGTTGTGTTTATAGTTCAATAAAACCAATGATGTATAATACAGGAACAGCCCTCATATATGGTATTTAATATTAATCTTCAGTTTCCATGTATGATGATGGAGCAAAACTAACGTTATAAAGCATTTTTACTCAATACAAATTGAAACTTACTCCTATTTTTTGCTATTTTAATCACTCTGCTCTCTTTTATGTGTGAGAGACATTTTTCAACATCTTTCTAAAAGTCCATATTTCTAAATATTTTCAAAATCTTGCTAAAAGTCCAGATTGTAAAACTCGGCTGCATCAAACATATCAAGTTATGGCTGCTTGGTAAATATAGGTGCCAAAGTATTAGAAACTTTTGCATAGCTGTTAATAGGCCGTGTGAACTGTTACGCTCATCTTCATTCTGAATCCACTTGAACAATTTTAGATCTGAATCCTTTGACATAGCTTCTGATACCAAGGGCAAGACTTTGTCAGGAGAATAACTTTCTTTGCTGCACGATGAATTCAGTCTCCTGAGATTAGAAATGTTCTACTGAAGGTGTTGGATAAACTGACATTTTTTTCTTTGGTTGTGAAACAGGCTGATACGTGTATTCCAAAACTGAATGAAGGTGATCAGATAGTGTTAATCAATGGTCGAGACATCTCGGAGCATACTCACGACCAAGTGGTAATGTTTATAAAAGCCAGCAGAGAACTGCACACAAGAGAGCTTGCACTTCTGGTCAGGCGGAAAGGTAACTGCACTAAGGATTTTAAATGTAATTGAGACAGTCAGGCTTTTAAATTGTGGCTTTTTCCCCTTGCAATTTACTTTAATATATTCATAATCAAGAGTTATTCTATGAATGAGTCTGTACTGAAATAGAGCGGTAGCATTTGAGATCTTCTCTCTTCTTGATTACTAACACAAATGTTTGAGCCAATAGCCTTCCTTATACATTCAAATGAGGAGCACTCCAACTCAGAATACTTTTTTTTGCATCATACAACTGCAGTTTTGTGAGGTTTTAGTCAAAGTGAAGAGTATTGACCCAAGTGGGTGAATATTCTGAGAAAACTAAACAATACTAATTTTAAATAAAAAATATGGCAGCAAGTTTCTGCTTAATTTTAATTTTTTCAGTGGTACAAATAAATAGTTTCTTGCACAAAAAACATTTTGATAAACATTTTAAAATACAGTACCATTTTCTAAAACTTCTATTCCAGATGTGGAAATAACACTAAATTCTCCCCACCACAAACATACAGTGAAAAATGTAATTTACAACAAATCCAAAAGGCTCATATTGTCATTCTTGAAATGGGCATATTTTTAAATTTTGTTCTAAATTTCAATAGGTGAAATTCATGGGCTTCTTCCTGTGGTGGTGGTTACCTGTTTGCCTACTCAAAAATTGATTCGATAGGGTTGCTGGTGTATCATTAGATTAAACTTTTGAAATCTGGATGCCTAGTATCTTACCCATATTTAGGCACCTAAATCATTGGTCTCGTTTTTCAAAGGAGTTGAACACCTGCCACTCTTACTGATTTGTGCAGAACTGGGGTTGGTCAGCATGTGTAAAACTATGGCCAAATTTATTTAGATGCCTCAGTTTGGGGTTAATAGCCTAACTTGCAGCATCAAGGAGGATTGAAAATGTCCATGTTATACTCAAGTAGGTTTTAACATAAGTAAAGATTGCTACTGGATGCATGTAAAAAAAATCTAAATTTGCCTGTCTGTCTTTCAGTTGCTAAACCCTTGGCTGAGACCAAGTCAGAAGATGAAGCAGATTCCCAGAATTTTCTAGAATCCATTATTCGCACGTATTCAGAGTACGGTGACACACTAGAGGGGACTATGGAACAACTGAAGAAAGGTCTGGAAAGTGGGACAGTACTCATTCAATTTGAGGTAGGTAACATTAATTTCACAGTTACCTGGTGGTTTTGACTGAGGAGTGACTTTAAGGGATTTGGACATTTATCGCTCCCATTCAACCCCATCTCAACAGGTTTAATACATCACCCTCTCTTTCATGCTAACTCTTATACTCTCAGCCATCTTGGGGAACAGTGATTATTGGTCTTGCATGAAACACTATATGTTGAGAAAAATCGGTATTTAAGGATTTTAGTTCAGCCACCAGAGGCGCCTCCCACCACCTCCCTTCATCTTAATTTTATGAATTCTCTTCATACCAAAAATAAAGTTTTCTGAAAGAAGTCAGACCAGTCTGCACTTGATAGTTTCCTGTGTCACACAATGAAAATGCAGGATTATCTTGTATGAATGCAGGCAACAATTTATCACTTCCTTTTCCCCTACATTTGCTGTGCTTTACATGGAGTAACAAAAGGAGCTTACTCCGTCCTGACCTTTATCTCCTACAAGTTTATATATTACTGTGGTATGTGTTTCTGTGTTGTAGAGGGAGAATATTCATCTCTATCAGGAATGGTCTGAAACATAATATATCTGAGTTCTCTTTCTGGCTCCCACACATACTGCTTGTGTGACCAGGGGCAAATCACTTAGTCACACTGTGACTCAGTTCCCCATGTGTAAAAATGGAGATAATACTTCCATACTTCACAAAGCTGTTGCATGGAAAAATTCATATATGTATGTGATATGCTCAGATATATTTGGAATGAGTGTCTTAAAAACCCCACGAATAAAATAAATTTCAATATAGTTTATCAAATTAATTTCTTGACTACAGAAATTGCTGATTAAACCAGGGAATTAGGAATAAAATTAAGAACAGCCATATTGGGTCAGACCAGTGGTCCATCTAAACCGGTACCCTGTCTTCCAACAGTGGCCGGTGTCAGATGTTTCAGAGGGAATGGACAGAACAGGGCAATTATCAAATGATCCAATTATCAAAGTTGTCCAGTCCCAGCATCTGGCAGTCTGAGGCTTGGGAACACCCAAAGCATGGGGTTGCATCTTGGCTAGTAGCCATTAATGGACCTATCCTCCATAAACTTATCTAATTATTTTTTTAACCCAGTTAAACTTTTGGCCTTCACAACATCCCCGGCAATGAGTTCCACAGGTGGACTGTGGGAAGAAGTACTTCCTTCGGTTTGTTTTAAACCTGCTGCCTATTAATTTCATTGGGTGACCCCCTGGTTCTTGTGTTTATGTGAAGGGGTAAATAACACTTCCTTATTCACTTTCTCCACACCCTTCATGATTTTACAGACCTCTGTCATAGACCCTCTTAGTCTTCTCTTTCGTCAACTGCCCAGTCCCAGTCTTTTTAATCTCTCCTCCTATGGGAACTGTTCCATACCCCTCATCGTTTTTGTTGCCTCTCTCTCTTCTCAGTTGTTCTTCAATGCTTTTCTTGTGGCAAGGTAATTCAGTGAACCAAATCTGGGTCTCTATGTCCCTCTTGCTCTCAGGGCCTCAAACTCTCATTTATAGTGATTTATGACGTCCTCTTTTCCCCCCATACGTGTGGGCCATTAATGTCAAATTCCCCAGATACAGAGTAGCCCACTCTGCAGCCCAGAAGCTTGACGAGCAAAGGGATCTTTTTTTCCTTCTAACTGCTCAAATTTTGTTTCTTCCCTCGCTTGTTCCCATGCGTAGCAAAAGATTTTGTGGCAACGCATTCCAGCTAAGGTGTGGGTTTTGACCTGTTGAATAAAACACTTCATGGTTTAGGTCCCTATTCCTGAATTATGCTCTGGGATCTAAGATTTCATTTTTAAAAGCTATTTTTCTATCCCTTCTGGTTATAAAAGTAACTTTACAAACATGAACAGATTGTAAACAATGGTGCAATGATTTTCTGAGTCTGCACACTGTCTTAAACAATAACTCCAAGAAATGTGAACTGCCCCATGCATCTGAATATGTTGTTAATTGTGAAATCTGAGGCCTGGTCTACGCTGGGGTGGGGGGTGTCAATCTAAGTTAGGCAACTTCAGCTGAAGTTGACGTACTTGGATCGACTTAACGTGGTCTCTTCACTGTGGTAAGTCGATGGCTGACCCTCCCCTGTCAACTCTGCTTCCACTTCTCGCTCCCGTGGAGTACCGGAGTTGACGGGAGAGCGCTCGGCAGTCGATTTATTGTGTCTAGATGAGATTAGATGCGATAAATCGACACCCCCTCTCCCCCTGCTGGATCGATCGCTACCCGTCAATCCAGTGGGTAATATAGACAAGCCCAAAAGGTGCAAGTTTAAATATCAAATTGAACTATTTTACTGTTGATCATTAACAGAACCTGCTGGTGAGCTTATCTCACAGATTTAAATTGCTTTCCAGCCCCTACACAGGTGCCAAAACCTCAAGCTTACTACCTGACAACTTTTATGTTCATTTGCTGATGCAAAGAATATGCAGCACAGTGAGAATTAAAACTGTGGGGACAGCATAAAATAAGCTCAATTTAATATAAAAATGAATAAAGTAGGGGCTACAGTGCTGACTGTATTGTTCATTTTCATACTGAAATCAATCAACACCTCCATTTTTAAAAGTGAATTGAACTCTTCCTAAATTCTCAATCAGCTGCACCAAAGTGATGAAGAAACCTGGAGACCTTGCCACAAAATTTAAGGGCAAATTACCTTGCAATTCAAGGGATTTTGTATATAATGTTTGCAGTTGTCCAAAAGATTTCAAGTTTTTTAGCATCCCTTCATCTTTTTAGATCCCTTAGTAGTATTTCTCTATCCCTTTTGGAGTTTCCAACTGCACTCAGTGTAGCAGCCGCTGTAAATTTCATTAATAAGTTTATCCCCTTTTTTGAGATCACTGATGATCACGTTAAATAAAACAATAAAAAGGATGTTTTCCTTCTCTTATCCCAGTAGATTCTTGCCCAACTCAATCAACATTGTTCATCTTTACCCTTTTTCCAGTTTAAGACATTTTTCAGTCTATGCGTCCATTCTTACATCCAAGCTAATAAGACAAAGGTGATCACGCTATCTCTAAGGCTATGTTAACGCTGCACTCTTCTTTCAGCAGTGTGTAGAGTATATACTCAGGGTAGCCCCATTAGCATGGGTGTAAGGAGCAGTGTAGACAATGAGGCACAGCTTACCTGGGTAGAGTACAGACACGCCTACAAAGTGTGGGTGTGTACTCAAGTACATATCCTATATGGCTCTCTACTCTCACCCAAGCTGCGCCATCCCAACTCTACTGCTATTTTTACTTTGTAATGTCCTACTGCCTCTCAGCTGCTGGAGCCTTTCCCCACCACGGGGAAGGATTCCATCAGCTTTCCACCACTAGAGCCTTTCCCCACTGCAGGTAAGGAAGGACTCCAGCAGTGGGGAAAGTCTCCGCCAACTCCCCACTGCCAGATTCTTCTTCCACTGCCTCCCTCCTGTCAGAGCCTTTCGCTGACGTGTGTAGCTACAGTGTGGCTGCAGCTTGCTTTTTGTTTGGTGTGTAGCTACACATACCTAGTGCCCTTGGTGGATATAACATTTATTTCCATGGATATAAAACAGACACCAGGCTCACCAGCAGCTGTCCCGGGTTACACTAGTGTGTGTGTAAGTGGCTCACAAGCTCGCACACAGGAATCCCTTCTGCACAGCGGCGTGTATCTCCTGTCTGGGAGCTTGTGAGCCACTTTCACATTCTACTGTGACCAGGGAGAGCTGCCATGATCCTGTTGCCCACCCAGTGGGCAAGGCTGAGGGCAGTACAGCCACACCAGAGGAGCTCCCCGGGCCGGGCACTTGCTCCTGTGAGCGGCAGCCCGACATGCTGCTGCTTTTGTCACTGCGGTTTCTGGTAGAGCCCCGCAGCTCCTCAGATATCCACATCGGCAGATATAAATGTTGTATCCGCACAGGGCTCTACACATATCTTACACTCCATCAAAAAGTGGTGTGTAGTGGAGACATAGCCCTAGTAAGTGGACTACCTCATTTGCACTAGTTGAATTTTAGTATCGAGAGAGAGAGAGAGAGAGAGAGAGAGAGAGAGCATTGCATTATTCCAAAAAAACAGTAATTGCCAGGATCAGTTTTCCATTTTTGAAAAACAGTCCCACATATGTTTACTTGAGACTTCTGGTAGTTCCCTAGTTCTCCAGGAATCTTTTGGAAATAGTCAGTGGTTCCTTAGCCAGTTCCTTAATTCTATGATGCAAAGTAATTAGTTTATATCATAGACTTAATAACCTATTAAAATTCAGTTTTAAAAGTGTTTTTGAATTATGGGCTCATAAAACTCCTTTAAAATACAAAATTTCTTATGAGGAGCTCTATATGTTTCCCCAGTGTTGTGGGGAGGGGAGATGGAGAAGAAAAAATTTCTAAAACTGTCCTTTGATATCTTCAGTATGTGGTGGAACAAGGGAAATGTGGAGTTTGCAGAGGCAACCATTGCTAATAGGCTTCGGTTTCTTATAATAGCTAAGCAGATCTTCAAATACGATGTGATAAAACAGAAAGCCATTCATTTACCTTCTGTGCTTAGAAATTCTCTCTGGTGAGTGGACTTTAACATAATACATTTTAAGCCGGGAAGGACTCTGAAAACTCTGAGCTGAGATCTTGACATTAATAGTATCTTTGTCTTCTACTAAAAGCAGGTTTCAGAGTAGCAGCCGTGTTAGTTTGTATTCGCAAAAAGAAAAGGAGTACTTGTGGCATCTTAGAGACTAACAAATTTATTTGAGCATAAGCTTTCGTGAGCTACAGCTCACTTCATCTCATGAAAGCTTATGCTCAAATAAATTTGTTAGTCTCTAAGGTGCCACAAGTACTCCTTTTCTTTTTACTAAAGGCACAAATCGCTAGTCAAACGAAAAGCTGAACCTAAATTTTAATTGCTGCAAGTATTTAAAAAATGTACTAACTAGGTCTCTTCCCATGTGAGTTTTTCTCCTGCTTATGCTGTTCAAACTGAAAATGTGTAGCAAACTGTGATACTGAGTATCAGGATTCAGTTAACCTTATAGAGGAACTAATTTTCAACACATTCTCTTGGTAACCACAGATTTTTATGTTAAAAGATATTCTGTCAGCATCCTGTTGCTTTTACTCTATTTGTGTATGGAATCTTATACTAAAGCCTTTATTATTTTAAAATGGCAAGATACATTAAGCTCTTTAGAAGAATTAAAAGTCCCCCAAATTCTTCAAGATTTATTGGGATTAGATTATTAAACCTTCTTTTACTTCAAAAAGGTAAAAGTAGAGTTGGGGATGAGGGATGGAAATATATCAACATAATAATTTAAATATGTATTGTGTGTATATATACGTCGTGCTTTGTAAACAGATCTTCTTTTTAAGATAAGTTAATTCTGTTGTTTTGAAGGAAATAAAGACTTAAGCTTGAGCTGTTCACTTGTTCTGTCAAGTAATGACAAGGTGAAAATTTTAAGACCTTCAGGCCTGAAAGTTTGTGGTCTGTTTTCTTTATAAATAATTCTCAGTATCTCTACAACATTGAAGAGAACATAAAGATGAAATAAGACTATGGCCCCTGTAAAACAGAATAATATTTCAATACCCTTTACAGGAAGCAGGTTTTTTTTAAGATCACAGTAAAAGATAGTAAGTGGGCTTTGCCATAATAATACTGTAATAATACTTAATAGAACTGTGAAGGAAGATAAATTGATAATCATAAAAGGTATAAGCCAATTAAGTTATACATTTCTTAGGATCTTGAAAAATTGTTTCTCATATATTACATTAGGGCTGTTAATTAACTGCAATTAACTCAAAAAAATTAATCACGATTAATCACAGTTTTAATCACACTGTTAAACAATAGAATACCAATTGAAATGTATTAACTATTTTTGGATTTTTTTCTACATTTTCAAATATATTTATTTAAATTACAACCACAGAATACAAAGTGTACATTGCTCACACTATATTATTTTTATTAAAATATTTCCACTGTAAAAATGATAAACAAAAGAAACAGTATTTTCCAGTTCACCTCATACAAGTGCTGTAGTGCAATATCTTTATCGTTAAAGTGCAACTTACAAATGTAGAATTTTTTTATTACATAACTGCACTCAAAAACAAAACAATGTAAACTTTAGAGCCTACAAATCCACTCAGTCCTACTTCTTGTTCAGCCAATCACTAAGACAAACACGTTTGTTTACATTTACGGGAGATAATGCTGCAGCTTTTATTTACAATGTCACCTGAAAATGAGAACAGCCATTTGCATGGGACTTTTATAGCTGGCATTGCAAGGTCTTTACATGCCAGGTATGCTAAACATTCGTATGTCCCTTCATGCTTCAGCCACCATTCCAGAGGACATGCTTCCATGCTGATGACGCTCATTAAAAAAAATGTGTTAATTAAATTTGTGACTGAACTCCCTGTGTGAGAATTGTATGTTTCCGGCTCTATTTTACCCGCATTCTGCAATATATTTCATGTTATAGCAGTCTCAGATGATGACTCAGCACGTTGTTCAATTTAAGAACGCTTTCAGTGCAGATTTGACAAAACGCAAAGAAGGTACCAAAGTGAGATTTCTAAAGATAGCTGCAGCACTTGACCCAAGGTTTAAGAATCTGAAGTGCCTTCCAAAATGTGAGAGGGATGAGGTGTGGAGCATGCTTTCAGAAGTATTTAAAAAGCAACACTCCAAAACAACAAAAAAGAAAATCAACCTTCTGCTGGTGGCATTTGACTCGGATAATGAAAATGAACATGCATCGGTCTGCAGTGCTTTGGATTGTTATCGAGCAAAACTCCTAATCAGCATGGACTCATGCCCTCTGGAATGGTGGTTGAAGCATAAATGTACATATGAATCCTTAACATGTCTGGAATGTAAATATCGTACGATGCTGGCTACAATAGTTCCATGCGAACACCTGTTCTTACTTTCAGGTGACATTGTGAACAAGAAGCAGGCAGCATTATCTCCTGGAAATGTAAACAAACTTGTTTGACTGAGTAATTGACTGAACAAGAAATAGGACTGAATGAACTTATAAGCGCTAAAGTTTTACATTTTTTTTTTGAATGCAGGTTTTTTTGGTACATAATTTTACATGTGTAAGTTCAATTTTCATGATAAAGAGATCGCACTACAATACTTGAATGAGGTGAATTGAAAAATACTGTTTGTTTTGGTTTTTACAGTGCAAATATTAGTAATAAAAAAAATAACGTGAGCACTGTCCACTTTGTATTGTGTTGTAATTGAAATCAATATATTTGAAAATGTAAAAAACATCCAAAATTATTTAAGTAAATAGTATTCTATTATTGTTTTACAGTGCAATTCGTGATTAATTTTTTATTCACTTGACAGCCCCTGTGTGTGTGTGTGTGTGTGTGTGTGTGTGTGTGTGTGTGTGTGTGTGTGTGTGTGTTGCAAAATGAAGCTCTTGTATGTCAAGACATGCCAAAACTATAGTCGCACTCACAGTCATAACATTTTGGGGGGGGAGTTAAAAATTTAATTACATAGTTACATAAAAGTTTTTCCTGCTGTAGACTCTACACCTTGGTCAATACATTCGCTTGCCTCATTGTCTGCACGTCATCCGTATAGGTCCAGTGTATTTTCATTTACACCATTATAAATTCATATTTATTCCAGATATGCCAGATAGAATTCGTTCCAAAATAACACACATATCTGCAAGACCCCATTTAATTCACTGTTCCTTGTGGCCTCTATCCAACAAAGTATTTAAGCATTTTAATGAGGGCTCTTTTATTGCAATGTTCTTGTGTATTTCTAGTCATATGTGTTAATGATATACATGAGTACAATGCCCCCAAAAGAGATAAAAAAAGAGATTGTCAAGTTACATAGAGATTCTAAAAGTGCTTTGAGGATTCTGAGTGATTCTGGTGTGTGCATTAGTAAGACTGTAAGACATGGTTATCAGAGGTATGACCCCATACTCCTCAATATAGGTCTGAAGTAGGGTTGATTTGTTGTCACGGACACAATTAAAGAAGACCATCCTTTCTTTTGCACCTAGTATTTAAGAATTTTTTTCACTCTGTCTCCCTGAAATAACTTGGCTTATTCTTCCATGTTGGTTGTTCAGCACCATTCTCTTGTCTCTTTACACATCTCTTTTTCACAGCACACTGGACACCTCTTCTGTTGTTTAGCAAAAACTTCATTAATAAATTCCATATTCGAGTGTGTTACATTCGGAAAGCATGTTTTATGGTATTTGCATATGTCTAATGTGAATGGAATGTTGTTAATATCCTGCTATGAAACTGTTTTTTTAAAAGCCACTTCAGAATTTCACAGCTAAAATGCAGTAGACTTTGCCCCCTCACCGTTCACACACACACCCCCAAAGTCCATGGAAAATAGCAGTTTTAGTCTAGTAAGTTAACATGTGCATGAATATGCATTACCATTCATTCTGGGAAGTGCCAGTCTTCAGTAGTTAGTTCTCTTCTGCTTTTTATTGCAGTCTTCTTTCTTCTGCTCTCTCTAACCCAACATTCTGCAATATTTGTCATAAGACTTGGGAACAGTCAATGACTCTCTCACATTTCCTTGATTTTTTTCAGACATTCATGTACAGAAGATGATGGACTAGCAATAATAGTAGGGTTTTTGTTCTTGTGTTTTTGGAATTTAATTATCACCCTCACTTCAATTTTGTAGGCAGTGAAAAAAAGATGGCTTTCCCATTGCATAGTTGCTTTACATAATTTTCTTTTAAAAGAATATTCATTTACATGTGGATCTATTTAGTGTCTATAGTGTTTTTTGCCTAAGCAAATTGTTCAAAACGTTACCTCTTTCATATCTGTTTTGTAGCAACTTTATAGAAAGAAGCCAGGGCTGGCTGTTATGTGTGCAAAAATACCTCAAAATATGGACAAAAATCGATACAAAGATGTTCTACCTTGTGAGTATTAAGTACAAAATTTGACTGTTTTCTTTTGTCCTCTAAATAATGCTTTACATGTTATAAAACCACCACTTTGAATTTTGCCGTTACTGAATTTATTATATATTCAAAATTGTGTAATTGTGCATCCATGTTACATTCTAAAACACTTCTATGCTTTGTTCATGTTTCTGTGATTACTTGGTTATTTGACCGAATGAAAGGAGGTGATGATAAAGCATGCCACCTAATTGTTAATTTTGTTTTTAATTTTACAGATGATGCCACACGGATAATATTGCAGGGAAACGAAGATTACATAAATGCAAACTATGTGAATGTAAGTTATACAGGCATCCATTTTAATTATAGAAAGAAATGAATAATATAGCAGCAAAGTTATTTATTTATTCATTTATTTATTTAATTCAAAAAAAAGCCTAACATTTTGTTCACTAACTTTAGGAGCTCATAAGTTGCTTAAAGTGCTTCATTAGGAATGCAAATATTTATACTGGTGGACAGAAGGCTAAAGTACATGGAAACCATTAGCAGATGTGCAGGGTTATTTTTAATCAAGAAAACAGTCAGACAGTTTCATATATATTGCATCAATTTTAATACCAGTAATTTTGTGGGGTTTAGTAATTAGTATTTGTCTAATAATGCATATGTAGGATTACAGACACCTGCTGCTGAGGTGTAGCACTGTGGTGGGAAAAGGCTCTAGCAGGAGGCGGCTTCGGGGAGGCCACATAACACTACATTGCTAAAAACAGCAGTGTAGACCTGGGAGGCACTGCTTGGGCACACAGAGAGCAGTATAGGCTACATTTCCTGGGGGATTCAATTGTATAGGACAGTTGACTATTCAATTGTATAGGATAGTCTACTCTCTTACATGGTGCCTCACCATCTACACTGCTATTTATAACTGTGCTGGCTGGGTGTACAGTGTCTGCACCCTATGTTTCGCAGTAAATGTAGACTCACTTTAAAAAGAATGAATGTTTCCCTCCTCCCACTTGTCTGCATTTTTTCAGCATATTCTCAAGAGGGCTTGGGGCCTGACTGCCACTTAAAAACATTTGGGTGATAGTGTGCCAGCCAGACCAGTAGCCAGTCCCCAAACCTAGCATTCTCTTCAACATAAGATTTCAGTAATACCTTACTGATTTGTATTCAAGAGGGAAAGGCTCTTTATGTCTCCTTCCCACATTATTAAATTTACTCACTCATTAAAGGGATGGATATTTCCTATAACCTTATAAATAAGCCTCCCTTAATGTGTTTCTCAGTATGAGGGCCAAGAGTTACAGTCTGACCCGAGTATGCTTTGGTATTCAAAAACTTAAGGGTGGTTCAGAAGCTTCCCAAGACATCAATAAATTATAACTTTGTCTCAAATGCTACAAGCCCTACGTATTGATGCTTTCACTTTTTTGCCATCAATGCAACGCACACTAAGTATTTTCTAAATGATACCTTTATTTTACGGTATGTCTACACTGCAGTCAGAGATTTGATTTGCATCTTGTGTAAACACTCCTGCACTAAATTTAATCTAAATGGAGCGATAAAAATAGCAGTGAAGCTGTGACAACATGGGCTTCACTATAGGTTAGAAATGCAAGTACATGCCCAGGGTTTCCAGGCAGGCTTGCACAGCCTGTGCTGAAGACTGTGCTGCCATGAACAACCACACAAGTTGCAGGTGGTCCCCCTTGGAGTCAACATTACACATCAATTTACTGGAACTATAAGCAGTCTGCCACGCATGCTCACATTTTTTACCTCTGATCAGGAGCAAGACCATCAAGGTACTGAAAGAGAACATCACTTGCATATTTTATATAAATCGTCAAGAGGGAGCAAGGTCACACTCCCTTTGCCCTGAAGCACTGAGATTATGAAACTGGTGCATCCATCATAACATCAACATATCAGCTACCTGTCTACCAGGATGTCACAACACCCCAGCAGATGCACTAAGCAGAAAATTCTCAGGACCACAAGTGGGAAATAAATACCGTGGTCTGACAGAATATATTTAGACATTGGGGTTTCCCAAGTATAGACCTTTTAGCTACAGCCCAGAATGCCAAATGTCCACAGTTCTGCTCAAGAATAGGATTGGGCTCCCAATCTCTAGGACAGTGGTTCTTATCCTTTACTGCAGCCTGCACACCTTTGGTTCTCAAAATATGTTCTCGCACCCCTTATCAAAAATCATCGAAGTAGGTCAGTTCTTTAAACCTAGATATATTTTTGTTTGTATATTACAGTAATCTTTAAAAAATGTCTAATGTTAATAAATGCATAGGTTTGATGAAACAAAGTAGTTGTACTTACGTGCCTGTGCTTAATTTGTGTTTTCAGTTATTTACCTTCTAAAAAAATCTGGCATGTCTCGCACCCTCAGAAAGGGCATCTTGCCCAGGTTAAGAACCACTGCTCTAGGAGATGCTTTCTTCATCAAATAGGATGAAGCGCATCTGCTTGCCCCCTACCTCCTTGATATCCAGGGTAATACACAAGATGGCCAAACAATCCGTAGTCATCTTGATAACTCCCACATGACCCAGACAAACTTGGTTCCCTTACCTGTTGCAGATGGTGGTATGCCCACCACTCGCTCTTCCTCCTCTTCCATATCTCTGGGTCTCAGGATGCAGGCCAGGTTCACCATCTGAACCTAGAGATCCTCCACCTGAAGGTATGGTTCCTCCATGGTCCCAGGACAATGAAATGACCTATTGAGAAGATGTAAGGGACATACTATTAAACAGCAGAAGGTCGACTACACATTATATTTACCTGCACAAATGGAATAGATTCCATATACCGTGCCAGAACCGGCAAACCATAGCTATTACCTCCCCCTTGCCACTGGTACTAGATTCATACTGGAGCTAAAGAAATCAGGACTATCATCGAGCTCACTTAGAGTACACCTTGCAGCCATCACAGCTTTCCATCACAAAGTTCATGGCTTCTCAGTTTTCACGCATCTTACCACTAAATGGTTCCTTAGGGGTATTTGAAACCTTATCCTGAAATACAAGTTCCCACTTCACCCTGGGACCTTAACCTAGTACTACTCTGTCTCATTAGTCCCCCATTCGAACCCATGGGAACATGTTCATTTATGCACCTATCGATGAAGGTGGACTTCATCATCACCATCACATCTGCACAATGAGTAGGAGAACTAGGGACTCTCATAGCATACCCCCCATATACAATTTTCTTCAAAGACAAGGTCACTTTAAGACCACACCCTACATTTGTACCCAAAATATCTTCCTCATTCCACCTGAATCTACCTCCCATCTTTCTTCCCTAAACCTCATGAGATCAAACAAGAGGCAGTGTTCCACACTCTAGATGTCAGATGGGCATTAGCATTCTATCCTGAAAGGACTAAACCTTCAGGAAGTCACCCGAGCTATTTCTTTCTGTTACGGAAAGGTCCAAAGGATCAGCCATATCTAAACAGAGGATTTCCAGGTGTGTTCACGGTTGCTACTGCCAACATGATCTGCAGCCCCCACCGGGAACTTAAACACACTCCATCAGATCGATCTTCACTTCAATAGACTTCTTGAACAATGTGTCCATCATGAACATCTGTAAAGTAGCCACCTGGTCATCAGCCCACACCTTCACAGAGCACTATGCAATGTAGCAAGGCTCAACCTCAAATGCTTTATTATAGGACTAACTATTTTATCATTGCTTGCAGATCCAACTCCGAAGACCCATCCTTCCAGCTAGGGATTCACCTAAAGTGGAGCACCTACAGGGACAGCTCGAAGAAGAGAGGATTACTCACCTTGTGCAGTAACTGAGGTTTTTTGAGATTTGTGTCCATGTGGGTGCTCCGCTACCTGCCCTCCTTCCCTCTGCTTCGGAGTTCAGACATGCACTCTGGATGGAGAAGGAAATAAGGGAGGTTTGGCCACACAGCACTGTATAGCTGCCAGGGGGTGCCACGAGACAAGGGGAGCGCATGTGCAGCCCAAATAGGCAGTGCTACTAAGAATCTCCAGTTGCGGGGATGCAGCTTCACCTAAAGTGCAGCACCAACAGGGGACACACATCTGAAAGAACCTCAATAACTGCACAAGGTGAGTAACTCCTCTCATCTCTTATTTAGAGCCCATCATTATATACATGTAGTTGGGATTATTTTTTCCAATGTATTTTACATTGCACTTACCAATGATTAATTTCATCTGCAGTTTTGTTGCCCCATTACCCAGTTATGAGATCCCTTTGTAACTCTTTGCAGTCTGCTTTACGTGCAACTATCCTGAGTAATTTTGTATCTGCAAACTTTGCCACCTCACCGTTCACTACTTTTTCCAGATCATTTTAGAATATGTTGAATAGAACTGGGTCTCAGAACAGATCCTTGGGAGACCCTGCTATTTATCTCTCCCCACTGTGAAAACTGACCATTTAGTCGTATGCTTTGTTTCCTATTTTTTAACCAGTGACTGATCCATGGGAGGACCCTTTCTCTTATCCCATGTCTCTTTACTTTGCTTAAGAACCTTTGGTCAGGAACCTTGTCAAAGGCTTTCTGAAAATCAAAGTCTGCTATATTGACTGGATTACCTTTGTCGATGTGTTTGCTGACACCCACAAGGAATTCCAATTGATTGGTGAGGTATGACTTCATTTTACAAAAGTCAGGTTGACTGTTCCCCAACAAACCTTGTGTATCTATGTGTCTGGTCATTCTGTTCTTTACTATAGTTTTCAGTAATTTGCCCGATACTGAATCTAGGGTCACCAGGATGTAATTTCCATGATCACTTCTGGAACCCTTTCTAAAAATCAGCATCGCATTAGCTTCCTTCCAGTCATATGGTACATATGCTTGTTCAGCAATAGATTACATATTACAGTTAGTATTTCTGCAATTTCATATTTGAGATCCTTCAAAACTCCTTGATGAATAATATCTGGTCCGGGTGACTTTTATACTGTTTAATTTAGTAATTTGTTCTAAACCATCTTTTATTGACACATCCGTGTGGGACAGTACTTCAGGTTTATCGCCTAAAAGGATATCTCTGATGTGGGTATCTCCCCTATATCCTCTGCAGTGAAGACTGATGGGAAGAACTCATTTAGTGTCCCTACAATGGCCTTGTCTTCCTTGAGTGCTCCTTTAACACCTTGGTTATCAAGTGGCTCCACTATTCCTTCAGCAGTCTTCCTGCTTCTGGTGTTCTTAAAAGAATTCTTACTATTAATTTTTACATCTCTAGGAAGTCGCTTCTCAAATTCTTTCTTGGCCTGCCTTATTCTATTTTTATACTTAGCCTGCCAGAGTTTGTGCACCTTCCTATTATCCTCACTAGGAGCTGACTTCCAAATTTTAAAGGATGCCAATTTGCTTCTAATGGCCTCCATTACTTTGCTGTTTAGCCATGGTGGCATTCTTTTGATCCTCTTACTCTCTTTTCTGATATGGAGTATACAGTTAGTCTGAACCTCTATTATGGTGTTTTTCAATAGTCCCCATGCTGTTATTTTTAATTTCCATCTAACGGGCATCCTCATTTTTCTGTAGTTTCTCTTTTTTAAAGTTAAAGGATACTGTAGTGGGCTTTTTTGGTATTATCCCCCCTAAAATGATGTTATGGTCACTATTACTGAGCGGTTCAGCTGTAGTTACCTCTTGAACCAAATCATGTGCTCCACCTAGGACTAAATCAAGACAAATCATCTCTGCATCATGCTCTGAGGTGACATTTACCCAGTCAGTATGAGGATAGTTGAAATCACCCAGTATTACATTTTCTGCTTTCATAGACCCTCTAAGCTCCCTTAACGTTTTACAGTTACTGACACCATCCTGGTCTGGTGGTCAGTAGTATATGCATACTGCTATACTCATTTTATTCAAGCATGGAATTTCTGTTCATAGAGATCTTGTGGTACTGTTGTTTCCTGTAAGATTTTTACCTCATTTGACTCTGCGTTCTTTAATGCCACTCCCCCACTACATGACCTACTCTGTCATTCCTTGTTTCTTTTCTTTTTTTCCACTGTGGTATTACTGTGTCCCATTGATTATCCTCATTCCACTAATTTTGTATTATTATATCCAATATCCTTATTTAATGCCAGGTACTTTAATTCTCTCATCTTGGTAGCATTTGCACTTGTAGCATTTGTATATAAGCACTTGTACATTTTGTCAATATTCAGTTGCTTGTCTTCGTATTTAAATGGGACACTCTTGTTTAATTGTTACTCATTAGTACCTACCTATACTTTACTAACTTCTTTCCTATCCTCTTTACTAGCATAAAGAGAGCCGCCTTTAATAAATTCATCCTTAATGGATGTCTCCATCTGAATTGTGTGCTCCTTAACATCTGTTGGCTTTCACCCAGCTCTTAGTTTTAAAAAAATCCTCTGCAATTTTTTTAATTTTACATGCCAGCAGTCTGGTTCCATTTGGTTTAGGTGGATTCCATCCCCACTGTATAGGTCACTCCTTCCCCAAAAGGTTTCTTGGTTCCTAATAAATGTAAATCCCTCCTCCCTACACCATTGTCTCATCCACACATTGAGGTCTTACTGGTCCTTCATGGAACTGGAAGCATGTCAAAGAATTCTACTTTGAAGGTCCTGGACTTTAATCTCTTACACAGCAATCTAAATTTCACCTCCAGGATCTCTGTTACTTCATGTACCGTGACCGTTGGATTCTCCTCAGTGCTATCTATAAATCTGTCCAAATGTCTTGTGAGATCTGCTATCTTTGCACTTTTTAGGCAGTTCACCATGTGGTCTCCTGTTCATCACCCAGTCCAACTTATCTATCTTTCTAATAATTGAGTCCCCCACTAGCATTGTCTGTCTCTTGTTAATCCTTGCCCCAGTGGGATATTCCTTTCCTTTCAATACTGGTCTGTCCTTTGCAAATAAGAATGTGATGATCTTTTTTGAATAGTGTCCCTATGAGTGCTCCACTGTAGGTGTATCTGTGTCCCTGCACTGCTGCTAAGAGAATTTTGGTAGCAGTGTCCTTTAGGCCCGCTCATGCACTGCCCTGACCCTCGTGGTCTGCCACAAGGCTAACCAGCGTTGCCTGGGTGAAACCTCCTCAGTTCTTTTTCAACTGCCCCTGGCTAGGAATGGAGCTGTTCATAAGTAGATGGTTACCTTCTATAGAATTGCTAATAGTTTATCTAATCTTTTAGAGCTCCATTTTCTTTTTTCACTCCTTTATATTCTATTTGTTTATTTAGCTTAAAAAAACCCCAACAACACAACTTTGTTTCTTTGACCACCTAGCCCCTGCATCTGGGGACACACCTGGACAGGGTATGCCCAGTTCACTAGGCTTCAAGAAGTGTCTCAATTGCAAAGAATCTATCCCAGTGATGGACATCTGCAGTGCGTCCACTGTCTGGGAGAGAGCCACATCCCACAGAAGCGTGGGGTTTTGCCAACAATTGAAACCCAGATCCAGAAAAGATAGAGAACTGAGACTCCAGCTTCTCTTAATGGAAGGAGCCCTCCAGCTACCCTTGGAGCCGTGTCAATTCTCCAAACAGCAGGAATCCTCACCGCAACCCTCTGCATCTAAGGGAGGGGAGCCTAAGAAGCCAACCACAAGCCACTCTCAGAAGGTCTCTAAGAAAAGAGCCATAAGTTCCCATAGCGAGCCCCAACCGAGCCGAAAATGATATCCGGCTCGCTTGGTATCATTGGTACTGATGGCGTTGAAGCCATCTATATTCAATACCAAGGGTTTGCATGGTACCGCCCCGACAAAGTGTTGGGCTGCCTAAAGACCTGATGGGCACAGGCCAGGAATAATTGGTATTGTCTCAGAATGAGAAAATTTAGAGAATCCACTCCAGTACTTCTAGTACTGGACTTCTAGTACGTGACAGACCTTTCAACCATACCCTCTGATCCCCAGGCTCCTTGGTATGGTCATCTGTGTTACCAACCTCCAGGGCCCTTCCTACCCTCTCAGTGCCCTTACTGGGACCCCTGGCTAGCACATAGACACTGTGCCTCTCCTGGCTCTAACCTGGCCTATCAGTAGTCAATGAGACACTCTCCTTCGGCCGCCACATCGAGGGCGTCTGAGCACCGCTACACAGTTAGGAGAGGAACAAAAGGCTGAAGTTGAGAAGGAGATTACCTCCCAGACCAACTTCTGATCTTCATCACCAGACGAGATAGTGATGCCCCCTCCTCCATCGTTAGCAGATGACTTCATGCTTTTCCAAGAGCTAGCTCAGAGGGTGGCAGATGCATTACAACAGATGACCAAACCACACCATAAACTACTGGACATTCTACACATCTCTGCATGGTCCAAAGTAGCCCTCCCTATTAACGAGGCCCTCTTGGAGCCTGCCAAGCTCAGATGGCAGACTCCAGCATTGGTCCTATCAACGTGCAAGAGGGCCACTAAAAAATATTACATGCCAGCGAAAGACAGAATTTCTCTTCTCCCAGCTGCCCCCCAATTTTATCACTATGGATACTGTGAACTCAAGAGGCCCATCATCATCATCTGAAAATCCATACCTTGTGACTGGGATTGGAAGCGCCTCGATCTTTTTGGGAGAAAAATATACTTCTCAGCCACTCTACAATTCCATATAGCAAACTATCAAGGCTTAACAGCAAAATATGATTACATCAACTACTCAAAACTCAATTCCTTTATTGAGTAGCCCCCAGAGTCTCACAAGGATCAATTCAAATCATCAACAACAAAGGCCAACTAGTGGCAAAGACATCACTCCAGTCTGCACTCAATGCAGCTGACGTGGCGCAACATTCCATTTCCACTGCCTTCGTGATCAGACGAGTCTCTTGGCTGCACTTACTTGGTTTCCACAAAAATGTGCAAACAACCACGGAGGACTTTCCCTTTGAAGGTACAAAGCTCTTTGTGGAAAAGAGAGACGCTTCCCTCCACACTAAACTATTTCAGGGCTACTCTTCAGTTGCTCGGAATCTGCACCCTGGGCAGAAGAGAAAGTATAGTCCTCAGCCTTTGCTCAGGCCCCACTCATCACAATATTCATCTGAATGCTCGTATGAACCCCAAAGAAAGAAATCCATTTTTTCCAAACAGAAAGGCCCTCAGCCTACTTCTTCATAGCTGTCCATCTCAAAATGATAATTTTGATGAGTTGGTCGAGGTTCTGTCAGACCACTCTCTTCAGTAGCATCAAGCACTGGATCATCCATATGGATGCTGTCTCGCCCTGTTCCACAGAACCTGGGAACGGATACACTCTGACAAACAGGTACTTGAGATTATTCGAGATGGGTACTCCATCATTTCACCTCCCTCCTCCTACCCCCCAAACTCCCTTCCCTGCTGCTCTTCAGGGACCGTAGTCACAAGAGCCTATTACGACAAAGATAGACCACCTCCTCAATGTACGTGCCATAGAACTAGTGTCCCTACATCTGAGACACAAAAGCTTTTACTCTTTCTGCTTCCTGATACCCAAGAAAAAGGGAGGTTGGAAACCCATACTAGACCTCAGGGAGCTCAACAAATTTGTCAAGGCTCAGAAGTTCAATACCGTCACTTTGGTGATGATTATTCCAGCATTAGAAAAGGGAAACTGGTTCATGGTCCTCGACCTCCAAAATGCTTACTTCCACATTTCTGTCTTACTGTGTTACAGAAGATGCTTCAGATTCACACTACCTCAGGACCAGTACCAGTACAGGATACTCCCTTTTTGGCCTGTCGTTGGCCCCCAGAGTATTCTCCAAGGTCCTCTCTGTGGTGGCAGCCCACCTACACTCCCAGGGTATTATGATTTACCCTTACCTGGATGATTGTCTCCTCAGGGCGTTTTCCTTCATCGAAGCCCAACGAGTTACCATGCCACTCTGGATCTATTCAAGAATCTGGGCCTACAAATCAATGCACAAAAATTTACATTAATACCGATACAGAGGATATGTCTACACTACGAAATTAGGTCGATTTTATAGAAGTCAATTTTTAAAAATTGATTTTATTCAGTCAATTGTGTATGTCCCCACTAAGCGCATTAAGTCGGCAGAGGGTGTCCTCAATTCTGTGGCTGGCATCGGCTTAAGACACGATGCACTGTGGGTAGCTAACCCACAGTTCCTGCAGTCTCCACTGCCCATTGGAATTCTGGGTTAAGCTCCCAATGCCTGATGAGGCAAAAACATTGTCGAGGGTGGTTTTGGGTACGTTGTCAGTCGCCCGCCCATCCCTCCCTCCATTAAAACAATGGTAGACAATCATTTTGAGCCTTTTTTCCTGGGTTACCCGTGCAAACACCATACCACAGCAAACATGGAGCCTGCTCAGCTCACCGCTGCTGTTGTGAGCATTGTAAACACCTCGCGCGTTATCCTGGAGCATGTGCAGAACTGGGCTAAGAGACCAGCACGCGGACAATTGTGATGAGGACATGGGCACAGACATTCCTGAAAGCACGGGCTGTGGCAATTGGGACATCATGGCCGCAGTGGAACGCTGATTCTGGGCTCGGCAAACAAGCACAGACTGGTGGGACTGCAGAGCGTTGCAGGTATGGGATGATTCACAGTGGCTGCAAAACTTTTGCATGCGTAAGGCCACTTTCCTTGAACTTTGTGAGTTGACTTCCACCACCCTGAACTGCAGGAATACCAAGATGAAAGCTGCCCTGACAGTTGAGAAGCGAGTGGCAATAGCCCTGTGGAAGCTTGCAATGCCTGACTGCTACCAGTCTGTCGGGAATCAGTTTGGAGTGGGCACTTCTACTGTGGGGACTGCTGTGATCCAAGTAGCCAATGCAATCACTGACGTTCTGCTATCAAGGGTAATGTGCAGGTCATACTGGATGGCTTTGCTGCAATGGGGTTCCCTAACTGTGATGGCGCGATAGACGGAACACATATCCCTATCTTGGCACTGGATCACCTTGCCAATCAGTATACGTAAACTGCCAGGGTACTTCTCAATGGTGCTGCAAGCACTGGTGGATCACAAGGGACGTTTCACCAACATCAACATGGGATAACCGGGAAAAGTGCGTGACGCTTGAATCTTTAGGAACTCAGGGCTGTTTGAGCAGTTGCAAGAAGGGACTTACTTCCCAGACCAGAAAATTACGACTGGGGATGTTGAAATGCCAATAGTTATCCTTGGGGACCCAGCCTACCCCTTGCTCCCATGGCTCATGAAGCCGTACACAGGCAGCCTGGACAGCAGTAAGGAGCAGCTCAACTATAGGCTGAGCAAGTGCAGAATGGTGGTAGAATGTGCCTTTGGACATTTAAAAGTTCGCTGGTGCTGTTTGCTGACTAGGTTAGACCTCTGCGCAACCAACATTCCCACTAAAAGAAAAGGAGTACTTGTGGCACCTTAAAGACTAACAAATTTATTAGAGCATAAGCTTTCGTGAGCTACAGCTCACTTCATCGGATGCATTTGGTGGAAAAAACAGAGGAGAGATTTATATACACACACACAGAGAACATGAAACAATGGGTTTATCATACACACTGTAAGGAGAGTGATCACTTAAGATAAGCCATCACCAACAGCAGGGGGGGGAAGGAGGAAAACCTTTCATGGTGACAAGCAGGTAGGCTAATTCCAGCAGTTAACAAGAATATCAGAGGAACAGTGGGGGGTGGGGTGGGAGGGAGAAATACCATGGGGAAATAGTTTTACTTTGTGTAATGACTCATCCATTCCCAGTCTCTATTCAAGCCTAAGTTAATTGTATCCAGTTTGCAAATTAATTCCAATTCAGCAGTCTCTCGTTGGAGTCTGTTTTTGAAGCTTTTTTGTTGAAGTATAGCCACTCTTAGGTCTGTGATCGAGTGACCAGAGAGATTGAAGTGTTCTCCAACTGGTTTTTGAATGTTATAATTCTTGACGTCTGATTTGTGTCCATTCATTCTTTTACGTAGAGACTGTCCAGTTTGGCCAATGTACATGGCAGAGGGGCATTGCTGGCACATGATGGCATATATCACATTGGTAGATGCACAGGTGAACGAGCCTCTGATGGTGTGGCTGATGTGATTAGGCCCTATGATGGTATCCCCTGAATAGATATGTGGACAGAGTTGGCAACGGGCTTTGTTGCAAGGATAGGTTCCTGGGTTAGTGGTTCTGTTGTGTGGTGTGTGGTTGCTGGTGAGTATTTGCTTCAGATTGGGGGGCTGTCTGTAAGCAAGGACTGGTCTGTCTCCCAAGATCTGAGAGAGCGATGGCTCGTCCTTCAGGATAGGTTGTAGATCCTTGATGATGCGTTGGAGGGGTTTTAGTTGGGGGCTGAAGGTGATGGCTAGTGGCGTTCTGTTGTTTTCTTTGTTGGGCCTGTCCTGTAGTAGGTGACTTCTGGGTACTCTTCTGGCTCTGTCAATCTGTTTCTTCACTTCAGATTGCTGCTTGCTGTGTGCCCATAATATCTGTGAGAGTAAGGGTGGTGGGGTGGGAGGTTAAGGCAAATTACCTGTCAGCAGATTTTGAGCAGCCAGACACCAGAGCAATTAGAAGAGCACAGCTAGGCACGCTGCACATCAGAGAGGCTTTGGAAACCAGTTTCATGACTGGCCAGGCTACAGTGCGACAGCTGTGTGTGTTTCTTCTTGTGGCAAACCTGCCCCCTTTGTTGATTTTAATTTCCTGTAAGCCAACCACCCTCCCCGCTTCAATAACAGCTGGCAAAGGAAATAAAGTAACTATTGTTTTGAAACTATGCATTCTTTCTTTGTTAATTTAAAAAAAAGTGAGATAACTGGCAAGGTACCCCAGTTGGGGTGGGGTGAGGTGCAGGAGGAGGGAAGGACAAGGCCACATTGCTTATTGTAGCCAAACTACAAATCAAAACTGTTTGAATGACAGCCTTCTGTTGCTTGGGCCATCCTCTGGAGTGGAGTGGCTGGGTGCCCGGAGCCTCTGCCCCTGCGTTCTTGGGCATCTGGGTGAGGAGGATATGGAACTAGGAGAGGAGGACAGGCGGTTATACAATGGATGCAGTGGGGGTCTGTGCTCTTGTTGGGTTTCCTGCAGCTCCAACACTCGCTTCATCATGTTCGTTTGCTCCCCCATTTGCCTCAGCATCGCCTCCTGCCTCTGCTTTTCACACTCACTTAATACTTTCCTGGCCTCTGCCACTGAATGCCTCCATGCATTAAGCTGTGCCCTATCAGTGCAGGAGGACTGCCCATGAGCTCAGAAAACGTGTCATTGCGAGTGCTTTTTTTTCGCCTTCTAATCTGCGATAACCTCAGGGACGGAGATGATAGGGGGAGCATAGAAACATTTGCACCTGGGGGGGGAGATAAAAAGGGAGAGTAAAATTTAAATGATACATTTCTGAGAACAAAAGGGAGACTCTTTCACAGTGAATCAAGCAATTCACAGCACATGTGGTTTAGGTAGAAGGTCGCATTTTGCCTTTTATATTGAGTGCCTATCGGTATGGTGGCACATCACACACGGCTGGACAACAGAATTCGGTTTCCAGGAAGCCATGGTAAGTCTTTTTGGTACTCTGGGTTGGCTTCTTCCGCCTTCATAAGATGTGGGAATGGTTTCAAACTGCAGCACCATCCTTTCCCATAGCAAGCAATGCCTGTTGGGTTTCACATTTAAAAGGAGGGATTGCGGTTTTCGGGTGGATGTGCAGCACACACCTCCCCCCACCCTACCACATGGCTATTCTCCGGGATGATTCCTTCACCCTCCCCCGCCACGTGGCTATTCTCCGGGATGATCCCTTTTAGCCAAGCACAAACAACCCAGCATGAATGGGGTCCTTTTACTGTTCCCTTACAAAAATTCCCCTATTTCAACCAGGTGACCATGAATATCACTCTCGTGAGGCTAACACAGTAAGATAAAGACCAAATGTTGCTTGAATGCGACCAAAACCCAGGACCATTCACTGTCATGCTTTGTGCTGCAATAATTCCAGACTACTTGCTACTGGCTTGACGTGGTAAAATGCCCTACCGTGGAGGACGAAATAAGACAACCCTCCCCAGAAACCTTCTGCCAAGGCTTTTAGAGTACTCCAGGAGAGCTTCATGGAGATGTCCCTGGAGGATTCCCGCTCCATCCCTAGACACATTAACTGACTTTTCAGGTAGCTGTACTGGCTGCAAATGCATCCCAATTCTTCAGGGCAAATCAAACATTAAACACTATTGCTTTTAAACCCTGTACTGTAGTTACAAATGTTCACTCAGCAGAGGTGCCTTCTCCGGCTTCAGGGTCGGGGACCCCGCCTTGGGAGGGTATTGGCTCTAGCCTGATGAAAAGGTCCTGGCTGCTGGGGAGAATGGCTTCACTGCTTGCCTGCTGTGCATTCTCCTCCTCATCATCATCCGCAAAATTCTACTCCCTGTTGTGTGAGACTCCCCCCTTGCAGGTGTCCACAGACAGTGGTGAGGTAGTCGTAGGGTCCCCCTACTATGTGACCCTGTTGTAGCCTCTCTCCACCATGCCCTGTGCGATTTTGGCATATATATCAGCATTTCTTCTTTTTGATCGGAGTTCGGCCTGCACAGATTCTTCTCCCCATACAGCAATATCAGATCCAGTGTCTCCCTTTCGGTCCATACTGGAGCTCGTTTGCGATTCTGGGGGGACTGCATGGTCACCTGTGCTGCTGAGCTCGCCACGCTGACCAAACAGGAAATGAAATTCAGAATTTTCCGGGGGGCTTTTACTGTATACCTGGCTAGTGCATCGGAATTCAAAGTGCTGTCCAGAGCGGTCCCATTGGAGCACTCTGGGATAGATCCCGGAGGCCAATACCATCGAATTGCATCTGCACTACCCCAAATTCGACCCAGCAAGGTTTATTTTAGCGCTACTCCCCTCACTGGGGAGGAGAACAGAAGTTGATTTTAAGAGCCCTTTAGGTCAACGGAACAGGGTTGGTTGTGTAGATGCATTCATTTTAAAATCGACATAACACAGCTAAATTCGACCTAACCCCATAGTATAGACCAGGGCAGAGACTAGAATTCATAGGAGCCAGTCTCGACTCTGTCTGAGCAAGAGCACTCCTTCCACAATAGAGATTCCTCAGTCTCTCCACACTTATAGAGACGGTGCAATCCAGCCCTCAGATATCAGCCAGATATCAGCCTTCCACTTCTGGAGCACATGGCCATGAGCACATCTGGGATAGCTCTTTCCAAACTTTGCAGGAAATGCCTCCAATCATGATTCAATTTGGTTTACAGACTGAACAAAGACAAACTCCTATTTATGCCCACCAAAAGCAAACAGTGCTGGCAAACACCTGCCTGGGAATCTTGTTTGTGCATCCTTCTCCATCACTACTTCTCACCACTGATGTATCCCTCGTAGGATGGGGCACAAATCTCAGTGATCTCACAGTGCAGGGCAAATGGTCTCCATCTGAGACATGCCTTCACATCAATCTACTCGAGCTCAGAGTGGTCAGAAATGCATGTGCTCATTTCCTTTTGCTGATCAGAGATACACACACAAAGGTCATGACGGACAATATAGCATGCATGTATTACATAAACCATCAAGATGGCATCACTTATAGAGACAGTGCAGTCCAGCCTTCAAATATCTGCCAGACATTGCCTTCAGCTTCCTCTCCCTTTGAATGGAAGCACTAAAGCTATGGAACTGGTGCATTTCCCATAATGTTACAATATCAACGGCTCACCTGCCAGTACACAACATGGCAGTGAACAGTCACAGCTGCAGATTCCCACATGACCAAAAGAGAGAGAGAGACACAGTGGTACTCTGTGAAATATTCTGACAACAAGATCTCAGTCTAGTATTAAAAGAACTGACTAGACTGCCCTTTGAACCATGGCCACTTGTTCTTTAATTCATCCATGAAGCACACGTTCCTGATCACCATTACCTTGGCAAGAAGGCTAGAGGAGATAACGGCCGTGATGACGCATCCACCCTTCACAGTGTTGGTCTTCGACAACGTCATGCTTAGACCACATCTGAAGTTCACCCCCAAAGTGACTTCCACATTTTACGTGAACCAACTCATTCACCTTCCTACCTTTTATCCCAAACCTCACCAGGATAATGGGGAAGCCATCCTCCATACACTCGACGTAAGGAGTCTGGGCCTTGTATTTGGATAGGACAAGAATTTTTAGAAAATCTCTGAGACTCTTCTTCTCCATCGCAGACAGATCTAGAGGCACACGATTTCAGCTCAAAGGCTCTCTAAATGGGCCTCAAACTCTATCAAGCTCTGTTATCAGATTTGCAGTTTAGCACCTCCGTCTGTAATCTGCGCACATTCTATGAGATTGGTTTCCTTGTGCATCGCCTTCTCCAAGGGTATCCCTATATCAGAAATATTCAGCGCTGGTATCTGGGCATCTGCACATACATTTGCGGAACACTCTGCCATCCTGGGGAACTCTACTACAGATGCCAGATTCAGTTCCATGATACTGTCATCCATCACAGACCCGACTCTGAAGCCCCAGCCTCCAGTAGGGCATACTTCTCAGGAGTCACCTACAGTGGAGCACTCATAGGGATGCTATTCAAAGTAGTAATAGTTACCTTGTTCAGTAACAATGGTTCTTCAAGATATGTCCCCATGGGGTGCTCCATGAACCACCCTCCTCCCCTCTACTTTGGAGTTATCATCATACTCTCTGTGGTAGAGAAGGAACTGAGGAGGGTTCGCCTGTGCAACACAGGTTAGCCTTGTGGCAGACCACAAGGTGGGGAGTGGGGGGGAGTCGAGGTAGTGCATGTGTGGGCCAAATAGACACTGCTACCAAAATTCTCCAATCAGCAGTGCAGGGACACGCATACACCTACAGTGGAGCACCCATAGGTGGACTTGTCTCGAAGAACCATCATTACTGCTTCTTATGAACTTCTTATTGTTTGCCCCCTTACTCTCCCAGCGCCCGATTCCTTTTGTGAGTATGTGTCCTCATACAAGTAGCTAACATGTTCACTTGTGTGAAACAGGAGCTATGCAGAAAGTGGATTGTTCCTCTGGTTGGCCTAACTGTATTAAAAGCATTTTTGTGTGTTTGAGTTGTGAGTGATTGCCTTGAGAATCTGAATCCAAATAGAAATTGGAAAATAGAAGTATTAGTTCTCTGCCCACAAACCAAACTCCACCCACCTGAGGTGCGAAAAACTGATTTTACTCTCTTAGCAGATGCGTAACCCCGGGAAGCCTCTATAAGACCCAACTTAAGCAAATCCGCACTTTTGGGAAAAACTTCCCTAAGCTAAAAGTAGGAGGGGTTTTGGTTTGGTTTGGTTTTGCGTAATGGTTGGGTATACATTTCCGACTTGCACAAAATTCAAGTTATGCAAGGTGTTCCGGAACAAAACGATTGCGTAAGTCGGGGAGTGTCTGTATGCATAATGTCCATCTCCTTTCTTATTTGCTTTGATTAGCAATGAAATAATCAAGTTGGCACTTAAATCATCATAATTAGATTTCAGACTTAATGGCATATTGAAATGAATAGGGTCAGTTTATATTTCTCTGAGAATAATTATTTAAGGCTAACTGCAGATTTGGGTCACCTCTCTGCATTAGTTCATCTTTTGAAGGTTTTCTTTTCAACCGTAAGAGAGAGAGAGACTTTATTAATAAATGATCATGTATATTCTGGAGCACAAGAAGACATTCTTCAGATAAATATACCAGTTTATCAAACCACTACATATCAGCACAGTTTGACCCCTGCAGCTGGGTTTTAGGTCACGAATGGGCAAAGCATTGAGAACTGCTGCTGTGGTTGACAGTTCTAGCTGTTGAGAAGCTAAATATAGGGGTAAATGCTGAGAAGCAGAAGAAAACATGAGATTTTTTTGTAAGTATATTTTTTCTTTTAAGATGTGGGAGAGATAGTAAAGAATTATAGGTTGTAAAATTGTACAACAGGATAAGTAAAACATTTTCAAGAGAATTCAAAATGTTTGCCTGTTGAGAGTAAATTTAGCAAGTCAGTACATAACCTTTTATTTTAGATTAACTAAGTTGTAATGATTTGTATGCTACACTCATCAGTTTGTAAATGGCTTCAAGGATCTGAGTGAGTTTAGAACTAGGTTCACTGTTGTGTAGAAAAATCATTTAAAAGAAATTGCTGTGTTTCAGCATGTGATTTTGGTCCTTTTTAAATTAGTAATCAAATATTGTGATATTCTATAAGATATTTAAGGTGAACTTTTTAATCTTGTTACTCAACTTGTTTCTTTAAAATTCCTTCAGAAGCTTATCTTTGTGAAAGTTATTTTAAACAAGAAAACAATATTACATTGCGCATTTGAATAATGAGAGGTAGGGTGTTCTTTCTCCTGACAGATGGAAATTCCTTCTGCTGGCATTGTGAACAGATATATCGCCACTCAAGGTCCTCTTCCACATACCTGTGCAAACTTCTGGCAGGTAGTCTGGGATCATAGGTTATCGCTGATCATCATGTTGACAACCCTCACCGAACGAGGACGGGTAAGCGTGTATATCCTCTCTTGAAGCTTGCAGTTCACCTCAGTCCCAAAGTAATTAAACATTTATGTCTAAATTGTGTTTTGATCTTGGCTATCGAAGCTGGTTTACATTGAAATCATTTCTGCTAAAGAAGCTTGTGTGTCTTCCTGTAATATACTGTTTTCTACACTTTTTGAACTTTGTTTCTTATCCCCTCTCCTGAATAAATAACTCTGCAACAGTTAGGCCAGCTGATTGTTTCCTACCACTCTGTGTGTGAAAATGTATAAAATATTAAAATGACAGATTCTGATACCTGCTTTTCTGAAAACATCATGTGAGAGGAGTTTGAGAATACCCTCTAAAGCAGTGCTTCTCAAGCTATCTGATGTGGGGGACCAGCATTTTTTTTTCCAATGTATGCGCAGACCAGCAGCTGATGGCTCGCGGACTGGCATCGGTCCGCGGACCAACACTTTGAGTAGCACTGCTCTAAAGCACATAGCCAAAATTTAGTCTAATTAAATTACTTATGTTGTTGAGAATAAATAAATAAATAAATAAATGTTATTTATCATTTATTTATTTATATTTTTTGACTCCTTTCTTAAAACTGCTTTGAAGAATCTGTTAGAGAACTGATTTACTAAATTATGGTTTTGAAATCAGTTCATAGACTCCCTGAGTCGTAGAAAATCTGAAAGTGCAAATATTTCTATATCCAGTGTACAATATATTTGCTCTCTAATTTATAATATGCATGAAGTGAAAATCCCTGTAACCTCTAAAACAGTGGTCCCCAAACTTTTTCAGGGAGCGAGGCCACAGTCAGGAGCTGTGGCTGGGAGTGAAGCTGGGACTGGGGGTGGGGCCAGAGCCAGAGTGGAGCTGGGATTGGAGTGGGGGCTGGGTGGCACTCCCTCGCCACCCCCTACAGGGCTGCCCCAGGCTCCGCCATGCACCCCCGAATGGTCTCACGCCCCACAACTTGGGGGACTACTGTTTAAAAAAGTGACCAGCTGGTGGATGGATGATATAGAAACTTGCTGTGTGTAAGGATTCGGAGGCATATCAAATAGGGAGCACTGCTCTGAGTAGTAAAGGTTCTTCTTTGAGTGCTTGCTCTGTCCATTCCATGCTAGGTGTGTGCACACCAAGTGCACAGTTGCCAGAGATTTTTCCCTTAGTGATATCTGTAGAACCGGCTATAGCGTCCTATGGAGCTGTGCACCAGCATAATGAGCCCTGCCGGCCTCACAGCCTCTCAGATCCTTCTTACTACCCATGACAGTTGCCTGGAATGATCCTTCTTGGTCTTGCAAGGCTTCTTTCCCAATGGTTTGGACTTTTTTGTCATATATTGCAGAGTTATTCTAATTAGTGTATATGGTTCTTAGTGTCCATTCCATGACCCACCCTCCTACCCCTGTGTCAGAGTTACTGGCAAGAAGGAAGTGACAGGGTGCAGGCATATACACGCATGCCTTCAGAGAACACTAGAGCCGGTCCTATAGATACCACTAATGGAAAAATCTCTGGCAACTGTGCATGTAGCACACTCACACATGGAATGGACATTAGCAATACATCTCAGAGAACAACACTTATGAAAGGTTAATAATCGTTTTTTTTCTGGCACCTGGGAGGTGGGACAGCTCATTACTTTTGCCTGCCTTCCTACAGATAGAAATCCTCCTCAACCTGTAGCTGTATTCCCGAAGTAAACTCTCAATGCACTGTCAATTCCTGAAACTGACATTCTGGTTGGGAATCTGGTTTGGGAGCTGGTTTATTTGGGAGTGGATATTTGGAGGTTCCATTTAAGGTACTAATTTGGGAAGTTAGTGAGAGCAGCTGAAGAAGACAGGGAAGTTGGAGCAGACATAAATTCTGAAGATGGAGTTTAGGGTTTGTTCTTCAATTCCTTAGTGAGGACAAGTCCTTAAGGCCATAAGGTTTAAGGCATGATCCTTAGGTACAGTCAAGTATACACAGCCATTCAAAGAAGCATAATTAAAAACCTTAACTCTGGCAAAAGATGTTTCGCCATCTCAAAGAGCAATTTTGCATTTGTGACACTCTAGCAAGGACAAAGTTTTATTGCAACTAGTATAAATACAGTAACAAAGATATTGAATGTGTCAATGATGGCCACCCATTCACTGAACTAAGAATGGGTCCCAGAGGAAAAAAAAATTGTATATAACCATACCATAATAGTATGTGACTGTTTCATAATGCGTACACACGGGGTGTAGGGGCAGAAGCAAATTAAGGCTGGGCAACCTTAAATTGGCATTTCCCCACTTCTAAGTGCTTGATTTCACAACCTGAACCTTTTAATGTAATCTTTCAGATATAATTTCCAAGTTTAACAAACAAACAAAAAACAGAAATAACAACATGTTGAACCATTCAGACCCCTAGCTTAGGTCACCAGTAGCGTCTGTACCTTTAAATCCAAAGCACGGATCTCCATTGCCTGAGCTAATGAAATAACTGGTAAGGTTGCTCTCCTTTTAGTGGACCAAATGCTTGAGAGGGATGAGACACACATTTAGCCAATGGATTTCACAGATATGTAGTGACAGCTGAGAAATGTAGATATTCAGGACACCAGTGTTCAGGTCCAGGTTCTGGAAGAGTGTGCTCCCTAGTTCCCCCTTCTTCTGCTGCCCCCTTTTTCCACACTCCTCTGCATTCTAGTTAGGTAGCTTCCTCCCTGTCCAGGCTGCCTACAGCAGGAAGAGTGCAGGACAATCTCCCTGCTCTCAGTTATGATGCCTGGCACCCAGCTGTCCAGAAGAGCCATTGTAAAGGAAGTACTGCAAACCCTGGGCTGTAGAATGCCCAGTGCAAAGGAAATCTTCAGAGAATTTAGCTGCCAAACTCTAACCAGTCTCCACTGAACAATGTGTGAACTACGACTTTTTGGAGGCCTGTAACTTAGCCAAATTTGGGCAATTTTTTTGGTTACAACAAAAGGCACATCTGACACCAGGACCAATCAATGCTGCATTACAAGCCCTCCCTCGAAGCACAGAGGCACTAGCCTTGATGAAATATCTGTACAATGTTTTTTTTAACATGGGCAAAATGTATTTCCTGTAATTTCATTTTCAGAAATGACTGAATTATTTCAGTTGAAATTAAAAAATAAAATAAAATAAAGCCTGAGGAAAGTAGTCAGCATGAAATATTTCAGTCCTAATAGTTAAAGTTTGGCAAAGTTATAAGCAACTGAAAACAGTGTCTTATATTGGAAAGGGTGAGGGAAACTTAGCTATAAGTGGCACTAAAAACGTCACCTGTTATATTTTAACATATAAAATATAGTTAGAATATCTATACTTTATAATGTATCTGTGTGTATGGATAGAGAGCACCAAATTGACACATACTGAAATGTAACACTGTTGTTGGAAATCCCACTTCATTTTTTTAATGGATCTAATAGAAATAAGTTATTGGGTTGCCTGCCCTCCAGTTGCTTGCAAGAACTCGCTACTGCGACTCAGCCAGGCTTCCCCAGACCGTCAGAAATTGAATTCATAAATAGAATTTCCAGCTTTTTAGACTAAGATGATTTCAGGCCACTCACAATTGTCTTGCATCTCCCCAGATATTTTGATAGTGCTTTTTTGATGGGCACAGTGGACAAGAACCCTGCAAAGCATTTAGATTTGTTCTGTTTCTGTCTGTTAAAATGATGGCAGTTAATTACAGATATCTACAAGGTGAAAATGTGTTTAAACAGATTAGCTATTTCTTTATTGAAGCCTAATATTTAAAGAATAAATGTTGTTATAGAATGGAAAAACAAGAACATTTAAATTATAAGGGTGAAATCCTGGCCCCATTGAAGTCGATGGTAAAATTCCCAGAATTTCACCTCAGATATTCAAGGAATGTCTCACCAGCATAGTTTCTTGCAGTGCAGTGTTTTCCATGGCACTTAATCCCTTGGATTAGATGGGCGGTGACACTACACTCCTTCTGTCATTCATACTGCTCCAGCCATTAAACACCATTGCACTTCAGACAGAAATAGAACCCAGGAGTCCTCATTCTAACTTTCTGTTTCTTTCTACCAAATAGTTGTGTAACATGCTGCTTAAATATGCATCACATTCCTCCCTGGAGGCTGGACTGCAAAAAATGAGATAATCCTGTAGCTTCAAGGGTAAAAATCTGTGCAGGGATCTGAAGGTCCAGAATTCAGGCCCTACTGATAACCTGTGTGTGAGGGTGCAAAGATGAGGGGTCCTTATGACTGCATATGATGGAATTTTTTTCTTAGTTTCCTTTTTTAAAAACTAGCTTATTTAATTCTCACAATAAGAAAAAAGCCTTTTCACATGTTATAGTTAAAAACCTTTCTAAATGTCACTTATGGCATGACATAAACAAAGCACAGGTGTTCCACATTTCTATGGTTTGTCACTCATTGTGATTGCTTGCGTCACACACTGGCAAGCCTGAAGGTTGAAAGGTATACCCTTGCATGAAACTCCTCTGGGCCACAGAAAGCAACTTCCACTTTCCTGTATCAGCAGGAGTGATTTTGACCCTTGCTTCCTAAATTCAGCCTGTAAATTGAGGCATAAATAATCATTTACAGGGAGGATTTTTTTCCAGTTCAGTCTTGCATGTTTCACTTCAAAAAGAAATATTTATATGTTCAACAATCGACACATTCTCATTTACATGAACCAAAGTTGCTCATTGGTTTTCCCGGTTTCTTAACTCTGTTTTCCCCATTGGGCAAGAAGGATGATTCTTTTCAGATACCCCAATCATTATATCTGAGTATGCCTCTACTAGTTTTCTTACACAGTTCCCACTATTAACATTTATAAACCCCATTCTGATTTTAATGATTTTACATTTAAAAATATGAAGAATGATCATGTGGAGAAACAAAGAGAATTTTTCATGTCATGCATTGGTATGAAAAATTAAAATAATAGGCACAACTCCTAGTGGCATGGAATATGATATCTGCTCATATCACTTCACTAGCCAGGGTGCATCTTTGATGGAGGTGATGGAGTATCCTTTTTCCTACCTCCTCTGGGTGAAAGAGGAAAAATGGAGATTGCAAGCAGGAGTACCTGAGGTAGTGCTACTGGTGCTTCCCTGGCTCCCCCTTCCTCTCCCTGCTCCATGCATGTATGAGGGATGGGGAGGGCGCTTGTCATTCCTTCCCCCCACTACCCTGTATCACAGGATGGGCTGCCTCAGGGCATCCATTAATGGAGCCTGTCCCGCCCAGTCCTGCTGCCACTGAACTACAGGGCTGTGAGAGGCCAGCTGATTTGGCTCTTGCCTGCAGGGGCAGGAGAGGTGATGACATCTGCTTGCTCTTGCTGCTGGCAAATAGCCACATGGGCTCTGTTCCATGTGCACTCTTACTCAGGGAGCAAGGCTGACTGCCAAACTTTATTTGGGGTCTCGAAGGGACTTTCCCCAAGTGGCAAACTGCTATGGGGGTGGGTTTCACCTTCCATCCAGCATCAGAGGTCCACTTGGAGGGTGGGGTTAAATTACATTGTCGCAACTTTGATGGTTTCCAGTGGGGTCGGTGGGTTAAACAGGGTCCAATGTAAGGTCCCTGTAACCTAAAAGGCTGCTTTGAGTTTGGGCCCAGAGTACAACACTGTGCAGAAGTGGGCATGCCTGCATGTGTTGTGCAACATGTGGCTTTCCTCATCTCATTTCTCCAGCCTCCTGAGTGGAGGAGGGGAAGTAGTTGGGGATCAGCATCCCAAGCAGGCAGGAGGGTATAAAAGGGACACTGCGTTCATTCCCACCCCTATGCTTCTAGAATCTGGAGCCATTGGTGCCCAGTAGAAATTTGCAGTGCAATAGCCCTGCCAGGTCGGTTCAGGAGTGGTTCCCCACTGGCTTTTAATAAAGTTACAGCCTCCACATTTCTCCATGTTGTGGCGTCTGTCTCATGGTTTCCATGTCCACATCAATGCTGGACTGTTCCTTTTCGTAGGGGACAATAAACGTGGTAAAGGCTTCTTCATTGTGGTGTTTTCTGAGCCTTCTTAAAAGGTAATCATATGATTTGGTTGTGCTTTTCGCTCCTTTCTGACCTGTAAGTAAATCTCAGTCTAACGTTGTTAGCAGGCATGATATTCTCATCTTGATCATGACTTTTTTTGAAAGTCTTGTTATTAACTGATTATTTTAAAATAATTTTTCAGTAAATTCAGTTAAGGGTGGTTTTGGAGGCATGGGAGTGGGGCTTGTTTAAATGCCATTAAAATGAATACCTTCTTTCATGCTTTATTTTGGAGAAACTTCTTAAAAAAACATTACATCAAATTATTAACAAAGTGTGGCTATTTGGAAGTAGTTGGGGTAAGTTTTAAAAATGTTGGGTAGAAGAAAATGTTATCAGGAAAATCTTGAGGAAATCAAAGTGCATGTATAGCTTGAATATCTAAGGTATATGGTGTTTATCAATTAAAGTAATTATACATTGTTCACAATGGCATAAGTGCTGTTTTAATAATCACTGAGCTGAACACAGATCCTTTAAATATTTCATAGGGCAAATAATTCATCAGAACTAGCTTCCAAATAACCTAAATCGTTGTTTTGTTCATGTGAGATGGCAAAGTTTTTATATATATATATATAAGATTCTGATCTTTATATATCCTTGTCTTAACGGGGAAAAGATGTAAGTAGAAAATTCTTGGTCAGCAATCTCAGCCCTAAGCAAAGAAAGCCCAAAGTACTTTCTTATGTCTAGTTTGAGTGGCCCTTATAATATGAGGGAAGAAAAAATTCTGTTGAACAAACTATTTCCCACATTCTCCCAAACCATTTGAATTATATATTTCTGGTCACATGAAGATGTGAATTTAATCTCAGTGCCTGAAAAAGCTGATATGTCAAGAAATATAGGGAATTCTCTTTTTTGATTATTATAAAAATATTTGATACCAAAAGGGGAGGATCCAAATCCTTTAGAAAATTTAGCAGTAAGGTAATTAAATACCCTTCAGATAGTGACAAAATACCCACAGTTCTGATAATAGTTATCTCCCTGAAATGTTTCCAATATTTCACTTTTTAGCTCTGTACTGTATTGAAGAAACTGACACTTAAACACGATCATAACCATTCAGCAGGTCAGTGGCCATTTTAGAGCTTCTGTTCTCTTGTCAGCAGGGAAGGGAGTTAGTTTGTGGGGTGTATCTCCTTCATTCAGCTCTCAAAAAGGCCAGATAATGTTACTAGCTATAGAGAAAATTGGAGAGAATCATTTCAGCTATATAGAGTGGGTGAGGAAAAAAACTTTCATGGAATTCTTATAGTATTCCAAGTTCTGACAGTGCTGTTTATTGGCTGAACCATGTAAAAATCTTAAGTGCTCTAGTAAGATAAATGTTTAGTCATGTTGGTTGAAATTTTGCAGTTCTTAATTAGTCCTCATTCAAGCAAAACTTCCATTGAGAAGAAACTGACTTAGGCAATTAATTTTTCATGCAAAATCTTTCACCCAAAATTTTGTTTTAATGATATTTCTGAAGTCTGAAATTTTTTCAGATGTGGTGTTTTTAATGCAAACCATATGTTTAGTGCAGAAAATCATCAATGCACTTTGAAATTTCATATAAATTATTCTAGTTTCATACAAGTTTTATAAACTTAAAACCAGGAATTTTGGAATATTTAGATAATAAATATGCCACTCACCTTAAAAGGGACTACAGGATATGGATCAGTGAGAACATAGAGGACTGTTGGTTCACTGTGCTAATGGAAAAAGTAGATTTTAAAAAATTAGGAGTACACTATTTCATTTAGGTCAAAAGTAGATTGTTTTTCACATACTTTTTTTCTTTCTTTTCCAGCCGACCAGGCAAATAGGGCGGCAGCCTGTAACTAAAACATTTTCACTACATAGCAAGTATTCCAATTTCTGAGGTGATGTGGAAAAGTTATCTTGGCCAGGAATGGAGATAATCATTTCTTTCTCATGTGGCAGAGCAGGTTACAAGACAATAAAGAGTGCAGCAAGTCTTCAGCCTAGCCAGGCCTACATGGAGAAAAGACTCAGTACCAGCATACCTCCCTTCCAAATAGGCCATCTGCATAGTCTGGAAACAGAGACCTGTAAAGGCTTGTTGTGTTAATTTAGATGGAATAAATGGGCCCAAAGGGTTAAAAGTAACCCAGCCGCTATCCAATATTAAGCAGTTTTAAACAAGGTTCAGGGTTTGGTATCCAGAGACCTCAGTCTGCTTAGTACTATGGGAAATAAGGGGGGGGAAAACCCTTATTTGACAGTATCTCAAATAGTTATTACCATCCTTAATACCATCATTTTGGGGAAAAGAGAAGAAATTAGTTGAGACAAGCTGGAGGTGATGTTATAGTCCAATTCCCTTTCCTAAAAGACAAGCAAATGCACATAAAAGGGGGAGAAAAAAGAACAGTAAAGATAGAAAATGCAGCTTTTCTATCTGGAGTTGACTATTTCTTGCAACCCTGCTACTGGAAAAACACCAGCTCAGCATATGGTCTTGTCAGCCTCAGACAAGGCAAACTTGAACCAGCATCAGGCTGTTAGGGCATTGCTTTTTAGCTGCCTCTTTCTGGTCACAGGATTACAACAGTGTTGCAAATTTTTGACTGGCTAAGAAAGGCTCTTATTAGACAAAAGGAAGAAGGAGAGAGATGGGAAAGAAAAGAAATAAGGTTGAGAAGAAAAAGGACACATTGGGGACAAGAGGGTGGTATTTGGGATTTAGCTGGAGCTGATGGAGGTGGTGATGTGATTTTGGTTTCTCTCTTTGACACAGGGCCCCATCTGATCAGGAAATGTCTCAGAATCAGGATAACGAAGGCCCCAGGCAGAGCTGTTCCTTGGGTACAGCAAATTGGGGCATCCACCCTGGGCCCTGCGCTTTGGGGGGCCCTGTGCTTCAATAAAATTGTGAGGAAGCAGGCAGGGGGGTGAGGCAGGAGGCGAACTGGGAGGGGCAGGTGGGTGGGGAGGAGGAGCCCCCTACCAAACCTCCTGTTGCTGCCCGCCGGCAGGCCCCACCGATCAGCGTCTCCCCCTCCCTTTCAGCGCCCGCCGTGGATCGTATATTTTTTGGCATCAGGAGAGGGGGAGGGGAAAGGAGTGAGGCTGCAGCGTGCTCAGGGTATGGGGGGGCAGAAATGGGTGGGGAAAAGGCGAGGTGAGGGCAGAGCAGGGGTGGGAAGAATCAGAAAAGGGGTGGAGGAGTGGGGGCAGAGCAGGGGGTGAGCATCTCCCAGCAGATTAGAAACTCAGTGCACGTGTCACAGGCCCCGCACCCTTCTAGGGACAGCCCTGGTTCCAGGAGACGGCAGGGGTGATAGTTACGTTGGTGAAGCTCACTCCAGAATCCACTTTGTTTTCCAAAGTCTTTCTTTGAGATCCCCAGAACGGAATGAGGGGTTGAATAGCCCATCCCCTCATTATTTTTTCTACCAGTTAGTCCTAATTTGATACTCCAATTTTGGTTCATCGGTTTCCAGTTCCACACTTTCCATGTTTACCAAACATGATTTTAATACAGTCCTTGAGTTATATCAGGAGGCCTTTATGTTTGGACATATTTAGTCTTGTGGTCTCTTTTTTTGCATTTTTCCCATTAACATTTGTCATTATAGGTTATTGTGACATTTTAGGAACTTTTCACTTTTCACAGTTGAGCTCTCCAATTAGGGTAAATTTGTAAGTCCAATTATTACAACAGGCCATCCTTAATGTACTGTTCAAAATATCCAAATATTTCTCATATCTGTTGATATTTGTTAACTGAGAAAGGCAAGAAGACATATTTATTGTATGCTACCTTCAGGGATTACAGATATAATTTGCTCTGAGCTTCATTAAGGTTTTCACCCTTCTTCCTACAGTCCTAACCCAGTCAAATTCCAAAAAGCCCAAAGAATGGAGGGAATGGTGAACTTCTTGACTATGTATCTTTTTGAGCTGTTCTTCCAGACATAATCTTGGAAGGCACTGTTGATTCATGTGCAAAATACAGAGCCAATAATTAGTATAAAGACATTGGCTTTGGTTAAAATAATACATTCCCCTACTTCTGCCCTGAGTAAAGTAAGTCGGATGTAATTTGAGAGGCTGAACATTCTCCTTAAAAATGTATTTGACACAACCTTTAACTCACTAGTATTCTTCCAGCCCCACATTTTTGCACCATGTAGTATTTGGGCACAGACTTTAGCCTTGAGAACTCTAACTGCTGAAGTGATTAGACTGCCCCCATGGACGCGAATGAAGTGCAGCACTGCTTGTATAGAACTTAGGGCTTTCTTCTTTATCTCCTCTATAGTCTGTCTCATTGGCCTTTATATGTAAACCAAACAACCAAATGGGGGTAAAACCTGGACTATTCAATATAATCGCTATCAAGCATCCATTTATTCAACCTTGGTCTATGGCCGAAGACAAATACTTTATTTTTCTGATAGTCTATGGTAAGTTGCTCCCCCTGGCAAAAAGAGCTAAAGTCCTTTAACATGTGTTTCAAGCCCAGGGGAGCTTAGGACATCTGCATAGAGCGGGACCAACAAAAATCAGTTGAAATTTTTGGGAGGGAAATACTGCACTAAAGCCATCACCACCTCATTAATCTGAAAACCAAAAATGGACAGGGCCCATAAGCAATCCTGAGCCACATTTTGTGGTGGATAATAGGGTCAGTCAGTTCACCTTGCTGCCCTGTCCTAACTTTTGCCACCATCTGGCTATGAAGTACTCTCGGGAGATAAAGCAGCCTAGTATCTATACAAGCCCCAGTTGTCATTTCAAAAACAGAAAAATACACATCACACCTTTTTTAATCCTAAAGGTGTAGCCTACAGTTGCTGGAAACCCAGGCATAATGGGAGAATTGCCAGCAAGCGATTTGTAGGTATTTTTCACTCCCTCTGCAAAGTCTCAGTGATACAAGGGAGCAGACCAGGGCAGAGAATCTGCCCCAGTGTATTGAATGTGGCCCCTTGATGTTTCTGAAATATGCTTGGCCCTCAGGCTGAAAAGATTTGACATTGCTGTTCTAGAATCTGTACTTTGCATTCTTGAAAAAACATCCCTCATGTTTGAAGACTTTCATTTCTGATACTTCTAACCCTTCCAATCTGTTTGACCTCTGACATACATTTTGTAATTAGTTTTGATAGTGACCAAATACGTGTTGTTTCTCTCTACTCCCCATCCCTACCCTCTGAAAAAGGATAACGAGACTAAAAGTAAATATCTTGATATTTGTCATACAAATGAAAAATCAGTATCCTCTTTGAAAACTTCCCCTCCAGTGTAAATCACACATTAAATTACTTGTTCCAGTGTATTCCTGGCAAAAGCACTTTCAGCTCATTAAAAAGAGTTGCAGTGCTTTTGCTCGCCAAAACAAAGAAACTGTTATCCTAGTTCACTAATGTAGCATTCTCTTCCACTTGCCAATCCCCACTGCAATCCCGCTAATTTATACTGCCCACCCAACCTTAATGCCTCCTCAAACTTGCAAAACTATATGCAAAGGTCAAAATGGCACATTATTAAAGTAAAAAAAAAACCCTCCTTGTAATTAGTTATTTTGACCCATGGATATATATTCTCAAATTTATGTGGGAACAACTCTGAAGTTTGACATTTTGATCCAGTCTTCAAGGCCAGTCTCCATTTTTGTATTCGTGTACACCCATGATTTGTAATAGTAAATTGATATTGTTTCAAAATGTTGTTCACTTGAAAAAAAATTATTATATGTTACTGTGAGATTTCAAAAAAAGAAAATAGCACTTAAAAATGTTATCTCAGACCACATTTTGTAAAACAAGAATTTCACTGACTCAACAAAAACTTGGGTTGTATTTTTACAGAAAGTCTGCTATTATCCCATGAGCAGCAAAAATTTGATTGCTCAGTGGCCGTGGGGGGTTTTAAATCTCAAAAAGTAGGCACACTGAGTATTAAAAGGGTTCAATAATGCCATTAGATGTGATCGGTCTAATTTTTCACTGGCTCGTACACTGTAGTCATTCACTGACACCTGTGTAAAGTGAATGTGGGGATCGCAACTTTGGCATTCAGTATGCACTTTGCACAGGTGTAAATGATGACACAAGGCTGTAGAGAATCAGGCCCGACATGTCAAACTGTTCTCAAGTATAGATGCACACATTACACACAACAAACCAGAACAGTTATAAATAACATTACTGAGGTCTCTGAATGTTGACGTAGGAAGAGAGAGTTGGGTCACATAGATGCCCTGTTCAAATGAGAAAATGAAAGAAAATGTATTAATTGTAAGCTCATACCTTATACTTTCTTTTTTCTTTGCAGACCAAATGTCATCAGTATTGGCCTGATCCACCAGATATAATGGAGTATGGAAACTTTCGTGTCAAATGTCAATCTGAAGATTGTACTATTGCCTATGTTTTTAGGGAAATGGTGATTACAAATATTGAGGTGAGTGCTTTTCTGTAGTGTGGCCTTTAGCTTTTGGGGGAAGGGGGGTTGTTTTGTTTTGGTTTTGCTGTAGTGAGAAATATAGCTAAGTATTGTCAACTTGTGTATATATATTATAGGTATTACATGAACCAGTGCATTTTGATTAATTTTCTTTAGGGATGCCCCAAAATCATGCATTTCTGAAGATCCTTCTACTGAGTTACTTTAACAAAAAAAAAGGCTAAAAAAGGAACTAATTATAAAGCCTTATTCTATTATTAAGTTATTGTGTATTTATACAATATTATACTCAGCCATGCTGCTCTACAGCCCCTGACCCTAAACAAACATTTAGGGCTAAAATATGGGGTTTTTTCTCCATAATATTTTTGCTCATTCAAAAGCAGAGGCTGGGACAATTCTTCAGTGCCACGCACCCATAGAGCAATTAGCAGAAAAAGGTGAATCCTTGTAATGTAGCATTGAGGGAGCTTGCAGAATCGTGTGAATCTTCTTCCATTAGTTTTGTTAAACTGAAAAGGCAGCTTCATAGAGTGCACAGTTTGAACACATGCAATTTATGCAAGGTTTTTGTACCCTTTGGCTGCTGCTATTTTGTTGTAATGAAAGGGGAGAAAAGAGGGGAAGAGTCAAATGCATGAAACACTTCTACAGATGAATTTGTACTGCAAAATTTATATTCCAAGCTTCTTGAAAGTGTGAGTTTGTTTATACAGAGGGGTTTGGTTCCTGTTCACCTCTAATTTTAAGCTGCCCTGTGTTTTTCTCTCTGACATCTTTACATCCTCTCTCAAAGTTCTGAATCCACCACATACTGACCAGCTTTTTTAATTAAAGTTCAAGTACCAGAAATCATACCTTGCAAATTAAAATAAAAAAATCTTAAATCTCTAGCCCCTCAAGCTACATATCTGACAACTTCTCCCCAAAGTAACTGCACCACTCCAATTGCTTTGCACAGTGTAGAATTTATTGTGTTCCTCCTACCTCCTCCTTATTGCTTTGAAAAGGTGTTGGAGGCATAGGCACACAAGCATATTTGCTTCTCTGTGAAAGTGATTTGCTGTTTTCTTGCCTACATGCACATATCTCAGTTACCTCTGACTACCAGTGGTATGTATTGCACCCATGTAAACTTTTGGAAAAACCCAAAGCCTGATAAGTAATACAAGCAATTTGTGAGAGTTTAAAAGGAGTAACAGGCTACTGCAACCAAAGTAGGTGGTATTGGGCATACAGGGATGAAATTTATTCTGAGATTTAAGATAGGAAAATAGATTAAGCATAGTAGAGTTTGTACTTACTGACAGGAAGGGAGACATGTAAAGGTGGCATTCTGAAAAGTGAATATTTATTGTGATAAAACATTAAAAATTTGAATCAAAATCTTAGGAGAGGAGAACACATCAGAAAAAGTCACAACTGTTTGAAAAGGAGAATAAAAAAGGGTAACTAAGATAATGAAGTTTGAGGAACACTGGGATATTTAACAAAGGAGCACATTGGTCCTTAGGAAAGAACAGAGCAAAGAACAGAAAACTGAAGATGCTTGCAACAACAGAAGTGGTCTTGATGGACTAGTGTGCTCTTATTCTAGAAAGATCTTATGTAATGTGCTTGCTCATTTTACTTCATGTCTGAGCTATTAAAAATGCAGCTCCTAGCACATTTTAAGCCTTCATTTGTGATGAGTAATACATTAATTATTTAAATCTAAAAAACCGCTCAAAGTGGTATTGAATTTTGTTTAGCTGTCTCCAGGTGCCTCAATAATGTGTTCCTTCAGCACTCACACATATGACTCAGCCTGGAATCTTTACTGAACACCTAATATCACACCACAGACTCCCTGGCTTGTTTTAGAATGAGTCAAAGTTTCATCTAGCCTGAGTGCTATGATTCAAATGCACTCTAGCTTCTCCAGTTAATGAGAACAAAACTGTTCTATCCATAATATATGTAATCGCTGTTCCACCTCATCTCTTTGAGGCACTGAGGGTGAACTCCCCTAAGTTTTCAGAAGAAAACCATTATAACGTGTGTGGGCTCTTTTCTTTGGGGTGGCTTCTGCATACTCCCCCTTATGGGATTTCACTGACTTTGCAGAGTTTTGGCAACATTCTAGAAAGCAGTGATCAAGAGACCAACTAAGCTGCTCCTTGTGGCAACAAACAATTCAGAGCTGAGGCGATAAAAGGACCATGCTTGTCCATCTGTCCCAGTTCCTTCCTCTCTGACACCCCAAGTCAAGCTGTCGATATAAAGACCTTTTCTCTCAGCTCCTAGACTGATTTCTGGGGAGTTGATCCCAGACTCACCTCGTTTCTAGTGTGTTATAGTTAGCTAGCTGGTTAGTGTTCGTTTACATTGGTGCACATTTAGGATTTACTCTGGAACTTGGGTCCCTGGGTCTTTTGATCATCATTGTTGAGACCTTGCCTTCAAGGATTTATGCCAGGATATTTCATACCCTTCCGTGTTCCTGGCAGGGGATGTGTATACATACCATTTCTTCTGCCTGAAAGAAACTCATTTCCAGGACTTCAGCGCAGTGTATAGGACTTTCATGTCATGAGCCCACTTTGCTAGGCAATAGAGGTTCTATTCTACATGCCTGGTCCCTAGAAATGATATTGGATCTAATATCTGCACCTATCAAGGTACAGAGCAAGCTAACTATGGCATCAAAATCAGGCAATTCGGTGAACTGAGGTGGTTGTAGACACACAGTCCTTTTACAATTTCAGCTCATAATGTTTGATACCATAAAAAGATGCTTGTGTGAGCCCATCAGAAAAAACATAGCAAACTAAAAATGTAACCTGAGTATGAACTCATGCAGTGATATCCTGAGTGTGAGAGCAGCATTCTTCTCATTTGAGTGTTAATGCTGAGCTTAATGATGAACACTGAAATGTCAGCATAGTTAACTGCTTCAATATTACTAAAAATATGGAAGAAAGAGGGTTGACCATACTATGAAGATTTTTCACGGTCTCTGTGAGTGGCATTTCATTTTGGCATGGTGATATATTAGAGCTTGGGGGAATATCATCGTTATTTTTTCCAGTCTAACTACTGCAAAACAGTCTAGTTTAAAAAGTTAAATGTAATATGGACCATAGCTATGTTATAAAACTAATGTTTTTTAAATCATGCCCCATGCATATGTTGACAGCTGTTTGTATGCAAATAAAGCAGAATGAGTCAGTCACTGGAATGCATTTGCATGTGAAGATGATTGTGTTAAGAGGAGTTGCTTTTGCATGATGAGAATCAACAGGAAGTTAAGAAAACAAGTAGTTTCTAGTACACGGCTTCCCTTAGTTATAATTAAATGAAAAAGAGCCCTTTGTACAATAGAAAGAAAAGGAGAACTTGTGGCACCTTAGAGACTAACAAATTTATTTGAGCATAAGCTTTCGTGAGCTACAGCTCACTTCATCGGATGCTATAGCTGTAGCTCACGAAAGTTTATGCTCAAATAAATTTTAGTCTCTAAGGTGCCACAAGTACTCCTTTTCTTTTTGTGGATACAGACTAACACGGCTGCTACTCTGAAACTTGTACAATAGAATTTCTCAGCTAATTAACATTTTCATGATACAGAATCAAATGCTTCCACAGGCAGTATAAATATAATTCATTCATAATTTCTCTAACCTATGAGTATATACTGTACATAATCTGTCCAGTTAACAGGAATCATAGTTAGCAAATATGTGCGTTTGTGTTCTGACCAAACCACAAATAGACATACATTATTTAACATTTAACAACAGACTGCAAGATTTTCTAACAAAATGTTTTCTCATTAAAAAACAATAAAGTGATTCTTGGAGAACAAAGTTTAAAAATAAATGTAGGTGTTTAATAAGATCATATTTACTATATATAGCTCCTTTGAGCCCAAAATATTTCAAAATGTTTTACCATTTATACTTTGGGAACAGTAATTCCAGCAAAGAAATGCAGCCATTTCTGAAGTAACACACGGCAACAGCTATGTACAGCAATATTACACAATAGTTTAAATTAGAAAGGAGGAAATACCTGCTGAAATTGCAGAAGAAATTTACAGGCAGAATGCAATTACCAGATTTGAAATTTGGTCTGGACTCGGGGGTTAAACACCCCTCTGTCATGCAAAAAATGCCAAAGGATCTTTAATGATTAAGTAGTATAGACCTTTGCTTAAATTTCATCCAAAAGAAGGTATCTGCAGCAGCATCTGCCAACACCGCACTGGAATGTTGGTTTAATACTGATACCGATTGAACAGTGCCACCTGCAAAATTATCACTGTCTACAGCACACTAGATCGTCCCTCCAAATACTGACCCAGTGCAAGCCTTCTGACCTTGTGAGATTTAATGGGATTACTACAAGGTAATATGGCTGCTGACCAGTTCTAAATTTGTTTTCCCCCTCATAGTCATCATACATCTTATGTATAAATTTGTTCTGCAATTTCAGCAGGTATTTCCTCCTTTCTAATCTAAACTATTGTGTAATATTGCTGTACATAGCTTTTACCATGTGTTACTTCAGAGATGGCTGCATTTCTTTGCTGGAATTACTGTTTCCAAAGTATAAATGGTAAAGCATTTTGAAATATTTTGGGCTCAAAGGAGCTATATATAGTAAATATGATCTTATTAAACACCTACATTTATTTTTAAATTTTGTTCTCCAAGAATCACTTATTTTATTGTTTTTAATGAGAAAACATTTTGTTAGAAAATCTTGCAGTCTGTTGTACAGGCTATGGAGCCTTGTGCTGCCTAGGTATGTTTGTTATGAAACAAATTGCATTTATCCAATGAACTTTAGTAAAGCTACTACAATACTGAGTGAGATATGGTGACACTACAATTGCATTTCAGACAGAGGAAGAGCACACCATCACCCATCTCCAGTATGTTGCTTGGCCTGATCATGGTGTTCCTGATGACTCCAGGGACTTTTTGGAGTTTGTCACCTGTATGAGGCCAAAGAGAGTAGAGAATGAACCGGTCCTTGTTCATTGCAGGTACTTTAAATAAAAGTTCTGTTACATTGGATGGAATTCTAGAGATTTAGTATTCCGTCTGTCCTGTAGAAATGAAGTATCATTTTATACATTATTCAATAGTATGCACCCTGCAGGGTAGGAAATTCCTTGAAATAAAGGTGAAATTATAAGGCTATAAGCCTATTAGTCAATGAACACTCATCCAATGGAGACAAAAGTTACGGTATTGTAACTAAGGGGTTGGGTTTCTTTACTATTCCATTGTCTCCTTCATGATTAAACTTTTTGGTTAAATTGCTCAATTATATGACCATCTGACACCAATAACTGTTGTTTAATGTAATAAGCAACTTAATACTTCTTAATAGAGCTGTCGATTAATTGCAGTTAACTCACGTGATTAGTTTTTTGAGTTAATCGCCATTAATCGCAGTTTTGATTGCACTGTTAAACAATAGAATACCAATTGAAATGTATTAAATATTTTGGATGTTTTTCTAAATTTTCAAATGTATTGATTTTAATTACATCACAGAATACAAAGTGTACAGTGCTCACTTTTTATTAGTATTTTCTATTACAGATATTTGCTCTGTAAAAATTATAAACAAAAGAAATAGTAGTTTTCAGTTCACCTCATACAAATACCGTAGTGCAATCTCTTTATCAAGAAAGTGTAAATTACAAATGTAGATTTTTTTTGTTACATAACTGTACTCAAAAACAAAACAATTTAAAACTTTAGAGCCTACAAATCCACTGAGACCTACTTCTTATTCAGCCAATCACTAAGACAAGCAAGTTAGTTTACATTTATGGGAGATAATGCTGCCCACTTTTATTTAAAATGTCACCTGAAAGTGAGAACAGGCGTTTGCATGTCACTTTTGTAGCTAGCATTGCAAGGTATTTACATGCCAGGTATGCTAACCATTTGTATGCCCCTTCATGCTTCAGCCACCATTCCAGAGGACATGCTTCCATCCAGATGATACTCGGAAAAAAAACGTGTTAATTAAACTTGTGACTGAACTCCTTGGGGTAGGAGAATTGTATGTCTCCCGCTATGTTTTACCTGCATTCTGCCATATATTTCATGTTATAGCCATCTCAGATGATGACTCAGTACATGTTGTTCGTTTTAAGAACACTTTCACTGCAGATTTAACAAAACGCAAAAAAGGTACCAATGTGAGACTTCTAAAGATAGCTACAGCACTCGACCCAAGGTTTAAAAATCTGAAGTGCCTTCCAAAATCTGAGAGGGACAAGGTGTGGAGCATGCTTTCAGAAGTCTTAAAAGAGCAACACTCTGATTCAGAAACTACAGAACCACCAAAAAAGAAAAACAACCTTCTGTTTGTGGCATCTGACTCATGATGATGAATATGAACATGCGTCGGTCCGCAGTGCTTTGAATCGTTATCAAGCAGAACCCGTCATCAGCATGGGTGCGTGTTCTCTGCAATGGTGGTTGAAGCATGAAGGGACATGTGAATATTTAGCGCATCTGGCACATAAATATTGTGACATGGACTACAACAGTGCCATGCAAACGCCTATTCTCATTTTCAGGTGACATTGTAAACAAGCCGGCAACATTATGTCCTGCAAATGTAAACAAACTTGTTTGTCTGAGCAATTGGCTGAACAAGAAGTAGGACTAAGTAGGCTTGTAGGTTCCAAAGTTTTACATTGTTTTATTTTTGAATGCAGTTATTTTTGTACATAATTCTGCATTTGTACATTCGACTTTCATGATATGGTACTTCTATTGGGTGAATTGAAAAATGCTATTTCTTTTGTTTTTATAGTGCAAATATTTGTAATCAAAAATAAATATAAGATGAACACTGTACACTTTGTAGTCTGTGTTGTAATTGAAATCAATATATTTGAAAATGTAGAAAACATCCAAAAATATTTAAATAAATGTTATACCATTATTAACAATGAGATTATTCACAATTAATTTGTAATTGCTTTACAGCCCTACTTTTTAATAGTTGTATAATGAATTTAACCTCAAAATCCTTTTTTGTGTACCCCTAAAAAACAATCCATCAGTTCTTCTTTTCACTTTTCAGTCTTAAGGTTGATTTTAAATAAAATCTAAAAAACAATGTATCATTTTTTAAAATCATAACAATTTTAAAGTCATTTACTTAAACTTATGGTTTTATATTTTCTAGAATTTTTTTATTTATGTTAAAATGTTGTTCTCTTGCAGTTGTATAAAGAAAATGTTGCTTATGTTGTCCTAAAAATATACATTGTGTTCTATTCTTACTTTTAAACTGTGTTGCTTTTATTCCTAAAGGTATGTAGAGTGTTTTAATGTTAGTCTGTGATATGTATTCAGTGCATGGCAAAAGCCTATTAATTTTATGGGGTGGGGGGTGTTCTGTTACATTTTGTAGTGCTGGAATAGGCCGCACAGGTGTATTGGTCACTATGGAAACAGCCATGTGCTTAATTGAAAGAAACCAACCGGTTTATCCACTGGATATTGTACGAAAAATGCGAGACCAGCGAGCTATGATGGTGCAAACATCAGTAAGTTAAGGAGAGGGAATCCCTTATGCATTTTGCATACTCTTTGTTTCATTATTAACATAGAGAAACATGCGTTCTTCACATAAAGTTGATTTAGTTGTTTGCATGATTTTCAATTATTTTTATATTGCATTAGCTGAAAACATAAATTAACCTTTTCAGAAAGGACAGCCCTGCTTGTGAGTTGTATACTTCAATTATTTGTAAATGTTTAAACTTACTTTCTATCTTGCCCTTTAAAGACGCATCTATTTTCGTAACTAGCAAGTAGTAAACTAGAATGAACTTTGAGTCAGATTTGTATACATCTCTTATACAAGATATTATATGCAAACATTTAAAATATAATTTAGTTTCTAAATTTCATCCTTAACAGAGAACATTACAGAGAGTCTTTCATAAACTAAAAAGAAAAGGAAGATTTTTTCAGGTGTGGTTTAAAAAGAAAAGTGATGGGGGAGTGTCTGCAGCGCATCAGGTGAAGACACTCTACGCTGACAGGAGAGAGCTCTCCCATCAGCATAATAAAACCACTTCCACAAGAGGCAGTAGCTATGTCAGTGGGAGAAGTTCTCCGACCGACATAGCATTGTCCACACTGGCACTTACACCAGTGTAACTTATGTCACTCAGGGTTGTTTATTCATACCCCTGAGCGACATAAGTTATGCCATCGTAACCTGTAGTGTAGACATAGCCTGAGGGAAAATTCAGATGGAACAGCACAGGTTTAAAAAAAAAAACCTCACCACCATTCCAATTTTGAAGAGTCAAGGGCAGGAATCAGAAGGAGGCCTAGGTTGGGGGAGAGGGGAAAGAGTAAGCAGCAGAGACTTTTGAAAACCAAGAAGCAGTTTTGAGCGGTCTTTAGAAATGAATATGTTGCCATTGAAAATATTAGGAATGGAGGAGCATAGGTCCCACTTTCTTGAACAAGGGAGTAGTGACAAGATCTGGATGTCAGGAGGAATTAGAACAATGTGCTTGTTTACAAAGCAGTAAGTGTTTTGAACTAAAGTGGAGTACAGGGATTTAAACCCACAAACATGACAGTTGAATTTGGCACTTTATATCTCTTGGAACTTCAGAAGGAATGACACAGAAAATGCCTCACAGTTCTCATTCAAGCAAAGGAAAGAGGAAGCTAACTGATGAAGAGGTGTAAACTCTATTTAGTAATGAGTTAATGATCTTAAGAGCAGGCTTTGTGATTCACCAGAGTAATTATTCTATTGGATCCAAAAAACTGTGTTAAAAGAATGTTAAGATTGCAAAACTGAGCCCTCAAAAATTAGGAAATGCCAGGATTAAGTTTGCCTTTGCAACCTTAATTCTACTCCTTTGGGCATATTCATTATGATAGTCTTTAATTACATGATTATATACTATTTTTTTCCATGGGACATCTGCCTCATGAACTGAACCCTTATTTTTATCCTTCTCATTCTGTGTGTGGCCCCAAGCTTTACTAATGGCACACCACCCAACCGCTGCTCTGAATACAAAATTATTAATTCCTTGTGTGCCATTTTGTGGCGCTCATCTAAGTGTTTCAGAAACATTAATGTATTTATTTTCACAACACCTTTGTCAGATTAGGTGCTGATATTAATCCAATTTGACAGATCAGGAACTAAAGCACAAAGAGATGAAAAGCCAAAATTGTTGTGTGTGTTAATTTTAAGTACCTGTTTTAAAAAAAAAAAAAAAAAAAGTCACAAGTGCTTTCTCTCTCCTTAGGATTAAATAAGTTTTATTTGTCCTTTCTTGAGGTAGGAAGGACATGCCCAAAACATTTCAAGTCAGTAAATCAGGTTTCCCAAATTGTGTCTTCAGCCTGGAGTCCTCTGAGGTCTAGCCCCAATGCAAGAAATTTGGGGCTAGATATGTAAAGGAGCTAGGTGTGTAACTGCCACTTTAGGTGCCTGGATCCCAGAATCAGACCCCATTGGGGCTCACAAAACCCCCACTCAGTTGCTGCTAAACCCTATATGTGCCTAAAATTGCTGGAGCCTCATTTTTTTCAGTAAAAGTTCCTTAAGTCCATATGTCCCTGCCTCTGCGCATGCACACTGCAGTACATCCAGACACCAAAGCCACAGCACAAATCTGGGGAAGATAGGAGTTCTTCCACCTAACTCACCTGCAGGGCCCAACCTAGTAAGCGTACTTAGAGGTTGCCTGCTGAATCGGGCACCCATAGGCAATCTCACACAAAGGCAACAGTTGGGAGGAGGAGGAGGATCTCTGTTGTAACTTTTAGCCCAGTGGCTAAAGTACTCAGGATGTGGGAGACCCTGGTTCAAGTCCCCCTCTACCTGAGGGAGACAAGGGATTTGAAGTGGTATCTGCCACTTCCCAGGTAATACCCTAACCGTTGGGCTTTGGGATATTTTATTGTGTCTTCTTCAACCTCTCTAGTTGAAGCTGTTCTACTGTGATAAGTTAAAAAGTCATTGGGCTGAGAGAGAGAACAAGCATGAGAATGACTCTGCGGTCTGGCGGTTAGAGTACTCACCTTGGAGTTTGGGAGACTCAAGATCCAGTCTCCCTGCTCCAATGACGTTTTTAACTGTATCCACAGTGGAATAGCTTCAAGAGGAGAGCCTGAGAGAGCCCCACATCAGAATATTTTCAAAGCACTTTGAATTTGTATAGCACTCTGTATTCAAAGCAGATATGTTCAAGTAGATGGTGAGGCAAAAGAGAATTACAGTTTGGCTACAGCAGACTGGTCACAAAAAAAGGGAGGGTATAGGTGAAAATATTCAGAAATGAGTAACTTTCTTGAGATGATTTAATTGATTACTTTAAGATTTTTGGGAGAGATTTAGCAAGGAGGATTGTTAGGCTGCTTCATAACAGGGAATTGTTAAATGGGTGGCAGGCCAGTGGATTTCTTTTAGTCCTCCTCTACTATATGACCCCTGAAGAAGAAAAAGTTGTTATGCTGACTCAGCCTATTAAACCCGTGAGGTTGCCTGGTGATGAGCGTAGAAGGGGTAGCAATCCATTAAAGAAGATGAAAAAGTCTTACAATCAGGTTTGACAATGACTGCTATGCCTAGAGTCACAATTTTTTAAAAAAGCTAATCTTGGGAGTGTTTCATTGGAGGGCAGGAGAACACAGTTGAGTGAGTAATCAGAACGCAAGAAATGGCAAGGAAAACAAGTAGTCACTGTCTGCATCATAGGAATCAATGATAAAACTTCCAATCTTATTTCTAAATAAGTTGCTTACACAATGGAGTTAACAGAAGTAATAAAGCAGGGAGTTAAATATCACAGTTGACTTGTGCAGGCAGCAGTGAAATATGCAAATGACTCGCAATGAAGGAAAAGTCAAAGTAATTAACCAATGTAAACAGAACAACAAACATCACAGTCATAAGAGCAAATTGATATTTGAGGTGGGAGTAGTTGACAAAGAGTTGGGGGAGGAAGGATGACATGAAAATGCCAATGTACATCCCCAAGAGTTCCTGTAAATTTTAGCCAATTTTGTAAAGCACTGGAAAAAAGTTACTCATCAGGTAATGAACAGTGATAACACATTGAAAACTGAGGCTTAAATGCAACTGCAGGACCTTCACTCCTCCTCAGGCTGGATGGGGCTAGGAGCAATGCTAAATCTTAAAGTTTTTTGGAGGGAGGGATTAATATAAGCTACTGCCAAACACCCCATTGCAATCAACATGAGAATGTAGGGCGGAGGGCTAAAAAAAGATGTGGCTCAAAATGAAGGAGTTAATACATACTCGCACTTATGGGACCTAAAATCCTCTAGGCATATCACACTTGAGTTGCTGGGGAGAGTTTGTTTTGGATACTTGAAGCCCCTTCTGAGAAAGCAAAAATGTGTGCAACTTGGTCTCACTTTCTAGTGCTACTATAAAGCTCTCTTGAATTTTTATTGAGATCCCATATTCTCAGGCTTTTATATTAGCCATCAATATTTGCTTCAGGTTAAGTATGTTTTGAAATTTATATGGCTCCAGTTTGTCAACAAGAGGACATGACATTCCCAGTTCAGAAAGGGACTCAAATATTTTTAATGAATGTCTGATACAGAGAAGATAATTATGGAAAAAATAGAAATTTGTTTAATGGTCTACTTCTTAGATGCTCTTTAACAGGAAAAAGACTCTAATCTGTTTTGTAAAGTACTTCATTATAAAAACATTTCAAAGTGCTATAGGATTATAAATGAGCCCAAAATGTTGGGGGTGATGAGGTAAAAAGAGGGTAGCTGTCATAGTTCAGAGTTCTCTCTCAAAAGTTTGTAACCTGTCTGTACAAAACTGAACTAAATCAGTTTCAACTTGTGCAGCAGAATTGACATAGTTTGGAAGCTAAAACCATTTGTTTAAGCATTTTAAATGAAAGACATGAAGTACTTTGCCACCTTCCATTTGTTAAATTAAGAAACTGTTTAATGCATTTCCCTTATTGTAGTTTGCATGCTTTGAGGACTCAAGTAATGTATATTAAAGGAATGGATAAATTGCTATCATTTAAATGATCAATTAACATCAGTACAAATTACAGCATAGCTAAAATATATGAAAGAAAGTATCTCAAACCAATTAGCTTCCATTTAAATAGCTGTGTGTGCGCTAAGGAATCAGATGCATAAATTTAGACTTTCCTTCTGGCTAAATCTTGCCTCTTGGATGTTTGTACATTGTACCCATTAAAGTTACCAGGAGACTCATGCTTGCATTTGAAGTAAAAATTTGCACCTTACAACATTTGGCATGTACGGGAATGTAAATTCTGCACATATCTCCACTGAGTAGGACTGTAATATTTTTTATTTTTTCTATCGGTCTTTGTATCTGTCCTCTTCTCCTGCCCATGTTTCAATGCCACAGGTGGCAGTAAAGCTAAAGATAGTTTACAGTGTTTAGTTAGTATTCATTACTACACTATAATCAATAACTTATAACTGATGTGACTGACCATTAATATTTTTGCTCATTCTTTCTTTAATTATACAGAGTCAATACAAGTTCGTGTGTGAAGCTATTCTTCGTGTTTACAAAGAAGGATTAGTTCGACCACTGGATTCCAGTTAGTACACCTGTGAAAGCGTTAATTTCATCTTCTAAAAACACTGGTTGTCATAAAGCAAGGGTCTCATTTCTGTAAGTGACTAGAGAATTCATCAAAAGCGCATGGGAAGTCAGATGAGCACATTTGAGCTGTGGCACTTTAAATTTCCGTAGAGGATTACTAAATCATGTACAGTATATAGAAGACATGTATATATGTATATGAGAGCAGTTGTGCATAATATGCATTATATACATACTGAAAAGAAATAATCAAGGAAACTTTAGTACATAACCTGCATCTTTTACTGCTGTAAAAACAAGTTTTCCTCTAGAATTTACTTTTACCCTGGTGTTTACCATTCTAAAATACAAAAGGAAAACCAGCAGTATTAATAAAAAAGTGCCCCAGTTAATGAGGTATTGAGTGTCTTCATCTCCTGTTGAAGTCCATGGGAGTAGAATGCTCAACACCTTGCAAAATTGGGACCAGAATATTGATATACAAAGTAGAATTGGTCATATTATTTGGTTTATAGAGCTTTGTCAAACATTTTACATAAATTGAATGCCAAGGGCTAAACCTTAAACATGCCCATTAAGAGCCAGAGCAATTAAAGAATTAACTCCCATCAACCAGATTGCAAATATGCCAGTTATACTAATAAACTTTTAATAAATCAAACATAGCATACCTGACACGCAAACTAATGTTGCTTTGCAGGTTTTATTGAGATCTTACACAGCTTGAATTTCCCGTTTTCTTGACCTTTCAATAGTTTACCTATTTCCTGTAGCCTCTTCCACTCTGCTCCTTTGCACCCTAATATGGTACTTCCTGTTTATGCTTAATTTCACTGCGTTTTCTTGTGGTTTTTCTCTTTATAGACTGAACACATTTAAACTAAAGGTTTAAGTCTCATTTATCTTTGTTTCCCAGAGTATTTATTAGTTCTCACATGCAGGAGTGGACTAATATTGCACACCAACTGCTAAATGCTTTGGCTTACTATAAATGCAAACTGGCCCAATCCAGTATTGGAAAAAATGTACTACTGAACCTATTAAACATGTTGCTGCTAACTCGAGGTGTAAAACTTGCAAGGACACAGAGGCTACTAGTGTTCAGATGATAAAACATTGACTTCATTGCCATTCAATAGAAATCTTATTCTAATTCAGTGGAATGCAATAGTGTAAGGTGCCTCTTTCATATTTCTTTCCTTTGTATAAATGCAATTAAGTTCACATGAAGACTTCTACGTAAAGAGAGAGAATTTGTGCATTGCTAAATAACTCACCCTAATGTACAATGGTCTCAGTTTCATTTCAAAGGGGAGAATTAGACTTTCTGAACAATATAACCACAATTGTATGACATTAATTTATTCTGAATACACTTTTTGATTGTCCTAGATAATTCTGCATTTGTGAATAGTGTGTTAATTTTAAAAACAAAGTTCTATGGGATTGTATATAATTCTGTTATTTAAAGATTCGTTCTAAATAAGGAAAGTTGTCTAACATTTATATTGGACATATAAGCCAGATGTTTATTTGTGTGTGTGGTTAAAAAAAAAGAAAAAAATTCTAATTTTCTCTTTAGAGAGAGAGAGAGAGAGAGAGAGAAATTTTCTCTTTATATATACACACATACATACACATATATACACATACATTTTAGAACTATAATTTGTTTTATGAAAGCTATCATTTGTATTTGACAACAGATTATTTTATAGAAACTTCTACACCTGGATATGCTGCATCTTTAAAGACATCCAAGAGACTTTTTTCAGAAGATGGTTTGAAAGCAGGTGTAGTTCATTCTAGATCACTCACCCTTCTCTTGTGCAGATTGGTCCCTTCTTGGAGATTACATCATTAGTCGTAGTTGGAGGGAGAGAGTTTTTTGGTACTTTTCTTTAGTCAAGACTTTCATGCTATTCAGAACAAATGGGGTTATATGGCAGCCTAGCTAATGTGTATCGGTTGAAGGGTGAGTAGTTTTTCATATTCTTTCAAATATGCTATTCAAGATTTAGCTTGAATTGGTGCTTGTCATATATTGAACCACTGTTATCTGGTGGATTAGGCATGGATTAGAATTCTAGAGAGTGTTTCTAGCCCAGATTCTGATACTATTTTGCTTTGACTGTGGCAAGTCATTTAACCTCTCTGTGCCTCGGTTACCCCATATATAAAATGGGGTTGCTTGTGCTTATTACTTTTGTAAAGCATTCTGCAAAAAACGCATGAAAAAGTGGTATATATGTGCAAATTATCTATTATTATTATCCTTATAATACAGGACTTTTAGTGTTAAAAATTGTTGCTGCTGCATTACTGGAAATTTGGCAACAGCAGAAGGCTCAAAGCACTAAAAGAGCCACATCTCCCATCTGATTCACTGTCAGGAGGTTTCCTTTTATTATGTCTTTAGTCCCCAATCAGCACTTTCAGAAGTAGCTCTGCCTCCTCCCCCACCCCCGCCCTCCAGGAGTGCTGCTTACAGTTAATCTTACAGTCAATTGATATTGTGACAGGAGCCAGAAAAGAAGTGGAGAAAATAGTATAAGAGAACAGCATGAGAAGACTGAGAGACTCCCTTGTGGTATACATCTGATTCCTTAAAATATTTTATTATTTTTTAGCCTACTTGTGTTCCAGGAGGTTAATGTGTTTCTGCCACTAGTCATGCTCCTCTTTATTGTGTCAAGCATATAATGTACTTCCCAAAATGCAATAAGTTTCTTCCAGTACATAACTCCAGTATCTTCCAGCAGTGCTGTACAACTTTGCCTTATACGTTAATGTACATGTAATGTTAAAAATGTGTAATCATATTTTGCTATATAAAGCTTTTCCTTTTTGGTCTGGTAGATCTAGAGAAAAGACTGGATTTTTATTTTGAATTTCTTCAATTAATACTTGGATTCCCAGAGAACATGTAAGGCACTGATACCTGCTGTAGTATTAACTTGAAACAGCTGTTTAAAAAGACAATTTGATAATTTCTGTAATTAGTATACTTTTTAAGATCAAAAGAGCAAATCTTAATTTGAAAATTGACCAGTAGTTTGTCTACTTCTATTTCACAGTCTTGCTGAATTTTGCACATGTATAGTAAGGCTTTTTTTTTTCTTTTTTTCTTTAAGTGCCCAATATGGGCCTTTGGGGAATGAATGCCTTCCTTTTATCAAATGTGTAGTGATTTTGCACTGGGTTATATAAACCTTAAAATTTGATCTTGTAACAGAAGCATAATAAATGGAAAGGTCTTTTCAACTTTGATGTTTTTGTCACAATTGAATAAACTTTAGCAAGATGTGTGGGTAATTATATATGCATATAATAATTACTTGATTATTAGTAGGAGTTAGGCTCTTAACCCTAAAATACTTACGTGCCAGGGTGAAGTAGACAAGTAAAAGGAGATGCTGTGAAGTTAAGAGTCCATATAAACCAACACAAGCATGCTTACCTCATTTTTTCTTGTTAGTATACACTCAAATAATTAAAATAATATAGTACTCAAAATTCATAACTTGGAAAAAATAGGCCTTATCTATTCTTGTCCACTGGAAAAAGTACTAATATTTATTCTTCTGAACTTAGAAAGGTAAACTTTAAACCAAAGTAGCTTTATATTTGTTACTCAAGTAAACCAAAATGCCTGTTACAAGTGTCTCCAGAATTTTGTCAAAGGATCACTACAGAGCCCTACATGCAGTGATCTTAACAACAAAATCTTAACAACAGGTTCCCTCCTCACCCCACGTGTAGGTCGTTGCCCACCCCCACCCCCTGGGACTCCTGCCCCATCCCCCCCCTCCCCGTCCCCTGACTGCCCCCAGAACCGGGCAGGAGGGTCTCGTGGGCCACCGTAGTGGGTGCCCACCCCAACCCTAAGAGCCAGAGGCACCTGCCAGGGGGCGAGGTGGGGAGACCCAGCGGTGCTTACCTGGGGCAGCTCCCAGGAAGTATCCGGCAGGTCCCTCTGGCTCCTAGGGGCGGGGGAGCAGTCGCTTCCCCACTGATCACATCAAAAGTGGCGCCTTAGGCGCCGACTCCCTGGGTGCTCCGGGGCTGGAGCACCCACAGGGAAAATTGGTGGGTGCAGAGCACCCACCGGCAGTTTCCCATCCAGTGCCTGGCCCCAGCTCACCTCACCTCCACTCCGCCTTCTCCCCTGAATGCGCCGCCCTACTCTGCTTCTCCGCACCTCCCCCCTCCCCGGCTTCCCGCGAATCAGCTGTTCGGCGGGAAGCCAGGGAAGGCTGAGGAACAGGCCATGGCTTCCCACTCAGGCCGAGGGTGGTGGAGGTGAGCTGGGTTGGGGAGCGGTTCCCCTGTGCACCCCCCCTCTCCCCAGGTTTCCTGCTGCGGCGCGGGCAGCCCTCCTCGCTCCCTCCCCGCCCGAGCTCACCTCCGCTCTGCCTCCCTGGGCCTGAGCCCAAAGCCGCCACCTGCTTCTCAGGCTGCCCCGGCTTCCTGCGCGAACAGCTGATTCGCGGGAAGCCTGGGGTGGGGGGCAGAGAAGCAGAGCGGGGCGGCGTGTTCAGGGGAGGAGGCGGAGGTGAGGTGAGGTGAGCTGGGGCTGGGGCGGGGAGCTGCCAGTGGGTGCTCTGCACCCACCAAATTTTCTCCTTGGGTGCTCCAAGGCTGGAGCACCCGTGGAGTCGGCACCTAAGGCGCCACTTTTGGCCGGTTAAATTTAGAAGCCCTTTTAAAACCGGTTGTCCCTCTTGGAACAACTGGTTCTAAAAGGGCTTCTAAATTTAACAACCGGTTCTAGCGAACCGGCTCCAGCTCACCACTGCCTACAGGTGATGTTCCATAGCTGTAGTAAGAGTGGCAGATTTCACCATATTTTGAAAATAAAAATGGTGCCATAAACCCAAGTATGCCTTTAGTATATTATGGCTAATCCAGTTAAAATACAACCAAAAAGAAAAGATAGCTAAGATTACATACTTGTTACAGAGTACTGGTTCGGCAGACCATAAATATACCATATTGAGCCATAGTGCCAAAATATCCCCATAAATTCTTCGATTTTGTTGCCAGTAACCTTGCCAGTAGAGCTTTATACTCAATTATGTGTAATTAAAATGTACCGTAATTGTCAGCAATATATTTGATCGTACATCTGATTTTTCTCACCATACATCTAATTTTTTTCTTTCTATGAAATATTCAGTACATTGTTTTGAAAGAACAGAAGCACTGAAACAATACTAAACTGTATGTTTGTTTTATTCCAAATGTAATAATTTAATAATTAACCAATAAGAAAAAATGGTATTACTCGTAGGTAGTGTCCTTATATGCCAAAATAAAAACAGGTGTCCAATAACTAAAAACTCTACCTTAAAGGCCTGCTGGGTTCACACTTGATCAACTTAAAAATAATCAAAATTGTGCAATTAAAATATTAATGAGTCTCCTCAAACTTTAACAATGGTGTTATTCTAAAATGTCCTTAAAGAAAGCATTTAGAGGCAAATTTGATTTTATTCATTCACATAAAGACTTTCTAGAAATAATGTGCAATAGGAAATGTTTACATTTCCATTGTTAACCCTACAATTATTCTAATTGTTTAAAAGCTTGTATTAACTGAAACTATATAGAAGCTAAAGTTGTTTCATGAAACCCAAGTGAATGATTAATTCATTATTTAAACATAATGTTTTGATTACATGTGTTCTCTTGCATGTAGGATCTGACACTGGTAGTGTTAAACCATATCAGGTGACTCTGTTCTAACAATAGCATTATATTAATGGACTAAGCATGATAATTTTATGTTATATGATTGGTTTCAACATTCAACATATTTCTTTTTCCAATCATGCAGTTGCACAGTACAGTAGACTTTCATATAAGAATGGTTATACTAGATCAGACTAATGGTCCAGCTAGCCAAGAATTCTGTCTTCTGACAGGAATGAACAGAACAGGGCATTTATCGAATGATCCATCCAGTTTCATTCAGTCCCAGATTCTAGCAGTCAGAGGTTTAGGAACACCCAGAGCATGCAATCCCTGAATATCTTGGCTAATAGCCATTGAACTTCATGAACTTATCTAATTCTTTTTTGAACCGAGCTATTCTTTTGGCCTTCACAACATCCCCTGGCAACAAATTCCACAGATTGACTGTGACTTGTGGGAAGCAATGCATCAGGAGAAGTATTTCCAGTAGGTATAAGGAGGTTTTAGTACCTTTATACAAGGCACTGGTGAGACCTCACCTGGAATACTGTGTGCAGTTCTGGTCTCCCATGTTTAAGAAGGATGAATTGAAACTGGAGCAGGTACAGAGAAGGGCTACTAGGATGATCCGAGGAATGAAAAACTTGTCTTATAAAAGGAGGCTCAAGGAGCTTGGCTTGTTTAGCCTAACTAAAAGAAGGTTGAGGGGAGATATGATTGCTCTCTCTAAATATATCAGAGGGATAAATACCGGAGAGGGAGAGGAATTATTTAAGCTCAGTACCAATGTGGACACAAGAACAAATGGATATAAACTGGCCACGAGGAAGTTTAGACTTGAAATTAGACGAAGGTTTCTAACCATCAGAGGAGTGAAGTTTTGGAATAGCCTTCCAAGGGAAGCAGTGGAGACAAAAGATCTATCTGGCTTTAAGATTAAACTTGATAAGTTTATGGAGGAGATGGTATGATGGGATAACATGATTTTGGTAATTAATCGATCTTTAAATATTCATGGTAAATAGGCCTAATGGCCTGTGATGGGATGTTAGGTGGGGTGGGATCTGAGTTATCCAGGAAAGAATTTTCTGTAGTATCTGGCTGGTGAATCTTGCCCATATGCTCAGGGTTTAGCTGATCGCCGTATTTGGGGTCGGAAAGGAATTTTCCTCCAGGGCAGATTGGAAGAGGCCCTGGAGGTTTTTCGCCTTCCTCTGCAGCATGTGGCATGGATGACTTGCTGGAGGATTCTCTGCTCCTTGTAGTTTTTAAACCACGATTTGAGGACTTCAGTAGCTCAGACATGGGTGAGAGGTTTTTCGCAGGAGTGGGTGGGTGAGATTCTGTGCCCTGCGTTGTGCAGGAGGTCGGACTAGATGATCATAATGGTCCCTTCTGACCTTAGTATCTATGAATCTATAATACCTCCTTATGTTAATTTAATTGGATGACCCCTGGTTCCTGTGTTATGTAAAGGGGTAAATAACACTTCCTTAGTCACTTTCTCCACCCCAGTCATGATTTTATTAACTGCTATTATATCCCCTCTTAGTCGTCTCTTTTCTAAGATAAGCAGTCCCAGTCTTTCTATTCTCTTCTCAGGTGGAATCTGTTCCATCCCCCTCATCATTTTTGTTGCCCTTCTCTGTAGTTTTTCCAATTCTATATATCTTTTTTTTAAATGGGGTGACCAGAACCGCACACAATATTCAAGGTGTGATGTACAATGGATTTATATAGTGGCATTATAATATTTTCTGTCTTACTATCCATCACTTTCCTAATGGTTCCTAACATTCTGTTAGCTTTTTTGACTGCTGCTGAACATTGAACAGATGTTTTCAGAGAACTATCCATGACGACTCCAAGATCTCGTTCTGAATGGTAACAGCTAATTTGGAACCCTGATTTTTTTTATGTACAGTTGGGATTATTTTCTCCAATGTGCATTACTTTGCATTTATCAACATTGAATTTCATCTGCCATTTTCTTGCCCAGTCATCCAGTTTTGTGAGATCCCTTTGTAACTCTTCACAGTCAGCTTTGGACTTACACTATCTTAAGTAATTCCGTCTTGTCTGCAAACTTTGCCACCTCACTGTTTACCCCCTTTTCCAGATTATTTATGAATATGTTGAACAGCACAGGTCCAAGTACAGATCATTGTGGGACCCCTCTATTCATCTCTCCAATGTGAAAATTGACCATTTATACCTAACTTTTGTTGCCTATCTTTTAACCAGTTACTGGTCCATGAGAGGATCTTGTCTCTAATCTCATGACTGATGGTGCTGGACTTTGTGAAAGGCTTTCTGAAAATCCAGTACACTCTCTCAACTGGATCACCCTTGTTCACATGCTTGCTGACCTCCCTCAAAGAATTCTAATATGAATTATTATTATATTATGGTGAGGGATGATTTCCCTTTACAAAAGCTGTGTTGACTCTTCCCCAACATATCCCGTTCATCTGTGTGTCTGATAATTGTGTTCTTTACTACAGTTTCAACCAATTTGCCTGGTATTGAAGTTAGGCTTACTGGCCTGTAATGGCCAGAATCACTTCTGGAGCCTTTTTTAAAAATCGGTGTTACATTAGCTATCTGCCAGTCATCTGGTACAGAGGCTGATTTAAGTGATATGTTACATACCACAGTTAGTAATTCTGCAATTTCATATCTGAGTTTCTTCAGAACTCTTGGTTGAATTCCATCTCGTCCTGTTGAGTTATTACTGTTTCATTTATCAATTTGTTCCAAAACCACCTCTGTTGACACCTCAATCTGGGACAGTTTCTCAGATTTGTCTCCTAAAGAATGGCTCAGGTGTGGGAATCTCCCTAACGTCCTCTGCAGTCAAGACTGATGCAATTAATTTAGCTTTTCTGCAATGGCCTTGTCTTCCTTGAGTGCTCCTTTAGCTCTTTGATCGTCCAATGGCCCCACTCACTGTTTGGCAGGCTTCTTACTTCTGATGTATTTAAAAAATGTACAATACATTATATCCACAATCAATAGGATTTGCCATATTTCAGAGATGTGAGTTTTTTGCAATAAACAAATCTTTAGTTGATGGTACAGTACACTGATATGCTTTTAAATTTTTCCTTATGGGAAATACAAGTTCAAGAAGTGCAAGGCAAGTATATATTATAATTATGTTCCATCCATTTTGTATAGCTGAATTTTCTGTAGCTTAGTAGTTTCTTAGCTTCTAAGCGTGGATTTTTTTTTAACTGGACAAACTTTCCTTAAATATTAAGAACACTTGAAACTTAAACTGCATGTGTGAACTGCTCTGTACTAAGATAAAGAAAAGGGGGAGAGATGGGTAAAGTAGGAATTCAGTAAATTCCAGAAAATGGTAGCCATTAGTACTGCATGTTTCATTTATAATATAGTAAAGGCTCCACTAAATATTTCCAAAGAGATACATAGTGATGTCCTGCAAAAAAAAAAATTGACCTTGTTCCCTTTTGTGTTTCCCTGATTTTGCTTAAGACTTTTTGGAGGGTCTCAGATGATATTTTTTACTCGCTGTTTCAGCTGAACTGAAGGGATGAAGATTTTGAATCTTCCTATATCCAAAATATTAATTAATCATTTAAGTTAAATAGGTGTTAACATAAGCAGCAAGAGTTTGACTAAAATTCCCTTTCATTTTTCAGTTGCTCAGCTTTCACTGTCTTAATTCTTGTGATGTGATCATTTCAGTAGTTCTCGTCATCACTGGTTCTGTCCACACTACAGCCTTTTTTTTTCAAGGTTCCAGTTGTTGCTAAAGCCAGTTCTGCTTTACCAGTGTTAGCAGCATTAGTACCCTTTGAACATAAAAAAAAATAACAGCTGCCATCTTTGTTTTGAACACCCTATTGTTTATATTTGCTGCAAGTAGAGTTAGATAATGCTGAAGTCTGCCTACATTAGAACTCTTAGCATTTGCTTTATTTCTGCTGGTGTCAGCATGTGTGAATTATTTATAAAAGCAGGGGAGAATTCTTTTTAGGGCAGTCAAGACCTGAATTTCTAACTTAATGAATGAGCAGAACAAATTCTTTAAAAAGAAAAGTCTTAATTAAAACATTATAAAGTGAAAAAAGACACAAGTCCCATTTTTTTATTCTTCTTTAAACTGTGTTTATATATGTTATTTCTGTAGGAGTGAACGGAGACCAATTTTTCTATTTAATAGAAAATCGTGTTCATCATGTTTTTTCCTGTTGAAGTTGATCTATGAAGGATATAGTAAAGTGAACTTGTGCCCTTTGTGGCTTAGGGGTGTGTAAACAAGACCTGAAAGTTGTATTTCTTCCAAAAAAAGGTTGATGGTTGTTTTCTGCTTATTTTTACATTATGAATTTCTTGGAAAAGTCCATGGTGACTGAAGAACTTGTAACGTTATGACATCATAAATGTTGAGGACTTCAGAAAGGAAGAAAGTGTTAGCCAGACAGCTGTCTACCACATAATACCAATGAACATTTTGGGGAAAGGATGTCTTTCCTAAATAGTCAATCTCCGTCCTTTTAATTTAGGTGAGTGTGCTCAGAGCACACTTGCTGTCAGACCTTCAAGAAATCCTCTTGAAAAGAACTGATTTGATATCCCTGATATTTCTAATATTTTTGGGGGTGGGGGGAAGGCAGCCAGCCCACTCTTTCAGGTCTTCAAGTGAGCGGCATTATTCATTTAAAATCCTTTGTAGATCACCTTCAAGTTTGACACAGAGAAATTAGTTAGCTTTCTATCCAAGAGGAGGAAAACTGACTAAATCCTGTCTAGGAAAGAAAGTTCAAAATACCTGAGTGTCAGCTAAGGTAAATTTTAGTTTTCCATTAGTAAGTGATAGTTTGGCAAAGTAGCAGTTGACTCTCGTTATCAATCAGTGCCCACCCTTCTGATTCAAGGCTTCATTTACTTAAATAATGGTCTGTTGTTAAATTTGTTCTTTTCCTAATTTCCAAAGGAAATTAAGTTACTGTCATGAGGAGGACGAGGAAGGGAGTTAGTATATACACTCAAATGTAAATATCAAATCCAGGTTTCACAAAATAAATGGCAAACATTAATGCATGTATTCCAGATTTCTGTAGTGAGTAGTAACCATAATTTATCTATCTGTTTCTGCACTTCGTCCATGTAACATTAATAGAGAGAGACAGACAAGAAAAATGGAGCAGATGATTTTACCAAAGCTTTAAGATGTAATAAGTATACATGATAATAAATGTGTTATTAAAAGTTGGCCTTTGTTTTGTTTGACATGTCCTGTTCTCTCTATTACTAGAATAAAATATATGAGACTTGGGGAAGCCAGGAATTTGACAAACAACTTGAAAAGTTTCCATTATTTCAATGACTAAATTTATATTTTTATATATGTTCAGGTAGAGTTTTTATCTGAGATGTAGATCAAGCATGTAAAATAATACATGTTTAATGATTCTGGCTATTTTTTGTTAATGGTTGTGTCTGTGCCATTGAGTAATGTCTTCTTTTGAGATCTTAGCTGCCAGTGCATAAAAGTTTCAGAGTAGCAGCCGTGTTAATCTGTATTCGCAAAAGGAAAAGGAGTACTTGTGGCACCTTAGAGACTAAATTTGTTAGTCTCTAAGGTGCCACAAGTACTCCTTTTCTTTTTGCATAAAAGTTGTAAAAGATTTGATGTGTTGGAAGGGGGGGGGGGGAGGAAGGGAGATAATTCTGTATCCTTAAATGTGCTTGTCTTTTAAATCATTAAAATGTAAATTGATAATATTTCAAAGCTTAATTTATTGTTCAAAAATGTAGACACACTTCTTCCTGAAATGAATGTAACTTTTTTATTATTATTTTTATAGGAATAAAATATTGGTTAATGTTTTCAGTATAATTTTCTTGGGTTATTGGAACTGTTCTGAACTCAATATTATGGCCACCATTTATGTTATTGGTTAAAGGCTATTGGTGAAATAAAGCATTTTTGGTTATCTTTTTGTAGTCATTTTATTCAAGAAAAAAATCTTGAGGAGTACTATGAAAAGCATAGGTTACTAACTTTTTATCTGATGAACCCTAATTAAAATTGAATAAGGTTGCAGCCAGAATGCATGTGTTAGTATAAAAACATCTAAAGCTCCTCAACATGACCTGCAAATGGGCCTCAGTTCTTTTCAGAAGGGTCGAAACCCACTGGATTCTCATCTCCATGCCAATGTAATCTACCTAGTAACAATGTCAAGTAGGACGCCAGGTAGCAATAATTATGACAACAGTTTTGTGACACAGATATGTCCACTAGCAAAAGGACTAAATATACTGATGTACTCCTCATACCCCACCAAATTGTCAGTCACTAATTCCCAGTCTATACTAGGAAATTAGATTAATAGGTGCTGATTTTCTAATATCCCGGGGTGGGGCTCTCCCTCCTGCTCTGCCTAGGCCCCGCCTCCACTCCACCACTTCCCCCAATGCCCCCACCCCACCCTGCTTCTTCCCACTCCTGCGCCACACCTCTTCCTGCCAAGTTCTGCCTTCTCCCCTGAGCATGTTGCACCCTCGCTCCCAGTCCCTCCTGCGAAATAGCTGATCTGTGGCAGGAGGGAGGTACAGGGAGGGGAGGGGAAGGTGCTGATCTATAGGGCCGTAGGTGGAAAGGAGGCGCTGGGGGGAAGGGGAAGGTTTTGATAAGGGGGCTGAGCACCCACCATTTTTTCCCACTAAGTTGGCGTCTATGATTAGGTTGATATAATTACATCACTATGGGCTGTGAAAAATCCACACTCCTGAACAACACAGTTAAACCAACCCAACTCCTGATGTAGACAGAGTTAGGGCAACAGAATTCTCCTGTTGACCTAGCTACTGTCTCTCAGGGAGGTGGAGTATCTACACCAACGGGAGAACCCCTCCGGTTGGTGTAGGTAGTACTTTCACAGGAGCTCTGCAGCAGTTTTAAGTGTAGACAAGCCCTAACAATCTTGGATATATTTGAACAAGTGACTTTGGTGTCCCTTTTTGGCCCTAAACAAATACTTTGAGCTTATGGAGTCTCTCTGAATGCTCTATTAAGACTGCATAATGAATTACTAAAATCTGTGAACACAAAATAGTTTATTGTCCTTTCCACATAACTCCTGGAGTCATTAGTAGTTAATGCACATGCAACAGATCAACCGTAACATGTTTGTTCAAAATTAAATTAGATATAAATGTATGTTTCCCCTTCTAGCTTTATAGACAAAAAAAAATATGCTGCTTTCTGGACCACATGTATTCCAAAACCTGTGTGTGATGGCTTCAAAGCCAGCCAAACTTTTATGCATGGCACTCAGTCTGGATAGAAACTACGAATCCTCCCTAGAGTATGAAGACTTGGTTCCAAGTATAGTATTCCAATCAGCTTTACATGCATAATTTAAATTTCTTTGACAGTTCCAGTTGTAATATGCATTTTCTCAGATGCTAGACTGATTGTATGAGTTAAGTTCTTTTGCACAGGGTGATCAAGACTGTATGAAATGCTTATCTGCTTCTGTGTTTTTAGTTTCTGAGAACTGGTGTTATGACCATATCTATTCTCTCTGCTCAGAATTTCTCAGAAATGACCTCTTTGCAGCATGACCTCTGACCTTTTATTAGAGAAGACATACTCATTCTATAGTACGTCACCCTAATGTCTTTAGTCAGTTTACACCTTGAATGAAGATATAAGATTTCATTCTGATCCCAAATTACTTCCAATCACCCTTTCTTAGGTCTTTGCACTGTTTCCGGTGATTCAATATCAGATAGAAAAAGTAGAACATACAGTTGCTTTGCTTGCCTTCTCAATATTAACATTAGAGAGTCATGTCACAGCAATTTGCTTCTATTTTTCAACCCCTTATAAACTAGCTCATTGTGCTAGTTGAGACCCCAAAGATCAGGCAAGATTCTCTAGCTATTTCTTTCACCCATACAGGATTACATCCTCCTTATGAACAGCTGATCCATATCCAGTGAGTAAACATACTAAGGCTGAATTTCCAAATTATGGTAGTTTGGGGCTGGATAAAGCCTATACGCCTCATTAACCTGTTATAGAGCCAGACTCTGCCTGAAACTTGTGCAGGGAACACAGTGATGGAAGGGAGTTTGTGTGATGATTTGGGGAATCTCTATGTACAATTTACAAATTCTGGTTGATGTTATGAAGTTACTAGGGAATGCCTCTGTGACTGTGGAAATTACCATTTGAAAAGCCCTCTAGCACACACCCATCAGGACAGGGAAAATGGAGAGTTGTTAAAACTTTAGGATTGCTCAGCATTGAATAATGGGTATGCTTAGGCATTGGGAAACCAGTTCAACCAAGCATCAATGCAGAGGCCTAGTGAAGTGGAGAAAGTGGAAAATTTCCGAACAGGATATAGAAGCCAAAGTGACAAAATAACAAGGGTTTAGAAAAGACACAGGCAAAGTCTTTTAGAGGGACAGGAAGCTTTTGGGGCAGGAGGCAGAAAGAGATTGGCATGCTTTTCTAGTGGGGAGTTGTGTGAAAGGAGCCTGGTTTGGCTGCCAGGATCAACCAAATTCAAAGCAAACTGTTCTAGAGAGGGAGAGGGACAAGGCATGCATGCATTGCAGGAGGAGGATCCTTGACATCCCCTCCCAGAGGACTCTGACCCCTACCAAAGAATGCTCCAAAATGGTGAGTAAATTGAGGCAGGGAGATGTGTGTAAGGATCATTATTTTTGTCTAGGTCTGTGTATTTTTTCTGTTACTAAGTAAATAAAAATGGCATTTTAGAATCCTTTGCAAAGTCTGTGTGTGTGTTGTGTTGCTCCTGTCATATGCCCCAGAGAGGTAAACTGTAAACCCAGAGCGTCCACACAGCTGGAGTACTGGAAGAGGGTGTGACGGGATCCCCCTGGGGTGCAACCTGGGACTGTGGGATCGCTGTGCCCTCTGAACTCTCTCTAGTCTGGGTGCTCTCTCACAATGCCTTGCTGGTGAGCAGCAGCAAGCACCTCCACGTGTGTGATCACTTAGCACAACAGCATGTGGGGCGCCACACTCAGCTAGATTGCATGAATGCTCCCAGAGCCACTCATGAATCTCACAGAGAAAGGCACAAGAACCAAATCCTCCCAGCATTGTACCCCAGGAATATACCATCTTGAACTGCTCAAGATGCGCAGTGCACATTTATTAATTGGTTCAGCACTTCAACAATGGAAAGTGGACATACACCAGCTTTTGCAAACCTGAGCAGATTTGCCCCATACTTCATACAAACTCACTGGTAAAGATAATTAAACAAATTTATTGACTATAAAAGGTAGATTTTAAGTGATATTAAGGGATAGGCAAAAAGTCAGAATGGTTACCAAAATAAAATATAATCATGCAGTCTAAATTCTCAACCCTATTAGACTGGGCAACATCTAGATTAAGCAGTTTTTTTCACCCCACTGGATATTGCGGTCTTTAATATACAGGTTTGTTCCTTAAACCTGGACCAATCTCCTCTGTTCGAGTCTTGTCTTCTCAGTGTCTTAATTGCTTGCAGTGAAGATGAGGGTAGGAGAAGGGTCCAGTATGTGTCCATTCTGTTTGTTTTATACCCTCAGTCCATGTGCTTGGGGAGCACAAGTCCAGGCATGTCTGTGGGGCATTGCTGAGTCTCTCCACGCAAGGTTGAGCAATTCCCCTGATGTGGCCTCATGCAGGCGAGTCATTGCATTGTAGCTCCCTTGCTGGACAATGGCTGTTGATGGGTTGTTTGACACCCTGCCTGGGCGTTAGTTACTTTCTTTGCTGTTGCCTCTGGGGAGCTAATATCTGGCTGATTCCCCAACTTACAGCATGTTTTATTGACCACCGTAAACACAATTCTCATAACTTCATATGCATTAATGATACACATATATGGATAGAGAACTGACTTTCAGCAGATCAGAACCTTTCCCCGATACCTCGTATCTAAAGGCATGTTTTAGATGTGAGATCACGATTATACAAAAATGAGGAATATGGGGGTTACAGCGTGCTCCCCCAAGGTGTAGAATGCCACAGAGGGTGTGTTTAAACTACAGGTGAGTCCAAGAGGTCAGCACTGGTCCTTGAGGGAAAGCAATCAGACCTTGGGGTTGAAGCATTCAGAAGAGGGTGCTAGACAGAAATCTGAAGCCTTAGTTTGAGCCTAGAGACCCCAAGTTAAAGGCAGTGTCTGAGCTGTGTTGAGACTCTGGAGACTTAAAGATTCAGCATTTGGATCCCTCACAGCAGTGTGGTGAGTGACCAGGCCTTAAAAGTCCAATTGGATGCACAGCGTGGGCTTGGGGCTAAGGTAGGCTCCCTACCTGCCCTAGCTCTGCACTGCTTCGGGAAGCAGCTACTAGGCGCTGGGGTGCCCAGGGACTGGGAGGCTCTGCATGCTGCCCCCACCCCAGTGTCAGCTCCACAGCTCCCATTGGCCCCCAAGAACCACAACCAGCACACACAGCGCAGAGCCGCCTGACTGCCCATGCGCCTAGAGGCCGCAGGGACCTGGCAGCTGCAGTAAGTGCCGCCAAGACCCTGCACTCCACCCCCTGGCCCAGCCAAGAGTCCCTCCTGCACCCCAAACCCTTCATTCCCAGCCCCACCCCAGAGCCCACAGCCAGAGCCTTCACCCCCCACCCTTACCCCAACCCAGTGCCCTAGCCCAGTGAAAGTGAGTGAGGGTGGAGAAGAGCGAACAATGGAAGAAGGGGGATGGAGCGAGTGGGGGATGGGGCCTCTGAGAAGGGACAGGGCATGAGGTGAGGTGTTCGGTTTTGTGTGATTAGAAAGTTGGCAATCCTAATTTTGAGTAATATTGCAGTTCAGTCAAAACATGACATTGCAGCATTCAATACTCTGAACACAAGAGAAAATAAGTAATTTATGATTCCCCATCAGTGGAACCAAGAGCCCTCCTCTGTGCTTTTGAACCCCATGTTGTGGTTAGCAGACTCTACAGTGTAAACTGAAGTATGGTCTCAAAGGATGAAGAAATGTTCTCTATGAATTATTTCTTAAACCAGCCTTCTACACAGGTTCGGAATAATACATTTTCCATTTTATCTGTTCAAAAATAAGTTGACTAGATGCAAGGAAATTAAATTCAAAATTGATACCCAATTAAAAATATAATGGCTTGTACTCATAGTACATGTGAACCCAGACTTTCAAGAATGCATGCATGAGTATAAGTATGTACACACGTTTGAAGATTTGGACCATAATCTGAACTTCCCCAAATGAGTCCATTAAAAGAATTTCACTTGATTTCAAGGCTCTCCACTTGAGTTAATGAATGTTTACAAATGTTTTTCCTTTTCTCCAACAACTTTGATCTTGTTAGGTGAGGGTTCATCAAGGATTTTTAAAAACTTGATATCTCATGCTTTCTGAATGTTATATTAAATATGCAGTGAAAATTAGTCAGAAAGAGCCTCCAAATAGGACACAAGAAGTATAAATCCAGTTTGACACCTTTAGATAAATGAAAGACAAAAAAAATAGAGAGGCAGTCTAAAATGGAGGAAAAGGTGGGAATACCAAGAATTTAAGTGACTGATTCTTGTTGTTGTTGCTTGTCATTGTAATCTTAACTCTGGAACAATATCTTGAGCAAGATAGCGAACAACCCTATGTATAATGTTTTCATTGTCTATATTCATGGCATTTACTTTTGCACATTTCTGTAAAATGCACATAGATTTGCTTGTTCAATTAACATTGTGAATCATTTGCTTTATTGCCATCTATGTAAACATGTTTCAGTTTTTTTTATCATATCAAGGTTATCTAGATGCAGGACTTGTCTAATGCTAATCAGTTCTCTGAAGTTCCCCACATTTTAGGAAGTTTAGGTTGGATATGATAGAGAAAATTAAGTGTCTTTTGATGTGTCAGTAATTGTGTTTTGCATATGCTGCCTACTGCATCATTCATGTCTTGCTTAATCAAACCACCATTATTATAGTTTGTCATTTTATACCATCAATGTGCTTGATGCTGTACAAGCAATTATAAGAGACAATCCCTGCTCCTAGGAGCTTTCAGACAGAGATAATACTGTTTAAGTATTCACAATCTACATGGTACAAACTCAAGTAGCACAGATATTTTGTGATTATGCACTGATGTTCCACATTTTCATCTTCTTTTCATACATTTTAGAGCTAAATGTTCTGGATGAGCAAGCCAGTCAATTGAAAAATATTGTTATGTTGGAGGGTTGGGTCTTGCATCCATGGGCAGTCACAAACCTCCTTCAAGCTGGTGGGGATGATATCTGTTCCATTCAGGATAAATAAGGGAGAAATTAAATGCCTTTGTTTTGTGATAGCTGAAACAGTAGAAGTCACTGCTGCCCAAATCACAGATTATCATGACAAGGCTGGAGTAGGAGTGGAGCCCTGTGGTCTGAGGGGCTTTCCCTGGGGTCTGAATGCAAATGCAAGAGCTGGTTATTGTTTGGTGGAGCTTTGTGTGTTTGTGAGTAATAAGTAGCCAGATGAAGATAGAAGGTAGACAAAGATTGTATTCAGAGTAATTATTAATGGTTGGCTGTCAAACTGGGGGCATCTCTAATGAGGTCTGGTACTATTCAATATTTTCATTAATGACTTGGATAATGGAGTGGAGAGTATGCTTATAAAATCCACACATAACAACAAGCTCTGGGAGGGTTTGCAAGCACTTTGGAAGACAGGACTAGAATTCAAAAGAACCTAGACAAATTGGAGAATTGGTCTGAATTCAACAAGATGGAATTCAGTAAAGACAAATGCAAAATATTTCATTTAGGAAGGAAAAAATTAAATGCATAACTACACAATGGGGAATATATGGGTAGGTTGTAATACTATGGAAAAGGATCTGGGGGTTATGGTTAATCACAAATTGAGCATTAGTCAACAATGTGATTAGGCTGCAAAAAAAACCCCAATATCATTCTGGGGTGTATTAGCAGGAGTATTGTATGTAAGACATAGGAAGGAGTACTGTATCCAATTCTAAGCACCACACTTTAGCAAAGATGTGGACAAACTGGAAAACATCCAGAGGACATTTTAACAAAAATGATAAAATGTTTAGAAAACCTTATCTATGAGGAAATGTTACAGAAACTCAGCATGTTTATGTGATGGGTTCGGTCACAGAGACCCTCTTGGGATTGTCACCTGATGTGCTGAGACTGCCTCTGAGCCCGTTTTCCCTGCCAGCTTGGGACTCCAGAACCCTGCCTTGTTGAGCCAGACACACTAGCCTGCTGTAGCATAGATCCAGTGTCTGAACCACACCCCCAAAGCTGTAGACTTTAACCAAAACTGCTCATCAAGTTTCCTATCTCCAGCACCCAGACATCTAGCTCCCAATGGGGATCCAAACCCCAAATAAATCCATTTTACTCTAAGCTTATATAGGGTAAACTAATAAATTGTCTGCCCTCTATAACACTGACAGAGAGATGCACAGCTGTTTGCTCCCCCAAGTATTAATCACTTACTCTGGGTTAATTAATAAAAGTGATTTTATTAAGTATAAAAAGTAAGATTTAAGTGGTTTCAAGAAATAACAGACAGTACAAAGTAACTTACCAAGCAAAATAAAACAAAACACGCAAGTCTAAGACATTAAGAAACTGAATACAGATAAATCTCACCCTCAAAGATGTTCCAATAAGCTTCTTTCACAAACTAGAGTCCGCCTTAGTCTAGGCCCAATACTTTCCCCTGGTACAGTTCTTGTTAGTTCCAGCTCAGGTGTAACAAGGGGATTTCTCATGACTGCAGCCCCCTTTGTTCTGTTCCACCCCCTTTTATAGCTTTGGCACAAGGCGGGAATCTTTTGTCTCTATGGACCCCCACCCCTCCTTCTAAATGGAAAAGCACCAGGTTTAAGATGTCTTCCAGTACCAGGTGACATGGTCACATGTCCTGTGAGACCCCAGCCTCCATTCTTTCTGGCCTGACTCACAGGAACACAGGAAGGCTTACAAGTAAACAGAGCCATTTACAGCCGATTGTCCTGGTTAATGGGAGCCCTCAAGATTCTAAACCACCATTAATGGCCCACACTTTGTATAATTATAATAGGACCTCAGAGCTACCCCACAGTATGCCAACATTTTTATGGCTGACTTAGAACAACGCTTCCTCAGCTCTCGTCCCCTAATGCCCCTACTCTACTTGTGCTACACTGATGACATCTTCATCATCTGGACCCAAGAAGCCCTTGAGGAATTCCAGCATGATTTCAACAATTTCCATCCCACCATCAACCTCAGCCTGCACCAGTCCACACGAGATTCCACTTCCTGGACACTACGGTGCTAATAAGCGATGGTCACATAAACACCACCCTATATCGGAAACCTACTGACCGCTATTCCTATCTACATGCCTCTAGCGTTCATCCAGATCACACCACACGATCCATTGTCTACAGCCAAGCTCTATGATATAACCGCATTTGCTCCAACCCCTCAGACAGAGACAAACACCTACAAGAACTCTATCATGCATTCTTACAACTACAATACCCACCTGCTGAAGTGAAGAAATAGATTGACAGAGCCAGAAGAGTACCCAGAAGTCACCTACTACAGGACAGGCCCAACAAAGAAAAGAACAGAACACCACTAGCCATCACCTTCAGCCCCCAACTAAAACCTCTCCAACGCATCATCAAGGATCTACAACCTCTCCTGAAGGACAACCCATCACTCTCACAGATCTTGGGAGACAGGCCAGTCTTTGCTTACAGACAGCCCCCTAACCTGAAGCAAATACTCACCAGCAACCACACAACAGAACCACTAACCCAGGACCCTATCCTTGCAACAAAGCCCGTTGCCAACTCTGTCCACAAATCTATTCAGGGGACACCATCATAGGGCCTAATCACATCAGCCACACTATCAGAGGCTCGTTCACCTGCACATCTACCAATGTGATATATGCCATCACGTGCCAGCAATGCCCCTCTGCCATGTACGTTGGTCAAACTGAACAGTCTCTACATAAAGAATAAATGGACACAAATCAGATGTCAAGAATTATAACATTAAAAAACCAGTCGGAGAACATTTCAATCTCTCCGGTCATTCGATTACAGACCTGAGAGTGGCTATCTTTCAACAAAAAAAACTTCAGAAACAGACTCCAATGAGAGACTGCTGAATTGGAATTAATTTGCAAACTGGGTACAATTAACTTAGGCTTGAATAGAGACTGGGAGTGGATGGGTCATTACACAAAGTGAAACTATTTTCCCATGTTATTTCTCCCCCTCCCACCCCACCCCACCCCCCACTGTTCCTCAGATGTTCTTGTTAACTGCTGGAAATGTCCTACCTTGATTATCACCATAAAAGGTTTTCCTCCTTCCCCCCACCATTCCTGCTGGTAATAGCTCATCTTAAGTAATCACTCTCCTTACAGTGTGTATGATAAAATCCTATTGTTTCATGTTCTCTGTGTGTGTATATAAATCTCCCCACTGTATTTTCCACCGAATGCATCCGATGAAGTGAGCTGTAGCTCACGAAAGCTACTGCTCAAATAAATTTGTTAGTCTCTACGGTGCCACAAGTACTCCTTTTCTTTTTGCGAATACAGACTAACACGGCTGCTACTCTGAAACCAGAGCTAACTTTATATTTGTAGTTGTAGATACAAGAATGATACATACATACAAATAGGATGAACACACTCAGTAGATTATAAGCTTTGTAATGATACCTTCTAAGAGACCTTTTGCATAAAGCATAGTCCAGTTACATTATATTCACATTCCAAGCATATTTTCATAAGGCATATGGAGTGCAATGTCACAGTTTAGTCTTCAGAAAGGAAGACTACAAGGGGACCTGATAAGTCTTCAAATACATAAAGGGCTGTTATAAAGAGGAGTCTGATCAATTGTTCTCCTTGTCTGTGGAAGACAGGAGAAGTAGTAATGTATTTAATCTGCAGCAAGGGTGTGAAGGTTCCTTCCCCACTCTGAACTCTAGGGTACAGATGTGCGGACCTGCATGAAAACCTCCTAAGCTTACTTTTACCAGCTTAGGTTAAAACTTCCCCAAGGTACAAACTATTTTACCTTTTGCCCTTGGACTTTCGCTGTCACCACCAAACGTGTAACCGGGTTTATTATTTGGAAAGAGTCATTTGGAAACATCTTTCCCCCCAAAATCCTCACCAAAACTTTGCACCCCCCTTCCTGGGGAAGGTTTGATAAAAATCCTCACCAATTTGCATAGGTGACCACAGACCCAAACCCTTGGATCTTAAGAACAATGAAAAAAACATTCAATTTCTTACAAGAGGAATTTTAATGGAAGAAAAAGTAAAAAGCATCACCTCTGTAAAATCAGGATGGTAAAAACCTTACAGGTTAATTAGATTCAAAACATAGAGAATCCCTCTAGGCAAAACCTTAAGATACGAAAAGACACAAAGACAGGAATATCCATTCCATTCAGCACAGCTTATTTTCTCAGCCATTTAAAGAAATCTTAATCTAATGCATATCTAGCTAGATTACTTACTAAGTTCTAAGACTTCTGTCCCTGGCAAAAGCATCGCACAGACAGACCCAGACCCTTTGTTCCCCCCGCACCCAGCTTTGAAAGTATCTTGTCTCCTCATTGGTCATTTTGGTCAGGTGCCAGCGAGGTTATCCTAGCTTCTTAACCCTTTACAAGTGAAAGGGTTTTTCCTCTGGCCAGGAGGGATTTTAAAGGTGTTTACCCTTCCCTTTATATTTATGACAAAGGGTAACTAACTGTAAGGGTAGTTAAGCTCTGGAATAGGTTTCAAAGGAGGGAGGTTGTGGAATCCTCATCATTGAAGATTTTCAAAAACAGGTTAGAGTAAGACAAACACCTGTCAGGAATGGTTTAGGTTTTCTTGGTCCTGCCATGATGTGAGGGGGATGGACTTGACGATTTCTTTAGGTTCCTTCTAGACCTACATTTCTATAATTTCAATATTCTACAAAAGAAGGCAACAGGAAAGCCAAGGAGTCAGCAAGAAAAGCACTAGTAACATGGCTCTGAGCAAAAGTCAAGAGAATATTTTGGGCAGAGTGCTGGCTGGAAAGAGGCTTGGCACTATGATCAAAGAAACTGCCTCCTGCTTGATTCAGGACTGTGTACATTCTTTGTAAATAAACAAGATTTCAGTAAAGAAATACATGACTTTCTCAATTTCTCCTCTTAATGGAAAAATCCCACAACACCCCATTTTTTGGCTGATAGCTATTCATGTGAATAGAAAAGGAGTACTTGTGGCACCTTAGAGACTAACAAATTTATTAGAGCATAAGCTTTCGTGAGCTACAGCTCACGAAAGCTTATGCTCTAATAAATTTGTTAGTCTCTAAGGTGCCACAAGTACTCCTTTTCTTTTTGCGAATACAGACTAACACGGCTGCTACTCTGAAACCTGTGATTCATGTGAATAACTATCCATATAAATGCATATTCTCCCTATCCCCTAGAGCAGAGTATTGAAGTTCCATTTCCCTGAGGCACTCCTTCACGACAAATCCCCATTGCCCATTTAGATTGTCCATATGCTTGCCCAACCCCCATCCTCCTTTCTCCCCACTGTGCTTCCCCCATATCTGTCCTTGGTCTTCACCAGACTTCACTATTGAAATTAATCTCTTAAACACAGATGTATTATAGTTTTATATGCAGAAATATTTACTAGTTAAATGTGGTGCTGGCTTAGGGGGTATGGTGGGGATCAGGGACATGGAAGCATGTTGAAAAGTGGACTTTGCAGGCAGTAGGGAGGTGAAGGGAGGCTCTGAGGGGAAGAGAATGAGCACGGATATGAGGGGAACATAGATAAGAAGTGAGAGGTTTAAACTAGGGAAAATTTAGATTAGGAGAAACGGAGCAGAGATGCAGCATCAGAGAATGGAATCAGCTGACAGATCTAAGTAGTTCCTTTGGCTAATCTTGGTGAAACTCAGTGACATTCTAGTGAATAATGGGCCTATATCCAAGAGATTATCTGTGTCTGTCTATCACCAACAGAGGTACCTCCACCTCTCTCCTGTTTGGTATATCAGCATCTTCCCCTGTATAATACCCTCCTTTTGCAGCCCACTGGGAATGGCTATTTCTGTCCATGCTCTTTGACTGAGAGGAATGCGGGGTATCTTAGTTTCAGGCTCTTTAACCTGTAGGCCCCCCCTCTACAAGGTGGTGTTCTCCTCAAATGGTGCTGGATGACAATCCCACCCAACCACCAAATTATTTATAGAACATGATTTAAAAGAAAGTGGCTGCCTCAGAAGATCTAGATTTATATCTGGTAAAAGTTAGATTAGATTAGGCTTTCTCAGTTTGTCACAGAAAAGAAAAAGTAACATCTTTTGTTTTTCCAGAGCCATCTGTGACATAACCAGGGTAGAATCTAGACTACTGAGAAGCTGTCACCCCTCAAATCTCAGGTACATTTTACACTGCTTTGCTGTTGTTGTCTCCACTCTTGGACTACTCACAATTAGCCTCTAGCATATAAATACTCCCAGGTATGTCTGTGTGCACTTGCAACTGGCTATTTGCACCCAGGCTTTTATCAGCCTGAATTATATTGCACACTCCCAGTCCTAGATTTTCCCCAGAAATGTGTGCTCTCTCCTGGACACTATGCACTCCTATAAAGTCCGTCATTTTATAGAAATGATATGCCGAATCTGGTTATCCCAAATGGAGTTTCCCAAATGCTTTGATTCAAACATACTAGTTTAGATAAAACAAGTTTATTAACTACAAAGAGAGAGGTTTTAAGTGAATGCAAGTAATGAGGCATAAAAGTTTGAATGGTTACAAGAAAAATAAAGATAAACTGCTACTTGTGACTAATTTAACAATCTGTGTTCAATTCAAAGCAAAGTTTTTCTTACCACATGTTCTCAGTAGTTTTACTGGCCAAACTTGTTAGGCCAAGACCTCTTCTGGGTAATGGCTGCTTCTTTTGTTCCTTCTGGTGCAGTGAATCAATGGACAGAGAGAGAGAGAGAGAGAGAGAGCGGTCCCTTGGGATGTTTCCCCTTTTTATAGTCCTTTCCTGCCCTTCAATAATCATATCCAGCTGGGAATGTGCACCAGGCAGTCTCTGTGGATGGGAACCCTATGCACCTTTGCTGAGATGTAGATTTTTCATCCACTCCCCCTTTCCTACCAATAAATGGCCTTGTTTACAGCTGGATGGGGCATCAGCTTGCCGTTTTTCTCTGAGGAACTAGTTTGGCCACTCATCAGACTTGGAACATGTTTTAGTAATAGCATACAATGGAATCTTATAACTCTACAAACAATGTTGCTACACATATTTTACCAGGACAGTAATGAGTTTTCAAATGATACATCACAGGGTATACTTGGTACAAAGATTATTACAATAGTGTACAAGAGGTTAACAGAGGTGTGTGACATTCCCCAAGATGCAAGCTAGACTGTTGTGTCCCCCTAGCTCTCCAGCCTGTGATGCTTTTACATTGGTTCGCTGGTGAACAGCAACCCCTCCAGGCTCTGCTCGCACACAGCCATTAGCATGTAAAATCATTCACAGCTAAATACATGACTGATATACCTAGCCATCCATGAATTACATACAGGACAACACCCACGTATCCCCAGACCCAGCCTTTCTGCCCCAGAAATATGTGTCTTATACTGTTCAGTACCCTTCTGGACTGTGGAAGCTCATAGATAGTCCATCATTCCAACAATGGGTAATGATTACTCACCAGGCTTGTTGACCTAAATGGAGATTCCTAAGCACTTCAACCAAAACACATTACTTTAGATAAAACAACAAAACAAGTTTATTAGTAAGAGAAAGATAGATTTTAAGTGATTACAAGTGATAAGGCTTAAAGATTAGAATTAGTTACAAAAGAAACAAAAGGATAAACATGCAAGCTAGTTCCTAAACTTTACCAAGGCTAACAGGTTTAAAACCACAAAAGGAGTTTTTCTCAATAAAAGCTTACAGCTGTTTGTACTGGCTGGAAAATCCCCAGTTTAGTGATACTTCTTTTGTCTTTCAAGTGATCTAGCTGCCATAAGTAGAGATGGAAGGGAAGAGGTGATGTGGAGGTCATTGTCTCTCATTTTTATAACCTCTTTTTTTGAGGATTACCCACCACCGGGGTGCACACAAACAGTCTTCCCTGGATGTGAGGTTTGAAGCATTTCCAGCACTAAATGTAAATTCTTTGTTATATACCTCCCCATTGCTGAAGAATGGTTAGTTAATCTAGGTGATAGTCTCTGATGGTTCATTTGATTATGCTGATACCTCAATGTGTCCATGTCTCTGGAAAAAAAATCGTTTAGGCCTACTTTTCTTAAATTGGAGCATACTACAGCAGTGATGCATGGTAAAATCTCATAGCTTCACAAACAGTATTGTTACACATATCTTAACAGGACAGTGACGTTCAGCAGATTGAGTTTTCAAATGATACCTCACAAAGCATACTTGTACAAAATATATTATATAAAATATATATGAAAGTGGTGAACACAGGGTACAGGGTGTCACAAAGGGTATAGTTTATCACACCATCTCTAGGGTCTAATCCTCTTTTCCTCAAACCAGCATCCTCTTACCCCTTCTGGGATATATGGAGATTAACCCCTTCTACTTTTCCAGTGTTTCTCAGATGTTAGTCTATTAACACAATTACAAAGAGGTGCTTACACGTTGTTTCTAGTTTGTCTCGGTTGTCTGTGCTTCCCAAAGCCAGCTTACTCCTCAATACCTACCGCTTATTTTGTAGTCATAAAATATAATCGAAACCTTAAAGACAGAGACCCTGTCCTGTCAGTGATGTTCCAAGTACATGATGGCCGTGGTTGTTTAGCTGGAGAAACTGAAAGATATGTGAGGAAAAACAGGACAAAATTCCCCAAAAGGTGGGGGAGCATTTTTAAAATATTTGCTAGCTGGTGCAGAGGAAACATTTTACTTATAAAAATTACAAAAAAATGGAAATGTCCCTTGAAGAGTTCAGAAGTGGAGACAAAATTCAATCATTAACGTATGAAACAAAGAGATTTTAGTTCTGCTTTCAGAGGAAGTCATAACGCAGCCTTAACTGTAGAGTTGCTACTGACGCCTCCATAATGCTGTACAATGAGCTCCTGTCTTATGAAATTAGAAGATAATTCACATATGTTGCATAGTTCAAAGCATAATTTTTCATGCTGAATGATGTAAGGTATTTATCAAACTGTTTTAATAGATTGGATTTCTGACTCCACCACCCCACGCTCCACTGCGTGTATACTGAGGCTGACAACTCTGCCTTATAAAAGATTTCCTTACCCAACCTTGTGACTAATACAGATAATTGTTTTTAAAACAACTCTGGATGCTGCTGCAGCACATTGGTACGTGCACACCAAAAGGTGTATTCACATTCATCAGGCATTTGTGAACCTCAAGGGACCATATAAATCTCACAGTGCAGCTTTACAAATACTTGGTATAGCTAGTGCATCATTAGGGAGCTTGCCTGCAAGGTCAGGATAATCAGAGGTATAAAAGAGTCAGTTTAAAATAAATAGATAAAAAAAACATTAAAGGGATCTAATTTCATAGCACATTATCAACCAGCTCCTGTATTCTTCCAGCCCCTGGAGGTCTGTGTGTGTTTTCTTAGTAAAATTGTCTTTTTCCTTTTAAAATCCAATTGAATAAAGCTGGATGGTGGCATGGCCAGTTTCAGAAATAAAAATCTGAGTTAATGAAGGGCTCATGAAAGCAAGAAGCTAATATCATTGGCCTGAGTCAGGTGCATTGTGGGTGGGCACCAGGCAATTGGGCAATTTGGCCAGGGGACTGGTCCTTGTCATGGGCTGCAGGGCTAGTCACTGCAATTCTCTCTTGCAGGTCCCTATTTTAATCATCAGGAGGCACTGAGGGCCTAATTCATCCCCATGCTGGTGCAGACCCCAGCACAGGGACTCGGGAAGAACTTGTAGCCTTCCAAGACCCTGATTCTGGGGCAGCTGGATCAGCCCTCGGCTCAGACAATATTGCCAGCCCTCTGACCTTAAAAATCATGATGGCGGGGGAGAGGGGGTTGTATCATGAGATTAAAAAATGAATTTCTTGGCTTTGGGGTCTGATTCTGATTTCTGGGCTCCTCACACAAGCCACCCTGCCCCTATGTGATTGTGTGTACACATAAGGCTAAAATACGCAAGAGGTGCATGAGCACAAATGGGGGAGAGGCCTCCCTTTTCTCCTGCAGATGTGGACCCCATGTTTCCTCCTTTCAACATCAGTGGCAATAGCCTTTCCCTTTCTGACCCCCTGGTTTGTCTTCCCCAATGGTCCCAGGAACTTCCCCAGGCTTTCTCACTGGATCCTGAATGAAGTGCATCCCAGGAATGTCCTCAGACAGTGCCAGGGAATTGGAGACTCCGCTTGCAGTGAGGAGCACCCTACAGTATCAGCACAGCCTGTAAATCCTGGCCATGTCAGCAGGGACTGTGCCCCCTAGCTTCCACTTTGGCTGGTCCTTATGCTCTGCTGATTTGTGGACTGCTCTAACCACCTCCTCCTAAGTCCCTCTGCAGCCAGCCTCACTCTTCTCCCTCCTCCTGCCACCCACCCTCCCTCCCTCTCCCATATGTCCCTTCCCCAACCTCTCCTTCCTGCCCCCCCTCAGTCTCTCTTCCCTTTTCATTCTTCCTTTCCCCCCACACTTATTTGCTCCTATCGACTCAACTGCTTCCCATCACTCCCCCTCACCTCTAAGACTGCTGAGCCCTCCCTGTGGTATTCATTGAATTAATTAAAAAGTATTTTTTGAAAATAAATTAACACTAATAATCTCTCTCTCTGGCCCCATGCTGAACATTCAAGTAAACTCACCGTCTTGTATCCATAACCTATCTACCCCGATCTCTTTACTCCAACCCCTTCTGGTTTTATCTTCACTTGTCATCTCATGTCCTCAGTTAGACTGTCAGCTCCATGGATCTGGGGACATCTCTGTCATAGGTCTGAAAAGCACCTGCCAAACTTGGGATGCAAAGACACAGTGATGTGCCAGCTCTGCTTTTTGTCATTTACACACAGCCAGGAGGTGTCAGCTGTTCCTTTCAGATGCAACAACTGTCATTGTCGCCTCAGGACTAAACTACTGTAGTGCACTCCACATGGGGCTTACCTTCAAAACCATCTGGAAACTGAAGCGAACGCAAAATGTGGCAGCCTATTTGGTAAGGGGAGCATCTCACAGTGAGTATATTGGCAGTTCTCTATGAGCTACGCTGGCTGCCTGTGTGTTTCCAGACAGAGTTTGAAGTGTTTGGTTTGTCTATAAAGCTGTAAATGACTTAGGACTTACCTACTGGGGAGTTCTCCTCTCTCCCCAAGCTGCAGCTGAGACCAGCAGAGGTGCTGGAAATGAATCCTTAGTGGGGTAAATGAAAAGGAGTTGCTGGACTGTAGTTCCCTGGAAGGCCGCCTGGCTTTGGAATTCACTCCAAACTCCCCTGGATCTGGTTGTTACCTGGGGTTCTTTCAACCCAAAGCTCTTGGTAACTTTTACTCTGTGCGAGGTGTTGTCAGGAAATAAATCAAGAGAGACACTGCCGTCCGACTGATAGATGGCTGGCACAAATGAGTGCTTTCACTTAAAGTTAAACTTTCCTTAGTCTCAAGTACTTACATATGTCCACAACAAGTTAGTAAAACACCCCCAACCCTCAATAATTATCGAAGCTGAGTGTGGCTCTAGAGTGGCCAAGCGGCAGCCCGTCTGCCAGTGGGGAACACAAGATGCATCCAGAGGGAGAGTCCAGTCCCGAAGAGTCCCACTACCTCGAACGTTTTCCACTTATTTATACATTAGTAATAGAATGACATGTCCCTTAAAGAAAACTTGTTAAGCAAGCAGTTTCAATGGTCAAGCAAGAGGTTCCTTCTGATTACTGATTAACCAGGTGTGGGTTTTTCCAGAGTTTGCAGCCTTTAGACCCCAATAGACATTCCTGGGGCACATCCTGCTCTTCTAAAATGCATGTATCAGCAACTTCAACACAATTCTTATCAGGAAGGACGTGGGGTCAATCTGCCCTTTCTGTGGCACCAAAACCCCCGCCCCTCCTTCCTTCGTCAAGCTGAGTTTGCTACCTGGTCACTTTATGGCCTGCTGACTTGGCTACTTTTAGCAATAAGCCATAGTGGTTTCAGGCACTTTGCTGGTTTGCTGATATCTCCACGTACACGGGGACATTCATGGCATGCCACAGGGCTTATCCCTTTAACCCAGGAATTTGAAAATGGGCACGGGTGGGTAGGAGTAAGAAGAAGAATTGTTGGAGGGAGCGAGGTATTTGATCTCTGAAGTTACCTGGCTTGGTGGTGGGGTTATGTCAAACTCTATCGCTGCATGTAGTATGGTGGTTATGATGCATTTTTAAGCTATGATAATGCCACCTAGAGCATATACATAGGTGTCCTTTTATCATTTGTATAGCTCTAAATAAATTAATTAATACCAGTGCTCCTGAAGTCATCTTCATTGATGAAAAACTAGGTTCTACTAGCAGCATCTCCCTTGTTATCTCATTGTTGAGAGTCTAGGGCTAGTCTACACTAGATGCACTACATCAGCGCAACTGCACCGATGCAGCTGCGTTGCTGTAGAGCATCTGGTGAAGATACTCTATGCAGATGAGAGAGAGCTCTCCCATCGGCATAAAAAATCCATCTCTGCAAGAAGCGATAGCTATGTAGGCAGGAGACGCTCTCCCACCAACATAGCTCTGTCCACACCAGCGCTTAGGTTGGTGTAACTTATGTTGCTCGGGGGGTGGTTCATTCATATCCCTGAGCAATGTAAGTTATACCAAAGAAAGTGGTAGTATAGACCTGGCGTAGAAGTCAGGGGTATGTGGAAGTAGGGAGTAGGTAGGAAAGCTCTGTTAATGATTACAGAAATATTATGCTTAACCACTGACTGCCTAATTTATTCAAAATTGTGTTGATCCTCCAAATAGAAAAGCCAGGCAGTCACTATTCCTATAAGCCTAGCCAAATAATGGAACAAATATCAGGTGGGAGGGGGGAAATTGCTACATATTTAGAGGAGAATGGAACAAAGAGCAAGAAGCTGCACCACTTTGCAAATGTTAGCTAATACATATATGTTAGGTGTGGTATCATCATCATGTTCCTATTTTGCCTCTGGCGTTTAGGGCAGTGATGAAGCTCCTCCACTCCTGTCTGTTTCTGGCAAGTCTTTCAATGGTTTCCTCAGGTTTTTCAGCTCGGTTTCCACAGCTCTTTGCCATGTTGTTTTCAGGTGGCCTCATTTTCACTTGCCTTCAGGTGTCCATCTTATTGCTACTCTGGTGATGGAATCCGTTTCCATCCGAAGCACATGACTAATCCATCTCCAATGCCTCCTGACAATGATGGTACTTGGATCCTCTTGGCTGCACTGTGTCAACAGATCTTGGTTTGAGGTTGTTCTGGGCCAAAAGATGCAGAGGATTTTTCTGAGGCAGGTTGTATGGAATGAAGACAGTTTGGACACGTCATTCCCCAGCATTCTGCATTATAAAGTAGTGTTGAAAGTACACAGCTCTGATAAATCTTGAGTTTGGTTTTGGTGGTGTATTTTAATGATTTTCAGACTGTATTTAAGCTCCTGAAGGTGTTCCTGGTTTTACTAAAAGAAAAGGAGTACTTGTGGCACCTTAGAGACTAATAAATTTATTAGAGCATAAGCTTTCGTGAGCTACAGCTCACTTCATCAGATTTTGTTCTGGATGTCCTGGCTTGTTCCACTGTCCTGGCTGATGGTGCTTCCCAAGTATGTGAATGTTTCTACACTGGTGAGAACATAATCCTCTATCTATACTGGTGATGGTGAGGCAATATTAAAGGTCATGATATCTGTCTTATTGCAATTGATTTTCAGTCCAATTTACTGGCTGAATGTGTTGAGTCGAGTTGTTTTTTCTTGTATATGGAGTTGGGTATGTGATAGGAGAATGACATCATCTGCAAAGTCCAGGTCTTCAAGCGATGAGAAGAGTGTCCATTTAATGCCTCTTGGCATGTCTTCTGCAGTACGCCGCATTATGCAGTTGATGGCCATGTTAAAGAGGATTGCAGACATGACACACCCCTGACGTACTCCTGTTTTGACTTCAAAACGGAGTTCACTGTGATCAACACTGCATGTAAAGTTGAAATAGAAGTTTTTGATTACGTTGATTATACAGAAAGGCATATTCCATATGCCCGCAGAATGCACCATAGGCTGATCCTGTGAATGCTATCAAAAGCCTTCTCAAACTCTATGAAATTTATGTAGAGTTGCCATTGCCATTCTAAGCACTGTTCTATTATGTTTCATAGAGTTAAGATCTGGTCTGTGCATCCACACCTTTTCCGAAAACCAGCTTGCTCTTTTCTGAAAATGCTATCAACTGCTTCTGATATATGCTAGACTATGATTTTACACAATACTTTGCTTGGCACAGATAAAAGTGTGATATCATGCCAGTTATTACAATCACTGAGAGTTCCTTTCTTTGGTATCTTCACTATAAACTCACTGGTCCACTCACCTGGCACTTTTTCCCTTTCTCAGACTGATGTAAATAGAAGGGCCAGGATAGACGCTGCTAACTCAGGTTTTACCTTGAACAATTTTGCATTCAAGTGATCCTTGCCAGGAGCGCTCTCATTTTTTAAGGATTTGATGGCTTGAAAGATCTCTTCCTTAGTTGGGGTGTCTGTGTTGATATCAAGATCTTCTTCTGCATTCTGGATGTTTGCTTCCTCTTTAGGTGGCTCCCTTTTTAGGTGGCTCTCTGTTCAGCAATTCTTTTAAATACTCTGTCCAGTGCCTTTCTTGTTCTTTTTCGGTTTTGTCTTTGTTTGTTCCTGATGAGAGTGTCGGTGTCTGCTGTTTACCACTGATAAGCCGCTTCATTTTGTAGACGGTTTCTTGTACACACCACATTAAAAGATGTTGTGTGCAGTATTATTATACACATTGTGTGTGTGTGTAGGTATGTATAGATGTATGAATAAAGTGTTAGGAAGTTATGTTAACTGAGTATATTATGGTCTCCCCACAATTCCGTTCACCCATGTCAGGTACCTCACAACACTTTGCAAAGCTGAACTCAGCCTAGGCATTAGAAAACAGGAAGTCCATCAAAGACAAAATACACGAATGGTGTGTCCTAGCAAAGTTTGGGGTGTATGGCTATACCCAATTGGTTTGGGATGGAGTATCCAAAAGAAAGATAAGAAAAGTACAGAACAAAATAACAAGTTAATGAACTGTCACAAAGTGGTAGGCTAGATTTTAGTGACATGTAGACAGTTTTGTAACTTGTACAATTGTGTATAAATACTTCAGGCTGAAATGCGTATCTTTGAAAAATACCTTCTCTGTAAGATGAAACAAGCTGCAAGAATTTGCTTCCTGGAAGGAGAGTAAGAATGTCTCCTTTTTCGTATTGTACTGCCTTGCCTAAACAATCAATTTGGCTGCATTTGGTTATTTGGTCTCTTGAACATTTTAAAAAATGAACCGTGAGGGTAGTCAAACAATTGGCTCCGTCTTTTAGTCAATATAAAGAAAAATGCTTGCTGGATAGTCATTTTTTTCTGCTAGATCTACAAATTTAGTGAATGTGAGAAAAGTGGTGTTATGCTAGATCTTGGTAAGCCTTTGAAAAATCTTAGTTTCGATATGTGTATGTGTACATGCACACGCATACGTATATAGACAGCACCCAATGTCCCTGCCTCGACGGGCTTAAAACCAAAGAAAACATGTGAACAAAAGGGTTAGGGATAGGAAGTAATAGAGAACACCATGACTAATGCACATGACTGGTGCATATCTTATGAGTTCCATGGATTGTGGATTTTTTAAATTCTAGTGTTGATGGGTGCTGCTGACTAATAGGATTCTCGAAGTTAAATAGCTGAATTTGGCCCCTTGTGTACCTCCTTATTAGAAGGGGAGTGGGGGAGATTAGTCAAGAGCAGGACAATAGGAGGCTGCAGAGATGGCCTTATGAGGATCGATCAAACCAGTTAAATGTGTGACACCTGGCAAAGCAATGATTAAAAGTGTTGGCGAAACACTTGTCTAAAAGGAGAGAGGAATTATTTAGGCTCTAGCATTCTGTTCTTTTTTTCTTTACCCCTCTTGTTTTTGCGCTGGTTTCCCTAACTGCTCCCCCGGGCTCTTCTTTCCTCTTCTAGGTGGGGCTGGCTGGCTGAAAACATTCTGTCAAAGCTGTTTTTGAATGTGAATGTACAGAATGTACAGAAGAGAATAGTCCTACATTTCAGGGGATGTACTAAAATGACCTAACAGGCCTTTTCCTGCTCTAACTTGTGTGGCTGCTATTTATATTTCTTAGATGGCCCCCACAATCTTTAATGTTTTTATCCTCTTGATACCTGTGTGGGGCAGGGAAGTGCTACTATCCCCGTGTTATAGACGAGGGAAAGAGAGACAGAGACACTAAGTGACTTGCCCAGAGTCACCTAGGAAATCTGTGTCAGGGCAGGTTATTGAACTAAGGTCTTCCACGTCACAGAGTAGCACCTTAACCACTGAAACATTCCTTCTCTCTTTTTTTCCTCTCTCTCATTCTCCCTCCCTGCCCCAGTGCACCTGGAGACTGATCATTCTTGGTGCAGGTTCCCCTGCTGTGTAACTCATTCTCTGTTTTTGTGCTGGGACTGAAGTTTGCTGACCTTCAGACCCCAGACCAAGGCATGCCTTTCTGGTCACCCCTTTGTTTGATGGATAATCACCAGAAGGTTTTACTTACGGTGGGTTGGATGGTGCAGTAGGATTGTAGGCACTATCTGCTGCAGCCAGGTTTCATTGCTGGTTTGTTTTTAATGTATGTCCTGTATGCAGAAGTCATGGCGAGGGATGCATACAAATCTTTAAGGACTGTATTCTGCTTTCTATCCCTCTGGGTTGCTGTGAGATGTAGCAGGGTCGTACAGCGCTTGACAGCAGGAATGCTGGCTAGCTCACTCAGAACTCCTCCTTGTGGCTCCAAGTCAAAGCACCCTGGCACACCTTTAGAGAGAGGCTGCAGTACACTCACGACACTGCTGGGAGAGGGAATAGTCATGGGGTTGCTCCTTTTCAGGCACCTTGATCAATACTGCCAGTCCCTAGAGCTCAAAAATCATGTCCAGCCCCCACCACCCCAAATCATGACTTTAAAAAAAATCATTCTTTGTATTTGCTTTCTGGTTCCTGAGTTTTTAGGAAGTGTTTGGGTCACATTTTCAAACATTCCTTGCAACCATGAGGGCTCCAAATCATTTGTGTTTAAGTGAAGGCTGAAATTCTCCTGTAATCACAGGAATCCTGGACCTGGGGCTTCCAGAAAAACACCAAATGCTATGAGTCTCATGGTAAAACTGCAAAAGGCAGCAAGACTGCAGTGGGATTTTAGGAAGGAGCAGCCAGATCCTGTGCAGAGGCTCAGGTAGGGAAGCGCCGTGCACTCCGCTTCCTTGAACAACTGCAGAATGACTGGCTGTAAAGGAATTTGTTGCTGCACTCAGAGACTAACAAGCCTCCTATGTTGCTAAAGTAGGGTTTAATTTCATGGGTATGTAACCCTTGGCTCAGTAGCTGACTCCTCAGAAGGCAGCCTGCTCTATAGGATTCCCAGCATTGTTTGGTGCTTAAACAGGAGAAGCCCAAAGCTAATCAACATGAATAGTAGTGGCACAGTCAGTAGTTAGCAAAGGAAACACAAGGCAGCCTGATTTCTTTCTGAAACACAAGATAGCAGTTTAGCTTGTTGCAATATGGGTTCTTAAGGCCACCCAACAGACCTGAGGAAACACGACACTGCAGCTTTTTTCATCATTTACCTTCTTCTGTTGGCTGCAGCTCAGCAGAACAAGTGCAAAGCCTTTGAAAACTAATGTCCTGATTTCACAGGGGTTGGAGGGGTTTTTCCATTTTTTTCCTGTCATTGAGATCAGCACAATTTCTCCCTTACCTTGAGAATTGGGACTAAGAGGATTAGCAGGCTACTGACTCTGATTATCTCAGCCATCTATTATTCCAGGCATTCCTGTAAAATACCTTGGCAACATGAGGTCTTGGCTTTTGTGCTGGTTGTGGAAAGCCATAAAGCATAAATGTAGGTCTTTGCTGTCACCTTTGCTCTCTCTTAGTGAGGGAATTTGGTGATGAGAAGCTAAATTAATAAAAAGAAAAGGAGCACTTGTGGCACCTTAGGGACTAACAAATTTATTTGAGCGTAAGCTTTCATGAGCTGTAGCTACAGCTCACTTCATCAGATGTTCATGAAAGCTTATGCTCAAATAAATTTTTTAGTCTCTAAGGTGCCACAAATACTCCTTTTCTTTTTGCAAATACAGACTAACACGGCTGCTACTTTGAAACCTAAATTAATAAAGGAGCTCTTTGTTGACTGAGACTTTAAATGTTTCCCCCTTTCTGATTATGAAGGCAGTGTGGTCTAGGGACTATGGCAGTGAACTGGAAACCACTGCATTTGTGTTCTAGTGCTGGCTCTGCAAGTGACCCATTGTGCGACTCTGGGAAATTCCTATCACTGTTATGTGCCTCTGTTTCCCCATCTGTAAATGAGGGGGAACATATTTACCATCCTTTGTAAAGCAATTTGAGTACCCCAATGCAAAGCATTGTTGTTATTAGGGGCGGTCAAACATTTTCCATTGAAACTGTTTGTCAGTGGAAAACTGGGTTTTCAATTAAACTGAATTTATTTTGGAAAACGTCTGCTTTCCCCAGAAAATGCCACTGTTCATTTAAAAAATAAATGCCTGAAAACCAAAATATTTCAATATAGAAATGTGGTGCGGTGCCTGATGAGAATCGTAATTCCCATGCTTCATGTCCCCATTACCTTCTATGGGCCAGGCTCTCCAACCTGGCTATGTCTCCTGAGGTGGAATTCTGATGATGCATCACAGCCTCTCACCTGTGCTGCCTCATGTAAGACATGGTCTGATTTGGAAGCCCGGCCTACAGAGAGAATGGGAGCGGGAGGCACCTGAACTACAATTCCCCTGAGGGTCCAAATCAAAATAGTTTGGTTTTTGATTTATTTATTTATTACTGAAAAGATAAAAATTTAGACAATGTTTTTGTTTTTTTATTTTTGCCAAAAATTTCCCCAGAGGGTAAAAACATTGTTCCAACCAGTTCTAATTATGATTTACTCTGACTATGATTTACTCTTTACTTCAAGGAAGGAACACAATAGCCAGCAATATAGAGAATGAAGTCGTAAGAATAAGATATTCTTACATTAGTCACTAAAGAGACCTCTTTTGCATTTGGAGTTCAGAGCAGCTGATACTATGTGCAAAGATAAAATAAATCCAAGCAATACTATAGATTTATGATCAATGCTTAAACAAGTTGTTTGCTTCGTGACAGAAAAGACTAATGATGATTAGCTTTGACTGGAAATATACTAGCATATGCTAAGTACCATTTTATTTTCTTGCATAGCTGAATTGGATCTGAGAGAGCTGAAGGATTTACGTACAGAAAACAAAAACAAAACTTTCCTTCAAACTGGATACATGCTTTTTATAACCCTTGAAGGGAAAGATTTTTTTTAACAGAAATAAATATGAAAATCAACCCATTGGAGCACTTCAACAAACTCCAATTTGCAAAAAGAAATATGGTGAAAGAGCTAATCTAAAGTACCAGACAGCCTGACCATGCCATTATCTGAATAAATAGCTTACTGACAAATGGTTTGCTGTGTACAACTAGAGGATTACTGCTTATTTGCAAAAGCTCTACCTAACCGGAAATCGGAGGAGAGAAAAGATCATTTCTGCAGCAAAAACCCAAATAATATTTTCTTTTCCCTGTCAATATGAAGATGCATTCTGGCAAGCTCTCGCCAGCTTTTATTGGGAAACAGTTCATAAGTACTCCAGTTGAAATAGTTGGTTCATCTCAGTAGAGCAAGGGTTTTTTTTCATGGAGTGTCATAATGGCATATTTTCTGATCTCTGTGTTTTGTGCAGGCCTTAAAATGGAGAGATCTTACGTGAAATTTCTGCAAAACTGCAAGGGCAGAAACATAAGTGATTCATGTTGAAGAAAGGATTTTACATAAACCAAAGCTCAAAATCCACAAGTCACGATTGTCACACTTCAGGGTTCAACCCAGACCAGTGAAAGGTTGTGTCACCACCTGCCCTGTAATTCTGGGTCCCTTAAATGTTCTGCTGCTGTGGCTCAAAGCCTGGACACCCACAGCTAGAAGACAAGTATGCAGTTCCCTGAGTTTCTGTGTGCTGTCCTGGGTCTGCACGCTGACCCAGCAGCCTACCTACAACATAATGCTCCCACTCTTGTCTCTACTAGCCTTGGTTAGTATGTGCAGGATGACCCCAACACACCCCCAGTCCTGAATTTCCCCAGAACAGTCTGCCCTGAAATGGAACACACATGGAACGTTCAGAGAATTAATCAGGTCCATTGCTCCTTTAAAGAGACAAAAGCACAGCTTGTTGCTTTAACTGGAGTTAATAATCATTTAAATTCAAGCATAGCACTGGGTTGTCTTAGATTACAAGTAAAACAAGCTTATTTTATAAAAAAGAGAGAGGTGTAAAGTGAATTCAAATATAAGGGATAGAGACAATGGTTACAAAGCAAATTAAAATAAAATATGCTTTCTAGAGGCTAAGACTTAATTCAATAAGTCAAAGCCTTGATTCAAGGTAGATTTCTTCCTAATTTTTTTCTTGCTGGACATGGCTAACTTTCTGTTACTCAGTATCTTCCACAGAAGTGCAAGGTGCTGGTTTCCCTTGTCTTCCTAGGTGAAAGATGTTGGCCTTAGAAGATTTCTCACCTATATTCACTTCCCAGAGACTTAAATTCATCCTTCAACAAAGGGGGTCATTCTTAGCTCTGGTCCTTTGTGTCTGTCCATTGAGGGATGCCAAGATGGTTGTTATGATTCTTCTCTCACCTTATATCTTCCCAAACTCACTGTTTTGGCGCCAGACTCAGGATGATCTCATGCTAGTCTTCCCTTCATGTGGACTTCTCCTCCCGCTGCTGATTCCTATGTAAATAGGGCTTCCATTTTTTTGATTCCACAATGCTACTTTCCCTCCTGTTGGGGGGAAAACCTGTTTTTCCCCATCTTTGGTCACAGATGCTAAAGCATCATATCAGGGAGTATCCATGTTTCCCCATAGAGTGCTAACACATACATTTCACAAAAGATATTAATTACCAGTGTGTCATTTCCAGAAAAGACCTTACTTTTATAATACAGTAATATTGAATATAATCAGTTGGTTCAATAAGTTATCATTGAAGACTCAGATTCTGTGTCTTTATAGTCCAGTAAACAATTGAAATGCATTCTTGGATTAAAGTTCCTTTTCTCCTTCTGGAAAGAGATGCCATGCAGTCTGGTGATGAGGTCATGCTGGTTCCTCCCCGGCCAGTGGTAGTCGAGTTGTTACTTCCGCCCCTTGTTAATTTGATGGCTTTGTTTGCCTTTTATGTAAATGCATTTTCATTGTCTCTGCCTGACGACCGGGTCAGACCGACAAACACATGTTCCTTTGACTAAGGCAGACTCTTCTTATGCATGGCTTGCCAAACACAGCGTAAAAACATAATTCTAGCACATATGCCTAACTCTTTGTACATGCCCCATACATACATCACACAAAAATATTAATGATAAGTGAGTTATGAATTTTCCAATGATATATTACATGCCTCCTTTTGGGCATGTATCATGACAACAGTGTGTTAGGTGTACTGAGTATGTCAGGCCTGGCCAGGGTTGCTGACACAGAGTAGTGAACCACTAATGGCCCTCTATATCAAACCAATTACATTGAGGCTGGCATGTTTACCACCACCTGGGAACTCATATGCCCAATTTACAAATTTAATGGGAATAGGGCATCCAAATCCCTTTGGCAGCTTTCAAAATCTCGGCCTGAGGGTTTGTGTCTATGGCAATTGTGAGATATCATTGCAGCTAGAGTAGACATACCTGAGCTAGCTTTAGTCTCGCTAGCTCAGGTACTGGAACAATGAATCCAGGATAAACAAACCAACCCAGACCATGTGCTGAGGCACGTGCTGCAACAGCTTCACTGCGCCAGGATCCGAACTAGCTAGATTAAAGCTAATATTTGTCATGTCTACTGAAGCTGCAAACGTAGCCTGTGGCTGCAGTGTAGACGTACCCTTAGTATAGGTCATATGGCTGGATTACATCTCAGTAAATGCTGATTTCTTACTTGAAAAGAACAGAGGAGGCAGAGAAGCAAGAATGGCTTTAGGAGATTCATCTCTTGTCAGGAGCCTGTAGTACAGAACATAGAGAACTCTCATCTCCCTCAAGGGTATATTCTGCAAAACATCCAACTTGTTTGAGGTTTTTTCCCAAAAGCATCCCTGGTTTTGCCCAATCACAATGTAAATGATCTTAAAAAAAGTGCATAAAGATGCCAAATCGTGAATAGTGAAGAAATTATTGAAAGCCTATTTCAGGAAAAGAAACACTGTCAGTAGAATTGATTATCTACAGTTTGACCCTGGTCTGCCTCAGCATTACTTTTCTATTGGTTTGACCCTCTGTGTTCTTGGGCGGGGGGGGGTTCACATATGAGCTGATTGTACCTAGGACACTCCAGAAATTCCTGACAATGTTAAAATGGTCGAAGATTAAAATGGCAATGAGCTAAGGTGAAACTCTCCATTTGGCACTCAGGAGAATTGTTTCCCAGAGGGGATGCTGCAAAAGAGAAAGAAAGAGCTTGTGCTAATAAAGGAACCTTCAGTAGTGTTGCTATGGCCACCAAAGGGAGGGGAAAATTATATTGGAGGACAGAGCCTGGAAAATGTAGATGAAACACAATCACAAGGAAAACCTATGAAATTGTTTCAGGAATAGCTTCCTGGAAATATTGTGATCAACAGCACAGCCTGGGTAAAATCCAATCAGTGTTTGAAAAAACATTGCAAAATATACCTATAATTTTGCTGTATGTTAGTACAATATGTGTTCCGGCCCAGCCATTGCTATTTGCAAACTTGTTTTTCTCTGTCTGCCTATGTGGTGTTTGTATGAGTAAGACAGAGTTCAATTAACTCCAAAGGAAATGTGAAAACCCTTGTCAGTACTTACTGCCTGGCATGCTCAGTAGTCTGAGCCATTAAGGAGTCATGAGGCGCAGAGCTGGGGAGTCAGATGTAGCTGAGTAAATGTTTTACGCTTCTATCCATTATTCACTTGAAGATTTGAATATTGTATCTGAGGGTTGGATACTTGACATTTGCTAACCTTCCCTTCTCCTAAACCCCATCTCTTTCACAGGCAGGAAATAGAGAAGCTGAAGAAATGAAGTCAGAATCTAGATCAGTTTCTCAAGGCAATGAGTGTGTGTGAGAGGGAGGCAGATATGAGCTGGCTATAATTGAAACGGACTGTTTTACTTAGATCTATCTGAGCTCTCCCATCTAAGAACTCTTGCATTTGCTTCAAAGCATAAGAACATGCCTGATAACTTTTCTGGTTACGGGGATGCATGGACAGAAAATAAAGAGGTGTTGGGGATTCATGGTTTTAAGTTCTTCTGCAGCAATCACCATAGTATTCCACAGACAGAAATACCAAGTGTGGTTCTGCTCTGAAGAGGGACAGTCTAAAAATGGCACCTTCTGACTCAACAGATCTCCTCCCAGTGGCTATTTAGATGTATCTGCTGGCTTTAGTGACTCAACTATTTTTTTACAGCTTTGACTCTTGTTAGTGTGCCAGCAGCAACTCAGCTGTTGGAGGGGGATCGATGGATTCTTGTTCTTGTTCCTGCATAGCCAATTAGTGGGCCAAATTCTGCTCTCGGTTATAACCAGGCAGCCTTATTTGAAGAAGTGGTGATGCAAAGTGGTAAATGGGAGGTCACAGTCTGACAGTGAGGACAGGTTCCTTTGTTCACCCACCTGATAATCGGTGTTGGGACCCTGCCTGCAGATTCTGTCAGCTGCTTGTTGCAGCAGGTGTGTCTTGATGGGTCCATCTAGATGGAAGGTGGTGGAAGTGGCTCTTTCATCAGAGGCATTTTGAGTCTAGGTCTGACCGCTGTAGGGAAATCCTAGACGTAGCCAAGCTTAGGGAGAAACCTTAGGTGGCAGCTTACATTTTTGATGGTTTTTTGAGCTGCTGCTGAGGCCAAACCCCAGGAAGAGAGTTAGGGGCATGAATTCTGCATTGCAACACCCAACATTAGATGCCTTGCCACCCGGTAAAATCCACTGCCCTGGCACAACGCATGGGGAGATGTAGGCACCGAAGAATGGGATTTTCACAAGCCAGCATTTTGAGTGGGGAGCCACTTAAACTAGCTAACAGGAAATGCTGAGGAGAAGGGTGTGACTGAAATCCTGTCCCTGAAAGGAAATTAGGTGCCTCCCCCTATTCATGATTTTTAGCTGTGAACTTTTTCCTGAAGTTAAGTGTCTAAGCCTGTTCTTGGGGGAAAAAAAAACATGCTGCCCCCTTATAACATACGAGTCCAGTGGTTAGAGCACTCACCCAGGATGTGGGATACCTGGCGTTCAAACCCCTCTGCTGCCTGAGGTGGAGCAGGGATTTGCAGCTAGGTTTCCCACTTCTCAGCTGAGTGCCTTAAGCACTGGACTATAGGGTATTCTAGAATCCGGCTGTGGCTTACATATGAGCGAGGTGGCTGGGCATCGGGACTTCACTGGCTATGCACATAGAATCATAGAATATCAGGGTTGGCAGGGACCTCAGAAGGTCATCTAGTCCAACACCCTGCTCAAAGCAGGACCAATCCCCAACTAAATTGCTAACATGCTGATTGTCAGAAATGTAGTTGCCATAGAGATTTTATCAGCGGAAACATGGGCACCTACATGGTTATGTAGCACCTGAGCTGGAATTCCGAAGATCTAAACTTTGGTCTTTGCCACCTAGAGGCAGTTAAGCACCTAAATCCCTTTGTGGAGCTAGCCCTTAGTTTATAGTTTTTGCCAGGTCTGAATAGTTCTGGTGCTGTGATCTTCATACACTTATTGGAGCCTTTGGTTCTCCTGCTTGTAGTTCTGGAACTTTCATTTCAGGGAAGAAGGCAAAGTTCTGGTTCTCTGTTCAGAGCCAAAGTCTCTTTACCTGGCAGCCTGGCTTGTAATACTCCATTGAGTGCTCATATTGGGTTCTTCTAGAGTGTACACAGGGCATTACTGGCATGTCAGAAGGCACAGATGAGAGAATTCTATGCCCTGAAATAATGAAGGTTTTCATTGTGGCCCTTGGTTAAAAATTTTCCATTTTTATTAACTTCAGTTCCTGTACATCCTGGACTATCTGCTCCATGTAAAGAACTGAGATTTGTTTCTTCTTGTGCTCATGGTGCATGTAGCTGCTATTTTAGCATATAATGGTGAACTTAAATAGTTGTTTAATTTCCACGAGCCTTCCGCTAATACCAAACGGTTCTGCTGTGCACTCTGGTATTGACTAAAACAGATGAAACCACCTCTTCAATCAATTCTCTGCTATTCTCTTTGTGTAAAATAGGTGGCAGAACTATTGCCATTTCATACATATTCTCCATTGAACTGTACGGACATCACTGTATTAGTGCATCCCAGGCACTTGAGCTTTTATCAGTCAATAGTAAAGCAATTGGCTTACCCTCACTAATGTTATCTCTCTCCTTTTATGGTTTGTGGCCTTGCTGGGGGGATATAACTTGTTTGGTTGGTGCATGGAATGAGAGAGAGGTTGGCTACTGTTATTTCTTAGACATGGCTCATGCTGGTGTTGCCTAGAGTTCTGGAGCATTTGCAATTACTAATTACAGAATTTGTTATTAATGGTATTATGTATGTAGGACACTGTACTGCCAAAGAAGCCAAGTAGTCTTCAGGTTTCCCTTAATTATGCAGCTTCAAACACTGTTCGTCCATAGAGCTGAACACTCGGGGTGGGAAAAAAAAACACATGACAGCCCTGCTGTTCATTTCTTCCCATCTGCTTTTGCTCCCTCCTTCCCTCTGCTTATGGCAGAGCTAAAAGCAGCCCAGCATACAGTGTGCAGCTGTTCTCATCTCTGCTGTACAGTCAAGGTATGGAATGCTCAAGCAGTCATATGCAGAATGCCAACAATATAGATAGATCCACATCTGGAGGTTCACATCTGGAAGGTGGTGCTCCTGTGGCACTGCTTTCCTTGCTGGTTCCGAGGTCCCCTCAACACCCATGGTGTACTTGTTCCTATACGACCGGATACTCAAATTCAACAGTTGCTGGCACACAACATTTCTTTGACCTACTTGCAAAGTGCCTTCTTTTGTTCAGAAGCGCCCTAGTGCTTTCCGTCAGAGATGAGATTCCCCATTTGTTTTGCCATTGAGGTGGAGATACCTCCACACGCTACAGCTGAGTTCCATTTCATAAGCACTCAGATTGGAGTTTTGTAGAGCCGAACTGATTGTACAGCACCAAAGAATGTACGTTGGTGACGGGTGCCATCTTCTGGGATAGCTCTGTCTGTCCTGTTTGGCTCATGGCCACAAGAAGGAGCCCCAGCTCTTGGCCTGCGAGAGACAACTGCCTTAAGATACAGATACAAAGCTGGTGTGCAGTCCTTCCCATGTAGGTACATGGGTTTCTCTGGAAACAGAGTTTGGCAGAGTTTCCAGCTTCTGTGCTTGAAAAGTCATTCCAGCCTACTGTTTTGTTACTGCTTCCTTTGATACAAGTGTTCCTTGCTTCTGGCACTAGTTTTGGACCTCTGCTGAGTGGAAGCAGAATTCTGAGACCTTGCAGGGTGTCTTCCCAGTAGAGAAGAAATAAGTGATACTGAGACTCTGGGTATGTTTTAAATGTGTCTTGTTTATATAAAACCAGTCCTGAACCAGAGATGGCTGCAAACAGCATACAGACAATCTCTTACAGAAATCTCAGCCCACATAGCAGTGCTTGATTCCCAGGAATTGCCTCCACACACACACAATAAAGCAAAGAGCAAAAACTGCTTTTTTTGCTATAGTTTCTCTCAAAGACCACTGGACTATACAACTAACAATGCAGTATTTCTTCCAAGACTAAAACTCGCTACCATGCTAAGAAAAAAAATGTGTAAGATGATGTATAACAACACCAGCTGGTGACTCTAGCAAGAATAATTGGAAGGGAATACTTCACAAATCCCATTGTTAAACACAGACCTTGTCCATTCACAGAATATTTTTGACCAGAAAATGGTATTTCAATTATGATGATTTCCATAACGCTAGAGCTCAGAGATCCCAACAAGATTGGGGTCCTACTATAGTATGAGATGTAAATACACATCATGAGAGACAGTCCCTTCCCCAAAGAGCTTACCAGCTAATAGACAATGTCCCTGTTTATTCAGGGAAAACTGAGGCACAGAGAGATCACACAACTTGCCCGAAGGCCCAAAAGGGACTCTGTCCATTAAATCCAGCTCTCCCAGTTCCGGTCCAGAACCTTCACCACAAAACCATCCTTCCATCCCATAATGCTTGATAAATAGATAGTCATTTTCAAACACTCTGCTTTTAGTTATGTTACCAAGCTAACTGTGCATATTTTTTATATTGCCTTTTTTTTTTTTTGCTTTTCGTTTGCACATCTGGCTTTTAGCTAAGCTTGACTGTGACTTCTTTAGTTCTCTATTCAATTTCACTTCAGCCCAGGTATGCCTCATCTACAGACTCCTAAGTGCAAATGCATTCGTGGCTGGGGTTACAACCAGGAACCTAGAAACAACCTGCACTGGGGCTCAGAAAATGTGATCATTTTGTTAGTTGCTCGTGCCTTTTCGAGTGTGGTATAAGCAGGAGTCTGTCTAGTTAGAGACTGCGTTTGCCCTTCAGAGAAATGCCATTTCCAGGTACTGGTGGAGCCAGGTTTTGCAATTGTGAGAGGACCGCTGGGTCTCTGGTGGTGCCTCTCCATTCAATGGGTGCACTCCTATTCCATCATTGCTGCCTTCTCCTTGCCCCTCCAAGAGGGCATCACCCACCTGCAGCAGCACCTTCTGCCCTGACATGGCCTGTTGGGAAAGGGAGGCCACAGGGTGCAGTGGAGGACTGGAGTGTGAACCTGCTCTGTGCTCACCCAGCACTGATGGCTCCTGCCCAGCTCCATGCTCTGGGCATTGCAATCTGGTACAGGGGGTTGCAGTGCTGTTCAGCTTTGGCCTGTCTGGCATGATCAAGGGGCGACTGGGCCAAATTTGGATGAGTGTGCTGCAACCCTGTCCTCCACGTTGCATGCCCAGAGCGGGGAGCCAGGCCCAGCCCTGTAAGACTAGCCGCTGCTGCTGGGTGAGCACAGGGCAGACTCACCCTTCAGTCTTATGTGACAAGGTGCCACGTATAAACCTAAAGGCCTCCGGCATAGGGTGGGAAGGTCAGCCTCCTACTAGCTTTGCTACTACTCACAGGTAAGAATCATTATCCATTCTGTGGGCATATATTGAGGCGAAAGCTGTCAGCCATATGACTGTGCTATCATGGAAGAGGAGATCAGGTTGGTAAATCTTCCCTCTGTAGTGTTAGTGATGGGGTAAAGAGGGAATTGGCATGGAAGGTTGGCTCCTGTGGGGAATATGTGCTTATGTTGTTATATGAATAATAATGCATACGGTGTTCTAGCCTACATAGGTTCTTATATCGTGCTCATCACTGTAGTTTCTGAGCACCTGGAAGAGGTCTCTATTATCAGCGCTCATCACCAAGTTCTCTAGACAGGAGATACCATCTTTGTATAAGGGAATTTGTAAAGCATCCTCCCCTTCCTGTGACAGGGCTATCTTTGGGCACGTCTTCACTATGGACCTAAATCAGCACTGCTGCGATCGAAGCAGCAGTAGCGTTTTAGCGGGTCTGGTGAAGAAGTGCTAAATCGATAGCAGAGCACTCTCCTGTCGATTTCTGTACTTCAACACCCTGAGAAGAGTAAGATGAATCGGTGGGAGAGCGTCTTCCATCAACACAGCACGATGTAGACATGATGGTCTAGTTTGGATCTAGCTACATCGACTTCACTTACGTGATTCACGTAACTGAAGTAGGGTATCTTAGATTGATTTACCACTATAGTGTAGACCAGCCCTTAGTGTGGAACTGAAGGTCAAGTGTAGCAGTGAGAGGGGAGGGCTGGGTGCCCTCTCTATTACTTACTAGTATTGGCAGTAAAGCGGATCAGGGTCCCTTTGTGCTACCATCTGATGAGAAAGAACAGGTGACAAACAAACAAGCAGGAGGACAAGGCAACAGTGAAATGCTAGAGTTTGGTGTCATAAACAGCAGTCTTAGCACACACATTGCCTAAGTAATCCCTGGAGATCCCTCACCATTTCTGTTGCTTTTCTCCTGCCAAGTTACCCCTGGTTCTGCTAGGGTGGCACCCAGAGTAAAATACAATATTTCAGGTGAAGTCACAACAGATGCACATAGGGGAACCCAACTTCTCTGGTCCGTAGCATGATGTTTTTGTGTCTGCACTCTAAACCACGCTGTCAATGCAACCAGTCCTTTCTCCCAGACCAGGAGACCAAGAAGATGAGTTCCTATGTGCTCTTTAAACCCCAGAGCACATAAGTGTATTAAAAATTTAGCAACTGTGCTTAATCATTAAACAGTTTAATTCCCTGTGTTCTCAGTCAGTCCAGTGTACTTTCAGTTTTTCTTTCCATGCACACAGAATTGCTTTGGGAATCACACAGGTTAAATATTTGACCTTGGCAACTATTTTGGCAATTTTATATCCTACTGGAGATTGTGGCGATGAATACAATTTTTCTCATAAGTTAATTCAATGTCCTCCAATCATCCGATGAACAGTATACCATATTCGATGCATCTTCACAGAATATAAATTGGATGAAATGGAGGAAGCTTGCAACATTTACTTTGAGATTTCAGTAGAATAATATAACAATGATTTGCCTTTCACTTAAGGATATCAAAGTGCTTTCCAAGTAATAGACACACTGGTAAGCTAACGTTTGTGTACTTTCAAGTAACGATCTTTTCTTTGCTACTGACAGTATCTTAGACAATATGAAAAGAATTCTAAAAGTTGAATCCACTTTTCCTCAGGCATGCTGCTTTGTTCCTGTTGTGTATTTCTTTCAGCTTGGACAATAAATGCAGGCTAGCAAATTTCACTTTTGTTTGTCATTTGTTTATTTAGATTTGAAAATTAATAAATAAAGAGGTGCACATGTCTAAGGTTTTATGTGTACCTGCCATAAATTATAGAAACAATTAAAATAAGTAGCCCACAGAACACACAACTCCATGAGAATGCAAAAATAATGCTGTACATGAAACACAAAAATCATCATTTTAACCAGCTTCACTCATCCGTTCTTAGGCTCTGGCAGGTTGCTTTAGTATTTGGATTGCAAACACAAAAGGGGAATAGTACTCCTTCCTTTTAAAAATAAACCACACTGACCTTATTTAGGAACAAACTTTCTCTTGATAGACCTTGCAAAAGCAAGCTATTATAAAACCTTTATTTTTGGCCCTAAATTGATCTGACTTTATCTCCTTAATTACTGATCCTGTGAGGCACAGTAATTAAGTGTTGTTAAGCTCAGTTTATAGAAGGGGAAACTGAGACATGCAGAAGTTAATTGATTTGCCCTAGATCACAGAGTAAGCCAGTGGCAGGGCCAGGAATAGAATCCAGAAATCCTGACTTCCAGTGCCATGCTCTAAAAGAAAAGGCAAGCTCCACCATCGTGAAAAGGATAGGCTTCTCATCAACTGCTGTTGAAAAACAATCTGATTGGAACCTATGCTGGAAAACTTTCATTTTGGCAGCTGTTTTCTGGCACCTAGCTTAGTTAACAAGATACATGTTGTTTGTTTGTGTGAGTGGCTGCATTCAATCTCCAGGATCTCAAATGTTGCCAAACAAGCATGTAATGCAATTAGAATGCAGGGTGTTGGAATAATGAACATCAGCCAGTTAAAAACTTACATTAATCCTAACGGTTGACCATTAAGTGTTCATGATAAAATATCCAATCCAGAGCACCAGTTGTACTCTGAATGCAAATAGAATCCAGAGGTGTAATGAGGATCAATTTTGGGTGACTGGGTAGTTTAAATGAAACTATTTTAAATTCTTCTACTTCATTTAGAGTAAAAAATTATTTCTATGGCAAGTCAACCTTACTCGTCTCCAGCAAGCAAATTTGTAAACTACTGGAATTTATGAAATATATACTAATATTCCCAGACAAAATCCATTAAGATGTAGTTAATGCTAAGAGTTTATATCAGTAATTTAAGAATAACAGCTATTACAGGAATGTTGTAAATATTCCCAAAACCCAGGCGATTCAGAGTTAAGGTTACACTTAAAAAAGAAAAAATCCAAACATGCAGAGGTAAGAAATGCACAGTGAAGGCAGCCAAATAACCTTAACTCTGCCCTTTAGCAACACCATGGAATAAGATTGTGATTATAAATGAGGCACTGTCATGGTCCCAGATTAGATAAAAATGCTTGATTTTTAAAGATAAATTAACTTTTTCCATATTTTTTCCCTGCATGACATCACTACAGAGCAGAATTCAAGTTGCCTGGGTGCCTTAACTGTGTATTGCTTAGGGTGGGCAATATGACCAAGTTAACATGATGATGGGGACATGCATATCCAGATTTTTTTTTAATGAACCATACATGTTGCATTAAGGTAGTATTGATTTAATTTCCTGTTTAGTTCTTAGGAAAAAGAGAGGAAAAGATTCCTTTGCTTAATGATGTAAACATGCCCCAGTCAGGCTGAATGTTACAGTCAGGTAAATGGGGTGGTGATCTCCTTTGTGAATGCTGTTTGGCTAGAGCTAGTATTTTGCAAAGCTTTGGTAACTGAACTATGTTCTGTCTCCACTTGGATGGCTATACCTTGGCTACAGAAACAAATAAAAGTAATTAATAATTGTAATGAAAGCTTAAAATCTGTAGACTATTGTATGTTGCAGCAAAAAGTATAGCGAATCCCCCCAGAACTACAGGATCTCTGATTTTTCGCTGTTCCTGCTTTGGATTTTGTTTGTGTTTTGGGTATTTGTAAACTCCTGTATAAATATTGCCCTGGCAGCACCTGTGCCTTTCTGAATCAGGCAAGGAAAGCCTGTCATGGAAGTGCAAGGCTCCCCCGACACCCACCATCTAGTGGGGGAATAGGCATGGATGGCAACTAGGGCTGACTCGAAGGACTCGCTGAGCAGAGAAGACTGAATGAGGGAACTGCTCCTCAGTGGGGAGGGAAAGACCATGACTGCATAGTGGGGACTGGGAACTGGTGAGGGAACGCAGAGGGCCAGTGCAGACTTTGGGGAGGAAGATCAGTGGCGAAAGATGAGCGTAAAATGCTACCGCAGTGGTAAGGGAGCCACTGAGGAGCACCTTCTGGGAAGCACACACATGTCCACACAAGCCCTCCTCTGTCTTTTCCCATGCTTTGACAATCTTCCACCTGTGGGGATGCCAGCAGCATTTTGACCTATGAGAAGTACAGACATATGCAGAGAAAGTTTTAGCATCATGCTAAACTGGTAACTATCAGAGCCTGTAGCTCTTCTTTTTCATACTGTTATATTTAATACTACAGTCCTTAACCCTGATGGAACAAATATCTCCTCCCCTCCCCCATGCCCAAGTTCTTCTTTACTTGGCCAAGGCCAAATGACAATTAGTTTATAAAAGGCTCAGCACTGTTTGGGAGTCCTCCCTTTCCCCTTCACTCATATTTCTACCAGTGGCTCCATTTGGAACTCACAGGGATTTGGAGAACACCCCCAATAGGAACCACTCACAGTCCTGCTGATGTTTGCTTGACAACCTGTATATTTTCTGAGTGTGTGTGTGCTGTGATCTATATTGACTTGTTCCCATACAATTGCCTAATGTCTCCAAAGCTGTGAAGGCTTTTGAGCAGTAGTTAAGCCATTTGAAGAAGGCTAGAAGCCCTGTAGCAAAAAACAAGGCCTTCATTTTAATACATTTCAAATTAGCAGATTGTGTGTCTGTGATGCCAGACATATGCTGTTATGTAGATCCATTGGAGGCAAAGTGAATATTGTGCCCAGGCTGCAGAAATCACTATCAGAGGAAGGATAGAAACATCTGTAAATGTTACATACATTAAGAGTTGCAGAAGAGATACAGTGACTGCTTATTGTACTTCACATCTACCCTATGGATCTCATGGGAGGATACAGAGCTTAGAAAGTTAAGTGCTTATATAGTGTTGGTTGCCTTTGACACAATTGCCAGTAATTCTTAACTCTGAAATTTCCCGTTTTGAGTTTTACTTATGAACCATAAATGCTAATTTAATTTTTGTGGTGGAACTAGGAGATGATGCTAATGGAACAGAAAACTGCAAAAGAGGATTCTGCTGCTATTTACATACCAAGGCAAAATTAAGTCAGCTGATTCCAGTGATACACCAGCTCTACAACTCCCATGCTGAACTGTCCCACATCCCCAAGAGACCATAAGAATGGACATACTGGGCCAGACCAACAGACCATCTAGCCCAGTATTCTGTCTTCCAACAGTGGCCAATGACAGATCCTTCAGAGGGAATGAACAGAACAGGCAATCATCAAATGAGTCATTCCCTGTCATCAACTCCCAGCTTCTAGCATTCAGAGCTTTAGGGACATCCAGAGCACGGGGTTGTAGCATTGAACATCTTGGCTAATAGCCACTGATGGACCTAACCTCCAGAACTTATCTAATTCTTTTTTTTTTTAACCCAGTTACACTTTTGGTCTTCAGAACATCCCCTGGTAATGAGTTCCATAGATTGACTCTTGCAGGAAGAAGTACTACCTTTTGTGCATTTTGAACCTGCTCCAGATTAATTTCTTTGGGTAACCCTTGTGGTATGTGAAGAAGTAAGTAGTACTTAGTAAATAGTATGATTCATTAAGAAGTTTAATTTATTTAACTCTATTCTTTCTTTTACATATAGTGCCACTCCCCCACCAGCATGACCTACTCTGGCATTTCAATATGTTTTGTACCCTGGCATTACCAAATCCCATTGATTATCATCTTTTCACCAAGATTCTGTGATGCCTATTGGATCAATAGCCTCAATTAATACCAGGCAGTCAAGTTCACTTATTTTAGTATTCTAGCATTTGTATACAAACACTTATCAAATGTGTCACTTTTTAGCTGTCTACTATTATGTGATGTAATTGAATGGGACTTTTCTTCATTTGATGGTTTCTCTTCCATTCCTACCTGTACTTTATCAACTTCCATCCTCTCCTCCTTAGTAGCATATACAGAATCCTTGTTAATAGATCTTCCCTAAGTGATATCTCGGTTCGAACTGTGGGTTCTTCTGTGCTTGTCTGCTTTCCCCAGTTTAAAAACTAGGGGAGACTGTGGTGCTTCCTGAAAGATGTGGCCCAACCAGGGAGCTCAGCTTATAGAGATGAATGGGAGCATGAGGCAGCTGAACTACAATTCCCATGAGGCACCATGGCAGCATTTTAGAATCAAAGTATTTCACTGGTTGGCTGAAATATTTTTAATTTTAGATTTTCACCAAAATATCAAAGTTTTCCAGTGGACAAATCCTCTGTTTTCTGACTAGTTCTTATTAGAGAGCCTATATAAAATCCTTCAAGATACAAGATAATCTACCATAGCCCTCCACAAAGTCTTGGTGCTCTCCTAGCCTTCCCAATCTCTCAACAGCGGCTAGTAAAGAAGATCTGAATATGTATCAGTGCAAAGCCATCATAGTGTTTTCCCGACATTGCATTTGGCAGACACCATTTTGAGCTCATGTATTCTGTAGGGTCTACTTTGGACTAGGGAACAGCAGATACTGCCACAAGCTTCCTTGCTAATGAAAGGCTGGCATATTTTTGTACTGAATCAGCCCCAAAGCTATCTGTCACTTAACAATCCAGCCGAGTGTGCAGTGCTGAATCTTCTTTCCATTCCCTAGAGTTGTGGTACATTGAAAATAGACTCAAGCAGGTCAGACTAATTTTGTTTCCTATACTCAATCTGACAGCCCTTCCAGTGGAGCTATATAATTGTCTATTACAAGTTTCATTAGGACCAGGCATTGCACAGAAATGACCTCAGGGGAATTGTTTGCAGTGTTGTTGTAGCCGTGTAGGACCTGGAGAAGAGCTCTGTGTAAACTCGAAAGCTTGTACCTTCTGCCAACAGAAGTTGGGCCAGTAAAAGATATTACCTCCTCCATTTTCTCTCTCCCAGGGGAACTATGAGGACTGTTTTTTTCTTATCACAATACTGGAACTAAAATTAAATGAAAGGAGGGAAGGATGTGCTATGAGCCCTCCAGTGTGGTGTCTGAGCCTGGGTTTGCATGTAGAACACACAAGGGCATGGCAAAATCTGCATGATTTTTCTCCTGGCCTCTCTGATCTGCTGTGCGAGCCAGCTATAACACACTGCTAATTGCTGAGCTGCTCTTTCTCCTGCTGCATCTCATAGTGCATCTCAACTCACAGGAGATGCAGAGCAGCGAGGTCAACTGAACAGCTGGAGGATGAACTTAGAGTTGGAGAGGAAAGTGGTGAGATGGTACCAAAGAAACATGCTGCTTCTTGAAGTGGTGTCCCTGTGGGTGCTCCACTCTAGGTGTCGGTGTGTCCCTGTGCCGAAGATCGGAGACTTTTTGCAGCAGTACTCAGTCGGGGGAAGGGTGCGGCACAGGAGTTGTCTTGTGCAGCTGTTGGAGCCTCCTGTAGCATGCGTTCCCCTGACTGTCCCTCAGTTCCTTCTCAACTGTCCTCAGCTGCAGACGGTGCTCCGCGGCAGTGCTCTCCTTGATACTTTCTGGGAAAAAAACAAAAAACAAAAAAAACCAAAGTGGCAAGTTACATAGAACTTCTTATAAATCTATACTTAGTTACATAGTTTAGATAGTATTAGTCTATAAATAGTTACATAGTTTCATTAGTTCCTCTTAGAGGTTTTTCTTTTAAAAAAAGACTTTTTTTTTCTCTTTACTTAAATCTCCAATTAGGAATAGTTTCTACAGTTTACCACTACAATTATCTCCCACCCTCTCCAGAGTGCGAAGAGGCTTAACTGCAGTCATGCCGAGCTCAACAGGATTTAAAAAGGGTGACTCCTGCCATGAACCAATGCCAGGCTCTGATGGCCACACATCCTGCATCCGCTGTCTGGGAGAAACTCATATCTCCCAGAAATGTATACATTGCACCAACTTGACAACAAGGGCAAGACGTGACAGGGTTCTCCGCTTGAAAATGATTCTGCTGGAGAAATCCCTCCAACCTCTGCAAAAGACATCCTCCAGGGATTCTCATAAACCGAGATCCCTGAGCTCTGATAAGGCTCCAACTTCCAAAACTGTCAGGAAGCGAGCCTCGACTTCTCCAGCAAGGGTCTCTCACAAAAAGAGAGCTTCCCCAGCAAGGTCTTTACCCTCAGTGTTCTACTCATCTAGAGTGAGCACTTATGAGGCACTGGGCTCCTCTGGCACTGTCCCTCAGTGGACCTCTGCTGAGCCCCACCCTGGGGCACCAGAGTTGAGATGTCAAGTCTCCTCCATTGCACCGACTACCCCGGTGCCGAGCGCAGCACAGGCAGTCACACTGCAATCAATGCTGCCACCACCGGCACCAACCCCAGACTTGATGCTGACTAACAAGCTGAATCCGGCATCGGTCAGTGCTCCAACAGTCGACCACAACCCCAAGGCGGGACCAGCACAACTCCTGCATCCTGATAACTTAGCGCTTTCTTCAGCACTACAGTCATCACTGCTCTGCACCGAACACTCCCTGAGCTACATGGCATGATACCATCCTTCATCTCCCGCACCACTCTCCATGCATAGTGGTGAGGAAGGAGACGTGCAGGACAACCGCTTCTCCTCTCAACATTCATCCCCATCACAGATGAGACCTACATGGAAAGCTATGAAGCCTAAGCCTCATCCCTCCAAGCACTCACACCCCTGGTATGCACAGCACTGGCCTTACCCATTATCACCTTACCCCATGCAATGGCCACAATGGGGTCCTTAGCCCACATACCAGAACCCTATTCTGGTCCCCCTTCCCCAGCCACAAGAGGTTCCAGAGTACACCCATCACTACCACACACAGAAACCTCTGACCTCCCCACCCTGAGACAGAGATAGAAGAGGAAAAGATACTATCACTGGGAGACCTGAATGATTCACCACCTGCCCCACACTCATCTTCTGCACCAGACGAGGCAGTGATGCCATCTACCTCTACGACACCGGATGACCTGAAACAGTTCCAAGAACTCTTCAAAAAAGTAGCAAACAGCCAATAAATTGCCTTACATGAGATGCAGGAGAAACAACATAAATTGTTAAAAATCCTACAATCGCCATCATTGACCAAGATTGCCCTCCCCATGTATGAGGCTATAATGGAGCCTGTGGAGGTAATATGGCAAACACCAGCATCAGCACCACCCACCAGCAAAAGGGCTGACAGAAAATACTTTGTGCCAGCCAAAGGCATGGAATTTTTGTTTTCACACCCTCAAGCTTGTTCTCTGGTAGTAGAGGCTGCCAACCAGTGCAGTAAACAGCCTCATTTCCACTCCACACTGCAAGATAAAGAACACAAGCGACTGGACATCTTTGAGTGGAAAGTTCACTCGTCAGCCACCCTTCTGCTTAGAGTTTCCAACTATTCTGCTCTACTATCAAATTATGACTACTCTAACTATAGTAAAATACAAGAGCTATGGATGACCTTCCTGAGCATAAATGTCCTCAACTCAATGCCATTATCAACGAGGATCAGTTAATAGCCTGCACAGTGCTGCAAGCCTCAATGGATGTAGTGGACATAGCTGCCCAAACAACCGCAACAGCTGTGGTTATGAGAGGAACATTATGGTTGAAGGCTTCAAGAATTCCAAAAGAACTACAGCTAAAAGTGGAGGACCTCCCCTTCGACAGGGATAAACTATTCTTGTCTCAAACAGATGAAGTCCTCCATACCATGAAAGCCTGAGTACACTAGGCATGCACCCACCGCCTGACAAATGCCCTCACTTTACACCATACCAGAGGTCACAAGACACCTAATTTAACTATCAACAACCACAATATTTCATTCAGAACAGACCCAAACAACGGGCTCAGAGATGACGAGCTCCATAGAACCAGACCTCTCATCCACCCATCCATCTACATCTAAACCACAATTTTGAAGTCTTGGTCTAGGATATGCATGACCTTGCCACATCTCTAGCACCAATAGATACCCTCATCCCACAATTTTGGTCACCGCCTACGCCCATTATACCATGTTGGGGCTGCGATAATCACAAACCAATGGGTTTTGGAGATCATACAATCTGGCTACACCACTCCTTTCATAACCATACCCCTCCTCCTCCCCCTTTCCCTATCCCTCTTCAGGGACCCCTCTCATGAGCACCTTCTGCAACAGGAAGTAGACCACCTCCTACTGCTGGGTGCTGTAGAACCAGTACCACATCAATATCGAGGGAGGGGTTTTTATTCCAAATATTTCCTGACAGAGAAGAAAGGAGGGGATGGAGACCAATCTTAGATCTCTGAAAGCTCAACAGGTTCGTACGTAACCACAGGTTCAAAATGTCACTCTGGCCACAATAATCCCAGCACTAGATAGGGGGGGACTGGTTTGCAGCCCTCGACCTTCAAGATGCATACTTCCATATTACAATACATCCTGCCCAGAGACAGTTCCTGCAGTTCACAGTAGGACCAACCACTACCAATACAGGGTCCTTCCCTTCAGACTGTCCACTGCTCCCCGCGTATTCTCAAAAATGCTCGTGGTAGTAGCAGCACATTTACAACCTATTTAGACGACTGCCTTCTCAAGGGTACCAATCAACAAGAAACGGCAGGCATGCTGAAGACCACAGTAGACCTGTTTCACCAGATAGGTCTACAGATAAACGAAAAGAAATCCACCCTGGAACCAACCCAGCAATTGGAGTTTATCGGAGCCGACCTAGATTCCATACAAGCCAAGGCAATATTACCAAACCACGGATTCACTACGTTGACAAATCTTATTTCCACGGTCACCATCAGCCCGCAAACTTCAATGAAGACATGCCTTCAGATTCTGGGACATATGGCAGCTACAACTTTGGTAGTAAAGTATGCCAGACTCCATATGCGCTATCTACAGCACTGGTTGAGCATGGTCTATGCACCCAGCAAACACTCTCTCAACACACATGTGACACTACCACCAAGGGTTATCCTCTCCCTACAATGGCGGACACAACCAGGGAATGTATGCTCTGGGATTCTCTTTCAGCAAGACCCCCACCAGTGACTATTACAACAGATGCCTCCCTGATAGGTTGGGGAGCCTACTTGGGTCGCTGCAATGCACAAGGAAAGTGCTCTGCAACAGAAACCCAACTGCATATCAACCTTCTGAAACTACGCGTGGTACACAATGCATGCCGGCACTTCCTCCCCCTCATACAAGAAACCTCAATCTCTAGTCTCAACAACAATGTGGCATGCATGTTTTACATCAATCGCCAAGGGGGAGCTAGTTCTCGCTTACTATGCATAGAAGCCATTGTGACAGATTTATGTTACCAATCTGCCTGGGGCATCAGGTGATCAGCCTGAGGCTGAAGGATCTTTAGGGAGGAGATGACGGACCACACCATGTAACTGAGTTTTAAAGCTTTATTGATAAAGTAATAAAATAACAGCAGAGAGTACTGGGCGGGAGGTCCCCCCAGAGGAAGGAAAGGAAGCGCTAGTGCCCCAAGCCCTAACCCACTTTTATACTCACACCCACACTACCCGAGGCTGGCCAAGCCTGGGTGTAACATAAAAAGATGAGGGGGAGGGGTGGATGGGAGTTCTTGTCCTGTGCGCACAGATCGTCCAGGGTCTGCTGTTGATCTCCAACTTTTTTGTGGCTCTTGGGAGGGTTTTTAAGTCCTGGGTTCTTTTGGGGGTGTTTTCGTTCGGTGGCTTCTGTTCCTCGTGCTCTTTGTACCAGTCCAAACCGGCTCACTGTGGCCTTCTTGGCTTTCCCAAAACACACCAGCTCCAGAAACTTTGTTTTCCCCCTGTTGGCCTTCGCTGTCTCATTCATTCTCACTGTAATCTCTGCAGCCCTGCTCTGCTTAGTTCTCCTCTTCTCACAGCTGGCGGGAGGGTGGGGGGGTTGGGTAAGATGTGAATACAGCTGCTGACTTCTTGTTGAGTCCATGACCTTGGACTGGGGCCAGCATTTTATCTTCAGATGGAGCTAGCTGAGGTATCGAGTTAACCCATTCTCTGCTCTCTCTCCCTCCCTCTTCGGCCTTTTGCAAACTGCGAAGGAACCTTTCACCGATGCTCACACCTTTAACCTTTCCCAGAATACTTTACAATGCCTACAACATTGTTAGCAACATACAATACTGATTTGCTTCCCCAGGGGACCCCTTGAGGAAGGGGGCCATTGGGTTGTGACACCATGAACTTATGGAACTTGTGCATCTGCACAATATAAACATCACAGCATAGAATCATAGAATCATAGAATATCAGAGTTGGAAGGGACCTCAGGAGATCGTCTAGTCCAACCCCCTGCTCAAAGCAGGACCAATCCCCAATTTTTTTTTGCCCCAGATCCTTAAATGGCCCCCTCAAGGATTGAACTTGCAACCCTGGGTTTAGCAGGCCAATGCTCAAACCACTGAGCTATCCCTCCCCCCTGAACTGAAGATAGTAGTTCAGAAATAAATCATATTATCATAATAAAGCATAAATCATAATAAAGCATCATACCTACCAGGGTGCCAAAACACTACAGCTGACAACCTCAGCAGGCACTTCTCACAGGAACATGAGTGGGAAATCCATGACAGTGTTCTCAGTATGATATGCCAAAAATGGGGTCACCTGGTAATCGACCTTTTCACCTCAGCAAAAAATCACAAATGTCCACTATTTTGCTCCAGGGCAGGCCTGGCACTGGGATTGTTAGGAGATGCCTTACTCATCCAGTGGAACGCATTGCTCATGTACACCTTCCTGGCAATACCTCTGATCCCACGGGTCATCTGCAAGATACGACTCGACAGAGCATACATCATTCTCATTGTCCCCACATGGCCAAGACAGACTTGGTTTCCATACCTCTCACGTCTAGCAGTCTGTGTCTCACAACTGCTGCCTTTACAGATGGACCTCCTGTCCCAAAACAAGGACCTCATGCTCTATCCAGACCCAGTGAAGCTCCATCTCAAAGCATGGCTCCTGTGTGGTTCCAACATGGGGAACTGAACTGTTTGTAGAAAGTGAAACAGGTATTATTAAATAGCCGTCACCTCACCACTAGAAATACTTACCACCACAATTGGAGAAGGTTCTCCCTTTGGTGTCAACAAAAACAGCTGGATGTATTTTAAAGAATCCTTATTGAGGTTACAGGGACAAACCATCCCAATGTGTAGAAAGAATAGTAAATATGGCAGGCGACCAGCTTAGGTTAGCAGTGAAATCTTTGCTGATCTTAAATACAAAAAAGAAGCTTACAAGAAGTGGAAGATTGGACAAATGACCAGGGAAGAGTATAAAAATATTGCTCAGGCATGCAGGAGTGAAATCAGGAAGGCCAAATCACACCTGAAGTTGCAGCTAGCAAGAGATGTTAAGAGTAACAAGAAGGGTTTCTTCAGGTATGTTAACAACAATAAGAAAGTCAAGGAAAATGTGGGCCCCTTACTGAATGAGGGAGGCAACCTAGTGACAGAGGATGTGGAAAAAGCTAATGTACTCAATGCTTTTTTTGCCTCTGTCTTCACAAACAAGGTCAGCTCCCAGACTACTGCACTGGCAGCACAGCATGGGGAGGAGGTGACCAGCCCTCTGTGACGAAAGAAGTGGTTTGGGACTATTTAGAAAAGCTGGATGAGCACAAGTACATGGGGCCAGATGCACTGCATCCGAGAGTGTTAAAGGAGTTGCGGATGTGATTGCAGAGCTATTAGCCATTATCTTTGAAAACTCATGGTGATTGAGGGAAGTCCCAGACGACTGGAAAAAGGCTAATATAGTGCCCATCTTTAAAAAAGGGAAGAAGGAGGATTCTGGGAGCTACAGGCCAATCAGCCTCACCTGAGTCCCTGGAAAAATCATGGAGCAGGTCCTCAAGGAGTCAATTCTGAAGCATTTAGAGGAGAGGAAAGTGATCAGGAACAGTCAGCATGGATTCACCAAGGGCAAGTCATGCCTGACTAATCTAATTGCCTTCTATGACAATATAAATGGCTCTGTGGATGAGAGGAAAGCAGTGGACGTGTTGTTCCTTGACTTTAGCAAAGCTTTTGACACGGTCTCCCACAGTATTCTTGCCAGCAAGTTAAAGTAGTATGGGCTGGATGAATGGAGTATAAGGTATATAGAAAGTTGGCTAGATTGTCAGGCTCAACGGGTAGTGATCAATGGCTCTATGTCTAGTTGGCAGCCAGTATCAAGTGGACTGCCCCAAGGGTCAGTCCTCGGGCCGGTTTTGTTCAATATCTTCATAAATGATCTGGAGGATGGTGTGGATTGAACCCTCAGCAAGTTTGCAGATGACACTAAACTGGGAGGAGAGGTAGATATGCTGGAGTGTTGGGATAGGATACCGAGGGGTCTAGACAAATTAGAGGATTGGGCCAAAAGAAATCTGATGAGGTTCAACAAGGGTAAGTGCAGAGTCCTGCACTTAGGACAGAAGAATCCCATGCACCGCTACAGACTAGGAACCAATGGCTAGGCAGCAGTTCTGCAGAAAAGGACCTAGAGGTTACAGTGGATGAGAAGCTAGATATGAGTCAACAGTGTGCCCTTGTTGCCAAGAAGGCCAATGGCATTTTGGGATGTATAAGTAGGGACATTGCCAGCAGATCGAGGGACGTGATCGTTTCCCTCTGTTCGACATTGGTGAGGCCTCATCTGGAGTACTGTGTCCAGTTTTGGGCCCCACACTACAAGAAGGATGTGGAAAAATTGAAAAGCATCCAGTGGAGGGCAACAAAAATGATTAGGGGACTGGAACATATGACTTACGAGGAGAGGCTGAGGAAATTGGGATTGTTTAGTCTGCAGAAGAGAAGAATGAGGGGGGATTTGATGGCTGCTTTCAGCTACCTGAAAGGGGATTCCAAAGAGGATGGATCTAGACTGTTCTCAGTGGTAGCAGATGACAGAACGAGGAGTAATGGTCTCAAGTTACAGTGGGAGAGGTTTAGGTTGGATATTAGGAAAATCTTTTTCACTGGGAGGGTGGTGAAATACTGAAATGCGTTACCTAGGGAGGTGGTGTAATCTCCTTCCTTAGAAGTTTTTAAGGTCAGGCTTGACAAAGCCCTGGCTGGGATGATTTAGTTGGGGATTGGTCCTGCTTTGAGCAGGGGATTGAACTAGATGACCTCCTGAGGTCCCTTCCAACCCTGATATTCTATGATTCTATGAAAGCGCCTCTATCTATGATCTTAGACTACCTACTAGAACTGAAGGAAACAGGGTTAGCCATAAGTTCTATTAAAGTACACCTAGCTGCCATCACGGCCCTCCGTGAACAGATAGAAGGGTCTTCAATATTTGCTCACCCGATTACATGGCACTTTCTAACAGCTATACAGAACACGTACCCAGAAGTACGCCAACCTGCACAACTATAGGATCTCAATCTTGTGCTCAAATGTCTCACAAGACCACCCTACGAACCTCAACAACCTGCTTGCTCTTACACATGTCAGTGAAGGCTGCATTCCAAGTGGCTATCACGTCTGCAAGATGTGTCAGCGAAACAGGAGCATTGATGGCTGAACTACCGTACACTGTATTTACCAAAGACAAAATCATGTTACGTCCTCATGCAAAATTCTTGCCAAAAGTGGCTACTAATTTTCATATTAACCATACCATACGCTTACCTGCCTTCTATCCCAAGCCAGATAATGACTCTTGAGAATCAATGTTGCACATGGTAGATGTCAGATGGGCTGTAGACTTCTACTTGGACAGAACTAAACCGTTTTGCAAGTCACCAAGACTATTCCTCTCTACAGCAGAGCACTCCAAGGGCTCTACAATATCAACCCCAAGACTCCAAATGGGTCTCTTTCTGTATTCAAACTTGCTACCACCTGCAAAACAAAGAACCCTCCGTGGGCGTCAGATCCCACTCAACACGAGCCATGGCGACATCGATTGCATTCTTGAACAATGTCCTCTTAATAGACTTTTGTAGAGCTGCATCCTGGACATCTGCTCACACTTTTGCAAAGCATTATGCTGTCACTCAAGGCCTTGTCTCAGACTCTATCGTTGGCCTTACTGTGCTCTCATCACACACTTATACATAACTCCGAACCCCCACCACCCTTGGTGGGGTACTGCTCTACAAGAACCTATAGTGGAGCACCCACTCATCCCCCAATGTCGACACTCTAGCCCTAGGAACGGGATGCACTGTGGGGAAACTCTGCTGCCCACCCTGTTTCCTGTGGTGGTGCTGTTGATGGGACTCATTTTCCCATGAGGAGCATGAATACACAAACTGCACAATTAGCTCCTTTGGTGGCTGTCTCAGTAGAATGATGGCTGTTTGAGAAGGCCTTATACTGAACTACCATCTAATCTGAGAACTGGGCTCTCCAGCGCTGGATTGAGTCACACTGGCAGCAAAAAGCCCATGTGCACCCGTTCTGAGGATAATTAGCACATTGGTTTCCAGGGCTGTCAGACTATTACAAGGAAACTTTGCAATTCTTAATTTTTAAAATGGGATGTTCAGTGATGGTGTTTGTTTGTTTGGTTGTTTATTTTTGTCTGTTTGTTTTGAAGTTTGATATAAAATGAAGGTGCCTGGTTTTCAGGGACCTGGCAACCCTAAATGACACGCAAACCAAAAGTCTGGTTACCACAGGGTGAGGGGAGATGCTGGGTCATTAACCTGCACCACGCCCTGCTCAGCCAGGGCTGCCTCCTATCTGCAGGCAGGCTCCTTGAGATGATCCAGCCGGTGATATGGGAGGGAGGGAGGAAGAGAAGCAAGTAATGAGGGCCAGGCCCTAGGGTGAAGAGGCAGAGAAGGGGGCAGGGCCTTGGAGAAAGAGGCAGGGCAAAGGGCGGGGTCTCGGGGGTCCAGTTACCAGCAATTAGAAAGGTGACAAGCCTAGTAGAAGTAGTTTGGGAGGTTTTGACTAAGTTGTTCTCGTGGGTCCCCAAATAGTTGGCTCATACTGTGAAAATTATGTGCTGGCTTCTCAGATGACATTGCTAAAGTCTAGAATTCACAGATGGGTTTAAATAATGAAACCATCGCAGCTGCGTGTCCAATCAGTGTAGAGTTTATCTGCATGTAAAGATCTACTTCTATAAAAGTGCCTCACATACATAGATTCATATGCAAAAAAGTGCCAGATAAAAACAGGTACCACAACACAGGTTTCATTTTTCAGGAGGTAAAATTGGTTCCCACTTACACCTGGGCAGCCCTGCTGTAGAGAAGGGTAGAATTTGGACATGTATTTGTGTACAGCATTGACCAATGTCCCTTGTGATTCTTTCAGCTGTGCAAGAGACTCCACATAATTACTGTCATCTTTTGTGACTGTGCTGAAGCATGCCTGCAGCTGCCTGTCAAACACTGAAGGAATTTCTGAGAATTGAGAGGTTAAGATTAAGCATTCAATTAAATGAGCATCCAGGGTAGATTTTCAGACTGTGCTTTAAACGAAGAGTTGGGGCAATGAGGTGCAAAAGCAAGTGTGCAAAGAAACAGGATTATTTTCCAAAGTGAAATGTAATTGCCTAGTGCAAATGAGATAGAGGGATCTGAATGGTTCATTATGCACCTAAATATTTGCCTTCTGCTGCCTGTGACTTGCTTTCAAATGTTCAGCAAATGAAAAGTCAAGGTTTTATGTTTACAGTTCCCAGAATAATTGCTAATAAAGATGGAGAAGGGACATCTAGATCATGAGTTCAAACAAGTACCACAGGATTGCAATGATCCTGCCATCCCATATTACTAAATGGCAAAAGGGATCCTGGTATGATGGGGTTGCTTGTGATTGTAAGGGGCAGCTGCCCTAGGAGTTCCTTCTGGTTTATGTTCCTGAAAGCTCATGCTTCACTACTCAGCCAGTCACCTGCAGGGGTCAGGAAGGAAGATTCTCCCCACCCCCAATATATTATGCGTTTTTTTTATTGCCTCCTTCCACTGAAGTGCTCGGGATGGCCACTGCTGGAGAGAGGACACTGGATGGGGAGGGCCAGTGCTCTCAGGTGGCACTGAGAATTTTTTCTCTCAGTTGCTTGGTTTGCAAGTTCTTGCTCATATGCTCGGAGTCTAACTGATCACCATATATGGGGTTGGGAAGGAATTTTCCCCCATGGCAGATTGGCAGAGACCTTGGGTTGGTTGTTCATGTTTTTTGTTTGCCTTCCTCTGCAGCCTGTTGGTGCAGGTCACTCACCAGGGTTATCTGGGTATATCTCAGTCGCTTATCTACCACTGCAGGGGCCATATGCACCTCAGTCCTTCCTATTCTCCATCTGTGGCCCATCACAGTTTAGTCTCCGGTGGGCTGCAGTACTTTGGTCTCATTTCCATTGTTGGGTTTAGTGTGCGGGGGCTGGGAGTGGTGTTGGTGGTCAGTGATATACGGGGGTGAGATGAGATGATCTGGGGGTCCTTTCAGGCCTTAAAGGCTATGACTGAATGACACTGATGTAGAATCCTTGCTGCCAGAATCATGGACATCTAATGGCCGTCCTCTGTCACTCCCAGTTCTCTTGCAGCCTTACAGCTCTCCAGGGGGCTCCCTGCAACTGGATTTTCATGTTTTGCATTATTTCTCCCCCCCGCACACACAAACTATTAATAGTTAATATTTTACTAGGCAGAGTCTCATTTTGAATCTTTTAGGGGATTAAATCAAGGAACTATAAATCCTGCTCCATCTCTGAGGAGTTCACTCCAGTCTGGGAGCTCAGCAAACATGCTCCAGCCTCAACAGACTTAGTCCAGCTGGGAGTTTTCATTTACCTTGGGAGTTTGCTCCAGTTTAAGGAGGTTATTCAGATTTGGAGAGATGAGCGACTTTAGTCAGGGTTCTAATTTAGATGTTTTTCTATCCTTTACAGGGGAATTCATAAAGGCGGTCTTTTCTGCTGAAGCTGCAGTTGGAATTTTTCTATTTTTAATAAACTTATTTCCTAAAGGACCTTCTTTAAAAATATAGTAAAATGCCTGATTTTTAATTGGACTCCTGATTTTTTTCTGCTTTTTTTTCCTTCATTGTATTAATGAGTCTATGCTCTGTCACTCACACAATGACTGCAGAGTGACCGTGTTTTGGGGAAAGCCTGGCTGAGCATTCCTATCTCTTAAATGCTGGGATTTTCAAAAGGGGTGGGCTGATTGAATTAGGCAGCCAAGTCCAACTGAAAGCCAATGGGAGTTGGGCACCTACTGCCTTCAGGTCCTTTGAAAATCCAGCCATAAGAAATGAGGCTATAGCAAGTCTGGCAGGGTGGTCTCTAAGAGGCCTGAGTCTTTTGTGAACTGAACAATCCTCTGTATTTATTGTACTACAGAATTAATTCTAATTATCCCCCATATGAATGGGAGTGTCTTTGAGCCACCGAGGTACACTGAGCTGACACAGCAGGACTCAGTTCTGCTGAATTGAAGTGAAACTACCCATGAATTATGTCCTCTCCAGGTGGTTATCCGCTGATGCCAGGGAAGAGAAAGCATGTGTGCTTAAATGGTGAGTCACCAACGCCTGAAGCAAAAGGAGTGTGCTGAGCTTGAAACATTAAACAATTTGAAGCCTCCGAGCCAAAGAATATGTGTGAATTCTGAACCTCAGCAATACTGAAGATGGACCTTCCTATCTGATGGTATCCCTGAACATAGAATTTAAATGGAGGTGAAATAAGACCCCAAGAGTCAACTTGCATGGATTCCTGTGGGTACCATCCAAATATCCATTTACAATCAGGTAACCTTACTCTCACCTGTGCTTCTTGAAAAGAGCCTGGCACATATTCCATAGTTAAGGAAATGTCTGAGTGGAAGTGGAATGAATATTGGCTCCATAGCCTTCAGCACCAATGCTAACCTGACATACAGATGCCAGAGATGGGCAGAAGTTAGAACTTTAGATTCTGGTTCTGAAGATGAATTCAGTATTTCAGGTTTCATGGATGAAATCAATTATACGCTTGTTGAAATAATTTGCTACTTCTGCTGCCTGCTCCTTACACACACACACACACACACACACACACACACACACACACACAGAGGCAGCCTTGTCTGAGCCAATATTTCTTGACTGTGTGGGGTGCTTTGGGTCCTGCCTCATCACTCCCTGAAGCTGGCCAGTGTAAAATAGGTGTGACCGTGTGTTGAATCTCAGGCCTTTGTCTGTAACGTCTTCCCACAGTAATGAACAAATATCAAAACCTGGTGTCAGTCAAGATACAAAACCACTGGCCGTGCTGATTTCAGTTATTTGTGAGCTTGCTGGTTAGTTTTCATCTTTTTTTCTCATTTGCAAAGTGCTCCAGGGATGATAATGTCCCTTCAGCTGCCAATGTTGTTAAAAAATTCCATTCATGGTTTCCCAAACAGGGTGAGAGTTTGGACACCACCCGACTTGCAGTCACCACAGAGTTGTTTCTGCATTTAGGTGAATTACAGGTTATTTTAAATATGCATATTCTAATTCAGGCTCCCCAAACGCCTGGTTTTGAGATAAACAACCCAACCTTTGGATGATCCAAATCTACAGAGGCCTGCCCCACACAGTCCCATTTTTGTTCACGTCCACAAGCCCCTCCTCCCAACCAACAAGTTTGGTGCTTTGTGTGGGAGATGCCTTCTCCAGCATGCTTCAGGGAAGGACAGCAGGTCCCACAGCATTGTAAGAGGCTAATGGTCCTGTTGTGCTGGATGGAGGAGAGGCGATATGGTGCTGGTGCATTATCCTGTACTTTCTCTTCCTCAGCCTCTATTCAATGTGGCTGAGACTGAGGTGAGGCTGGACAGAATATTTAGCCATGGGTTGCTGCCAGTTGTTCAAAACGATGCTGTCTAGTGTCAATAAAAGGACTTTTTTCCTAACTGCTAAACCAGTTGCCTAGGACTTTGGCCTAGATGGCAAACATCAAAGGGTTATTGTTTTAAAAGCCCAGGGGTCTCTGGGCTAAAATGGGGCATCTTTAAAAAAAAAAGTTATTTTAAGGAAGCAGATACTGACTTCTGATATTGATTGTTGTGTTATCAAGATGTGCTGAAACAGGAGGATGACATTTTCCTAAAGGGGCTGTAAACCACGATATTCGTGGAAGCAAGAAGCTACTATATAGATTGTTAGATGCATTCTGAATGCTTCTTATTGGAACATCTAGGAACCTCTCCATTAAGGGCTTTATGGCCATAAATTTCAAAAGTATTGCAGGAGTAGCTCTTTTCTGAAGCTAATATTTTAAATGGTTGATATCCCTAGATGTCCACTTTTATTCTCAATAATTTTCAGAGAACTCAGTGCATTCCATCTGGATTTACATATGTGCTTTGATTAACACTGTTCTAGAATTCAGTATTATTAACTATGACAATTCTGCCAACCACGAACCAGGACTATAATAAATATAGATAATATCATAATGTTAAAACATATACCCTATGTAACAATAACAAATAATCTGTCTCCATAACAAGTTCATCGTCTGAGCCAAGATTTCTGTCTAACTCCATAAATGGATCAGCAAATTATTTGAGTTGGCATTAGTACTATCTACTGCAGGACACTGAGCCAGATCCTGGGCTGTGAGGCAGCTTTGTGCTGCTTTGCTGGTGCAAAACGTCTCTGAAGCTGGACCAGCTGGCCTCCAGAGCATATACTATGAACAGAGCACTAGGCTCTTTACTGATCCTGGACTGCTGCAATGGCTCATGGAGACATTAAAGTCACTGGCCCAGGCGACTTTAAATTGTGCTGGACGCTGTCCCAGAACAACCCAGGATTGGGTAAGCACACATTGGCATAAAACTACACTGTATAGTTTCTCTCTCCCAAACTAAGTGATGCTGAACATTCTTCAGCCACAGCTGAAAGTCTGTCCAGCCACTGGGCTTCCTTCTTTTTAGCTCTTGCTAAGTTTGTTCAGTGGTGATGGAGGCGGCAAGGAGGAAGCAGGTGACAGGAAATTGGAGCACTGAGGCTGAACAGCAATATAAAAAGGATGACGCTTTTTCTTCACTTTGTGTGGCTGAGAATCGCACTGTAGGTGGCACTGGAACATAGAGGTTCCCAGTCTCTCTTTGAGTGCAATTATTTCAAATAACTGTAGGATGTATTTGTTATAAGCTTGAACAGGAGCCACCCTAGCAGGTTGAGCTTTCTGGGGCTTTGGAGCTGATGCCATCATGTTGCATTTTTCACCTGTTTTCCTCTTTTAAAACATCTTTATTGGAAATCTGCCTTTTTATTTCTGAACTACTATCTTCAGTTCGTCAATCTCAGATTCGGGGCCTTTGCAGTCTCCAGGGCTCCTGACAAGGTTGCCACTACCAAACATCTTAATGTAATGCTTTTAAGCCCATTAGCTACTCTTACATCTACAATATCTTTCCTTGGGTTTTCAACAGTGGAAGGGAAAGAAGATGTGAGATGTTATTGGCAGGATCAGCAACATGGTTGGGTGTTATGGTAGTATTTCTGAACTTAGCTCACTACATTTGAGCACCTATGTAAGAATATAGGTGTCAAGGCTAATTCCCCACTCTGGCACTTCGAGTTCAGAAGGAGGGGGCCCGCAAGGATTCAAAAAATTAATACTGGTCACTCCAGGCTTGTATTAAACTCCCAAGGTTACAGCTTTTCTCCTACCTTTGATTGGAAGATGCTGCTACAACCCAAGTGCAGAACCCCTTTGAGAGCCCAGGAAGGCCCACTTTGGAATTCCTTCCTGTGGGATACCTCAAGCCCTTTCAGCCTCCTCTGGGTAAAAAAAAGGAAATCAACTGTTGCCACCAGCTAATTAAACAACATGTGCACAAACCTCTTAAGACACACAAGTCCAATTCTGTTCTTAAGGTAAATTTTATTAGTTTAAAAAAAAGAAAAGAAAATACATCTGGAAACTCAGGCTATTGCTAGATTTTAAAAGAGCAACTACAAGAATTAAGCACCAAGAATAGCTTTCTTGAGGTCCAGCTTAAAGGTTACAAGCAAAACAAAAGCACCTGGGGTTAGCACAGAGGAATCCACAAGCCATAATGAAATAGAAGGGATAAACCTAATTGCATCTTCCTAGACATTTCCTGATCTACTTACATGTCTGAGGTTTTAAATGAGTAGTTTCTAGGTATGATCCTTGTGATTTTTCATATCTGGCCCAAGCATCTTACAGCATAGCTGTTGCCCTGTCTGCCTCTCCCCGGGAGAACAACAAACAAACAAACAAACAAAAGGGGAGTCTTTCTTCGATTTTAAAAAGTTCTAGCCTTCCCATTGGCTCTTTTGGCCAGGTGCTCACTCACTTCCTTTTACCTATGCATAGCTGTGAGACTTTTTAACCCATTACAAGTAGAGCAATTAGAGAACAGCTACTAGGAGGGATTTTATAGCCGCTGGCTGGGTGCCCATAAAAGGGAGTTACCCCTTCCTTCATTTATCACAATAGGAATGGCCACACTGGGTCAGACGGAAGCTAGCCCAGTATCCTGTCTTCCAACAGTGACCAATTCCAGGTGCCCCAGATGGAATGAACAGAACAGGCAATCATCAAGTGATTCATCCCCTGTCACCCACCTACATAAAAATGGTGGTGCAATGAGCTCCCACAGCAGCCAGTGGAAGTGGCAGTTGCTCAGCATCTCTGACTATCAAGTCACTTTTAATTAGATGTTTAAATATTGATTTATAGGTCTAATCTTAGGCAGCTAAGTTTGAAAATGTTGTTCTAAGTTCTTTGGGTAGCTCAGCATCCCACTGGCACTGGACAGAACCATGGCAACAGATGTCATTGTGTTGCCCTGGATTTGAGGGGTGTGTATACTCCAGAATGTAATCAAGCTAATTGCAACCATATTATGTGCATTCAGCCACCCTAAATTAATGAAATAGAACATCACATAGTTACAGTTAATTTGAAGACAGTCTTTCAGAAGCAGGGTCAAAACTGGCTACAGTTTCTGCTAATCAGAATGGGAGGAGGGGAAACTGAGGCTGAAAACCTTGGCAGAGGGAAGACCTTGAGTCTGGATTCCTCTTATATTAGAAGTTTATTGAAAGTTAGGAAAAGTGATGATTTAGTAGGGGGGTCACTATGACCTATGTGTTTTGCAGTAGTTATAAAAGATTAGCTGATACAGTGTACCTTGGAGCAGTCCTCTGAAGCCATCTTGGGAGACATTTTTCCTGACATCCTTTCTCCCTGTGGGTGAGCAACTGGCTATTGTGAGCCTGCTGTTAATTACTGAATACCTCTCCAGATGATAGGTAAATATTGAGATGTTCTAAACATATTGCTTATGCCTGTGTGTGCTTAAATCTAATAAACTGCAATAAACAAGAGCCCGCTTACTTGCATTTAATCCTTGATCATACAGAAATGCTGTGTTCCCATTGATTTATTCCTGACATCGCCTGGAGTGAAATAGTTAAGTTACCACTTTTGGGGGTTCTGAAAACTCCGGGTAACAATTGCATGTCCCTGTCCCTAAAATTTGATGGATGAATCTGGGGGGGAAAATGTAGAATCTTTGGGCATGAGGTCTCTCAGTAGTTAGGGCTAGAGGACCATTTATGACTCAGAGATTATTCATGCCTATACCTGTAGACTGCTTCTGGTTCAAATCCAGCCCAGGTCAGTCCTGACTGAGTCATCATCACAACTGTTGTCTGCAGTGGTGGTGTAGCCATGTTGGTCCCAGGGTATTAGAGAGACAAGGTGGGTGAGGTAATATCTTTTATTGGACCAACCTCTGTTGAGAGAGCTTGTCGAAAGCACCTCTCTCTCACCAACAGAAGTCAATCCAGTAAAAGATATTACCTCCCGCACGTTGTGTCTCATCATCACGAGGCTGTTTGGTGGCCTAAATTCAATGAGATTCTCAGTTGAAAGATACATGAACTTGTTTAACCCACTGGTGAGGGTGTGTTCCAGGCCTTCCTCTGTGTCAATCCACATAGGATATGAGATGCTATAACCCCCGCACCTGAGTTGTGGTTCTTTAGCTCAAGCAGCAGTATCTCATGCTTTTAGTTGTAAAGGTCCCTGGTTCAATCCCCAGTGTGTCAGCCAAGAGGGTGGTTATTACATGTGCATGCACACAAAGCCCTTCTTGCTACTACAATTAGTCTAATTGGCATCCTAGTTGGTGGTTCAGCAGAGAATCTAAGGCTCCAATGGACTAAATTATCCTTTTACTCTTAGGTCTCTTTGCAGCAGAGTTTTGCCATATTAAGAGCATAGTCGGCCAAATTGTGCAGATTTCCTGTGTGGGAGGAGGCAAGGAGCTCTATTCCTCAGCCCAAACCTAGTCTATTTGGCTGGCCATAATCTCCTTGGAGAGCATAGTGTCTGCTCCCCTCTAATGCTCCCAGTGACATTAGCCGTCATCAAAGGGACAAGAAGAGGCAGGATGAGGCAGGCATACAGTCTGGTCCATGGAATTGGTCAGGCATGATGTGCGGAGCAGAAGTACCAGTGCAGCATACGCTTCCTGGAAGGGCTGACTCAGACCATCTTCCTTCTGGGCCTTCCACAGATGACATGGCCCATCCACACACACACCAGCTTGCTTGAGGGTGCCAGGGGGCAGACCTTTGCCTATTGTAGAGGAATCTTGACCATCCGTTGCCTGTGCTGCACCTGTTTTATAGATGAACTTGGATTTCTAGGGCTATCAATCAGGCGTCTTTCACAAGCAGCAAGTTCAAACAAATGAGTGCAACAAACCCATGGCAACAGGCTTTCTTCTTTGCTCAGCTGCTCTCAGAGTTGATCCTGAATGTTAACACTAAGATTTTAGCATGTCTGCCCTTAGTGCTGGAGTTTTTTCACCTTTGGACACTCAACTAATCATGTGTACTTGCTTATCTAATCCCAAAATTCCTTTTCTTAAACTGGCTTCTTATTAACACAGTTGTTAAGTTAGTTTCTTATTTATTTTATACCATGCCAGAAGTTTTTGTGAAGTGCTCTAGATAGGTTTATATTGTAATATGCTATGTAGTGCAATGCAAGAGCAGTCTTGTTGCTGGCTGTCCTACCCTCCACACTCAAAATGGTCTGGAGGGAAAGGTTTGGGGCGAAAGTCATCCTGAGGGGGACATAAAAAGAGGACTGTCTTCTGGCCACAATGAAGTCAATGGCAAAGCTCCCATTGATTTCACTGAGGCCAGGATTTCACCCCAGGGCACCATTCATCCCCACAGGGAAATACCAGAGCTACTAGGATAATGAAGTCAGAAGTCCAATGTATTCCATGATTCTTTGGCCACAGAATTGCCCCTCTGCTGCAGAACTGTGCTTCATCATCTCAATTCTCATTTGATATGTTTCTAGCCCTTATGATTACAAAGACAATCATGAAAATGTTAACCAACTGAGGCACTTCAGTATGCAGACAATCTGCCACAGTAGCTCAGAGAGCTGTGAAATGTCCCATTCATTTAAATCCAGAGATGGGAATGAAGGGTCTTTAATGGTGAGAGAATAAATTAATGTTACCATGAAAATGTGGGTGGTGTTGCTTTAGATTTTGCCATGGAGTTCACAGGGGCCTGATCATATGGTATAAGTGTCTATCAGACCTCTACATAGGAGAATTGAAATTCTAATAAAATGGAATTTGATCTCTCCTATGGATAGAATTTTAGCCAGCCTAAAATATATAATGATGCACAGATGGGCATGGACCTTTCTGGAGTGTGTATAGTGTTAATCCAGCAAGCACTTTGAAAAGACGTGAACTGCTTCCTGAAGGATAAGAGAGAACACTCGTCATTTTCCTGCTGCAGCTGGAAGATGTCCATGTCTGGTCATCATTTGGTAATTAAGGGACAAATACTTAGCTAGCGTAAAGTTGCATAGCTCCATCAGTCTTGTTGACTTTAATGGAGTTATGCTAATTTGCATCATCTGAGGATTCGGCCTTCACCAAATGTCCATTTCAACATGATGGAACTGCATAAGTGCATTCACCCTGTACATGTTTTTCACTTTGGAAACAAGTGAATTACAATTTTGTAAATCTGAACCTATCAAAACCAATTTGTATTCTGATTCCTGATTAACAATGACAGCCAGTTTAACAGCTTTCAAAAATGGAGAAGGACCAGAGTTATAAATCTAGGGACACAAATGAAACTATCAAAGGAAATTTGTGTGGGTGAGTGCCATTCTGGTTAAACATCTCCCAACAACTGAAACCCACAATAAAAATAATTTATTGCCTAAAACTTAATACAGTGCAGCTGGCATAATTTGAACTACTCATATTTGTGGCTGAAATCAAAAGCTAATGGGACTGAATTGGCATAGCTATTACCTCTGTACTGCAATGGATGCAAGTTCTTCTGGGAGCAAACTGACTCATAACAATACTGTTGCTCATCCTTTTCAGATCTTGCAAAAGAACAAGTGCGTGCAGAAGTATGACATACACAGTATTTTGCATCTCAAGAAGCTTGGTGTGGGGGAGGTATAATTGTTTCAAATATATTAACCTCAAGGTCATGAAAAAATCAGGATGATAATCAAATCCTAGCTCTTGGTGGATGTGGAATGTTTGTAATAGTTAGTTAATGGGATGTCTAATTGTTCTGTGACTTTTCAATGTATTTTTTGAATGTCATGAGGAAGACATCATTTAGGGGCCTTTGATCTTCTCAATGAGAACAGAAAAGAATATCTTGCTTTCTAATATTTTCAAGGTACACAGAAAAGGATTGATCCCGGCACTATCTAAGGGCGAATTATTTTATTTCTGTTTCACTACAGGAAACAAACATTCTGTTTTCTGAACTTCCAGGAGAAGAGTTTTCTAGAGTCCTGGCTTGCCAGGACTCAGTTGCCTTCCGCCACTTCCAAGAGCAAAGAATCTGGAATAAGTGACATCTCATGGACCCACTTCACTTAGAAGGATGGAGATTTCTGAAGAAGGCCTGTCACAGCTTATTACCTCCACTAGGAGCACAAATTTCCAGTGAAAGACTGTCACAGCTTCCTACCCTGAGGGATGAAGATCTCCAAGATCTATCATGGCCCTCTCCCACATACCTCTTCGGGTATGTCAACACAACATTTGGGAGGGAGACACCCCCAGCCCAGGTCCAAGGTGAGGCTTGCAATAGTGTGTTAAAATTAGCTGTGTAAACAGTGGTGCTCAGGCTCTGAAGCATCATGCCCCTCTCATCCCTCCCCTTCCCCCCCATTCAACTTGATTAGCACATTTGAACAGTATTTATTTAGATTTCATATTTTTCCTCTGCCTTGATCCTGGTATAGCCTTTTCCATTGTAGCAAAGCGGATCTAAAACGCTGCCACATCAGAGTACTAAGCTCTCACTGGAGGTAGCATTTTATACCCATAAGAAACGGGACAATCAGGCCATTGCTGCTTTACACAATTCAGATCAGTCAATCTATAAATTGTAGTAACTGAACTGCCCTACACTCAAATTCTCCCCATTAAGCACATCAATCCCACTGCTTCCACAAAGATCTGAGAGAAAAGATTGAGTTTGCAGCATGACATGGATGTTTAACAAAGCACACTCCAAGCTAAAGCTCCTCTTCTTTAAACTGAGTAGACTACAGTTCAAGAACCTGCTATTGATCTCAAGTGTGGTGATATCACATGGGGAGAGAATGAATGATTTAGGATGCTATATGTTAAAACCAAGTGGATCAAAGAAGAACTAGAATCGTCATCATTATTGCTTAGCAGACTAGAATATATCCTGAATATATAGAAACTGTAGTAACATATCTTGTGCTAAATTTTGCAATAGTGGTGCCACAGTATAGAATCATAGAAGTGTAGGACTGGAAGGGACTTCAGTCATAGAATCGTAGGACTGAAGAGACCTTGAGAGATCATCTAGTCCAGTCTCCTGCATTCAGGGCAAGACTAAATAATAACTAGGCCATTCCTGACAGGTGTTTGTCTAACCTGTTCTTAAAAACCTCCAATGACAGAGATTTCACAACCTTCCTAGGCAATTTGTTCCAGTGTTTTAACTACCCTGACAATTAGGACATTTTCCCTAATGTCCAAACTGCAGTTTAAACCCATTGCTTCCTGTCCTATCCTCAGAGGTTAAGGACAGCAGTTTTTCACCCTCCCCTTGGTAACCTCCTTCCCCCTCCCTGCAACTTTCCCCCATTTATGTATTTGAAAACTGTTATCATATCCCCCCTCAGTCTTCTCTTCTCCAGACTAAACAAAACCAATTGTTTCACTCTTTCCTCATGTTTTCTAGACCTTTAATCATTTTTGTTGCTCTCCTCTGGATTTTCTTCGATTTGTCCATATCTTTCCTGAAATGTGGTACCCAGAACTGGACACAATACTCCAGCTGAGGTCTTTTCAGTGTGGAGTAGAGTGGAAAAATTATTTCATGTGTCTTGCTTACAACATTCCTGCTGAGACATCCCAGAATGATGTTCCCTTTTTTTTTTTTTTTGCAAAAGTGTTACATTGTTGACTCATATTTAGCTTGTGATCCACTATGACCGCCAGATCCCTTTCCACAGTACTCTTTCCTAGGTAGTCTTTTCCCATTTTGTATGTGTGCAATTGATTGTTCCTTCCTAAATGGAATACTTTGCACTTGTCCTTACTGAATTTCTTCCTATTTACTAAAGACCATTTCTCCAGTTTGTCCAGATCATTTTGAATCTTAATCCTATCCTCCAAAGCACTTGCAACCCCTCCCACCTTGGTATTGTCTGCCAATTTTATAAGTGTATTCTCTATGCCATTATCTAAATCATTTATGAAGATACTGAACAGAACCAGACCCAGGACTGATCCCTGTGGGACCCCACTTGACATGAACCACTGATAACTACTCTCTGGGAATGGATTTCCAATGGGTTTCCAACCAATTATCATCTTATAGTAGCTCCATCCATGTTTCCCTAGTTTGTTTATGAGAAGGTCATGCGAGAGAGTATCAAAAGCCTTCCTAAAGTCAAGATATACCACATCTACCACTTCCCCCCATCCATAAGACTTCTTACCCTGTCAAAGAAAGCTATTAGTTTGGTTTGACATGATTTTGTTCTTGACATATCCTTGTTGACTTTTATTTATCACCTTATTATCTTCTAGGTGTTTGCAAATTGATTGTTTGAATATTTGCTCCATTATCTTTCTTGGTACTGAATTTAAGATAACTGGTCTATAGTTCCCCTGGTTGTCCTTATTCCCCTTGTTATAGATAGGCACTGTATTTGCCCTCTTCCAGTCCTCTGCAATCTCTCCCATCTTCCATGACTTTTTGAAGATAATTGCTAATAGCTCAGAGATTTCCTCAGTCAGTTCCTTGAGTATTCTATGCTGTACTTCCTCAGGTCTGACTGACTTGAAGACCATCTAACTTGTCCAAGTTTCAGAGTAGCAGCCGTGTTAGTTTGTATTCACAAAAAGAAAAGGAGTACTTGTGGCACCTTAGAGACTAACAAATTTATTTGAGCATAAGCTTTCGTGAGCTACAGCTCACTTCATCGGATGCATGCAGTGGAAAATACAGTAGTGGGGAGATTTTCCACTGAATGCATCCGATGAAGTGAGCTGTAACTCACGAAAGCTTATGCTCAAATAAATTTGTTAGTCTCTAAGGTGCCACAAGTACTCCTTTTCTTTTAACTTGTTCTTTCCCTATTTTCGCCTCAGATACTACTTCATTTTCACTCGGATTCATCGGATGTCCAATTGCTACTAACCTTTTTGGTGAAAACTGAAAAGTAAAAAAAAAAAAAAAAAAGACATTTTGTACTTTCACCATTTCCACTTTTTCTATTATTGTCTGTTTGCTGTTTGGTAACATATGGATTGAGAAAAATTGATGCTTATAGCCAATTTGTGCACAAGGGAAATATATATTTGCTGGTTAATTTTAATGACTATAAAACACTTAATTACTGCAAAACACATCTCTGGATTTGTCAGAAAAGGTTTCTGCTACAAGGCATGAGTCAATGGCCTGTGAATGAGGAACCCAGATACTTTCCCGTCTGGGGAAATAGAGGCTATTTCTATCTGCTGTAGTCAGAGAAATAATTTAGAAGTACTCCAGAAATGCAACCCAGTGATGTGAAAGGACCTCAAGAACAAAAGGAGGAACACCCAGAAAAGGTCACCAGAGTTCAGTGAGTCAGTCAAAAAGCCTTCAAAGAATAATAGCTCCTATGATCCAGGGCCTCATTTAGAATGTTCCTGCCTTCTTTTACACTTATGGGTTCTAATATTGTCTCTTAAAACTAGTGAGGATGGTGCATTAATTTCCCAAAATTTGTTTTCTCAAATTATTAAAATTACTGCTGGGCTCTCTCAATCTGTTTCTTAGCACATTGAACATGCAACAGTTTTATCATTCTGATCTGCCTCTTGAGCTAGATTCCTGAAAAGCTGAGTAGCTCATTCATGTCTAATGTGCAAAATGATCAGCTGCTTCTCTTATATTTCTTACTCATAGGGAAGAATTAACTGAGATTCCAAAGAGCTTAGTGACCACAAACTTCTCTATTCCCCTCAAATTCTAAATCAATTCCTCCCTATCAGCTAGAAATATTCAGTCAGGCATGACAACTGTTAGCATTCTCTATTTGTGGGTCTTGTTCTGTAGTTAAATTATAAGGCTTATTGATAATCCATGTTTATCTATATTTGTTGTCTAGTGCAAGTCCCGTACCATTACAGTATCTTGCCTTAAACTTTGCTTGGCAGAAAAAGAGTGAAGCTGAACATTGGCAGAATAAAAAAACCCAAAAAGCACACAACACATTTAAATAAACACAGGTTTTCTTTTTTATTTGACCTGGAATTCGCATCACATCACATCACATCATATCATATAGGCCAGGGCCCTACTGTGCAAAGCTCTGAATAAACACAGCACAAAAAGACAGACCCTCCCCAAGGGGCTTACATAAGACAAGAGATGGATACAGACTGATGGGATAGACCAAGGAAACAATATTGGTGATCTGCATGATTGGCAACACAGCAACTTTGCCAGTGTCAGGGTTTTTGTAGGTACCATGGCAAATGAGAGAACAGCTTCTTTGCTCCTCTAGTCTGACAATGAAGAGTTATTGTTAAACAGCACTGAAGTTAATGTTTTCTTCACAGCATACGAATGATATTTTTGTTTTCAAACAGTGTGACATTAACATTAACTACCACCATGCAAAGGGGAAGACACCTCTCAGTTACTTAGGAGAACATTGACAAAATGGACCCTAATTTTTAGGATGGTGCCCTCCTAGAAGTGACAAATTCTATGAAAAAGTAAGTATCATAATTGGGGCAAGCATCTTTTAGCTGAGATCCCAGATATTTTACAACGGTTAGTTAAATGAGCCTCAGAGCACGCCTTTGAAATGGGAGCCTTCTGCTGACTTCAAGGGACTTTGGATCAGGCTCCATATCATTGTCTTTTTTTGCATGTTTTGAGGATTGGAAAACTAAAGTTAAAAGAAAATGGAATGAATTTCTACATTTGTTTCTCTATTCTATGCCCAGTACTCACTGAGCTCTTAAAACTGGGTTAAGTTAAAGCAGACTGAAGAGACAGTTCAGTTACAATGCATCTTCCCTAGTGTGGATGAGGACAAAGTGTGTGATTAGGAAGAGGTATGCCCGAGATGAGCAGAGAAAAGAGGAAGATAAGCAAGCATCTAAAAAATTAAAACTGTAAGTGCTAAAAGACAGAGACAGTGGGTAGAGCAAAAGAACAGAAAAAGATATGAAAATCAAGAGTAAATAGAATCACAGGCAGAAAAAGAACTCAAGAAAGAATAAGTTTCAGAGTAGCAGCCGTGTTAGTCTGTATTCGCAAAAAGAAAAGGAGTACTTGTGGCACTTTAGAGACTAACACATTTATTTGAGCATAAGCTTTCGTGAGCTACATGAAGTGAGCTGTAGCTCATGAAAGCTTATGCTCAAATAAATTTGTTAGTTTCTAAGGTGCCACAAGTACTCCTTTTCTTTTTTCAAGAAAGAATAGAATATGCTGGAAACAGACACAAAGAAAAGGAAACTTTAAAAGGTTAGTTTAGAAAAAAATCAGATGATAAATACAGAACGGGAAAGGAGGAAAAGGGGACAACAAACTGCAAAAAAGACAGTAAAAATTGTTTAAAATATTTGATGACTCCAGTTGGTTTGTTTTATTGAATTGTTAAAATGCATCTGTCCTGTTTTCAGGGTGCTTGCTAATAAAACAATAGTAAATTAAAACAAATAAAAAGCATCCTTCTTAATAGTATCCACAGCCTTCAGCTTCACTATAGTTTGTTAAATATCATTCCTTTTTAATACCCTCCCATGTTATGTCAAACACATGCTTGGCAGCAATTTGTAGAGCAAAATGCTGTAAATGAGCATCCATCCACACATATCAACTCTGCTTGTCTTCTGCACCCATTTCCTTAACGCATTTATCCAAAAATCGGGTTGCGGAAAGACAAATTTCTGCCACAAGCCAGGAGCATTCTATAGATTTTTTTTTTCCTGCCACCTTCAGCCTTAACGTTAGATATGAAATATTTGATATTGCAACATCACATAAATGTTAATTTATTCATTGCCGGATGATTTCGGATAAAACCTCCATGATAGACTATTTAATTAACATAACATAACATAAAACATAACATAACATAAGGGTTGTCTGGGGAGGCTCAGTAATTCTTTAACTCAGCTACTTCCTGAAGATTCTCCATCTTGATATCATCTTCACAGGCCGGATTATTTGCTTCCCTGCTCTACTTCCTCCCTCCTTCTCCACCTGCTCCACTGTGGTTCTTGCTCTTCTTACTGCACCTTCCAGCCTTATCTTTCTGACCCTAAACAGACGTCTCCAGGCCTTAAATAATCATGGAGATGAAGCAGTGCAGGAACTGAAGATTATCTTGACTCCTCAAGGTCCCTTGGTGGGCTTGCCTTAGAGAATCCTGCTGGGCTTTATTCATTCTTGCTGTACTTGCAAAAGGTCAAAAGCCACTTAGAGATGTAATCATCCTTCCAGCTATTTTTGACAAGAGGAAAGCAGGAAGGAGTTTGTTTTAGAACCACATACTCAGGCCCACTCTACCATGGGTGATGACAGAAACAGTGCCTCCAGCATGCTGAGGACAGCCCAGTATTTGAGTTGATTATACTGTCTGTGATTAATATTTACATTTCAGGCTTCTCTCATGTTTTTCTTCTTGAGAAAAATCCTGTCGATTGTCAAGGATCTGAAATGCCAAGCACACTGACTTGTTTCCCCTGTGTATCTCTGTATGTGAAGCACTGCCAGGACAATGCTCTGAGACGATAATGTCTGTTTAAGGCTGGTAGCATGACATCATCTCAGCCACACATGAATACTAGCACACATCTGCTCTGTGCTGACGGAGAGTAGAAATTCCTCCCAATTCCTTCCTAGGGGTTATGGTGGATGAGAAGCTGGATATGAGTCAAGAGTGTGCTCTTGTTGCCAAGAAGGCTAACGGCATTTGGAGCTGTATAAGTAGGAGCATTGCTAGCAGATCTAAGAACGTGATCATTCCCCTCTATTCGGCATTGGTGAGGCCTCATCTGGAGTACTGTTTCCAGTTTTGGGCCCCACACTACAAGAAGGAAAAATTGGAAAGAGTCCAGTAGAGGGCAACAAAAATGGGGGTTGGAGCACATGATTTATGAGGAGAGGCTGAGGGAACTGGGATTATTTAGTCTGCAGAAGAGAAGAATGAGGGGGGATTTGATAGCTGCTTTCAACTACCTGAAACGGGGTTCCAAAGAGGATGGATCTAGACTGTTCTCAGTGGCAGCAGATGACAGAACAAGGAGTAATGGTCTCAAGTTGCAGTGGGGGAGCGTTAGGTTGGACATTAGGAAAAACTTTTTCACTAGCAGGGTGGTAAAGCACTGGAATGTGTTACCTAGGGAATCTCCTTCCTTAGAGGTTTTTAAGGTCAGGCTTGACAAAGCCCTGGCTGGGATGATTTAGTTGGGGATTAGGTCCTACTTTGAGCAGGGGTTGGACTAGATGACCTCCTGAGGTCCCTTCCAACCCTGATATTCTATGATTCTAATTCCCCATGCAGCCATTTGCCCACTAGCCTTCGGTGACTAAAAAGAGCCTGGTTAACATGGTGTTTCCAATTCTATGCTTCTTTCACACAAAGTCTGTAGCCATAGCACTCAAACCCTAACATATGAGGAGAAGCTGGTTTTGTAAAGCCACTTCCATGAGGTTGAGGATGCAGAAAAGCACTGTCCACGCGGGAGTGCCTACTATCATATGCAATACCTGTGGAGAACTGGGGCCCGTTCATATCTGATTGCAGCATGTGTTCCTTGCTGCACAGGTTCAGCTCTTATACATCTGAACAAGGTTAATCATAGCCAAAGAGAAAGGAGTGGGAAATCCCTAAGGATTAGACAGTCAATAGGGAGAGGGATAGGGAGATATAAAACTGAAAAAGATTTGCCACATTCACCCAAACTACTCAGAAGGGCTCTTCTTAATTTTTAGGCCCGGATTAATTTACAGTGATGTTAGGAGACTGATCACTTGTGAGTACAGATAATAGGATGTAGATGTCTAATGGGGCCTTTGGAAAATGCTTCCTCCTTTGTGCTCTAGTCCTGCATTGTGATCACTTGGATGGCTTGTTAGGGTTGACAACTTTCTAATAGTATAAAACAGAACACGCTTACCCCACCTTTTCTCCAAGGCCCCACCTCCCACACACTCCATCCCCCCCCCTTGCTCTCCCCCACCCTTGCTCACTAGCTCACTTTCACCAGGCTGGGGCAGGGGAGTTGGTGTGCAGGAAGGGTGAGGGCTCTGGCTGGAGGGGCAGGCTTTGGAGTGGGGCCGGGGATGAGGGGTTCGGGGTGTGGGAGTCATCAGGGTCTCTTTTCAATTGAGTGTTCTGGTCAAAAACTGGACACCTGGCAACTCTATGGCTTTTTCATCCACTCACACCTCCACTGACTTCAGTCCGACTCCACATAACCACAGCATGGCCTATGTCGATCACGATGTAGGATTGAGGCCTCAGTTCTTAACAGTTCAAGTCTGTTAGCTTCAAAATGGGAGGTAAGGCCCATCTTTTCTCCTGTGCGTCTAAGGAGAAGGGTGAGGAGTAGGGCTGGAAATGCTCTTCCTGGATTCTGGAGGGAATTCAGTTGGGGGGGGTGTTCATTGAATATTTACATATAATCATTATGCTGCTGGGCTAGTTCATCTTGCAGCTATTAATAAGTCTATTATTAATATATTTTTAAAAAGATTATCAAAGGTACCCAGAGATTTGGAGGGGGGCTCTTTTCTTGTAGAGGAGTAAGCACCTACCTAGTTAGATAAATAGCTAACTGAGCTGAGGGAGTGACTGGTTAGATTGCTGCATTCTATGATTTTGCATCATTCAGGGATTTCAATCTCAAAGCTGAAGACACAATCTTAGAGGGCAGCTTTTACAATTTGACTTAACATAGCTAGGTTAAACCTAGCAATTTTAACGTTATTACATTGGCCCCAGGGCCACATATATTTAAAAAGTCCCATATAAAATGATCTTCACAAACCTCTGAAATCAAAATAGTTAACATGAGCAGTACAACATGAATTTTAGTTGTTTCCTCCACTACATCCTTCTTATGTCTAATGCAGATTTAAAAAGAGCTATTTGCAAGTCTTCTAGGTGGCAATAGCAATTCCTAGATTTGCTTCACTACACCTTTTGTTCAATTTTATTTTCCACCAATAGGTGGCAGTAGCAATGTCTCTATTTGTCACAATATTGTGTGACAGAAATAGCAGCATCCAATAAATAAATAAATGGATGTATCCTTTACTTCAGTGAAACAATCCAGGCAGGTTCAACAGAGCGAGTTAAGTCCATGTGACTTACTTCCCAAAGGCTCTGTGGTAGAAAATAATTGTAGGGAGGCAGTTCATGTTTTCACGCACCTGAATTCTAAACCACTTCACCTTATCTTTGGCTTTATAAATCTACTTTTTATTTGAGAGCAAACTTTGCAACTCATCTAGCACAGTCATCATGTTGCCTGCCAGCTGCTCTCAAGTGCCCATTTGCTTCTTATCCATATTCTTCAGATAATGCTCATTGCATTAAAATGAGTGCAAATGGCCTAATTTCATCAGAGTTAAATTGGGTTACATTCACCTCTGATAACTAAACCTAGATATTGGCCTATTTAATCCTACACCTTTATCACTTCCTATACAATACAAATGCAATGATACTGCTGCTTTAATTCAGAATGATCAGGTATCAACAGTCTGTTATCTCTGAGAACGGTGTTATTGGAATACTGCACTTCGGGGGTGGGTGAATGAGGCAGTGTACAGAATGAAAGAGTGTACTAATATCCTTTCAAAGGGTACACCCATCTGTTATTAATGTTCAGAGGAGACACCAGAATGACTGGAGATGTGAGTATTTCTTTGCCCTTTACTGAATTAGGCTTACTCAACAGTTTTTCAGTTCCCTCTGTTGGCTTAGTTTCTTCAGCTGCAGAAGGTAGAGGGTTGTGTGTTCTTCTACCCAAAAGTCATGAGTTTTATTCTTCATGCCTTATGTACCTGGCTGGCTGTTGATAATGGTGCAGCCATGGTTAGTATAGAAAACAAGAGAAACAGATCTCAAAGTAGTGCAAATATAACCGGTGGCAAAATAATTCTCAGGTAGATGGATTATGGCAGAGCCAGGGTCCATGCAGCTGAGTGGAAACGCAGCAGGAGTCCCATCATAGGCAACAAGAAGGCACCTCAGTTTTAGTTAGATTTACAAGTTTTCTGGAGCAACAGAATCAAACTAATATTCTCTGGCTACATTTGCCTTCATGCAGCTTAGTAGCCTTTAAACATGGAACACAACAATCTTCTAAACAAGAGACTCTTAGCTTTCCAGAGCTCTCTGTCCTGGCTCCTAGTCGGAAACCCTTTCTATTTCCAGGAGCCCTGAAAGGCTCAAGCGTCAATTATAATGCTTACTTGATTACCTCAGGTGCAGGCCTGAAGAGTTGGGAGTCCTTGAGTTACTCTCAGCTTCGGGACACTTCCAGCTGGGACACTGAAACCCTTCAAATGTCCACACCAGTGTCTGGCTCAGCATGGCTCCTCCACAAGGTCACAATTGGGGTAAGAAGAGGAGTACTTGTGGCACCTTAGAGACTAACAAATGTATTAGAGCATAAGCTTTCGTGAGCTACAGCTCACTTCATCGGATGCATTTGGTGGAAAAAAACACCAAAGTTTTTTCCACCAAATGCATCCGATGAAGTGAGCTGTAGCTCACGAAAGCTTATGCTCTAATAAATTTGTTAGTCTCTAAGGTGCCACAAGTACTTCTTTTCTTTTTGCGAATACAGACTAATGCGGCTGCTACTCTGAAACCTGTCAATTGGGGTAAGGTGTCTCATGACAGTGGGGTCATTTATACAGGGCACCAAAAGATCTGGACAGCCCTTCTGAAGATACTATCAGAAATGTGGCCCATCATGCAAGTTTTGGTTTCGATTTTTTTTAAGAAGCTTTTTATAATTCTTTGGCAAATAAATTAATGGAAGGTTTCTATTATTTTTGTAATTCCAGTTTTTGGGTTACAAGCATTTTCCCTGTAATGTTTTTAATCCAAACAATGCAACATTATGTAAGTTCATCAAAGCTATAAACTCTCATTTATTTTCAGTGTCTAAGATGAAAGCAATGCAAAAATTAAATAAAGCAGCATAAATTATGAAAAGTCATTTATGTTTTCCTAACTAAGGTGTTAATAATGCAGGCCTAGATTTTTAAAAAAATAGTATGGAGATTTGAATAGAATAATGTCCCTTTGCACTTTGAAGGCATGTAGGATTGTTATAAAAGCCCTACAGTCCAAAAGCGGTGGTCATTGTTGTTTTAAAAGGCGAGGCGGCTGTAAGGTTTAGGACGTGCTCAGGAGGTTTGAGAGCTGGTGATAAGGCACAGCTAGTGGACACAGCTCAGCCTGTATCAGTCCAGGCTTCTGAAAACATCGGGCTCTCATTGATCATGCTCAGAGTAACAGTTCCTCCCAGGTGCACACAACACCATTGTATTTGCTTAGCACTCTCATATCAGTAAATCAATACATTTCCTTATGGTGATTGTTTATGCACAATAATAGCACGCTGTAGTCACTGCCAGTCTGACGGCTGATCAAGGAGATACCTGAGTTTTCAGAGGCTGGAACTGGCAGATGTTAATAAACATTGTCTCCTTTGAGCCATGAGGAAAGTTTCTTTAATAAATGCCTGATCCTGCAAGGTGCTGATTGCCCTCAACTACTATTGAAGTCAATGGGAGATGAAGTCTGCTCAGCAGTTCAGAAGAGGGGCTCAGCACCTTCCTGGATTTGCTCTAAAAAGAACTTATTGGTATTTTTAAATAGAGCGGAGTTGCTTGATGTCCATTGTGATGGGGCTACCTGAAAACAAAGGAGAATGCTTGGCTCTGTAGACCTATAGCCTGATCCTGTGGTCCTCACTGAGACAAAATCCTGAAATCAGTAGCAGCTGTCCCTGAGCAAGTACTCCCTGGTTGAAATCAGGCCCCCATAACTCATTATGAATGGCTTTGAATGGAGATGTAATTAAAATGCCACAGTGAAACAATAATGCCAAGAAAAATACTTTAGAACAAACAGAGGCAGAATGATGCAACTTCAAAGATTATTTAAAAACCCCACTGAGTTTGAACTAAAACTAAAGCTAAATGATTCTCAGGCAGAAGCAAATGTTATCTGCTCTCATATGAAGTGCACTTGGAAGTAGATTTATTACTATTTTTATTAAAGCGTATGGTTTTGGGGCACATTCTTTAAAAGAACACTATCCTCTTAAAAAAAAAATCAAACTTCAAGTTGACTTTTTTAAAATCTATTGTAACATCTAAGATTACTTGAACTGAAAGACATTCCAGGGAAAAAAACTACACTTTTTTTTACTTTGTTTATTGTGTACATTCCACCGCACTGTGTGTGCAGGCAGTCATTTCCCCTGTTTGTGTGGGTCTTATACTTTTAATAGGGCAGAAAAAAAATCACTTTTTGAAGAATAGGAAAATGTGAACGTGACAATGTGACTCATGGACAACTGTAGTACCAGAAGCTACTTTGAACTCCTTTCTCAAATTTTTATTTTAAGTCAACCAACCCTTTAAGACAAACAAAAGTTCATTTGTTCATATAGCAGAGCTGCTAAATTGCCACATTACAGCTAGAACAAATATGTGATCTTACCTATCATCTTATCTTCATAACTGAAACCCTAAGGTTATGCAGTCCAAAGTCAAGAAGGCTGGAAGCGACGTTGTCCATAACATGTGTCTCACTGTCTTGGTAAAGTTTCCCCACTGTATGCATCCGATGAAGTGAGCTGTAGCTCACAAAAGCTTATGCTCAAATAAATTTGTTAGTCTCTAAGGTGCCCCAAGTACTCCTTTTCTTTTTGTGGATACAGACTAACATGGCTGCTACTCTGAAACCTAGGAATTAGCAGTTATCCTACTAGAAATCTTTCCCACCTGTGCATGCTCCAAACTGATCACTCTTGATGTATGCTGGAATACAGGACAGGGGAACTTTCGCAGTTTAAAAAAAAAGTGTATTTTCAAAAATGCTGGATAACTTGCATACAAACATAATATAACATCCTTGAGGAGAATTTTTTCTTAAACACAGCAATACAACTTTTTGTGAAGACTGTATCCGCAAATGATTTACACAGTTGAGCCATACAAAGTTAAAATAAAATATAATAGGATGGAATTAAGAGGTGAGCAAGACAGAAGCTGTCATATTAGATTTTAAAATAAATGGAGTGCTGAGGAGATGCAAGATGTGTCTCAGGTCAGCAGTGGCCAGACTGTGAAAGGATAGTGAAGGGGGTTGGTGCTAGCAGTGAAGGCAGTAAAGAAAAAGCCAGGTTACTAGGTAGGTTACAGCAAGTCTATGATACAGGGTTATAAGTGATGCAGCCAATTTGGAACTGAATCCTGAAATGAAAAGGCAGGTAATGGAACCATTCGAGGTTGGAAATAATGTGACTGTGCTTCTTATCAGGTTACAATGCACCCAAGTGTCATTATTTGAATCCACTTTAATTGCATTTCTGCAAATGCACATAGATTTAAAATCCATATTTATAGATAGATTTCAGAGTTGTAGCTGTGTTAGTCTGTATCAGCAAAAACAATGAGGCGTCCTTGTGGCACCTTAGAGACTAAGGAATTTATTTGGGCATAAACTTTCGTGGGCTAGAACCTACTCACTCCAAGCATCTGATGAAATGGGTTCCAGCCATGAAAGCTTATGCCCAAATAAATTCCTTAGTCTCTAAGGTGCCACAAAGATGCCTCATTGTTTTTGCGGTTAGAGTGGTTGGCAACTTTTGGGCACTGTTTTTTGTTGGAAAATACCGATTCGTTAAAACAAAAACTGTTTTGTGGCAATGTATCAGTTTTGATTAAACTTTCCATCCTGGACTTGGGAAATCTTCCTGGAGAATTTCTGGTCAAAACAAGAAAGATTGACCGACTCCAGAATAGACAGTAGTCCTGATGTCAGCTTGAACCAATGCAGAATAAAAACAAATGTCAAAACCTCAACATTTTTTATTAAACTGAATTCTTGTTTTAAAGCCAAGCCTTAGAATTAGGTAATGAAGAGCAGTATTCAGCAAATAATGTCTCAACCACAATTAAATATTGTACCAAATTTAAAAACATTTCCAGCCATTTGTAAATTTCTAGATACAAAAAGGCCAGAAAGCTATTTAATGGTTTTGAACACTTTGTGCACTTGTGAAACTCAAGGATAGTTCTGATTTAATACATGACAGAGGGATTTGGAGTGAAGGACAAGAAGTTTGTGTTTGATGCATTGGCAGAGGGGGAACCACTGGAAGACTTAAAGGGAGGCGGGTGATGTCAGAATGACAAGCCACTTCCAATGGATTTGAGGGGGGCGAGTTTGCAAGCATGAAGGCCAGAGAGAAGGAGATTACAATAGACAAAGCACAAAATGATTAGGGTTTGGAGAAGAGTTGTGGCTCTAGGACCCTGCAGGGGTGACATCAGTGGCCCTCAAAGCGTGAGCCATTAACACATTTTGCCATAACAATATAAACCTAGACACCAGCTTAAACAATAAATTATTCACTAAACCAATGAAGCTGGGTTATGTGCACACTAAGAACCCTTTTCAGAGTAGCAGCCGTGTTAGTCTGTATTCGCAAAAAGAAAAGGAGTACTTGTGGCACCTTAGAGACTAATAGATTTATTAGAGCATAAGCTTTCGTGAGCTACAGCTCACTTCATTGGATGCATTACTAAGAACCCTTTAATGGTAGAGGACTAGCAGTGTACTATACTGGCAACATGCTCCTGCTGTGGTTGCAGCTCTATCAGCAAAGCTGTACTTTATATCAGTATAGTAAATCACCCCCGCGAGCAAAGTACTTGTACCAGTAAAAGCACAGTTTTCCCAGCATAACTGCATCTACACGAGGAGCTTCTCCCAGCCCAGCTGTGTTGGTCAGAGATGGCACCTTGTCACATCCCTGACCAACAAAGCTATGCTGGCAAAAGTCTAGTGCAGTCATAGGGTAGAAAGATCTTAATATATACATCACAGGAAGCATTGAGGTTGCTGTCCTTGACTGCAAGTCAAAATGAAAGGTAGATCTCAAGGCAGCTGTCAAGCTGATCTGGTGCTGATAGCAGTGATAGTAATATAAGCTACTTCCTCAGTTCATTTGCACATTACAATCCTATTGGTTCTTGGATTCATGGTGGAGGGGGCAGATATGCATATAGCATATGATTTGTGGTTTCATTTATGCAAATTATTGATTCCTAGAACAATACTTTTAAGGTTGTGTTAATTTCATTAAATGGCATCTAGTCTGTGTTACCCTTGATGGCAGGCTCAACAGAAGTCCAAGGATTGGATGGACCATGGGGACAGAACTACTTGTTCCTCTAGATCAGGACTGAGGTTTGCCTCACTGCTGACTTTGTTGTACCTCTTTTGGAGATAGAGAGGACTCAGATTTGATGGCTGTCAATCACCACCTTTTTCACTAGAACTAAACTCACATGAAAAAGAAACTAACAGCCATCTGAATCCAAGTTTGTTCTGTAAGACATCAGAATACACTTTGGTATTAGTATAATGGGGTGTGTGTGTATTGCTTTAACAGCCATCAAACCAAACTAGTACCTTCCATCCTGGTAACCAAAATAAAGTCCTTAAAGGAGAAAATCTTATGCAGAATTGACAGCTCATGGCTTGAAAAATGAGCAAATCAGTTTTGCCTTGACATCACCTAACAGCAGGTAACCACTATCCTGTGATATATTCTGTTGACGCTGGACTTGATTTATCCCCAATCCAGATTAAACAGGTTTCTACTCATATAACTCAGGGTAGGAATGTCTACCTGGAGGGGGTCTGCAGTAGAGGTACCAGCAATCCTTGCTGCATGATGGGGTGATAACCAGTACAGCTCCAGGTAGTTAGGTTGGCTATGGTGCTTAAATTGACTGACCATATCTCCTGGGCAGCCTCCCATGGCATTCCAGTTGCTGTTCAAAGTTCCCCTCCTCCACAGGAACCTCCAGCGGGGACAAACACTGGAAACACTACCTCCTATCCCCAGTGGCAAATTCCTTTTGGACTGCATAGGCATTCACTAGTGCAAGGGCAGTTCAGTTTGTACCTCCCCTTCTCCACTTGAGAGATGAACAGAGGTCATCATCTCAAGTCTCTCAGAAATATGCTTCATAACTTCTACAGGGGAATTATAATATGCCCATAGGTTCCTTTCTTTTTAGTAAGGGCTAACATATGCAGCAGCTATGACTTTGCTCATCCAGGTTCCACTGCATTATGTGGATAATTGGAGTTGATAGGCAAGTGTTACACACTGGTTTTAACTGTGATTACTGAGAAAAAGAAACTGCTAAGGGAAGCAAGAGGAAATGAAATATTAATTTAAATTGTACCTGATGAATTTTTAATAGTGTGAGCCAAATGAATAGAAGACCAAAGCCGCTTGCATGAGGAAATGGAACTTACAAATATATGGCTTAGGATGGAATTTGTGAATGCAGTCAATAAGTGTTCTGTGCTGTACATCACTGGCAACAACAGGAATCACTGTTCAATGAATAATAACCCAGGCTTCACTCTTTCGTACCTTCACATAAATTACATTAATTTGCGAACACAGATTTCTTTAACGAGAAAAAGCTGCTTATCAAGGTGATGTACACTCATTCTAGCTTTGCACTAAATCTGTGACAATAAGGTTTTATATTTTCTCTATCTCTGCGCCCTGGAAAAGCTAAATATAGCAAATTGAGATAAAACATTGACCCATCTAAGAAAATAAATGTGATTCAATTAAAAGAGCAAGACTTGTTTTATAAGGGAGAAATCTGACATGCTCCTTTTGCTACAACTGTTTCTCCTCAGGCCTAAGGCTAATGTATGCTCTTAAGACATTTCTAATGCCAAGCGCTTAGAAGGCAGCCCCTCTTCAGTTTGGACTATTTTTCCTGAGGACCAATCTGTGTCACATTTTTATATAAAGTGTAAAATGTCCTGGGTTAAAATAAAATAATGGTGCATTTTTAAATACAATTTCAAAAATATACACTGGAAAATACATTTTTCCATAAGCAGGGTCAAGTTGAATCTCTTAGTGCTTGTACATGCTGAAGTAAAACATAGCAGTTTAACAAGTGTGTCCAAATGCAGTCAGAATAAGGGTATGTCTACACTGGAAACTTTAAAGCGCTGTTGTGGGAACGCTCCCACGGCAGTGCTTTGAAGTGAGAGTGTGGTTGCGCTTCTGGGAATCCACTTCCACGAGGGGATTAGCTCCAAGTGCTGGGAACATGGCTCCCAGTGCTCAGACCCTGTCTACACTAGCGCTTTAAAGAGCTCAGACTTGCTGCACTCAGGGGGGTGATTTTTCACACCCCTGAGCCAGCAAGTTAGAGTGCTATAAAATGTAAGTGTAGACAACGTACAAGGAACTAAGGGCTGGTCAAACTGAAAACTTACACTGGCTTGGCTACGTCTCTTCAGGGTGTGAAAAAGCCACACCCCAAGATGGAATTCTTCTGTCAATTTATCTACTGCCTCTTGTGGAGGTTCATTAACTATAGCAAGAGGAGAACCCCTCCTGTCCCTGTAGTGAGTGACTATATTGAAGCACTACAGCAGTGCAATTATGCTGCTGTAGCATTTTAAATGTAGATATAGACTGAATCTAACCCTGCTCCCTCTTGGGCTGGTCATTTCACAGTTGGCATTTCTTAAGGCCCAGAGGTTCTGCAGAATCAGACTATCAGGGAAGGGACCGCAGGAGATCATCTAGTCCAATCCCCTGCTCAAAGCAGGACCAATCCCCAACTAAATCAAGAGCGCAGTGGTTCTTACCTCCCTTACAAGCTTTCTTTAGGGATCATAGATTGGTGCACTGGGAAGACTGATGTTTTTATTTCAACTTTTTTTGCAATGAAAAATGTTTCATCTGATGGTTAAAGCCCTTTCCTATCTGGCATGGACAACTAGATAAGATTAGAAAAATGAAGTAAATCATTTCTCTCACATGTCTAATCCAGGATGGGTACCACATTTATTCCAGCCTTGTAATTAATGTAGCTTACTAACCAACCAACCCTTGCAGGCTTTTAGCTGACTGAAATGCGTTACGTTTGTCTGGGCTCCAAACAGGCAAGTATTTTGATAATGTAGCCTATCATAGAATCAGATAATCCAATGACTGGAATCGACCTCAAGAGGTCATCTAGTCCAGTGCCCTGCACTCATGTCACGAGTGAGTATTATCTAGACCATCTGAGAGTAAACTGCAGTTAGATCTCGGTTTGAAACTTTTTATACACACAGTGTTAGTGACTTTTTTTTTCCAAACATGAAAAGATACATTTGTTTGAATAGCCCTTTAGCTCAGAAACAAAATGAATGGGTACTATAGACAGGTGTATGTAGCCTGTTACTGTATTTGTTTAAAAGTCCAGACAATAAACAGAACAAAGCAAAATAAATTCTCAGCAGCGAGTTATACTGTAGCTGCATTAGCATTCATATGGAAAAATTCTGAGTAATTCACACTGATGATTTATGATGTTTCCAAAAACTTGTGGCAGATTGGCTGTAACAAATTACTGCTGGTTTTTAACATAAATTGTACTCGCAGAATTTTGCCACATTTTATCTTATAATTGTAACAAGAAATAATTGTATGTATTTATTTACAGTTGAATGGTATATTTTCTACACTAGATTTCTTTAAATTCTTTAAATTCCATTTTAATGCATCCGATGAAGTGAGCTGTAGCTCACAAAAGCTTATGCTCAAATAAATTTGTTCGTCTCTAAGGTGCCACAAGTACTCCTTTTATTTTTTAAATTCCAGTACTTCAGTTTTTCCTAGATCTCAGATTCCATGTTAATGTTATGAGCTGGGTGAAACCTTGTTATGGTTAAATTAAAACCTCCTACAGATTGGTAGGTGTGAACTCATTCTTCAATTAACATAACTATAAGCAGAAGACCCACCTAAGAGAAAAGGTATGTGAACCTGCCCAGAAGCTTTTGGTTCAGTATTGTTTTGTATAGGGGTGGGGGTGGGGAGGGTTATTGCAGTGGGGGAGAAGATAGAGAGATCAGACAGATTCGGAGGTCAGACAAGAATAGATTAAAAGAAAGACAGACAACATGAAGGAGTAGTTGAAAGCATAATGACTGACCCTGGAAAAAACACTGGGAAGAGGTTTTTAGGTTAGGGTGCTAGCTGAAGAGTGCTCTTGGTGCTATGAGCAAAAAAAAACAAAACCTATCTCCTTCTATTTGATTCCCTCTGTGTTCAGAGTTGCAAGGCTTTGTACATTTTTTATAAATAAACAAAAACACATCAAAGAAAATATCAGACTCCATCAATTTCTATTTCCAACTGGAACAACCTACTAGTTCCTGAATTTTTGGCTGTCCTCTCAGGCCAACAGGGGCAACAATAACATTGGTGACTTTAATAAGTAGGCTTCCTTACATAGGCAGGGTATATTTCTTCAGCTATAGAAAAGCTGGTCAGGTATCTACAGCTGTAGCTGGAAGTTAGCAGAGCTAAGTTTCATTCCCAACTCTGCCACCGATTCACTGCGTGATCTTGTACGATTCATTTACCGTCTCTGGGTGAAATTCTGTCTCCAGTGAAGTTAATGGCAAATCTCTTATTGACTTCAATGCGGCCAGGATTTCCTCCTCCATGCCTGAGATTCTCCATCTGTCACATAGGGATATCAATGCTTAGCTACTTTTGGCGAGCTATGAATTGAAGGCAATAATGCTATGCGGCACCGTGAGGACACACCTGTGCAGTGCCTCCCACTGGTTGTCCTGGGAATTAGCTCTCCAGCCTCCGGAGCACCCTCTGCACGCTGGTGTCCCACTTGCCTCAGGCCCCATGTCCCTCCCAGACCCCGGTGCCCCTTCCTTCGGGATTCTGCCCTCTGCAGTCCACCTGCAGTCTCTGGGTCTCCCCACCCCGGGGAACCCCCAATCTTCTATCCCCTGTTGCCTCAGTGGCTACTCCCAGTCATCATCTAGCCTCCGCTCCCTGGGGAAGACTGCAGTGTAATGGCCACTGATCATTGGCAAGCGGGGTTTGGACCTGCTGCCTTTGCCTACCCCTGGGATGCCCCTCTGCAACCCCAGTATCTTCCCTGGCCTTTAGTAAGGCCTGCAGCCTGGGGTTTTCCAGCCTGGAGCTCCCCAGCTCCTCTGGCCTTTCCCCAGCCCTGTTCCACTGTAGATACCCTGCTCAGCTCCCAGGCAGCCAGCCTGTCTCTCTCTCCACAGCTAGAGAGAGACTCCCTGAGCTCCTGGCTCATAGCCTTTTATAGGGCCAGCTGTGGCTGCCTTCCCCATCAGCCTAGCCTTTGGCTCCCGGGGGCAGCTCTTTCCCCGGGCTGTTTTAACCCCCTCAAGGCCAGAACAGGTGACCACCCCACTACAGGCTATGTCTCCGCTGCCCCACAATTTGGACTATGGCGGTGTGAATAGCAGAGTGCACTAAAGTTCTGCTCTGTAACTCCCCAGTGAGGACACAGTGGTACGAATTAAAAGGTTCCTTGTTTTCATTAATGTAGTCAGGGCTGGATTTACACCTTATGCGCCCCAAGGCACAGCATCTTCAGTGCCCCCCCCGCCTACAGCTGACCTTCATGTTTTCCATAAAAAATTAAACTCTCTCCTGTCTCTGCGCCCCATGCCCAGAACTGGCCCTGTTCCTCCTTGCAGCAGCCCCTCAAAGCAGCACTGCCTGCCCCAACCCACCTCTCCGCAGACGAAGCAGCCCCAGGGCAGCGGGGGAGGTGGGACAGGGCACAGCCTCCCCAGGAAGACATGAGACCCTCTGCCATTCACGGTGCTCCCAGCCTGAGCTGGGGCACAGCCCACCTGCCCCAAGCCAGGTACAAGGGGAGTATTGTACCTCTCCCCATGGCGAGCGGTCTCTGGGTGTCTTCTGTCCCTTCTGCAGCCCAGTGTTGCAGCCACGCTTCAGCTCTGCCTGTGCAAGTAAATGGGGTGCTGGCCACACCCCTGCCTTTCCCTCCCCGGCCCGGGGCAGAGGCAGTGGGGTGGCCAAGATTGGGAAGGGACTGGGATGCTCTCAGCACCTTCACAGCTGCCCCGCCCGGCCACAGCTCACAGCGTCCCCTGGAGGGCTGACTCAGACATTCACCCTGTTCCAGCTCCACAGGCTGGGTGGCCACCACCCCATGCCAGGAGCCCAGCCACCTGCAGCAGAGCTGTGCCCCACTGTAAGGCGGGATGAAGGGATGTTCTAGCTGATGAGTCTCCCCGGCGAAAGCCACCATCCGTCCCAGGGACAACACTACAGGCCAAGGTTTCAAACTCGGGCACCTCGAGTTTGGCACCCCTAAAATGCTGGCGCCCCTAGGCACATGCTACTATGCCTAATGGGAAATCCTGCCCTGAGTGTAATCCTATGTTAATGTGAACCAGGAACCTCTTAGTTTGTGCCCGCAATGCCCACACAGGGGAGTTACAGAGCAGCACTTTGGTGTGCACTGCTATTCACAGCCACATAAGCCGAGCTATGGGGCAGTATTGACATGTCCTAAGTAAAAGTACAATATTATTGGGCCAGATCATGAAGACTGTAGTGAGGCAGATTGAAGTTAGTGAGAATTTTACCTCTAAGGGGACTAAATAGTGACCTCAGGATTTGGTTTCTTGTTGAGTTATCAAACATGGGTAGGTTGCTATAGTGGATGCACCTTTCTCAGCTATCATGATTTTAGTGGGCCATTGTAATTCTGATCACTAGGAACTGTGGCATTCTGCATTTGAGACAAAGATGAGGCCTCAGCCTTGATTGTTTGATTTCTGTAAATGTAATTTGATGTTTCTAGGTGAGAACATGTTGTTCTGTCACCACCAAACCTAACTAGAGTTCTCCGTGGAAAAGTGCAGAAAACAGCAGGCACTGATTTCCTCAGAAATGGAGAAGAACGGTCTAATTTACATATTCATGTTTGCACATCTAGCAATTCTTCCTTTTCTCCCTTTACTGGGGACTCTGCCCCTGAAACATTGTCAAAGTTGTTGAGAAGCCTAGTGTATGGATTGATCTTTGCCATCTTTTACCTTCCTCTTCTCTTTATTTGCAGTCCCGCCTACTATCAGTAGCACAGTTATACCTAAATTAAGTGGCAGCCACCACACCCAAATTTTGCAGCAAAACAAATTATTCTACAAAGGGGGTGTCATAAATATAAAGGGAAGGATAACCACCTTTCTGCATACAGTGCTATAAAATCCCTCCTGGCCAGAGGCAAAATCCTTTCACCTGTAAAAGGTTAAGAAGCTAAGGTAACCTCGCTGGAACCTGACCCAAAATGACCAAAGAGGGGACAAGATACTTTCAAATCTGGAGTGGGGAGGAAAGGTTTTGGTCTGTCTGTGTGATACCTTTGCCGGGAACAGATCAAGGATGCAAGCTCTCCTGTAAAGTTAGTAAGTAATGTAGCTAGAAAATGCGTTAGGTTGTCTTTGTTTTTTGGCTTGTAAATTCGCTGTGCTGGAGGAAAGGTGTATTCCTGTTTTTGTGTCTTTTTGTAACTTAAGGTTTTGCCTAGATGGATTCTCTGTGTTTTGAATCTGACTGCCTGTAAGATTATCTTCCATTCTGATCTTACAGAGTTGTTCTCTTATCTTTTTTTGTTCTTCTAATAAAGTTCTGATTTTTAAGAATCTGATTGGGTTTTTGGGTCTTAAAAATCCAAGGAGTTTGTTCTCATCTTGTTTGTTCTCAAGCCTCCCCAGGAAATGGGGTGTAAGGGCTTAGGAGGATATTTTTGGGAAATAGGAACTCCAGGTGGTCCTTTCCCTGTTCTTTGTCTAAAACACTTGGTGGTGGCAGCATTTTACCTAATCCAAAGGCAAAGACTTTGTGCCTTGGGGAAGTTTTAACCTAAATTGGTAGAGATAATCTTAGGGGGTCTTTCATGCGGGTCCCCACATCTGTACCCTAGAGTTCAGAGTGGGGAAGGAACCTTGACAGGTGGAATTATGAAGCAATTAATGGGAATGGGGCATAGGAGCACAACATCTCAGCTGCCTCCGTCTTTCAAGCCTCAGCCCAGTGCTTAATTTGTGCCAGAGCTTGCCAGGGCTGATGCCTGGCACCTCTAGGCTTAGCAGTTCATAGTCCCGGCACCCCTGGCCTTGCTGCATCAGTTATGAATGTAAAAAAATGACTTGAGCCCTAACACTTCATTCATTACAAATTAAGCACTGCCTCACCTTGGCTCTTGTGGACCCCTCTGCCATTGGCTGCCCCCATCCTCCAAAACTAGCCACACACTCCCTCCTCCTCTGGCAGTGCTAAGATCTGCCCAAGAAGAGTGCTGCTTCTGTGCACCTTAGGAGTTGCGCAGCAAAAGAAAATGGCTGCCAGGCAGAACTCCATGCAGTGGAGTCTGCAACTCTCCCATATTCCCCAAAGTACTGCAATCCTTCCATCATTAGCTACTCCTGTTCCTTCAGATGGCCACACAAACTCCAACTCTTTTTTATAGCTTTGGCTGGTATAATGACTATGCTCCTTCTCTATTTCAGAGGCACACCTCACCACTACCCTCCATGTCTCTGTTACCTCTAGACTGTTCTACCACAATGCTGCATTCTGACTGGGACTCGCTGTAAAACCCATGCAAATGCTTCAGCTAGTACATAATGCAGGTGATCAGCTTCTGAACATGGCACATATTACATCCTGGTAGACAGGGAAGATCATATTACACAAATAGGCTGCCTATGCAAATGGGTGCCAGTTTATTAGCATGCCTTAAACACAACAGATGTTTGGAACTGAAGTATCAGTGTTTATTTCTCACCTTCCTTCCTTTTTGTATTCAGACAGCTTTAGCTCTTAAATCAGTTTTAGCTTTTAAATCCCATCTGAAAGGATTTTTATTTGATGTTGCTTTTAATTGTGCTGAATTGTTAAGCACTGTGGGACTTCTGTAAAGGACACTGTCAAAACAGACACACACACACACACACACACACACGATGAAGAACAAGATGCTTTCTGTCAATATCAGGAAAAGACAGCATGGGGAACATTTACACAGCAAATTTCAAAGCACTGTGATAAAATGAAGTTGTGTCATTTGACGGATGGAAGGTTCACTAACTAAGAAAGAAGGAACCAGGGGTGCTGATACAATTTGTATAGTGGGGGGTGCTGAGAATCATTGAACTAAACTATAAACTCTGGATATGATGGATATCACTTCAAGCCATGGGATGGGGCAACACACCTAGTTCCAGCATCTATGGAAAAAACAGCATTTAGTGAATATTAATGGTAAAGAGGATAAAGCCTCTATCTACTGTCATATTGTATAGTATACTCTGCTGTCAAAATATTGTCCTCAGATGAAACCACAATTATTGTTGCTCTGTGTTTGGGATAATACAGATAACTAGCATTAAGTTTATACTCTGTGTGTGAGTATGATAGAATTTATTGTACAACACAAACCATTATATTATTATAAATTATAATATAATTTATACCATACACATACTGTATAAAGTGGGATGTACATTCTAATGATTTGAATTGTACATTATATTTATTTATTATATGTATAGTCTATTACTTAGATTAATAGCTCCTAAGGCCAGAAGGGACCACTGTGATCACCTAGCCTCCTGCATAACACAAACCATAGAACCTCAGCAAAATAATTCCTGTTTGAACTAGAGCATTAGTATACATCAATGCACTACATAAGAGCTAACTAACATGATATACATAGTATAAAGCGGAATGTACATGCTAATTATTTGTATTATACATATGTATTCACATTAAGTATTGAAATTACATAGTGCTCTGTTCATTTACTAGTGAATCCTCACAACAGGAAGCAGAGTAAGTCTTGTCTTCATCTTACAAAGAGAGAAACTGAGACGAGAGATGCAGATGTGATAGAGACACTCCACTGTCTTATACTTTATGTAGTCACTTGAGGCATGATCCAAAACCTACTGAAGGCTCCCAATGAATTCAATGGACTTTGGACTAGGCAAAATGAATGCTCACAGATGCACCTGTATGCAAAATGGGTATGAAATAGGGTGAGCAGACAGCAAGTGTGAAAAATTGGGACGGGGTGTGGGGGGTAATAGGAGCCTATATAAGAAAAAGACCCAAAAATCGGGACTGTCCCTACAAAATCAGGACATCTGGTCAGCCTAGTATGAAATACTACTAAGTCAGAATGGAAGCATTTCACTACACTCTGCACTGGTGACTACACAAGGCACAGAGCAGCAGAGAACCAAGCCCAGAGTGTCTGACACAAGGTTACAAATGGAGCTGGTACTAGAATGAAGGATCAGATCGCATGAGTTCCTCCTTGCCTGTTTTGTTCTCAGGCCACAAGCCCAAGCTAAATTTCTGGCAGCCATCCATATAGGCAGTGAAAGATTTAGGAGGGAGGGATAGCTCAGTGGTTTGAGCATTGGGTTGCTAAACCCAAGGTTGTGAGTTCAATCCTGGAGGGGGCCATTTAAGGATCGGGGCAAAAATTGGGGATTGGTCCTGCTTTGAGCAGGGGGTTTGACTAGATGACCTCCTGAGGTCCCTTCCAACCCTGATATTCTATGATTCCAGTGGAATAGTGATATCTAATACGCTGGCTGCATTTCTCTTCAGAAAAAGGTCACTTGGAAGACAGAGAAACAGAAGAACTCTTCTGGATATTTTTTCACCTAATGAGGCAATTTTGACTGTATCTGTACTCATTTTCATTTGTAATTGCATTATCCTGGTGATTTACTTCAGGAAAAAATGCAATATCAGGATATTAGGAAGTTAAAAATGCATCACCGTCTTGCCATATCTGGCAATATGCTTATGGTAGCTGCTGGTGGCGGGGAGGGAGAACAGGCTATTTTAAAATAAAAAGTATTATTAATTTTTTCTCTCAGACAGGGTTCTGAAGTCATGTTCATTGATGACACAATTTAATGTCGCACAATCTAACTAGAAGAAAGTTTCTTCCAACCTGGGGATGGGAACCTCAACCGGGGGCACCAGGATTGTTCATGGGGACAATCCAGAATAATGGTGTAGGAAACAAGGAGGTGCAACTCATGCCTGTAGGCTACAGCTGATGTGAAGATTACAATGCCCTCCGAATCAGTGAACTAATATCAGGATTGTGACAGAACAATTGTTCCAAGTGGTTTAATTTTATAGTACTGAAGTCACTGCAGTTACCTCAGATTTATACCACTGTAGCTGAGAACACAAAGTGCCCCGACATATTTATTGGAATACTGCACAACCATGTAATGGTCATTGATGGAACTGGTAACAAAGGAAGCAAGGAATGAATGGAAACATCCAGTTGTTTGCCTGCAGGCATTACGGGCCTACTAGTTTGTTTTTTAAAGATACTAGGGTACCGACAGGAAACCCTAACATTTTTTTGTTGGTGAAAAGGTTCTGTTGAAACAATCCTGAGAAACAAAGAAGTGGAAATCTTTTGGAACAGCCTTCTGTATTCTGCTCAAATCCATCTTAATCGGGTTATTTTTTAGCAACATGTTAATTTTTAAGGCAGTTATTATTTTAAGTTCTATGTTTTGGTCTATTTATTATTCAGAAATGTCAGCCCTCTACAATTACATAAAAATGGGCTTTAATTCTGTTACAGTGAATGGTTGGAAAACCAGCCACAGAGCAGCATGAGATATGAAGTGTTTATTTTGATTCTTTAAAGTGTTATAGATTTCCAAAGACTATTACATGAGATCCAGCAAGACTCGAGGGAAACAAGATAGTCCATCACAGAGAACACTGGGCCAGGTTCTCCTCTGTCTTGGTCCCTATGTAGTCATTTATATGTGTAAAGTGGATTTAAAATGCTATTTTAATGGTACTATTGTGCACATATTTTACATGGGTGTAAATGATGGCACAAGGTGCAAGCCTGTTGAGTATTAGGCCTGCTGATATATATATCTGTATATTGCCTGGCTGGTAATTTCCATCTTGCCACCCCAGAATAGGATGGTTACAATGCGCGCCACATGAGTCAGTTAGAAACTTGAAGTATGGATTGTGGCTACCAACTTTATAAAGGGATATTTGTCATGCGTAGCATGTTACCCTGGTACTTTGTGATCTTCACTTTTTTCCAATTTTAGTTGGGGTACCATTTAATGTATAAAGCCTTTCTTTATAGAGATGGCCTTTTTGCTCTTACGAGACCCTGCCACTTGAGCACAGCTGAAGCATTGATGCTACCAATCTCTTGTTTAATCAGGAGGGGGATAAAAGGGGAGGTTGTTTTCAATACGGATTCCTGAGTGGTGGAATTCACGTCCCCAGCTGCTTTGCCAAAGCAGTAATTTGTTGATCTTCAGGTCATGCTACTAGGTTTACCAGTTCTCCTAGGCCTTCTCTGACAAGGGCAGAGGTTAGTGGTGAAGTAAGCAAGAAGGTTTATTTTTCAGGGGCAGGTCTGTGAGTGTTTACTTTGGGTATTTTGTTATATTTGTTGCTATGTATTTTCTTTGCGCAGGAGTGCCCAGAGCACTGGAAGTGTACATTTATTAAATCAAAAGAAAAAGACTGTATGTGAATCAAGCTTCAGTGATACAAATGATCTTTCCATTCACCCTGCCCCGTTTGTCTGTTTTGTCTACCTGTCCTGTCCTTTCTGACAGTCTGTGAGCTCTCTGAGGAAGGAGCTGTCTCTTTTGTTGTTTGTCTTTACAGAACCTAGCACAGTGGGGCCCTGATCATAGATTGGGGTCCTGCATACTACCATATTATAAATAATCATCATTCTCAATAAGACGGTCAGGCCATATGACAGTAGCAATTTTAAGTATGACTCAGCTCTATCCCACTACCTGGCCTGTCTCCTCATTCCCCCCCTTCCACATTCAAATGGCTTCTTCCTGCCATCCTTTTCTTGTCCCTAGAAAACCCACTCCCTACTTACTGCGGTTGTTTGGCACATACCTCTAACCCAGTTCCTTCAGGTCCTGGAATCAGATTCAGATTCTAATGGTTATCAGCATCTCAGAACTAGCCCTCACTCCATCCAAAATAGTGAGTTTGTCACATCCAACCTGGAAACAACAGTTCAATCTCCTGGGCATTTTCTGTCACAGCTCTCCATTTTTACTATTTCCTTGTTGACTATAATATCTGAATCAGTTTGGGTTGAGATTTCAATGGAGTCAAGAACAACGGCCACAGCCTGACAAAATTTTTCTTCTGGTCTTTATCCTCCATATGTACCCCTAATTTCCTCTTCCATCTGTGCCAATTGGACGTTCTTCATATTGTAACATGGTATTCTAGTGCTCTCTCTATATATAGTTTCTGAAACTTATTAGGTCATTTCTGCTTGAAATTAAATCTTTTGGTCCTTCTACTCGGCGAAGTGATCATTTAAAAGGGTAACCTCTTACTAGGCAGTGCTGATCTCTATGTGCATATTCAGAGTCATATCTGAGGACTTCAGTGACAAATAAATAAATAGATAGATAGATAGATAGATTTTTACAGACTCTCCTCTTGTTAGCCCTGAAGAGCCAACACAGCTACAGGAGACTGAATGATTCTGGCCCTCACATCATCAACAGAATTGCTAAGGGACAGATTATTTACCCCAGATCTTGTTTGCAAAGGGGATTATCTATGCACAGATCTCACATTTTCAGCTTGAAAAAAGAAAGTCAACCACTTCCTCATACCATCCTCCCAGGACCCTGTGAAGGTCTGCCAAACTGGTGGACAGCCACATTTAGGTAAGGAGTAGGCTGGCAGCAAAACATTTTTCCCATCCATCCCCTTCTAGCATTTGCACAGAGACATCCCCTCCCTCCCAGAAGCAGTGGTTTGGGGAAGTCATTGGCAGTGTGGCTGCATTGGATCTGTGCCATGAGGAACATGAAGAGGTGGGTGTGCAGTCCCTGAAGCCAATGTGAAGGCACAGGCCTCTATTGGATCCAAGATATCCAAGTTTTGAGGCCAAACACTCTTCCAATTCTGTGGGGATAAATAACCCTCTCTTCCTCCCATGGACCAACACAGGTGAAAATCAGTGAGATTTCCTTCCCATGAGCCTCTTGTGGGTTCTTTCATGGGAAGATGGTGATCCTAAGTGCTAACGTCAGGGTCAAACACTGCCCTCAGCTACACCTGTGCAAGCACACAGAGGACAACAGAGTAACAATGGAATGCTAGCTACTCTCCCTGATCTTCATTGCCATTCTTGAAATGCTTAGTTTGAATTGTCCCATTGCTTGGTACACAGCCATTGTAGCCACTCTAAGGTAACGATGGTTTTTGTTGTTTGTTTCTAAGTTCATAAGAGCTGTTGTTTTCCATTATTTCTGTATTGACAATATTGACAAAATACTTTAGCCACTTCCACTCCACTGTGTTTATTGAACATGGCTTTTATTTTATTAAATTTCACAAGTGCCAGGCAGTGGGCTCAATGCTGCACAGCGCAGGTGGAGGGAGTTTCTGTGTGCATGAGCACAAGGTTAAAAGTGATGAGAGGGGGAGCTCAGTCCTGAATTAATAAGACTGTGCTTGATTGGCTGCCAAGTTACTCCTATCTCGGAGCGGGAGTGAGGCCTATGGGGATAGCACATAGTTAAGTGCCTCATTTGTATGCTGAGGATCATGCAAAACCCCATATCTCCTTGGATGTGTCTCTTGTAATCCCTCCACATTTGTACTTTCTGCTGTGGGAGAGGTGAAACTTGCATCCATTCAGTGGAGGAGGGTGGAGCAGGCCACAACATCGCTAGTGCTGCTCCACACTCTCTAAAAGGTAGTAAAATGTGACTATGTTTCCTCTGAGACATTGTTTGCTTCCTCTAAGGACATATGTACCCAGTTCAGTTTTGTAGTAGCTTCACATTTGGTTTGCCCTTGGAGAGAGAACTGAAATTCATGGTGCTTATGTATTTGCTAGATATTTCTCTGTCTCTTTAAATTGCTAGTTTGTCTCTTTAATCACTGCTCAACCCCCCCACCCCCCTTCCTCCAAAGGTCAGGTTCCTCCACCCTTATCACACCTGGGCCCTAAATATATTACTGGTTATTGGGCAAACTCATTCAGACTGAGCTTTTACAGCTGCCCACTTTCTGTTTCATCAGCAGCTTTTTCAAACCTGTTTGCAGATAAATGAAGGTCGTCTCTGTGCCTTTTGCTCTAGTGCAGATGGGTGTATTGTGATCCCTAATCGCTGGATTCTGTCTTGGGCTATGTGCCTTGTAACAGGGTAGTTTGCCTGTGGGACGCAGAGCCTGAGACTAAGCCCCTGATTACTTGGGTTGAATCAGGTGCTGCTGGGTAAAAGGCAGCAGGGAGAGAGGGTCTTCTACTGCGGTCCCTGAGGAAAGGACAGTTCCTCAGGGAGGAAGGAAGGGCTATGCCCAGCTTAAGCCTGGTGGGAAGATGGTTTCATGTTTGTTTTAAGAACACTGTTAATTTAATAAAAAGCCCCAGACCCCAAGAAAGGCTGTGATGGAAGGAGACTGGAGAGTGTGTTGAAGGAGCCCTAAAGAAGGGGAAAAGTAGAGCAGAGCACTGCAGAGGCACCCCTGGCCATTAGGGGTGCTCAGGTGGCAGCCAGTCCTGTTACATGCCCAGATCTGGATGGGGAGGAGGGCAGCAGTTTATGGGGAGTAAGATTTTCCCTCTCTCTCCCCTGAGGCCCCTATATAGACTACCCAATTCTGGAGCCCAGGCATTCAGGGATAAGCAGGTGTTGCGTGTCAGATATTTTCTCCCTGGAACAGATGGGCAGGGAGTGGGTGGAGCAGCAGATTACTTCCTCTGGGGAACAGGAAGGGAATCCTGCCCCCAGTCTGTTCCCCTCATGCTCCTGCCATGGTGCACTGCTCCATCCACAGGATTTGTGGCAAAGCCATCATACAATGTGGTATTGGTGGCATCAGGAGATATTGCCAAACCGAAAGATTGGCAATTAAAAATATGTTCAGATTATAATGAATACCATTCACGTTAATTTAATTATTACACAATCAGAACCCTTTCTTGTCTCATAGGCAATTCACATGTAGACCGTCTATAATGCTAATGGGAACTACTGTTCTAGAGTAACTTCCACATACTGAGGGGAGAACAGGCCTCAACGCTCATTTCATACTCTGCACCAGACTTAAAATTAGATTGTGGTTACTTGGTGTCTTTTTCTGATTGAATTAAAGCCATTTACAATCTTCTATATGTTGCTATTTTTCCACTATTTTAGAAATCCCCCTGAAAGAATAAGCCACATAATAGTGTAAGTCGCAGCAGGAGAATGAAAGGAAAGAGGCTGATATGCAGATAGTTTTGCAGTGCTGAGCCAAAGGTTTACTTCCTTTAAACATGACCAATAAGAAATACTGCTTCTTAATAAAATCTTTACATCATATTTTCCTATCAGTTGCATAGATGCACTCTGGCGGTGTTGTAAAAGTTGTGAGGGCTTATGAATTTCAGTAGGATTGTACAAAATATATCCTTTGGCTATGATTTTTAAAACACTTAATACACGAGAAGAGATCTATTATTTTTCTAATGTATTGTGCAGTTAATAAATGGAGACACTGAGCCAGCTTTAGGACTGAGTGCTTCCATCAGATGCTGAACACGGAACTTGGATAAATGGCTTAAATGAAGTATTAGAATTATCTTGCCTGTAAGGTGTTAATGAGGATTATCAAGATCATTTCAAACACCAAAGATTGTGTATTTGTGCTGGTGGGAGAAAGAAGGTGTTGCTGCAGCCATACAATATTTAATTTGGCCAAACAGGAACTCACCATTATGTTGGAATTTGACACTGGCTTAAACGAAGACCAATTTTAAGTGGGAAAAGTTATGGCTAGATATGTTTTTCAATAATATAGCCAAATTCATTTAAGTGAAGCCAGTGGGCTTGTGCTTGCTTCCCCTATGGCTAAAGTTGTCCTACGCTATTCATCTTCTGAGAGATCTCATTATGAATCTCAGATATTTTCCATAGAAACCTAGTGTCATTTTTATTTATTTATTTATGTGGGTAGCTGCTTAGAAGTATACTGCTCCGTGATACCTAGGGGAGAATAGCACTCAGTGTTTTTGGATTACCACTGAAATTTCAAAAGAGGGGTGTGTAGATACAAATCTCAGTTTCTGGGTGCACTGGAGTATTTGTGCCTGTAATTTATGCATTTTGCACATGTACTTCTGAAAATTAGGTGCTTATATTTTCCATTTCTCCAACCAAATCACATATGTGTGATCCACCTGTTAGTAGAGTAAAGCTAAGCAAAGCACCAAACCAAATGATATGTTTGTGATATAACATCTGCAGGGGCTTACTTCTGGTTAGGTAAAATTGGACAGTAATTTGAGAAGGAGACTACAGTCCCACTTTATCCACAAATCTCTCTTCTTTTAGAATCCTATTAAGAATTTTCAGAGAATTTTCTGAATTTTCTAACATGCAAGTAGAAGTGTTTGAGCAGTTATAGCCATCTCCAGTCTAGGAAGTGATAAATTGGGCTGAGTCTGGAAAGTTTTCTGGACCAACTACTCGTATTCACAGGACAAAAAACTTATTATTGTAGGTCCTTCAGTTTCCACGTCCTCTGAAGTTCTCAAAAGTGCTATTTTTTTCTTCAGCATAGAGACCATTTAAACATTAACAACAATAACAAGAACAATTGTTTAATAGCTTCTTCTTCTTTCATTAACTCCTGAGTGACTATAATAATAATGCTTTGGAGTTCTTACAGTAGTTTTCATTTGATGCTCTCAAAGCACTTTGCAGACATTACAGATTGAAATCTTACATCTTTCCCAGGAAGTAGGTGAGTATTACCAGGACCAGTTGAAGAGGTAGGAAAGCAGAAGTAAACAGCGGTTTAGTGACTTGATCAAGGTCACACAGCAAAATGGGGACTAGAATGCAAGAGTCCTGACTTGCAATCCCCTGCTCTAGTCACTCTCTCCCACAGGGCATTTGTACTGTTTCATATTGGCTTCCATAGGTGGCAGGCTTGGGAGGAAAATGCTGTGTCCCAATAAGATCCATTTTTTGTGCATTGAGGAAAGTCATCTCCTGGAGAACATCTGTTCTATGGTTCATCTCACTCTCTCTCTCTCTGCCTTCTTGTTAATGAGCCTCTGAGAGTTTCTTCTTCAGTTGAGAAGCTGGACAGAATTTTTTTACAATGATTTGGCTCTTTGGCCTTCTCTTCCACTGCACAGAGTGTTGTAGAAAGTCTTTTGAACACAATGGCTTTGGTTTTGCATTATAAAATTAGCTGCCAGATATAGAAGATGGTATCTCACCAAATACTTAGGAAGACACATTCAACCAAACATACCATAACAGTTAGCAAAAATAGGAAATCAGAGAAGAAGCAGGCATGATTTCTACAAAACAACTCTGTAAATTCAGAATACAGTATAACTAAACCTGCTCTGTGCTTGGCAATGGTATAAAAGGCACCTTGAACCAATGCCACACACTTGAATTAAGCCCCAACAGGCCTAACTATTGGTTGAACATTAACTATGTTTGAACAACCAGATCTGCAGCTCTTACCTTGGAACACGTGCGTGATCATGGGAGACTTTAACTTCCCAGATATAGACTGGAGGACCAGTGCTAGTAATAATAATAGGGCTCAGATTTTCCTAGATGCGATAGCTGATAGATTCCTTCATCAAGTAGTTGCTGAACCGACTAGAGGGGATGCCATTTTAGATTTAATTTTGGTGAGTAGCGAGGACCTCATAGAAGAAATGGTTGTAGGGGACAATCTTGGCTCAAGTGATCATGAGCTAATTCAGTTCAAACTAAATGGAAGGATTAACAAAAATAAATCTGCAACTAGGGTTTTTGATTTCAAAAGGGCTGACTTTCAAAAATTAAGGAAATTAGTTAGGGAAGTGGATTGGACTGAAGAACTTATGGATCTAAAGGTAGAGGAGTCCTGGGATTACTTTAAATCAAAACTGCAGAAGCTATCGGAAGCCTGTATCCCAAGAAAGGGGAAAAAATTCATAGGAAGGAGTTGTAGACCAAGCTGGATGAGCAAGCATCTTAGAGAGGTGATTATGAAGAAGCAGAAAGCATATAGGGAGTGGAAGATGGGAGGGATCAGCAAGGAAAGCTACCTAATTGAGGTCAGAAGATGTAGGGATAAAGTGAGAGAGGCTAAAAGTCGAGTAGAGTTGGACCTTGCAAAGGGAATTAAAACCAATAGTAAAAGGTTCTATAGCCATATAAATAAGAAGAAAACTAAGAAGGAAGAAGTGGGGCCGCTTAACACTGAGGATAGAGCGGAGGTTAAAGATAATCTAGGCATGGCCCAATATCTAAACAAATACTTTGCCTCAGTCTTTAATAAGGCTAAAGAGGATCTTGGGGATAATGGTAGCATGACAAATGGGAAGGAGGATATAGAGGTAGATATTACCATATCAGAGGTAGAAGTGAAACTGAAACAGCTTAATGGGACTAAATCGGGGGGCCCAGATAATCTTCATCCAAGAATATTAAAGGAATTGGCACCTGAAATTGCAAGCCCATTAGCAAGAATTTTTAATGAATCTGTAAACTCAGGAATAGTACCGAATGATTGGAGAATTGCTAATATAGTTCCTATTTTTAAGAAAGGAAAAAAAAGTGATCCGGGTAATTACAGGCCAGTTAGTTTGACATCTGTAGTATGCAAGGTCCTGGAAAAAATTTTGAAAGAGAAATTAGTTAAGGACATTGAAGTCAATGGTAAATGGGACAAAATACAACATGGTTTTACAAAAGGTAGATCGTGCCAAACAAACCTAATCTCCTTTTTTGAAAAAGTAACAGATTTTTTAGATAAAGGAAATGCAGTGGATCTAATTTACCTAGATTTCAGTAAGGCATTTGATACCGTGCCATATGGGGAATTATTAGTTAAATTGGAGAAGATGGGGATCAATATGAACATCAAAAGGTGGATAAGGAATTGGTTAAAGGGGAGACTGCAACGGGTCCTACTGAAAGGCGAACTGTCAGGTTGGAGGGAGGTTACCAGTGGAGTTCCTCAGGGATCGGTTTTGGGACCAATCTTGTTTAATCTTTTTATTACTGACCTTGGCACAAAAAGTGGGAGTGTGCTAATAAAGTTTGCAGATGATACAAAGCTGGGAGGTATTGCCAATTCGGAGAAGGATCGGGATATTATACAGGAGGATCTGGATGACCTTGTAAACTGGAGTAATAGTAATAAGATGAAATTTAATAGTGAGAAGTGTAAGGTTATGCATTTAGGGATTAATAACAAGAATTTTAGTTATAAGTTGGGGACGCATCAATTAGAAGTAACGGAAGAGGAGAAGGACCTTGGCGTATTGGTTGATCATAGGATGACTATGAGCTGCCAATGTGATATGGCTGTGAAAAAAGCTAATGCGGTTTTGGGATGCATCAGGAGAGGCATTTCCAATAGGGATAAGGAGGTTTTAGTACCGTTATACAAGGCACTGGTGAGACCTCACCTAGAATACTGTGTGCAGTTCTGGTCTCCCATGTTTAAAAAGGATGAATTCAAACTGGAGCAGGTACAGAGAAGGACTACTAGGATGATCCGAGGAATGGAAAACTTGTCTTATGAAAGGAGACTTAAGGAGCTGGGCTTGTTTAGCCTAACTAAAAGAAGGTTAAGGGGAGATCTGATTGCTCTCTATAAATATATCAGAGGGATAAATATAGAGAGGGAGAGGAATTATTTAAGCTCAGCACCAATGTGGACACAAGAACAAATGGGTATAACTGGCCACCAGGAAGTTTAGACTTGAAATCAGACGAAGGTTTTTAACCATCAGAGGAGTGAAGTTTTGGAATAACCTTCCAAGGGAAGCAGTGGGGGCAAAAGATCTATCTGGTTTTAAGATTCTACTCGATAAGTTTATGGAGGAGATGGTATGATGGGATAATGGGATTTTGGTAAGTAATTGATCTTTAAATATTCAGGGTAAATAGGCCAAATCCCCTGAGATGGGATATTAGATGGATGGGATCTGATTTACTATAGAAAATTCTTTCCTGGGTATCTGGCTGGTGAATCTTGTCCATGTGCTCAGGGTTTAGCTGATTGCCATATTTGGGGTCGGGAAGGAATTTTCCTCCAGGGCAGATTGGAGAGGCCCTGGAGGTTTTTTTGCCTTCCTCTGTAGCATGGGGCATGGTTGACTTGAGGGAGGCTTCTCTGCTCCTTGAAGTCTTTGAACCATGATTTAAGGACTTCAATAGCTCAGACGTGGGTGAGGTTTTTCATAGGAGTGGGTGGGTGACATTCTGTGGCCTGCGCTGTGCAGGAGGTCGGACTAGATGATCAGAATGGTCCCTTCTGACCTTAGTATCTATGAATCTATGAACACTCTCAGTTTCAGTCATTTCCCTGATTGTGGGCAGAGTTTGGCAGACTATTGGGAACTCCACCCAGGAGATTTCTCTGAGAGTAGAATTTAGCTCATTGTCTACTTGCATAGTCCAGCAATGTGTCCCTGTCTGTCAGTGGCATGGTCGTAACTGTAGCAGTTCATATCCAAAGACGTAGATTAAATATCTGTAAGTAAATCAGATTCTTAATCTCTGGAGAGGCAAGAATCCATCACAAAAGTGCAAAATCACATTTGAAGAGGATAACATTCTCTTTGGATGCAAAGTGCTTAATTAGCCCAAATGAAGGGTCAGCTGTGCAGGTATTCATTTATGGTTGCATCCAAAAATTAATTAAGGCAATTGGGAGCCTTTACATTGGCTTCATTAGGCTTTGGATCATGCCCTTACTGGGGAAAAGTGGATTTCAGACTCTGGTGGCATCAAACAATTCATGATAATTTGGAAGACTTGGAAATAATCCTGTAGCTGCCACACTAAACCATAGTGTGAATACACAGTAAGGCAGCTAGCCCTGCAACTCACTAAAAGAAGACTTATCCTAAAAATAAAGGCAATAAAAGCTGATTCATTTTTCAGGTAAACGTAATCTCCATAGCACTTGAAAGTGTTATCTTTTCCTAGTTTCATAGCTCCTCTTTAATTAGCAACATGCAGAGGATTAACATTTAAGAATTCATTGAGGAATAATTAATATGCTAATTCAAAGTGCTTTTTGTTGGTGGTAATCTACACAAAGGCTTTATAAAATGTTCAGTGTGGCAACTTAGCAAAAACCATTCAAAAGCTTCAAATAAGCAGCAGCTTCTCTTCAGGAAATGCACCTTATCTTGGCACCTTACTGAACTGCAGCTGCTTATGAGAACCAGTAATAAAAGGCACAAGGCCCCAAATCTGTAAAATTGTAATAAAGGGCAGGTATGTTTTATATTTATATCAATCTTCCTTGGACAGGGTGTGCAAGAGGAGGAGATGCAGTATGGCTTGGAAGCACAGACACTGTGTACTGCTAGTGCAACCATTAGAAAGAGTCTGTGTGTTGCTTGATGGCACAAAGCCCCACTTCTACTCCAGTCAACACAACTGACTGTCATAGACGGGAGTGTGTACTATACCCTGGCAAGGGATGGTGAAGCTGATGCTTCAGTGTGTACTGTCCAGGTGTTCTGAGAGGAATTTTGTCTGAGACCGTCAGAATTTCTACTTGGGCTTCTGAGACAACTAGCCCATGTACTGCAGGAATGTGCCTTAAAGGCATACATATCACATTTTTGGTATATATTAATGACACAATTCTAAAGTGTGTGTGTATGTGTTTGTATGTGGATATATAAACATACAGTGGATTTTTTCCCATTTATAGTTCCAAAATACTAGTGGTAAAAACACCTGTAATATTATTGAGACACATTAGTGGTGTTATTAAATTACAAGTCTTACAAGGAAATACCTATGTGATCCAACAAAAACTTTCCATGGTGTCAAAAGATTCCCTGGTGTCAAAACCCCGATATATGCAGACACAACCAAAGAAAAGCCAACTAATAGATCCATGGGGTTTGCTGAAGTCCAGATGAACTGGAAAGCATGAATCTTCCTGAGGAATGAAAGAATTCATGCACTATACAGAATTTAATTTCAGTGGTTCTCTAAAATCTAGAAATGAGGAAGAAAACGCTGTTACCTGCTAACGTGGTCTGAAGAAAAAGAGAAATTAATGTTACTTGGATAAATTATGACATCTGAAGAAAAAAGAGCCGAGGATATATTTACACTATGATTAATAATGTCACCCCAAAAGTTAACCCAATGTTTGAGTGTTGTACATTTCATAGTAAAATACAAGGCCTTGGCCATTATAATGTACCCAAGCACCCATCTAACAATATCAAGTGTAATTTCATCCTGTGCAGAGGTGTGCTTAAAGGAAAACAGTGACCATCTGTTGTTAAGCAGTTGCTCTGTTTCACCTCAGAGACAGATGCAAATCCCCATCCCAATTTTGTAAACCAAAGAGGTTCAGATAGGCATAGTTATGAAAACATATGTATATGCATCCAAAGATTTGAATGCTAATTCAGAACAAATCTCTGAACCTTTTGAGGTTTCCAAACAGTAAAGGAGTCTAGTGGTGAAAGCGGGGGACTCTGAAAGTCAGACATGCTTGAAATCCTTTGCTGAAGGGCTCTGGGCACATGCAAACACTTTATTAGTCAATATTTTTAATTATATGTTTCTGCTTCCCACTTGACATAGGCTAATGTTTGAAATTTACATGGCCAGATGCTATAAATATAAACGAGTACAGGAATGCTCATTTTAAAAAAAGCAAACATCCTGATGGGAGGGACAGAGTATATGTTCTGAGATCTCTGAAGCCAAGAAATCCCCATCTGCTTCATTTGAGAGGTAATAGGTTTTTGGTTTTGCTCGAGGAGGTGGAAACACTTAATCAGAAGGGAGCTAAGAGACTTCATCTTGCACAACTCAAGGGGATTGCACATATGTTGCACATGATAATCTCAGAATCAGCACTATGTGGAATAATGCTGTTTTCTGGATGGGCGCCTCTTTATACTGTGCTATGGAGCTATCTTTGCAAATGGTATCTCTGGTTCTTTGCCAGGGAACAATAAAGGTAATGGTGTGTCTGATGGCAGAGACATGGCAAGGTTAACCAAAAAGGAGATAACAAGTTTTAGACTTTTTGCTTTTTTTTTTGTAGTTGTATAAACAATGGTATACAACTGAGTGGCTATTTTGTAATATGGATATTAACAATGATGGAGGTCTGCAGTGAAGAATAAGCAGACCCACCCATGAAATCCAGATATTCACTACCACACATGCCCTGAAAGCTTGCTGATGCATTGGAACAATTAAAAAGTTATAAAAGGTGACATATACGAAATAAACTTAGATTTACACCAAAACATTCCTACAATGCGGAACATTGAAAGCATTGCAAGAAAAAAGTTTTCAATAAATCTTTAATATTAAGTTAATTTATTTGTGCATCCTGCATTCCAATTCTGGCTCTGATACGCCTTGCCTCCCCACCACCTTCACTTTGCCCATATATAAAGATGCTAGCCTTCCAACACCTCTTCCTCCAAACTTGAGGGAGTGTGTTTTCCCAGAACTGTGCAGAAGAGACATTTGAGGGAAAGCATCTGGTCTGTTTGGGATAGTGAAGAAGGGGATGCTCGAAAGCTGCCATTCCATACACCTGGAGGCGGAGCTAAGGTTGTGGTGCACAGTTTGTGGGATATGCTGTGCGAGTGGACAGGTGAGTGTCTGGATGGAGACAACCAGAATGTGTACTGTTAGAAAGCTTAATTTTTCATGTGCTTGTTTTTGGGCTAGGTATGTTGCCGGTAGCTCAACCGTAATTGATGCACAAAGTAGTGTTTTTGTGCATAAATACATAATTGGGATGGGGGAGTATCAGCCACACTCTTGGCTGAAACATCAAGGACTGACTTAGAGACCTCCAGCATCAGCTGCTACAGCTTGTGCTAAAGAGTCAAGGCTTTGTACCTGGTGCTGTAACAACTTAGATCCTCTGTGCATCTGCAAAGAGGGGGACCTGTAACACCAGTGGCCTATAGCTATATTTACAGAAATAATTGTATTTAAAATAGAGTATTTTCTCGACACACTTCACATTCCTATCTGCCTGATATTAATATCACAAGATGGTTGGTTCCAGCCACACTCAATAACATGATTTGTTTCTTTGTTTCAGGTGTTCTTTTCTTATGGTTAACATAAGGTGTTATTTGTATAGCTTGGAATTATGTCAGTAGTTTGGTATAAGTTAGTTTACTAACTATGAACACAGATTTCTACATGCTATGGTTACTGTTATTGTTTCCTAAAAGGAAGATGTCATTTTTTTTAATGGCTCCCTAGTTTTCTAAGGCCCTTTGGTCCTTATAAGTCAGTTTATCAAGAGCATTTTGGAATAAAGATTTGAAGAAAATCAAGACTTTATCAGAGACGATTATTATAAACGGTGACTTTCCTAGGAATACATTGCAACACTGTCTTCCTTAGAATCAGAGCAGTTTTTAGCAATAGTCTTAGCACGTTCCTAGTCAGCAATTTTTCAGCTGATTCAATTTGCCTCTTATGTCAAACACTTTTCCCCTCCAGATTTACTATTGGAGAGTAGCTTGCTAATGGGGTACTATATCCTATGAGTTTATTGTGAAATTCTGTAGTGCTGAAAGATATATTTGTTGTTTGAGGGGAAATTGTTTGGTGGGAATGGGTATTGTACATCAATATTTACTTGGGTACTGTTAAAGGATCTTTTCATCAAGTAATAGGTTCGCACACTGAAAGATCACGTCAGATATATTTTTGGCAGGTTGAGAGCAATACCAAGATTTATTGATCCAGGGAGTAAATAATGACTGAGACAAAACTGCAATCAACATTTACCTCAAGGGACTCTTAAGACTAATATTGACCAAATTGAGGAAAAAATGAGGTATTCTGTCAGCGTTTGAGTTGCAAATGGAATAAAATGGATATTGTTTCCTTATTTTCTACTTAGCTTCTTGTTATGAATAGTTTATCATAAAAATTAGTGAAAGATGTACCACAAAAATGTTCAAAAGTTCAAGCCAGACAGGCTCTCAAAAGTTAATTTGTTAAGTGTATCTGAACCACTATGAGGACCAGATCTTACAAGAGATGCAAAGTAAATTGGTTTTAGAGTAGCAGCTGAGTTAGTCTGTATTCGCAAAAAAGAAAAGGAGTACTTGTGGCACCTTAGAGACTAACAAATTTAAATTGGGTGGCAAATATTGCACAAGGCCTGGGGTGACCAGATGTCCTGATTTTATAGGGACAGTCCTGATATTTGGGGCTTTTTCTTATATAGGCTCCTATTACCAGCCACCCGATCCTGATTTTTCACACTTACTATCTGGTCACCCTAACCAAGACCCTATGCAACACTTAAGTCCTTCTTAAAACCTAAAGTCCTGATAAGACCTTTGTGAACTGGTGGACTCTTGCAGCCCTGATGAAGTCAGTGTAGGAGACCATCTATACACAATGTATTGGAGGATTGGGGTCGGAGTCTTTAAGTGGAATTTGTGTTGCATAAGACTTGTGCTGGCCCTTCGCACAGGGGAGACTATCACATACATGGGGGATCCTCTACTTTTAGTTGTGTTTTGAGTGAGCCCAAAACATTTTTTAAAAATGGATCTTTATGGGTAGAAGTTAGTATGGGGAAAAGTGAAAAGCTAATCTTTAACTGGGACTACTGAAGGGAAAGCAGAGTTTAAAATAATCATCTCTTTTTGGGCTTGATTCAAAGTCCATTGAAGTCAATGAGCCTAAAACTCAGGTATGACTATTTCTCATTTTATATATATTATTATATATGAATTATTTTTGATGGATAAAACAGAAGATAAACTTAAAGAATGCAACAACTTACCTTTTCTTGGTAGAAATAATATGTTACAAATAAATATATTGCCAGATTTCCGTTTCCAATTTTAAGTCATCCCATATAAATTGACTAACTCTTTTTTTTAAATTAAATCCATAGTTATTCACTTTCTCTGGAGTCAACCAATCAGAAATAACCAGGACAGACTAATAATATTGGGGCAAAAGGCTTCTTTGTATGCTAGATCTATTTCAAAACCTACAAAAAGAACGGAAGGCAAAAATTTCAAAACCACTTAAGACCCATTTTCAAAACTGATTCAGGAGTGTAAGTTCATTTGATATTCAATGAGACTTAGGTTCCTATGTGCCTAAATCACTTTTGAAAATGGGACTTATTCTCCTAATTCAGTTAAGGAATGTCTACACTGCAGGTGGGAGCAAGCCTTCCCATCCAGGCGGGCAGACTCATGCTAGCTCTGCTCAGGGTAGCATGCTAAAAATATAAGTATGGATGTTGCATCATGGCCTAACTACCTGAATATGAACCAAGGGGATGTGCGGGCTTGGACTTGGGTATCTAGGCTGTGCCACAACAACCATGCTGCTATTATTAATGAGCGAGCTCATGCAGAGAGAGTGAATGTCTGTCTACTTGGGCGGGTGGCACACTCCCAGCTGTGATATAGACATACTGTTAGATACTTTTGAAAAAATTACCCTGCATGTTATAGGTTTAAAAGATGTCCTAGCAGCCCATACATGCTGAAGCACTTTAATAATTTGGAAAACCTTTACAATGACAAGAAGCAGGTCAGCTTGACCATCTTGTATGAGGTAAGTTTGATTTCAAGAAATAGAAGGTAAATGGTGCTTATGACATGGATATTTGTTAAATTAAGTTATTTATATAATTCAAGAAATCTAAGACCCAGTATTCTCTTCCAAATTCAAGATTTTATCAATACTTAGAAATGGCATTGTGTTATTTCTATTCACAGAGGTCTCAATGCATCACCCTTAACTAATGGGAGAGAATATTTTATACTAAATGCTCCTGGTATTTCAAAATTTGTTACATGTTACAATTTTTCATGTAACAGATTAAAGCAACGTGGGAAAAATATCTGGAGAGCTACATTATATTAGACGAATGGGAGATTTCTTATAAATTAACACAAAACGGTGATAAATACAAAATGTGAAGTACAATATTTTTTTATTCATGATTTTATTGGACTCCCAAAAAATTGCTGCAAACACATACAAGAGATATTGATGATGTTATAAAGAAAACGGTAAAGGAATGTACAAATTGTGGCATAGTGTAAAACTAGAAAAACTCCAGGAAAATATTAACGAAATAGTGATGGACAGGGGAATAACACCTATTTTCAGGAGCAGATCTAGCCATTTTATCAAAGTATTTTTGGCAATTCCACCTACTCAAGCAGCTGAGCCAAAAATGAACAACAAGAAAATCAGCAAAGCTAAAGGGCAAAAAAAAAAGCCAAGCAGCTTGATAGCACAGTGGTACGGTGCCCCCTGGAAGTTGCTGCCAAGGGTGACTGCCCTGCTCATTGGCCCCTGGAACCTGCCCTGCATATTTTAATGAGTGGCACATTTAAGTGGAATAACACCAGGTAATGAGATGTTTTAAAAGTGACTTCAGTGTTCAAGAACAGGCTCACATTGACAGCCCTAAAAACTGAACTGCTTTCTTCATCCATGGAACAGGTGCATTATTAGCAGTGGTAGAGGCAGTGCAAACTTCCCTCGATTACCCACCATTGTGCCTCAAATGCAGTGTTGAGAGGGACCCTCAAAGGGATTGTCTGTACACAAATCTGCACCAGTTAAAACGGTGCAAACACCATGTGGACACTCACATCAGTTTATAGGGGCAAGGTAAACGAATGTAACCAGGTGTACATTGATATTTAGAGCATCCACACCCAAAGTTGCACCGATTTAACTAAACCAGTTTGAAATCACACTAAAACTGGTGCATCTTGTATGTAAACCCAGACTAAGGGTAAGAGCCTGCATAGTTTTTGAGTCTTTTCCTCTCTGGTGAAACTGTGAGCAAAGGTATCAATTGGTGCTAAATTATGTTGGTCTCTTTTGTGATATAAATTATTGTCCTTTGTGAAATGCACTGAGTTAACCAATTGGCGATCAGTCATTAGGTGGGTAAAGATAAGCTCTGGAATAGGAGGCATGTTGGGGGGTGGAACAATAGCACAGGTGTTGGGCAATATTGCAGCTCTTAGAGGAGGCTGCCAAATATAGACAACACCCTCAGGCTGTGTAAATTATGCCAGTAGACTCTCTGGTCCCTGGAACAGACCAAAAGTGGAAGGGCACAAACGTGACTTAAAGACACCTTCCCCAGCGCTGCAAGTTCTGCAGTCCCCAGCTGCCTTAGCCATCCCTCTCCTTCAGATACTGCTCAATCTGGGGGCTGTTCTAGCTTCCCAGGAGCAGTCAGAACAGAAGTTAAAGGATTTTTTCATTTGCAGAAAGTCAATGTGGCCCTAGATTTTCTTTTTACGTGTATATGAAAAAACAGCAGTGGGAATTCCCTGTTTTCAGGTTATTCTCTCTGTGGTTTCTCTTTCCTGAGGCCAAGCTATATTGCATTATTCCAAGTGAATTTACACACAGTCCCTGGAGTAATGGGCATGAGTAGAAAAAGAATTGATTGTGCAAAGTAGGTTAATAAGCACTAGGAAGATGCTCTGAAATTATGCAGGGTTTGGATTCTCCCACAGTTGAAAATATTGTTTCTAGCGCTTGCCATGTATACTCAGCCCCTATTGATTAAATGACTCAAAGGGAACACCAAATAGAAAACTTAGAAATATCTGCTCTCCAGGAAGACTGGCATTTGCAAAAAAGGTCAAAGAGAGAGCCATGCTAAAGCAAGGAGAGCCCTGTTGATTAAATGAGCTACTGCAAAGAGCAGGCCTGTGTATATTTGTGCTTTGAAGATTTTCCCTCAAGTAAGGGAAAGCATTTAAGTGTCAATGTTACTCCAGTCAGGTGTGGTTTCAACTCCCTCAAATAAAATCAAAATAATAACACCCATTGTTTCTATTTATATGTCATCTCTGAGTGGATGGGAATTAATGGTGGCTTTTCCTCTCCCAGGGGCTTTATTAAGGGAATTTTCCTGCAATGCGCAGCTGTCCTCTCCATGCTTTTCTCTCAAAAATGCTAATCAAAAACAGAAATGGACCAGGCTGCATTGTCTGGCTGGTTTCCTGATCATTTTAAGTAACTAACTTTGATGCCTATCTGCATTTCACCAATGTCACCCTCAAGGATCAACCTAGAGTGCCTTTGGCACCAAAACCATAGGCTTCCAGCCCTTGGGCTGAGGGAAAATCCTTCTGCTGTAAGTGGCAGACTGTTGTAATTTATTGGACTGGCCACTAGGGGCACGGTTGAGCACACGCCTTCGGCCAGGGGTGTTATCTGTAATTTCACTTTCTTCTTGGGGAAGTTTGGAGTTGGAACTGAATTTTGCATGTTTATAAAGGGCTAAGCCAAAGCTTCAAATCCAAACATCCTTGGACTACAGGGGAAGTGTGGATCTGGAACCCAGGTCTGCTGCTCAATCCATCCTTGCTTTCTGCTTCTTATTTCATTTCTCTCACCAACCCCCATTTTTTTCAGCCTAGAGGTTTTTAAAATTGTAGTAAGTTTCAAACTGTGATCCTGATGTGGCTAACAGCACTTTAGGTATATGTCATCAGGTAAGAAAACAATGTCAGTGCTCCAATTCCAGGGTGCGTGCACCTTAGCTGGATATTGCAGAAATATGGTGGCTTCTAACTTTCTAAGGTCAAACAAAATATTTTAGAAATCTTTGGGCTTCCTCGATGAGTTTGAGCTGAGAAATGGAAAAATAAAATTGCTCCACCTCTTCCAGCTAACTTGATTGTGTTTTCTGCCAAATTTGAGAGTCATTCCCCTGTCCTCCTTTCTGAAAGACTTGAATGTGATGAGACTGAGTCATACATAGGTTGCTGGTTTCAGTAGGGGGTCTCTACAGTTTTTTTCCTGTTTCCATAGCAAGTGGGAAAGGCTTCTGTCTCCTCCCGTAATTGATAATTGTAGACAGTAAGAATTGATGTCAAGCTCTTCAGCACCTTTAGGTATCCCTATCAGACATATGTTAGTTCTCCATGGACTTTTCTCTTATTGCTTGGTTCCATGATTCAATGTGTAGCCCCCTGTCTTCTTTACTGCCCACTATTCAAACCCTGATCTAAATACAGATTTATGAATTTATTCTTGGGATCTTCCATGGCACTCACCTCTATAGTATTTGAATGCGTCACAAATTAAATGATGGTCACAACACCCCTATGAAATGCGGGGATATTATCATCTCCATCTTACATTTGGGGAACTGTGGCACAGAGAGATTATAGTACAAAATGTGCACTCATTTTGGGTGCCTGATTTGAGAGGCCTGATTTTTCAGAGTAATTAGCATCATATAACACTTTGTAAGTTCAAAGCCAGCTCTTATTCAGTTCCAGCTGTGAGGCTCTGCACTTCTAAAGATCAGACCCCAGCTTCTCAAGCTGGCACCAAGAAAATGAGGAACACACTCACTTGGCGGACATCTGTGAAAAGATTGATTCAAGTGGCTTGCCACATAGGAACTCCATAGCAGAGGCTGGGATAGAATCTAATTCTCACAGCAGCATGCCACAGAGTTAACCATGAAACCATCCTTTTTGTTCTTGCGCTCTCCTGCCTCGGTTGCTACACACCTTTCAACTTCTGCAACAAATGAGGGAGATGTCCTACAGACGACAGCCTCCTTCAAAAACAACAAGGAGTTCAGTGGCACCTTAAAGACTAATAGATTTATTTGGGCATAAGCTTTTGTGGTAAAAAACTCACTTCTTCAGATGCACCATGGGGTTTTTTTTACCCACAAAAGCTTATCCCCAAATAAATCTGTTAGTCTTTAAGGTGCCACCGGACTCCTTGTTGTTTTTGTGGATACAGACTAAGACAGCTACCCCTCTGATACTAGCCTCCTTCAGTACACAGTTCTGATACATCCCCAGAGCAGGCCTAACTTGTGCACTGAATGAGATAGGGATGCTGTTGAAAAAATAGAATGTGATTGTGTACTTAAAGACTGTATGCATATGCACCAGGGGCCCAAATTAAGGTTGTACAGGCAACTTTAATTCTGCATTTCCTAAATGTTCAGTGCTTGACTTTGCAACCTTTACGTTTTTTTATGTAGTTTTTTTTGTTTGCAGGATGTATGTAGTACAATATAGGTAGGTTAACTCTATCATTTTAGTATATGCTACCTAGGAATAGGTGGCATGGTGCCCACCTTTTCACCCCTCCAAATGTGCCAGTAGGTCTGAGCAGAACAGTGCACTGTCCTTTCTTTTTCCCAGAACTGTCACTATTCTGCGGGAGAACATAAAGTTCTACTTAAATTTGGCTTAAGTGTCTTACCACGTCAGAACACAGAGGTACGTTTACATACATGACTCATTCAAAGCCATATATCGTGGTGGTTGAATTTAATTTTAATGTATTTATTTCAAATAAATAGTTGTTGTCAAGAAAATGGCTTAGCCCACTTCAGCTTTTAAAGGACAATGCCTTGGGTTGAGTTAAAGGGGGGAGAGAGCACCACTCCCAGCAACTGGTAAAATGACTTTTGAGGGTGTTGTAGTGCAGTGGTTCTCAATTTGTCAATGGATTCCTGTGAAACTTGTTGTACAAGTTCTCCTAATGCTGGCTGACATGTACAATCACAGCCAGTACAAGTGGGCTGGGCTGGGTCTAGAAATAGCCCACCACACTAGTCATTTACATGTGACTTGCCTAATTTTATTTTCTTCATCCTCCCCAGAGCATTTCCCCTTCTCCCTCTGGGAGAGTTTTCCAATCATCCTGATACCTGCAAAGCATTTTCTTAAGTGCTGGGCATCAAAAAGCCTCTTACTTCACATTACACTACAGGAACACCTCTTAGCTAGTGGGAGTGATTGCTGCTAGGCTGCATCTGGCCTGATGTTGTCATTGTTCTGTGGCTAGCTGGGCTTTGAGAGTATCATTTTGTGCTCCATCTTGTACATTTATCTACTCAGGCTGTAATTATCGTTGATGATACTGTTATCATTGGAGGGGCCTTAACTCTGGGGTTCTTTTACTTTACAGCAGATGGGGTTTGTTTGTCTGTTTTGTTTTTTTAAAGAAGTTTTCTACTTAAATTGAAACTGTCCTGGCTTTCCAGTGTTTGCCTTTTACCATTCCTTTGCATTTGGAATCTATGGCTGAGAAGTGCTATAGAAGTGGTATCATTCATTATTATTATTACATTAACATTTTATTTATCTGTGTTTCAATTTCAAATAAGAAGACCACCTATCCAAGGTTCTAGGCTCCATAACTCGCCATTTATACAATAAAGTCCCAGCAACCTAGATAGAATGGTAATACTGAAAGCCAGTCTGCCGCCTGTGAGGAACCATACGAGAAAGGTGGCTGGGCAGTGGAGGGGCAGCTGCCTTTCTTCTTTTATACAATCATTTGTTTATATCTCAAAAGGTTGTTTACAGAAATAGTCACTGGGCCAGAGAGAGTGAGTCAGAATGACTCTATCGCTTGGTGGTTAGGACACCCATCTGGAAGATGAGAGACCTAGGGTCCAGTACCTTTACTTCAGTGACGAATTATCCGAAGTGGAACAGCTTCAACAGGACAGAGTGAAAGAGACCACACCAGAGTACTGCCCAGCCCAGTGGTTACAGCCCTCTCCTGAGAGGTGGAAGACCCTGGTAAAATCCTTTCTCTACATCAGGTAGAGGGGAGAAATTGAATCCAAGTCCCCCAGATCCTGGGTGATTGTTCTAGCCTCTGGGCTAAAGGTTATAAGGGAGGTGGCGCCATCACCACCAACTCCAGTATTTCTTTAAAAACAAACAAACCCCCAAACCAAAACCACTTAGGGCTGTGGCTCCTAAGCAGAGGGAAACATCTACACCCAACCTTAGGAGCTGCCTAGGGTGCTGACTTAGGCACCTATCTCATTGTGTAGGGACCCCACATGTCCAACTAAGGCTTTGTAGTTTCCTATGCTTTTCTGGGCATCTAAAGTTAGGCGATGCAATGCTTAGCACTGTAATGCCTATGTCTCTGTGCCTCTGTGTACTATAGTACCCCACCTCTCGGGGCTGTTGGGAGTCTACCTATATTAAAGAATGTGAGGGGCTCAGATTCTGTGGTGAAGGGGCCATATAAGTACCTTAGTTATTAAGCATTGGTTCTGAAGCAAGTAGTATATTTATACTTCTAACAGCACCTTGCAGCCTTTCCAAAACAACACAAAACTGCAGTATTCAGCCATAGTGGTCTAAATCACTATGGCAGGGATTTTGGAAGGACCCTAAGGGAGTTAGGTCCACTGGATTTCAATGGGAATTGGGGACCTAGCTCATTAGGTTATTTTTGAAAATCCCAGTGTGTACCTTATACACAGCTATCCTGCAGAGTTGTGAGTTATTGCTGTAGAATGTGTGGGTGTTTGGTTTTCATGAGGTGTGACTTTTTCATGTGGAGTTTTGTTTAGAAAAGTGGAAAAAGGAGTTGTGAGGCTATGGTACAAAGGTACCATATGGTACACTGTTACTGTACGTACTCAGAGGAGCATTAAATGAAGCATATAATCATTATCCCTGCAATCACAGGCTCTGAAGTCTTTCAAAAAGTGGAAAGCAACATTTTTCAGGAATAAATGCACAGATAAACATGTTTTCTGAGGGGTGGGGGTGGGATACAGGATACAGTTTGGGGAGCTGGAAGCCTTAACCAGTGATTGTGGCAATAATCATAACACTGTCCAATTGGTGGTAATCATCACATTGTCCAAGAATTATTGCTCTATACACAACTATGTACAAAAAAGAATCTGGACACAATGTGAGGAGTCCTGCTGTTTTGTTAGAGTTACCATATGTCTGGATTTTCCGAGACATGACCTCTTTTTTTGGTCTTCTGACCATGGTCTTCCATGGTCTTCCATGGAAGTTGTGGAAAATGGTCTGCCAAGAACTATTAGCCATGTAGGACCTAGGGGTCATTGGGGAATCCCCTAGTGAAGTGGCTCTCAAACTTTCGAGACTACTGTACCCCTTTTTCAGGAGTCTGATTTGCCTTGCATACTCCAAGTTTCACCTCACTTAAAAACTTTTGTTTACAAAATCAGACATAAAAATACAAAATTGTCACAGCATACGGTTACTGAAAAATTGATTTTCCTATTTTTACCATGTAGTTATAAAATAAATCAATTGGAATATAAATATTATGCTTGCATTTCAGTGTATACTATATAAAGCAGTATAAACAAGTCATTTTTTGTATGGAATTTTAATTTGTACTGACTTCTCTAGTGCTTTTTATATAGCCTGTTGCAAAACTAGACAAACTCTAGATAAGTTGATGTACCCCCTAGAAGACCTCTGTGCACCTCTGAGGGTATGGGTACTCCTGGTTGAGAACCATTGCCCTAGTGCGGTGTTTCCCAAACTGGGGTGCCAACACGAAAAGGGGCTTCAAGGCTAGCATGGGGGGTCATGAGTAAGGTGACCATATGTCCGGGTTTTCCCAGACATGACCTCTTTTTTGAACCTCCAATCACCTCCAAGTGTAGATTTTTGAAATATGAAAAAATGTTCATGGTTTTTGTTTGACTTCAGAGCTGGGCAGCTGCAAAGTGGTGGCTGCCCCCTGGCTGCCTCGCTCAGAAGGCAGTGCTGCTGCCAGAAGCAGCGCAGAAGGAAGGGTGGCAATACCATACCATGCCACCCTTCCTTTTGCTGCTGGTAGTGGTGCTGCCTTCACAGCTGTGTGCCTGGCCAGTAGACACTTCTCCCTAGCTACCCAGCTTGGAAGGCAGTGCAACTGCCAGCAGCAGCACAGAAAGAAGGATGGCAATACTGTACCAGGTCAGCCTTCCTTCTGAGCTGCTTCTGACGGTGGCACTGCCTTCAGAGCTGAGCAGCTGGAAAGAGGCAGCCGTTGGCTGGACACACAGCTCAGAAAGCAGCTTTGCCACCAGCAGCAGTGCAGAAGGAAGGACTGCAATACTATACCATACCACCCTTCCTTCTTCATTGCTGCTGGTGGTGGCACTGACTTCAGAGCTGAGCACCTGGCCAGCAGCCTCTACTTTATGGCTGCCCAGCTCAGAAGGCAAGGAAAAATCACAGACATTTTTTCATATTTCAAAAATCCACCTCAACAGAGATTGGAGGACCAAAAAAGAGGTCATGTCTGGGAAAAACCGGACATATGGTAAACTTACTTGTGACATCCTGCACCCGCGCGCACATACACACACACACATTAGCCTTGCAGCCCACTTTTGGGTTGGTACCCTCCAGTTTGAGAAACACTGGGCTTGAGGGTAATGAGGCAGAATTTTGGACTGAGGGCAATCAGGAACTAAGTGCTTCTACCCAGGAAGCTTTATAAATATGATTTACTGCTAGACAGGAAGAAGAATAAAGATTAAGCAATGAACAGGCTGTGTGAGTAGATGGCTGATCATCAAAGCAGGCCATCAGGGACTGTTGTAACCTAAATAAAAACTATGTAACACTACTGCTTTGGGAGGAACATCTTTCTCTGTCTACTGCTGGATCTTGCTGGCTGACTCAGTCGAGGCTCCTGCAATTGCTAACATAAACTAAATGATAACAGGTGCCAGGGGAATTGTAGTTGGTAACAAATTGGGATTTGGATTCAAGCAGCTCTTCCTATCTGAAGTATGTTTCCATTCACTAAATTGAGCAGCACTTCCAGAATGGTCAGTTATTGTTGTTTTATTTTTAAGATATGGGCCTGAAACAAAGCAACTAATCCAAACCCATCCAAATTGTGTGTGATGATGACTAGGACAATTCCTTGTGGGTTTGTTTCCAAAACTGGAGATTTCACCATTTCTAGATCTGGTTCTAATGGATTTAATTTAGGAAGTGAAAGCCCCTGCCATGACTTCTTTTCTTGGTGACGCCTTAACTTGGGGCCCCTATCAGTATTGGAGCAGGATATCAGGACATGTGTGGGTGGGGATAACTCATGAGGAAGAAAGTAAAAGATAAGAGGGTATAAGTAGAGGTTAACCAACAGAAGAAGAGAAGCAAGAGGTAGAGGAGTAGGGAGTAGCTAATGGCCCAATATTCCCTCACAACCAGACATCTTTCACAACCCTCTGAGAAATCCCTGTTAAAGGGGCCACCACAGAGGCAGGCAGGCAGGCAACCTATCTTCATAAGCAAACCAGGGCAGAGGAGCCCCTTCCCTCCATCGGGCAGAGATGACGAAGCCTGAGGTTACGCTTTCCCTGAATCTTTTCTATTTCAAACTCCAAAAATTTGTTTAAGCCTCCCCACACAGTTAATGCTGCTAAGTGAAACAAAGTAGTTATCTATCACATTATTTGGGGGGAAAAAGCTTTCTCCTCTGTGTGTCTAGCTGTAAGCAGAGTCTGAATGAGTTCTCCCTTGACGTCTAGCGATGAGCTAGGGGAGAAGACTTCAGGAACTGACCTTGGTTTGCATAGACACACCCGCCCTGCCTAGGTACACACGTGATCACTTTTGGCTGGCATTGAATCACAAGTCACATTTGTTATGGGGGGCCCAGGGTAATAGCGGGTTGTTATCCTTGTTGTGTGAATCAAGGGCAGGAGAATTGTGCTTGGCATCCCCTTATTAAGGTACTCACTCTCAGCGGAACTGCGCTCACTAGGCAGGGGTGCTAAAGCCCAGTGGAGATGAGAGAGGGTGAGGACAGGTGTTAGTATGCAGTAGTGTGGACTCTGCCTAAGGGCCTTAGACACCATTTGATTCTCCCCCTCTCCACTATGTAATGACAAAGCTGATTAAGGCTCAATTCAGAGTCTTTTTGCAGATCAGTAGAGCTGAAATCACTGATAACCAGGTCTAAGTATTAGATGAACAAGACCTAGGTGAACAAGACTGTCCAGCCTGCACTAGCAGTGAAGCTCCCGCCGAACAGCTGAAATTACTGAGAGCTGTGTTAAGTGATGGGATCTCAAAACATCCCAGAGGTTGTGGTGGAGCGAGCGGCTGACCAGAGGGGCGAGCAGTAGAGGGAGCAATGTGCCTTCCCCCTCTCCCCACTCAGGGTGGGAGGTGAACTCATGTGACTACACCTCTGCACTCTGGGTCTTCACTGACTAAGGACAACAACTGTGAGTTGAGTGCAGTAGAGGGAGAGGGGAGGGGCATGTTAAAGGAACTTTGGTAGACCTGAGGTGAAGGACACTGCCCAACTTACTCTAAGGTGGGTGTTTTGCTCATGGTCTTATGCTTATGAATCCTGCTTCCATTGTTTTCCCAAGTTAATGCCGGGTTACTTTCTCCTTTTTATTAAAAGTTCTTTTCTACACTCACTCAGCGCTGTGAGAGGGGAAGTATTGCCTCTTAGAGGCGCCCAGGGGGTCGTGGTCAATTTTCCCATGTTACTGGGTGGGGGCTCAAACTAGTTTTGTGTTTTATTGTTAAAAAATAATGCCTAGATATTGAACCTGGCCCTTGTTGCTGCCGACTCCACCTGGCAGAAGGGTTATTACATATATATATATGTAATATAAATGCTAAACAGGGTCTAGTTTCTTGCTTGCTCCATCCGTACATGCATAACTATACTGTGGGTTTGGATTTTACCAAATGTGTGTATTTGAACCACTTGGGGGACAGAGTTTGTGAATTTTCCATCTTATGCTGTTGTGGGTCCTTGAACATGATCAACATCACAGGAAGGGCAAAAGGGAATTATTTCAATTTATCTCTCACAAGTGAGCAGGGGAAAAGTATTAATTGGTGAAACTACAACCAAAACAAACATGGCTACCTAAGCCCATCTCTAGTTTATATTGGGGAGTAAGGAGGGAATACAAAACAAATGTGGAGCTAAGTGATGGGACACTGGTTTCAATTGATTGATAGTTATTTCCCTGTACTTCTGCCTTATTTGGGGGTAACTTAATTTTCTTACACAGTTGCATGCATGAGAGGTCCCTGGCATCTTTTTTGTTCCATATAAAACATGTTATGCACTTATCAGCGTATCACTGCTTAAGGGAGAAAAAGTCTGGATTTTGGAGGGTTTCAATTGAGGGATTAATTTTTTTTTCTAGCTGAACCGTGCTATATTTGTGGTGGTGGCTTTTGTTTGTTTGTTTGTTTGTTAAATGCCTGCTGAGAGAAACTGGTTCGGCAAGTACCAAGTAGTATAAAATGAAATCTACACTAATGTCATACATTCATGACACTTCTATTTTTTCTATAAATATTGTAAACTGGAGCTGACACAGCATTAATAAGCTACTGACGGTATAATTAAAATGAAACAGAAATATGTTCCCTGTAAAATATGCAAAACTTTCCATGTTTGATAGTGCTGAACAAATCTTTCTATTTTATTCTGCTATGAATGATCTGCATAGTTTATCAAAATATAGGGCCCAATTCTGCAAACATTTACTACCACGACCTGTCCCATTACAGCTAATAAGATTACTTACAGTAGAAAGCATCACACCCTGTAGGAAGTTTTTGCAGACTGGGTACAATCTGTCTGGCATTACCACAGAAAGCTTTGGTGGATATCTTGAGAGAATCAATGAGTGAAGGATAAGCATTATTTTAATATAGTGGGTGATTTTGAAAATGTCAATGTTCTAGTGGCTATGTTATTGTTTTGTTTTTTGAGGGGTTATACATTTGATGTATGGACTTCAGAACTGCCTGATGCAGAGTATTTCAGTTCAGGTCAGTACCAATAGGAATTCTGCCTGAAAAACAGTCAACAAGGATTTACCGTCACTAGCTAGATTTCTTTATTTTCTGTGGCTGAAAAAAAGCAGTGCAGTTGGGGAAGTATCTTTTGATAACCTGCTGCAAGTCATCTGCAGCTCGGAGTATTCCCAAGTTCAGTAACGCCAGCCATTCAAACAACACTTTTGCCCTGATAAATCCAAACAGACAGGGCTAAAAATGCAGTGTAGACATTCCTCTTTGGGCTGGAGCTCAGGCTCTGAAACCCGACAGGAGGAGTGGTTTCAGAACCAGAGCTCCAGCACAAGGAGAATGTCTACACTGATATTTTAAGCTCCGTATAGCAAGCCCAAGTCTGTTGATCAGGGTTCTGAGACTTGCTGCCTCCGGGTTTTTTGCAGTGTAGACATACCCTTAGGGGAAGTAGCTCTCTTAGGACATGGCTACACTTGCAGATGTAGAGTGCTGTGAGTTAAACCTGCCTTCATACAGCGCAATAGGGAAAGCGCTGCAGTCTGTCCACACTGACAGCTGACAGCACACTGGCGTGACCACACTTGCAGCACTTGCAGCACTTGCAGCAGCATTGGGAACAGTGCATTATGGGCAGCTATCCCATAGAGCCCCTCTTCCCATTCTGGCTCTGTGACTTGTGGGAAGGGGGCAGGGAGTGTGGGGCGTTCTGGGTCTTGTCCCAATGCCCATGATGCATCGGTTCACATCCCAGCATTTCCTGTGCTTCCGTCCACATTCGGCGCCACCTTTCAATAGTTTTTGTACTGCACGCTGTGCAGGAATGGAGCCCGAACTGCTGAGGAATATGCTGATGGGTCTCGCCAGCACATCAAGTTTGGCAGTCGAGTTATTCCTTAAGAGCCAAAGTGACAGTGAGGACTCCTTTCAGAGTAGCAGCCGTGTTAGTCTGTATTCGCAAAAAGAAAAGGAGTACTTGTGGCACCTTAGAGACTAACAAATTTATTAGAGCATAAGCTTTCGTGAGCTACAGCTCACTTCATCGGACTCCGATGATGATATCAACTTGAGTAACACATACGACACGAGATTGCTTGTGTCATTCATGGACATGCTCACCACCATGGAATACTGCTTTTGGGCTTGGGAAACAAGCAGTGAGTGGTGGGATCACATCGACACTGTAAGTCTGGGATGACGAGCAGTGGCTGCAGAGCTTTTGGATGAGAAAAGCCACTTTCATGGGACCGTGTGAGGACCTTGCCCCCACCCTGCAGCGCAAGGACACGAGATTGAGAGCTGCCCTGATGGTGGAGAAGCAGGTGGCTATTGCAGTCTGGAAACTGGCAACTCCAGACAGCTACTGATCAGTGGCTAACCAGTTTGAAGTGGGGAAGTTGACTGTTGGAATCATGTTGATGCAAATTTGCAGGGCCATTAATTGCATCCTGCTCAGAAGAACCGTGACTCTGGGTAACGTGCATGACATTGTGGCTGGTTTTGCACAAATGGGTTTCCTTAACTGCGGAGGGGCGATAGATGGCTCGCATATTCCAATTCTGGCACCAGCCCACCTAGTCTCCGAGCATGTTAATCGGAATGGGTATTTCTCTATGGTTCTCCAGGTGCTTGTGGATCACCGTGGGTGTTTCACTGATATTAACTCAGGCTGGCCCGGAAAGGTGCATGACGCACGCATCTTTCGGAACACTGGCCTGTTCAAAAAGCTGCAAGCCGAGACATTTTTACCAGACCAGAAGATCGCTGTAGGGGAAGTCAAAATGCCCATTGTGATCCTTGGAGACCCCACTTACTCTTTGATGCCGTGGCTCATGGTACCCTACACAGGGAGCCTTGACAGCAGCAAGGAGTGGTTCAAAAACAGGCTGAGCCAGTGCAGAATGACTGTGGAGTGTGCTTTTGGCTGTTTAAAGGGCCGCTGGTGCTCTCTGTATGGGAAGCTGGCCAATAACAGCCTCCCTGAGGTTATATCCGTGTGCTGTAACCTCCATAACATTTGTGAAGGGAATGGTGAAAGATTCACTCAGTCATGGAATTTGGAGGTTCAACACCTTGAGGCTGAATTTGAACAGCCAGACAGCTGGGCTATTAAAGGGGCCCAGCGTGGGGCTGCAAGGATTAGGGATGCCTTGAGGGGGCAATTTGAGGCTGAAAGCCAACAGTAATGTCTGGTGTGATGCCCAGCACGGGTGTGAAGTACGGTAGGAATCTGTGTTTGCTACGTATGATACACTGACTTGCAGTGCTTGTTGCTTTCCTGGGCTAAGGTTTCTTTTACATTATGCAATAATAAAGAATGTTTTCAAAGCCAAAAAAATCAATTTATTGAAAAGAAATACAACACAACAGTTTTGGAACACAAAGGGCAAGGGGGTGGGGTGGGGAACGGTACAATCACAGATTTGCATATGTCCTGTCTGGAGTGCTGTGCAATGCATGCTGCACTTCAGGGTGGCTATACTGCATGGTGATGGGGGTTGAGTGCAGTGGGTAAGGGTCGTAGTTTTCAGGGCTGAGTGGTGAAGTTACAGGTGCTGGAGGCAGCAGGTGGCGATAAGAACCTGGATGTTGGGGAAAGTTGTTTGGAGGTGACATGGTGGCACAAGGGAAAGGGTTTTGGGACAAGGGCTGCAGGGGGGAGGGACGGGGCAGTAGTGCTCCACCTGCATGGCTACGAGTGCCTGGATTGAGTCCACTTGGCGCTCCATGATGCTTATCAGCTACTCTGTGCGTTGGTGCCGGCGATCCACATTCTGCTGGCGAACCCTCCTTTCACATTCCCGCCACTCCTGTACTTTTTGATTTTCATTACTTGAATGCTGCATGACTTCATGCAGCATGTCCTCTTTGCTTCTACGTGGTCTCTTCCTGATTCTTTGCAGTCTCTCAGCCGTTCATAACATGGACGGCTGAGATCTCAAGTTTTGCATCTGTAAAGGCAAAATGCAACACTTAACAGAGGCAGCATTGTTCACACCAGACAGAACAATGATTTCCCCATACTCAAGAGTAAGCACAGTTTACACAATAGCATAATTTGCCTGTCCCAAAGTAAGCACACATAACCCACAGGAGCCCCAAAACGGTGAGTAAGCACAGGGACAAGCATGACTGATTGTTTCACAGCTGTACTGTCCTCTGGGTTTCTGTGCCTTGGGGCGAGCCAACAGCGGCAGAGGGCCCCTATACTGAACACTGTCCCCACATTTTCACAGGAGTTCATTCTAGAAGATATCTTGCTGCTGAGGGTGACCAGGGAAGCAAGGGAGGGTCTTCTACTGCAATGCAGCTTCCGCCCTGGCCCATATGCAGCTTGCCTGTGTGCAGCAGTGGTCCCCCCGCCCCTCATGGCACAGTGGCGTGGACATGTTAGCCTTACTGGGATGAGGACAACAGTGGCTCTCCCAAAAAACCTGCGCAAGTGCATTGCCCAAGTTCTGGATGAGACCTTTGAAGGGATCACTGAGGCCGATTACTACAATGTGAGAGAGCACATCAATTCCCTGTACCACATTTAGGCATGCATGCAGCCCTAACCCTCCTTGCCCCAAAAGCCCACACCAAATAACTTCCTTCTCAAAATAAATGCCGCTTACTGGGAATCTCCTTTGGTGTTTGTCCTTCCCCAAGCACTGGCCGCCGTGACTGGCTACCTTCCTTCTGGCTTGAGAACAGCTCCTGGCGGCATGCATCTAGGGATTCTGGGGTGTCTTGCTCCACTGGAGCACATTCACTCCCGCTTTGCTGCTCCTCCTCCTCCTGCCTTGTTGAACTGGGCTCTGAAGTGTCCATGGTGGTACTCAGCATGGAGGTGGGGTCACCCCCAAGTATTGCGTCCAGCTCTTTGTAGAAACGGCAGGTCGTGGGGGCAGCATCAGAGCGGCGGTTTGCATCGCAGGCTTTGTGGTAGGCATTCTGCAGCTCCTTCACTTTAACCCTGCATTGCAGTGTGTCCTGGTCATGGCCCCTTTCCAGCATGTCCCGAAGATATCGTAATTCCTATGGCTGGAGCATAGCTGGGACTGGATAGCTTCCTCCCACCAAACACTGATGAGGTCCAGCACCTTGCCATTGCTCCATACTGGGGATTGCCTGGCGTGTGGCAGCATGGTCACCTGGAAGGATTCGCTGAGAGCACTCCAAACCTGGCTGAGCAAACAGGAAGGGGATTTTCAAAATTCCCAGAGAATTTAAATGGTGGGTCTGATGGTTGGTCACCTAAGGGCAGGACAGTAGAGTTCAAAGTGATGACCAGAGTGGCTAGAATAGGCATTGTGGGATACTTCTGGAGGACGATCACAGCTCAATAACAGACTAGGGCATTCACACTGGCACGGTGGGCCGTGGAGCTCCAACAGTGGCGCAGCAAACATTATTCCACTTGCCAAGATGGAGAACCAGCAGCGCTGTAGCCGCAGAGTCAGAGTGCTCTACTTGCCTTGCCAGTGTGGACGGGTCATGAGCTAGGGTGCCCGAAGCTCCGTTATTGCGCTGTATATCTCAAGTGTAGCCAAGCCCTTAATACAGGTGATTAAGAATTTTACTCCGAGTGGTGAATCTAATCCCATCAAAAATAAATAATGCTTGTTTGATACCAGAAATAATGTTGATTTATAAAACACAAAATGTGAAATAATTATAATTTTATAAAATACTTGAAATACAAATAGTTAATACAGATTTTTACTATAGAAAAGGTCGCTTGTAACTGAAACATTCATCTGTCTGCCACTTATCCTAAACATAGAAAAATGAATGTAAAGTATATCTACTGAACAGTTGTCTGGTATTTCCTTATAAAAAGGTAATGGGATAGACAGACTAAGCATAGTGCGGAGCTTTCGGTGCATGTGCATTATGGGCCTTGAAGTTCAAAGCGTTTGGAAAGGGTTCCGCTATTCTGAGACTAATTCTAAGTAGTTCTTGATCACATTGGGAAAGTAATTGCTTAGCACATGTAATCCAATATTGTAAAATTATTAGGCTGCTTTGTTAGGAGAGGGCATCCTTGATAAAGGTAGTCTGTCTCACAGATTGCACTGCGTTTGCATTCCAAACATTAGATGACCATGTGCCAGAGGCAGAAAAGTATTAATGTGGACACAGTTTTGAAATAAGAACAGACACATGAATGGATTTTAAGTGGCAGGCTGCAACTTTTATTAAATTTAAATACTGGGAAGGGCACTACCCATCCATCACCCATAGTCTCCTATACTAGGCATTTAATTGGTTCCAGTGTGGGGGTTACAGGGCTTCTACCAGACAACCCATAACACTTTCCTCATCCTACCCTCCAGGATTTCACTCGTTCTGAGTCCTCCCCTCTCCCCCCTCCCCCCCGCATTGCTCATGATGGGAACAGAAGGTGCAGAAGAATGGTGACTTTGGCCCATGCACACTACATTGATGTCAGTGGAATTGCACTAAGGAAAAGCAGCACAAATAAGAGCAAAATCAAGCCCAGTGTGTGTACCCACCATTGTACATGGCAATTACCCCAACGGTTAGCTCAGCTCATGTCTGTCAATCGATCATGAAAACATTCAAAGTGGGAGACTGCAGAACCGCTCATACTGGATAACAGAACTTTGAAAGTAGTTGCCTGTCATACTGTATCCTAGTACATTGCTAATACGTATCCTGCACACTGCCCAAAAAGTGATTCATTAAGGGTAAATGATTGTTTCATCTCCAGGCATCAGTCATCCTGAACTGCACTTGTTCACCTCCAGTATATTTAGAGACTTATTGTTAATTAAATGATGTTTGTACAATAATTTGTAAATGTAAGGTGCTATTGAAGGGCTGAGTATTAATATTTATCATGCCCTTGTGCAAGTCATGGTGGTAAGTCCATGGGTTTATTTTCTTTCTCCTAAATAGCTACACAAATTGTCCATCAAATTATGCCATGGTAAATATGGATGTGGATCTTCCCCTGGTCTGTCTGTCAAATATCTGAATTCATACCAGGGAAGGGTAATGCGTCACTTTTAGCTAGCGATTGTATGAGGAGGAGCTAAGCACTGTGCAGTTTCCTGCTGCTGCTTTTGGTTTCCCATGTTTATGTTTGCATTCAGCTGCAATTTGGATCCTCATTAAGGGACATGCATGTTCTCTCTTTGTACTTTAGGTTTTCTAAACCTTTTATTGTTTTTGTTGCTCCCCTCTGGGCTCTCTCCAGTTTGTCATGGTGTAGTAGTTGTGCTGGGTGGGTTTCAAATGCTGTTCGTGTGGTGTCTGAAATGATTTGATTATATTTTGTTACATCTCCTCTGTGTGAAGTGGAAACTGATAATACTTCTATTGTGCCTCACACGTCCAGTTTATGACTCAATCCATGCAACACCCCATGATCTCCCTATTTTATGGATGGGGACACCTCAGAACAAAAAGATTGAATGACTGTTCCAATACAAGAAGTTGTGGCAGAGCTGGGAGTAGGACCAAGATCTCTTGTCTCCTTGTCCAATCCTTAAACCACTAGCCCCTCTCTCTGAAGTATCTGTTGTAGAACACGGATGATATTGATTGTTTGCTGGAACACTCAGGCCATTAATTTTAATGATGTTTGTGGAGCAGTACATCGCTGTACTCCAAGTCATTATGAGTTCTATGGTGTTTTAATGCTCTTCTGTTCAGGGAATATTATTCAGAAGGCTTGACAAGTAAATGTTTTTATAAATACTTACGCAAAAGTTGCAGGCCACAAGGTTTTCATGCTACAGGTAGTCTTAAATTGTGTTGTATAGATCTGTATCCAAATTACTCTTCCTGCAAGGTAACATTATTTCTTGTAACCCCTCCCCTCCACCCCCAACCCTCTACAATTCAGGCTATATCTGCTTCTTAAGTCTGCAGTACTTGAAAAAACTCCGACGCATATTTTTAAAAGTGACTATATCAAGTAAAAACCTCTATTGTGCAAACCACTTTGTGCTGATAGAACATGCCTAATTCCCAGCACTTTCCATGGATACACCATGTGCATTCATCTTACCCTTTGGATAAAGGAAGGTTTTAGGCAAAGTTACACAAGGCAAGACTCTTGTACCTAAAAGGCTATAATAGGAGAGACGTTAGCAAGAAGTTATGTGGCCAGAAAACTAGAGCGATAAGAGGGTCTCACCAGAAATAACAATGGTGACTCTCTCTCTCTCTTTCTCTCCATATTTTTCTCCCGTCTGGCCAGGAGAGACTATTTGATCTGGCAGTGGTGTGTGAATGAATAGCCAAGTGTCTATGAACCACTCTCTATAGGTCAAGAGCTTGGCAGACATTTGCTCATACTGTAAGTATCTAAATCTATCCTGAATTATGCATCTGCTTTCTAATCATCATCCAGTGTTTATTCAATACATCAGCTTAATGCTGTTCACAGGACCTATGGCAGCATTTTGTCTTGAGGTCATTAAAATAAATAAAACTGCAGTTCCCACAAATATTGATACATATGCAGTTTTCCAGGCATTAGGGTCTTGGTTTAAGTACAAGTGGGCTAGGAGAATTTTGTCTATCCAGTGCTAAGGCTTCCTAAAGATTCCAAATGAACTCTGCGCGGCAATGAATTGATACTTCGAAATAAGGGAAAGATGATGAATGGGAGACATGGAAGGAGGGAATTGCTGGAGAATGGGGGAGGGAAGAGATAACATAATAGTGCCCAGGACCTGTGGACCCTGCTGATGTTCCTGAGCTATGAGGAAATAATCAGGTATAGAACAGGTCTCAAAATATGGTAAGAAATTCTGTGAAAATTTTCAGACGAAACCCCCCAAAAATGCATTTATTTCAAGAGTATTTTGCAGAAAATATCCAGCTTTTCATTCCAACCTTCCACCAACTGATGATTTTCTTAGATTAAACCAAGGATCACCATAACCTGTGAGGGCGAGGTAAAGGATTCCCTGGAAGCCTTCATTTACCACAGGGGGGAAACATTTAGTTCCAAAATTATTAGTTAGAAGAGATGGTCTTTATGGAATGAGATTTTAACAGTTTAAATCTATCTCCACAGCTTCTTAAGACTGCTGATTGTCCTTCATTTGCAGGCACAAATATCATGACTGATGGTCTTCACTGAAAGATGCACAGGAAAGCTATGTACAGAACATTGCCCAGTTTTTTAAACGTTTCCTCAGAGGTCAGGTTTTCTAAACAACTCTGTCCACATATCTATTCAGGTGACACCATCATAGGACCTAATCACATCAGCCACACTATCAGAGGCTCGTTCACCTGCACATCTACCAATGTGATATATGCCATCATGTGCCAGCAATGCCCCTCTGCCATGTACATTGGCCAAACCGGACAATCTCTACGTAAAAGAATAAATGGACACAAATCAGACGTCAAGAATTATAACATTCAAAAACCAGTCGGAGAACACTTCAATCTCTCTGGTCACTCGATTACTGACCTAAGAGTCGCAATATTACAACAAAAAAACTTCAAAAACAGACTCCAACAAGAGACTGCTGAATTGGAATTAATTTGCAAACTGGACACCATTAAATTAGGCTTGAATAAAGACTGGGGGTGGATGGGTCATTACACAAAGTAAAACTATTTCCCCATGCTTATTTCCACCACCACCTCCACCCACCCCATTACTCTCACCTTCTTGTCAACTGTTGGAAATGGGCCATCCTGATTATCACTACAAAAGGTTTTTTTTCCTGCTGATAATAGCTCACCTTAATTGATCACTCTCATTATAGTGTGTATGACAACACCCATTTTTTCATGTTCTCTGTGTGTATATATATATCTCTTCCTACTGTATTTTCCACTGCATGCATCCGATGAAGTGGGTTTTAGCCCAAGAAAGCTTATGCTCAAATAAATTTGTTAGTCTCTAAGGTGTTACAAGTACTCCTCATTCTTTTTGCTGATACAGACTAACACGGCTGCCACTCTGAAATTTATCATTTTTGTTGCTCTCCTCTGGGCTCTCTCCAGTTTGTCAACAACTTTCCTAACGTGTGGTGCCCAGAACTGAACACTGTACTCTGTCAGGGGCCTCATGAATACCAAGTAGAGTAGGACAATTACCTCCCATATCTTACATACAACACTCCGGCTAATATACCCCAGAATGATTTTAGCCTTTTTTGCAACTGCGTCCCATTGTTGACTCATTCAATTTGTGATTCATTATAACCCCCTTATCCTTGCCAGCACTGCTACAGCCTAGCCAATTATTCTCCATTTTGTAGCTGTGCATTTGATTTATAGGACCTAGCATGCTTCACCACCCCACTACACCAAAATCTTTTTAAAGAATCTAGCAAGACCTTTTCCAATCACCTCTTTGGAGATAATGGGTGAAATCTTGATCCCATTAAAGTAAATGGCAGAACTTCCCCTCTTCTGTCTGTTATAGCCAGATTCTGAGTTCAGTTATACAAGTGGCTATCTGGAGTAACTGAAGCAGATTCTGGCCCAATGCTCTAGGTCACACAGGTTGTGCACCTCCTTCCTTAACTCCTCCCCTCTCCCTGCTCTGCTATGTAGAAGTATAATGTACCCCACAGAGACGTCCCATTTCCATTTACTGACTGGGAGCATAGTGACAGAGTATGAAATCTCTCTGCTTAACTCATATGGTTGGTTGCTTATCTGTTAGTTATTAGAAACACTAGAATCCAAACAACAATTTGTTATTCATGCTTCAACTTGATAATTAGTCATCTAACAACGTAAGGTCCAGAGAAATGAGCAGAAGGCTACTGCAAGTCTGTACCCCTATGCACACCCCTTTTTATAGAACTATGATAAATCTTGTACAAGCCATTCCTTGTTAGGTATCATTAGAAAACTCATTATTTGCTGATCATTAGTGTCCTGGTAAAATATGCATGGCAACATTGCATGTAAAGTTATAAGATACCTCTGTATTATGTTAAGACATGTTCCAAGCCTGGGAGCAGCCTCAAACCAGTTCCCCAGAGGCAAAAGGCTAGCCAACACCTCAGCCAGGTGTCAACAAGACCAAATGGACAATCACCTAGTTAAGTGGTCATTCTTTCACAGGAAAAAAGGGTGGGTGTAGAAAATCTACATCTTGAACAAAGAAACAGCTCAAGGTTCCCATCCGCACAGACTTGCACAGAGAAAGGGCTATAAGAAAGGAGAGCAAAACATCCCAATGCATCTCTCTCCTGATCTCTCTACCCAAGGTGTCAACAACACCTGAAGAACAAAGAATGCAGCATTGGACTGAGGGAGAGATCCTGTCTGAAAGGGGTTCAGCCATTAAGAATATTGGAACATGTGGTAAGAGAGACCTTTGCTTTGAATTCACTTAGCTTGTTAAGTTGGGTATTAATTGTGTTTTACCTTTTATTTCTTTGTAACCGATTTTGATTTGTATGGCTCATTACTTGGAATCACTTAAAATCTATCTTTCTGTAGTTAATACATTTATTCTATTCTTTTATCTGAAACAGTGTGTTTGAATTGAATTGAATTTGGGAAACACCATTTGGGATAACAAGGCTCATGCATATCATCTTCTATTAATAAATGATGGACTTTATATGAGCTTGAATTGTGCTGGGGCGTACTGAGCTGTACAACACGCCCTTTTCTGGGGGAAAATCTAGGACTGGAGAGTTTGCTGATTTTACTCGGCAGTGTAATTCATGACATACATACTAGAGTCTGTGTGAGAGCAGTCCAGGGGTGATTGCTCTTCCAGTGAAGCAGTGTAGCACCCTAGGTTGGAGAACAGAGGGGACACAGGTGTCCAACAGTCCAGGCTGTACCCTGGGTACTGTCACAGCTACAGTATGAAATACTATGTGAAAATGAGGGCTGAAAATGTTAAACACTCTGCAAGATGACATTTCTGAGGAAAATGTTTGCACTTCCTACTCCCAATGTGGTGTTGATTGTACAACTGTCTTGTTATACATTGTTCATAGCAGTATTGCACCTTAGATAATTTTACCTTGAATGAAAGACATGATAGTTTAATACATAGTTAATTTAATTATTTTGGACAACTATATTAAAAGAATTAAAGTTACTATTTCTAATAAAAGACCCATATAATTATTTTGAGTAGAAGCCATTGTAAACCAACTTTTAATGAACAAAATATTTGTAGTTAATGTATTACTAAATTTGTGTGCAAATTTTATCGTCACCATGCTAGAATGGTGCATCCATTCAGTATAATAAATAAATCTTTAATGAAAATCTAAAGCTCTCATAAATCTTGTGAAACAATCTTCAGGTGCATTCAGCTTATGTGTTCACAAATAAAACCCTACATGAAAAGGAGAAGATGAAGAAAGGACAGAGAATTACAATTGCTGCCACTGAGAAAATGTCTTGCTACAAAGACTGTGTGAAATAGATTTGACAGAAATGTAAAAAGAAATGTAGAAATTCTAGAATAAGGAAAGAAGAAATATATAATAAACAATTTCCTGAGGCTATTGAAATATAATAGGCAAGTTCGAATATGTTCTATTTTTTGCATTTTTCTCTTTTTTATTAGAATTTCTGTTATGATTTATCTGTAAAGCTGTTCTGTAAAAATAGATAAACTATATCACAGGGTGTATTTTATAATGAATATGACTGTAAAAAGACTTCAGTGAAGGAATAGTATAGTTCAAAAATAGTCTGCAGTGTGTGTTGTTGTTTTTTTTATTACTGACAGTCTTTAAAAGACCTGAAGTATTCAGTAAAACTTACCCATTCTTCCATGTCATGATGTGTGTGGGAATATATATATATATATATTCCAACAGACACTAAATCTATCTATCTATCTATCTATCTATCTATCTATCTATCTATCTATCACATTAAAAGAACATTATTAAGGTTTCAAAGTCAAACACTCCAAAGATAGGAAATGCCCGAATTAATGTTATTCATGCAACCTTAATTTGCCCTCCTTGTGTGTCTGCATTTTGATAAAATCTTTAATCATGTGATCACATGCTATTTTTTCCCATGGGACCCGTGCTTTATTCAGTGCATAGGATGGACCTGGTCTTGTGATGAATTTCAATCTCCCTGCCCCACCTACCAGCTCCCAGTTTCCCCCTGCCCACCATTTCTTTCCCTGGCCTCAGTCCCAGTCTCTTTGCCCAACCAGCCCCAGTTCCCCCACTCCGGCTCCTCATCTGATCTCTCTCTTCCCCCATCCTGCACCTCCAGTCACCACTTCCCCCTGCTCATATTTCCCATCCCTGGTGGCTCCCAAATGTCTCCCTTCGGCTCCTTGTCCAATCTCAGTGTACTCTCTCTCCTTGGCTCCTTGGCCTAGTCCTCCTCCAACATCTAGGCTCCTCATCAGATCTATCTCCTTCTACCTACCCATTGGTTCTCAGTCCCAGTCTCCTTACCCAGACAGTTGCAGTCTCCCCCGGCTCCCAATCCTAGTCTTAGCCCCTATTTTAAGTCTTAGTATCCTCTCCCCATCACCTCTCTCCAGCCCCATAATTTTTTGTCCCAATCTACTCTCTCTACAGGACTGGTTCTTCTCCCTTCTTCAATTAAATTAGGTAGTGTACTTCTCCAAACTGCCTGGCTCCAGAAAAGGGGGAGCATTAGGTGCACAGGAGAAACAGTCCCCCTCCTTTCATGTTATAAGAACAGCCATAGTGGGTCAGACCAATGATCCGTGTAGCTCAGAATCCTGTTTTCCAATAGTGGCCAATGCCAGGTGTCCCAGATGAAATGAACAGAACAGGTAATCATCAAGTGATCCATCCCCTGTCGCCCATTCCCAGCTTCTAGAAGTTAGAGGCTTAGAACACCCAGAGCATGGGGCTACATCCCTGACCATCTTGGCTAATAGCCATGGATGGATCTATTCTCCATGAACTCCAGTTATAGTTTTGACCTTCACAAAATCGTCTGGCAACAAGTTCCTCAGGTTGACTGTCTGACGTATTATTTCCTTATGTTTGTTTTAAACCTGCAACCTATTATTTTCATCGGGTGACTCCTGGTTCTTGTGCTATGTGAAGAAGTAAATAACACTTTCTTATTCATTTTCTCCACTCCATTCATGATATATAGACCTCTATCACATTCTCCCTTAGTCATCTCTTTTCCAAGTTGAACAGTCCCTGTCTTTTTAATCTCTCCTCATATGGAAGCTCTTCCACCCCCTAATGATTCTTGTTGCCCTTCTCTACACCTTCTCCATTTCTAATTTATTTTTTTTGAAATGGGGTGACCAGAACTTCAGGCAGTATTCAAGGTGTGGGAGTGCCATGGATTTATATAGAGGCAATGTGATATTTTCTCTCTGACTATCTAGCCCTTTCCAAATGGTTCTTAACGTTCTGTTTCCTTTTTTGACGGCTGCTGCACGCTGAGCGGATGACTCCAAGATCTCTTTCTTGAGTTGTAGCAGCTAATTTAGGCTTTATCTACACTACCACTTTTGTGGGTAAAACTCTTGTTAATCGGGTGTGAAAAAAAGAGGCAGAGTGGGGTGGGGCCGTGGGCGAGGCCATGAGTAAAAGGGGTGGAACAGGGGAGTGGCTTCAGGCTCGGAGCTCCAGATAGGGCCAAGAGCTCTGCTGTCTTCCTGGCCAGGGCTGAAATCTTGACCCCGGCTGAGGCTGAGCTCTCAGACCCCGCTCCATAGCCCTGACTGAGCTCTCAGCCCCCGCCCCCACCCTGGCCAGGGCCATGGGGGGCTGAGAGCAGGGAGTGGGTGTGTGGCCTCAGCTGGAAGAGGCAAAGCCTTGGCCAGATGAAGCGATGCAGGGGGCTAGCTTCCCCAAGGGGAAGCTTCACCCACCACTTATGTGTATAGCATCCATGGACCAAAATGGGTATTTTTCCATGTGTTGCAAATACAAGCAAGACATGCCTGCTCGTGCACACAAACCAAGATGAACATGTACTTCACAATTATCCTGAATAAATTTTTTGAAAGATCCTTTGATTTCACAAGTTTTTATGATTCACTCGACTGGCTTTTTTATTCAGTACATTTAGTTTCCCTCTGTACCCTTAAGCTATAACAGATATTTTGTCTCATGGCACTTAATTGTGTTCACCCACCAGAAATGCTGATTGAAAATTAAAATGTTTCTGCTCATTTCTTTCCAGAGAAACACATGCTGAAGCCTAATGCATTCATTTTTATTCTGTACATGAAGAAGAAAGGAATGACAATAGTTTGGCAAAGAGCTTAAATTAAAGGTTTTATTGCTAGAAGTCATATTGAGATAGTCAGAGAGAACTTTGTAAGGAACATTCCACTGCAGACCCAACCAAACTGAGTCCTGGGGCCTTGTCTATCCTACTGGCTTAATCTCCCCTGAGACGTCTCTTAGCTGCTGGTCTTTTACTCAGGACCTGGAAGCTAGTTTCAGCAACCAGATCTGTAGCGGCCACCGAGGAGGAGACCTCCTCATAGAAGCCCTGCTACAAACTCCCCACCTTTAGTGCAGGTGGCAGAATCCCTCTTGGTCTGGTGGAGGATGGTCCTGGTGGTGTCACCAGTATCTGAGACCTGCTGGGCTATATCAGAGGGACTGGACAGACCCCTGAAGTGCTCGGCACCTGCACCCCCTGTGCTGTGCTCTAAAAGGTGAGGGCAGTCTTGCCTCCTGCTTCTCTCATTTTCTTTGAGTGGGTCCTGTAGGAGGCTCCTCCCTGCCAGCTCCTCACTCTTGGTCCTTCAGAACTGATCAGTGGGCCCCTGTCCCATGAGCCTCCCCCAGTGTGCCACGTGAGCTGGCTGTACAACATCCAGCCGGTCTTCCAAAGAACTTCTGTACACACTCATGTGTCATATCATCTACTTCCTCACCCTTGTGTCCCACCGCAACACCAAGTGGATGGGACTTGTTACACCTAAGGAAGGTGAGGAATCCTGGTGTACTCTACTCTGTTTCCGCAGCCTGCCAGGGATATTAGTTGGTGGCTCCTCCATGGAGCCGGGAGCATGGGCATATACCTGGTGCAGTTCATGAGCTCCTCTGACACCTGTCTCTTCTGTGATGAGAGGGAGGCCCTGGTGCACATTCAGTGCATCTGGTTGCAGACCCTCTTCTGGCTCCTCCAGAACCTTTTACTGAGGTTTTGGCTGCACTTTTCCCCACATCTCCTAATTCTTGCACACCCCATCTGTGGCCCCACATAGTCATGGGACTGCCTCGTCAACCCTGTTCTGGTGCTCGCCAAGATGGCCATCCATCACTGGAAGCTGGACTGGGTGGGGCTCGGCTACTGTGGGGCCTATTTCTGTTTCCTTGTTCTATTGGGCCTCTGGGCGGAGTTCTTTGAGGCAGTGTCCACTGACGCCTTAGATGCTTTTGAGGAGTAGTAGGTGCTCTCTGGATTCCTTTGTTTGGTTTTCCTTTCTGGTTCCCTGAGTTTCAACTTTTGACCTCAATCCCATTCCTGTTTCTTTTCCCCTTGTGTTGCCCTGTGTACTCTTTTGTGGCCTGGGCTTAGCAGTTCCTCCCCTTAGTTGAGGGGAGGGGGCAGGCTTAGACCTGCCTGTCCCAAATCTGCAAATAGTATTACTGGCTTAAATGAACTGATTACACTCAAATCAAGTTAAACCTGTGCAAACCCTTACTGTAGATGCACTTAAACTAATTGAATGAAGCTTGAAAGCTAAATAAATGTAAGCAAGATGTAAAACAGTTTAACTCAGTCTACAAGGCCTTGTAGGGTGTACTTTGTTTAGAAAGACAAAGAAAGAAAGAGAAAATAAATGAGGGTGAATCAGCAATGGCACAAAATGAGGCATTGAAAAAAAAGTGGAGTGTGTTTTAGTTCGTGTCTCCCATGGCACACCCCAGCACGTCATGTTCCTGCCTGCTGAGGCTGTGTGCCTTCTTTGGGAGGCACGCTGTCTCTCCTGTTCCCAAAGCCATCAGGGAAAGGAACTAATAGCTGTTTTTCCCTCCTTCTCTCTCCCCTACCTCATGTATCAAGATCAAATGGAGTCTGGAGAAGGAACATGTATTCTCTTCTCCCACAAAAAATGCCTCACCTGTTGTGGAGGTAGAAAAGTTGCAGAACGGGATGTTGGGAGAGGCCAGGCCAAAGGAAACAGATCATGCGAGCTGTGAATGCCCCAGCTGTATGCAACGCTCTCAGACAATGCTTTGCCTTGACAATGCTTTGACAATGCTTGTTGCTGGAACACCCGATAGGGAAGGAAGTGAAAAGAAAATAGAGCACGAATCGGCTCCTTCCCCTGCTTCCTTCCCAGACCCACTCACCTTTTAGGGAATGAGGGAAGAAATCCCCTAATTCTACCATTGTGAGAGTGCTGATCATATTAATCATCCATTTCCTCTGCCCTCCTGCAGTGCTTCAAAGGGATCTTCCTTGATGGAAAAGACCAAGTGAAGAACTGGGAAAATTGAAGATAGTTGCACTTTAAGTGAGCATAATGGTGCCTTTGGACTTGAGAAGCAGTTACCAGCAGATACTAGCACCTCCTAACAGATGCTGGATTCCCTCCACTGCCACCAAATTCATTGATCCCTGACCTGAAATGGGCTTCCTCTTGAGATGCAAAACAGGCATAGGGGAGCTGCTCCCGAGACACTGCAGACAGACCCTGGTTTTGATTCAAAATTGGACCAGGGTAGGTGACTTTGATAAACTTAGCATGGAAATAAGTTCTGCTGCCAATATTACGTGCTTCTAAACATGATTTCCAAACTCTAAGATATATGACACAATTATTTAACATCTCCTTGTACCAAAATGGGACCGTCAGTGGTCAAATAAAACTGGCTTTACCATATTGGATTTCAATATACTGGCTTCATAAAATCATCTAAACCACACTTGTAATAGCAGAGAATTTTCCCCAGAAATATTATTCTCCTGCTTGTCAGGAGAGTAATGTGGCAGAAAATTTTCCTTTTGCTACAACAACTCAGCCTCCAGGCCAGAGGCAAGGAAAAGCAACAGTGGGCTCTCTCCTAAAAGTTCAAAAATCAGATGACAAAAATATGGCAAAAAAAATTAATATGTTTAATGATTGTTGTGTGTGGTCTTCAGTTGCCCTATGCCAAAGTGTATGCAGGTAAGGTCTCCTGAATTAAAAGTGTCTACTATTTTGTCTGTGTATGTATTATATACATTCATCTAGAGAGCATGTTGTACATATTTATAAATATAAAACATTTTAAATGCAGAGCACTGTCTGCATGAACATCTCTGTTTTCTATATCCAATGCAAAATTAACAGTCATAAATTGAAGTCCCTTGCCCAGCATTTCCCAGTTGGCAGTCTTTTAATTGCATTAACACTCAAACACACTTGTTTCCATGTTCCAAAGATGAAGATTAGTTTTCACCTGCCCAGAGTTCCAAATGTCACAATATTTGTGCTAGTCATCACTCACAATTGATGCACCTGAGTGGTAGAGAAAACACTTCCAGCAGCTGGTTGGTTATGGAAATCAGGAATGTTGTGCAATAATCTCCCACCTGACTTTTAAGAAAAAATGCAGTGTGAGCCTGCTGCTCAATTTGTATAATTTTATAAGCCCTTTTCTTAAATTATGAAATAGTGACTGTGAGGCCTGATGGCCGAAATGCTTATTCTGTTTCTACGAAGTAGCTCAGATGAATAATTGATGATATTGGAGTGTGTTCCCAACTGGAAGATGTAAGGTCTCATAATTTGAAAAAGTCACTCAAGTAACATGTATGTAGGAATTACGTTTACCAGTGTAATGTGGGGGGGGGGGGAAGGAAGCATGATTTATGGTAATAGGCAAAGGATTTACAATACTGCAGCTGCTGTGTTAAAGTAGCTATTAATGTATTTTTATGATGTATGTGAAGGCAGATGGATAATCTCACAACTAGCCTTTTCTGCAGACCCTGCAGTAACTGAACGATGAATGAGGCACTGGTTGCATCATCAGGTATGGATAGAAAAATGTTGCTTTCCACGATGAGGAAAAGAATGCGGCGAACTAAAAAGCTGAGCATTGGAAGCTGTGTTTTACTGAGGTGCTGTTAAACCTCAATGCATCTCGAGGTCTTTTCATGTTTCTCTAAGTTTCTTATTAAAGATGCATGAATGGTGGACCTTGGTCAGCACATGAGGTGTGATCCTTACAAGGAAACAGGTCAATTGGCAGTAAGTCTGACAATGAAATGTGACATTTGTTGGTATGGTACAAGCTTTTAAGCTGTCCTTTCAGCCAGCCTGCATGATCTTTCCAGATTACTGACTGACACCTGTTAATTTTTCCAAAGGAGAAAGAGTAAACCATAGTGTAGTCTTATTAAAATACAACCCTATGTATATTTATATTGGAGAAGGGCCAGAAATACTGTGTTTGGGCTAAGTTTGGGGGTTGAGGCAAAATCAGGTCTAAAATTCCAGTTTAGTTTCAATGGTGTTTAAATCTCCCAAGTTGCTGTTGTCAGCTAAGGTTCCCCAACCACACACACAAAAATGAGTGTTCTTCACTCCCACAAAAAGAAAAGATCATCTGTCGCAGGAATTGTGCTACATCTGGCCTGTAAAAAAAGAGGCCCTTTCCAGTTTTGGACATTATCCAAAACCAGACTGTAAGGGAGGTGAGTTTGGATTTGGGAATTTGAACCCAAACCTTGCCTCTTCTGAAATGCGGAAGGATTCAGTTTCAAGAATCCATTTTGGACATCACATATTTATATTCAATAAACTAACTTATTCCAAACCTGCAGCCCTTACCTGTTTATATCATGGTTGGCTTGCCTGTTTACTTGAGCCTGCCTGTAGCTCCCTTGAAAATGCTGGAAGATACATCACTCCAAAAGGGATTTTTGCATCTCCATCAATGTACGCTATATGTCACAGAAATAGTGATCAGAAGCTTTCAGTTAATATTGTTCTGGTGTGGTTTCATGGAATGTTGACAAAGGAAGAATATCTGTCTTTCTGTGCCTAATATTGCAGTATCCATGTGATTTATTGTGAGCTTGAAATTATTTGGTAGAATTATTTGGGCAATGGCACTACTTGTGGAGTAGATGCTAACATGAGTAAGGGGATTGGAATCTGGCCCTTATAAAGTATCAGCTACAGATATTTCACAGAATATCCTGCAGTGCAATGTTCCATCCACTTTGTAGCTATCCCTTAGGCAGCCCCAGAGATGCTGTAACCCATGTCCTGATGGTATGGTCCCCAATGAATCACTATGCCAGGCAGGATTGCTGATGTACATCGCATCCCACTCCCCACCATGGGATTCCACCTGAGTGGGAGCCAGGAAGGACTGGGACAGGGCTGACTACACCAATACTATGCTGGTTTAGGATTTCTCTGTGCTAGGGGAATTCTCAGATGCTGCCTTAAGGTAACTTTAAGTTCTCTTTCTATAGTGCAAGGGGGGAATTGGAAGGGGTCCTGTGTATAAACTGGACAGAGCAGAACTAGTGAATGTGAGTACAAATTAAAGGGACGCTGTCATCTTAAAAATCTTATTTTGTCGAATAATTTAGTAGTAATTGATTAGTTATGAGAAGAACAAGAAAATCATTTGAAGTCTCAGAAGCCTGTGCCAATCAATTGGATTGTGTTTGGCAAAAGTGCAATAAATACATGTTTGTGGTTAAGTGTGGTAATCAACTGAGTGGTATCAGCGCCTCTTGTGGTAGCACAAACATATAATCTCTGCCCAAGGTGCTTACATTTCAGAACAATAACATATGTACTGTCTCTGGGGAATTGGCGGCTCAGGCTATGAGTGATCATTGAAATGCAAACCCCTGGCCAGTGCATAGAATACCAGAGCCTGCACGTGTTTATGCAGTGCTGGCATGGGAGGCAGGTAGCATAGGCAGGGGAAGGCTGTGCCTCCCCAAACAGCCTGGTACTGCGGAGCCTACGTTCTGCCCCCAGGTCCTCTATTGCCTGCTTCCAGTTTCCTTGCAGCTTTTCTGTGGCTGAGAAGCTGGTGTAGGCAGACTGGGGACAGTGAGTACCAGACCCTGGGGCTGGGGCCGTCATGCTTCCTGTCCATCTGGTGGGTGCTGGAACCGTGCTGCCCACTCAGCACTCCAGAGCTGGGGGCACTCTGATGCTGGGGCCGGGGTCTCCGGCCACTCTGCCCACCCAGCACTCCAGGGCCGGGGCCGCTCCAGCCACACCATCTGCCCAGAGCGCTGGGGCTGGGAGCACGGGGAGGGCCAGCGGCCAGGGGGTGTTCCGGCCTTCGGCAAGGGAGGGAGCACAGAAGAGGAGAGGTGGGGGTCTCAGGCAGAGAGGGAGGGGCCAGGGCTTAGCCTTCTCAAGGGCGCATTCAACCGCTGCCCATGAGTGCAATGCAGACAGAGTATTCATCTCAGATGCACCCAGGAAATCCCTTAGGGCTCCAAACCACTCACAAAAGACTTAGTACCACTCCCAAGAATTGTCAAATTGCCCTACTTGGAAGTGGGGAGGACACCTTTATCACACTGCTCCTCACCACTGCCAGCAGGTTATGTTATCTAAAATGTATGTACGCATTTACTAAAATTGTGGCATATTTTAAAATCTTACTTTTGCAAATTGGAAAGGACAGAGGGCCAGATTTTCAAAGTTATTTAAAAAATTAAGATAGGTGCCTAGTGGGATTTTCTAAAGTGCCTAAGCAAGTTAGCAGGTTGAAATTAATGGGAGTAAAGTGGCTAATTTGTTTAGGAGCTTGAAAGTCCCAGTAGATGCTGTCTGCATCTTTAGATGTCTTATTACCTTTGAAAATCTGGCCCATAGTGCACACCAGGAAGTCATTAGGGGATTATACAATTCAGGGAATGACTTCCAGAGCAGAGTCCTTACACAAGTTGATTTCTGTACTGGCTGGCTCAGTTGAGCTGACTGAATTCTAGTATCTGGCCCATTGTTTACAAATAGGTGAGACCCAGGTCATAGAATAATAAAGTATTTTTGAAACTTTTCAGCTCACCCCAGCTTATAAAAGAGTCTATTTTTATTTCTATCTTCCTTCTCTTCCTCCTTCTTTTTCTCATTTTAACCTGAGTGTTTTGAGGGTTTTTTTCTCCCCCAGCAGTGTAATCAATACATTATTTCAAATTACAGCTCCATGAATGCGACCTTGGCGCTGAACACATGTACATGCTTTCTATTCTACTTGATTGTATTGGCTTGCTTGATTTATTAGTAGTGTGCAGCCTTCCTGGTTTCATTTAGCTATTGTTCAGCTACTTAGATATCAGAAGGTTCCTTTCCCTTGGACCCATGTAATGAACAGCTTCTGAAAGGCTTGGATGAACAAGTCCTTCCTGCTGATTAATGTTTGGTGATTCGGATAATGGTGAAGAATAGTGATCATGTAATTAAAGACTGTATCATAATTCATCCACACAGGGGGCTGAGTTAAGGTTGTGGTAGCAACCTAAATACTGGCATTTCCTAACTATTGAATGCTTCATTTTGCAATCTTAATAGTATAACTTTTGTTTGTTTAATATAGATTGTTGCTGTATATCTCCAGACCAACCCCGTGTTCCTTTTCCCTTTAATAAAGCTCTCCTTGTTTTATATATATGCTCAGTGTTTAGAAGCATTACCTATTAAGGGTTCTGAGGGAAGATATTTAGTGATCTCAGAAATTCTGGGTGGGAGCTCAGACTGGTAGGGTATGTTAGTTTTCAGCAGGAACTCCAGATATTTGAACTCGGCCCTTATTGCTGCTGTTAGCCACCTGGAAGAAGGGTTATAGATGCACAGATGCTTCCGGTAAGCAATGAGGACATGTTGGGCCATGTAAGCTCAGAACTTTCTTGATATCTGCATCTGCTGGGGATGTGCACTCACCCTGCCTGAGCCCTCTCACTTCATCACCCTCAGACATAACAGCTGCTCAGTTCCTTCCACTAACACAATAATTGAGAGTAAGACTTGGAAACAATGGGGGAAGGACAGTGGGAAGCACGCATCAGTGAAGGTAGCCATCTTGAAGAACCACTGTTATTATGGTAAGCAACCATTCTCTCTTCTGCAAGCAAAACCTGCATGGATCCATTTCCTATTGCAGCTGATTAATGAGGAGTGGCCAGACTCAAAGGAGATGGGACTGAGGAGTTTTACTTGAATAACACTTGTAGGACTCCTCTCCCAAAGTGAGGATTATCTCTAGAAGCCAAGTCCATGGGGAGTTGCTGCGTGGAAGCATGAATGGCTCCTTTCAGGTAGCCTGGGATTTCTGAGACATGCCATTGAAGTTGTCTGAGAATGGATGCAATATGCTCTTCCGTTATGCTGTTGTTTCTGGGATTTTCAATAGCTTGTAACTGGAGAGTTTGTGCAGAGTCTAATCCACTTATGCTCTGGGTGGAAATTGATTGATGTCTAATGCCATCCTGTGTGCTACAAATAATATAGGTGTTTTGCAGACTGGCTTAGTCCTATTCACTTAATAGCCTTCTGAATGACTAATCAGCCTTCCCTGATAATGAATGGGGCTTGAGGAAAAATACTGCAAAATTTATTGATTGGCATAGGTGGAAATCAGAGACCATTTTTAACACTAAAGTGGTGATAGTGAGTTTTTGTGAAGGGCCACCTGATTTGTGTGGAATATCATACACAGTATGTCAGCTGTTAGTGCTGGAGCCCGCAGAGTCTCCTGGCAGAGATAAATTCTTGGGATCTGTAACCAAAGCCACTGGAGTTAGTGGATAATGATCCATGTCACGTGACTGGAACTAGGATCTAAAGATCTGTCTTCTGCCAGGTCTCCTGGGGGGGGGGGGTCACACCTTTATTACGTAGTGTCAGAAGAAAACTAATGTTCAGCAAAAAAAATGTAACAGGTGACGCCACTGGAAGCTTTTGGTTTAAAAGGGTACCTAGGGCTCAGCAAATATCATCTCCACAGCCTGATCTTGGATCTTGGCTAACTTTCCAGCCTGACTTCACACCGGGGATACTGCTAAGACACCAGACCTGTTGCCTGGTTCATTTCTCCTTTCCTACTCCCCATCCCCTGCAACCCTTATCCAAAACTAAATTTACAGGAAGTAAGCTTCTTACTAATTCCCTTTATGCTGCTGTTCTGCGCAAGCATCTCTGTTACAGACTTGTGACATCCCTGTTACAGATCTGACACTTTCCTGCAAACTGTCCTGAGTGGTTTTCTAGAGATGGAGAAAAACTCTTCACTGATGCCTGCGCAGGGGAGCTGTCGAACATATGGAATGTCACGCACTTAGAAGGTGGGCATGCAGGTGAGGAGGGTGAAGATGATGCAACTCCCCTGCCCTGCACCTCCCTCCGAAAAAAAAGAGTTTCACCCTGTCCTAGATAATGGCAGCCTCTCAACAATACATACATTTTACCTTTCCTTTATGTTAACATTAATTTCCAAAGCAAAGGCATTGTCTCTGATATAAGCAGATAAGATTCTGAAATTTTGAAAAAGGTTGAGCTTTCCTTTAAATGTGTATGTTGACATCTTTATGAAATAAGGGCATCTCTTAAATCCCTGGAAGAGAAACCAGAGTAAACCCATATCAGTCAAGGGACAGAGATTTAAAATAGGCAGACGGTGGGGTAAAGAGGCCAGGGAATGGGAGAAGAAGAATTAGAAAGCTTAACAAATAAGGAGATCAATTTCAAAACCTCAATTGTTGTTTTAAAATGTGACACCATTTTTTTGCTTGTCAAATACCATTTCTTTATAAAGGGATCACACAGTGCTGAGAAGACACAAGGAGAATGTTTGATACAAAATCCATTGACAATTAACTTTATCTTTTTTTTTAACGTGGCTTCTGAGATAATTGCAAAACCAAGAGTGTCTATTTTTAATCTATCTGTTCTCACTAAAGAAATCCCTAAAGAATGGGAAGTAGCATATGTTGTTCTCTGTGTAAAGGAGGAATTACTACTGACTTAAATAACAATATAAGCCAAACAGATACTTTTCTATCTAAGCCTGCATGAGTCTCATAAATTGGCAGTTAACATATTATTTGGAATTCGTTGGCTTCAGAAGGTCTTTAAAGCGACACGCTGCTATGACATGAGAAAAGAGGCCTTCTCACATTGTTTGGTGGGATAGGGAAAGCAGGGCAGTAAATTATGCTTCTGTATACATGACTTTATAGTACAACAGACAGTCATGTGGTTTTTATTAAGAAATATAAGGTATGGACTGGATTCTGCTCTAATCTACCCAAGTGTAATCACATTGTGGTCAATGGGACAGCATTGATATATCCAAACAGAATCTAGCCAAATGAATGCAAATGGGCAAGCCAAAATAAAAGTAAACAAAACCCTAGAGCACCTTAAACCAAATGAAATGCTTGCATTGGTATTTCCAAGAGTCAGTCTGCCATTAGAAATACATGCACCATTACAAAAAAAAATAAATGTTGAGAAAATCTTGCCATCTGATCTGTGTGGGTGGACCCTGTACCCCTGTAGAGTTCCGTTCATTGCTCTTCATGGATCATATTGCAAGATGGGCTGAAAATTGCACAGTTCAGCAGTTAACTTTGATATTTCCTGACTTAAGGTTGCACACACAACCTTAAGTCGAACCTTTTGTGCATACAAATTACGATACCATTTTTAAGTACAAGATTACACACTAATTCTCAGTACAACAAATGGTCTGAGCCAAGATTCATGGAAATCAATGGGAAGACTGACATACTTATGCATGCCAAATTTCTAAAACTGTAACATCTTTCAATGTGTTTTCACATTTTTACACTGATTTTATTATCATATTGATCCCATTTTTATTGATTTAGTCATTTTATACAAGTTCTCTACTTTCTAAGGTATTTTAATATTTTTGTCATCACCATGTACAATAATGTCAATTTTTTTGAACCTGTAGAATAGTTCTCCATAGTTATAATTCAGGGGCTGAGGCAATTAACTACAAAGCTAAAAGCTCTGTGCATTTGGCATATATATATATATATTCCAAAATTCACAGAGCATATATATATAGCATAATTTTGGTGCATATATAAAATATGCCAGTAAATTTTCACTTTTAATTTATTTTGTACACTTTTTTCCTGTGATATGTTGTGTAAACACTGTTGATAACCATAGCTTGCTTTTCATAAATACAAACTTCATGAATTATTTCTGGGATCCATGAAGTAATTCACAGTAGTACAGTATGCAGCACTTTAAATTTGAAGTATTGTTTTATTATACTATATAGTATTGAATAGTGTGCGGTCATGTGATTAAATAAAATAGTGGGTCAATGTATATACACAAGGGACAGGGTTTGAGGTGCATGTGCACTCTTAATTTAGCATTTCCTATATTGAGTGCTTAACTGTACAAATAGTGTTCTCTCAACATTTGTAATGGAAACAATAAAGATTAAAAAGGTAAAATATTTTCTAGGACTTCAGAGCTCTGCTAGCCTGCAGAAAATTGGTAAACCTGCATGTTTAATTCCATAATCTAGATGCTATTGGAATTCCTTCTCCCATGCACTGGATGAAATCCACATGATGGATTCCCTTGCCACTGTACCTTTGGAATTGTGCAGAAAAGAGTTCTTCTGTTGTGAACATTTGGAGCTGTGATGTTCCTAACCCACAGCAGAGCAGGCCTTATGAGATGTGCAATAGGCCTCTCTAATCCCTTTGCACCATGGAAAGTTCCAGTGGAACCCTTACCTCAGCCACTGTGAATTCAGGTGAGCAAAGGCTGAGGCAAGGGTTCCACAGATGTTTCACGACAAACTGCACTGCACTACGCTACGCTACTAGTCTAGTGTAAAGGTTTTATCCACATGAAGTTGGGATAGCTGCACCACTCAGGAGTGGCACAGCTGCTTGTCACTACCTCCTGGTTAGCATTGTTGAATACAGTGAATGATCTAAAACAATTAGCGTGACTCTTCATGCATCCCAGGAAGATATAATCAACCGGCTCAGCCAGAGCAGTGTCTGTACTATACTTAGTACAGGTTTCAGAGTAGCAGCCGTGTTAGTCTGTATTCGCAAAAAGAAAAGGAGTACTTGTGGCACCTTAGAGACTAACAAATTTATTAGAGCATAAGCTTTCGTGAGCTACATTTTCGTGATGCATCCGATGAAGTGAGCTGTAGCTCACGAAAGCTTATGCTCTAATAAATTTTTTAGTCTCTAAGGTGCAACAAGTACTCCTTTTCTTTATACTTAGTACAGTACTTCAAATTAAGAAAAGGAGTACTTGTGGCACCTTAGAGACTAACAAATTTATTAGAGCATAAGCTTTCGTGAGCTACAGCTCACTTCATCGGATGCATTTGGTGGAAAAAACAGAGGAGAGATTTATATACACACACACAGAGAACATGAAACAATGGGTTTATCATACACACTGTAAGGAGAGTGATCACTTAAGATAAGGCATCACCAGCAGCGGGGGGGGGGGGGAAGGAGGAAAACCTTTCATGGTGACAAGCAAGGTAGGCTAATTCTAGCAGTTAACAAGAATATCAGAAAAAAGAAAAGGAGTACCGGTGGCACCTTAGAGACTAACAAATTTATTAGAGCATAAGTTTTCGTGAGCTACAGCGCATCCGATGAAGTGAGCTGTAGCTCACGAAAACTTATGCTCTAATAAATTTGTTAGTCTCTAAGGTGCCACCGGTACTCCTTTTCTTTTTGCGAATACAGACTAACACGGCTGCTACTCTGAAACCTAAGAATATCAGAGGAACAGTGGGGGGTGGAGTGGGAGGGAGAAATACCATGGGGAAATAGTTTTACTTTGTGTAATGACTCATCCATTCCCAGTCTCTATTCAAGCCTAAGTTAATTGTATCCAGTTTGCAAATTAATTCCAATTCAGCAGTCTCTCATTGGGGTCCTGGAAATCTGAGAACATCCAGTAACAACTAAATTGTTCACCACGAGCCATTGACCTTTTCCAAATATTTGACGAGTCAATATTTGCATGCTTGTCCTTGTCAGGGGCTGCTTTCCTGAGTGGAGCCTCACCCATTCCTCCTTGAAAACACCTGGCACTCTGCCCTCCCATGGGGAGACTCTGACAATATCCATCATATACAGCTGACCCAATGTCTCCTCCACTGGCTTTCATTAGCCAGGATGGAGATGGGTCCAGTTCATGCAGGCTGTAGCCCCAAAAGACCAATATAGACAATTCAGGCTGAAGTTTAAGCAGTGAAGAAGTTATATTTGTCTCCTAAAAATACCATGTGTAGCTCTCATGGAGGAAGATAATTCAGTCTGTAGCAGAGTGATTTTATCTACAAAAGAACATTACCATCCCTCACAGCATGATACATTTGTCTGGGATTCTGAGCAAGGGAAACTCAGATTAACTAGGCTTTCCAACCCCTGGCGCAGCTGAACTGTGCACGATTTACTAGATGCTATAGTGTTGGTGATGAAGCTTTTCATCATCTGCATAGCCATCACATATGTCCTTCCGGGCCTGATTGTCATTTACATTTAGGCCCCTTTACACAGTCAGAACAACATCAAGGTGACTTAAAGTGGCTGTAAAGTACATTTAAAGGCACCACCACACTGCCAGAGTAGTGTGAAAAGGCCTTAGTATAAATGAGAATCAGGGTCTCTATGTTGCAGATGGTCAGACTCTTGTGTGAAACATATAAAGAGAACATCAGTAATTTATAATCTTAGTGACTAGTACTTCAGTGATGGGCACATTTGAAATGCCCATCATAGAACAAGTTGGCTTTATTCAGTAACAGACTTAGTAGTATAGCATAATCTGGTGTTATTCATTTTCTATTACAGGATTTGCCAGGTTTATTTTTCTTTTCAATACTGAAACATATTAAAAGAAGAAAACGGAGCAGACTATTAGAACTTATAGATGCAACATGAGGTGAGTTTTTTTCATATTGAAAAGAATATCAAATCTGATGGATCATGTAATAGAAAATGAAGAAAATATGAGTGCAGGATATAATAGTATTTGTACAATGAATATAAGACAGTGTTGTTGACACCAAATTCTTGTAATTGAACCTGAATGAGGTACTAGGAACTGCATTATGCACACCATAATTTTTTTGAATGGACATTTAATAAAGAAACAAGGATCTGATTACTTTAAATTAGCAGGCTCTTCCTTTGAAAGAAAGGAGAAGGGAGGAGGGTAATGGATGGGGGCTAGCAGGTGTTAGAAAAGAGACTACAGTCCTTGTTAGCAAAAGAAAAGAGGAGGAGAAAGAAGAGAGATCTCTTTACGATATGGGACATTTTGGGGCCCCATGTTATAGATACAAATCCTATCTCACCAGGTGCACAGGTTTTTGTATAATCAATACAAGACTTTCTAATTCTGAAATCCAGTATCAAATACCTATTTGTAAGAATTTGTTCAGCTCCTGTTACAGCTCAGAAAACCCTTGTAGGAATCTCTACCGTTTACATTAGAGAGACAAGGTGGATAAAGTAATATCTTTTACTGGACCAACTTTTGTTGGTGAGAGGGACAAGCTTTCGAACTTACACAGAGCTCTTCTTCAGGTCTGGGAAAGGTACTCAGTGTCACAGCTAAATACAAGGTGGAACAGGTAAGATGTCATCACATGTTGCAAGAGACCATTCCAGGTGAAGTGAGTAGCTAACACTTCTACAATCATAGGAGGGTTAATAGGCTACAGATTATTGTAATGAACGATAAATCCAGTGTCTGTCTTAAGTCCATGATATTTGCAGTCTAGTAAAATTAAGAATTTAAGTTCCCAGGCTTGTCTTTTGAAGATGCTGTGCAGGTTTCCTTTGAGGATGAGGACTTGTTTACATTTATATATGGCTAGGGGTCTCGTGTGAATGCATATGTGCATGGCCATTTTCATGCATATGATAGTTATCTCTAATTTATTCCTTTTATTTAACATGAAGTAGGGGTGGGGAGGAATGTTTGCAGGGTTCTCTTAATGAGGTTCAAATGGAGCTATGAGTTGCAAGCCGTGTTTTAATGCAAAGAAATCAAAACCAAGAGAGTGTGGATTTTTTTTCTTTTTGTCATGTGTAGGCAAAAGAGGGAGATGCATGCTATATATTGTCATCTCTGTTGGAACCGTTGCTTTCATTATATATATCACACAAATGAATTGTTGAAAAGGTCAAGAAAAAAAGCTCATCTATTTTTAAAATAATTCATTTTGTATCTCCTGTTACACAAAGAAGCAACATGGTTTGAAGACCTAGGAGGCAGAAGGCCTAGATTCTACTCCCAGCTGAGTCTACGGTGCATGCAATGAAAAGTCGTTTGACTTCTTGTGTCTCAGTCATTCTATTTGAAAATTGGGCTATAAAGCAGAATCTCATTGAAACTCAGATTCTGCCACTGGGCTCAGCTCTCCTATATTAATTAAATCCAGCCTCCTCACCCCGCAAAAGCAATGAGCATGGGAGATGAATGGCCTAATTTTGATTGACAGCATGGAGAAAAGCCAACAATCATGGAAGCAGGCAAAATTATAACATTATCCTCTGTGTTCAGTAGAACTAATATGTCCCGTCCAACTGTATTATCATGGCCTGCCCAAGCCACACCAGCTATCTCTCCCTGGGGAGCAGAAAACAAGTGGACCTTGGATATGTTAATCCCAATTTTCCTCTTTTACAGATCTCAGTGGTTGTGCAGGTGAAATCTCAAAAGATCACTTTTATGTGTTAACTTTTTTGGAGTCCAGTTTTGTGTTCTCAGAAGAATAAAAGCGGGAGGGGCTTAAAACACCTGTTTTGATAATGGTCTGCTCAGAAAATTTTCTGTATCAGGCATTTAAGGAGTTTAAAAGAATGAACACTTAGGTTGGCATTGAAACTTCCATTGCCTATATGGTTGTTTTTTAGCCACTGTTCTAGCCCCACTTTTTGGCCACACATGTATCTAAGAGAAATGCAGACGTTGCATCAGTGCCCTCATGTGGCATGTACACTGTTCTCAGACAGTACAAACTCTTCTTGTGTGGGTAGTCAATTATTTTTCATCAAGATCCAAATTTCTTGGTCAAGGTATAGTGAAGGTTCAGATCTCAGAGAAGAAAATAATAAGTAAATAAAATGATTTGGGGGTCCATTCAAAAGCATCTAGTGGTCCAGATGTGGCCCACAGTTTGCCTATCGACTATCTGTGTCTCAGTTGTACCATCTTTGCCAGAAAGTTTTTTAGTTGAATTAACATGCTTAAGCATGCAGTTAATTTTCCCTTATATATAACTTGTCTACTGTTGCAATATAAACATTATACGTTAGTAATTCAAAATAAGTGATTTTAATTTTTAAACTATCAGAATGACATAGACTCAACAGCGTTAGTTATTGGGCTCAATGCAGGGGTAACTGGGTGAAATGTAAATGCATGTGTTATACAAGAAGTCAGACGAGATGATCTAAGGATCCCTTCTGGCCTTAAACTCCAAGAAGCATTAGGAATAGAGCAAGCTCTGTATAATACATAGTATACAGTAGGGACTGTTTAGTTTTAGTTTCTACACACAATGGCCCTAAATGAATATAGTTCAATTAAACACCCTATGTGGGTCATCAGTGCTCCTTTGCCCTGGACATCTGGGAGAAATCCAAATTGCAATGTTCCTGGGTACAGCTCTTTGGAGTAGGGACCATCTTTTCAGTATGTGTGTTTATGAAAAGCACAGTGGGGCTGATCCTTATAGATGCTGCAGCAATATAAATAATAACAGTTGGAGCAGGTCTCCATTGCTTAGGTTGTGCTCAGACCTGTTGCACAACACCTAGTAATGTTGATGGGAGCACCAAATACGCAAGGACCTATTGCAGTCTTAAACTGGCCAGCAGAGCAAAATGTTGTCCTGTGTGTGTTAAATAAACCATGAGAATCTGGTGCCCTTAAGCAATTAAAAGAGAGGCTGAAATTTTCAAAAGAATGGCATTTAAAAGTGTGCAATACGGTGTAATTAAGTGTATGATTGTATATGCAAATTAACGACTTATGTACGTGCAAGCTAAATACTAAGGGCCAAATCCTGTTCCTCCTCCCTCTGTCTGCTATCACTGATGGAGCAAAACCAGTGCGGTCTCACTGTGTGGGGAAGAGAAGGAGGCACAGAATTCTGCAAGCAGTGCTATTCCTCACCATTGTGTTGTGTAGCTACAGCCTAAGATAAACAATCCCAATCTTTTCTAACTCTTTTCCCTCTGAGTTTTTCCAGTTCTTTGATCATTCTCATCACTCTTCTCTGGGCCTCATGCAAAGTTCTGCACTAGCCTTTTGGAGATAGCATGCCCAATAGTGCACACAATATTCTAGGGGAGGCTACCCCATTCATTTATATAATGGCATTATAATATTTTCAGTATTATTCTCCATCCCCTTCCTGATGCATTCTCATATCTTGTGAGCTTGACTGCAGTTGTGCATTGAGCAGGGGAGGATGAAAGTCCGTCCCCTCTAGAGAAGACAACCAACCAGTTGTGCTCTTTGGCCATTGATGAGTCTGGCCTGGCAATCTCTCTCCAATGACACATTCCTATTGTGACTGTAATTTCCCTAACGGATCTTAATATCTGGTTTTAATATTAATATCTTAATATGAAGGTCTTAATATCTTCAGAATAAAGCAGGAACCAAACATAAGGAGGTTAGCGAACTTCTGTATTTGGACAGAAATTAACATAACAGAGACCTGTCCTGATTGCGTCCCGTCGGCGTGTGACAGGGTACAAGGACACTCCCTAGTCCAGACCCTAAAGGGTTAAGGCAGCTGCCAATTAAAGATGACCTAGAAGGAACTGGGAGAATATAAAGGGCTGCCTAGGAGGCTGGGGGGCAGAAACGTGTGTGTGTGGGGGGGTGAGTGGGAGCTCTACCCACAGGGCTCTGTGGCTGTGGACACTGTTGTTTGTATTTTCTGCCTTTGTTTTGCTAATACTCTGTTGTTCTGCTTGGACTCTTTATAAGTTCCCCTAAAGGGGTCCCAAGAGGAGAGGGACCATAACGGACTGACAGCTATCTGACCATTTTATTTTGGGGCTGGGAAATCAGTGCACTTGCCTACTTGGTGTTACAGCACTGTAAATATTAAATAATAATAATGTGGGCATTCAGTTTCCTTCAAATATCAATATTTTCTAATTCTTGACAGGAATTGGCTCAACAGAAATGATGATTTGATGAATCAAATTCATTTGCCTATAAATGCAATTACCCTATCAGTGTGTGTGTTTGTATTACAGAGTGTGAAATGAACTCTCCTAAATATGTATGACAAGTCCCTCCTTAAAATTCACTTCTGTTATAATGGACACAGAAAACTGCCATCTGATAACAGCTGGGCAGATAGTGAATTATGATTATGGTTTAGGACAAAGAATTATAGAATCATAGCAATGTAGGGCTGGAAGGGACTTCAAGCGGTAATCAAGTCCATTCCTCTCACAATGAGGCAGGTCTGGATATATCTAGACTATCCCTGACAGGTGTTTGTCCAACTGGTTCTTAAAAACCTCCAGTGTTGGGGATTCCACAGCCTCCCTTGGAAGCCTATTCCAGAACTTAATTACCTTCATGATTAGTATTTTCTAATATCTAACCTAAATCCTCCTTGCTACAAATTAAGCTGATGACCTCTTGTCCTATGCTTGACAATTGATCGCCATTCTGTTTGTAACAAACTTTTACATATCTGCAAACTGTTATCATGTCCTCCTCCCCTTCTCTCGACTAAACACACCCAATGCTTTCAACCTTACCTCAGAGGTCAGATTTTCCAAACTTCTTATAATTTTTGTTGCTCTTCTCTGGATTCTCTCCAAGGTGTTTACATCTTTCTTCAGCTGGACTCAGTACTCCAGATGAGGCCTCATGCGCATAGCAAATCAATGCTAAAACACCCTATGGATCTATTATTTTTGAACCTAGATCTCTGAGATGGGAACATGAGTTTCCACTCCAGAACGGCAATGTTTTCCGAAAATGCAGAGACAGATATTGACTAAAACAGCACATCCTGCTAAAACTAATACATCATTTTTCCTCTGTGTTGTCAAAAAAGGGGATAAAACAGACCTGTCTGTGACAGGGCTGGCTGTAGGATTTTTGCCGCCCCAAGCAAAAAAAATTTTGGCCACTCCTGCTTTTTTTTCGTGCCCACTGCCCCTGGCTCCACCCCTTCCCAACCCCTTCCCCAAATCCCCAGCCCTGCCTCCTCCCCTGGGCGTGCTGCATTTCCCCCCCCACACACACATTGCTTCCTGCGGCTCTCCCCCGCTGCAACCCCCCGCCACTCCGCTTCTCCACTCTCCCTTTCAGGTAAGGGAGAGACAGTGTGTTCAGGGGAGCAAGCGGAGCGGAAGTGAGCGAGGGTCGGCGGGGGGCACGCAGGAAGTAATGGGGGGGGGTAGAAGAACCGCTCCCTGCCCCAGCTTGCCTCCGCTCCACCACTGCCACCTCCCCCGAGCATGCCGCCGCTCGGTGTGTCCCCCCTTCCTACCAGGCTTGCCGCGCCAAACAGTTGTTTCACGTGTGGCAAGCCTGGGAGGGAGGGGGGAGAAGCAGAGTGGTGGTGGCACGCTCAGGGGAGTAGGCAGAGTGGAGGTGAGGTGGGGCAGCGGGGGCACATTTCTAGGGGCGGCATGGCTGACGCTGGAATGCCGCGCCAAGAAATGTGCTGCCCCAAGCACCTGCTTATTTTGCTGGTGCCTAGAGCCGGCCCTGGTCTGTGACAAGTGAACCTAATTAGAAACTGAGCTTCAAATGGAAAGGGACATTTAGTGGTCCTTAGTAAAATGACTTTGACAGTTAAGGTGTTGGAAACGCATTATTTTCTTCCAAGAGAGCCTAGGCAAGCCACAAATAGGATGGATGGATCAATTTATCTAGCTTTATTGTCATCATGTGAATCCCAGTTGATTTACTGCGATGGTTCCAGTAATCTGACAATACTACTAATATCAATTGCTCCACCTGGCTTGACTCACAGATCCAGTGATCTCTGACATGTGTGACTATTAGAAATAAGAGACAGTGAGAGAGGGAGGGGAGCATTTATGAATGACAAATCTGGGTTCAGATGTGCAATTACCTTATTTTGTTGCAATAAGAACAGCAATCAGCAAAGTAGTGTGTTAGAGTCTGATAAAGATAATACTAAAATGATATAAAAACAAAGGATCTCCCAATACACTTGAGATACATGGAATACTAAGTAAATGCATTATTGCAACAGCAACTAAAATGCTATCAGAAGGACTCTCTGATTAATTCTGCAAAGGGCTTTGCTTCTGGATCTACATTTTACTCCAATAATGAATCCACTAAGCCCAATTTTCAAATAAGTCCTTTTAACTATGCTGTCCAAATCACACATTTAGGTATTCAAATCTAATTTAACCCAAATACCCATTTTTAGGTATCTACGTGTTATTTTAGGGACCAAATGTGGAAGTGGGTGCCCAAATTTGCAGTCTATTTTGAAAATAGGCTCAGTATGAGTGAAGGAATAAATGGACAGTAATGAGTGAAGTTAAATTAACTCAGTTCTTATTATGAAAAATCCAATACGAATACCTTTTTAAAAACCAATAATTATGCTGTTCAAGTCTGATAGTGTTAGCTTTCTCTGATGTGGCTCAGTGGCAGCATAATGCAACCCTCATACTGCCTCAGTCACCTATCAGAGATGGATGTGAGTGAATTGACATACGCAGTATGAAAACAATCAAATACTTTATGGTTTGATTCCTTATTCCTGCAGACATGACTGAATTGAATATGACAAATGGAACAAACCAACCATTCTTGTTGACACTTTTTCTTGAGCTTTTCCTTGGATGCTGTGTACAAAGAAATATTTGAAACTCTTCTTGCTATGCTCCTGCTGCTAAAAGAGCTTCTCCAGAAGAAAAGAGTAAGCTGTAGCTGCCCGAAAAATACTGAAATATTGTCCCTTCATTTTTTTAACCTTTTTCCCTGAGTACAAATTGTCTATGCCTGGGAAGATCTCACAAGATCAAGCCCATGGTGAGCATTCCCAGGATAAGAGCATTGATCTCGAGCTGATACTTGTCCACTACACATTACTCAAGAGAGCGTAACCTTACAAATCAGGCAGACATCCACATTCAGGCCCAAATCTACAGCCTTACACACACACACAGCTTCTGCTTACTTAGTAAGAGCTATGTCCATAGAAGGGCTTTGTATCAGGTTACAGAGGTGACTGTGCTGAAAACTGATGAGTTTAGGGAGGATGTCTAAAGCGGAAGAGAGGCAGAAAAATCCATACAAATACGAGGTGTAAAAAATGGCAGGTAATTTTTAAAGTAGTCTTTGAGGAGTGTAGGAGCTTAGTCTACTCTTGAAACGCTACACAGCTGTGCTGCTGTAGCACTTCCGGGTAGGCATTATCTACGCCTATAAGAGGAGCTCTCCCATTGCTGTAGTTAATCCACTTCCCCAAGAGGCAACAGCTAAGTTGATGGAAGAATTCTTCCATTAACCTTGTACTGTCTGTTAGGGGACTTAGGTTGGTAGGGTTTAACGATGTTATTCAGAAGTGTGGATTTTTCACAGCCCTGAGCAACGTAGCTGGGTCTATCTAATTTTCTAGTGTAGACTAGCCCTAAGTAAAACTAAGGAAAACATAGAACTATAGAAATTTGAGGGCTTTTCCAAAGCTGATAAGCCTTTAAGAGTGTATTGATCCAGTGTTTCTTAAGGTTTTTTGGTATCAGCATTCAAGGGTAGACAGGGAGGTTGTGTTACTTATGTATGAAATGCTCTTCAGCCATGAGGTGAATACGGAACAGCTACTTAGATGGATGGAGGGAATGCTGGTTAAGCACCAAGATAAATGAAAATAGATTGTGCATTGCAATTCTGCAGCTGCAGCAAATGATACAGCATTAAAGTCTGATTGTAGAGAAAGCATTATGTCTGCTGTTTTCAACACAAACAATTGTAAGCTGTTTTCAAATCTTCCTCTGTCTTCCTCACATTCATTCCTTACCTCCTCTTTTGTTAGGTTATCTCTAATATTTGGTAATGAGCATATTCAAAAAAAGGGGGGGAAGGGCTTGAACATTTTTCTGTGCAAAATAAACTTATGGCAAATGTATATTTTTACAGATTGTTTGAAAACAGTCAGAGGGAAGTTTTATTAAAATGTGTTGCCAGCCTAACTTTCGGTTTAAAATGGTGGGGCATATAACTTTATCTAACTACTCTACGTGTTTAGAGATACTAGTTTTTATATGGGCACATACATACATCCATGCACACACACAGAGTTGTACATGAACTATAAGGCCAAATTCTACACTCAGATGCACACATGGAGCTATGGTTGACTCAAACGGAAGATGCACAGATATACCTGTATTAGAGGGCAGAATTTGACCTGTATGTGTACATACATATGTACATATGCAAGCGCACAAGTTTTGCTGCATTCACCAGTTGATTCTGTGGGTATCCTGTGTAAGTGAAGCAAAATCAACAAACATCTGTCAGAAAGTATACTGATCACCTTTGTTGTAGTAATCTGTATGGAAGTGCTGAAAATATATAGGGATATTATTGTAGTACAGTTTTCAGGCCAGGAAGATAAGCCAGTTCTGTTGAAATGATGAAGCCCATCATAAACTTATGTGTACTGTATCACTGGTAGCTGTAGCGCACTGTCCAACCAATGTGCGTATATAGTCGTAAGTATTGCAACATTGTCAAAGTTATTGTTCCTGATTTCAAGAATGGTCTCAACTTTTTTATGAAAAATATGGCTCAGTGCTCTTGCTGCCCAGATGAAGGTTATTCATGTAGCTCTCTAAGCAGACACAGGACTTACATACATGTCAAGGTTTCTTCCCCACTCTGAACTCTAGGGTACAGATGTGGGGACCTGCATGAAAACCTTCTAAGCTTACTTTTACCAGCTTTAGGTTAAAAACTTCCCCAAACTATTTTACCTTTTGCCCTTGGACTTCCACTGCCACCACCAAACGTTTAACTGGTTACTGGGAAAGAGTTGCTTGGAAACGTCTTTCCCCCCAAAATCCTCACCAAAAGCTTGCACGCCCCTGCCTGGGGAAGGCTTGATAAAAATCCTCACAAATTTGCATAGGTGAACACAGACCCAAACCCTTGGATCCTAAGAACAATGAAAAAAACATTCAATTTCTTACAAGAAGAATTTTAATATAAGAAAAGGTAAAAAGAATCACCTCTGTAAAATCAGGATGGTAAATACCTTACAGGGTAATTATATTCAAAACATACAGAATCCCTCTAGGCAAAACCTTAAGTTACAAGAAGACACAAAGACGGGAATATCCATTCTACTCAGCACAGCTTATTTTCTCAGCCATATAAAGAAATCATAATCTAACACATATCTAGCTATATTATTTACTAAGTTCTCAGACTCCATTCCTGTTCTGTCCCCAGCAAAAGCATCACCCAGACAGACCCAGACCCTTTGTTTCTCCCCCCTCCAGCTTTGAAAGTATCTTGTCTCCTCATTGGTCATTGTGGTCAGGTGCCAGTGAGGTTATCCTAGCTTCTTAACCCTTTACAGGTGCAAGGGTTTTTCCTCTGGCCAGGAGGGATTTTAAAGGTGTTTACCCTTCCCTTTATATTTATGACAGATACCTAAAGCATATTGAACTGTGCCCAGAAGAGCCCTTGATTTGGAGACCTTTCAGTCTAAAGAGGGATAGGTGGGGGTAGTGCCAAACAATACAGAAAAAACACAATGACTAGTAGTTACCGTAACTTGAACACACTTCAGGGAACAGATGTATTTTCAAGAAAAGATCTTGGTGTGTCTGATTTACAGGGTGTCCCAATCACAAGGAATGACACAGCGGAGGGCACCGAGAGTGGACAAAGGAGTCAGTTAGAAGAGAAGTATCAGGGGGTAGCCATGTTAGTCTGTATCCACAAAAACAACAAGGAGACCGGTGGCACCTTAAAGACTAACAGATTTATTTGAGCATAAGCTTTTGTGGGTAAAAAACCCACTTCTTCAGATGCATGGAGTGAAAATTACAGATACAGACATAAATATACTGACACATGAAGAGTGCACTGGTTCTCCACTTGTGAGGTAACTCTCTTCTCTTCATGTGTCAGTATATTTATATCTGCATCTGTAATTTTCATCTTCATCTGAAGAAGTGGGTTTTTTACCCATGAAAGCTTATGCTCAAATAAATCTGTTAGTCTTTAAGGTGCCACTAGACTCCTTGTTGTTTTAGTTAGAAGAGAGGCATGAAAGGACCATAGTGAGTTGGAGGGATGCAGGAGAAGACAGGGGCAGAAACATAGCTCAATGTAGCTGATGAGTGCTTTGAAGGTAATGACTTTGAGCATAATTCACTAGAGGAGAAGTCAGTGCAAAGACATTATAAGGGAGGTAAATATCAGTGATGGGAAAGAAAAGAGAATCTTTGCAATTGCATTTTGCATGTACTAGAGAAGGGAGGGAAAGAGGAGTGAGAACAGAGAGCAGGAGGCTACAGTATTTGTGATGTGAAATAAGTAGAGCCTTGACCAGAAATTTAGCCAATGAAAACACTGGTATGTGTGACTCTGTTTCTGAATTTTGAAGACCTCAGCATTATCTCAATTTTAATCATTCAGAATAAAGAAACGTGAATTTTACTGAGTGAAATTGTCCCACTGCCAGCATTCAACCAACAGAATGCAACTAATATCTTCTTCATGAATGACAGGGTGTCACAGGGTTGCTGGCCTCTTTAACGGGAGTCCAGGCCCAGCTACCTGTGACGAGCTAATTTAAAGAGACCATCTCACCAGTTAACAACTACCTGGGCCTGATTTAAAAAGGCCATCAAGGCTCAGTTACAGGGGGTGCTCACAGAGAAAGAAGTTCTCCTAAGGGACAGGAGCTCCAGCACTGAGAACCACAGGCCCCAAAGAGGAGGAGGGCTGTGTGACATCTTGGGATCACCCAGAGCAGTAATTTCTGTCACCACCTGCCCTGGAACCTTGGGTATCTTAGTGCTGTGCTGCTATGTCTCAGATCCCCGACACCAGTAGCCAGCCCAAAAGCACAAGTCTCCCCGTGGCTCTTACCAGCCTAGTCACCCCTTGCAGGGTGACACCAACAGCTCTTCCAGCTTTGAGTGCCCCCCAAATCTATCTTTGCTGAGTTCTTAATTACCAGACACTAGCACCATTCTCCTGTGGCGCGTCACCCCCAAAGGAATGAAACCAGCCCACAGACACCGCAGTGTACACACTCCGTACAGTTTGCCCCACAGAGACCTACTTGGGGTAAAACAAAACAAAAGGTTTAGTGAATAGAAAAGCCACAGATTCAAAGAAAGGGAAGCTACACAGAAAACAAACAACAACAACTTCAGGCTGTACGCTTCTCTATTAGATAAAATCCTTTTTTCTAATACAAGTTACTTATTGCCCCAGCAAACCCCCTAGCTACAGGGGCAATGTGCTATGCCACAGCCTTTTGAGTAAATCTGACTCTGTAATTAAGGAAGGTGGTTTGTGGTGTCAAAATATGGGGGAAAGCCATGACATGCAATATTTTAATAAGCTTTTCATCAAGGAAAAAGACAAATATCCTTTATTTTTGCAATAAAAATGGTTTAAACCCATTAAATTAAAACCCACTTGAAACTTCATATTTCTCTCCACCAGACGCATTTGGGCAAATTTGTCAACATTCTTATTGCTCAGTAATATTTCGTCAACTTATTAGAAAGCACCTGACTTGTTCCTCATGAGTTTCAGTCTCAAGGTAATAATGTATGTGTGAGAGAAGCAGGCTAAACTGTTCTAAGTCAAAATGAGGTCACCAGCTTCAGTTCCTTTATTGGTGATGCTAATTAGTAACAAGTATCCCCTACAAAATTTCCTTAATTTAGAGTGAAGATTGCTCATGTATATTTCCTACCTTCTGCCAATGTAATAATCGGAGCCCACCACACGATGAAGTACATAGTGGACACAGGAAAATTGCAAGAGATCTTTTGAACAAATCATAAAACCAGGATCTTCATCCCCTGTGTCCCCCCACCCCCCCAGGTTGGGGGCATAAAAGCCTGAGGAGAAGCGGCACTGAAATACTGGTGAGTCAGAGTGGTATCTGTTCTGTGTTACGCAGGAGGTCTGGCTAGGTGATCATAATCATCCCTTCTGGTCTTAAAATCTACAAATCAAGGGCTCAGCCAGAGTTCCCAATGTACCTTTTATAAGCTCCACCCGCTGCTGCTGCTAATGCAAGGGTCCTATAACTCTGGATACTGCCTGGGAGAGCTTCAGGCCGCACCATTGGTACTGGAACCGGGGGGACCAGGGAGCCACAGCCTCCCACTTTTTTACCGGCCATAAGAGTGAGCAACAGGGGGAGAGGGTGGAGAGGAGCAGGTGGGGGTCTTGGGGGGAAGGTGTGGTGGGGGTGGGGTCTTGGGGGGAAGGTGTGGCATGAGGATTGAGCCTCGGGGGGGTGGCATGGCATGGGGAAGCAGAAGCAGTGCCACAGTTCTGTCGCTTGTGCCCCACACCCTCCACTTTTCGGGCGCTTCCGCCGCTCTTGGGCCTCAGGCAAGAGCTTACAGAGCAACCCTTATCAGGAGCAAGGGACTGCCTGATCCTGCTCTCCTGAAAACAGCTAGGTCCCTTAGAATAGGCTCCACAACCTTGCCCTTAGGGTGTGATTCACAAAGGGGACTTTCGTACCTAACTGCCACTTTAGGCATCTAAGTCCTACATTTAAGCACTACTGGCTTTAACAAAACCCCTGCCCAGCCACTGCTTAAACCTGTAGATGCCTGAAGTCCTTAGCCTAAATTTCCAACATTAAAGACCCCAGGGTGCCTAAATCTCAGTAGCTGGATATGTGCACAGCATCCTCAGACCTGGCACTGCCCAACTCATGCCTAATCCCCCGTAGGATTCACAAACTAGCCTATCTTGCCTCAGAGCCTGAGCTGTCAGACACCGGAGGAGGTGGCTGCCGTGCATCCTCCTTATAACTTTTAGCCCAGTGGTTAGAACACTTATTCAGAATGTGAGAGACCAGGTTCAATTCCCCTGCTTGATATGGAGCGGGGATATGAACTTGGATCTCCTAGCTGAGGGCCCTAAGTACTGGACTAGTTAGGGGCAGATCTCTCACAACATCTCCTGTTGATCACACCCTTTGTGCTTCTTGAAAAGTTTCCACTGCTTGGGGCCTCCTCTCTTTCCTCCCTCACTGGAGTCATTTTCCCTTGGCAAATGGTCTCACTATCCCCAAGATGGTCAGCATTTGTGCACTTAAGCCTGGGTTTTTGTAACTGATTCTAGCTAACTCCTGACACGTGATGGGATTAGTTTTTGCACAAGATTGGATTGTGGGGTTTTACCTGATTAGTCAGCTAGAAACTAAGCAGATTTGTGTGATGTCACTGAAAGACAATAAACATGGAGTTCATACCATGAGGACTGAAGAGTCAGTTTTCAGAGCTGACCCCCATTTTTAAAATGGACCATGCCATTTTGGGGTTAGGAAGGAGTAAATTTTAATGTTTACGAAACAGGGTCTCTGATAGCACTATGAGAATCAGTCGTAGCTCAGTTCAGAGCTAGTCTGGTCTCTTTGTTCTCTTTTGTGAGCTTTCTGATCTTGCCTATTAATCTTTACATGACAGGTGTGCTTTAATATATTAATTTTATATTATCATGCTCCTATTTTTCCTTAGTACCTATAAAAGTGAAAACAAAGCAAGACCCACTGACATGAAATGAAATCTGAGTCTACTTTGCAGGCTGTACGGTGTGTGGTTAAAACTGAACCTAAGTCTCACAGGAAATCTAAAACAAATGCTCCTGCATACTTCAGAACACAGTTCATTGTACAACTTGGACCAGCTCAACACAGGTAATAAATGAGAAATGGTGATGGCTATTGAACGCTGCACAAAAATATTTCAGTGCTTGTCATGGGATGCATAAAGTCAAAATACAGTCACCCATCAGGTAATGTCACTCCACAGAATACTGTATGCCTCTACAAAACTTTAAGAAGTAAAGGTACAAAGAATTAACAATATATTAAATGGAAAAGGTCTAGGGAGTCTGTCACACAGAGATGCTATGTTTCTTATCTGCAGCAGAACAAACATAACTTATGTCTTCACTGCAAAAAAAGACAGTTTTTAATTTGTGTTAGAATACCGGTAAAGACACTGACCTGATCTACACTTAAAATTTAGTTCAACCCAGTTACGTTGCTCAGTGGTCTGAAAAATTCACACCCCTGAGCATTGTAGTTAAGCCAACTTAAATGACACGTGTAGACACGTCTAGGCAGAATAATTCTTCTGTTGACCTAGCTACCACAGCTCAGAGAGGTGGATTAACTACAGTGATGGGGGAAAGAACCTTTCCATCACTATAGGGAGCATCTACGCTACGGCATGACAACAGCTGAGCTGTAGCTGGGCTGCAGAAGTGCCTGTAGTGTAGATGTGGCCGCAGCAAAGTGGCTTTTAAATTAGGGTGAGCAGCTCGAGTTAAAGCCTATAGCGGGGTCTGGGGTTGAACTCAAGATGCTAACTCGAGTTAGAAGCTGAGTTGCTCTGTCTTCACTGTTGTTTAACCTGAGCTAGCTAACCTAAGTTAAGAACAAATTTGGCTTAGCTAACTTGAGTTAAGAACAGACCTTTTCTGCAGTGAAGACGTATCCTGCTTGCCTTACCAGGGTGGAGAGAGGCCAATTTGTGCACCCCTTACTATGGTGAATAGTCTTACATGGTTCAATGGGACTACAGGCATGGGTAGGGAAAACTGAGCTAGCCTTATTGATAGAAGAAAAGGAGTACTTGTGGCACCTTAGAGACTAACAAATTTATTAGATGCATCCGATGAAGTGAGCTGTAGCTCACGAAAGCTTATGCTCTAATAAATTTGTTAGTCTCTAAGGTGCCACAAGTACTCCTTTTCTTTTTGCGAATACAGACTAACACGGCTGCTACTCTGAAGCCTTATTGATATGTCAATGACAGATCTTTCTCCTTTATTCATAATTTCCTGGGGTTAAGACAGAACCCTGACAATATTGTAATGAATATCTTTTGGGATGTGTTTAAGTTATTTGCTATTGATTGTTTTCTTTATTGCTCTTTCAAAACATTCGTCAAACTATTAGAATTGAGCAATTTATAAATTGCTCTATGCCAAGTAAATACAGATGGAACTTTTCAAAATGTGTCATGTTATCTAAGTAATGTTTCTGTAACTTTTCACCCTACCGCATCCCAAATTACTTTACAAAGTATGGACCAGATTCACCTGTGTCCTCCTGCTATTTTGTGAGGCTCTGGATTTATAACTGCTTTCTGCCACTGGGTCAGCACAAAGCAGCCACAGTATCATTATACACAAGTGGATTTATTACCTGCCACTGAACTACAGCCACCTTTTGCTGGAAACATGGCAACCATTCCACACTGGAAAGATGTGACAAGTACAGACATGAAAAATAGCTCATCCAGTAGCAGCTACAGAACAGAGTCCACATCAAAACAGTCTCGTTAGGGAGGGATTTGAATCTGCATTTTATCTCTGTAATGGATTGAACCAAAGAAGCCCTGAACTTTGAGGGATTTAAAATGTGGATCCTTATGTTGTAGCTTAGCAGCCTACTAGAATAGGGGGATTTAGTACATAAACTGCAGAGCTGAAATGTAGCTACTTCACAAAGTCTTTCATAAGAAAAGTCAGTGGACATTTAATAATTATTAATCTTGGCCTTGGTGCTGATTCAGTAATTGATTTCAAAGGTCAGAGTGCTGCCTACTGAGTTACCATCACCATTTGCCACCACTGCTACCTGGGTTTTCCTGGCCATTCCCTTAATCAGCTGATTACCAGGGCAAAACTTTAATTTATTATATCAGTTCCATGGCATTATAGGCCACCCTAAACTCATCTCATCAGACAGAGGGACCGCTACATTGACAATGTCCCCCAACAGTTCACTTTAAATCCTTCAGGGTTGTCATCTGTATCCATCTTACTGATGCCAAATAGCAGATGCAGCAAGCTGGGTCACAACTTCATTAGTGATGCCATCTGCTGCCTCAACTGTTGCTCCTTGGCTGCCACTTGCTGTTCAAGGTTGGTTTCCTCTATGAACACAGAATCCTGCTGTTCTCCTGGAACATCTCAGTCTAATTTCTTGTTCCATGTATGGACCAGTCAGCTGGTGGCATCACATTTTGTCTAGCTCTATTTCCCTAAAAACAACAGGGTGCCAGTCACTCTCAGGTTCTATCTAAGACAGGCCAGTAATGGTTCAAAAAACTAGATCCCTTGATGTCAGTGTATTAAACATGTGGCCTTGCTTCCTGGTAATAAAAGATAAACCGCTTTCCTGCCTTTCAGTGATAACAGTAACAGTTTCTTTGCTCTCAGTATCATAAAATCAAAATAATGTGTTGCAGGGGCATCGACACTGGCAAATATTGGACTCATAATTCACCTCTGGCGCAGCTCTTCTAGTGGAAGAAATAGTGTAGAAAGGACTTAAATGTCTTTACCACCATATCCCGTTTCCCTGCTCCAGTAGAAAAATGGAATGGAGTTGTGAAAGCAAAGTCAGAAATCTTGCAATCTTTTCTTTGCTCCTTATTTTTTCTGTTAGCATTGTTCTCTACTTGTTTATGCTGTTTTGAGGTTGACCTCAAGCTGCTGATCCAATGAGGTGGAAATAATGCCACCCTGGAGACTAATGACTCAGACTGGACCTTTTGTTTCCCAGATAGGAAAGTAGTTAAGCCTTGACCATTAAGTACTAAACATTTTTTTAAAAAAATCTGTGCTTTGGCACTGGGTGTGCCAAAGAAGTTGGGGGAGGGAGACAGATAATCACATCTCCCATCCACACAACTGGGCCCTATCTCCATTAGGGGAAACTCGCAACAAATTTGCATGCTAACAATTCAGCTCCACCAGTGTATTAGGGATGTTGGGCCCCCAGTTGTAGGTGACATTTAAAGCCCTGTGAGGATTAGACCTGCTCCGAAGAGAGTTAAATGGCAAATTGTTTAAAATGCCTCCACCAGCTGGTAGCCCATCTATACTATGGGCTCCTGGGTTACTTGCTAATATGGTGGAGTTGACCTGGCTGGTATTAGCAAGGTGAGAAATGTAATTAGACCTATCAGGTGGCCAATCAGGATCTCATCTTAACATGCCTTCTCTGTTACTGGGAGGCCAAGGGTGCTAAACATGAAAGTCTTAAGAAGAAAGACACATTAAAGAGCTATTCCTTTTGAGCTGTCTGGGGAGCAGCCCATAATAAAGGATTGCCTGCACACAGCAATTGCATCCATTTAGCTAAATTGACTTAGTTAAAATCAGTGCAAGCCCTTGTCTGGGTGCTCTTAAATTGGTTTAAAAGTGGCTTATATTGATTAAGCTAAATTTAGAAACTGATATAATTAAACCAACTCAGTTTCTGTGTTGGATTTCCAGTTTTTGGACTAGGATGAAGTTATAATAGGTGCCTCTGAGAAAGATCCTTGAAAATTATTAGAAACTTTGGTCAGCGGGGGCACTGTGACTGGAGGGTAGTGGCACTACCTGAAGCATGGTAAGCATGAGGTTAACTCCACCTCACTTATTCCTCTACCCCTGCTCTGGGGCTTAGGGAAGAAGCACGATAAAAGTGGCTCCATTCCTGAGGTCCTATGACTGGGTTAGACCCCAAGCCAGGAAGCTTTTGTGTTAATAAAATGTTTTATTTTCTTGTTCCAAATACTGCCCTTTTGACTCTATGGGCCTGTGTTATATATAGTAAGGTTCCTTAGGGTGGTTGTTTCTTGGTGCTCTTTCCTCCCAACCCAGCTCCATATCTCTCCATGGAGCAGATACCTTGGTTCATGCTCTGGGGATACAATATGTGCAAAGGCTCACCGTCATACACAAAGGGGAATCTTTATTTAAGGTGTTGGACACACAGAAAGACCATATAGCTTTCAATCTTTCCAGGACACAGATTGATGTGTGCTGCCCAGTGACATCACAGGCTCAGCCTAAATCCTGTCCAATTGGATCCTGGAATGGAATGCTGACCCCACCCTCTCTAAGTCACCAGTCAAGGAGTCTTTATATTTCTCATGCATTCCTCCACACTCCCTTTGTATCCCTGTGGCGCGGGGTGAGCAACCACTCCAGCCCTGAAGGGGTTGGAAAAGCCCTGCAGAGTGTTGGGGTTGGGGAAGGGAGCAAAACCCTGGCTGATTGGGGGAAATGCAGCAGCTGGGGGCCACGCCCCCATCAGGGTCCAGCTGGCTCTATAAAGGCTTTGAGCCAGAAGTTCCAATAGAGACTGTCTTTAGCTTAGAGAGGGGGAGACCTAGTTGAAAGGACTGAGAAAGTACCTAGATTAGGAGCAGGGCTAGGGAAGGTCCTAGTTGCAGGCCTGGGAAGGTCTATTAGGTATGGGGTTGCAGAGGCAGCAGGTCCAAATCCCCTCGGCTGTGAGGAGTGGCTTATTCTGCAGTCTTCCCCAGGGAGTGGGGGCTAGTTGGTGACTGGCAGTAGTCTCAGACTGAGGCAAGGTGGGGATGGTGGGTGGGGGTTCCCCTGGGAGGGCGAGACCCAGACCTGTGGGGTATTGCCAGGGGGCAGCACCCAAGACAAGGGCACCAGGCTCTGGGAGGGACACAGGGGCCGGGGCAGCGAGACACTGGCCTGCAGGAGGTGCTCTGGAGGCTGGATGCTAATTCCCGGACGACCAGCAGGAGGTGCTGCTGGGTGAGTCTGTGCCCCATGACACCCTGATTTACTCTCTCCACACCACTGACACTCAGGTGGAAATTGTATTTGTTTTATTTAATTTGAGAAAACTATTGCTTTTAAAATGCTCTCTCTGCCAAGCACATACAGCCACTTTGCAGAGGGGTGAAAAGGTCAGTATGCCTAGTGCAAACACCCATAATTGCATGCAGATGTGCTTATTCATGGACTAAACTCATATTCACACAAATAAAAGTACTTCCCAAATACTCTGGGAAGAAAATGGTTTCCTAAAGTGCATGAAACATAGGAAATACCAGCCTTGAGAGCATATCAGTGGTCATTTAGTCCAGTTTCACAGTGATGAGAAGCAGCTGCTTCAGAGACAGGTACAAGAAACCCTTAGATCAGTGAAAATTTCTTCTAACCTTCTCTTAGGTTGTTCTATGCCAGTGGTGGGCAACCTGCAGCCTGTGGGCCACACACAACCAGTCAGGGTAATCTGCTGGCAGGCCATGAGACAGTGTTTACTTTGACCATCCACAGGCACAGCTGCCTGCAGCTCCCAGTGGCTGTGGTTCACCGTTCCCGGACACTGGGAGCTGGGGAAGTGGTGGCCAGCACATCTCTGTGGCCCACAGCTTCTATTGGCTGGGAACGGTGAACCGCAGTCCCTGGGAGCTGCGTGTGGCCGTGTGTGCGGATGGTCAATGTAATTACCCTGATGGGCTGCATGTGGGCCACAGGTTGCCCACCACTGCTCTATGCCTTAAAGCATAAGGGCTTATATCCCTTCTAAAACCACGGTCTCTCACTTTCATGGGAACACTCAAGCTCACATCCATATTTTTTAAAAACAAGGGAAAAAAAAAGTAAAATATATTGGATAGAAGCTGGCGTGTGTCAGGCATTTTGAAGAGCATATGCGTAAAAGGTAATATACTCTATTCCTACCTAAATTGGAGATATTTTAGGATAAGTGGTGTGCAACTGTTGGGTGAATTGGCGCTTTTTTTCTTAATATATTCAGATGTTTTCTCTCAGGTAGTTTCTGTTGATATACAGTATAGATGCTCTTCTATATAGTCAACTAAAAGGTCAGGGAGATCTTATTTTATTGAATTTCTGTAAAAACAGAGTATTGTGCCTCTTTAAAATCTGTGGTAAAATGAATAAACAATAAAAACTGTAAAATGGGGGGGAAATTTCCTCTACTTGTGATTCAATTCCCTGGACACACACTTACTGAAGATTTGACAGGAGTAACGTTAAGCTTGAGTATTCACTGTGTGGTTCATTTTTTATCAAACATGGTAGGGAGAAAGAAGCCTCCTCATTTTAAAAGCTGTATCAGGTTTCTCCTGTTTCTTTAGGCACTACTACAAAAATCTCTCGGTTCTTCTTTCTCCTCTTCTGCAGGCTAACGTTTTAGAAACAGCTTTTCAGTGATTAGCAAAGTGACAGGGATTTTTGCATGAAACAAATGAGGCTTATTCTTACCTGTGTACTCTGTATAGTAAACAATTCTGAACTGCACTGAACGGAGAAATAATTATAAACACTTCAACAAATAGAGAAATCTTAAAAAACTATATTAATATAACATCACACAGGAAATTTCTCAGGCAGCAGGCTAAACTGAAATTAACTGAATCTTGTAAGAAGCATTTGTAATATAAATTTGAAACCAAAACAGTAAAGCACCCTGAGTGCTGCCTCCGCCATGGCCATGGTTGACAAATCTTTTCATTATTGTCGCTATCTGCATCTAGAACTAATAAAATAACAAACATGAAGTCTGCCAGCAAGGGTTACACAAATACTACATTCCACAGCTCCCTGATAGCAGTCAGAAGCAGAATTTAAAAGCACTACTTCAAAGCTTTTCTGGGAAATAATTCAATGCTTAATGATTATAAAAGAGTTCCATGATAGCTCTAATGCCAAATTATTATTTAAATTAATATGTTTCACTAATGCTCAACACATGAGTCTGAAAGAAATTCTCCTCTTTATATATATGTCTGTCTGTCTGTCCTTATAGTGATGAATAATAACACTAATACTTTGGAATATAGGCTTGTCTCATTACACTAATGGGATATTTGTACACACATTTCTGTGAATGAAGAGGAAAAAATACCCCATTGTGCCAACAGAATTAGTCTAATATTTATATTTATTATACAGTGTATTTATTTATACAGTGGTATTTTCACCTCGAGAATGAATCCAATGACATATTTTAAGTTTTCTGGCTGCTTGCCTTTGAGGAAGGGATGACTGTGACTCAGGTGCTCTGGGTTCAATTCCTGGCTCTGCCAGATTTTCTGAGTGATCTCAGGAAAGTCACTTAATCTTTCTGTGCCTTAGTTCCCCAGCAGTAAAAGGGTAATAATAATTCTTCTTTCTCTGGCTTAGCTAATTAGATTGTGAACACCCGGGGGCACAGACAGTCTCTTACTAAGTGTATAGAGAGTTCCTAACACAATAGGTACCCTATGTCAGTAGGGGCTTCTTGGTACTACTGCAATACTAGCCATAGTCATTAATAGAAGGGGATATTTTGTCCTAAAGAAGAAAGTGGCTCCAAAGCCCTAACCCCAAACTGCTTCATCCCCTACTTTCAGAAGTCATGTTGTGGTTTGTCAGCTTACACGGGACATGGGATTTTTTGTTGAGAGCTTTATGGAAATTGTTTCTCTTCTTGGATTTGTCGTCAAGTGTTTTGCCGAGAAATTGTGGAGATTTGTGTGAATTGTTGGAATTTATCTCTTGTTAAAATAGCACAAGGTGTGTTTGTGGACATGGGACCCTTCTGTAGGGGCATGCCCAGTGGAATTTGGATTTCTTTGGTACAGTTCTGCTCCACTGTATTACCAAGGGTTTGGGGCAGCCATATCTAACATAAATTAATAGCGTGCTAGACTTGTGTAGAAAATTTTACTTTTTCTTTATTGGGGTAGCTTTCTATTAAGTTAATAGCTGCATTTTTTCTTTGTATTGTGATTAACTTTTTTCCCCCATTAAAGCTATAGATATATAAAACCAAAGTCAAAACCAAGATGGTTCCAATGTCCAAAATTAGTTCAATTTATACCAGATATAAGTATCAGCATTATATGGCACTAATTGACACCTTTGCTGGCAATCTCTGCAGAGACTAAGGATTGATTTGATGCTGAGACTGAACTATGCTCTCGTTTGTACAGGTCAGGGTTGAGGCACATTGATAGCCTCATGCAGGGAAGTTTGCATTGCCACAGCTCATGATGAACTTGTCCTCTGGATGAAAAGAAGTTTTCTTCAGTTTCTGGGTCTCTGGGGGGGGGGGGCGACATGATCTCTGTCCAAGTGCCATAAAAAGGGTATTTCAGAGGGCGAGTTCACCAAGACACAGTGAGGGTCAGGAGCCCACGTGTTGCAACTCTAACATGGGGAGATAGAAGTCCCGGTCACCCCGATTGTCTTGTATAGGCTCAACTCTTCTTTTTTAAATTAGCTGTGTTGTGTATATGAAGTATACTTGTTCAGATTCCAGATCACAGCAGTGATTTCAGCCAAGTTGGACAGCTAACAATAATGTGAATGTTTGATTTTTTTTTTTTTAAATATTTTATCTGCTCTTCATCTGTGTTAGTATTTACTATATTGTGCCTAGGGACGACTACTCAGCACTCTGAGAGTCAAATCATGTCTGGCTTTGCACTGAAGTGCTAGGAAAGAGGGTGCACAGAGCCCCAGGACCCGGTCAGCATGTCCTTTCAAGTCGAGACATAATTTGGCCGCAGTGAGAAGGCATGCATGTCCAGGCACCAGCTGTGCTGGTAGCAGTGGATATCACAGAAGGGATGTGTCTGGGTGGCTCCTTCCACCTCTCATGCAGGAAGAGCTGTGCTGGGGGGAACTTGTTAAATATTTTCCAAGGTGCAGCAAGGGCTCCTTTTTGGCGTGCTTGTCAGCCTGCTCCTACTAGCCCCAGCAGAAGCATCATGTTCAGACAATGTGCCTCCTTCCCATCTCCAGAGTTGGCACTGCCTCCTAGAAGACAATCCTATGCAGCAATGAAATTTGTTGGCAATCTGGATGATTGTCCTGCTAATTCCAAACACTGAGATTTTTTTCCTTCCTATGGTTTCACTCAAACTTAACCTCTCAGCCACACATAACTAAATCCTTCTGTCAGGTACCTGAGTTCATGGTAAAATATTTATTACAGCTGAAGTGTGGAAACAACGTGCTTCTAATATTTTTGTTGAAGAAGCAAAGCACACAATAAAATAACTGGGATTTGCATTAAACCTTGTACTTATGGAGCTTGTGTTAGGAATTGGGATACACCTTGATTTAGCACTATCTTGTAGTCTGTCTTTTACTAAATTAGTGGGAAAATATGGGAGTGGCCAAAATGTTAGTTCCTAAATTCATTGGGGGATCATGTAGAAAATCTTCTGGTGTCTAAGATCTTGCAAAACTTCTAGCAATATTTGAATAACTTGAGTTTCACAAAACTTTTTCCTTTTTAATTTACACCATTGATCTTCAAAGGAAATTTGACTTTTAAAAAAATGTCAGTCTAATTGACTCTATGCTAGGCAGACAATAAAGATTCCTGACATATGTTCTGTATTTGATAAGAGTTCTCCCATTCTCCTGGCTAAACTGAATTTAGGCATGTTGAAGTTACTATTAGTTAATTTTCAAGGTTCAAAACTGGACAAATACCCCAAGTTTATGAAAATAAAAAGAATGCCAAGCCACTAGTTGAGACATTCCACATCTTCGGAGTTTCACTGGTGAAATACACATCTTAAAAAATAATAAAGACTTGCTTGGAGGGAAAAATATTGTGTGAAGTTACACTGCTATATTGCAGAGGTCCCTAGAACTCAAAAAATATCTAAGATTAAAAATCCAACAACTATTGCAATGCAAGACCTTGTCAAAGCCAAAACTTCCCTTTCTTATTAAATAGCTTGGTTAAACAAACTTGCTCTTCTTTTAGTACCAAAGGGTCAAATTTTCAAAAGTGCCTATGTAGCTAACAAGCTTAAGCCCCAGATCCTCAAAGATATTTGGCTCCTGATTTCCAGTGACATCAATTAAAGTTAGGAATCTAAATACCTTTGAGGATCTGGGCCTAGGTACCATTTTCAAAAATGACTTGGCATTCAGGAGCCAAAGTCTAACCGACTGTCAGTGAAGGCCCAGATCCTCAAAAGTATGTAGGCATCCAACTCCTGTTGGAGTCAAGTGCCTAATAAGTGCTTAAGTCACTTTTGAAACTGGGACTCGTGTTTCTAAGTCATTTTGGAGCATTTGAAAATTGTGTCCATAGTCTATGTAATTCTACTTGTAATTCTGTTTGTAGAACCTAGAACTTAAAAGGATTAATTGGGTTAATTTTCTATTCGTTTTTGGAGAAGTTATGTTTTTTTAGAGGGTGCATTATATTAGGGTTATCTGTTTACTTGTGGGGTTTGATTCATTTATTTTATGAAGGATTATTGAGGAATGTTCCCATGGCTTTGCCAACATAGCTAAAAGGTTTCCAAGAGGTTCCCTAAAATGGTACATTACATTCCTAATTTGACAAGATCATAAAAAAAAATGTATGCAACTGTCTGTCTATTCTTAATCTTCCCAGGACTTTACTAAAAAATACCATAAAAGTGAGCACGAAATGCCTGCAATCTGAGACAAGATGAGAAGTAGCTTGCTGAGGTACCCAGGAAATCAGAGAGTTTGCTCTTACCCCCATTGAACCGCATTTTAAAACTCCCATTGAATTCTATGGGAACAAAATTTTATGATGATTGAACTGGGGTGGTCTCTGACCCTGAAGGGGTTAAAACAGCCCTGGGAGAGCCAATAGTAAAAGCAGGCTGCAGCTGGGGAAAAGGAGTTAAAACAGCCAAGCTAGGCTGATTGGGCTGGCCACAGCTGTGGCTGCTACTCCAGTCAGGGCCCAGCTGGCCCTTCTAAGAGGGCTGGGGGGCCAGGAGCTAGAAGAGTCTCACTCTAGCCCTGGAGTGGGAAGGGCTAGCTGCCTGGGAGCAAGGTACCTGAGGTGGAGCAGGGCTGAGGAAGGGTAGAGGGAGCTGGGGATCTACAGCCTGGTAAAAACACAGGCTGAAGGCCTACAAAGGTACTGGGGCTGCAGAGGGGCAGCCCAGAGATAGGCAAGGCAGCAGGTCCTAAACCCCTTGCCAGTGATGAGTGGCCATTACACTGCAGTCTGCCCCACTGAGTGGGGGCTAGATGATGACTGGCAGTAGCCATTGAGGCAAGGTGGGTTTAGAGGGTTGGGGGTTCCCTGAAAGGGGAGACCCAGAGAGTGGGGACACTGCCGTGGGCAGCACCCCAAGGTAAAGGGGCACCAGGGTCTGGGAGGGACACGGGTCCAGTGGCAGGCAAGACACTGGCCTGCAGAAGGTGCTCTGGGCTGGAAAGAGCGAATTTCCAAGATGACCAGCAGGAGGTGCCACACTAGTGAGTCATCACTTCGCTACAATGATATCTTCAATGGAGAATTTGCAAAGAAAAATGTGACTGCTTTGTGCTTTCAGTTACTGAGCTCACTTCTTTACTTTTGTATTAGCTTAATTATGGAATTAAATTTGGAAAAAATAAGTCGTATCTTTTTACATATATTACTCCAGTAAACGGAGAACCTGATCCAGAGCCCACTGAAGTCAATGGGCTGTGGACCAGGTCGTTGGTGAAGGGTAAGGGGATCAGAATAGGTAAACAGGGAAAACTATAAACTTGCCTTTGTGCTGAAATATGCATCTTGTGCTCTCTAATTCATCATCATCATCAAAGGAAATCCCAGAGTGATATAGCCTCCTTGAAGATCAAATGCCATCCAGATTGAGCTCAGGCTAGGTCCTTAAGGTGGTCTGGCTGGATAGTCAGTTTATGTCCATCACTGGTAATCCTATTGCACCACTGAAGCTTTTGGCGACTATGTGATTGCTGACCACATTCCTTGGTAAACATCAGAATTCATTGGTCTTCCTATCAAGAACATTCCCAAAACCAAACCAGTGCTGATGGAGTCAGTTGCTGGGTTTGGTTTTGAATATCCTAATTTCTGATCTTGTCCTGTCATGTGATATGGAGAAGCTGAAGAAGATGATGAGAACTGAACAGAGTTGATGTAACGGTGGCTCTGTAGATCTTCAGCTTTGTAAAAATCTTGATGTCATGACATTCTCACAGAGACTGCTGAAGTGCTGTTGGTATACGAGTGTCCACATCTTTTGAGTATCTTCCAGCACTGTCTATGATGCTGCCCAAGTATTTGAGAAGGGGCTAACTGGCAATGTCCTGTCCAGATAGGTTAATAGTGAGCTGGTTGCAATCTGGAACTAGTGTCTGTTTGGTAATGGCCAAGCACTTAGTTTTATCCAGATTAATAATCAGCCCAATGCATGCTGCTCCTTGACAGCCATCAGCTGCAACAATTCACCAAACTGAGCCAACAAGACAATGTCATCAGCGTATTCAAGATCTCGAAGCATAATTGTGTTCAGCTCAATGCCACCAAAGCTGCCTCCTCGAGCTTATCCATCAACCAATCAATACCATTATTGAACAAGAATGGTGACAAACTTCCATGGAGATCGGAAACCATGCTGTGTATCTGCTATGGATTACTTGATTACCTGTTCTGTTCATTCCCTCTGGCATTGGCCACTATTGGAAGACCAGATACTGGACTACATGGACCTTTGGTCTGATCCAGTATGGCCATTCTTATGCTATTGACTAGGCCTTTGATTTAGTTCCCTCTGATTAGCAGCGTGCTAATTCTATATTGGCTTTAATGCCTCCTCGTATTTCTTCTCTCTACTCAAATGTGATGGCAGGCTTTTTTTACACCACTTTAATACAGTGATCAATACAAAATAAATGATCAATGCATTTAGTATGCTAACCTGGGACAATATCCTGCCTTTTATGTTCCATGCAGTTTTGACTTGCATCATATTCCTACTACAGAACAAGAAGGCTGCAGCTTTTCACAAGCTTATCATAGAGCATCCAGCACTGAGCCTGTCATACTGGGGCAGCAGGGAATTACAGTAATTGTAGTAAGGTTGGTATATTGGATAACTCACTTTAAATCTGACAAACTTCCAAATTCTAGAGCATGAGGAATGCAACCTCTCGCTATTCTGCACAATGGCCTAGTCATCTGTTGTTGGAATAGTACTGTTGAGCTGTAGGCTTCAAAGGACATACAAATATGCTGTGTTGTGTGTCCCCCCTACTTATTTCAGTAGCAGCAGAATTCCAGGAGCCCTTTGTTTTGTGGAGGGCCATGTTCACAGTATAAATATTGATCACATTAAAAATTAGTAGTACTGTATGCTTACAATTAGAAAGACAGTGGTCTATGTCAAGAGCTGTCAAACACTGTAGTTGCTACAGGGATAATTGGTTTGTGCCAGACGTAGCTGATGGATACCAAGCTGATTAAAGGAGACAGGATGATGTGCCTTCTGTTTTAATTAGACTTCCTAAATCTGTGTAAACTTGGGATCCTGAAAACCATCCAGACTTAGATGTACCCCAATATTTGCAGCCATGAAAAAAAAACTTGTGGAAATAGGACTCTTCTTTTTATGTTTATGCCTATGTTGAGGTACAGCGCCCTCATGCAAGTGATAGAACTCTCTGTGCCATTTATTTTTCATTGAATGGTTCCCTACAGATCAGTGGTTGTCAGACTCTTTCATTAGCACTGTGGCTGCAATTTTTATTTAATACTCTGAGGTACACCTTGGTTATTTTACACAGCACAAAGGATTGAAAATACAACAGCAAAACCATTAAATTGATCCTCACTTCAATGGCTGATGGCCCAGTATCTCTTCCACAATCACTTTAAAGGTGGTGGTTAATAGAGTGGCTGAACACTGCTCTGTGTACTGAAAACTAGTAAGGACTGTAAATAAAGCTTAATTATAAAGAGCCATGGACTGAATTAGGGTGAGGTATCTTAGGCCACGTCTACACTACAACCTCATGTCTGCTCAAGTTACATTGGCATACAGCCGCTGTAGTTAGTAAATCACTTATGTATGTGCATACTTGACTCCTTGCATCAGTGGTATGCGTATTTGCCAGGAGTGCTTGTATCTATGCAGAGTGCGGTGCACCATGGGTAGGTATCCCACTGTGCAACTTCCCAAAAGACAATGTGCTGGATGGTGGCAAGTTTTGGCAGTGCATGGTGGGGCTGAAAAGAGTCTCAAAGGGGTGACTGGGAGTATGGGGTCAACTTCCCAGTTTGCAACGGTCTCCATCCATAGTGTTATCTGCGTTGCATAATTTTTGAGCCTTTTTTCAAAATCCCACAAGCCCGCGTGCCCCTCCTCACAGCCCACCATATCTGACAGAAGCATGGAGCCTGCACTGCTGTCATAAGCATTGATCAGGGTGCATGATCATGGAGTATTTGCAAGAAGAACTGAATGAGTGGGGAACATGACAATTCCTTGGGGGACAGATTGCTGTAGGACATAACAAGAACCAGTTCAAGATTGTTGGTGGCATTCATGGAGCACCTGCAGATAGTGGAGCACCACTTCTGGGGCCCAAGAAACAAGCTCTGATTTGTGGGATCGCATCGTAATGAAGGTTTGGGATGATGAGCCGTGGTTGCAGAACTTTCAGATACACAAGGCCATGTTTCAGGATCTGTGTGCTGAATTTTCCCCAGTGCAAGGTCATCAAAATAAGAGCTGCACTGACAGTTGAGAAGTGAGTGGTGATTTCACTGTGGAAACTTGCAACACCAGATTGCTACTGGTCAATTGGGAATCAATTTGGAGTCGGGAAATCCCCTGCAGGGCCATTAATTGCCTCCTGCTATGCAGGACTGTGACTCCACAGCAATGTGCAGGACATAGAGGATGGATTTGCAGCAATGGTGTTCCCAAACTGCGGTGGAGCAATAGACGGCACATGCATCCCTATTTTGGCACCAGACCACCTTGCTATTAAGTACATCAACAGAAAGGGCTAATTTTCTATGGTAATACAAGCACTGGTGGATCACCAGGATTGCTTCACTGACATCAGTGTGGGTTGGTCAGGGAAGGTGCATAGCATGCACTTCTTAAAGAACATAGGACTGTTCGTAAAGCAAGAAGCAGGGCCTTTCTTTCCCAAATGGAATACTACAACTGGGAATGTTGAAATGCCACTAGTGAAAAAGCAGGTCCTGGATCTCCTGGCTGCCTGTCTACCATATTCCTCCTCTTCCTTCTTGTTCCTTGTCTACCACCTCCTCTTCCTCACTGTTCATGGCAGAGCCCTGTGACTTGCACTCCTCTGAGGTATCCATGGTGCTAGGGGGGTGGTGGTGGAGTCTCCAGTGAGGATGGCATGCAGTTCTTTGTAAAAGCAGCAGATTTGAAGCTCAGCACCAGATTGATTATTGGCCTCCTTGGCCCTCTGGTACACCTGCTGCACCTCCTTGGCCTTCACATGGCACTGCTGCTGGTCCCTATCATACCCCTTCCGCATTTTCTGAGCAATCTACTTGTAGATGTGGATGTTTCTATGACTGATTTGGATAGGCCCAGGAGATCCAATATCTACTGTCTAATCCAGGCAGGACCACATCTGGAGCAAGTCGCTGCTATGGTCAGCTGGGAAGTTGCACTCAACAATGGAGAGCTGCTAGGTATGCTGGCCAGGCCAGGCAATCGGGAAAAGGAATTAAAATTTTTTTGCAGGCCCTAAAGGGGAAGGAGAAACTTTCCAGTCTCCTTGCTCCCTGGGCAGAGGAGTTCACAATGGTGACCAGAGCGGTCAGTGTGAGGCATTGTGGGACAGCTGCTGGAGAGTTAAGGTCAACATAAGTAATGCAGTGTCTATCCTCATGCTGCATTGACATAAGTACATGAACACAAGTACATGGGCTCTACACTGCTCAGGAAGGTGATGTTACTGTGCCGGCATAATGGGGTCGCTTACATTGGTGGGAGACAGATTTAAGTGTAGACACATGCACAACTAGGAAAATGTAAGCTGCCTTGCATTGACCTAACTTTGTACTATAGACCCAGCCTAAGTGGTGCTGTGGAGATCTAGTTTTATCATCTTTAATGGTGATCTCAAAGAGGGGATAAATAGCTCACAAACTAAATTTGCAGGTAATGTTAAGGACTGGGAAATAGTAGCAAGGGCCTTACAGCAGAAAGAGTAATATTACATGGAGTAATAACAGTAAAATACAACCTGGAAAAACATACAAACTAATGCATCTGAGGAAAATAATCAGAAATGCACAGGTGTTTAATAGCAGGGAGATACTTGGAAAGCAGTAATGTTGGAAAAAATCCTAAGAACGATAACTAGACAGCCAACTGAACATGAACTTCCAATGTGAGAGAAGTGTCCTTTTTTTTTTTTTCTTTTTTTTGCTGCTGTGAATTTGGCCTGCATATGCAGAAGCATCATGTCCCAGAGCAGGAAAGCCAAAGTCTCTCTCTACAAAACACTGCCAAGACAGCAATGAAAGGATGAGAAGGTTGTTGACAAATTTTGAGAGAATTCAGAGAAGTTAAATAAAAATTATTTAAAGAACTGGGAAAGAGGCTTATGAGAAAAGATTAAAAGAACTAGATGAAAGTAGTTGTGCTAAATGATCACTACTGTAAAATCACTATGGTGCAACCCCTGTCTATTGAACAAAGTCTGGCTAGCCAAAGCTTCTCGTTTCATAAACATGTGTTATGTCTCCCAGGGATGCTCTGACTGAAGATTTGCTCCTGCAGAACCCCTAAGCAGAGCTGTCCCTTGAGTATGGCGAATCAAGGAGACCGCCCCAGGCCCTGCACTTTGGGGGGGCCTCGTGGGCGGGGAGGTGAGGCGGGCAGGCGAGCAGATTGAACAGGCAAACGGGGAGGCGAGCGGTGGGCAGGGGGGCAAGGAGCCCCCCTTCCAGAACCACCACCTCCCCCCAGCGCCTCCTGCCTGCTGGCAGGCCCTGCCAATCAGTGCCTCCCCCTCCCTCTCAGCATCTACCGCCTGCCGTGGATCAGATGTTTTGCGGCATCAGGAGGCACCAAGGGGAGAAGAACGAGGGCACAGCACGCTTGGGGAAGGGGGCAGAACTGGGCGAGGAAGAAGCAGGGCAGACCAGGGGTGGGAAAAAGCAGGGGTGGGGCGTTGGCGGAAGGGATGGGACCTTGGTGGAAGGGGTGGAGTGGGGGCAGGACTTGAGCGAAGCCAGAGGTAGTGCCCCCCAGCAGATAGAAACTTGGCGCCTATGTCCCGGACCCCACACTCCCCTAGGGATGGTCCTGCCCCTAAGAGTCACAGGATCAGAGCTTCAGTCCTGTGGAACTCAAATCCTGCAGGACTGAAGCTTCCTGGTGACTTGTTCCTTGGCTGGTCTGCTGAGCCAGCTAGCTTTCTATACGATGAATGGTCGCCTCCTTTCATAAGCCACACACAGCCTTGGAAAAGCTAGAGGCTGTAACTGGAGGGAACCTGAGTTTCTGAACCGCACATTTTTGAAAGGTTTCTGTTTCTCTTCCTTCCCACAAAAAAATTCCTTCATGAAAGAAAGCTTCTTCCCTCACCTGCTAATGTGTCCTTCTGTGAAGGAGATCACCACTCTGGGACTGGGCACTGCTGCTTCTTTTGGCTTTAGCTCACATAGCTCGGCTGTTGCTAGGCAATTCACAGTTTGTACATTGTTCCAATTCTTGGGGCATGTAGGGGAATTTTCTAATGGTGAGATCAAGCATTTGAACACTCTCCCAAGGAAATTATGTTTTATGGTAGACCATCTTGCACTGACAGAAGAACAGAAAAAGTAATTTGTTCAACCTTTGCTGAATAACTGTGTAATCTTGTGCCTTGTCTCTGCCATCTCCATTTCAGTGATTGAGACATCGTGTCACTGTGTCATGGGTGAAATGTATATTGTAAACTATCCAGGGCAGAGATCATGGCACTATGAGGCATCACAGTGGTGGACACTATAAAATAGTAAATGTAGATTAGACTGGATGGCCTCCTAAGGCTCAGATTTTCAAGTAACCATTGACAACTAAGGTGTCCCAAGCTGAGCACTCACAAACAGAGGCATCTCAAATTAGTGGAACTGTGTAAGTGGAGGAACAGTTCCACTATTGTGGGGAATTTTCCTGGCTTCTATATAACTTGGTGGAGCCAGCTGGTGAAAGGATCTGAGTCCCCAATCCACCTCCCTTTATTGGGATGTCTGCCTGACCTTGCGCGCGCAGGCTCGCTCTCTCTCTCTCCATCCCCCACCATGTGACAGAGTCCTCATAACCCTGATAAAGCTGGACCCAGGATCCCTGTGGGGGGATTAATCCAGTTTCATTGTGAGTCCCTCAGGCCAGGGGCTAGGGTGTCCTCGCTCTGGGGTACACCCTCTTCCTCACTGGCCACATCCCTGACCCGGTGATCACTACATTGATTGATTTTTTTTTTTAAACCACATACAACTTATTAAACAGCAACTGGGGGGGAGTGGATGTGGGGGGGAATGGAAAAGGAATGAGGAGCCCCATGCTATGGGCACAGGGAAACCATAAACAATAGTCTCTGGAACTCAAGAAAATTCACAGCCTATTCCTTACATGGCCCAGGCCTCCTTCCCAGGAGCTGGATGTGCTGCAGTGATACTGAGTAAGATGCCTACTCTGGGGGTGGTTACACACCCTCAGGCTCTAGGTGGTGGGACCCTTCTCCCCAGTATCAGCCCTCCTGTTGGGTTCATGTCTCCACCTCCCCCCACCCTGGTCTGCCCTTCAAGGCCCTCTTGTCTGGTGACATCTCTCTCTCCATTGGGCCCTCTCTGCTCTCCCACCTCATTCTTCCTAGCTGCTCACTGTGCTCAACTCCAGTTTAGTAGTAGTAGGACAGACCTACCACTATGCGAGTTCTGGTCCCGTGGCTCTCCATCGGTCCTGGCTCACTGTCTGTGTGGCTGATCTCCACTGCTCTCGCTGCCTAGCTCTGGGCTGCTACACTCTCCCTCTCATGCCTTTACTCTGTCCACACAGCCCCAGCTCACACAGAGGATGGGCCCTGGGTTCTTGACCCCCTCGTTGACCTGTGTGCTCTGTCAATCTGACTGACTTGGAGACGTAGTGCTGGACTCTCCCTGATGGTCTTGGAGCTCTTCCAATGTACTTGTCGTCCCAGGCTCCTGACTCCTCTTCAGCCTTTCCCCTTTTTCCTGGTACTGGGAGAGGGCCACCCAAAACCCCCAGTAAAGGGCCAACAGCCTCCTTACGGATATTTCTGTAAATGTGGGCCTTAATCTCTTCCCATCCGTAATTTCTGAGGTACTGCTACATTTTCCCGGAAGAGTTGGCTTAAAAACATTTTCAGTGTTTTGTTGGTTGGTTTATTTTTAGCCTTAATAAATCTATACTGTATTTGGTAGGTGTTCTAGTTCCCTTTTCTATACTGTTTCCTAAATGTGTGTTTGTTTGTAAAGACAAATCCTTTGTTTGAGGATTACATTTCAATTCAGCTGTAATTTGTAGTTAAAACATGCAGGAAAAGGAGATAGAGGGTGAAAAAGAGCAGACAGCTTATACTAACCCAAATGAAAAGAAGAGGTAGTAACATTTACAAATGGTTTATTTGCCTATCAAGTCATCTGTTGACAACATGATGCATCTATGAAGCTGGGACTGCCAGAATATGCTTACCTGTTTAAATAAAACCTCTCATCTGTTTGACTGCAAGCGAGGGGCACAGCCATCATACTTATATAATGTTTTACATATTCAAAACGTAGTGCAATTCTACATTAACTAATCATCAAAGCACATGGACAATTATTGTTTATCCCCATTTTTCAGGTGGGGTAAGTAAGGCAGAGAGATGAAGTGATTTGCCTATAGCCACACAGCAAGTCTTTTTTTTTTTTTTTTTTTTTTGAGGTAGGATGAAAAGTCAGGCTGGCTCCCAATTCCCTGTTCAGACTGTGGTGGCTCCCACGGTAATGTCTCTGTGCCAAGAGGCATATCATTTCTGTCTACACAGACACAGAGTTGGTAGGAATCTGTTGTGTTGCCTTGGTAATATTAACCAATGGAACGTTACGGCTTGTGGTTTTGTACAGACTTTCTCTCTAACTTCACATAAAATGAATGATGTTGTTACGAGAGGGCAGAGCTGGCATGGATGAGCTTAGACAAAATAATCCCAACGCCAGAGTGCAGTCAAGAGGCTGATGGCTGGCACAGAGGAACCTGCATTCTGACATTGCCACTCAGTATTGTAATTTTTCACTTAAAAACCAAACAAAAGCAACAGGCAAAGACTGATGCAAGGATAAAATGAATTGCAAGCAAAACCTATTTAAAATTTCAGGAGGTTTAATTAATTAAAAGTGGTTTTGATCACTGGCCCTACACCACTTAAATCTGGAGGAAAATTGTCCTAACTTAGACAAGACCAAAGGGTTAGAAAAAGGTGCTGCTTTTCTAGCTCCAGGGCTGGTCACAGTATTATCTTGGCTGGAGTTTCTGCAAGTGGAAGTGCCAGTGTGCATGTTTGCTAACTGTTCAAGGTAAAAAATTATGAATAAAATAGACTAGGAGAAAAATCCCAGTTGTGTGTGACTATCCCTCTTTGAATAGGAACGTAACGCATTGCAAACCCTGCCCCCCACATATGCAAAGAGACAACAATATTCTATGTCTGCTAACCTCTCCTATTGGCCTAACTGAAGTATTTCTGGAAAGAATCAAATAGAGAAGGTTTATTTCATACCATCCTGTCTGTGTTTCTCATCTGTTTTTCACCATTGCTTAGTTTCACACCAAGGAGCAGTGCAAAACTGACACTATATATAATATATCTTTCATGCAGCTGGTTGAAATTTTTTATTCTAAACTTTTTTTGGATGAAAAGAGGCCTAAATTTGAAAATGAAAATCTTTGCAGAATTATTTTTTTATATAAATACATGTAACGTTTTTGGTTTCTCCCCTTTTTCCCCCAATGGTGAAATAGAAAAAGAAGAAAGGGAAAGGGAGGGGAAACCGGAAACGGAAAACTCAAAACTAAAAAGCAAAAAAAAGGTGGTTTTGTTTCAAAAACCAAGTATTTGGGGTGGTTGTTGTTGAAATAGTTCTGAGAAAACAAAATCTTTTCACTTTTGGGGAGGGGGTCAGACATAATTACTATTTATCAACTAGATCTGTTTTGTCTGGTCTTCCAGCTAGCTGATAATGTCACAGAATCCTTGTGTGGCTGTTCAGAAGTGCTGGCCTAGAAAAAATGATTCTGTGGCCTAAGAAACCATTTTGAAACACCCAGAAACTTGAACTACAAGTTCAAATCCCATATAGAAGAACTCAGTGAAGTACACATTGGTTCTTAGTGGTTATCCAGTAGTTAATATCTTTAAATATTTCCTCATAGTCCCTAGGTAACACAGACTTAAGGGGCTCAATCATAAGGTGCTCGGGTACCATGGTGTGACAGGGTCAGACCAGATGGCTACAGAAGAGTGATTTTTTTTTTTTAAACAAAATGTTTTATTAGCTTCTGTGGCAAAAGTTTAGTCAAATAGGCCAAATCCCATGTCATCGTCAAACTCCTCAGACTCCTCCTTCTCTTCTTCTCCTCAGCAGCAGCAGGTGCAGCAGAACCTGGTCCAGCTGAGACTGCTACAGCTCCACCAACTGGCATGCTGGCAGGTTTGCCGTTACCCTGAGCAATGACAGCCTCTATTTTTTTTTCCGTTCAGTTCACCAATAATCTTGTTCAGGCATTCATCATCCGTCTCGATGCCTACACTGTCGAGAATCTTCGTGGTCGTATTGGGATCCAGGAAGTGGGCGGGTGAAGCCCATCCGCTGCTAAAGGATCCCCCCCCCAGCCTAAGAGGGGGGTCCACAGGACCTGGAAAGCCAAATAATTACAGGGGTCAACTAATGAACAACAGGGACAGGGGTGCGGTTAAAGGGTCAAACGAAGGGAACTGGACGGGGACACGGAGCAGAGAACGCCAGACAGTGCCCACTGTTCCTCGAAGGTGTCAAGGGGGTCAGTGGACGCCGCCCAGAGGAACTCTGCCCGGAGGCATGAACTGACAGAGGATCAGAAATAGGCCCCACAGTCACAGGAGACTCCATCGGCCAACCTCCTCACCCTGGTTTTATAGATGGTCACTTTAGCCAGGGCCAGGAGGAGGTTGACCAGGAGGTCCCATGACTTGCTGGGGCCATGGACGGGCAGTGCATAGATAAGGTGAGGGGAAAAGTGCAACCAAAATCTTAACAAAATATTTGTGAGGAGCCGGAATAGGGGCTGCAGCCTGGCGCACTCTAGGTAGACGTGCATGAGAATCTTCGTGATAGAAGGCAGACATTAGTCCCAGACTAATTAGCTCCCTTTTCCCTGGGTAAGGTGACAGGGGCAGTTCCAGAACAAGCAGGAACTTGCTGGAACCAGTCAAGGCAGGCAGGCTAATTAGGACACCTGGAACCAATTAAGAAGAAGCTGATAGAATTAGTTAGGACAGGCTGGCTAATCAGGGCACCAGGGTTTAAAAAGGACCTCACTTCAATTAGGGAGATACACGTAAGGAGCTGGGAGTGAGAGGATGTGCTGCTGGAGGACTGAGGAGTACAAGCGTTATCAGGAGGAAGGTCCTGTGGTGAGGATAAAGAAGGTGTTGGGAGGAGGTCACGGGGAAAGTAGCCCAGGGAGTTGCAGCTGTTCCAGGAGGCTCTCTAGACAGCTGCAATCCACAGGGCCCTGGGCTGGGACCTGGAGTAGAGGGCGGGCCCGGGTTCCCCCCAAACCTCCCAACTCCTGATCAGACACAGGAGGAGTTGACCTGGACTGTGGGTTCCACCAGAGGGGAGGTCTCTGGGCTGTTCCCCAACCTACATGGTGGATCAGCAGAGACTGTGGGGGTTGTTCTCCTTTTCCCCATGCTGGCCAGTGATGAGGTTATCTGAGCGAATGGCAGATTTGAGCTATGAAAGTGGCCAAACTGAGGGCTGCCATGAATCTCTGAGGCGAGCAAATCTGCCAATAAGCGCAGGACCTACCAAGGTAGAAGAGGAACTTTGTCACACATGGTTATAAGTACTGAGGTACAAGCATGCTTTATATGCACTGGTCCGTGTTGGAAATGGGCAGAGCTGACCCACTGTAGGGACCTCTAAGAGATATGCCTGCTTTAGGCAGGCAGAATTGCTCCTGGAGATTCCCAATGTGCAAGAAGTAGTGGGCTCCCTGCTATACCCTGGCTGCTAGGAGAGCAGGGCCATTGTTGTCTTCCTTTGTGAACTCCTTTGGGAGGATGCTAGGAAGGAGAAGTGTCTGCACTTGAGGAACGCAGGGGCTGCAACTGTACCTCAACACTGGGTAGGGGCAAAAAAAGGGAAGGCTCCCATCAGCACAGCTGGTCATAGTCTTACTCAGAGCACCCAGTCCCGCAAGATACTAAGCGCCTCCTGATAGGTTCAGAGTAGCAGCCGTGTTAGTTTGTATTTGCAAAAAGAAAAGGAGTACTTGTGGCACCTTAGAGACTAACAAATTTGAGCATCAAATAAATTTGTTAGTCTGTAAGGTGCCACAAGTACTCCTTTTCTTTTTCCTGATAGGTGCTAATGGCCCTCACTTTCCATTGAAATCAATGGAGGTTAAAGGTATTTGGCATCTTGCAGAACTGGACAGAAAGGTAACAACAATACAAAATTAAGCAATGTTCAGCAAGAAGTCCTGCCCCTACCAGTTTGTTTGGCTGAGCCCGGAGAGAGGGAGGGAAGCAAAATTTACTTCTTGGCATGCTGCAGATACTTCTCCATCCCAAATGAAGGCACAGCCTGATGTGTAATTAGCTGTATGATCCTGCAACAATTTTAAAATGTGGTATAATTTGTCCCACGTAATTACTTATTTGTTTCTTCTCAGCTTGGAAAATAATAAAGCACCATTTCACAGCTCAGCAAAACACAGTAACAGCATTAACATTTCCTTTTCAGTCAATGTGAATGAAGTAATAAAGCTTCTTGGTTGCACTGCATTTACTTTCTACTTACTGATACCATAAACTACATGACAGTATTGCTTACTGTTTTGTATCTCCTTTTTTATCTGAATTGGGATAGGGAATTAATTTTGCATGTTAGAGTGAGAATGTCTTTCTCTCTTTTTTTTTTTCTCTTCACCAATAAATTGTTTTTTTCCATCAAACATGATTAACTTTTCTTCCATAAATATCCACTGTGTTCTGTCCAGTATGTACATGTGGTAATAAAGTAATTCTAAGGAACTGTTTGTATAAACTTTAAAATCTTAACAATTTATTTCAACTCTAATAGGCAGACTAGCAGAAAGAAATTATTCATGTTGCCATCTTAAATAAGGAATGTTTAATTTTAATGTAAATGGTCGTGAATTCCTGGTTTTGCAATGTCAGTGAGCAAAGTAATTGGTCAATGCACTGTCATGTTATAAACAGAGCTGGTTTCACAACAGGCAAATATTGAAAACCCATGAGGCTGCAGGTTCATGCTTGTTCCAATATTAGCAAAAGTGAAAAGAAACTTTCACTTGTGAAAACATCATTTTGCCATGAATACTACATTTGTGGCAAATATGCAAATTCTTACTTGGAACTAAGGTTGCCAACCCTCCAGGATTGACCTGGAGTCTCCAAGAATTAAAGATTAATCTTTAATTAAATATATTGTCATGTGATAATCTCCCGGAATTTGTTCAACCAAAGTTGGCAACCCTACCTGGATCCAATTAATGAAAACTCGCATTACCACTTTAAAGGCCTGAGCCAAAGTCCATGAAATTCAGTGGAAACATTCCTATTGGCTTCAATGGACTTTGAATCAGGTCCTGGGGTGGGGGGGAACCACTGGGTTGCTGGTGGTGAAATATTAATAAGGAAAAAATTGTTTTTTCTCATTCTGCTCCTCTCCTTGTCTAAGGAGCCGAGTAAAACCATAGGTATGTAGATTTACTCTTCCCTTCACCTATTAGAAGTTCAGATCAGATTTCTTGACCACATACTCAAAAATTTCCTCATATAAGCTAACTGTGATACAGTTTTTTCAAAAAGAAAAGGAAAAGTAATTGACAACCCCCTTCCCCACTGTTAATTCCTTTCTTTTTTCTGGTCAGTTACCAGCATTGTAGGTAAATGAGAGCGGCAGAGAAGCAGATGGATAAATCCAGTAAAATTTTGCAGGCTCATCTTTAAACAAGTGAGGCACTCGGCACTGACTACACTGTGTAAACCCCTTCTGCCTGTAATAATGTCACCAGCAGCATTAAATGCACTCTGAGTATATACTGATTGGTAGGCCTGTCAGGTAGACAACACCAACTTTTGCTGGAATGGACTGAAATCAATTTCTTAATTCCCAGAACAGCAATGTGTTTTCTCCCATGGTAGTAAAAGTTTCACTGCATGTGTACGTGTGCACTCACACGTACACAACCTCTTCCACAATTGTCCCGCTCTGTTCTACTCTAATGAGACGAGGTCTAGACTAGTCAGATGTTCTTTAGTATTCAGAAGTGGTGGGAGCAAACTCGTAGATTGTGCTGCTGGTGCTTTTGCTATTCTCAATGAGAGAATAGTAGGGTTGTCAAGTGGTTTAAAAAAAGTCAATTAATAGTGCAATTAATCGCGCTGTGAAACAATAGAATAGAATGTTTATTTTTATTACAAATATTTGCACTGTAAAACACAAAAATAGTATTTTTCAATTCACCTAATACACGCACAGTAATGCAATCTCTTTATTGTGAAAGTTGAACTTACAAATGTAGAATTATGTACCAAAAAAACCCCTGCATTCAAAAATAAAACAATGTAAAACTTTAGAGCCCCATCAGTCCTACTTCTTGTTCATCCAATCGCTCAGACAAACAAGTTTGGTTACAATTTGCAGGAGATGATGCTGCCTGCTTCTTGTTTACAATGTCACCTGAAAGTGAGAACAGGCATTCGCATAGCACTTTTGTAGCCGGCGACCCAAGATATTTGCATGCCAGATACGCTAAAGATTCATGTCACTTGATGCTTCAACCACCATACCAGGGGACATACCGCCATGCTGATGACAGGTTCTGCTTGATAACAATCCGAAGCAGTGCGGACTGACACATGTTCATTTTCATCATGTCAGAGGCCACCAGCAAATGATTGATTTTTCTTTTTTTGGTGGCTTGGGTTCTGTAGTTTCTGCAGCGGGGTGTTGCTCTTTTAAGACTTCTGAAAGCATGCTCCACACCCCATCTCTCTCAGATTTTGGAAGGCATTTCAGATTCTTAAACCTTGGGTCGAGCACTGTAGCTATCTTTAGAAATCTCGCATTGATTCCTTCTTTGCATTTTGTAAAATCTGCAGTGAAAGTGTTCTTAAAACGAACATGTGCTGGGTCACCATCAGAGACTGCTATAACATGAAATTTATGGCAGAATCCAGGTAAAACAGAGCAGGAGACATACAATTCCCCCCGCCTCTCGCTGAGGAGTTCAGTCACAAATCTAATTCACGCTTGTTTTTTAAATGGAAGCATATCCTCTGGAATAATAGCCAAAGCATGAAGAGGCATATGAATCTTTAGCACATCTGGCATGTAAATACCTTACAACACCAGCAACAACAGTGTCATGCAAATACTATTCTCACATTCAAGTGACATTGTAATTAAGTGAGCAGCATTGTCTCCCATAAATGTAAACAAACTTGTTTCTCTTAGTGATTTGGCTGAACAAGGAATAGGATTGAGTGGACTTGTAGGCTCTAAAGTTTTACAATGTTTTTGAGTGCAGTTATGTAACAAAAAAAACCTTGCATTTGTAAGTTGATCTTTCATGAGCAAGAGATTGCACTACAGTACTTTGAAAAATACTTTATCATTTTTACAGTGCAAATATTTGTAATAAAAATAATAAAGTGAGCACTGTACACTTTGTATTCTATGTTTGTAATTGAAATGGATATATTTGAAAATATAGAAAACATCCAAAAATATTTAATAAATTGCAATGGGTATTCTATTGTTTAACAGTGCAATTAATTACAATTAATATTTTTAATCACGATTGTTTTGAGTGAATCGCATGAGTTAACTGCGATTAAGCGACAGCCCTAGAGAATACTTTTGTACTTGGTCCTTGATCAGGAAAGCAGAAGGAATATGGCCTCCAATATTTTTTCAAGCTGTGACTTTTTAGAAATGTTTGCTTAAAATAGTTGTGCTCGTTGTTGAAAATGATAAAACTGTTCCTGTGTTTAAATATGTGAACACGCTTAGACATATCAGTATTCACACAAATATTTAGACAGAGAAATTTTAAGTTTGGTAAGATCTACCTTTGACATGTGATTTTTGCAGTTGCCATGGGTGGCGAGTTGTATGGGCCTGTGGTGCCTGGGCTCCAGCAATATTCGGGGCCTGGGGGCCTGGCTCCACCAATGTTTGGGGTTGGGTCTCTCCCCCCAGCCCCGCCTGCCACCTCTGCGCACCTTCCCTGAATATCCCCAGGCCCCCACTTGCTGCCCCTGCCTCAAGCCGGTGGCTGCCCCCTGCAGCTCTACTCTGCTAGCTCCTGGCATCAACTGCCACCGCAGGGTCCTAGTGCCCCCCAGCTGCTGGTGCCGGGGCATGCTGACCCTGCCCTTCAGCCTCGGCCCCTTCCCTTTTCCGGCTGGACCCTCCAGTAGCACAGGGTGAGGCCTCCCATCTGCAGTCACCACTCCTTCCCCATCCTGGGCAAGGGGCAGCCCGACACCCCAGCGAGGCTATAGTGAGGGGCAGCAGCAGGGGAGGAGAAGCACATGTGATGGCAGCTCTAGCACCCACCACAGTGGAGGCGAGGGGGCTTCTGAATGTGAGAGGGGTCTTAGGAGCACGTGCGGTGACAGTGGTACGAGGGGAATGTGCTGCTGCGGGGGGGCCCTCCCCCAGAGCTCACTGCTGCTGGTGGGGAGAGGGCTGGAGGGGGGAGTCCTCTCTGGCCCCAGTCCCAGGGCATCCTGCCTGCACTCCAAACTCCCCAGCCCCACCCCACCCCACCCCACCCCACCCCAGAGCCCACACCCCCAGCCAGAGTTCACATTCCTCCCACACACACACACACCCTAACCCTCTGCCCCAGCCCTGAGCCACCTCCTGCATCGTGAACCCCTCATCCTTGGCCCCAGCTCACAGCCCTCACCCCAATCTTCTGCCCTAGCCCTGAGCCCCCTCCCACACCCCAAACCCCTCATCACCAGCCCCACCCCAGAGGCCTCACATTTTTACATTATTTTAAAATTATATATATTGGCTTACAAGGCAGATGTGGGGAGGTGGGACTTGGACCTGTTCTGGGCACCACCAAAAATTATACAAACCTGCCACCCTTGCTCGATGCAGATTGCTCCCTTTTCGACATTCCAGTGGCACTGGAGTCTGAGGTAGTTTAGAGCCCAGAATACTAGTTAAGTGATTTCAGGATGTGTCTTTCTGGTTTTGTAGAGCATGTGATATCTACAAAAGAGTTAAACATGTATCAGCAGTGTAAGTAACAGGTTCACTGATCAGCCATTGAGAGCATTCTGGTGACATAATGCTTCTGTCTTGTATTCACTGATAAAGTAGGATCACTCAATAAGCTGTTGGGGAGGTTGAATGTGTAGAGTTTCTGTAAACTTTTCTATGTAGTTTTTAAAGGAGTTCTCTTGCTTGGGTAGTTGAATTTAGTTTTTAATAAAAAGCACTTTTTCTAATTTGCTTCTAGATTCTTAAACACAATATATTTATAACATTGTGCACTGTAACAAATCTGTAGCCATTTAGGTAGGACTTCATAATTATCACTAGAACTGGGCAAATATTGGGAAAAAACATTCTAGACAAATTTCAGAGAAAAATGAGGTTCACAGATATTAAGGTCAGAAGGGACCATTATGATCATCTAGTCTGACCTCCTGCACAATGCAGGCCACAGAATCTCACCCACTCACTCCTGCAATAAACCTCTCACCTATGTCTGAGCTATTGAAGTCCTCAAATCATGGTTTAAAGACTGCTCTGATGATGCATGCACCTTTTTGTGTTTGCTTTTGGCAAGTATTTTAGTGCACAAGTTTTAGTATTGAAAATACATACAAAAAGAAACCATAAGGCTGAATGGTTGCATGTTCATGGAAAGCTGTGAATATGTGACTGACCATCTGTGCAAATTTCAAGTTGCAAATTTTACACTGACAATAGCTTTAAAGATGTGAATACTTTATAAACATAGCTAGATTGTAGAATACAATTCATACATGAAATACTTTCAACTGAGGCATTTTGCCTGCAAACCAGCTTTCTAAAGAAATGGAAATCCGACTCCCAGCAGAATAGTACTTGGTTATCTTGGGTGTCAGAGAGCAATATACAGAATATATTCTGCCCATAGTAAGCTATTTCTGAACTATAGGCTGAAACTACATTAAAAAATTAAACGCAGACTCAGGAAGATAGTATACTGAGACAGACAAACAAATCATATGAAACTTTTGGCACACGTGTGCCATATATCATTTTCTTAGGATAATATGGGTCAAAATATTGCCTAGAATTGATTTAAACATGTATATAAATACAATAAACAGTTATTTTTTTGGAGTGCAGAAAAGGCTGTGGTTGTTATGAGTATGTACCTTCATCACTGGGATCTTCGTTGATAAATCACCCTTTGGGGGATAATACTAAAGAATACATGCTAAACACCCCTTTGGACCCTGTCACTTACTTTCAAATGCACCAGAGATAAAGTTACATAGGGAATTGCTTGTTCCCACCTACTGATGGGTGCCAAATATGTTACCAACTGAAAATGAAAAAAATTCTTTTTTCTCTTAAACTTTCTGATAGGTGCCACTATCCATGGGATATAGTTAGGGCCCTACCAAATTCATGGTCCATTCTGGTCAATTTCATGGTCATAGGATTTTAAAAATAATAAATTTCATGATTTCAGCTATTTAAATCTGAAATTTCATTGTGGTGTAATTGTAGGGGTACTGATCCAAAAAAGAGTTTGTGTGGGGAGAATTGCGAGGTTATTGTAGAGGGGATTGTGATATTGCTACCCTTACTTCTGCCCTGCTGCTGGCAGCGGCACTGCCTTCAGAGCTGGGCAGCTGGAGAGAGGTGGTTGCTGGCCAGGAGCCCGGCTCTGAAGGCAGAGATGCCACCAGCAACAGCACAGAAATAAGGATGGCATGGTATGGTATTGCCACCGTTACTTCTGCACTGCTGCCTGCAGATCTGGGCCCTCAGTCAGCAGCCGCCACCCTCCGGCCGCCCACCTCTGAAAGCAGGGCGGGAGGTATGGTGTTGTCACCCTTACTTCTGCACTGCTGCTGGCCGGGCGCTGCCTTCAGAGCTGGGCACCCAGCCAACAGCTGCCGCTCCCCAGCTCTGAAGGCAGCGCAGAAGTAAGGGTGGCAATACCGCAACCCCCTAAAATAACCTTGTGACACCCCACCCTGCAACTCCCTTTTGGGTCAAGACCCCAAATTTGAGAAATGCTAGTCTCCCCCAGCATTATAAATGTGTATAATATAGGGTAAAAGCACATAAAAGACCAGATTTCATTGTCCATGACACATTTTTCATGGTCGTGAATTTGGTAGGGCCTTAGATATAGTGGTGCTAGAAAACCTGTTTGTTACAGATAACTGTTCTAGTTACTGCACCCCTCCTCAAGTTAAGGAAAGACAAGCTATTATGTCAAAACCCAAATTATCTTATACATTTTACTATGTCTGAAACACGGATATCAAAAGTACTGGGATTTAGAATTGTGGGTAGTTCTCAATGTTATACTCCCTTTCTGACCAATACTATTGCAATCTTGAGCCCAAAGAATGGTTATAAGATGGTGATATTATTAGATCCGTTGTATTTCCTTTCTGATAGGATTTATTTTCCTTGTTTTGTGTTGAAAGAAATGTAAGATATGCTGTGCTGGTTGATGCTTTGCTTTGCTTGGTTTTTGTGTATATATTAGTTCCGACAATTATGTGTTATCGTATACGGGTTGGGAGAAGTTTAATCACATATTATTTAGAAGGCAGGAAGGGCATCTAGCACAGACATTGCTCTGTGTGGGAAAGCTGTACTGGATTCTTGTATCCACAGTGAGACATGTATGGAGAACTATGACATTTAGGGGGTTCACCCAGACTGGTAGGGGCTATTTCACTGCCTGTCCTGTAGCCCTGGGTGCTTCTGTGCAGCTTTGGCTCAGACCATGACATGAGCAGCCTGCTCACAGCACAATGACCTTGTCTTCCACCATTTCGGTTATTCCTTGTGGGGTGACACCAGCAGCCATTCCAGCCCCCAGTCTCCCCAAAACCATCTCCCCTGCAGTTCCTCTCACTGGATTCTCACAGAAGTTGTTAAGTTTGCAGCCTCCAAAGAGACAGTGCCCTCACCAGCCTGGTAGTTTAGCTGGAGACTTCACCCTTCAGTTTAATACACAGCACTGAGATGGTTTTGTAATAAAACAAGAATAAGTTTATTAATAAAGAACAGATGATACTTAAGTGATAATAAGCAAGACTACAAGACACAGATATAGTTACAAGTAAAACAAAAACATGCTTTCTAGTGACTAAAACTTAACTTACAGCAAGTTACAATTTTTGTCTAGGCAGGTTTTGCACCTATAGCCAGTTCCAGCTACTCTTGGTTTTCAGGCCAAGAGAATCCACTTTTCTTGAGCTCAAAGGGCGCTGCTCCCACTTAGTCCCCTAAGTGATGGATGCCAAAATGGCTTTTTCCCTTTGCTTATATTTCCCAGTCTATTGTCTCTGTTTCAATAGCCCTGAAGTGCAGGCTCCATCCCCCATTGTGATCATTAAGAAATCTTTGCCACCACCCCCCAACCTGGTTCATTTACCTTGATGGCTTTGTTTGTCTTCTATGTAGTTGTATTTTTCATTGGCCACTGAGGTGTTACCTGGCTCAACTTACACTGGAGAAACAGGCAAAACAATATGCCCTTGTCTAGGATAGGCTTGGCTTATGCACTGCTTGAAAAACACCTTTTAAGAATGTTTCCCTCATACATCTGTAATTCTTTATATACTACCCATACATACATCACACAATAATATTAGTGACTGGCTTGTTACCAGTTTGCATATGATACATTACACCTTTTACCTACAGATTATGACAACAGTGTGTTGGGGCAATGAGTGTGTCAGGCCTGATATGAGTTATGATATGGTGTGCCCTCTGCCAGTTGGCACTGAGGGACACCCCAGGTCACAAAACTTATAGATTTGTATGCAAATTGAGGAGCCCAGTTGTGTGGCAAGATGTTCTACTTAGCAGGATCTCTCCCATGACTCAGCAGTCTAGAACAAAACCAGGCCAATTTAATTTTCTCTCTATTGCCTTTTTATGTGCTTCTATTAGCCTCAAGACAAAATCCTGTGAAACTGTAGTCTTGCCTGATTGTATGGATATCGATGTCATTTTGAAAATCAGGAGGGAGTTGGCCAGTTGGAGGCAGTGAAATACATCCCTAGTTTCATGCAAATTTTCCCAATATTTACACCCATCCCCAAAGTGCACTGCATTATAAGTCATGACACTAATTTAATATTTCTAAAAATCTATACAGTAGGTGGTTATTCTGCTGTTCTTTTGTGTACCTCTCCTGTAGTTTTTAGTCCCATCAAGTTATGAGTATACTTGTGCAGATTCAACTTCATCTTCACGTTTCCAAACGTATTTTTTTGCTCCATGTTTTACAGAGCATGGGGATGGGAAAGAAGGATGCTTTTTGTCTTCTTCTTCTTACATACAGAGCTAATGGTTATCATCATCATTGGTGCTATTTATTAAGTGCTGGCAGCATACGTGGTTCTGCCTAAAAACTTGAGAAAGTCCCTGCCCCAAAGAGCTCATAGTTTAAGGACATGATCCAGCAAACGCTTTTATGGAGGTGAATTACCTTACTTATGTGTGTAGTCCCATTGAGGTCAATGAAATTATGCTCATGAGTGAAGTTCCTGATGTATAAGTGCTTTTGGATTGGGTCTTAAAATGTTACAAAACAGAGTCTGACATCCTTACTTGTGTGGGCTAGCATATTAATCTGCAAGGAGTCCCACTGACTTTAACCAGACCACAATGGTAAAGGTGCTATTCAACAGCACTACGGTATCCCAGTTTGGTCACACACAGAATATATACTGCCATAGCATATTGTTAAGCGCGGTATTGTGCCTGTCAGGCAAAGCACTGTGTGAGGAGTGGTGCAGAGCTGCCCCACCACAAAGCAAATATTGGAAGGCCGGGGGGAGCATATCTGCTAGTACCAAGGGCTGATCTGCGCTACATGTTTAGGTCAATGTAAGCTGCCCTGAGTTGAGATAGCTGTGGAAGTGTCTTCACTTAAATTTGGCTCCTGCCGATGTAAGTGTGTCTCTTCTCTGATTTAGTAACATCATCTCCCCAAGCAGCATAGAGTCCTGGTCCATGTAGTTAGGTCAACACAGTGTCAGACTAGACACTGTGTTGCTTACATCAACTGTTATGGGCTTTCAGGAGCCATCTCACAATGCCCCACACTGACAAGACAACTGACACAAGCACTCCTGGTGAGGACACGCACCGCCGACACAAGGAGGCAAGTGTGTACACAAATAAGTGATTTAATAACTGCGGTGGCTGTATGCCGATGTAAGTTAGGTCGACTTCATTTTGTATTGTAGACATGGCCCAAGTATAGACATAGCTCTTGTTGGGCATGAGTAAACTTGCAGATAGCTTGATTTGAGTGCAAGGATAAACTGTAAATAAGGGTGTGACAGGCTACGTGCTGAAGACTGTGTTTTTGGACTAGATGAAATTAGTGGGAACACCCTGAACTGATGATCTTGAAATGTAGATAAGGTGAGGACATCAGCGATTGGTCCTTACGTGATCTGCAAAGCAATTTCAGTACTTACACAATCTGTACAATGTCCAAACCAATTAGTTTTTTAAAAGTATCAATCCTAGGAAAAATGTATATGAACTGTATCATGTTTCACATGATTTGGAATTGTGGTATCACCCTGTATCTGTATGGTCAGCATGAGCATAGAGAGTTTACATGTCTAATAGAGTAACCTAAGTAATAAACTGAAATTAAACTGAATTTCTGTATCCCAGAGAACTGGATGAAATGTTCTCCTAAAACTAAACACGGTGTTCTGGATTAGCCAAGTGGAAAAAGTCTCAGAGGGAATCCCAACACCAAGAAGGGGGGAAGTCCCTATCCCCTCCTCTTTAAGGCAATGTGCACACCTGGGGGTATAGGTACAGTGAATTTCTGACAGGCCCTTAAGTACATCTGTCCCCACCCTTGCACACTTACTCAAGAATCAAGCACTATAGAAAACTTGCTGTGCCTAAACTTACTACATTGTATTGTTTATTAACTTTATTTAAGTTGTTCCACACTTTGCATTTATTCTAGGCAGTATTCATGTGATGTCACAGACAGCAATTAGAACATTCAGAATTGATGATTATCTCCAAAGTAAATTTAAGAGAAAATCCACCACAGTCTCTGTATTGATTTTCCCCCTTTTTTAAATTAAATTTCATTTCTTTTTACAAGGATAATAAAATTATGGGACTGTAGGTCTGCCTTAAAAGAACAGCACTGCAGGACAGCATCTGCAGGCACATTAATGGGTCTATCCTGGAACCAGTGCAGAGATCCCCTATGTCAGTAGCAGCTACGCAGATAGAAGCAGATAAGAATATTCCGATAGGCTACACAATACCAAACAAAAAGCAGTCCTGATCTTAACTGTTAACAACCTATATAGCAACTGTACTATAGCAACCAAAGTAGATATTCGACAGTACTCTCAACAATAAAAAGAGGGAAAACCACCCCACTCAGGGAATTAAATTAGTTTTGCTGATACAGGGCCTGGAGGCTAAGAAGTGTGGTATTTGTTCCTTGGTCATATTACATGCAGACATATGGCAATGTTCCCAGTGAATTTGTTCTTCATAAAGGTCTTGATCCTGAAAAATACTGAATACTCTGACCCCAATCCTGCAAAGTATTTAAGCACAGGTTTAACTTGATTTCAATGGCACTACTTGTGCTTAAGTGCTTTGATGAATGGTGGCCAAAATGCTCAGCACCTTGCCAGATTTAACCTAAAATGGATAGAGCCATTCATGAAAGCAAGTATAGTGAGGCTAAGCACTAAACTGGTTAAATCAGAGTCTGATCCCAGTTTATACAGATTTCAATGGACTTATATGAGGTTTGAACCAGTATCATTAAGAGCTTAATGTGTCTCAGTACGTTCAAGCACTATGACCGCAACTGAGGTGTAAATTATGCAGGCACAATTCTGAAAATATAGGCCACGGTATCTAGGTGATAAGTGGAACAATATTGATTTGGCAAGTGAAATATTGACATATGTATTTGTAGAGGCACAGTGGGCCAAATTCAAATCCTTGATATAACTCTGTTTGAATGTGATGTCCTTGATCTACCCACTATGATGTCAATTCTTTCTGCCCCTAAATATGGGTGTGTCTCCTGTACATGTTGAATTGTAGCATTGATAGACACAGGCCTGAGGCAAAAAACAGTAAACTGCTTTCACAGCTATCCCGTGGCAGGTGAACGGACTCATCTTACATGTAAGCATAGAGTAGATAGGAAAAAGCTTACATAGCTGTAGACACAACAATCCTGAAATTCAAGGATATTCGGACACAGTATTATGGCTCAGCCTATTTACAGGTATATGAGCTAAATATGAAATTCAAATCCAGATTTATATTCCATACACCCCAAAAGTGTAGTGTGTTGGAAACCTGTAGTTTGGTTCAGATCTACTTGATGAGTGGTAGTTCTAATTTTGTTCTTTCATCCCACAGTTAATCTAGGGTGTGTGGAAAAATAATAACCAAATAACATCCAAGTCTTTAAAAAACTGACACATGCTGCCACAAAAAAAAATATTTTTGGTATGAGCTTTCTGATGTAATGATGAGTCTTGCACAAGGTGTCATTTTGCTACCTTGTAAAGATGCATATTGAAAAGTTTCTATTTTTTTCATTACTCAGCATAGGCACAAACTGAGAAAAATTCATTGAGTTTGGTCAGAGTTAGACAAAAAGGCAGCTCCTTTCTAAGGTGTTTGAATTCTGAGCTGGGCACCACCTTTGGATCATTTAGATTCTGGAGCTGGCCAAGGAATGCAGCAGTCCCTGCTGTAAGCTAAACTAGCCCCAAGGGTTGCTCTAACTTTTGCTGCCCGGTTTGTCTCCCACCTGGGAGTCCAGAATAGCCAAAGCAAGGTACGTTCTGAGCACGTCTCCTCCTTCCCTTCACATAGCTGATGTGCCCCTATTCTGCAGCTGTGAGGGGGGCTGGTGCAGGGTCATTATTTCAGGAGGATTTCCCAGTGGGGTGATCTGTCAGCTTTGCAGCTACTGCACATCCTCAGACCTAGTGTGCAGTATTTTCAGTGTACACCTGTTGGACAGACTCTTGCCCTCCATTTCTACTCAGTGCCTTCAGAGAGTCTGGGCACATAACTGGGAGCCAAGAACTCCTGAGTTCTAATCCCACCTGTGAGACTGCCCCCTTTTGTGACCTTGAGCAAGACATTTCACCTTTCTGCTGCCACTCTTGTATGTGTAAAATTGAGATAATGACATTTTACTGCCGGACAGGAGTGCTGTGAGCTTTAACTAACTTGCTGTTTTAACAATGGAAAACACAATGTTCAGGTAAAAGCATCACTTTGCTATGCTCATTGCTGTGGTTCAGCTAAACTTGCCAATGGTTCTGCATAACTATAAGTTGTTGCTTTATGAGGCTTTAAAGATGAGTACTGCATGTCTTGGATGTCGTGTCGGGCAGATAAAACTACTTTGGTAGGGCCTCTCCCTAAGCAAGCCAGACAGTGTGCAGCACTTACATCCACTCACTGTATGCATGGTTTGTATTTGTGTTACAATTAACCACAAGAACATGCAAACAAATGCTTTAAACTGTCTCTCTGAGACAATCCCTCATGGAACTCACTTGCACACCGAGTGGAATTTGTCCATTGCACCGTCCCTTACGGCACTTTTCCCGCTCTGCTTCTTTGGTGTAGCTTATGCCTCCAGCATCACTAGAAAGGAATAATCACTTCATTGACTTCCACTGATGCAGGATTTGACCCTGAGTGTCCATGTCCATTTCCTTTTCTAAGAGGAAAATTTAATCAGTTGGTTCTTTGCCTCATTCTATAGCTCTTTGATCACAGGTTATGTAAATTACTCTTGGAATATTGAACGTCAAAGTCCTGTTATGTTTGGTATTTACTGAAACAATTCTCTTCTGTAGCTGAGTACATACTATGCAACTGTTTTGTTTTAGTACTGTTTATTTTAGCACAGAATTCCACATATTCACATTATACTATTTTCAGTCTCCTGGTGAGGAACAATGGTACTTGTCTGGTGCTAGAAATAATGACTGGAAATTACATTTTGCTGATGTTTCAACTTAAACGACTATATTGAAAATTAGTTTACAGCACATCATTCCAATTCTACCGCATTTCTTCAGGAAGCCGGTCATTCAATTGTATTTTGCTTTGAAAAGTAGTTTAGAATTAGTATGCTGACAAGTGCCAGACTTGCTCCATGTCCTTTCATTCTTCAAACCTTAACCATGTTTGTGAAATGCCAGGCATCTAAATCAGTTTTCCCTTTGTCAGGTATGAAAGATTATTGTTCTGAGAGGTCAGAAGCCACTAAGCCACTTGTTTGTTGTGCTATGAATAATCCACCTTGACTGATTCTACGTTAGAAATTATGAAGCATTATCACAATATCTTTTCATTTCTAGATAAGACTATACACACGCAAATAATTCATATGTATGTGCTATGATGACGGGCCACATTTTTCAAAAGCAACTAGTGTGATATTTAGTGTTTTAATTTTTTGTTGCCTAGCTGAGACACCTGAAAGGGGTCTGTTTTTTCAGAGTATGGATCTTCAGAACTTTCTGAAAATCTTTAATGAGTCTCAAGTTGAGCCCCGCAAAACTGAAGCACCCACAATCACTAGTCTCTTTTGATAATCTTGTCCTTAAAACCTCACATATATAAACTGTTCACGGGGAGAGTGCCCAGGGGAATTTTCCCCTAAAATCTTTTATATTTGGCAAGAAATTTCTAATGACCTGGGAAGATGTTAGAACGACAACACCAACTGCCACTCTAAAGGATATTAATTGCACTTTTTGGAGTTCATCTTGTGTTTTTTATGTTCTTATGTTTAAAAACAATTTATTGGATAGCAAAAGTTGGTCATCCAATTAGATGTTTAACTAAATTATGAAAAGTTCAGCAGTTACTGTGAGCTTGTTTTTTAGTTTTTGGTGGTTGAAGTCATGAGAGAGCTTATAAAAGTAAAGATGCCCATGATTGGAAAATATCATGGGAGAATGGCAAAATAAGGTAATAGCTCAGAGACATTTGCTGAATACTATCATTAGTTATTGAACATCCACATCAATTACAGAATCAGAATTTACTAATGGCAAAGAGCCCTTGTCCATTTCCCTGCCAGTGTTGGATTGTTCCCTGTTGTATATTTACTGATGTCTTATTCCCTGCACCATTTAGCTGAACCAGGCAGATTTAAAGGAGCCCACAGCTTTAGTTCCCTTGCAGTTTACTGAGGAGATGCCCTTATACACACAGACATTTCACTCTCCAGTAGCCTCCGTCAGGCTGCCATCCCCATCCTGATACCCCAGGGAATGAAAAATCCCCCATTATCACACAGGGCCATTCCCTCTTCCTGAAGGAAGTGAAAAGGACCCATACAGCCCTTATTTCTGCCTGAGGGAAGAGGAGAACCAGCCTTACACAACATGTGGGATGAGGGAAGCTAATAATATCACTTTAAGGATTAGCACTAGCTACAAGCAAACAGGTGGCTGGCATATAAAATCTTTACATAAAACTCACTGTGCGCAATCCCATCTTGCCCAGGTACTTTATTAAACCAGTTTAATGTAGCTTGTAGCTTCCCTACAGGACAAAGATAATATCCACAACTCATCTCCTGCTCTTAGAGAAGGGGTGAAAGAATCCAGGCCCCCTTCTTCAGTGGAAGGAAAAAGAAGTGATGCCCCGCTCCCTGCCTAATAAGGATAGCATTAAGATAGACCCTCCCCCACCCCATCCCACATAGACACTGACAATGGGAGGTGGGGGGGGGGCAGAGGGAAGGAGGCATTGTGTGTCCTGGGGAGGAATTGTTGCAAGGCCTAATATGAGAAATAAGGGTTGTGGACGAGAAAGAGGGCCACAGGACCTGCTGGAGGCTGCCACAGAGTCCAGTAATTCTGACAAGTTTTGGATCTGTATCCACACTCTTCTGCGAACCAAAATCTGAGCTGTTTGAGATTTCCTTGTTCATCTGTATTTTTGAAATGCTAATGTTGGGGTTTGCTTGATAGTCCTATAACAAATAAAAATCCAACGTACTTCTATCATGCCCTCCTGAGGAGGCATATGGGGCCATGAGCTTTATGTGGCTTTAGGCTTTCTTTCCACATACCCCTCCTGACTCTGAGACCTGTTGGGCACCAAACTGATCCCTGGGGCAAGTTAGAGCAGCGAAGGCTGGTCTAACTTGTCCTGATCAGTAGTGGTTGTCAGGGGCCCACTTTGCTAGCCAGGACTGCCAGAGCACATCATGCACCAGACCCCTCTTGTCCACTAACAAGCCTTTTTTCTTCCTTACCTGGCACTGGAGCACTCACTCTACCAAGGGGAGCCAACTCCTGATCTCCTATACCAGGGGACTCCATAAAGACATTCTCCATAAAGAATAACGGCATGACACCATTTAGAGAGCATTATGAAAATGTTCCTATAGAAAAGTTTACAGCAACCTCCCCTCGCCGCCCACAAAGTTTACAGTGCTACATCTGAGACTGATGTCAGTCACAATTGAAGAGGATTCTGACTTTATGATTAATAAAATACCTTAGCCATGGGGAACATCTTAAAATTAAGAAAGTGAGATTGTAAGAAAAAGTCTTTGAGGCCCAGACTGTCTTTTCTTTATATATGTACAGAATTTAACATAGTGGAGTCCCCCTTCCCCTAGGCACCACAGTACAAATAATTAATAACAAGCATTGCTGATGAGATTGCCGGGGTTAAAAAAGCATACTACTGTTTTTGTGGGCTGTTTCTTCTGACTAATCCATTTTATAAGCAGAATGAAAAAAAAGTTTATAGTCTCTTACCCTGTGCTTCCACAGAGCTGGTTTCAGTAAGAATGCCACTTTGCAGTGCAATGGCAGTTGCTAGCTATAGGCTCAGAAATCACTGCTTTCACAGATAATATAGTTTCCTTCACTTAATCCATTGTGAGAAGTACCTCTCCGAACCCTGACTTTCCTTCCAAATTATTGTGCTAAGGAAAGATGAGGATTCCCTTGTTCATTTTAAAAAAAATTGCATAGGAAAGATGACTCCTGATTTCCTCTAGTATATGAGAGATTGGAATCAAGTCCGATGAGTCTTGTGGTTGGGTCTCTCTAAATTAGGGGGGGACGGGGATGGTATCTATATGTTCAGGAGGCCATGCCCAATATTGCCTCCTGGTATCAAAAGGGAAAGTCCCCCCCATTGCCATGCAAGATGGGACCCTTTTTTGCAGAGACAAGTGCTGTTCCACTGTGTGCGCAAACAACCCAGCAGCATGGCTTCTGTCATTGTCTGGATTCCCCTGAAACTGCATAGTCACTGCATAGCAGTCACAGATGGGATCCAGAGAGAGGTAATCCTGCTCTAAGAGCAGAAATCTGAAAGTAGTGCAAGGAACAGTGGCAAGGAGGGTACAGGGCACCACCTCCCTGGTTCTACCCTTCGTGTCTCCTCAATCTGCTGAATGTCTTTAGCATGGGGTAAGAGATGGCAGGTGATTACACGAAGCCCACATTCCTGTTTCTATACTGAAAGAGGACCCTTCCGTACATCTTATTCAATTCAGATTAGAATTAGGATCAGCAAAGCAGGGACAACTGATTGGTATTTTCATATGTCAAGGAAACATATTTTATTATTCCCATCTGTAATCTCCTTGAACTATACCGCTAGGAAAGAAATATGACCATTGCTGTTTCTTCTGTTCTACCACCAGTGCTCTGATATTTCTTTGGGATTTTTTCAAAGAGTCTGCTATAAGAGCAATTAAATATCGCACTTGAATGCTCTGATACTTTCTTTTCAAAATCCAGGTATTTGAAGGACTGGGCAGCAGAAGTAAGAATACTGGGAAATTTGGGAGCTTTGAATAAGAAGGCACCTCGTTTGGGAATATACACACATATTAACTTTTTATTTGATGATTCCAAAAAGTTCTCACCAAGCTGGAATTGTATTTCTCATTAGGAAAAATCAGAACGGTAAAAAGACAGAGCGAGAAAGCAAAAGTAGCTACCAAATAACTATTCAAATAGCTAGTTATTCAATAGCTTTCCACAATATTTCCAACTTCCTCCAATTTATATTGGCTTTATATTAAGAAGAGATGTTACTCTCCAGTTCCATGCTTGTGTGATACAGCGTTGTCGCCTCCTTCCTTCAGGGCGTTCTGGGAACTGCAGCTGCTGGGAATCCTCCAGTTCCCTCCCCCTGCCCCGGCTTCTATATGTGAGCTGGGCTTTGTCGGGTACGGTGGCCCCTAGTAGCCGCCAACATCTCTGCAGCCCATTTCTGTGGAGAAAAAGGGAAATTTTCTTAAGGGGACGTTCAGAGGTGCCCATTCCTGCTGGGCTGTTTGCCTATGGTTGAACAGAAATGTTTCCCACTGTTAGCCACGCGGTGGGGGGAGGCAAAATGCGACTTTGTAATGAAAGCACATGTACTATGTATGTAATGTTAACAGCAAGGTTTACCGTGAAAGAGTGTACCCATTGTTCTATAAAGTGTCTTTTTAAATACCACTGTCCCTTTTTTTTCCTCCACCAGCTGCTTGTGTTTCAAGGATCACAGGATCTTCTCCTTCCCAGAGGCTAGCGAAAATTAGAAGGCGAAAAAAAACGCACTCGCAATGAAATGTTCTCTGAGCTCATGCTGTCCTCCCACACTGACAGAGCACAGACGAATGCGTGGAGGCAGACAATGTCAGAGTGCAGGAAAGCACAAAATGACCGGAGAAGTGGCGGGTTGAAGAGAGGGCTGAAGCTGAAAGGTGGCGGCAGCATGATGAGAGGAGGCAGGATTCAGTGCTGAGGCTGCTGGAGGATCAAACTAATATGCTCCAGCGTATGGTTGAGCTGCAGGAAAGGCAGCTGGAGCACAGACCACCACTACAGCCCCTGTGTAACCAACCCCCCTCCTCCCCAAGTTCCATAGCCTCCTCACCCAGACGCCCAAGAACGCGGTGGGGGGCCACCCAGCCACTCCATCACAGAGGATTGCCCAAGTAACAGAAGGCTGGCATTCAATAAGTTTTAAAGTTTTAAACTTTTAAAGTGCTGTGTGGCCTTGTCCTTCCCTCCTCCACCCCTCCCCCCCCCGGGCTACCCTGGTAATTATCCCCCTATTTGTGTGATGAATTAATAAAGAATGCATGAATGTGAAGCAACAATGACTTTATTGCCTCTGCAAGTGGTGATCGAAGGGAGGTGGGGAGGGTGGTTAGCTTACAGGGAAGTAGAGTGAACCAAGGGGCGGGGGGTTTCATCAAGGAGAAACAAACAGAACTTTCACACCGTAGCTTGGCCAGTCATGAAACTGGTTTTCAAAGCTTCTCCGATGCGCACCGCACCGCCCTGGTGTCTAGCTCTGCATAACCAGCAGCCAGGTGATTTGCCTCAATCTCCCACCCCGCCATAAACATCTCCCCCTTACTCTCACAGATATCGTGGAACGCACAGCAAGCAGTAATAACAGTGGGAATATTGGTTTCGCTGAGGTCTAACCGAGTCAGTAAACTACGCCAGCGTGTTTTTAAATGTCCAAATGCACATTCTACCACCATTCTGCACTTGCTCAGCCTGTAGTTGAACAGCTCCTGACTACTGTCCAGCTACCTGTGTATGGCTTCATGAGCCATGGCACTAAGGGGTAGGCTGGGTCCCCAAGAATAACTATAGGCATTTCAACATCCCCAATGGTTATTTTCTGGTCTGGGAAGAAAGTCCCTTCCTGCAGCTTTTGAAACAGACAAGAATTCCTGAAGAGGCGAGCGTCATGTACCTTTCCCGGCCATCCCACGTTGATGTTGGTGAAACGTCCCTTGTGATCCACCAGTGCTTGCAGCACTATTGAAAAGTACCCCTTGCGGTTTATGTACTCACTGGCTTGGTGCTCCGGTGCCAAGATAGGGATATGGGTTCCGTCTATGGCCCCACCAGAGTTAGGGAATCCCATTGCAGCAAAGCCATCCACTATGACCTGCACGTTTCCCAGGGTCACTACCCTTGATATCAGCAGATCTTTGATTGCGTTGGCTACTTGCATCACAGCAGCCCCCACAGTAGATTTGCCCACTCCAAATTGATTTCCGACTGACAGGTAGCTGTCTGGCGTTGCAAGCTTCCACAGGGCTATTGCCACTCGCTTCTCAACTGTGAGGGTTGCTCTCATCTTTGTGACTTGCTTTCCCCTGCCCTGAGGCGCAAGAATACCAAGTTCCATGAAAGTGCCCTTACGCATGCGAAAGTTTCGCAGCCACTGGGAATCGTCCCAGACCTGGAACACTATGCGGTCCCACCAGTCTGTGCTTGTTTCCCGGACCTAGAATCAGCGTTCCATTGCATGAGCCTGCCCCATTAGCACCATGATGCCCACATTGCCAGGACACGTGCTTTGAGAGAAGTCGGTGTCCATGTCCTCATCACTCTCGTAATCGCGCTGACGTTGCCTACTCGCCCGGTTTCACTTTGCCAGGTTCTGGTGCTGCATATACTGCTGGATAATGTGTGTGGTGTTTAATGTGCTCCTAATTGCAAAAGTGATCTGAGCGGGCTCCATGCTTGCTGTGGTATGGCATCTGCACAGAAAAAAGGCGCGGAACAATTGTCTGCTGTTGTCCTGACGGAGGGAGGGGCGACTGATGACATGGCTTACAGGCTTGGTTTACAGGGAATTAAAATCAACAAAGGGGGTGGCTTTGCAAGAAACTGAATGACCACCTCAAGGATAGAACTCAAAACCTCAAGGGTAGAACTCAAAACTGGGTTTAGCAGGCTGTTGATTTTACAGAAGGAGGGAGGGAGGAGAAAATGAATACAAAACAAATCTGGTCTATTTCTTGTTTTGAGCCACTTCATCTATCTTTATACATCATGCTGGCAGCAGACTGTGCAGTACAACCGCTAGCCATCGTCACCTCCTTGGTGCTCGGCAGAAGACAGTGCAGTATGACTGCTGGCCATCATCTTCTGCTGGCTGCAGATTAAAAGACAGTGCACTGCCAGTAGGACTCAATCGCCATGCGATGAAACAAGGGAAATGACCTGGCTGAGTCACTCCCATGTTTGCCCAGGCGCCCGGTTAAAAGAGCACATTGATGACGGCTACCAATCATACTGCACTGTCTGCTGCCAAAAGGCAATAAACTGCTGCTGTGTAGCAATGCAGTACCATGTCTGCCAGCACCCAGGAGACATACGGTGATGATTAGCTGAGCGGGCTCCATGCTTGCCTTGGTATGGCATCTGCACAGGTAACTCAAGAAAAAAGGCACAAAACGATTGTCTGCCCTTGCTTTTACGGAGGGAGGGAGGGAGGGAACGGGGGCCTGACGATATGTACCCGGAACCACCTGCGACAATGTTTTAGCCTCATCAGGCACTGGGATTTCTACTCAGAATTCAAATGGGTGGCAGAGACTGCGGGAACTGTGGGATAGCTACCAACAGTGCAAAGCTCTGGAAGTTGACGGTTGCCTCAGTACTGTGGACATGCTCCGCCGACTACATGCACTTAGAGCATTTGTGTGGGGACACACACACTTTACTGTATAAAAACACTTTCTACAAAACCGACTTCTATAAATTCGACCTAATTTCATACTGTAGACATACCCAAGTCAGCTAGCATCACACTCACTACTTCCATTCTCATTTCACATACTTCATGTGTCACCTTGCAATAACATTGGAAGTTGTAGTCTATTAGTTGTTAGCTCATAAGTTTGCATGTCCACTGGAGTACCGTCAGTTGCAATACACATTTTACTGACTATATCAAATAAAAATGCTTTCTCAGTCCCAAACTTTGAAATGAAGAGGTTATATAGGTTTTCCAGCATTGAAAGCTACGGAATCAGTTTTTATACTACTTTGCTAAGGGCTTCAAATATAGAATTAATCATATATGTTTGTCAGCTAAAAGCTAAGGTGAACTTTCCCCAATCTATCATCTGTAAGGTCATCAATTGCCATCTGATGAATGCCACTTTGGATTTCAATCTTGTGATCACCAGACAAATCATCCATTTTCTTAACAAAGATTTCAAAATTGATGTCTGTATTCACTTTATATGCTGGGGTCATGGTGAGATGCAACCTAGCCCAGGCTTCCATGTAATCATCCAAAGAATCAATGACAAACAGCAGTGCCCCAATGCCTCTGCAAATCATCTCTTAGTCATGAAGGGTCAAAAAAGAAATTTGCCCCAGCAAGTCCCATATTACATTTCATCATCTCTGGTCTCCAGCTCTCCTCTAAGAAGGAATCAAGCTTCTCTCCATTATCTGCTAGCCCAACTATAGTATTTTCCTCCTTCCCTTTCCTAGAGCTTCCTCAGTCCCTGGCTCATCCTGGCCCTGCTCCTCTCACCCACATGGCTCCCTGATGAGCCAGCTCCCCATCTATATGCTGCTCCTTTGTTGTGAATAGCCACATTCTGAGGTGAGTGGGACATTCAGACCTTGTTAGATTTTCTATTTTGACTGCCGCAACAGGTGCCAATTGTTTTGCAGACACTTGTTCAGTAGGCAGTGGACTGAGTCCACCAAATCATTTTGTATAATCCTCAGAGAGATAATAATGTTTATTCACATTTCTAAAATATGCTGATCACGCTCTAAGCGAATGCGCAATTGTGAAAAACAACAATTAAAGTGCAGCTTTCCTTTGTGATAATGCACATTCCCGTTCCACATTCAGTGTCTCTTTCTGTATCAAATATGCTGAGTTTATAAAGTTGTTTTGTTTTTTAATTGATAACACTGACAGTTAAATTGGGGTCCTTCCTTCCCATACATCATCAGGGGTAGTAAGGGTTCTGCAGGTCAAACAAGATGATTATGTCAAGCTTCTAAACTTCTTTCTAGATTTTCCTCCTCTGAGACAAATATATTTTCTTTTAGCCTTAGTGTAACGTGTATGAATTATATTTTCACCTTGGCTGTACTTCTAGGATTATTTCAACTAACACTGAAAGCTCCCAACTGTTTTCACAATCAGTTAACATTACAACATCTTTCCCGACTTGCTGCAGAATTCAGTATAGCACTTGCTGCATATATCAAAGGGGGATTTGTTGTGTTGTTTAGGTCTCATGTGCCTCATAGCACAAAGGGGCCTTGAATTTATTTCTCTGTGGCGATATGATTAAAAGACACGTCTGCCATTAGAAAATATCATCTGTGCAGGGTATGGATCAAGGAGGCATCGGTGTTTTAGCCTTTAGTGATCATTTGTACATATGTTGCATAAAGTATCTTTTAGTCTCATTTGAAGGCCATAATTAAAAGAGCACATTGGTCAAAGGTCACCTTTTTAAAATGAGTTTCTGATATCATTGCTGTTTTAGATGGTATCGAATGCTTTTATTTAGCTCTAATGATGAGATTCCTAGGCTTGAAAATAATTTCTTTGAACTGACTTGTATAAAAATCAGTACAATAAACTGATGAAAACCTCAGCTGGTGTATTACTCATAAACTAGCTAGTGTTAGGCCTGGTCAGTAGGTGGACGGGAGACATGAAAAAATATGTAGTCAGCAGGGAACATTTTTCCTTTTAGGGACTTGCCTACATGGGAAAGTTTCACCACCTATGCAGGTACAGTTATACCACCATAGTTATACCGGTATAACTCTGCTTGGACACACATATCCAGCAATAAAAGTGCCTGTTCCCAGCTTATCTTAAACCACTTCCAAAGCAACATAAACTAAACTAGAAGCTTATCCTGGACTAAGCGTGTTCACCTGAGTTATATTGGTATAACAGTTTAAATTCACACCTCACCTTATGCCAGTATAACTTCCTATGTAGACAAGCCTTAACTCAGTTTTGAATCAGTTGGAGGAGGCATCTGATAATACAAAATCCAAGTCCTGACCACTTATCAGGTCATTAAAGAATCTATGGTACATTTTGTAAGCACAGAAGTATTAGCAGCAGTGTCCTTGCCAAATTATGATTTGCATAATTAAATCAATGGTGACCTGGGGGAGGGGCAAGGATCATGTGACCCTCCCCAAAATGCCCGGGGCGGTGGTAAGGCCAGCAGCTGGGGAAATGAAGGGGCAGGGCTAGAGCTGGAAAGGAAGAGGCGAGGGCAGAGCCTGGTGTGTCATGCCGCGCTGCACTCTCCCAGGCAGCCTCGTGGCCGGAGGCTGCCTGGCAGAGAGCAGCCGCTGCGTGCTGCACCATAGGCAGTGTCCCAGACAGGCAGCATGGCCAGAGGCTACCTTGGAGAGTGTTCCACATATGCCAGGGGGACTGAAGCAGAGCCCCCCCCCGCCAGGTAATGTGGGATGGGGAGAACACGGGGCCCCTGGGCTGGCGGCAGGGCAGGGACAAGTCATGTGGGAAGCGGGATGGGGAAGAGTCACGTGAGGGGGGGTGAGGACGAGTCACATAGGGAGGTCACGTGCCCCCTTTGAGCTGGTGCCCCTTTTGTGTCCCTCCCACTAAGTCGCCTCTCTTCATTTCAGTTTTAAAAGAGATTTTTTATTGGACTCTGCAGTTAAACAGCTGCTGTGTTTCAGTGTTGGGTGAAGTGGTTCTATGTATAGTTTGCCTATCTGAGTTTTTTTCTTCTAACTAACCTGTTTTGGGGATCTTTCTGGATGAAAGGTGGCATATAAATGCAACTTACTCTAAGCCTTGTAACACATCGTTACCTTTGCATTTTCCTCCTGCTGTGTGTCTGTGTATAAAGCAATCCAGAAATAGGGTAAAATTAGGCATATTCACATAACTGACATAGTGTTTGGGAAAGTAAACAAACACGTGACTGTGATGCACCACAGGAAGATCATAATTTGAGGGCTGTCATGCTAAAAAGCATTGCCTTCAATGACTTTTCCCCAAACTAGTTTAGTTGTTGTTTATGGGGTTAGCACAATCAACAAACTCTCAAACCTAAAAGACCAAATAATCTTCATATCCTCTCAGGGTCTCTCTTTCTAGTTTTATTAACACAGACAACGGGTCTATACCATGCGTGCTCGTTGTTTGAGCCCTATTGTGCAAGTTGTTTTTAAGGAGGACTGAAAGCTGAAGCATATTCTAGCAAAAGCTTGCAAAATGTTCCATTTTAGTCTCTGTAAAGACGCATGAAATTTTTACCAAATTGCAGAAAAAGAAAATCTAGCTATGTTCAATTTAAATGTAGTGTTCTTCTTTTTACATAGTGAAAGTCTGGCAGAGCAGCAAAATCCACAAATGCATAGACAGTGACACAAAATAAGAAAAGGAAGAGGTCTCTAATTGTTAGACAGTGCATATAATACCACAATAGAATTATCTTAATTAGGACATCCAATAGTAGCTGCCGTTAAGAAGTGGTGTCTTTTTTTTTTTCAAACAGCCAGACACTTAAATTGAAACAAAATACTGAATGAAATTACAGAAATAGAAAATATTTTACTACATTTCATCCATTCATACCATTTATTTGGTAATGGTTAGTATGTCACAAATGGTTACACATCACTTACCCTCTTGGCACTGGCCAAATGCCACTAAGTGGCTTTTTTTGCAAATAGTGGTCCAATTAAACTGCAGTTATTTCTACTCATTGCAGTTATGCTAATCTGGTTACCTGGGGGCTGTCCATAGGAACACAGGAATTGCTATACTGGATCAGACACATGCTCCATCTAGTCCACTATTCTGTCTCTGGCAGTGACTGGTAGCAGATGCTACAGAGTAACGTATAAGAACCCCATAGTAGGAAGAACTCCTATCTTGATTAAGATTATACTGCAATGTACACCTTTTTAAGAACAGGATGCACAAACATCTGTCAGAGATGGTCTAGGTTTACTTAATCCTGCCTCAAAGCAGGGGCTGGAATTGATGACCTCTTGAGGTCTTGTCTAGCACCTACATTTCTATGTTCTAAGAGAAATATCTTCACCCACAAATAAGTTGCAGCCACCTTAAGGATGGAGCGCAGCAGATATTTAACAGCACATGGCATCACTTGAGGGCATATCCACTCAAAACTGAAAGGGGAATGTGGGCAGGCAGAATGTAACATTCAACAGACTGCTGGTTACTGAATCAGCTACATTGCTTCCTGCAGCAACCAGGTCTCCTTTGAAGGTCTCTTACCCACCTATTGATCAGGTTCAACTTTGCACCATTTAGGAGATCTGATGGAATCACAGCATGTGTGTGGCTCCTCTATAACAGTACTGTTTCTCTTTAGTATGGCCACTGGACAATATTTTGTATGCTAGTAGTGAAAGTCAAGCAGATATAATTCAGGTAACCCTCGGATTGATTAGGGTTTGAAAAAGATGCTCCTACTTTCCTCCTGCAAAGGGCTTGTTTCTCAGGGGCTGCACAAAGATGCTTGTGGCTCACTAAGTCAGAGCTGCCCACCCTTCTACCATGTCCCGTCCCCATCCCCGACATGCTGTCTCTCCCTTTACACTAGGGATGAGGCTCATTCAGAAGGTAGCAGAGCCACCACTGTCAGATTTCTGTCACTTTAAGAATATTTTGTGCTGCTTATGTAGTGTAAAATGGTCTTACTGGACTGGAGAATCTGTCCTTGAATGTTCACAGAAGAAAGAACCCTAACCTATGACACTTGATTTTAAGATTCCTAATAATGGCAAACTTGGAAAATACAAAGAAATGCAAATTGAAGTCTGTGCAAATAAAAACTCTAGTAGTACTGGATGAAGAAAAGAGACGCACACCTCTCCATTTTCAGCAATGCTGCTTTAAGTAACTGTAGAGTTGGGGGGAAATACCAGCCCAGATAACTTGCTAATCCAATGAGTATTTTGCCGGAGTGAGCACTTCAGGTCTGAGCCCCTTGTGTAGTGTGGAACAAGAGGAGGAGATGCAGAGCTGCTGCTACCAGATAATTTAGCAGTGATGTCCAAGCCCTTTAGTGCAAGACAATGCTTTACATTCATTTGTTCTAATGATGAAAGGTGGATGCATGGAATTGTGCCCTTTGTTGCTTTCATTAGAAATGATATACTGCCAATATTTTAAACATAGGGCTTCTACAAATGTCCCCTCCTCCAGTCATACTAAATGCTGTGACACTAGGCTGCTATGTTTGCAGAGAGAATGGGTGAAGGATTATTCAAAACCATCTGTTTGACTTGTAGCCATAACCAAGGAAGGAAGACTACTGTTTAGCCTGAAAAGCAAATGAAGAGGTAGGAAATGCAGCAAAATGCTCTCCCTTTGGATTTTTTTTTTTTAAATACATAGTGGTGATTCTGAAGGCAGTATTTTTGTGCGTCCTAAGAATGAGATTTTTGCAGGAGTGCCATAACAGTGTCTAGAGGATGGGTACATTTAATCAGAGACAGAGAAATTTTTCTTATCTTTCGTTCAATTATTGAGTGAAATTTTAACAAAGTGTAAGTGCCCCTGCTCTAGCACTACCCTGGATACCAGATGTACCATGCATGTCCTTGATCCATCCCATTTCTGTGAACAGGCAACAGGTCCTTCTCAGATGGCCTGGACTGCTTTCAAAAATACTGAGTGTATATTTTATTATTTCCTGCTGCCCTCATTTTTATTCACTCATTTTCTCAGTTCACTTTCTCCTCTTATCTCCTCCCTCTGGCCCTTAATGTTTCCTTAAGTGTCTAGGTATTATTTCCCCCTCCCATAGGTTTATTACTCTCCCAGATTAGCTAGGAGTGTCCTGCAGCTATCTAAACCACTGGCTCTCAATTTGAGGGCTGCACACTGGTGCTTGGGGAGGGGGGGACCCAACTTTATGGCTGGATGAAAGGGGGTTCTGAATCCGTGATAGGGGGGCACCTGATAAAACGGGAAAACGTAACGTGATTACAATATGGAAATTAACTTAGCACACTGCCCTGCCAGCGCTGGCGCAGCTGTCTCTTTGAGCTGAAGCCCCTGGGCAGGGCAGGGAGCCCTGGCCGAGTTTGTTGCAGGTATTGCGGGCGGAGGGCGGAGGCGGTGACAGGTTCGCGGGCTTCACCTGCCGCGGCCCCTGCATTTTAGCAGCTAGAAGCAGAGCTGTGCGCCCCATGGGTCCTGCGGCGTAGAAGCCCAAGCGGCAGAGTGCAGGGGCAAGGAGAGGAGGCAGGAGAGAAGGGGCAGCCCGAGCCTGGGGGCGGAGGGTAGCGAAGTAACAGCGGGGAGGAGCAAGGCTGGATCGCGGCCTAAATTACACACCGCGACCCACCTCGACTAGGTCTCCTCGTCTCCCGCCGCGGCAGGGTCGGTGTGGGGGGAACACGCGGCTCGGCCGGCCCCAGACGCCTCCCCGTGGCAGCGAGGGCCAGCAGAGGGCAGCAGGCGGCTGCCTCACCCGTGCACAGGGCAGCAAGGCGGGGGTTTCCGAGCCCGCAGGTGAAACGCGGCGCTTGGCCCTTCCTCCGCCTCCCCGGCCGGAGGTGGAGCGGGGGCAGGCCCGGCGCAGGCGCCCTCCCCGCCCTGAGCGTGTGCGCGCGCCCTGCCGGAGCGGGGAGCAGGGGGGACCCCGGCCGCTCCGCGGGGCGGCGCCGGCTCGCCAGGCAGCCGGGCGGGCGCAGCGCGGGCGGCGGCGGCGGCGGCGGGACCTTTCCCCCGGGAGCAGCCGCCGCCCCTACAGGTTGCCTCGCGCTGCGCCTCAGCGCCAGCGGCGGCAGCAGCAGCGGCTCCCCCTGGCCGCCCCGCGGCGCGGCTCCCGCCCCATCTCCCCCGCCCCCTTCCCTCGGCCGGGCGGCGCTGCACAGGGCGGAGCCGGGAGCCGGGGAGGGTTGGCCCCGGTGCCTGCCTCCCGGCGGGCGGCGCTGCTGGGTCGCTCTGGGAGGCTCCCCGGGGCTGGGCGCGGAGCTGCGGGCTCGGGGGTGTGAGCCGCCGGGTTGGGCGCCCCCAGGATGCTGCGGTTCCTGCGCAGGACCTTTGGCCGGCGGTCGATGCAGCGCTACGGACGGGGAGCCGGGCGAGGAGGCGCCTTTGGAGCTGGGGACGAGCGGGACGGGGGGCCGAGAGGAGCCGCCGCCGCGGAGGGGTTCCCCTCTTCCCCGCACCCCGGAGGAGCCGGGCACAGCGCCGGAGCCGTTGTCCACATCCCGGCGGCCGGGGACAGCAAAGTGGCGCTGCAGTGCCGGGTCCTGCTGCTGGACGGGACCGACGTCAACGTGGAGCTGCCGGTAAGTTACCGCGCTGCAGCCCCCCCGCCCGCCGGCCCCCATGACATGCCCCCGTACAGCCCCCAGCACCGCGCTGCAGCCCACCCCCAGCGTCGCCCCCCCCCGCCCGCCGGCCCCCATGCCATGCCCCCCTACAGCCCCCCGCGCCCAGCACCGCGCTGCAGCCCACCCCCAGCGTCGCCCCCCCGCCCCCAGCACCGCGCTGCTGCCCCCCTGTAACACACAGTTGCCTGCGTGCAGCCTTCTCCCTCCCCAACCCCGTGCCCCTTGTGGAGCCCCCTTGACACGCCCCTGCCCCCCAGCCTGCCTTCTATGCACCTGCTCGCCAGGTAACTGGCCTGGCGGCTCCTGTTTGCCCCTCTCCTTTCCCCGGGGGCTGCCCCTTCCGCTCGGAACAAACCACCAGTGCGTAGGGAGGAGACACCCCCCTGCTCCCCTCCCCCGCGTGAGCTGCTCCTGCCCCCCGGGACTGCCCCGATCCCTGGGCTGGGGGGGGGGCGCGGGGGCGTGCTGCACGGGCAGGGGGAGCCGCCATCTCCTCCCCCAATCCCCCGCGCAGTCGAGCTGCTACCTTGTAATGGATTCGTGCTCATGTTAGTGCCGTTTGCGCCCCCTCCCGCGAAAGTGTTGGGGGGGGGGGAGAGCCCGCGGTGCAAGGGGCCTGGGGATGGTGGAGGGGGGGGGGGAAGCTGTAGCTGCTCATGGGGATTTCTGTCTTTCCTGTTTCCCCCAGCCCCGCCAGCGGTCACTGCGCTCACAGTCCGCACCTGTAGCTCTGCAGGGGAAAGCGAAGAGCCGGGCTTGTTTCTGGGGTCCCGCCGCTGGACCAGGTCCCTTTGGCCTAGCGCGGGCGGCGTGTTGTGCTTGCGGGGCGGGGGTCGCAGTTAATGCTCGCCGTGCAGCGCTATGGGGGGGGGGGAGAGCGAGTAACCTTCTCTTTCCCCCCCCCCCTTGCATTTCCTGGCAGGCGTTAAGCCTGGCTGTCTAAAGTGCAGGAACGGCTCCGTATTAGGCCTGATAATGTCACGCACCCAGGTGCACGCTGACGTTTCCGACTGAAGTTGCAGGATTGCTGTGTCAGGCTGTGCCAACGTTGTACCTTGTGGCTGAAGCGTAATTCTCTCCTTGTCCCGCACAGGCATCTCTCTTGCACCGGGGGGGGGGGGGTGTCGGGGGTGCTTTTCTCGGCGGTGAATACACAAGGGCAGTAGCCGCCTAGGTAACTCTACAAGGGTCCTCGGGTTCTTGTACAGACAAGTCTCTCTTCCCGGGGCTTTACCCAGCTACGCGCTGCATTCGCCGCACCTCACTCAAACGCGCTGCTGAGAGATCCACTGGGATCTGCTGCCTTGACTTTAACGGAGTTCAACTGAAAATTGAATTCTTGATAGCCCATAGTTGGGTTGGTTTGAGCTGCTACTGCTCACCCAACTCTGGGAGTTAAGTACTGTGGTATTAGATTTGCATGTCTTATAATACATTTTGCAAGTTCTGGCTTTCTCTTTTTCTGGTTGTTTTTGGGCTATTCCCCCCCCCCCTTTTTTTAAAAAAAAATTACAAACTTTGAAACTTGTTCCTGGCTTCTTCTTATGCCATCGGGGAGGTTTATTTCAATTTAACTATATTTGTACATGGTATGGCTTCAGGGGTTGTTTTAAAATCACAGTAATATTGAAAGTATTTAATGGCTTGTAAGAGTTTAGACTAAAGATTTAAGACTTCCATATGAATTTTTGGAAGATCTGTAAGAAGTACATACTGCAGAGGTCTGGATATTCTTCTCTTTCTCCCACCCACTTTGTGCAATTGATGTTCAGAGTTTGCAATTCTTTTGTTGAATAGTCAACTTTAGTACCAAAACAAGAAGAAATATTCCCTTTCCAATATATTTGGTGCTCTATGAACTAAGGTAAAAAACTATATTCACATAATTTTAACAGTATCAAAATTACTTTTTAATTACAAGGTGTTTAATTTCAACAGTATGGAAAAAAAACAACCTTGTTCCAGAATATTTATTTTTCATTGTAAGCCTTTGACTGTTTTGTGTGCACCCACTTATGCTGTGTGCACACTTAACCAATTTGGCACCATGATGTTCTCAGCTCAAGAGAAAATAGCAGTGTTGAAGGTCAGGTTTGGAGTGTGTAGGTAGAGACATCTGGGGAAGCTTGCAGAGCATCTACCTCACTTAAGATAATGTTATTAATTCCTCTCTTCCTTTCAAACTAATCATTTTTGAAGACAGTTGTAATCTTGGTATCTCTTAGAGGAAGGAGCTAATAATGTTCTGGGTCTGAATCACAGTTTATTATAGTGCTAATTTTACTGCTGAGCAAAAATGTTTTCTAAGGAAGAATTTTAATAAGTAATCGGGATAAAATCAATATATTAAGGATATACTTACAGAAGTTAATGTAGTTAAGATCAATAAATATTCAATGCTATACTCTATTTGAACTAACATATTTGAACTAACTAACATATATTGCCTGCTTATTGTTAAAGATCACATTTATTCAGACAACATAGTGTTAAAACGTGACTGAACTGAAACCAGATCAATTGCATCTAATCAGTAATTCTTCTGTGTCTTCTGAGTGGAATGTAATAATGGCACGCTCCTTGCTTCTTTACTATTGAAAATAAAAGGAAATCTTATTCTCTCAATTTAAATAGTTGTGTGGTCCAATAAAGAATGAAAAGCACACAGGCTAATATTGTAATGCTCAAACTAATTAAACATAACTGTTTGTAAACAATGGGTTAAAGTATGTCATGGTTATTGTGTGTTTGTCCTCAGATGGCGTATGGGACTTTTGACAACTCTCCCGTTTGCTCAACAGGTTGTGGTGGAGGACTCTATGGGAGCTCACAATGACTGTTAGCATTTTATCTAACTCAGCAGAAGATTATTTTAGCTCGTATCTTTACCTGTTCCACACTTTTTCTCTCTTTCATAAAACACCCAAATTGATGATTAAAAAAATTATGAAAGAGGCATTGCTCCAGTCCATGCATATTGGTAACAGGTACTGCACTGCAGTTTTCTCAGTCTTGCACATACCGTGCCCCAGTCCTGCAGACAAACTGCTTGCATGTGCATAACTTTATGCAAGTGTCTACAGGACTGGGGCCTGAAACGGCATAGTGGATTAAAGGATTTTTGGGGGGTAATGTTTACAACTTTTAAAAAGACTGATTGGTTCCCTCATTTGTCTGAAGGCAGGAAATATGTGTTGTAGGGGAAAATATAAAATTCTAATTTTATAGCCTGTCTTGTTAACCTTTAACCCCTAAAATTCCTCCTTTAGTACAAGTTAGATTCCCTTAAACATGCACCTTGTCAGATTCTACTTTCAGTGATGCTTTAAGTTTTCTATTGTGCTGACCAGCTGTCTAAAATAGACAACTGTGTGGGTGTTTGGTAAGGTTGACTTCAGTAATGTTCTGAGGTAAATATTACGATTTTGGCATAACACTTAAATTGAGAATCTTATTGTCTACACTTTTGTCCAAGTCCTGCTAACTTTTCACTTTCTGTAATCGCCACCTCTGTGGTCTCCACTTGTTCTTTCCTCACTTTTTTTTCTTTCAATCTGTACAAAATATTGTCACCAAAGCCATCTTTCTTGTGTACCTGATCATATCTATCTCTTCTTATCCATTTCTGCCTTTAACATTTGCCCTCTGTTCTCCTTTTCTTCTGTGAACAACCAAAGGTGCTGCTACTTTCAAATTATTCCATAACTTATATTCTCTCTCTCTCTCTCTCTCCCTCCCGCTCTTTCATGTATATATCCCCTTTCACTCTCTTTAATCTGCTCAAACTTTCTTCATTACTGCTCTCTTTGCTTTCTCCTGGACTTTGCACTACCTTCAGCTAAACAAAGTAAAAAAAATATTGTTTTGAGTGTTTCAGCCAATTCCTTTATTAAACTTTTTATGTAATATTTTGAGGAGTACTTGCTGATACATGCTTTCCCTTTGCTTTTAAATCTTTAAGACAAAAATGTGTACCTTGAAAGCATTCGTTCTAAACAGAATAATGCACTAGCTAGCTTCTTAAACCCACAACTCCTCAGGGCCCTGTATTGCATCTTAGAGATGCTGTTAAGCTTACATATGTTGTGAAGAAGTGAGTGGTAGTTTACCAGATCTGTTGCTGTGGGGTGATTGCCCACGGGAAAGAGTGTAAAATAGTGTCATTAGTTCCTGTTGACCAGATATATGTGCACATCCGAAATCTAGAATGTCTGATATGAATTGATGTGGGAGAAGGAAAGGAGAGTATCAGAACAGCCTTTTCCTGCTCTTGCTGTATATTATTAAGCTTCAAGAGCATATTTAGCATTTTTTGTGTTGTCATATTGGTACAGGAGGCTATTATTTGTTTGGTCTTTGCCTTGCAACTCAGCTGTTGGTGGGGTAGAAGGTTATTTGCTCACTGCTATCAAAATAATAATTTCTTCTTCTCAGAGGGTTGCTTCAGAATTCTTATGACTTAACAAAAGAAAAGTAGCTGCAGGTGATGCCATACCTTTTTACATACAAGCGTAAAGATGGAGAATAGAAAAAACAAAATATGTTGATGTTGCTCTGGTAGTCTGATCCACAAGTGGAAATGAAGACTTTTAAGGCCTGGCTTTTAAAGCTGAGTATCCAGAGATTGTGTTGATTTTAGTCAAAGTTGTGGATGCTCTGAACTTCTAAAAATCAGACCTACATTTTTAATCTGGTGCATTTTCATCATAAGACTTTTTGTGAGATGGCTACTTCTGTGCTATAAAGCTCTAGCTGTCAGTTCAGGGTAGTCTGTCATAAACATTCCTTCACTAGCAATCGCCTTGCTGTAATAAAGAAATCTCTTAGATACTCAAGAATATAATTACAGAGAAGGTGTGTGGTGTGTTATAAAATATTATGTTTAGTGATCAAATAAATGGAAAAGACAAATAATACTTTAAATGAATAGCTTTTGTTTTATTCTGCGCCTTCGTTTTTGGTACTTGGTATTTTACTTTGGTATTTTAATGACTGTTTCAGCTACTATAGCAACATTTAGAATACGGTTAACAAAAATTCCTTACTACTTTTAGTCATTCGTGTTTATGGTACCATATCCCTTTCTTGGCTGAATAATGTAATCATAGCTATGCTAGTGTAACTGTGTAACAATAGTGTAAACTGTATTGTTTACATCAAATGCAAATGTAAAATAACATTTTGGTGTTTTAAGAAACTCTTTGCTATTGCTGTCCTCTCTTTGGTTTATTATTTGCCAAGCAACTGACTTGATACAATTTGTAAATAGCACTAGGGAAGAAAGGGAGTCAAAATAACACTTTTAATTCCTCCTACCTCTTTTACATTATTTTCTGAGCAGAACTTTTGTAAAAATAAACTCCTTCATTTGAGAAAAATGTGTAGTGAAACCTACTAATATACAGTAGGACCCTTTGATTCAAGTTTGTCTCTGAGCTGAATAATTTTGTATTATTATTTTTAGGACCACATTACTATATTATTAAATAACACCTCTCTTATAAAGTAACAAGTGGAGAATTAATAAATAAATATGAATCAATAATAAACCCAATTTAAACTTATCATTCACAAAAATTACAGTTTCTCTCGTTATAGACATTGCTTTTTGACAACCTGATAAAAATGAAATGCAAGAAATATTAATGGAACACTAGGCTTGCATAGTTATCTATTCAAATGGGAGTATGTTTAAAGTCAGTCATGCTACTGTAACTCTGCCCTCTTGAGTATATTCATGACAATAGTCTTTAATTACATTATTGTATTTTTCTACAACCTTGGTTACACCTGTAGCACTTTGTATTACTCTGTACTGCTATTTACAACAGAGTATATGAACACCATCAATTGTAAAAAGTGCACATTAAAATATATAATACTTTAAATATATTACAGCAGCAGTATAGTAAAACACTTATAGTGAGTGGTATTTTATTTTGGCTTATCTTTAATAACATCAACTCTTTCAATAACTACATAATGATTAATTGTTCTTTTTTTGTTTAGTTGTACAAGTCTTGCTGTTTGCTAGGTGCTTTACAGCTTGAGATGATGAGAGGGACTCTGCCACAAAGAGTTGACAGTTGAACTAGAGAACTTACCAATTGATGTGGGAGGGAAGGGGAATAATTAGAATAATGTGCTTGAAAGATGAAGGTAAGTGCATGTTATCTTTGGTTCTATGATTGAGGGTGTAGATATTTGGAGGGAGGTGGAAAATGGAGACTTGTTTGTGCACTTTGTAAACAATAGGTTAAAATGCAGTTCTGCTCTGAAAAGTAACTGTAAAATGGAATTCTTTCCATGTTTGTTTTGTCTGATTCTATGTAACATTTGCTCACTTGACAGAAACATATTGTTTTATTAACAAGCCTGCAAACGCAACCTTTAAGTTACCAGCAATACTTGTGCAACTCTGTTGAAGACACAGCTTCCTTATGAGTGATGAGAAGGAAGTTTACAGGGCTGGCAGTTAGAAAACACATCATTTTACTTGTAAATTGAGCACATTTGATATGGAAATAATTTCTTTTAGACAAACATGGAACCATCTCATGCCATTTCTGCAGTCACTCTTCAGACCAGATTGCTGAATACGCCATTAGTGTTCAGCCTCCGGCTCTGATGCTCTTAAGTGCATCCTTTGATGGGGTCTCTGTTAAGAAGAAAATTTGTTTGAGTCTAAATTGAAAATGTCTCCCCAGTAGCTCTGCCCTCCATCCCTGGGGGATGGGAAATGAAGAGCAAAGTAACATCTGAGCTGCCGCTCCTTTAAGAGGAGGGGAGCAGGCATTGAGAGAGCACGAGCAAGAGAGAGCAGGGAGCTAGAGCCATGTAGCCTTCATGTGAAGGGGAGAAGGAGAACCCACAGTGCAGCAAGAGGAGTTGGGAAAATAGAGAAAGGAGGCAGAAAGAGGTTCCACAAAAATAGGTAGGGGGTGGCAGAACTTGACTTGCGGGTGAGGGTGTGCCCAACTAATTGACTTTGATTAAGGAGAGATAACAACTGGTTTTGGGGAGTAGGTTGGTCAGGAGAACAGGAGTAGAAAGGATAGTTTTGAGGAAGTGATGGCCATTGAGGGGCATAAGGGGAGGGAGGGTGAAATTTGAGGGCAAGGAAGATGTTCCTGAAAATACATGGACAGTGTGGAGGGAGAGGTGGTTGGTTGCGGAGAGGCAAGTCTTTGGGGATTCTGGGAAGGAAACATCTCTTTCTTTCTGGGGATGAGGAGGGTAGTATAGGGAAGAAGGCATATAGGTATATTTCTAGAGGATGGGGTGCTAAAAGTAGGACTTGAAAAAGGATGCGATTCTTTGCTTCCCTCTCCAAGCCCAGCTGCTGCTCTGGAATAAAAAAACAAACAAACCAGCTTTGAACTTAAAGTTTTTGGTGCTGCATTTTAGGCTCCCAGTTCAGTTGAAGAACTTACAAAGTTTTGTGTTGTGGATGGAGAAGGCAGATTTTGCAGAAATATTTTTATAGAAAGAAATAGCAGTGTCTGTGTGGGTGAAGAATTGGGGAGAGGGTTAAGAGTGGCGACAGAGGCATCCAAAAAATAACACCATAATTGGAAGCTGGGGGGTGGGATAGGGAAGGGAGTATGCTAGAAATGGCTGAGAAATAAAGAAGGTTTCCAAGAAAGTTTGGAGAGTTCAATTTTAACCCTTTTCTGTTTAAGTTGGCAGCAGGCAATCGAGGAAGAAATGAGAGTCTGAGAAAAGTGGAGAAAAAATTGGGATTGGAGAGAGAAATATGGGATTCATTAACACAAAGATGGTGATAGAAGGCAAGAGAATGTATGAGGTCACTCCAGGTAGTCTGTAGAGGGAGAAGACCAGGGAGGAGTCCTGAGAGACAGTGACAGAGCAGAAGGCGGGAGGGGAGGGGAAGAAGAAGAGGATACATTGATGGATCAGTCAGAGAGAAAAGAGTGCCATGAGAACATGGCATCTCTGAAGCGTAGGCAGGAGAATAGGTGGTATTTTACAGTGTTATAGGTGACAGAAAGGTGAAGAAGTTGTGTGGGCAGGGAAAAGCAATTTCTGTTCAGTGAAAAGGGCAAAAGCCAAAGTCAATGGGAGCTATCTTCTCCCGTGACAGCAGGAGGAGCAGGAAAGGGAAGGAGAGAGCTGAGGAAGCAGATGACGAAGGCAATGGGATCATAGGTGGAGTTTCATAATTTGGGGAAATGCTGGCTTGTTTGAAGTTAAAGAGGAAGTAGCTGGCAGGCCTCTCTTGAATGAAAGAAGTACGGGATAAACATGGAAGCAAGGGGTGGGTCATGCATATGTGAGACTGAGGGTAGAGGTGAAGGGTTTGGTCCAGCAGAGTAAAAGAGACTTTTGAACTAAAATGGATGAAGGAGACAAGGATGCAGGGAGGAGGATGGGGATTTCTTTAGGACTTGCATTTCTGCCTGCCTTCTCCACCTTTTCTTTCCTACCCACACACCCTGAAGCTGTGCTGCTGGCAACCCTTTGCAGTGGTGGTCATATGGAGGCTCCAGTTTGCTCCCTGTAATTTTATTTTCAGAGACTCTTTCCCTCCATGTTTGTCCCCCTCCCCAGTGCTAACATCCTATTTCCCTTTCTTGCTTCACAACATGGCCATGGCACTTTGACCTACTCTGGTTAACAATGGCTTCTGTCTTGAGTGGCTGTCTCCTGCCCACCTCCCCCAGTGAGTCAACTGATTTCCCCCAACCCTCCCCCACATTGTATTTTTTCATTTACATCCTACAAGTGGAGGTTTGCCGCTCTAAGGGGCATTTAGGTTACTCATGGGTTAGGGAATTGGACGAGGTCTGCCACTTGAACTATCAGGAGCATCAGAGGATGGCCAGTTCTACTGTCTCTACCCAGACTTATCAGTATTTTCTTAGAAGAGGGGGCAGATGAGACCCCTGCAAGGTTCTTGCCATTTTACAGTCCGAGGCAACTGTCAGAACCACAGGAAATATATCTGTCTACTTCCTCCGCAGGCCCTTCCCAAAGGCAAAAGAATCCCTTCATTTGCATACAAAGCCCTGATGTGGATTTTCATGGCTGTGGGATGGGAAGCAGGAATCCTAAACCCCAGCAGATCCACAGGGGGTTCCACTGATGTGATGCCAGCCCCTTGGTTCTACCACTTGGATTAAAATGTTCAGTCTTCATTATTCCAGCAGATGCGGATTCCACAGACAACAGCTCGTTTCGTGTATTAATATGGATTGAGCACACGTTGATGAAACACCAGATCTATGTGACCAATCAATGAAATAAATAATTCCTGGGCTTTATCACTTTTATTTTAAAAAACACAGTTTTCATTGATTGATTACTTCATTAGCAATTACTAAGAGAACTATGTGAATGACATATTGAGGCACATGGGACAAAAAATGCACACAATTCAACTAGTGGATCCCACCCTGAGATAAAAAGTAAACATAATGCATGACATTACTAGCCTGCTCCAGGAGAACTATGAAGCCTGCAGTTTGACTAATTATGTGCACTGGTATTGCATTGCCTTGTTTGTGTTAGTGTTTGTCACCCCCTTAAGAAACAGAGTTTTTGTTGGAATACTTGGAATACACTAACAAATGTTGTTGTTTATATATAAAAATACTATTAGGGAAAATATATCTGTTTATATACGCTTGTTCATGGTGGTGGTCTACAAAAAAAACGAACGATACAGTGCTAAAGTCCCTGTATTGAAGAGCTTGCAGTCAGATAAATATTGTACGCAGGTCAAGAACTCAAAAAGGCATAAGGACATATATTAGGGGATCACAACAGTCAATTTAAACTATATTTCTTGGAAGACTGAAAAATCCATGGAACTAAACAATACAATAATGTTACCTTTTAAAAGATGTTCTAGTGTAACTTGTCACAGGACAAACTGGATTTCAAATACGGCTGTGTGAAAAGAAAATGTTTTTTCACAGTGTCTCTTTGTAATCATTTCTAATTAGCCACATACTGTTCCCAAGTTGCTTATTTGTATTAAACGTGGACTCAGGAGGAATTAGCAACTTATCAGGCTTGGTTGGAAAATACCCATTTGTTTTGCTACACCACGGTAGCACTATACGTGTAGACATATGCTAAGTGAGGAAGCCACTTCTCATTTGCAGCCTCAAGTCTGATGTGATTCTAATTGTACTAATTTCACTAAGTGTAGGCTGGCAGCTTGTCTGGCACCTAGTAAATAATTTTAAATTAATTTGGCCAGAATAGAATTTTTTGGTTGTCTCGTGCTGCAGGGCATGTCTCATTTTGAGGTTGTCCATCAATATTTTTCATCAACTATCATTAGTTTGAGTAGCAGCCATGTTAGTCTGTATTCGCAAAAAGAAAAGGACTTGTGGCACCTTAGACACTAACAAATTTATTTGAGCGTAAGCTCACGAAAGCTTATGCTTAAATAAATTTGTTAGTCTCTAAGGTGCCACAAGTACTCCTTTTCTTTTTATCATTCGTTTTGTAAATGTTGTAATTTTACCTTTTCTACTGTGATGTCAAATAAGAAAAAATCTTAATTTCCCAAAGTCTGTCTGTTTGTTTTTGTAAGTAAACATTTTTCACGTCTGTAAGCAGAGAGTAATTTATCAACACTGAACGTAACAAATCTTTTTCTTTGGGGCAGATCATCTCTACAAGAAAATAAACAAAAAACAACTATATTTTTCCTTATTTACTAGTAATTACTTGGAATCATGTGCTATAACATGAAAATGAGACCTTGCACTTTCCAGATGAAAGATTTCTTATATGATAAGTGGAATCGAAAACACGAGTACTTTATGTAATAGTAATACTGCAGCAAAGGTCTCTTCAGTAGAATGCAAATCATTAGTATGTAAGTTTTGCATTCAACCTACTTACTGTGTAAAAGTTTTTCCTCAATAATGGACCTTGCTTGTAGACACTGAGTGAGGAATGATTCTATTCTCTTTTAAATTAGGCAAATAACTGATAGATGTGTGTTTCCTCTTAACCATGGGTTCATAACCCCAGAACAGGCAGCACTCCATAATGCAAAGTGGGCAATATCCAAACAACTCCTAGTTGAACAGGTATTTGTTGCTTCCATTCTGTTTGCGTGAATGATGGAAGTCCTGTAGTTCTGGGGAGGAGTTGGTATAATAAAGGACGGATTTAGTTTCAGGTTTGTCTCATAGAATCTATCCTCTCAAGCTTTCTTCTCCCTTTACTTATCCCCCTCTCCCTGCCCCAAAAACCCACCTTTAAAATATAGCAGTTTTTTGAGAAATACACTTTTTGGAAGGCATTCCTTGCTATTGGATATAGCTACTATTCTGATGGTGTTGATGATGATTTGGTTCAATAGCTAAAAGTCAAATCCCGACCTGAAAAGATAGGTGTTTTACTATATTTCTCTTACTTTTTCTACTATCCCGCATCTCCTTTTTTTGCCTTTCTGTGTCTTGCTGGCCTACACTTACTGTTGCCACCTCCTTGTAGGGAGGAAGGTTCTGGTGTTCCCTCAGACTGTGATGGGTCCTCCACTCTGCCCAGTGCTCTGCCAAGTCTAGCCCTCAGCTTCGCTCCTAGCTGCAAGGTGGCTTTACATAGGCATGAGCGTTGCATTTTTGCAATGAATTCTGAGCTCAACTCCTAGTAGAGCTTTGGAGTTCTGTTCCTAACTCTCGTTGACTTGCTGTATGACTGGGCTAGTCCTTTATTCTGTTTTTTTTCTTTGTCCTTTATAATATGGGCCCAAAACTTTAAAGGTGTTGGGAATTAGTGTCTGTAAAGTGATCTGAGTTCCTAACATGAAAGATGATCTATAAGTTCTCAAAGTGTTGCTTCTGTTTATTGTTGTGTACTGTGCCTTTCTTAATACGTCTTATGTCAAATGCCTGACTAGTGAAGAAAAGAGGCTAATTTGGGCCCTTATGAGTGACAAAACCATTGTTTCCATAACTGCATTCTTCATGAGAGTCGTTATTTTAGTCTAGAGATGATAAAAAAAGAAGAGGACAGATTGTCATCTGACTCCTACTCATATACAACTGATGAAGAGAAATGGATTGATGTGGCTGATTATGATGAACCATAGTTTGGAAGTTACTGCTGATGTTCATGAGAGGTAACTGATAATATAGGCAGAGGCAGTGCAAGCGGTCTCACAGCATCTTCAAAGTGGCATGGCCCTGAGCTATGAGGAAGCAGAAATCATTTTTTGTGGAGGGAATGGGACACCTCCATGTCCCTGACCTCTTTGAGACTTTCGGTTAGCACAGATATTAATTTGGTAGGCTGTTCTTTTATGTGGATCCCAGTCCACTAGGAGCTGGACCGAGATCAGCAGTTCATTTAATATAAGTAGGGCCCTACCAAGTTCACAGCCATGAAAAATGTGTCATGGACCATGAAATCTGGCTTTCTGTGTGCTTTTACCCTATAGTATAGATATAGATATAGTATAGTATAGAATAGATTTCATGGGGGAGACCAACAATTCTCAAATTGGGGGGCCTGACCCAAAAGAGAGTTGCGGGGGGGGTCACAGGATTATTTTGGGGGTGGTCATGATATTGACACCCTTATGTCTGCGCTGCCTTCAGAGCTGGGTGGCCAGCAGTGCCCTGCCAGCAGAAGTAAGGGTGGGAATACCATACCACGCTATACTTACTTCTGCGCTGCTGCCTTCAGAGTGGCGACGGCTGACTGAGGGCCCAGCTCTGCAGGCATTAGTGCAGAAGTAAGGGTGGCAATACCATACCATACCATTCTTAATTCTGTGCTGCTGCTGGTGTTGTCTCTGCCTTCAGAACTGGGATCCCGGCCAGCAGCCTCCGCTCTCCAGCTGCCAAGCTCTGAAGGCAGCACCACCGTCAGCAGCAGCACAGAAGTAAAGGTAGCAGTACCGCAACACCCTTCTTCCCCCCACCCCCCCCACCCCCCAATAACCTCACAACGCCTCCCCCCACAACTCCTTTTTGGGTCAGTACCCCTACCCCTACTGTGATATTTCAAATTTAAATAGGTGAAATTATAAAATTTATGATTTTTTAAAATCCTATGACCGTGAAATTGACCAAAATGGACCGTGAATTTTGTGCAGCCCTACATATAAGCCATTCAACTGCTGTTGAGTGCTTGTTGGTCACTACTGACCTGTTCCAGATTCAGTCTAGCTACTGAAGTCTTGTCTACACCACAGAGTTTGTGTGGTATACTTACCTGCCCCTGTTCCCCCCAATTACCATAATATTTGAATGCTTCACAATCTTGCTTGTATTTAGTCTCTCAATTTCTCTGCAAAGTAGGGAATAACGGTGTTAAAAAATCTAGAAACTGCTGGAACTTATACACTAATGCTCCTATATGTTTATTTGAACTGGTATTAGCACTGGTGGGGTGCTTTTTTTTCCCCATTGAACTCCCAAGTACTGTATAGACACAGCCTTAGTGGTAAGACTCCATGTCCCAATGTCAGACCCTTGATAAACTGATGTAGTTTGAGAGACCAATATGTAAGAAAATTACTGCTCTGCATAATATACACTTTTTAGCATTTTATGATGTTTTGGAGCATTCCCGAACTTGGATATGAGAAACAAATCATCAAGTTATTTATCTCCACCTACATCTTCCTTGCCTTTTTCTTGGACTCCCCAGATTTGTCTGCTTTATTAGGAGGTAGTTTTTTGATGTACTTAAAATTTTCTTTGTGATACATAGAGCTTTATAAATCTGAGGCTATTGTTAAGCTTATGTTTTTTGTTGCTTGTTCATTACTTGGTATTAAAAAGCTTTTATTTAAAAGGGTAGAATGGGAAAAAACATTACTATGTTGGCACAAGTGTTGTCCAAGTATTTTGCAACATAAAATAGGCTGTAGTTAATGGGAAAAAAATAAAATTTTCAGTGCTTTTAAATAGAAATAATACAATTTGACTGCTATAATTATAAAAATTTGTGAGCAGCTGTTTTGATTATCTTATGATCTGTATAGTTTTATTGAGGGATGCAGGGCACAAAGCACATTTTAAGGTTTATTTGCCTTGTGCGTATGAGGAGAAAGAATACTTAATAAAGCATTTAATTATTTGAATAATAATTGTTTGCTGATCCTTCTTTCTTTAGTTTAAGGATATGATTGTGACAAGGAAGGGGAACTTTGTTTGTTTTACTTTAGCTAGGTGGTAATGTTCTGACATTCTAAAAATGAAATTTCTCTTTGTAGCAGAAGGAGAAATGTGTTTGGTATTGTGACTGACTGTTAGTACAAAAACCACAAAATCAATTAGCAGCACTTCTATGTGTGTGATATGACCTGAGAAATTGAGAAAATAAATAGGAAGACAATGTTTCACAAAGGAGAAAATATGAATGAGAAACTCACCACACTAAACAGGTATTTTCTGTGTAATGTACTGACAGTATCTTACTATTTCTGCAAGTGCAGAATTTTTTTCTATAAACCCTATACTTCCTATGAACTCTCGAATAAATGTACATTTTAAGTCTTTTTTTTAATTTGGTCAGACTCTTGAGCATTGAGCAATGTAGGCAATGTCTAGTGGTGTATACAGAAGACTAAAAGAGGAATTTGTTAGTTTAATTCCCTACTCTGACTCCTTCTGTGAGCCAGCCCAAGTCACAAGCTTTCTGCCTCACTTCCCAGTCTGTAAAATGGGATAATAGCTTGCCTGTCTCACAGTGAGTTTCAAGGATTAATCAGTTAAGTCTGTAGAGTGTTACGATGAAACTTATTATTTGCTGCTACTTATTATGTGATACAGTGTACTGGCTGAGAAACTGAAGCAGCAGCTCTTGAAGTCTTGCACAATGCCACACTTTGGAAAATGGCATGTCTATCCCTGTGTAAAAGGTACAGAATTGTTTAGGACAGCAAAATTTCAAGCATTGGACTTCTCAGGCTGTGTCCACACTTAAAACGCTGTAGCGGGACAGCTACAGCAGCACTTCAGTGAAGATGCTCACTACAATGATGAGAGGTTCTCCCTCGTTGTAGTTAATCCACCTCTGTGAAAGGTGGTAGTTAGGTCAACAGAAGAATCCTTCCATCAACTTAATGCTGTTTACGGTGGGGGTTAGTTTGGCATGCATATATGACTCAGGGCTGTGGACTTTTCACACCCCTGAGAAGCTTTGTAGATGTTAGTTTTCAGAGTAGCAGCCGTGTCAGTCTGTATTCGCAAAAAGAAAAGGAGTACTTGTGGCACCTTAGAGACTAACAAATTTATTAGAGCATAAGCTTTCGTGAGCTACAGCTCACTTCATCGGATGCATTTGGTGGAAAATACAGAGGGGAGATTGATATATACACACACAGAGAACATGAAACAATGGGTTTATCATACACGCTGTAAGGAGAGTGATCACTTAAGATAAGCCATCACCAGCAGCGGTGTTGGGGGGGGGGGGGGGAAGGAGGAAAACCTTTCATGGTGGCAAGCAAGGTAGGCTATTTCCAGCAGTTAACAAGAATATCTGAGGAACAGTGGGGGGTTGGGTGGGGGGGAGAAATAACATGGGGAAATAGTTTTACTTTATGTAATGACTCATCCACTCCCAGTCTCTATTCAAGCCTAAGTTAATTGTATCCAGTTTGCAAATTAATTCCAATTCAGTAGTCTCTCGTTGGAGTCCGTTTTTTGACAGATTGAGAGAGCCAGAAGAGTACCCAGAAGTCGTCTACTACAGGACAGGCCCAACAAAGAAAAGAACAGAACGCCACTAGCCATCAACTTCAGCCCCCAACTAAAACCTCTCCAACGCATGATCAAGGATCTACAACCTATCCTGAAGGACGACCCATCACTCTCACAGATCTTGGGAGACAGGCCAGTCCTTGCTTACAGACAGCCCCCCAATCTGAAGCAAATACTCACCAGCAACCACACACCACACAACAGAACCACTAACCCAGGAATCTATCCTTGCAACAAAGCCAACTCTGTCCACATATTTTTCAGGGGACACCATCATAGGGCCTAATCACATCAGCCACACTATCAGAGGCTCGTTCACCTGCGCATCTACCAATGTGATATATGCCATGATATGCCAGCAATGCCCCTCTGCCATGTACATTGGTCAAACTGGACAGTCTCTACATAAAAGAATGAATGGACACAAATCAGACGTCAAGAATTAGAACATTCAAAAACCAGTCGGAGAACACTTCAATCTCTCTGGTCACTCGATTACAGACCTGAGTGGCTATCCTTCAACAAAAAAGCTTCAAAAACAGACTCCAACGAGAGACTGCTGAATTGGAATTAATTTGCAAATTGGATACAATTAACTTAGGCTTGAATAGAGACTGGGAGTGGATGAGTCATTACACAAAGTAAAACGATTTGCCCATGTTATTTCTCCCACCCCCCACTGTTCCTCAGATATTCTTGTTAACTGCTGGAAATAGCCTACCTTGTTTGTCACCATGAAAGGTTTTCCTTCTTTACCGACCCTGCTGCTGGTGATGGCTTATCTTAAGTGATCACTCTCCTTACAGTGTGTATGATAAACCCATTGTTTCATGTTCTCTGTGTGTATATCAATCTCCCCTCTGTATTTTCCACCAAATGAATCTGATGAAGTGAGCTGTAGCTCACGAAAGCTTATGCTCTAATAAATGTGTTAGTCTCTAAGGTGCCACAAGTACTTGTTTTCAGTTTTCAGAGTAGATCAGCAGTTTCCTTAGTGTTGCATGAGCCTGTTCAATGGCTTCAGAAAAGCAACTAGCTAAGGCCTGGTGTACACTAAGAATTGACACTAGCTATATCTCTCAGGGATGTGAAAAATCCAACTCCCGAGAGATGTAGCTATGGCAACCCACCTCCCAGTGTAGACTGCAATAGGTTGACAGAAGACTTCTTCCATTGACCTAGCTACTACCTCTTGGGGAGGTGGATTACAGGAGGACATGATTAAACTGGTTGTACTGGAGCACCTGTATGAACATTGTCCATCTGACCTGAGGATATGGTTGGTGGACAAAAAGCCAGAGGACCTGCAGGGCAGCTGGCTGACGAGTTTTGTGGACAGCTAGTCAGGGGGTGGAACAGAGGAGTCCCAAAAGAATAAGCCTACCATGGTGCAGAGAGAGAGTCACCCTGGAACCCCCCCCCCCCAAAAGGGGGAATGTGGAGAACCTCCTCTCCAGGGCAACAACCAGCACCAGGACCAACCGACTGGCTCGAGGGAACCAACAGAACATGAATGGTTACTACTGAGGGCAGAGAGGCCACATACGGACCCACTGCCCCAAGCTCAAGGACAGACTGAGCAAATCGAACCCCCACAGGGTTAACTGGGTAGGGACACAGCTGGAGGAGGGGCAGGCTTCCCAGGTAGGATGGGCTACCTACATGGACAGGAGAACCCCGCCCGTTGGTACAGACAGCATCTACACTGAAGTGCTACAATGGTGCAGCTGCAGTAGGACAGCTGTAGCGTTCTAAGTGTAGACAAGCCCTAAGGGAGTATATGTGGCAAGGAAGCTAAGGTACTCAGGCTGTCATTCAAAGAGCAGTAGGTAGTACATAGCTAATGCTGTTTTAGCTGTTGAATAATTCATATCAGTCATAATTTATTCACCAGAATGAGCTACCTTAGTTCTAGCCTATGCAAGGAAATAGTCAGTATTTCCTCCCAGACGTGCAATCCACAGGGCACCATGAGTCAGTTTGCACAAGTGGAGCAAGCTTTAGTGGATTTCTGTCCGACTCTATTAGAAAGAGAAGAATGAAGGCCGGTTTGGTTTCCCACATGAGGAAATGAACATTCCAACGAATGGGGAAAGTGAAGAGATTTTTTTTTTTCTTTATTTAGCAGGGGCTCTGTCTGGTGATAGTGACTTTCTGGAAGATTTTTTTTTTCCAGTTGAGCAGGAACTTCTTGCTTTAAAAAAAAAAAAAAAAAATTAAAACTAAGAAGAAAGGGAAGGGGACAAGGCAAAGTCTTTCCTCTCCTTCACTCCCTTTCTTTTCTTTTTCCCCCTGTCTTTTAAAAAATCAGGTATAGCTGCTGTTCCTCATAGAATATTTCAGCAGATTTGGAACACCCTTGCAAAATCAGGAGACAGAATAGGCAGCTCATAAGGGTTACTAAGCTAGACTGAGCTTGTCTGTACCCAGAGTGCATCAGCAGAAGTTTCAATAGCCAAATATTCAGTAATCCAAGGAGAGGAGATTTCTTCTCAAAAGTCCAAGTTAACAGGAATTGTAAGCCTCTCTGAAGTGTAATTTTGAGGCACCAGCTGCTGCTCTGCTATAGTTGCTTTCTTCCATTTCACCAGGCCTATTGTAGCATAATGCAGTGTCATTAAGAAATTGCTTCTTTTCAACTATGCCATTGGTGAAGTGACTTTTCTATGAAAAGCAATTGTAAACAATGAGATCTTGAGGTTCCCTGTTGCTAAGTATTAATTTTATATTAAACTTGTCTTGTTTATTGGCAAAATCTATTTACTTGTGAACAGCCCTGTAAATTCACGGTGCGATCTGAAAGTCAAGCTGGGCATTTGCCTTCTCATAGGCCGTTACTAATAAAGCTAGTAAAGTTCTCATTTGCACCTTTGGTAACCCACTTTATTCAAAGTTGCCTTCAGCAACACCTGTGCAATGCCATCGCCTTCAGTTAGAATTGTACAGATCTGATTTTAAAATTTAATAAATGATTCTGTTGATATACAAGGAATAGAATCTAGCTGTCACTCTTAATCTATTGACTTTGCAAGACTAGCAATTGTAAAGAGCAGTAAGAACTTTAGTCACTGAGGTCAGCAGATATGTTTCTGAATACACATGCAGAACAGATTTGCTGAGTAAGTGGATGCCATATTTTATATAGTCACTCCTCTGATTAGAACTGCACTGTAAATCTGTTTAAACTGATGGGTTTTTTTTATCAGAAGCCTCTTATTCCTTGAGATTTATAGTAAGAGCCCTGGCCTCTAGCATAGTAACTAGACAGTATCTGTGGCTGAGGCCTTGGAGAGCAGATTACTAGGTAAAATAGATGTTTTTTGGCAGATTTTACAAAGGGAAGTTATTTGTAGAGAGGCTGGAGGAAGGTACTTGTGGGTGTCTCTGAGAGGAAGGATAGTCTTGTGGATAAGGTAATGGACTGGGCAGTAGAAAATTTAGATTAAATTCATAGCTGTGTCACGTACTTTGTGTGATCTTGGACAAATCACTTAATCTCCTTTGCTTCAGTCTACTTGTGACCCTAGGCATCCCTGTATTCACACCCTACACACTACTGCAATAGTATTTGTACAAAATATACCTTGTGAGGTATCATATGAAAGTTGTTAACGTGTTGGTTAGTGATATAATTGTAAAATGCATGTGTTAATCTTGTATGTGAAGTTATGAATTCCCTCTGTATAATGTTACTAGAACATGTTTAAGAGGACAGTCTAGCCTAGGTAAAGGTGATAAACAGGTCTGTCCTAAGCAAAGGAATGTGGGTTTACCTCTATTTACATATTAGCAGTAAACAAAGGTATCAGGCAAAACCAGCAGGGATTATCTTCAGCCTGAATTTGAGAGATAAAGAATTAACATGGCTCTTGCACCCCAGAGAGAGACAGTAGACTGAATTTCCAGGAGGCTGTCCTGACTTGTAGGACACAGACAATCTTTTTGGGGATATAAAGAGCAGACAGACCATCTTAATTTTTCACTTTAAGAAGACAAAGAAATCAAGTGATTTGATCTCAGTGGTAGGTTCTGGCAAGGCCAGCTAGTAAAAAAGCCAGAAGGGAGACTGGAGGTAAGAGAAACCATGTTGAACAAAGACTGATCTTGCTAGATTAAGTTTTATACGTGTGTTTTCACTTTTGATTGTAAACCTTTCTGTCTTTATCTCTTTTACTTGCTGTGATGTATTCTCTCTTTAACGGAGCAGCAAAACATAGTATCTTCTGTGAATGCCCAGTGGTAAGTAAGGGTTGTATGTTGCAGAGAAACATCTCTGAGGAGCTTGGAGGCTGGAATTCATTGATTGTTACCTGCTAGGCAAGGTGTGGGATGGGAGAGCCTTGAGGAGTTTGCTGAAGACCAAGACAGGCTGGTTGTGTCCGGGAGCTAAGGACACAGTTTAATCTCCAGCAAAACTCTAACACAGTGGTTTACAGCTCACAAAAACAACAAGGAGTCCGGTGGCAACTTTAAAGACTAACAGATTTATTTGGGCATAAGCTTAAATCTGTTAGTCTTTAAGGTGCCGCTGGACTCCTTCCAGAGTAGCAGCCGTGTTAGTCGGTATCCGTAAAAAGAAAAGGAGTACTTGTAGCACCTTAGAGACTTACAAATTTACTCTCTTCATGCATCCGATGAAGTGAGCTGTAGCTCACGAAAGCTTATGCTCTAATAAATTTGTTAGTCTCTAATGTGCCACGAGTACTCCTTTTTCTTTTTACTGGACTCCTTGTTGTTTTTGTGGATACAGACTAACAAGGCTACCCCCTGATACTTTACAGCTCACAGTATCCCTAGCAGTGGGTTGTTCAGGATAAACTAATATAATATTTTTGAGGTACCATTTGGATATCTTCATGGTGCCCATTAGACTGGTTCTTGAATAGATACCTAGGAAAAGGAAAAGTGTGTGCTTTCATTCAAACTGAATAGAGAACAATATTTTCTTTAGCCTTAAAACCAGTTAGGTTGTAAAGACTGAATTTAAAAAGGAGACTCTGCAACAAAAGTGGCAGAGTTCGTAAATCACAACCGAGTTATGGCTCCATTTCTGCCATACTTTCTCTCCAGTGGAAAGCTGTCAACATTGCAGGCCACAGAATCTCACCCACCCACTCCCATAGTAGGTCCATAACATCTGAATATGGCTGTTGGTTCCTGGGAGGCAGAGTGGTCTGATGCTAGCATATGTTGGTGAGAGTAGTTGGAGACAGCTAAATTGTGGAGTGGGAGTCAGTTAATGGATCAAATGGACATTGCCTCCTGTTGACGGTTTTAAATATCAGTATTCACATTAAATTTGTTGTATGAAGGCGAATCCAGCAAAATGGATGGATTTGTATACAAACTGGTTCTGAATTGGGGATTCATCTGCTTTTTTCTGTCTCCCTTCCTTCCTTCCTTCCTTCCTTCCTTCCTAAAGGGACTGTGTGATCATCTGGTCAGATGGTCTGCATAACTCAGGCCATAGAACCTCGCCCACTAACATCTGCATGTTTGAGCATGTCTTCTAGAAAGATATCTAGTGTTAATTTAACGACTTAACTGGTGATGATGCCACCAAGTCCCTCGGCAAATTGTTTAAACAGTTAATTATTCTCACTATTAAAAATGTGTGCCTCATCTGGGTTTTAGTTTCAGCTTCCAACTATTAAATCTCATTATGCTTTTATCTGCAAGATTAGAGCTCTCAACTATCAGAATTGTCTTCTTCATGTAGGTATTAGTAGACGATAATCAAGTCATCTCTTAACCTTCTCTTTGGTAAGCTAAATAGATGAACTTCTTTAGTCTTTTACTATAAGGCATGTTTTCCAGACCTTGAATAATTCTTATATCTCTTCTCTGAATCCTTTCCAATTTTCTACATCCTTTTTGAAGTATGGACACAGAGCTGGACACAGTATTCCAGTAGTGGTTTCACTAATGTTGCATACAGAGGAAATACCACTTCCCTACTCCTACTTAGATATTCCCTTGCTTATTCATCCAAAGGTCACCTTTGCTCTCTTGGCTACAGTATCTTACTGGGAGCTCACGTTCAACTGGTTACCTAACATTACCGCTCAGTCCTTTTCAAGATCCAGAAATGCAGCCATTCTATCTTTCATCTAGTAAGTGTGATCTACTGTTTTGTTCTTGGATGCATGATCTTTCCTTTGACTAAATTAAACCTTTTTTATTCAAATGAGCCCACATTACCAAGCAATCCACGTTGGCCTGTATAACTAATGTGTACATATTTACCACTCCCAACAATTTTTGTATCCTCTACAAATTTTAACAGCAGTTTTTTTTTTTTTTGTTTGTTTTTTACTTTCTTCCACATGATTTATATATATTGATTAGCACTGGGCCAAGAACAGATCCCTTCAGGACTCTACTATCAATGCCCCCATAAGTAACTGTAAATTTAACCGGTTAACCAGTTTTAATCCACTTAATATGGGCTACAGTGATGATTCTGTAGTGTTATCTTTTTATCAGAATGTCATGCAGGACTAACTCAAATGCCTTAAAGAAGGTTAAGTATGTTATGTAGAATCATAGGAATGTAGGGCTGGAAGTGCCCTCAAGATGTCATCTAGTCTTTTCCCTCCATGCTGAGGCAGGACTGAGTATACTTGGACCATCCCTGATTTATCTCATTTGTCATTAATTTTATCAGGGAAAACTCGTACTCTCATGAAAAAGTATGTACAGTTTTTGTTCAACAAGTCCTATTTTCCATAAAACTATTATTAATTGGTGTAAGTATGGTACCATCCTTTCACTATGTACTGATTGTGTCCCATCCACCCTGTGTCACAAATCTGGTCTGTTCTTACGGTAGGAGTTCACCAGACTTCTGTGAGGGGAATTGTGCCGCTGGATCCCTGGGTTTCTAGGGAGGCCAGGTGCTGCCCCAGTCTTTGGGTCCCTACACACACTATCTAGATCAAACTGGCACCTCTTCCTGAGAGCTTAGATCAGATGGCCTCCTGCTCAGCACCCTGGAACCACTGCTGACTCCTTGCAGTCCCCTGTAGCTTATACATGCCCTCTTCCAGAACGCCACCCAAAGGTATAAGCCTTCTAGTTTACCTCTGTGGTAGGTGTAGCAGAGAACACACAGACACTGGGCACAGAATCCTAACACATTATTGCACTTTATTTAATCATATGAGAAATACACAGATCTATACAAGAACAATAAATCCTATGCACATTTTTCTGCCTCAGTTTCCTCAACACTTAAGGGCATTCTTTGGGCTGGGATGAGAGCCCTCTTGGATTCAGGATCCTTCCACTGCCATTTCATGACTTCTCTTCTTAAGTCATCTTACTTCTTCTGACCATGGCCAGTCCATCTCTTTCTTTCTTCCTATCCAAACTTCCTGTATGTCTCCCTGTACATCTTTCTCCTGTGAATCATTTTATAACCTTTTGCTTTGGTCACCTGCCTCTTTGTCCTGCTTCAGTAACTTTCCATTGCTCTCCAGTTCCCTTCTCCCTTCAGACTGGAGGAGGAAGTATCTTCTCACAACTGGAGTAAACCCACTGTCCTAAGATACTTTACCTTGAATAGGTTTCAGAGTGATAGCCTTGTTAATCTGTATCAGCAAAAACAACAAGGAGTCCTTGTGGCACGTTAGAGACTAACAAATTTATTTGGGCATAAGCTTTTGTGGGCTAAAACCCACTTCATAAGATGCATGGAGTGAAAAATACAGAAAGCAGTGTAAATATTACAGCACATGAAAAGATGGGAGTTGCCTTACCAAGTCAGGGGGTCAGTGCTAATGATGCCAATTCAGTTGAGTGGAAGTGGCCTATTCTCAAGAGTTGACAAGAAAGGGTGAATATCAAGAGAGGGAAAATTAACGAGGAGTCCTTGTGACACCTTAGAGACTAACACATTTATTTGGGCATAAGCTTTTGTGGGTTAGAACCCACTTCATCAGATGCATGGAGTGAAAATACAGGAGCAGGTATAAATACATGAAAGGATGGGGGTTGCTTTACCAAATGTGAGGTCAGTCTAATGAGAGAAATCAATTAACAGCAAGATACCAAGGGAGGAAAAATAACTTTTGAAGTGGTAAGAGAGTGGCCCATTAATGACAGTTGACAAGAAGTTGTCAGTAACAGTAGGGAGAAATTAGTATTGAGGAAATTAAGTTTAGGTTTTGTAATGAGGCCAATGCACTTCAATCTCTCCGGTCACACGATTACAGACCTGAGAGTGGCTATCCTTCAACAAAAAAAAACCTTCAAAAACAGACTCCAACGAGAGACTGATGAATTGGAATTAATTTGCAAACTGGATACAATTAACTTAGGCTTGAATAGAGACTGGGAGTGGATGAGTCATTACATAAAGTAAAACTATTTCCCCATGGTATTTCTCTCCCCACCCCACCGTTCCTCAGATCTTCTTGTTAACTGCTGGAAATGGCCCACTTTGATTATCACCACAAAAGGTTTTCCTCTTTCTCCCCCCCCCCTTTCCTGCTGGTAATAGCTCATCTTAAGTGATCACTCTCCTTACAGTGTGTATGATAAACCCATTGTTTCATGTTCTATGTGTGTGTATATAAATCTCCCCACTGTATTTTCAACCAAATGCATCAGATGAAGTGAGCTGTAGCTCACGAAAGCTTATGTTCAAATAAATTTGTTAGTCTCTAAGGTGCCACAAGTACTCCTCTTCTTTTTGCAAATACAGACTAACACGGCTGCTACTCTGAAGAAATGCAATCAAGGTGGACGTCGCCCATTTGACAAGAAGGTGTGAGGATTGACAAGAAGGTGTGAGGATCAGCAGATATGTGCTGTAATATTTGTATTGGTTACTGTATTTTTCACTCCATGCATCTGATGAAGTGGGTTTTAGCCCACGAAAGCTTATGCCCAAATAAATGTGTTAGTCTCTAAGGTGCCACAAGGAATCCTCGTTGTTTATACTTTTGAATAGATGGTCATTGATTGCTAATGATCCACTGCTGTCCCTATCCTGTGACACAGCCCTGCCAGCTCATGGTGGATACACATACAGAGAGGTATTCATGATACAGCAATTTTCATATGTTTCAGAGTAGCAGCCGTGTTAGTCTGTAACCGCAAAAAGAATAGGAGTACCTGTGGCACCTTAGAGACTGTAGCCCACGAAAGCTTATGCTCAAATAGATTTGTTAGTCTCTAAGGTGCCACAAGTACCCTTGTTCAATTTTCATAGTTACAGCTTCTTAATTTTGTAACGTCAGTCAGGATTCATAAGTATTACAAACAGATCCCCCAAATCATCAGACCCTTGTCTCTAGTTTCACAGAGTTTGATAAAGAATCAAAACAGGATAGATCTTACGCAGATAGAAGTACTAAAACAGGTATTGAAATTAGAAAAATTCTAGCAACTTTACAAAAAGCAAACTTGTTCTATTCCAAACATGGGCCCACTAATAGATTCAAGATTGGGAAAGGAGTTAGGAAGATCATTTCAGGCTACAGGATTACATGAGGTTGGTGGTTTTCCCTCTAAATTGCCCATGAGTGAAATGAAGGTAGCTAATCCTGTTGAGGAGAGATTTATACAAATGAAATTGCAGTTCAGAATAAAGGCTAGACTTGTGTACTCTCACAGGAATCAAGCAAATTGGAATGAAACAAGTGTAATCATAACCTTTATTTGAAACTTTTCTTTGCTGATATTCCTGAAAATAGACTCCCAGTTGTTATGGTCATTACTAATGGTGAGTAAAAGGAAAATACAGTATTTAGAAATCAACACTTCTAACTCTCTAGCTAATAATTCTACTTTAACCTCTCACTTGGAAATCAGACTATGGCTACATTATTTGGAAAATTGTACTGGGAACCTAACTTTACGAGATTTAAAGATTAGAGTCCTAGAGTTCCAGAAAGAAATATTAATAAAACACATGATCCAAACTATTGTGTTGAAGAGCTGCTAATGGTGAGATGTAGTAAATATGTATAAAGCCTGTTTCTGCATTTAATAGTTGATGAAAACTGGAGTGCAAACCCCTGATCCATTGAAAACAAAAATGAACAGCTCTGAATCATATTGAAGAAATTCGTAAGAAAATAATATCCATTTAGACTATTTCCTAAAATCCATAAATTACACTTAATCTACTAGAAAGACAAATTATAACTGGGTCCCTTTTTTAAACTTTTGAGTAAATGTATAGATTTATTTACTGAACCACTGCATTGGAACTACTCCTTCATCCAAAACTTTGATTATATAATGTCCTTAAGACTGATGTCACAGTACTGTAGATAACATACCCCTGTTAACCCCATGAATTAAGACTTCTAGTGATTAAATATCTTTCCGAGACCAACCCTTCCTCATGGTTAATTTTAAAGCTTTTAGATCTGATATTGAAATTAGATTATGTTCATTGTATTCTGTATTAAAAGGTTGCTGTGAGAAATGGTTGTAGGGGGTGTCCATCTGATGTACAGCAGAACCATCTTTGCGGGTTTTGCATGCTTGTGAGTGCCTCACCTGCAGCCTGGCCAGTAACCCATCTCTCTGGGACTCCTTTTAACATTCCAAGTCTTTGAGCAGCTTCGGACAGTCACCAGTCTTTGAAATAGAGCAGCATCTATAAAATTATCCCCTCTTCAGCCTTACCTCCCCAAAAATATACTGGCTGTATGTGCCTGAAGGGCAATGTTCAGTGACCAACATATGCAATACTTTGCAAGCTGTGGTGGTTCTAAATTAGTATCTTTATACCACTGGAAGGGAGAGATTCCCAGAGATTTCCAGTGGGACAGCACTTGAGTCAGTGTCTGAAAAGGTCTGAGATATTTGAAATTGTGGTATTGTGCCTGGAAAAGCCATACTGGGTAACAGTTGAACCATCTATAAATTTGTTATAACTTCCTTCTCCCTCTGAGACATAAAAAGTAATAGTAGTAAAATCATCAGGATCTCTTTAGATATGTTTTTGAATTTGGCATATACAGAATACCTATTGGCATAGTAAGTGTAGAGGTTTTATTGACATATGTTTGGGATGTTCTGAATAATTAGCTGATGGTTTCTCCACTCACAAGTTATACAGGACTTCCCAAAATTAAGCCAAAACTCATCACACCATTATGTATTCTGGTATCCAGTCATACTGTTTCACAAAAGCACTTAAAATGAAAGCTGAATGCGAAATTTATCAGTTGGACGACTTGTTGTTCAGGGGAAATGAAAGATGGGACTTTGCACAGGAAGCAAAGAAAGTGGCCTAAAAGTTAAAGGGAGAAAAAGCAAAGAATCTGGTGTGTGAGGGTGGTGTGATCGTGCAGTTGATCATCTTCTTGTCCTATTTGGTCAATGCCTCATTTTCCCCTTTTGGTTGGGTGGCTCAGCCCTCTGGTTGAACCAACCCCCATCTCCACAACTTCCTAAGCAGGGCCAGAATGCAAACTTCTGTCTTTTATAGAACAGATTCACCCCTTTTCTTTCTTAGCTCCTCTGCAGGCTTCTTTCTTAATCACTTTCACTTTGGTACTCCTGCCCTGACCTAGTCTCTTCCTTGGCAGACGTACGTTAGATCCGACCATCTCCCTCATCTCGTTCAGATTGAGGAAGGCATTGCTTTCTGCACCCAACATGCTTTGTTGTCAGCAGTCCCAGAATCCCTTTGTTTTTGTCAGAGGCCATGTCACAGGAGCGAGCTGAACTCTGGTATTCTGAAAGGTGGAAGCTCACCCTATGGCATGTGTCTTGTGGCTAAGGCATTGGATTGGTTCCCAGGAGAACTGGGTTCAGTTCCTGCCCTGTCACAGATTACTTGTGCAATCGTGGGGCAGATAGCTTAAACTCTGTGCCACCTCTTTGCAAAATGGAGATGATAAATACTTTGTTTCCTGCTCGTTCTGCCTTGCCTGTTTGGATTGTAAACTTTTTGAAGTAGGGACTTCCCTTTTACCTTGTGTATGTGCACGGTGCCTAGGAGGACTACAGGGCCCTGATCTCAGTTGGGGTCTCTGGGTGCTATTGGAATGAACATCATAAGAAACTTTGGAGGTGAAATAGAGAGTATGAGTCAGAGTACTGGCCCAGATGGGATGCTTCATAGCCTGCTCACTCCCCCACAGTCCCATTATGCTGATCAATGGAATCTTGATTAAACCTGTGCATGTCTCAAGCTCATGACCTGCTCAAGTGCTCTGTACTCTGCCTCCTGGCTAGTGGGGGGGTTGGGAAATCCAGTTTTATTTTCTTCACACCTGCCTAGTTTCATGCAGAGCCCTATTATTTGGACTTTGGTACCAGAATTTCACCTTACATAAATATTGGAAGTTATTTAAACTTACTGGAGTTTACAGTGCAAAGTTTCTTCTTAGACTAAGGTGATTGTGTATATAATATTACAAGACAATTTGTGATGGCTTGGTTAGTTGTAATAACACATTTTTACGTGGTTTTCTCAGAGAAAAACACCAATAAATGGGCAGTAAGCACAAATTAGCTTAGATTTAAAACATTCACTTTTATATACAAGACTGGACATAAAGGACGTGGTTTAGTATAGAGTTGAAACATGAGCAAAGCTACAAGGTGGTACTGTATATTACACCAAATGCAAAATATATTAAAGTATTAAATCAAGGTAGTAACTTTAACTTGTTAGACACTCGCCATTGAAAGATAGGCTTTCTCTCTCTGAGTATCTAAATCCCTCGATAAAACTTGTTTTACATACAGTTTCTCTTAGTACCTGCCCAGAGGTTAACTTCCTGGGGAGGTTAATTTGACAGGTTTATTTGATTTATAAGATTTAGAAAGAGTAGTGGTTTTTTTACTCCTTTAAAAATTGTTCGAATGATTTTCTTGCCTATCAATTAGATAAAATTGGATGTAAAAACTTGTACACTAATTCTCAGTGAGAACTTGTTAGTTTAGAGAACAATTTTTACTAATTTGGAGTGAAAAATATCTATGTAATAGAGGTTGACTGTGTATGTAAACTTCCCTGAGAAATTTGGTGAACTTTACACGTTGTGCTTCACTTAAACCAAGATGGCATTCATTACATCCTTCAGGATATAAACTGATATTACATTTTTAATAGCTGGAGAATAACACCTGCGGCCTGTCCTTGCGCCTGTAGGTGAATATACCCCATGCTTTGGTAAATATGGTTTGAGACTGTTAACAGCTTGTTCAGAACTTCGATGGACTTCTTTGGGTCCTCTCTACCCTACCATATAATGTCCTAACATATGCCCTAAAAGATGGTGATGCAAAAGTCTGATCTAGGCCTTGTTTATGCACAGGCTAGCACAGGTTTAATTAAACTAAACACAGAAGTTGCATTGGTTTAACTTGTAAGTGGAAGATGAATTTAAATCAGGTTTAAATTGATATGAGTGTCCACACTTTGGTTTAACATCACATCTTCAGTTAAACCAGTGCAACTGTGTGTATGGACTAGGCTCAGTTAAACTGGTGCACACCCATTGTGGTATACTAAGGACTGTGATGGAATTGCAAGCTATCACATTAAGAGTGTGTGGGGGATGGGTGGGTTATGGTGGAGAGGGGGGTTACAGGTCCTGCTTCTAATACAGGGGCTCTGTATTGAAGCGTGCAACCTGGGAGCAGCTGTCAGGTCTACAGACAGCCATCATAGAATGAGTGGGGTGAATTATCCTCTGTTTAAGGGAGTAGCAGCCTACTTTGTGTCTCTGCTTTGGGGTTCTTGTATGTTATCATTCTGAATCCCAAGAAATAAAGCAATATTACATTGTAACTTTCTAGCAAGAGTATTGTATGTTTTTTTTCTGACTTCTCTGTGTGGTGTGACCTTATTTGTGGACCCCCTTATTTTTATTTAAGGGTTGCTAACTTCAGGTTAACTTTGTATCTGTTCCTAACTGACCTAAGATAATCTGAAATAAGACTTTCCACACAGGTTTAAAATTGTTTCTGAAGCGAATCCATATGATTTATGTGTGTGTGAGATGGTGAAGAGAAAATAATGGTCTGTTCTATTATGTGGGGGCAGGTAGTTCCCTAATCGCAACCATTTTATTACCCTTAATGGAGCTATGCTTGCTATGGGAGATATGAAAACCCTGTAGCAATTTTCCTTACCTGCCTTCAGAGGGACAGTAGAGTTGAGGTCTGTTATTTCTCACCTCTCTATATTTATTTATTTAAAAACATTTTTGCTGTTAAGAAGCATGTTACCTCTGGAGACACAAACCCACAGTTTGAGAATAGCAAAACTAAGCATCTCTGATGGTATCTTTTAGCCTGGGCACTGAGTCCCATTGGGTAGATAGAAAGATTCACCTAACTAAACTATACAGAAGCCCTTGGAATCCCATAAAATTGTGTCCATAATCCATGAACGATTGGAACTCATTTTCAAAAGTTTTCTTAAACATTACATGAATATATTGTCTGATACTATAGAATTAGAATTTATAATCCCTATTCCATGAGATATCTTTGAGCTATAATGTATCTTTAGAGCATTTTATCAAAAAAATCTGATTTAAATTAAAAAAATCTGATTTTTTTTTTAAATCATTGATTTTTATCCACCCTGTGGTAGGCACAGTTCTTCTGAGCATTGATATTTTGAGATCAATTCATCTGGGCTGTAAAAAAACTAAAACGGAAGCTTGATCTCTGAGGTAAACATTTTAATATTTTGTTTTGTATTTGTGAACAATAGGATGAAATTACTTTACTGGAGTTAATTTTTTTCCCCGAGGACGTGACTTATTTCAGTTGTAGTCTTTTAAATAATTTTAAAGTATAGTACTATTCTGAAAAATGAGGATTTTTTTGTTTTAAATTCTGATATGCATATTTCAACTACAACTGTAGCAAATGCACTGACAAAAGCTCACAAGTAAGCACAAAAAGATGACCTTAACAGAGAGCTAGATATTCAGGTGCAGGTCAGGGGGGAAGAGGGATGGAAAATTACAGTAGGATCATATATGTAACAAGAGGGAAATCAGTGTGGGAATCTGGCATAATATTCTAGCTGATTGTACACAAATACAAGGAGTCTGTGGAATAAACAGGAAGAACTGGAAGTATTAGTACATAAGTGAAATGATGACCTATTTGGCATTAGAGACTTGATAAATCTCATGACTGGAATATTGGTATAGTGGGGTATAGCTTGTTCAGAAAGGACAGGCAGGGAAAAAAGTGAAGGGTGTATTGCATTATACATTTTTAAAAAAAATACACATAGTCGTTCTGAGGTCCAGAAAGAGATGAGGCAACCCTAGCTGAATGTCTGTGGGTAAAGATAAAAGGGGTAAAAAAAATAGGGGTTACATCTTGGTAGGTGTCTACTATAGACCACCAAATGAGGAAGTGGATGAAGCGTTTCAATAACAAATAACAGAAATATCCAAAATGCAAGACCTGGGTAGTAACTACCCAGACATCTGTCGGAAAAGTAGTACAGCAAAACACAAAATTTCCAATTGGTTCTTGGAATATACTGGGGGGCGATTTTTTGTTTCAGAAGTAACCGGGAGGGCAGCCATTTTAGACTTGATTCTGATCAACAGGGAGGAATTGGTTGTGAATCTGAAGGCAATGTGGGTAAAAGTGGTTATGAAATGAGAGATTTCATGATTCTAAGGAGAGAGGGGGTGAGAGCAGCAGAATAAAGAAAAATGGACTTAAAAAGCAGACTTTAACAGACTTAGCCTGGGTGAAAGTAACTTAAAGGACTTCGGAGTCCTTAGGAGGAGGAGGGGCTCAACCGGAAGAGGCATGGTCTCAACTGGAAGAGGCAGGGCCTTTACATCCCTGGGCCCTTTAAATCAAGATTTAAAGGGCGCAGGGCTGGGACTGTGGTAGCAGCAGCTGAGAGCCCCGGGACCTTTAAAATCACCCCGGAACTACCAGCTGCAGAGGTGGCTGGGAGCCCCGGGGCTCAGGGGTGATTTAATGGGCCTGGGGCTCCAGCTGCTGCTACCGCAGTGGAGCCCCAGGCCCTTTAAGTAACCATCGGAGCCCCAGGGGCTCCTGGCTGCCACTGCTACCCCTGGGCTCTGGCAGAGCTTTAAAGGGCCCGGGCCTCCGCTGCAGTTGCGGCAGCCAGGAGCCCCTGGCCCTTTAAATCACTGCCGGAGCCCCGCTGCTGCTACCCCAGGGCTCCAGCAGCTGGGCTCAGGTGGCAATTTAAAGGCTCCAAAGGGTAGCGGCAGTGGGAGCCCTGGGCCCTTTAAATTGCCGCCAGAGCCCCGGGTAGCAGTGGCAGCTGGGGGCTCCGGCAGCGATTTAAAGGGCCCGCGGCTCCCAGCTGCCGCTACTGCAGTGGAGCTCCGGGCCCTTTAAATTGCCACTGCGGCCCCTGGGGTTCCAGCAGCAGGGCTTGGGCGGTGATTTAAAGGGTCTGGGGCTCCGGTTGCCGCTACTGCCCCGGGTCCTTTAAATCATCCCTGGAGCCCTGCTACCGAAACCCTGGAGGGCAGCGATGGGGCTCTGGTGGCGATTTAAAGAGTCCGGGGCTCTGGCTGCCGTTACCACCCCAGGCCCTTTAAATCGCTGCCAGAGCCCTGCCACTGCTACCCCAGGGCTCCGGCAGGCTCTGGGGATAATTTAAAGGACCCGGGGCTGTAGCGGCTACCGGAGCCCCGGACTCTTTAAATCGTCCCCGGAGCCCTGCAGCCGCTCCGGCGGCTATTTAAAGGTTCCGGATCGGTTGCTGTGGCAGGAGCCCCGGGCCCTTTAAATCGACACCTAAGCCCCACCACCACTTCCCCAGGGCTCTGGTGGCAATTTAAAGGGCCCGGGGCTCCAGCCTCTGCTGGGAGCCCTGGGCCCTTTAAATTGCCATCTTGGGAAGCCGATCCGCCCTGGTATGGTGCAAGGGCTCTTGCCCGTACGCCGTACCGAGGCGTACTTTCACCTCTGGACTTAGTGAACTGAGAGGTAAGATCCCATGGGAAGGAAATCTAAGAAAGAAAGCTATTCAGGAGATCTGGCAGTTTCTCAGGGAGAGACAAGTGCCACCAGCAAGACTGTGTTACAGATCAGAGATGAAGTTTCTGATTCCTGAAGAAGTTTTGCCTTTGCCTTGTGGCAGAACACAGGACTTAATAGCCTTCCTGTACTTTAGAAGCTGGCCAGTGACTGGAAAAAGTGAGAGCCACTGAATTTGAATGAGACACATCTGCTGTATTCTTTCTCTGCCAAAAAAATCAAAGCGCTTTAAAAATTCCTGAGTGCTCTTCGCTTAGGTAGAAAACAATCAAATATGTCAATTTTGACTAGTTAACATACGAGAGTCTTGAATGCATGTTCAGCCATATTAGCAATATGTGACATTTATGGTTACTTTGCAAAAGGTTGGACTAACTAGTTTCAAAATGATGATGACCCAGAAAAGGCTTCCCAAAGTTCGTGGGTGCACTGTCAAACAACAAATGCAGCTGCATCACTGGTTTCAAAAACTGTTCTGATATTGAATAGAAACTTTGCAGAAATTGCACAAGCACTTTTGTTTCCATGACAGAAATCAAGTAATCCATCAGTGCACACAATCTTTCAAAGAGTTCTTTTCCATTACAAGGAAATAATTGTACAGTTTCTTTCACTTTCCTCTTTTCCATCTGCTAAGAATGTCAGTAATTAGGAACATATTTATATAACCACTAAAGGATATGACAGAAGTTTACAGCTGAACTGGAGGAGGAACAGATTGAGATCACAGAGGTAAATTCTTGAAAAGTAACGGAGTCACACTGAGGAATTAGATACCAATGGGCAGAATACCAAAATATAAACCTTGTAAGTGTTTATATACTGATGCAAACACCTTCAGAGCAAAACTAGAATTGATTCAGCAATGAAAGAGGATCTTAACATAAATAGAAATGTATGGGATATTGCAATTTCTAGCTATAAGCTATAGAGCAATGATAGGTCATCTTATTGCACTGGGAGAGTACACTATACTTAAAAGATTCCTTGAAATTTAATGAGATCTGTGCATCTGTCTCCATATAGATAGTGTTCACAAATCATAAGAATACAAACATACTAATTGGCTTATATACCCATGGTGTCCTGATCAGGAAAAGGATATTGAGTGCACAAAAGTGGAGGGGAGACCAAAGATGCAATTAAGTCTAATAAAATAGTAACCATGCAACTTCCACTGCCTGCATATAAATGATCAAATATCACACTGGGACAAGTTCTGGAGAATAATTTCTCAATGCCCTAAAATGGAACAGCAGTTTCTAAAAACATCCAAGAGCAGAGGGTATTCTTGAACTTTTTAAGTAACTCAAGATGATCGACTAAATAACAGTGGTCACAGTATAGTTAAGTTCCAGCATCTTCAGGGAGGGATCATACCATAACCTAATGATCTAAAAGTATATTAAAGAACAGGATTTTTTTTTTTAAAAAGGATGCTAGTCAGACTCAAAAGTCAAGAAAAAATTAAAATTTTTAGATTTTTCCTGAAGGCATACACTGCATACTCTGAATCTCATGATATGTTCATCTCTAAACAAACTTGAACAGTATCTGTATCTCTAGACCAAAAAATCAGTGAGGGATAAAGGAGGGGAGGAAGGGAATCTGAAGCCCCAAACACAATCTCACCCTTTCTCTGTGGTGCTAGGAAAAAATTTTTCATCCTATCATTGCTTTGTGTGCCCTCTCTCCAACCGCATTACCCAGTCTCCAATCGGTTACCTGAAGTGAATGTCACCATGGTCCACAAATTGTCCAACACTTATGCAGTTAAAACTGAGTCCAGGACAAATGGGCTTTCATATTCTTAGCTAACCCCTAATGTGTGTTGAAAGTAATTCTTTGTCTAAGGAGAACCATATCATAGGGATTCATTGTGGGAGCTGGAAAGAGTTTGGATGTAAGTTATCATTCTGTTTGCATAAAGAACTTCTTTTTGTGAACCAGTTTTTGTTTTCAGTTGCCTACCCTTTGTTAGTCTGAATACAGCCATGTAAGGTGTACTACTTTCCTTTAGTGTTTGATTGAATTAGCTGAAATGGGTTACTTTGGGTTTCACTGTCAAATTTCTAGCAGGAACAAGTGTCATAGGAAGGGTGAGGAGGCCTTTTCCTTAGATGGAAACACTGTAGTATCCATAAGTAAGATTCCTCCAAAATCTTGCTTTTTCAAATGAATGACTGTCCTCTTTCATGGACATGTGTGGTGTAGTGGATAAAGCACTCAACTGGGACTCAGAGACCTGAATTCTATATTTGGGTCTGCCACTGGCCTGATGAGTGACCGTGAACAGATCAATTCATCTCCGTTTATCCATCTGTAAAATGAGGATAATGTTACTGCCCTCCCTTTGTAAAGCCCTTTGAGATCTACTGATAAGTGCTATGTAAGAGCTAAGTATCATTTTAAATAATTCCTTCAAATTCATGAAGTAAATCCTCTCAAAAGGAGGAAGTGCTTGAAGAAGAAGTTGAGCACAATGAAACCACGCTGAGTGTTTAGCCTCTGTGTATGGGTCGGCAGGACAAGGGAGAAGGGGAGAGCAGTGTAGCAAAGATGCAAGTACTGCAAGGGGAATGCGTGAAGGAAAAGTCTGCTGTAGGCATATGCCTAATAGGGTAAAATGCAATACCTCTCCTAATTTATTACATAATTTAGTAGTTGCCAGAAGAAGATATAAAGTTTTATTATATCATAAAAATCAAGCTAAAAATTCTACCACGTTTTGGAAGATGGTGGGTTTTGGTAGATATACTCCGGTTGAGGGACCCCCATTTTAATGATGAAGCCTGCATAGAATATTTTGGCTAGGGTTTCAATGAATCACCCCAGCCATTTTTTAAAATCTAATTTCACCATAGTTGATGCAATGAGGAAACTTCTCTTTGATTTACCACTGTGGCCTTTAGTAATGCACAGTGATGTCCAGTCATTTATTTTAGCTCCATGTCAGAAAAACGCTTCAGGGGAAGATTTTCTCTCTGCTGAAGCTTTTCAGGAGAATCTTAGTTGATGTTCCCCAGTCTTGTCTAAACTATTTGCTGCCGTTAATCAGACTAGATGAATTTTGGCTGGCTGGAAGTTTGGTATCATAGTGCCTATCTTTTAAAAAAAGGGATAGAAAGTATCTTGCTTCATATAGACTTTTAGTCTGCTAGATAAGGCTGGGAAAATTTATTCCATTTTTTTTCACAGTCTAAACTTGAAATAGGGCTTTAGAGGCTAATTCACTACCCATAGAGCCAGGGTGGATTTGATTTAAATCATGATTTAAAGCACTAATCAAGAAGACTCTATTTTCATCATGGATTTCTACATAAAAGCGCATTCTTGTTGGTTGTTATAACCTTACTACTACTACTACTACTAATACTACACAACTCAGAGATACATGTAGGTTTCATTTATAGAAGGTACACACCATATATTTTTAAAGTGATTAATTTTGAAAATTTTTCAGATTAGTTTTACAACTATATCAGAAAATGAATGATTGTTGGGTTATTTCATTTACGAAAAGCAATTGAAGCAGACATTTATGAAGTCTTTGGGAGGTGAACTATCTCCAATTCAACAGGTTAATCATTAATATTTGGAGGATTTTCTTGCCATCATGTATTAGGAGGAAAACATCACCAGACAGACATTTAAATTGTTTTATTTAACTAAAACAACATTATGTATTCTGGATTTTTTTCTTCAACAGCAAATGTATAATATTTTAACAAAACAAGCGTATGAATTTTTGAATTTAATTAAACATTAAGTTTATTTTTTTTAATTAGGTTTGGTTTTGTTAAAATTGTTTTTAACTAAAATAGTTAAAGGAAATATTTTTTTTTAAAAAAAATTAAATTGACTGTCAGCCAGGTCAACATGATAAACTTAAAATATTGGCTGCTGCAGCTAACTCGGTCATCTTCACCTTCATTTTCCTGTTTGTTCATAATCTGAAAAAGAAAAACACGCTTTCCTGCTTTTTCAGGTCCCAAATGATTTCTCAATTTGGAATGAATTAATTGAAAGGAAGAAAATATTCTTTATACACGTGGAGAAGAAGCTACTGCCGTTAAAAGTGAGATTATCACTTCAACAGTCTCTGAATCCAAGTGCTTAAGTGACTTCCACCAGTTCATTGGTGTGACTTTCTTTAAAACATCAGCAAACATATTTCTTGAATGGTTCACCCTTAGCTTGGAAGTTTATTATAGTTGGCATTATGGAAGGATGATTGCTGGAGGTCCATGTCATAGCCAACTCCTATTCTCTTCTTCAGCAGTTAAGATTTGACCCTGGTACTGAGTATTGAAAATATTTGCAAGAAAATGAGCTGGAGATAGTGCTTGTCCCATTCATTTTTGTAATGCTTGAAATTTAACTCTGTCATTGCATATTTCTCTTTTTAAGATCTCACTCAGTTCCTTCCAAATTTCAACAGCGACAGCAATAAAACAGCTATTTCCCTGCATTTTGTTCAAGGCTACAGAAATAGGCTTCAGGGTACTCAGCATGTGATCAACATTTCTCTTAAGCTGAATGTTGAGAACTTTGGCCATGGCAGTGCCATCTATTTTTTTCACAATTTTGTTCACAAACTATCATCAGATTAGGTTAGGAGGTGCATCAAATGAGCACTGCAGCTGTATTTTATTAGCTTGGGACTCTCTTCATTCTCAAATTTCTTCTCATCTTGGATACATGTGCAGCATTGTCTGTGATCAAGCTGCATATTAGACATTTGATATGGTGGAAACAGAGTTGCCCCAGCATGATAAATTTTAAATACTAAAATAATATTGCAGTTGATTTACGGGGCCCAAGTTTTTTGTTTAGAGGCCAAATTTAGGCCTTAGAGATCATTCAAAATAATTTTTTGAGGAGGCTCTTAATTCTCCCAAAGTCTATCCGGCTTTGTTTTAAATGCTGAGGTTGGTGTTTCTTTCCTTACGTTTTGTTCTAAGATCTGTACTCTTCTAGATTATAAAATGCCCCCTCTTTGCCTTCAGCAGATAGAGGAACAACCTTTTCCATGGCATATGGCCTTCCAGTTTATTATAGCTAGTTTGGGTTTTTGTATTACTCCCTTATTGTCGATATCTTTTAATCAGTGTTGTCAACTACTCAGAGTGTGACAGATATTACCCAACAAGAAGATTTCGCTATGATTCATGATTCTAAGTTGTCTTTTTAGTTTTCTACGTTGAAGATGGACCATGTGTTTGAACCGTATTTGAATGAGTTGTCAAATCCTCATTTATATAAGGAATATACTCAGTTAAGATTCCAGTCTATGGAAACTGTTGTCCTTAAAGGTAGATATGGGATGTCCATTTACATCTGCATTTTTTGCAAGTGTAAATCTGGAGTGTTGGAAGATTGACCCTCTTTATTTTTTTGGATTGTAGAATTTTCCAGTTTCTGAGAGCATTCTGGTTTTTACCACTTTTCTGTAAAACAAAACAAAACAAAAAAAAACCCAAAAAACCTAAACCAACCAGTCTTTAGCATCTCCAAAAATAATGTTTTTGTTTTCTCAATCACTGGTAGTAATTAAATTGGTGGCAATTTTTTCCCTTTGAGCATTGTACTGAAGAAGAGTTTTTATTACGTTCTGATTGACATTTTAATGTATTATACAGTAGAACTTCAAAGTTACAAACATCTTGGAGATGGAGGTTATTTGTAACTCTAAAATGTTCATAACTCTGAACAAAACATTATGGTGGTTGTTTCAGAAGTTTACAGCTGAACATGGAGTTAATACAGTTTTGAAACTTTACTATGCAGAAGAAAAATGCTGCTTTTAACTAGCTCAACTTGAATGAAACAAGCATAGAAACAGTTTCCTTCCCTCGTCAAATCTTTTTTTAAACTTTCCCGTTATTTTTTTAGTAGTTTACATTTAACACAGTAGTGTGCTGTATTTGTTTTTTTTTAATCTCTGCTGCTGCCTGTTTATATATTTCTGGTTTCAAATGAGGGGTGTGTTTGACCAGTCAGCTCCTAACTCTGGTTTTCATAACTCTGAGGTTCTACTTTATGTAGCACATGGTTGTTGGTGGTATTTTCAGATTTTTTTCTTTTTGCACTCACAAAAAACATGTCAGATGCGATTTAATGAAATTAAATAGAATTGAAGTACTGAAAGGCCCAAAATCATTGGGCTCAGGAGTGTAAATGGTGGCTCAGCAAGAAACAATTGTAACTAGGAAACTGTTCAGCTGGTGAGCTGCTGTATGGAACTTGCCATCCCCTTAATTACGATACCAGACTTGTATGGGCTAAAGTTATTTGTTTTACTACATGGAAAGAGACAATGAAACTGATACTAATCTTTTATTTACCTTTAAAGGGAAAAAATAATAGTTTCCCCATGAATTAGGGACATTACCCTGAAATTCAGGACAGACCTGGAAAAATTCCAGGTGGTCTTAAAGTGATCATGTCTAAATTGTATATTCTTCTACAGCTGTGTACAGTTGCATCTATTTTAGTGACCAAAATATGTTGTCACTACTTGTTGGGTCCTGTTAGCTCTGCAGAGCCAAAGCAGCTAACAGACTGAGCTTGATTAACTTCCTTCTGAAGGTGAATCAGTGGGATTAAACAGGTCCCAAGGATAGCATAATTTGAAGACCTTGAGGTTGTTGCAGAGGAGCCAATAACAAAGACATAATCTTTGTTACTGGTGGTTATTTATAAAAGAAGAAACCAGCTGGGTTTTCAGAGCCATGGCTGTGTTAGTAGGACTTCCAGATGGAAACACGTTCTTTTATTTGTGAATTGAGAAGTTTCATCTGGAAACAGCAAGACACTAAAATGGAACTCCATCCAATGTAATTTTACATTTTACTTTTGAGGCTAGAGCCACATTAAATGAAGAATATTTAGTTACCCCAACAGTAATTGTGGTTCTTTAACATGTTGTAGTCAGCATGGATCTCCCTGTAGGAACACACGTTTCTCTTGTGCACAAGATCAAATTCTTTTAAATAGCAGTAGCTGTTGGGGCTGAGCATGCACCATGTGCCTCCTCATACTTCCATGCAAGGGCTTAAAGGGTGGAGTGGTTACGACCCTCCCTCAGTTTCCTCATGGAGGATGGGAGGGTGTGTCATCAGATACATACTGACTATAACATCTCAAAGAACCCAGGTAAGTGACTGTTCTTCCTTGGAGAATGTCAGTGTATATTCCGCTGTAGGAAGCTGGCAAGCAATTACCTCATCAGAATGGGGGGGATCAGTCAGACAGTGACTGAAGTACTGCTCTCCCAAACTTGGCATCTGACCTAGCAGCTAAGTCCAAGTCATGGTGTTTAACAAAGATCATTGGGTTACTCCATGTCGCTGCTTTGCTCTTAAGTTCTGTTGAAGTGAGCCGTGGTGTTTGAAGAAGTACACCAGCCAACTGGTAACAGAGAGGTGCATTGTGTTATCCATTTTGATATTCTTTGTGAGGAGAGGACCTATCTGTTAGAATGCTCAGCTATTGCCAGAAATAAGATGAGGAGACAGTCTGAATGGCTAGGTCATGTCAGTGTAATAAAGCAAGGTCCTGGATACATCTAGTGTGTTTGCCTTCTTTTCTCCAAGGGCCAAATGTGATTTTGGGGAGAAGATTGGTAGATTGATTGGTTTAGATGGAATTTTGAGGCCACTTTGGGGGTGAATTTCAGTGTTGTCTTGGTAACACCCTTCCCCTGTGGAATGTGTCATAATGGGGTTCAGCCATAAGTTCATCCAAAGCTTACTCACTTCCTTGCTGCATGGAAGGCAGTCTTCAAAGTTAGGCCATGTAATAAGCACTCTGGGAGGGCTTGGAAAGGAGACATGATAAGCCTCATGAGGACTATGCTGAGGCCCCAGGCAGGTTTTTTTAGAGGTGGGTCAATATGTAACTTTGATGCAGACAGGTGAGAAAGAGACTGAGCATGACTGTATAGGTGGATATTATACAAACTGCTCCAAGGGGGACCTTACATAGGACTAAACAAAAGGCCTGCCTGCTTTAAGTGCATTAGGTAGTAGAGGATCTTTGGTATTGAGGCCAGAACCAGGTCCAACCAGGCTGGGCTGCCTATATCCAAAAACTCGTAAAATTAGATGAATTAATCTTTCTCCTGGATGTTTTTCTGCTCTACATCAGAATTTCCTGGAGCTGTAGGGAGCACAGTCATTCTGTTAGGTACAGTGACTTCAGGTCTGGATGGATGGTCATGATGCTATGAGATCAGGTCTGGGCAGTCTGGGAGCTGGGTTGGAAACTGAATGGATATCTGTAGTAAGTTGGTCAATCAGAACTGCCTCAATGAGTACAGAGCTACAAAAATGAGCATGGCTTTCTCTCTTATTTTTGCAAATCACCCTGAGAATCAGGGGACTCAGGGAAAAGGCATCTAGAAGGCCTTAAGACCACTGCAGAAGGAAGGAGTTAGTAACTACCTCACAGTTGTGCCTCCTCTGGCACTTGGCATTGATGGCGAACATATTTATTGTGGGGATCCTTAAAGACCCGGATATCAGATGTATGCTGGATTTCGGCAGTGACGGGCTTCCCAATCTGTCCCTGAAGCATCTGTTGTTATCTTTCTCAGAGAAGAAGCAGAGAATGGTACTTCTGCATGCACATCTTTGGGTTCCTTCTACCATCTCAGTTCTGCAGTGATGTGAAGTGGAACCGTGACCACCTTGTTCATCTGGTATTTTTCTGAGGAACAGACAGACTTGAGCTAGAGTTGGAGCCAGTCACAGATGACGTTTGGCAAGCAGCATCACATACATGCAGACTGACATGACTAGGGATACAATTTTGTCACCAAAAATTATGTATAATTCATGGCACAGTCACAGTAACTCCTGCCCCCCTTCCCTTCTCCAACAGACTCCTCTCCCAGTATGGGAACTGGAATGCCAGGGTTAGGTCTTTGCCCTCTTCATACTTGGGTCCCTGGTGACAGCTCCCCCTCTGCCTCCTTTCCCCTTTGTAAGTACCCCATTCCTCGACCTCCTGGTACACTCTTCCCCTGGCTCCCTCTTATTGCAGTCCCCTTTCTTATCTCTCTCCCATGTCCATTTCTGGGACCTGCTGCATGGGCTTGGAGCTTCACTGGTGGATCTTAGGATCTGAGGCCCAGTGCTTAATGTGTGCCGGGGGGAAGCTTATAGCCCCGGCACCTCTGGGCTTGCGGCATCAGTTATGAATGTAAACAAAAAAATGCTTGAGCCCAGGCACCTCTGTCATTACAAATTAACCCCTTCATCCCAGCAGGAAGCAAGAAACGCTGGCTAGTGTTCTGGCCAGCTGCTCGGCAGAGATTAGCTCCAGTCTGCTTCGTCCCATCCCAAGCACTTCTCCAGCGATGGACTGGGAGGAGAGATGGAAAAGAGTGTTGAGACTGAGGAAACTGGAGGAAGTTGGGGAATTGTGGATTGGGTGAGCTGGAGGAGGTAAGGGGATTAGGGATTGGGGACCTACAAGGGGCCAAGAGGGCAGAGAACCGGAGCTGTCACCACAGGAGACTCGGGGGATGTGGGTGGGGGACAAAGACCCAAGTGTTCCTCTTCTAGGAGCTCCATATTTGGAAGAGGGGTTTGTGGGTGGGGGGAGTCAAGAGTGAAAGTGAGGACAGAGACGGGGCAGGACTAAGGGAAGCAGGAGGGGAATTAAAATTGGAGGGAGGCAGGTGAAGAGCAGGGGAGCTAGAGAATGTTGGGTGGGTGCAGAAGGCATTGGGGGAGGCAGGGGCAAAAGGCAGATGAGGATATAAGGATCAGTGGCAGATATAGAAGGGATTCTGTGGTGGGTGCAGAAGGGGGAGTTATGAGTGTGGGAGAAGGGGATAGTTGTGGTTAAAGAGACGGCTGATCAAAGGGAACTAATGAACTGGCTGTGTGGACCCTGCTGCCCTCTGTTCACAATGGATTAATTTGTTTTGATCAAGTCCTGTTTCAAAGATGACTAGATCAAAGTGAACTAAAAAACTGCTAATTTGCTGCAGTAGGGTCTATATAAATGGCCTAATTCAGGAGTCCCGTGACAGTGGTGACCACCTTCACACAATAATATTGCTTAGCATCCCCAGACATCTCCGTACTCTTGTCAGGATTCATTCTAATATGAGCAATAACCATTGCACCCACAGGAAACTGTCTTCAGGCACGTATGCTTTCACTGGCCTGAAGTTGGTCAGGCTCCTTTGAACTCTGTTATCTCTGAGATAGGTAATGATGTTCTGGCTAGAAGGGCAGTTAAGCATTGGAATAGGCTTCCCAGAGAGGTTGTGGAATCCCCGTCATTGAAGGTTTTAAGAACAGGATGGACAAGCACCTGTGAAGGATGGTCTAGGTTTACTTGGTCCTGCCATAGTGCAGGAGGCTGGACTTGATGATCTCTCGAGGTCCCTTCCAGTCTTACCTTTCTGTGATTCTGAGACTGAAATGGTCTACGTATTTGGTCAGTCTCCTCAGATCTAGGATAGGACAAAGACTCCCTTTCTTCTTTGGGATAATAAACATTGAGGATAGAAATCTCTTCCCCTCTACTCCCATGGTACCTCTTCTGTGGCTTCTAGACAAACCAACAAGCCAACAAATAGGATCTTTGTCACGAGAACCATGAAGAGAGATTAATATGAGAGGGGACAAGGAGTTGAAATGTATAGGGGAGGCCTTGGCAATGTCTAATGCCAATGTGTTGGCTCTGATAGCTACCTCGCTCTGACGGAAAGGGACAAGGTGGTTCACAATGGTAGGGCTGGCTCCATATTGGCTTCAGTGTGACTCGATGTGCCCATCAAATCTGCTCACAGGGAGGGAGCCAGGTTGGCAGAGGTGGCAGAAGGTGGGTGTCCCTAGAGTACCTGGGCTGATTTCTTTGGTGGTACTCTGGCTCTTGACTCAAGGGGTAGGATAGTGTCCTCAGCCTTTGCTGGGGCTGGTATGTGTATGGCGCTCTCCTGTGAGTAGGTTCCCAGGGATCGTAGCATGGCCCTTGAGTTTTTGTGGGAATGGAGAACTTAGTCTTTGGCTAAAGAGCTCTGTTCCCATGAAAACAGGTCCTAGATTGTGGCCTGTACCTTGAGTGATATTCCTGGAGACATGAGGCCCATTTCATACTGAGGGGTATGGCCATTGACCTTGCAGCCATATCAGATGCATCCATGGCTGTTTGCAATGATGTTTTAGTGACCATCTGCCCTTCTTTAACCTCCTTCAACTCATCCCTGTTCTCCTGTGAGATCTTTAATAGGAAGGCAGTGACCCTCTCCCGTGTAAGATAATTATGTATGGCAAATAGGGCCTGGAAGTTCACCCAACTGAAGTTGCAATGAGGCTGATGAATGCGTCTTGTGCCCAAAAAGGTCCAGCTTCTTGGGATCTTTGTCCTTAGGAGTGTCTTTAGTAGACTTAAATTTTTATCACACTGAAGAAACAGCTAGGGATCCTGCTTTTGGATGAGTATAGAAGTCCTCAGAGCCCCCTGCGGATGCCAGATCTCTCCCCTCCATTTATTTAGAAGTGGAAGGAAGGGTGCTATGGATTTGCCACGTTCCTTTGCTTGGTTCCAGGATCCCTGTGTTCGGTTGGGAGGGGGTTTCTGGGCAGGGGCGTAGCAGTCAAAATATTGAGAGGTTCTAGAGGCTTTTCTTGTATGAATTTAGTCTTTGTCGTCAGGGGTCTCCACGTTTCAGGACAGGAAGTCCTGGGCAGCTTTAAAATAAATCACCAGCATGGGGGCTGATGTCACTGCCTCGTCTGGCGATTGTGGATGACTCCTTGAAAAAGACAGAGGTGGTAGTTGTTGTACCTCTGTTATCTTCTACTCCTGGGGGCCCACATCTGGTTCCAGTGTGGTTGGCCTGGGTAATGATGCTGCTATGGATTGGGATCTTTTCTTTGTAGAAATACAGGAAGGTGATCTGCTCCTCGGTACATGAGATGAAGGTCCCCAGTATGGCCAAAATGCTTGCCATATGGGTACAGGGCTGGTTGTGGCTAGCCAGGCCAATGCCACTCCCACCCCATCTGAGGCATAGTTCTGAACGAAGGCATAGGAGAGGGATTCCTGCTTTATATCAGCAAGGTATATATTTCCTGTTTGAGTGGTGGTGCAGAAGGATAATATGGTACTGTTGCTAATTGCCCCTTGAATACTATCTCCAGAGTTGGTATGGATACCCCCAGGGTATATTGCAGACCCTTGTCTGATCCTGGAACCAGGGCTGTAGTTACTTGAGCCACTCCAGTTCTGACTGAGGGCTTAGGAGCTTTGTCCTTGGATGAATGGATGGTTCATGTCCTCCTTCCCCTTTGGCTTTGGCGCTGTGTTTAAGGTTGGTTGGCTCCGTAAGTCAGTGTCTCCTTTATGTGCAAGTACAAGTGTCAGCTTTAATGCCTGTGACATTGGCATCAAAACAGGCAGTGCAGGTGCCAAAGCTTTCTCCAATGCTGAGGTGATTGGTGTCTTAGTCACCTCTACCAGTCTTCCCCTTTCCTTCTTTCCACTACATGCTCCCAGAGTATTATGTGTGCTTGAAGGAGTGCTGGCTGATGCTGGTTTGTCTGGCTTCCCTCTGGTAAGGGCCATCACCTCTCACTCCGAAGTGACTTGCATGGACTGCCCCAGTAAATGTAGCTTAAACAGAGTGTCCCGGGCTTTGCAGGTCCTGGAGGGAAAGGACTTGCACACAAAGCACCTGTCTGGGGTCTGTGTCTACCCTGGTCAGTAAGAGGGCTGTGTCCATCATTGACGGGATCAGTGCTGGGTTTGGAGACCACCATAATGTGTGGCAGTTGGTGCATAAATCTGGCCTTGTGGTACACACGTTCATAGGGACGGTCGTCAGTCTTTTTTTTTTTTTTTTTTTTTTTTTTTTTTTTTTTTTTTTTAAAGCAATGTCCTTACTGGGAGCGTGAAGATAAGATTTATTCAAGTTGGTTGAAAAGAGAAAAGGCACCACTTTAAAAGGTCTCTGAAGCCCATAGTGGCTTGGACACTCAACGTTTTCAGTCTCATTGCCATGAGCAATAAGAGAGAACTGAGGGAACAGATGCCCTCACACAGGAGCGTGAGGTGGCAGAAGGGCTTGCCTGGCACTGCTATTCAGAATCTTCCCAAGACGTACCCATGAGGCACTTGTGTACCTACAGATGACCCATACTAACACACACTTGAACTTTATTTTAAGAAAAAAATTGAATCTACTTTGTTCTTTCTACTAGTGATTGCAATTATTTTTTATTTTTGCCCTCTATAGCCTTAAATTTTTTTAAAAAATTCCTTTTTTTAGCTTTATCCTTCTCATTTCTACTTATTATCGATTTTTTTGCACCTCCTATTTTCTTGTGTCTGTTCATTTCTGTTCCTCCTCCTCTACTGCTGTCTTTTACCTTTACGGTATTTCTACTTAGTTTTTAATAAGTTTTTCTTGTATAATTATTTTACCCTATATTTCTTCTCTTCCTTCTCATGCTTGGTTTAATAGTCCAAATGGCGGTCAACATTCTATTATTTAGAGCAGTGGTCTCCAAAGTTTTTGAATCGCGCACCCCCATGGTGCTGCCGAAGAAAGGAGAGGGGAAGACTTACTGCAGAGGGGAAGACCTGCTGCAGGCGTGCTGCCGAAGACAGAAGATGGGAAGACCTGCCGCAGCCGTGCCGCCGAAGACAGAAGGAGGGAAAACTTTCCACAGGCGAGCTACCGGAGGGGAAGACCTGCTGCAGTTGTGCAGAGCCGCCGCCGAAGGAAAAAAAAAAAACAGTGGAGTGCCATCTGGCAGCGCTCCTCCTGCCGCGCACCCCCTGGGATCCTCTGGCACAAACCCTGGGGTGCACGCACCACACTTTGGAGACCACTGATTTAGAGGTACCAACTACTTACAGAGGATGATTTGTTTTAATGACTTGTTAAACTTGTACTAGAGAATTTTGTTAAGCCTGTTCTTCTAGACACATGCCTTTTAAGTTAAGTGAAGTATACATAAATAAAAGTATAAAATTACTACTTGATAAACAGCACAGCACATTTGTCAGTAAAGTGACTCATCTCTACTTAGTGGTCTGCCTGGATATGTGAGTGCCAACATTATCATATTTGATGTATCATACTACCAAGGAAATTTTATTTTAAGGGTGGGTTGATGTTTTCAAGAAGTCTAAGGAAACTATGTGCCCAAATCCCATTAAAACTCAACAGGATTTGGGCACCCAGTGCTCCTAGGCTTCTTTGAAAATCCCACCCTTGAACACTATCCTTTTCAGCTGGTATTTTATGTTCAAATACAAATTCATGGGAGGGCAGTCCAGAGGAGTGAGCCCAGAGTTAGAAATCTGAAATTCCTGTACTCTGATGCCAACCTTGCCACTGCCTCTGTGACCTTGGGCAAATTGCAGTTTCTGTGACTCAGTTTCCCTTTTTGTGAGATGGTCATACTTTATCTGAACATGTGTTCTGAAGTTTACTCTATCAGCACTTGTAGTGTGTAGAGACTGATCCTGTTCCCACTGAAACCAATGCAAAGTCCCATTGTGTTCAGTGGAAATGGAATTCAGCACATCCTGGGTATTGTTATTACTAAGAATATTCTTCATCTAGTCTGGGTCACTGTTTACATTTAACTGCTTTTGAATAAGGAAGCAAATTCTCAGTTACTAGTATGGTGTTTCAACACCCAAAACTCAAAAGGAGAAAATCAGGTTTGCAATGATTATTTCATGTTAGTTTCTGTTCAGTACTGCTTTTACAATCAAGTTGTGACTGGTAGAAGCTTGCGTTATTCCAGGTCAGTTAGTAGCACTCAGTTTATATTTCCTCTAAAGTAAGAAGGAAGTACTGATAATGCGTATCAGCCAGTCCTGGAATGTGGACTCAGCTTTCATCTGAAGCCTGTTGCTCTGTCACCATGCAACCAGGTCAACTTCTACACTCTGTCTGATCTAATGTACTATACTTCTGAACAGTTATTTGGAATATAAGCACCTTTAATAATGGCACCGTGTTCTGTGCCATTGCAATTTAGTGGAGAAATACATATCCATTTAAATTCAACAAGTCATATATGTAAAGTCATGGCCTTCATCAGTTGTTGACTTTTATTCCTCGTAAGTGAGAGAGTTGCTGAAATGTTACATCTCTTAATTTAAAAAATGGAATACACAGTTTTTCAGAAAAATATGCTCATTGAGTATCCGAGCTCAAGTTATCAATATAGTCACGTGCAAAATTAAAAAGGTCCTTTCCTTAAAGCTCCTAGTAACTTATTTACCCAAAGGTTGTAAATGAAAAGATTCATCAAGAGACCAATGAGTGCACTACAATGTTGTCAGAAATATGAAAGTGACACTCACCTACCATATTAAAGATGAGTGGAAAGGAGAATCAAGAAAGGAATTAACTACCACAGTCGCAAGATATTTGCAAAAAGAAAAGGAGTACTTGTGGCACCTTAGAGACTAACAAATTTATTAGAGCATAAGCTTTCGTGAGCTACAGCTCACTTCATCGGATGCATATTTGCAGTGCCCCTAGTCCAAATTAGAACAAGATAGAAAAGGAAATAAAAAAATGTATCCTGTCTTAATGAGAGTCTAAACAAGATACAAGTATCAGAAGGGTAGCCGTGTTAGTCTGGATCTGTAAAAGCGGCAAAGAGTCCTGTGGCATTTTATAGACTAACAGATGTATTGGAGCATAAGCAGTCGTGGGTGAATACCCACTTCGTCGGATGCATGAATACCCACTTCATCCACAAAAGCTTATGCTCCAATACTTCTGTTAGTTTATAAGGTGCCATGGGACTCTTTGCTGCTTAAACAAGATACAGTATGTCACAGTTCAGGGCAGCTACAACTGTATTTCCCACAAGTGGTTTAGCAAGGGCACCCAGTTTGAGGCATCCAGTTCCCTGGCTTTTGCCTTTCTTGGGTGGAAACCCTTGTCTCTCTCCCTCCTTGCTCAGGTAGTTCCCTGCCTTCACTACATTGTTCTCAAAGCAACAGTCTGCCCAAGCAGGCCTGCTTCACGTCTTGCCTCAGAGACATTATACAGTGCAACTGCCAGCGATTATAAGTTACCACACAGCACTTCCTGCGTAAGCCTATTTTATTCTTAAGGAAAAAGCATTACAGAGAAAACATTAAAAACAATGAAAGAACCTACATGCATTCTGATAAACTTACCAGATCAACCCAGCTGTCTCCAACATGAGCTCTGGCAGGTGAGTCCTTCAGACCCACCAAAAGTCTCTCTTGTGGTCAGAAGTTCATAGTGACCTCAGTTCAGAACTAGCACCAAATCTTATGGGGCCTCACCATGTCCTTCCAGGCCTCCCCTCAGGATTGGGGCCCTCCATGGATCATTTGCTGGATCAAAAGGAAGACCTTGAGCCTGTTTAAAACCGGGCTATTTATCCCAAAAATCCTTTCTTTGTCTGTTGGTCCCTGGAGAGTCCAGAGTGGGTCTTTTAAATTGGCCTCCTGAAACAGGTGATAAGGAAAACAAAAGGTCTCCTCCCTCAGGATGAGGCTGCAAAGGATGAGCCCATAGGTGGGGGTTTGCATGCACCTCTTCCCAGGACTTTCCACTTCACACACTTTGTCCTAAAAGAACAATCATGTCTGCTACATTGTTCAACATAGTCTTTTGTAGTCTACATTACCTCCCAGAGATTGCATTAATCCTCCTCCTCCTAAATAATTTCATAAGGGTTGCAGGGTGCTGTCATATTTGTCATACAGGACATCTAACGACTGCCTAATAAATACAATAAAAATAGTGAGAGGCAGCATGTTGGTTGTTCACATTATCATAGAATCATAGAATATCAGGGTTGGAAGGGACCCCAGAAGGTCATCTAGTCCAACCCCCTGCTCAAAGCAGGACCAAGTCCCAGTTAAATCATCCCAGCCAGGGCTTTGTCAAGCCTGACCTTAAAAACCTCTAAGGAAGGAGATTCTACCACCTCCCTAGGTAACGCATTCCAGTGTTTCACCACCCTCTTAGTGAAAAAGTTTTTCCTAATATCCAATCTAAACCTCCCCCATTGCAACTTGAGACCATTACTCCTCGTTCTGTCATCTGCTACCATTGAGAACAGTCTAGAGCCATCCTCTTTGAAACCCCCTTTCAGGTAGTTGAAAGCAGCTATCAAATCCCCCCTCATTCTTCTCTTCTGCAGACTAAACAATCCCAGCTCCCTCAGCCTCTCCTCATAAGTCATGTGCTCTAGACCCCTAATCATTTTCGTTGCCCTTCGTTGTACTCTTTCCAATTTATCCACATCCTTCCTGTAGTGTGGGGCCCAAAACTGGACACAGTACTCCAGATGAGGCCTCACCAGTGTCGAATAGAGGGGAACGATCACGTCCCTCGATCTGCTCGCTATGCCCCTACTTATACATCCCAAAATGCCATTGGCCTTCTTGGCAACAAGGGCACACTGCTGACTCATATCCAGCTTCTCGTCCACTGTCACCCCTAGGTCCTTTTCCGCAGAACTGCTGCCGAACCATTCGGTCCCTAGTCTGTAGCGGTGCATTGGATTCTTCCATCCTAAGTGCAGGACCCTGCACTTATCCTTATTGAACCTCATTAGATTTCTTTTGGCCCAATCCTCCAATTTGTCTAGGTCCTTCTGTATCCTATCCCTCCCCTCCAGCGTATCTACCACTCCTCCCAGTTTAGTATCATCCGCAAATTTGCTGAGAGTGCAATCCACACCATCCTCCAGATCATTTATGAAGATATTGAACAAAACGGGCCCCAGGACCGACCCCTGGGGCACTCCACTTGACACCGGCTGCCAACTAGACATGGAGCCATTGATCACTACCCGTTGAGCCCGACAATCTAGCCAGCTTTCTACCCACCTTATAGTGCATTCATCCAGCCCATACTTCCTTAACTTGCTGACAAGAATGCTGTGGGAGACCGTGTCAAAAGCTTTGCTAAAGTCAAGAAACAATACATCCACTGCTTTCCCTTCATCCACAGAACCAGTAATCTCATCATAAAAGGCGATTAGATTAGTCAGGCATGACCTTCCCTTGGTGAATCCATGCTGACTGTTCCTGATCACTTTCCTCTCCTCTAAGTGCTTCAGGATTGATTCTTTGAGGACCTGCTCCATGATTTTTCCAGGGACTGAGGTGAGGCTGACCGGCCTGTAGTTCCCAGGATCCTCCTTCTTCCCTTTTTTAAAGATGGGCACTACATTAGCCTTTTTCCAGTCATCCGGGACTTCCCCCGTTCGCCACGAGTTTTCAAAGATAATGGCCAAGGGCTCTGCAATCACAGCCGCCAATTCCCTCAGCACTCTCGGATGCAATTCGTCCGGCCCCATGGACTTGTGCACGTCCAGCTTTTCTAAATAGTCCCTAACCACCTCTATCTCTACAGAGGGCTGGCCATCTCTTCCCCATTTTGTGTTGCCCAGCACAGCAGTCTGGGAGCTGACCTTGTTAGTGAAAACAGAAGCAAAAAAAGCATTGAGTACATTAGCTTTTTCCACATCCTCTGTCACTAGCTTGCCTCCCTCATTCAGTAAGGGGCCCACACTTTCCTTGGCTTTCTTCTTGTTGCCAACATACCTGAAGAAACCCTTCTTGTTACTCTTGACATCTCTTGCTAGCTGCAGCTCCAGGTGCGATTTGGCCCTCCTGATATCTTTCCTACATGCCCGAGCAATATTTTTATACTCTTCCCTGGTCATATGTCCAACCTTCCACTTCTTGTAAGCTTCTTTTTTATGTTTAAGATCCGCTAGGATTTCACCATTATCTCGCAAATGCCCCTGAATTCAACCTGGTTGGAAAACTCAGCTCTCCTCTATTATATAGACAGAATTTCCTTGGGCTCTGTTGGCCTTTCTAATAGGAACGCTAATTTGTAAGTCCTCTAACTCACTTGGTGAACAGTCGATCATATGTTTAGGGTGCAACTGGCCTTCAAATACTAAGCCATAAATAATAATAGTGTTTTTCCCCTGCCCTGGCTACATAACTTCTTGGTTTGTAATACATATGGATCTTTAACCATAGACCATAACCAGGCTATAGCCTTGGGCATGACCAATATAGTCTGGTTCCTGTACATGATTAAGGTCCTAGATGTAATGCAAATAAAAACTATTATGTAACCAGTTCAGGGGACATCCTTGCTACACGATTCTTTGACACACTGAAATATGTGGTGTCAGTGAGCCTTCATTGTTACAGTCAGATTGGGGAGAAAAAAAAAGACAGTACCCCACACTTAGCCTAGGCTCCAGAGGGCAGTAGCTGTCTTATACTGACTCGCATAATATATATGGAGAAGATGCAAGCTGTAACAAAAAAGGAGGTGGACCATATGATGGAGTATAGTCTAGTACTGACCGAACTTAAAAAGAAATGTTAAGTATTTGTTCTACTAGCTCCTTGGTCTTGGGCCATAATAGAACTTAAAATAAAAGTGCTTTCAGATGGGAGGATGGAATTATGAAATCCAGGTAGTTTTCTTTCCATTGTCAGAGAGCAGCCATCAAAGTGGGTGGAGGAGCTGAGTATGAGAACATCTCTTCAGATTCAGTGTCCATCACTAGGGACTGTACAGAATTTGCTTTTTTCAGAAGGCAAGTGATGGAATAGAAGCTGATTCACTGAGACCAAAAAGTATGTTGTTGTCTTGTACGTAGGAAGGAATGTCTACTTATTTGTGGTAACTGTAGTTCTTGAAACTAATTTATCTGCACAAATCTTACTTATATGTACACACCTCTTGCATGTGAGATTGGAATCTTTTGACCAGCTTCCTTCAGATCTGAGTGTGGTATTAGGAGGAAAAGAGTTCATGCTTTGTTTTTTTTTAAAAAAAGCAGACACCACTTTGGTGAGGGATTTAAGGTGGAGTCTCAGTGGAAAACAAGATGAGGGCGGGACAGAGAAGGACTGCTGTTAGTGCCTGAATTTCGCTAAGTCTTCAGACTGAGGCAACTGCCACCAGGAAGGAAGTGTTGAGAATGAAATGCAGAAATGAGCACTTGGATAAGAGTTCAAAAGGGGGAGTCCCGTAAGTTCCATAAGAACTAAGACAGGAGATGTGCCTGAAAGGGGGAGAATAGGTATTGTTGCGAACTGGCTAAATACCTGATAGGTCATGCACAGTTTGAGTCTAGGCTGAGGCACACGAACAAAGTCCACAACTGCAGAGTTCCCAAAGATATTAAGTTTATTACGCTCGAGTGTGGTGTCCCCCTGCTAGTCAGAAGGGGACCCCGAATGCAGGTTATACAAAGATTATATACCTTTTAGCAAAGCATGTTGCCCTCGTGCATCGGAAACCTTAGCTAATAGACAAACCCTTCCCTTATCTACCACCTATCCCTGCTAGGTACATTCCCGGTGATCCAGTTTATAAAGTAAAAGCATAAAATGGAAAAGGAGGTGTGAGCGCTCTTCACTACCGTCTTTTACTTCCCTGTGACTTCTTACACTTGCGTATAATGCTCTCAATCACCACAGCAGAAGACACAGAAAACAAGACAAACTAGTGCAATAAAAGATCAAAATGAAGCAGGAATTTAGATCCCAGTAATTCTGATAGTGAGAGCGAATGACATGTGATGGTATTGGATATTGCCTGAGGTAGATACATTTTATTCACAGCTGGGAAACGAGAATGTTGTTGATCCTGTGAACCTGGAAAATGATGTTGAAAGACATGAATGCCAAAACAAGAGCGTGGAACCTGAAACTAGTGTTGGACAGTAGCACAGATCACTAGAGTCATCTGTTGACGTGGTTGGCTATTTGACTAGGTAGAGAAGAATCCCATGGACACATATGAATGTTTAGGGACACATGCTTAGCAGTGTTGAGATCTAGCTATTGGACTGATGAATGCACTATGGGGTTCTCTTCACATGCTGTATCAAGTACCTTTTCCTGTACCTATGCTGCACTCTGTCCAATACTAATGTGATATTGATTTATAATCTGGATATTACTCTAAATCACATGTTTTGTAGTTCTGGATAGTCTATTACATTAATTTAGTGGATTTTTTTCTAAATGACTGGCCATATGCCCAGTGACTTGAAAGTACATGGTTATAGCTTTGATGATAAAGGAACTGTTATTTCATAAGATATGTGTATCTTTGGGAATTTAAACTGTTCAGGACTGGCTATTCTCTTGGTTAGCAGAACCATACTTGCTACAGAAACTTCCTGTTTAATGTGAAGAGATACAGAAGTTTCCATCATCAATACCAGACTTGGTGAAAAAGGAGAGAGACAAAAACTAATCTGAGAACGATTGTTTGAGTATGTGGAACTTCTGGATGGCTGCTAATAAGTCCAGTAGGTGGACTGAATGTTTTATATTTTTTTTTAACAGAAGTTTTGAGAAAACATTACACTGAGAAAGGGGGAATATAGAACTGAGAATATCATGGTTACGTTTGCTGTTAGGATGATATTTATGTGCATCCTGGACCTTTAAGGATTTGGAGTTCTACTGAAAAGGTCCAAAGAAACACAATGGGGAAGCAGACAGTGGGCCCAAGAGGGGGAGGGCTCTCATGAGACTGAACTGGTATGGACCTTGTGCAAACTTAACTTGTTTGAGGGTTTTTTTTGCATATCACCTTTAATAAATGCCCAGTTTTTAAAACCGTCCCTGGTTGGGAAAGTGAGATCACCATTTTGAATATGAATTGATATGTGAATTTATTTAGCTGCCTCTGGTACAGGATGGGATGCATTCCCTCCTCTCTTCTGCGGATGAGTAAGTAGCAGCACTTCTTCCATGGCTCCTGGCTGAAGTAAGGAATTCACTTCATGAGGTGGGTCTCTGAAAAGGGACTGGGAAGGAAAGTGGGGTGGGAAGCAAGCATTGGAAAGAATTATATGGGACTGAGAGGTGGCTGGGGCTGCTCTACCTTATATGCCCTCACGAGGCAGGGAGAGCACAAGGACATAGGGCCTGCACATGCAACCCCAAAAGATACTGCTGGTCAAAAGATTGCGATCTCACATGTATCAGATATGTGTTCACGAAGAGTGGGATCCACCCAGACAAAAGTTTGAAGAAGAATAAATACAGGTCTCCTATATAGACTAAGGGGTGTGGAAGCAGGAGTGGAGTGTGAACTGTTGGGATATGACCACCTCTGCAGCCCCAGGACTGTTGGATCACTAGGTCTCAGGGAGTCTTGAATAGTTAGGTACAGTCTAAAGTTAAGGCAGTTAAACAAAAACCAGTTTCCTTTGTTCTGAACAAGGGGGAAATGAGCAGGTTTTTTGCCAGCAGCTGAAGTCTGTCTTGGCTACGCCAGTATATTTGTCAGTGTTTCTCTTTTGGTCTCAGGATGTTGCCTGACATACTCCACAACTCAGAGATCCAACTTCTGCTTTTATCCTTTTAATGAGGGATCATATTCAGCAGTGGACCCTGTCTTACCTTTGGTCTACACTTAAAGATTATGTTGACATAACTTTGAAAAAAGTCACACCTCTGACTGACATTGCTATGCTGACAAAAACCTCAGTGTAGATGCAGCTGTGTTGACAGAAAAGCGCTTCTGTCAATGTAGCTACCATTGTTTAGAAAGGTGGTGGTCTTAACTGACGGGAAAAACGCCTATTGGTGTAAGTTGCCTCTGCTTCGGGGCTCCGCTGGCATAGCTCCATAGTGTAGACATACTCTTACTCCCTCCGTCTAGTCTCTGGTGAAGACACGTGTCAGTGTAACCATGCAAGAAAGAGCTATAGTTTGTTAGGCTCAATGAAAATATCTTCTCAATATACCATGATGGTTCAAAAAACAAAACAAAATACAAGTAAGTAGAGTTTTTGGCTCTAAAAAGAATAGGATAGGAAACAAAACTGAAAAATTCAGCTGGTGCACATGCATATTATGTTATAAGCTGCCCAGTTTGGATAGCTGAAGTCCCAAGATTGCTTTTAACACCAAGATGGATGGTATTATGCCAGCAGTTTAATTTGCATACATTTCCTTAATTCAAAGGAAAAGCCATGGGAAAAATGCCGCAAAAAGATAATTTCCATATTCGATTTAAATAAGCACTACCCTTTATTCCAATGTGCAAATGAGAATATAGATGGATCAATAATTGTTTTGTAAGTTCCACTTTGAAGAAATGGAGAGAACTATTAGAGGTAGCTGAACAAATGACAGACCCCTCCAGTATCCTGAAATATAACCTGGTTTCCAAAGTTCTGGCAGATTTTATTTATAAAATCTTATGTTTTCATAAGACGATCTCTATAATTATAAATTTTTTCACTGTATATATTTTTGATAAATACTGAAGACTGATATTGTATAAAGACATTCAAAGGCATTCAATTCCAGTGCTATATAGGAGTTGGAAATCAGTGGATGATTTGGCTGTCTGAGTTCAGATTCAGTTCAGTTTCATGTCTGAAGTGTTTTCCTCGTAAGTGCTTATAACAATATGAACTAAAAGCATATAATTTTTTTTAAATTTAGCCTGTGCATAGTCGTCTAGCCAAGGAATGGCATCTTCAGTGGTGTAATGCAGTTCTTCTAGGCCACCGCTGAACCTAGTCAGCAGGCATTCATCAACAACTTGCGTCATCTTCTGCGTTATGTCGCAGCTGCCCAAAGAGCTGTCACAAAGGCCCCAGCAATACTGTTTGGCCGCACAGAGACCTTGCCCAGTCCGGAACCTGTTCAACAGAGACCATTGACGATGGGGCAGGTCAAAACCAGGCGGGCAGATTGTGGGGTCGGCGACAAGGAACTAGTTGGGGATTGTAACAGATATCCATTCCTCTCGCCAGAGTGTTTCTGCCCTAACATTCCTGGTGTGGCGGATGAGACCATAATGGGTGACATGTTGGCAAACGTGCAGCTGGTGGTTTAAAAAGGTCATTGTGCAGCGGCAGGCTTGAGCTGACGCATACTTTCTCCAGTAACTTGCCAGTGGCAACCTCTCATCTGATATGAGGAGGAACAATATTGTTCAGAACTGGAAGCCATGGGAGCGAAGTTGGACGCAGGGCACCGGAAATGATGCTCATGGCAGCAGGTAACTGCATATCCACCAGTTTGGTGTGTGATGATCGACTCCATACTGGTGCACAATACTTCACTACTGAATACGAGGTGACAAGAGCTGACATTCGCAGAGTTGGAGCATGGGCACCCCATGCCGAACCTTCCAGTTTGCTAAGGAGATGCATGTCTTAACTGTAGCTGCTGTCTTCTTCAGGTTAGCATGGTAACTCAGTGTGCCATCTAAGGTCACACCTAGATAGATCAGTTCTACTTCATGCTTCACCTTCTGACCATTAAGATAAACATTCAGTTCTTGGGTTGCGCTAGCATGATGAAGATGGAACAAACTGGAGACTGTTTTTATGATGCTTGGCTAGAGGCACCAAGTCTTACAGTAGTCAGCTAACTTTACCATGGCACAGTTTAAAGTGGCATCAAGCTTGTGAAATGTCTGGGCCGTGACTCTATTGTTGGCAGGTCATTGATGTAAAGGTTGAACAGAGTTGGAGAAAGCACAGAGCCCTGGGGTAACCCATTTCTCTGTCGTCTCCAAGCACTTGTCTTCTCCCCCATATGGACTCTGAACTGCCTATCGCGGAGGAACAGTTCAACAATGCCTGTAACCCAAAGTAGCAGGACTCCTGATACCTTCACAAGCAGGCCAGTTTGCCATACCGTATCATATGCCGCTATTAGATCAATGAAAAGAGCTCCTGTTTTTAAGTTTCTCTGGAAGCCATTTTTAACAAATGTGGTCAGTGCGAGTACTTGGTCGCATGTACTACGGTCTTGGTGAAAGCTGGTTTGGTCAGGGCTCAAAATTCTCTCCATGTTGGGTAATATATGTTGTAGAATCAAGCGCTCCAGTGCCGTGAAGCATACTGACAGTAATGATATGGGACGATAGCTTGGTGCTTGACTTGGGTCCTTTCCAGGCTTTAGGAGGTCAATGATTTTTGCAGTGTGCCATATCTTTGGTAGCCTGCCTTCACTGATGACCCTAATGAAGAATTTCACATGCCAAAGCCACACATGGGGGCCAAGGTTTTTCAGGAATTCTGGAGATATGTTGTCATAGCCCACAGATGTTGCACACTTGGTGCTATCCAATGTCTGTTCCAGCTCTGTTACAGTGAGTGGTTCTGGGCAGTTTCTGATCTAGTGTACACGTTTAAACATACAACATTCGTTCCTCACTTGTCTTTGCACCTGTTTCTCCAAAGGTGCTCTGGCCACTTTAAGTAGATGTCCGGCTACCTGGTTGGGTGTCACTGAGAGTCAGCAGAGTGCAGGTGGCTGCTGCGCTTCTCCAAGGCGTCGGAGCAGACTCCAACACTTGCGGCTGGAGCGGGTAAAGCTCATCCTCTTGGTCTCCTCCCCAGTGAGCAGTGTCCACTGATTCCTTAAACACTGGGAATAAAACCAACTCTGTTGACCTGATTCTGTTCCCGCTGACTTTCCTTGTCTAAAAATTGGCACTTATGCTAAGTGGACAATATAAATAGCAGCATTGTAGCCACTGGCTTTCTTTAAAAAAAATAATGCTCCATGTTCTTCGGAAAAATTACTATGCTAATTCTTTAAAACACTTTTGAGGGAAAAAAAACAAACCCACACCCTAAAAGAACTAACTTTGCTAAAGTCAGTAATGATAGCAGACCTGAAATTGGAAACACTGTACAATATTAATTTCTTCTTTTTCTTATCCATATGGACCTAGGGTTGCCTGTCCAGGTTTTCCCAAGATTGTCCCTTTTTTGAGAGAGTTATCCTGGGAAATCTTTAAAGGTGCTCAGTACACACTGCCAACTGCCCAGTTTGATGGGTTCAGCATCATCTTATGTATGCCAGGTTTTTGTACCTTACAGGTAGCAACCCTGTGTACTACCAGAATGGTCTATTTCAGAAGGAGGATTTCATGGTCGTCTCCAATTTCTTTTAAAATGTTTTGAATTCCATCACTTGCCCTTTTATTTTTGTGGAATTTGTTGTGAACTTTTTGAAGACCCTCTTTGAGATATCGGTCTATAATAAAATTATCATGTAATCACTTTTTTGTATAGTCTGTCAAGAAATACACTAATAATGTCTACTTCCTTGTCTGAGCATGAATCTGTTTGTAATATTTTTCAGTATACATTTATTAATTACAAAGCATAGTTTCAATATTCTTAAATACTGGCAGAACTCCATTGTGAAGAATCTTTATTTATTAATAGAGTTTGTGATTTGGAACCATTAACTTGTGCACAGACTGTATCTAGCCAATGAAGTCACATTCTTATTGCAATTACTCTCCAGTTTCTCTTATTGTTTCACTCACTTGTCATATCTCATCATAAATTAGGGCAAGGAACCAGTCTTGTGCTTATATAACACTTTGCACAATGGGGCCCTCATTCTAATTAGAACTTCTGGGAAGTACCTCAGCAGGATTAATAATCAGCATAGAATTCTAAAGGAAATTAACAAAAGATCTCTAGTGATACAAGTATGACAGTTGAATCCAAAGGTGCAAAACAAAAAATAAATACACCTCCCACCTCACCCCCCCAAAAAAACCCAACCCTGTTGCTCTGGGTTAGAGATTATAATCCAAATTATAGAGATAACCAGCAATTATTATACTGATATTTGCTAACACAGTTCAATGCCAACAATTGCATTTGAGTATCTATTTTCTTACCTTCCTGACTAGAAGAGATTAGTGGTCCCCTGTAAAAAGATTTAGGAAGTTAACATGTCATGTGCCTCTTTATACCATATGTCAAGGTTCCTTCCCCACTCTGAACTCTAGGGTACAGATGTGGGGACCTGCATGAAAACCCCCTAAGCTTATTTTTACCATCTTGGGTTAAAACTTCCCCAAGGTATAAACTATTTTACCTTTTGCCCTTGGACTTCATTGCTGCCACCACGAAGCATCTAACAAATATATAACCGGGAAAGAGCCCACTTGGAAAAGTCTTTCCCCCCAAAAATCCTCCCAAACCCTACACCCCCTTTCCTGGGGAAGGCTTGATAAAAATCCTCACCAATTTGCATAGGTGAACACAGACCCAAACCCTTGGATCTTAAGAACAATGAAAAAACAATCAGGTTCTTAAAAGAAGAATTTTAATTGAAGAAAAAGTAAAAGAATCACCTCTGTAAAATCAGGATGGTAAATACCTTACAGGGTAATCAGATTCAAAACATAGAGAATCCCTCTAGGCAAAACCATAAGTTACAAAAAGACACAAAAACAGGAATATACATTGCATTCAGCACAGCTTATTTTCTCAGCCATTTAAACAAAACAGAATCTAACGCATATCTAGCTAGATTATTTACTAAGTTCTAAGACTCCATTCCTTTTCTGTTCCTGGCAAAAGCATCACACCGACAGAGAGCACCTTTGTTTCTCTCCCCCCCCCCCCACTTTGAAAGTATCTTGTCTCCTCATTGGTCATTTTGGTCAGGTGCCAGCGAGGTTATCCTAGCTTCTTAACCCTTTACAAGTGAAAAGGTTTTTCCTCTGGCCAGGAGGGATTTAAAGGTTTTTACCCTTCCCCTTCTATTTATGACACCATATGTGAAGGGCTGTTCAGTTTTCCCACCAGACCTTAGAAGAGGCAAAGAATCTTTCCCAACAGGGATGCATGTACGATTTTGACAGTAAACATCTCCTTTCCTTCAGCTGCCTCTTCAAGCAATCTGGATATGTCTATCCTCCATAATCAGTAGTCAACAAAGGCAATCTGTTGGTTGACTAAGCTCACCATTTTAGATCTTGTGTTCAGATTTGTGCTTTGTCACCAAGAAAGCTTCCCCTACATTTTTTTTTAAGTGTTGCTTCCTGATGATTCATCTGCTGTTTTAGAAAGGAGTTTTATCACCTTGCAGACTACTAGGTCTTTGGGCAAAAGTCATGAAAAATATAGCTCTCACTAAACATACTCAATAACAGTATGATGACCCAAAGAAAGTTGGAAGGAAGGGAGGAGCTATTCTCCACATTAAGGCGGTGATTATAAAGTTTTCCATTTTAAGAAAGTGAAAAAAACAAGAAACACCCAATTGTTAACAACATAATTTACTTGTTTGCTTTCTTTTGGTGTCATCTTGGTCTTTCCCAAGTGAACACTTCATCCAGGAAAATTAAAAAGGTAGTGAGCCAGTGTACTGTATGAGCAATATCAGCAGAATATTAGTGATGTATGTGACATGGTAGCCAGCATTCATATTGACCAGGTGACTGTTTTCAGAAAAGCTGCTCCAATTCCCAGTCCTTCCACAGTTACAATTGCAACTAAATTAGTTGGCAAACTGTTTCAGACATACATGTATGGGGGGTGGGGGTGGGAAACAAAACACCCTGACAATCTTAGGTTGATTTGCCCTGCTATCTGGCAGCAAACTGAGACATGTTGTTTTTTCTGTCAAGACAAGTGTGAACAGGCAAACTGAATGTCTAAAAGAGGAATGGATATACCGCATTGTACTGTTTGCAATATTCCTTCCAACCATTATAAACAAATTATAAACTACACAGGTTTTCAAGTAATTAATTCAAATCTCTGCCTATAATATAGAAAGAGAAGACTTTCACAAAGAAGTGAGTAATTGGAATCATCCTAGACACTTAGTGTGCAATTGTTATAAGCTGTTTACTTTCTAACTTCAGCATTTGCTATTATCTTTTCACGTGTTAAGCATTAACATTCCATTTTACTAAATCCAAATATCACTAAGGTTATAAAATCAGTTTAACCCGCCCCTTGACTTATTTTATTATTAAGTTTGCATGATGTAACCTTACCTACCAGAATGCCCAAAACTGAATAACTGGCTCCTACAGGGTTAAATGAAAAATGCACTGAAGCACCAAAATTCTTAGCAGCACTGAAGTCTCTCCTACTGTTTGCAAGTAAAACAAGCATTATACAAGCAGTCAAGTCTCCATGGAAACAAATTTACGACAATTCACATTTTTCTGCATCCAATCAAAACAAATAGAAAAGTCTTTTGTTACTGCAGAAAGTATTGTCTAAAATTACATTTTGTAGTCTCATTTTGCCAATCCCATGCACCTCCCTTTAATTTCCAGAGGGGATTTAAGTCAATAATAAGGTATGTTGTGCCTTTTGTGTAGATGAAATTAACTTCAAATAGTTTAGTTTGGGATGGAACTCAAAGCCATAAATATAGGTTCTACAAAAACAATGTAAAATGAGCAAGATAGATATTTAGGAAGAATTGAAATTATAGCCCTCCTTCCAGTGTCATCAGGCAAGGGCCAAAAGTGTGCTTGGTGTCATATTACACACACACTAGAGCGTGGGTCTTGCTGTGAGGAACTTACAGCACAAGATGGATACAACCTAAAATGGTACAGAAATAGACAGTATGTTTTTGGAAACTGAAAGGAGGGAATCACTGTATTATAATAAGAAAAGGAGTACTTGTGGCACCTTAGAGACTAACAAATTTGTTAGTCTCTAAGGTGCCACAAGTACTCCTTTTCTTTTTGCGAATACAGACTAACATGGCTGCTACTCTGAAACGTGTATTATAATAATTATTGATTTGCTCCTTGTGGGCCTTTGAAAGAAGCAAGGCTCTAGGTTGGTTTTAAATTAGAATTGCTAGGGGCTTGTCGCCCCAGAATTAGGAGGATATTTCATGTATAGAGGATAGCATGGAAAAGGGCACAGAGACAATTGTGGTGAAAGAATCAGAAGAACTGAGGCAGTAAGACAAGTATCACAGGTAGAGCTATGTATGTTGCCACAGTAATTAACAAGGCCTGAGCTGAACTGCAGTTATATTGGGCTTTGAAGGCATGGACATAAAATTTAAATTTGATGCAACAAATTAGGAAGGGTAACTAGAATGACAGGTGAGGAAGATCATTTTAGCAACCTCTTTTTTGATGGAGGGGATCACTGTTGGTAATAGGGACACGAGAGGAAAAGGTTGCAGTAGTTAAGAGGGAGATTATCAGGGTTTTAAAGGTTTAGACAGATTAGAAAGATTAGATCTCCTATGTATTGTGGAGAGATAAGTGGGAAGGTCTAGAAAATGACATGTGGTGCTAAGAGAAACGTAGAATGGGGAATGTGTGGGAGAAGAATCTATCAGTCTTTACTGACTAGCAAAACTAAGGACAGCATTCTTCTCTGAAAAGAAACTTTGTAAACAATTGAGACTTCTTATTGAATAATCTGTTTCTTTTTGTCTTCAAAGGTATATCTGCTGACTTTCGTGACTAGAAGTTTTTTGTTCTTTTGTTTTCTTAACTCCAGCTTGCTCTACAAAGCCAACACAGCTAAATGGGAATAAGCTGGATTGTATTCCTTCTTTTGAATAAACAGTATTGTTTACTAAGTTCCAATCAGTTACATCTGTGCAAAACCAGTGATGGCAATTCAGATTACACAGGTATCCTTGAGAGCAAAAATAAGAATTAAATCATAGATGAAATCTATGTTCTGATTTACCTTGAAAAACTTTTTAGTAAGGATAGTCGTGCACAAGGAGGAAAAAAATCCAACTTCATTCAGATTCTAGGATGAGTTTGAAGAGTTGGCAGTTGAGGGCAGAGAAGTGGATACATGTTTTTACTTTTAAACTAGAATTATAGAAATATAGGGCTATAAGGAACCACAAGAGGTCAAGTCCAGCCACCAGCTCTGAAGCAGGACCAAGTAAACCTAGACTATCTCTCACAGGTGTTTGTCCAAAATGTTCTTAAAAATCTCCATTAATGGGGATCCCACGACCTCTCTCTTGGAAGCTACTCCAGAACTTAACTACCCTTATAATTTTTGAGAGTTTTAACTAATATCTAACCTAAATCTCCCTTTGATCATCATCCTCTTTATAACAACATGTAATATATTTCAACACTGTTAACAGGTTCCCCCCTCAGTCTTTTCTCAGGACATGCCCAGTTTTTTAAACCTTTCTTCATAGGTCAGGATTTATAAAGCTGTTGTTTTCGTTGTTCTCCTCTGGCCTTTCTTCAGTTTGACTGCATCTTTCTTAACGTGTAGTACCTAAACTGAACACAGTACCCCACCTGGGGCCTCACCCATGCGAAGTAGAGCAGAACAATTACCTTCAGTGTCTTACATATGACACTACTGTTAATACTTGTGAAGGCCAAAGATATAACTGGGTTTAAAAAAAAGAATGATATAAGTTCATGAAGGATAGGTCCATCAATGACTATTAGCCAAGATGGTCAGGGGCGCAAGCTCCTGCTCTGAATGTACCTAAACCTTTGACTGCCAGAAGCTGGGCCTGGATGACGGGATGGATCACTTGATAAATTGCCTTGTTTTATTCATTCTCTCTGAAGCATCTGGCACTGACCCACTGTGGGAATACAGAATGCTCAGGTAGATAGGCCATTGGTCTGACTCACTGTGGCCATTCTTAGGTTCTTATTACTCTTGCAACTGCATCACATTATTGACTCATATTGAATTAGTGATCCACAATAACCCCAAATCATTTTCAGCAGTACTATTGTCTAGCCAATTATTCCCCATTTTGTAGTTGTGCATTTGTTTTTTTCTTTCTGAGTGTAGTACTTTGCAATTGTCTTGATTTAATTTCCTCTTGTTGATTTCAAACAAATTTTCTTAATTTGTCAAGGTTTGTTAATAGATTTTTGATTCTGTGACCTCTGGATTAACAATATGGTCCCTGCTCTTCCCATATTATGTTAAATCAGGCTCTCCACTCTGCCTGACATGCTTCATAAATTACTTGGGCTGTCAAGCGATTAAAAAAATTAATTGCGATTAATGACACAGTTAATAATATAATACCATTTATTTAAATATTTTTGGATGTTTTCTACAGTTTCAAATACACTGATTTTAGTTACAACACAGAATACAAAGCGTACAGTGCTCACTTTATATTTAGTTTTATTACAAATATTTGCACTGTAACAAACAAAAGAAATAGTATTTTTCACTTTCCCCATTACAAGTCCCATAGTGCAATCTCTTTATCATGAAAATTGAACTTATAAAAGTAAAATTGTGTACCAAAAAAACTGCATTCAAAAATAAAACAATGTAAAACTTTAGAACCTACATGTCCACTCAGTCCTACTTCTTGTTCATCCAATCACTCATACAGACAAGTTTGTTTACATTTGCAGGAGATAATGCTGCCCACTTCTTATTTACAATGTCACCTGAAAGTGAGCATGGGTGTTCACGTGGCACTGTTGTAGTCAGCGTTGCAAGATATTTGCGTGCCAGATGCTTTAAAGATTCATATGTCTCTTCATGCTTCAACCACCATTCCAGAGGACGTGCATCTATGCTGATAGGTCCTGCTCGATAACAATCCAAAGCAATGAGGACCGACGCATGTTCATGTTCATCATCTGAGTCGGATGCGACCAGCAGAAGGTTGATTTTCTTTTTGTTGGTTCGGGTTCTGTAGTTTCCACATTGGAGAGTTGCTCTTTTAAGACTTCTGGGCCCTCTCAGATTTTGGAAGGTAATTCGGATTCTTAAACTTTGGGTGGAGTGCTGTAGCTATCTTTAGAAATCTCACATTAGTACCATCGTTGAGTTTGTCAGATCTGCCATGAAAGTGTTCTCAAAATGAACAACATGTGCTGGGTCATCATCCGAGACGGCTATAACACGAAATGTATGGCAGAATGCCAGTAAAACAGAACAGGAAACATACAATTCTACCCCAGGGAGTTCAATCACAAATTTATTATTTTATTATTTCTTAACGAGTATCATCAGCATGGAAGTATGTCCTCTGGAATGGTAGCCAAAGCATTAAGGGGCATATGAATGTTTAGCATATCTGGCATGTAAATACCTTGCAATGCCAGCTACAAAAGTGCCATGCAACTCCTTTTCTCACTTTCAGGTGACACTGTCAATAACAAGTGGGCAGCATTATCTCCCATAAATGTAAAAAAAAAAAAAAAAACCCTTTTGTCTGAGCGATTGGCTGAACAAGAAGTTCATATGTGTTCTCAAATCCACTCTAGGACTGAGTGGATTTAAGGGGGGAGAGATAGCTCAGTGGTTTGACCATTGGCCTGCTAAACCCAGGGTTGTGAGTTCAATCCTTGAGGGGGGCCATTTAGGGTTCTGGGGCAAAAATTGGAGCTTGGTCCTGCTTTGAGCAAGGGGTTGGACTACATGAACTCCTGAGGTCCCTTCCAACTCTGACATTCTATGATTCTATTACTTGTAAGCTCTGAAGCCTTACACTGCTTTGTGTTTGAGTGCAGTTATGTAACAAACAAACAAAAACTCTACATTTGTATGTTGAGCTTTCAAGATTGAGTTTGCACCACAGTACTTGTCTGAGGTGAATTGAAAAATACTATGTTTTTATTTATATTATTTTATTAGAGATTTGCATTGTAAAAATGATAAAGTGAGCACTGTACACTTTGTATTCTGTGTTGCAATTGAAATCAATATATATGAAAGTAGAAAAACATCCCAAAATATTGAATAAATTTCAATTGGTATTCTATTGTTTAACAGTGCGATTAAAACAGTGATTAATTGTTTAATTGCAATTACTTTTTTGAGTTAATTGCTTGAGTTCACTGTAATTAATCACAGCCTATGAATTACCTTTTCTGGACAACAGATGAGTATTTTGTCTGTTTCACACATGATGTCAAATATTTGCATAGGTAAGATTATTTGATTACATCAGCTAAAAGTAAATTATTTATCCAATCTGAGAATATTTATTTAAATAACTTGTCAAGGCACTGTAAAAAGATACTGTGTGAATTCTGAGTGTGTGCAGCTATGATTCATCTGTTGCTATTAGCAACAGCTAATAGTAACAATACAAACCATTTGCAAAAAGAAAAGGAGTATTTGTGGCACCTTAGAGACTAACAAATTTATTAGAGCATAAGCTTTCGTGAGCTACAGCTCACTTCATCGGATGCATCCGATGAAGTGAGCTGTAGCTCACGAAAGCTTATGCTCTAATAAATTTGTTAGTCTCTCTAAGGTGCCACAAGTACTCCTTTTCTTTTTGCGAATACAGACTAACACGGCTGCTACTCTGAAACCATTTGCAGTTTGTTCTGAAAGTATGGTATGCTATTATCTTTTCTATTCATTACATATTAGGGTGTTTACCAACTAGTTCTTTCTTTATAAATAAGGTAGTCAAGGTTTACATATGACACTCAGATTTCAGCATATATACTATATTATGTATAAACCAATGCGGGTGGGGGAGGAGGAATTTGTAGTATTCCTAGTCTCTTATAAGTATGGCATAAACATTGCTCTTTAGTGACTTGGTCAGATATTGTATATAGTAAACTCAGCACTTAGTCATGTTGATGAGTTGGAAGAGTCAGGGCCATGGGTGAGTTTATCCACATCTTTATTCGGGCATTTGCTTTATCACCCCTCCATATCCGCTCCCTCAGTATGTCACACCTGAGCTGTGGAAATTAAACTCTAATCATGCAGCTGAAAAGACAGGCAAATTTAATCAAGCATGAGAGTTTGTCTACTTGAGGAAAATTGATTGACCGGTATAGCCATAGCGGAATAATTATTCCGCTATGGCTATGTTGGTTTAACACCTCAATATGGATACTCTATTCTGGAATAAAATTGACTTTAATCTTGAATGATTACTCTGCTTCCAATGTTTATCCAATTTCCAAAGCAGAGTAGTTAGTTGCTTTTCTTCTGGAATAGTGATTTCACGCTGCCACGTGGGGGAGTTATACCAGCATAGTTATAGCAGAATAATTGTTCTGCTATAGCTATGCCAGTCAACTCTCCCCCCCACCCCCCTTGTAAACAAGATGTAAGATCTTGCCAAGTTGCACATCGTACAAATCACTTCAAGGCCTTAAAATGCCAGCTGGCACTTTTTCAGTGTACTCTGAAATTGAGGGATCTACCAGTGGACACTTGAAAACTTGTAGGCAGAGCAAACTAGCTCAGCCATTGATCTGGCTCCTGATTTTCAGGAGATTATTTTGTTCCACTCTCTCTCTGGCGAACTGGAAATATAAACTGCAATAACATTTGTTTAAAGAGGCTTGCTATGTTTTCTCTCCTCCCTACCCCACATTGTTGGATATATGTATTTTGGAGTAAAATGTGTAGCTCATACAAATACTGCATTTAGGTTTTGGAAATAATTTTTGACAATTCTTCGGTGTATATTTACTGTTAAGTCTGAATGAATAATTACTTCTGTGTAATTTAATACTCTTCTGTTTCAAGTGTTTAAAATTACATAATGAACTCAGAGAATACAGTGGAAGCTATGGTGATAATAGGTTATAAGTGGCCCACGGGAATGTTATGTCCTAAACAAAATTATCTTAATGTGAAGTGAAAGATAAAAAAATAAAAACTCAAAATTCAGGAAATGGATGAGTTATGTATGAACAGTCAGTATATTTCCTCTCTTGCATGTGGCTTAAACGTACCCCTTTTTTTTTATGATTGTCACACAGTGCAATATAATGCAAATGCTTAATTTGTATACAGTTAACACATACTTTGCAAATACTGCAAAACTAATCAATTTGCAAATTTTCAATACTACCTTTCATTAACTTAGAGTTAGTTTGTGAATTTAGCAATTCTAAAATGGTATCTTACCACACCTAAAAAGCCAAAAAAAACATGCACCGTCTGTTTCTCTGCACACATAATCTAGTGAAGATTTAAATGTAACAATACATTTATCTTGAAAGGGACAACTTTCTGAGGAGCTAGCTTTCAGCAACACAATCTTTGCAATGTAGTGGAGCATTTAATTTCCTTAATCATAAATTCATAACCTTTTGATATTAGGTCTATGAGACCCAGGTTAAAAATGGAAACTACAAAAGGACCTCAACAGTGCCAGCCTAATTGATGATCTAGAATTTTTAGGATCATATGAGAGAGCACCATGTTCTCTAAAACTTCCCAGACTTCAGCCTTTTCCCATTTTATGCATTATATACATCTTTATTTTGTAAATGCACTTTGTGACATTTTGGTATATGTCTCTGTGCTTTTTGAGAAGAGGACAGCATTTTTTCAGAGTAGTTCCGACAGTGGAGTCACTCCTGATTTCCTGGCATAAGTGAGATGAGAATCAGGCCTGTAGACATTTTTGCAAAAATCCTACTGTATTTCATGTTCTAAACAGGAGCAACATTGTCATCACTTAAGCTGCAGTGAGCCAAATTCTTAACTAGTTATAGCTGCATATATAAAATACATAATTTACATCAGATGAGGATCTGATTTTATATGTGTATTATACATTTGTACAACATGGTGAATATAGTTGTGTACCATATTAAGAAATTATAGCTCATTATAGTAGAAATAATCTGTAGTTTTACTGATTGTTGAATTAATATTTATAACAGAAGCCATGGTTCAAGATCTACAGTATGCATAAATGAAGAGAGTGTGTCAGTTGTTGAGCATTTAACTTTAAAATATCTATCCTTACCTGAGTGCCTTGTTTTTTCCAATATTCTAAAAAGTGACATATAAAAATTCTTTATGGATCTTGTCCCTTTTTTTATCCAGAGTCATATCTACTTATTAAATAAGAAAAAAAGGGGTAAAAATATTTTTAGTTGATACTTTAAATCAACACAGCTGCGAGATTGTGGCGAGTCTTATTCCTTCCTCCAGATCATCAGTAGAATGGATTATTAAATTTCAGTTACAGTACCCATCAGTTACGTCTGTGCAACTTCACTGAAGGGCATCATTTAACAACAGTGGAATTCCATAAGTGTAACTGAGGACTGCATTCAGCTGCAGAACCTTATTTCTGGCAATGGTGCCCATAAACAAAAGAATCCAACTTTATTCTCAGATTGAGTCTGAAGGGCAGGTAGACACCTCTTTATTTTCAACATATTTTGAAATTGAAAGACAATAAACAGCTGATTCTATAATGCCATGCTTCATCACTTTTCTGAGCACTTTCGAAAGCACTTCATTGTTACATTAGGACTGTTGTTTTACATTTAATTCAATATTTAGTTGAAATACTAGGGTTTTTAGGAAACTGCCTGTGCTTTTGTGTTTACTTTCATTATAATAGCTGAAATTAGTACAGGAGAAATTGTCCCTTAGTGGGTTTTGATTTGGCAGTTATAGGCAGTACTTTGTTGCTTTTAATCCCTATGGGGTTGCAGCCTTTGACTCTCAGTGATGATGTAGCTTGTATCCAGTCCATTGGGGGGGGGGGAAGAAAGTGTTAAAAATGCCATTATTAGGGGCCTATAGCTTTCTTAATGAATACAGTACCAGGCTCCAAAAGAGCCTCATCTTGTTAATTGGTTTTGGAGATGGACTTTTTCAGTGCATGTAGCATACTTTCATATAATTGTACAGAGAGAAGAGAGTGATTGGGATTTTTCTGTCCATCAGTCCCCGGTACAACAAGCCTCGGTTGACTAGAAGAGTGAGTTGTCAGTCCATGCCATGATCCAGTAGCTCCACTGTGCATAGCCTCCCGGGCCAATCAAGAGGCACTACATTTACCTGAGAACTGGTCTTTGCTATCTTCCTCAGGGCCCTTCCTATGTCAAGATGAACTCCCTGGAGTTGATAGGGTCAACCCCAGTAATGCTCTATTTGAACAGATATCATCAGCTTGAAATCTTGCCAGTTTAAAAATAGTTAAACCTTGATTCAGATTATATGTATTTTCTTTAGCCGCATGCTAATTACTGTAGCTTTAGAAACATTTCTCCCTTGTTGCTGTGTGACGACTTCTCAAACAATGGGAAAAACTGGGAAAAATACAGGGGAAAAATAGTGAAGTCAGTTTTCCACAAAGTGTTTCCAAATGGACAAAGTAAACAAACTGAAAAACACACTTTTGTCTCTAATCTGTTCAGTAATCTTGGATTGGACCTGTGACAATGTGAATAAAAGAATTTCACAGTCTGTGATATTTTATAGAGAATCCATTTAAAGGAGTACATGCAAGCTACACAATCAAAATTTTAAATTAACAGTTTAATTTCTATAACTCACTGCATTGGAGCAAGATGATCAAAAATATCATCTGGTATTCATCTAATTTACCTAATGGGGGAACAGTCTGCCATCTGTTTTGTTTTGTAGTATCCCCTTTCTGTTTTTATTTTTCTTCTAAAATATCTCCTTACAGATTCTGATCAAAATATTTCTGCACACTTTCAGCTATGTGCAGTACTGTGTCAAAGTACTTGCCTCAAATAATTTACATTCTCCACATTTTCCTTATGTTCAGTCTGTCACAGAAATGAAAAAAGAATTAGGTTATTTGGAATGATCTGTATTTCAGAAACCCATCTTGACTGTAACTCAGTAGGCTCCATGTGTCAGTATATAAATTCTTAAATATTTTAACATGTATGTAAATACGTAGCAGAGGCCATAAGAGTCCTTTGTTTCATTTTGCAAGAGATTTTTTTTTACCACTCCTGAGTCCCTCACCAGTTTTCATAAGATGTATCACTAGTGCTTTCAGGAGTATCATAATGGTTAGTTTCAATGCTGTAGGATGGCAGCAGCATCTTCAAATCAATATGTAAATTTGACATAGATAGACCTTAATTATTTCTTGAATTTGACACCAAGTCTGCCTTGCTTCCTATGTCATTCTTTAATGAATAGTGAGGAAGTTAAAAGGCAGAAACATGACTTTTTTATTTAATTCTTTTAGTATACCTCGACCTTTCATTGATTTCTCCTTATTGATCAATAATTTCATCTGAGTGAGAGGGCTTCTCTCAGAATTTCATGTATTGTCTCCTCCTTCAATGCTCTTAAATATGTCTACAGACCTTTTATATTAGTCACATGTTTTTAGTATGGTAACCATCATTCTAGTTAAAAATTGTTAGATAAGGAGTAAACTTCCCTTATCCACACTTAGCTAATAAGTTGTTTGTTAATCTGCGCACTGTAGAGTCTGCATAAAAATACTGATGTCTCCCTACTTTTCAGAAAAGTAAGTGAATAAAATATGTTATGTGGTACATTATTCTTGGTTTTCTGGTGTGTCTGCTGATTCATAAAATTTAGTAATTTATAGTGGGTTCTCTGGTGGAGGTATGGACCTTTCAGGATCCATTGATCTAGGTTTTCCTTGCAGGATACAATCTGAAAGGGAAAGCTTTGGCTGGAAGGGATCTGCCTTTGTACACAAGGAGAAAAAACTGCACCCAGTTAGCATGATGTTATGTAAAGCAGGTAGTATGGTAGTTGTGCTGGCTGCTGCTGTTGATGCTCTGGAAAGATCAGCTCTCCATGCTCACAAAGGTTGCATTAGGAATGTATGTACAGCTTATTTTACTACTTCAAATTGTGTTTTTCATGTCTAAACAGCCAGAAGCTGACACTCCCAAGGTACTCATAACTCTAAGGTTCTACTGTATAACTATAGTATTGGTTTCAGTTGACACCTGAGCTTGTGTAAGCAAATCCACTGTGCAGTTTGCAAGTCGTAGTTCCCGTCCAATGGGAGCTGCGGAGATGGCCCTCGGGGCGGGGGCAGCGTGCTGAGCCTCCCTGGCCACCCACACATCTATGGACCACAAGGACCTGGCGGCCACTTCTGGGAGCCGCCCGGAGCCAGGGTAGGCAGGGAGCCTGCCTTCATCCCGGGCGCCCACTGCACCGCTGACCAACCTTTTAACGGCTGGTCAAAAACCAGTTGCCTGGCAACCCTACTGCTGACATGCATGAAGGCATACAGGCCTTATGGGACCCTAGTGTTGTACCTCTATGTGGGAAGGTAGAGGTTCTTTTTGAACTCTCTCAGGGCTTCTCTTCAAGCAGGAGCTTTGATATTTTATCCTGGTCTTTCCATTTGAGCTCAATTTGTTTATGTTGTTGTTGAATGTTACTTCTCAAATACACTTGAAAAAGTCAGCGTTTAGATTTCCTTTCCCTTTACTAGTACTTGAAACATTCCATCAGCTCTGGACCGATGGAAGAGCAGGTGTGCACACACCCACACCAGAGAAAAGTAAATTTTTTGTTTTCTTTTCCCCTTGATGGAAGATAAAATAACAGGTAACTGCTGCTTCACCAGTAACCCATCCTGTGTTTAGCCTTACTTTATCAAATTCTGTTTTTTTTTTAATGAATGGACACTAGTCAGAGAACAGTAAATTACATCTTTATCTGTGCTAATTTGGGTTAATATGTCCCTACTTGGATTGTTACCTGTGTCAGTTAGTTCCCGGTTATGTTGTGGTTCTGCAGCTGTGAACTGGAGATTCCAACGTGCATGTAGTATTCCAAGTATTTCATCCGGGGGAGCGGACATTCTGGAGCAAGAACACTTCATAAGGAACTAGAGTAAAATTCGTCAAGTGTGGGAATAAGGTGAGGTCACCTCATCAGTTTCTAAAGTGACTGGTAGAATTCTCACATATAATGGGTCCCCACTGATCTTTCATTTGTTTGCTATTTGTAGTCTACAGTTAGTCTCTAGTTACAGACTTAAAATTGTTCAGAAGTGTTCCTGCTTATCTCTATTTGCAAAGAGGTACAGGCTGCTACTGCCATGTGTAAGTGGTGGAGGCAGTAAACAGAAACTCAGGACTTCAGCACAGTCCAAAATGTTGAAGCACCCATACTAATATTAATAGTGGTGGTACTAGTAAGAATGTTTTATTTATAGAGCAACCCTTGCTAAAGTATTTGTTTGCCCTTCATGTGATTTAGATAAAGTTATGGGTATTTAATCTAGTATTGCATTCCTTTTCAATGTCCTCTAATTTTCTTGAGTCGTAAAATTGTGCACCACAAAATCACTAAGCGTTTTGTAAAGCTCATGTTCACCTGTTTGTGTGTGTGTATGTGTATGGCTGGTCAGAGTCACTTAGGAACGCTGAGCTGTATTCCTTTAGGCAAACTGAACAGATGGTAGAAACAATAACTTTTCTTGATAAGATGGTCACTCCATAACAGAGCAGACTGTAAACTATGCTTGACTGATTCTTTCTGTCTTCCTTTTGTTCTTCTTTGGTCCATAGGTTGTTTGTGGTGTTAATATCAGTATCACCTTTTTCTAACTAATGACTTCATATGTGGTGTGTTTCTTTCTGGGTGAATCAATTCTCCTTCCTTTGTTGCTTTTTTTATGCACTCTATACAATGTTTCGCTGTTTTGTTTACATTCCAGTAATTTATTCATCTCAGTAAGTTGTTGTAATTGCTCTGAGATCATCAGACTTTATGAATAATTCAAAGATAATTCATTACCCATAGTTCTAACAATTTTATGGTGAAGTTTGGAAACGGCATTTTGTTTTCCTATCCTCAGCTTTTTATTCTTTGTTTTATTCCCAAGTTTTGAAAAATCACAAATTCTAGCCCATGGCTAGATATTAATGGCTGATGGTTACTACTACTAGTAATAGTAGTTAATGGCTGATGTAAAAGTAGCTGATGTACTGATGGCTGATGTTCACTACTACTAGTTAATGGCTGATGTAAAGTAATGTGAAGACTGCCTTCCCTCAAAGCCACCCCAGCAGGGTCAAAGGTAGTGTCCTGATATGAAGCCCAGTGTAGCCACTTATCCTGAGGCCTGTGTGAGGGGTGCCATGTTTCTGTATAGAGCCTTAGATTGTAGCTGTCCAGTTTGGAGCGCTTTCTTCCCAGTTTCTCCTATGTCCTCAAGCTCCCAGTATTTAGTATTCATTCCTAGGCCATGATAGGTTAAAAGAGAGGCTTAGCTCCTTTGTTCCAGGGGCTTAGTCCTGTGGTTGCTTTTAGAAGGGGGTGAACATCATTTCCCCATCCTGATGATAGAAGAACTCCTGAGCACTACTGGGGTATGTAGCTGTGAAGCTTTGATATGCAGCATATAGCAAAGCTTATTATGCCCAGCATCTTCCTTCATTCCCTTTCCTGAATCTCAACTGGTGATTCCTTATGGGATTCTTCCATTCCCCACCCCTCCAGTGACAAAGACCACATCATCTAAGCACTGGCACGCTTGAAGAAGGGTGCCGGTAGTATGTGTATTTAAGCTACAGCACGCTGATTCTCATTTTGCCTTTGCCTAGATTACAATGAGGAAATGTACAATACAAAGGGTAGGATCCAAGAAGTTTATTTTGGGGGGCTGTTATTTGAGGGTGTACTTCCTGAGAGTAGTTCCTCTCCTTAGTTTGTAACTCTCAACTTTTTACAGTAGCCTCTTTTGCACAGGAAATAGTAGTTTCCTATCAGTTGTTCAATACATACCTTTTGGAAGTGGGGGAGGAGGGCAGTGGTAGGAAGTATAACCTTTGTTAAAATTGGGTTAAATCTGGTGAAATATTATAGAAGTAAATTTGGTCTTTTCGGGTAAAACTTATTTTCAGTATTTTAACTAAAAATTTTCTGGTTTTACTTTTTTCTAGTTTTTGGTAAAAACTTAAAAAAAAAAAAAAAAAAAAGAAAAAAAAAAAGAAACCTTCTCCAATAAGCTAAAATAATTGATCCCTTTCTCACTCGGACATGTTGACATGCATCATCAGTTGCATTTTCAGTGTGTGTTCAGGAATGTTGCTGCTTCTGTGTTCTCCTTCAAATTTAAACACTATTTACACGAAACAGCAGGCTCTTAAAAAGCCCCTTTGTTACTGTTGTGACAGAGTTGGAGGCTTAATGGCCATTTGAAGACCTTTTATTTGTAAGCTGGCTGAATGCCAGCACAGAAAATGTGAGATACTGGCCAACTGCTGAGAAAATGACATATCTTCAGAGCCTAAGGTAGATTGCAGTTAACCACGTGGTTGGGGACATGGTCTATTGAAAAGAAAACCTTTATTTTTCCAGGCTTAACCCTTGGCTTTGAAACATGAGGAATGAAGGTTGTACAAGCCAAAACTGATTTAGTTTAATCATATTGCAGCCCTTTACGTCAGGGGTTTTCAAACTGGGGCCTGTGACCCCTCAGGGGATTGCAAGGTGGCTACATGGGGGTTGCAAGCTGTCAGCTCTGTGGGGCTGACAGCCGTGAGCCCCCATTAGATTAAATTACCCCCACCATTTTTAATTTATAAGGGCGGTCACACTCAGAGGGTTGCTGTATGAAAGGGGTCACCAATACAAAAAGATTGAAAACCACTGCTTTACATATTTTAATGAACCCAGATTATTGGGAAAAAATTGGGCCGCAGGTCACTCTGGGAGGGACAAGGACCTAGATCTCTCTCTAGGCCGTAGAGGGCAGTGTGCCAGAGTGACCAGGATTAAAAGGAACTGCAGTTAGGAGACGTGGGACTGTTGTGTGTGAGACACAAACGGGAAGCTTCAGAGGGAAGGTCCAGGCACAGGGAGTGGTCATGAAGAGCCAGGGATTGCCAGAGAATGGAGGAGAAACCCATATAGCATAATAAAGCTAAGATAAGAGGCTGGTCTACAGCAGGGCTGGGAAGGAGAGAAGCAGTGGGGCTAGAATATCAGGCTGGAGCAGGGCCAGGCCTGTGGAAGAGAGGACTCTTCTGGAGGGAGGTGGACTTAGAGGTAGTTTAGATACTTGACCTAAACTTCTTGGATTGCTTCTATGGGAATAGTTTGGAAATTCTCCACTTCCCCTTTCAAAGACTTCTGCCAAGATTATTTGCACTCTTCCTTTTTTGTCAGCGATAACAGAGAATATTCCCTTGTTAACCCACCAAAAACTAGAGTCAGTAGAGCCTACTGCTTGAAGTGCCTACCGTGTGTGCCTTAAAGCTCATAGTAATGCACACTGCTAAATATTTTAAAGGAGCTGATGAATCACAATACACTCAATGGCATCCTGTATTATAGGCTGTGATGGTATACTTCCCTTTCAGGACAAGAAACCATTTCTATCCTTCCTACTCCATTGCCACAAAACTTTTCCTGTTGGTATTTAATGGGTGTTTGGAATGTTTTGTTGGCAAAACTAGATGTGTACTGAATTGTCATCATCCCCTTCTGGCTCTCCCCTTCTTCCCCCACAGTCGGGTCTGTCTTCGTTTCAGAATGAGGGATATTTTATGTTTTGCTTTTTTGCCTTTGTCAAGTTTGTCTTGCAGAAGTTTAGGTAGTTTTGAAGTCCTTGTCAAAGCCTAAATATAACGCTGCGATCAGAACTCTCCAGTACGATGCAACAGTTCTTCATTCTGCTTGAGCTTGTAGAACATGCAAGGTTGCTAAATGCTACAGAGTCATTGGGTTTTTTTGATTTTGGTTTTGTTTGAAGCATTTTAGTTTGAAGAAAGCATACTCAAAAACTATCCTGCTTTAAGCAGTCTTTTTTTCTTTGAAGAAAACATTCTCATAGAATATCACCACTATCTATTTTCTGTACTATGGCCATTTCATCTCCATTGTACTTAAAACAGCACCTCCGATTTTAGTTGTACATAATTTTTTTTCTGTCCCCTTCCCATTGGCTGATTGTTTTAATGCCTGTTATTAACTACTGGATAGCACCTAAATCAGCTCCCTGCTCAGTCTGTTCAGGTTAAGGCATCTGATGTAAATTGTCTGTTTTGGTTATTGATTTGCCCTGTTATTCTTGCCTAATAGGAGACACAGTATTCTACCAAAAAAGTCCTTCCGAAGTTAACGTATTTAGAGAATTTCATTCTTTCTACATTTGGTCTTAGCCGTGAACCATGAAGAATTCAGCAAATTTAACTGGGATAAAAAATATTCACTAATTAGAGTTTTAGCCCAGTTTTAACTACAGATATTGGCCAGATAGTGACCTGTTGAAAGTTACTTTAGCTCCTTTGACTTTGAGGGAGTTATGCCAATTTACATCAGCTGAGTACTAAAATTTCAGAAACTATATGAACTTTTTTCTCTTTGATCATATAATGAAGAGGTTAGTTAGAAATAGGTAGGGATTGGGGTTAAACTACAACTAAACGTTATTAAACTCACAAATTAAATAGTGCACTGTTGCAAATTAACACAAAAAGGGGTGTTTAAGGGAGTGATGATCAGCAGCCCCGTTTTCTGCCTTCATTACCTGTAGCTTGTCCAACGTCCAGTTTGTCATTCCCCTCACTCTTGTCAATCCCAAATCAGTGTCCAAGTGCAGGAGAAAAATAGTAGCGATTAGTTGATGAACAATGTTCCTTCTCCAGTCTGCCACTTGCAGTCACTGTCTTTGTAGGGACTTCCCTTGGTGGGCTAACAATCCAACCTCAATCTGTGCCCTCTAAGCACCCCTTTTGAGTTGGATACATTTGTCCTGTGCTGACAGAACTGTATTCTTGATGTCTCCCCGGAATTTATCAAGGGAATTATCCTTCCCAGAAATGGAATGGGACCTTGGGTGCAACTCCAGGGTTTCTAATACTAGGGCTTTTCCTCAAAATCGTTGGCCTTTAAAAGAGGCAGAGTTCTGCATAATGCAAAAATATTATTATTATTAATAGTGCTTGAACGTGGGCTGGGCGCGCTTGATTTTAAGAAACCAAATAAGATTAAAAAAAACCAGAAACTGCATCCTCAAGTCTGGAATCCTACATTAGTTAATTGAATGAGATTAGGATCTTCCAGAAAACAAATGATGATCTGTCTAAGTTTTACAAATACCCACAAGCCCAAAATATCCTTTGTTACCCTCCCAATTAGAAGTGCCAACATATACCCTAGTAAAGTATCCACCCTTCCTGTAGAGACTTTTTATTTCCAAAAAAGCCCACTGAAAGCTGCACAGATAGATATGTGTGAGACTTGGTTAGGAATGAATCTTCAACCAAATTATGCTATCCTCCTAGCACCACATTCATTATTTCAGCAGTTACCAGGGAAGGTCCCCTCTACCCAAAAATATGGCAGGGAAAAATGTGGAATAAGTCAGAAAAGGAAGACTACTGGAAATCAGGAAAACAGAGTGTGAGCTCCCCAAGGGGACACAAAAAGATCCCCAAAAAGAGAAGGGGAAGGAGTGACAATGGACTTAATTTTCCTCAACAAGCATCAGATTCAAGGAGGAGATTCTAAAATAATGTTCAGACACTCTGCTTCCTTTCCTACTGAAGAAGAGCTCTGTATAGTTCGAAATCTTGTACCTTCCACCAACAGAAGTTGGTCCAATAAAAGATACTACCTCACCAACCTTGTCTCTTGGATGAAAATTCTCAAAGCATTGAGAGTATCAAGTAAAAGGGACACTCCTCATTCTGCTTCTGTTAACTACATTCAAATAACAAATAGTAGAATGAGTATTCGTCTGGAAGCCAGAGGACCACGATAGTCTCAGCTTTTTAGCTGATCTCAATAAGATTCTGTAGTTCCCAACACAAGTTCAGATTCCTAACCTAGGAGGCAAGTATCATATCTTTGTCATATCACACAGTGAAGTGTTGAGAGAATGAGTGATGTAGACAAGGTCAAAGTTAAGGTGGCACTTTTATACAAAAAGAAAAGGAGTATTTGTGGCACCTTAGAGACTAAGGTGCCACAAGTACTCCTTTTCTTTTTGCGAATACAGACTAACACGGCTGCTACTCTGAAACTTTTATACAACACATCCTGAAACCACAGATGGAGATTAGATTAATTAATAATGAAGGATCTGAAAGTAAATGCTAAGTCTTTTTTTTAACTTGCATTTTTGATTGTGAAAATAGTCTGTACAATCTATCTGCTGGGAATCTTGCAAGGTATACAAGGGGGAGTGAATATTGTTGGTGAAAGATGCAAATAGGCATGTCAGCAAAAGAGAGAAAAAAATAATAAAATGTAGCCACTATTAAACTCACATTAATTTGTTAAAAATTAACAAAAGCCAAATAGTAGTTGTCGTGTTGTTAAACAGTAGATTAAATATCCTCTCTTCCACTTGAAAGAAAAGTCATTTGAACAAATCAGAAGAGCAGGCAAGCTGTCTGTCAGCAGAATATCTGAAGGCTCAAGTCACAAAAAAAATGGAACTACGAAATGTTATTCAACCGCAAAAAGGAATTACAATCTACGATCCCACAAACTGTAAATGAATTACACAGATTTTACTTTACACATTTGATTCGGGCATAGATTTCAATTATCTGGCATCTTTTTGTAGCAGGACTAGATTTGCCAACATTCATGAAGACCAAAATAGATGAGATAGAAAAGTCTATTTCCTGTGATAAAATAAGAGGAAATTATCTTTGAAAGTATGGTGTCAGTGTGGAGTTTTATTGACTCTTCTGTGATCAGCTGGCTCCAGTATTTAAAATGGTATTTGCAGAGGTTGAGGAAAGAGGTACACTTAAATAGGGCTGATTTCAGAGGGGTAGCTGTGTTAGTCTGTGTATAAATTTATACCTGCCTGCTGTATTTTCCACTCCATGCATCTGATGAAGTGGGTTATAGCCCACGAAAGCTTATGCCCAAATAAATTTGTTAGTCTCTAAGGTGCCACAAGGACTCCTTGTTGTTTTTGTTAAATAGGGCTGTAATTTCCCAAATACCAAAAAGACCAGTGGCCCTTAGTTGTGTGCAAGATGCTATTGTATCTCTCTTGTAAATGTAAACATTAAAATATATGCCAAGATATGGTACTTAGAATGGACAGTGATGTCTACATATACATAGCTTTTTTAGAAGCTTGGCTACCAATAGTGTTTCATGTGTTTGTAAAGAGCCTGTAAAAGTAGGACATTGATCGACAGTGGTTGAAGTTCTTGGCACCACCATACTACCTGGGGCTGGGTTGAGGTGGGGGGTTGAAAGACCCAAAAGCTTGCACAATCCACTTACTAGATTTAAGATGTCCTATCATTGCCTTGTCTTAGGATACACAAAAGGGGTTTCTACAGTGCTTCTCTATTAAAAATGCTGGAGAGCTATAATTTTTGCCCAGAACTTGTAAAACCCACTTTGGGTTCCTTGTTTTTAGTCTAGCTGCTTCTGTTCTGTCCAAAGGGATGATGCTTTAATCCTTTTGAGTCTAAACAAGGTGAATTGTCACTGCTCCTTATTATTTTTAGCTTGGGAGCAGTTGTTGGCAGTTGCATTTAGGAAACGTAAGGATGGTGGGGGGCGTGTTTATGTAGTGAAACGAGTAAAAAGCATTTAGTATAAGGACAATGTTCCACTTAATCACATCCAATCCTGTGAGTTCTGGAAGACTTCTGATTAGAAATGGCTCTGTTTAAGATTTTCAGAGTACAAAGTAAAGTAGGATAAGCGTGCAGTATTTATTTGTTTAAATATTTCCTTAATCTGTGGTTGTAGTACCCGAGGTTGCCAGGCTGATCTTGGGACAAAGAGAGGGGAAGTAAAGAGAGTGACCGTGGAACATAAAATTATCCTTGATGCCAGTTCCACTCTCCTGCTTATTGCAGATGTGCTTTCATGTTGATGGATGGAAGAGTGGGCAGCTCCTTCAAATGCCTTTGTCTTCAGTTGAGGCCTGAGAATGCTCCCATTTCGGTTCTTTAGTACTCCAAGGAATCCTCCAGCAGAAAGTGGGAAGAGACAACCTAATAATCTTATCTCTGAAGTAAAAATAAGTAAAAAAATATTTTAAAGAAAGCTTTCCAACTTTCCCTATACATCAGAAAGAAGCAGGAAAGAGCACAAGTACTCTCCTCCCCCAGTAGGTTATTTTTAAGGCAGATGTACATTTTGATAAGAGCATGAATAGATGTAGGAATCGAAGTGCTGGGAGATATTTATAAGATGCTCACATTCAGAAACCTACACAACAATGTATTTTGGTGCAAGAATACTGAGAACAATACTACTACTGTCTGTCAAATATTTGAAAAAGCATCAACTTCTTACAAGCCGAACAATTTATGCTAAAGGCATCACCCATGTCCATCTATTCATCCTTGAAAGTGAGATGGGAGATGTAATCTTTTTTTATTTCCATCAACAGGTCTCAGAAATTGTATACTTTTATAGGATATTCTGCCAGTTTTTCCTCACTAGCCATTCTGCTATGTCAATGGTATTATTACACAGTTAATTTGACATGTCCAAAACACTGCAAAATTCATTTTTGGAGCGCTAGTAGCTCTAGTAGCAGCCCTTATCAACACTTGTCATATTTTTTTATGACCCTACCCCATCAATTTTCTTTTCCCCTAGTTACCATGGAGTGCCAGGAGAGGGTATAAGTAGCGCCAAAGTTCTAGCTTTGAGGTTTTTTCCTCCCTTCCCCTCCCCCTCCCCCTGGGGACAGATGGAGAAGCTCAATGAGGAATGGATCTTCCTGAAGGGGAGAAGAGACAGATGGGGACTCATAACTTCGACAGCTCTTTCAACATTTGGAAAACGGGAGGAGGAGGATGTTCTACCTACTTTTAAGGAAGGTTTGGAGCCCCAGCAATACCCCAGTAAAACTGGTTGAGAAAGGATTTCATGAACATCTTAAAATAGTTTCTGTTTCTTAAATGGGCCCATTTTCCATTAAATTTTCAGCAGTATTTTAAATTGAATATTTTTTTGAAAATTTTCATTGACTGAAATCCCAGTTTACAGTAAGAAAATACAGTTTGGGGTAAATAAAGAATTTGAAAACTATTTTAATAATTCCCATAACAAGCATCACAGAAAATGTTGATGTGGTCAATTTTTTAAAATTTATTGTTAAAGATCATTTTTCTACAAAAAAAAAAAAAAGTAAGGAAAATTTTCTTCTGCTGTTTCCTCTTCATATTCTCCATCAGGCAGTGAAGGTGTAGGAGAAAGGAGAGTATTACCTCTACTGTTAGAGGGTGGGGAATTGCACTATCCCATCTTCCCCATTGCTGTAATGCCTGGAAGAAAGTCTTATTCTCCCCATGCTACCCAGACCTCCAGCACAAATTTGTTATCTGAAGGTCCAAGTAATTAGGAAATAACATTTATTAACATTTAAAGGCTGTCATCTACTAGAAGTTACGTATGTATGTAATATTGCATTTTACAACAATTAAGTAAATGACAATGCTGCTACTTCCACGTGACTCACTTCATATTTGTGGTGAACATGTGTGCAGTGGAACAGTGTATGCTCCTGGCCCAGGCTGGTAGTGACAGAACAGGCCAGTGTCTGTTTCACAGGTGTCTGTTTCATAATTTGCACGCTTACTGACAGTTTGTGCACAAGCAAGCTATCAAGAATTCAATGGTCATGGAACGCTGACTTAAACTGTGTTATTACCTGTGTTGTATCTGCTGTCTCTGTTCAGTTGGAGAGAATACTTCATTCTAGTGTGCTTTTGATTTGGTATCTTTCACAAGCATTACTTTCATTAAACATTTAAAACAACAACAAAATACTTCTTTGGAATACATTTTTTGCTTATTTGACTCTAGTCTAGAATGTTGTTAAATACTGCACCTTCAAAACAGTGATGTGGATGTGTACTGTTTCTAAGCAACATTATATTTTCGGAGGTGATCATCTCAAATGTTTGCAATAAGGTTGTTTGAATTTTGTGATTAATAAAGCATGTCTTTCTATAAATCATCTTGTGCCTCTCCCGAAACAAGTAAAACAATGTCCTAAGAGGCCACTTTCTTGTTGCTCTTAAGTAGCTGTACATCTTATTTTAATGGAGATCAGATGGATGTTTCTGAAAACTTGGAAAAATTCAAATTGCAGTGCTTTCAATTTGTCAGTCATGTTAGTTGAGGCTTAAACAGAACTTGCCACCTACATCAGAGCTGTTTGACCTCTTCAAGCAAGCTAGTGGAGGTGGAAATTATTTCATTCCTTTCTTTATGCTTAGAGAAGAGAATTTCTAAGTATTGTAAGATAATAGCTTCGTATCTTTTCTTTTTCATAAGAATTTTTTTATGATGTGGTTACAATGCTCTGTTATATGTGGAAGATCAGATTAATTGAAAACGTAAAGGTCAAATTCTAGTCCAATTGAAATCAGAGTTTTCCTGGGAAACGGAGCTAAATGAAAATGCCTAACATGTTCTAGAGATCAGATTTCTAACCCCTAAACCTAGATTTAAAAAAAAAAATTCAGTGGCAGTAGTAGACATGCTCCTACTCTTAAGATGTTCTTGTATAATGGCCATAAGGAGCTAGAGATAAAGCAGTTATCCATATCCTGGCATATATCTTGTGCTGAATGGGATCTGTTGAAAGTGCCATTCTTCCTCCCCCACTGAAGATCGCTTGTAAAAGACTTAGAGCCTGACTTCCTCTTACACCTGCTGTTCCAGAGAGAGTAGAAACAAACATATTCATTATGTAACTCTGTTTATATGCAGTGCCCAACTTTTGCAGTTCTGTGTGTCGTATTTAACACTTGACCTAGGCTCTGGGTACTTTACATTTATTTAGAACAGTGTTTGATACAGAATTAAAAACCTATTGCTCACTTTACAAACTTCCCATGCAAGTAGTACAGCTGCTCCCTTCAGTAACACAGTCACTGAACAGTAGTCTGAGAGTGAAACTGCCATGGATCCCATACTACTGACTTGCTCTTCCCTGACATGTATGGGAAAAGGTGGGCTTTTCAGTATACTGTATTTGGAAGGTTAAAAAAATGGCCTGAGTAGACCACAAAGGGGGAGAGTAAATTCCATAGCTGAGGACCCCTTGTGGAAAATGCCTTGTTAGCAGTTTTTTTCTTAAAAAAAATGAGAGAGCTCTTGTTTAAGCCCCTTTCCTGACTGACTGCAACTTTAGCAATATCACAGAGAAAGAGAGAAGCTTTGGCATATTGCTTAGTAAACCAATAGAATGATAAAATTAGTTTAATAGTTTAAATGTATTGCCTCATGGTGGAATTTATCTCAAGTCTTAATTATAAAGTTGGATATGTATCTGTTTCACAACATTTTGGGTGGTTTTAATCTAAATTAAGTCAAGTGGGCCAAGATAATCTTGTAATGAGTGCCTTTATAAACGTGTGTAACAGTAATAATGGGCTTACTATTAAATGTGCACTCAAAATGGTAATCTCCTTGTATGCATGAGTAGGTAGGTTACTTCTATCCATCTGTGTATACAAATCACATGCAGTAATATGAATGCAAAGTAAGTGTGCAGTTGTGGGCACAGAAATGCATTAGCACTTTAAATCTGAAAATCAGGTGCACCGTGGCTAGGGAATTGGTCTACATCTCATTGTGACATGATGCTGCCCATTACCTAAAAAAAACAAAAAACAAAAAAAAAAACAAAACAAAAAAAAAACCACCAAGGCTCCAGTTCAGTTGCATGTTGGGCTGGGTTATTTTCCTCTAAAGAAATTCTTTCCAAATATTTGAAAAAATATATTCTCACCTCCAAGCAACAACGTTGGCTTTTCAAATTGGTTTGTTTCTGTGCTTTTCCTTCCACCCATTCCCACACCCTCCACACCTTAGTTTTCTTGCAGTGTTGGAACTTGACAGCAGCACATATTTTTGATAAATATATTGGAATTGTGCAAGTTTTCTTATGAGTTAAATTCATGTGTTACCCTTTGAACAAGTATACAAGCATACAGCTACAGCACAGGAGTGGTGACACTGCAAGCTTCCTTACCAACACCCTGCCTGTGAATCAGCCCTAACCTGGGCTGCGGGTAGTTCAGTTTTCATTCTCACACATTCCTATAAGGGTGCCAAATTAGTAAAACTTGTGGTTTTTGTTTTGTTTTGTGTAAAGGCCATAAATGCTGTTCAACAATTAGCAGCATTATTTAAAGACCTGATCAAATGCCGTTATCTTTCCTTGTAGTACTCTTAACTAGTCAAGTTGTCTTAAATTTATTTTGCTGCCTGAATGGTGCAATAGCAGTTCATAATTGCAGTTGACATCAGGCTGCTGCCAACAGACTTCAGACGATTACTGAAGCAGGCATTTAATAGAGAATTCGGTATCCTGGGGTTTAAAATGCTGGCTCCATATTGCATTAGCATTAGCAGTGAAATTATTTTCCTTTTGCTTCTGTAGCTACTTGTAGAAAACTTCTTACAGTTGAACTGGGAGCAAAAGGTTTTGATACTAAACTAAATAGTAAATTTATTATGATTTCTCGGTGTTAGATACCATCATGATAAACACCTAAGAAATACCTTATTCATTGGAGGAAATAAAAGCACTTTCAGCTGAATTGTTTAACATCTAAGCAGCGTACCTCTCATGCAGTTTTTAAAATGAATTGTCTGTGTGCATTCCCCTTCCCCCGCCAAACCCTTTTTTAAAAAAAGGCTTTTGTTTTTCCTTTTGAATTACAGAAAAACGCTAAAGGGCTGGATTTGTTTGACCAGATTGTCTATCATTTGGACCTTGTGGAAACTGATTACTTTGGCCTACAGTTCATGGATGCCTCCCAGGTTACAGTATGTACAACTTTTATTTCATGTTTGCAATAATTTATGATGCCAATTACAAATGTCTAATTGGTGGAAATGATAGAGAAATATATGAATTAAATGCTGAAATAACTAGAGAGGTGATGGTCAACAATTCTTACAAATAGGGCCAGACATTGTCATTTCATGTTGTTGTTTGTATTCGTACAGTTTAGACCCTTGTGGCCAATTTGGTGTTGCTTGTGTGTGGGAGAAGGGGGGCTTCATGTTTGGTATGTCCATGATACTGAAACTAGATTAAAAAAAAAACACGACAAAAAACGTTGATCTCAGTATAATCTACAGTAAATCGGGGTCCTGATAACCACTACCGCCAGAGTTGCAGATTGTGTTGTTCTTTAGCATGATGGGGAAATAGCAAGTTATATTAAAATCTTGTACTTGTGGTACTTCTGAATCAAAATTCTCACCCCCATCCCAGGACTCCTAGGTCTGCGTAAAAATTAGCTATTTAAATAAAACAACCTCACTCATTTTACAAATTGATGAAACTGCAGGAAAATAGTATTTAAAAAGCCTAATGTCCTGTGGCAAAAATACACTAAACTATTTGTTGCTTTTTGCTATAGGCATGTCCACCCTATTCTCTGTAATTTTGCTACCATTGCTGGCCGTTTGAGTAGCCAATGAGATTTTAATGGCTTGGAAGGTAAACTGTTGCAATTGAGGTCTCTGAAATAAGTAAATATTCTCCATAGTGCACAGGAGGAAAAGATGCATTAAGATGCCATTAAGGTAGATCACTGGGGTCATATGAGAGGAAGTATTGGTGTATATAGTAAAATGTAGTTTCTGAATTTTCCTTTTCAGAATTCTCAGTTTCATTATTAGTGAACAGAAGATGCAATGGTCTAGCAAAAAATATTTCGTCAGAAGATGATTACATTTGAGCAGTGTGTTACTGAACCAAAGTGTCTCAGATTACCAAAATGCAATGATAAACCAGTACATGTACTAAAACAGGATGACATGGAAAAAGAATCTTTCATGTTGTTAATGAAGACCTATTTGAGAAGGAAAAAAAATCTGGTCTTGTTTATAAGAAAATTTACTTTCTCCTAGTAGATTTGCTTGTACTTCATTAAATTGTATGTACTGATCTCCAGAAAACAAAACTATAAGCTAACAACAGTTTCAAACACTGATTCTTCCCTTGTTGCAATAGTTGCTAACATTTGCTTATTTTGGCATGGAATATTTTTTAAAAATAAACTGGTCATTAGATCACAGCTGTTGGAGACTTGTGGGTTCATTAAGAAAAAAATCTTAGAAAATTAGCAAAAACTGGATTCTAGATTGACTTTTGGTTTATATTTCCATCAAAAGCACTGAGTCTAAATCAGTGCCTACTTTTCTCTGCTTGTAAATACAGCTGGTTGAAAATCAGGAAAATAATTTTATAAAATTTCTGAGTTGTCTCACATTTGCTGGGTTTGAAATGGTCCCATTTTTCCATATTTGCATAATTTTTCAGATTTTTTTTTAAATTTAAATGGTTTTCAAAATGGTTATAGAAAGTTGTCATTTACCCAAAATAGTTCTCTTCCTCCCCTCCCCCCCATGGAGAACCAGATTTTCAGTAAACAAAAAGCGTTATTAATGATTTCAGTTTGTATTAAAACATTATGTGGATAAACAAAATCCAGATGATATCAAGTTTTAGCAATTTTTTGTTTCTGAGAAAAGGCCATTTTTCAATGGAAAGCTTTTTACCTGTAGAATGGATCCAAATTTTTCAGGCATCTATGTAAATAAATTTTAAAAAAATCTACCTCTAAGTGTCTTGAACCCAATCTTCAACTTAAATGAAAAATTATTCTTTGACCATGCAGACGTTTTTTCCCTCCTATTTTCTCCAGTGTCTGTTCTCTTCCCTGTTAGTTTCCTCATCTGTTCCCTACTTTACTACATCTATAGCTCTTTCATGTATAATCCCAAATAATTTCCATTCTGTGTTCCACCTGCCACTGGGTGAGAGAGCATATGAGCTAGGCCCATCTGTCTGAGTGCATGCTCCCTTCTGCCACAGACACAACTGGCTGCCTTTTGCCCTAAGCCTGGACATTTGTGTAATATGAGTTCACTGTCCTCCTTCATAGCACAGCTGGCAGGAGGATGTAGCTGCAGTTCATGGAGGCACAGAGCACAGCAGGGGAAGGAAATAGCCCAAGCAACAGGAGCAGAATTTCAAAGAAAAGCTACCTTTTGAGTCTTGAAGCAGCTCAGGATGGTCACCAAAGGGAACAGCAACTTTATAAAAACAACTCACTCCAGCAAGGAGAAGGGGAGAGAGGGAAGCAGACTAGAACCAGAAGACAAGGCTGAGCAGGAGGAAGAGGAGACTCCTGGGCCCCTGAACAGACAATCTGACTATTCCTTGTGCTAAGAGTAGCGTGTATGTGTGTTTTAAAAATTCCTTAGCAGAGTGTCTGTAACTTGCTATAACGTAATCCCTGAAGACCTTCTGGCTTACCATTTCCTTCAACAGCTTGACTGAAACTCGGGGAGTATTTAATAACTAGTGGGGATGCTTGGGAAACCAGACACTAGTTTCAGGGTTTAGGCAGTTCATGGTCCCCATTGACAAGAGGGATATCAGATTCAAGGTCTGCAGCTAGAGTGTGGGCCTAGAGGCCCAGAGGCAGGACCTAAATTCTGCCCATCCCCACCAAGCCAAGAGTATGCGGGACCTAAGGTTTGGGTGCATGTACAGTAGCCTGGTGAGTGTCCAGCAGAGGAAGCTCATCCAGGGTTGTAACTCCATCTCATGTGCTGGCATGAACCTGCAGCTGCTAGTAGGAACCCCTCTTAAACACTCTGACCATTAATACCCGGTCTCTTTTCCTTTTCCTTTAGCAGCCAGGTTGCAACATCATCATGGTTCTCATTTGTTTACATGTGACATAACCTCACTCCAATCATTCTAACTTGATCTTTTGATTTATCCACCACATTTAATTTCCAGATACTTTCCATTTGTATACAGCATGTGATCTTGGTACTCTATTTAACTGATCAACTGCACAGTTTTATTTAGCAAAGGCTACATTATTATCCTTCTACCACCTACTATTTCCCAATCCTTGCCTCAGTTCCTTTCACCTTGTTCTGGTTTCTAGCCTTAACCCTCCTTCTTCTTGCTTGCTCATCCCAGCTTGCTTTACTTTGAGGGTAACTTGAGCCTCGATCTCTCAAGAAGTATTGCCTGTGTGCACTGCTGCATCTGTGCAGAGCCTGTCCACAGAGTCAGTTGCAGGACTGGAGGTTTGAGATTGTAAACTCTTTGAGGCTAAGACTCTTGACTGTATCTCAAGTGGCAAGCAGCTTTAAGCCTGCTCAGAAAGCACCTATCACAGCTCCTCATCAGTCAGCAGAGAGAACAGAATGCTGTGCTCTAAGGACAGCTTTCTTTATTTGTCAACTTATGAAAATTGCGGTATAACAGCTTAAGGACAGCAATACCTCAGGCGCAGTTTGCTTTCATGGTTCCAGAACTTTGGCTGGGATCAAAAACTCAGTGTCTGTCTTGTAAAACCGGAGAGTCTGGCCAACAGGTGCTGCCAGCAACTATGATTAATTATTTTAACTATTGTTATTAGAATACTGCTGGCCTAAATAAATGATATTTTTGGCATTCATGCATTTTATTTACCTATCCAGCCTTTTTTTTTTTAAATCATAAAAGCCATTTTAAGGAATAAGATCATTTGCAGCACAGTTCATAAAATTAGGGCAGGAAATACCCTTAAACAAATCTGTTAAATTGACTTGGCATCACTGTATGCCAATACAGTTTGGAAAAATCCATATAAATAAATATCTTACAATTCCAATATATTTCTTAAAAGTATGTATTTCGTTTATTCCAAAGCACGGCTTTTTCCCATCATCTTCACTTTCCGATTCTAGCCCTAGAAATGAAAATAACTATATTTAAACACGAAAAACAAACTAACAAAAAATTCTCTACTACCCTATGGAAAATTTGATGGTAGAGGAAGGTGCAGGTTTGTGAGACAGAAAACTTTAAACTTTCTAAAGGATATTTTATCATCCAGAAATAAATCTCTACTTCACAACTTTGCAGGTTGATCATGACAGTTACAATATAAAACTAAATTCTATTCTAGTCATATTCTGATGACTTTGCTATATCTTATTCCTACAGAACTCAGTGGCAAAACTCCTAAGATTTGGTCCTTTATACCTATTTCAGTTGTAGTCCAACTGCAATACTTGTTGTACCTCACATATTCAAAGAAGAGTCTAACAATTAAGTCCTGTAGTATTCTAAAGCTCCCCATATCTTTTCTTTTCTTTCTGAATAAAAAGCAATATGCTGCTACTCTGTAATTGTTCTTGTTTGTGAGAGGAAAAAGCAATGGGTAGAAATTGAAGAAACTGTCAGTGTTATCTTTCGTGAGTTTTCCGTTGCTCAGCTAACCCCAAATAAGAATAAATGCCAAAGAACTACTGCATCTCCACAGCAAAGAAACCTGAGCCTTAGATGAATGCAAATTCCTGCTATAATAGGAAATGTATGAACTGATTTGCACAAAATATTAAGCTAACAGTTTTTTGAGTGTTAGAAAATGTGAGAGTGTTTTTTTTTCCCTTTAAAGCAGTTGTTAGGCCAGCTAATGTGTTTCCTGAGAGCATAACACCCCCAGCTAGTGCTGAATGCTATAAATAGGGATGTCTGGAGCACAGTCGGAGACCACCTTAAATATATTATTTTTTAGGAGGGATGGAGTAGAAAACTGGTAAATATTTTGATAATACAACAGATTCTGTTGCTGACTCTGCTATAGACTTACTGTTTCACTTTGGGCAAATCACTTATCGGTAATCTGTCTGTGACTAAATTCCCCATTTATAAAAAGGTGAGAGTAATGCTTCCGTTCACCTACATTTTGTCCGTCCGTCTGTCTGTGTTGTAAGCTCTTTGGGGCAGGACCTGTCCCTAACTATGTGAATGTGCGGCATGCAGCACAGTGGGGCCCCCATCTCAGTTGAGACCTCTCAGTGCTATTGTAATACAAATAATAAATGTCTCCTTTCCCTCAGTGCTGAGGCTAATTGCAATGGTGATATGGACACCCATTAACTAAAAACTAGACTGAGGTAATTGGCTGGCTTCATGTAGCTACTCATCATGTGTCTCATGAATAACTACTTTGTTACCTCTGCCTAGGGCTGGATTTTACCAGTGAACTATACATGAAAGGCTTCAACACATTAAAAATTCCCAGAGCTGTTCTAGTCCATAGTCGTCTTTAATCTTTTAGAAGGAATATGGGCTGTTTACCTGAAGGGCTTATGATAATACCATAGTACAATCTTGAGAGGTGGTGGAGAAGCAGGCTCCTAACTTCTGAAGACCTATGACTAAGAAATACTACTTCATTCTCTCTTTCTCTTTCTCTCTCTCTCTCTCTCTCTCTCTCTCTCTCTCACCCACACCCCTTTTAAATACATAAAAACAAAGTACCCAACATGATTAGGGTCAAGATTTTCTCCTATGTGTGGCATGCATTGCTGGAAATTTTTCAGTCTCTTCCCACTCTGGGATTTAATCAGGCATGTTGCCTATTTATTGTAAATTGTTTAGCTTAATTTTGTGAAGATGCCAGAAGCCTGCAGCCATGGATGCCTAGAAATTAAAGGTCGTTGTTTATTATTGAAGTTGATCTGGAGTGGCATCAGCCAGTCACCAGCACAACAAAAAGTCTAATGTGCTACAGTGGGCAAATTATTGTGCACAATTTTCTTTTCCTTTTGAGATGTGGAGTAACTGCAGGGGGAGTAAGGGGAGGAAGCCTGTCTGTTTCACACAGTTCTTCAGTATGGTTTTCCTGGTTCAGATTCAGCTTGCAGCAACATGCTTTAGGGCAATGGTTCTCAAACTTTTGTACTGCTGACCCGTTTAAAATAGCAAGCCTCTGAGTGTGACTCCTCCCCCTCCCCTTATAAATTAAAAATATTTTTTATATATTTAACACCATTATAAATGCTGGAGGCAAAACGGGGTTTGAGGTGGAGGCTGACAGCTCACGACCCCCCATGTAATAAACTCGTAACCCCCCAGTTTGAGATCGCCTGCTTTAGGGGAAGCTATGTTTTATGGACAAAACTCCACCTGATGCCTTAATCCTTTAATTCTGCTTAGCAGAAACTTGACTCAAACTTACATCTGTGAAGCTCTGTCATTTAGATCAGATAGTAGCATGTGGTACATATTAAAGGAATTCCATATGAATAGCCAGTCCCCCCCCCTTTTTTGTGCTGTTTTCAGTGTAAAATATTTAGGTGTTATATGAGAATGACAGAAGTATAAGTGTGTTACTTTCAAGTTTGGGTTTTATATTGTAATTTTGTAATTGTGGTTCATTCCTGTATTTTAATGGTGAACAACACTCACAGCACTTTGGTTAGCATTTTTATATGAAATATTATAGAATAATAACCTTAGATGGCATAACAATTAATAAAATAAGTATAAGATTCATATGTTTGTTTTTAGTGCTCATCCCCAAAGATGTCTGAACACTTAAGTAACACTTTTTAAATAAAAAAGCAAACCTTAAAATAATCCTTAGAAAACACTCATGTATTATGAAGAAACAGTAACCTTTTTGCTAGTTAAGGTTTAATCAGCTTCTCTTTATAAAAAAACAAAAAACAAAAACAAAAAAAAAAAACCTTATTTTAGTCCTTCTTATCACTATTGCTTGGAAAAATTACCAAGAATGTAAACAAGAAAATTGAATTAATCAAATGGTTCAGGATTTACAGGTTATTTGAAGAAAAAGTTACCCTGATCTGAAAGATCAACTTTGTTTCCTTGTCTTCCCCTTGCTAAGGAACAGCTTGTTATGAGCTTTTCAAACTTTCCATGCTGTTAAATGTCCTGGAAAGCATGTACACTGGCTACCTTTTGAAGCAAATAAGTTCAAATTAAGTAAAGCTTTTAACAGTTTGTGTTGTAGATAGTTTATGGCCAAGTGATTTCAGTGGGAGTTATGGACCTAATCCTGCTTTCTTTGATGTCACTGAGATCTTTCTGCCTTTAATTTCAGAGGGCACCAGATCTGGCATTATATGTTTCTATTAGTCTGTTGGCTGGCTGCTAGTTAGGAAGAAAATCAGGGTCTTTCTGTAAGTGACCAATAAATGAGATCTTCAGCTCAAGTGATAGAACCCTCCTGTTTTTCAGATTTCCAGAACAGTAGTTCCCAAACTTAATTGGTTTAAAAAATTGATGTTTGAAGTATCACATGCTCCATTTTGTGCACATTTATTTTAGGCCATATAAGCTTAATTTGAGTATTTATGAACTCCTAGTAAAATAAAGTTTGGATTTGGTTGCTGGAGATCTTATTGTGGCAAATTAGAAGAGTAGACCGTTTTGCTGGGGGAGTCTAGGTGGGAGGTTTAGAGCTGGTCAGGGATTTTTCAATTAAATGTTTTTTGTTTGGAAAACACCAATTTGTAAAACCCAAAACTTTTTGCAGAAACCTACCAATTTCAATAAAAATTTTTGTGGAAACTGTTTGTCAGGTCTTGGATGATATTTTTGTTCATAACCAGAGAGATACCCACCCTAGAATAGCTTGATGGTCAAGGTGCACGCCTAGGAGGTTGGAGTCCCAGGTTCAAGTCCTTAGTCTGCCTGATTCAGAGTAGGGACTTAAAGCTGGGTCTCCCACATCCCAGAGAGTTGCCCTAGCAAACACGCTATTGGCTATTCTGGGGTAAGTGAGAGAGTCAGTCAGTGTGTCTCTCTCTCAAAGAAACAAAACAAAACATTTGGAAGGTCTCAATTTTGTCCTGATGCAGAATGGGGGGGGAGGGAAATCAGATTCCCAAGGCGGGAAAACCATTTCCTGCCTTTCTCTAATGAGATTGGACTGAGGGTGACTGGAGTGCTGGTGATGTGTATGTGTTGAGGGTGAAGAGAAGGGGGCCTGAGTGAGTTATCACTACAAAAGGTATTTTTTTTCTCCTGCTGATAAAAGCCCAACTTAACTAATTGGTCTAGTTACAGTTGGTATGCCAACACCCATTTTTTCATGTTCTCTATGTATATATATCTTCCTACTACATTTTCCACTACATGCATCCGATAAAGTGGATTTTAGTCCACAAAAGCTTATGCGCAAATAAATTTCTTAGTCTCTAAGGTGTCACAAGTACTCCTCGTTTGTTTGGGTTTTTGTGGTGGAGGGTTGGGGAGTCTTGGCTGGAAGTGGGGGCTTTACCCGGACATCAGGCAGGTTCAGCTCCAGCTCACTGTTGTTCCAAGGCTTCAGGTTGCCAATTTCCCCTGAGCCAGCAAGATGTGCCAAGGAGTCCCTAGCCGCACTGGAGAAATTTTCCCATTGGTGTCCTCCTTCCCTTTTCTCACAACTCCTCCCTGTGGGATAAGGGATTCACTACCCTTCTACTCGGGGTTTCCTCTTTGGGGATACATTTTGGTGGTTTTGCTGGTAGTCCATTGGCAACTATTTGATTATATAGTGCTAACTTTGCTCCTTGTTTACAGCCACTAAATGAGCCACTTTCTCATTATAAGAAAGCTAAAAATGTTAAATATTTTCCTAACTTCATTTTTCCATGTGATCAATAGCCGCAGTTGCCAGAAGAATGTTAAAAGATCATGAATGAGCAGGGAGATAGTCTCTATTAAAAAGTGGCCAGCACTATGAAAAGATTTGAGAATTCCTATACTAAGGGGAATATAGAAGTTGACTTCCAGTAGCTTTTGACAGTTGACTGAATCAAAAATAATGGTCAATTTACCAGTCAAATATTGTCAAATGTAAAAAATGATAAAATTTGCTAAACCATTAATTCATTAGAACAGTAAGTAACAAAAAAGAGTAAGGCCTTGTCTACGGTACCGCTTAAGTCGAGATAAGTTAAGTCGCTCAGGGGTGTGAAAAAGCCACCCCCGAGCGACGTACCTTAACACCTCGACTTAAAGCAGTGTCTGCATCGCACTGTGTCCTCCATTGGGGTGGAGTAATTATGTCAATGGAAGAGCACTCTCCCATCAATATAATGTATCTTCACCAGATGCGCTGAATCAGCGCCACTGTATTGATAGTAATGAAGACACGCCCTAAGTCTCTGTGCTCTGCAAAAGGCTTAGCCTTAGATAGATACTTATACCTAATTATAAAAAACTAATTTTTATATATATATATATACAATATAAATATTATAAATTAATAATAAATATATATAATATAAAAACTTAACTGAGTTATTTTAGCTCAGAAAAATGCAAGACACAGTGAAATAACGTTCTAAAAACTGAAAGAATGGAGCCATAATACAATCAAAAAGGTAAGCTGCCACTTCCATCAGGACATTCTTACTGGAATTTTTGACAATAATTGACTGTGTTCAAATATAGGCGGTCAATTGACTAGTCAATTGTTTGCCAATCATGTTTACCCAACCCAGGTTCTTAAACACATGGAAACGAATACTTAAGGACATCATAAATCTTATATTGTCCATATAAACCAATACATTATTCTTAGCAAATACAAAGAAATGAATATTTTATCACTACACAGCAATATTGGCAACATGTCTAAGATGAAGCGAGGAAGGCTGTTTTTCCATCCTTGGCAGTTGAGAAGAGGTGATACGTGTGTTCATACTATGCTAGTTCATTCTTTCTGTAGGATGAAGAATAAATGGTAGTGAAAATGTTAAGAGAAACTCCAGTGTTGATAGATTCTCAATAGACTATTTTACAGCATTCAAATATAAACAGTATTGTTCAGTGAAATGGGCAAATCTGACATACCACCTTCAGTCACAGGCGCAATGGTGATACTTTTACTGAAACTTCACAGATATTCTTCCCTTACTATCTTGCTTATTTTCCCCACAACATCCTAACATTTCATTGCAAAAAGGCAAAACCCAATCCCTTAGATTTCTCTTAGTAAAGCTTCCTGTCTTAAAATATTTGGTCAACAGACGTTAGAGCCATGTGTAACATAATGATGATAAATCTCATAACTTCTCTTTCCACTGCAGTGTTTCCACTGGATGTTGACAGGAAGTTAACCAGGTGGAGTGGAATTGTTTATTTTGTACTTTGAAAGGTCTGGATTCTGCCCTAAATTCATTCAATTACCTCTTATCATATTGTAATCCCTTAGCTAAAATATACATTAATGGGACCTATCATCTTACTTTGTACTAGCACTTGCTGTTAGAGAATCCCCTGCTATTATAGATCACCACTCTCAGTTCAAACTTGCCTTCTATGCAGAAGTTTTAGTACTCTGTATTTCAAACCTCACTTCATCTACTACACATCTTCTCATTTCTCCAAATTTTTAAAACTTTTTGGATAGAAAATTATTACAACCCAATCCAGATCTTAGTATTCTAACACATGTTGCAGACTTATAAAATAAATATGGATAAGTCAATCTGTCCTGTGTAGAGTGGAGCATACTCATTACGTGAAACATCCACATATAGTCTGAGTATGTAAACACTGGTGGTTTACAGTTGGGTTAAAACTTTCTTAAAACAAGTATGTCTTGTGTTTGAGCCCAAGACTCTGTTCTGATCTAATCTTACCTTTCTGACAAATAGGATCTAATATCTCTTCTCTGGATCTGTGCAGCTGCATCATCCATATGGAATGTAGCTGTCTTGGTGAGGTTATAGAATATGATTTGTACCATAAGGAAACCAGATTCTAATCTATGTAAATTTTTGGGAGTGTAGTAATCACTCACTTATATATTTGTAAAGTCCATATGACAATGCGGCCCCAGTTCTGTTCAGTACCCTAATTATTATTAAAGGTGACCTTCAGAAGAGAAGAAAAAGGGTTTGTGCTCTTATTTCTTTTTTAAAACTTTATACTGTATAAAGAAGGCATGACGGTGTTTTCATTGGATATTTTTTGCCTTGAAAAATGATTTTGGTATTTTCCTTGCTTGTGTTTTTACCTTAGAAATTCAGATCTTGTCTATCTTGGAAGAACTGGTAGGATTAGGATACCAGAGATACCACTCAAACAAAACCTTATTGAGAGGGAAGTGTTATTGGTTCATACTGTTGATTTAAAGCTCTTTGCTTTTTGTTCATGTTAACGCTTAACAAACCTTAGGAAGAAAATGTATTTGACAGTGATTCAGTGCCCCCCACCAGTTAACGGCTGAGAGAGTTTGTAGATGGTATCTCCTGACACTTCCAATAAGTCTTCCAGCAAAACCAGACTTGCCATTCAGGACATTCTGAAGGTTGAAAACAAGCAGGGACAAAACATTTTTCAGGTCTTCTTTATGCATAATAAAGCAGCAAAACAAGTAACAAAAAAGGGTCAAACCCAATTTTTTTCCTTTGCAGGTCACCTTTGAGGGCTTTGTAGCTCAAGACCAGGACTTTGAATTCTCTTGTGAAGCAAATGGGGAGCCAATGGAGTTTTCAAAGCACAGGTGTGTGGTGTATTTGTCAGCCTGTATTGCTTAAGAGGCATGCTGGTGCAGTTGTACCAACTTCAGTCTTCAGTTGGCAGTTGCAGTCATCCTTGGAGTGTTTCAGTAGGTACAGTTTGTTGGCTGTATCTTGACATAAATGCATCTCTTATCTTATATGGCTGTTCTATTCTGGGAAAATATTGGCTGTTACCATTATTGAGGAATTACAGTATTTTTCTTCAAGGAGATAGAAAGCGATAAAATAAACAGAGAAGTAACTGGAAATTGTCCTAATTCATTTTTGCATCAGTTTTGTGAAACAAAGAGGACAAAAATAGAAATCATTTGGGATTAATCTAACATTCTGTTTAATAAATATGTCCTTCAAACAAAATCTAGCAAGTTTTCTCGCCAGTGTAAATGATCTGGTATAATAATGATTTCATTTCTGCAATGACCTTGGAAATAATATTGCTATTAATTCCAGCCAGGTCCTTAAAAACTAAAAACATTGGGCCTGATTCACCATTGTTACACTGGTATAGAAACCAAGTGTAACTCCATTGCAAACATTCTCAGTTGGTGATGTCCATTACATTGCTCCAGTTTTACACCAGTGTAATGCAGTGGTGAATCAGGCCTACCATGGTTACTGCCATATGACACACACCTTGATGAAGACTAATAAAAGACATCAAGACAGTGATAATGTCTCAAATAACTGTCAAAATGCAGGTAGCCATTTTTCTTTGCCTTCAACATTCTACGTATAAAAATATAAAAATTATTATTGAACTTCATGTAGAAAAATAAATTTCATAACTGAATTAAGATTAATCTTCCTTACCTTTCAAGGGCACTAATAACTTGCTCAGGGTCCAAATTGGAGTAGTGGACTGTAGTGTGGTAGGAAAAGAGCACTACCAAATTTCTACTCCTGTATCGTCCTCAAAGGACCCCTTCTAAGCAGTGGCTCCTTGATGCGCTTGGACCCTCACAACCTGAAGTCCATTAGCCTGAGCTCCAGCTTTTCAAAGGAGGCAGACCCTCTGCAGAAGTTATCAAAAAGAGTTCTTGTGGAGTCCCCCAACTCCAGGCAGCTTTATACTAAGACTTCTGGAATTCATACTTTTGTGTTCATATTCTTAGTCAGGGATAGTATGGGTTCCAGTGAATAGCTTGTAACATAGCCAAGTAAATTTTGGTTCTTGGTAAGGATGCCATGAAGTCTTCACTTCCGTTTTTAAGCCATTCGTCTGGCTGACTGTCAATAATAAGAGCATCTGATTTTTTGCTTAGAGGCTAGGGTCTGCATTCCATCGGCATATGAAAGTCTGGCTTCTAAGCTGGTGTGCTCTCAGCTTTTATGGCAGCAGATGCCTATGTTGTTTTTTCTTGACACACTTTCAGTGTTCCTGGCCACCTCAGCCATCCAGACAACTGCAGCTTATAGGGAGGAGTGGGGTGATACAGGCTATTACTTGAGTTCAGAGGGCCTGTAAGAAGACTAACACTACTGTGGAGAAACATCCAGACGCTGACTATGGCAGACTTTAGCCCAGTTTTTTCAGAAGCTGTCCAAAACAGCTGGGGTTAAGTTGATAGCCGTTCATGAATCTACAAAGGCTACACTCGCCCCCTATTTTGGCCAGTGCTGAATAATGGTATAATGGACCCCTCATGCATCTAAGTTTGCTTCTCAAAGGAGTGAGTGTAAAATGATGCCCAGTGCTTGCTGTTTGTTGTCCCCTGGAGAATCCTACATTTATGACTGTTCTGTATATGTAGAAGGAACGAATGGTTACAAATGTACATTAACTGTTTAGGCTAGAATCTCATGTAATGGCCTATTTTGCTACTTATTAGATTCTTAAACATTTCTTAAAAATTGCTAGTTTTTGTAAAATTATGTATACTTGACAGATGAATTGGTAATTTGCAGTGTTATGGATGTTTAGCATAATACCACGTGCAGACATTCTAAATCGTGTTAATCATTTACAATACAGTAACTCCTCACTTAACGTTGTGGTTATGTTCCTGAAAAATGCAACTTTAAGTGAAACGATGTTAAACAAATCCAATTTTCCCATAAGATTTAATGTAAATGCAGGGGGTTAGGTTCCAAGGACATTTTTTTGGGGCAGACAAAAGGCATTATATACTGTACAGTATTGTGGTTGGAAAATGCCCTTGGCTTACCCCACACAGGCACAGCCCACTGCAGGCAAGGAGACTAGGAAGCACCTTCGCAGCAGCAGTGGCAGCTTACCTGGAGAAGAACAGGTGCCAACTTTACTGGGGGATGCTCCAGGCCCACTTCTTCCCAGCCCCACTCTGTCTCCTCTCCAGAGCACGCCACATCCCTGCTCCTTCCCCACCCCCAGAAAGTCCTAAGTGCTGCCAAACAGCTGTTTGGCAGTACTTAGGACTTTCTGGGAGGGCAAGGGAGGAGTGGAGACGCAGTGCAATGCTCTCTTGTAAAGTCGTTGCTTTTCCACAAAATCTTACATGCAATGTACAGAGCAGGCAACCAAATGACGTTATAAGGGAGCATTGCAGAATTTTAAGTGAGCATGTTCCCTAATTGAGCAGCAACGTAACTTTGAAACAACGTTAAGCGGGAGGACGTTAAGTGAGGAATTACTGTACGCACAATGAAGATAATTCAAAAAAGAGTACTGCAGCTTTCTCAGCACATTTGGAAGGTGAATAAAAAAGTGAAAAGATGGATTTTTTTTTTACTTTTTAGTTTAGAAATCAAACGCTGAAGAGTCGTATTCCATGTTAGGGTATGTGTAACAGTAAATTGTCTTAAATTTTTGTACAGGCTTCGATATACGCTTTTTTAGTCCAGATGAACTCCAAACAGTCATAGAACTGAACTTGTATATTAGAAGTACTTAAGAAAGTGGAATTGTACGTTCATCCTGTATTTAACTTGAAATGACAATACTGATAAATGTGGATAATGCTTCCATAAATATAGCTGGGGATATAATTTGCTGACTAATGTGTTCATTGAAGTAAAATATTCCTCTTCTCTAGAAGAAAAAAAAACCAAAAGTTCTAATTGCATAATTTCAAACAAAAGAGCAAAGCTTGAATAATTTTGTTTCTTCTCAGAAACTTAAAATGATTACTAGCTGATTTCTTGTGAATGTATATTTGCTGGATTAGAGATAAATAATTGATTTTGTGTATATTAATTTATAGCTATGTAATATATTTGTATAAAAATTATAACATTTTATTTTCAGTATGGTGGTGATTCTCAAATTTGTAAGGAGGTAGCTTCCTTGGTAACTTCTCCCAAGGGAGTCCAGGCGAGCTCTGCGCAACTAAAAGCACATTTAGAATAATTGTTCTATTTCTTTTTTATTCTGCAGGGAATTTATTTGCTATTTGGATTATGGGTTGGCAAACTTTTAAAATACACTTTTTACAATTAGCTGTTGCATAAATTTTGCCTTCAATTAAGGCATCCATAGTAAAATGCATCCGATGAAGTGAGCTGTAGCTCACGAAAGCTTATGCTCTAATAAATTTGTTAGTCTCTAAGGTGCCACAAGTACTCCTTTTCTTTTTTCATAGTAAAACTGTGGTTTTGCTATTTTATTAATTATTTTCGCGTGCATTTAGCAAAAGCAGAGGAGAATCTGTTGAATACCAAGTATTCACTCTGATTCTGCTTTTGCTTAATATAGAGCGGAAATGCCCCAACAAGAAAAGCAAGCAAAAGGAATAGGCTTCTTTTTCTGAATGTTGCTGCTCCAAACTTACTGGTCTTATTAGTTTATTTTATACGTTTTTAAATAAACAGCAAAAAATGGGAAGAGAATTTCTCTTATGGTAAGGTGGCCCAAATTATTGTCTGTAATTTAATGAGGGGACTATCTCGACAAGTTCTCATAATTTAATATTTATATTTTGGAAACACACCCAGATGCCTCATTCGGGCATGATGATTCATGCTGGGCTCTGTACAGGCACAGTATAAAACTTAGGATTAGTCTGCACTGGAAAAGGTTTGCCAGTAAAGCAGACTGTCCTTGTGTAGACAGAGCTTATATTGGCTCAAGTGCTTTTTTTGGTGTAGCTCATACCGGTTCCCAGAACAAAATAAGCTATACCAGCAAAGGCACTTTTTTGCCAGTATAACTTCTTTTCCATTAGGGCTTCTTCCGGTATAAAATGTTGGGGTTTTTTGTTTTATTTTGTTTTTTTAAATAATCACACTCCTAATTGACATTGCTATACCAGCAAAAGTTTTAAGGGTGGACCACGCCTTAGATCTGAGCTTGAGAGAACCACAGTGTGGGTGGAGAAATACAGAGAAGTGGAGGGAGCCATATGAGTGGGATTGGACCAGACAATCAGCTGGCTTCAGAGGATCATGAGTAAAAGCACTGGGTTAAAGCATTGGGCCCAGAGTTTGAGGAAAACCTTCATTCCCTACATCCCACTGTAATTGTATGTTTGTTTTTACAGCTTTTCACTCCTAATTGGGTTGTGCCTCACAAGGAGGAAGCTCCCATGGGTGTGTTTAACTTTTAAGGTCCAGTTTTACTGATAAGATGAACACCTGAGCTCTCTGTGTGTGTTCAGATAAACATTTTCTAGTAAAAATAGCTATAAAAGATTACCAGATATATATGGAAGTCTTTGCTTTTCAGAGCAGAGACCCATTCCTTTAAATGAATTTGTGCTCTATTAGTAAAATACCAGTAAAATCTTGAAAATGAATTACTTTTAAACACAGGTTTTCTTTTTTTAGCACTGGCTGGACCATTCTAAACCAATTAAGAAGCAAATAAAAAGTAAGTAACATCGGTCCACAAGTTTATTTTATTCCTCCCCTAAGAGTTCAGTTTAGAGTATTTGTGAAGATGATTGTGAGGCTTCAAATGTTTCTGTAATATAGTGAATATTTCTCAGACAATGGATTCAGGTTAATGGTTGGCTGCCTGGCTAAACCTTTTTGTATAAAAGCAACGGTAATGGACCAATGAGTAATGCACCAATCTTCAATTCTCCCCTTTAAATATGATTTTTATTTACCACTGTTGTTGATGCCAAAAGTCCTTTCCTCCTGCCTGGAGGTACTTTGTCATAAACCAGGGCTGGGGAGCAAGCATCAGCTTAGGTTGCTGCTAATAGATTCAGCAGACAAATATCAGCTTAGAAAAGCGTATGTGATTTCTCCTAGCTGCCTGTTAATAGTAGTTGGAGGCATGGGGGAGAGTAGGAAGAACAACTCCCCTTTCTTGTGACCCCTAAATTAGATGGGGAAATTGGCCGGAAAAAGAGAGAACGGTGGCAGGAGGGACCTGAGGGTTGGCAGTTCCTGTTGGAAGCTGCAGAAGTCCTTTGAGTTTCGTGTCCAGGTAGCCTCTGCTGCCTCCCTTTGCATCTTCACTGGTGTACTTTCACCTGGTTTAATGTACATAGTTCCTGGATATGTCTGGATTTTTGTGAGCTGGACTCATGTCATAGGATGCCAAGAGAGGCAGTCCTGAGACCATTACTGACAGGGATTGTAAACTCTTTCCTTTGGGAGAGGGTAAAGATGCTAACCAACCTTAAACTGTGATTCAACCCTGGCTCAATAAACTGTCCCTTGAAACATCTATGTTCATGTGGTTTCTCCAACTTCATGGATCCCTATTAATCTGGAGTCAGGCCTGGGTATGATATATAGACAGCAATAGTATCCTTGGGCAATAAGTGTCTGCTAGCAATGGACATAGGCCAGGTGTCCATGTTGATTTTGAGAGATCTAGCAATTACTGTAGGTATGGCTGATCACAAGATGCTACTGACCTTGCAAGATCTGCAAGGAGTGGACACAGGTTTTTCTTTAGTGATCTCTGTTCTTTCCATTCTCAAGGGTCTCAGAGGGAGCCGCTCACCCACTTTGAGTGGCCCTTTCATGCAAGGCCTGCAAGGCACTATGCTTTCACTCTTACCACTTCTTGTGTGTCTGAGGCTAATAGGGTAGATTGTGAAGAAATTTAGGGTCCATTGCCATTGATAGCTCTGGTGCTTGATTTGACCTCACCTTTTCATGACATCTCAACCTGCTTCTCTGTACTTGGATACATGATCAGCAAGTGCTTATTCTCTGATATGCCAAGGAAAAGGCAAAATGATTCTAGAGGGAAGAATCAAATATTTTCTGCACAAGGCATTTTTAACAGATTTAGTTTCATTGCTTTCACGGTGTCTGGCCCAGTTAGGGGATTGTATGAGAACAAGCTGGCTCAGACCCATATTAGAGAAGGCAGTGGGGAAACAACTTGTTGGGGTGTAATAGCTCCATCTCTCCTCACAATATGTCCTTTCCTTGCCAAAGTGGTTTGCATTTGTGGAGAAGTTTGGGTCCTCGATTGTCTTTGGACAATGGTGCATATGGCTTTATTTTTCCACCAGCAGCGGCTAGTGTTAAGAGGCAGTGCCTTGAGGAGGTAGATCTCACAGGCAAACTTTGTCACCTGTGGTTTTGACTTCTGAAACACTTTTTCTTGGGGTTACTCTTGAAGACAACTTTAAAGCTTCAACTAGTGCAGCTTTTGGCTGCCCATCTACCTAGTAAATTGAGTGATCAATAGGCATTCAGAAACTACAGTGGTGATTGTCGTCATATAAGCACCTAGATAGAGAGGTGGTGGATTCTCCATTTCTTAATGTCTTCAAACGAAGACTGGATGCCTTTCTGGAAGATGTACTTTAGCCAGACATGCACTATGATAGCCCAAATCAGCAAAGGTGTATTTGCTGAACCTTTTTAGCTTGAGAACTAAGGTGGGGAGGTTACTCTCTCATGTCCATCAGAGCTTGAATTTTTCCAACATTCCCAGCACAGTGCAAGGCACATCTTTTTGGACAAAGATTTGCTTGACAAATGAGTCATTGCTTAATTACTTATTATATTGGCTGTGGTAGCACACTAAAATGCCCACAACAGGCACATAATTATTTCGTGTTGTAAGTATTTTTAATTTAAGACACAAGTCAAATGTTACTGTGATGAGGACACTTTAAAATATAATTATTTTGTGTTACATTTTTCTTGCTCTATGGGATCACCATACCTGTGTAAACTTCTTCTGTTTTGAATCTTTGTATATACAGTTGGACCTCCGTACACTTTGCATTTTCGAATTAAATATTACTCATCAGAACCGAACAACCTTCACGAGGAGTTTACAAGGTAGGAAATAATTTTTATTGCTAAACTGATGTCTGACAATGGGGTGTAAAAGGTATTTGGGGATTAAACTGTGGGGGAGAGAGGAATGTGGGTTATATGTGCTTCCTTGGTAGAATAGGCATCACGTTCAATCTTCTAGTTGGTGTTTTATGACAGTCTAAGGGCCATACCCTCCTTTCCACTTTTTGCCCAAACCTATCGCTTTGGCCTCTCAGGTGCTTTTGGATGGAGAGGCAGATGGGTCGGTGGTATTTCCCTCCAACTCTCCATGTGTTTTAGGTTTTGTGACTCTTGAAAGGGAGCCGTGACTGGGTGGGTAGGAGTTAAACTTGGAGAAGGAGGACTTACTTTGAAACTTCCATAGAAGCCTTAATATACATTACCAATTACTGCAATAGCAATAAACTGATAAAAGGCCACACTTTTTCATACAGTCCATAATTAACCTATGGAACTCACTGCCACTGATATAATTGAGTTCAAGAGTTCAGTAGGATTCCTAAAAGGATTAGACATCTGCATGTGTAATGAGAAGATTCATAGTTACATTATGTAGGATGATATATAAAAGACATTTTAGAATAGATATACACCCTTTGTCATTCTAATTTTTTTAATGACCCTGCACTCTGGCTAGGTTGCATTTCCCAGCATTCTGTAGAGTTAGGTAAGAGACCAGGACAGCAGGTGCAAATTCAGTGCAGGGGATGGGGGGAAGATTTATAGTGGTAACAAAATGAGCTAATTGAAGAAGAAATTACACTAGATCTTTGTCCTGTATAGATATTTTAGCAGATGCCTTTTGAGGCTGTAAAAAATATGGTCACAGTTAACACTTTTATGGGGAAGTGATGACATTTCTTAAAATTTAATGCACCAAGGAAGGCATCTGCTGGCATTTTTGTCTACAGGGCTTCATTAGTTTTAGTCAGAATAACAATGGGTTGTTTCTTTTGAAGAATGTATTTTGCTGCTTGAAGTGGGATACCAGAAATTGAGGTGCAATAGTAGGCTTGCACACAAAAAGGAAATAACAGCGAGTCAGGTATGGAGAGAGTTGTAATATTCCTCGGGCTAACAAAGTGGTGGTATTGCCTGGATATTCCCCCCAAATTTACCAGCATTCATGTTGTTTTAAAATTCTGGAGCAAATAGTAGGGACAGATTTTCTAAGCCAGATTTCTGTGGTGGTGCACAATTAATTTTACATATACAAATACTGACATGTAAGTGGCAACCCAGGTATCAGCTGTGTATGTAAGTTAGGCATGTGTAAAAATCTGACCACTACTCTTTTTTCCATGAGCTTTTCTGTTGCATAGGGCACAGAAAAGCCTCCTAAACGTGCCTTTGGTTCCTGTTCCCCTGTCTGTTTTGAACTGATTCAGTCTTCTAAATATTGAAAGGTCAGCTCACAATCTCCCAAACATATGAATGTGAAAAATTAGTTTGTTCGTCACAAGGTGCTGGTGACTCACAGTGCCTGATCCTTCCTATTCTGTTCCTAACATGTCCTTCAGTGCCAGTAGAGAAAATAGAGACGTTTGCTACGCTCTTCTTTTTGAAGATTGGAGACATGTATCATGCTGCTTTGAGCCCAGATGTCTGTCATTTCATTCACCTCTTAACTCACCCCTCAGTGGGTATGGGGGCAGAAGAGGCTGGGGGGGTAGCCCCTGTCATCCCCTAACCTCAAAGAGGGATACCCTGCTCCAGAAGATCCAAGGCAGGAGCATTTTGGTTTGGTCTACACTACGACTCATGTCAGTATAACTTACTTCACTTGGGGGTGTGAATAAGCCAGCCCCTGAGCAACGTAAGTTACTCTGACCTAAGTGCTGGTGTAGACAGCACTATATCAGTGGGATAGCATCTCCTGCCAACTTAGCTACCACCTCTCATGGAGGTGGATTTATTATATCGATGGGAGAGCTCTCGCCTGTCAGCATAGAGCATCTACACCAGATGCGCTACTAGCCCTCAGTGTGAGATTGCTGGGTGGGGTGGGAGCAGGAAAAGCCAGGTGAGATGCCCCAGGCAGCAAGGTGGTTGTGATTTTTCCCAATCCACAAACCTTTGTTTTAATAAAAAATAAAACAAAGGAATCCTCAGGTTTAGGAAAGAGTGGCAAGTGGATAGGGCATTAGTCTGGGAGATGCAGATTCAGTTACCTGCTCCACCACAGACTCCCTGTGTGGCCTTGGGCAGTCATTTGATCTCTCTGTGCCTCCACATCCCCATCTGCAAAATGAGGATCTCTGAGTTAGGGCGTTTATTTACAATTAAAGATTGTGAGGCATGTAAGGTATGTTTACACTGCAGTGTAAGTTCAGGGTTAGTGGGTCTTGAGTCAACTGACTTGTGTTAGGGAACTCTGGGCTTGAGTGTCTACATTGTATTTTAACCCTACGTTAAGACCTTTCTAACTCGTGCTTGAACCTAGGGCTCTGATGTCCACACTACAGGGTGCAGACCCTAGTCAATGTAACCAAATCGCAGAGTACCTAGCACCCGCCCCTTTCCCCCAAAATGTGGCCGCTCTAGCCCTAGAATCATGTTGCACTGAGGGAAAACTTCACTGCCCACCCTACACATTACCAGAAAGCAGCTTGCTTTGCAAAAGGCTTGATCGGTTATCCTTGAGCTCGAGCTCAAGCACGGCTTGCGTTACAGGATAGACATAGCCCTAGACACTACAGCAATGAGGGCCATGTAAGAACCAAAGATATTCCTACCTGTTTAGTTTCTATCTCCACTCATCATGGAATCTTTGTTCTTCTCTCATTCAAAGCTCTTTTAATTTTTAAAATAAAGCCATAATTGCCTTTAGACTTCATAGCTCATTTAGGCTGCAGTTCAGGACAGCACTTAAGTGTGGGCTTCAGTAGAATTAAAGCTTCATGCTCAAAGCTGATTACATGCTTTCAGTGCTGTCTTAAACAAGGATGGGTTCCTGAAATGCAGCTTTACGACTTCATCCTGCAATATGCTGAGCAATCCTCCAAGGTGTAGAATGTTCTGAACTCCCACTGACTTCAATAAGAGTTAAGGGTACTTAGCATCTCCCAAGTGTATGCAGTGCCCTATTATTTATCCTGAAAGCTCATGTAACTTACAAAATCAGTTTATGAAAATGTCTTGACTAAGCACATACTCTTGACAAAGAGATGAGGGCTGAAAAGATGACTCTGTATGCATTTGATTGTTTATATTTATTTATTTATTTATTTTATGTATTTGTTAGGTACCTGTTTGTATTACAGCTCCGACAAGACATTCTTTCAGGAAAGTAAGTACATTTTTGTTGCTGTAACCTTGCTTAAAGTGTAAGTAACAGAGCACCACTTTAAGGGTTAAAAGTATTACTTTAAGCCCATAAGCTCTTTCTGATCCTTTCTGTTGTTCAAAGATGTATATAAGGAATTGTAAATTGCATTTACTGATCCAGTGTTCTCTTGTACATTTTTCTTTTTCCATTAGAATACAGAAATGTATACACATAGATTAATCATAACCAAATTAATAAAATCTAGTGGAATAAGAACTTTTTCATTTGGTCACAAGGTGGTAGAAATATATCTATGCATGCAATATTATGCAGAGCTTTCTGTGTCAAGCTTTAACAATTCAATTATCCTTAAAGGCTATTTGTGCATTACAGATTTAATTGTAAGTGAGCATTATGCTGCATGTAGCCATTCTTAAATATTCAAAATTTAAAATGCACTCGTACAACGTGATTAAAATAAAAAAAACGTATATGAATCATATTAGGTATCCTGACAGGTTTCAGAGTAGCAGCCGTGTTAGTCTGTATTCGCAAAAAGAAAAGGAGTACTTGTGGCACCTTAGAGACTAACAAATTTATTTGAGCATAAGCTTTCGTGAGCTACAGCTCACTTCATCGGATGCATTCGGTGGAAAATACAGTGGGGAGATTTATATACACACACACAGAGAACATGAAACAATGGGTTTTATCATACACACTGTAAGGAGAGTGTTCACTTAAGATGAGCCATCACCAGCAGGAGGTGATGGCTCATCTTAAGTGATCACTCTCCTTACAGTGTGTATGATAAAACCCATTGTTTCATGTTTTCTGTGTGTGTGTATATAAATCTCCCCACTGTATTTTCCACCGAATGCATCCGATGAAGTGAGCTGTAGCTCACGAAAGCTTATGCTCAAATAAATTTGTTAGTCTCTAAGGTGCCACAAGTACTCCTTTTCTTATTAGGTATCCTGTTATCTTACACATTTGTCAATATCAGATTTGAAATTGAAATGAGAAATAGTCAAAATAAGACCCTTAAAAGAAACTGAAAAGCCCTGAGAGCTCCTAATTTGAACAATATATGGTGGTGAAACTGGACATTGTGTTGTGTATGTTTAAAAAGGAGAGCGAGAGTATACATAATTTTAATTTCCAAGTAGCAAGTTCCAGAAGAAAAACCTCATACTTCATTTGGTTAGAGAAATAATTCTTACACAGAGGACACAATCCTCTTAAAATTGACGTTTCTTCAGACCTAGAAGAGCATGAAAAAGATTTGGTTAATAAATAGCTAAAGTACAGTAAATATTGTGTGTTTTAGGATATTAGAAGCTTTCAGTCTTAACGAGAAGTTTATTATTTATTACACAAAAGAACAAGTGGCACATACAAATGGGAAAACGATTATACTCTGTGAATAATTAGGGCAAAGAATGTCTTGATCTGTATGATTATTTAAAATGTAATGGGAGCTTGCCATTCTTGTCAGTATGACAGATGCAAGGGAGTGGAAAAAACACTCAATAATAGTGTCAACACTTCTTACTTAAGAGACTTGTAAAAAATGTTTTTTGCAGCCTCATTCTTTTTACAAATGTAATTGTGCATTTGTGAGGTAGATAGATAAATTATAGATAGATATATTTACTTTAAAAGTTTTGTAAATAAAAATATTTAATCCTAGAATCCATTGTAGGAGTACCACCTATTTTCTTCTTCTGGGTTAATGTTTTCAGTATTAGTTTAAACATGATTTATAGTTGAGCGTATCGTGTTTTCAGTATTAATGAGAAATTACTAAACTAAGAAATAATTACCTTAATTACTAACTTGTAAACTAAGCTTATTTAAATAGAAATGTTGTTATACCAATAAAATAAAAACCAGCAGGATCTTATTAAAGGGGATAAGACAAAATGTCACATGTATTGTGAATACAAAAAGAATCGTAGTAGGCAGTCAGTTATAGCTATAGCATTTAATTCAGTTTCACATTCATTCACGCGTGCGTTCATTCGTTCATACACACACACAGGTTCTGCAGCTGCTGTATAGTTACTAGTCCTGAATGTGGCTTGTGTTCATAACTTGTGGCGGCCAACTGGCCAGGAAAGCCGGGCACAAGGAAGAGCTGGGTCTCTGTTGGGCATGCACTGATGCCCTTCCACATTAGCAGCAGAATGTTACCCTTCAAAGTCTTCCATCTCACCCATCCTTTCTGTAAGCTTTAGTTTGAATCCGAAGTCCATAGGTCTTGCTGTGTCACGCTGCCTCTGGATTCGGTGTGATTGATCACCCATCAATTGCAGACCATGACTTTCAGCCTAGGACCTGGCTTTGATGTTTCTTCAATTGTACTTTTGTTCTTTTCTTTTGAGGATGGACTCCTCTTACTTTGTCAGGGCTGTTGTCTGCATCCGTTGGGTGTTTACACTTTATTTCATCAGGACAGGCTGGAGCTGGAGGTTGATTCCATCATCCATACATACCTCATTCACACATCTAAACTAAACTAATAAGATTACAGCAGGGTTTTGCAAAAATGAAGGTTGCAGCAAGCTTTTACAAAATGGAGCGAGCATTTTAAAATGGAGTTTGGGACAAGTTAAAATGGAGTTTGTTACATTATGGACAAATGTAAGGAATGGCAAACAGTGAACAGAAGTTACAATATAGACAAGTATAATGAATGACAAACAGTGAGCAGAAGTTACAATGTTGAAACAGTGTAAGTTTCAGCGCTTTAAGCAGCAATTCGATTGAAAGTGAAACTCAATTAGCCAGTTATTGGGGTAACCAGTAGTATGAATGAATGTTGTTTCATTCATAAAACTTTGCTTATGAAGTTATATTAATAAAGTGAACAATTTAAAAACAATTTAATTGATCAGTTCTACAGTATTAGTATTTGAATGATCTCAATATCGTGCAATTTACCTGATACTTTGGAGTTAATATTTTATTTTCAGTTAGACTGTTGAAGAATTCTTTTAGTTTTTTCTGGAGAAAGAGCTTATATAAAGTATAATTTAAGAAATGTGCATATTTTTATTGTTTATTTTGTCTCTTTAAAGACTGAAATGTCCGTATGATACTGCTGTGGAACTAGCAGCTCTATGTCTTCAAGGTATGTGACTATTTAGAAATAATTTGCATAAACTTTTATTTTAAAAAGTTGACTAACAATTTCTTCACATATTTCTCCTTTTTGTCATGAATAGGCACTAACTGACAATACATTGTTTAAGTGGCAGTTATTTTTTTGTGGTTAGTAAGTGTCATAAATTTGCTGAGTTTTAGAATCTCTGACTTACAATCAGACATTTGTGAAACTTTTGTAATGAAACTCAGTTAAAGTTCATTGTTTTGAAATTCTGTTCCATGGCTTGAGTGAGCCTAGGCCTAATATTGGGCATGGTTCAAAGTCCATTGAGGTCAAAAGGAGTCTTTCCATTAATACAATGGGCTTTGGATCCTTCCAATTGAGTGTTTTGGGAGGAATTTATGGCCCAGATTCAATGATAGGGACCAATTAGTGGTTTTGGATTAGATTGACTATGAAATTTTGGTTTCAATTCAACCTAGAATTAGGAACAAAATTCAGGGAAGACAAGACCAGGCAAAAGTAGTATCATTTCCCGTGAAATTGCGATGCACATTGCACAGTTTTGTTCATACTGTCTGTGTACACAAAGATGATAAAGGAATTCTTTACTCCCTTTTCTTTTCATTCATGTTGCTTCTTTACTCTCTCAACATGGACCTTCCAGGTTAAAATCCAGAGCCCATATTAGCTTCAAATTGTTATGCACTCATTTTTGTCTGTGGAGACTCTAGAATATCACAAGCACCAGTAACTTCATCCCAATTTTAGACCAGGAGAACGGTTCATAGAACAGCTTGACATATCTACAGTTCCGATAATCAAAGATATGGAGAATTATATCTCTACTAAGAAAAGGAATAGAGCAGGTCATCCATTTACGGCATTACCAGTATCATAGAAGAAATTTTTATTATCGGGTATCAAAACCAATATTTTAAAAACTGTATGTCAAAGCAAAGTATTTATAAATGGTGATGGCATTTTTTTCTTTGATTCAATTAATTTTTCTCTATTTGGAGGTACTTATAATAGTTTTCTCTAAAATAATGTCATATATTGGCACTGTAATATTGAATTCTGTCTGTCTGCAGATATTAGAATTACAATTTTTGGATCATTTCTTGTATATTTCTTTTTTATATTGATATTGGAGACTTGTAAATAAGCAGAGGAGTTTAAAGAACTGTTAAATGATTATTCCCTCCTCAGTACTTTAAACTTCACCCTAAATTTAAATGCATCTTTTATTGCGGCTTTTTTAAGGGTGAGCAGGATGATAAAAGGGCAGGTTACGTAGGAATTGGTGTGTTAATCATTTTAAATGAGAGCCAGTTTCTTTCTCTTAACCAAGACTATTTTTACTTCACCAGTATGGCTGGTTTTTGAATAATATTGTTCTATTAGATTAATTATTACATTGTTTCAACTAACTGCCTTAAGAACTGGCATTTTCTGTCATCTTTGAGATGTAAAATTTACTTTTGTAAAGAAAGATCTGGAGAGAAGCATCTATTCGTGCTTTTGTAGCTGCTTTAGAATTCTCCTGTATTGCAACTTCCTCTTTTTATATAGTATTTAAAGTTTGGTTTTATTTCGTCTAAAATAATTGGTACAATGCGTTAAACTATATTTAAGGTCACTCTGACACAATTCACTTAACCAGCTGAGTTTCTGACTATTAATTGAAACCAACAAGTGAACTCTATCTACTGTATTTTAAATATCTCAAAATTGTCTGTTTGCATTATCACATTATAAAATCCTATTACAAATTTATTTTTCGTTCTACATTAAAGAGACAGTAGTGTCTCTACACGTGAAATAATTGTACACTTTTCAAAGACATCTGGGTAGCTACCTCATTTTAAAATGCATCCACCAGTTGGTGCATTTTTTTATGTATTTATTTTTTATAATTTGCCTATTAACACATGTTAGAATGCAGGTATGTAATTTTTAGATTACAATATGTATATAAAAAAGAACAAGCTCCAAAGTAAGCCATCCTCACCCCGAACCTCCAGTGAAAAGATATGGGCCTGGGACTATGCCTCAAATGTCAACAAATTTGCTTTCTGTTGAACCGGCCAGGGAAGCTAAATGTACAAAACTGACTGCTGATTTATCCTGATCAGCATCTATGTCAGAGGCTTCTGAGTTCTCTCAGACACAAAATGGCAGCAAGAGTTGTCAAATGTCTCTGAAAACTTGTGTATATGTTTTACTGTTGTAATTCACATTGGAAAATACTGTTGAACAAAAAATGTACACGTGATAATGATGGCTTCATTTTAGATGAAGATCAATGGATCTCATTATATTTAATATTTTAGGAACCCTAAAATTTGGTCATAAATTAAATATTTTTGGTCATAAATGTAATTGTCGGATAATCTGGGTATCCTTGATCACTTAAAATAAATCATTATAATTTTTTATCTTCAAAAAGACTATTTTTCCATGTAAATAGTCTTTCTATTCTGTATTTCTGCAACTTTTATGTGTAATGTTCACATGAAGCGATAGTAGATTTTCTTCAACGGAACTGACTTTCTTAATTCCTTCGTTGTTCATAGCAGCAGGATCACAGATGCATTATAAATAAGGCTGCGTGTCTGTCACAGAAGTCACGGATTCTGTGACTTTCCGTGACTTCTGCAGCAGCCCGTGCTGATTCAGGGGCTACCTGAGCTGGGCAGCCCCTGGGCCAGCAGCAGAAGTTTGGGTGTGTAGGAGATTGCTCAGGGCTGGGGCAGGGGGTTGGGGTGCAGGGCAGTGCTTATCTGGGGGGAAGAGGGGCTCCCCAGCTTCCACCGGCATATCCCTGCAGCTCCTAGGCTGAGGGGCCAGAGGGCTGTGTATGGTGCTCACAGCCACAGGCGCTGCCCCCGCAGCTCCCATTGGCTATGGTTCCTGCTCAAGCAGCAGGGGTTCCGGGTCACAACCCCCAGCACCAGTGGGGATCCTGCACGGCCGCCTCCCTTCCCCCCCCATCCCCCCAGCATGGGTCCCAGGCTGCATGGCACTCCCCGAATGCGCACACAGCCTCCGGTGCCAGCAGGGGTCCCAGGCTGCACACCACCACCCACCTCCTCCCCCACAACAGCAGGAGTCCCATGCGATCCCCCTCAGCACCCACGGTGCCCCCAGATTGCCCCCTCCCTCCCTTCCCCAGAGCACCCCTGGTCCTCCAACCCAAATTTTAGTTAGGGCCTATAGTAAAAATCATGGACAGGTCACAGGCCATGAATTTTTGTTTACTGGCCATAACCTGTCCATCACTTTTACTAAAAATACCCATTAAAGCACCAACATTAGCACATATGTAGGCATGTGTCATTTGTATGTGCTAGCACTGGGGATGCATGTTTGCTGCATATATGTTAAACAGTATGGAAGCAGTTAAATTGCAAATTATTTGTATAGGTCAGACATTCATGGAACCACGTGGGAAATTTCTCACCAGTGTATAGGAGGTAGGGGCTCAATTCAGTAGGGTTCTTAGCTCAATTTAAGGGTATTCAGCACCTTGCAGGATCAATACCAGCCTCAATCTATGCCTTCAAAAAAAATCTCTTCCCAAATGTATACTACAGACATGAATATTATGATAGTATTGGGAGTTTAGAAAATGCTATAATCAATTTCTTGACACTAGCTACTGTATCTTTACATTTCCATATATACAATAGGGGAAGAAATATGCAATCATGGGAGACACTACTTAGTGATGGAAAAAAATATGTTTCAATTAAAGGAAAATGCAGAGTAACCTTGTATGTAAAAGTAGTGCATTTGATCTGTTTTGAACTGAAATTATATTCCTCTGGAAATCCCTTAAATGCAAGAAGTAGCAGCATTTCATGTGTTTAGAATTCTGAATCTGTGACCTAAACTTTCCTACAGAGTTTCTAGTCTGATTTGTAATTTGAGATGGCAGAATTTAAGTACTCATACAGATGATGATAAATGTATATTCTAAAACTTCTTCAGTAGGTGTGCTAAATGGGGATATGGAAATACCTTTGTAGAAGCAAGTTGTTCTTTAATGTTTGTGATGAGAGTGACTTTTTTTCTGGCTTTCTGAATGATTCCAGCTGAACTTGGAGAGTGTGAGCACCCAGAACACACACCAGAACTAGTATCTGAATTCAGATTTACACCAAACCAGACTGAAGCTATGGAATTTGATATCTTTCAGAAATGGAAAGAGTGCAGGTATGGTACCTGTGTGGTGGTGTCAGTTATAATAAAGTTACACAAGAGTTTCTTCTCCAAAATCAAATATTGCTGTATAGACCCCTGTTTTGGGGTCAAACAGTCTCAATGTATATTGTTTTAGGGGTTTTCTAGAGACATTTAGAACCTCTTTAAAAAAGTGGCAGGCATTAACATCAGACAGGGTTGTATGGTTAAGTTAATTGTAAGTTTCAGCACTTTGGCTCCATTTTTTCTCCTTGACCTGTGTTGAAGAAGTTCATTTTCCACAAGTGAGAATTTTCATGCCTTCCAAGACTCCTTCACTTAAGCAAGCAAGACTCCTTCACTTAATTTGTACTTAAGGTAGCACCTTCAGAGATCTATTTTTGCCCACACACTCAATCTTTCAAAGTTTTCAGGTATTTGGTATCAAACCAGATGCCTAAATCCAACATTTCCACCCTGGGTTGGGGGGGGGGGGGTGTTGGATGAGAATGAAATTGAGACGTGAACCAGGAATGTCTTAGCTCAGACATCTTCATGTTAAACCCAAAATATTGAGTCTCTTTTGGTCAAAGGGAACTTGACTTTTGGAAATTGTGAAGATTGTATTAGCCACTGCAGTTTTTCTAAAACTTTGGAGCACTTAAGAATCTGGATTGTTGCAGTAATACTGTGCTATTTGCAGCTATAACCAGTTACCTGGCAGCAATCCAGTGGAGTAAGAGATAATTAGAGGTAATGGAAAAGGAATAACTTGGACATTTTGAACTTAAATACTCTCTTCTTAACAAATGGATATAGAGGCAGTAATGTGCAGTTTTGTAACTTGCTTTTCTCATGCTGTCATGGAAACTTACCACAATTTTATTTTTTTCTGATAAGTCACTTTTTTGAGAAATGGTAGTTTGACTTAGTATAGCTTCTTGGAGTCTGAGCTTGTTATGGACTCCGATGACATTACATAAGAATGGCCATACTGGGTCAGACCAAAGGTCCATCCAGCCCAGTATCCTGTATACGGACAGTGGCCAATGCCAGGTGCCCCAGAGGGAGTGAACCTAACAGGTAACGATAAAGTGATATCTCTTCTGCCATCCTTCTCCACCCTCTGACAAACAGAGGCTAGGGACACCATTCCTTACCCATCCTGGCTAATAGCCATTAATGGACTTAACCTCCATGAATTTATCTAATTCTCTTTTAAACAGTGTTATAGTCCTAGCCTTCACAACCTCCTCAGGCAAGGAGTTCCACAAGTTGACTGTGCCCTGAGTGAAGAACTTCCTTTTTATTTGTTTTAATCCTGCTATCCATTAGTTTCATTTGGTGGCCCCTAGTTCTTATATTATGGGAACAAATAAATAACTTTTCCTTATTCACTTTCTCCACACCACTCATGATTTTATATACCTCTATCATATCCCCTATTAGTCTTCTCTTTTCCAAGCTGAAAAGTCCTAGCCTCTTTAATCTCTCTCTCCTAATATGGGACCCGTTCCAAACCCCTAATCATTTTAGTTGTCCTTTTCTGAACCTTTTCTAAAGCCAGTATATCTTTTTTGAGATGAGGATACCACATCTGTACACAGTTTTCAAGATTTGGGCATACCATGGATTTATATAAGGGCAATAAGATATTCTCCGTCTTATTCTCTATCCCTTTTTTAATTATTCCTAACATCCCCTTTCCTTTTTTGACTGCCGCTGCACACTGCATGGACGTCTTCAAAGAAATATCCACGATGACTCCAAGATCTTTCTCCTGATCAGTTGTAGCTAAATTAACCCCCATCATATTGTGTGTATAGTTGGGGTTATTTTTTCCAATGTGCGTTACATTTATCCACATTAAATTTTATTTGCCATTTTGTTGCCCATTCACTTAGTTTTGTGAGATCTTTTTGAGGTTCTTCACTGTCTGCTTTGGTCTTAACTATCTTGAGCAGTTTAGTATCGTCTGCAAACTTTGCCACCTCACTGTTTATCCCTTTCTCCAGATCATTTATGAATAAGTTGAATAGGATTGGTCCTAGGACTGACCCTTGGGGAACACCACTAGTTACCCCTCTTCATTTGAAAATGTACCATTTATTCGTTCCCTGTCTTTTAACCAATTCTCAATCCATGAAAGGATCTTCCCTCTTATCCCATGACAACTTAATCTATGTAAGAGCCTTTGGTGAGGGTCCTTGTGAAAGGCTTTCTGGAAATCTAAGTACATTGAAGTCAAGACGTGGTTTTCAAATCAAGTCTCCATTTTTGTGTACAATTGTTCTCCCCCAAACAAATTTTCATTAAAAAGCATGAACGAACTGTGGATGTAAAATTGTGCCCTCAGAAAAGGAAGCCCAGTTTAAAAGTTAAGCCCCATAACACTAAAGTGGCTTTTTTTGTTTTTTGTTTTAATTTTTATTACTGGTCCCTATGTGTATTCTGCCATGCACCTGAGAGCAGAAAATCTCACAAGTAGTGTCCATTCATCTGTGTCTGTTCCTTGGAACTCCTTGTGCTCAGCACCGAGGATATAAGAGGAGGTGCAGACTTACCGCCTCTCCGATTTCTTCTTACCGCTGTATGGCCTAAGTCGGAATCCTCTGTGTCCGGAGGTATCCTTGCACTGTCTTCATCTCTGTTATATAATTGTATATTGTCTGGTAGTGTTTTTATGGAGTTTTATAGTATTCTATATTGTTAGTGTAGCTTAGTTTTCCCCACCTTGAGGACTTTCTCTCTCCCCCCTTTTGGGAGTAGGATTATGCTCAGAATTCTGGGATTTAAAAACTTTGTGTCCTGTGTTCGCTGTCTTTACTGCATTGGTGCACATATCTCTGCCACATGCAGTATCTGTTGCTTCTTCCCACCCCAGAACCAAGAGGGATGAGAGCTTTGACTGAGAAAAGCCATAAGACTCCAGTCAGATCTAGACTGCGGAGGCCCTCCTGTATGTCAATCGCAGTCCTTGAGCATTGCACCTTTGAGCATGAGCTCTGGAGCAGAGGTCAGATCAGCTATCTCTAAGCCGGTCTTGTCATGAGAATAAGGGGCCCTGTCAGAGACATAAAAACAGATTCCCCCTCTAAGTCTGTTTCTAGAAGAAGGGATATCTCCTTGACTCCTTCCAAGTCAGGTGAGTCTTCATGCGGAGGTCCCAAGGACTTAAGTCTGGCTAAGTCTCCGGATAATGATGGAAAAGTGCGCAGGAACAAAGCTCCAATGGTACCTGTACTAGCCCCAGCACTAGCACTGATACTGAAGCTGACTGTGATGTCTAGCAAGCCAAAGGACCAGCAACCACCTTTACCAACCAAGAGCTCTAGATGGGACTCTTTCTCTGACAGAACCAGCCCAGCCCCATAGGGATCCACCAACCACTGTCTCTTGTGGCAGCAGATCTGGCAAAAATCAACAACTGGGACATCTAGAGCATCAGGATAGACTGAGACATATACTAGCCTGGAGGATATCTTCATTTTTGTGGGCCCACAATTTCCTCTACTCTTGGACCCAGTCCTGCTGAGTTACATTTTGACCCCAGAAAAGGAGCCACCTCAAGGAGAAGAAGTTACTCCCCTAGTCTATCCAGGAGCCATAGCTTCCTCCCTGTCATTGACAGTACTGCTAATTGAGCTGGCTTTTTCATCTGCTGAATCCTATGTCCAGGAAGAACCATCACCTACCTAGGGAGGTTAGCATAGACAGGACTTCAAGAATTTCTTGGACCTGTCCTGGGCTCAGGTAGGATTACCCTCCAAGAGATTTCTTGTATATAATGCCTTGCCGCCACCACCCCCACCCTCTCCCAACCAGCCTTTGACTCATCATAGTGGCCCTATTGATGTGGGGGGGATCCTTATGCATGACACGCAGATTCATGCATTTGACAAGAGCATCACATTGTCCCCCTCCTCCTTGACAACAGCATCTTGCTTCTCAGGAATATGTGCAGGAGGAAGATGATGAGTCAGATCAGGTGATACCAACAAGCATATCCTCTTCCTCACCTGATGAGGCAATTGCCCCATTATTCACCATTCCTGCCTGATGACCATAGGCAATATCAATAACTATGGCAGAGGGAGGCAGCAGAACTTCAAATGCCATTAGAAGATGATCAAGATATGCAGCACAAACTTTTGGATATTCTGCAGCCCACCAGACCCAATCAGGTAGCTCTCCCAGTGAATGAGGCTAGTATGGAACCAGCAAGAATGGTATGACATACATCAGCAACCTATATCTCTGTGGCTAAAAGGGCTAAGAAGTGTTACTTTGTGCCCATGAAAGGGTTAAAATTGTTTTCCCACTGAGCCCCTAACTCCCTAGCAGTGCAAGCAGCCATGGAAAGATCCAGATAGCAACATCCTAAAACCACTGCTGCAGACAAGGGAGCTAAACACCTGAGCCTTCTGGGGAGGCATCCATCAGCCTCCAGTTCAGAATCTCTAACTGCCAGGTCCTGTTAGCAAAATATTATTTTATGAACTACACAAAGTTCCTGGAATTCCAAGTTAAAACTCCCCCAGGAGGACAAGGCTCAATTCCAAGCCTTTACTGAAGAAGGTAGACTCATGGCTAAAGCCTCCCTTCAACCTGCGGTAGATGTGACTCCCTGGTCATTTATACGTCAGCCCCAAAGAGGATGTAACGCTGCTTGCAATGACTGAAGAGCGTGAGTACCAACCTCTGGGCAGACCGTTAGGAGGCAGGGCAAAAACCCCAAGCTGGTTGTGCATCCTATACTTAGATTTCACCAACCAATTATCAAGTGCAAACTCGTCAGGCACTATAACAGCCTTAATATGGAGTCCCAGACAGACCCCTGGGGTAGTCCAATCTATTTCGTCCCCCGCCCAGATAAGTGTACTTTTGTGATAGATGACCCTTTACACCAGGAGTCACAGCAATATCCAAGTTACTCCCAGTTCCAAAGGACCAGTCACTTACCTCAGCTGAATTGCACCTTAGATCTCACCCCAAAGACAGCACTTGGAGCCAATCTTATAATAAACTATCTAAAAATTTATTATATGGGGGGGGAACAGAGTTATTTACAAGGTTAAAGCAGGGGTGTGTGTGTGTGTGTGTGTTGTATTCTTAAATTTCATGAGGTAATAGAAGCTTGTATAATCAACAAGCTCTATGTCCTTTAGGGCTAACCCAGGCTAAGCAGCTGGCAGTCTCTTGCTTATGCGTGGAAAAACCTTGCCTACCAGAGTCCAAACAGCATAGAGATACCTATGTTGCGGGGTTTTATCCCTTCATACCCTGTGCCTTGAGCTGTAAACTCGGCTGATAAGGAGGAATCCACGTGCATGACCCATTTTTATGGGGGAGAGAGCAGAACAACAAACAATAGTCTGTCTGGTGTCAAAGGAGCTTGCCCCTTGGGAAGGACATAACACCTGTTTAAGATCAGCCCTTCACACTAATTAATGTCTCTCTCCTGTCTGGTGATTTACACTCACAGAGGTTCACAATATAGCTGCTCAAATATTGCCTTCCAGTATGGGATACAGATGTTATAAGTGAGATTAATGCATTCAGCAATTTACAAGCATTCAGTAAAGTCTAAACACTAAACACATTCTTGTAATTCTAATACCTATTTTAAATACTAATGCATAGTTGAGCCAGATTGATTCCAGCTATGTATTTATCAGTGTTCAACTGACACATGGGAACTTTGGCATGAGCTGGCACTTGGATTTCTGCCAGCATCACAGAGGAAGCATCATAAACAGGTATGTAAGCTGAGACCTTTTCCATACCTTTTCTAACACCAATGACCATATGAACAACCATGCAAGCATACAAGAGTTTAGAGGCCAGGGTATGCAGCCCCTTCCCTCGATGACAGCTACCCAACCTTTTCCACCAGCTAAAGGCTACTTTTGACAGGACTCTGGGGAGTTGCAACGTAATAATGATACCATCCTCACCTGTTTCCAAACTCCCCTTTGGTGGCTGCCTAGCATACATTGCCCACAACTGGAGGGCTGTAGCAGACAAGTGGGTACTAGATATCATCCACTTGAACTACCATCAACTTCCTTTCTCCACCTTCTCAGAAGCCCTCTTTCTGGCCCCTATACAGGGACTGCTCTCATGAAAAGATCCTCCTCAAATGAGAACCTATAGAGCAAGTTCCACCTCAGCATCCAGGGAAAGGGTTGTACTCGCACAATGTCATAGTTCCCAGGAAAAAGGGAGGATGGAGGCCCATTCTCGATCTAAGTCAGCTAAATGTTTTTATTCACAAATTAAAATTCTACATGGTTGTGTTGGCCGCCATAATTCCCTGCGTGGAAAAAAGGCGTATGATGAGCAGCTCTTGACATTAAAGATGTTTACTTTCCTGTGGACATTCACCTGTCCCACAGAAGGTTCCTCAGGTTTCTTGTAGGAAAGGAACACTCCCAGTTCAGAGGACTCTCATTGTGTCTGACAACAGCACCCAAGGTCTTCTCAGTGGTGGTAGCACAGATGAGAGGAAATGGCTACAGCATTTTCCTGTATTGGAATGACTGGCTTCTAACCAGCAGATCCCATCTGGAAGTTCAGTTGGCAACTTTGTCCTTGCTCTGCCTGCCGGCGTCCTTAGGAATCTGCATAAACATGGAAAAGTATACTTTGATTCCCACACAGCTGATTGACATTCTAGGCATGACCCTGGACTTGACTTGCAAGCAAGAGCCTCCCTCCCTGCAAACAGATTCTTAGTCATGAGCAGTCTGATAAACCAAGTCACTCCCAAACCCAGAACAAAAGTCCGCATCTGTCTGTCTTTGCTCGATCATGTGGCCTCCTGCTTATATGTAAGGCCATTTGCTAGGCTGCAACTCTGTTGTCTGCAAGCCTGGCTCTGGTTGGTATATGTGCCACACACAGCATGAACGCCATCATGACAGTGCCAGTCAATGTCAGGGTTTCACTCAGAACCCCCAAATTGTGTGCATTGTAGTCCCTTTCCTACCCCTACGCTGCCCCGTGCACACGTACACAGCCAGCATGATGATGATCACAGAGGCATCCCTCGTAGGCTGGTGAGCCCACATGGGCAGTCACACATCACAAGATACGTGGACACCGTGGAAGGCTGGGATGCGTATCAATCTTTTGGAACCAAGTGCAGTCAGACAGGCATGCAGTGCATTTCTCCCACTCATATGATCCAGATAACATTTGGATAATGTCAGACAACATGACAACGTGTGTGTGCGCGCGCGCGCGCACACACACACACACACCAGCAAACGAGGGGTAATCCTTTGCAGTGCGCAGAGAGCAGTGGTTCTCAAACTTTTGTTCTGGTGACCCCGTTCACATAGCAAGCCTCTGAGTGCGACCCCCCCCTTATAAATTAAAAACACTTCAAAATATATTTAACACCATCATAAATGCAGGAGGCAAAGTGGGTTTTGGGTGGAGGCTGAGATTCGCAACCCCTCGTGATAACCTTGTGACCCCCCTGAGGGGTCCTGACCCCCTGTTTGAGAACCCCTGGCATAGGGGCAGTCAACTTATGGTACATCTGGAACCACATCACAATTTGTGATGCACTTCCCAGGCACTCCAAACTCACTGGTGGGCAGCCTCAGGAGGCATTTCATCCCCAACTATGAGTGGGAGTTACCACCGGGCCACCTTTTGAACCATTCGCCATGTCCTCAATGTCCCACCTGTCTGTCAAGGTCGCCTTCCTGGTTGCCATTACATTGGCCAGTGGGTGAGCTGAGGGCCTCATGGCCCTCCCCACCATACCTTTTCTTGATGAAGTGTAGTGTATCCCTTCACCTCCACCTAAAGTTCATCCCAAAGCTAGTTTCTGAGTTCCACGTAAATCAATCGATTCATTTACTGGTATTTTTCCTGAATGCCTCCAGTGAGGAAGGAGATGCCATTTTCTTGATGTCTGACAAGCATTGGCATTCTACCTGCAAAAAAAGAAACCATTTGGGGAATCACCTAGACTATTTGTTGCTTAGCAGAGTGGACACAGGGAGACGTGATATCAGCTCAGATAGTCTGTGGATTTCTGGTTGTATCCTCCTTTTCTATCAGTTCGCACATTGTCACATTCTGGGGTCCAATCCAGCCCAGTGAAGGGTTGCATTACCATCTGCCCTGTAACCACAGGTGCTTTAAATTGCTCTGCTGCTCTAATTCTCTTGTCTGGATGCTCCCAGCCAGCATACAAGTATGCATTGAGTGTCTGTATAATAAGCAACCCTGGACCAGCAACTCTGATTCCAGCAGCCTGTTTGCTACACTCCAGGTATCCACCAGCTTTTTGGTTACACCAGGCAAGATTAACCCCAACATCCCCCGTCCGAGATTTTTCCAAAAATCATGTGCTCTGCAATATCCAGCCCTTTCCTGGACCATTCAGAGGAATAATAAGGCCTGTTTGCTCCTCTAAAGAGACAAACTTCATAGTTTATCACTTTAAGTGGAGTTAACAATCACTTCAATTCAAACACAACACTGGGTTTGTTTAGATTAAAAAGTAAAACAAGTTTACTATCCAAAGGAAATAAGATCTCAAGTGAGTTCAGGTATAAAGGATAGAGTTAGAAATGGTTACAAGGAAATAAAAGTGAAAAACGCTTTTTAGAGGTTAAGACCTAACAAAACTGCCATCTTGTGTCAAGGTCAGATTCTTACCATGCTCCCTACCAATTAGATGGCTGCCCTACCCCTCTGGTCATCATCTTCCGCAAAGTTCAAAGTGCTCAGTTCCTTTGTCACCTTAAGTGAAAGGTCACTCGATGTTCTTTGACCCTCTCTTTTATAGTCCAGTTAACCTTTAAAATGGATTCTTCTGATGGTTGCCCCCCAAAATAAAATAAAGTATTCAAGCTGTGAGAAAGGAGACATGGAGTCTGATGAAGGAAGTCCTATGCTGGTTTCTCCCCCATTTTTTTTTTTTTCAAAAATGCAAATTGATCTGTTCCTGCTCTTTGCAATGCAAATGAATGGCCACTTGCCAGCGATTGCTAATCAAGTTTTATTACACCTGCTGGAGGCATCAGCTTGTCCTTAGTCTGGGAGAAACTTGCTTACCCACTCCCCAGACCTGTCTGGTAAACACACTGTAGTTCCACATTTCCTTCATATTGTCTCTTGGATGTTTACCTTATATACACTATGCAAGAATATTATCTCTCTGTTATTAATTTTCCAGTTATACCTTACATGACACGTAGCTGATACAGTTTGACTTTAATGAGTTGCAGTAGACTGAACTAGTCAGGTCAGCAGAACCTCACTATCCGATACCAATAAGCCTCTTCCACTGTGATGCTGTTAAGGTCATATGCACCTACCTCACCCAGATAGGGTGAGAGTCCATTCCACTAGAGGACAGGCATCCTCTGTAGCGTCACTTTAAAAAATGCCTGTGTTGGACATTTGTAAGGCTGCAACCTGGACTTCCATACACACATTCACAAAGCATTGCACTCTGGTTCAAGCCTCTTCTGCTGACACAGACTTTGGAATTGCACTGTTACAGACATCTATACCTCCTACATCCTTGCAACCACCTCCTCCTATTGAGGACCGCTTGCCAATCACTCATGTGTGACGTACACCTAGGGACTGGCCTTGAAGAAGAAATGGAAGTTACTTACCTGTAACTACAAGTTCTTCCCCTCTGCTTAGGCTCATGACTGGATTTGTGGTAGACAAGGAGCTGGAAAGGTAGGCAGTCTGCACCTACCCTTATTCCCTGGAAGTCCAGGGTGCAGGGCGTGGACCAACAGCCACTACTTGCAAGAGATTTTTAGGGCCCCTAAAAATATTTAGGATGCCCAATTCCTTAACAGCTTTGAAAGTCTGTTTTGAAATAGTTTTGAAAAACACTTCACTAATTGGAGTAATCAATGCAGGTGCTGCTGTGGCACAACATTTATTAGAAATAGTTTTTATATTAGTGTACTGTATATCCAGCCAGTTATGCACTTTCTTTGTAGAAATTAAGATCACATTTGCATGTAACTGGCAGCATTTAAATGTAAACCAATCACTTTATCAAGTCTACGTGATTGGGTAAAAGGAGATTGCATTCAATGGTAAGAATGCAGGATGGCTAAAATGAAAAAGTTCTGCTGTGTATGAATTCAGCAGCATGGAGACTGTGTGTATTCTTTTTGGCCCCAATTCAGGAAAGTGTTTAAGCCTCCAATTAGGACCCTGCTTACATTGCAAAGCCATTAAGCTTGTGTTTAAATACTTTGCTGAACAGGGATGAACTAAGCACGTGCATAAAGTTAAGCATGTATTTAAGTGCTTTGCAGAGTCAGGGTCCTAGGCAGGGGAGCCTGGGTAATGGATGAAAAGGGGAGTTATACTGTATATAAGCAAGTATTCTATTGCAAACTAAAGTACGTTTTCCATTTTATTTTTACAGGGGAAAAACCCCAGCCCAGGCTGAATTGTGCTACTTGAACAAAGCTAAATGGTTGGAAATGTATGGTGTAGATATGCATGTTGTTAAGGTAAGACCTACATTGTCATTTTATTTCTGTGGGGAGTGGAAGATATTGTAAATAGAAGAATGTGCATCTCTTTATAAATAGATCATAGTTCTCTACTATTAAAACATGCGAACAAACTTGGTACTATATCTTATAATAAAAGTTTTGAGTTACTACCATATTAATATTAAAATTTGTGCTAGTAAGTGCATATTGATTATTCCATCATGTGTTTGATTGTAGGGAAGAGATGGATGTGACTACGCACTTGGACTTACGCCAACAGGCATATTGATCTTTGAAGGAGCAAACAAAATAGGTTTATTTTTTTGGTAATTCATTTTTTGCTTTATATCCCTATTTGTTAACTGCTGAAATCCTTCCCCTTTTAAATAATGAGTTTTGGCTTCGTTTGAATGTGTAGTGTGGTGGAGTTAAGAAGAGAGGTTGATTCTGCAATATCAAAGTAGGTTATGATACATGCTTCTGACTAAGTCAATTTGTTTCAATGAAATCTAAAGTGATTTGTTAAACACATGTTTATATTTTAAATAAATTATGAGGTCAGGTGTCCCATTATTGTAAACCCTCTTATATACATTTTGTTTGTTTTTTCTTTAACTAAAAATCCTAAACTTATAAAATGCCTGTTTATTTTCTGTACGTGTAGGCCTAAAATCACTAAAATGGACTTCAAAAAGAGCAAATTAACACTTGTGGTTGTAGAAGATGATGAACAGGTAATTTTTCCCCCCTTACTTGGAATCTGATCCATTGAAGGGCTGAGTACGTTCAACTTCTGTTGGCCAACAGAAGCTGAAGGTGCTCAGCGCCTTGTTGGGTCAGGCCATTTCTCTTTTGTGTTAGCCATTAACGAATATTGTGCTTGCCAACTTCCAAAGTTTTTGTTTCTGCATTTAGGGCAGAGAACAAGAGCACACATTTGTTTTCCGGTTAGACAATGCAAAAACTTGCAAACATTTGTGGAAATGTGCAGTGGAACACCATGCATTCTTCAGACTGCGAATACCAGCAAACAGTAAATCTAGCAGATCTGACTTCATAAGGCTGGGTTCACGCTTCAGATTCAGGTATTTAATGAAATAACTGGGCATTTGTATTTATTTGAGGGTGCAAGAAGACACAGCATAAAAGTACAAGATTTGTCCAGTTTGTTCTGAGATTTATTTATTACTGTTTGCAAAGCAGCTTGGTTTCTCTAAGTATGTTTGATAAGCACGAAGTAAGGGTGGAGTTAAGTCACTCTAACTAAAAAAAAAAAAAAATTTTTTTTTTTAGTGGTCGAACAGAGTATCAAGCAACACATGGGTCCAGGTTACGCAGAACCAGTACATTTGAAAGAAAACCCAGCAAACGGTATCCATCACGAAGGCATTCAACATTTAAAGGTGGGGCTTTTATTTAACCCACTTGAATTATACGTATTCATAAAACTAATTGTATGGCTGTGCTGTTAATGAGCACACATGCATATTTCAGAATTTCTGTTGGTGCATAGGTGACCATATTACAACCAAACAAAATTATAGCTCAGTATGATGAGCATCACCGAATGAGTCACTAGCTGAAAAATCAAAGGTAGCAACTTTTTCCCTGAGTCAGTTTTGTTGTATTATCCTTTGTGTCTCCTGCATCCTCTCCATTCCTTCCTGTGTCTTTTCTTCTCCCCCATCCTCAGCCAGAGTTATACGTTCCGCAGGCACCTGCAAGCTCAGCTGCAGGTGCAAACCTGGAGCTACATTGGACAATTATTTTTGTGTGACTGATTTGTGATTTTGGAATGTGTGGAGGTGGCAACACTTTTGACTTTCTCCCCTTTTCTGCGTGGGAATGGGGAGAACCACATCTAGAGCTACTTCTCTTTGTGTGTGCATCTAGGGGGTTACTGATCTCATCTTTTGTTTCCACTGTGCTCATGTCAGCTACAAAACAATCTTAAAAAACGGGGGTAGTTATCATTCTCTGAGTCTGTCTCAGTGTGGATCCCACTGTAGACGCGCATGCACCCCAGGGCATGTGAGACCAGTTTTTTTGGGTTTTTTTGAGTAGCAAAGTCTGCCCGTGCACCCTGTGCCTTTTCATGGACCTGAGTGACAGTATAAAGCGGCGTGGCCGTGACTCTCCCTCATTCCCTCTGACTGCTTGTGGCACTGAACCTGTGGAATGTCCGATCTACTAGTTCTTAGCTTTGGCTACAATTTCTGAAAAAGTTCAGAAATTCTTCAGAACTCTGTTTTGATTACATGGAATTTTTTTACCTCTGCAATCATATCCGTCCATCTGAACCCAGTATCACTAGTTCAACACACACACACACACACACACACACACACACACACACACACACACATCCCCTGTATATACACCCTGTACATCCCTGTCTATTTTGCAGTGGGGACACAGTAGGAGCTTCTTCTGTCTAGATGAGTTGCACATACCAAGCAAGTGCTCCGTGTACCTGCCATTTTCCCCTAGGACATGAGATGAAGTTCAAACTCCACCTTCTGGAACAATCCATGAAGGTATCCTCAGGAGATGAGCTCCAAGGTCATGCTAGTGGACAAGCCAGTGTCATCCAGGATTCCTCCAGCAGACAGGCTACGCCTAAACCCAGTGCAGAGAAGACAGCACCGAGAAAGGAACTGTCACCGGCACAGTTGCCCCCAGCACTGAGAGGAGTCACTTCAAATAAAGAGGCAGACACTCTGGGGAAAAGGTCAGTGTTCTCCCATAAGGAGAAACAACACACCGCCTCTGAATTGCACCCCTCAGTGTCGACATTGACCATGGAGAATGAGCCTAGGGGAGAACTGGAAAAGCCATCAGTGCTGAAGCACCTGCCAATACTGGTACAAATTCTAGTGCAGAGAGCCCACTACAAGATGTCTACTCCTCTTCACTATCACCAAGGCATATGTTCTCTCCATCTTCAAATAGAGAACCTTCTTCCCTCAGCTCAGTGGCTGACACCATGGAGAGGCTCACCTGATTCCTCAACAGGGCTCTGCCCCAGCCACCACCTCAGGAATGGCACAGGATTGGATAATATCAATGAGCCAATGGGTATTCTTACTTCTGTGGCCCTATTGGGGTTACTGGGGTCCACCATCTTGGGCATCAAGAAGCCAGACTCAACTGTGCTCAAGGAAGAGGTCACTCCTCCCTTCAGCATCTCTGGCCAGACACACACATCAGAATATCAGGAGGAACAGGATTCAGTGTTGGAGCAACACCTGTGTCCCATATCACTACCTGAACCCCTCTCATCTTTCATCCTCTGGGTATCCTTGGCATCTAGCTGGGAGCCACACTGCTCCAAGCCATAGCTCCTCCCCAAGTCTGACAAGAGCTCTCTTGGTTGGCTACTCCCAATGAATATATGAAAAGGTATCGGTCCCATTCTCTGCTCTCTCCCTAACTGTTATACTTATCATAGGCACTTCAAGGACAGGATGGGATGCCCGCCTGAACCACCTGCAGGTGCCAGGAACATAGTTTCAGAATGAACTAAATTTACCTATGATCATTCTGGAACAGAGAGCCATCAAACTGAATAGAATAATAGCAATGTGGGGCTGGGAGGAACCTTGAGATGTCATCAGGTCCAGCCCCTTGTACTGAGACAGGACCAACTAAACTTAGACCATCATTCACATGTGTTTGTCCAACCTGTTCTTAAAACCTCCAATGATGGAGATTCCACAACCTCTCTTGCCTGTTCCAGTATTTAGCTACCCGTAGAGTTAGGAAGTTTTTCCTGCTATCTTACCTAAATCTCCCTTGCTGCAGATTAAGCCCATTGCTTTTCAGCCAACCTTCAGGTGACATGGGGAACAGTTGATCACCATCCTCTTTATAACAGCCCTTAACATATTTGAAGACTGTTATTGAGTCCCCCTTCAGTTGTCTTTTCTCAAGGCTAAATATGCCCAGTGTTCTTAACCTTTCCTCATAGGTCAGGTTTTCTAAAGCTTTCATCATTTTTGTTGCTCTCCTCTGGACCCTCTGCAGTCACAGGGAGTTAATACCAAATGCCTGAACTTCTGCTCCAAGGGAAGCATGAGCCCAGATTCTCTTCTTCAGTGGTCTCAAGGACTTCTCTATGTCTCCCCACTAAGTCCCCTGGTTTCCAGGATACTGTCCAAGACCAAGAGGGACAAGGCTACAGTCATCCTGAAAGCTCCTTGCTGGCAGAGGCAGTTTCAGCTGTCAGACTGCTGCAGTTGTCCATGCAACCTTCCATTCACCTCCCAGCTTGCCCAATGTCAGATCTTGCACCCAAACCCCCAGTCGTTGCTTCTGTTGTTTTAGATGTTGGCTGTTGGAGCCTTACTGACAGAGACGGCTCCCTTTCCCCCACAGCAGGAAAATCCTGCACCAGGAAGACTTTTTTTCCACTGTGAAAATTCTCCACTGGGCAGCCCAAAACAATCTGGACCGGAAGATCGTGACGTGTGCGCTGATCCTGAAACAGGACTGGCATTCAATACTGCCAGGGTTCACCTTGCAGCAGAATCAGCGAGTCATGCTCCAGAACAGTCATACTCGATCTTCTTGCACCCGATGATGTTGAAGCTAATTAAGGGCCTCTTTCATATCTGTCCTCTAGTTAGAGACCTGTCTGCCTTGTGGGATCTCGTGTCATTCTCAAGCTCATGGAGCTTACCTGTGAACGGCACTGGAATGCTCCATACAACATTTTACTATCAAGGCAGTCTTTCTGCTGGCTATTGCTTCAGCTTGAAGGGCTTGTGAGCTCCAAGCTCTCATGGCCAGACCACCATACACATTCTTCCGTCTCATATTTTTACCTGATCTAATCTGTTACCTGACCAGTCGTCTTCCCAAAGCTGCACTCATTTCTGGAAGAGAAGAAATTACATACCTTGGATGTAATTAGAACTTTACTATATTACCGTGATAGGACTGATCTGTTTTGCCCCCCCCCCCACTTACACACCTCTTTTTGGCCATTTCTGGCACATCCAAAGGCCATGCTATCTCATCAGAGAGACTCTCCAAGGGAAGCACACAGTGAATTTCAACCTGCAATTAGCTGGCTGGCAACCTGGTCACTTTGTCCATCAAGGCACCCTCCACGGAGGCACAGGCTGGATCTACCACCTGCTTCAGAAATGTTCCTGCCTCTGAGAAACAGGGAGTAACCCACTGATTTTTCTGAAAAATTATGCCCTTGACATGGCAGCCAGGGCTCTTGCGGAGTTCAGAAGACCACTTCTTCAATCATTGTTTGGTTCAGCTAATGTTCCTCGCTCCAATATCCTAAGAGGCTACTGCTTGCCAGTGAATTATAGTGGGATCCACGCTTACCTACTGAAGAAGAGAGAACGGTTACTTACCCTACAGTAACTGTGGGGTCAGTGCAGATCCCATGATCTGCCCTCTATCTCCGTTTTTTGGAGTCTGTAGTTAATACTAGCTTTGAATAAGGGAACAGAGAGAGGGTTGCAACTTCATTGCCTCATGTGGGAGCACAAGGTACATGCGCAGCCCTGACAGATGCTGCTACTCAAAAAAAATATTCCCGTCTTGCACATATGAGGTACACTTAGACTATAGTATCTCAAAGAACCACAGTTACGGTACAGTAAGTTCTCTTTCAAAGGTAAATGTTGATTAACCTTCTTCTTTTTTTTTTTCTTTAAAGCAAACAATCCTGTGAAGGCAGCACAACTGTGGTAAGTGTACCCAGATTCTCATTGCATGTTCATTGTTATGGTTTGGCAATGAGTCTTAAGTCCCTGTTCCTGCATCAGGGTTGGCTAGCACAGAATCCTGCACCTGTGCTAGCTGACCACAGTGTAAGATCAGGGGCTAAGCATGAAACTTTGTTTCCTTTTATTTTTGTCTGAGTGGATTTCTGTCCTTTGAAAGTAGGAGCAAAATTGCGTTTATTTTCTTTCTGATCTTGTCATTATGTTGAGCACCTAACACTATCTTTGCTGCTTTGTAACTTTAAAATAAATAGTCTTTTCTTTACCCCTGAATGTTCCCTGTGGTACAAGCAGACTTTTGCTGAGCAAACTACTAATGCTTTTGAATTTGTAACATCGGGTATAAGTTTTGTTATACCTCTCTAAAAACAGAGCACCGTGCTACATAAAACTGAATTAGAGGTGTTATTTAAATTAGCATTTTCATGTGGTAACCTACTCATTGTCACTTCGTAATCGTGTGAAATCGGGAGTACGTGAAACCACACTAACTTCTGTAGCTCTTAATTTGTGCTATGCAGTTGTGTTGCCCCCCCCCCTTTTTTTTTAATGAAATGTCACAGTAGCAACAGAAGAGTTATGGTGAAGAAGGTATTTGAATTATGAATCCCTAATTTTAACTTTTTAAAAATTAGCCTTTGAGCTACCATTTCTTATTTTGTTAGCCAGGGAATGGATGGTAGGGGGTTTTTTTGTTTTGTTTTTTGTTTAATTTGGCCACATTTGTCTTATCAATTTCAGAAATGTGGAGGAAAATGTTGGTTTTCTCCAGTTAGAAATTTTTCACACTTTTTTTGCACTTGATTAAATTAAAAATGCCTTGTATTTTTAAGAAGTTCAAACTTGCCATGAACTTAGCCCTAAATGAGGACAAGCACTCTTAGAAGCTTGAAGAAATATAGTTTAAAAAACTAACACTTGCTGCAAACTTTTTGGTATTCTGGAATATTTGACATTTTTATACTATTACTTACGTGTTTGCAAGAGCAAAGCCTTAAGTAGTTCCACTCAAGTCAATGGGATTACTCCTCTGTATAAAATTATGTACTTGCATAATGCAGGATCTGAGAAGTTTGTGTCTCTAGTAGTCATAAAAGGTACAAGACAGTATACTTGGGGGGTGGGGAGGGAGGCTGAAATGATTTTTGTTTCGCTATCATTTTTATTTTGTTGTTTTTGTGTAAATGTAATATGCAAGGATCTCTTAATTCGCTTCATAGCTCTTTAACTACCATTAAAATGGACTGCTAACATTACAGAATTTTGAAGGACTGATGGGTTAACGTTTTCATTGTTGTTAGACGACGACCTGAAAAGACAGATCTGTCCTGGTACCAACATGTTTCCAATATTCCCAAGAAGTTTAGGCCTCAATCCTACAACTGGCTCCATGAGGGCGGATGTCTGTGCTTCTCTATATCCTCATTAGTTTTAGAGGGACTCCACACAGGCATAGAACTTTTCCTTTGTGTAGCCAATTGAAGGATCAAGTTCTCAGTCTTGTTCACCCACCTAGTAAACTAATTCATTGTTTAAAATGATCAATTTTCTTATTTTTTGTCAGTTTTAATTACAGAACAGCTATTTTTTCTTTGTCTTATTTTAGTGCAAAAAATAATCCTGAAGTCCATAACTACCAGGTAAGAGTAACACTTGCTGAAGGGAAATATTGACTTTAGTTTTTATTACTTTAACTGTAAAGTTGTTGCTGCCTATAATTAAGGTGACTCATTTTCTCCTCTCTTCCCCCTTCTTCCCTGTTGTTTTGATTTGTTCCTTTTATACCCTTGTGGTGCAATTTTGTTCTGTGTCTCTAATTGCTGCAGCACAGAATTTGCAGCCCAGTGGGGAGACAATTCCTTTATGACACCTTTGCTCCCTCCTGATTCTGGGCAGGTCTGGGGATTAGAAAGGTGCCGCAATCATTTAGACCGCCTTAAAGGGCCTGTTTAAGTTACAGCAGCCTCCTGGGCCTACCGTATGGGCCACAGCACCACCCAGAATTTTGGCAGCATTGCATCATGGGGTTCCTTCCCCATGCCAGGGCTTTTTAGGAGGTCTCCTCAATAGGCAGTTGTACAGTTGTCTTCCATGGTATCTACGCCAGGGGGAATCTTCCTGTGGCTGGGTTGGGGGCTTTTACAGCCCCTTGATGCCATTCCTTCCCTTGTAACCAGGGTAAAGGGCCTGGAGTGGAAGTGAGGATCTCACTCTTGTTTCATATACTTCACAGTCGCATTCAGTGCTGCTGTGGGAGCAGGTTGCATTTTCATCCAGAGTGAACGCATGTATGAGAAACTAATTGTAATATATTTTTCAATTAAAAAATTTTAAAACCTCCATAGTGATTTTGTTCCACTGTCACTGTCTCATAAGGGCTTAATGAGCATAGGAAATGTCATCAGCATGGTATTGTCTTTCTGGACCTTACTGCTGTAATAAACCTTCTCTCCCTCCCTCTGACTAAAAATGGCTTTTCACCCATTTCTCAAACAACAGATATGCCGAAATTATGAAACAGAGCAAAAATGTGGGTTGTGATATCTTTCCAAAGGGAACAGCAAAAACATTTCCTCACTTTCATTCAGCTATGACCAAGCTCATGCTAGGGCTTCGTAAAGGTCCGGGCTTGAAGATCATTTCACCAAAAGGCCCCATGCACATGTTGAGTAACATGGGAGAGAGGCTGAATCTTGCCTTTCAAATCCCTAGGTAGTGCTGATATCCCTGGTTGACGGCTATCTTCAAACTATGACAGACTACACTGTAAAGAGCTGTTCTGTGCATAATAATGTCCCTTGGATTATGTCTACACTTGAAACTGGGAGGTGTGATTCCTAGCTTCTGTAGACATATTGTCATTAACCAGCACACTAAAAATAGTTGTGTAGTGTGGGCAGACGCAAATGGCAGCATGGGCTAGCCATGTTGAGTACAAACCCGCCTGAACCCTGTGGCTACCTACTCTGGACTGCTAGCTTGTGCTGCTGCCCATGATACCACCGCTGCAGCATTATTTTTAGCACAAGAGCTGGAATTACACCCCCAGCTCCAAGTGTAGAAGTAGCTGTAGGTTCCATGGTAGTAATTCATGCTCACGTCTGTCAACAGCTGCAGTTGTGATATTTGGTATATATTTAAGGCAGGTCCTTCATCATTTTTGGGTACGACTGGTAATGGAAGTATGAAATTGCAGTAACAATGCAGGCAGTTGTAACATGAGGATGATGTAATTGAGGACAACTCTTCACTTTAAAAAGAGCTCCATAGAAAATTAATCAAATGCAATCAGATTAAGAAGTGATACAATGATATAATCAAAGCTAATATTTTACTTCCAGCCACAGTATCACCCTAATATACATCCTGGTCCACCACACTGGCACCCTCATACTCCTGTGAACGTAAGGTAAGCACTCTCCATTGTATGGGAGGGATCATTTTTTTTTCTTCTTTATTTTAAACAACCTGTTGAATTAGAATTGTGATGAGACTATGAGGTGATGTATGTTAATCACTTCAGTTTTTGCTTTGACATATTCTAAGTCTATTAAACTTATTAAAAGGAAGTTGATAGTTAGCTTAGATTTATTTTTAATGTATTATTCAGAACAATTTTAGGATTAAATTTTCCTTTTGAATTAATTTCTGTAGGTTGTGTGTCTGGCAGTGAGGTGCTTCATATTTTTAGTCAAATGAATTTTACTTTGATTAGCATTTAATCTCAGAAGATAGTGGAGCATGTCCTTTCAGGGTGGGCTTAAATCAACAATGTACGGATTCGTAATATGCAGCAACCTTTTTCTGTACTCCAGAAACTTGCATGGAAAATTATAGTGCTTTCCTATTGAACATTGTATTAACAGATAGGTAGATTTAAAAAAAAATCACATAAAAATAACATTTTAAAACTACCACTTGAAAATTCAGTATCTGTATAGCTATGAATATGGCTGATCTTACTACATAAAGACTTAAATTTTAGTGCTATCAGACAGGAATTAAGTGAAAACAAGGTTGGAAGAAACTCAGTCTAAATTGAAATCAGTATGCTTTATGTGCTTTTTTCCCAGGTAAATATAACTCTTTTTGAGTTGTATTATTTTATTGCCAGACAGTGTCTAGGACTTTCTTGTATAACTGGCACCACCTTGAGTGCGTAATATTGTTGTTCTCATCTATCCCCTCTTCCTGCCTCTTCATCTTAGTATTCTTAGATAAAACAATTCCTTCACAGGGTAGGTGGAGTGTTTGGTGCTGAGTGTAGGTGAGCGCTAGTGGTAAGGGTAGACTGTAAAGTGGAAGAAAGGATAGTCTGGTCTGAGATTATGGGACTGAAGAAGCAGGGAAAGGGCATAGTGATGGAAGACACAGTATTTCTCAGGTGGATCTGCAGATTATTTATCTCCATCTCAAAATTCCTAGAGAGTCTGGTAATAAAATAAATGTTAAGGTAAAAACAAAACTACATTTATGGAAAATACTTTAAAATACGTAATGAATCTGACATAAAATTACTGTTCAAAATCTCTCCTGTTGATTTTAACACAGAATGAGTTCAAAAATCTCCAGTTTCCTGTTACCAGGAACAGCTGCATCTACAGAGATTTTGTAACTATTTAAGGGTTTTTTCTAAAAAGAATTTCCATTTATGATATCAGTCTAGTTAATTCTGATATTTTTAAAGCCTAAAACTTTCCTTTAGGCAGAGTAATGTTGAGATAAGCAGAGCAGTGTGTTAAAAAGTTTGTAAGAGAACTTTTTTTTTTCTTCAGTGAAGATTAAGGTCATTGCAAAGAGCTACAGGAAAATATGAAAAATGGCTTTTGCAAAGCTAAGTCTGTAAGAGATGCATAATAGACCAATCCTGCAGGCCTTCTGTTAGCTGAGTCCTGAAAGGTGCTGAGCGGTCTGGCACCAATCCAATAAAGCATTTAAACACATGCTTTCACTTGAAGCATGTGAGTAGACTCATTGAAGTGAATGGGACTACTCATGTAATAAAAGTTAGAGCATGTGTTTAAGAGGTTGGATAGATTTGTGCCAGAGTGCTCAGCTCCTGGCAGGATCAAGCCCTGATTTCATACAACTCCCACAGCTAGGCTTTCAGAATTGGACTTGAGGTGGGACAAGAGATAAGGGGAGGATGTTGGTGGGATACTCTGTTCTGTTTTGTAAATAATGTAAACTCCAAAATAAGAAGGTGCAGAATCACTTTCCATCTTATCTCCATAAAATCTCCTCAGTAAAACTGTTCTGTTGTTACTCAGTTAAAATCTCATAGGATTGAATTTTCTTCCAAGATCTATCTGAGGTTAGTGGTCATTGTGTAATTTTTAGATTTATTATTGAGGTTCCCTTCAAGTAAAATAAAAACTTAGCTTTCAATTTTAGATTCACAGTTTTCAGCCTACTTTGGTAGCATACAAAGAAAGAATGTTTCAAAAAATTAGAGCAACTTCAATGTATTAATACAGAAGTATGTCTGGCATAATGCAATTATTCACTTTTCATCATGTTGCTTGTAACAACTGCTTCTTGAAATGATTTATGGTGATTTGGTACATAGTACCTTCAGAAAGCTTGGGAGAGTTTGGTGATGGTAGTAGTTACCTATACCAGTATGCTAGGAAAAACATATTTTTCTTCCTAGTGGTTTTTCAAGGTTCAGAGTGAATTTGTACACAAACTTGTATTCTAGCTGCAGGAACGAGAAGTTTTGTTTGGTTTAAGAGGGTGGGTGTGTAACTAAGTCCATCAGAGTTGAGCAAATGGCAGTATTTATGGGTGGATGATTGATTGCTTCATTAATGTTATTGTGTTTTTAATTTTTAAGCCTTTGGGAAATAGTACTTCCACTAGCTCAACTTTTTGCATGATTCTGCATTTATTGCTCATTTGGCAAAGCCACTTAGCCTTGCTGCAGTTAACTCTTTTTCCCCTGGAAATTCAGTGGCTTTCAGGCATGATTATTTTTAACATTTGAAAGACAAGATTCTAAAAGTTCTGTGCATGTGATCTAATCCAAAGTGCATTGAAGTCAATGGAAAGACTTTCAGTGGACTTTACATCAAGCCCATGATTCTATCCACCACTCCCTTCCATGGGTGTTCACTCTCCATCATTTTTCATGTGCATTTTAGAGCCTAGCTGATAAACTCATATTACTGTATAGCATTCATAATTGTAAAATTTACTTCCACCTCTCACTAACCAATAACTGTGCAAATGGTACAGGCCACCCTACCATGATGACAGGCCATATTGGAAACCAACCACAAGTGGAGATGACCGCAATTTACAGTATATCCAAGATCAGAACCAGAAGAATTTAGGAGGAATCCAAAGTATGGTGTACCAAGATAAACTCATGACAACACTTTGAGAAACTGGGTCATCCTAATTTCACCTACCATCCTAGATGATCATTACATTCCATAAGCATTGTCTGTCTGTGCATTATGTTAAAAGTATATTGTGTAAAAAGTGTGTCTTAATCTGTAGGGTCATCTTGTTGTCTAGTGTTCCCAGACAATCTTGAAAGAAGTATTTTCAACACTTTTTGTAAAAATCTGAGAAGTTTTGTGAAAACTGGTCAGAGTTCATTGTGGCTCAAGTTCTGAAATTTTTGTAAATTGTTAAATTTATCATATTTTTGTGGGACTCTAGGCATGTTTCTTTAAAATATTACATACCATCTCTTATTATTTTATCAGCTTGTTTTAATTAATGAACCCAATTAAAAATGAATGATCAGAAATTTAGTTTCTGAACTGATGCAAGGACAGGAAATGTGAAATAAATGAAAAACAGAATCAAAACTCACTTATGTAATTAAAAATGACTTAAATGGCCAGTGATAAAGGGATCCTGTTGACATAATCAAAGGTTTTTTTCACAAAATAAAATTACCGGTGTTTATATAACTTTAAACATAAGTATAGGGAAAACACTATAATTTTAAATTTAATAGATTACTCTATTACCACTCAGATTTATTGATTAAACCAATGAGAAATTGCATATTATGCCTAAAGGTAGTATTTGCTGCTATGAACACAGGAATGTTAAAAAATGCCTTAAAAATGGGTGCTGCTGTCTTTTGTCTGATTTTTTTTTAAATGAAATTGTGAATGTAAACGATAAGGAAGCATAAAACTACCTTTTGAAATTTTTTCTCCAAGAGGGTGGTTCAAGAAATAGCTTGTAATCAATGTAGTACTTGAGGGAAGGGGAAACAAAGGGTCCTGATAAATAAAAAAAGATGTTAGACTTCTGCGAAGTTGGATGTACACTTTACAAACTCAGGCCCTTACATAGGCGTGACTGGTACTTTGATCACTTGCCTATATTTTACTCAAAGTCATAGTGCCATCTTTATTCATATTTTCTTATTAATTTGGCCTTACAACTGATCTTTTGAAGTTTGCTGGAATAAGTAATATCTTTATATTTGGGATATCTTAAACTGGTAGGTTTTTTTTCCACTTGATTTTAATAAACATCCATTTGTAAATAGGGATAACCCTGCATTTTTTCAGAGCAAATTTGATAGTATATAACTTTGTAAAGTATATTTGTTTACAAATGCTATCATTAATATTTGTTTTGATCTTCCTTGTATGTGCTAAGTACAAATAAACATTCTCAAGCTTCTGGCTTTGTTTTGCATATATTATTATTTTTCTGTTTAAAAGATATAAATACAATTTTTGTGGCAGTTGGGGAATGATACACCACTGTGTGTTCCAGTTTTATGCTCAGGTCACTCTGTAGCATCAATGATGTAATATTGGAGTAACCCAGTGATGAATCAGGCCCAAGATTTTCATTGGAATCCACTGGAAATACTTGAAGGCACAGTGCACTATGATGTGAAAGTGCCAGTATAATATGTATGGTCTTCAACTGAGTATTCATCACTTCATGATTCGTGATTTTGTTATGGATTTCTATATATATTGTTTATACTCAGTATTGCTTTTCTGTGCAGTATTTTTTGCGGCTGTCATATAGGGAGCTGAAGACATTTAGAGCAAACAATCTTAGTGCCACTTTAGCCTTATGTTGAAAATTTAAGTGGTGCATAAGCCTTGTGCTAGATCTCTGCATAAGGGTGAATTTTGCCCTTTATGATTATTTGTATATAGCAATTTTCATGCCTGGTACCAAATGGGAAAGCACTTACCTTATCTTATTCCTTCTCTTTAGAAGCACCTCAGATACTCTCAGCTACATCTTCTTATGGCATGCCCATCCCTCAGTACTCAGTGGTCCTGAATACCTATAACAGCAGTGAGATTCAGGGGTAAGGAGGGTTGGTATTGCAAGCAATAGGGGCAGGTCGTCGCCTGCTCCCCTTCGCTCCATCCAGTTATTTCCTTTGGGGAGGACTAAAAAGGTAAAGGGCTGGTCTCCACTACAGGGAGATCGGGACGGTCGATGCTGCTGCAATCAATGCAGCAGGGATCGATTTAGCAGGTCTAGTGAAGACCCGCTAAATCGACAGCAGAGCGCTCTCTGGTCGACCCCAGTACTCCAGCTTTCCAAGAAGAGGTAAGGGAAATTGACCGGAGAGTGTCTCCAATCGACTCAGCACCGTGAAGACACTGGGGTAAGTTGACCTAAGCTATGTCAACTCTAGTTACGTTAGTCACATAGCTGGAGTAGCATAATGTAGGTCAGCTTACCCCCATAGTGAAGACAAGCCCAAAGTCTGACATTTTGCATTTAACCTTTCTCTCCAGTGACGCTGCTCTGACTTTTGCCACTGCAGTGAACTAGGAAGAGACTCTACCTTTTGAATATGTATTTTCATTTAAAGGGCACTTTGGTGTTTGTTTTTTCTAAAGTTGGCACCCCTACTATTTAAAAAGTATGATTAGCTAATAAATCAGTGATACCAACCTTTGGACGCTAGAAATGCAACTCATCACTTTCACTTCTTAGCAAGACAGAAATCTTCAGGTTTTAAAGCAAAATTCTATTGCTTACTCTTCTGGAAATGTTTGGTGAAATGACTGCTAAAGGTGACTCCTTTAGTTTAAAAATTACTTTATAATAACTTTTGCAAATCTTTGGCTGTTAGGATTTAAGACTGGATCCTATTTGCAGGCCACTGTAGGAAACCTCTTTTGATATCACGGTTTTGCATTATAGTTCCTAAAATACTTTAGGTCCGTTATCTATTGAAATAAATGTTCTTATGTCATGTTGTATAGGATTCCTGCAAGGATTCCCCATGAGAATGCCACAGGATATTTATTTAAAGTAGTTCTCAGTTGTGTTCCAAATAGTAAAATACACAATTTTTCTATATGTACAAAAATCACTTTTGAGATCTTTCCTGTTGTCCTAAGTAAACAGATACCACCACCTACTGAATGCTAACAAAGCAAGTTTTCCAGAATGCCCATTGTACTGTAGGTTTAATTTCTGAAAATGTTCTTCATCCCAATTTTTAAAAGTTTAATTTAAAAAATTATAATTTCCTTTGTATTAGTTGTAGGTGCTTTTCAGAAAAACTCTTTGAAGCCTTATCCTCTCCTGATTCCACAAGAATTAGAAATGTTGTAGCTATGTTGGTCCCAGGATATGAGAGAGACAAGGTAGGTGAAGTATTATGTTTTATTGGAGCAGTTTCCATTGGTGGAAGGGACAAGCTTTCAAGCTTCACAGAACTCTTCTTCAGGTCCAAGTTGGTCCAGTAAAATATCTTTCTCTCTCTCATATCCCACTAAGACCTGAAGAAGAGTTCTGCATAGCTTAAAAGCTTGTTTTGTCCACTAACTGAAGCTAGTCCAATAAATTATATGACCTCACCTGCTTTGTCTCTTTCCAGAAGTGGAAATTGAATGATCACAAATGGTGACAAAACTGTCTTTTCTGCAAATTAGAGATGCTATTTGATGAATAGACATCATACCAGGAATCAAAAATTACATTGATTTGTGTTTGAGTATATAGTGAAGAGAGTCTCAGATGTGCTGGAGCACCACTTGGTGCATTCAAGAGGGACTGGGGCTAAGGTGTCTTTATGCCATCTTTCTGTACTCCTCCCATCCCCCATCTCCCCCAGTACTGGAGGATATCTGGGCAGTTCAGTCCCAGCACAACTCAGTGCAGCCTATTTTGCAATGCAGTAATTACTGGACAGAAAAACACCAGAGTACCAGTCTCCCTCCTGCCCTGCCATCCCTCCTACACCAGGGACTCCAGGAGTTGTTGCAATGCCAGGTCTGTGACTTAGGCCAGGTTTATGGCCCATTGCAGCATCAGAGTATTGCCCTGGCCCTGAGACTGTGGGCTGTAGAAACAAGTTCTAGTATTGGGGAAGATGGCATCCCTTTGAATTAATTCTTCTTAGCATGGGTTACTTAACCTGTGAGTTTTCTCTTTTCAATTACTTAATCATGAATCACTTTGTCAGCTGAAATGCAGACTAAAAATGTAGGGACTGTATCATGTAATGCAATTGCACAGCTGTCAGTCTGGAGTGTTCACTCTGACAGAAATAACTTGAGTTCTGCCAAAACATGCATCAGGGCCAAAATGCAGACTTCTCAAGTTCAAGGATTGCTTGCTCAAAGACTATAGAATCAGGTGGAGCATCTAGTATGGCAGGTAAGTTGTAATATGTCTTTTGTCTTTCAGATCCTAAACCAATGCACCAGAAGAGCTTTTTTCCATCTTGTAGAAATAGTAGTATAACAGCTTGCAAATAATTTGGTAAATGTAACCACTGGTGCCAACAAGTAAGCTAACTGAGACAGGAAAAAGGAAGATGCTGATATGACTTGATTTTTGGCATACGGACTCCTGAGTGGGGTAGAAAAACATAATCAGGATATGTGGGAGAGATTCCCTGCCGTGGGGAGAGGCAGGCCGATGTAGCTCTGCATTTTTTTGTTTTTTGTGGGGCGTTTCAAATAAAAGAGGTCTTCAGAAGTTTCATGTCCTTGATCCAGCAGGAAGCCAGGTCGGTGCTATTCCCTTAGGAGCCACCTGGCTTGAATGAGGACCACTTCAGCACAGGCTCGCTGAGGACCTAATTCAAAGTCCATGAGGAGACTACATTGATGGGCTTTGGATCAGGCTCCAAGAACAGCACAGTGGTTTCCTTTTGCTTTCTAAAGTGGGGATCTGAGGAGAATAATATTTATCGGTTATTATTATGGATGCAGCACCAATAGTGCTGACTGTTAGCCAGGAAACAAAAAATTACTTCCCCCCCCACCCACCCACCCTTTTTTTTTGGTAGTGACTGTGGATTCTTCAAAGGCCAGGGCATGCTGGAATACTTGCTTCTGCCACAAAACAACAGCAACCAAAGAACTTCACTTTGAGAGGTTAACCTGAGCTAGCTTTACTGGTTCCATGTAGGAACTTGCCTCTGTGTTCACTGCACTTGTTCCGTATCGTGAAGATGAAAGCTTTGGGATTGCTGGAACTCAGAAGGTTTTTTTTTGTGTAAATATCATGTTTGCATCACATTTCTGTTTTAAGAATGAAATGGCTGCATCTGAAAAATACAACTCAAGTTTTATTATTCGTGCTTATTATGGTAGTACCTAGGGGCCAACCAAGAAGGGCAGGGGGCATTATGCCATTGTACAAATATAGAAAAGCATAGTCCCTATTCCTTTGGTGACAAAGAGTTTACAGTCTAAATAGAGAAGATAGGGTCAGGGAAAGGGACAGAACAAACATACTTCTTCATTAGTGTATATTGTTTGTTGCATTCCCATCCCTAGAGATACCTTGAAAATCAGTCAAATTCTGAGAGAGACTACAATTGCACGGAGCCAGGTTTTCAAGAGAGCTCAGAGCCCAGCAGCTCCCATTATTCTCTTAAGTGCCATTGTATCCTGAAAAGTGAGGGACATTGTGGGCTTCCATATTGAATGTTTCTCAAAGATTTCCATATCATATGTGCTAAGTTTTTCTTTCTGCTTGACCTGCCAAAAAAAACCTAACCTGGATTCTGAGAGTCAAGTTGGGTTCCTTCCTTCACATCGCTCATCCCCCCATAATAAAGGTTCTGCAGGCCAAATTCTGTATCAGTTACTGGCACACCTTTGCAATCCAGTTTTAGAAGTCTGACCCTTGATAGTTCTTTCAAATAAAACAAATTGTTCCTTAACAGCTAGCCCTGTGATATTTCTGAATGTGGGTTTTAAGCTCTTCAGGGCAAGGATCTCATCATACCTGCTTGAAAGCCCCCAAACATACTTATCACTGAATAAATACTAATAGATAGAAAATGTAAATAAAGGTCCATTAACAAACTTTCATATTAGTTCACAGTATGTAATCCTCTCGATTTTTTTTCTCCATCCCAGTTCAGAGATCTGGTAAATTTTATATAATTAAAAATACACTGTTTATTCAACCCTTTGGAGTTAATGGGATTTGAAGATGCTCAGCACCTTGCAGCATTGCATTGTTTGAGAGAGAGTGTCTTTTTTTTTTTTAAATCTGCATTATCATTTGTTCACACTGATCAAAATCAACTTGGCGACATATGTTCTAAAGGATTTCAGAGGACCACGGCACTTGGAGAGAAGATGTATGGAGAATGCTTCTACTCTCCTAGCTCTCTGACCATCTGCACATCTTTTCCTTTTGGTTGTGTTTGAAGTACATTAGTTCTCTCAACTCGAGCAATCTGCTGCTTCCTGCAGCACACTTTGTGGTAACAGCTCATCTTCCCACAGTGATTTGCTGTTTGGGTATTCTCAATAGAGTCAAAGTGCTTCCTCTCATAGGCAGAAGAGTCTCACTAACAATGGTTCTCCCAAGCAGCATGTGACCTGCAAGCACTTTGCAGACCACCAAGGATTGTTCTGTGGACCACAGTTGAAGAACCACTTCACTGAATGAAGAGATTAGAAAGACCCTTTTAACTTTTAAACAAAGAAGGTTGAGGTGATAAATCCTACCATGAGATCATTCAGAAACCATCTCAAAATTACATTAGCATTGTCAATCATATTTTTGTTCCCAATATTTGTTAGGCTTTTTTGAACTTGTCATACTTTGTACTTTCTGTAGTCTGTATTTTTTTGTATTTTGTTTTTCCTATTTGTTAAGTCTGAAGCTTTGAGCTACTGTTCTAAAAAACCTCCCCATTTTAATTTTTATTATAAAGATAAATTTTTGAATTACTAGAAGAAAGGTCCAGAACAGGAGCACTTTTTAAAAATTGTAGTCGCTTGCTAAAAACAGTTTTAAGTAATTTGAAGAGTAGTTTTTAAAAAAAAAAGTCATTATATTTAAAAGCCACATTTTTGCCCACAAAATGTTTTGTTGCTCAGTCATGTCCCCCGAAGAACTGAAAGGAGCAGCCATTGAACTCAGTTGGCAGTAGGAAATGCTGGTCTAATACAGTTTAAAGTCAGACAACAAGCTATTTAAATATTTAACAAATACTTTTTCTCCAGTCAATCGGTTTATAACACTCCTACAAACAACATGCAACTTGCCCCACAGCATTAGTTTTTGCATTTTCTGAGAGTCATAGGGGAAACAGAAATGTTAAACCATTTATGCAGTCTCACACAGAGAATATTGACCAGTTGGATAGCAGTACAATCAATATCTGAAATTCCCAGGTTAGAAAAAGGAGAACCATGTTTACATCCTGGTTGTATCTTTCATATCCATGTGCTAAATCCTACGTTTTTGAGGCCACTCAGCCTGGCAGCTTTGTCAGTCAGCAGGACCACGCTGTCTGCATTCAGGAGAGACTGCTTTTCCTCCACTAGAGGCAATGGGAGAGAACCAAGGGAGGAGGAAGATTGGGGCCTAATCGGTGGGTAAAGAGATGGAAAAGATACCCAAGATGAGGCCATAGAGTGAAGAGGGAGAAGAGAGCCCAATGTTGAACCACAAGTGGGACAGAAGAGCAGGGAGAGAGACTCCAGCAGAAGGGGGCATCTGGGGAAAAGTTAGATGGAAGGAAAGATTTTAGCGTTCGGTTTAAGGTGGGAGGAAAATGGAAAAGAAAAGCTAACTGGAAGTAAAAAGAAAAGGAGTACTTGTGGCACCTTAGAGACTAACAAATTTATTAGAGCATAAGCTTTCGTGAGCTACAGCATCCGATGAAGTGAGCTGTAGCTCACGAAAGCTTATGCTCTAATAAATTTGTTAGTCTCTAAGGTGCCACAAGTACTCCTTTTCTTTTTGTGAATACAGACTAACACGGCTGCTACTCTGATAACTGGAAGTAAACAGTGATAAGGACTGAGGAGATGAAGAAGGCAAAGTAGAAGGGAAAAGAGAATGGAAAAGCAAGGGAACGTGTGGTCTATGCAGCTTTAAAAACAATAGTGTGTATGGTTACTAGATCTTTAAGATCTGGAACACACTGTTTCTTGCTCCAAAGAGGTGTTGTTTGGACATGAAACTGATCACTTTGGGGGGGGGGGGGGGGGAAAAGTTTTGACCTAAAAAAGGGAACATTTAAAATGATTGGTTTTGGGGTGTTTTATTTTGTTTGTTGGGGTGGGGGAGGATTGGTGACAATATTTTGCCACTGTTCAACCAGCTTCTCTTACAGCTGGTTACAATTTTCAGCAAAAACATGGTCTGAAAATTGCAAAATAACTGAAATTTTATCTCTAGTCAGAATCAATTGGTGTTGGTTGGAGACTGAGCCTAAGAAGGACCGTCTCCACTGTACTAAGTTGATTCATTTAGGTATCACTTTATTTTCTTGTTGCTGATATTATTCTCTGTGGAAACAAGTGAAATTTCCTTTCTTTGAACAGTGTTAGTCTACTGTACATAGTTCTGGTTCCAGCTTGAATGGTAAAGTAAATAACATTAATGGAATCTAAACTTCAGCCTTAGCTTGACTGTGTCTTGGATTTGCCTGCAGGGCCTTTAGGTTGATTCTTGATTCCTTATGCCTCTGAGAGAGGATCCCTGACCCTTTTTATGATCCTGGATTTACAAACACCTGATCAAACCTTAGAGTGACTCAACAATAATTGCAGTACATCTTCATTCTGATTTTAAACTTGTGAGTTTAGGGTAGCTCATCAGAAGAGCTTAATCATTCCTATGTAGGGTCTGAGAAATTTCTTCCTGGTTAAAGTCCATTTAGTCATTCAGCCTCTAGAGGTGTCTTTAGGAATGAAATGGGCTCCTCTGGACCATCTTCAGTTGCTTCACACCTGCAATAGGATTTACTAATTTTTCTAGTATGGATGCATATACAGCAGCTTTCATACCTTCATCTACACCACATAACAGAACATGTAGGCCTTGTGATGCACTTTTTCTCCCTAGAGCATGCCCCTTACTCCCATGCTAGGTGTCAGAGTTCACACCTATTTATCCCCTATCTGCTCTATGACCATCCCTTTTGTTATATTGTTTGCATGCAATAAAGCCCTTTCCAGGTAATCTGCTCCAGTCCATGTACCAGGTGTGGTAGTTAGCCCAGTATTTGCACAAACCAGGTTCATTCTCTCCTAGCTCATTTCTTCCTCATTCCTATCTACAAAGAAATCATAAATGCTTGTGTCAAGGTTCCTTCCCCATTCTGAACTCTAGGGTACAGATGTGGGGACCTGCATGAAAGACTCCCTAAGCTGATTCTTACCAGCTTAGGTTAAAACTTCCCCAAGATACAAACTTTTACCTTTTGTCTTTAAACCTTTATGCTGCCGCCACCAAAGTGTCTAACAAAAATAACAGGGGAAGTGCCCACTTGGAAACATCTCCCCCACAAAATATCCCCCCAAGCACTACACCCCCTTTCCTGGGGAAGGCTTGATAAAAATTCTCACCAATTTGCATAGGTGAACACAGACCCAAACCCTTGGATCCTAAGAACAATGAAAAAGCAATCAGGTTCTTAAAAGATAATTTTAATTAAAGAAAAAGTAAAAGAAAAACCTCTGTAAAATCAGGAAGGGAAATACCTTACAGAGTAGTCAGATTCAAAACAAAGAGAATCCCTCTTGGCAACACCTTAAGTTACAAAAAGACACAAAAACAGAAATATACATTCCATTCAGCACAACTTATTTTCTCAGCCATTTAAACAAAATAGAATCTAACGCATATCTAACTAGATTGCTTACTAACTCTTTACAGGAGTTCTGACCTGCATTCCTGCTCTGGTCCCGGCAAAAGCATCACACCGACAGACAGGACCCTTTGTTTCCCACCCTCCAGCTTTGAAAGTCTCTTGTCTCCTCATTGGTCATTGTGGTCAGGTGCCAGCGAGGTTTTCCTAGCTTCTTAACCCTTTACAGGTGAAAGGGTTTTTCTTCTGGCCAGGAGGGATTTAAAGGTGTTTACCCTTCCCTTTATATTTACGACAGCTTGTTTGCCGTATAGCTATTCTCATGCACACTTAGTGTCACATTCCAAGCTTACAGCCTATAGTAATACTTTGCATCTGTCAGGTGCTTTACAGGGTTAAAGCAAATTACAAACCTTAACTCAAATTAAGGGTTTTGAGCTTTTCATGAAATTTTGGGAGAAAATGAGAAGACTGAAAATCGAAATTTTTAAAATGTAAGTGTTAATGGAGAAAATGGACCACAAGCTATTTTCTGTATGTTTTAGGGTTGCTTTTAACCAAATACAGTAAAGGAAATTAAAATTTTGAAATGACAGAAATGTAGCAGCATTTGAACAGGAAATAAAGGTGAATCTAAAGAGAGATCTCTCTTTCATGATCCAGGGGGATGTTCTATTATGTTGGGACACAATTTGATGTCCACTGTTACCATATATATCACATGAAAGCCTACAGGGCCATGAAGTAACTCCCTTTGCACGCACCTGCCCTTTGCAAGCACCAGTTCTTATTGTAAAGAACCACATGGTACCTTGGAGGTTAAGAGGGAGATTTAAGACACAAGTGAAAGTTAGGCCCCAAGACCCACTGAAAGGCAAAGGGAGATTGACTCCTATTTATGCCTAACTCTCATTTGTGCTTTTTGAAAACCACCCCCTCAAACAATCAAATAGGTATGCTTATACCTATTATGATTCTCCTTAGGGAGCACAGTTAAAACTCTTCTTGAGTTTTGAGAAGGTATTCTTGTGACAAAGTGATAGGTGAGATATCTCCTATTAGAGCTAGGTGGGTGGCAGGAGATTCCCAGCCCATTCAATTCAAAGAATACTGTGTAGACCTGATGCTGTAGAAAGACATCAGCAAGCTGCAAATTGCCATATAAGGCATTCTTCAGGCTGTAGATGGGAGGATGGAGGGGGCTGTGAAGACGTGCATTTGAAATGCTAAACCTTTTTAAATATAAAGAGATTACAGTGCTTAGTTCAGAGGGAATGCTCTTACAAGAAACTGATGCAGGTGTGACATTTGTTGAAAGTCAAACAAAAAAATCTCTCTCCAATCTAGAAGGCTTTCTTTCTAAATCACCATCCACCTGTCGGGGGGCGGGGGAGAACCTAGACCCGCTGAATGTACTAGCATTCCCATGGCCAGAATAGTCCATGCATGCCTTCCTGCACCCACCCCTAGAGCACAAAACAGGGAGCTGCTATGACACTGGGTTCCCAGAGTTCTCAAAACCATGTGGGAGCGGAGGCCCACCAATCACCTCCCAATTACAGCTTTAGGCCCCTGGGAAGCACCTGGACTGCAGCAGACACCATGGGTGAAAGGGAGCATTCGTAGCCCAGCTCTGTGATATTGGCTAAGGCCATTCTTGTGAAATCCTCAGTAAGAGGGTGGGAGAATTTCCCAGTTGAATAGGGATGATTGCTGGGAGGATGGGATGGAAAGGCATCAGGTCAGAAGCTAAGGATTTCTCTGTGTGAGGATGGAGACAGTAGTGTGATGAAGTGGTGATAAGACGGTGGAGGGTGAAGGCTAGATGGTAGGAAAATGTAAAAGTTTTAATTGAATAAGCAGTGTGTTATAAGTAATGTTTGACTGATACAGAGCTAGGCTTTAGAAGTAGCAATGGAAATAGGGAAGATGAAAGGGGGCAAAGAAGTGAAAAAAATGTGTATTGTATCATCTGTCCTACTACTTAGTTGTATGCTGCCTTTTTTGGTGAGATTAAAATAGTTTATGGTCAAGGGCTACATATCTGAATTCTGGACTTCTACCATATTTGTGAAAAATGCAGTTAGTAGAATAATGAGGGTCAGCTAGTGGCCCAGGAGTGGGCAATGGAGTGATTTAGAATAAAGCATTAGTCTTTCTCCTTTAGAGTATGGGCAGTATTGCACTGCCTCTTTTCTCCTTGATGTTCAAGTAATCTATTATGTAATAAGTTAGTAGGGCTTGTCAGGGAGACACTAAACTAGGAGGAAAGGTGGAATGGTACAGCAAAGGGAAAAGTTGCAGAAAGGTAAATATGCAGAACATCAAAGAAAGATGCAATAAGAGGAAAGGATGTAGGGTAGCAAAATTATCTTTTAAGAGATTAAAATCAAGGTGGAATTTTGGCATACTAGGAAGGTCAAAAGAGAAATACAGGAGGAGAAAATATGGAAGTTTACTCGTATAAAAAAAACCTAGGTGTCTATAACAATGTGAGAAGTCTGGAGAACAAGTGGAAAAACTAGAGGTCTTATGACGTGATCAAAACTTTGTTTTGGTTGGCGTTACCTTGCTGGGGAAAAAACATAACTGCAATGTCAGTTCAAACTGGCAAGATATATCCATGAGAGAGAGGGAAAGGAAAGAGGAGAAGTTGTTGAGCAGAAGAGTAGAGAAAGATAATGTTTCAATTCTCTGGGTTAAAATATAGACCATGAAGAACAGAGAAGACCCAGTGAGGAACCTATGCTAGAGCACACCAAACCATGGAGAGGTAGAGTTCAAGGTCTGTAATCCTAGAAGTTTTGCCTTGATGTGTGTTGGCAATGTAATATTAAGGCTTCCAAATGCCTTTAAATGAAATAATGTAAGTGACATGGAATGGGTAATTTGGATTCCTCAGGTTTGAGATTTTGTATTGGGTAATTCCAAGTCTGTCATATGTAGGGCCAGTTCACTAGGTCAGAAGCTGCAGTCCCAGTTGTTCTCTGATTCACCAGTTTCCCACAGAACCTCAAATGGGAGTGAGAGTGGGCTGTGATTATTGCCGTATCCTGCAAATGTACACAGGGAACCAGCCATAAAGGTGAGTTTGAATATCTGTCACTCACTTTTGACCCTGATGAAGGATAGAAGTTTATGGTTCTTTTGGGTAGAGTAGACTACTAAGGTAAATGTGGGATTTCACATCTCAGGTTGCTGAGCTGGTGTTTGTGCTGCTGTTGGATTCCTTATAGTACATTGCCCCTGGAGACTTTGACATGCACGTGAACACAATCTTTGCTAAGCTAACTCTTTACTTCCTTGACATGATGGACTTCTCTGGGTTTTACCTGTAAGGTTGAGTCCTTTACCCACATAGTCAAGAAATGTTTCCACAGATCTAGGGATATGCTCAATCTGATTACAAAACTGATTTAGATAGTTGAGATACTCAAATCATTTCCTCCATTTCAATATGGCAGCTATTTCACATCCATATCAACCTCTGAGACTTGATTTATAAAGTTTTATGGTCTCACTGATGTTGATGAACAACTGGTCTCCTCTTCCAACCAGTGTGCCTATCTGCTCATCTGCAGCTATTATCATTTTTTTAAAGAGGACCCTCAACTCTATGATCCTTTACCATACTCTGGTTTAATGGTGATCTCTGTGTCTTGAAACAGTTGAATTGAACAAAGGATGGCAGAGAAGTCGCCTGGAATCTGATATTTTCTACAGAACATTCATTTGTGTGTACAAAAGATCTATAACATAAGACAAAAAAAGTTAATTGTCCCCAGTCATAGACACCTCAAAAAGATTATCTAGGTGAACTCTCATTTAATGTGCAGTCTCATTATCCTGGACTGATTTGTTCCTTCAGCTGATTGCCTTGTTGAAGATGTGGTGGTCTTGCTAAATGAGAGACTAGTGTCAGGTTATTTTCTCCAAACCTTTGGAGTTCGAGAACTACAGGCTCCAGATGGCTTGTCATCTACTGTTTGCATTTGGTTTAGTTTCTAAGGGAGGATATTTCTCATCTTCTGGGCTCCTCAAGACCTACCACTTGTAGATCTGAGCCATGTTTCTCCTGGTCACTTAAGACCAGTGGGGTAGGTACGGTGCCATTACTGGCAGTCCGTTCCAATGTCTTGCTTTGTGAGAGGAGGCTTCCAACTGTCCTTAAACATGCAGTGGTCTACCTCCTCCCCAATGAACCAACTTTTGACATTGAAGTGCCAGTCAGGTACCACCAGCCAGAGCCTCTCATAGAGTTAGAAAAGTTTTTTGAGAAGGCCATGGTTATTGGAAAGGTACAAAGTTATGCACTTGGACACGTCTTTTGAAATAATACAACAATGTTTGTTTGCAAATGACTGGTTAATTTTGCTTTGAGAGGGTGGACAATTTGCAGTGAACAAAGGTTTTTTTCTACATAGTATGCAGTCTAGTTGGAAATAATCTGCTCATTTTTCCTTCTAATTCTTCAGTTTGTCTTTACTTCATGTTTTCAGGTTTTTCTCTCTTTAGTTGTAAGCTGACAGCAGGTGGATAAATGGTATCTCTTCATATGTTCTAAATAGGCTGGAAATTCTTTTTTTCCCCTGATTTAGTGTTCCAAAACCTGCTACAATTTTGAATATTAATAAATTTATAAAATGATACTGACTACTTTTTCAAATATTTTAAAATGTATAATATTCCATGAGGAAGATACTTTATTTGCATTAATTTGCATAGATGGTATAAAGCACTTACTCTTTTTTGGTTGCTGGAATTAAGAAGCAATCAACATCTGCCTTAGACATTTCAAGTAATACATTTATATAGAACCTATACAATTATTGAATAAAGTGTGTGTTAGTATCTGAGTCAATACTGATATAGAATTAAGAATTAAACTTTCACTAAGATCTCAACCTGGTCTTCATTTCTTCATGCACAATTGTTGTGTGCTGATGTTCTCTTACAGAAACATTTATATGTACAAAATTTATTTGTACTTTATTTACAAGAACAAATGTGATTTCATTGTTGGCACAAGTAAATGCTCAACTAAGAATACTGTTTTTTCAGAATTTTATTATTCCCAATATGTGTCAAACTTTTCCCCTGAGCATTTTCGCCATTTTGCCAGAGACTCATTCCTCCTCAGTTGTGTGAAGTTACTCTGATCCCTTCTCTAGATTCAATAAGTCAAAGCACACTGAAGATGAATTGCTGTGGTATGGACTGGGCATTCTCTTACCAAAAATACAAATGCAAATCCCCATCTGATGGGTTTTGATGTTTGCTTAGCTCCATGCTCCAGACCATATATCATTTACATTTGAGTCGTGGAATATTTTTTTAAGGAAGCATCATTAGCATTTAAAGCAGAAAATGATTCACAAATGAAAATCTTACAGCCTTGGTGTGCATGCAGGACTCCCATTGGTGCCAAGTGTTAGAGTAGGATATATGCCATTTTTTTCCCAGTTAAATTGAAATGAATTAATCTTAAATGGGTGGAGTACTTGGGCTTACAAAAATTAAAGAACCTTCTTGAAAAATCAACATTGTCCAAGAAAAGCAGTTTAAATTCCCCAAAAAGGCATAATTGCTTTGTCACTTTAAAAGATTCTAATTTGAATGGAATTTGTTTCACAGCTACCCCTTGAACAACACTGACCTTCATCAGTTCAACATTGAAGAAAATGGTGGAGCACCATTTACTACAAAAATGTCTGGAAGGCATCACCACCACCACCACCACCGGCATCACCATCACCACTCTAATTATGGAGTAATTGTTCCCGACAGCAAAGATATTGTTTCTGGAGTTCCAAACCCAAATAGTAAGTCTATTAAATGTAACAGAATTTCAGTAATTACTCTGGCATGAGATTTGTCACAGGCAAGAAAACAGAGAGCATCAAAGAAGGGGAGCTATTGCATTTCAGGTTTTCTCAATGAAGAGCATATTTTCTATTCTCAAATTTCATGGTTGATGCAAATTAATCAGGATTCACAATTTTCTGGCTCTACTGTTGAATGCTTGGTTACAGGATTTGGCAATTAATTTGAATTCCATAACTGAACAACCACTAGATTAGTCATAGAGTTTGACGCTTGGCACAGGATGATATATTTCATTATTATTATGTATATAGTGTCACAGGCATATCCCTTTCTATCCTCTTCTTCTCCTGTCCCCTGTGTCCTTGTGTCTGCTGACCTGCTTCCCACTTTTCTCCTCACCCCTTTTAATTTGAATCAAGCAGCTTTCTTCTTCATGGTATCTGGGCACAAGCTGGAGGAGCACTGAAAGCACAGAACAGACCGTCTCCCTGCCCTCGGGTCCAGTTTGAGTGAGTGACCAGATAGCAACTGTGAAAAAATGGGATGGGGGTGGGGGGTAATAGGTGCCTATATAAGAAAAAGTCCCCAAAAATGGGACTGTCCCTATAAAAACGGGACATCTGATCACCCTAGCTCCAGGGCCCAGCTTCACAGCCTCCTCCCTTGTGTAAGGAGAAGCAATTGCAGGAAATTGCTAGAGGCTGGAATGTGATCAGTGCAGGTGGAATCTTCAAGTCATACTCACACCACTACTGAACATGTGCAAATAGCAAAAATCAGGAACAATTTGCATTTATGCTAAATATTTGTAACCATTTCTGAAAGGGTTAAGCCTCAAAATTTACAGTCAGTCAGTTCAGGCAAGCAGTTGAACAAAAAAATGCAGCATGGCTTCTGTGAGGTTTCTGTTATAATATTTACTGTTCTAACCCTTGTGGTTGCTAATTTTTTCCCTGAAGTACAGAAAAATGGGTTGACAGGATTTTGATTTTGTTTCAGAATAAATTAGATGTAAGTGTAGATTGCAAACTGTTTCCTCATGCACAGCATAATATATTCTCCCAGTATACCCTACAGGTGTTTTATTTTGAAATTGACTTTAAAAACAGATATGTTTTCTATGTACGACATACAGCATGTGTTCCTAGAGATCATGTAATTTTTTTTTCCTCTTTACTTAGTCCTGGTCTACACACAGTTTTTCTACTAATTTGGTTAAGGGTGTGATTGTTTACCCAAGGAGTTAAATTGGTACTGCCCCTGTTTTATGGGACAGGGCTATAGTGATATACGCACCTTTCAATCAGTATAACTGCATCCACATTAGTTTTACTGCTTTAACTATGCCTGTTTCAAAATGATATAGTTAAAGAGGTACAAAGTACGTGTGTAGACAAACGCTTAAACTGATTGGTTTCTGAAAATGGGGCCATTTTTGTAAGAAATTAATGCATCATTAAGCGCACTCCAACCATTCAGGAAGTTGGAACGATATAACATTTATGAATTAACAGCATTGCCAATGAGATATTGATTACATCCATCACTGTGCTGCTCTGCTAGCTGAATGGAGCTGTTGCTGCTCCAGACCCAGATCTTTCCATCCCTCTCAAAAGTCTATGGAAGAGGGCTCTGAGGCAGCAAATCTTCATGAGGATCCCAGCAGAGTTCTTCCTCACCTGACCCATTATGATAAATAACCTAATATACTCTGCAGTTCTGTGGGATGCCCAAGCCGTGTGCTCAGAGGCCCTGTGCCTCTGTAGCAACTCTGGCCCCAGACTCCCCGCTACACTGAAAATTTTATCAGGTGAACAAGTGCACCACAGGACCCTGGTAAGGTGTGAAGGAGTTGAGGGAGGGCTACTTTACACGTTGTATGTACTGCATTAGCAGGCTTTCAACAGCACATGTACTGGAACCACCATTTCAGGGGCACTTGGGAGCATGTTTGATAATTGCCCAACCAGCAAAAGCAGTGTTCACCTGGCACTTGGAGACAATAGAGCTACAGTAGCTAAGGATTTAAATATACTGATTTGTGTATCTAAAGTTGGTTCGTGGACACCTTGTGACTGAGGTGAATTATTAGAACAACCTTCACTGGACAAATTGGTCACAGTCAACTTGGTCCCAGTTGGTCAGCCGGTTAGAGCATTCCTCTTCCACTATCTCCAAACTCACAACATGAAAAGGGAATTAGTCCTGGCTGTTACTTCTCTGATTTGAAATGAGACTTAGTGGAGAACCACTTTCAACAAGCTTGCTCTGCTGGAAGAGAAAAGGGCACTCCTTGTCTTTTGCATGGCAGATCTTGGCGCAAATCTACCGTCTCCATCCAACTGGAGTGTTTTAGAGACTGCGGACTCCTTGCAGACTTCTCTGAGCAGGCTATTCCTTATGGGAAGCGCTGCCCCCAGGCTACCATCATATGATGCCTGGTCAGCTGACCCAACCACTTCCCCATACCCAAACCCAAGAGTCAGATAACAACTAGGCACAGGTGGGACTGTGTCCTACTCCCCTTGAAAGGCCACTGTAACAAGGGAAGGCTTCTCCCCAGCTTGCTAAGAATTCTCTGCCCTGCCCACAGTCTCTTTTATACAGTTTTATTGTCCAAGCTTAGGCCAAATCAACAAAAACATAGTTATGCAACTGTTACATACCAGAGCACAATCTAGACTAATAAGTAGTTGTGTCACCCCTGCCCTGTAACTGGGGTGCCCTTTACAATGCCTTGATGCTGTAGCCTCCAGCCTGTAAGTCACTCCCCACACACACTGTCTGTGTGGTGCAGCCAGCGAACCACACCTTGGCTCTTACCAGCCTTGGTTATGCTGCAGGGTGACCCCAACACACCCACAGTCCAGGATCTGTCCCACAAACTGTCTGTTGTGTACTGCCCAGCCCTCTCTGGGACAGTACAAATATGTTAAATCTGTTATTCCTTTAAGGAAATAAAATGCACCCAACTTGTTGCCCCAGATGGAGTTACCCAGACATTTCAAATTGAACACACTGGATTAGATAAAACAGTAAAGCAACTTTATTAACTATAAAGAGAGATTTTAAGTGATTACAAGTAATGAGTCATAAAAGTCAGAAATAGTTACAAGAAAAATAAAGATGAAACATTTACTAATGCCTAACTTAATGAAATATATTAAATTCAGAGCCAAGTTTCTCACCACATGCTCCAGCAGATTACTGACCAAACTCTCGGGTCTGGACTACTCCCCAGAGTCCAACGGCTGCTTCCTTTGTCTTTTCAGGTACAGGGAATATGATGAGCAGGGAAAGAGAGAAAGGTGCCTTGGGGTGTTTGTCCCTCCTTTTTATAGTTTCAGTTCCCTTCTTGAAAAACATTTCCAGCTGAGACCCAGGAGACAAAGAGGCTGTGTGGAAGGATATTCCCTGCTGGGTTTTTTTTTCACCTGCTTGAACTACTTTTGTTTTCCCTCCCCGCTTGATGATTCTGTTTACTGCTTAGATGCAAGTTAAGGCAAGCACGCATTCCTTCCTTTGTTTAGGACAGATCTAACTTCTTCCTGGGCAGGGCTGTGGGGTTTGGAACATGTGTTAATAATGTCAAAGAGGGGAATCTTATAACTTCACATACAATGTTACCACACATATTTCACCAAGACAATACTGACCAGCAAACTATGAGTTTTCAAATGATAAGGCATATTTTGTGCAAAAGATTATTACAATAGTGTGCAGGGTGTGAATACAGGAGTGTATTCTGTAACAGCAATTTGCCCAGGACTACGGTTATCAGGGCTTTTTCCCCACTTTAGTACTTAGATTCCGTTTGCCCCCACTCCCAGCTAGCATTGGCTGTCCTAGCTCTCCAAGGCTCCCTGTTCCCAGTGAGAGCCCCCAGGGCCCCTCTGTCTGAACCTTTCCAGGCTCTCAGCCTGACTTATTCAGCTCCCCCTCACTGGGGAGGTGGGTCTCTTTCTAAGTCCTCTCTTTTAAAGCTCTGCTGGCATCAGTTTCCCAGTCACAGGCATGCTGGCCCTGCTCCGTCTTAAAAGGCTAGTGTCACCCTGTGACGGCCAGCCCTATCCTGTGACCACAGAATTTTATTGATTTGGCTTTTAAAACTCTCTGCTGGGATAAATTTGGCAATATTTCCCCCCGAACACTAAGTGGCAGCTACAAAGCTGTAAATTAAGAATCCAAGGAAATTTCAGGATTGATATTTAGTATCTAATTAATTTTTTTAATTGGATTCTTCAAATCCCTACTTATATTATTTCAACTAAGAATATTGAGTCTTGTGATGGGTCTGGGGAAAAGGCTAATCTTACCCATGAGGAAACTAAAAGGAGCATTCTGGCTTTCTACCAGACGCCCAGGAGAGTGTGAATGGTGGAAAGTGTGCAACAGGAAGAACTCACGTGCAGAAAGGAAGGAAATGGTGGTAGTGGCATGTATGATGCTGGGGAATGAAGTGACATGGGGACTGGTGTCTGAAAGGGGGTAGAATGAACAGTCAGGGTGTCTGTAAGGAAAGTGCATCAAGGAATAGCTTGGTGGCTAATTTGTTGAGAGTCTCAAGGGCACAGCATGCATGTGAATGCAAGAGTGAGTGGGGATGATGGGGAAGCATGGTGTGGTGTCTCTACTAATGGAAGAATATATTGGAAGTTTCTCAATGGAGGTGAGGAAAATGGGACCTCACGGGTCACCCCTTTTAATCTTACTGTCTCTTGAAATGGCCATGCCTCTGCCGTTTTGCTTGTTTCAGGTCATGTGGACTCACTTAACCCTGAGCTTTGACTTTTGGAGTTCATGTCATGTGGAACAGAAGTCAGCCTAATCCATCCAGATTTGCCTGTATCCAGGCTGAAATCATCAACCCCTCTTCCATCTTACATGGTTTCAAATGAAATACAAAATTCCATCATCTTCTCCAGCAAGACATGAGGAGTGGGCTTGAGAGTACTGAATATTCAAACAAGGCTCTCTTCAAATGTTTGTGAATAGAGTATGGGATTTTGTACAGCAAACAAAACCACTCAAAATTTGCCTGGTTTCAGATTCTCAGTGTGATTTAGTTATGGAAGTTATGAAACAAATCTTATATTTGAACAAGTTTTGTGATGGTAATTCAGCAATAGATTTCAGTATGAATTATTATATTTAAGATGTAGTTCTTCTGTAAAGGGTACCTATGGAGAGATGGTACTTTCTTAAGCAGCAGATCTGCTTCCTATGTGTACTCAGAATCGCATCTGCTGACTTAAGTGACAAAAATAGTTTTTCTATGTTATACAGCTGTTAAACCTGCAGTGCCAACACAGCTCAGAAAGAGGGAATAGGATTCTATTCCGGTGTGTGTGTAATCAGCAGAATTTTTTACTGGTTGCCAATCAATTATAACTGTGCAAACCCATTGAAGATAGCTGGGACAATACAGAGATTACCTTGGCCGTCATATTAAGTTAATGGCATTGCACAGGTGTCAATGAGAACATAATTTATCCTGCAGAGACTTTTAAAGGAGATGGTGAGTGAGGGAGAAAGGACCCAGCTTGGCTCTCAGATCCAAGGTTAGGTTAGCAGTTACAAAAAAAATTCCACTTATTTACAGACCAAGTACACTTGATATGGAAATCAGCAAGAGACAATGAACATACGTTATGTTGTTTTAACAGAATTAATTTCACAGTACAACTGCATTTTAAACAAACTAATTTTTAAAGGTTTTTTGTTTTTTTTGAGAGAGAGAGATTTGATTTCTTTTAAACTTAATGTTAGCACTGTAAAGATTTTTTTTAGGGTTTATTTATTTATGGGTTTGTTTTGTATGACTATTTGCAAGTTGAACAGTGAAAACTAAGTTAAATTAACTGTTTTGGTTTCTGGTATATTAACGTAATGAACCAGTCGTGCAATCTAGCAAACTGTACAAATTATGTTTGACTTAAACCCATTTAAATTGTGTACTTTTTCAGTATTTTCTTTCCCAACAGGAACATAAAATGAATCTGTTTATACAAAATCATCCTGGCATATCTAAGAAGCTGCATTAATTTATTCACTAAGTGCCACAGTGTAATTTCTTAGTGCAGAGCTTTATCACCAGGGAAGAAAATGTGATGTCAGCAATTCTGGACTGTGTCAGCACTGATTGTATCAAACAAGATAACAGGAATGCAAGGAGCCCAGCCCTGGAAAGAGTTACTCAATGGCCCAGTCACCAGAAACACTCTTATTTACTTCAGTGGGAGTTGGATTCACTGTCTGGTCTCCAATTCAGCTATACATCCTTACTCAGCAAAGCATATATTTAAAAAAACAACAACGAGTCCGGTGGCATCTTAAAGAGTAACAGATTTATTTGGGCATAAGCTTTTGTGGGTAAAAAACCCACTTCTTCAGATGCATGGAGTGAAAATTATAGATGCAGGCATTGTTATAGTGACACATGAAAAGAAGGGAGTTATCTCACAAGTGGAGAACCAGTGTTGACAGGGCCAATTTGATCAGGGTAGATGTAGTCCACTCCCAGTAATTGACGATGAGGTGTCAATTCCAGGAGAGGCAAAGTTGCTTTTTTAGTGAGCCAGTCACTCCCAGTCCCTGTTCAAGCCCAAATTAATGGTGTTAAATTTGCAAATGAATTTTAGTTTTGCAGTTTCCCTGAAGTCTGTTTCTGAAGTTTTTTGTTCAAGTATAACTACTTTTAAATCTTTTATAGAATGTCCAGGAAGACTGAAGTGTTCTCCTACCGGCTTTTTATGTTACCATTCCTGATGTCTGATTTGTGTCTATTTATTCTTTTACCTAGAGACTGTCTGATTTGGCCAATGTACATGTCAGAGCAGGATTGCTGGCACATGTTGGCATATATAACATTAGTAGATGTGCAGGTGAATGAGCCCCTGATGGTGTGGCTGATGTGATTGGGTCCTCTGATGGTGTTGCTAGAGGAGATATGGGACAGAGTAGGCAATAAGGTTCATTACGGGGGTTGGTTCCTGGGTTAGTGTTTCTGTGGTGTGGTATGTAGTTGCTGGTGAGTATTTGCTTCAGGTTGGGGGGCTGTCTGTTAGTCTTTAAGGTGCCACTGGACTTCTTGTTGTTTTTGTGGATACAGACTAACATGGCTACCTCCTGATACTTGACACCATGTGTTTAAAGTTAAGTATGTGCTTAAGTGCTTTGCTGAGTAGGGATGGATTTAAGCTCATGCTTAAACCATTATTGAATTAGGCCCCATGCGAGCAGTACTTATCTTCAATAGGACTATTTAATAACTTGATTCTAATCAGACTGTCAATGGGAGGCTTTCTATTGATTTCAAAGGGCTTTTGATCGGACCCCTACAGTCTGAAGAATGGGTCCAAACTACTTTTACTTATTAACTAGCCTCACTGAGAAAAGGAAATACAGAAAAAGTTTTAAGGACTCATTAAATTACATTTAATAAAACAAATAGTATTTTTCTATTTCTAAATAATTTTCATATCTCCCACTCTATCCCCAAGGTGGTTTAATAGGTCAATATTGAGAGGCGGCTCACTCAAAAAATATTGTATTTTCTTTCTGCATAAGTGAGTAATGAAAAAACTCTGTTGAGTGAGCTGGACGAATTCCAGATGACAACCTAAAAGAGACGGGTATTCAAAGACGAAAGTCCGCTATAGAAGCCAGACTCTGATCCCTTACACACAAGTGGCATCTTTGTTCAAAGTAATGCCAGTGGAGTCAATGGGAACACTCATGGATTCAGTTGCTACTTACCTTGAGACACTCAGAATCTGGTCCGAAGTTGGTTTAAGTCGCATTAGAATTTGGAAGAAGTTTGTTTGCTAAATAGAAAAGGGAAAATGACCCAATAAATGCATTTTAAAACTTCTTAGAGGGTATTACAGAAAACAGAAAGTATATAAATCTTTTGACAGTATCCCCTCAATTGCAGCCAAGTGTTTTGATCTGCAATGCTCTTGTAGTTTTCCTTGAAATTCTGCTTTTTCTTTCTTTCTTTTGGGCCTCTTTTTAGAATTGAGCTCAGGACTTCCCCTCCTTTATGATAACACTTCTTCCCATCTGAAGAAGATGGAAGTGGAGACTGTGAAGGTAGTTGGACCATGGCCAGCTCTGCACATCAATATAAACAAGGTATAATATTGTAGTGTATGTCAGAACGTTCCTTTGTTACTTGATCTCAGCAGCTGATGTTACTTCATCATTAATTCAACCCAATGTATTTGGCTGCAACTGTTTCACTTATTTATCTCTCACCATTTTCTTACTGGTCTTTAAATATTTCCTTGCACTTTCCCTTTGAAATTCAATTCAGCTAAAAGTAGGGAAAAAAGGCTTGTGTGTATGTTTATATATTTCTCGATATAATTCATTTGCCCCATTCCTTTTAGGGTGTATTATTCACTGTGCATGTACTGTATGTATTTGAAATATTTACAGGATAGTAGCTGAACGACTGTAGGTTGTGGGGGGCAGGTGTGGGGAGAAAGAATAGAGCTCAACACTATCAAATGACAAAGGATTTATGGTCTTTTATTTAAACCATGATAAAGCTACTTCAGCTGTGCCATTGTTTTGTTTTAGCTTTGATGGGTTACTCAGCTAGATAGCGTAAAAGTGTTTAAAAAAAATCATATTCTTTCTTCACATAAGAAGTCTGTTATGTTTTAGAACTAAATTGGCATAGGTTTACATAATAGAACCATACAACTTGATTCCTCGTCCTATAGCTATTAACTTCAGAACTCTAGTTGAAGCCAATGGAGTTGTGCATATGACAAATCTTGCAGCAATTGACCTTTAGGGTCAATCCTGAACCCATTAAAGTCAATGAAAATGTTGGCATTGAATTAAAGAGATCGAGAATCAGGCCCTTAATGAGTAAACTGGTTGAGAGTGGAAGTAGTGTTTGGAAAGATTTCTGACTCTCAGTTCAAGGAGGAACAAAATTAAATGACTTTGTTAGTTTCATACAGCGACTTCTACATTGATGCTATTTCAGCACAGGATCAAAGCATAAGCAAAGAAAGTTAAGAGGCATCTTGATTACCGTCTAGAAGTATACGCACCAGGAGGAAATACCTGATACTAGAAGGACCCCTGCTTATGCAGACAAAGGCATAACAAGTTCCAATGGCTAGAAGTAGAAGTTAGAAATTCGAGCTGGTCAGAAAAAGTGTGTGTGTGTTGTATTTTTTGTGGAAAATGTTGACTTTCTGGTGAAAAAGCAAAACTGAAATATTTTGACTGAAAAACAGAATATGTTAATTCAGAAATGCTGCTGCTGTGCCTCATGGGAGTTGTAGTTTGTGTGCCTCCGGCTCTCTGCTCTATAGGCTGGGTTCCCTTTTGGTAAGGGGAGGGTGAGCATCCTGGGAGTCATGTGTCCATAATGCATCATGGGCAATGAAGTTCACTGTGTGATCCAAGCCCATACAAGAGAATGGTGACTTGAGGCAAATAAACTGTAACTCCATGTGGCACTGTGGTGACATTTCCAAAGCTGACATATTTTGAGTTTTCAGCTGAAAATCAAAACCTTTTTGGTTTTGTCATGTTTGTATTTTTAAAAAAAAAATCAAAATTTATCACAACACAGACACTTTTTGAAAAACAAATAAATAAATAAAAATTAAAAAAAAAAAACAACTTTGAAGAAGAATTTTCCAATAGCCTTATTAGAAACTCTCAAACTGGAAATAGCATACTTTTTAAGTGAGATTAACTAACCATTGGAATAATTTACCAATGGAAATTCTCCATTGCCTGGAGTCGTTAAATGAAGATTGGCTGTCTTTTGAATATTGTTCATATTTATTAAAGTAGTGCCTAGGGGGCCAACCAAGATCAGGCATTATGTTAGGTGCTCTACAAACATATAATAGTTTCTGCCCTGAAGAGCTTCCATTTAAATAGACAAGACAGACATGGGGTATGAGAGATATAACACATACAAATAATATGCTGGCTGCAAACTACTAGTTACGAGGCTTGATGCAGGAATTAATTGGTGCAGTTCTATGGCCTATATTATTCAGGAAGTCAGACTAGATGACCATAATGGCCTCAATGCGGCCTCAACATATCTAAATTTATATTTTAAATTGACAACTCATTTGAACCTCTCTTTTCTAGTTGTTAATTCCCTTTTCAAGCAAACTGCTTTGGGGCTGAAATTTGTCATGCTTGGTATCAAACAAAGGTGAATTTTATAAAATAATTGGATGAAATTAGGTTGAGTGGTTAGGAGTTAATTTGATTGTCTGCTACAGCAAACTCCATCTCATGGGAATGAAGAATGGTTTAGGAAAAGGGGCAGAACAAATCCAGTTGATGTGATGATTACTGTCCATTCATTTGGTGAGCAACATAAATCAGTTTTGTGATGCCTGTTGGTTTCTCTGTCACCAGTGACATTATCTTTAGCCTTCAGGGTAAAAAGGAATATTGCAGGCATAAATATATTTTAATTTCCTTTCTCTCCTCTGCTTCTGTTTCTTTGCAAACATCTCTTCTTCAGTCCTTCACTGCTGCAGACCACTACGTACTGACTGCTCACCAGTGATGTTATTTAGGGCTTGTCTACACTTACAGCTGTAGAGCACTTTGTATTAAACCACCTTCGGAGAGCACACTAGGGAAAGCGCTGCAGTCTGACAGCTGCAAGCACACCGGCGTGGCCACATATGCAGCACTTAAAGCTGCATTGGGAGTGGTGCATTATGGGCAGCTATCCCAGCATTCGAGTGGCTGCAACGTGCTTTTCAAATGGGGAGGGGGCGGGAGTTGTGTGTGTGTTGTGTGTATGTGGGCGGGGAGAGAGTGGGTTTTTGGGGTGCTGAGTGTGTCAGCATGCTGTCTTGTAAATTCAGACCCCCCTCCTTGTTTTTCTCGAACCAGATAAGCAGCTGGCACTCCGAAAGGGAGCTTTGAAAGGGCCACTTCCGCATTCCTCCCAAGTTCACAACAAAGACAAGAGAGGCCACTTCAGTTAATGGGATTATGGGACATTTCTGGAGGTCAATCAGAGCGCTGTAAGGTAACTCCTCGTTTACACTGGAGCTGCAGCGTCTCACCCAATACGCAACAGCCCTTAATCCTCTCGTGGAGGTGGAGTACCGGGAGTGCTCCAGCCAGGAAGTTAGAGCGCTCTACGTGCCTTGCCAGTGTGGACGAGGAGTAAGGTAGAGCGCTCTGGGAGGCTTTATTGCGGTATAACATGCAACATGCCAAGCCCTTACACTAAAGCTGTGCAGCTGCCTGTTGCTTACAAGGCAGCAAAGCCTGTAGCTACTGCAGTAGCAAATGATCCCTGACTGGTGAGAAAAGATAAACAGGTGACTGGTGTTTCTGCGATTCTTCTTTGATCTGATACATCTCTGTGCTGAATAAGGAGCAGGATGTGTTCAGCTGGGCCTTGTCTTCACTAGAAAATAAGGTGTGTTCTTAACTTGTGTTGGCTAACCTGTGGAAACTGATATGGTTTAAGAACCTCATGAAGACAAGGTGCTTTGTAGTTAGCAGGTTGATAAACCCCAGCTTCCCTCATAGTCTTTACTTGGTCGGCTAACTCATGTTAAAACTACAAACTGCCTTGTCTTCTCTAGGCTCCTGCCTCATGTTTGTTACTGTCTGTTAGCTAACATGAGTTAAGAAAACATCTTTTTTCCCTAGTAATGATAGGCACTTTTACTCGTAAGGAGGGTTCCGAGAAATAAACATATTAAAAATTAGCTTAATAGGCTAAGACACGTATTAAAAATAAATTGGGGAGAGGGGGGGTAAAACTATAGAAGTTGCTGTTTTTATCCTTATTTGGTTCCAAACAACATATAAACTTTTCAGAGTAGAGAAGAAGGATTGAATCCCCTTAAATTTAAAGAGGAAAAACAAGATCCAAACAACAATAGGACCACAATAATAAAAAATGAATACAAAATAATATCAAGTAACATGTGACATGAGTCTGAGATTACTCAACCCACTCCTACCAAATGCCATACACCTAAATGCTACTTGCAACTGTCCTATTTTTCCCTTCTTAAAAAAACCCTGATTTTGTATCAGTGCAAGAATGATGAAACTTAAGTGAACCCATGCTACTAACAAACACCACTGATGGAGTTGGTGATAGAAAACTAAAGTGTCAACAATTACCCAAAAGCGTGGCATTTGTAATAGTGATTTTTTTTAAAAAAAATAGCTTTTTAGTGTAGTATATCTCTAGTATTTCCACATCCACCCATTCAAAAATCATAAGCCTGTCTTGAAAATCATGAGGTGTGGTTCTTTTTTTTACTAATAACTTTGTGGGTCACTCTGTCTTCTGGTTTCTGACTATAGAGTACGTTCAGCTCACATTTTCAAACTAGATTACTTTTCTAAAAACATGACAGCTGATTATTCTCCTGTATTCAGATGAATCCAGTAGCTGAGGCTTTCAGAATATCATGAGACTCACGATGAAATTACAAGGGTTGCTAGAACTGTATCTTTATATACTTCTCTAATGACTTCCATATTGAATGTGCTGAGTTTACACATCAAGATAGGATTTTAATAACTGCCAACCTGGTACAGAGTCTGAATACAGTTGCTATTGTTATGCTTCATTCACCATTGTAAGCAATAAGGGTTTTGGAAACTTAACAGACAATTTTGTTTATTATGCTTAAGCACAAAATAGAGTGGAGTACAGCTTGCATTTTTACAGCCTGACAGTATATGGGCTCTACAGTGCTGATAGTTTTAAAATCTTACGTTTTGTCATAAACTAAGCAAATATGGTTCCTAGAGAACACAAAGAACCTATCTTTATTGACAGCACTTCATACACTAGAACCTTACTACTCCCACTAAGTAGTACCTTACACCCTGAGTAGCAGAGTATCTCCTTTTCTTTTAATTAGACTAGTCAGGAAGTAAGGCACCAGTCAATGTGACTGAGGGGGCACAACTGGTCCTTGTGTATATACCATTGAATGAGTCTAGGATGGCATGGCAACCTTAACACCGAATATCTGTTTTATGTGAGACCTGTATTATTATTTTCATTTAGATTTTTGTATTTTTTTAATTATAGATGGGTGAAATCTTGGCCTTATTGGTCTTGGGGTTCCCCTGAGACCTCTTCCATTTGGTTCCCCAAGAACTCAGTTGAACTCAAGTCAGGTCACTCAGGTTCCTTTATTTGGCATGCAGCAATGCTACACTGAGGTTGTTCAGACTCTAGTGTACGGGGTGGTTATAGGGCATACCACGCATCCAAAGTTACATAGCAAATCTCTTCTTTTATATACATTTATACAATACTTGCATTTACTATACATTACATCACATGTTTTGGGATTGGCGTGGTCACTTTCTAGGAACCAGTCCCTGTACAGCACACGCTGTCCATGCATGATTTACTCTTTACCTCATCTTACGTTCCAGGCTTATTTTATTCATTTTTATCTTGTCCATTGTAAATGGTTCCCTGACTGTTCCCCTGTATCTTATCTAGTACAAATGGTCTGTTTCCATCCAGTAAATCCATTTACCTCCCTAATCCTATCTCCCAAGAAATGAGGCCTCACTCATATTGTTATTCATGTCACGCCCAGCCTACAGTTGGGCACATCTACACTGCGATAAAAGACCTGAGGCTGGCTCAGATCGGCTGACTTGGGCTCGTGGGGCTTGGTCTGAAGGACTATAAAGTTACCATGTAGATGTTTGGGCTTGGGCTGGAGCCTGGGATCTGAGACCCAATGTGAGGGAAGGTCCCATAGCCTGACTGTCTATACTGCAATTTCATGGCCCTGCAGCCCAAGCCCTGTGAGACCAAGTCAGGTGATGTCAAAGTCAATGACGTCAACAGCAAAACAATCAATGACTTCATTGCAGCCAGAATTTCACGAGTATGAAAAGAGGAAAAGCAATGGAAAAGTATTCCAATAACAACAAAAAGCTGATTGTTCCATTAGTCTCCTTCCCTTTTTTTGCTACCAGGCATCATTGTTTTAATTAACTACATTAGGCTTGAATGATACTTAGAGGAGAATGGAAGTCTACTGAGCTTCCGTTTCCTAAGATGCATCCATTATGAAAGAACCATTATGAATTGAAATAGATGCCTGAGAGCATTATAATCTGAAGTTATTATCGGAGAGGATACCTCGTTACCATGAAATGTATCCATTTGCAGCATGGAGGTACAAGGAGGCAATTCTTTGATACCATATTTCATGTATATAATATTTTTGGCTAAACAACTACTTGAGTACAGGAATTGTTAGTATGGAAGGTGCTGTTTTGTAGGAGAAAGATCTATCGTCACTCCTGCAGATTGACAGACAACTTCTAAGTTTCAGAATGTATTTTGAAGACAGCAGTTATGGGTTAGATTGTAACATTAGCTGACCTAAATAAAGGGGTAGTGCACAGCTGTAAGTCCCAGGGGCAGACCAACCAAAGTTCCCCCTTGTTCCACCTACTACTATAGCAGTAGCAGGTTACTTCCTCCTTTGCCCCAGGTCAGCTTTGTGTTGGGAATGAGTGAGGTGAGGTTGGCAGAGCCAAGACTCTACCCATTCCCCACTTCTGCCCATCTGCACAGAGAGGGATTAGTGGCTCCACCGTGTATGTCTACACTGCAATCAAAGAACTTTGGCATGGTGGCAGCTGGCCCAGATCAGCTGACTCAGGCTGAAAGGGGGTTCAGGCTGTGGGCTGTAAAAATTGCAGTGCAGATGTTCAGGCTCGGGCTGGAGCCGAGTCTCTGAGTCCCTGCGAGGGATATCAAAATTCCGAGTTATTCCTGTCTGTGCCTGCTGGAGCCCAAGTCTGCTGACCCAGGCTTTGAGACTCGGTGCCACAGGCTTTTCATTGCAGAGTAGACATACCCAAGAGAGGCAGCTCTCCAATCTTGCTTTGACCTATGATGCAGGTAGCTTGCACAGGGATAGAAGAGCAGGCCACAATCCTGTCTCTGTAAGGATTACTTTGGAGAATGCAGATGCAGCTACTGGTTACTGAACTGCAGAGAGTGGTAATGTGTTTGAATGTAAAAAAAGCCATCTGGGTCTTTAAGTATCATTTCCCCTTGTTTGTACAGTGAAATACAATGGGTAAACCTAATGTGACTGAAATCATCATGTCATCTAATTAGTTTCAAGCCCTAAAACAAAGATTGGTTTTAACATGCCTTTTAGAACTCTCATTGTATTACAGTGTGCTGCTTGTATTCCCTTTAGAGAGCAGGTTTCAGAGTAGCAGCCGTGTTAGTCTGTATTCGCAAAAAGAAAAGGAGAACTTGTGGCACCTTAGAGACTAACACATTTATTTGAGCATAAGCTTTCGTGAGCTACAGCTCACTTCATCAGATGCATTTGTGTTATACCAATAAAATAAAAACCAGCAGGATCTTATTAAAGGGGAAAAGGCAAAATACCACATTTATTGTGAATACAGAAAGAATCATAGTAAGCAGTTAGTTATAGCTATAACATTCCATTCAATCTCATATTTATTCACACATCATTCACACACACACACACACACACACACACACACACACAGAGGTTCTGCAAGGTTGTTATTATAGTTACCAGCCTTAGAGTTGCTCATGCCAAGCCACTGGTCAGGTGGTCTGGACATGAGGAGGGAGCAGTGCCTTGTCAGATGCACATCTGATGCTCCTGGAAGTTGGTTTGCAGAATCAGACCCCAAAGTTCTCCCTTTCTAGAGTCCATTTTTAGAGGAATTTCTTCTTATGCCAGTCTATTGGAATTGCTTCATTATGCTGTTGCTGAATCAATCAGCAGATGGCAAATTCCTGACGGCTCCGTGCTGCCAGATGTTATCTTGTTCTTTAGACACTGGATTCTTAGGCTGGCACCTCCCTGATCATTCAGTTATTATCCACACCAAGCATCCATCCACATACATCCTCTATCTCTATTTTAATCACAATTGTTAACAAAGCAAGATGAATACAACAAAAAGGCGGGGAGTCTCTGGGTGCTGTTTCTGTTGTTAGAGAGTATTGCTTTGAGTCTCTCTCTGTGTGAGAAGTTATTGTTGCAAAGAATTGCTTTGAGAACAGACTCTGTCTTAGAATGTACTAACACAATTAGCAGCTTGCAAGTTTCAAACATAGAGGGAGAGAAACAGTACCAAAAACCAAGAGACCTCTTAATTAGTAATACCCTGGAATTTAAACAATGGGAAATCAAACTCATGTGATTTTAATACAGAACTTCTTTAATATGATCCAACATTTGCATATGAGTAAACTTGCTGATGGTAGTAGCGTTTAAAATATCTTCAAGCAATGAAAAACTGCTTAATGAGACAATTGGCTGATCATGGGGTTGCACTTTCCTCATTGATTTTGTATGTCCAAATTACCTAAATGGTATCTCCACTTATGAGTGTCAATGGGAAGCTCAGCAAAGCCATGTCAGTGAGTGAGTGTTTCACCTGAATTTTTTTTGTAGTGGTTGTTAGAATTCCTGTCTCCTGTATTACATTTGTGTTTGAAGTTCAATAGATAACTACAATTCAGTATATTGCTCCAGCTAGAAGAAGTACTTTTTGTTTTCAGGTATTTTTTCATGGGACAAAAGCCAGAGAGACAAGGTAAAATGTGCACATATTTTTCCATTAGCAATTGTAGATATGGCTCAGAAAATAGAGGTGAAAAACTGATTAATATTCATGTCAAATACACTAAATCAATCAATAAACAAACCAGGGTGGATTAAATTATGATATTCAGTCAGTTGTTCAAAAGCATAGCTGGAAACGACAGTAGCTTAGGTTCACAAGGCAACTGCATCAACATTTCTTACATGTGGAAAATATTATGCCATTTCAATGGGGTTCAGCACAGTCTGAGGCTCTTTCCCAGTGTTCACAAAATAGTTGTATAAGGCAATATAATCACAAGGTTGAGTTGTTCTGCTCCTGGAAAGTTTCTCCAGATTCTTGACATCCCATATTGTATGTGACTGTTTTTGGATCGATGAAGTGAGCAAGCAAGGTTTTGGTGGCCATAAACTATAGGTTTTGGTGGCCATAAACTATAGGAGGCATAGTCACCATAAACTATAGGGGGTCCTGGTGAAATAACCTCAAAAATCTTTTTGTTTGTTTAAGGGCAGGGTAGTTTCAGCAATGTATAAAATGCCCTGCTGCATCTCAGAATACACTTGTCAAAGGTGAACTAAGGACACACATTGGGCCTGATTCGCTGCTGCCTCGTACCGTATACATTTTGAACACATGGATGAAGGCAGTATGAAGTTGGTGTGAAAGACAATCAAATGAGAGTGGTAGCATTTCATACTCACTCGCAATGGTCAAAACAACGGAAAACCGGGGTCACCACTCTCATCTGGTTTTCAGCAAGATGAGGGGAACTCTGAGTGGACCCTTGCTATTCCATTGTCTGATTCTTCCCTTAAAACTTGTAAATAATTATGGCCTGCTGATTTAATGGCCTGTGTTTACAAGATTGGTCCCATCCCTGCTCAATTGCTTTAAATTGAGTATTGTTTATATTAGGAGAGAGACTGGCTCCTCTTGATTTCTGCAAGGGAAGTGTTTGCATATGGGAACGTCTGCTGGTTCTTGTTTGCTTTCTTCTAAAGTTTATTTCAGGCAAAAAAATCTTTAGATCACTTTTGAAATTATTCCTCTCAGCGGAACCTGTCCTGCTGTGGATTTCTCAGATCCAGAGCTGGAGAATTACCCTTCCTTGTGCAAAAAGGAGTTATCCTGTGGGTCATGCTATCCTGTATGTCTATGCTGTAGTTCGACACCTGCGGCTGGCCCGTGCCATCTGAGTTGGGCTCACAGGGCTTGGGCTAAAGGGCTGTGTAATTGTAGTGTGGACGCTCCGGGTTGGGATGCAACCCTTGCTCCGAGACCCTTCCACTATCAAATTCCGGGGCTCAATCCAGTGAGGGGTTGTGTCCCCACCTGCCCTGCAACCTTGGGTGCCTCACAATGCTTTGCTGCTGTAGCACCCAAACAACAAGCAGGTCACACATAGCTGCAGCCTGCCAGCACACTCCAGTCACACTCTGGCTTCCACCAGCCTCACTTACCACTTGTAGGGTGACCCCCCAACATACTCCCAGTCTCAGATTTCCCCCCAAAACTATGTGTTCTCCATTGTCCAGCCCTCTCCTGGATGGTCCAGATATTAGAGGTCTGTTGCTCCTGTAAGGGGTCAATGTATGACCATTTGCTACTTTAATTGGAGTTACCAAACAATTCAGTTTAAACACAACACTGCATTAGTTTTGATTAAAGAATAAAACAAGTTTATTTAACAATAAAGAGAGAGGTTTTAAGTGAGTACAAGTATAAGGCATTAAAGTCAGAAATGGTTACAAGAGAAATAAAAATAAAATGCTTTCTAGTGCTGAAACTGAACACACTAGACTTGGTTCAAAGTGAAATTCTTACCAAACATTCCCAGCAACAGGGCTGACCAAATTCTCAGGTCAGAACCCCTCCAATCCAAAGGCCTGGTTTCTTTGTCTTCTCAGCTGAGAGAGAGAATACCTGGGGTCCAATTATAGTCCAATCAATCTTTTAAATGCATTTCCCTGTAGGTTACTCCTAGATAAAGTTCCTTCCAGCTGTGAGGATGGAGGCATGCAGTCTTGTGGGGGGAAAAGGTTCCATGTTGTTGTTAAAATGCAAATCGATCCATTCCTGCCCCTCCTCCCCGTTATCTGCCAAAGACTGGCCACTTGACCAGTGATGCCAATCAGTTTTAATGACAACCGGCTAGAGGCATCAGCTCATTCTTTGTCTTTGAAAAACAGGTTTACCTCTTCCCAGACTTGTCTAGCAAACACATTTCAAGTATAATTTCAGCTTATGTTCTTACCTTTACATATAAAGTTGCTACATACATTTCACCATGACTGACCAGCAAGTTATTAGGTTTCACATGATACTTGACAAGGCATATTTTATACAAAGATTATTACAATGGTGTGTAGGGTGTGAAATCATGGTTGCATTTGATCACACTCACCTCGCAGGGTCCTAGAGCTTGGGCTCTAACCCAAACCCAAAGGTCTATACCACAATTAAATAGCCCCTGTACCCGTGACAGCTGGCATGGGCTAATCACAGGTTTTTAATTGCCATGTAGACATACCCTCAGAATCGGTGGAAATAGGAATCAATGCGTGTGTTAAGCTTATTGGATTTTTCTGCTCTTTCTTACAGAACAATTCAGAGGGATCCAAAATCAAAGACCAGGGGCCTTGTTCTCAGTTATACTAAAGTCCCTGAAGTGTAAAGGGGTCTTATAGTGGATGTAAATTACATTTTGCATTCACTTTCAGACCCCTGTACACTGTCAGTGATATAAAGGTGCTTGAGTATAACTGAGCATTGAGTCTGTGTCCCTTTCTCCTACAACCCAATTTTCCTTTCTGTGGAATATTTTGCTTTTTCAATATAATTTTAGGTTTGGAAATGATCTTGGGGACAACCCACTCCAGGTCCTGGCTCTTTTCCCATATTTCTTAATGCTCTACATCTCTCTCTCTGTCCTAGGTACCCAGTGGTATCACACTTCCCTCAAAGGCCTTTATTATCTTGGTAATAGATTAAAGTTAAGTCTTTTGAATAATTTGTCTTCTCTGACCTTTCTATCAGGTTATGAACTTGAAAACTTTCCTAAATGGTATTAAAACTGGTTGTTCAAAGTAAAATTTGACCTGATCATTGCGATAAATCATACAATCTCTTTCTCTAATGTATGTTGCCATGTTATCTTTTATGTAAACTGCAGGGTGAAGACAAGAAAGTTTCTGAAAAAAGTCTTCATCCCCCAGTGTCACCTTCCTCCGTACCCGATCATATGAAATGTAACATCCTTAAAGCTCAAGTAGAAGCTGCTTTTAGAGTGGGTGCCCAGGTGAGTATACCTTTTAATTTACCCTCTATATTCCCCTTTCTAATGCTAGTGAGAACATAATGTTTCATGTGAAATCACTTCATATTTTCCAAAGTCTGACCCTTTCCTTGGGAAGTGTTGTCTCATCTTCCTTAGGTATCCAAAATGACATAAATTGCTCTAGACCTTTCTGTAGGTCATCAGAACATCTAGCTACTTGCTGTGATTTCAGGATGGTCTACAGAGTTCACTGTTTCTGAACCGTGTGCTGTTCATCAGTACTTTTTTGGCTACAGCTGAATTTGTGAGCTTTCAGGATGAATAATGTTTCATTGCCAAAAGGATGGGAACAAAACAAGAGTTGAGTAGATGAAATGTGGCTTGGTTGATTCACTTTCCTTCATCCTTTCAAACCCTAAAGCCTTTAGTTTTTTCTGTTCAGAGAGCAGTTTGGAATTTTGCTGAGCATTCATTTTTTATTTTTGATTAAATATTGTATTTTAGTCCTCATGCTACGTGGAAACTGTTATTTATAGATGAACGTCATATTTGGATGCCTAAATATTGATTCCAGAGAGTCTTTAAAGAGACAGGTGTGAAAATGTTAGTCTATGTACTTTTGTGCTCATTTGTTTTTCCAGTCATCCATTCAAAACATTTATGTTCCATTAAATTATTTCAATTTCATGGATAGATCCATATTCAAAATCAATGAATTGTGTTACATAAATACCAACATATATCCATATGACATAGCTGTTTTCAGCTATGTAACAAATAGATCGCATGAGTGTAATGATATTATTTCTTCTATTGAAGTTAAACTTTCTTGAAACACTAACCCTAACCCTATTCCTATGTAATTCTTTTGGAATGTAGTTAGTGAAATAAGGATAATGTAATGTCATCTTCCGTAACAAGAAAGAAAGAAAAGAAATACAAGGGAGAGAGGGTTATTGAATCCTGTCATTAGCTACTTCTGTTACTTTGTGTGTGTGTGTGTGTGTGTGTGTGTGTGTGTGTGTGTGTGTGTGTGTGTGTGTGTGTGTGTTAATAATCTCCGTTGGATACACACTATTTTACTTCTTCTGTTACTCTGTTTCTTCCATGGTGACAGGTTTCAGAGTGGTAGCCATGTTAGTCTGTATCAGCAAAAACAACGAGGAGTCCTTGTGGCACCTTAGAGATTAACAAATTTATTTGGGCATAAGCTTTCATGGGCTATAACCCACTTCATTAGGTGCATGGAGTGGAAAATACAGTAGGCAGGTATAAATATACAGCACACAAAAAGATGGGAGTTGCCTTACCAAGTGCGTGGGGGGTCAGTGCTAACAAAGCCAATTCAATTAGGGTGGATGTGACCCATTTCCAACAAGAAGGGGTGAATATCAAAAGAGGGAAAATTATTTTTTGTAGTGACCCAACCACTTCCAGTCTGGAATTAACTGGAATGAATCTGTAAACTTGACACCATCAAATTAGGCCTGAATAAAGACTGGGAGTGGCTCGGTCACTACAAAAAATAATTTTCCCTCTGTTGATACTCTCACCTTCTTGTCAACTGTTGGAAATGGGCCACATCCACCCTAATTGAATTGGCCTTGTTAGCACTGACCCCCCATTTGGTAAGACAGCTCCCATGTTTTCATGTGCTGTATATTTATACCTGCCAACTGTATTTTCCACTCCATGCATCTGATGAAGTGGGTTATAGCCCACAAAATCTTTTGCTCAAATAAATTTGTTAGTCTCTAAGGTGCCACAAGGACTCTTCGCTGTTTTTGTTTCATCTGACACTATCATGTCAGGTCAACTTGCCCTCCAAAGAATTTTCTTGTAACAACCATCTTTGTACATTTCTCACTGTTGCTACCTGGCAGAGTTTTCATCTGACAGTTAAATTGCAATGCATGCAGTTAAAACCATGGAAGTCTAAGACAGCTAAACCTTGGTTATTCAGTCTGCTAGAGATTTCTAGAACAGGCAGTGTAATTTTTATGATGTGTTTTTAAAAAACAGTTCGGTCTTTTCTGAATCTGATGTTATGACAACTGCGCTATGTTACAGTATGTTTCCTGTTTGAATGTCTCAATTCTTGCCATTCTTTTTCATGCATATACCATGGCTTTGTGTCTATTTCTCAAGGATGTTGCCCGATACATCTTGAATTTGCGTTTTCTCCAACTATGCTTACAGTTATGTTCAACTAAGCAGTTATACACATGTTAACGCTGTGTGCTGACATATTCATAGTAAAGAATTATTCGTGATTCTGATTGTTTGTAGCTACACAGAAAATTTGTGAAACATGTTTCCTCCATCTCTTCTGATCTGCTCCTCCGTCCACTCCTCAGAGCCTTTCCAAATTACGTAATCTTGAGTTGCTTTTATATATCTGTAACACTGTTCTTTTACTGTAGTTACGTAGTAAATGGGTATCAGAGAAGAAAGTAAGTCTGCTAGTCTTTTCTTAAAGTAGACACATTTCCCAAAAAAACTTTTAGCACTCAGTATGGATTGAATATGCATCTCTGTTCCAGTTCATGAGAGGAGATCATATGAAATTCCAAACAGAGGGGAAAGTAGCTTGTGTTGCTGAAGACTATTGACATAGTGCAGCTTGAAAGACATGTAGCAATGGTTGTCTAAGAAGGATAGTCCAGTGCTTAGGATATTGCCTTTGCCTTTGAGGAAACTCAAGTTCAGTTTTCTGCTTTGCTACAGTTCCCGGTGTGACTTTGGAGAGGTATCTCTATGCCTCAGTTCCCTGCTGCACTGGGGTATTGTGAAGATAATTAAAGATTGTGAGATGAACAGATGCTATGGTAATCGGGCAGTGTAAACACCATAGATGCATGAAGATCTGCAGCATAGGAATCTACCCATCTGGGGGAGCTAGAGAGCAGCACATCCTCCACCACCAAGAGACAAAGCCAGCGTGGAGGTGCTGCTGGGGAATAAGCTGTCTGTCTGGCATGCAATAAAACTGCTTCTGTTATGTCACCCACTTTTCCCTGAAAAGCTACCTGCTCACTGCATCTGTATACTTTGCCAATGGCCTTTTGTTCTCCTGCTAAGAGAAGGGAAAGTCGGCTGAGTGTTGTTTGATCACTTAATTTCCCACCTAAAAGGGGAGAGACAAGTTTGCTGCTTCTTCCTTACCAAAGGGATGAGGGGGTAGGGAAGTAGGGCAGCAGTCAGGTGACTCTGAAGAGGGTAGCACAGACTGACTACCCAATATATCAGCCAGACCAGTGCTGTGTACAGCAATGGTTCCCCTCTCCACCTTCCTACAGATAATTTTGATCTCTGTGAGGTGGGAGCTAAGATTACTGCTAGAGGATCCTTTAAGTGCGCAGGGAAAAAGTGATTGTTTCTTTATTGCAGACCACTTTGGACAGCAGTCTTATCCATCCAGCTCCCTGTGCTCTTCCTAAGCCTATTGTCTTACTTCTCTCTGTCTCCTAGTCTTACTCTTGGCTTCATCCCATCTATCATACTGTCCAATAAACTTTAAACCATATCTCTTTCTTCCTCTGCCATGCACCTTCTCATCTCCTTCCAATCCTTTTTTAAATACAACATCTTTAAGAAGTCGCACCTCCTTCCTTCTCATCATTCACAAACCCCAGTCCCCTCCTACTTTTGATCTGTTGTCCAATGTTTTCTCTAATTTTGATGGTAAGCTCTTTGGGGCAAGGAATATATCTCATCTATATTCTGTAAAGCACAGGACAAATTTACAGCACTATACAGAGATTTCAAGCAAGAGCAGCCTGTCTTTGTCATCTACAGCATATGCCTCTTCTCTTTGTTTACTATGTAACGTTACATGCTGGTGAGAAGTTCTTTATCCTAGAAGCAGAAAGAACAGAGCTGGTCTCTCTCACTCGCATACATACAGGTGCACTCTTTATCTAAAGTGAAATTGACACCTATCAGAGGTTGGTTTTAAAAAGTCCTAAAAGATCCTTTATCTTTTTGAGCTCCCCATCAATGTACTGTACTTTAGGAAATTTTGCTGGACATCTGCATTGTCCAGTTAGTAACAGAAGCATCAGTGAAACATTCTCACTAATGGGACACAGCTGGAACTGGTACCAAAGGGTACCCTTAAAACATTTCCACGTACCTAAAGTACGTGGAAACAACTATTTCATTGTTGTTTGTATTGTTTGTAATAATTTCCCATTTGAAAAGCAAGGAATATTTCAAATCCCGGACAACAGTACCATCAGGAAATGACCAGTTCATAAAGGCCCCCACTGTAGTCAGTAGAACAGGAAGCTCTTCATTAGAAGTTCCTGACAATGGAGGGGGGGCGAATGCAGGAGAGGAAAGATGGGGGAAGAGAGTTTGGGGATGGAAATGCTGATTTTTTGATTCATTCAGATCAGTATACTCATGGCAACTAGATACCATGGGAACTGGTGCCTTAGAAACACTGAAATACATAGTTCCAATCTCTGCAATTTCAAACATAAATAGTGGGAGGAAATTATACAATGTAGTTTGAAATAGGAGCTGAAAAGGGAGATTTGCACTCAATTTCCATTCTGGAGTCATGCAGAAGAGCTTTCAGAGTAGCAGCCGTGTTAGTCTGTATTCGCAAAAAGAAAAGGAGTACTTGTGGCACCTTAGAGACTAACAAATTTATTTGAGCATAAGCTTTCATGAGCTACAGCTCACTTCATTGGATGCATTTGGTGGAAAATACAGTAGGGAGATTTATACGCGCGCGCGCACACACACACACACACACACACACACACACACACACACAGAGAACATGAAACAATGGGTTTTATCATACACACTGTAAGGAGAGTGTTCACTTAAGATGAGCCATCACCAGCAGGAGGTGATGGCTCATCTTAAGTGATCACTCTCCTTACAGTGTGTATGATAAAACCCATTGTTTCATGTTCTCTGTGTGTGTATATAAATCTCCCCACTGTATTTTCCACCGAATGCATCCGATGAAGTGAGCTGTAGCTCACGAAAGCTTATGCTCAAATAAATTTTAGTCTCTAAGGTGCCACAAGTACTCCTTTTCTTTATGCAGAAGAGCTGTTTATTTCTTTCCTATATGGTACTTTTTTATCCTTCCTCAAAGCTGTGACTCTGAATTAGAGATCTAAAACTCGTCTGTTTATGGTACAGGTTACTCGCAGTTCTGCATATATGTTAGAGTGCTGGAGCAGCAAGAAACTAATGTGAATGAGTTTGTTTATTTTGTGAAGCGAGAAGTATTTCCATACAGAAATGTTAGTTTGAGAATCAAGCTGCAAGATGTGATGGAGTATGTCTGAATGTGTGCAGATGCATACCTTAACTGATGAAAAATGTGATGAACCCACACAAATTGTGGAAATTTAGGCTGTGGGTTCCACAGAACGCTCAGCGCAGTGTCTGTATTGCGATAGTAAACCAGCACTCTTTCACAACACACCCTTCAAACTTCTTCATGGGCATGCAACACTTCATAGCTGACAGATTGCAGATCAAATGCTCATTTTAAGAAGGAGCAGTATAAAACCAGCAACGAAGAGCTGCATGAATATAAAAGACCAGCTTCTAGCAGCATATAAAAACCTTACAGTTTACATGGCTCAGTGTTGAAATGGAGGGATTGATCAAAGGAGTTGTCAATTCATGCCCCAGCTGATGGAGGATTCTGATTGCTATGCATACCCAGTTTGGCCCAAAGCAAATCCTGATTTACTTTAGCGTTAAATACAGACTCCTGTGCAAACTTAGAATTACCTTAACTGGGTTTTCGTCTCTTGGCTGGAAAGGTATGTGGTGTTCTTATCCAGTGTGCCTTCTACAATATATGCTTATTTTCTCCATTAGTTTTCATTTCACCTCCTCTTCCCCCATAGGGAGTCCCAACTCCTTGGGGCCCATAAATCCATGAAATTACAACAAGAGTGAATCTGATGTCTTATCTCTAACCTAGAAGAATATATTTGGATCATACAGCAGTGACTTCATTGGGGGTTGAACATGATGCTAGAATTTGGTACAAAGAGAGTATTAAAACTTGTTCACAAGTTAATATCTATGCAATATTTTCAGACTACTGCAGGTTACCTTCTTTTTTCTCTCCCGCTTACCTCTTTAAAAAAAAAAAAAAAAAACTACATACCAATGATGTAGTTTTGCTCTGAATGTGTATTGCCATCTATGGGCTAGGATATAATCTTAATGTAAGCAACTAAGATGTGAAGTTGAACGGTGCTAACTAGCCTTGCCTAGAACTACTGGAACATATTGCACAATTGGAGATGTATCTCAGAATGTGTTTTGATCATATTTCATGCTACATTTTGTTCTGTGTGCAACAAATGCAAACAAAAATTGGATCAACACATTATTTAAGGTAGCAAGGGAGTACAGCTGAGGAGAAACTCATCAGTGGCTTTCCTAACTATATCTTTGGTTGGCCTTTGCCTTTTCATCATGTTGTCCTTTAAGGAGTAATTAAACTGTCAGTTATTTATAAAGATTCTTCAAAGTTGCAGTGCCCAAAGAAGTTGATGTATGTGGTTTTCAAATTTTCCCAAAAGGCTGCCGCAAGGAAATACGTTGCAATACTATCTATATGATTTGGGTTTTAAGTGCTTTGTTCACTTCTGGAAATCATAATAAGGTCACAAGAGAAAATGAGTTTGGTACAGGAAAGATACTGGAGGATTTATACTCTTATGTGAAAAATAACAGGACTTGGATAAATATCTCTGGATGCCTGGAGGAGTTCCTGCCTTTTGCTAGATGGCTATTCAAACGTTGTGAAATGATGAAAATTTCAAGCATGTCAGTCTGTCCTCCATCATGGATTATATTTTATATCCAAGATTTGCTTGGAAATAATGCAAATTTGCTGATATCTTCTTGGTCTTCCTTGTGCTTATCGCATATCCCTGCATAATTTGACAATCTCAATTTAAAAGACCCAGAACAGGAGAATAACAGGTCCAGGCTGAAGTGCTGTACCTTAAGGGGGTGTATGTGTTTATATTAGAGAAAGAAGCTTGTACAGGGCTCTTTGCACAATGCCTTGCTAAAGCCATTGCTGTTAGTCACCCACTCGGATGAGCAATACATTCACTCTCAAATTCCAAGCTAAGTAAAAAGAAGCAATTGTTGTGATACTCTCAACTCCTACTCCAATGAATGTGACATCACATCAGTTATAATTGTTCATAACAATGGAATTTAAATGGCTATAATTCAAATTGGCTATATTCTGTCTGTCAAAGGAAACAGATTTGCTTAACTTTAAAAGTGAGTCACAGGCTGGAAATAAAGGGGGGCAGAGGTACAGAAAGATAGGACTTCAGGGAACGTAGGATGGGGGAGCATCACTAGGTGGAATACAGCAACCATTATAAGGGAATCAGCAACTCTACTCAAAAAGGAGTGACAAAAAATGATAACTTTGTTCAGTTAAAGTAATCAAGGGTGAATAAAAAAATCTCCAGGACACTAAGGAACAGACTTGCAAAAAGTGCCACAAGATTGTTATGACCACACATCAAGACCTCAGTTCTGCCTCTCATCAGAAAAGGTTTTTTAGTAATTCAGTGCCTGCTAACAATGAATGGTACAAGTATTATTTGTTATTATTTGCCATGCAATAGCACCTGGGAGCTCGGTCATGGATCAGGATCCTGTTGTACTAGGCAGTGTACAAACACAGAACAAAAAGATGGGTACTACCTCAAAGAGCTGACCGTGAGGCTATTCTGATCACAAAGGAAGAATCCTATCTGCTAAAATACCAACAACACTTCCTGCACCAGGGTTTTCCTTGGATGCTTCTTTTCCCAATGACCTTGCTGCTTAGCTTATGAAATATAATGAGATCATGGTTGTGTATGTTAACAGGGATTTGAAAAATATCCCATGCGCTTCAGAGTTCCTCGGTTTCATTTCAGACCAGCAGACATGCAGGGAGAAGCATTTTTTTCAGTCAGGGTCATTGAGCCATTCTCCTTCTGCTTGGAGAATTCCAGCAGTCTGGAAAGGGTGTTGCTCCCCCTCCTTTTTGCATAATCAGGAACCTCCAAAAATCAGCTTTCAGAACCTTTTCTCCCTCAGTTAGCAGCCTGACTGCCTTTGAATGGGATCAGGTGTTTCAGTCAACTGTTGGGCTGATTCACAAAGTCAGAAGGGGAAAACAAGATGTTCTTTATGTGGAACTGGCATAATGCTGACTATAATGCTTCTTGTGATAATGAAGAGACAGGAATAAGATGGTGTAAACACAAAGCGGATTTTTTGTTTAGGAAGCGGGGCACACACACATACGGTATAACTGTTGTGAACCGGGATATAGGCAGTCAGACCTAGTGGTCAGAGCAGTGGTGGTCAGGCCTAGTGGTCAGAACAAGAGTCAGAAACTGGAGGTCAGAGATAGAAACAGAGTCGGGAGTCAAGCCATGAGTCAGAGTCAGGAATTGAGCCGCGGGTCAGAGCTGGAGTCAGTAGCCAGGGGTGGGTGTAACAGCAGGATGTAATCTGGAACAAGGCAGACCAGGAGGATCAGGATAGGAAGGCAGGACTCAGGAATCAGGCAAAACAGCAGGAGCCGATAAAGCAGACAGCCGGGATTCACAACTTCCTGTGCCGCCTTGTTATACCAATAAAATAAAAACCAGCAGGATCTTATTAAAAGGGAAAAGGCAATATGCCACATTTATTGTGAATACAGAAATAATCATAGTAAGCAGTTAGTTATAGCTATAACATTCCATTCAATCTCATATTTATTCACACACATTCATTCATACACACACACACAGGTTCTGCAAGGTTATCATAGTTACCAGCCTTAGAGTTGCTCATGCCAAGCCACTGGCCAGGTGACCTGGACATGAGGACGGATCAGGGCCTTGTCAGATGCTCATCTGATGCTCCTGGAAGTTAGTTTGCAGAATCAGACTCCCAAAGTTCTCCCTTTCTAGAGTCCATTTTTATAGGAATTTCTTCCTGTGCCAGTCTATGGGAATTGCTTCATCATGCTGTTGCTGAATCAATCAGCAGATGGCACATTGCTGACAGTTCCGTGCTGCCAGATGTTATCTTTTTCTTTGGTTTTCCCATTCTTGAGGCTGTTGGGTGGATTCCAGTCTGCCCTCCGGGGGTCCTCTGGTTATTTCCACTTGCCGTCTTCTTCAGCCGATGGACACTGGATTCTTAGGCTGGCACCTCCCTGATCACCACCAGATATTGGGTGGTTCTAGACAAAACTCCTTTTTCAGATTGTTGGGTGCCCCAAAGAGACAGATGAATCTTGGTCATAATATTTGCATTTCTTCTAGGAGCTCCAACAATCTGGACACTCCTATGGGAATTTTACCTTGTATATAGTTCTTGTTTCAAGTTGTGGGTTAGATACTTTCAGATGTGCTGAGGAAGTTGCTCACTGGTTAGCGAGGGTGGTTTGCTATGTAAGAAGGAAAGAAGGCCAAAAGCATTCTGTCAGCTGACTGGTTTAGCTACCTGATCCTGCAAAAACAGGAGCAACCCAGTTTCAAGACTGCTGGAGCTCTTCTCAGTAAGGTAATTTATGAGTAGAATTTCTTTCTGGGTCTGTTCTTCTACAATATCCACATTCAATATTTTATTTCTATCCCATAAAGTATAAAATAATAATGAAGAAGCTCTCAATATGTAGAAAATAATGCTTAAGAATATTCCTTTTTCCTGACCTTCCATTTTCCATGTTCCAATATAAATCCATGCTGGGGAGATAGCAATGGCCTTGGGATTAACTTCATCTGTACTTGAAGCTATAGCTGTGATTCCCAGCTTGTGCGGGTATTCTTGTGATAGCTCTCATTGAGCTAAACATAGTATTGTTGCCATGATAGCATGAGCAATGTCATGGACTAGCCACCATGGATGCATACACAGGGGATCTGGGCAGGTTTGAACTTGTGGCAGCTAGCCCAGGCCTCTGCTTACTGATGTTACCCTGCTATTTTTAGCATCCTAGCTCACTGAGAGCGAGTATGAGTATGTCTACACAAGCTGCAAATTTCTTTTAGCTCCAAATGTAGATGTCATATTACTGTCACAGGATTGGGGGAAACAGTTATTAGCCAGTAATATTCTGGATCGCTCCCATAGCTGGCTAAAGGGGACACTCATCTCATATTGCTGAAGTAGATGAAATTTTAATAATTTAATTGGCTGTTACAATTGCTGACTTGTATAATCTTCCTGTGCTCCATTTTCAATAATAAAACTCTATTTTCTATTATTAAGTTCAAGTGCTTAAAATTCAGTTCTCTCTCCATTTTCAATTTGGTAATTTTAATATTGGAATAAAGTAAAATTTGTGATTTTTTTTTAAAGAGTCAGTTTGACAAATAGTAAGTAACCAGCTAATTATCATTTAACAATGCACATAATTAAGATATCATTTGGACAGAAGAGACTGTGTAAGTCTCTGACAGCTGCATTCATATTTTCAACATTCAGAAATACAGCAGTTTTATGTGAAGCATCATCACCTGCCATAAATATTAAAGAGCAAAGTACTAATTTCTGCAGCCCACCTACATTAACTGTGATTCAGTTTTTTTCCTCATTCCCTAAACAAAAACATTTTAAGACAGAGCTCGATTGTGAATACATAGACCTTAAACATAACCTCACTACAGGTTGTAGATTGAAAAAAACCTAAACATTTGAATGTCATAAATTTAAGAATTAATTTTGCTATGTCCCATACCCAGCCCAATGTGAACCACGCATAGTGTAGATACTTTTCTTTAAGTATTTCCAGTCAATTTTATAGGTTAATTATAAATTTCTAAAGTGCTCCAAGTATTAAAAAAATCTACATGTTAAGTGTTGTTGTTTTTAATAAACAATGAAAAAATAATACAATAGGTAATATATTGTATGCACTATTGTAGAATCATAGAATATCAGGGTAGGAAGGGACCTCGGGAGGTCATCTAGTCCAACCCCCTGCTCAAAGCAGGACCAATCCCCAACTAAATCAACTAACTCCTCTCTATCCTTTAAATAGAGTAGGTAAAGTCATCGCCCCTCTAGTCTACTATAGATATGGAGATACTCTAATGTTTGTAGACTGTATTAGTAGAGTGGATCGGGACCAGGTACAATATTGCGCTGGTGATATGTGGATATTGGAGTCTTGGATCTACACCAAAGAGTAATAAATGGCTAAGTCAAATAAGTTGCTGGGCTGCTTTGTCTGGCAATTTCATTTAAGCAATATTATGTCTATACATAGTTGTTCGTCCAGCATTTGTAGACAAGTATACAAAGTATACTTGTATACAAAGACAAAGTATACAAAAGAGACCAGGTTTGCGGCTTGTAGGGGAATGGCAGATTGGAGAGCTTTTTGTGGATTTTATGTAGAGACTAACTGTTTGTTGAGGTATTACTTTTTCTATTAATTTTTCAATGTCTGAAGAATTATGAGAGTTGGCATGGTGATTCTAATTAGGCTGTGGATATGCAGGTGGAAATAATCTGCACATAGTTTAGTTTTGGGGAGGGGTTAAATAGAAGAAAAAGGGGTATATTTGGTTTCAATGGTTCCACTACTTAATCTCAAATATTTTATGGAATGTGCGTTTATATCCACGTTTTTCCAAAAAGATCATCTTCCCACAATATTATTATACTGTGCCTGTATTCTGCAGCTGATCAACTTTTAAATGAAACTCAACAGAAGTAAATGGAAAACAAAACAATTTTGTTTTTTAAATCTGGGCACAACTGGCATTTTATACATTGAAACTATTTTGATACTTGTAGAAATAGTTATATGTAAATATATTATACTATAAAATACTATAAATATGTGCCATACTATAAAACTATAATTATATACATAAATATATTGACATTATACTAAACTATGGCTCTTTCCTTTAGCAGGTGGGGAAAGAAGACACATCATTTGTAAATACCAGTAAGGCCTCCAGTCTGCAGGACCCTAATGTAAGGTCTGTTACTTCTTGTTTGTAGGGAAAATATCAAATAAATACATTACGTTGTACAACATTTTCAAAACGTTGCCTACTGTATGCATGCCAAAATCCATAGATACATATCTAAATTACTGTGTGAAGTCTGGCAAGCTGCAACCTGATTATACGGTGTATTTTCTTCAAACTACAATCTGTAGTGAGGTTGTGTTTAAATCATGTGTCTAAGTATATACAGTCTTCAAAATCTCAGCTTCAGAATTCAGGCGGGAGAAAAACTTGGAAAGATTTGTGTAGACCATTTCAGTTTGCAAAGAGCAAAAAAACCCAAAACATTTTGCATAGAAAATATGGATAAGAATCATAATAACCTTTAAAACTCAGAGTAGCTTTAAAATATAATCTCTGTTTTCTGTATTTTGAATCTGATTTCCACTCTGATGCCACTTATCCAAACGCTGCTGTTTCTAAGTTAATGAAATCTTCAGCAGCAGCTGCTGCTGCTACTGTTATAATATTTGTATTTTTGCAGTAGCGGCTCGGAACCTCAGTCACGGACCAGGACCCAGTTGTGCTAGGTATTGCACAAACACAGACCTTGTTTATTGTTCATGTTTTTCTGTTTCCTGGAATTATTTTAACAGTAGAAAAGGGAGCATTTGTTTTAGTGCACAGAAAATGTGTTTCTTTGGATTTCTTGATCCGCAGGAAGGCCTGGTTGGGATTGCATTTTTGTTGCACTGGAAGCTGATTCTTCTCACAGGAATTTTCCTTTTGCAGCTAGCCATTTTAAAAAGCATCATATTTGAATGTTCTGTTTGGATCCCAGAGAATACATTCTTATAACAGGTTTGGGGTTTTTTTTAAAAAGAGGACTTCACTGTGTGGGTTATTTGGAAGCATGCTGCCTTTACATGAATGGTAGTAACATCATTTTATTCATCATCAGTGTCAGAAGGATCACACGGTTTCAGATGGGAATAAATTGATGTACAGTATGGTTGTCAAGCAGGCTGTCAAACAGCTAATTGTGGGAGCTTGTTGGTTACTTCATTACAGATTTATCTAACCTTTTCACCCTGAAGAATGAACATATTATTTCAAAAAGCTCATAGGTCCCCAATCAATAGTTCTATTTCCTTAGGCTCAGGCAGAATTAGTTGAGCACCTGTCCTGTTCTCTCTTGGGCTCTCACAGTCCGGCAGAATTGTAGGTGATGAATCAAGCAGAGGTATACTTTTCTCCCTCTCCTCTCCCCTCCCTTGTGATGCAACAAGATGCCCACAGGAGGAGCTGCTGAGTAGATAGAATAAGAAAGGGACAGCAACTGATCAAAGCACTCCCAGCTCACACCAGAGCTGCTCCTGGCACTGATGGGGACCTGGTAACCCCAGCCCTCTCAGTATTAAATGAGGCTGATTCAAACACTTGACTTCATAAATCAAAGGGCAAGACATATCATAGTCAAACACGTTCTCTTAACACCGTCACCCTCAACAGCCACAATTCAAATGGGCCACAGGTTTGGACACAACTGCTTTATTCTAATTAATTTGGAAATTATTGGGGATACAAATAAAGTATCCCACTGACTGTCTCTCTCTGCTTCCCTCTGTAACTGTGCTCTGTTCCTCCATTTCTGTAACACATTTTTCACCACAGTTTTCCTTTCATCTGAACATACAATACCACCATACATGCCCTTTACCACATCAGTGCCACCAAGGAAATTGTGCCAGCAGAATATTTTCTTACAGTGTTGTTAGCGCTCTTGTGACATTTTGCTGTTTTTCTTGAAGCCTCAGCTTCTGGTGTCATGTGAAAGCGGAGATTCTCATGTAATTTTTTAAAAAAAAAAGTAAGTTACCAGTCCCCATGGTTGCGAAGAAAAGCTTGAAAACATAGAGTCATAGACTCATAGACTTTAAGGTCAGAAGGGACCATCATGATCATCTAGTCTGACCTCCTGCACAACACAGGCCACAGAATCTCACCCACCCACTCCTGCAATAAACGGCTCACCTATGTCTGAGCTATTGAAGTCATGATCCCTAAATGCTCAAACAATGAAGGCAGATAAAAAAAAAACCCAACATTTATTATTTTAAAGTCTCATGACTTTTTGGAGCCTGAGTCAGGAAGTTTGAATGCCTGGGCCTGGCAATACTGCACATAGCAGACCAGGCTATTTGGATATATACGGTTTTTAATTGACAGCTGAAGAGATTTTCAAACTAAAACTCCTTCAGAACCACGTTGTCCTTGTAAAATACACGTTTGGGCCCAGACAATACCCCATTCCACAGAAAAGCCCTGGGGCAGGAAGCTTTGGGAGAGGAATTCTTTGTGAGGAATCCCCTGGCATAGATTCCCCATACCACCCCAATGGAGGCGGTACCCTCTGTAGAAAAGTTTGCAGGGCTAGCCCTCAAACCTGGCAGATTTCCAGGGATTCGCACAGATGCCTTGGGGGCGGGGTAGGTAGGAAGGTAGGGTCTTTGGAATCACCTTAACAGGGAACCCCTAGCCACAGTGGCGCCTTTCTCTATTATTTTTTACAGAGGTTCTTAGTGGAGCCAGAGAGTGGGAGGACACACATCCCCTGTCCCCACCCCCAGCATGCCCCTGGGCTGCTCAATCTTCAACCCACTCATACGGATCCTAGACCTGCTGAGAGGTTTCCATGAGGTTAGGAAGGTGGGGTAGAAAGAGGTAGATCCATGGCAGGGAAGGGTTGTGCCTTAGAGGCATCTGATTTCCCTCCTCCCCCCCCCACACTTGTCATGCAATCAGAAAAGGGGCCAGATGCAAAGGGCTCCCTTCAAGTGCAGTTTGGGGTGGACAGGGACCAAATGGGCCATGCCATGGCGTGACTGAGTAAAGTAAACAGGGAACCCCCAAATGCCATTTTAAGTCACTTTGAAGTGCAGAACTACACATTAATGAGTACTCAAATCAATTCACCTCAGTAGTAATGACTGTTCCAATTCTCTAAAGCCATGACTACAGACCAAATAACCACAAGTTTGGCATAAACATCAAACTGAAAATAACATCAAAACATAATTTAAAGAGTAACCTGCCGAGTTAAAAATGGGGTGGGGGTGGAGAGGGTGTTTTCCGTTTTATTTTAACCCATGTTTTAATTCCCTTTCCTTTCACTGCTTCTTTCTGATGTATGGCTTGAAAGGTTTTTTGATTTGGTTTGGTTTTGAAGATGGGGGGGGGGGTCGTCTTGTCTCCTGTTGGTTTTATTTTTAGCACAGTTTGGTGGGTCAAACTGCCTTAGAACCTGGTTCAGACATGACCAGTTTAAATCCATATTTAAGCTTAGTCATTAAATTCGGTTCTGAGGCCTATGTAGTGGGGATTTATTCTGGAAATCTCTGTATGGTCGTTCAGAAAAATCTGAATTTTTTTTGTTACTTAAAAACAAACTATATACATGTTTCTAAAAGCTCTTTATGAAATACGTGAGTTTTGCAAACTCCTTGAGAATAGAAATCCTGAGTTGGAGATTACAATTACTGACTGCCCATTACTGATCCTGGGCTTTCTTTTCCTGCCTTCCCTAATGTTGCTAAGGAGGGAACTAGTTAATCAACACTCTGCAAGTGTCGATGTTGATTTATTACATCCACTGCCTCTTTCTACTATTGCTCAAGAGATGTTGCAGACATGCCTGTGGGATCTGGCAAGGTGGATGGGATTGTTTTTCTATGGCTCTATTTTTTCCTTTCTGGAAGATCAGCAGGGGGTTGGTGTGGATTAATTGTTCATCCACCCAAGGAGCCCTCGTATCTGAAGACTGAAAAGAATTCCACTCAGGCAGCATACGTGTGACACTATTATGAGACACAGTGAGAGGGTTTGGGCTATGGTGCCATCTGTATACTCAGGACATTCAACTCTTCATTTCATTTTCATCATATCCAGATGGTGCCATTTTCTTGTTTGCCGACCCAAGGCATTGACCCAGATGAGAATGAGTTCGCTGATGCTCTGTTTGGATAGAACAGAGGTGATGTGGCTTAGTGGGGTGAATCCACTAAAACAATTTACATGGATTGTGGCTATAGTAAATATATTGGTAGGGTGTAGGTGTAAATAGCAAATAACAGAAATAACTGGTAGTAATGGGGCATTTTAACTACAGATATCTGTTGAAAAAGATATCTTGGTAATATGGCAAAACACAGAATTTCCAGTACATTCTTGGAATGTATTGGGGACAATGCCTTTTTTCAGAAAGTGGAGGAAATAACTAGGGGGGTAGCCATTTTAGACTTGAGTCTGGCCAACATGGAGGAATTGGTTGCAAATCTCAAAGTGGAAGGCAATTTGGGAGAAAGTGATCCTGAAATGAAAGATGTCATGATCTTAAGGAAAGGAAGGAGTGAGAGCATCAGAATAAGGACAATGGGCTTCAAAAAAGCAGACTTGGACAAACTCAGAGAACAGCTTGGTAAGATCCCACAGGAAGAAAATCTAAGGGAAAAAAGAGTTCATAAGACAGACCTAGCAGTTTCTCAAGAAGAACAATATTAAACATACAATTGCCAATTATTCTGATGCGAATAAAAAATAGGAAGAATAGTAAGAGACTAATGGCTCCATCAGAAGCTCTTTAATGACCTGAAAATCAAAACAGAATCTTACAAAAAGTGGAAATGTGGGCAAATTGCTAAGGAGGAGTACAAAATAATAGCACAAATGTAGCTACAAAATCAGAAATGCTAAGGCACAAAATAAGTTACACTAGCAAGAGAAAGAAAAGGCAATAAGAAAAATTTCTATGAATACATTAGGAGCAAGATAAAGGCGAAGGAATGTGTAGGTCCACTGCTTCGTGGAGAAGGAGATCTAATCATGGATGACATCAAGAAGGCTGAGGCATTTAATGTCTGTTTTCCTTCAGTCTTCATTAAAAAGGTTAATGGCAACCAGATACTCAACACAATTAATATTACTGACAATTGGGAAGGAATGGAAACCAAAATAGAGAAAGAACAAGTTAAAGAATATTGAGATAATTTGCATGTATTCAAGTCAGCAAGGAATGATGAAATTCATCCTTGGAAATTTAAGGAACTAGCTGAAGCAATCTCAGAATTGTTAGTAATTATCTTTGGACTGGTCTGCACTATGAGCTTGTCGAATTTAGCAGTGTTAAATCGAATTAACCCTTCACCCGTCCACACAAAGAAGCCATTTTTGTCGACATAAAGGGTTCTTAAAATTGATTTCTGTACTCCTCCCTCACGAGGGGATTAGCACTGAAATCGACATCGCCATTTCGAATTAGGGTTAGTGTGAACACAATTCGATGGTATTGGCCTCTGGGAGCTCTCCCACAGTACACCATTGTGACCGCTCTGGACAGCACGCTGAACTCAGATGCACTGGCCAGGTGTACAGGAAAAGTCCCGGGAACTTTTGAATCTCATTTCCTGTTCGGCCAGGCGAGCTCATCAGCACAGGTAACCATGCAGTCCCAGAATCAAAAAAGAGCTCCAGCATGAACCGAACGGGAGGTACTGGATCTAATCGCTGTATGGGGAGATGAATCCGTGCTATCAGACCTATGTTCCAAAAGACGAAATGCCAAAACATTTCAAAAATCTCCAAGGCCATGATGGACAGAGGCTACAGCAGGGACGCAACACAGTGCCGCGTGAAACTTCAGGAGCTCAGACAAACATACCAGAAAACCAAAGAATCAAACGGACACTCCAGGACAGAGCTCCAGACAGGCCACTTCTATGCTGAGCTGCATGCAGTTCTGGGCGGGGGGGCGCCACCACTATCCCACTCCTGTCCGTGGACTCCCATGATGGGGTACTCTCTGCCATGCCTGAGGATTTTGCAGATGGGGAAGATGAGGAGGAGGATGAGCTTGAGGAGCTCACACAGCACATCATTCTCCCCGGCAGCCAGGATCTTTTTATCACCCGGACAGAAATACCATCCCAACCCAACCAAGCCAGAGAAGGGACCTCTGGTGAGTGTACCTTTTAAAATATAATACATGTTTTAGAAGCAAGCATTTTTTTAATGATTAATTTGCCTTGAGGACTTGGGATGCATTCATGGCCAGTACAGCTACTGGAAAACTCTTAACATGTCTTTGGATGGAACAGAAATCCTCCAGGGACATCTCCATGAAGCTCTCCTGGAGGTACTCTAAAAGCCTTTGCAGAAGGTTTCTGGGGAGAGCAGCCTTATTCCGTCCTCCATGTTAGGACACTTTACCATGTCATGCTAGCAGCAAATAATCTGGTATCATTGTATGACAAAGTCTGGCAGCGTATGGTCCTGGTGTTTGCTGGCATTCAAGCAACATCCATTCCTTATCTCTCTGTGTTATCCTCAGCAGAGTGATACCATTCATGGTAACCTGGTTGAAATACAGGAATTTAATTAAGGGGACATTCAGAGGTAGCTGTTCCTACTGGGCTATTTGTGGCTTTTCAGTGGCTGAAAAGAAATGCTCCCCGCAGTTAGCCAAGCAGTCGGGGGGGCCCATTGGCGCTGAGCTGTTTGCGTTTGGCTAGCTTCCCTGAAACCAGCCATGCGGTGGGGGGGAGGGGTACAGCGATCATCCCAGAGAATTGGATGGGGGGGTTAGTTTGGTTTCTGCTGCTGCACGTTAACATGAAAACTGCAGCACTAAATGGCCAACTCAACAGGCTTTGCTTGGTATGGGAAAGGAGGGGGCTGCTGTTATGAAGGTTGCAGAAGCCGAAAGACTATGGCTTGCCATGGCCACCTGCAAGCCGAATTCTGTTGCCCGGCCCTGCTTGTGTGATCTCTAACACCAAAGCACGCAATATAAGATGCAAAATGCGACCTTGTACCAAAATCACATGTGCTATGTAATGTGAATAGTGTTGTTAACCATGAAAAAGTATAGCCATTGTTCTGTAAAATGTATCTTTTTAAATACTTCACTCCCTTTTTTTCCTCCCGCAGCTGCAAATGTTTCAAGTCTCCCTCCTACGTCCGAAAGGCTCTCTCAGATAAGGCAGCAAAAAAACCGCACGCGCGATAACATGTTCTCTGAGCTCATGCAGTCATCTGGCACTGACAGAGCTCAGCAGAATGTGTGGAGGGACACAATAGCACAGTACAGGAAAGCGGCCAATGAACATGAGGACAGGGAAGGACAATCGAGATGAGAGGTGGCGGCAGGAAGATCAGAGGAGGCAGGATGCAATGCTGGGGCTACTACGGGATCAAACGGACATGCTCGGGCGTCTGGTGGAGGTTCAGGAACAGCAGCAGGATCACAGACTGCTGCTGCAGTCCCTGTTTAACAGTCCTCCCTCCTCCCCAAGTTCCATAGCCTCCTCACCCAGACGCCCAAGAACGTGCGGGGTGGGGAGGTTCCGGGCACCCAACCACTGCACCCCAGTGGACAGCCCAAACAACAGAAGGCTGGCATTCAACAAGTTTTGAAGTGGCCTTTTCCTTCCCTCCTCCCACACCCCAAGCGGGCTACCTTGTGAGTTATCTCCCTATTTTTATAATCAATTAATAAAAAATACATGGTTTTTAAACAATAGTGACTTTATTTCCTTTGCAAGCAAGCTGTGATCGAAGGGGGAGGGCGGGTGGCTTACAGGGAATTAGAGTCAACCAAGGGGGCGGGTTTTCATCAAGGCGAAACAAACAGAAATGTCTCACGGTACACCCTGGCCAGTAATGAAACTGGTTTCCAAAGCTTCTCTGATGCGCAGTGCTTCCTGCTGTGCTCTTCTAATCGCCCTGGTGTCTGGCTGCGCGTATTCAGCGGCCAGGCGATTTGCCTCAACCTCTCCCCCCACGAGATGTGAGCATCATGAACCTTTCCTGGCCATCTCATGTTGATGAAATGTCCCTTGTGATCCACCAGTGCTTGCAGCACCATTGAAAAGTACCCCTTGCTCGGGCAATCCAGGGAAAAGGGAGCAAAATGATTGTCTGCCGTTGCTTTCACGGAGGGAGGGTTGCCTGACGACATTTACCCATAACCACCCGCGACAAATTTTTGGCCCCATCAGGCATTGGGAGCTCAGCCCAGAATTCCAATGGGCAGCGGGGATTGGTGGGAACTGTGGGATAGCTACCCACAGCACACAGCTCGGAATGTCAACGCTTGCCATGGTACTGTGGACGCACACCGCCGAATTAATGTGCTTAGTGTGGACGCATGCACTCAACTTTATACAATCTGTTCCCAAAAATGACTTCTGTAAAATCAGAGTAATTTCGTAGTGTAGACATACCCTTAGATTCCCAGTGACTTTCAATGTGACAAATACACTTAGGCATTTTTGAAAAGTTTACTTATCATAAATTAGAAGCACATCTTCTTGTGATGATGTACATGCACAAGATGGAGAGCATTCCATATTTATCAACATCATAACATCTTTAGAAGGGCCATTTTGTTCCACAGTTTGGAGTAGATTCTCATCCTTAGTCATCCTGCGTAGTAGATCAGTGCAGATATTTGCAAAATAAGGTGCTGCTCAGCATGAGTAAGGATGGTAAAGTTTAGAGATAAAATTAGATTTTCCTTTTCTTTTGTACAAGCCTAAGTTTACAAACTTTTGAAAAGGACCATGCTGAAATTCTTAGAAGTGAGCACTCTGGCATGTATTTGTGTACTGTTTATTTTGATCTTGTTTATGTCACTGTGTTTTGTATAATCAGTTGTGCTAGACTACGTTGTACTGTGTTATCAGATGAAGGCTTTTGTAGTTCTGGGGACACAGCCTCTATCACAAATAAAGACAAATGACTGTAATTCAGTTTGGAGGCCCACATCCCTTTTCAGTTTTACTTTATGCATCAGTGCAGTATTACAGTTTGAACTGTGGGGCCCAGTGCTGGTTTGTTTGTTTTTTGGGTTTTTTTTTGTTTGTTTGTTTGTTTGTTTGTTTTTGTTTTTTAAACAAAGAAGACAGCTGCTAAACAAGTAGAGTCACTCTGTGACTGTGTGGAAGAAAAACATCCAAAAACAACTTGAGAAGTTAAAGTAGTAAAAAGCTCTATTACAATATAGACCTCTGCAAGTATTCAAGTGCTGTGCATTAAGACAACCAAGCACTGGGACTGTGTTTTGTTTTTGTTTTGTTTTTTAGGTATATAACCAAATGTAGCTTAGATTTCTGCTATGCTCTCTGAAAACATTACAGATAGATTCAAGCAGAATTGACACAGCTAAACCAAGCATCAGTTCAGTGCGCTGTGTTTTCTTGAGGTGCAAATATCAAAGTAATTCATGAACAGGGAGAGGTGAACTATAACAGTCCCAACTCAAAACTAGGGTTGAGAGAATAATGCAATACAAATAACGTATCCAACCAGTTTTGTTTTTCTTTCTGCTTGTGAAATGTAGATGTGCAGATGACAACTTTCTCCTGCTGTTCAACATTATCCAATAATGTTTGGGCCATTATAAACAGTCTTTGGAATAAGGATGAACAGGGATTCTGAGCATATTCATTGTTGGTGAAATTTGCAACTGTGCAGAGAGCGAGCACAATATGCCTCTTAAGTCCTACTTCAGCTCCGTTTAGAGGACTTAAGTGATGCATAGACCTTGCATTGGGCTTTTGCTCAGGTGTGAATTGCCCTTATTTGTTAATTATGATTGGTCAGCCAAGTCATATGGTATTGTTCCTGCTTTTTGATTTGAGAAGTACACTAATGCTTTTGATGCAAATACTTGCATATGCAAATTTAAAATTCCTTTTTTTGCCAATACCCATGCAAATATTTCTGTGAACATTAAAATAGAAACCAATATTTGCCCAAACTATTTTGCAATAGTCACCTCTTGGTGCCTCAGTTTCCCCATCTGTAAAATGGGGTTAATTATGCCAATCTCCTTTGATATCTTCTCATGAAAACCTATATAAGAGGCAGGTATTTTTATTTCTCCTGACAATATCATCAGGGACAGTAATCTCATATATCTGATTTCTGAATGATGGCTGTAGCATACATTAGCAGAATACCCTGATTTTCCAACCCTATGACATTAGGCATTTTTTGCAGGGCATCTAGTGTAGCTGAATATATATACCTTAGATCCTTAATTGAAACATGACAATCTATTGCATAAAAAAATGGTGCGGGGATACACAGTGCTTACTGTGTGGTTTACCACCATCTTGTCTGCAACTCCTATGCTAGTCTGGAGAGATTGCACTGCTAATGAATTAACTAGTTAGACATGGCCTATAGTCCCCTGAGCAATTATTTTAGCATCTGCCATAGCAGATTCAATTTGGTTAACAGTTGCTCTAGCTCTGTGTACAGTTAGTTCTGGCTCAAGTAGTAATCATTCATGTATGCATGGGTATGGCTGTTTTTGCCACAAGCTGGCTTCCAATCATCTCTTTGGAAATATCCCCATAATGGTATGTAACATGTTCCAATAAAGTAGCAACATATCAGTCAGTGGGTTCACCCGTTTTTCTGTACATTTGGTAAAATGTCCATCTTTCTATTTCACATTCATTTTAGCCATGAAAAAATTAAATAAAATGGAAATTGCAGTAGCTGTAGCAATTCTCAGGAAGAAGAATGTGTATGCATTACTCTCTAGTGTTCAGTACGCGGGCATGGTAACTGCAAGGCTAAATTCTGGACATCTCTGTTACCAACAAGCCAACATTTCTCAGCAGGCATTAAATTGTGGAGAAGGGGAGAAGGTGGGGGAGTGCAGTTCTTCCTCTGCTAATAGCAGATGCAGGACTCCCATTCTTCTCCCCAGCTTTAGAGAGCACTGTGATGTCCACACAGCTCCCCCTCTTTCTGGTTTGCTGCTCCTTCATCTTGTTTCAATCTATTTTAACCCATAATTCTCAGTCACATAAATCCAGTATAGAACAGGCTTACTAGAACAGGATAGAATTCCAAGAGCAGGTGACATAGGAGAGTAGCAATCCTTGTTGCCAGGAGTGTCTAACCAGGAAAAAGAGATTGTACTCCAGACACACACATTAGTATATTAACTCAAGTATGCTCTAGTTTGATCTTTATCATCTTTCAAGGTAAATTCTAAACAGCACACTTGCTCATATGTGTGTCACAGACAAATGTGCAGATGACTGATAGATGAATGCAACATTGCTAACACTCCAAACCCTGATATGAGCTCATCAGATCCACAGATTATGCACGATTTGGATTTAGGATTTTACTATTATTGGAACCTATTGTGTGATATTGGAGTGAGCTAAAAGAAAAAAAAAGGGATACACAGATCATCGCATCCCGAGCTGGGGAATAAACCATCTTGAACATGTTAAAATGCTGTTGTGCCTTTTAGGAAGATCCATTGTTCCATCTGGATTATAAAAATAATTGCAATATGCCTGAGGAAAGAGTCCCGTTAGCTATGTTTGGTCATTACACTTATCTTATACCATCAAGAATAAGTATTGTTGGCTGGTGATTGTCATCTTCAGTAGTCTGACATGCTGGATGAGTACTTGTAGCAAAACACACTGGTTTCAAGTTCGCAATACTGAAATTATTTTACATTGGTTTTGGACATTTTTGTGAATCTGGTTCTATTCCTAAAAGGTATTGGAATAGATTTTCATGTTACTCCTGCATATTTGGGACTGACTTGCTTGGGGGCTGTGGCGCATTGTATGGTAAAGGTTAGAGTTCTTCCATTTGCTGAATTTATTCCATGTGACCAGGAGGGTTAAGAAAAGCCGGTTTGGCTCATTTTCCCATAAAGAGGTGATGGGTTTTGTGTTCTTTCTCTTAGACATTCAGAAAAATTGTTGATGGCAGCAGCACTAAGGAACATCTGTTTTCAGAGTGGGCTACGCATACCCTTCCTCCAGACAACCAGTGGATTTTCAAGGGAGCAGTGGTCCATTTTGTGGGTAATTTCCTAAATTTAAAAAAACAAAACACCAAACAAATTCCACTGTGTGACATCATATTGACACCCACATTCTTCAGCAACAGGGCTGCAAACTTTAGATCCACTGCACAGACCTCTGGCTCTTAAGCAAATAGAGTAACTGATAGCAGTAGACGGTTGTCCTCCTCTGTGTGAACCAGGACTATCAAAGGATGAAATAGTGGGTTTGCGAGTGGTTTTCACCCATATTTGCTCACAACAGAGGAATGGTGAGATTCAGAAACCTTGGGGTCTATGCCGGGTTCTGGAGGGAGTGTGCTCTAGAGGTCACACACTCTTCTTCCCTGTTCCTTCCAAGCCTTACCTCTTTTTCACCCGTCACCTTCAGTCTGATCCAGTTCTTTATCTCCCTTCCCCCAACTCCTTGTGCCAATCCTAATCTTCTCACCTAGCCAATCCCCATCTCCAAGCCCTAGTGTCTCATGACAGTTCCAGTTTCCTTGCCCAACATGTCTCAGGCTTCCCCTCAAGTTAAGTCCCAGGCTTCCAGTCATCCAAGCTTCTCATCCCTGTCTCCCTCACCCCAGCATTCTCATCCAATTGCTGTTCTCGCCTCCCTCTCCCATTCTCAATCTGTGTTGAAACTTTCCAAAATGATTCACCTTGAAACAGACAGGCAGCATGGGAAATTTCAGCCCCAAATGATTAAAGTTTGTTAAATTGTAAGCAACAAAAACCGGGGACTTATAATGGTAAGTGTCCGGTAACCAGCTCTGCCTATAATGGGCTTTTACTTTTTGGTGCTGCTGGAGCTCTTTTGTTAGAGATAGTATATTTACAGTTCTGATTATTTCACTAAAGGTTTTCAAAAGACTGGATATAGATAAATACTAACATATTTTTCATCACCTACTATATTATAGTCTTCATTTACCCTCTGCTGTTAGACACACAAGATTATTTGGATATACTATAATTAACCGACTGTATTTCTTTTATTGATACATTTTGAAAAATCACAACCAAAATTAATATTGACAAAGTAAGTTTCATATAAATTCTAGTTAAATGCTAAGCAAAGTAATATTCACATACATAAACATAAGTGCTTCCATTTCTGGTGTAAGTCAATGAAATATAAATGAGGATCCATCGTCTAGTCAAATGTTTCCATTGGCAGATTAGCTATTTTTATTTCTGTCATTACTATCACTTGATATTGTCTCTAATGTGGTGGGTTTATTGACTAAACTATTTATTTTCATGGTAACATGCTTTTGGATTTTTATCAACAGTCTGGTATGCTCAATATGCCAAATGGTTCAGCATTCGTCTGTGAAATTCTTTCAAGACCAACTGTTGCATTACCTTTGTTGATCCTTATTATCCAAATTATCTCATCTTTGATAGGATTGCAAATAAGAATATTCTTCTTGTGTGGGTGAAGCTACAGTCACCATCTGGTGCTCTGCATATTCATTTATTATATTTCCTTTGCAAATCTTACAATCCAAAACTAATTAAAACTATTACATTAGGGCTAACTATATTCGGAACTGTATAACATGAAACGCAAGATGAAATGTTATATCTCAGCGCTGGCTGATGTTAGTCACCAGAGAAGAGAGGGGAAGAAATATAAGTTATTCAAGTTGTGCAGAGGTCACTTTGTGTGGGGAAAAATTCACTTTTACAAGATCCATCCACAGAATAACCTCTGCTCACATGAGTTATCAAAATGAGATGCCATTCATGGATCATATAGAACATTTAAAGGGCATGTCCGCTCCACTGGGCTCTTCAAACTTGGCTCTCCTTTGGTCGGACTTGAATATGCCCATGGACTCCACTAGGCTTTTTGGGCCTGACTACTTCTTGACTGGGGGGGGGGAAAATAAGAGGTGGTATCTACCAGATGTTACCCTCTTGTAGCACCAAAATCATGGTAAGTTACTCTTGATAAGTTGTGCAGATCTGTGATCCTCGCTCTCCTTTCTTATGCATGAGGAATGTAATAGTTAACAACATTAACATTTCTGTTATCGCTGGGCATCTGAGTTGCATCTCCACTGAGATGGATGGTGAAGTGTACACCTCTGAGCTGTTGCTGTAAGCTCTCTGCAAACGCACACAGTCATCTCTGCATCAATTCCACTCATTTATGAGCATTTCTCTGCAATCCTAACAGTTACAGACTTGTTTAAAAAAAAAAAGAAAGAAAGAAAAAAAACCTGAGATTCTGGAAAGTATAACAGTCTCTTCAGAAAGGGCTGGTCTGCTGTACTGATGCGTACCAGCTGTTTCTGAGCTTCTGTTTCTGAAGTTGCATATACTGAATCCTATTTAAGACCTTTCATTGATAGAGTCGGCTATCTGCAGCCTTGAAATTTTTCTTGGATGCTGCATTTAATAGTCGCCTTCCAAGGGGAGCAGTTGGGGACAAAAAACCTAACTGGCTTCAAGACGAAGCTGATAAGTTTATGGAGGGGATGGTATGATGAGACTGCCTACAATGGCATATAGCCAATTTCCGAGTACTAGTAGCAAATATCTCCAGCAGCTGGTGATGGGACACTAGGTGGGGAGGGCTTTGAACTGCTACAGAGAATTCTTTCCCAGATGTCTGGCTAGTGGGTCTTGGCCATATGCCAGGGTCTAACGGATCACCATATTTGGGGTCAAGAAGGAATTTTCCCCTGGGTCAGATTGGTCAGAGACTCTGGAGGGTTTTCACTTTCCTCTTGCAGCATGAGGCATGGCTCACTTGCAGGTTTAAATTGGTGTAAATGGAGGATTCTTGGTAACTTGAAGTCTTTCAATCATGATTTTAGGGCTTCAGTAGCTCAGCCAGAGGTTATGGGTCTATTACAGGATTGCGTGGGTAAGGTTCTATGAGCCGCTATGTGCAGGTCAGACTGGATGATAATGATGGTCCCTTTTGGCCTTAAAATCTGTGAGGTTTGAATCTGACCATCTCTTAGAAAAAACAAAAGGAGTACTTGTGGCACCTTAGACACTAACACATTTATTGGAGCATAAGCTTTCGTGAGCTACAGCTCACTTCATCAGATGGAAAATACAGTGGGGAGATTTATATACACATACAGAGAACATGAAACAATGGGTTTTATCATACACACTATAAGGAGAGTGATCACTTAAGATGAGCTATTACCAGCAGGAAGTTGGGGGGAGGAAGAAAACCTTTTGTGGTGATAATCAAGGTGGGCCATTTCCAGCAGTTAACAAAAATGTCTGAGGAACAGTGGGGGGTGGGGTGGGGGGAGAAATAACATGGGGAAATAGTTTTACTTTATGTAATGACTCATCCACTCCCAGTCTCTATTCAAGCCTAAGTTAATTGTATCCAGTTTGCAAATTAATTCCAATTCAGCAGTCTCTCATCGGAGTCTGTTTTTGAAGTTTTTTTGTTGAAGGATAGCCACTCTCAGGTCTGTAATCGAGTGACCAGAGAGATTGAAGTGTTCTCCGACTGGTTTTTGAATGTTCTAATTCTTGACGTCTGATTTGTGACGATCGCTTATTAACACCGTAGTGTCCAGGAAGTGGATCTCTTGTGTGGACTGACCCAGGCTGAGGTTGATGGTGGGATGGAAATTGTTGAAATCATGGTGAAATTCCTCAAGGGCTTCTTTTCCATGGGTCCAGATGATGATGTCATCAATGTAGCGCAAGTAGAGTAGGGGGATTGGGGACGAGAGCTGAGGAAGCGTTGTTCTAAGTCAGCCATAAAAATGTTGGCATACTGTGGGGCCATGCAGGTACCCATAGCAGTGCCGCTGATTTGAAGGTATACATTGTCTCCAAATGTGAAATAGTTATGGGTGAGGACAAAGTACACAAAGTTCAGCCACCAGGTTAGCCCGTGACATGGTCACATAAACACCACCCTATACCGGAAACCTACTGACCACTATTCCTACCTACATGCCTCTAGCTTTCATCCAGATCACACCACACAATCCATTGTCTACAGCCAAGCTTTACAATATCACCGCATTTGCTCCAACCCCTCAGATAGAGACAAACACCTACAAGATCTCTATCGCGCATTCTTACAACTACAATACCCACCTGCTGAAGTGAAAAAACAGATTGACAGAGCCAGAAGAGTACCCAGAAGTCACCTACTACAGGACAGGCCCAACAAAGAAAATAAAAGAACTCCACTAGCCATCACCTTCAGCCCCCAATTAAACCGCTCCAATGCATCATCAAGGATCTACAACCTATCCTGAAGGACGACCCATCACTCTCACAGATCTTGGGAGACAGGCCAGTCCTTGCTTACAGACAGCCCCCCAACCTGAAGCAAATACTCACCATCAACCACACAACAGAACCACTAACCCAGGAACCTATCCTTGCAACAAAGCCCGTTGCCAACTCTGTCCACATATCTATTCAGGGGACGCCATCATAGGGCCTAATCACATCAGCCACACTATCAGAGGCTTGTTCACCTGCGCATCTACCAATGTGATATATGCCATCATGTGCCAGCAATGTCCCTCTGCCAAGTACATTGGTCAAACTGGACAGTGTCTACGTAAAAGAATAAATGGACACAAATCAGATGTCAAGAATTATAACATTCAAAAACCAGTCGGAGAACACTTCAATCTCTCTGGTCACTTGATTACAGACCTGAGAGTGGCTATCCTTCAACAAAAAAACCTTCAAAAACAGACTCCAATGAGAGACTGCTGAATTGGAATGAATTTGCAAACTGGATACAATTAACTTAGGCTTGAATAGAGACTGGGAGTGGATGGGTCATTACACAAAGTGAAACTATTTCCCCATGTTATTTCTCCCCCCTACCCCACCCCCCTCTGTTCCTCAGACATTCTTGTTAATTGCTGGAAATGGCCCACCTTGATTATCACCACAAAAGGTTTTCCTCCTCTCCCTCCCCCCTCCCGCTGGTAATAGCTCATCTTAAGTGTTCACTCTCCTTACAGTGTGTACGATAAAACCCATTGTTTCATGTTCTCTGTGTGTGTGTATATAAATCTCCCCACTGTATTTTCCACTGAATGCATCCGATGAAGTGAGCTGTAGCTCACGAAAGCTTATGCTCCAATAAATTTGTTAGTCTCTATGGTGCCACAAGTATTCCTTTTCTTTTTGCGAATACAGACTAACGTGGCTGCTACTCTGAAACCTTAGAAAAAACAGGAGTCCAGATATCCTAAATCCCAGTCTGGTGTCTTAACCACGAGACTGTACTTCTCAGTTCCAAATTCCTCCAGTAGTTAATGCAAGGCAGTTATGGACAGTTAGTTTCTTCAGGACCAAGAATACAGTTATCCAGATAAATATTGTAGAGATAAGAAAGTTTGGATAGGTCAAAAGTGGAGCTGGTTGAAAAAACTGAGTTTTTTTTCCATGACAAATTTCACCATTTCCTGGCTGTCTTCATTTCATAGCATTGAGTGCCCATTTTTGAGGTTTTTTTTTCAAAACCCATGTTTTGGGGGAAAGAAACATTTCAGTAACCATTTTGGTTAAACATCAATAAAAATATATCATGAAAAAAATTGTGAAAAACTAAAAATGTGGACAAAAATGGTTTTGAAGAAAGGCCATTTTTAACAGGAAAAACAACAAAGTAAAAAAACCCTGTTTTTGTTTGAAAAATTTTCAGAAAGCTCTAGAAAAAATGTAATATGTAGCTAAATATCCAACATCAATATAGTTCAGATTCAGCAAAGTAGATTAATACATTGATCGTTTTAAAACCAGAAGCCATTTTTGTGATCATCTTCTCTGATCTCCTGCATAACGCAGGCCACAGAACATCACCTAGTGATTTTTGCGTTGAGCCTGTAACTTCTGTTTGAACTACAGCGTATTATTTAGAAAAAAATCCAGTCTTTACTTGGACTGCAAATCATGGAGAATCCACTTACTTAAGCATCTGGCTTGATTTCATTGCTAGGTGACACATCCAGTTCTTTCTTCCTTGCCTTAAAAGGGACTTCTCACATCTGCTTAATTACCTTACTGTATTATACCATTAACCAGTTAGAGTACAGTGACTGTCACACTGTCTGGCATGGCTCATGACTGAGAGTGCCAAGCTCAGGGCAGACTCTCAAAAAGCAGGGCAGACACTCCAAACTGGTGGTATGTTCTATAATTAGATTTCACCAACCCAGTAACAAGGGTGATCTCCTAAAGCACTAATACAGAATTACCACAGAGTCACAGACAGTCCCCTTGGCCATTCCAGCCTATCTTGCCACCCAGACAACCAGGACTATGTGATAGATGGTCATGTTACACCAAAAATCACAACAATATTCAGGTTGCTCACAGTCCCAAAGGACCAGACACTTACTTCTGGTCAGTTGTACCCAGATTTCAAATTGAAGACAACGCCTATAGCCAATCTTGTAATAAACCTAACTAAAAATGTATTAACTAAGAGAAGAAGTAAGAGTTATTTAGAGGGTAAAACAGGAAATATACACACACAAATGAATTAGTCTGAGATTTAAAAAGGTAAGATACACTTCTATAATAAGCAGCTCTATATATCCTTTAGTGGTGACCATGCCAAGCAGCACTGGGATCTCTTGCTTATGTTTAGGAACCTTTGCCCCTCAGAGTTCAGAAAGCATAAAGATCCAGTTTCTCCTTATCAGGGATTTTTATCCCCTCCACCCCAGAATACAAGCTTGTCATAAAAATAAAAGGAAGGGTAAACACCTTTAAAATTTTTCCTGGCCAGAGGAAAACCCCTTTCACTTGTAAAGGGTTAAGAAGCTAAAGCTAACCTCGCTGGCACCTGACCACAATGACAATGAGGACACAAGATACTTTCAAAGCTGGAGGGAGGGAGAAACAAAGGGTCTGTCTGGCTGTGTGGCTTTTACTGGGGACAGAACAGGAATGGAGTATTAGAATTTAGAAAGTAATCTAGCTAGATATGCGTTAGATTATGATTTCTTTAAATGGCTGAGAAAATTAAGCTGTGCTGAATAGAATGGATATTCCTGTCTTTGTGTCTTTTTGTAACTTAAGGTTTTACCTAGAGGGATTCTCTATGTTTTGAATCTAATTACCCTGTAAGGTATTTACCATCCTGATTTTACAGAGGTGATTTTTTTTACCTTTTCTTATATTAAAATTCTTCTTGTAAGAAACTGAATGCTTTTTTCATTGTTCTTAAGATCCAAGGGTTTGGGTCTGTGGTCACCTATGCAAATTGGTGAGGATTTTTGTCAAATCTTCCTTAGGAAGCGGGGTGCAAGGTTTTGGTGAGGATTTGGGGGGGGAAGACGTTGCCAAACAACGCTTTCTCAAAAATAAACCCAGTAAAACGTTTGGTGGTGGCAGTGGAAGTCCAACGGCAAAAGGTAAAATAGTTTGTACCTTGGGAAAGTTTTAACCTAAGCTGGTAAAAGTAAACTTAGGAGGTTTTCATGCAGGTCCCCACATCTGTACCCTAGAGTTCAGAGTGGGGAAGGAACCTTGTCAAAGCTGATAGAACAAGTGTCAATGCCTGCCTCTTCTTCATGTAAGTGGAGAGGGCAACAAAGTCTTTGTCTTTTTGATGTTTTACAATGCCTCATTTGGTTTCAGTTTGACTACAGGACCAGCACTGTACACTAATTAATGCTTTTTTCCCTGTTTGGTGAGTTACACAATTACAAGGCAAATGCTCAATTTAACTTTATACCATAGGATACAGACATTATAAGTTTGATTAATACATGTAGCATCCTACAAGCATTCCATAAAGTCTGACCATTAAACACATTCTTATAACACTAATATCTATTTTAACTAGACTAACCTGCAGGTAAGCCAGACTGGTTTCCAGAGCTGCATTTGTCAGTGTTCAGTGAGGCCAAGGGGCCTGGGCATGAGCTGGAACTGATCTGCCGGCATCACGTGTACCTCTAGCACAATTTCAAAGTACACGTACTGGAACTTTAAAAATTTGAACTCTTAAATATTACTGTGTTTTTATCAGCAAAGTAGCTAAATTTACCTACCTACAAATCTGCTGGTGCGAACTCATTTTATACTGCTATTCACACCTGTTCATAGAGATAAGGAAAAGACTTCAATCTCGCCTCCAAAGGAAAAATGGCTTAGTTTAAAGGCTAGGTAAATCCATTAGGAAACAAATATACTGCTGTTCCCTTAGTAAAATCAGGAAATCTACTGTTCAAAGAACTTGTCTGTTACCTATAGCCCCAAATCAGATGCTGTTTTTGCTATTTAAAATTGTTTCCAACTGTGTTTTAACGAGCGATCTACAAAAAGACATTACTAGTGATATCAGAAATCATAAAATTGCATTATAATTCTCTACATAATCATCTGCATTAGACATTAATGCTGGAATTTTCAGAGGCTAAGTGAGTTAGGTGCCCAAGTCCAACTGAATTTCAATAGGAGTGTCCTCTGTCTCTCCTAAAAATCTCAACATGAATAGTGGATGTCCTGACTGCCATGTGAAGACCTGAATTTATAGCTGATTTTGAGCTCAGACAGTGGCTGTTGGGCTGAGAGCATTGTTCTAGGCGTGGGTAGAAAAAGAACTCGTATCACCCCTTCCTGCCAGAACGCAGGAGCATTACAGTCTTAGCCTAGACTGCAGTCCGTAGGTGTATTTTCATTCTGGGGAGGGAGGTGGAGAGGCGGGGGAGTGGTTTCAAAAGGAAGAAAAATAGGGAGCTGGAATGAAAAGGGTAGGGAAATCCCACAAGCTCTGTGCAGAATCACTGCACCTCAGGGGCATACTTGGTTAAGGTCACAATCTGTCTGACAATCCTGTAAAAAGGCATTAACTCAAAAAGCAGTTTTCCAATTGCCAGATAATCCTCTTGATAATTACCTCCTGAGGTATCAGTAGAGCTTTCCTGGCATCATAGCAACAGAAACAAAACCTGATCTTGTTCCTGATCTTTGTATAGCCTTCGCTTAACCAAGAAAACCAAAGTGGAAAAACTTTAGACTACAAACTGAGGAAAGGTTTTTTTGGGGGCGGTGTATATATGTGTGCACGCGCTCTTCATTTGTGAGGGCCTTAAATTATATGAGAATCTTATTAAATAAAATATTTTCTTCTTCCTTCTCTTCTCTCCCCCACACCCTCAAAGAATGAATTACATGTTCCCATTCAAAGGGGCTGTGAAAGCAACAATCTATCAGTTCAAGCCAGGAGCCGTCCTTTTATACTTTTTTCTCATACTTTGCTCAGGTTCCACTTTAACTGAGTCTGGTAACCTGCCCACTTTGCAGTGAGGACACTGGTTAAATCACTCAAGAGCTGATAGTCCCTCAGTGCTTTCCCAAAGTTCCCCTCAAAAGGCAGACATGGTCTCCCACAGTTGGCTGAGAGAGAACCATAGAAAAAGATCAGCACAAACCACCATGGGATATTCCCTTGAAACACTTCAGCGAGTGCAGACAACACAGTAACTCTGGTAGTGCCTTGCAGTGGGGATACTCACACCTGAATTAGGCTAAACCCAGATGCCCGATCTAGCCAACTCTTCACTGAAGATGTACTTTCAAGTTATTTACTTTTTACTCTTTGCAAGGCTAATGAGCCAGTTGCAGCAGGCTTGTGAGATTGGAGGAGCTGGTTCACTAAAGCTCCGAGCTCTGGTGAGAAGCATGCTATATCTCTAATTTTAGGCAGGTTCTGTTGATGTGTCATGACAGGCTGACATTCATGATTGTCATTGTCATTCTCACTTTTGAGAATAATGACAGATTATTATGCAGCATGCCAAATCATTAAAATGCTGTGTCTTGGTTCAATATCTTCATTCTTATGCTGAAGCAGTTGGATATATTTGGAAAAAAAAATGTTTCCCATAAATTCATGGAATTGCAAGGGTACGTTACAAGAAATTGTAATATACTATGCTTTTTTAAAGCATGGGTCATCCTGATCCTCCAGAACATCGGGTTTTGTTCAAATCTGTGTCACTTATTACACATAATAAGGAAAGTGTCTATATTTGCACATAAAGACCTTATAATTATTTTGGCTATTTGAAATAAAGTATCTCCTTGAAAAGCTACGTCCTTTCATGTGAGATAATATACGATCACTATAGAATTCAAAAGGTAAGAATAGAAATTATTCAGCTTTATAGTTCATTCTTTTTTCAGTAATGTCAGTATAATTTTTAGGGCTTTGTACTGGATTAAAAGCCTGCCATTTTTACAAATTTGAATCAAGCTCACTAGCTAGTGGTCTTCAGTGGATGAATGTGTCTGCCTTAAAAGCATGATTTCTGCTCTTTAATCAACAAATATTTCTAAATTTAGACCTAAGGGGAAAATGCTATTGTTTGTGTTATATAACCCAGGATTATATATAATTTGACATTTTGCACCCATTTGCACCTGTGACTACTAAGATTTACCAGTGAGGACAACCAGCCAGCTGCTTTCCAGCCTGCTGTTAATCACCCACAGATGAGCGTTTCATACTGAGAGAAGCAAGCACACTGAATATGTTCTGGCTGGGGAAAATGTACTCTGTGGAAACAGGCAGGGAGGCAGATGGAGCAGTGCAGAGTTTTGTGCTGAGGAAGAAATTCTTCAGTGGAAACAGGCGCTCAGCCAGCCAGTTTCGAAAAATGGGGGTTAAAAATCCTTCTTCTGACATTGGTAGCATCGGTTTAATATCTGATATGTCCTCTATTGAAGGTCTGTATCCTGTATGTGCTGTGGAATGGACTCAATCTGATATCTCATAGAGATTTGGATCTTTAGGTTGAAGTCCATATAAAAGTGCAACATATCATTAAATTTCATTGTTGGTCCTTTTCATCTAAAGTAAGAGTACAATAGGCCATCCACTAATGTACACCTTGGCTAATTTGCAATGCCTATAATGTGCATGATCAAATGGTGGTCTCTTCCACTTAGGGTCTGATCCAAAGTGCAGTGAAGTAAATGGAAAGACTGATTGGATTAGGCCCCGAACAAGGATTTGATGGCAGAATATTGTAACAAGGGGCTGTTCTTACTAAAATTCCATTATTTTTGCAGGATATGCTAACAGGAAATTTACTAGCATACTGTGAAATGTCATAAAGGTAAACTGTACTTGTCAAATGAGTGGAATGGTTTGTGTATTTTCGAATAATGCTTATTTGCTTTTTATATTGTTCACTTATGATTTTGCAATATTCAGAAAACCACAATGGGGTTTCCACATATTGATATAAATTAGTAAGGGTCCTCTTTGCTCTATTCCTATGATGTCTTATGGTTCCTGATGTGTCTGAAATCCTTTGATGTGATAAGTTCTTTGCTTGCTAATTATACTGTGTGCGTATCTTTTGTATCTCACATTAGATTTGATATTTGATTATTTATTTCTGTTCCTACTTTCACTGGATTTATGTAATGAATGAAAACTACCCTATTAGGAAACTGTTTTAGAAATGGCAATGCTGTCCATTCAGACCCAGATCCTCAGCCAAGGCACATCAAGGTACCTTAGCTGAAGTCAATGGAGCTGAACACCAGTTTATATCAGTTGAGGTTTGACCCTCAGCTTATTTCATTGTACAGGTCTTTGCACATTTAGCCTCCCTGCAGCAGTTCTTGAACTGAAAGGATATTGAGGTGTGCTGTGGAATAGTTCTTTTTCCTAATTATTAAACAATGTGAACGTTACTAACAGTGAAAAGTGACACCGAAAAATAGCATTGTGGGCTTCCATGTTATTGGCGTTTCAATGGTTTCCAGATCAGATTTATGTTCTTCACAATTCAAAAGATTATTTTGTTCCTAATCACCATCCCTACAAACTCAATACGGAATCTGAAAGGCAAGCTGGGTTATTAAATATTACAGAACGCTAGCACAACAGCAAGCAGAGCTCTTCTCTGATCAGGACCCCACTTAGATATCTACAGCCTTGGTCCACATTCTTGCATTACAATCACAGCTACTTCATGTCGCTATCAGTCATGTATATCTTTACTTTAAATTGAACGTTTGCAATTTCTTTTGTTTCTAGTGTGTTCCCTGGATCTCATCCACTAGCACATTGCTATTGTATTGGTGTTGCAAACACAGCAGGGAAATGTTTAATTTCAAGCAAAGTCTATTTTGATTAATGATTTCTTTAGTTCATTAATACATTTCTAGTTATATTTGTGTTTTTAAAAAGTTTTACAAAAACTAATTGTTGGGTCTCTTTAAAATACTGCATTTCTGGGTTTTAAGTCATTAGCACTGAAGTATCTTGCGTTTTGCATCGATTTAATATATTTAAATGGTCGCTTCTTTATAAAGTTACACAGTATATAGGGCAGTACAACTGTGAACAAAAAGTATATGTGTACACTAGCATGTTGGATTACAAGTTGAAGAAAAGGGTAAATTTGCCAATGTGCACTTGCTAACTCGTAGGTTAAATGTATCATTAAATTGTAACTTTGCTGACATACCTTAAAATTGCTTAAACAGAGCCATCACCACAAATATTTTTCTTGTTTTTAGAAGTCCAGCACCAGTACGACCAGAAACTACACCATCAACAGGCACTACAGAAAAGCAGGAAATTAAAGTTTCTCGTGTGAGGAAGTTAACAAGACAGTACAGCTTGTGAGTATTGTACGGTACTATTTGCAAGATTTTCTCTACTACCAAGCTGAAAATTAAAGTTGTGCTAATTATTATTCAAGATATGCCTTTTGAAAGGCGTGAGTGCAATTACATGATAATGATCTTACATTGATATAGTTCCTTTCATCTCTCAGGATCTTAAGTACTTAGGACTTAAATTAATATTCAATCTACACACACTTAATACCCCCACTGAAATGCAAGTCCCTTGTCTTTAACAGTGAACAGCAACATTACACAGTGGTAGAAGTTAGGAACTAAAAATTCCTTTTCCACTTGAAATTAGAGGTTGATTTTAAGTAGGCAAAATTGCTGAAGCTTTACAAAACCTGCAGATTTCAATTCCTTTAGGTTTTATCAGTCAATATGGGCTGGTGGGATCACAGCCCATCATGCTGAAAACAGGGCTGGACATTGCTATCCAGAGTTATAATAGTAAATACTAAAAAAATCATGTTTTGGTAGGGCTATAAAACTTAATGATTCAGAACATAATCCAACCTAGGTTTGGGGGGTTAGGAGGAAATTTTCCATGAAGGGCAGGAGATTTAGCATCTGTTCCTGTTTCTGCCGCTGACTTGTAGCATGAGCTGGTGCCAGCCACTGTACCCTTCTCTGCCTCAGTTGTTCCACTGAAGATAATAGTCCTTACTTAGTTGCTATGTTTCTTATATAACCCATGCCCACTCATTGTGGGGCTCTGTCCCGTTCTGGGCCACATATAGAGATTGATGAGACTGTTAGAATCTTGGCTAACAGAGCTTGATCTTTTAGCTCAAGCAGTAGATGCTCATGCTTTTAGAATTAGGGGTTTCTGGTTTGATCCCTGATGCCAAAGAGCAATGAAGCATTGCACTTAATTCATTCATTTTTGTAACGTCTTTTGAGATCCTTGGCTGGAACCACCACATTTTATTATTACTCATTCTTATGGACCACTCAGCATGGCAAGGGAGACACTGCCACCATGTATTGGAGGGGAGGGACTAAACTGAAGGGAAGGAAAGAGGGATGATACCAGCATAAATAAACCAAGAACACCACATTCATTAGGAAGAAAAAAAACTGAACATGCAATCTATGTGGGATGATAATGCCTAGCTCTTCTGGCTGGACTAATCTTCCCAATGACAGTAACTATGCAGTAGTACTAACTGTAGCTTTCATTTGTATAGCACATTGCATCCAGAAAGATCCCGATAAATATAGAGAGAGAAAAGGAGGATTTGTGGCACCTTAGAGACTAACGAATTTATTTGAGCATAAGCTTTCGTGAGCTACAGCTCACTTCATGGGATGCATTCAGTAATGAAGTGAGCTGTAGCTCATGAAAGCTTATGCTCAAATAAATTCGTTAGTCTCTAAGGTGCCACAAGTACTCCTTTTCTTTTTGCAGCTAGAGACTGACACGGCTGCTACTCTGAAACCTGTCATTATATAGAAAGAGTTACTTTCCCAAATGTAATCACTTTTGTTATGGAACACAGTAGCTATTCTGCACCAACCAGACCTCAGAATATTTTAGGAAAAGAACTGAAGAACTGGAATCAAATTGTAACTATGCAGAGGTTTAGGTTGTCAAAATATATAATAAGTACTCAAGTTTGAATTTGTCCAGGATACTAAGGTTAACATATGGGAACACACACTCATTGCTTGGCCAGCAGGACATGACATTAGTCTCTAAGATGCCACAAGTACTCCTCCCTCTTTTTGCTCATACAGACTAACACAGCTACCACTCTGACACCCATCTTGCACCATGGTGTATCAGCTCATGCTAATCAGAAATCACTGTTTGCAAATGGGACTAAAGAGAGGAATTGACAACTCACTCAAGGGAAGGAATGCAAGGTATATTATTCTCTGCTAATATAGGAGATTACACATGGCATGGAATTTGGCAGCATTTTGCAGAAAGATTTACACAAGGTTGTCTGCTTGTTGTGAATGTCCAGTGTGTCTCAAACAAATGTGCTTCTCTTAAGTTAGGCATTGTTTTTACAGCTCTTCCTTTAGTTAATCAGATTTATTATCGCAATGGAGAAAAATTCTCCCACAAGTTTAGAGTCCCATCTGCTATTTTGAGACAGGAGAGATCAGGAACTTGTTTATAAGGTCAGCAAATGAAGGACTGAGAAACAACTGTGAGGGGACCAGGTATTTGAGAAGATGATGAGTGGGACAGATACATTGGAAATGAAGGTTGGTCTTATGGTTTAACCACAATTTTGGTAGTCAAGAGATTTAAATTCTAAACAAGGTTCAAGCACAAACTTCTTTGTGAATTTGACTTCACTGTGCTTCAATTTATTCATATCTACCTTGCTAGGGTGTTGTGAAGCTTAATTCATCACTGGTTTTAAAGCAGCTGGAGTTCCTCAGAAGGGGCTATAAAATGCAAATACTATTAATGTTTATTCAGCACAAAGTCCAATTTGATGAGCGGTGGTCATTGATGGCAGGGTCAGAGAACTACTGGGAAATTTTGAATTGAGTTAGTCGAGCTCTCTAGTGTGTGAGAGCTTGAAATCTGCAGAGGAATCAAGACATAAAGGAAGCTAGAGGAAAATGGGTCAAAGTAGTCTATAGGAATACTGAAGACTGTAGGGATGATGATGTTTGGAAGAGAAAATAATTAATTGTGTCGATCAAGTCAGAGAATTTCTGAAGAAGAGTTAAATAGATTTTAAAAAGAAGTTAATTGTCCATCATTATTTCTAGATTAGACAGTTTCAGAATGTGGAGTGTAATGAAAGATGAAAATTGATCACGAAGGAAAGGTTAGCGTGAATTCGGGTGGGAAGAATTTGAAATACGGGTAGGCAATGTCACCCACCTTCTCATCAAATTTGGAGGATTTTTCAGAAAGAAGGTAAACTAACTTGAGGATCCTCAGAGGGAGGAATGAAGTGAGTGCTTTTGTTGCCAGGTCTCAGTCAGGCATGTGATAACAATTCTATCATCAAGGAGGTGTCACGTGCCAGTAGAGATTTATCATTAACAAATCAGACAATCAGAGCAAGTCTATAATGGTGGGTGATATACTAAAAGGAGGTGGGTAGTTTTGATATGGATGATGTCATTATAATAATGTCATAGGCATGGAGGAAAGTTAATTCCTAAGGTAGTATAATGAAGAAAGATAGGGTGAGTTGGTAAAGAGAATAATAACTGGCAGTGAGTTGAGATTATTGGGGAAAAGCAATGACTGAGGGTGAGGAAAAGAAATAGTGTTGGGTACAGTAGTGAGAATGAAAGGGAGTACAGGGGCAAGAGAAGGTAGTAGCAGTAGAGAAGGATGGTAACCAAAGACAGATGGAGAGAAGTAGCTAAGAGGAGGGTAAGGAAACAGGGAATGGAGAGAAGAGAGATGGATGAGGGTGGAGAGGAAGTTATGTTACAGAGAATGAAGACGATATGAGAGGCCATTGAGAGGGATGGTTATGGGAATGGTAGCCACAGCCAACCCACAGAAAGTCCAGTCATATATAAAAGTGTTTGAAGGAGCTGTCTTTGCGAGAGTGAGAATGCATCAGTTGAAATGTAGAAGAATGCATTGGAAACATGGTGAATGTGAAGATATGAGGAATAGTAGTGGCAGCCCAAGAGAAAATGAAAGCAACAGGAAAATTGCACAAGTGGAAAAAATCAATATTTTAAAATGCTAGGGGCTACAAAACCAAAAGTAAATTACATATTTTTAACAAATGTTTATATAACATGTATAATTATAGAGACTCTGAGCTTCACATTTTCACACCAGCAAATCTAAAATCCTCATTTGTAGCCCATTCAAAATAAATAATTGCAAGTACAATTTGATTAATAAATAATAGGGTCTGAAGGGATCACTGTGATCATCTAGTCTGACCTCATATGAAAAGCAAACTAGCAGACAATGGTTCTGATCCATTGACCTCTGGGTTCTGGAGCCAACACACTCCCACTGCAGAGTCTTCTTTAGGTACTTGCATGTGTAGGTTTTGCATATACAATGGCTTCATGTCCAAATACTGAGGGCAAAATTAAGGCACCTGTGTTTGACAAGCTAGCCCTTACATTTATTTCTTCAGGGGCCAAATTCTGTTCTGGTTGAAGTCAATGTGATCTTTGCCATTGAGTTCAGTGGGAATGGGATTTAGCTTCTGGTGTCTGGATTGCAGGTACAAAAAGTGAAAGGAAGAGTGCTGTGAAAGTAGTAGAATGGTAAAAAGTCTTGTGCTCAGACCTGTAGCTAGAACACAATAGCACAGTACATATAAGACAGGATCATAAATTCATTCCCCAGTTTAGTTGGATGTGACCTAAGAATCCTTTCTGAATTGGCAGATTCTAAAAGAATTTCCACTTCCACATAAAATGAGTATGAAGGAACAGATTTACCCAGCAAGGCTGGGGATAGAGCCAGAGTATCCCTGCTGAGTGTGGGGAATAAGGACTGAGAAAATGTCAGCTGCATGTTTATAAAATAGATTAACTAGGTCAGGAGCCCAAATCTGGCTTGTTGCATTAATACAATACCTGTTTAATAAACTCAGTAATTTTTATATTTTGTTTTAAACACAAAAACAGTGCGTCATACATGCTCTTCTGCTACAGGTGATGAATTATTGTTCTTGGAAAAGATGGAAAAGAATGACCTGTGGAAGAGACAACATTAGTTGGCAAAGTCTAATCATTTTATAAAAGCATTGATATTAACCAAACCACACAGCAATTTTGTTGAGATAGGGTTAGGCAGTGTGTCATGTAACTTGTGTTAGTAGTGATTATATGAACATCAACAATAGGTGCACAGTCCTGGATTAAAATGAAAACAAAATACAGGCCTCTGAAAAGTGCCTGTCAAACTGGCGTTGCAGGGTTCCATGTCCATTGTAATTCAGTAAGTGCCAGGTTAACATTTGCTCACTTTCCAAATAAAAAGAAGCAAACTTGCACTGGATTGTGACAGCCAAGCTGAATTTTGGGTTGGTTTTTTTTGTTTTTTTCTTTTTCTTCACACATCACCACCAGTAGTAAAGATCCTGGAGGCAAAATTATGGCCCCAGTTACATCTGTGCATGGATAATTGAGGACTAAAAACTTGACCCAAACCACACTGAAGTCAATGACTTTTGATCAGTGGGGTTCTGCAGTGGTAACTGAGAGAACAATATGCTCTGCAGAATTTCTTTTACTGGTGACCATGTGTGAGAAGGAAATAACCCAACTTGACTGCCTGGTTTTTAAAAGTAATTGCTTCTCTGTAAACTGAGCAAATTTGATCTGGAGTCATTAGTTCTCAATAAACATGGGCTTTCGCCATGTTATTTTTACAGTTACTTTTCAGAGTAGAACTGCCCTTTAAGGCATTTTGAAAATGGAAATACAGACATACTGTGTGCCAAATCCACTCCAGTTACTTCACTGTTACTGTTATACCAGGGCTGATGTTGATCCTGTATATCTATTTGAGGGTTTTCTTACCAATACGGAAAGCCTATAGAATAGTAAAACGCTAAAATGAAAGCTATAAAATGAAAAAGTAATGTGAAATAGTCACCAATGTATGTTTTTAATCAAATACATTTTCAGTCATCATATTATTTGTGCATAATATCAAGTTAGATTTGAAACTACATGCCATTTCAGTTTTTGCATTCGTTGTTGATGTTCAGTCAATATTTTTTATTGAGAAATTATTAAAATGTAAAGAAAATCTAATTTATTTGCAAACTTATCAGAAAATACTAAATTATGCCTGGCCTGGTGAACACAATTACATTCAGAAGCACTGTAACTGCTGCTGTCCAGATTTTCCTTTCCCTCTCCTTCCCCCTGCCTCTCGCACCTCCAAAGCAAGTTAAAACAAAATTCTGTTATACCTTGTAATGAATGGAGCTTCATGCACTTTTAACAACCACAGCGATGAAGACGACCTTCCTCCAGCACTGGCAGCGGCAGCAGCAGCATCAACATCCGTTTCATCAGCATCTCCCGTGTCACAGAAAACGTGTACACCACAAATGTCAGAAGGACAAACCCAGATATCACCTGGTGCAAAGGTCAGATGCAGAGACGGGGTCACGTAAATAGAGTGAGAAATGTTTAGAGATGATAGATATGAAGACAGAAAGTGGCGATGGTTAAATGTTCTTATGAGATTATAGTATTAACTATAATTTTATAGTTGAGAGTAGTTTTTAATATGAAATTATTGTAGCAATATACTTATACTATGCAATGTATTCTGGCAGCAGCTAGAAAATTAGAACATTTAGTACCTGATCCAAAGTCCATTGAAGTCAGTGGGAGTTCGTCCATCAATTTCAATGGGATTTGGATGAGTACTCAATGAATATTTACTTGGATTTCAAAGATATGTAATTTTGTTGTCCATCTCTCCAGATTCACCTATCAAAATACCTTTAAAACTGTATGTGTAATTTATAATCTACTTGGCTAATTTATTCTTTAATTAAATATATTTAAACTATAATTACAAATATTAAATATTTACCCAACTTGTGGAATTTTTTTCTGCCTTTAGAGCCCCACGGATGTTGGAAGTACATTTGCATTGGAGCCAGGTGACCTTTTGATGGATTTCACAGAAGCCACACCTATGGTAAATAATTCCAGTTTGCAACTAGGAATGTTTAAATGTCCTTAAGAACTATTTGAAAACCAGAATGAATATGTTCTTTTGTTGCAGATTGTCTAATAATCCAAACAAAGAAAATTATGGACTGATTTTCAGAAGTGCTGAGCACCCCTTGAAGTCAGCTCAGTGCTTCTGAAAATCAGGTCATTAATGTGCACATTGTCAAATATCATGGCTGAAGCGTTGGAATGAAATTGTTCTATCATGGCGATATTTGCTCTCATTTTACTGGGCTGCCCCAATTTGATCAACCTCTTTGATAACATAAATATGTGTAGCTAGATCTATCTTTGGGAGTGATCTGCACATCCCGTCCCCTACTTCCTCCCCACAGCTGAGTTCATAGATCAGCCAACAACCACTCCTATATCTGTGACTATACTTTTACTTTTGGTGGTTCAAAGTACCGTACTTTGGCTTAAAACAAAACAGGCAGCCTAATACATGTTGATCATTAACTTCCTTCTTTGGAATAATAGATTCTGAAGCACATTTATGTTTTTGCTTAAAAATCAGGCCAACTGAAGTCAATAACTAAGCTCCCATTGTTTTCAGTGGGAACAGGATTTCACCCCAGACTCCCAATGGCTAATCTGAAGTATTATACTATGATCCTGGACTGCATTTTCCAAAGTAATCATTGCATCACAAATAGGTCAATTACCATGTAGCTCTTCTGCTTGTCACTTTGTCATATCATCTTTATTGTCACCAAGAGATTATATTAGAAAAAGCAATAGAGGGTGCATTTTCTGGCATGTATTTTTTTTATTATTAAAAAGCATTTCAGCTATGGGATATCACCAAACTGTTTATTGACCGGCTAGATCCTGTCATGTCATTATATTGTGCGAACACGCCTTTTGCTTCAAAGACGATATGTTACATGCCAAAAATTGCTCCACACCCTGTGTTACATTTACATAGGGAGTGTGAAAAGAAAAGGAGTACTGGTGGCACCTTAGAGACTAACAAATTTATTTGAGCATAAGCTTTCATGAGCTACAGCTCAGCTCATGAAAGCTTATGCTCAAATAAATTTGTTAGTCTCTAAGGTGCCACAAGTACTCCTTTTCTTTTTGCGAATACAGACTAACATGGCTGCTACTCTGAAACCTGTCATAGGGAGTGTGTTTTCTCTTTCATGTTTCACAAAATGAAGAAAATTTCACTAAGAGCCAGGGTGCAGGAGGACTGCACAGAACTGCACCATGCTTCACCCCACTTCCCCTTGCTGTGGCTGGCCCCCTTAGTCAGCAGATGCAGAATGGATGTGGGGCTGAGGCCACACCTCTGTTCATCCCCTTTTGCTCACTTCAGAGAGCAGTCCTGGTCTACCCTTGACCTACAGCTGTGACAGGCCAGAGCATGGCTGTGAAAAATGCGGGGAAGGCTCTCAATGCATTCACGCCCCAGTCTGAGTAACCCACATTAAGGCCTGTCACAATCTAGCCTTTAAAAAATCCACAGTAAAAGACTAGTTCTCAAAAAATCAGTACTTTATTTCAGGAAACCTAAGTTCACTGTGGAGACCTGAAGAAGTTCTGAGAGCCTGCACGTTTCTTTTCCTGAGCTCAGTTTATACCAAGTCTTTAGTATTTATTCAGTTAAATGTGGCCCAGAATCGGAATTATTGTGAGTATTGCTTACTGTTCTTGGAGTGCTCTCAATGTATCCTTCACTGGTGATAATTTGGTACTGGGGCTCGACATATTGCCTTCTGACTTGAGAACTACAGTGGTGGACAGAGAGACTGTAGTCACGGTGATGAGGACAAGTTTGTGGGAGGGGATAGGACCAGATACCTGCAAGGGTGGGGAGATGTGGGAGGCTGCAGCTGCTAGAATGGTGTTCAGGAGTGGACACTTGTCATGGGAGGGTAGGGGAGCCTGCAATGCTCTTCCCTCAATTCTGCTTCTCTGGGCTGGGTGGCTCTCTCTTTAGTATCTTTGGGTGTCACTTGGTAGCTCCACTGTCATTTTATAGGCATTGCTTAGCTAATTACTCAACCCCATCTTGTCACAGTGCTAGCAGCAAAAAACTTGCTCCTTTTGCCGCTATTGGCTCTGGAGCTGAGACAACTGAGAAACCCTTGCCCCACTGCTAGAAATCCCCAGGATTTTTCTAGCTACAATGCTTATTTGGCTGGCAAGCTAGTCAGTGTCTGGGCTGCAAACAGGCTTCTCTCCCATCAAGAGAAGAAGAGCTCTGCTCTCCTTCCTGGTCAGCCCAGAGCTAGGCTAGGGCTCCTTTTAACTCCCCTCTCTGTGCCTAGCATTTGCTGCAGATGGAGCAGAGTGGGGCTAACTGGGTCCACAGGCTCTCCTTAACCCTCTTGTTGCCAGTGTTGGGCCTATTTGCCTCATTAACCCCCTCGTTGTCAGTGTGGGGCCTATTTTTGCCCATCACAGAACTCCACAATCAAATTACAGCATGTTCTTGTTTTCCTCTCAGAGGTGAGAGAACAAACATCAGTGAAATGAGTGCATGTGACAAGTGACTGTGAGAACAAGAGCAAGGCTGTTGAAAGCAGGGAAATATGGACCAAGTGAGAGCTAATTTAAATACTATTAAAACTAGTGTATACCAGACATAGAGCATGTCTTTACCAAACTCCTGTGTAACTTGTCCTCCTCCAGGAGCAGAGAGAAATTAGAGAGAGAGAGAGAGAATCAAATCTCTTTCTTCTGTGGATGGGAGGTCAAATCTCGAAATACCCACAGAATTCTGACTGGAATATCTGGGGGGGTGAGGGGAGGAACAGGATCTGGTTTTGTTCGGTTTGTTTTAATTTTCAGTGCTGTGTGCCAGACTGACAAAACTGAAGACTGGCCTCCTCTATTCAATCACGGAGCAGGTTGTTACAGCTCTTCCCCCTTGTGGGACAGTCACCCGGCTACTGTATTAGATGCAACCTTTAGATCCCAGAGCCTTCCTAAATCTGAGCAACATCCAGACATTGTCTCTAAGTCCCAGGGCACAGATTTCTTGTGGGATGTGGGGCCCTGTGGCCCAGCTGCCCTAGGCCCAAGACCCGTGCTCAACGTTCCCAGGTCTCTCCAGTAGCTTAGGCACACTCGACCCAGAATTCCTTGCTGGCACACTGCATTACGCTTCAGCCCAGAACTGTGGATTTTTCAAAAATATAGGAGTTAGGATATAAAATGAGGAGTATCTGGATTGTGATTTATTAAAACTGTTCTACAGTACCAGTGCCTTTTCTGCCATATCCATCTCTTTTACATATCTGTAGCTTTTCAGGACCTGGAAATCAAAACACAAGCTGAAACTGTTGCATTTGTGTATTAAATAAGTATGATTTGTAACACGGCTCTTCTTCTGGATCATCTGGGGCGCAGGTGCTAAAGCTCTGCGTTAATATTCAGGGTAACTATTTCTGAGTCATGCTGACAAATAGATTCAGAAATCTCCCATGAGGATAGAATGGGGGGAGGAGCCAGCCTCTTTTAGGGCCTACAGTGAACTAAGGAGATCAGACAGAATAGGTCTCAGAAGGAAATATTAGGAACTTCCAAGCTTGGTAAGTGAGCTTATGCTGAGGTTTATGCTGTACTCTGAACTCTAGGGGACCTGCATGAAAACCCCCTAAATTTATTTTTATCAGCTTAGGTTAAAACTTCCTCAAGATACAAACTATTTTACCTTTTGCCCTTGGACTTTATTGCTGCCACCACCAAGCGTCTAATAAATATATAACGGGGAAAGAGCCCGCTTGGAAATGTCTTCTCCCCCAAAATCCTCCCAAACCCTATACCCCCTTTCCTGGGGAAGGCTTGATAAAAATCCTCACCAATTTGCATAGGTGAACACAGACCCAAACCCTTGGATCTTAAGAACAATGAAAAAGCAATCAGGTTCTTAAAAGAAGAATTTTAATTGAAGAAAAAGTAAAAGAATCACCTCTGTAAAATCAGGATGGTAAATCCCTTACAGGGTAATCAGATTCAAAACATAGAGAATCCCTCTAGGCAAAACCTTAAGTTACAAAAAGACACAAAAACAGGAATATACCTTCCATTCAGCACAGCTTATTTACCAGCCATTTAAACAAAAAGAAATCTAACGCATTTCTAGCTAGATTACTTACTAACTTAACAGAAGTTATGAAGAGCATTCCTGACCTGGTCCCGGCAAAAGCATCACACAGACAGACCCTTTGTTCCCCCCACCCCTCCAGCTTTGAAAGTATCTTGTCTCCTCATTGATCATTTTCGTCAGGTGCTAGCGAGGTTATCTTTAGCTTCTTAACCCTTTACAGGTGAAAGGGTTTTTTCCTCTGGCCAGGAGGGATTTAAAGGTGGCTAGCCTTCCCTTTATATTTATGACACGCCCCCCAAATCACAGATAGGGTGAAACACTGGCTGTGATTTCTTCCTGGAGCTCTAGGAGAAAACAGAGTTAATAAGACACATGCACCTCTAAATATACTACCAAGTGTATAAAGACTAACAATATTTTTCACATCTCAAGGACGATTTTAACCAGTTGATTCTGGGAAACTTTCACGGGAGAGGGCATCAGCCAGTTTGTTAGAAGCTTCTGAGATGTGTTGTATGTCGAAATCAAAATCTTGGAGAGCTAAACTCCACCGAATACGTTTTTTATTTCCCATGGCAGTATGAAGCCACTGTAGCGCAGCATGGTCAGTTTGCAGGTAGAAACGCCGATCCCAAACTTATGGGCATAGCTTTTCCAGAGCATAGACGATAGCGTAACATTCTTTTTCACTGACTGACCAATTGCTTTCCCTCTCAGACAGCTTCTTGCTGAGAAACGCTACAGGGTGGAATTCTTGATCCGGTCCTTCCTGCATTAAAACTGGTCCCACACCACGCTTGGACGCATCTGTGGTTACTAGGAACGGTTTGTCAAAGTCTGGGGCCCTTAGTACAGGGTCAGACATGAGTGTCGCTTTAAGCTGGTTAAAGGCCTTCTGACACTCTTCTGTCCACTGAACAGCATTTGGCTGTTTCTTTTTGGTTAGGTCTGTCAGTGGGGTGGCGATTTGACTGTATTGCGGTACAAATCACCTGTAATATCCGGCCAAACCTAAGAAGGATTGGACCTGTTTCTTTGACTTTGGGACAGGCCACTTTTGGATAGCATCCACTTTGGCCTATAGGGGGTTGATAGTTCCTTGACCCACCTGGTGTCCAAGGTAAGTCACTCTGTTTAGGCCTATTTGACACTTCTTAGCCTTAACAGTTAGTCCTGCCTCCTTTATGCGCTGGAAGACTTTTTGTAGATGTTCCAGGTGTTCTGCCCAGGAATCCAAAAATATGGCCACATCGTCCAGGTAGGCGACTGCATATTCTCCTAATCCCGATCTACAAGTCTTTGAAAGATGGCGGGTGCATTCCACAGCCTGAAAGGGAGTACATTAATGAATCTTGTTTTTGTGTTACCAGTAAAGCCAGACTCCACGAAGGGGTGAGCATGGACATTAACTCAGTGCCTGTGGACACTGACCTGGAGGATGGGATAGGATCACAGCCTATTCACAATGATTAAATTATTAAAATAAATAGAAAAAAGCAAGTTATTGTCATCATGATACATATAGTCTATACCTGCTCATATATGCACTGTAGCAAATGTAGAAATTACTAGTGCCACATGTGCCACCTATTGGTAGAAAGTGGGAAATTATTTGTATTTGTATTTACCAAGACTGTGGCATGAGTTTATATATCTACCTTCTATCACTCTCCTGTAGCCATCTGGCCTGACCCTGTCACAGCATATATATCGATATGTTTGAAAGGTTAAAATTATCATAAATATAATGTATTTTTAATTGAAGGTGATTTTGGAATGTTTAAACTTTAGAAATACTTGCCATGGGCCCATGCAATCCTCTTGAATTTAGTGGATTTGCACAGAATATGAAAGAGCACAGAATTTGATCCATTTAACTTGTAAAGCATTGGAATGGGAATTGAATGTAACCAAAATTAAGTTATGTTCATGCTAACTTTAGGCCTAATAATCTTGAAGACATTAGACGTCCCAGAACAGAGTAGACTGATAGTGATCCTTGTTATAATACATGGGAGGAACAGTTAGAAATAGCATGGGAGTTACACCCGATTGCATCTCTACAAACTTGCCTGTTTGACTATTTAAATTTGCTTGAATCTTTTTATTTTTAATGAAAAATTGAGGAAAAATGAATGCTCAGCAGTTTCAACTGCTTACATTCAAAGAAGTGTGAAGATGGCAGAAACAGCTCATTCGTTCAACAGTGTTAGCTTTAACAGAGTCTGCAGATGCTGATAGAAATGACAGATAGCCAGGCCCTAATGAAAGGCCATATTTAAACTATTCAAAAAACAAATGTAAATTAGCCAAAAACAAATAAGCGGAGCTCAAAAACTGTCACTGCAACAGATGAAGTAAGTAAAGTCTGCTCATTAGCTTGATTCAATAGACAGAGAAACAAAACAACAAAAAATTAGAGAAATCAACAATGACTGGAAGGAGAGGTAGAGAAGGTGCAAAGAGATTTGAGACTGGACTGCAGTTTCTTCTTCAGCAATAAATAGACAGCTGGTCAAAGTGCCATATAACAGTCCTAAATCTCATGGGATTTTACAAGATTAACCAACACAATTTATTTTAGCTCACTTAGATCAGTGGTGGGCAGCCTGTGGCCCACGGGCCACATGCAGCCCATCAGGGTAATCCACTGGCAGGCCGCCAGACAGTTTGTTTCCATTTGCATGGCCGCCTGCAGCTCCCATTGGCTGGGAACAGCGACCGCGACCACTGGGAGCTGTGGGCAACAGTGCAAATGTAAACAAACTGTCCAGCAGCCTGCCAGTGGATTACTCTGATGGGCTGCAGGTTCTTCACCGCTGACTTAGATACTAGCAGGAATTTTGGGAGGAGTAAGGAATTTTTCTGACAACCTTTCAAACCATTACCAGGATGTAAGACCATCACCCATATCTCATGTGACTTTAAATCAGACCTTTTGAATTCAGCATATCAATTGTGGATTCTTATTTTCAATTCTCCAATTTAGCCAAAATAGAAATATCATAATACTCTTTCATATCATGGATTACAGCACCAAGACACAGGAACCTGAAATGAATGCACACACAGATGACTTGTTAATGACCCAGTTCAAAGACCAGTCATTTTCAAGGGGAAGGTCACATAACTATTTTACCTAGTTTGAAAAAATGAAATGGGTTATGCAAAATTCCAGTTGTTTAGTCACTCAGGGCAAGCTTTTTTTTTTTTTTTTCCAAATGGGGAGTAAAACGTTTTCCCACCCCAGACTTACCAGTAAGAGCTGTCTTTGGTGACTAAATTTTCATGACAATTTTACAAAGTTGTATTAAGCCAAGTAACCCTTTACACTGAGGAATAGACAGCATTATTGCTTGTTTTCACTGCAAAGAGACTTGCAATTACTGTGAAAAGCAATTTGTCAGTAAAAGGCAAAAACATACTGAGCATTAATAGCTGCATTAGCCAGCCCTTTTGGCATGGAGTCCCAAGTAAAATTGGCCAGATAGCAGTTAAAAAATAACATTAGATAAATACATTAGGTAGTAGATGCCTACTGTAACTGGCTGAAGACGTATATCAGACATCTCCACATGCCCCAAAAGACTCCAAGATGCCTTAGTCAGAGACATTTATAAATACTTTATGGTGAACTAAAAACTGAAGATAAATAAATTCTTAGAGAAGCTTCGTAAAATACTCTAGAACCAGAAACTTTCTATCTTGAACATCTTCCTAAGAAGATGTTCCATGATACAAGGTGTATTGGAAGAAATAACTAAGAACACCCATTTTCAAAGGAAGAGATACAAAAATGCAAATCCCTAACTTCAAGATACAATTACATGACTGCACATACAAACTGGGAATTTATACATGCAACTGGCCAATTAAAAGCATAACTCATTTGTATGCACAAATAGTCAGTTTGTGGAGACACAGTAATGATATGTGCAAATAAGAGCACACAGCTGTATGCACATTTTACAAACACATTTGTGCCCCGTTTCAAAATCGTGCTCTTTAAGTCCATATTAATCTAATGAATGACAAAAAAGGGGTCCTTGCTAAAGCAAATAACCTTACTACAAAAAATTCAGAGCAACAGGCAATAAACCTGCTTCCACTAGAGCTCAAGGAAATACTTTAGATTGATATTGTGATTAAAAAGGAAGGACTTTTCTAAGCTGACTGAAAAAAGCATTTCATCTTCAGTCAGAGATGAACACAATTTAACTAAGGGGTATAGCTCAGTGCTCCAACCTGTATGATGTAGCATGGCAAAATCAAATATGAGAGAAATTTAGTTGTGGATTTTTATTTTTAAAAAAGGGGAGTACTGTATGCAGTGCAAGGGTATTGTGAGCATATTTGAATAATAACCCTGATACAAGCAAATGTGTCAAAGCACATCACTGGGTGTCATTTATGCTAGATAAAGTATTCATAGAATCATAGAATCATAGAATATCAGGGTTGGAAGGGACCCCAGAAGGTCATCTAGTCCAACCCCCTGCTCAAAGCAGGACCAAGTCCCAGTTAAATCATCCCAGCCAGGGCTTTGTCAAGCCTGACCTTAAAAACCTCTAAGGAAGGAGATTCTACCACCTCCCTAGGTAACGCATTCCAGTGTTTCACCACCCTCTTAGTGAAAAAGTTTTTCCTAATATCCAATCTAAACCTCCCCCATTGCAACTTGAGACCATTACTCCTCGTTCTGTCATCTGCTACCATTGAGAACAGTCTAGAGCCATCCTCTTTGAAACCCCCTTTCAGGTAGTTGAAAGCAGCTATCAAATCCCCCCTCATTCTTCTCTTCTGCAGACTAAACAATCCCAGCTCCCTCAGCCTCTCCTCATAAGTCATGTGCTCTAGACCCCTAATCATTTTCGTTGCCCTTCGTTGTACTCTTTCCAATTTATCCACATCCTTCCTGTAGTGTGTATTCTAATGACTAGAGAATGGTCTTCAGCACATTGTAAAAACAATCGTGTTTAGGCAACCAAAATAATTGATGAGTGCATTTTGGGACTTGACTTTCACACTTCCTAATAGCTGTCTCTAATAGTTTCTGCAAACAAAGCACTTTTGCTGTGCACTTTTAAAAATACCCTTTCAACATTTAGTTCTGCATGTTCAAGCACAGTAGGTTTCTACTGGTGTGTTGCCAGTCTCTATAAGCCTGTTGAATTAATAAAGTTCAGGATACCTGGGGAATCCTGGAATGCAGTCAGGGTTCAAAGACAGTCTATTGGATCCTAATTTCAGGATCACCAGTAAATTTAAATTATGACTACTGCACTGTGGATAGTTGGGGATTGACCCCCCAACCCCATCCACAAAAGAAGGGCATTTATTTATTTAGCATTTGCATATTCACTGAGCCAAGCAATAGCATTCTCAGTGGCCAAGTGGAACTCTCAGAACCCACTGCTGAATTTGACCAGCGGGTACTCTTTGACAGTGTGTATCATTGTTTAATCTGCACCACAGCTGCAGCTTGGATTGCGTCAGAGACCTCAACGGTGCTGGTTGACTGCACAGAGGCCTTGCCCAGTCCAGAACTGGCCCACTGCCAATGTGGCAGGTCAAAGCTGGGTGGGCGGGCAAGCAGTAGGGTCTGTGATGAGGAACTGATTGGTGGTTGGCACGTACCTTCTCAAGCAACTGGCCAGCTGCAATTTCCCTCCTGATGTAAGGGGAAGCAATGTGGCTCAGAACTGGAAGACATGGAAGATGAGTTGGTCAGAGAGTTCCTGTGATGATGCGCATTGTTGAGTTGCATATCAACGAGTTTGTTGTATGCTAACCGACTCCATACTGGTGCACAGTACTTTGCTATTGAGTACGTGATGGCAAGGGCTGAGGTCTTTAGGGTTGGCACATCCACTCCCTGTTAAGAACCTGCCAATTTGATAAGAAGGATGTTCTGTGTCTTGACCTTCACTGCTGTCTTGCCCAGGGGGCTTTTGTATGTCAGTGTTCAGTCGAGAGTCATGCCTAACTTAACTTCACGCTTCAGCCTATGGTCATTCATTATGATATTTAGTTCACTCTTAGTATTGGCATGGTGGAGGTGAAATGTGCTAGAGACAGTCTTTTTGGTGCTAGGCTGAAGGCACCGTGTCTTGCAGGGCATAAGAATATATATAGTACATAAGTCAGTGATGACAGAAAATTATGAGGTAGTGGGTGAAGACATACAGTAGGGGCAGTACACAATTTAAAATGTTTTGATTTACTTCTGTTTTATCTATAGTTCCCTTCTTTAAGCAACCTTACATGCATTGGATCAATCAAAGGGAGGAGGGATAGCTCAGTGGTTTGAGCATTGGTCTGCTAAATCCATGGTTGTGAGTTCAATCCTTGAGGGGGCTATTTAGGAATCTGGGGCAAAAATTGGGGATTGGTCCTGCTTTGAGCAGGGGGTTGGACTAGATGACCTCCTTCCAACCCTGATATTCTATGTTTATTTTCCCATTTCCTGAATGGACAATAAGGATATGTTACTAAGCTCTGGAAATCAACTATGGATGGTGTAACATCTCTGTGTCTTTGAACTAATTGAAACTGCATTCTGACAGAAAGAAAAAGATCAAGAACATGAAGCCAATTGCTCAGTTTGCACCAGTGGACAATGTGATAAATTGGATTTGATTTGTGCATGAACAGAACAAAGTACCAAGCAAAGAGTGATGGTATTAAGAATATCTCATGAGGTGTTTTGAAAAAAAAAATAAAGGTAGTTATGTGATGTTGTGCCATGTCCATTCTGATGAGTCTTGTGGTTGACTGCTCTTGAATTGTGAGTGACTAATCAGACAAATTTTGACAACAAATGACATGAAGACAATACTGAAGTGCTAGAAAGCATAATATAGCATGAGAGTTTTTCAGTGTGCATGCTGATGATGCGTGTTGGATGATTTTTTCTACCCATTTATTTCTTTAAGTTGCTAAAATGCAACCATAGACCCCATCCAGTGTTCTGGGCTCCCATATGTTTAAAATTTTCAAAATAAAAACAAAGGACTACCCACCTCAACTCACTCCCTCCTCAGCAGCCTGAGAGAAGAGAGAGGAAGATGGGCTTTGCAGAACACCCAGGAAGTGAACTAGATTCAGTGGCAGAGCTAGTTCCAAAAGCAGTTGCTCCAAAACCTAAAATCTTAGCTGGATACTATAGCTGAACCTGTAGTGGTGGGAAAGAATTCAGTCAGACAATCAAATCTTTCCTATGTAAGCATCTTTTCTTGGCACTTCTCCCATCAATGTACCTTTTGGGAGACTGTTTATCAATGTTAAGGCTAGAGGGAGAGTCAATGATGCAGAAAATGCAGAGAATCTGGTGTTGGTAGTCATACAGGACAGTGAATGAATTTCTCTATATTTATCTTTATTGCAATTAATATAATACTTTGGTCAGTTACAAGCTTAGATACCAGACTTTGACGTGGCAAGGTATGCCACCATTTTTATAGTACTGAGGAGCATCAAAATGATGGGACTGTTGAGCGCCACCCTAATTTAAAAGCCAAAAAGAAACAAAAATCAAAAAACTTACAAAATTGAACATTCAGGGCCTGTGGCAGTTTACTTCTTTGGATGTAATGGAAAACAGATTCGGCAAGGGGCTCAACTCCAGTAAATGAACACAAACACAAGGCAATAGGACAGATTTTTTTAAAGTATTTAAGGTGCCCAGAGGGGTTGACAAAAGCATCTAAGTGGGTTAGCACCTAACTCCCATTGAAAGTTGCACCTAAATACTTTTGTAAACATGACCAAATGCTGTTTTGCCTAATATTATTTTGATTTAGTGTCAAACATTTTTAAAGTTCCTGCTTCATCCTCAAATAAACAAGAGTTCAGCCCTGTGTTGGAGTCAATAAACATGGCTTCTTAGACTTCAGTGCAGCTACACCAATCTGTACCAGCTAATGATCTGGCCTAAAAGATAAATATTCAAAAATAAAGGCAAACAATAGATGGGAGGGACTTTTCAAACGCATAGCATCAATACCTGGATGTACTGGCTATCCCCTATGTCAGTCTCCTTCTTTCTTTACTATTAAATGCACCAGTCAATAGACAAAGATTTATTTTCTGTACTGCAGAAGCCAACGCAAGGCGAGGTTTATTTTTTGTGTTGGCTGACACTAAGTGAGCCAAGTATAGTAGTCATGCTATCACATGAGGCATTTCAAATTCTTTTGATAAAGGCCTATTAACCATCTCTTATTTAGTTTGATATGTACACAATTCCCTTTGTCTCAGCAGTTGTAATGTTCATAATCTCTCTCTCCCTTACTGTAATTAGTGACAATTATATTTAGACTCCAAAGAGTAACTATTGTGTATCTGTTTTCTTTCCAATACACCAATGAATTGATACATATGCAGTTCTAAATCAAAGTTTTCAAGAGTCATGGCAAGTGGGATGCTGACTTCCGGGCTTTTGGATGGAATTTCAATTCAATGCTTCCTAGCTCAACCAGAAAATTGAAACATCTGTTTTGAAGTCTGGTTTTTGATTGGTTGAGTCACACAACATGTAAAACCTGTAAAAACAGCAAATATTAGTCAACTTTATTTTTCCTTGTGACTAAATTATAGTATTCAAGTATTCAATTGACCCCTCACTTGGATCATCAATGTGATTTGAACCTTTAGTGCAAAACATATGAATCGCTAGTACTTGAGTTAAAGGAATAACTGTTAGCAGGCAGCTGCAGTAGGCTCTTATCCTCAGATGTGGACCAGATGTAGAGGGGGACAAAGACCCTCATTGCCAGCATGGTACATAAGTAACAGGTTACTTGGTCTTTGTCAGATTGCCTATTGATTAGACATCCTCTTTTCGCTGTCATTTGCAACAGGAGAGACACATGCACAGGCAAAATCAGGTATTTGATTTGCTCTAATATTTTTATTAACAGGAAAAAGGAAATAATACTGACTTAATTATAAGATTTATTTAACATCTCATTTGCATGAAGGGAAGAGGTAAAATGATGGAAGAGAAGGACATAAGAATAATGAAATAGAAGCTGAGGGTGAAGTCAAGGAGTTGATGGGTGGAAGGTAGATGGTGAGGGGACATTAATGAATTTATTTTTAAAAATTAATACAACTAATAAACCAAGTGTGCATAATTACCCTGAGCATGTTGCCTTGTATGTTGCACTCTTTTCTTCCATCTTTTGCTCTTATGCTCTTGAGGGCAGGCAGTGTGTGCCCTGTGTTTGGATAGTTCATCCACACAGTGGATGTTGTCACAGTCTACTATAGTTACCACCAATAATAATACAAGTATACTTTTCATAAGTGAGTTAAATATTTGGCCCAAATTTTCCATTTTGGTTTTAGAATAGTCACTTTTGAGAAAGGGTTATTATAATATATATGGGAAACAAGTTTCTTCAGGCTTGATGAGTAAGATCTCAAGGTAAAGTAGTATAGCAACAATAACAGACAGGATGTATATGTTTCTTTAAGAAATTACACTGTGTGGACTTCATGTGTTTGTATGGAGACAGTAGGTTCATATTTGTAGCTCTGTGTATTCCTACTGCTGCTACAGCTTGTTCCAGGTGTTGTAAAACCTGGCTGCAGCTTGGGGTACCATAGACCTTGTCACAGCAGAAATTAAAAGTTTTACTGAATCATAAAGAAAAGAGCCTAGAAGTCACCATGACAGTAGATGAACTAACATCATCTAAAAGAAAAGGAGTACTTGTGGCACCTTAAAGACTAACAAATTTATTTGAGCCATAAGCTTTTGTGTGCTGCATTGAATGCATCTGATGAAGTGAGCTGTAGTTCATGGAAGCTTATGCTCAAATAAATTTGTTAGTCTCTAAGGTGCCACGAGTATTCCTTTTCTTTATGAGGATACAGACTAACACGACTGCTACTCTGAAACATGATATCATCAAGTTTACAGGTCAGCGTTTACATTGGACCTGATAAAAAATGCACTGAATTTCATGCAAAGACAGTTTTTGACATCAGTGGGCTTGGGAGCCCCTTGGAGCAGTAGTGAAATGTCCTCTAGAATCACTTTCTCCATTTAGAATTGGAACCTTTTTTCACCACCAGAACACAGAACTGAATGTGTCAGCTCTTTTGAATTGTGTGAGGTGCAGTCACGTTTCTACAAAACAATGACATTTATTTGCATCCACTAGATAATCTGGAATTACTGCTTGTTCACTGAACTATCTTCCAAATTTCTTCATCTATTATTCTATAGTCATAGACTTGAAACTTTCTGCTGGAATCATAACATATGCGGTCAGGGGAGTGAACCATCTACGAATTTTTGACACGTCAATGCCCTTTGATATTCCTATGCCAAAAATAAGATAGAATCCATCAAGTGTACTGATTCTGGAAAACTACACCTGGTCACCAATGTCAAAATGCTGGATATTAGTTAGATGTCATCTAAGGAGAGAACTGCAAAGTCCATCTGGAATGCCTATCCAGGTATATGCAATTGCTTCATTGAGGTCTCTGCCGGCAGTGCTAGAGATATGCAACAATGAGTCAGGTACAGTGGCCAAATAAATGTGCTGACCAACTGAATCTGTGCACAATCCTTGGCAATCTTGTTGGCTGATGTGTCCGAACTGAGTGATCTGTCAAAACCCGTAGTCATGAAGCTCACACATTGATGTCTGGACAGATTTCATGTGTTTGCATCAATGACTGGCACTCCAGGACTTTAGGTAAAGAGTTTGACTGAGCAGTACTAGGTAGACCATGTAGCTTCAAAATGTCAAAGTCCATCAGGGCTATGTGCTCTCTCTTCTCACTGATGGTACGTTAAAGAAAGAATTTCCCCTCCTACCCCCCAGTTAAAGCACCAAGGATCACGGCAACTATGCAATGTGGACAAAGGCTTATATTGACATCTATGAAGTACTTACAACAGCCTTGTGGACTATCTCACATATTTAAACTTCAGGCCATAGGATCAGAGCACCTACCAGCATACTTTTCTTCAGCAGGAACAATTAGTTCTCAAGTTGCGAAGAGGACCAGTTCTGACAGCAAGGTATACACCAATACAAGACACAAGAACCTGCACATAAATACATAAGAAATGACAAAAGATTCAATGGCAAATGTATAGGTCTTAATCCCCAGACGTGCCAGAGTAGTATGCTTGAGAGGAGAGGGAATGGTCACATGACACCACCTTTCTGTTTCCCAATTCCTGGGGCTGCCAGAGGCTGGTTCAGCCCCTGGCAGAACTTCTGGTAGCCACAGGGCTGCTCTAAATCACCATCTTATAATAACCCCTGGGGCCCTTTACTTCAGCAGGGATTGCCAAAGTACAGCATGCTTTGACCCATATCTCCACCCTGGGTGGTGCTGGAAAGGGTGGTATAGAGCAAGCTAAGCCGGCTACTTGCCACTCAGGGAATGCCAAGTTTCTTACTGAGGGCAGCTGCAAGCTTCCCTTGTATTGCTGGAGCAGAAAAAACATATTTTATTGGAGCCCAAGATCTGGCCCATAATATGAATTCTTTTTGTAATGAAAAGTGGGTCTGGTCCCAATAGAATCTCCAGGTATTAAAAGGATTACCATTCTTTGGCAAATACGTTTTCAAGCACCAGAATTTGTCATTTCAAATAAGAGCTTGCTAGTTCCCATTCATTTTACAGGAAAGCATAACAATCCTTTTCAGCTCCTTTCAGAGAGCTCTCTTTAATAATGGATCACATAGATCTTTTTGCCCCTTATACAAACTACAGAGAAGCAACCCTCTATTTGAATGAAAAAAGCAGCCCCAGGCAAACAAGCTATTTTCTTTACTATGCCAAGTAGAACTTTTTTTTATGCTTTTCCCTCAATTCCTTCAAAGGAGAAATTCTTTATGTAACTGAGGATGGACAAGAGTCAGCTACATGCTAATAGACCCAATCAATTGGGATTCTCCTTCTGCTAAATAATCTCCCTAGCTGTGAAATGTGCTAGACCACTGTTTCTTAATTTGTGAGAATGGCTTTCCAGGAAAGACCTCAATTTGTTCTAGAAGAGGTGGAAACAACCCAATGGAAAATGAACAACTATATATTTTTCTGTGTTACTGGATTTTTTTCATGAAAGACTCACCAAAAGCAGAACCATCTGATGAATAAAGTGGACCTAATCTGTTGAGGTATTAACATGTAAGTGTTTGAATTTATAAATACTAGAATCATGAACTGTTATGTGTTTGAACCTGTGCCCTGGGATTTTACTGACTGATACCTGTGAATCAGATGGGTTTCCAACACCTGGTATCAGGCAGTTTTAATACTTAACAGCCAGTGGCCAGGATTATTAGTAAATAGTTTCTTTGCTGAAATAGCTATTGCAAACAATTTAGTAAACACCAGATTAAATCTGAACATGTACTAATCCCAAACCAAACAAACTATTGCATCCTATAAACATTTTGATTAAAATCAGGTAAATCCTACTGCAGGATAGCTATTGTGCCCATCACATTTGAAGTGACAATGATCTTGTTTTAGTTTTAATTGATCTTGCACTGCAAATCGAAAAATGGAAGCCTATTATCATGAATTCAAATTTTTTGCAGAAAAACTTCACTCTCAGCAAACGTTCACTATAACCAGAGCTGCAGAATACAGTGTGGTGAAACTATCCAAGATCTTTTATTCTACTTCAATATTTCCAAGTTTATTATCCAAGCACGTGTTTAACTTTAAACCTTTGAATAGTCCCATTGAGGTCAATCACAGGTTTAAAGTTAAGCACATGCTTATGTGCTTTACTGGATCAAGGCATAAGCATTGATTGCACCAGCCTGTAATTTTAACAGCTTCCTGCAGCCACTGGGGCTTTAAGCCATTCTGTGCAATGTTTTTGCATTCAGAATATGGTCTTGTGAAAATCATTGGGGATTTAATGGCCACAATAAATCATGAGATACTTGCAAAATAAGAGAACAATTTAATTCAAATTGTTATCCTGACATTAGAAGTTAGTGAAGCCAAGTTTGGAGGGTTGTCTGGAAATCTCAGGAATTTCAGGACTTTTGCTTTTGTGTAGGCAGAAATCAGGTTCAGCACACGTTGTTTGTTTGCACTGGACAAGGGTCATATGGTACAATGCTGGCATCAATCTGCAGTAACTGTTAAGTAGAGCAGCATGACCTTGGTGCTTTTGAATCTGATAAGAGGAAACACTTTTTGTACAGAATGCATAATTGATCTTTCTTTCTAAAAATATCATCAGGTTGGTGGATTTAGGCTGTTTGGATTGATGCTTAGGCTCCTAGTTACCAAGCATGAGAAGTGAACACTTGTTGGATGGTGGACCATCAACAAGCTCTGTGGGTGTAAAGAATGATTTGTATAGTGGGCAACCGCTCCGTATGTTTCAATTATCTTCCAGCACTGCAACACTCATACAATCTGCTCACTGGAAAGACATGATTGTATAACTTATGCTTTACTTGAGGCTCTCTCATTGTGGTATGAATCACCTTATTCTTTTACTTTCTCTTCACATCACCCATCTGGCTGCTTTCTGGTAGCTCCAGAACTTCTATGATAAAAACTTCTGTCTCTTGTTCTGCAGGGGTATGTTTCTTGATGTTTATTTTTCTTTGCTGTGCACACAATCCAAAAACTAGTTTTCTAATGCTGTTGAGGTGACTGGTAATGGCAGAAGGAAGTAAACTTGGATTACCAGTGATATCTTAGTGATGCAACCTACTTATTAGGATCCAGTCTAGGCAAAACACTCTTTTCTGCCTCAAAACAAAGTTCAAGCAAATGCAGCTGTGTCAGGCTGGTTTTAGTGACATCATGTCTAGCTCTGTTGTCTCTGAGGAGCTGTAGTTCAGGATAACCTCAGCACATGTTGTAGTGTTTCTCTTAAGCTTGTTCACGTTCACAACATCCACCAGAAGAGCACTGAAGGCCATGAAAGTATGGAGAATGTCTTGCTTATAGTGGCTGTATTGTTCTCTCTGTGTTCTTTGAAGAGCTAAATCTCATCACCAGTGCAGCCTCATGGCAAAGTTACAAGGTGAAACTGAGAGAGGACTGTCTTTTCTTTCGATACTCTGTTGAGATTCTGCGTGCAGACTGGTTGCCTTGCATTCCTGTCACTCTCTACAGTAGGCACTGTTTGAAGCAGCATTAGCATTGCTCCTCCCAGAAACTACTCTACATCCAACCAACACTTATAATCATCATGACAAAGAACAGCAGAATGTTCCATCTCCAGGAGACGCACAAAGATGGCACTAGCACCAACAAGATTATGTACATCTGGTAGGTCAGGACAGCAAACATCTCTAGGTCCAGCCTTCGTATTGCATCTATTTCTATTAACCATTGTGCCTAGGGGATTGTGAGGTGATCTGCTTGCAAATTTATGTGGGTTGTATATTAGCCCCTGCAGACCATACTGGAACTGTCTATGGAATATTACTGCTGCATTGAGGACCATGGCTAAAAAACCTAACTGTGATTGAGTTACAACTTTCACCTCGCTGCAGTGGCCCCCAGCAGATGGTCTGACAGTCAGAGGTTGCAGGAACACAGCAGCAGTAGCAACACCCCAACTATGTTCTCTGCTTCTGACTACGCCCCCATGTCAGGGGAGGTGGCACAGAGAAAGTGACGCTACCTGGGAATTCCACGAAATTGGGGGAATCCTTTTCTGGCTGTTTAAGCCAGCATTACATCTTCTTTGCACCATCAAGGGGCTCATGACCTCTTCCTATGCTGATTGTGCTAAGCAAGCTGAATGTATGCGTCTTGCTGTGTTTGATGAAGGGAGGTACATAAATGAAATTCTAAAGGTAATGAACTTCACGAGGACAGCACATAAGGGGAGTATGCACGTGCAAGAAATCTGGTATCCAATTATCAAAATTGGATAAAAAATAGATGATGATATAAGACAACCAGGGGAATTAAAGAATCAAATTTACTGGCACTGGTTTTCAAAATGAATGTTGTTTCAAAATGCTGAATGTTATTTAAAGTGCCAGCTAATTAATCTCTTTGGCCTCAAGCTACTGTCTGATCACACAGGAGGTGAGTAAAGGGAAGCATGCGGATCAGACAAGGAGTTGTTACCTTCACAGATAAGACAACAGTACACATGGAAATATTCAACAAAATGTGTTTGTTACCTGGGAGTTCACCAGCTTAAGCAGAAGCCAAAACAGCTGCTGAAGTTTCACATTTTGTCACATAATAGTATATGAAAGGTACATTTTCAAAAATTCACAGTTTGTATGAATTTATGAATTATTAATTTAATCCTTCCACTGATACTGACAAATTGTATTGTTTAAACAGGCATAATGGATCTGGAATTCTTTGACTAGAAAACTGTCTATGGTGCAGTGGTGTTCTTCATAAGGGTATTCGATCCACACAGCTTTTTCCAAGGTTGGGTTCAACAATAATATGTAGTTTCATTAATACAGTAATTCTGTGTCTGTCATGTTACAAATTTATTGGACTATTTTTTTCATTTGTGTTCATGTGCTGATCCAAAGCATACACCTGCCACAGCTTTACTGAAGGGGATGAATTGGGTTTGGACTTTGCCTGAGTGAGTATTGGTGTCCAATGAGCCATTTTCATTTTTTAAAAAAAATCCACAGATGTTGTATTGCACTATGATTGACATTACATGTCTGTCTTTGCATTTCCTAGCTCACCAGATAGCTTCCCCTGCTGGAGTTGTATGGCACCAGATGAAGAATTTCAGTAAAAAAGCTGCAAAGACCCAGAGAGTAGGAGGATCTGATCATTTGTCTTGGAAGGAGGTACTGCCAGTCAATTAGTACAATAGGTACATAAACCACCTTCATGAAGTCATACCTCAGGTCAATCAGTACTAAGGTATACTAACGGCATGTAAACTGGTAACTTGGGTCCCCGATCCCTTCAGGCTGGGCTGAATACAAACAGGCGTCTCTACCTTGTGTGGTCCCTTATCACCATAGAGTTGAAGTTACATAAGTTGAAAGTCGACTAGTCCATGTGTTTCTGAAATAGAGCTTTGCAAAATACTCCTCTGGCCCCTGTGCACATTGAGACCTGTATCTGTGAAAGCATCTCATGTAGTAGAAGTTTTGCTTATGCTACAATTCATAGGAAGCTGCTGATATGTCAGAGCTAGAACCTCTGCTTATCTTTGGAAACCCATCTGGCTCAGTATAAATAAATGGTCATATTTCACACCAATTGGGAATACATGTTTTTCCGAAGTTATTACAAGGGCCTTGAACCATAAAGTGCTGGGTGCAAGTGAACTCAAGAGAAGAACAGCAAGTGTGCACTCGCAAGACAGAATACTAAATGTTTCCAAATCTCTTTACAGGGAAAATAAATTGATGCCAAGGCAGTGGATATACTGTGCTGTCAGTTACCTTCTCTCCTCTTAAATACAGAAGAGCAGAATAAAAAAAAGGATCAGCGTGCCTGAGAGTGGTAATTTTGTAATGGCAGAGATGCTTGTGATTGTCCCATCTGCTGGAAATAGTTATAGTTAATTTCATATGCACAATTCATTTTATCCCGAGTTTAAATTACATTCAAAGAGACTTTTTTATACAAACTTGAAGAAAAGGCAAAGATCAGCAAAGAATGACACTTCCCTCTTTTCTTTTACTCACCCTTTCTTTATTCTTTTCTCTTCCCCTTGCAAAGCAAACAACAATGCAAAATAACACTGATAATTCTTTGCAGCTCTGGCAGAGATGCCTCCAAAGCATTTTATGACAAGATACAACTAGGATACAGCAAATAGCTTCCATGCTTGCAGGAAAGTGCTCACACTTCTAGGACAGATTATCCATAGAGAAGCAAAATTCTGCTTATTTTTCTTCAAAAGCGATGTAGTTATTCTGCTGTATAGCAGATTTTCAGATTAATCCCCTTGAAGTTTACCAGACAACAGACTTCTGTACAGAATGTGTTGGTTCACTTTATTTACGCTCATTGTCTCATTTAGTAAGAGTTTGCTAAAATCTAGCAAATTATTGACTCAACAAACTAAACATTCTAGATGAGGACAACATGTTTGTCCAAGGTACTTTTGCCATGGTAACGCAGTCATACCTCTCTCACTCCAAAAATGCCAGTATATGAGAAAAGCCATCAGAACACAAGACAATGGCCAAAATGTGGAACACCTGTGTTTTGTGGCATGTCACGCAATAAAAGCCATTTTAACTTGACATTTAATGATTAAAACTATTTTTAACCAGCTTGCAAAACAGGTTGGTCTCTCACAGTGAGAAATCCTGAAGAACAGGTTTTATCATTCAAAACCATTATAATGTCACTTATGGGGGGGGGGAGAGGCAACAAAATCTATCAGCCTTTTTTCTCCTTTCTGCCTCACTCTCAATCCATTACATGGCTCTGAGGAAAAGTCAGGAAGCTACCTGACACCTTCAGCAATGGGCTCACTGGGGAAAATGGAGAGAGCTCCATGTAACTCACCTTAGCTCCACTCTTCTTCCTCTCCAGATAGTGTCCCTTAGCAGCTCCTTCCTCTGGGAGCAGGCCATATTCAAGGGTTTCCTCCCTTGTTTATTCCTACCAGTTGGCCACCACTGCTGATTGCTGCTGTCTACAGCACACTTCCAGGCTTGTTGGAAATGCAAAACGAGGGGATCCATATGGCCTCCTAGGCAAAATGTGTGGTTGAGAGGTCTGAATGCAGTTCTACCTTAATTAGCCAATTCCTTCACTAGTATTCCCGATGTTTATTATTATATTTCAACAGTTTAACTGCACCAGGATATAAAAAGAGGCTCTAGGAAATAACGAGCTTTTATATACAGTAGAACCTCAGAATTATGAATACCAGAGTTACTAACTGACCAGTCAAACACACACCACATTTGAAACCATAAGTACAAAATCAGGCAGAAGCAGAGACCTCCCACAAAAAAAGCAAATACAGTACAGTACGGTGTTAAATGTAAATTTCTAAAAAAAAAAAAAAATAGAGCAGCATTTTTCTTCTGCATAGTAAAGTTTCAAAGCTGGCTTAAGTCAATGTTCAGTTGCAAACTTTTGAAAGAACAACCATAATGTTTTTTTTCCAGAATTACGAACGTTTCAGAGTTACAAACAACCTCCATTCCTGAGGTGTTCATGACTCTGAGATTCTACTGTAGCACTTTTCATCAATAGATCTCAAAGCACTTTACAGAAGAGATCAGTATCATTCCCTGTATCAGTATCATTTTTTTAATCAGGCTATTCGAGGCACCGTGCCTGTTTCACAGACCAGAACAACCAAACCAGCTTCAGCTATTGCAACCTCCAGCCATTCCAAACAAGACAGCATGAGCTCCCTCCTTCTACACCAACTGCGGGAGAATTCTCAGCTGTATTCCTAGCAGGGCACAGTCTGGGTGAACAGGTATATGTTGCTACTCATGTAAAACTCTTCAGAAGAAAAAGAAATAGGGGAGACAAAAGGACTGGACTGTGGCAGAGTGGGCAGAATGGCTTCGCTTTCTGGCTCCTAAGTCCTGCACAGGTATGAGTTTTTCTCACGTGCCTTAGTTGTTCTGAGTTGAGTTAAACCTGATTGATGGCTGGAAGAGGAGTCCTGGGGACCTACAAAATCTTTTAATTTTGTTTGTCTGGAATTCTCTGTCCTCAGATTAAATAAACAACTCCAGAAAAGGGAAAATTAGGTTTAAAACTAAATCAGATGAACTGATTTTAGCTGTGTATTGACACAAAATTTGGGCCTCTGACATGTGCAGATTTAGTGGCTGACTTTAGAAGATTATTTTTTCCACATCACTATGTATCTCGGTGTGTAATCAAGATCAACTTTTCTAATGTGCTTCTGGTCAATACTCTCAATAGACTCTTGAATAACTGTCAAGGCTAATTCCCCACTCTGGCACTTTGAGTACAGAAGGTGGGGGCCCACAAGGATTCTAAAAATTAATGCTGGCTGCTCCAGGCTTGTATTAAACTCCCAAGGTTACAGCTTTTCTCTGACCTTGGGTTGGTAAGCACTGCCTCCACCCTAGTGCAGAACCCCTTTGAGAGCCCAGGAAGGTACACTTGGGAATTCCTTCCACTGGGATACCCTCAAGCCCTTTCACAACCCCCCCCCCCACCTCTAGGGAAGAGCGGAGAAAGAAAAAGAAGGAAATCAGCTATCGCCACCAGCTAATTAAACATGTGCACAAACCTCTTAAGATACAAAAATCCAATTGTGTTCTTAAATTTTATTAATAAAAAAAAAGAAAAAATACATCTGGGAACTCAAGCTATTGCTAGATTTTAAAAGAGCAACTACAAGGATTAAGTACCAAGAATAGCTTTCTTGAGGTTCATCTTAAAGGTTACAAGAAAAACAAAAGCACCTGGGGTTAGCACAGAGGAAGCCACAAACCATAATAAAATAAAAGGAATAAATCTAATCACATCTCCCTAGACATTTCCTGATCTACTTACATATCTGGGGTTTTAAATGAGTAGTTTCTAGGTATGGTATTGATGATTGTTTCATACCTGGTCCCAAGCTTCTTACAGTATCGCTCTGCCCTGTCCACCTCTCCCCGGGAGAACAGACAGACAGACAAAAGGGGAGTCTTGTTTCAATTTTAAAAAGTTCTAGCCTTCCCACTGACTCTTTTGGCCAGGTGCCCACTCACTTCCTTTTACCTATACATATAAGTGAGATTTTTTTAACCCTTTACAGATAGAAAACAGTTACTAAGAGGAATTTTATAGCTACTGGCTGGCTGGGTGTCCATAACAGGGAGCTTCCCTCCCCCCCCCTTCATTTATCACGATAACATTTGCATCATTAGTCACCTTCATTTTCAGTAACTAAACTTCATTCTCCTAAAGAGTCCAATCCAGAAAATTAGAGAGATTTGGGTTGCTGCATATCAAGCTGAAGTCAGATATGAATGACTGATTTTAGATTTGAATAATATTTTGATTTTGGCTACAGTACCGTGTTATAATACAGTGCTCTGTATCTTATTCTCAAACACTGAAATGTAAACACTTCATAAATCTAGAATGACAAGATTGACTTCTGGGTTTATCTCAAAAAGACACAGCCACTTCAGAATCATTTATGTTGTATTGGCAGATTTAGATATCATTATAACGTGACAGACTCACTAAGCAATATAATGTGTATATTGTACTGTAATGAGTGTCAGTAAGTACACATAGTAACTCAAAATCAAGTTTACTGATGGAATGTAGATACATCAATATTTATGAAAAGTCTGAAATGTTCCTCTCGCTATCTCTACACAGGTATATTCATAGTTTAGGGAATTGTTTTCTAGTGCAGTGACCTTTCACATATATCTACATGATTATTTCCAGTCATCTATATTCAGTTAAACAGGTGTTTACACATCTGAGTGTTTTTGTCTTTGTGTGAATGTTTGGCCACAGCTGGATATGAATTTTGAATGGCACATTTACAAACCAAATGTGTATCTGGTGTTTTGTTTACAAAACAAATGACAATATGCATTTTCTTTATTACTTTTGATCTCATAATTTCAGGTGTTCCTTTCTCGGGCAACTGGGTAGACACTTGAATGTGTTCCTTGTTTATTAGCAGATACTTCAACATAACGCACTAGTTCTATGATAAGGCATGCATAATAAACATACATTAAAAAATTTTTCCATTAAAGTGATAACTACATTTTTCAGTAAATAATAAATTTTCCCCAAGTGGAAATATGAAGTGCAGTTTGAAATCAATACTTCTAATTGATGAATACTTTTTACTTTGTCCTCTTCCTGAATGGATTAATGAGATTTCTGCATTCTAGATAGGAGGATAATGACATGCATACCACCTATAATCAAAGAGAGAGAATGCTTGGTTGCTATTTGTTTAATTTATTTTTCTTCATTTAATATTCAAGATGGTACTAAGCCCAGAAATAATTTACACCAAAGCCTTATCTACACTCAGGGTGAAATCCTGGCTCTTATGAAATCAATGGGAGTTTTGCCATTGACTTAAATGAGACCAGGATTTTGCACTGAAAATTCTCAGTACAGACGCAACCCAATGGCATAATGGTCTCTAATAGTATTTTCAACACTTTTAGTAATACCTCCTGAGATGTAGCTTGATCCTTAGAACACCACTGGAATGGGTAAGATTGAAGTTCTTAACATTACCAGAGACAGTGATTACCAATCAATTGCCTACAGTGATTTTTTGGTGCTTTCTTTTTGTCCTGTCTTCTGACGTTCCATTTGCAGCGCTGTGCTATCTATAAATAATTAGAAGTATGGATGTGTAAAATCCATAAAACACAAGTTCTTTAGCTGAAGTTCCTAACCACAAGCTAACACTGTGTAAGGTTTCCTATCACTGAGCTTTGTATTACCAATTAGAAAATGTGTGGTGGTCACTAGAGCAAGCCAAATAATTGCACGCCGTGACTAGTTATAGAGCTAAAGAAATATCGGATGCAGTCAGTTCAGTTTAGGTTTATATAAGAGCTATTTCACATTACATTTAATTACATGGGTAAAATAATTCAGTCAGGTCTTATCCTTTGACTATTCCTCATTAACTTGCATATGTGTTTTGAGGTGGTCTTCTTTTGAGCTGGTTTATCTGAATGCTGCTGAACCATTCGAGTTTGTCAGACGTTGCTATACTTGCAGTACTTTACTGCTGCTTTTTTTGTTTTTGTTTTTCGTTTTTAGGCTCTGAAAGTAACATCCTTTTCTTTATCTTTTTTTAAAGATAAAGACATTCCCTGCTGATACAGCTAATCCTTTTTTCGATCCTTTTACAACAGTACCACAGTTTTCTGTAAGTAGAACATGCAACTGAAAACCCTGTGTATTTAACACAGCACTTGCAACTCCAGATTATTTTTTAAACAATGTCAGAAGTTTTGCCTTTAACAATCCTAATAAAGATACTTTCCAAATATGGCTTAGACTGCAAATCAATCAAGTATGGCCATGACTTGTATCCTAAACTTGCCTTCATTGGTGTGTTGGAGATTACTAGAAGCAGAAATAAGGATTGAAGGTGAAACACTTCAGGGCAGCAGGTCACAAAATATAGCTGCACTCCCACAGTTCTACTGTAGAGGGCATGGATGAGGCTGCACAGACTCTGAATAAACAGGAAGGGCAGGGAATGGTTTGGGCGTAGCCACTAATTCCATACGCTGCATGGAATCTTTGCTGAGTTGGCCTTCGTCCCCTTTACAAAACCTGTCTTTGTCTTCTAGGGGACCTAATTTTCATGAAAATTGTATTCTGAATTGAAATGAGGAGTTACAATTAATATAAAACAGCTGTATGATGATGACTACAGTCGCATGCTGCTGTAAACGTCCATGTTAATTAACATCCTAGAGCTGAATCTTGGACTCTTTAGTTTTTATTTGGGCAAATCTCCCATTAAACCTCCCTGGAAATGTTGCTTGAGAAAGACGTGAGGTGGGGGCTTTGGGATTTATCCCTTTGCACAAGGTATACTGCACAGTACCACATAAACAGGACAAATAACTGTATAACAATATAAAAATAAGCTGACCTAATAGTACCGTACCTTGAATGCCCAACCTTAGAGTAGCAGTGTCAGTATGATAGGTAGAAGAAATAAGGCATTTGAACAATTGAGGGACTTGTTAAAATTAATATTAGAACTTGAAACAACTAGATATTATGCATGGGACTCTGACTGAAGCCCTCTGCTTGTCCTTCCCAACATGGGATGTGGCTTAGCAGCCACAGAGGAGAAACCTTCTCATATTAGAATTACACTTCACAATCACTAGTGTGACATTCCTAAATCAAACTCATAAAATGAAGTCATTCTGACTTAAGCCTTAACTTCTGTCCTGAGCCCCAAATCTGTTTTCTCTCTCATGTGGATAAAGTAGTAATATGGAACCTTATTCACAACTGGGACAGCTACAGTATCTGTCTGCACTTAATGAGTTATTAAAGAAAGAGGTTAAGACTTGATCATGATCCCCCTTACCTTGGGACACTTTCTTTTTTGGGGCGGGGAGGGAGAGGGAGTCACGTGTCTATTTTTTAAGTCAGATTTTAGTGAGAAATTGAAAAATTCATCCGAATCTGCTTCATATCTATTTTTTGCTCTAATGAAAGGTTTCAATATATTTGTTGGGATATTTTTAAAGCCCATCAAAACAGAATTATTGAAAAAGTCATCCAGGCTAGATGGTGCCCACTTTAATAAAAATGGCAAGAAAGCTTCCACCTTTATGTCCCAGATTAAAAAATTGAGTTACGCACAGAAATCTGTGCAGAATAATATCCCCACTAGTTCCCCTGTAAAAAAAAAAAAAAAATGTCAACACTGACATTTTGGTAGGTTTCACTGAACACCAAACTGAAAAATGTTGGCTTTGTAATGAAAGCTGAACATTTTTAATAAAAATTTCCATTTAGCTAAAAAGCTATTTTGACATGGAAAAGTTAATGGAAAATTTTTGACCAGCTCTGCCAATTAGGTTTTGTTGGGTGGGACAAGAGGGAGGGATAATCAGCATATAAATAAGTTCTAACTAGCCTATCCACAATTCGTCTTTTCCTCTTCAGAGTATTGGTTCACTGAAAAAAACCACAATGCAACATCACAAATATCTAAAATTACATTTCAACCCATGCAGCCCATGGTATTTATTTTGTCATAGAATTATGCATTGTGGGAAATCTTTAGTAAACCAGGAAGTACCAAGAGGATTGCAGGGAAGTGAACAAATTTTTATTCTATGCAGTTATCCCTGTCCCACAACTTGAATAATGGGGATCGTTGAACAAAGAAATATTGGCTTCAAGTCGATTGTTTTTCAGTTCACTTTAACACACCAGTTGTGCTAGGTGTCACCCCATGTTTGGCCTCAGCGAAACAACACAAACAAATGCATTAGGGCAAAATTTTCAGGACACAGCCAGATCTAACTCTGAGCGTATCCTAGTCATGCACAGCATTATGCAGCTGCAAATGTTTGTGGTTCATTTTCATGTTATGAACAGCCTGCAAAATTTGAGGGGTTTTGTTTTTGTTGTTGGTATGTTTTGATTTTAAGATAGGTTTTGCTTTGAAAATGCTTATTAGAACCAAAAATGTCTATTTTTTTATTTTATAGAAAAACAAAAAATATTAATAAACAAGTAAGCTTTGGAGGCCATTTTCTGATTTTATAATTCTGCAGTTTATAAAGAGCTAACTGATTTTTTTATTTGGGGGGGGAATTAAATCTTATCTGTTTTGACTGGTGTAAATCATAAATCTATTGAATTAATGGAGCTACTTCGATTCAGACCAGCTGAAGATCTGGCCCAATATACTGTATACACTCTGACAAAGTTCCTCCTCTACCTTGGTGGGTCCTGCACTTATTGGCGGATTTTGCTCACCTCAGAGATTCACAGTAGCCCTCAGTTTGGCCACTTTTGTGGCTCAAATCTGCCATTTACTCAGATAAACTCATCACTGGCCAGCATGGGGAAAAAAGAGTAAGAACAATCCCCACAGTTTCTGCTGATCCACCATGTGGGTCAGGGAATAGCTCAGAGACCTTCCCCTCTGGTGGAACCTCAGGAGTTGGGAGGAACCCCAGCGCACCCTGTATCCCAGGTTCCAGCCCAGGGTCCTGTGGACTGCAGCTGTCTAGAGTGCCTCCTGGAATAGCTGCATGATAGCTACAATTCCCTGTGCTACTTCCCCATGGCCTCTTCCCAACACCTTCTTTGTCCTCACCACAGGATCTTCCTCCTGATGTCTGTTAACGGTTGTACTCCTCAGTCCTCCAGCAGCACATCCTCTCACTCCCAGCTCCTTACAGGCACCTCACTAGCTTGAGTGAGAGCCTTTTTAAACCAGGTGTCTTGATTAGCCTTAATTCTAGCAGCTTCCCAATTGGCTACAGGTGTCCTAATTAGCCTGCCTGCCTTAATTAGTTCTAGAAAGTTCCTGAGTGTTCTGGAATACTCACTGTTATTTTACCCAGGGAAAAGAGACCTGCTTAACCTGGAACTAATGTACCTACCTTCAACCACTCTTTTGTAGCCATCTGGCCTGACCATATCACAACACATAAGTATATAAATATATACTCTAGAGAAAAATAGTACCACATACATATCTAAAATAACCATTAAAAATAGGGCAGATCCTAAGCTGGTGTCAGTTGTCCTAGCTCCATTGACTTCAATTGGGTTATGACAACTTATTCCCACTGAGGAATTGTGCCATGGTGCCAGTATTTCATGATATAAAGCATGATCTGACAGTCCTTATGAGACAAAATGCTGCATGAGGACTGCAAAATTTGCTTGCATCTGGACTGTGACATTGAGCTTTAAAAGGGAAATGCCGGAAAAGTTTGGCAGCTTACCTTTTTTAATTTAGGACTATAATTGGTCAGGATTAGAGGGGGTTTTGTTTGCTTGTTGGTTTTTTCTTGTTCATTTGGTTTTATTTTACCATTTTTCATTTTACTGGTTTCATAGAATGACTGGAAAGGCTCATCCTTAGTATGTTCATCTGGAATATACTCTCTGCTTTCAGTTAAAAGAGAGGCTGGGAAATGTAAAAAAGACACTACTACAGCTTCTTCCTGGATCACCCATTGATTTAACCAGCAGATTGTATCCCAGTGCACAAGTGTCTCCATTCAGTATTTGTTCATCAGAAGTAGCTCACATAATTTGAAAAGTGATGAAAAAAGTCAAATAGCCCAATAGCTGGATAACAATTCTCTGCCTCACTGACTTTTCTTCCTACTGTTGTGAAGATTGAGTCAAGCTTGAAAGAACAGGTTGTCAAGAAAAAAAACTCAGTTGATAGTAGTATGAACATGTCGTGACTATTCTGAAGCACTGAAAAATTGTCGCCACTATACTTTCCTATCAACTCAGTAACATGCAAGCAGACACAGGCTGTTCCCTGTTTGTCATTAAATGGTCCTGTGCAAACAGTGGGTCAGTGTAATTTTTTTCAGGAATGACAGGATGTCCCAGCCTTTGATGTTGCAGGATTTGTGATGTTATAGCATCAGATGTGCAGTATGGAGAAAGAGTCTGGAGTTTGTTGTGGTTCTGTACATTTTATATGACATTGTCTGTTGCTAGTTGCCACTGGGTATTTTTTTTTAGGGTATGCTCCACTACACAGAACAATTAGACCCAGACTCATGCACACCCGACTTTAATAAAATGCACAGTTGTCAAGGGACCTACGAGTTCATTTTGAAAGGGCTCTATTCAAGAGGACACTTCTGGTCAGCTCCCCATATCAGGTTTAAACCAAATAAAATAACCTATAAACGTGCTGTTTATCACTATGGGTCCATATTTAGTGTGGAATGTACTGTGAACTGAGTTCAGTCTCACACAGTGGACTTTATAGTCAAACATGTCATCAGTGCACAACCCCGTTGAATCTGTCCAAAGAAGAAGTGTCTGTTTCATTATAAATGAGGTTTGCTTCCTGGTTCTTAAAAGACCACTGGGCAACGATAGGGCAATCTCTCATTTTCCCTCTTTATTAGAGGAAAGTTTCTGATAACAAGTGTTTGAGAGAAAGTGGGCAGAAAAAATCAAAACTAACTTATCCTTTTCGTTATTTTCTTCTTAGGCAGAATTTATAGACAGCAAATTAGTGTGCTGTGCTGTGCAGTCATCACCTAAGATGTTACCACCTGTATCTCCTTCACCTGCAATGAGGTCCTTGGCAGAGACCGTCCCAACCCCAACAGTGCAGACGATATATTCATCACACAAACCTATTTCTCTGGCAGACAGGTATTGAGCAGTTCATAGCAATACTCTGGGTCTCTCTCTAGGTTCCAAAGAGTTTGATTTCTTTTATTCTATCATAAATATAATGGGAAAGAACCTGCTGAGCCTGTCATCCTAAACTACAATTTCCACTAACGTGTAAAGTCAGCTGCCATTTGGTACTTACCTCAGGACAAGTGGAAAGCATAAGAAACTTTCTCTGAATTGAAAGCCACTCCTAACTGGTGATTCAACCAGCAGTTGCCCTCCTCTGAAGGCAAAATACACCACCTCCATAACCACTGGCCTGGAGAGAAAAGGGTGTGCCATTTTTTCGGAGACAAATCACCTCTCCTGAACTACTGATTTGTTTTTAACAACTGCTGTTACAATCTGTTTTTCTAAATTCAGTGCTAACTGGGAAGGGCTGAGAAATAGATACTCTTTCCGATGAATACCAGGTGCTGATTTTTCAGAGTACTGTCAGGTTGCAATTGTTCTTCTTATAGCATGAAATAGCAAAAAAGCATGTTCCAGCTTCCCACAGAAAACCTACTCTTTTTCAATTCTTCCATCTTACAATTGTTTTTAATGGTAATCTTTCCTCTCCAGAGACTGATGAGTGCTGAATTAATCAAACTGACTATTTCAGGGGTGACCAACCTGTGGCTCCGGAGCCACATGCGGCTCTTCAGAAGTTAATATGCGGCTCCTTGTATAGGCACTGACTCCGGGGCTGGAGCTACTGGCGCCAACTTTCCAGTGTGCCGGGGGATGCTCACTGCTCAACCCCTGGCTCTGCCACAGGCCCTGCCCCCACTCCACCCCTTCCTGCCCCCTCATCTGAGCCTGCAGTGCCCTCGCTCCCCTGCCCCCCAGAGTTCCCCGCACACCATGAAATGCTGATCAGGAGGTGTGGGGAGGGATGGGGAGGCGATGATCGGTGGGGCTGCCGGTGGGCAGGAGGAATTGGGAGCGGGGGAGCTGATGCAGGGCTGCTGACGTATTACTGTGGCTCTTTGGCAATGTACATTGGTAAATTCTGGCTCCTTCTCAGGCTCAGGTTGGCCACCCCTGGTCTATTTAAAGGGGGTAACTCTATAATTAGATCCATCTGACACCCCAAAAACAAAGGTCAGGCTTTCATTTCCAGACCCAAAGCAGTGTACCAGATGGAAATGAGAAACAAAAGTTTTAAGATGGAAATATAATACAATAGACTTTCACCTCCAGATTGAAATTTTGATTTATAATATCAAATGTGCTGCTTGGTTTCAATCTAATTTCAATTGGACATTTATTCATATTGCTAGACCACCTAAAAATTTAGAGTTATGGGCACTCTGTTCAGAAAAGTCCTAACAGTTGTAGAGCAGACATAATACCTAGGGTATGATCCAGCTCCCATTTAAGTCAATTGAAAGACTCCCATTGCCTTCAGTAGGAACTGCATCGTGTCCTTGCATACCACTTTAGATTTTCAAACTGCTTTATAAACATAAACTCATTAATCCTCAAAGCACCACAGTAAGGTATTTATATTTTCCCCACTTTACAGGTAGAGAAACTGAGCCACGAAAACTATGACTATCCCAGAGCCTCAGAGGTTGTGACTCACCCCCCAAACCAGCTGTCAGAGCTGGGATTAGAGCTAAGGAGTTACAGATTGCAAATCAATAAGACCATGCCTTGTTGATGTATTGCACTTTGTAGGAATACTGGCATAGCTGTGAAGGATTCTTGTAGTGTCCGCCTGTCTACACTACACTTAGTACTAGGGGCCAGTGCTAGCATTGTCTTATTTTCATAAAAATGAACTAAATCCACACATTAAAACAGGGATCAGCAACCTTTGGCATGTGGCCCGCCAGAGTAAGCCCCATGGCGGGCCAGGACGGTTTGTTTACCTGCCGTGTCCGCAGGTTCAGCTGATCATGGCTCCCACTGGCCACGGTTCGCCGTCCCAGGCCGATGGGGGCTGCGGGAAGCGGCACGGGCTGAGAGATGTGCTGGTTGCTGCTTCCCGCAGCCCCCATTGGCCTGGGACAGCAAACCGTGGCCAGTGGGAGCCACGATCGGCCAAACCTGCAGATACAGCAGGTAAACAAATCAGCCCGGCCCTCCAGGGGGCTTACCCTGGCAGGCCACGTGTCAAACGTTGCCGATCTCTGCATTAAAATTTGCACAAAATGCTTAATCTAAAAAAGAAAAATCCTAACTACTGCGTCTCTCTCCTGCACTGCTAACCGTCTTTACTTCCCAGCGTGCACTTGTGCCTCTTCATAGACTGTTGTTAAGGGTTGCCCTTTTATAGAATGTATAAATAAATCTTCTCATATGCTGTTAGTGCCTCTAAAGCTACTAGTAGTTAACAATGAAAGAATATGAAAGATGCATGAGACTGAAGGCAGGGCTGGCTCAGTAGGTGCAAGCAGCCTATGCAATACCTAGGGTGACCAGACAGAAAGTGTGAAAAATCGGAACGGCGGGGGGGGGGGGGTAATCGGTGCCTATATAAGAAAAAGCCCCAAAAATCGGGACTGTCCCGATAAAATCGGTACATCTGGTCACCCTAGCAGTATCTTCTGGGTATCCCACAAAATATTCAGCAAATGGGTGAGAGAGATTCTGAAGCATTCTTTCCTGAGCAAAAAAGAAAAGGAGGACTTGTGGCACCTTAGAGACTAACAAATTTATTTGAGCATAAGCTTTCGTGAGCTACAGCTCACTTCATCGGATGCATCTGTTTCCTGAGCAAAGGTTTTGAACATACTAGCCATTTGGTGAAATCTGGTCCATTCCAAAGGCCAAAAGAAAAAAAGACCAGGGGCAGTTTTGCAGCAGTTATACATAAACCTGGCACTTTGTGAAGAGTAAACTCTGTAGACATTCCCTCTTTTCTTCTCTCTCCCTCCGCCTACTTCATTCCCCTCCCTCTGTCTTTACCTGCATAGTGTTCTCCCCTGCTTCCTTCTCTTCTCCTCTCCAGCAATCCCGCCTAGTTCTCAAATAGGGGTGCTGGCAGACCCAGAGAATGTGCTGTATGTGTCATGGCAGCAGCCCCACAAGAATGCTCCACCCCCTCAGACCCAGCTACCCCAAAGAGCTCTGGGGAGAGGGTCCCCTCACATATCCCTATGATTCCTGTACTAGGTCCCAGTAGTGGGCCAACCCGCAGCCTGGGTTCGGCCATAGGCTCTTTGAGTCTCTTGCACCTGGATCGCCTACAGGAGCCCCTACTCGCAGGCGAGCTCTCTGTTCCTGGCAGGAGTTCAGCTCACTTCATGGCCCTTTCTGAGTCCAATTGCTTCTAGTCCCTGGTGACGCTCCCCAGGTCGCACCACAGGTCACTGGCTGGGAGCAGCCCTCCCGGGCCCTTTGCCCATATCAGGCTTATAGTGTCCACAATCAAGGGTGGGAGGGGAAAGGAAAGGCTAGTCGCTGCCTCAGGCTGAGCTCCCCTTGCTACTGGAGCTCACTAGCAGTCCCTGGCAGCTTCTCCTCCAGGGTAAACTTCCCCCCATCTCTATGGCAAGTTTCACCTTTTTAAGCTGCCCTTCTTCAGCTGGAGCATGTTCTGCAGGTGCATCTAACTCGTGCTGCTTGAGTGCAGGAATACTTGTTAGCCTTTTCGGTCAGCGGGATGAGGGCGTGTCCCGTCACAGCCCCACCATGGTCTGCCAGAAATGTAAAGAACCAGGAGACTTGGTGGGTCATAAGAGGAGATGGTAACAAAGCTCTCTCCCTCCTTAAGGGGCTGCAGTAACCATGAGCTACATGGGCATTAGCCCACTCAAACACTGGGATCAGCAGCGGACTGAGGGAATAGACAGGGAGGGGCATGGCTTATCTGAAGATGCAGAGCAGCAGTAGACTGGGCGAAAAGTCTGAGCCCGCTCAAGGACTAAAAATGGCAGAAGTCTACAGCCACTTCCCTATACCAGCCATCTGAAGAGCAGCAGCAGATCCAGCCTTCCTTCTCCCCAGGTTTGGCTGAGCAGGAGTAGCAGTGGTAACATTCCATCCCCCAGTGCTTACACCACCAACGCTAGATGTCCACTTGAGATGGGGGGAGTGGTCCAGTCAGGTGGCTGTGGACATGGACGGCTTTGGTAGCCTCCTCTTCCTCCCTTTCCCTGTGTAAGGAGGAATGTTTAGCTGCTTCACAGCTGCTCCTTCCTGCTCAGTTCCTCCTCCTGGACCAGAATGCTTTATGGAGACGTCTACTCCTTGTGCTTCCTAGCCAGTGTGTGATGACATCACAGCAACATCGTTCCATGATCCCAGGCAAGATCTCTAGCACTTAATCCAGCTCGGCTTCCCATTTACTTGCATGCAAGCTAAATAATGCTGTAGGCTATGTAGTGAAAAGAAACTTCCTCTAGGACCAAACCACACAGGGAACTGAAAGGCGATCTGGGCCCTGAGGAGCAGATTGCTGAAATACAAGTCTTTTTTAATGGTTTTTATATCAATTAACAAGAAACTGAGCTTTTAATCTTGCTTTCATTGAAGTCAATGGGAACTTTATCAGTGGCTTTGTGGGGAGAAGGAGTAAGCCCTAAAATGTCTCATGCTTCCCCCCCGCTCCCCCCGGTTGCTTTTCTTTACTACTCAAAATGTCAAATGATTTTCACTTCTGACTCAATCATCTATTTTCAGCTTTTTCACGGAATCAAACTGAACCTTCCTCCTTCCCTTGGCACTTTAAAAATGTTAATTATCTTTAATTGAAATATGTGGCATTTTGTTGTTCCCATAATTGGCTGTTTGTGCATTAATTACACAGTGCTGAGACTCTGAGGCGTGAACTCGAGAGAGAGAAGATGATGAAAAGACTGTTGATGACAGAATTATGAAATTCTCACTTCGTCACATGGAGACTGGATCGGGGCCTTTCATGTGCCTTCTGTCTGTTTACATTCCTCCACTTCTGTGTACTCAACATAATGCATCATGAAAATGTGTTATGTTCCCAGCTCACTCAGATTCATCACAGTTGGTTAAAATTAAGTCTTGGCTTGACTTTAACTTGGAGGAGTTTCTTTATTCATTTACTGCTGGGAAATAAACCTTCAGTCCTTTATTTATCATGAGTATTAGGATTTTCTACTATTATAAAATGAATTTTAGGGTTGGTTTTGGTAAATCTAAGGTAAAAACGATCAGCCAGGAACATACTAATTTCTACTGAGAAACACTGTTCTGTATATATGTTAATAACTGCACAGAGATTAATGTTATGCAGAATATTTTGATAGTAACATAGAAAATGTCATTTTGTATAACTGAAAATTGCACCGAGTTACTGCTGTTTGTTAAAGAATCATTTTTAAAAGCAGAAAAATGATTATTATATCTTAACCCTACGACTCTTCGTCTCTGCTGAAAAATAAATGGCTGTCTTATCAAATTTCTAACTTAATCTTTACTCAGATATATGTAGATATATATCAGTGCTGCCTAAAATCATGTCATCTTGATTTGACACTGAAAGAAATCATATGGTATTCCTGGTAAAGAAAAACTTCAATGGTTCAAAGTTGTTTGCTATTGACACCCTTATCTTTAAACCAAAAAACATTGAATCAGAAACCAGTTTTAACTAAGACTCTGATTCTACAAACACTTGCATGCACGTATGCATGCATGTTTACATCAAGCAACTGAGTGGTTCCACTGAAATTAACAGGACTACTCCCTTACTTAATGTTAAGCATGTAAGTGTTTGCAGGATTAGAGCCTTAAACAATTGGTTTATGGTATTACGGTCATATAATAATACTATAGATCATATTTCCTATAAAACTGTCCTATAGTTTTCCTTTTTTAGTAGTGCAGAATAGGTAATTTATTTAAAAAGCTGACAACAATTGATCATCAGCTACAACACGCGATTTTGAACAGAAACCTTGTATGTGTTTTATATGGCCCAAGATCTATATTTTTCTGTTACCCTGTACAGTAGATTCTCCTGTTTTTAGTATTGTTAAAATCAAAAGATGCCCTTAATTTGATACCAACGACCATAGATTTATCTAAATTTAACCAGCCTGTTGGCTTTAAAGGTAGGAAGTGCGTATAGTAAGATTCCATTTTCTTCAGTGTTAGTTATGGTCATTTAATATGAAAAATCTTGAGTGCATTTTAGGACTCTTGATTGCAACTTGAAGACAGAAGATTACTTGTTTATTTTATATTAATTGGGGCAGGAAATGAACAGAAGGCTCTTCAATTAAAGTCCGATAACTTTGAACCTTTTCTATAGCTATAAAATGAAGCTAAAGTAAGTGGCATCAGTGTCAGGAACAAATCTGGGATGCACCCTGTAATGAAATGGCTTAACATACAGAATAGGCCCATGGATCTGTACAAGTGCCCAGATGTCTGGCTGGTATGTTTCTGAGTACTCGACTGACTTTGCTGCATAATCAAAATGCATCTGGGACACTGTACAGCGGATTTCTAGTTATGATGTCAACAGATTTGGTGGCATACTTTTTGTACATCCATTTCCATCAATCTAAGGTTATTTTTTTAAAAATGGGCATATTAACTCCCTCTGAAGAAATCACGGAGGCAAAGAATGCTTCAGGAATAAAAGACTGGCCTTCATTCTGCCACTAATCTTTTCCTCACCTCATTCAGAGGGATTGTGGAGGAAGGAAAGCTCCAGCCTAAGGCACCATGGGTTAAAATAATTTTTGCCTGGTCACTAATAAAAAGAGAACAGCCTAAAGACAAATAAGAAAAGGTTCCTATAGCGGCCACTGTTTTCAGAGACAGGAAGCAAAAATAACTCCAAGAATGGAGTTACCTAAACTGCACTTTTCTACTATTTGCTTCTGTCCTGCCTGTTCTTAGGCAGCCATCAGTTACATGCGAAGATACTTCAAAGAATGTGCGGGTGGCCACTCCCAAAGGTTATCAAGGAGAAAGGACCTGAGAAGATAGCTCAGTGGTTCAACACTCCCCTGATTTTTCTATTGTGTGGATTACTGTGTGCTTATTCAAGAGTGCTATTATGGGCAACTGGAAACCGTGGAACCTGCTTTGGTTGGGGCTACCTGCTTCTGGTTAGCTGCATTAAGCAATGTATTCACAAGGACCAATGTATTCAGATAGAATGAATGCTAGACGGGAGTAGCCCATTCGTTTTTCTGGAAGATAAATAAGCTACACATTTGTTCTTGTACAGAACAGCATGGCAGTCCTAATGTATTCGAATTCTCAAGCTGAAACTTTCAGAACAGGAAAACTGAAACCGTGCACTAAGATGCCCTATCGCCATTCTAGATCTGAACTGACTGGGCATGCTTTGGAATAGCTGAGAAAAGAACAAGGACACCTTACATTTTTTAGATTCCTGGAAATTAGAGATGGAACAGTCTTACCAGGTCACTGAGCCCCAGATCCTCAAAAGTATTTAGGTGTCTAATTCCCATTGATTTCAATGGGTGGTAGGCTTCTAAATGGCTTTAAAAATCTGGCCCTTCATCCCTTCTGATGCAGGATTGTTCCCCACAGTATATTCTCAGATGTTTGTCTAGTCTAATTTTAAATGTCTTAAGCAATGGGGCTTCCACGTCCTCCCTCGGGAGACTATTCTACAGGCTGTTAGGAATGTTTTCCTGATATTAAACCTAAATTTCCATTTGTACAATTCCATCATATTTTTAGTTCCTACACACGCCCTTTAGCCACACCTCGGCAATTCCTCACCCATGTGTGATCTACCCCTTTAATACACAGCCTTGTCTGGACTAGGATTGAGAGGTATAGTGTTAGAATGTATCAGCTAAAGCTCTAGTGTAAACAAGGCAGTAAACGTGTGCTAAACTGGTCCAGTTGAAATCTAGGCTTCTCAGTAGACTTTAACTCCACAATGTTAGCAAGTGTTGAAGTATACCATACCTTCTCTGCACTGCACTTTTAGAACATGTAAATTAGCACACGTTAGCTAACATTTTTGAACAACATACCTTTAAATCCTGGTCTAATCCAAGCCTATGGTGGTCACAGGAAAAGTTTATTGCTGAAGGTTGATTTAATCTCAAATCTCAGTTTTGACCAACTGATATTATGGCTTTGCAATCAGAGCCCAGTTTAAAAACTTTGAGGCCTTAAGCATTTTCTTTGTTTAGGTGTCAACACACAGTTTCGTGTTTTGATGATGGCAGCAAAAGTAAGATTAGTGTTTCAAAAGCTAGGCAATGTCTATGTAATGGTTAAACAAGTATTTTCCATGTTGCAATCTCTTTCAGAGCCAAAACAGGATTTTTTTCCCCTGTGTGGGTACCCATTTGACCACCTAAAATGAACTACATATTTCAAGTAAAATGGCCAAGTTTTCTTTGGAAACATTGTTTAAGGTCCTTAATGAGTATCAGAAGATGCAGTATGTATAGCCTTTGATATTACAACCATATTTATATCCTGCGAGACAATGTTTAAAAATCAGTTCCTCCTTAAAGTCTTCACTTCAGAGGTACGTGTTTCCCCTGCAAGAGTTTGCCAACTAAGCCACTTCAAACAGAGCAGGCAACTGGGTGAAATGCTTTGGTGGAGGCAGCATCATGTTTTATTTGTACTGTTTATGAAAATCCTTCATTTTCATTTTTTTTCCTGGATATATCTTTGGTCCACTGGTTACAGACATCTACTCTTTGGAATTATACCATGGAATATTGTTGTTTCATTTTTGATGTCCTGATGTTCAAGGCATTTGCCATAAATATTCTGATACTGATCTGTTGATTGCATGTAAGATCAGCCCTACAACTGTGTTTTGTAAAGTTAAGTGCCGTAAAGAAATTCTTTGGTGACATGGGGAGAGGAATGCTTCTCTGGCAGCTGCTGCTGTGGCTGCTGGGTAGCAGCTCCAGCCAAGGTTGCTGACATCAGCGTGTTACAGCTGAGCAGAGAGGGAGTACAATGACATTTCAGTTGAAAGGTGGCTTGAGAGAGGCTTTTACGGCTCAGCTGTTTACCTGTTCCTGTATTCATGCCTGCAATAAAAAAGAGAAAAAAAATAAATCACTGAGTCTGAGCAATCTGTGTTCAAACTAAGGAGTGGTGGCACACTGCACTGTCCCTTTTCAAGGCAAACATCTGGTTCCTAATGAAGTGGATCCACCTCAATTACGGAACATCTGTCTTAAGCAACCCTGAAGAATTTCCCCCAAGAAATCCAGAGCTGTTTTGTTCAACCTTTCGTCAAAGGCCACCTCGACTGGGCAACAGATATTTGCGAGTCCCTTGGGTGGTTGCTTAAGGCAGGCTTTGCTGAATTACTTAAGCTGGAAAAACTGCCAGAAATAGAATGGCAATAAGGCATGGCATTTTGTCTTCCTCAGCTTTCAGTTTGCAGGGTGACAGATGCCTGTTTGAAAGGATGAGGAACAGGGTTGTGCAGAGGATAAGTCCCATTTTGCAAAGGATTTTGACATCTGGTTTTATTCCAAATAGGAATGAAAACTCAAACATTTTGAAATTCTTCACAGAGGAAAATTCTGGAGGAGGGAATTATTTTGAGTTGAGCTAAGTGTTTCAATTTTGACTTCCAGTCTTAAATGTCATAGTCTATTCTAATATATAATAGCCTACAAAATAAAAACAAAAAGGTGAAAAATTGAAATGTTTCATTCAGAAAGTGGCAAACTGGGATGTTTCAACATTGTCAGAACTTTTTCTCCAGTTTTCTTCCAAAATGAAATCCTGGCAAAATTGAAACACGTCAGTCTTCATCGGAGCAGGCAGTTCCATTAACTATGGTTTCATCAAAATTTCTCTGACCAACTCTAATGTGAAGAGTTCATGTGGGTTTAATCTCTGTTCTGGGAAAATAGACAGTAAAATAACAACAATGAACTGCTTCAGTTGCCTGGAACTTTGGACTAGGTGGGCTTCAAAGATGAACATTTTTTGAGTTTTTGTTGCAATATGACTGTGACCTATGTGAACAGACAAGTGAGCGCCAAGATACATTCTGTAACTCAGGAGGCACTCTTTCTGGATTAGAAAATATTCTTCTTTGCCTGTGGGCATTGTATGTTAAAGGGAACGAGACAAGATGATATTTGCAAGATAGTAGATTGACTGAGTTGCAGAAATCTACGGTGAGAATGGAAAGGGAATGACTAGATGTATGGACTTTATTATATAAACACTTGAGGTGAAAGCCAGCCTTCATTTAGTTCAATGGGACCAGGCTTTCACTCCTGGCGTTGTCCAATATTGGGTGGAATTTGCAAAGGTGCTGAAGTGATGTAGCAGCGCAAATCCCACTGCAAGTCAATGAGACTTGTGCCAAAAAACCACCTGGATGCTATTGAAAAAGCCCGCCCATTATTATTTGTTGCCTGTTGCCATGGTGTGCTAGGTGCTGCACAAACCCAAAAGTAGTCTCAGCACCTGCCACAAAAAAATCTTACTCTCTAAAAAAAATAAAATAATAAAGAACAGAGAGAAATTATGGAGAAAGCGAGATAATAAACAAGTAAGGGGTCAGCTTGTGTTTGGCCTCATGCTGACAATAAAACATTGTATTGATACAGTGGGGCTTTTTGTAGTTTATTTTTAATTACAAATATATAAAGTAGGGCTGTTGATTAATCTCAGTTAACTCATGCAATTAACTAAAAAAAATTAATCACAATTAATCGCACTGTTAAACGATAGAATACCAACTGAAATGTATTAAATATTTTTGGACATTTTTCTACATTTTCAAATATATTGATTTCTACTACAACACAGAATACAAAGTGTATATTGATCACTTTATATTATAATTTTGATTACAAATATTTGCACTGTAAAAATGATAAACAAAAGAAACAGTATTTTTCAATTCACTTCATATAAGTACTGTAGTGCAAACTCTATCGAGAAAGTGTAACTTACAAACATAGATTTTTTTTTGGTTACATAACTGCACTCAAAACAAAACAATATAAATATTGTTATATCTAAAATATCTTTCATGATCTGGGCTAAGTCACATACGAGCCTCTCTTTCATTTTTCAAAAGTGACTTAGGCACTTAGGGAACCTTTCACTGAGACTTGATCTCAAGTGCCAAAAGTCACTTTTGAAAATGAGACTCAGGCTCCTAAGTCACTTAGGCCTTGCACCGCTAGGTGGTGCAACACCTAAATACCTTTTAAAAGCTGGGCCCAAATTACCTCCTTTTCTGAGCCATAGAAGTCATGCTGCACATCTCCATTGCAGAGCTAGTTTGGCCCAGTTTACTGGTCACCACCATGTACACGTACAGCTCTATATTAAAATATGGTACAATTTTTAAAGGGATGGCTGCAGGATGCTCAGCACTTCTGAAAACCAAATCACATATTTAGGCACCTAAATATGGGTTTAACAAGCCTAATTTTAGGCCCCTATTTTTGAAAAAACTTGACCAATAAGTTCACTACTTCCTCATTTACAGCTCCCATCAAAGATCTCTTATCTCAGAGCCCTGCCTTGGTAAAGCACACAGGGCAAAGCAGTTAACGGGGATGGAATGTAGATAACAGCACTGGGTAACCTCTCTAACCTAACTAACGAAACCTTGAAGCTGCTTTTCTGTGTCTGTGGCCTTTGTTACCAAATATCTGTGTGCATCACTCATTACAAGTTTGGCTTGAAGATTTAAGTTGATGAAGCTTTTTCTCACTGACTACTTCATGTGTAAGTATAGGAGGAGGGCGGACTTTTCCCCAGCACTCTGCTATTTTCAGCCAATTTTAATAGCCTAGATCAGAGGTTCTCAAACTGTGGTCCATGAGCTCCATTCAGGTGGTCTGCAGATAGTTCCTACTAAGATGCGCACCTGGGTGGCCGCACACAAGAGAATGAAGGGCCACCCACCTAATTAACGGAGCTGCGCAGGGGTAGCTCCACTAATTAGGTGCCTGGACCCTGGAAAAGACGCACATGTAAGGTGAGATGGTGACCTTGGGAGGAATAGAGGGTAGGTGGGAGGGGGCAGTGGGGTGAGAAGAGGGGGTAGGGGGAATTTGGGATGTGCAGGGTTGTGGCAGCCAGAGAAAGAGGCAATTTTCCCCAGCTCCAAGGCTGCGGCTGCTGGGGAGAGACTGCCCTCCTTCCCAGCCCCAGATCAGGGGCTGCCGTGGTGCGGGAGAGAAGGCACATCCATTGCATTAGAAAGGTAAGACTACTGATATTAAAATATGAATTGTATGCTTTTATTTGTAGAATAAAAAAAGTCCATTATTATTGTGGTTTTCTAATGTAGCACTTTTATTCAAAGTGCTTTACAATAGTTGGCTAACGGTACAAACAACATTTGGAAAGATCATTAAGTGATCCGCCGAGACCCTCAGCAATTTTCAAGTGATCCACGGAAAACAAAGTTTGAGAACCACTGGTCTAGATTAATGGTGGACATCTGAAAAGGCTCAGTTACCATTTTACCAAGGATGTTGTTTTCAGTGATCTTCCTTTGTATCAGTCCATTCCATTAACTCTCCTTGTGCCTACTTCATATCCTGTATAATATTTGTGTAGCTATGGGTACACATTAGGCATTAGATAAATAAAAATAAAGAAATTAGCCCTTTAAATATGCATAGTACAGAAAGATGCTCTTGAATGAAGGGGTAATCTTCATCTACATTCTTTGTTTCCATAATTTCTTCCAGTGTAATTAATGTTCCCAGCTCCCCCTGGTTTATCAGGAAGTAATTGATCCTTTTGATTATTTAGTTGCTTCCATAATCATCTTGGCACAATACATAAGCTATTTGTAGGAGCAGGTTTTTCCATAACTGCCTCCAATGCATGATTTATGGCACCGTTCTCTAAAGGATCTGGTGCTGGCCAGGCTCAGAAACAGGACACGGACTAGATGGACCCTGGGTCTGTCTGATCTTGTAGTGCGACTCCTACTTTCCTAGCATTTATTTTCCATTGGCAGCTGTCCTTAATTACTATTGTTTTTACCCACACATTCAAAATTAAACAAAAACCTGAAGCATCTATAAATCAAGAGTATTACTGAAGTAAAGTATATATAGAGAGATTGCTGTTTAATTAAAAACTACATTAATTATGCACCTGTCGTCTACCACTTACTGTAACAATTGAGATCCAAGCTTTTACCAAGTGAACATAAGAACACAACAGCCATATGGGGTCAGACCAAAGGTCTATCTAGCACGGTATCCTGTCTTCCGACAGTGGCTAATGCCAGGTGCCCCAGAGGGAATGAACAGAACAGGTAATCATCAAGTGAGCCATCCCCTGTCGCCCATTCCCAGCTTCTGGAAAACAGAGGCTAGGGACACCATCCCTGCCCATCCTGGCTAATAGCCATTGATGGACCTATCCTACGTGAATTTATCTAGTTCTTTTTTGAAACCTGTTATAGTCTTGGCCTTCACAACATCCTCTGGCAAGGAGTTCCACAGGTTGACTGTGCATTCTGTGAAAAAATACTTCCTTTTGTTTGTTTTAAACCTGCTGCCTATTAATTTCATTGGTGGCACCTAGTTCTTCTGTTATGAGAAAAAGTAAATAACACTTCCTTATTTACTTTCTCCACACCAATCATGATTTTATAGACCTCTAACATATCCCCCCTTAGTTGTCTCTTTTCCAAGCTGAAAAGTCCCAGCCTCATTAATCTCTCCTCATACGGAAGCCTTTCCATATCCTTAATCATTTTGTTGCATGTTCTTAATGAGTCCCAGTGTTCTGTTTGCTTTTTTGACTGCTGCTGCACATTGAGTGGATGTTTTCAGAGAACCATTCAGGCTCATGGAATTGAGTCTGGAAAAGGATACAGCATACTGCCCTGCTCTCAATTCACCCCACTTGGCTGGTTAAGGGGAGTGGGGTGGAGCCAGAGTCCATCTCATGTGACCCTTGGCTTTTCCCTTGCTTAGGTACCAAGCACAGCAATGGGGAGTACTGAAAGGAAGCATGTGCCCTGTTGAAATTCTTGCCAACCCAAAAGCAAAGCAAGATGACGGGGAATCTCGCCTTTCCTCAGCCTGCCTTGGGCTTCTGTATAGGAGCTGACCAGAATCTGGCCCAAATGTTTGATCCTGAGAGGTGCTGAACATGTGCGATTCCCAGGAGCAGGCCCAGCAGTAGCCGTATCTCTGTTAAGAATCTCATCTCTTAATGCTCCTGTGAGCTGTTTATGGTTTAAGTTCAGCATTCAGTCAATGTTCGGCATTACAGTAATAAGTCATTTCATTAATATTTAAAAGCTTTTGTTTATAAATACTTTATCATTCTTCGGGGGCAAACTGTGCTTTTGAAAATCTCAGCACTCATGGTAGGAAATTGTTTCAATTTGTAAGACTCCTTTGCACACTGCAGCAGAGTATACATAGTATCATACTACTCAGGCTTTTAAAGCCTCTACTATACTTCTCATCTGCCAACAACAATGGGGAAGACTCACATGAGCAAAAACAGCTCAAATTATTAACAGAAAATTCAACCCTTCAATATTGCTACCAGGAAAGGAAAGGAAAGAATTGCTGTTTCGCTAAAGGTACCCATACCTATAGCTAATACAGGTAATAAATCTGACTTTGTTGTCAAATTGACAGATGTGCTTATGAAATTTGAGTCCAGATGTTCATTTACAGCTAAACTACAGCTGATTTGCAACTAAAGCTAGTTGAGACATGAAATTTCAGTTCTGCAGGAAAATCCAACATTTTGAAGTTTTCAGTTCAGTTCCATCAGAACCCTACCTTTTTTTTTTTTCCATGGAAGGTAGTTGAAACCAAAACGTTTCTACAAAACATTTCAGATTTGATGAATCCGCATTGTCCAAGGAAAAACATTTCATTTGAAAAATTTCTGACCAGCTCTATTTGCATCTTACGTCCAGTCGTACAGCAAAGAGAATGAGCAAGAAATGCTCTTGCATTGATGTGATTTGTATATACATTTTCCTTCTTGGTCAACTCTGGCCCTGGTTCAGCAATGTATATAAGCATGTACCCAACTATAAGTATGTGCGTAATCCCTGTGACTTCACTTGTATTAAATGGGGCTACGCTCATACTTTAAGTTAGGTATGTGCTCATGTACTTTGCTAAGCCAGGGCCTTGGTCCACAAGATATTGCAAATTTACTTATTGGATAATGTCTTGTGTTCATTTTTTAATATTTTGAACAATGATTACCTTTGTGGCTGGTGCAATAACCACATATAGTAAAGTCCAAAGGCTTTACACTGGATTCAGAATTGAGGGAGTTAATTTTCCTGTTCATATCTGCTAACTATACCAAGACAAGGGCAAAGGATTCAGCTAATGAGAAAAGACTCCTCTCCAAGAAACCAATCCTGTTCCAGATGTAACCGATAGCAGTTTTGCCTTCAATAGAATCGAATTAGGCTGCAGGGGGCAGATTTGTAAAGGTATTTTGGTACCTAAAGTACCTAGGCACCTAACTGCCATTAGTCACACATCTAGGCATTTTTTGAAAATCCCATGAGGTCCCTAAATACCTTTAAAAATCTGGCCTCAGTTACCAAGGAGACTCATACAGAAGCAGAAAAGTCTGCCAGTCCCCTTGCTTACAGCTCTCCAGACTTACAGCTCACCTGGTCTGATGAATCTAGGCCGAGTTAAGGGAAAAAATCATAAAATAAGTGTATTATGGTAAGTCTAATATAAAACACTATAGGCTGAATAGAAGCTGAGAGATATAAGATGTAGCAGGTGGAAAACACTCTGTGTATACAAGACCTATTAAAAAAAAATCTTTTCGGCCCAAATTAATTGCTGCGTTCCTCCCAGAGCATCTTTGCAGACACAGGAAACAGAACAGTGTCACTATTCATTCCTGTCCATGGCTTGTTCCTCTGCTAAGCCCACACTCATCATGTTTGTGCATACGGTATCCCACCAGCTAGTCGGTGGTCATTCTCTAGGTCGGACTGACCTTGGTTGTGTTTGCATTATTTTCTTTGGCATCCTATCATCTGTTTGACTTCTGCGGTGTCCCAACATCATAATTTCTTCTATTGTGGCCAATCCCATACCCGGATTTCACATCTGACCCTCCTAATTAATTAAATTAATTAAAATAAATGATAAGGCTGATCTAAATCTAGTTCTCTAAAAAGTGTCTTGTAGAGATTTAGTTTGCATTGGTGACATCTTCTGGATGTATTTACTGACTGCTTGTGGAATTTTTAAAGCTTCACCTTTAAAGTAGTCCCTGAAAGGAGAGGTTTATCTTGAAATTCCAACTTCCTTTAGGCTCTTTAGTATGTCTCAGCTTTTACCTTTTCATTTTTTCCACCAACTAGTGAAACTGAGCATGCAAACACCTTTTCTTTTGGCTGGCAGCTCTAAATTGAACTTGGAAGCTTTATTTTCAGCTTAAAAAATTGCATGGAATGTGCATGAACACATTGCTTCTGCAATTTGGCTTGGACCATTCTTTGGACTCTTGTGACAGGGTGTACCATGTCCTTTGAGTCCCCCCTGCTGGAGGCCTCATGGTCTTACCAACCCCCTCCCCAGAAAAGGAACGGTGAAGGTGAGTCCTCCAGGCCTGCAGAGAGGCTGCAGGAAAGCAGCCAATCGGCAGCCTCAGTTAAAAGGAGCTGCAAGGGCTGAGCAGATTAGTTGTGAGCTGGTTCAGAAGGGTGAAGAAGGCTGTGAGACTCTCCAGGTGAGGAAACCTGAGAAACATCCTGCTCAAGTAGGGAACAGACAGCAAACCCTGAGGTAAGGGTGGAAAGGAAAGGGTTACATGGGAAGGGGCCCAGGGAACAGCAGCGGCAAGGATGTTAAAGGAAGCAGTAAGTGGCTGCTTTTTGTAGGGTTCCTGGGTTGGGATTGAGAGTAGTGGGAAGTGACTTAAGGTCCCAGAAGGAGATAAGACTCAGTACTAAAAGACCAAGAAAGGGACTAGAATTTAAACAGGCCCCGAGATGGGGCTGAAGACCCTGAAGAGAGCCAACAATTTGTTGGACTGTTACCCAAGAAGGGGTTTGTTCAGTCACATATTGACTGTGTGAGACTTGAGTGGAGGGCTAGGCCACTGAAGACCCACCTGACCAGATTAACAGCCAACAGGGGCACCAGGAGCAGAGGGAGAGAGTATGTGCAGGTTCACATCAACTGACAGGAGGTGCTCAGGTATGTGACCCCACCCCCATCACAGCTTTACAACACCCAAATTAGATATTATTTAAATGATAGAAGAATTGAGGCTAAGGAGCAGATTTACCCAGGAGAAGAAAGAGCCTCATCCTTCCACACACCAGATGATGACAGAAGTTTTGCTGTAGCCAGAGTGAAACCTTTGTGTTCTTTGAATGTTTTGTGAGATGTTTTGGTTTTGCTGCTGTTAAAACCTGTTGAACTCCAAGTTGCAATCTGAAACACTTGGAAGACAAGCTTCCTCTGAGAGAGATATTAGCTTTTGGACTGTATTGGCTGGCTTTGCCAGCTCACAGATCAGGAGCAAAGCAGTAACACTGTCAACTAAATCTCAGTATTTTCTTGCTGGAACAAGTCTTTTGTAATCTTCTAAAACAAGGGATTACAGACATGTGAAGCTGCTGTTCTTGTCGTGCTCAAAAAAATAATCCCTCCTGTTTACTTTCAATGAATATTCAGCATCTCAAGTATCTATTTAGAGAAAGGGGAGAAATGTGTTATCCAAGGAGATCTCCAGCTATGACCCTTGAGGGCTTTAGGCAGACCACACAGCTGCTGGCTTAAGACCAAGGTGCTCTTGATGGCTCTTTTGACCAACTAAACAAAAAAACAGCCCATCTGTGCACTCTGAGCAGCTGCTTCATGCCTTTCTTTGTTTGTGGGAAATTCAGTCATGAACAAATATCTAAACAATGCAACAGCTGGAAAGGCAGTAGCAAACATATTTAAGGAGAAAGATAAACTGCCTAGTGCCTTTTAGAGATTACAGCAGCTGAAGTCCTGCACCCAGGGAAGACATGACAATATTCACGATATAGGCATCTGAATCCATTGCCTCAAAATAAGTTTATTTTTCATCTGGTCTTCTTTAACACTGTCCTAAAGCCACTTTTTTTGTGTAATTAAGCACTGTAGTTGCTACCCAGAAGATGTGTGGTCAGGACTGAAATGCGGCTATCAAGATTCCTTTCCTAAGAATGGCCCCGGGTTGAAAATCATTGAGTTACCCAAATTTCCTGCACCAAAGGATTTAATGATAGTTTGTTCAGCATCAAATATATGTTAAATACTGTATTTTATTTCATCTTAGTAATTAAAAAAACAGCAAAGTATCCCTGGGTTTTTAACAATGGGCATTTAGAGTCCATTATAGCCATGGCAACTGGGGCTAAAACCATCTCTATGGATCTTGACAACAGCGAGAGAAGCGTGAGTCATAGTCATTGTATGCAACAAAACCATATCACAGCAACACAATCATTCTTTGTAATCTTATAGCTTGCCTTAAGACAGCTGTCTAACTGATCTCACATATCAAACTGCAACAAAATGTCAATGCTTCAAAACCTTTGACATTTCTTTATTCTTTATTATCAGGAGGCAATAAATGAATCTTTCTAGGCTAAGAAGCAAGGATGATATCAGAAAAAGTAGATAATATTTTTTATCTGCAGAACTAATGCTGGAAGTAATCTTACCTGAATGGAATTTGAGAATAACCAAGATCAAATGAAAACCTGTTCATTAACTATAGGAACTCAATAACACTCCAGCTAAGGTAGACTTCTCAACTGTAGTGGGTTAGTGTGGGAGTCTTTTTTTTTTTTTTTTTTTTTAAACTGAGTATGATAGTATTTCCCATTCACCTTACCTCCCTCTGTAACCAATAGGTCCTGCAAAGCAGGTTGAAGATAAGCTGGAGAACCACCATTTGTGGTCTATCAATATACTTGTAGGGAGGACTGTGTTTCCATTCAAATGTAGTGAGCTTTATTTTTTTAGGTTTATAATAAAGCCCCAATCTTTGCAGGCTATGCTCAGTATATGTAATAATAAAACAGCATGAACCTTGTTGGCTACCTGCCCCAGCCACCACCACAATACATCCCACACATTTACTCTTAACAGATTAACCCGTGGTCTATAAACTCCAGTTATTTTGAACCCATCATGGAGTGAATTCCGAAGTCCAAGGCCCTTCACCAAAAATGCCAGTCCTCCAGAGCTCAAAGTCTTAGAGACTCCTAGTGAAAGTTCTAGGGTGACCAGATAGCAAGTGTGAAAAATTGGGACAGTGGGGTGGGGGGTAATAGGAGCCCATATAAAAAAAAGCCCCAAATTTCGGACTGTCCCTATGAAATTGGGACATCTGGTCACCCTAGGAAGTTCCCACAACTAGTCTCAACTGTTGCAGTGGTATATGGGGCAGGGGGAGATCTATTTGATCTATGATTCAAAATTTATAGGTTTAAAAATGGCACCTTGAATCACATCTGGAAGCAAAGTGAATACTAGTGCACTCTTTGAGGCATGGCATGGCATGTACTCTGCCTAGTTAGCTCTGGTGCACAAGCGGGTAGCAACATTTTGCACTAGCAGAAGCTTCTGACAGAGATTCTTTTTATGCCTAATAGGCTAATTTTTACTCCTTTTTCCAACTATACACTCTCAAGCAGCCATGATTGTGTGCAGGTTTTTTGATGTGCTAGGTTACAGGTACACCACTTGCTCAGCATTTGCTGCTTTTTACACCCACGTGCATGTCTTGGGTAATACTCATCCCAGTGTCAAGAAATAAACTTTGACTTACAAGTGCTAGTGTTAATGTAACCAGATTACATATAAGCGGGGTGTGATACTGTATAAAAGAAAGGTGACCCTTTATATCACTGGTGTTACCGCTGTTGCCCAGTTGTAATAAATCTTATACAAAGTATGTCATGTAAGGTATCACTAGAAAAGTTATGATTTGCTAAGTATGATCCTGTTTATCTCCATGTATCATCTTTGTATCTCAAGTTATGAAAATTGGCTATGTATTTATATCTCAAACATGTGGTGTCCTTGGTGACACCCTCCTCCCCCAGACAGATTTACATCAGGACTAGCCAGTCATGTATTGATGGCCCAATAAGAACAATTCACTCTCACAATGGGCCATTGAAGAGACTCACCTTGCCCAGTGAGCCCCTCCTAAGGACGTCTCAGAAGGACTATGAACAATAGAGGCCCAGTGACTCATCGTGACATGTGATACAAGACTCTGTCTTGGGCCAGTAACTTTCCATGTTCTTGGGTGAAGATATAAAAGTGGAGACTGAAACATCATGCTTTTGTCTTCATTTCCTGCTTCAATTCTCTGGACTGACTTCTAACGAGGAAGCTTTGAAGAAGACACTGGTGACCTCCAACTAGTTTGAGTAATCAAGGAGAATTTTTACAAGCTAGCATATTTACATCACTGCTATGATCCTGACCTACATCTCTGAAAATCAATTGTATATGATTCCTTAACTTTTTAATGACTCTCTTCTTTTCTTTTTGTATTATTAAACCTTTAATTTTTAGTTACTAAAGGATTGGCTATAAGCGTGATTTTCGGGTAAAATCTGTGTTATATATTTGACCTGGTGAGGTGGCTGATCCTCTGGGATTGGAAGAACTTTGTGTGATGACTCTGGCTTTCAGTAACCTCTCATCATAAAGTCCAGTTATCTGGATGGTGAACCTGGGGCTGGAATGCCTAAGAAGACTGGGTTTTTTGGCTTCTTGTTAACCGGTGTAGTGATACAGAAGTCTACTTTTGTTACTAGTTTGGTAAACTCAAATGATAGAATAACCACCGGTCTGGGGTGTGTTTGCCCTGTTTCTCAGCAGTCGGTCCTGAGTTGGCATTCTCAGCCATGACCCACTTAGGCACAGTGACACAGGGTCTGAATTAGCTCTTTGCCATCTAGTGACGAACTGGGGAAAAAGACTTCAGGAGCAAACTATATTTGCAGTTGTGGTGGATTATGCCTTTAGGAAGCCACCTGATGTGCTGAGATACCAGTGAGTTCTATCTGTTCTGCCAGCTTGGGCCCCCTTTAACCTGTCTTGCTGAGCCAGGCAATTAAAGCCTCCTCTAACACCCACACCCACACCCACACCCACACACACACAGAAGCAAGGCCACACTCAGCTACAGATCAGCTCTGGGAAGACTCAGCTTAAGGGACTTGCTCCAGCACTCAGATGTCCACCTCACTTGTAGTGCAGACCCAACGACGTATTATGAAATCCGCCTGCTCCCTCAATGTGGAGGAAGGTATGCACAACTCCCCCCCATCCGCCATTAGAAATTTCAGAAACTGGGTTATATTATCAACAAAACAAATTTTATTAACTACAAAAGGCAAATTTTAAGTGGTAAAAGGGGTAACAAACAGAACAAAGCAGATTACTAAGCAAATGAAACCAAATACACGAACTAAGCTAGTTTCACTAAAGAAATTGGTTACAAATAGTATTTCTCACCCTAGATATCGTTGCAGGCAGATTACAAAAAGTCTTGAAAAGCAGCTGCACTGGTCTCCCTCTTGAGACCTCAGGTAGTATTATGCACAAGCTAGATGCCCTTCCAGCTTGAGTTCAACCCTTCTCCCCTCAGCTCAGTTTTGCTTCCAGGTCTTTTTCAGTGTCTCTTTGGGTGGGGTGGCAGAGGAGACCCATGATGTCACTCCCCTGCCTTATATAGCTCTTGTGTAAGGTGGGAGCCCTTTGTCTTCTAGTGGAAAACCACTAGCATTCCAAAAGGGGAGGAGGGGTATCCGGTACCAGGTTACTTGGACCCATGTCTCTGCATGGCTGTGGCAGTCATTGCTCATAGGCTGTCTCCAGCGTCCACAGGAAGACTAAGCCCTTTCACAGTCCATTGTCTCTGCTAATGGCCCATTAGCCCTGTTTGGCTTTTCCATTGTTGTACCTGAAGGGCTGGTTGGGGGTGACACCCAAAGCAACACATTTGAAATACAGCTACATATTTAATACTCCTAACTTCAGATACAGCAATGATACAGGCATACAAATTGGATAACCACATTCAGTAAATTATAACCTTTACAATGATGTCTTACATATGTCATCTTGCATAAAGTACATTTCTGTTATGTCATATTCATATCATAAGCATATGTTCACAAGGAATATGGAATGTAATGTCACAGCATTGACACACCTTCTCTGCCTGGTGCTCAGAAGATGGAGCTGCTTTGCCAAAGTGATCAATTTGTGGGTTACAAATCATGTAAGTATTGAATGCAGCAGTATTGAAATGTTATCCTTATTGTGTGAATAAAGGGCAGCAGAACTGTACTGAGCATGCCCTGATTGAGGTGGTCACCCTAAGCTGACCTTTGCATGCTAAGCAGGTGTAGGGATGTCAAATCCTACTGAAAGAGAGAGGGGTTGGGAGCGGGTGTTCTTCGGTGGTGGTGTTGGCTGTGCTTAAAGGGTCCTAGATGACATTTGACCCTTGTGTCCCTAGCAATTAAAGTCAGAATTCATTAGATCCAATTGACATTCCTTGTTTCTGTTCTGTGAATATTAGAGCTGACTCACTGATGAAGAGGTCCAGGGACTAGACAGGGTGAGGGACAGTGTTGCAGTGAAAGATCAAAGCAGAGGTTGCACTAGTATTGAGGTTCCCCGCTATCTAATGAAACCATTAAGACCTGAGCTAATCAGTAGAATCTCAGAATGCAGAAGTGCATTGCAAAAGTTTGCAATTGCAAAAGTGGCAGTGAACAGCAAGCAGCAGATGTAGTGATGTGGCAGAGGTAGCAGGTCATGGCAGAGATAGCAGCAGCAGATAAAATAGTGGCAGCAGTGGCAAACAGCAGCAGCAATGAGCCAGTTGCAGAGGTGCACAGCAGAGCCATTGCTCCAGGGGTAGGAGGTGGACCCATGTGACTGCACTTCTGTACTCTGGGTCTTTGCTGATCAACGAAAACCAGCTGTGACTGGGGTGCAATGCAGGGAGAGGGGAGTGATGTGCTAAAGGGACATTCGTTCATTACACTTTCACACCGTAAGGTGAGAAACTGAGGCAAAGGACATTGTCCAACATACTCTGGGATGGGTGTTTGCTCGTGGTCCTATGCTTTTGAATTGTAGTTGTGATGTTTTCCCAAATTAATGCAGGGATCCCTTTCCCGGTTAATAAAAGTTTTCTTTAGTTATACAGACTCCGTGCTTGCGAGAGGGGAAATATTGCCTCTTAGATGCACCCAGGGGTACTGTTTAGTTTTCCCAGATTACTGGGTGAGGACTTAAGCTGGTTCGGTTTTGTACTGTTAAGAGGAATCCCTAGATATTGAACATAGCCCTTGTTGCCACCAACTCCACCTGGCAGAAGGATTATATAGAGAGAGAGCTTTCGTTTTTGTTTAAATAGAATCCCTATTCCATAATTGTCCTTACAAATTGGCACGTTACAGTCCGATTCTAGTTTTTACCATTATCAGAAACGGGGACCTATGGCCTAAAGGAAATGCTGTCTACCTCTGAAACAACTAACATGGGCTATTAGTGAGGATTGGTTGCCTAAAAAGTCAAAATATAAAAAGCTTTGGCCTTTTTCATAAGAAGAATCAAACTAAAGAGTCAGTTGTCACAGTCTTGGAGGACCTCTGTTAGAACAGAACTTTAAGGCCTTGATTTAGCACATCACTTAGGCATGTGCTTATGGGCCATCGACATCAATTCAACAAATGCTTAAAGTTAAGCACCTGCTTAAATGCTTTGCTGAATCACAGGCTAGGGTAATACCATTGCCACTTAAACAAAATGATTAGACTCTCCTTTCTAACTTGGTTCTCTCCTAGACACTAAAGTAACATAGAAATGGATTTTTACTTAGGAATTAATCTTGCTTCCTTTAATCGTCTCTTTGCCCCAGGAAGTTACTGATGACTAAGACTTTTTTAGACTGTTTTAATCTTGCTATGTATCACAAGCTATAATTAAACATTAGTGAGATTGGGAAGTAGCCTATCTATTTCTTCAGTTGAAATGTTGGTAGAACAGTTTATCTTAAGTTAAAATTTGAACAGTGGTATGAATGAAATTACTGAAATCAAAGATAACTTTTAATGAAATACAATAATTCCCTGCAAGAAGTACTTTTAGTATTCTTTTTTAAAACAATTTTTCAAAATGAAAAACAAATTACATTCAGTATCATTATCTCTCTTTAACGTGAAAAGAAAAGGAGTACTTGTGGCACCTTAGAGACTAACAAATTTATTAGAGCATAAGCTTTCGTGAGCTACAGCTCACTTCATCGGATGCAGTTAGCTCACGAAAGCTTATGCTCCAATAAATTTGTTAGTCTCTAAGGGCCACAAGTACTCCTTTTCTTTTTGCGAATACAGACTAACACGGCTGCTACTCTGAAATCTCTTTAACGTGGTTGCATAGGAAGAGGTTTCTAATTTAGACAAAGATCTTTGTTAATGTTCCTGATTAAAAGGGTTTTTAATTAATGTTGTCTCCTGGTTATATTCCAATGTATCATTTTGTGGAAAACAACATCCTTCATGTGGAATTTAAATTCTCATTCACTGAACTTTGACTTTAGCTTGTTCCAGGGTATAATTGGAAGTCCTAAATCCATGGCCTCCAAATATCAGTGGGACTCCACAGCATATCTTCTTGAGAGAGGATGGTTTTGTGGGTCAGACATTAAATTAGGATTCCATAGATCTATATTAAATTACTGCCTCTGACATGGAATTGCCTATGTGGCCTGGGGTGAGTCATTTAATGACTCTGCCATTCCTCTCCCCCATCTGTAAAATGGGCATGATATACTTTCTGTCTTGTCTCTTCTGATTGTAGGTTCTTTAGGACAGGGTCTGTGTCTCACCATGTAAACATACAACACCTAGCACAATGGTGCCCTGATTTCAGTTGCAGGCTTATGGTGATTATTAGAATACAAATAATTATTAACAACTATAATGAGTCTTGAATTCTGAAAAGCTGAACATTCAGAATTTTAATTATGTACTTGGGAGGATAATCTAAAAAGAGAAGGAGACTAGACTGTCATAGATGACCTTGAAGAAAGAATTATCAGGTAGGAAATTTTTCCAGTTAAGATTTTTTTATTGCTATGTGCACTCATTCCAGAGACAGCCCATGACAGAAGTACCCACCCTGGCTGAACATCTATGAATACCACCAAAATATATGGACCCAGAGGTAATCAACCCACCTACTACTATCATATGTCGTTGTAATCAGAAGAAACTATCCAAAAGGTAATGCCTACAGTATCTTATATTCTCTCATTGACAGTTAGCATTACTGCCATAGCCCCAGGTGTGTGTGTATGTGTGTACACACACACACACACAAACACACACACACACACACAAAGGAAAGAAAGGGAAGATGAAGTAAAAGTTGTGAGGAATCAGTGCAGCCCTAATTGCTGTGGATTTTCTTTCTCTCTCTCTTATCTGCACTGTACTTCAAGCATCTGACAATGTGGCATGTTATGTGGATAGTTCAGCGGCAGCACATACAACTATGTAAATACGGACCACAAGTGTCTGCTGGCTAAATAGCAAATATAGACAGACAGATTTGGTGGGCTGACTCACCCATCATTTCAGAGCGAGAGATGAACTTAGTCAGTTCTGCCCTCTGTGGTCAGTTTCATCCTCCAATGTGTACATTCAACCAGGTGGATATGAAATTCCAGAAGTTTAAAGATCAGTCTAGTAAACAAGAGCTGGCATGAGCAAATGAGAACTTTCATTTAATAAAACACACTGAAAACAGATTTGTTTTCTTTGCTGAATATTATTGTCTCACCTGCATTGAAATGGGAATTGCAAGCACTTTGAGATACGGATCGAAACATTTTCTAATTTTACTGTAGCTTTCCTAAGTAAAACATCTTTTCTCAGTTAACTGCTTGATTTATTTCCTATCACTAGAGGGTTGTGCACTTTGTTGCTTCTGGAGGGTAAGCTATATTCCCAGTGACAGAAAGCAGTATAGTAGGCCGCTGCCTATGATATATGTAGCAGGGGCATCAGAGATTCAAAATGAACTAGAAAGTCATAATGATTTGTTTTGATTTTTTCTCTTTGAAAATTTAATCAACATGGACAAGTTTGCACCAAGTGTTTCAATTTTTGACTAAATGACATTTCTGTTGGAAAACTGTTCAGTTGGCATATTTTAATAGCTCTATTTCTGAGTGTTCCACTTTGCAACCTTAAAGGATTTTTATTTTTAATTAAATTTTGAAATGGTTCATGAAAATAAGTGTTGTTTGATATGTATTGAAAAAGTTGTTCCACTTCTTGCAGAACGCAGCCATGCAACCTTAACTCCGCCCAGTGGGGATGATAACAGTATTGGGAATATGACAGCACTTTACCTCTGCACCCCAATGAAACCTGCCATTTTCTCTGTGCCCACCAGAACTCTAAATCAGCAGTCCTAATCTTACAGTCTAACAGACCTTTCTTTATGATCTGTGCAGCACCATTCATATGGGGAGTACTGACTGCTGGCACACTTCTCCAATATGCTGAGGAAGGTGTAAGGTACTATACTTTCTCTGAGGGATTCCTTAGAACAGAAGATGACAGTGTTAAGGTTGTGTGGCTGCATTGTGCAAGAAATGTTGTCTTAACTCTGCATCTCCTGATTTCCTGCCCCCCCCCATGTTTTGTGTGATGAGGCACCATTAGCTGTGCATTTCCTGGGTTTTGTGAGTTTGGGGGTGTCCTTTCTGGTAACAGTAATATAATTTGCACTTATGTTTGGGGGCTTTAAGTTTCACATATTGGAATGGCATGGGGAACAGAAGACCCTGTTCAGTGTTAGCAACCTTTGTCCCTTAAAGTCTGGTGTAAGTAAATGCCAACCTGGTGATGTCTGGGCCATTTTTCCAGTTGCCCTGTGTCCCTATCCGAAAGTTGATTAAAAACATGTTCTCATCAGGCTGGAAAGAGAACTCTGCTGGTTTAGATTGGCATAGCAACAACCTCAGAACAGAACACGCAGGCCTCATGTTAACATATCAAACATAGCTTCAAAGTTGCTAATATTCTTTCATTTCTCTAGAATGTAAGGGACAGGATTATAGCCCAGTGCATACCATAGGCAGCTTCAAGTTCTTGTGCCATACAGAATGTTTACTATCAAGTCATTTTAGTTTGCTAAAGTATTGATGGAAAAGAAGATTTTCAAAGGCACAAATACCAGTTAGGCACCTAACTCCTTCTGAATTACTTAGTGCTTCACTAGTATTTGTGCCTTGGAAAATCTCTTTCTTACACATGAGTAACAAAAATAGTAAAAACAGAACAAGTCCTGCCTTTAACACAACACAATATGTAAACAGAATAGTTTGAAATGAATGCAAGAATCTTGGTTACCATGGTTCTTTAGTGCTTTGGAAACCAGCCTTTTACTACAGCACTCTCTGTACTCTGGTTTCATTTTAAGTGTTGAATGTTATTTTAATTCATTGATTTTTCTGTGATTTGTCAGTAGATATCTTGCTGAGTCTCAGATTACTAGAAACCTCCTTCTGTAATGGCTGACCATGCTTTGTACTATTCTGAGTTTGTGTTGTTATGAGCTGGGTGAAAACTTCTTATAGGTTGAGTTAAAACTGCCTTGAGATTGGTAGGCATGAACTCACCCTTCTATTTACATATTAGGAAGCATAAGCCCCACTTAAGATGCAAGGTGTGTGTGAACCTGCCCAGGAGCTTTTAGCAGAGTATTGTTTTGGGGGTGGAGGGAGAAAAGATCTCAAGGAAACTGAGGTCAGCAAGAACAGAGGGAGTGAGAGAGACAGCCTGAAGGAGCAGCTGAAAGTGTGTGGCTTATCCTTCAAGAAACTGGGGGTGGGGGAAGTTTTGGGGTTAGGGGTTCAGGCTGAAAAGAGTGCTTTTGGTGGTGGTGAGCAAAAAAAGCTGTTACCTGCTACTTGATTACTTCTGTGTTTAGACACAAGACTTTGAACATTCTTTATAACTAAATAAAATTGCGTCAAAGAAATACGTAATTACAACCTATTTCTATCCCTACTAGATCACAGACAAGGCCCCAAACTGACTAGCTACTTGGATCAATAAGAAGAGGCAACAGTATTTTTGCTGAAAGTAAGAATACTTCACGTAGGGACAAATTCTATAATCTTTGGTCAATTAAAATTCCGATTGAATCGCTGCAGGATTTAGCCCTTAGGTTAAAAGCAGATTCAGTAACATTATTTTACCTGGACAGGGCTATTTACAGCTTCTCTTGTACACAAGCTGTTAAATATAGAATGAGCACAATACCTGTTTGCTTAGTTCTGAGAACATGTATTTTATTCACACTGTATAATTTGGTTGCTTGCTGCCTCTCTGTGGCCTATCATTGTTACTACTACAGTTCAGTTTTTTTTCTGGGAATTGCTTAAACTTTGTTAACCATTAACAGTTGTGCACCAAACGTTCCCAATAAAGGCCTGTATCACACTGCCTCCTGCAGAAATTCCCACATGTGAAGTTTTGAGTGTGTGGAGAAGAGAAAGCCCAGTGGATCCCCTGACTAGTGCTGGATTTTTTCAGTTTGCTAAAAAATGCTTTTGTTTCAGATCAATCCAAAATGAAAATGTTTTTGTCTTCTCAGTGAAACAAAATATTGGAAAAAAACACCCATTATCTTCAGGTTGAACAAAATGTTTCATTTTGATTGCAGGCATTAACTGCTTTTTTTATTAAAAGCAAACACATTTTGGAAATGCCATTCACAAAACTCCCATTCCCCACCCTCCTCTAAACTTATAGCCAGATAGTGGTTAGAATGCTCACCTGGGATGTAGGAGACACTGGTTCAAATCACCGCTCTGCCTGATTCAGAGTAGGGACTTGTACTTGGCTTGCTCACATTGCAGGTGAGTTCTCTAAAAACTAGGCTATAGGATACTCAGAGGTGGGGGTTTCAATCTCTCCTGCTAAAGCTGTTCCCATTTTGTAAAATAACTTTAATATGCATTGTGTCAGATGAGACACTCTATAGCCTACTGATTAAGAGACCTGCCAAGGACACCTGGGTTCCCGTCCGGTTCCAGTGAATTAGCCTGGGTTCCAGTCCTGCTCCAATGAATGAGTTATTCATAAAGCTACGTTTTAGTCATGGGTATTTTTAGTAAAAGTCATAGACAGGTCACGGGCAGTAAACAAAAATTCACAGCCCGTGACCTGTCCATGATTTTTACTATATACCCCTAACTAAAACTTGGGCCAGAGGACCGCAGATGCTTAGTAGTAACACTGCTCAGCAGTGTGGGAGTGCCATGGGAGCTGGGGGGGGGGCCCAGAAGCCCACTGGTGCAAGGGAGGAGACAGGCTGTGTTGCATGGCCTGGGACCCCCACTGGCACCGGTGAGGGAGTGGCAGGGGTGCACGGCCCAGGACCGCGCTGGGGTGGGGGCGGGCAGTGGCAGCGCGCAACCCAGGAACCCTGCTGGTGCTGGGATGGGGGTCCGGGCAGTACTGCGCGGCCCTGGTGCCCTGCTGGAGGGTCCCACAGCTCTCGCTCGAGCCTGAATGTCTACACAGTGATTTTTAGCCCGGAAGCCCAAGTCAGCTGACCTGGCCCAGCCACGGCAGTGCTGCACGACTTTTATCCCTGTATCCATGTACCCATAGAAGTAAAAATGCCATCCCTGGAGAACAGAAACAAGTTACCTGATGCAGGATGACAAGAAAAAGCTGCACAGTTTTAATGTACTTAGGGCAGATCCTATAGTGCTTACATAAACAAAACTCCCACTGATTTCAATGACTGAGTAAAGACTACCAGTTTAAGCCTTTAGAATACTGTATGTATATGCACCACTTTATTTTAGAATTCTTTAAGTTATACTAACTTTTCCTATAGTGGGTTAATATTAATAGGCAGAGTCCTGCTCTACACAATGTTAGATGTATGGGTATGCTTACTCTTGCAGGAAGAACAAAAATATTTAACAATGGAAAGGAGAGATGTTACTCCTTACAAAAATTAACAAAGGATTACCTAATGTTTTTACTAAAGTTCATATTTGCATAGCTTACACTGGAGTCTGAGTCGATTTATCCTTTTCAATGATTCGGTAAAGAGCCAAAAATACAATCATATACAACAAACTCTTAAAAGCTCTTGAGAGAGACAAGGAAGGGGAGGTAATAGCTTTTATTAGACCAATTTCTATTGGTGGAAGGAACACGCTTTCAAGCTACACCGAGCTCTTCTTCAGATCTGAGGAAGGTAAACTGATTGTTCTGAGTTAAATCCAAGTTGGGACTGATTAAGTGTAAGGGGTTCACACCTGCAACAGGTGACCACTTAAAATGAAGTAGGGAATTAAGGGTTACTAGGCAGTAGGTTGGTTGTATTAGTGTCTCACAGCGCTATGATTTAAAGCTCCCAGGCTTGCCTTTTGAAGGTATTGTGCAGGGGGGTTTTTTGTTTATTTTTTTCTGAGGACAAGGTCAAAGATAGAGTAATAACTTTGTGAAAAATATTTGCCCACAGGTGATATGGTGGTTTTTGTCTTTCATTGTTTTTTGTGCAAGTTTATTTGAGATCATAGTGATTGGTTTCACCCGTATAGTTGTTGTTGGATGAGGTACATGACATGTTGTGATAGGCATGTATAGAACCCATGGATCTTGGCAGGTGTGTTATGAGGGTATTGATCAGTGTAGCAGTGGAGATATGCCAATGCAGAGTTGAAGTTGCTTGGGATCCTGGAAGTGGGTGGGCGGAAGCCTGCCCACTGCTAAAGGACCTCCCACAGCCTAAAGGGAGGATCCACAAAAGCCGGGATCTCAATTAATTGCAGGGGACAACTAAAGTTATTAGAGGGACAGGAGTGAGGTCACAGGGCTAAAGGAAGGGAACTTGACAGGGACACCAAGCAGAGAACCCTGGACAGCGCCCACTGCTCCTCGAAGATGTCAAGGGAGCCAGCGGACGCCGCCCAGAGGAACTCCACTCGGATGCATGAGTGGACGGAGGATCGGAAATAGGCCCCGCAGTTGCAGGAAGCCCCATCAGCCAACCTCCTCTCTCTGGTCTTGTAGATGGCCGTTTTGGCCAGTGCTAGGAGGAGGTTGACAAGGAAGTCCCATGACTTGGTGGGGCCAGGGATAGGGAGTGCATAGATAAGGAGGTGAGGGGAAAAGTGCAGCCAAAAATGTAACAGGATATCTAAGAGGAGCTGGAATAGGGGCTGCAACCTGGCGCACTCCAGATACACGTGTGCCAGGGTCTCCCTCACGCCGCATCAGGGGCAGGTGTCCAGGATGGGGGTGAACCACGCCAAGAACACACCCCTGCTCACGGCTCTGTGAAGGAGCCGCCAACTAATATCCCCAGTGGGCTTCGGGACCAGCGTGGAATATAGGCTGGCCCTCTGGGGTTCCTCACTCTCCAGAGGTGGTAGGAGGACCTGCCACTTCGTATTGAGGCGGGACATGAGGGTGAGGACGTGAAGGGTGTGGAGCATGAACGTGTACAGATGTCTCCTTGGAGCGGCCTGGAAACGAGCTGGCTGCAGATTGTGCAGCCAGCTCACAGTGAAGAGGTGGGCTGGCCGGGTGGGGTCATGGGACAGGGGTCTGATGAGAAGATCCAGAGGGCCTGGGGTGTAGGGTGGGTGGAGGGCGCCCTCTCGCAGGACCCGATTGAGGTAGTAAAGCGGCCCTCACTTCCTGAAGTACATGCCGGGGAGCACGAGGGCTGGAGTTGCTTGGTGGTAGGTAGTCTCCTTGCACAATGTGTAGTTGAGCAAACCTCAAAGTTCTGAAAAACAGGAAATGTGGAATTAAGGTCACCCAGCGAGCCCCATTAACACACACACAGTTACTCTGCCAACTCCACAGATGCTAAAATGTACAAGCTCTTCACCTTCTGTTCCCCACTCCCATTCATTCTCATCCACAGGATTCCATCTGACACTATTAAAGACCCCCACCCTAAAAAAAAAAGGTTGCCCTATGTATGTTTTTGAAATGCCTCTTCCTCATTGTCCAGTTTGATGAGCACACATAGCAGCTCTCCCTTGTTGCATGCAACTGCCTAACTGGCCATGCTGGCTACATGCTCTAACTGCACTCCAGCCTGGATTAGACAGGAGACATTGGATCTCCTAGGCCTCTGGGGAGAAGAGGCTGTACAGACACAGCAATGAAAAGATTGCACAGGAGATGGGATACAAAAAGGATCAGCAGCAGTGCCATATAAAAGTGCTGCCAGTCTCCCCTCCCTACCCCAGGCACAACTTGTGTATGTCCCGCAGCACATTGTGAAAATTCTCCAAAAATCATTGTGCTGGAGGGTGGTGTGTGGCATACTGGGATATTTACCTGTGGTGCATTGCACTTTGCATTGACACAAGCACTCCTAGTGAGTATGCAAAATGCTGATGTGAGCAGCCAGGTGTGCACTCAGATAAGCAATATGCTAACAGTGGCAGCTTTATGCTGGTGTAACTTGTATTGACCAAAGTGGAACCTCCTGAATATTATAGCACACACTCAGACTGGCCCTTGGCACTGTGTGCATAGTGAGGCCTTGCACAAAGAGAGTAGAGGAAAGGTGGCATGGACAACCTTCTCCTTTCCTCCCTTGTATCCTTTAGTAGTGCTAGATGGAATCCTGTGCGTGAGAATGAATGGGTTGTAAAAGGAGATGAGAAGCCTATATATTTCTGCAACTGTGGGGTTGGCAGAGTAAAGATATGTGTATTAATGGGGCATATTAGGGCATTGCTGAAAGAAGGCAGAGTTAAGATTGCACGGACAACCTTAACTATGCATTTCCCAGTTTTCAAAAGTTTGAGTTCTTCTTCGAGTGATTGCTCATATCAATTCCAATTCGGTGTGCGTGCGCTGCGTGCATGGCCATTGGAAAGTTTTTCCCTTAGCAGCATCTGTCAGGTCGGCTGTGGAGCCCCCTGGACTGGCACCGCTATGGCGCTCAATATATGACCCTGCCGACCTGGCACCCCTGCAGTTCCTTCTTCCCGCCTGTGATGGTCGTTGGAACTGTGGTGTCTTGCTCTGCAAGTTCTCCACGTTTCCCTAGCTTTGTAGATAGTTGTTGTTTGCTTTTGTTGGTAGTTCTTTGTTTTTGTTATAGTTAGTGGCAGCTGGGTTGGGGGGTATACCCTCAACTCCGACTGTTTTTTCTTCAGGACTCTGATGCACAAGTCCTCGGGATTCAAGCCCTGCAAGTCCTGCTCCAAGCCCATGCCAACGGGTGACCTCCATGACTCTTGTCTAAAGTGTCTCGGGGAGGCTCACCAAGCCAAGAAGTGCAAGATCTGCAAGTGATTTCATCCTTGGTCTAAGAAGGAGGGGGACTTTCACCTGCATAGCCCACTCCATTCACCTGGTCACATCCTTTCTTCCCGGGATCCAGAACATGTTGGCGGACCACCTCAGCAGGTCCTTCCACTCGCACTGGTGGTCTCTCGTCCACCCCATCTTCCAAAGGTGGGGGTTTCCCCAGGTGGACCTGTTTGCCATCCACAGCAACAGGAAGTGCCCAGTGTTCTGCTCCTTCCAGGGTCGCAGCCAGGGCTCCCTCATAGATGCATTCCTGCTTCCCTGGACGGGTCTCCTGCTCTACGCCTTTCCTCTGTTCCCTCTCATGCACAAGGTCCTGCTCAAGATCTGCAGGGATGGAGCAAGGGTGATTCTGGTAGCTCCAGTGTGGCTCTGGCAGCATTGGTACACCACGCTGTTAGAGCTGTCGGTTGATGTTCCGGTCACATTGCCTCTCCTCCCCAACCTGCTCACTCAGGACCACATGTCTGGCCACTGTCTTCGCCAACCTTATGGTTGGTCGCTTTCTGAAGGGCTTGGACCATCTCTATCCTCAGATCCGGCATCTTATGCCTACATGGGACCATAACCTGGTCCTTTCAAGGCTCATGGGGCCCCCGTTCGAACCACTGGCCCTGTGCTCCCTCCTGTATCTTTCCTGGAAGACAGCTTTCCTGGTCGCCATTACGTTGCTGAGACACGTCTCCGAGCCGAAGGCCCTTACCTCGGAACTGCCTTACACAACTTCCACAGGGATAAGGTTCAACTCTGACCGCACCCGGCCTTCCTCCCCAAGGTGGTGTTGGCCTTTCACACCAGCCAGGACATTTTCCTGTCCATTTTTACCCAAAACCTCATGCTGGTCCCTGGGAACAGCAGCTGCATTCCCTCAATGTCCGCAGAGCCCTAGCTTTCTACATCGAGCACACTAAGCTGTTCAGGAAATCGACCCAGCTTTTCGTTGCAGTGGCAGACTGGATGAAAGGCCTCTCGATCTCCTCTTAAAGAATATCCTCCTGGATCATGTCCTTCATCCACACTAGCTATGAGCTGGCTGGGGTGCCGACCCTGGCTCTTACCACACATTCCACTAGGGCCCAGGCCTCGTCGTCAGCATTCCTGGCCCTGCTAGCAATCCAAGAAATCTGAGGCGCCACTCCAGGGGGCTCCACAGCCGACCTGACGGATGTTACTAGGGGAAGAACTTTCTGACAGCCATGCACACGGCACGCACACACCTAATTGGAATGGATATGAGCTACACATCTCAAAGAACAACAATTACAAAGGTGAGTAACTATTTTTTTTTTTTATCAACTCAACATTCTGCAAGGGGACAACATATCACCAAGCAACCTTAACTCTGCATTAATGTAGTTTTTTTCTCACTAAATATACAAAACATAAACTACATTAAAAGAACATTAAAGTTGCAAAGTAAAAAATTATATAGTTAGGAAATGCCAGAATGAAGGTCTGCCTGTGCCATCTTAATTCGACCCCCTTGTGCATTTGCATTATAATAGAGTCTCATACTACATGATCACATACAATTTTTTCTACAGCACTCCTGCCTCAATCAGTTTACAGGACATGCTAATTTAAAACAACGACTTTCCTCGTTAGCTGAACACAATGGTGTAGCTGTTCTTAATGTAAAAAAAACCAGAACACACAGTATACCACCCAGCAGCCAAAGCGGAAGGCTGCTCAAGTATCCCAGAGTAGATTTCAAAATGCAGATGGTACGTCTCCTGCTATCCATTATCTAGATAATTTTAAAAAAATAATATTCAAGACCAGCAGGAAGAAGCCAGAAGACCTCCCAGGAGTGCATGGCAGCTCTTCCTGCCTGCCCTTCCCTGCTTCCCAAAAACAGAGCTTCAGCCTTCTCTACTCCTCCTGCCTCTGAGAGAAGGTCTGGTGGGTCAGATATAAATCATGAAGCATTTCCTTCTGGCAGGCACAGGAAAACCACTGAACTTCCCTTTATGCGGAAAATACAGACAAACCAAACATGGAGCAGGAAGACAAAATGGCACTGAGCAGCTGAACAATGGGATCTTTTGTGGACTTAGATGGCAAACAGATTTATGTAACAATAGTAAATAGGTAAATTATGTGACCATTTGCACAGCCACATAATAGAATTCTACTCTGAACCCTGGACACACTTCACAATCCCCTTGTGAACTTATACTCTTTAAAGATGGAGAAAATGAGCACAGTACCCAGGTCTCGTGTCTCCTAATCTATAAAGAGACAGCGTGGGTGAGGTAATATATTTTACTGGACCAACTTCTGTTGATGAGAGCGACAAGCTTTCAAGCTTACACAAAGTTCTTCTTCAGGTCTGGAAAACTTAATCAGTGTGTCAGAGCTAAATACAATGTGGAACAGATTACTTAGCATAAGTAGTTTCACCTGGAATGGTCCCTTGAAATCTGTAACTACGTATGCTCAGTAATCTGTTCCACTATGTATTTAGCACTGACACTCTGATTAAGGGCTAGTCTACACTTACAGCACTCCAGCAGTGAAGCTGACTTAGTGAAGATGCTGCCTGTGCTGATAGAAGAGCTTCTCCCATAGGCGCAGGTACTGCACATCTCTGTGGGGCGATACCTATGTTGATGGAAGAAGCCCTCCCGTTGACATAGAGCTGTCTACACCAGGAGTTAGGACGGTGTCACTACTTCGCTCAGGGAGAGACGTAGTTATACCAATGTAAGTTGGTAGTGTAGGCCAAAAGTTTCCCAGACTTGAAGAAGAGCTCTCTGTAAACTTGAAAGCTTGTCTCAATCACCAGCAGAAGTTGGTCCAATAAGATATCCTCACCTGCCTTGTCTCTCTAATATCCTGGGACTGACCTGGCTACAACAACACTGCATCCTACATTGATACCACAGGCCTGGTCTACACTATTGGGTTAGGTCAACTCAAGGCAGCTTACATCGATTTAACGACATAAGCATCTACACTAAAATTTCACCCCCACCGACATAACTGTCCCGGTACACCACTTAATAACTCCACCTCCACAAGAAGTATAGAGTCAATGTCTATGTAGTTAGGTCGAAGCAATGTCAGTGTAGATGCTGCATTGCTTATATTGACCATTACTGGCTTTCAGAAGTCACCCCACAATGCCCCATACAATCAGTACAACCACTCCTGGTGAGGACGCACACTGCTGACACAAAGAGTAAAGTGTAGACATGCCCAAGTGATGTAATTACTGCGACAGCTTATGCTGATGTAAGTTAGGTTGACTTAATTTTATAATGCAGACATGCCCTATAGCACCTTCTATTTTGATTGTAATTTCACTAAAGGCTTGTCTACATTGGGGGGAGGGAGTTAAACCAGATAAAGTTGAGGCCAGTGAAGAGCTGTTTTCAGAAGCCAGGACTCAGCACCCTGATGATAGCCAGTAGAAGCCAGCCAGCCTGATTCCTGCAAGCCCAGTTCCCAGCCAGAAACCTCGGGGCAGTACTGAGGAGGCATATCTTATTAAGGAAACCTCAACACAGAAGTATCTATCTTTACAATTTATTATTATTATTGTGCTATACTGCCTTGCTAGCTTCTGTTCTGGGTTGTACACAGCCACAGGCATTTTTGGAGAATATGAGCTAGGAGCCTTTCTGAGTCACCATCCCCCACCTCCTGCTTTGCCTCCCTTGGCCCATGCTGTCCTTTCGAGTTCCCCCCACCCCCATACTAGGGTTATCATCTAGCCTGGATTTACCAGTTGCCAGTAAAATAATTTAATCTGCTTGGGGGTGGGGGGGGGTGGGAGGGAGGTTCATGGGTCTAAAGATTTACATTATTACCACAATATACTGGGATATCTAATATTAAAAGTCTGTGTCCAACTAAAGATGCTGCGGTTTTCCTACTTCTGCAGTTTAAGCGATAACAGATCAAAACTGTTGAAAATACAGCAGCTGTCTGCCCACCAACACGCAAGCGCACCACGCATGTGTGTGAGAGAGGGTTTTAGTCACGCAAGAGTAAGGAGACATGCGATCAATCATATACATATATTGTGGCAAAATACCTTGTTTGCCTCAGCAGGCTCAGTCCTTCTTAGACTTGGAGACTCAGGTTTGGGGCAAGGCAAATCCTTATAGGTGGCACAGGGTCTTGCTACTCCTCTCCTCAGTCAGTCCCTTGTGCTTATTTTCCTTCCCTTCTGGGGAGTAAGTGCAGCCTCCCTACTGGGAAAATTTGGTGTCTTGCTGCAAACAGCCAACTAGCAGCTACCCTGCTCCTCTCACTCTCCCCCTCCTTCCACCCAGGGGAGGGTTTAAAAAGGTCCCAAAGTAGTTGGAGTCAGCTGAACCTAATTGGTTCCCTAGCAACCCTTTTTCCAGCTGAACCTTATTGCCCCGGGGTTCTCTCTCCTCAGTGGATAGGGAGTGGCCTTTTAATCCCCTGGGACTAATTTTTACCCCCCCTCATTTTGTAGCTGTTTGTCCTGGGTTTACCACATATCCCCCGGCCTTGCTCAACACTACGGTGTTGGGCTACTTGGGTCGGCAAACAGTGCACCCGACAGGCCACCTGCATTGCCATGTTGGATTCCAGACCTATGTTGTACTCTGAAGTGGAAGGGTTGAAGCGACAGGAACCATCTCGTTACTCTCGCAGTTTTGTCTTTGTTTTGGTGTATCCACTGCAGAAGGGCATGGTCTGTGACAAGGGTAAACCTCCGTCCCAGTAGATAGTAGCAGAGGCTTTTTAAGGCCCGTATTACTGCCAGGCATTCTTTTTCAACAACGGCGTATTTCCGTTCCCTAGGAAGGAGCTTCCTATTGAGGAAGAGGACAGGGTGTTTGTCATCCCTGACCATTTGTGAAAGTACCGTCCCCAACCCTACATCAGAGGCGTCGGTTTGTAGGATAAACTCCTTCCCCCAGTTTAGGGCCACGAGTATGGGGTCAGCATAGAGGGCCATCCGTAGATCTGAAAAAGCATCTTCAGCTGCAGTCATCCATCTTACTATGTCTGGGCCCCAAGTTTTCGTTAGGTCCGTTAATAGGCATGCCTGGTGGCAAAGTGGGGAATGAACAGTCTATAGTACCCCACTAGTCCCAGGAATGCCCTGACCTGTTTTTTTTGGAACAGTGGTTGGGGCCACTTCTGTATAGTTTCTAACTTGTTAAGTTGGGGCCTCACCACGCCCCTCCCCACTATATACCCGAGGAATTTGGCTTCAGCTAGCCCGAGCGAACATTTGGAGGGGTTTGCTGTCAGCCCCGCCTTCCTCAGGGTATCCAGCACTGCCTCCACCTTCTCCAAGTGTGTCTCCCACTTGAGGCTATACATGATAACGTCGTCGAGATAGGCTGCCGCGTACTTGCCATGTGGTCACAACAGTTTGTTCATGAGCCTTTGGAAAGTAGCAGGTGCCCTATGCAACCCAAAGGGGAGGACGGTGTACTGATATAGTCCCTCTGGAGTTGCAAAGGCCTTTTCCTTTTGTCGGCCTTGGCCAGGGGGATCTGCCAATAGCCCTTGGTCAGGTCAAGTGTAGATATAAACCGTGCTTTTCCCAATCTGTCAATTAGCTCATCTATCCGGGGTATAGGGTATGCATCAAACTGGGACACCTCATTCAGCTTTTGGAAGTCGTTGCAGAACCTCACGCTGCTGTCCGGCTTTGGCACTAAAACCACTGGACTTGACCATTGGCTATGAGATTCTTCAATGACTCCTAAGGCCAGCATTTTCCTGACCTCTGTCCTGATCTCCTCTCTTTTGGCCTCCAGGATCCGGTATGGCTTGACGTTCACCTTCACTCCAGGCTCTGTGAGGATGTGATGGTGAACCTCAGTAGTCCTACCTGGCTTTTCTGAGAACACATCCTGGTTGCGTTTAATCAGGCTGATCACTTCAGATCGTTGCTCCGGAGTCAACTCCAGGGATATTCCCACTTGGTCGGGCTGGTTGCTTTTAGGGGATGGTGCCCCTAGCGCAACCACATGCACTTCTCTATCCTGCCATGGTTTCAGCAGGTTTATATGGTAGATCTGCTCCAGCTTCTGGCGATCCGGCTGTCGGACCTTATAGTCGACTTCTCCTATGGCTTCTATTATCTCATATGGCCCCTGCCACCTGGCCAGGAGCTTGCTCTCTGCCATGGGTATGAGCACCATTACCCAGTCTCCCACCTGGAACTTCTGGGTCATTGCTTGGTGATTGTAGTAGGTCCATTGGGCCCCTTCGGCCTTCTCCAGGTGTTAGTGCACAAGGGTGGGGTGACTTGAGCTATCCTGTCTTTCATTTGCAATACATGTTCAACGATGTTTCTCCCGGGGTTCGGCTGTTCTTCCCAGCCCTCTTTGGCCATGTCCAATATGCCCCTGGGGTGGCGACCATATAACAGCTCGAATGGGGAGAATCCAATGGAAGCTTGGGGAACCTCCAGTACAACAAACAGCAAGTAAGGCAGCAGGGCGTCCCAGTCTTTCCCGTCACGACTAACCACGTTCCGCAGCATGTTCTTCAATGTTCTATTGAAGCGTTCAACAAGACCATCGGTCTGGGGATGATAGACTGATGTCCTGAGGGTCCGTATGTGGAGCATTGTACATAGGTCCTTCATTAACTTAGACACAAAGGGGGTCCCTTGGTCCGTCAGGATCTCTTTAGGTATCCCTACTCTGGAAAAAATCCGGACTAATTCTTTGGCTATGGTCTTGGACATAGTGTTCCATGGGGTATTGCCTTGGGATATCGGGTGGCATAATCTAGTACTACCAGAATGTACTGATGACCCTGGGCTGACATTTCCAATGGCCATACTAGGTCCATAGCTATTCGCTCAAATGGGATTTTAATAATTGGTAGAGGTACCAAAGGGGCCCTTAGGTGTGGTCGGGGCCCATGTAACTGACATTCCGGACAGGAGGTACAATATCGCCAGACCGCCGCATAAATGCCGGGCCAAAAAAACCTCTGCAGAATCCGATCAAGGGTTTTATCTACCCCTAGATGGCCCCCAAACAGATGGCTATGGGCCAGATCCATCATGCCCCTCTGATGCTTCTGTGGGACCAAGATTTGTTCTATGACTTGCTCTTGGACCTGGACTACTCTGTATAGCATATCACCCTTAATCACATAATATGGCCCTTGGCCCTTGACTCTCCCCTCCATGGGGACCCCATTTACCTTGACTACTACTTTATGAATATTGCTGTATATTGGATCATTGGCCTGATCCTGACCAAAATTCCCGAGTGAGGTCCCCATTTGTCCAAACTCAGGGGGATCTACCTCTGTCTCCCCCCTAGAGAAAACCCCCAGGAAACTAGGTCCGGCTATTGGATCGTTGATCTCCTGCCCCGCCCCACTGTCCATTGAGCCACCTCTTTCCCCTACGTAGATTTCTACCAGCGTAGATTTCTGGTACTGGGTCAAGATCCTCGTTCCCCTCCTTTTATCTGCCCTCCGTTTCCCTCCGAATCTTCCGGGGCTTTTCTAGCGGGGAGAACAAATCCTGGCCAAATTCATGGAAGGCCAGGGGTGGGGGGGGTTATATATCTGGGCCACCCCCGGGTCCCGAGTTCATTATTTTCTTCCACCTTCTCCCCAGGGAGTAGGCTATCAAATCCTGGGAAGTCTCATCCAATAAGGACTGGGTAGGGGAGTTTCAGAACTACTCCCACCGTCACCTTATTGGGGTTTCCGAGAACTTCTATTTTTACAGGGATGGTCGGGTAGTAACTGACATCCCCATGCACACAGGATATTCCTGAGCATTTGGCCCAGGATAATTGGTCCTGCCTGACCAGCTTTCCTGAGACCAGCGTGATTGCACTTCCCCAGTCTACTAACGCGGTGATCTCTATGTCATTCATCTTAACGGGTCTAGTGTATCTATGAGGGACCATCGCAACCCCTACTAGACTTATTAGCTCACATGGTCCCCCTATATCTCCCAGTTCGCATTGCATGGGCTCTTCTAGATTTGGGCATTGGGCAGCGATATGCCCCAATTCGCCACATGCATAACATCGGTACCCTGCTCGGAGCAGCCCCCAATTTTTCGGGCTACTGGGCTTTATGCCCCGAGCCTTTCTCCCCCAGTCCTTAAGTCTCTCCGGGACCTCTGACTGCTCTTCCACCTCCTTTCTCCCCTCCATAGTCCGGCCTGGTGCTAGGGCAAACCGGGGCCTCGGCGCAGAGACTTGTCTCCTATTCTGGCACCTTCCTTCCCCGGTGGTCTGCGAAAGTTCTTGGGCTGCTAGGTGTCTCTCTACGAGGGCAACTAGTTCATCATAGGAAGAGGGATCATTTTGGCGGACCCACCCCCGTATGTCTGGCGGCAACCCCTTCATGTACCTGTCCAACACGAGGATTTCCACTATCTTCTCTGGCCCATGAGTCTCGGGCTGAGTCACTTCTGGGCAAGGTGGATTAAATCAAATAGCTGGGACCTCGGTGGTTTGCTGTCCCGGTATTTCCACTCGTGGAAGCACTGGGCCTGTATAGTTGGTGTCACACCTGACCTTGCCAGGATTTCCGCCTTCAGCTGGGGGTAATCCATAGCTGTCTCTGTGATCATGTCTAAATAGGCCTTCTGGGGCTCCCCACACAGAAATGGAGCCAGGATACCTGCCCACTGGTCTTCGGGACAGGCCTCCTGCAGTGCCGTCCTCTCAAAGGTGAGGAGATATGCCTCTATATCGTCATCCATAGTCATCTTCTGTAAATAGTTGTTTGCCCGCAGCGGCCGGGCCCCCTGGGGCCCGTGCATCAGCATGGTCGGGGCTTTTAACTGGTTCACTACTTCATTCAGGGTGGCTCGATCTTGGGCCACCTGGTTCATCAGTAATTGGTTTGTCTCCTGTTGGATGTGTACTGACTTTTGCTGGGCAGTCATCTGCACCTTGGTAGCCTCTTTTTGGGCCACAGTGGCATGTACCAACGCCTTTACTACATCCTCCATTTTTTTATTTTTTATTTTTTTGTGTGATTTACCCTGTCCTGAGATGGCTTGCCACAGAGCCTTACTCACTCACCACATCCCACTTCCAAAACCATGTGTGGCAGAATACCTTGTTCGCCTCAGCAGGCTCAGTCCTTTTTAGCCTTGGAGACTCAGGTTTTGGGCAAGGGAAATCCTTATAGGTGGCACAGGGTCTTGCTACTCCTCTCCTCAGTCAGTCCCTTGTGCTTATTTTCTTTCCCTTCTGGGAAGCGAGTGCAGCCTCCCTACTGGGAAGTTTGGTGACTTGCTGAAAACAGCCTACTGGCAGCTTCCCTGCTCCTCTCACTCCCTCACTCTCCCCCTCCTTCCACCCAGGGGAGGGTTTAAAAAGGTCCCAAAGTAGTTGGAGTCATCTGAACCTAATTGGTTCCCTAGCAACCCCTTTTCCAGTTGAACCTTGTTGCCCCATGGTTATCTCTCCTCAGTGGATAGGAGGAGCCTTTTAATCCCCTAGGACTAATTACTACTCCCCCCCCCCCCTTTGTAGCTGTTTGCACTGGGTTTACCACAATATATATATAATGTGTTATAGTATCTAGAGAGATAAGTAGCTGTTGCAGGGGAATGAGTTGCCTTGTGACTGTGGGTTCCGGTTGCAATGGGCTTGCCTTAGGGGTTGGGGGAGTTGCCGAGGTGTTTTTGCATTTCAAAGGTGGTAACCCTACCCCATACACATTTCAAAAGGGTTGCTGCTCTGCCCAGACAATCAACCTTTTCTTCATGCTAAACACATAAGAACACACTGGGTCAGACTAATGGTCTATCTAGCCTATCTACACTGTCTTCTGACAGTGGCAGATGCTTCAGAAGAAATGAAGAGAACAGGGCAATCATTGAGTAATCCATCCCCTATTGTCCAATCCCAGCATTTGGCAATCAGAGGCTTAGGGACATCTAGAGCGTGGGGTTGCATCCCTGACCATCTTGGCTAATAGAGTTGATCCCAGCAATTACAGACTGGTAAGTGTAAAGTCAGTACTGGGCAAATTAGTTGAAACAATAGTAAAGAAAAAAATTGTCAGACACTATAGAAAAACATAAATTGTTGGGCAAAAGTCAACATGGTTTCTGTAAAGGGAAATCATGTCTTACTAATTATTAGAGTTCTTTGAAGGGGTCAACAAACATGTGGACATGAGGGATCCAGTGGACATATAGTGTACTTAGATTTCCAGAAAGCCTTTGACAAGGTCCCTCACCAAAGGCTTTTATGTAAATAAAGTTGTCATGGGATAAGAGGGAAGATCCTTTAATGGACTGAGAACTGATTAAAAGACAGGGAACAAAGGGTAGGAATAAATGGTAAATTTTCAGAATGGAGAGAGGTAACTAGTGGTGTTCCGCAAGGGTCAGTCTTAGGACCAATCCTATTCAACTTATTCATAAATGATCTGGAGAAAAGAGTAAACAGTGAGGTGGCAAAGTTTGCAGACGATACTAAACTGCTCAAGATAGTTAAGACCAAAGCAGACTGTGAAGAACTTCAAAAAGATCTCAGAAAACTAAGTGATTGGGCAACAAAATGGCAAATGAAATTTAATGTAGATAAATGCAAAGTAATGCACATTGGAAAAAATAATCCCAACTATACATACAATATGATGGAGGCTAATTTAGCTACAACTAATCAGGAAAGAGATCTTGGAGTCATTGTGGATAGTTCTCTGAAGACATCCATGCAGTGTGCAGTGGCAGTCAAAAAAGCAAAGGGGATGTTAGGAATCATTAAAAAAGGGATAGAGAATAAGACGGAGAATATCTTATTGCCCTTATATAAATCCATGGTATGCCCACATCTTGAATACTGCATTCAGATGTGGTATCCTCATCTCAAAAAAGATATACTGGCATTAGAAAAGGTTCAGAAAAGGGCAACTAAAATGATTAGGAGTTTGGAACGGGTCCCATATTAGGAGAGAGAGATTAAAGAGGCTAGGACTTTTCATCTTGGAAAAGAGGAGACTAAGGGGGATATGATAGAGGTATATAAAATCATAAGTGGTGTGGAGAAAGTGAATAAGGAAAAGTTATTTATTTATTCCAATAATATAAGAACTAGGGGCCACCAAGTGAAATTAATGGGCAGCAGGTTTAAAACAAATAAAAGGAAGTTCTTCACACAGCGCAGTCAACCTGTGAAATTCCTTGCCTGAGGAGGTTGTGAAGGCTAGAAATATGTCAGGGTTTAAAAGAGAAGTGGATAAATTCATGGAGGAAATGAACAGAACAGGGCAATCATTAGTCGATGTGTAAGATACTAGTATGTAACCAATATTCATAAGTTCAGATACAAAGATGATATATGCATATAAACAGGATAATCAGACTTAGCAAATCATAACTCTTCCATTGACACCTTACATGACGTACCTTGTACAAGATTTGTTGCAAATGTATAACAGCGATAATATCAATGATATAAATGGTCATATTCAATCATACACCATCATAATGAGTCACTGTCTAACATATTAGAACCCAAGACTCCTAATTCCATATGCTCTAACCAGTTGATCACATTGCATCTCAGATGAAGCCCTTATTGTGGCATTGGCAACCAAGCAGGATACGAAACAATTTGGCAAAGAATATCAGGGAAAACCTTTACTCCTAAGAAACATGGTAGGGCATGTTTAATGTCTGCACAGGAGGGAGGAAATCTAGACCAGATCCTCAGCTGGTGTAAATCAGCATAATGCCACTGAAGTTAAGGACAGTGTATTGACTCTCAGTATCATTGTGATAGATTCCATATAAATATCTGTAATAAATAATAAAGATCCTAAAATGTTTATAACTGTAACAGCATAAGCCAGTATTTACTGTGCAGCTTCCTCCCTATCCAAGTGCCTTAAGGTCTTTTTGTATGCATGGAAACAGATTATGCAGCTGACAGCTGTTCCATTGCTGAGTAAAAGCTTCCTCAACAGCAGTTGATGAGCTATCTTTAAGGGGAAAATCTTCATCAGACTTAATTTTTTGTCAAAAAGAATAAGATGTAGCATTAGTTACCTTCCTGTTATTCTGATCTACTAGTTTCTCTCTAGCAATACAAAGTTTGGTACCAACAAGTCGCCCACTCGATATTTGATGTTTTAGCCTGATGTTGCTACCCTACAGCTTTCTGTAGGTTACCTGGGAGTGTGGTGCATTTGCATAAGGCCTAAAATCCTTTTGCACTTTTTTCTTTATTTTTTTTTCTAAAAATGTCTAGCTTCTCCACTCAGCTAACATATTGCCATGTACTGACTTCTGCTTTCTGTGCACCACTGTCCTCTACTGGATACTCAAAGGTTTATTCTGAACTCCATAGTTAAGGAGCATAGGTTACGTGGCAACTGTAGCAGAGGATAAATAACTGGGAGCAAGATTGGTCCACAGAAGAGCATTTTAAAAATCAATATTAATAGACAAAAAAAAAATAAAGGTTTTAACTTTTAAATCAATCTATGTACTGATATGGGCCTCTATAGTATGTAGGGCCTGGTTTACTTAAATAGTTTCTTTATAAACTATTTTTAGCATCAGATAATGTAAATAAGCATGTCAATATTAAAACTTTCAAATTTAATGAAAACACTAGAAACGCGTATAAAGGAGGCAAAAGGCACATGCCCTGCAATTAACATTAATGTACAGGAATCACAATTCAGGAAGCACTAAAACACATAATTAACTTTAAGAAGGTACTTAAGTCTCACTGAAATCACCTTGCAGCTAATGCTTAAATACTTGGCTAAATGAGGGACCTAGAGACCACAGTGGATCAGTTGGTGAATACAATCAAAGGGCTATACCACTGCCTGGAAGTATACCCAATACTTTCGTAGCATGGGAGGGAAGTCATTAGTCAGAACATCTGTGATGTGTTATTTATTAATGTGGGGGGAGCTTATAAATGTGGTTCATTTACACCACCACCCTCTGCTGATTTGTTTACTGGGTTTTTCCCTCAGTGAGAGTCTGCTTGTTTCCGTTTATTTGCCTTGGGAAATTATTTCTGCCCCATTCTCTCTCTCACCAGGGCAAACCGATGACATCTGTGGATAAGACAAGCCATAAGGTACTAAGCATTTTCCGTGGAGCTCACTTTTCAGCTGATGATCCCCCCCAATCCAAAGCTGGCCCACAACATTTTGGCACCTGAAGAGGAGAGCTCAAATGATGCCCCCATACCCCCTCGCTTGGGCCAAAACTTTGAAAGGTCTCAATTCTGCCTTCTTCCTGTTCTATTCCTCTCATGGTACTGCTCTGCTACCTACCCCAATAAAGGAGAACTAACAACTTAAAATGCCTTGTTCAAAAATTTTAAGTAACACTTAACTTTCAAACGCCTGAACAGCAAATGTAACTTTTCTTGTCTGCATAGTAAACACTGGCATTTTTTTCTGTTTGAATAATCAAAGTGGTGCTTTCCGTGCCTTCTTGGTTGCAAAGATATGAAATGCTTCCTGCTGAAGGTCCACATTCTGGGCCAGCTCATGCTCTATTGAGATGGTTGCAAGGCCGACCAGCCTCTCCTGTGTCATTGTGGCGTGTAGATGTGTTTTTATTAACTTCAGCTTGGATAAGCTGAGTTCTCCACTGGCAACTGTTACAGGAAGTGTTAGAAATATGCGCAGAGCAACAAAAGCATTTGGAAAGAGGGTGGTCATCTTATTTGTGCACATATATTCCAGAACAGCGTTTGGAGTTGATCCTGCTGAAATGTATCTTGAAAGGGCTTTCAGTTCATCACCTAAATCACTCGCATCAATATCGCACATGTCATCATGTGTCATGGCTCTAGTGCCCGGCATTGCTGGTGTAGGACTTCTTCAGGTATAGTGAGGAGTTTTGGAATATCATACAACATCCCAAATACACTGCTGTGTTCCTTGAGCGGCATGAAACGTTCTTCAACTGACTGTATTGCACAATCTAGCACCTGGTTAAAGAATTCAACTTTGAATTGTTTTTTGGGGTCTCTTATGGGATTATCCTGTGCCTCGTAATCAAAATGTCGTCTTCTTCAGTAACTCTTGTATTCTGAAATGGGTGGGAAAATAGATTCAGTGTGAAGTTCCTCTGCCAACTTCTGTGCACTCTTCAGAACGTTTTGAAATCCTTCATCTGACCGGTAAGACTGTGGGTATGACTTTGCTTTGTCCAGTTGTTCCATTGCTCCAGATATATCAAGGTCAACACCTTGAAGTCTCTTGTTCACAACATTTATTTCAAACAGTATGTCATGCCACAACACTAAGCCACACAGAAATTTGAAGTTCTGTATGTTTCTGGTGATTCCATTTCCCTCTGCCACTGTTCTCCCACAAACAGTTCCTGTCATAGCATTATCCTCTATAATGGCAACTGTGGCATCCTCTATCTTCCCAATTTGGTGTTTGATAGGCTTTATCGCCTCCACTCGACTTTCCCATCATGTGGCACTCAGTGGTTTCAGTGTCAGAGAGGATGTTCCCAGATGTTGCTTCAAAATTTGCCATTGATGAATTGACACATAGAAAAATACATAGATGCTTTGAATTACATTAAAAAATTCAGCAGCCTCACTAGAAGCTGATGTTACATCTCTGACCACCAAGTTCAATGAATGAGAACTGCATGGGACCAAAAAAGCTCGAGGTTTAACTCTTGGATCCGTGTCTGCACTCCTCTGTTCTTTCCTTTCATGTTGGCACCATTATTGTAGCCCTGACCTCTCATGTCAGCTATCGCAATTCCCATATCTTCCAGCTTTTTAAGACGCACATTTGTTATACCAGTTCCTGTAGTATCATCAATGTCAATAAATTCTAGAAAATGCTCTCTGACAGTCACCATTACAGGGACATTTTCACTAGGTTCTCTTGTTACAAGACGCACCATTAAAGTCATTTGTTCCGTATGGCTGATGTCAGATGTGCAGTCCAGAATAACAGAGTAATATCTTGCTGACTTCAGATCTGCCACAATCTTCTGTTTGACTTTTGTTTCTAGTAACTGTGTGATCTCAATTTGAATTGTTTTTCCAAAGTAGTGCTGTGAGTACATTTCTTGGATGGTGACCCTTCTTAGATGCTCCTGGAGTGCAGCATCAAACTCAGCCATCAGCTCCACAATTTTAAGGAAGTTTCCATTGTTTGGCACATACAGCTGATCTGAAGTGCCATGCAGTGCTAGGTTTTGGGTAGCAAGCATTCTCATAATGGCAATGAGCCTTTTCAGAACATTTTGCCAGTAAAGAGACTCTGATGCAATCTTCTCTTGATGCCAATCATCTATGGTGGCCTTTAACCTTAGTCTCATCTCATGCTCTTTCCACCTACAGAATGCTCTCTGGTGATTTGCTGCCTTCTCCTGGCATGCCAGATTTCTAGCCATATTTTTCCAGTTCTTTGTTCCTGTAGAATCCAATGTGGCTGGAACATTAGACTGGAAGAGTTTGCAACAAAAACAGTTTGCAGCATTCTGGGTTTTTGAGTACATAAGCCATGGCCTCTCCACTTTGTCACTATTGGGGATTTCACGCCAGTAATGTGTTGGATGGAAACTTCTATTTTCATTGTGTTTGGGGAACATGAAGTTTTTCACTTGCTGTGGCCCATGCAGTACAAGAAAGTCCCTCAGGCTACTGCTCAAGTGGGTCCACAGTCCTGGATCATCTAGACTTAAGGAACTAAACTCAGCAGCAGCTCTTTCTTGCGCCTCCACCATACTCTTCTCTGATCTACCCTTTTCTTTAGGAATGTGCATGATTACATCCATTTGAGTTGGAGATATGGATGCTGCAGTAGCTGCCAGGTCATCTGCGCTCTGACTAACTGAAAGATCAGGCATCTCCTCACCGCTCACATCCTCACTGGTGCCGGAAGGCTCACAGTGACCATTTGTGTCTATGTATCTCAGGAGAGCTCCTTCCTGCTTAGATAGAAAAGCTCCCTTTGCTTTCTTTCTTTTTCTGAACGCTGCCCCAGAGGGGCGTTTTCTTCTTTCACTCCTGACTGCTGTTCTGTGCCAGCTATAGTGGCTCTCAACACTCAATTGAAGGGGACAAATAAGCAGGCTGGAAGCAGGGCCTGAGCGAGGGAAGATATCAGCGCCTTAAGGGCCTACCTGGCTCCTACTACTTCAGTTGACTGCCTGTTCTCCTGAAGTGGGTTCAGGGAAGCAGCAGGAAACAGGAAGCTCCCTGAGAAGTGGTGTTAATCAGTCCAGGCTCCTAGGGGTGCTAGAGAGGTACATAAGAGGCTCCTCCTCCTCCTCCTCCTCCTCTCTCTCTGCAGCTCCTGCTGCTTTCTGTCATTCCCTCTCAGCTTCTCTCCTGCCTGCCTGTTCTGTCTCTTGTGCCCTCCTTCCTCCAGCACAGCACTCCACCATCTCTGTGCATCTCGAGCAGCGAGAATACACATGCACCAGCAGCAGACACAATTTTCTACAGGCCGGGTCCTAGTGCCTCTCCCCGCTCTCAGTTTGCTCCTGCTACGGCCAGCGCGGTCCCAACCCCCGCTGCCTCTTGCTCCCGGCGCTGAGAGTCATTTCAGTGCCCCACTAAGTAACCGCAGCCATTTACTTGGGCGTGGGGCGCTCCCTTCACGCCCCCCCTTTCCTTACTGCGGAGCAGAGCGCGGTTCCCCGCCCTCCGCTCTGCATGAACCCAGAGCCCATCCCGCCTGCGGGAAGCCGGGGGGGTCGTTCCCCTCGTCTCAGGTTTCCGGATCGGCCTCTCTCCGGGGGGGGGGGGCTCGATCGCAGGCTCCTCCCTTCCCATCAAGCGCCCGCTGCCATGGGGGCTCTATGCACAGGTCCCTGCGGGAGGGAGGCCAGGCAGCCTCCCATTGCAGCCGGGGGGCGCCCGGCCTCCAGGAGCCCGCTGCCCCGCCCCTCGCAGGCCGCCGCGGGCAGCAGGAGGCGCCGGAGGGCGCTGCCGCACGCCTCGCTCCGCGCCTGGGCCGGCTGCCGGGCCGCCATGGCTGCGCTGCGCTGGGGCGCCTGGCGGCGGCGGCGGCTGCTGCTGCTGCTGCTGCTGCTCGCCGGCCCCGCAGCCTCCTCCGCCGGCCCGGCCGAGGAGAGCGGCGGGGCGCGGGGAGGGGGCCGCGGGGACGGGGAACGGGGGGCCCGGGACGAGCCGCAGCGGCAGCACCACGACTCCTCGTACGGCACCTTCGCCAGCGAGTTCTACGACCTGCGCTACCTCTCCGAGGAGGGTGAGGGGGCCGGGGGGCGCGGGGGGGGGAGCCTCCTGTTGGGGCAGGAGGAGGAAGCTGCAACCCCCGGCCCGGTGAGATGCCCCGGGGGCGGGGGGATTGAGCTGGGCGGATGAAGCATGCAGCGAGGGCAGGGAGAGGAGCTGGATGCACGGGGTGGGGGGGTGTGAAACGTGCAGGAATGACGGGGAGAGTGGAGCTGAAATGCAGCAAGGGGCGCGGGCGAATGGAGCTGGATGCACGGAGGGGTGCCGGGGGAGAAGCATATACAGGAGGGAGGGCAATAATGGAGCTAAATGCACGGGGGCGGGGATGGAGCATGCACCCAAGGGGAGGGAGAGAGGGAGCTGGGTGCACCGGGGAGGATGAAACGTGCAGGGATGAGGGGGAGACTGGAGCTGAAATGCACTGGGACGGTGCGGGGTGGGAAGGGAGAATGGAGGTGGATGACCTGAGATACTGGGGGCGGGGGATGCATCGAGGGGAGCTGGAGAATGGAGCTGGATGCACGGGGGAGGGTGAAGACTATACAGGAGGGAGGGGAATAATGGAGCTAAATGCCCCGGAGGGGGAAATCTGTGGCGCATGCACCCGAGGGGAGGGAGAGAAGGAGCTGGATGCACGGGGGAAGATGAAGCGTGCATAGGAGTGAGGGGGAGACGGGAGCTGGACGCGTGGGGCCACTGAGGGGGAATGGAGGGAGCTGGATGCATCGGCGGGGGAAGCTGCACCAAACGTTGGTGCCGGTGGAGGGTCCCTGGTGGGCTGCTCCCTTCTCGGCCCCGCTCCCGGCCGGGTCTCCACCCCCGTCGCCCTGCTGCCCCCCTGTCTGTGCGTGGAGCCGCCTGGCCCCGGCTTGTCGTTTCAGCACGTTGGCTAGTAACTCGGCGGCGTCCGTTCCCTGCTCTGGCCGGGCGGGGGCCTCCGAGCTGCGGCTGTGGGGCGGCACTTTCTGGGGCACGTTTGGAGCCAGCCCCACGCCCGGCGGCTCCGGCTCTGCACGGCCCGTGGCTCCTGGGGCGGGTGCGGAAAGGGGAGTGTGGGAGGCGAGGCCTGGTGCAAGGGTCGCAGTAGATTGAGGCTCGTCGGAAACGAAGAGAGGGAGAGAGAAATCTGCCCTTCGGTGGGTCGAAGCTGTGTTTTGGGTATCAGACATATTTGCTGTTGACAAGCAAATGCTCTTCATCATGGGGAAAAGGACGGGCAAAATGAACATAGCTCCTCCTCCTCTCCCTGCCTTGGGCACCCCTCCTCGCTGCCCTTCCTTTTGGCTGGGGTGCTGAGAGCTCTACCGCCAGTCTCTAATCTGTTAGTCTCTAAGGTGCCACAAGTTCTCCTTTTCTTTTTGCGAATACAGACTAACACGGCTGCTACTCTGACACCAGTCTCAGTTTACAGTAACCACTGTTGGTGTCTCCAGGCTCTGGAGCAAGAACTTGGACAGTGCTGGGGTCACAGCGATGCCTAATGCTGCGCTCTGCGCTTTTGCAGGGAATACAACCTTGTCTTTCCTAGAGAACGCTCAAGTGTTAGCCTCGTGGATACGCAGCCTTTCAGGCTAAATGTGCCAAGTCTCTATTACCACCACTTGCAAATCAGGGCTCACATGTACTCCCATTGGGCAGGAGACCGTCGCACTGGATCTCATGCAGAGATTGGAAGACCCAGATAGGTTTCACATTTCTCTTAGCAGAATATCCTGCTATCTGTAGGCTATTTTATCGATGGTTCTGAGGTGCAGTCTGTCTTCTGTCCTCAACCATCTATGCAATGGCAGCCAAGCATTCTCTTTTCATAGGTTATATGGTATAAAGATGACCTGTGACAGATGAGGCATATAGGATAGAGACTAATGTCCGTGGCAAAAATTGTGCAGTCACATCATTGCAATATTGTTTTAAGTGCTGATGGTGAAGAAAGTTTTTCCCTATCTGTGAAATCCATTTGTCAGAGCTTTTCCCGGTATTTGATGGGTTGATCATGTCTGGTTGCCTCCACTCAGATACAAGAATTAGTTCTTTCTCACCATCAGAAGTTTTCCAGTTGCTGTGCTGACAAAATTGATGTGATTTAGATCAAAAATTGGCTGCTTTTGTGGTAGCAAAACCATTTCTGGAGGGGATAAATAGATCATCTTCTCTGGCACAGTCCTGGACAGTATCAGTCACAGAGTTTCAAGCTACAGTCTGTGAGTTGGAGCCTTTACTTTCTTGGCTAGTAAAAGGAAGTAGGGAGGTATTATGTCCATTATCCATTGATATTGCTAGTGATTCCTTAAAGGAGGGCTGATTGCCAGCATCCCTCACATGAACAGTTGTAAGGGTTTTGTTTAAGAAGCCATCATTTTACCACAGCAATCTTACCAGTAATTGCCCTGTTCCTAATCTTACCTTTTGGGGAAAGATTATTGACAGAAATTGTGGCAAGACAATTTGGAAGCCACAGACACTTCTCATTTCTCTCATTTCGTTCTTTCAGTCTGGCTTTAGGCCTGGATTCGGTAGGAAAGCTGTACTCGTCACACTGATCTCTTAGCAATGGAAAGTATTCTCACTGATTATTAGATCTGTCAGAAGCCCTCCATTCATTTGTGACAAGATTTTCGCTGACTTGTTTGTAGACCATAGCTAGCTTAGACAGCGTTGCACTTGAGTAGTTCTTTCTTTCCTCTCTGAGAAATCCCAATAGGTGATTTGGGGCAATTGCCTGTTTGCCCGGAGGGCTTCCTCTTCCAGGATTCCACAGATTCCATATATTAGTTGAGATCGGCCAGTGAGGTGGGTGGAGATATTAACAATCCCTAAGATTTAAACCCATGGAGTTTGAGGAAGGACATTCTATTGAAGGACTATCAGTTTAGGAATTAACTTCCCTTGCTGGTTGGGTAGAATATGAGTAGTTGATCTTTGGGCCACAGTGCAAGGCTCATCTTGTTTTCTCAGGCTTTTGCCTGAGCAGGGAGGGGAGTGGCTGTGTTGGTGTATAATTTCATATGTGGTGAAGAAGTCTGATTTTTTTTAACTTTTAAAAAACCACGAGTTATGTTAAATATCATATATGTGCCTAGATATGCATTGAGCATATTTTATACATTTCAAAATAAATAAATGGGGCTGAACTTTAAAGCTTCAAACTTCATATGTGGCTGAACGTCTTTGAAAAATAGCTGCTTGAAAAGATAGAGGAAGGGAAGGGGTTAAATAACTAGGTTTTAGGCAGTGAAAACTTTCATTTGTTTGCATGCAGTAAAAGCTTTCAGTTATATTGCTGACTGCAGCACTATGGAGGGGTGCAATAGTGCACAGCTCCAATAGTGTTACAGCAATGGTTGTGTTTCTGTTGAGTGGTGCAGCTTAAAACTCCCGAGGAAGTGAAAACGCAGCTGCAAAACTTCTTTCTTTTTCTGTCAGTTAAAGAAAATATCAAATTCAAATACCAACATAAAGGCTGAAAACCTGAACCCAGAAAGATCAGGAAATTCAAAATGTAAGGTTTCAAAAATGATGTTCACTCAGCCTGTCAAGCTTCCTTCCCCACTCTGAACTCTAGGGTACAGATCTGGGGACCTGCATGCAAGACCCCCTAAGCTTATTCTTACCAGCTTAGGTAAAAAACTTTCTCAAGGTACAAACTTTTCCTTGTCCTTGAACCATATGCTGCCACCACCAAGCGTTTTAAACAAAGAACAGGGAAAGAGCCCACTTGGAGAAGTCTTCCCCCAAAATATCCCCCAAGACCTACACCCTCTTTCCTGGGGAAGGCTTGATAAGAATCCTCACCAATTTGTACAGGTGAACACAGACACAGATCCCCTTGGATCTTAAGAACAATGAAAAATCAATCAGGTTCTTAAAAGAAGAATTTTAATTAAAGAAAAGGTAAAAGAAGAATTTTAATTAAAGAAAAGGTAAAACAATCACCTCTATAAAATCAGGATGGTAAATACCTTACAGGGTAATCAGATTCAAAACATATAATTCCTCTAGGCAAAAAGTTACAAAAACAGGAATATACATTCCATCCAGCACAGCTTATTTTACCAGTCATTAAACAAAAGAAAATCTAACGCATTTCTAGCTAGATTATTTACTAACTTAACAGAAGTTCTGAGGCTGCCTTCCTGATCTGTTCTCGGCAAAAGCATCACACAGACAGACAAACCCTTTGTTCCCCTCCCCCCTCCAGATTTGAAAGTATCTTGTCCTGTCATTGGTCATTTAGGTCAGGTGCCAGCTAGGTTACCTTAGCTTCTTAACCCTTTACAGGTGAAAGGGTTTTGTCTCTGGCCAGGAGGGATTTTATAGCACTGTATACAGTAAGGTGGTTACCCTTCCCTTTATATTTATGACACAGCCTCATTCCACAAAGTGTACTGGTGCCAAGTGGACAAGTGAATATTGATTTTGAAGCCCTGACTTTTTCATTATCTGGTTGTTTTGTATTCCGATTTATGTAGTGTATTTTATCTTTAACCTTTTACCTTTTGATTTAATATAAAATTCATTTTAATTCTTAATGCAGAATTAATCAAAAAGGCCCTGTACATATTTGGGTTGGTGAACTGAAACTATATTGGTTTAACATCTTTTAACTTTTAACATTCATTTTCTGGACAGAGACTCAGGAAACCTGTGCTCACTGCGTAGTTCTGCCACAGACTGCCTAAGATCACAAAGGAACATCACTTATTCTCTCTTAGTGGGATTTTTTAAAGTGCCTAGGAGAGTTAGGTCACTAATGCCCATTGAAAGTTCATAGGAGTTAGGTGTCTTCAGATACTTTTGAAAATCCAGTCCTCTGTGACCAGGGTCCCGGGGGTGGGGGAGAGGGGCATGCTGAGATTACTTAAATGAGGGCAAACTGCAAAGAATGGGGCAGACAGCCCCCAAAGCTGGTGGATATTTCAATACTTAGATTCACCAGATAAAACAGCTTCCAGAATAACCTTACTGGTTACACGGAAGCCAAAACATAGCAACCCAGCCTTTGGGCTCCCTCCAAGATAGCCAAGTCAAATATGAAAGTTCTACCAATCCCAAAAGATTGGACATATCTCCCAAATTAATGAATATTCCAGATCTTATCCAAATATATACTTACAGCCAATTCTTATGAGTACAGTTCTGAGATCAGTTTCATAGTAAAGATGATGAGCTTTCTAGTTGCAAAGAGTTCTTAGAATTAGTCCATAATTTCAGTCCAATGTTTCATACCCCGGGTGATCCAGATGCGACTGGAGATATCAGTCTTATGACTCAAACTTCTGCCAAAATAAAGCTCAAGCAGATCTGAGATGAAAGGATCATATCCCAAGAGTACTTTATACAGTTCCTGGGCTTGGATGAAGAACAGGCTTTTGATGTAACCTTCTGTTTCTCAAACGTTACTGGTGATTAACTACATGGATTAACATAAGGTAATTTACCCATTAAGCAGTTCATCACAGACTTTAAAGAGACATGTAGACAATGACATTATCACACTCATATTTCATCTAAATGTTCATAGTCCCTTTTGATCTCTGAATGAATAGCTATAGTAATAGACAGGAACTGTCTGTTTACATGGTTAACATCTAACAAGATACAACTAAACACATACAATTATTATTACCTCTAATTCTCTAACAATACAGGTTTACATTTCAAAGTTCTTGCCTGTCTAACATGGAATGGCCCGAATGACCATTTACATATTTTCTAACATAGTCTCTGAAGGTTGAATCTGGATCGTTTAGCCTGCGAGCTGCTTAACCCTTTCTGACCCTTTCAGGTGTCATAGCTTCAGTGCCCCATCTTTAAAATGGAGGTAATGGACTCAGTTCTATACTGGATACAAAGCTCAAGTGCAGTGGAGGAGGGACTAGGAAGGAGCTGATTGCAGATCCCTGATTCCTATCTGACTTGTGGAAAGACCTTCTGCCAACAGAGAATCATTCATCCCTCAAAATGCATTTTGCATACAAGATAATCCAACCCAATAATACTTTCTCTTATCTACTCTTTGCATGTTTTGTCTAGTTAGATTGTGAGCTCTTCAGGGCGGGGACTCTCTCTCTTACTAAGTTTATGTACAGTGCCTAGCACAGTGAAGGCCTAATCTTGGTTGGGGCCTCTTAGATACTATTCTTATATAGATAACTAATAACAGTGGCAATATTTGGTTGTATTACTCTGCATTCATTATCTAATGGCAGTTTATTCTGATTATACAGGTTACCCTTTCCCTACTGCTCCTCCTGTGGATCCATTTGCAAAAATTAGAGTGGATGATTGTGGAAAAACCAAGGGATGCTTTAGGTTGGTGTAGAATAAAAATGTAGACATCTTTCAGTTTATAAACGTTACTTGACTTCACTAGGGACACTAGTAAATGTCCCACATTCATTTTACTAAATGTTTGTTGTCTGCAGATATTCACCATGATCAGGGACTATGTTGTTCAACACTTGATGAGCACTTACGTAAATAGTCCCAATGAGATCAATGGACTGCACCTCTGAATAAGTGCTCACCATAATGAGCCAACATTACCCAATCTTACCATAAAGGGATAATTATTGTTAACACTGTATTTATTGTATTATATATAAAATACAATATAGTATAGAAATGATATGTTCTACCAATATCTGAAAATTTTATTTATGTGACCACCACCATTAACAGCAACAAATCATGCTGTCTATAAGTTTTTGATGTAGAAACACAGATAAGCTATAACAAAAAAGCTGTTTGTATTTTGCGTGGTAGAAAAAGATATATGTTCTGTTTTCCTATTTCATTCAGGTATGGTAAACCTGGATGTAATGCAGAGACTTGTGACTATTTTCTCAGTTATCGTAGAATAGGAGCTGATGTAGAGTTTGAGTTGAGTGCTGACACTGATGGCTGGGTGGCAGTAGGATTTTCCTCAGACAAGAAAATGGTGAGACCAACAAAATTTAATGTTTCATGTTAATAAGTATATAAGCGTTTATGTATTAGAATAGGCACAGTTTATATTGGATTTGAAAAATATGTGGCAGGTGTAGAGAAAGATACACTTTTTAATGAGAAATAATATTTATTGTTTGCATAGTGCTTTTCATCTCTAGTTCACAAGGCACTTTACAAAGGAGGAGTGAGCATTATTAACCCCAGTTTTACAGATTGGGAAGCAGATCAGGAAATAGAACCCAGACCTGCTGATGCCTGGTCAAGTTTCCTAGGCACTGGACTGTCCCACCTCTCTTCAGAATGAAAGACTACCGTGATCTTTGGCTTCTGTTTTTGAATGCAAGACTGTTAATGACTTTGCACCATGTAATTCTAAAAAAATCATTCAAGAATAACAAATTTGTCTTCTAAGTGTTCTATACCAGTGTTTAATGGAGCAAAGTATAAAAATTAGTGAAGTGTAAAGTTTTCTTGAATAAGTCAATTCTTTTTCCACTGTATAAATCTGGACTTAACCATTACACTTTCAAGAGGATGCCCACTGCCTCTTTTTTCCACCAACACCCCACATTCCCAGAAAAGCCAGGTGAATTTAGAGAGAAAATTATTATTGCTAATTTAATATATATGCTATATAAAATGAACAAATTGAAATAGGCTTTTTTGCTTTTTAAAAAAGTTTTTGAACAAGGTTGCCTCATATTTATTCTTGTTCCTGTGATTTTTATATTTCAGTAGCATTGTTTTTATTGGGATTTGATGAGGAAAGTAAGAATTGAGGACTATAATTCTGTTATATAAATAGTGATTCTCATTAATGTATTTAAGATTAGAACACAGTTTATAATGCTATCTATAATTGATTGCATATTGAAACATACCCATCTGCAACTGAAAATAGTGTTTATGTAATATATCCCAAGTCAGAGGGCAAGTGTAATTATAAAGTTGCATGTGGATTCTATACACTGGAAAATGGGAGAGTGTTTAATGGTCCTTAATCAGAGCCCCCTGAAGCAATAGAAAGACTCCCACTGGTATCAGCTGCTGATTTTGGCTCAGCCCCAAAATGAGGAGCACAAAGAAAATGTGAGGAGGGATGCATTACCACCCTACCCATGTAAATGGTATTATGTTGGAAATAAAAGATATGCATCATGTAGTTTTAAGAAATAGTTGTAGGGACACATTTTTAAAGGTATTTAAGAGCCTCAAGATACAGATAGGCACTTAGTGGGATTTTCAAAAGCACCTAGGCACTTAACTCTCCCAAGCACCTGTCTGCACCTTGAAAAATCTGGCCCCTACTCTATATCAGATTAACAGTGGTAACGTGCAGCCTTACCATATATCCGGTAGATGGCACCCCTACACAATCATAATTTTAAAGTGAACGATTTGGTTTTCAAACCTGCTATGTATGAAATGCTGTACGTAACTTAATCAGGCTACAATGCCATTTGTCATTTCAGTCTTTATTGCTTGTTGTATCTGTTAATTTCATCTATTTTCCCAGTAATTTCTCAGCCAAACAAGTGTCCTAGAATATATAGGGTTTGTTGTTGTAAATGACTCTGAGCTTTGTGGCAAAAGGGCTGCAGCACTCGTTCCTCATCAACAAAATTCTGCCTTAGTGGAATCAAGTCCCTGTTTCTGGCCTGAGCAGCCTGATACAGTTCAGGGAAGAAAAGAATCTTGATTCTTTGATGGATTATTTCTTCATTGCCCTGTGCAGCTTTCAGTATTCTTTCTTTGTCTAGAATAGCATAATGCTTGTTCCATTTTTGTGCTCTCTCTCATTAAGATTTGTACTCCTTTTCTGTTAACTTAGGTTCAGATCTTATTATTTTTATTTGTTGACTCAGAACCATATTCTGATACACTTGCTCATGCTAAATAGTACATTACTCTACTATTCGTCCAGTTGAAGTGGATAGGACCACTTGTGGAATGTGTTGCCACCCTTTGTGAGCAAAGGTGTCAGAGTCTGGCCCTTATTTATTCAGTGCCAACAATGTGCTTGTCACTGTAGTATGCTCAGAAATAAGGACAATCCATGTCTTGAAGCATTTACAGTCTAAAAGACAGAGAATTGGGACCCACTGAGAACTCCAGAGGTAGGGGTAATTAGTAAGGCTTTGTTTGTTTGTTTCACCTATAATTATTATGAATTAACTTTTTGTGGGCATAATGCAAGAAGTCAGTTTTAAGGAGGGATTTCAATTAGGAGAAAGTGGTTGTTCATGGTGAACTGAAGTCATGCCATACAAAGGTTGCACTGTAGAAAAAATGCACAGAGAGGGGTGGAGAAGAAGGAACTGAATAGGGCATCATGTCTGGCATCACTGGCGGAGTTATGGGGTCGGGGAACCTGATAGGAAAAAAACCCCAAGATGTAGGGCAGGGTGGAATTTTGCAGAACCTTACCAACAAAGACCTAGGAAGTTTAAATTCAACGTGGCATGTAAAGGAGAACCAGTAGAAAGATTCCAGATAAGGATGACATGGCAAGAACAACTAGGCAAGGAAAATAATTAAAGATTCATGTTTTTTTTAAATTGATTGGGTTGGTGTGTTAGGGAGCTACATGGCAATTTTGACTACAGAATAGTTCAAAACAACGTTTTAACTTTGTTCTGTGTTTGGTTTTTTAATGTGAAAGGTGCTGTTTTTTTTTAAAAAATCTCCTTGTCCTTAGAGGTGAAGAATTTTTGCTCAAACTTATTAAAAAAATAAACTAAACCTTTAAACACAAATTAAGCCTGAGGTGAAAGTTTTTGAAAACTGTGACTGAAAACAGGAGGTTAGAATGGAAGCCCTCATATAACCTCAGCTGTAGCAGTCATCACCTCTCCCACATTAATACCGAGCACCTGGAGCTTTTCAAATTCATGTCTTACCTAGTTCTTCCATTTTTCAGCAGTTTTGTAAGAATCTACACAGCAGTGGCAGCTAAATTAATGTGCCACCCCTTACTTTGTCCCTATCCATTTTGTTCCCCAAAAGCAGTTTGTGCAACCAGGATTAGGTGAGCAAAGACAGTTATGAATCTTTTGCAACGTGCATAAAAGAACAGACTTACTTAAGGATAAAGTCAGCAAATACTATTGCCTCCTTCAATGTGACACATTGATGACATTAGTACTATGGCTGTGGGGTATGTTGTTACCCAGTACTAACATCTACACCACTGGCAGTAACCCAATCTTTAGTTGCCAACAATTTACAAAACTTGTAGATTTATTCCTGATATTAATGCTTCTGGAAGGCTATACTTTTGTAAGTAATACTGTGCCCTGAATGGTTAAGTATCTTTTCTGTGTCAATAGTGTTTTTGAATAATTGTTTTAGGAATAGAGTACTTCTGTGAATAGCCTACACAAGTAATTGTCATCATACTTTTTTTTTTCATCCACTTGTTTGTTTCTCAGATTGTGTTTCTGTGTCACTGCCTACAATATGTACAGAAGCAAATTTGCCGTTGGTTAGTTCTGTTAGTATTTTATAGTATTCAACTTGTTTAACTGAATTCCTACTTTGCACTTAGGTGATATATAATAAGGGAGGGAATTAGGAAAAACACTATTGAATTAAAGTAGATTCCTTGCAGTTACGCAGTTATCCCTTCAGATATTTTAGATTTGTTTCCTACTGTTGATTAGATTATATAGCATTTATAGATTCATAGATACTAAGGTCAGAAGGGACCATTCTGATCATCTAGTCCGACCTCCTGCACAGCGCAGGCCACAGAATCTCACCCACCCACTCCTACAAAAAACCTCACCTATGTCTGAGCTATTGAAGTCCTTAAATCATGGTTTAAAGACTTCAAGGAGCAGAGAAGCCTCCCTCAAGTCACCCATGCCCCATGCTACAGAGGAAGGCGAAAAACCTCCAGGCCCTCTCCAATCTGCCTGGTGGAAAATTCCTTCCCGACCCCAAATATGGCAATCAGCTAAACCCTGAGCATATGGGCAAGATTTACCAGCCAGATACTACAGAAAATTCTTTCCTGGGTAACTCAGATCCCATCCATCTAATATCCCATCTCAGGGGATTAGTCCTGTTTACCCTGAATATTTAAAGATCAATTACTTACCAAAATCCCATTATACCATCTCCTCCATAAACTTATCGAGTAGAATCTTAAAACCAGATAGATCTTTTTTCCCCACTGCTTCCCTTGGAAGGCTATTCCAAAACTTCACTCCTCTGATGGTTAGAAACCTTCATCTGATTTCAAGTCTAAACTTCCTGGTGGCCAGTTTATACCCATTTGTTCTTGTGTCCACATTGGTGCTGAGCTTAAATAATTCCTCTCTCTCTCCTGTATTTATCCCTCTGATATATTTATAGAGAGAAATCATATCTCCCCTCAACCTTCTTTTAGTTAGGCTAAACAAGCCAAGCTCCTTAAGTCTCCTTTCATAAGACAAGTTTTCCATTCCTCGGATCATCCTAGTAGCCCTTCTCTGTACCTGCTCCAGTTTGAATTCATCCTTTTTGAACATGGGAGACCAGAACTGCACACAGTATTCTAGGGGAGATCTCACCAGTGCCTTGTATAACGGTACTAAAACCTCCTTATCCCTACTGGAAATGCCTCTCCTGATGCATCCCAAAACCGCATTAGCTTTTTTCAGAGCCATATCACATTGGCAGCTCATAGTCATCCTATGATCAACCAATACTCCAAGATCCTTCTCCTCTTCCGTTACTTCTAATTGATGCGTCCCCAACTTATAACTAAAATTCTTGTTATTAATCCCTAAATGCATAACCTTACACTTCTCACTATTAAATTTCATCCTATTCCTATTACTCCAGTTTACAAGGTCATCCAGATCCTCCTGTGTAATATCCCGATCCTTCTCTGAATTGGCAATACCTCCCAGCTTTGTATCATCTGCAAACTTCATTAGCACACTCCCACTTTTTGTGCTGAGGTCAGTAATAAAAAGATTAAATAAGATTGGTCCCAAAACCGATCCCTGAGGAACTCCACTGGTAACCTCCCTCCAACCTGACAGTTCGCCTTTCAGTAGGACCCGTTGCAGTCTCCCCTTTAACCAGTTCCTTATCCACCTTTTGATGTTCATATTGATCCCCATCTTCTCCAATTTAACTAATAATTCCCCATGTGGCACAGTATCAAATGCCTTACTGAAGTCTAGGTAAATTAGATCCACTGCATTTCCTTTATCTAAAAAATCTGTTACTTTTTCAAAAAAGGAGATTAGGTTGGTTTGGCACGATCTACCTTTTGTAAAGGTATTTTGTCCCATTTACCATTGACTTCAATGTCCTTAACTAATTTCTCCTTCAAAATTTTTTCCAGGACCTTGCATACTACAGATGTCAAACTAACTGGCCTGTAGTTCCCCGGATCACTTTTTTTCCCTTTCTTAAAAATAGGAACTATATTAGCAATTCTCCAATCATTCGGTACTACTCCTGAGTTTACAGATTCATTAAAAATTCTTGCTAATGGGCTTGCAATTTCAGGTGCCAATTCCTTTAATATTCTTGGATGAAGATTATCTGGGCCCCCCGATTTAGTCCCATTAAGCTGTTTCAGTTTCGCTTCTACCTCAGATATGGTAATATCTACCTCCATATCCTCATTCCCATTTGTCATGCTACCATTATCCCTAAGATCCTCTTTAGCCTTATTAAAGACTGAGGCAAAGTATTTGTTTAGATATTGGGCCATGCCTAGATTATCTTTAACGTCCACTCCATCCTCAGTGTTAAGCGGCCCCAATTCTTCTTTCTTAGTTTTCTTCTTATTTATATGGCTATAGAACCTTTTACTATTGGTTTTAATTCCCTTTGCAAGGTCCAACTCTACTCGACTTTTAGCCTGTCTCACTTTATCCCTACATGTTCTGACCTCAATTAGGTAGCTTTCCTTGCTGATCCCTCCCATCTTCCACTCCCTGTATGCTTTCTGCTTCTTCTTAATCACCTCTCTAAGATGCTTGCTCATCCAGCTTGGTCTACAACTCCTTCCTATGAATTTTTTCCCCTTTCTTGGGATACAGGCTTCCGATAGCTTCTGCAGCTTTGATTTAAAGTAATCCCAGGCCTCCTCTACCTTTAGATCCATAAGTTCTTCAGTCCAATCCACTTCCCTAACTAATTTCCTTAATTTTTGAAAGTCAGCCCTTTTGAAATCAAAAACTCTAGTTGCAGATTTATTTTTGTTAATCCTTCTGTTCAGTTTGAACTGAATTAGCTCATGATCACTTGAACCAAGATTGTCCCCTACAACCATTTCTTCTATGAGGTCCTCGCTACTCACCAAAATTAAATCTAAAATGGCATCCTCTATAGTCGGTTCAGCAGCTACTTGATGAAGGAATCCATCAGCTATCGCATCTAGGAAAATCTGAGCCCTATTATTATTACTAGCACTGGTCCTCCAGTCTATATCTGGAAAGTTAAAGTCTCCCATGATCACGCAGTTTCCATTAGTATTTACTTTACTAAAAACATTTAAAAGGGCTCTATCCATATCCAAATTAGATCCCGGAGGTCTATAGCATACCCCAAGCACTATCGTAGGAGAGGCTTTACTAGTTATCTTCCCCAATGTAATTTTTGCCCAGACGGACTCTGTCTTATCCATTGCATCACTTCTTATTTCTTTACATTCTACCTCATCATTGATATACAATGCTACTCTACCACCTTTACCTTTGTTTCTGTCTTTCCTAAACAGCACATACCCTTCAATACCTGTAGTCCAGTCATGACTACTATTCCACCATGTTTCTGTTATCCCTATAATATCTGGTTTCACTTCCTGCATCAGTAGCTCTAGTTCCTCCATTTTGTTACCTAGGATCCTTGCATTGGTGTACAAACATCTTAATTTTTGCTGTTTGGCCTTGCTCACATTTTGTACCCTATTAGGCACAGTCATTCTACAGCCAGTATAATCTATTAGACTAGTATCCACACCGCCCTCGCTCCTTATATACATTCTCCTATCCATGGCTGTATCCTTTCTTACTTCGTCTTCTTCCCTCTTAATGCTAAAATCTGGCGTGGAGATTTCCTGGACATCTCCCAACCATCTCCCCCTAATTCCTAGTTTAAAGCTCTCTTTATCAGTTGTGCCAGTCTTGATCCTAGAAGTCTATTTCCTTCCCTACTCAGATGAAGTCCATCCCGAGAGAACTGTCCTCTGTCTGTGAATGCCTCCCAGTGGCCATACATCCCAAAGCCCTCCTTATAGCACCACTGCCTAAGCCATCTGTTGACAGCCATAATCTTGTCACACCTTTGTTGCCCTTCTCTAGGAACAGGCAGGATCCCACTAAAGATTACCTGAGCCTCAATTTCCTTAAGCGTCTTCCCCAGCCTAGCATAGTCTCCCTTAATACTTTCCAGCGAGAATCTAGCTGTATCATTTGTTCCCACATGAAGGATAATTAGGGGATTCTTTCCCTCTCCCTTTAGGATTCTTTTCAACCTCAGGTCTACATCCCGTATCTTAGCACCCGGAAGACAGCACACCCTTCTATTCTCAGGATCAGCTCTAGTTACAGGCCTGTCTATTCTTCTCAATAAAGAGTCCCCGATCACATAGACCTGCCTTTTGCTGGTGACAGTGCTATTCTCCAGTCTCTCCCCTGTTCCCTCTGGCTGCAAGTTCTTTCCATTTCTATTTTCCCTTATAATCCTCTTCAACCCATCCTGTATCCTCCTGGGGCTCATATTTGGTGTAGTCTCCCTTGACTCTTCCGCTTTTCCTATAGGACTAGCCTCTCTTCTCTTCTTCCTTAGCCTTCCACCTTCAACAAGTACCTGCTGAGCCCCTTCTTCATTTTCCAACTCTGCAAACCTGTTCCTAAGCTCTATTTCTCCTTCACTAGCCCGTCTTTTCCTCTGCCTGGTTCTTTTAGTCACATGTTTCCACTGACCACATTCCTCACCCAGTCTCCCCTCAAAATTCCCCAGCCCTGCTTCCATCTGTGAGTCTGAGCTTTTCCCTTCAGATACCTCATATCTTTGCTCCATCATCTGCTCAAACCCCTTCCTAAACTCAACGAGACTTTCCACCTGCATCTCCAAACCTCGGATCTTTTCCTCCATCAGCTCTATCAGACGGCATTTCATGCAGAAAAAACTCTTACTGGGTCCCCCCTCCAGGATCATGTACATACCACAGCTTCCACATCCAGTCATCCTCAATGTGTCTTCCACTACAGGAGTCACTCCCACAGCTGCCTCCGTATCTGTCATCGCCTTCCCACCTAAGTTCTGTTAATCTGGGAAACACAAGCCACACCAAAAAGACCACCCCCCCCAGCAAAAGCAAACCCCAAACAAGCACCACAATACAAACTCCCCTATCAAACTCCCACTCAAACTCCCCTGTTTACAGCTGTTTGCTAGCTCCTGTGCCGCTGCAGCTGTCTGTAATGTAATGAACTTTGCACCCCAAAAGTTCTGTTCTTCCTCTGTTTTTGTTGTGGTACAATATCTGGGAAGTTCACATATGAACAATAAAAAAAGTTACTTTTTCTTTTTTGTTACTTAAATTAGGTCAGGAAGTTGCCATCCTACTAGAATTTAGTATACGTCTTGGTGAAAATCAAAAAGTGGCTTCCATACCCATAAACAGATAGAAAAAGTAAATATTACCATTGACCTTTTTCTGCACAATCTGCAGGTGGAAGTATCCAGGGATTTGTACCATGAAAGGGGGAACTAGAGCTTTTATTATGTCAGCTTTCATAGTGAAAGTTATGTAATGCAAATACTTTTATGGATATGAAAAAAATTATTACATGTTTTTGAGTTTTCTTTCTAAAAGTAAAAGTTTCAAAAGGTAGAACTCTGACTCATTTCTTTCCTACCGTGTAGGGTGGAGATGACGTCATGGCTTGTGTTCATGATGATAATGGAAGGGTCCGAATACAGCACTTTTATAATGTTGGTCAGTGGGCTAAAGAGATCCAGAGAAATCCAGCTAGAGATGAAGAAGGGATTTTTGAAAACAACCGTGTGACTTGTCGATTTAAACGTCCTGTGTATGTTCCCAGAGATGAAACTATTGTAGATCTTCACTTGAGCTGGTACTATTTGTTTGCTTGGGGTCCAGCAATTCAGGGTAAGTTGATGGTATGCAGCTACGACTGCGTTCTTCAATCTAGTCCATCATTGTAAAAGGAATTAAAAGTTTGCAAAAGATGTTCTGATTTCTGTTTACAATAGCAGTGTGTGTATTGTGAGAAAGCTCTGTCCTTGCCTCCATGGGTCCCATGTTTCCTGGCGGATTTCGCAAGCCTCAGAGGCTCACTGTGACCCTCCACGTAACCCTTCTTTCTCTAGAGACCAGAGTCACAGTCTACTGAGCCATTTTCATCATAAGCTAGCGAGGGAGGTGAGGAGAAGTTATCCTTCCTTGCACAGTCTCTGTTGTCTCCCAGTCTCAGTGATTAAACAGGGGGCAAAGGTTGGGGGGAGCCCGGGCCCACCCTCTACTCCGGGCTCCAGCCCACGGACTCTAATAGTATCAGCTATGGTAGCTGACCTTTTAGAAACATGACATGTACAATTTCCTGGGCTACTTCCCCCACAGCAGCCCTCTGTTCCTCAAGCTCCACTTCACCCTTACCTCAGGGCCTCCTTCCTTGTGCCTGATATGGTGTGTACTACTCAGCCTCTCCAACAGCGCAACTTCCTCCCACAGCTCCTGACATGCACACCCACCTGACTGACTGGGAGGCTTTTAACTAGTTTCAGCCAGCCCCTGATTGGCTTCAGGTGTCCCAATCAACCTAGCCTTCTCCCTGCCTTCTGGAAAGTTCTTAATTGGCCCCAGGTGTCTTAATTGACCTGGAGCAGCTGCCATTTCACTTAACCTGGTACCAGGGATTTGTTTAGCCTGGAACTAATATATCTATCTCCCACTACTTTTCTGTACTGTGGCCCCATGAAGTCATGGGATCTCCTGGTCAACCTCCTCCTGGCCCTAGCAAAAATGGCCATCTATAAAACCAGAGTGAGGAGGCTGGCCAATGGAGTCTCCTGTGACTGTGGGGCCTATTTCCGATCCTCAGTCCATTCACGTATCCGGGCAGAGTTCCTCTGGGCGGCGTCCTCTGACTCCCTTGATGCCTTTGAGGAGCAGTGGGCGCTGTCCAGGGTTCTCTGGTCGGTGTCCCCGTCCAGTTCCCTTTGTTTGACCCTTTGACCGCACTCCTGTCCCTGTTATTTCATTAGTTGTCCCCCGGAATTTTTTGGGTATCTAGGTCCTGTGGATCCCCCTTTTAGGCTGGGGGGGATCCTTTAGCGATAGACGGGCTTCACCCACCCACTTCCCGGATCCCAATAAGACTTCTTTTCTATAGCCATCTGGCCTTGCCCCGTCACAGTATATATGTAAATTAAAGGGGCACTGTCAAGTTAAGTCATATAAAAATTCCTTACCTACTCTTTTTGATTATATCTACTCCCAAAAGCTAAAATTGATTGTATATGCTTCAAAATGACCAATTCATGATTCTTCTGAAGGATATTGTTCATAGTTTGTTGTTCAAGTTTCGTATGATTTATTCAGAGTTTTACCTTCTGGCACTATGTTAACTGTTGATGTAATGCTGTGTTTTTGTGAAGATTTCCTATTTGGCTAGAAACACCATTTTAAACTTATGAAAATCCTACTTTTGATATAGTAACTAGCAATGAGAGGAGGTGAGGTTATCTAGTGGAAAAGAAAAAAAAATCAGAAGTAGTTTAATTCACATGCTATGCTCATCTCTTTTTCTATTCTTTGTCTATTAAAGGTTCTATAACTCGGCATGACATAGACTCACCGCCTGTATCAGAGCGTGTTGTCAGTATTTACAAGTATGAAGACATTTTTATGCCATCAGCTGCCTATCAGACCTTTTCTTCTCCATTCTGTTTGCTTCTTATTGTTGCACTGACCTTTTATTTATTGATGGGAACCCCATGATCACAGCTGGATATGTATGAAAGATAGTGAGAATTTGTTAGTGAGAGTTCCTCAGGATGGATGAATTTTCTGTTGGAATTCATATCACATGATCGTCTAGCTGCTTTGTTGACAATTTCATCTTCTCAGCAAGGAAATAACCTCTCCTTTGAGCAGTAAAGATGTGCCAAATAATTAAGAATAATCAAGGAGCAAGTAACAAACCACTTCCAGTGTAACTACTAGTTTAATGAAAAATACATTTGTAAAATTTGTGTGTGTGTGTGTGTTGGGGGGAATTTAGTAATGGACATATAGAATCAAATTATTTAATACACAATTTCCTTCAATTCAAGAACTAAACGTTGGGGAAATATTGTCCGTTAAATACTTGTGGTGCAGATAGCACACCTGTAAATGCAGTTTCTGAACTCAAAGTCAGTATTGTCAGAACACCGCTGTTTAATAAGGACTGCTTTGTGATAATGGGCTTTCACCTCCCCAAATACTTTGAATTTGACAGAAGCAACTCACAGGTCTAAATGGTTCTGGTGCTTTCCAAAACCAGAAAATGCTTTACATTCCCAGTACAAACAAAATTAAACTTTCTATTACAGAATTCTAATAATTGTCTGTACTATAAAAAGAATTCTTAGACACAGCCATACTTAAGAAGACATAGCTAAGCTTTTTATTAATGAGAGATGATGCTATATAAACAAGAAAAAAAGAAAATTAATGCTGGTATAAATTCTTCATGATACAGAAAAATTCCTAAAAATATATAGACTGTAGAAGCCCCTGCAAGCCATAAGACATCTTCCAGTAGGCAAAGTGAGTTTCTTTTTTTATGAAAAAATGTTATTTAGATGTAAACGTCTTTTAAACAGCCGTTTTGCAGTAACCCTAAAGTGTCTGTTCTCACCTTGCTATCTGCCCTAAATTCCATTCATGTTAAAGATGAGCAGGAGCAGCAGCTCATTGTTCTCAGAGCAATGCAAACATGATCTATAGTACTAATATGAAAATACGGGAATAAATAAAAAGAGCCTTAATTTCATTTCCATCAGAATCATAGGTAAAATCATATTTATCCAATGAGGAAAAAGAGAATTCAAGCATGAAAATAGATTTGAATTTTCTATCCTTCAAAGAAGTATTACAAAAAGGGAAAGAAAATAGGTGTTACTGTAAATGGGAGTGGCAGAAATGTATCAAATGAAGAATAGATCACAACTTATTCTAAAATGTTTTGAGTTATTGCTGTACATTTTTACTGTCTACATGATAGGAAATTTATGATTACCTTAAGCAGGGAAGCAGCTGTCTCTTTAAATATCTGATCTTGCAGATAACACATGCACAAATCTTCCATCCACTCAAATGGGAGATCTGCATGCTTTAGGGTTGCAGGTTCAGTCCCTAAGTTACACTATGTATTAGGCTGTTGTACCAAGAGTACACAGAGCTTGACATGTTTGAGAACACTTTAGCGCTGTGTACTTGTAGAGTGTCTTATTAGAGATGATGTTTCCATCTTAGTTACTGTATGATGAGGTAATAAGAAAAAAATAATTGGAGATTTGTAATTTTTGCATTATTACTCACAGTATAAAATTTAAAGGTTGATTTTTTTTAAGGCTTTGCATTCCTCAAAACTGTGTGCTTAAAGTATGTAAATTTTTGGTTTAAATGATTATTTCCCTCCTGTGCAAGCATTTTGTCCATATTTAAAATTGCAACATTTGTTTAAAAAAAGGAGTATTAATTAGAAAAGTTAACACTTTAAAGTGCTTCATAAACAGTGACTTTATCTTAGTGCATTTCAGTAAGTGACTCCTCTATACCTGATTAACCAACTAATTAAATATATGATATAATTGTAGTGGGTCAGGGATCCTTGTCCCTGATAGGGACTGCTTTGTGGAACTCTGGGAGCAAATCATATCCTTAATGTGTTCTAAACAGACCGCTGAGATTTCTCTGGTGTAGCAGAATCCTTTGATGGCATAGATCTGGGTAGCTGGCTCTATGCCATAGTCTCTAACACTGGAGAGAAGAATGTGGTCAAAGCATGCTGTGTGTCCCATGTGCTGTTTAAATTACAGCAAGGAGCCTGTTCAGCTCCCAGCCCATGACCAGTTTTACTACCAGCATAAGTTAAAGCAGTCTCAGGACTGCTCTAATTTAGAGGCACTCACAGTAGCCTGCAAGGGGCTGTTCCAGCAGCTATAGATTACTGGAGCATAACACAAACCTACCTTTGCTCTCCTGCCTCCACTTGACTCCTGGCTGGCCCTCAAAATTGAGGTCAGTATATACAAAGACAGTAAAAATATCACTAGGGTACAAAGAGATGTAATCAACCTGGCAAAAGTAAACAGATTCAGAGCTGATGCTAAACCTTTGCACTTATTGTATTCCTTTGTGCCATGCTTGTGGAGAATATACACTATTTCAGATTACAGAGCTTTCAGGGCTGGTGGCTGAGCCTATGCCGTACATTAAGGCAAACGTTTGCCTTCACTTTCAGATTCTGTTTTTGTGAGTTAAAGGTTCACCCTGTACCTGAGATTAATGTATTTTTTTTTGGTTGTAGTTTCCTTTTGTTCAGATATTAGTAGCAGTTTGCACTTTTATAGCACCTTTCATCCAAGGATCTCAAAGTGATTAGCTGGCCCTATTTAGCCTTTCTTAATAATAGAGAAAAATACAGCAAGTTTACAAAAAAAAAGAGAGAGAGAGAGAAAGAAACTATACTACTCTTCAGCTTTTCAATTGATGTTTGAGTTTGTATCTATTAATTATTATTCTACTATACCAGAATTTTACATACTTTACTGATATTAAAAAGGCATAATCCCCACCCCAAAGAATTTAATGTTCAAGGGGGAATGGAAGAGGGTTTAAGGAGAGTGGAAGGCTACAAACAGCCATTAAGGATTAGAGGTATGAGAGTGGATAATAGCGGAAAAGTAGAACTGCTTGGCCAAGAACAGAGCAGAAGGAAGAAAGAACAAGCCTATAGGGAAGAAAGTTGGCAAGATCATGGGACTTTCTCCATGAGCATCTCTACAGAGCAGGAGCAGAGATAATAAAGATGAGGAGAGAAACAAGGCTGGGAACTTAATATATATTCTGTATTGGAAAGATATTATCTATAGCAAAGTCCCCTTTTCACTACAGCATCACTGCAATCTTGCTTCCTAATTGGAAGGTGTCTCCTACTACCGAATAACAGAGACTTCTGGCAATGCCTATCACGCACCCTCTCCCACAAGTCAGAATAGGGTACATGGTAGTTAAAGTAGACCAGGTTGGAAATGAAACATCAGAAGCAATCCAGTTTCAGAATTTTCACCAAGTAACGTTGCTTCGACTGCTAATATTTGGAGAGGACAGGAAGAGGGTGAAACTGCAGCAACACTATAGTTAGGTTTGGAAGGATTAGATTTTTATCAGTAAATGTAAATAAACATTGATTTCAACACACATCCAGAAACCAACAAAAAATATTTTCATTTATGATAATTGAAATTTACAGATAGGCAAAATTCAGCTTGAACACTTGTTAGAGTTTGATTTAAGGATATGTACTTTGTATATTTTGAAGTGGTGATGTTGATAATTTGTGTTAATGGTTATAAAGTTTTAACATTTTGAATTTCCAATTCTGCTGCCATTAAATAATTGTCTCCCTCCCCATAATTTCCCAAAACTGTTAAAATTTAAATCAAATAAAAATGGGGGGGGAAATGCTTTAACTCTATAATTGTGCACGACTGTGAAAATTGAAATAGACAAAAATTGAAAAAAACCCTTCAAAATAAACATCAATATTATCAGTCAGTTATAATACAAAATTGAAGTCTGCCAAGCCTAACTATAACAGAGAGGAAGGGTCTGGACTTCAGTGAAATTTGACTCTTGATATAATACCTCTTTAGTAGTAACTGAGCATGCCCCATAACTGTTTCTTATATGTTGTTGTTTTAAATACTAAAAAGCAGTAGTTAGTCCCTGATATGATGAAGTACTGTAAACTTGCTTTACATTTTTTATTGCTTGTGGAGGGTGCCCTGGAAACTAAAGTCTTCTTTACCCACAGAAGCTGTATGCAGCAATGCATGCTTCTTCATACCTCCCCAACTAATGTGTATCAACCCCGACCAGGAGAGTCAATCTCTAGGGAGAGAATAGTTTAGTCTCCATACCAAATCATTTCTTAGCCTACTTACTGAAATTACTAATGAATTGGCCATTAAAGAACAGTTTCAAAAGGCTTCCATTTTGTGTACGAGGTGAATTAATTGTACCGTTACCTGGCACACATGCACAAATGCAGGCACAGGAATGTGCATGGAAATTTTGCATGTATACAATTAGGAGGCCTTTGGAAATATGGCCCTGATTGGTCTTTTCCAACGTTATCTGTCTAACCAACAAAAGGCATTAGTTACCACCTGGGACCATGTATCTGTATAAAAAAATATTTTTTTAGCTGTTAGTTCTGCTTATTATGTTAATCATAGTGTTATCTTGTGCTCCCTTTGTCTGTCTTCACCTGTTGCCTCTCATTTTATACATAGATTGTAAGCTCCTTGGAGCAAGAATCAGATTTTTGTTATGTATGTACAGTGCCTGGTGCAATGGGACCCTGATCCTCAACGGGGGCCTCTAAATGCTACCACAAGACAAATAATAAATATAATAATTTGGCCTGTTTTTCCCAGAAAGAAAGAATGAGATAGGAAAGAGAGAGAAAAAGAAGAGGGAAGGGAAGCACAGCTGAAGACTCCCTTTTTACTTTCATAAAGACATATAATCATATACAGTTTGTTTATAGTAGAAAAGCTCTTAAAACCTAAATTACAACATTACAAACTAAACAGTATAACTGATTTTATGAAGTATTTAAATAGAGGGTAATTCAGTTACCCAAAATTCAAAAGCAGAATAACCCTGTTTTCATACTTGAAAGAAACTGTATTGGGGAAAACTCTGCCTCTTCCCGTCCCATTCCTCCCCGCCACACACACTTGCTTTGCTGTATTCCAGTGGGACAAAGGGATAAGAGACATTTTTTAACTCCCCTGCTATGGTTATCCTTATCTTTAGGATGTCCCCAGCTGATGTAAATGTAGCAGAGCTGTCATTCATTTATGTCCCTCTGCACAATCACCACCATATGGTGGGGGAGGAGGGGAGTGAATGGAGCATGATGTGCTAGCAGCTAATCTTTTTGAGACCATTGCGAACTGATACAGGTTAAAGAAGCACCCAGGCTGAGCAAAGAATCAGGATCTGCAACCATCTTTCCGCAGAACCCCGAATAATTTAGATGCAGCAAATAATATAGCTGTTATGTGATAAATCCAGTGCAAATTTAGCACAGACTTGGCTGCTTAATAAAATTACAATTCATTTGTTTATGTAAAAAGTCCAGCACAGAAACCTTGGGATTGCCATACCAGATCAGACTAATACCAGTAGCCTGTCTTTCACTGTGGCCATCATCAGATGCTTCCATGTTAAGGCTACCCAGATCATGGTTTGAAGTCCTTGCTGGACCTCAGCCCATGCTGCTTATGCTGCTCCCAGTCATTGTAGGCAAGTGAGTGGAGAGAATGTGGGGAAGTGGAGTACACCAAATATGCCTCCTCCCCCACATTTCTCTTTCCCAGCAATGTACCAGACAGCAGAGTTGGTGAGTGCCAGGCAGAAGGTAAGCTGTGTCCCTTTCAGAGCTCTCTCATCTCCTCAGATCTCTTCCAGGGATAGTGCAGGTATGCCTCCCCATATTCAGGACGGAGGCTAAAAGATTATAAATAAAGCTCTATTTTTTTTAATGTATGTTGTCTTTTAACATCATTGGATGCCCCCCTTGTTTTGCCACTATGAAATGGGGTGAACAGGAATCCCCACTCTGTCACTCTGAGAGCAGAAGGTGGGGGCCCGCAAGGGTTCTAAAAATTAATACTTACCACTCTAGGCTTGTATGAAACTCCCACAGTTACAGCTTTTCTCTTGGCTTGGTAAATGCTGCCACCACCCAAATGCAAAAAAAAAAACCCTTTGAACCCAGGAAGGAGCACTTGGGAATTCTTCCCTGTTGGGTACCCTCAAGAGGAAGAGCTGAGAAAGAAAACAAAGGAAATCAGCTGTGGCTATCAGCTAATCAAACAACATGCACAAACCTCGTAGGACATCAAAAAATCCAATCCTGTTCTTAATAAAGGTATATTTTATTAAAAACAAAAAGGGAAAAAATACATCTGGAACTTAGGCTTTTGCTAGATTTTAAAAGAGCAATTCCAAAAATAAAGCACCCAAAATAGCTTTCTTGGGGGTTCAGCTTAAAGTTTACAGACAACCAAAAGCATCATGGGTTAGCACAGCGGAGATCTACAAGCCTTAAAAAATAAACAAATAAACCTGATTTAGCTAAACATTCTAATCTACTTACACATTTGGAGTTTCAGATAAGTAGTTCTAGGTATGATCTGATGATTTATGATCATACCTGGCTTAAAGCTATACACAGCATTTCTTCTGCCCTCTGTTGGAATTCCTGCCTGACTATCTTTATACCACTCATTATTTTCTCTCTCTTGTCCTCTCTTAGGTGTCACCTCCAGCTAATATCCCAAAATAGAACAAACTTGGTTCTGCTTAGAACTGTGTCAGAAGGAACCATGTGCTTTTTCCTTCCCTAGAAGCTGGTTGCAAATAGCACTGTAAAATTACAGAAAAGCAATATCATTTTATTTTCACAGAGATCCATAGTGGGAGTCCTAATATTATTGAAATGGTTGTATGTACACTGTATAATTAGTCTAGATCCTGGAACAGCTGGAGGAAACAAAGTTAACTAAATAAAACTTAAATATTATAAACATATATTCTGCATGGATACAATCAACAACATTCATTTAGACCCTGATCTTATAATGTATAGACAGTGGGTGCAAGCAGTCTGCACACATGCTACACATTGCGGAATGGAAGCATCAGTAAGTATTTTTAGAATAAAATAGGTAAACATTTATTTAGTATAATCATAAGATATTGTTTAAACAATAAGGAGGAGATTAATTATTTCTTATACTTACTGCTGTCTCTTAAATGTTTGAGATGTTTACTTAAGATCGGATTATGTCACCCTTACTCACATTAATTAAACTACTCAATATATATGAGAGAGGCAGAATCTGATCCTAAAGAAAATTCAACTTTTATGTAGATTCTCTCCAGGCCGACGCAAACTATAGACTACATTCTTTGCTAAAATACATATTCACATAAATCCAGAATTTGACCCTAAAGCCTTGAATCTGCCCTTTAAGGTATGGAAACACATCACTGGGTACAGGATCTTGACAAATCAGCTACTGGCCATTTCACAGGGGACACAGCTCTATATGCCTGAGTATCAGGATGGAACTCAGCTCTGTATCTGTGCTTAAGGGCTTTCATTGTAGATCATGTATTTATCCGAATTTAATCTCATTGTGTTAGTGGCATTTCTGCTGTGTTGTATCAGAGTTGCATTAGGATCTGATACAACACTAAAATATGCCCATCTTCTGTGTGGATACTTCTGACAGGTCCTGGAAGCTTTAAAAAAAAGTCAAATTTCCAGTGCAGAAGGCAGTCAAGGGAAATAAAGATTATATATTTGTGTATTATGTACCAGATTTTTAAAACCTGCCCTCTGTTTCTGCATTCACTGTTATTTGTATGTGTAATTTAGATGTCTTAAGTATCTGATTTTGCACACAAATATGGTGTAGATAATCCCAGTTTTTCTGAACCTGTTTTCTCTAGATCTGTGTGTTGTTGGTAATATATTTTATATCTACACACACAAATTAAATAAATCAAAAGCAAAATTCAGTTTTTACATAGATTAGTTTTTGGATATCTTCTAAGACCTTTGTAAAATCAGATATAATTGTACTTGTGTCTAACTGATCTAAATTGAGCCACTGCTAGACTGGCAGTCACATAATAGAGCAGAGTACCAACATAAGATGAGTGGATGATAGGTGTGAAGAAGCAGTATGAAAATGTAGTAACATTACTTTCTTTTAAAGTGAAAAATGAGTTACAAATATCAACCAAATCAGCATAATAAATAGTATGAAATATATTTATTTTGGATTCATGTTACACTCCTTTAGAAATATAGTTCCTTCCCTGATTTTACTAGGGGAAGGGAAGGGGAGCATTCTTCTAATTTAGTGTTCAATATGTATTCAACATGACCTTACAAAGTCTTTAAAAGTGGTACTGCTGAGTTTTTAAGGCTAAATTTGGCTTAGCTTAAAACTTCTACTAGCTGGTTAGGAATCGTTGGTTTTAGGATTCTCAATCTATTGTCCTGATATGGTATGGCAAAGTTTCTTTGCCGGACCTTTTACATAAGCAAATGAATTGTAATTTTATTAAGCAGCCAAGTCTGTGCTAAATTTTCATTGGATTTATCACATAACAATGTTGAGAATATTTTAAGAATGATTTCCAGCAGCAGTTAGCTAGTAACAGTAGCCAAATATTTTAAACTTGAAATCTAAAATTACGCCTCAAAATCCATATTTACACTCCTAAATTAGTCGGATTTTTCAAAAGTGCTAAGTAACTTCAACTCCCATTTGACTTCAGTGGCTACTCATGATAAAAACTGCACTGTAATCACTGTGTGTAGGGGTGAATCCTAAGGCAGTTTCATAGACTCTTTACCCTTTAAATCATTCAGGTTCACTAATTCAAGGTATTTCAGATTCTGAAAATGGAAACATTAAATGAATAGATAAATAAGTCTTTGATTCTGTGGAAAAGAATACAAATATTTTTGCATCTTTTCACTGAAATGCTCTTCTACACAAAGGTTAGAAAAATAAAAAATGAAAGCAACTTCCCTGTCAATATTAATGTTTAAATAAAGGAATTTTGCTTTAGGCTTTTTGGTTTTGTAGAAAGCAGAGAATCCAGTAAGATGGTTTTAGAATGAAATGTAACTGGGAGCATGCTCTGGAGAGTACAATAAAGCAAACCACTTTACAGCACAGGTTCATTAACCCTTTTTATCTTATTTTCAAGGGATTTTTTCCCACCAATATTATAGTATAGTATATATTTTTTCCACTATGAAGGAAAAAAGAAGTTTGGGGATAAGAGAATATTGTATATAAAATTAGTAGAATTGTAGGTGAAATGTAGATGCCACATTAAAATCTAGGAATATCAAAGTTTATATTATCAGCGATAATGATAAGAATTTCTTTAAGCAACTATATCGGCAACTATACCATGGCAATATTAGAATGAGTGGTATTATATACAGCAGTGGTTTTTTTTTCTGATTTCACATCTGATGATAAAGTAATAATAAAAAATACAGCTACCATCGATTTTTTTCAAAGCTGAAAATAGTACCATGTTTACTGAAAGAAAATCAAGGGCAAAATTCATATTGATTTCAACAGGGTCAGGATTACACCCTAAGGATGTTTCTAGCCTTGACTAAAGATGGACATTTTTGTTCCCATATATTAAATATCAACAGTTCTGTTTAGATTAAGACAAATGTCTGGTTGTACTCAGTATTTCTGGTTAGTGCATTTTGAGGTCTGGTTTGCTTCAAACTTTTTGTGTGATTAAGACTGTAAAAACTATGCTAAATCTTGCCAGTTTGTTCAGTATTATATGAACTGTAAAGAATGTAACTTATGTCAGCATTAAATTTTAATTTTCTACAATGTTTGTGCTAAAAATGAAATTTTAGTCTAAATAATTGATATTCACATGAAACGTGTAATTACAGTATTTAATATTAAGCATGCTCTTCATTCTCTATCTTGAGCCCAGTCCTCCATTCCTTTCCAGCTCCTGTTTGAAGTCATTGTGTACTTTGTTTGGTGAGAGTGGAGGAATACGCTCATTGAGCTTTGGTTGTCAAATACCTGGACAGAAGTTCTTAAAAATAAACTTTTATGTTAATGCATTGGAATTTGCAGAAAGATAAAACTGAACAAATAATGAAATTATTTTCACCAACAGGACTATTTTATAATCAGTGCATGCCCTAAAACATTACTTTGTAATATTTGTTTTATACTAATTGCATTGTTGATGTTCTAGTGGACTTGGTTAATTATCTGACAATAACATATGCAAATGTTTATAAACCTGTTATAATAAATGCCTTTTTACTCTAAGAAATTATGTGATATGGCATTTATAAAAAACTATAGACTTTACAGCTAAAATTATAGTAGCTTTCCTTATCACATGACATCTTTATATTAAGTTAGTATTTCCATTCTAAGGCGCAAGTCCTGCAAACACTTAGTCATGTGCTTAACTTTTACTACCATGAGTAGTCATTGAAGTGAAGTGTTAGATTGTACGACTACATAAGTAATGTGTGAGAATCCCAGATGTCAAAGCCATGATGCTCCTACTCATATTCACTGACTCTAGGTGAGACTGCCTTCCTGCTGAAGGGAATAGGTAATTCCTATTCCCATGCTCCTCTTTCCTGTGGAAGAACAGACAGAGGGAGGTGGTGCTAAGAGATGATACCCTGATGTGGCCATTTTGGAAGGAATGGAGCTCTAAAGAGGTGAGCTAATTTGATGTGACTTGGAGCTGAGTTGCTCAACATTCTCCACCAGCACCTTTGATCACCAGGTGCTAGACAGAGCCTCCTTCGTAACCAGTTAGTGGAGTACCCAGGTTGTAGTACTTCTGAACACCACAAGGGCACTGGAAAAGAGGGTAAGTCAGAGCTGGCCACCCAAACAGTGAGGCAGCCAAAGATCACACTCATCACCTGGGACCTTTCAGAAGTGCCCAGAGATGAGTGTGAATTATACTTATTTTTTAAAAGGTGCGGTACAAAGCAGTGAGCCTTACTTCAGAGCCAGACACATCAGGTAAAATGATATTTAGGAATAGGATTACAAAATACATGCATGAATTTGTGCTGGGTTGTCCCCCTCATATAGGCTACATAGCATGCTTCATCTACTAGGATTCTTTGAGTTTGTCAGCAAAAGAGCAGATTAAGGAGAGTGAGCTGCTAATCTCTTTGGACATTCAGAAAGCCTCTGACAAAGTCTCTGAGAAGAGGAAAACAAGGAAAATAAGTAATCACGGGATGAAAGCTAAAATGGATCAGATACTGTTCAAGAGACAGAAAACAAGAATAAAGGATCAATGTTCAGCATACCAAAAGATTAGCAGTAAAGCATCCCAAGGTTCTGTACTAGTAATGAAGTGAGCGGTAGCTCACGAAAGCTTATGCTCAAATAAATTTGTTAGTCTCTAAGGTGCCACAAGTACTCCTTTTCTTTTTAGTAATGATACAGTAATCTTTTTTTAATCATCTGGAAAGTGAGGCAAACAAGATGACAAAATTTACATCCAACACAAAAACATTTTAGACAAGTCAAGATTCTAGAAGACTGAGGAATTACAGAGAAATTTAATAAAGCTGAGTGAATGGGTAGCATAGTAGCAGATGAAATTCAATATTAAAAATGCAATTAATGCACCTGGGGACAATAATGTAAACTATGCAAAATTTGCTGGGTTGTACATAAACTATACTAATAAAGGGAGAAGACCTGGCTGTCAATGTGGAAAACCTAATGAAAGTCTCTTCAGTGTACAGAAATTATAAAAATGTTAGAATGTATAAAGGTTGGGATAGAAAAGCATACCAAAAATGCAATTATATAAATCAATGGTACACCTTCACATGGGATGCCATTGTCAGATCTGATCACCTTAGTTGACCAGACTATGTTTCTAGGTACAATGTTCAGAACCACCAAAGAGACTTAGGCACTTAAGTCCCATAGACTTGCATTATTTCAGGGTATACTCTTCCCCTGCCCACCCTCCCTCGCTCTCACTACTGCATGTAACCTCCTAATCCCCTGCCCCCTCTGTGTGGGAGTTGGAGAGAAAGGCTGGAACAGCGGAGGATGGCTGGGGCAGGAGAGGCTATTGCTTTTACAATTTCGCTTACACAGGCAGTATCTTAAGAATTCTGTTGCTGGCTGTGCTGCTTAGTCACTCTGAGTTTTTGGTTTCCCCATCTGTAATATGGGACTTCTAATATTGACCTTCTCTCCCTTTAGGAAAATGATTTGACAATACTAAGCATTATAATCAGGGCTATATGAGTGTATCTTTACCATGTGACTAACAGTATCTGTTCATTTACCTCTCACTGTTCTGATGCCAAGAGTTCTGAAGGAACTCAAATGTGAAATTGCAGAACAACTAACTGTGGTATGTAAGCTATCATTTAAATCAGCTTCTGTACCAGGTGACTGGAGGATAGCTAAAGTTTTTAAAAAAGTATCCAGAGACAATCCCAGCAATTACAGTCCAATAAACCTGACTTCAATACCAGGTAAATTGGTTGAAACTATAGTAAAGAACAGAATTATCAAACACATAGATGGACACGATTTGTTGGGGAAGAGTCAATATGGTTTTTGTAAAGGGAAATCATACCTCACCAATCTACTAGAATTCTTTGAAGGGGTCAACAAGCCTGTGGACAAGGGTAATCCAGTGGATATAGTATACTCAGATTTTCAGAAAGCCTTTGACGAGGTCCATCACTAAGTCTCTTAAACAAAGTAAGCTGTCGTGGCATAAGAGGGAAGGTCCTCTCATGGATCTGTAACTGGTTAAAATATAAGAAACAAAGCGTACGAGTAAATGGTCAGTTTTCAGAATGGGGAGAGGTAAATATTGGTGTCCCCCCAAGGGTCTGTACTGGTACCAGTACTGTTCAACATATTCATAAATGATCTGAAAAAAGAGGTAAACAGTGAGGTGGCAAAATTTGCAGATGATCCAAAACTACTCCAGATAGTTAAGTCCAAAGCAGACTGCAAAGAGTTACAAAGGGATCTCACAAAAGTGAGTGATGGGGCAACAAAATGGCAGATGAAATTCAATGGTGAGAAATGAAAAGTAATGCACATTGGAAAACATAATCCCAACTACATATATAAAATGATGGGGTCTAAATTAACTGTTACCACTCAAGAAAGAGATCTTTCTTTGAATGAACAGAATGTTAGGAATCATTGGGAAAGGGATCGATAATAGTCAACCTGTGGAACTCTTTGCCAGAGGACGTTGTGAAGGCCAAGACTATAACGTGGTTCAACAAAGAACTAGATAAGTTCATGGAGGATAGGTCCATCAGTGGCTATTAGCCAAGATGGGCAGGGAGACAAAACCATGTTCTGAAGTGTCCCTAACCTCTGTTTGCCAGAAGCTGGGAATGGGCGATGGGATGGATCACTTGATGATGACCTGTTCTATTCATTCCCTCTGGGGCACCTGGCATTGGTCACTGTCAGAAGACAGGATTCTGGGCTAGATGGACCATTGGTTTGACCCAGTATGGCCGTTCTTATGTTCTGTGTTCTCATGATAGCAAAGAAAAAATCATGTTGTTGGAGATTTCTGTTTCAAGGGTAATCTAGGTAAGGACTTGTGCTCTTAGAAGAGCATGAGACAAAGTCTTCCAGTGTATTATATTGCCCTATGGAAGAACCAGTTTCAGAAATGAAGTGGGGATTCTTGTTCCTTGGGGCATGTAGCACAGCAGCAAAAGTGGCTGCAACAGAGGGCTCCTGCAGGTAGAGATCAGTTGCATGTAATATTGGATAAAAGTAATCTGATTTCCATAGGATCTTTAACATTTATATTCTGGAATCCCAGAATTATTCTTTCTGGTTTGTAAATTACATTAAAAGTGGAATCAATTTACCTTTTCTGAGAGGTCTTAGTGAAGTAAATAAAAAATTAAAGTCTCCTTGTGCCAGTTTCCCTTCTCTTTGTGTTTGAGGCCCAAGATGGGTCCTTTTAAGGGAAGAGCTTACATTGTGATGCAAAAGAACAAAATCTACTAAGATTGGAGAATGTCATTCATTTATTTAAACAAAAAAGTAGCAAGGAACAAATCTGAACAATATTAGCTAATGGAGAAATATCTAGACATATTCACAGACTTTCTCCACTGAACCTTTGACTTTTTATTCACGCATTCACCCTGCTCCTCCGATGTCTGACTCTTCTCTGTCTTCTTCCTGTAACTCTCTGCAGCTGGGGATCAAGTTATGACTGGTGCAGCACAATACATAGGAGCTTTCCTAAGCCACTGAGCTTTGTTTGTTTAAATCTTGCTTTCAGTCCATGTTCACTTCAGTAGATGACCAGTTCTCCCAAAATGTATTGCCGTATTGCTTATAACACACTATTAAACATGGTAAAAAGAGCATAATCATGAGTAAAGTACAAAAATATATAAAAAAGTCAGCTACTTGTCGCTGCTGTTATTAATATCTTAGATCTAATAAAACATAGGAACAGTACTTGCGTATGTACCAAATATAAGGACCTTGTGACAGAGTGCTAGGCAAGAAAGGGGGTCAGCACTCTGTTCACAGCAGCTCCAATCAATCAAGGCAGAATGAAGCTGATTAAGCAGAGCTGTGCCTAATTTGTGGGTAAGGCAGGGCAGAAAGGCTAATTAAGCCATTAGCCAGAGCCCACAAATAGGCACAGGAAGGAAGTGGAAAGGGGGAAGCGGGCAGCTTGTTATAGGAGCTGTATAGATGATAGTGAGAATCCATTTGTAAATAAACTGCACAAGGTGTTGGACCAGTACAAGGCTTTCTCAGTAGTTTGTAGACCAGGACAGAGGCAGGAGCCAGGAGGCCCTGTTACAGACCTGATGAGTTTTGGCTGCATATGCAGAGACCTCATATCACAGAGGAAAGATGCACGCTCTTTGGCATGACTGCATCAGTAATACCTCATTTAATAAGATACAACAGGAGCAAGAAGATGGCAGTTTTGCTACCTGTAGAAAGAAATGCTGAACCTGGCAGGGAGCAGTTGGGAGAGCACATTGCTTTTTCCTGGAGCTGCTGCTAGAAGGCACTGCTGCCTCATGCTGTTTCTCTTGTTCTTTTCTCTCTCTATCTCTCAGCCCTCATTTTTCTGTCTGATTTCATCAAGGTCCTTCATTTCAATGTCCATCTTCTCATTCTCTAATCTCTCACTCTTCTCTCTCTCAAATCTGTTGCTCTCTCATTCGTTGATGCTCCACAAAATCTGTCTTTAGCAATTACAAGACATTGCTAATATTTGTGACATGAAATGTGGTATTGTAAATGGTTTGATAATCTACAGCAACTCACAGCTAATTACCCCCTTGACATCTTCTCTTGGATGTCTCATCATCAATTTACATTAATAGATTCAGATATATTAAGGCCAGAAGGGACCATTATGATGATCTAGTCTGAACTTTGCATAATACAGACCACAGAATTTCACCGAATGATTCCTGCATCTAGCTGACAATTTCTGCTTGAGCCAGAACATGTCTTTATGAAGACCTCCAATTTTGATTTTAAATGATGGAAACTCCACCCCATCTCTTTGTAAACTGTTCTGATGGTTAATTGACCTCTCTGTTAAAATACTTGGTGCCCTATTTCCACTCTGAATTTGTCCAGCTTCAGCATCCAACTATTGGATCTTTTAATATGGCCAAAATGGAACTCCTAATCTTTCCTCCCCATCCCCTTCCATTTCCAAACAGTGAGAAGGAGGCAGAAGCCATTAGCTGATGAGGCAGTGTGCGGGATCCAAGTGGCATTTAACTCTTCTGCACAAAATGCACAACATGGATCTCCAATGACACATTTTTAAACATTTAGCAACTATAAGTTCAGTCTTGCAACCACATTTTGTCATTGAGACACCACAACCTCACCCACCTCAGCCCTTCTAAAAATGAGGGAGTGGGTCTCAGATCTTGGGCTCCAGCCTGAGCCCCTATGGCTACGCTGCTATTTTAAGTCTCGCAGCCTGAGCCCTGTGAACCCAAATAAATTGACCTAGGATCTGAGACTTGGTGCTGTGGGTTTTTTATTGCAGTATAGATGTACCCTAATATGCTGAGGCCAACATTTTCAAGTGTCACTAATTTTGACCAGTGCCATACCAAGAGTGTTATGGGCCTGGTTTGAAGACTCAGTTTTGGGCTATCTCACCCCCATACCTCTCCACCCTGGCTGCAAAAACAAAAAAAAAACAAAAAAACCCAAACTCACCAAATAAGTACTTTTACAAAGGGACCTTTCCTAGTCTTCTCTGAAGCAACCTCATGAATTAGCTCTTTCAGTCTATCCACCTTGTTTCCTAGGTCTCTACAGAAATAACTGCTGGAGCACTTAACCTTTCCTGCCCCATGGACATTATTAGGTAGGTCTAAGTTAATTTTAGCATGCCAAAACCCCTTTCATTAGCATCCATGCTTACAGGAAGATGGCTCATAGTGCTGTTTCTGTATATGGGAAACTCCCATCTAAAGACTAGGGTTGTCAAGCGATTTAAAAAATTAATCACGATTAATTGCGCAATTAAAAAAATTAATTGTGATTAATCATGCTGTTAAATAATAATAGAATACCATTTATTTAAATATTTTTGGACATTTTCTACATTTTCTAATATATTGATTTCATTTACAACACAGAATACAAAGTGTACAGTGCTCAATTTATTTTTGATTACAAATATTTGCACTGTAAAAAAAGCAATAGTATTTTTCAATTCACCTAATACAAGTACTATAGTGCAATATATTTATCAAGAAAGTTGAACTTACAAATGTAGAATTATGTACAAAAAAACCCCTGCATTCAAAAATAAAAAATGTAAAACTTTAGAGCCCACAAGTCCAATCAGTCCTACTTCTTGTTCAGCCAATCGCTGAGAGAAATAAGTTTGTTTACATTTAAGGAAGATAATGCTGCCTACTTCTTGTTTAAAATGTCAACTGAAAGTGAGAACAGGCATTCTCATGGCACTGTTGTAACTGGTGTAACTGGTTCTAGATGACATGCATCCATGCTGACGACGGCTTCTGCTTGATAACCATCCAAAACAGTGTCGACCAACACATGTTCCTTTTCATCATCATGAGTCAGATGCCACCAGCAGAAGGTTGACTTTCTTTTTTGGTGATTTGGGTTCTGTAGTTTCCGCATCAGAGTATTGCTCTTTTAAGACTTCTGAAAACATGCTCCACACCTCATCGCTCTCAGATATTGGAAGGCACTTCAGATTCTTAAACCTTGGGTCAAGTGCTGTAGTTATCTTTAGAAATGTCACATTGGTATCTTTTTTGCATTTTGTCAAATTTGCAAAATTTTTGTTCTTAAAACGAACATGTGCTGGGTCTTCCGAGAGTGCTATAACATGAAATATATGGCAGAATGCAGGTAAAACAGAGCAGGAGACATACAATTTTTCCCAAGGAGTTCAGTCACAAATTTAATTAAGGCATTATTTTTTTAACGGGCATAATCAGCATGGAAGTATGTCCTCTGGAACGATGGCCGAAGCATGAAGAGGCATATCAATCTTTTGCACATCTGGCACACAAATATCTTGTGACACCAGTTACAACAGTGCCATGAGAATGCCTGTTCTCACTTTCACTTGACATTTTAAACAAGTAGGCAGCATTATCTTCTGTAAATGTAAACAAACTTATTTCTCTTAACAATTGGCTGAACAAGAAGTAGGACTGAGTGGACTTGTAGGCTCTAAAGTTTTACATTGTTTTGTTTTTGAGTGCAGTTATATAACAAAAAAAACCTACATTTGTAAGTTGCACTTTCATGATAAAGAGATTGCACTACAGTACTTGTATGAGGTGAATTGAAAAATACTATTCCTTTTGTTTATCATTTTTACAGTGCAAATATTTGTAATAAAAATAATATAAAGTGAGCACTGTACACTTCATATTCTGTGTTGTAACTGAAAAAGATATATTTGAAAATATAATAAAACATCCAGAATATGTAATGCATTTCAGTTGGTATTCTATTGTTTAACAGTGTGATTAATCACGATTAACTTTTTTGAGTTAATTACGTGATTTAACTGTGATTAATCAACAGCCCTACTAAAGACCTTTTGTGAATGCAGCTAACAAGATAAATGGGTGTCTGTTTCCAAGTAATCCTTAAAGATTTTCTTGTAAAACCTGGCAAAGAGCTCAGTCTCATTCTCTAAACTCTTAGAGTTTAAGTCCTCAGAATTGTTCCTTGATAAGTTTCAAGCATGCATCTTTAGGTCTTTGCAGCTGAGACTTTTCAGTTTCTCCCACATCAAAAAAGTACAGCTCCTTCGTACTTAGGCATCCTATTGTCTAATTGTGTTAATATTGTATCTAAGATGGGGTTGAAAACCTTGCACTCAAAAACTTTTTCGGGATCTGATGACCTTTCATAGTTTGCATTTCTTTCCTCTTTCAAGATCATTTCTCTTTGAACTGTGTAGATTTTCCTAACATTTCAGCAGCTTCCTTACATGCAATAAACCCAGAAGACTGTAATTCTGATAAAGCATCTTGAAGACCACCAAGTAAACCATGAGCTGTCTGAATGTCAAGATCTGGACTCTGCAATTTTTTCTCTCAATGTTAAATTTTGATAAGATAGTGTATCATATCTTAGCCAAAACAAGAAACAAAAACTCTGAATGTTCATTTGCAAGCTATCGGCTTCCGACTTAAGTTCTGGCATAAGATCATGTGAAGATCATCTAATGTGTCAAAAACACCCTCAACCTGATTTCAGAGTGAATGGATTTCCTCTACCCTTGCTGACCATCTTCTTGTGCTTTGGCATTTTAATGTAATGCTAACATGCTCTTTCAGTGCATTCCAACAACTAGTAGAAGCAGAAAACAGGGCATGCAATCTTTGAACAATTAAAAAAAATAGAACAACTTGGGGAACAATCATTGCAGCAGTTTCTCCAACAAGATTCAGTCATGCACACGGGACAAAAGATGGTGTATTGATTTACCTGCTGAATTCAATTTTGAACACCTCTGTATGCTACAGTCATGTTAGCTCCATTGTCTTAACTTTGTCCCTTGCTATCAACCATAACTAAACTATCTTTTTTCAGGTTTTGGAGGGGTAGCCGTGTTAGTCTGTATCAGTAAAAACAATGAGGAGTCCTTGTGGCACCTTAGGGACTAACACATTTATTTGGGCATAAACTTCGTGGGATGAAGTGGGTTATTTCCCACAAAAGCTTATGCCCAAATAAATTTGTTAGTCTCTAAGGTGCCACAAGTCTACTTTTTGTTCTATCTTTTTTCAGCTTCCCTAAAATAACCGCCAGAATACCTTCCCCTGTTGTGGTGTGGAGATCAATAAAATCTACAAAACTCTCAATAACCTTCACTCTGTATTTCAGAACCTGAATATACCTTACACCTGAGATATTTGTTCCATCAGAAGAGATCTGGAGTGCAATCAAACATAACAGAAAAGTATTTAGCTTTCCTAACCTTGTTGAAAACAGTCTGCCATACTTTTCTTGAGATCCTATGGAAAAATTCATTTGGAATTTGATTTGATAAGTATGTTACCTTTGCAGTGCCAATCTTATTAGCTTCCACATGATCACACAAAACACCATCGTACCTTGCAGGCAATTCAAGTAAACCCAAAAAACTTACCATTACAAGGACCGTCTAATTTCTCATCTGAACCTCTCAAAGGTAAACACCTCTCACCTAAGTACAGCAAACTATCCAAGAGAGAGCACATTTCTGTACCGGATAGCAGATTTCCATATTTTTGACAGTTGTGTGATAATTGTTCCAATCATTCTGCATGTTACATCCAGTAAGCAATCACCTCCAGGCATTCCTTTGAATATTTGTGTTGGCATAATCATACGCTGAAGTGGAAAAAGTCAGTGAACCCAGTTTTATAGTTCACAAAGGAAGATGAGAAATTTGGCTGGAAAAGCAAACAAGTGAAACAGAACAAAGAGGCAGTATAATAGTATACATCAACTAGGATTGCTGGCATAACTCCCCAGTAGGAGTGTTGACAAAGAACCACAATTGTAATGCTTGCCTTCCTTTGTATTTGCTAGGCAAAAAGTCTTGTTTTAAATTAACAATGGGACCATTTTTTCTAAATTAACAGTGGGACCAAAAAACAGTGAACAGAATCTGTCACTTGTGGTCAAGTAGCTGGATGTACCTGATCAAAGTCAAAATTCTGCCCCAGGCTTTCAATAATCAAACTTCTTTCAGTGTCCACATCTGTAACAATTGTACCAGCAATCAATAGGAAACTTTCTGTCCTGGAATCAGACTCCAGGACCCAACAAGCCAGATAAACCCAAATCAACATCCTTACTCGCTAAGGAAAGCTCAGAAGTACGAGTAACAGAACCATCGGCAGATTGTTCACCAGGAACATGGTCAAACTTTGCACATTTCAAGAAACTTTGTAGACCACTCACAATTTTCTGATCTTTTTCAAGAGCCTTCTGTAGCTTCCATTTTTGAGCACCACTCATTTAGTTATTCATGGCAGAAATCAAGATTGACTGTAAGAATTCACCCACCAGGCTCTTCAGAATTAATTGCTAGCTTTGAAATAACTGTGGTAGTGAGTGAAAGATCTAATATCTCTGATACTCTGAGAGAAATCGGGTAAAATATCATATTAGAGCTCAGAGGTATATAGTGTGCTTAGTGGGGGCCAAGGGCATGGAAAGTGGGAGGGCTATGCCCTCACTTTTTAACAAAAGAAAGCACCATAGAGGTGGGCGAGGCCAGGGAGGGCAGTGCCAGCAGTGCCAGCCCCTGCTCACCTGGGGCCGCCCTATCTTCTATCTGTATCTCGTGGGCAGGCTCCATGTGTGTCTGCAGTTCCCAGCCTGGCTCTGCAGGCAACAGGTGAGTCCCGTTCCAGGCAGAGGGAGCCTGGCTGGGGGTGGGTGGGGCAACCTGCTGCAATGTTGGGAGTGGGGGAGAGGAGCCCATGGGCACAGTTTGACGGGCAGCAGGGGGGCATTGCCCCCCCAAACAGAGGCAAGGCATGTTGTGTCTGGGGTACATGCAGAGTCACTGCCACTCCCCCCCACCTGCCGATTGCTGTGAGCACAGTGCTGCTCTGCCTGTGCAGGGGGGTTCTGTCCTGCACCTCTCCTCCCACTCCACAGGTTTCTGCCTTGCTCAGTCCTCACCCTGGCATCTGGGTTGCTGCCTCTTGAAGGGGGGGGGGGAGAGGCAGTGGGGAAGAGGGAAGGGATAGGGTGTGGTGGGGAAAAGAAGAGGATGAGGGAATGGGATGGGAGATGAAGGGGGTGGTGGGGGGAAGGGTTGAAGCAAGGAGGGAGAAACTCAAAGCTATCAGGGGAAACCTTCCTGGCAGTGCGATCTCTGCCTTAGGCTGTGGAATAGTCTCCCAAAAGAAGGGCTAGAAGAAACCTTAAGTCTTGGGATTTTTAAAAGGAGACTGGACAAAGCATGCTGTAAGAAGCAGCCCTGCACTGGCAGGGATAGACTGAGCCGAGATGATCACAGAGGGCTTTTCTCCTTTAACTTCTATAATTCCATCCCACTGTTCTGGGAGTACAAATTTTGGAACTAAAGGCCTGGATCCTATTGCACTGGGATTGTGGATTAATGCCCTGACATGCAACTCCTAGTGGGCCAAGAGTGCAGATCCCACTGTTAGTACAGCTGTTTGCAGGTGCCCTTGTGTTTAGCTGAACCCTTGCACTCAATCCCTGAGTGTATCCCCTCTATAGTGAGTGTGCATTCTGACACTGCTATCCTGCTGTGTGGATCCCAGGGTGCGTGCACTGTGAATTTCTGGCACGCACATGCGGCTATATCTATCTCATTATGCTAGTTCCCTTGTGTAATGATGACATTATGCTAGGAATATGAATCCTGAAAATAGTGCCCTGCTGTGATGGTCACTCTGGGTTGTCAATGTGAACCCTCCATTTTTGTATGCAGTGTTGTTGTAGCCCTGTTGGTCCCAGGATATTAGAGAGACAAGATGGGTGAGGTAATATCTTTTATAGGACTAACTTTCTTTGGTGAGAAAGACAAACTTTTGAGCCACACAGAGTTCGCCTTACTTCTGTTAGTGAGAGAGCTACGCTTCTGAGCTTACAGAGAGCTCTTCTTCATGTCTGTAAGTTTGAATGCTTGTCTCTCTCACCAATAGAAGCTGCTCCAACAACATATATTACATCTCCCATCTTGTCTCTCTAATGTGAATCCTGTCATTATGTCCCTGTTGGATGCCATATACTGAGAGCATGAATCTTGCCACTAGATGAGGAGTGTAAATCTTAATGCTAGTAGCCTGCTGTTTAGATCTTACTTCACTCTGAGCCTGGGAGTTTTAATATTAGCATGTGTATCCTCATGCCAATCCATGAAGGCAGTGGAGTTTGGAAAGAAGGTGACAACAGGGCCAGCCTTACAGGGTGGTGCCATGGACAGATGGGAACTGTAGTCAAGAGGCAAGGAGCAGGATGGGCCTGGGTTGCGAGGCCATGGAAGGGAGCTCGGGGCAATGGGGGGAGTCAGTGTGGCCCAGAGGCAGTGTGGGGATTTCTTTGCCACTTTGATCTTGCTCCCCTCCCCCACTTTTACAAAGGTTCTAGCACCCTTAGTAAGTGGATTGCAGATCCAATTGCATGGGCAAGAGGGAGCGTACTTTTTTTACTTCTTGCTCATTTCATCCAGCATGGGGCTCCAGCTTCTCCATTCAGTGTCCCAGACAGTGCATTCAGGACAACGTTTAGTGACCAAAATGGAATTCAGGACCCCATTTAGTGCTCTCAATGGTGTATTCAGGACCTCGCTTAGTGCCCTGAACTGTGCGTTCAGGGCCCCATTTAATGCTGTGTAGATGTAATTGATATCCACACCAAAACAGGGGAAGTCTTTCTGGGGATGGAAGTGCAGTGAGATTCAGTGGGGTGTGGAGTCAGATGGGATGGGGGATCTCTCTGGAACTGGGGGTGGCGTAACAGTGGTTATGGGGGGGCGGGGTCACTGAATCCCTGGGACCTGTACTAGAGCTGTTGCCTCTGCCCTCCTGTGTCCACTGCTCCCCATCCCTTCCTGCTGGCCTGGCTGGAGCCTGTCTCTACAAGGTGCTGGGTGACTGGTGGGAGAGAGTCCCTGCATCCTGCAGTTTCTTCCAGCCCCAGCACCTAGGTTGTGCTGACCCTCTCCAGACCTGCTACCACTGCCCCTCCCCAGGGCTGCTGCAGCTCCCATGATGGATGAAATGAGTGAGAAGTAAAAAAAAAGTATGCTCCCTCACCCCTCCAAAAAAAAATACCCCAAACAAACAAAAAAACAGGGTCTTTAAGGGTCCCTGATGGGTGCAGATAGGTTTCCACAGGAACTGTTTGAATCATGCTTCGCACAATCCTAATTTTGGCTGCCTCATTGGGTGGCCACCTTGAGACACCTTGGCCTTTCAGAAGTGCTGTGTACTGCTGTCTATGAGAGTTGTATGGGTATTTGGCATCTATGAAAACGAGCCCAGGGAGTTTCAAGTTAGAAGCCAAATTAATTGGTTCTGGCGGAGGCCCAGCTGTAGGATATAGAACAGTATCCTTGCAAGTGTAAAGGGACTTTTTCCCCCTTACTAACATTCAGTGGGGGTGTTTTAGTTGCTAGCTCCTATGGGAAATCAGGACCCTGAAACTGATAGTCCCCAGGAACAATGGGGAGAGGCCAATGCTCCAGATCAGCCTGAATAACAGGGCAGGCAGGCTAATCAGGGAGTCAGGAGGCCAGGGAGGTCCCGTCCTCCATGTGAGCTGGAATTGCCTGGGTCGGACAGAGTGGGGCTGAGCTAAGGAGAAAGCAGGGGCCCAAGCTAAGCTGGGAGCAGAGCTGTGCCAGATCCAGAGAGAGCAGACCCTGTCCTGGGAGCAGAGCTGCAGCCCCAAAGCCAGAGGCACAGCCCAGAGAGAGCAGACTTGCCCTGGGAGGAGAGCTGCAGCAACCAGAGCCAGAGGGGCCAGAAAAGCAGCCCAGGAAGCAGGTTAGTGCTGGGAGCAGAGTCACAGAAGCAGCCTGCAGAGCAGACCTGTCCTGGGAGCAGAACTGTAGCAACCAGAGGCAGAGGAGCCAAAGAGGCAGCCCAGGGAGCTGGAGGCAGAGCAGCAGCAGTGCTGAGCCAGAGTGGTGGAGCTGGGGATGGAGCAGTCCGGAGCTGAGTGCGGTGAGCAGTTGGGGAGAGCGAGGGGGACTCTGGGCAGCAGGCCCAGCACAGGGAGACACCTCAGCCAAGAGGCTCTGCAAGCCAGGCTTGGATCGTAACCTCGACAGGGCGGGGGCGACACTGGGAAGAAGGGTCCTACCATTTAGAGCCTGAGAAGAAGGGTCCTACCACCAGAGCGAGTGTCCAACCCACAGCATCCCTGCAGCACAGCCAGGGCCTGAGAAAAAGGCCTGGGACTTACAAGGAACAGACTGTGAACTGCCCTGACATTCCAGGGACGCTGTTTGTGATGTTCCCTGCCACAGAGCAGGTTGATGTGTTTCCTTTAACCTTTTCCATTTTTCCTTATTTTTTTTAAAATTAATTGTTGATTAAATAACTTGCATTTGCTTTAAATTGTATGTAATGGTCAGTGGGTCAGAGAAGTGCCCAGTGTAGAGAGAGTACCCCAGAGTGCGGACACCCTAGCCCCTGTCCACAGCAGGATTGGGAGTTGAGCCCCCCCGGAATCCTGGGCCCAGCCTCGTTGGGGTTACGAGGACTCTGCCAGACAGGAGAGTGGAAGGGGAGTCCTCAAGGGCAGGGAGGCCACTGGTTAAAGGAATTGGGAGCGAGGACTCAGATCCTTTCGCTAGCCCACTTCACCGGGGTAGTGCAGAAGCCAGGAAAGTGCTCCTCAATAGCGGGACTATTCCCCCACTTACACAAGCAAGGAAGTTTGGGGGCAAATGCATGTACAGGGTGCGTGAGGTAATATCGTTTATTGGACCAACTTCTGTTGGTGAGAGAGACAAGATTTCAAGTTTACACAGAGCTCTTCTTTAGATCTCTGTGCTTGAAAGCGTGTCTCCCTCACCAACAGAAGTTGGTCGAATAAAATATATTATCTACCCATCTTCTTTCACCAATATTCCTCACATGTAACTTTCATGGCTGTAGTATCTATGGCTTTGGCACCTGATGGGGCTGAAGCACTGTGGGATTTTGTTGGGACTAACTGAATTGGTGCAGGTGCACCACCAAGGAATGAAATGGTTTGAACGGAAGTGGTGTGGACAGCAGCCTTATAAGACTTACTCAGTGCTAGTGTACTTGCAAAGATACTGTACTTGGAACACTTGTGAAACATTACAAGTGCTTTTTTGTGTAGACACAAAGTTCTGGGCTACACCAAGGATATTAAACCAGTTACAGTATCTAGACCCGTTGTAGAATACTTTTTGTCCACACACAATAACACTCCAGATTGTTTGCAAAGGGTATAATAACCAAGTAGAACAAACTACTTTTCATCTGGCTAAATACACAGTGAATACTTAATTAGTTCAATTTAAACCAGTGTGGTGCCAGAGTGGATGCTGACAAGAGGAAATACAGGCTAGTCCACCCACTACTGTCTCCTAGTGTTTGAGTGGCTATATGAAATTCCTCAAAAGGGACAGCTTCTAGAAATGTAGCCTGGAATTGTGGGAATGCAATCAATATGTGTTATGACTGTTCTAGGGTGGATGTGGGACAAAACTTAAATCACATCAGTTAGTCTGAATGCACTGAACTGTTTCTGCTTCAACCAATTTAATTACAATTGATTTCGGACTTGAAAATTCCAGTTGAGTCTTCCTGAATAAACAGGATCTGTACTTTTTACATGTGTATACTGAAATAAAAGGTTTCAGAGTAGCAGCCTTGTTAGTCCGTATTCTCTAAAAAAAGAAAAGGAGGACTTTTGGCACCTTAGAGACAAACAAATTTATTAGAGCATAAGCTTTCATGAGCTACAGCTCACAAAATGCATCCGGTGAAGTGAGCTGTAGCTCACGAAAGCTTATGCTCAAATAAATTTGTTTGTCTCTAAGGTGCCACAAGTCCTCCTGTTCTTTTTACAGAAATAAAAGAATCTTATCGTCTCACCCCACTTTTCTAGCCGCATATAATAATAAACGAGGAAAAATTTCACCCATGCCCAGTTGTTCACCTTTAAATCCATAAAAAGAAAAGGAGCACTTGTGGCACCTTAGAGACTAACAAATTTATTAGAGCATAAGCTTTCGTGAGCTACAGCTCACTTCATCGGATGCATTTGGTGGAAAAAACAGAGGAGAGATTTATATACACACACACAGAGAACATGAAACAATGGGTTTATCATACACACTGTAAGGAGAGTGATCACTTAAGATAAGCCATCACCAGCAGCAGGGGGGGGAAAGGAGGAAAACCTTTCATGGTGACAAGCAAGGTAGGCTAATTCCAGCAGTTAACAAGAATATCAGAGGAACAGTGGGGGGGGTGGGGTGGGAGGGAGAAACTTTGCTTCTCTACAAAAGAAAAAGGACACTAAGCTATCTAAACTACTATATGCCACAAGGGGCCACAACAATGGTTCCCGTAACCCACCCAGCAATATTGTTAATCTATCCAACTATACTCTTAGCCCAGCAGAAGAATCTGTCCTATCTCGGGGCCTCTCCTTTTGCCCCTCCACCCCCACGAACATGATACAGTTCTGTGGTGACCTAGAATCCTATTTTCGACGTCTCAGACTCAAGGAATATTTCCAACACACCTCTGACCAACATATTAACCCACAGAGACCTTCCTGCCAACACTACAAAAAGAAGGATTCTGGGTGGACTCCTCCTGAAGGTCGAAACAGCAGCCTGGATTTCTACATAGAGTGCTTCCGCCAACGTGCACGAGCTGAAATTGTGGAAAAGCAGCATCTCTTACCCCATAACCTCGGCCATGCAGAACACATCCACAGCCTCAGAAACAACTCTGATATCATAATCAAAAAGGCTGACAAAGGAGGTGCTGTCGTCATCATGAATAGGTCGGAGTATGAACAAGAGGCTACTAGGCAGCTCTCCAACACCACTTTCTACAAGCCATTACCCTCTGATCCCACTGAGAGTTACCAAAAGAAACTACAGCATTTGCTCAAGAAACTCCCTGAAAAAGCACAAGAACAAATCCGCACAGACACACCCCTGGAGCCCCGACCTGGGGTATTCTATCTGCTACCCAAGATCCATAAACCTAGAAATCCTGGACGCCCCATCATCTCAGGCATTGGCACCCTGACAGCAGGATTGTCTGGCTATGTAGACTCCCTCCTCAGGCCCTTCGTTACCAGCACTCCCAGCTATCTTCGAGACACCACTGACTTCATGAGGAAACTACAGTCCATTGGTGATCTTCCTAAAAACACCATCCTAGCCACTATGGATGTAGAAGCCCTCTACACCAACATTCCACACAAAGATGGACTACAAGCCGTCAGGAACAGTATCCCCGATACTGTCACGGATAACCTGGTGGCTGAACTTTGTGACTTTGTCCTCACCCATAACTATTTCACATTTGGTGACAATGTATACCTTCAAATCAGCGGCACTGCGATGGGTACCCGCATGGCCCCACAATATGCCAACATTTTTATGGCTGACTTAGAACAACGCTTCCTCAGCTCTCGTCCCCTAATGCCCCTACTCTACTTGCGCTACATTGATGACATCTTCATCATCTGGACCCATGGAAAAGAAGCTCTTGAGGAATTCCACCATGATTTCAACAATTTCCATCCCACCATCAACCTCAGCCTGGACCAGTCCACACAAGAGATCCACTTCCTGGACACTACAGTGCTAATAAGCGATGGTCACAAACACCACCCTATATCGGAAACCTACTGACCGCTATTCCTACCTACATGCCTCTAGCTTTCATCCAGATCATACCACTCGATCCATTGTCTACAGCCAAGCGCTACGATATAACCGCATTTGCTCCAACCCCTCAGACAGAGACAAACACCTACAAGATCTCTATCATGCATTCCTACAACTACAATACCCACCTGCTGAAGTGAAGAAACAGATTGACAGAGCCAGAAGAGTACCCAGAAGTCACCTGCTACAGGACAGGCCCAACAAAGAAAACAACAGAACGCCACTAGCCATCACCTTCAGCCTCCAACTAAAACCTCTCCAACGCATCATCAAGGATCTACAACCTATCCTGAAGGACGACCCATCACTCTCACAGATCTTGGGAGACAGACCAGTCCTTGCTTACAGACAGCCCCCCAATCTGAAGCAAATACTCACCAGCAACCACACACCACACAACAGAACCACTAACCCAGGAACCTATCCTTGCAACAAAGCCCGTTGCCAACTCTGTCCACATATCTATTCAGGGGATACCATCATAGGGCCTAATCACATCAGCCACACTATCAGAGGCTCGTTCACCTGCGCATCTACCAATGTGATATATGCCATCATGTGCCAGCAATGCCCCTCTGCCATGTACATTGGCCAAACTGGACAGTCTCTACGTAAAAGAATGAATGGACACAAATCAGACGTCAAGAATTATAACATTCAAAAACCAGTTGGAGAACACTTCAGTCTCTCCGGTCACTCGATCACAGACCTAAGAGTGGCTATACTTCAACAAAAAAGCTTCAAAAACAGACTCCAACGAGAGACTGCTGAATTGGAATTAATTTGCAAACTGGATACAATTAACTTAGGCTTGAATAGAGACTGGGAATGGATGAGTCATTACACAAAGTAAAACTATTTCCCCATCGTATTTCTCCCTCCCACCCCACCCCCCACTGTTCCTCTGATATTCTTAGGTTTCAGAGTAGCAGCCGTGTTAGTCTGTATTCGCAAAAAGAAAAGGAGTACTTGTGGCACCTTAGAGACTAAATTTGTTAGTCTCTAAGGTGCCACAAGTACTCCTTTTCTTTTTCTGATATTCTTGTTAACTGCTGGAAATAGCCTACCTTGCTTGTCACCATGAAAGGTTTTCTTCTTTTCCCCCACTGCTGCTGGTGATGGCTTATCTTAAGTGATCACTCTCCTTACAGTGTGTATGATAAAACCCATTGTTTCATGTTCTCTGTGTGTGTGTATATAAATCTCTCCTCTGTTTTTTCCACCAAATGCATCCGATGAAGTGAGCTGTAGCTCACGAAAGCTTATGCTCTAATAAATTTGTTAGTCTCTAAGGTGCCACAAGTACTCCTTTTCTTTTTGCGAATACAGACGAACACGGCTGCTACTCTGAAACCTTTAAATCCATGTGAGGGAACCTGGGATCAGGGCTGTAAATGAACAAGAAACTACATCTCCCACCATCCCCTGCTTCACCAATCACCGCTACTAGGAAAGCACTACCGTCAGGCTCCCCCCCCCCTCCCCCTCCCGAGCGCGTGCATTTCCCGGCTTCCTCGGCACTCCCTCCCTCGATTGAGAACTTACGCTCCCAGCATCACACTCGCCTGGGGAGGGAAGAGGGACTACATTTCCCAACATCCTCTGCGAGGGGGGGGGAAAGGAAGGACAGACTACATTTCCCAGCCTCCCCAGCGGCTCACGTAGCGCTCCGCGGAGGCTGGGCCTGTGTCGCTCTCCCCTGGCGGTAGCGGCGGTTAACGGCGTGGAGGGGGTGCGAAGCGGGAGCTATGGCCGAGAGCGGAGGCTCCGCGGCGAGTCCCCGCCTCGCGGCTCCTCCCGACTCCCCGCCGCAGGGACCAAGGCGGCCGGGCTCCCTCTCGGCTCCCGGCGGCGGCGGCGGCAGCCAGTCTCCGGAGCGGAGCACTGCGGCTGCCCCCGGGCCGGCGCAGGGCGCGGCGCCGCCGTCGCTGCTGCCGCTGCCGCCGCCGCTGCCGCGGCTGGAGAAGCCCATCAAGCAGGCCTTCTACAACACCGGGGCGCTGCTCTTCGCCGGGCTGTGCTGCGGCGCCGCCGTGCTGGTCTACTTCATCCTGGAGGCCTTCCTGCGGCCGCTGCTCTGGGCCGTGCTCTGCGGCACCTTCCTGCACCCCTTCAAGAGCTCGCTCACCGCGCTGGGCCGCCGCTGGCTCGGCCGCCTGCACCGCTCCCGCACCCCGGTGCTGCTGGCCGCCCTGCTGCTGCCCATTTGCTTCGCCAACTACGGCGCCGAGGCGCTGGGCGAGCAGGTGCTGCGCAGGCGGCGCCTCCTGCTGCTGCTGGGCGCTGGCGGCCCCCTGCTCTACGGGCTCTATTGCCTCGGCAGCTCCCTGGGAGTCCAGGTGCTGCTGGCCCAGACCGGACTCCTGATCTGCCAGGGGCTCGACTTCTTCAGCAGCCTGTGGGTGAGTGTGGGGGGCTAGGGTGGGCTTGGCCTCGCCTCTGTCGCCGAGGGGATCGCACAGGTGTGTGCGGAGAGGCGCGGTCTGCCCCTGAGCATCACCCCGGCGGCTCAGCATCTCTCCCCAGCCCCGCCCCGGGGCTCCCATGCATGGCTTTCAGGGGGTTGGTGCCAGCCCCCTCCTCCGCATCCCAGTCGCAGGGAGAGGCTTAGCCCGGCGCCGCCTGGGACACCCTTCAGCTGGCGTGATGAACAGGGTGGGATTCCCAACAGTGAAATCAGTGGGAGTTAGGCATGGAAGTCCCTTGGTGGGACTTGCGGTAGGAGTCGGGTGCCTAAATAAACACCTTTTGATTTTATTGGGGAGTTAGGAGTCTAAACACTTGTGGGATCCCAGCCTTAAAGCTCAACCTGGAATGACTGAAAGGGGACCAGAACCAGCCTCAATATGAAACCACTTGGTATTGCTTGGAAAGGCATGGGGAAGGCTAGCCTCACTTTCACTTCACCTGTGTCTGCTCTAGAAACTTGTTCTGATTCATATACCCTAGTGGTATGATTTTGTGTTTGCAATATTTTTGTACTAGTAAAAGCCCTAGTCTAGATGCAATTATAACAACATAAATGTGCTTTTGCCAGTCTATTTTGCTTACTGAACTGGTGGTATAAGATATAGCTAGGGTTCTACTAAATTCAGGTTCATTTTGGTCAATTTCATAGTTTTAGGACTTTAAAAAATTGTAAATTTCATGATTTCAGCTATTTAAATCCTGAAATATCACTGTGTTGTAATTGTTGGGGCGCTAACAAAAAAGAGGTGTGAGGGGGTGTGACGAAGTTATTGTAGGGGGGCTTGTAGTACTGCAACCCTTGTCTCTGTGCTGCTGCCAGTGATGGTGCTGCCTTCAGAGCTGGAGAGCGACAGCTGCTGGCTGGGAGCCCAGCTCGGAAGGCAGAGCTGCCGCCAGTAGCAGCGCAGAAATTAGGATGGCATGGTATGATATTGTGACCCTGACTTCTGCGCTGCTGCTGGCAGGGCGCTGCCTTCAGAGCTGGGGCGCCCAGCCAACAGCTGCTGCTCTCTGGCCACCCAGTTCTGAAGGCAGAGCGGAAGGGTGGTAATGCTGCAGCCCCCTAAAATAACTTTGTGATCCCCCTATATTTCCCTTTTGCGTCAGGACCCCCAATTTAAGAAACGCTTGTCTCTCCCATGAAATCTGTAGAGTATAGGGTAAAAGCACGCCCAAGACAAGATTTCACGGTCCGTGACACATTTTTCATGGCTGTGAATTTGGTATGGCCATAGCGAAGTGGTATCTACATTAGGATGGTTTGTTGATAGAGACCTACCTTAAACGTCACAGGAATACCATGTTGCACAGCCACTGCTAACCACACTTCTAGCTACCTGGATGCTGGATGGGCATTGTGGTAGGGAGTAGTGGGATGCTTAAGGGACAGCAGGGTGCTTTTAATAAAAATCATATTGCCCTACAAAGAATATTCCTTATTGACAGAAATCTTTAATTTATGTGGTGGTTTTCCTCCTAGAGAATCTGCAAGCCCTTCCCAAAAGCTCTTCCCAATATGTGTGCACAGTTTTCACTTTATGACATTGCAGAATATGCTGCACAACATTGGCAGGAAAAGGAAATTTAAGGGACACTGAAGTAAACTACTGCTACACAGAATGCCATGGAATCTCTTGCGCTCACCTAGAGCGGATGTGACTTTGAAAATCTCATTCGGAGCAAATACATTAAATGTCTTTACATGTTTTGACTTGAGGCTCAAGGGTGTGGTATTTAACAGTTTATATAAAATTGAACCTCATTTGTTGCATAGATACAGGAACTGGGGGTGCGGGAGCACCCTGTGGCTTGAAGTGTTTTCCATCATATACAGGATTTTCAGTTTGGTTTAATGGCTCTCAGTACCACCACTGTACAAGTTGTCCAGCACCCCTGATTTGTCGCAATAGCACATGTGCTATATCCCAGTATTTTAGCCATATTCCAGTTTCACTTATTACTTTCTGATTAGTTGTTCTTCCAATTCTAAACTGTTGCACAAAGATGTTCTGTAATCTTAAATAGCTACTCTGTTCTACCCCAGTCTCTTTTTACCACAGAGACAAGTTGGATGAGGTAATATCTTTTATTGGTGAAAGAGACAAAACTTTTGAGCTACAGAGAGCGCTTTTTTTCTTTTTCTTTCAGGTTTGGTATTTTTACCACATTTGATTGGAAGAGGTAATCCCTCTGTCTCTGTTTTTTGTAATTTATATCAAAGGTGCTTAGAATGTTAATAGGCACCCTTTTTACTATTTTTTAAATTTATATAACTGTCTCAATCCTGCAAACACGTAAGCATGTATGTAACTTTACTTACATGAATGAAGTTACGTACATCTTTATGATCTGTCAGTCTGTAAAGTGGTTTGGGATGAAAGGCACTGTAAATATAAGGTGGTATTGGTTATTACAAAATATTTTGTATTGCCAGTCCAAAGAGTTCAGAAGTAAGCCATTTCTTTTGTACATTCATGTTTTGAGGGAAATCTAGAACCTTGTCCTGCAATGGCATCTGTGTGGGTGTTATCCCCTTAGAGTCAGTGGAGTTCTGAGAAGGCATCATTGCAAACCAGGCCCATACAGCTGAATTTTGTTTTAGGGAGTTGAGTGTATGAATACCTTAACTTTTCCCCCTTTTTGTGGGGAAAGTTGTGTTAGATATAGAAAAATTATAGAGTAATGATCTCTTCCCTTGCCTTTAATGAACTTTTTTGTTAGTGAATATAATCCATGAGTTTGTTACAAATATATAGGCTTCTGTAATAGGAACCTAGAATTTGCCATGCTAGGGAAAACCAATGATTTATCAGGTCCAGTATTCTGCCTCTTTCACTGTCTGAAACTGGAAGCTTCAGAGGAATATGACACCCATAGTTCTCTTCTCCTCCTCCTGCCTTTCTCCATTCACACCTACCCAATTATTTGTTTCATATAGATAGATATTCTTCCTATCCTCAGGCTGATCGGGGCATAAACTTAAGTAGCACTTGTAACCATGTTTGCTAAAATGTTTTAACAAGTATTAGTGGCAGGAGGAAGATCAGAAATCTTAAAATGCTTTTCCCTGAAATTTTCTAGGTTTGGCCTCTGGTCATGGGTGAATTGTTTTGTTTGAACAAAAACAGTTCATTACTGAGTGCAAGGAGTTCAAATACTTTTTGCTGTACTTAAAGACTTGTTTTAAACAGCTGAAGCATCTTAAAAACGTGAGATAGAAAGTTGAAATTTGGGACAGTGTCTCTAAGTTCAGTATTTTACGGTCAGAGTCCTAGTGAAAATTGGTTGTGATTTGGCTAAACCACAGTTAGGGCACTCAAGTATAATTACATTATACAACCATGGAAATTACTATGCACTTCAGAAACTAATCTTTCATTTTAAAGCTGAAATTTGGATGAAAAATGCGTCACACTCTCCCGAAGTTTGAATGAAATTATTTTACCTACATTTGAAATTAAATACACTTTAGGCACTTCTTTGAGCTTTCATGCACATTAACTTCTGTATGGAATGCATCCGATGAAGTGAGCTGTAGCTCACGAAAGCTTATGCTCTAATAAATTTGTTAGTCTCTAAGGTGCCACAAGTACTCCTTTTCTTTTTGCGAATACAGACTAACACGGCTGCTACTCTGAAACCTGTCATTAACTTCTGTGTGTTAAATGTAAAATGAGCATTTGCAGTAAACCAAGGGAAACACCCAGCTTAATTCAATGAGGAATCTGACTGTGCATGCAAGCCCCATTTCATTTTTGATCAACTTAAGTTGCTTAGGATAAGAACCTAAGGTTGTAAATATGGTGCTGTGAAAACTCAGGAAAAAGCAAAGTTAAGTTGGTAAACTTCTCAACTTGCCAACTCCACTTCTTTTTAGCCAATCTTTTCCCCTTTTATCTCAGTTCCTTGAGCTGGGGTATCTCTTTATAATATCTTGATTTCCTTCTGTCTGGCCTCCATCCTCTTCATTCATTGAAATTTCTCTTGTAAAAGTCACATTTATCTAAATATTAAATAGATTAAATCTAAATATTAATCATGATATTAAGTCTTTTTTTCGGTCTGCTGCTTTGGACAGCATACTGTCCGTATCTTGAGACAGAGGTTTAAACTTCTATCACGTTTTACTTTGTACTTCCATTTTGCAGCCCTTCTCCCATTCTGCCCTGGCTCAGTGCTGTCACCCCACTAGCTCCTGAGCCTGCAACCCAGCTGTATCCCCACAATAGCCCTTCTGAACCTCTCCCCCCCAGCCCTGTGTGCTCCACTCTGTCTGTCTTAATCTCGCTCTTCGGGGACATTGCTGTGATGAATGCTGCTGGCTGTTCTGATGCCAGAGCAGCCTCTGGTGGGTGACAAGCAGAATTGCAGCACTTCCAGACAGAATGTATTTTCTGCAGGGAGGGGAAATAATTCTGTGCTGGACATGAATTCTGCGTATGCACAGTGCTGTTAGAATTCCCCCAGGAGTAAATAGAAAAACAACTGAAAGCAAAGACTTGAACTTGAAGTCACAGCTTTTTGCTGACATTGCAAATTGCTGACTGAAGGCAGAGATAATTGAAGCCCCTTGTGCTGGATACACTTACTCCGACAGATCTAAACTCTGTTTCACTAGTAGATGGTGCAACTAACAGAATTTGCACTGACATAAATGCAAAACCATTGGTGAAACATGAGATGTTACCCCCATAATTGGTATTTAAAGTATCAATGGAGGGCGGGGGGAAATGGATTTTTTTTATTTCTTCCAAGAAAATTACAGCACGTTGTGATCAAGTTCCTGAAGGTGTTATCGAAGAATGCAGAGAGAGAAATATGGCAAAAGAGGTCTTTGTCATTTGTTCAGACAATGAAAATAAATGGTTTCAGAGTAGCAGCCGTGTTAGTCTGTATTCGCAAAAAGAAAAGGAGTACTTGTGGCACCTTAGAGACTAACACATTTATTAGAGCATAAGCTTTCGTGAGCTACAGCTCACTTCATCGGATGCAACACGAAAGCTTATGCTCTAATAAATGTTAGTCTCTAAGGTGCCACAAGTACTCCTTTTCTTTTTGAAAATAAATGGGTTGTCATGGGTTGGACCCCCCTTTTGTGGAGCCACCAGATGTGCTGGGGTCCCACTGAGCCTGCTATCCTACCAGCCTGGGTGTCCCTTACTACTCTGTACTGCTGTGACAGGCTTTCAAGCCTCTTTCCAGCACACACATAGGCAGGGACATACCCAGCTGTAGAATCTCACAGAGTCTACGATTAGCTCTCTGCAGAGTTTCTGAAGCTCAGAGTTCCAGTTATTTCTCTCTACAGGCTAATCAGTACATCTCAGCCTGGACTCAGCCCTTGGGCTTTTCCCTGGCTTAGTTCCTTTGTCTCTTCACGTGCTTTCAGCAGTCTTCCTTCTTGGGTGGGGAGGCAATGGACAAGAGCTCTGATTGATTCACTTCCCAGCCTTAAATAGGATTTACATAAGTCGGGAATCCTTTATTTCCAGTGGAAAAATGCCAGGAGTGTCCAAGGTGGTACCCCATACTAGGTGACATTATCACATGACCTTGCAGTGTTAAAGCCACCATGAGACAAGGCTTATTTGTAATGTCCACAGGAAGTCTAGGAAGATGAGAGATCAGCATCTTCAAATACCTATTTTATTGTCTATCCTAATGGCCCATTAAGGCTGATGGCCTACTCTCTGGTGAACAGTTCCTCAAGTACATACACAATTGTAATTGTTACATAGGCAATATTCCTAACTTCAGATACAGAACTGACACATGAATACAGATTGGATAATCACATTCAGCAAATCCATAACCTTTCCAGTGATACCTCACATGACCCATCTCCCATAACATACTTTAGTTATGCCATATTCATATTACAACTATATTTTTATGAAGAATATGGGGTGCAGCGTCACATGGGGGAAGAAAGAAAACTTGTCTGTTGGAACCATGCTAAAATTCTGACCCACAAGCATTCAGCTCACTATTTAAAACTCACTGAGAGAGAAGTAACACATGACATCCTAAAGTAGGATGGAAGTTTTGTCATCTGCAGTTACCCTCAAGTTGGTTCAGAGAAAAAAGGAGCTTGAGGATTCATCTTCCTAATGAAAATGAGTGGAAAAACTCAAGAAAATTGTCTGTTACATGTAACTAACACAGTAATTTATAGTGAGTATGAGTAGATCAAAATATAGCATTATTTCACACAAAGGACTCTACATAACACACCGAACTTTTTTTTTTTAAATGAAATAGGATTTCAGAAGGACTGCTGTTGCAGTCTATATGAAAACTGGTTTGATATAATTACCAAAGAACAAAACCAAAAACAATTTAGAGAAGCTATTGATTTTATCCATTATTTAACCAACTTGACTGATTCCAGCTACGAAGGTGATGGATGGAGCCCAGGCTTTAGTCTAATTTTCAGAAGAGATTTAGGCACTTAAGAGCCTGAAGTCTTGTTGAAGGTCACTGGGATGTGGGCTTCAAGATCATTTAGATGCTTTTTAATCCCAGAACAGGAAATAGACTGAAACTTGGCTGCTAGTGTGTAATTGTGAGTGATACTTCTCTTCCAGTATTTAAAACTGAAGATCCAGATTTCTTCCCAAAATCTGTCTGAAGCAAATTATCACAAAGAGTTGCATCAAAATGGTAGAAAGATAATTATGAAAGATGGGGCAGTTTAAATTTAGAGCAATGACAGTTCCTAAGACTTGCCCTCCCGTCCAGTCAACATGGCATCAGTTGATTGTGACTTTAACAAACTGAGACTTGCTTGGGCAAAATTTCCTTGAGTAGGTACTCAAGTTTATTGAGGGGAAAAAAAAGCAAGCTCAAGTAACAAGCATATTGGTGTCAATGGTGATAGAGCACAGTAGACCTTGCTAGCTGGTAGACAGGGTATTTGATTATTGCATTTTTGTCTTTCTTGTTTACAGAATTGAAAACTTTTCGTTTTGAACAATAAATATACTTGGTTATGTCTGAATGATAAATGTGTTAATGAAGTGAGGCCCCTGGCATGTGTTCCATTTAATAAAACCTGGTTTTAGGATATGTTAGGGATGAGCACTTATTCTCCTACCTTTGCTCAAGGAAATTCTTTAGCTGTTTTCCCTCAACCTGGTACAGCCTTGTTAATTAGTATATGTGTGTGTGCCCCAGGATCTGAAATGTATATGTATATAGATTAACCCAGTTATATCTACACACCTTTGTCAATCAGGTCCACGACGTTAATAGACATTATAATGTAGGATAATTTGTTTAAAATGGGCTTCAGAAGTCCACTTCAGGGATGTGAATAGTGTTGAATTTGTGTCCATGCTAGGATTGTAACAATAATCATCGTGGGAACTAGAATTTTCACAAAAGCAGATGTTGATGATCTTTCTCTTCCAAGTCTGTCCCTTATTACCCTCCTACCAAACTATAGTCTCCAAAATGTTTAGTGGAGATGATCATACCGATTACTGGTGTGCAGTAACTAATGTGCAGCAGTCACTAATGTTCTCACTGAAATCCCTGGAAAGCCATTCAACAACATAGTGTGTATATTTTATAAATGTAGGAAATTATTTTCAAGTTATGATTTGATTCTCATCATCCAGAACCAGCCAACATTAAGTTTCAAGTAATTTGTTTAGTCTGCAGAATTTTCAGCAATATTAACTTCTAAAGTGGGTCACTCAAGTTTAAAAATAAATAAATAAATAAAATAGAATTTCTTCTGCATCATATTTCAAATGCTGCAAATAATGTACTGCTCATTAGCAAACACCATTACCTAAACTAGCATTGATTCAGTTAATCCATAAAAAGAAAAGGAGTACTTGTGGCACCTTAGAGACTAACAAATTTATTAGAGCATAAGCTTTCGTGAGCTACAGCTCACTTCATCGGATGCATCCAATGAGGTGAGCTGTAGCTCATGAAAGCTTATGCTCTAATAAATTTGTTAATCTCTAAGGTGCCACAAGTACTCCTTTTCTTTTTGCGAATACAGACTAACCCGGCTGCTACTCTGAAACCAGTTAATTCATAATGTCATTTGAATTAAATCCCTCACACCTCTGGAGTCAACTGACAGCTGGTTTCCATGGCCTTGTGGAATGGTATAGCTTTATTTGATTTCTGAAACAAGATTGCTGGCACCTGTTAAAACAGGAATTTTCAATCTGATTGGATAGCACACAAATATGAAATGCATTTATTTAATGAACAATTTATTATAATCAATTATAACCATTAAACTGTTGGAAACAAGGACTGAACTATGCTAAATATTTTGATAACTATCATTTTTGTTTTGTTTGAGATTATTTGAAAACTTGAAGTGTTATGATTTGGGAGCTGTATGTACTACTCGAACAGTGGAGCGTATTTTACTTTAATGTTATCTGTGATATCCAAGTTTATGTCTAAGGCTATGTTTTAGTTACAGTGGGTATTTTTAGTAAAAGTCATGGACAGGTCACAGGCCTTAAACGAAGATTCACGGGCCGTGACCTGTCCATGACTTTTACTAAAAGTACCTACCATGACTAAAACTTGGGTGGGGGACGTGGGTGCTCAGGGGACAGAGGGAGGGTCCGTGGGCGTTGCCTGTGCTGGGGCAGGTGACCTGGGACCCCCGCTGGTGCTGGGGGACAGAGGCTTGGTGGGGCTCCCTACCTGGCTCCACATCCCTGCAGCTCCTAGGCGGTGGGTCAGGGGCTGCTCCTGCCACGAGCACCAGTTGCTGCAGCTCCCGTTGGCTGGGAACCTCTGCCAATGGGAGCTGCAGGGGCAGGGCCTGTGGGTGCGGGCAGTGCGGAGACCCCCTCCATTGCTTAGGAGCTACAGGGAAGACCCCCCAAACACATGCCCCTAGCTCTGAGCCCCCTCCCACACACCAAAGTGCTGCTGCTGGCCCAGGGGCTGCCTGGCTTGGGCAGCCCTGGGCCAGCACCAGTCACTGCAGAAGTCATGGAGTCAGTTACCTCCATGACAGACTCGCAGCCTTATTTATGCCCTCCTAACAATTTGCTGCTGACAAAACAAGGGCAGGAAATATTTTAATGAGAAGTTAGACCCTGTATTTGAAACACTCTGCTCTTATTAACAAGGTGGAATTTTATTTTTTAAATTATAAATGAATCCTAAATATCTCTCATCAGTTTTACAAGCTGAAGAGAAGAATTGACTAGATACTATACTAGTCAGCATCTGATACATAGTTAAAGTCAAGGGCTAGATTGATACCTTTACTCATGGTGAGCAGTACCTTACTTCACGAGCCACTCCACTGAACTTCATTGGGACTGCCTGTGGTGTTAGGTAATATTTAACTTGAATAAAGATAATCAGTTTGGCCCTACAGATATTAGAGACCCTTTAAGGTAGTTTATGTTTATATAAGGGAGTGTGTGTGTTTGTAATGTTTCTTCTGTTTAAATATAAGAAACTTAATGTTAACATTTCTATGATTATTTTCTAATTAAAAATGCATCTTGGACTTAAACATTCCTAAGAATTGTAGCATTAATGCACGAGAATGAAAAAGTGAAGCTGATTACAGATAAATTAAATGGCTAGTTTTTTTGTTGTCAAATCTGAATAAAATACAAAAAAAAGAAAAAATAGTGAAAAGCCAAGTAATTTTTTAGTTTTAATAATCTGATATGTATTAACATTAGCAAAGAAATATATTTTTAAATCATGGTCCCTCAGAAGTTAGTGGGAGTTTTGCTATTGACTTCAGTAGAGCTAGGATTTCAACCACTGTATTTAAACAATCACTTTGTTTCCCCAGGACCCTACTTTGTTTAGGGTTAGATCAGCAGCTCCCAAACTTTTTAGAAGGGTGACCAACCATGGTTTTTCTTTCTGTGCGACCACTGACCACCTGAAGCAGCACCGTCCACCCAACACCACAATCCTAATCCCACCCCAGTGCCGGGGGGGGGGGAAGGGAAGGGGTTGTCAGAGAATGAGCCTACCCACCCTGATCCTGTAGTCATATCTCCTGTCTTGCGAGGCTGGGTCTGGCTCCCCATTCAAGGCATTGTGATCTTGCTAAACCTTAGCGGTGCTGTGATCTTGTGCACCAGCATACGATACCTGGAGCAGGAAGCTGGCTCCAGCTCTATGGGTCAGGATCACTGTTCACTCTAAGCTGTGCGCGTGTGTGTGCGCACATAGATCCTAAACCCCGCGCACATGGTGAAATACCACGTGCACAAACATTTGCACAGAAGGTATAACAGTTTGCACAGAAGAAATTTTTTGTGCTCACGGCCTGTCAAAAATTAGAGGGAACATTGGTCAGGATCCAAAGCTGTGGGGTGAATGCAAGGCAGGTTCGGTCTCCATCCCCTTCAGGCCTCCCCTCCAGGCCAGGCCTGCAACCCATTTGGGAAATGCTGTATTAGATAATGTGTAATGAATAGGCAGCTGAGCTTTTATTATACTCCCTCCTCAGTGACTTGACCCTTGCCTTGCTCACAACATGCTGTCCATCTTGTCCTTTGAGACCCTGATTAAATATGAAGCTTTTAAGCAAATGCTTAAATCCTAATGTTTTCAGTGGAATTTAAAAACACAATTAAAGTTAAACACGTGTAAATGCTTTCATAAATAGGGATGCTTTCCGGAATCTGGGCCTGAGATCAAATATGCTCTTAACATATAAATTTGAAGTGGGTTTTTTTTTTTGTATTTTTCTATTTCTTCCCTTCCTATCCAGTGACTTTTTTCCTCCTTCTCAGATTTCTTCTTTTTCTGATCCAGGTGACTTTTAATCTCCCTCTCTTGCTCCCTCTCATATCTTCTTCTTTCCTCCTGTCCAGTGTTTCAGTTAAAGCAGTAGAGCTTAAAAGTTCGTTGGTTATTTTTGGTTTCAGTTATCCGAGGAGTAGAGCTGAAAGAGGCAGATTTAAGCAGACAAAAAGAAGCCCATGTAATAGTTCTGGCCTACTACAACCTGTTAGTACAATAGGATTGAAAGAGCTTGCAAAAGAGGCTCATATTTGCTAAGTGCATTCCTATTGCATTTTAAATGGGTAACAAAGTGGTTGCATTAATGCATGAACCATTTTGTATTAAAATTGAAATGTAAATTTGAATTTGGTAATAAAACATAACTTTTTTTACTTTCCCTGTCAATTTTGACCACCTCCATTTTGGTAAGAAACTTCATTGTGTGCATAAAGCAGAAATGGATGGGGCTACTAACTCTTTAACTGTGCACCAACTTTAAAGATGATTTTACCAGGAAAATATGCAAATCTTAGTTAACAGAAGATCACATTTTTGTCTTGCTACATGTGGTAGCTACTTCTGATTATTTTGGCAAAGGGAGAGGAGAATATTAAGAATGATGGGAATAGTTATTTAGAGCTAGAGAGCTTCCCCTTCAGAATAAAACAAATTTAAACCATATTAGAGTTGAGATCTAAACTTTAGAAAAAGTTGAAATAGGTATATAGTGGGAAACCTAATATTTATTTGGTGTAGAAAAAAGAAATGTAATAGTTGCAAATATTTTAATTTAAAGATTGATCCACTTTTCTTCCTAGTGCGGCTTAACACGCTAGACCAGTGGTTCTCAAACTTTTTTTTCCGCGGACCACTTGAAAATTGTTGAGGGTCTCGGCGGACCACTTAATGATCTTTCCAAATGTTGTTTGTACCGTTTGCTAACTATTGTAAAGCACTTTGGATAAAAGTGTTGTTATATTAAAAAAAAAAAAACCCACAATAATAATGAACTTTTTTTTATTCTACAAATAAAAGCAAACAACTCATATTTTAATATCAGTAGTCTTACCTTTCTAATGTGATGGATGTCCCCTCTCTTCCCCACTGCAGCAGCCCCTGAGGTGGGGCTGGGAAGGGGAGGGGTCTCTTCCCTGCCGCAGCAGCACCTGAGCTGGGGAAAGTCACCTCTTTCTCTGGCCGCTGCAGCCCTGCACATCCCAAATTCCCCCCACCCCCTCTTCTCACCCCACAGCCCCCTCCCACCTACCCCCTATTCCCCCTAAGGCCACCACTTCACCTTACATGTGCATCTTCTCCAGAGTCCAGGCACCTAATTAGTGGAGCCACCCCTGCCCAGCTCCACTAATTAGGTGGGTGGCCCTTCATTCTCTTGTGGGCGGCTACCCAGGCGTGCAGCTTAGAGGGAACTATCCGCAGACCACCTGAATGGAGCTCACGGACCACTGATGGTTCATGAACCACAGTTTGAGAACCTCTGTGATAGACAACTCTCGAAGGTGCAGGAGTTCATATAAAAAAAAAAAAAACCTAACAGTTGACTAATATGTATCTGTATATACTGATGTATGTGTAGTACATATGTATGCCCATAAGTATCTTCTTCTTTTAAAGATATGGACGTTGGTTGTCGGTTATCTGTTGACCATTTCATTCAAGTGGAATGCAAGCACTGAGCGTTACTTAAGAGCAATCTCCATTCCTGTCTGGATAATACTGCTCTTCCACTTAGGTGGGTAACACATCATTGTGTTTATGTATAAAATGTAGTTCGGAAGCCTAACAAAGAACAACCTGCTAAATTCTCAACTGTGATCCAGCTCATTTGCCCTCCTCAGGTGGTGGAAAGGATCCGGATTCTTACTGCAAATAGCCAGCAGAGAATTTCTCTTGGTGCAGGAGAACTCGTCGCTGGTGTAAAGTTTGCTGGAGGTAGCTTTTGTCCTGCCATCCATCTGGAGTAGTGAACGGGGAGGGGACATGGAGGAATTCTGTAGCACTGCCTGCCTTTTTTTTTTTTTTTTTTTTTCCTCACTGGTTTAAGTTAGAGTGGCTGCTCTAATGCTGGCTGGGGATAGGTGCCGATTGGCCCTCTGAATCAAGAATCAGAAACCAGCTCCTTGACACCACTTTTTTTCCTCAGAGCTTGGCCACAGGAGAGAATCTGGCCCCTTATCTGTAACTTTTTTAATAGAGAATCTCAGTAACAAAGATTAAAGATCTAAAAGACAAATGGCAGAATTAAGGTGAAAATAAACTCTTCCTCCTACAGCCAGTCTGAGCATATTGATAATATCAAAGATGTTTGTTTAATTTTTTTTACTAAGATTGTGTTCTATTTCTGTTTTTCTAATAGCATAACTGTACGGTAGTTAATTAGTACATTAATAATAAGCTAATATCCTTAAAAGAGCTCATACCTCACTCCTTCATGTTTTACTAAGGCAGCATCTCTTGTGAACTGTTGCACAAATTTGCTCATATGTACACTATTTTAAGATCTCATGTAGTGGCTTTGTGAGTTAGTTTTCAGCCAAACAAATCTTGGTCTTCAAATCCTGAAGCGTTAGACCCCTCCTTCCCCCTCCCAAAAAAAAGAGCAAGCAAGAAAACTCCTTGGTCTCATTCTATATAGAAGTTCTACTAAAAGGAAGTTTCTTTCTTTAGTTATTCTGAAATGTAAGTTATTTTAAAAAATAATTTTAAAATTATATATCCAATATAATGTAATACTAATTTAATAAAAATTAGCTAATAGGTATTAGACTGAGTATTGAGAAATGTAAATGTCCGATAAGAATGAAAAGAAATGTATAAAATGTCTAAATATTTTTTAGATGTAGAAACATTTCTCACACTTTTGTGATATTAGACACTGACATCTATCTATAATTGCTAGGTTCCAGTTGTGGCTGCTTTCTTCAGTATGGCTGCGTTACACTAACATTTTTTTTGAATGTGAGGTTCATTTAATTCTGAAAAACTTAGCTGAAAAATCTTATTATTTGCAGCATCTGTCGCTGGCTCCTGGAGGATTCCAGTATTTGTGGTTATAGTTTTTCTGATGACTGTGGGCATGTTGCATGAGCAACGGAGCGGAAAGGAGTCTTCTGGTAAGATATAAGTCATTTTTCTTCCGCTGTCAACCAAGGTAAACTTACGGAAAATAGAGGACTTGAAATCTTAAAACTGCTTTGGTTACTCATGAGTTTATATTAATATCATATGGCTTGTGTGTGTACTCTCTATTATAGAGAAAGTAGGAGTTCTTGCTAATTAAAAATATAATGGATTATGCTTCCTAAAACCAAAGTCTGATTGGTTCTATCTAAGAAAATATTTTGCAGTATACTAATGTTAGGTTTCTGTAGTGACTCTATAGTTAAAGCAGAATCCAGATTGTTATTCTAAACTGCAATTTCTATTCCATATCTAACTTCTCATTAATATGACTGGTATGCTTGCAGACTGGGTAGCTTATACAAAGACATGAGGAGAATACTTTCTCGGAACTGGTGCAATACAGGATTAAAGATGTTTGTTTTTTCCTAATTCAAATACTCCAATTCAATGTTTTCGCAGCACAAATGTTTGTTTTTGGATAGCCAGTCATGGGACAAAGGCATTTGTCAGTGGATAGATTTAAATCTGAGGAGACTTTCTAGGGAAATATTATTTAGCAATCTTAGACCTGGTCTACACTATGGGGGGGGGATTGATCTAAGTACTTAGATCTACTTACTGCGTTGTTTTCTCTGAGGTGGGTCGACTGCTGATGCTCCCCCGTTGACTCTGCCTACGCTTCTTGCTCCAGTGGAGTACCAGAGTCGATGGAAGAGTGCTCGGCGGTCGATTTATTGCGTCTTCACTAGACGCGATAAATCGACACCTCCCCCGCCCCCCCGCCCGCTGGATCGATTGCTCTGGAGGTAAGTGTAGACATGCCCTTATTCTTATACTGAGGCCAGAGAGAGTAGGATGGGATCAGGCTGAACAAACCAGTTTCGTTACACTGGGTGGTGTCATACATGTTAGTCCCTGTGCTCTGAGACCAGAGGACTAAAAATCTTCCAGGATCAAAGATAAAGGTATGGCACTGAAGACGAGAACTTAAGCTTGCAGAGGAAATGTGGAAAGGAGAGAGGAATTCCCTGAGCTGTGATGGGAAAGAGAACCTGGGGGAAAGAAAAAGAATCTTGAGAAATAAAGAAAACACTTCCCTGTTTCACTCATTTTAATGCATCCTAACCCCCATGGAGGGGATCCCAGAAAACGAATCCTTGCCCTCCAATTGGTTGTCCCTGGGTAGTATGCATTAGTCTCGGGGAGTAAAGGACTTGTTTTGCACTCCCATCATGTCCTGTTGCTCGGCAGCAGGGTGCCCTAGGGCAGGGGTTCTCAACTTTTTCTTTCTGAGGCCTCCCCCAACGTGCTGTAAGAACTCCATGCCCCACCTGTGGCACAACAACTGGTTTTCTGCATATAAAAGCCAGGGCCTGTGTTAAGGGGGAAGCAAGCAGGGCAATTGGCTGGGGCCCCGTGAAGCTAAACTGCTCAGGCTTTGGCTTCAACCCTGAGTGGTGGGGCTCAAGGCCTCGGACTTCAGTTCCATGTGGTGGGGCTTCAGCTTTCTGACCTGGGCCCCAGTGAGTCTAATGCCAGGCCTGCTTGGCGGACTCCCTGAAAAAATCACAGTAGGCCATTCAAAGTTAAAATAATTTTAAGAGCCTAAGAAAATTCTAAACTTTTGTTAAATTGAAGTTAAGGTTGAGCTACATATTGGTAAATTAAGATAAAAACATTTAAATACTTGTGTAGTTACTCTGGGGTATGGAAAAAGCATTGGCAACTCAGGAAATTCATAGTTAAGATTAAATTTAAAAGAAATTACTAGTTGTACCAAAATAGTTCACTGGAATACACTGTTAAAGTATGTCAATAACTTTAACTGCACCTGTAATGATGCTGGAAGTGGGGAGACTGAGGGGGTTCTCTATTGAGGGTTTGAATCTAAGCCGACCAGTTTGCTGTGAAGTTATGGGCCATCTGGATGAAGCTAAGCACATCGTAAGTCCCTGTGTGGCTTTAAGTAGTAGCATGCCAAGCTGTACTCCAGAACGTCTTGTATTGTAGCAGTGCACACACGCAGGATGTAGATTGCACACACTGTAGATTCACACTCTGTGTTAGAATCATGGAATATTAGGGTTGGAAGAGAACTCAGGAGGTGGTCTTGTCCAGTCCTGTTCTCAAAGCAGGACCAACACCAACCAAATCATCCCAGCCAGGGCCTTAAAAACCTCTAACAATGGAGATTTCACCATCTCTCTAGGTAACCCCAATTCCAGTGCTTCACCACCCTCCTAGTGTAATAAGTTTTGCTGTGCAATAACTTAGAGACCATTTTACCAATCCTTAAGTTTCTCATTAGTAACCACAAATGCTTAGAATTCTTCCACTCAACATTTTTCATTAAGATCCAAGTGTAGATGTCGGTTGAGATTAAACTGGTTTCTCCTACTGTGAATTCCACTGGATGGAAGTCATCCCTCATGTAACCAGTTTACCAAAATAGTTCCTCGTTTCTAGAAATGGAGAGCTCCTCATGTTGGCTGCAATGATTAATCATTGAAGATACAGTACATGGTCCAATTTACATTGGACCATGTACTGTATTTTGGTCAGTACTCAAGCAGTCCTAAAAACACTTAGAGTATGGATTTATTGCACCCTCTGACACAGTTTTCCCTGGAACTGGTGGTCTTGGTCACTAAACTTTATTACCAACCATAGAGGTTTCAGGTTAATCAGATTGCCTGCCACTTGGAACAGTTTTGGTAAGCTGGATTTCACAGATGTTATGGCTGACAAGAAGAGAGATCACTTCCTAGGTAGTCCTGGGGGAATACTGTGCCAAAAAATTAAGTTCTACACACAATATTGTAAAATTCTGCATATTTTATTTGTTAAAATAATGCAATATAATCAAAACAGTTTGTTATTTTGGTAATTTTATTTCAGAATACCTGTCAGCAAGTATGTCTGTAACAACAGACAACAAAAAATTCATGAAATGTTTTTTTAGCAAATGATTCCTTACTAGGAACTTTGAGTAAATTCATTTAAACTAGTGTACAGAAACGTATTTCCTGTACCCCTCAGAAGCAGCACAAAGGCTGCGAGGTGGGGGCGGGGGGGATCAGGGGTAATGGAGGAGCTGAAGGAGAGGGAAGTAATTGCTGGGAAGGAAGCTGGGAGTGAACCTGGAGGGTTGTTAGATGTGGGTGGGAGAAGTATGGTATAGGTTTTTTATGGGGAGGGGGATGGAGGGATTGCTGGAGTACCTCCCCCCATGCAGACTCTAGCTGAACCTCTGTCCATGTGTCCCTCTATCCCTGTCCACATTTGGCTCTGCATCCTCACTCAGAAGGCCCTGCATCCCCGCTTCCATTCAGCCTCTGCCCCAGTCTGTTCCCCCACATTAGCCCTTCTGAACCTCAGTCTGTGACCTCCCCAGCAGCCCTATGTGCCCCATGCTGTCTGTCCTCTTCCCCCTCCCGCCCTCCCCCCCTCCGAATATTCCCTGCCTCCTTATCTGGACACATGGGCAGGGTGCTGTTAGGAATGCAGTGTCTTCTGCTCCCTCTCCCCTCCCTGTGGCTGACAGCTCCCGAGTGGGAGCAGCTTCCCTCTGTTCTGGTGCCACAGCAGCCCCTAGTGGGCGAAAGGTGTAATTGCAGCACCTTACAAGCAGAATGCATTTTATGTGGTGGGGAAAAAAAAATTCTCCAGGGGACATGAATTTTTCACTGGCACAGAATTTCTCCAGGAGTATCCTAGACCACAGCCATGGGATAAAATGCATACCTTTTCTTGAGACGCTAAATTTTGAAAAGTGCTCAGTGATAGATGTGTGATGGGTTGGACTCCTTAACGTGCCACCTGATCTGGAAAATGACTGAGCCCATTTGTTCTGCCAACCCGGGGCACCCTTTTTACCTGTCTTGCTGAGCCAGGCTATCAAGCCTCGTCCAGCGCGCGCGCACACACACACACACACACACACAAACACACACACAGGCAGGGCCACACCCAACTGCAGAACGACACAGATACTGAGATCATCTTTGGGAAGCCTCAGCTTAAGGGACTTGCCCCAGCACCCAGGTGTTCACCTCCTTTGCAGTGCAGACCCAAAGGTATATTATGAAATCGGCCTTCTCCCTCAATGTGGAGGAAGGTATGCACAGCCTCTTATTCCCCCCCCATTATGAATTGCACCAATGGGGTTATAGTATAAACAAGAAATAAGTTTAACTACAAAAAGTTAATTTTAACTGGTTAAAGAGATAGCAAACAGAATAAAGCAGTTTACTAAGCAAATAAAACAAAACATGCATACTAAGCTTGTTTCACTAAATAAATTGGTTACAAATAGTAATTTCTCACCCTAAATATTGTCACAGGTAGATTACAGAAAGTCTTGAAAGGCAGCTTCACTGGTCTCCAGCTTGAGACCCCAGATATTATTACTCACAAGCTAGATGCCCTTCCAGCTTGGGCTCAACCCTTCTCCCTGCCCCCGCCCCAGTTCAGTTCTTGTTTCCAGGTGTTTTTCAATGTCTTTGGGTGGGGAGGCAGTGAAGAACCACAATGCTATCACTCCCCTGCCTTATCTAGCTCTTGTGTGTAGCAGGAACCTTTTGTCTCCCAGTGGAAGAACACTGGCATTCCAAGGGGTGAGTCTGCTACCAGGTGATTCAGACCCATGTCTCTGCAGGGCTGTGACAGATGCATAGTTAATATTCCTAACTTCAATTTGTATGCCTGTTTCATTTCTGTATCTGGATAATCTCATTCAGTTTCCAATGATATCTTATATTAGCATAAAGTACATCTCAGTTATGTCATCTTCATATTAGAAGCATATTTTCATAAAGCATATGGAATGAAATGTCACAAGATGATCATACTGAGTCTACATAATATATGTAACTATTAAAGTGAATATTTATCCATTTCAATTTCACTAAAGTACAATTTTAATGGATGTTGAGCAACAGAAATAAAAATAGTATTGTGATAAGAATCAACCTCTTCCCAACTCTTTATTTATTTGTGTATTTATTTTTATAGGGACAGAACTTCCTGGTCAAATGATTTCCATTGCTGCTTCTACAATTGCCATGGCAATATCCGTCACAGGATATGAGTCAAGTAATGAGCAACATTCACCACAATCCTCAGGTGACTGAACACTTTGTAAGAAAATATTTGAATTTGTTCTAAAAGCATGAACCAAGAGGAAACTAGAAACAAATTTTAAAACTTTCTCTGACCCACAAATTGCCACACTTATCCCTGTAGAGTTGGTGTTCCTGGTTTAAAAGTTGTTCAAAAGGCAGCAGTATTAACATGTAAATGACTATTTTAAATACAATTTTTATGACCTAGTCATTTAAACTGTTACTTGCAGAGGCAGAAGTGGTTTCTGGGAGAAGTTTTCTTTCATAATTGGTGTTCTGTGAAATGAGCTTTTTCTTAGTGGATTTCCTGCTGTACTTATTTCTTTCCCTTGTTATCTTCATGGTAGCAAGAAAAAGTTAGGCTTCATGACTGAGTGGAGGCAGCCTTGAACAAGCTTTATAATGCCAGACTTTGTGGGTGGTACTGTGGAGGCAAAAGACTTCCTTTTGCACTCCTGCTCAACAATGGCATAAGACTAACCCATTTTTTCTTGCAGTTAGTTTAATTCAGCATGTAGTTTCAAAGACAGTGTGTCTGGCTTCTGTTGCAAGTAATCTGTAAGCAGCAATTTGAGAAGATGAAGGTTCAATAAGGATATTTGGGGGTGGAAAGCCTCTTGGGTTAGGGGCAAAAGATCACTATAAAAACAAAATAGGCCTTTGATGGAATGTTTTGCTGACAAAATAATAGTCCTCCAGACCTCTCTGGAAACTAAAATGTTCCATCAGCATCTGAGGATGAACTGTCAAAACAGGCCCAGCGACCTGACAGGACTGGAGTGCCCTAATCTCAAACTTGAATTTGAACATCATAAATAAAAAAAATAAAATTCAAGCTACTGCAAAAAAAAGTGAGTTTAAAAGACATGATCTTGGTTTCAAAACACAAATAGTGCTCCATATGATAGGACATAGAGATCAGTGTAAGGTTATTTCAAGCACACAGCATTAATAACATTTCTTCTAGCTAAAGATTGGATTCATTGAAGTTAAAAAGCTACTTCCACCTCCAGGTAGTAACTGATATGCAGCAGTCTAACTACATCTTACTCGGAGAGATGGATACACATTTACGAATTTAAGTGTTCCAGTACAAATAGTACTCAAACAAGATTTAGGTTTGAAACGTTTAGCAACACGCTCATTTTTAAAATAAAAAAGGCAGTCTTTCTGCTTTCATGGTATTTCATGCTGTTCCAAGTGAAACTAGCCTCTTCACTCAGACTAGCATGCTAAAATTTCAAAGATAAGCACTTCACATAATACATTGGAAAAAATGTCCAAAGAGATCTCTTGAAATTTCAGGTTGGAGCAATATGGCTATAGCTGTCTTCTTTTCTTTTCTTTTTGCAGCTGTTTCCCTTGAGTGTGGGGTGTAGTGTCTTTTGCTTTGCTCACCCCTTTGTGGCACTCCCCTCTTCCCACTGCCCCCCCCCCCCCAAAAAACAAAAAAACAAAAAATGTATGAAGCCTGGAAGTATGAGAGAAGTGATTTAGCTAGATTTTGGATAGTCTGCTGGTCATGTGACAAGCAGTTGCCAATAAATGCAATACATTCCCACACTCCGATCTGATATTTCTTCTTGGAAGCTGGATTAGAAATAAGTTTTCTTTAAGGCAGATTATTTTTATTCTTAAAGCTTTAGCTATGCCTCTTACTGGAGGTTCTATATCTGTGAATAATATACATGCACATGGTGCAGGTATACATTCTATAAGTGTACTTTGCGTAACTTTCTTGGGAATATAACCCCATTTTTCAGTGTAGATTTTGTAGTCAACTTTTATTTACAGTCAGAAAGGAAAGAAAAAGGGACTTCCTTTCTTCTTTTGATGGAAGCAATTCACCAGACTGATCTAGCAGTCTCCTTTGGGAACATTGTTCATTATTGATCAACTGAGTGTCTTCAAATTTCTACTTGGTTTTGATCAGCCATGTTCATGGTTAATGAGGCTCAGAATTCTGGAACTGCAAATCTTAAACACTTTTTTTATTTTTTTTAAACTTTTTGTTGCTCCGCAGTGACTTGGTGTTTTCATCCTACTTTGGAACTCTGTTTTTAATGAGAAGTTTAAGATTCTATAGAAGTTTTCAGTCATTCTTCAAGCTTAACCACCAGGTATACATCAGTTTTCAGAATGAAGACTCCTGTGTGCCTACTCTGCAAACAAATCTCTGGTGCTAAGTGGTGGTTGTTAGTTGCAGAAAAAATGATGATTTCTGGAATTTGATACTATTGCTCTTCATTAGCTGGTCAAAGAACAATGATTCAAGCTTTCTACTAGTGTTTGGACTTACCCACAGTGTTAATTTTCAAAAATTGTTACAACTCTGTAAGGCACTTTGGTTAGACAGACCTTTATTTGTGCTTCCCTTGTTTTGTGCTTGAATGTTGGGGACATTCTATTCCATCAATGATAGTACTGGGTCCTTCCTGACGGTGTGAAGTGTTTCTTAAATTTCTGGTAAGTGATAACTGCCAATTAGAGAAAGCAAACGCTGCCATATTTTTGGGGGCAAAAATGGATAGGCTAATTAGCCATGTGGCAGGACTTATGGGAGCTATCATCTCAAGTATCTTAGCTTTGTTTTCCCATTTGCTTTAGCACTTTCTTCCTACTGACATATGTTTTTGTCCACTACTATAATGTTGCTTAGATTTACCATATTGTGTTTGGGAATGAAAGTATGAGGAAAGGCGTTGTGTACATGCAGTAATCTATAAAAGAACATAGTTCCTAGAACTTTTTTGGACACGAAACTCCTGATGGTGATAAATATGACTTAAAGGAATGTCCAGCAGAGGAGTTACATTCTGTGCCTAAGTGAGACATTATGTAACAAAGTCAGAAACTGTCTTTTACAATTCAGCATGGTACAGCTTTTCAGATGAACTAGGGCCTGGTCTTCCTGCATGATCATAAGTGTTTATAAGGTAATGTCAATCCCCAGTTAGTGATATTATGTGCAAAATCAGGTTTGAAGATAACCAAGAACCCTGCTGGTATTTTTTTTCATCAATAAAACAAGGCACCTCATGTTAATAAAACTTAATAAAATAGATTCCCAACACCTCTGAGGCCAGGTTCTGTTGAACACTGAGTTGGGGGTTGAAGATAGAACCGTGTAATGGGTAGACTAGTGTAGGATGCAGTTTTGTTGCCTGGCTCTTATGCAGATGTCTACAACCAGAAGAGCCACCTGCAAATTTCACTGACAGTAGGATCTGTCTATATAAAGTAGGGCTGCAGATTTGTCACAGCATTTTTATCAAAAATCATGGAACATTTATGCTAACCTTAGTAAAAGCCACAGATTTTGTGTCTGTGGTGGGGTGGTTTTTTTGTTTTTTTTTTTTTTTTTTTTTTTTTTTTTTTTTTTTTAAATTAAAAAAAAAATGTTGATACAATTGAGGAGGAGGGCTACTGGAGAACAAGCCCACCCCATGCTCCTCCTGAGGCTCAGCCCAGCTCCCTACTCTGGCCGTTGCGACCTGGTGCAGGGAGTTGCAGTGCCATTCTGGTTTGGCCCAGCCACCCTTTCGCTGATAGCATTGGGACCCCCCCGCACCAGGTCACAAGAGCCAGAGTTTGGAGCTGGGCCCAGCCTTGGGGGACAGAAACTGCTACTGTGGAGTGAGTTTAATAAAACTATAGACACACAGACAAATCACAGACAAATGGGAAAATCACGGTATCCATGACATTTTTCCAACCATGACAAACCTGCAGTCCTGATTCCAGAATCGTCTCTCTGAAGATTAGAATGTCTGTTGTGCCATTGTGAAGTGATGGATATTGTTATAATCATGGTTCAGAGCTGCTTTTTGGGGTTTTTTTTGTTTTGTTTTTTTTGTTTTTTTTTTTTTTTAGTTCAGAATATTACCAGGTTCAATCAACATTGAGATTCACGGTCTGTTACCACCTGATTTTTAAGTTCTCAGCCATTTTGGGCTGTTTTACATACTTGAGTTTACAGATCACACGTGTGTTAAAGCTACTAGTGTATCTCTAAAAATCAAAGAACAAAAATGAGCCACACAAATGCATTTGTAGACTATTAGTACATTGCTTTACAGTAAGTCTCTTAGGGGTGGAGTAATGGAATGCATTCTAATTTTCTGTAAACTGGGATTTTGATTAGAATGAAATATTATACACTGGTTAAGTAGTCAGCACTTCTTAAATTTTAATGTTTCATGTGTTCATCTTTTAGCTTGTAAGCTAGTGAAGATGAAGCTTAATTAAACATTTAGCGTCAACTAATATGTCATTGTATGACTAAGATATCTACTAATTTTTAAAGTTGTTTGCTTTCTTTTTGGTATTGTTTCCAAGGATATTAAAGTATGACATGCAAAGTAATATAAATGAGATCAGTGCATGAATATTGTATAATTGTAGTATGATCATATCTGAAAAGAACACCACATGTTACACTTAAATGATTTGTAAGATGGAAGTATTCACTTCAAAGTATACTGTTTGCGCTTTGAAGTTAGGACTTTGGTTTAAAAATAGCCTGGAGCATGCGTTTGGATTTTATTGAACTCATAGACAAAATACATTATTCATCTTTGCCATAAGGATAATACAGTAAATTCTTCTCATTTTGTAGCTGACAATATAGTATACATCTTAGATTTTTTTTCCCTCTGGAAAACATAACACATTCTCTATTTTTGTTGGGTTACTTGGTGAAGTAGGATTGCATTGCTATGCATTTAGCTGTTAAGACCTTAGGGTAAATGTTGGTGAGCTACTAGGTAACCTCCTTCAGTTCAGCAATAGAAATTAATGTGATAACGTATACTTCTTTTTCTAGAAACAGCAGAAAGTGGGCAACTCTCTCAAGACTCATCCTCTTCGTTTTCCTCCTCTTCGTCCTCTTCCGGTGGCAGACACAAGCCTGAGATTGGCTCTTTTCTTAGAAAGAAGAAAACCAGTGATATCTACTTCGTTACACTTGTATGGGCCATTGTCGTAGTTCAAATCTGGCTGAACCTCTGGATTGTGCAGTTATTGCCAGTGCCTGTTGCAGGTCATTGTCTAGTTCTTAATAATGCCAGTGAAAATATGATTTACAACACTGTTGGATTTTTAGAAATTCTTACTTATCTTGCACTCAAATATGGATGCTTCATTTGCCTATCTTCAGCCTATTATGAAAATACTATGTGTGGTTGTAGCACAGATTCACTTAATTTATAATTATAAGCAGCTACAGAATGTCTACTGTAGTACGAAAAGAGAGAACATGCTTCTCTGCTGCCTTAGTCTCTTAATCAGACAATTCAATTAAGAATTCAGTCAGTTGGCAAAGTATGAGCAAAGAGGTGCCTGTTCCAACTCTTTCTAAAAATGGTAGGTTTGTGTTTCAGTATATTTTGTGGACAGCCACTTTCAGAAATGTGGCCTACTACCAAGAATGCTCTTCCTCCAGCACCCAAATGTTTCACGCTTGATACATACATTGGAGAAGAAAAGTGGTTTATAGTTTCCTGTCTTAAAAATAGCAAAAATCATATATCTTCCAGAGCGTTAAGAAACTCCACAGTGAATAGTTATGGAATAACTTGCCCATGAGGGAATTTTTTTCCTAACGCTTGTAAGTTACGGTGAGCTTTTGAAGTATGAACGTTATTCCTTTTAGAAATGGATAGATCATGGCCAGTGTAACTGTAGATGTTCTTATATTTTTGACCCGATGCCATTTAACATTTTTAACAATGACATGGATGAAAACAAAGTAAAGATCAGGGGAATGATAAGTAATGAAGCCGACAAGTCACTGATCCAGAGTATCAGTTTTGTTTTATAACGTTCGTATTTCCAATCAATATAAAGTTATTCTGTTTATTTTTTAAAAAACCCTTCCTTTGACTGCCCAGTGGTTCTAGTTTAGCCTATAAAACTTAATGATTCACAGTTCTAGATTTGGCTCAGTTTATAATTGCGTGGCCCCTTTATGACTTTATCAATAAAACTAATTGATAAGGCAGAAGGGACCATTGTGAAAGGAAAAAATGTTCTTGCATTATAGGAAAAGATATTTGTATAGAAAGGGCTTGATTTTCCCAGAGTAGAGAGGGCTGTGACTAAATGCTACTCCATGTTTCAGAAATGTCTTGGTACTGTTAACACTTCCCATTCAGTTCACTTACACTTCAGAAGAATGATGTTATCTTAGAATTACTTTGTTCAGGGTGGTGGAAATTTTTTTAATAAAACATAGAAGGGAAAGAATTTGTTTAAAATTTAAACAGAAGACCAGTTGTGAAACATCTGAAACTTTTCTTAAGCGCAGCATGTGTGTGAAAATAGGCTGTCTCTTCTATTAATTTGTTCCCTTGTTCTTCTGTTTTTTTTCCCCTTTTTATTCTACCCTTTTGCAGCTCATGTTCACTTCCTTTATACTATTTTAACTTTCTTGCTATGCCTTGTGGATAGCTATTTTTCCTCTTTCCCTAATTAGGATTCTTCTGCTTTCACAAGATTCAATTCTCTTTTCTGTATTAACAAGATATGACTACTATATCACAAATATGCCTGGAGCCTTCTGATATGCTTTTGTCAGTTGTTTTAGGAACTAATCTTTGGGGGTTTTTTGGTTTTGTTTTGTAAAATTTAGCGTTTTGGAATGTATGGAACATATTCTTTATTTTTGGACGTTTGTTGGTACTTCAGTCTTAGAAGATACTTAATTGTTAATGCAGTACACAAATTTGTCACATGGTGGAGCCAATAGTAAGTAAAAGCAAAGCTTGGAAAAGTTGTAAAATAAATTACTCTATTTGTGAGCAAGAGCATAAGCTTACAGAAATGGTTTACAGATAAGTCTTTTGTTGAACTTTATAAACTCCCTATAGACATTAAAATTTGACCTTTCGGGCAATGACATTTTGTGTATCTAGATATTTCCAAAAGAAGGCATGTTGTGAATGTTGAGGGTTTATTTTTTGTAGTGTTTGTCAATAGATACTGCATCTAATTTGGGGGAGTTTTTGAATGAACATTATAAGAGTTTTATTAAATATTAATGTGATTTATTAGACTATTACATTTCAATACTGTTGCAGTGAATAAGTTTTTAATGTTGTTGCATAGGGGGCTGTGTTGCTACCTATTTCCTTTTAGGATACTGATTTCAACACAACCAGGATTTTTGGTTTGGTGCGTTAAGTGAACAAATTTGAACAAATCTTAGCATTCACTTTTAATTGATCCATTTTATGACATTCAGCATTGCTGCCTTGTGGCAAAATTAATCTACAATAAGAAATAGTCCACAGATGATGGTTCTGTTCACGACTTGATTTTTTTTTAAAAAAAAATTGTACTTTGATTTTTTTTTTTTTAATTAATGGTTCCTGAGTGTCAGTCACAGCAATGGGTTGGGTTTTTAAATGGGGTGTCTTAAATGCAAAAAACTGTTTAATATGGTGTTGAGGTTGCAAAGTGAATTAATCAGGAAATGCAAAAGTTTTAAGGTTCACATATCAATGTTAACTCACAAGGTATAATTTTTAAAAGTACTTTTAATATAAGCACAGACTAAGTACAGATCACTTTATCTACAATGTGAATTAACATTCTGTGGGAACATAAATTTTTGCACTATTTGATTTGCATTATTTTAAATTGCCAAATTAAAATTGTACTTGCATGAATTTTTTTATTCTTCTTTGAGTGATGTCTCTGTGTGCTCCACTGTAGGTGCAGCCTAGGATTGGAGATTATCAGTGCCTGTCAGATCGCAAGTATGCACCTCCCCCATCTTGCGCCATGAGCTGTGTGCGCATGTAGATAGATATATATATATATATAAAGTATAAAAAATATAGCACTGTGGTCCCCAGTTCCTTCTCTACTGCCTTTGGTCTGGGACAGAATCCACAACAGAGCTTGCTTCTCCTTTTACCCAGTTAGGTAGTGCCTTACCTGTTATTTCCTCCCTTTTCATCCTCTCCCTATTTTTTTTTTTAAATCACTTTTATGCCTTCCTACCCTCCCTGTTAGTTTGTAGCTTAGCTTTTTGTTTCCTGCTTCCTGACCAGGAAGTATTTTTCCCTCACCCGTATGCCTTTATCTCCCGTGTTTAAGAGGTGTGTTTCATACTGGCTTGTCTTCCCGGTGATGGATGGTCATCCACAGGACATTTGTTGCCTGAGAGAGGGACGTGTCCTGCAAAAGCGTGCTCACTGCCACAGCCTCACTGCCAGGGTCAGAAAAGGCTGGGACATTCAGTTGCGACTTCTCATGGAGAAATCTCTGCGTCCTGCATCTGACGCTTTCCCTGCACGGCTCTCACTCCGCTAGATTGTCCACCGATCCTCATTCGCCATGCCCTTCTGAAAGAAAATATTTTCTTATCTGCTCTAAAGATAAAGAAACGAGCTCCCTCATCACCCTCTGAGACACTGCCTGCCAGAACATCATTTCTTGCAAGGTCGATTGCTTTGACATCCTTGGAGAGGGGACTGCTCCAGGGCCTGTCCGAGTACCTCATGTACTGGAGCTAAGGAAAGGTCTAAAGACCCTAACTGGGCAGACCTGCAGCCCTCCACACCATGTCTTAGTGCTGGGGACAGAGACTCAAGACCTTCAAGAACAGTACCAACCGTCGTGACCAAACCAACTGTTGTGCCGCCAATGTCCATTTCAGCACCGAGCAAGTCCTGTTCACCAAGCAAGCCTTCCACACCATCTGCTGGCTGCTCAGGAGAATGCACCTCTCCCTCTGCACTAATTACATACCACTACCGACGATGCTCCTTCCTCCTCCCCAAGAGTTCCGATACGCCAAGGATCTATCTATCTCTGGTTTGCCTGAGTCACCGCTGCTCAGGCATGACCTCCCTCCACTTCAGTCTTTCTCTTTCTGGACTCTCGCTGTTCTTCCCTTTCTCCTCTGAGGACGACACCCCATTTTCAGCGACACAAAGGAGGATGAGGAGTACTCTATCCCACCCTCATACTTGAGATAGGCACAAAAGACTTACTCTATGCGTTCTCACTATCCACAAGCAGACCAGGGCCCTGGTATCGACCGTCATGGATGCTACCCCATGTGCTGCACCCTCAACGTTGGCCTTACTGGGATCCTTGGACTATGTACAGAGCACTATTTGGGAAACCTCTGGTGAAGCAAAGTCGAAGGCCTACATTTTTGCCTTCTCTGTTGGTCTCTGGACCACCAGAGGCTGAACCTCTCCCTGTAGCAGCTAAGGAGAAAGTACAGGAGGAGGAAATTCTACCACCACTCCACTTCTTTCCCCTGATAAGGCTATCATGCCTCCATCTCCTGCTGCTGACTGCAAACATTTCCAGTTGTTTTTCAGGCCTTACTTTGGAGGAGGTGAAAGATCAACAACATAAGCTGTTTGGCATCCTGCACACATTTTCCTCCTCCAAAATAGCTATGAGACCCTTCTCGATCGAGCCAAAGTGCTCTGGCAGACTCCAGCGTTCATCCCAGCAACCTGCAATGGGTGGACAAAAGATATGTTTCCACAAAAGACTTGGAATTTTTTTTCCTCAATTCACCCCAAATTCCTTAGTCGTCAAGAAAAAGGACGCCAATACCTCAACCCACCTGTCATGACAGAGACTGGCAGCGATTGAATTTATGCGGCCTCCAATTCTGAATATCCAATTACGAGGCTCTCATGGCTAAGATTGTACCTCAACTATTCTAAATTACAGCAGTTCTGCCAAGATCTTCCTGATAACAAAAAAAAGAACAACTCCAGGTGCTCGTATCCGAAGGACACCTCTTGACCCATACAGCTTTACAAGCCTCTTTGGATTCCACAGATACTGCTGCCTGTTCCATTGTGACTGAGATTGGCATCATGGCTGCACCTCTCTGGCCTTCCTAAGGAGGTACAAACTACCATCGAAGACCTAGCCTTTGAGGGCCCCAAATTATTTGTGGAGCGTACACTCCTTTCAGGACTCACGGTGGGCGGGATTGCAGGGGAAGTTGATATTTCCTTGGGTGTCTCTTCGGCAGTAGAGTGTAAATGCCGAGAGAGCAATGAGTTGCTCGCAATACGCTCCCGATTGGCGCTATGATGCTCGGTGCTGTCAGCAGAAGTCCCCTACCAAGCACAGACATAAGACTCCTCAAGGGGCTACCTCTCACACACCTTCAAACAAACAACAGTTTTGAAGGTGAGCTTGTGACCCTGAGAAGCCTCCCCTTGTACCAGTCACATCAATCATCTCCAGCATCCCACCAGTTTGGCAACCACTTAGCCCCTTTCTTTCCATCATGGGGGGGCAAGTTGCCTTGGACAAGTGGATTCGAGAGATCAAGGAAGGATGTTCCGTCCCTCTTCAGTGATCCTTCTCATGAGCCCATTCTTAAAATGATTGGGGTTATTCACGAGCTCCATTTGTGTCTATTTGTCAGCCATGACGACCTTTCATTACCAGACAGACACTGTCTTCACCCACCTGCTCACGAAACATTTCCTGAAGGACTTGCAAAATCTTTATCCTCATGTATAGGATCCAATCCCAGCTTGGGACACCGGCCTCGTCCTACACTCTACTAGATCTCCATTTTGAACCAATGGCAACATGGTCCTATGTTCATTTATCTATGTAAACAGCATTTCTTGTTGCTATCACCTCTGCTCGACGGGTTGGCAAAATTGGAGCTCTTATGGTATACCCCCTGTACGCAGTTTTTCATAAAGATATGGTTACATGACATCCTCATCCCAAATTGTTACTCAAGGTACCGTCCTCTTTCCATCTAAATGGCTTTCCCTGCTTCTTTCCAAAGCTGCACAGCAATCAAGCGGAGGCAACATATCCTCATCAATCTCACGTATGGGTCCTGAGATGACTCAAGAGTCTGATCCTGAAACCACAGGTCCGCCGGCAGTAGGTACAGACATTTTTTTGTTTTTTTGTTCTCCCTCCCTCCCTTCCTTCCTTCTCTCAATCTCTTTTCAGCTTTGAGGGCAAGGCGCTTCTCCCCGAAGCGGACCACGGCCTGATGGAGGATGTGATGCCATTGGGGCTGGTTGGTGGCTTGCTCCTCCCAGCTTGTGATCAGCACATCAGTTTTCTTGAGATACACTTTGTGTCTCTGTAGTGTTTCCTTTGACCATCACAGGATCTCTGACCATGGGCGAGCTGAGAGTAGAGCACTTGTTTTGGGAGGCGAGAATCTGGCATCCCCACCCAATGTCCAAACCAGCGGAGTTGGTGTATGAGGATCATTGCTTCAATGCTGGTGACATTGGCTTCAGTGAGGATGCTGGCGTTAGTGCAGCGATCTTACCACTTGATGCAAAGGAGGTATCGTTGGTGATACCTCTCCAGACTCTTGAGATGCTGTTGATAAGTCATCCAGATCTAGCATCCACAAAGGAGTGTAGGAATAACAATTGTCTTATAGACCTGGATCTTGGTGTCTTGCTGTAGGTCACGGTTCATGAAAACATGGAGCAATTTCCCAAAGGAAGCACTTGCACACTGGATTCTGTTCTGGAGCTCACTGATGATTTTTGCATGTTGAGAAAGTTAGCTACTGAGGTAGAAGAAGTACTCTATTGTTTCCAAAGTCTGTCCCTCAGTAGTGATTCGTGGTGGGTCATGTGGAAGGCCTGAAGCAGGCTGATGGAAAACTTTAGTCGTCTCAATATTGAGTGAGAGTCCTATGCTTCAGAAAGCTTGTGCAAAAATATCCCGTGTGGACTGAAGGTCATTCTCAGTGTATGCGAGGGTGGCACAGTCATCAGCATACTGAAGGTCAGTAATGGACGCCCTGAGGACTTTAGACTTCAAGCGGAGAAGTCGAAGATTAAAAACCCGCCCATCCATTTTGTATTGAATGTCAACTCCATTGGGGAGGAGGTTTTTAATGAGGACCAAAATGACTGCTAAATTGATGGAGAACAGGGTTGGGGTAATAACGCATTCTTTCTTAATCCCAGTTTTGATGACGAAAGGGTCTGTCTCCAGGCCATTACCACCGTTCTCTGTAGTTATCTGATCACAAAAAAGCCTTAGGATCTTGATAAATTTTGGAGGTCAGCCAAAACTGGCCAGCACCTTCCACAAGGCTTCGAAATTGAATGAGTCGAAGGCCTTTGTCAAATTGATGAAGGCCATGTATGGATCCTGATTTTGCTCCCAAGACTTTTTCCTGGATTTGGTGGGAAACGAAGATCATGTCAGTTGTCTCGCAGGATGGTCTAAAACTGTAGAGATTCTGACAATATTTCCTCAGCAAAGCAAAGTCATCGGTTTAAGAGGATACGGGCAAGAATTTTCCCTACTGTAGATAGCAAGGCAGTGCATCGGTAATTTCCACATTCCGATTTATCATCTTTCTTAAAGATTGCAACAGTGTGGGCATTTCTCCTGTTTTCTGGAATCTTCATTATACTAGATATGAAGAAAGTTTCTGGAGCTTCCTCACCAGTTCTTCACCTCCAGACTTGTAGACTTCGGGTGTTATGACATCTGGCATTGCTTCCTCATTTTTCTTGGTTTGTATAATGGCTTGTGTTACTTTTCCTAAGGCAGTGGGGTCAGCAAGAGATTCTTTCATGTTGTTGAGGTATAGATTCAATAGTGGCATCAGAGACAGTTGACTCACAGCTCAGGAGTGACTCAAAATGCTCCTTCCATCTGACTTTGATGGCTTTGCTGTCCTTAAAATACATCAACTTATCTTGGGATCAGAGTGGCGTGGGAGCATGGATCATAAATAGCCGTTATTGCCTGAAAAAAGATCCTCCTGTCATGTTTTATCAGCATAAAGCTCAATGTCCTTGGTCTTTTTTTACCACCACTTGTTTTTGATGTTCTGGGTTTTCCTTTGGGCTTCGGCCTTGGTTGCTTGTATGACTCTTCCGTCTGCTGGTGTACCGTCTTTTTGCCATATGCGATGAGCTTTTCTTTTCCTGTTGAGCAGGCCCTGAATCTCAGCATCATTCTCACCAAACCAATCTTGGTTTGATCATGGGTGACATAGCTGATGGTCCTCGGCACATATTGAAAGAATGACAGCCTTTAATCTCTTCCAGAAACTTTCATTATTGTCGTCAGCTATAGATATAGTGGAGACCCTGCTGAAGTTTGTCCTGACTCACTATGTGTTGAAGGGACTTGACGTTGAATTTCTTTCTTACTGATTTTGCCTGTTTACAATGCCTTGAAGCGATCTGGAAATTCATGATAGATTTAACAAAGACATGGTCTGTCCAACAGTCATCGGTTTCATGCATGGCCCTTGTGATGCAGACACCCTTCCGATCTTGAGCTCTGACAATAACATGGTCAAGAAGGTGCCAGTGCTTGGACAGAGAGTGTCTTCGGGTGGTCTTATACTTCTCTCTTTTTGTCTAAAGATGGTGCCTGTGATGACCAGGCAATGTTCTATGCATTTGCTCAGGAGGCGGATGCTGTTGGAATTGGCCTTTCCTACTCCTCCTTTTCTGATAGTGCCATTCCAGAGATCTTACTCATACCCGACTCTAGCATTAAAATCTTTGAGGAGAATGATCTTGTTCTCCTTGGGAATATTGCTCAAGATCTGTATAGAATTGTTCCTTGATATACTTGTCAACATGGAGTGTTGGAGCACGTGCACTGATGAAAGCAGCAGGCTGGTTGTTGCTGAGCTTAAGATGAAGAGTCATAAGATGTTCATTGATTCCTACAGGAAGTTCTGTAAGCTGACTGACCTTCTTAATTGCAGAACTGACACCATTAGTGCCCCTGTCCTCTGCAGATTGTTCTTTCCAGAAAAAGGTGTAGCCTTCACTACCTCCTCTCAGTTGACCTTCATCCAGGCACCTTGTCTCGCTCAGGGCAGTGATGTCAGTGTTATATCTCACAAGTTCTCTGGCGACAATAGCAGTTCTTCTTTCCAGTCATACATTATTTTTATCTATCAGCAAACATGACGTAGCAAAAGTCACTGTGGTTTTTATAGTTCCAACTGCAGGCAGAGTGATTCCACTGGATGTGGTAATCCAGCCAGGAGTGGGTGAGACAGCCTAGGTTTAGGACATCTTTTCTAGTCCTCTCCCCATGTGGGTTGATCAGAGGGGATCCTAAAGAGGACTGCTCAGTCGCGATAGCCGCTGCCAAATTACACACGTCTCAGTCCAGGTGCCAGACAACCATCCAGCTACCACCACCTACCTATAGATTCATGGTAAGGGAGTGCCCAATTCACTAATCCTGTCCCCATCGCCTGTCGCCGCAGGGCTTGGAAGGTTGGAAAGATGTTGTTTCCTGAGTTGAAGCTTGCATGTGATTTCTTTTAATGTGGGGAAGCTGGTGCGCCTACAGCAATTGTACGATCATGACAAGGTGGAGGTCTGGGGCCTAGTGGCAGGGAAAGTCCGAGTTGACTAGAGTGCTCCAACTTCAGCCTTCATCTGCTTTCACAACCACTGAGATCCGAAGACCCTCTTCCACCTGATCCACTGTTGAGGACTTGGTGGATTGGACTGTGGTTTGTCTGGGACTTCTCAGACCTGCTCACCTTTGGAGACCCGACCAGGACAATAAAGCCCCCAACAACATAGCTCTGAGGATTATTGGAACGGTCAAGCTCCTTCAGCACAACAAGGTGGCGGTCCCTGAAGAGGCAACGTTGCACACCCTGAATGTCAGACGAGCATTAGCTTTCTACGTGGACAGAACAAAATCTTTCCATAAATCACCATGCTTATTCTTAACAGCCGAAAGATAAAGGTGTGGCCATCTCTAAGCAACGCCTTTCCAAGTTGATCTCGCAGTATATACATCTGTCCTACAAACTACACAATTGACAACCTCCTCCTGAAACATATATTCCATCTGCTCGTTCTTCAACTTGATTGCCTTTCTCGATAGTGCCCCGACTGACATTTGCAAAGTGGCCACATGAACATCAGTGGACGCTTTTAGCTATCACAATGCTGTTACTCAGGATGTCGCAGCAGATACTCTGCTTGGACACGCTGTCCTATCATCTGCAGTAAATGTCAGTCCGAAGCTCCAGCCTTCCAATTAGGGGCCCTGCTTTCTAATCACCTACAATGGAGCCCCCTTAGGGACATCACTCGAAGAAGAGGAAGGTTACTCACCCTGTGCAGTAACTGAGGTTCTTCGAGATGTGTGCTCTGCTACCCGCCCTCCTCCCCTCTGCTTTGGAGCTGAAACAAGCTCTGCAGCAGAGAAGGAACTAGGCGGGTGGTCGGATGCACAGTGGTATACATATCCTGCTCATGGCATGAGATGCAGGAGGTATGCCTGTGCGGTCCGACAGGCACTGCTGGTGAAGGTGTCTGATCTGAGGTGCAGGGGATGCTGCTGCACCTACAGTGGAGCACCCATAAGGGGACACATCTTGAAAAATGTCAGTAAAGATGCACAAGATGAGTAACCTCCTTTTTTTTTCTCCCCCAATCCTCTTATTTTATAAGAGAAACATGGGGTGTTGCAGCTGATACTTGATGTAATTGACAGGTTTCAGAGTAGCAGCCGTGTTAGTCTGTATTCGCAAAAAAAAGAGTACTTGTGGCACCTTAGAGACTAACAAATTTATTAGAGCATAAGCTTTTGTGAGCTACAGCTCACTTCATCCAAATGCATCCGATGAAGTGAGCTGTAGCTCACGAAAGCTTATGCTCTAATAAATTTGTTAGTCTCTAAGGTGCCACAAGTACTCCTTTTCTTTTTGATGTAATTGAGTAAGAGGAATATTGAAGATTTTGAAGTTATAAACTCGTTTTGGAGTTGTAGAACTGTATGTCTGAGGTTTTTCCCCTGCCACTCTATTAGTTTTAAAATTTATTTTGTAAAAGAAAAACACGGCGCTAGCACTATGGAGTTACAGAACTCTGTAGTACAAGTCATAATTAAGTAAAATCCTAACCAGAATTTTTTATTGCACATTAACTGAAGTGATCATTTTTTTGCTGAACTGTAACTTTATATTTTTTTTCTAATTTACCTAGCAGCCTAGAGACACATTTGATGTTACAAATCAGCTGTGTGCACAATATATACTTACTGATTTAGGTTTTTTTCCATAAAGGACAAGTATTCCTTGTATTTGCCTAATTCAGGCTGTGTATGGATTTTACTAAAAGTTGCCTTAATCATCTTTGAGTTGAGATGCAATTTCAGTTCCAAAGGAGAACTTTTCTTAGAGACTTAAGAGCAAATGAAATCCGGATCGTTATAATGAAAGTTTGGTTGCAAGCTTACATATAACTGTTCCTATTGTCAGGTTTCAGAGTAGCAGCTGTGTAAGTCTGTATTCGCAAAAAGAAAAGGAGTACTTGTGGCACCTTAGAGAGTAACACATTTATTTGAGCATAAGCTTTTGTGAGCTACAAAGTGAGCTGTAGGTCACAAAAGCTTATGTTCAAATAAATTTTAGTCTCTAAGGTGCCACAAGTACTTGTTCCTATTGTGAACGAACACACACACATACACATACATAAAAAATAAATAAATAGATGTACACTCTTATTTTGCCTAAGAGGAAAGAGAGATTTAACATTATAGAAGGCCTAAAGTTTTAGGAATTCTGAGGGAGAAAAGTTTGCCTTTTGTCGAAGATTTTATTTTATTTGTCAGTTATATTATGTGTAGCTACACAATTTAGTGCCATGCTTACAATCTGTGGAATTGCACCTATTTACATCAGACCTTGATATGAACTGTAACCTCCATAATGGTGCTATCCGTCTGGACTTAAAACTTCAGATAGCTGAACATGTTTTTCTGCAAGTAAATGACCACCAGTTTTTAAAAAGTTGACGTTTAGTACTGTTTCTGGTGATGAGTTTTTATTAAAGCAATTTGATTTTTCTAACTCGCTCTCACAATGGAGTGAAAAACCCTGACATGGTGCACTTCTTAAATCCCTAATCCTTTCTCCCTCTTTTTTTTATTACAGTTTGGGTTCTTAAAAAACTTGTGGTCCACTTTGGAGTTGTAAACTTCATGGCGAAACGTTGTAGTAGTTGGTGGCATGTTCTGGAAAACTTTGTGAAGGAGCGGCAGGAGGCTCTTGCTCCACGGCCAATCAGAGGACTTGGAAGGGTCATGCTAAAACTTGACAGTAAGGTATTTAAATTTATTTTCTTAAGCCATAATTCTGAATAACATTTTCTTTGTTCTTTGTAAGCTGTGGTCTAGAAAGCTATAACTCTAAAATAAGTGTCTGCCACTCATAAGCACATTGTTCTTTATGTAAAAGTGTATCTTAGGCCTTGACTGTGCTTGCTCTCTTGAAGGCTATAGCACATTTTTAAATCTTTTTATAATAATGTTTAGCTCCCCCTGGAACTAAGATGATGTCTACATACTAAAAAAAAAAGTAGTTTTTTAAAGTTGTTAGCTTAACATGATTTTCTACTTGGATATTTATGAGGATTTCCAATTTTACAATTCTTTTAACTGATGGTAAAGATGATAAACTGAAGGTACATAGGTGTTTGGGGAGGGGAATCCTGATCATGTTAAGCTAACTGTTTTTTAAAAAGCAACTTTTTTCATTGTGTAGATAGGACCTAAGCTACTTCAACTACATTTGTGTTTAAACTGTGCAAAAGCACGATCGACAGTGTAGAACAGGCCAATGTGGTGGTGGGGAAAAAACCTGTGGGGTGGGGCTGGGTTCTCTTGGGAAGCTACTGAATATGGCATTGCTTATTTTCTTCTGGTTTTCTAAGTCAGTGGGTGCCACATTTCAGGAAAGATGTGCACAACGTGGAGCAAGTCCAGAGGAGAGCAACAAAAATGATTAAAGATGACCTATGAGGAAAGATTGAAAAAATTGGGTTTGCTTAGTCTGGAGAAGAGAAGACTGAGTGGGGACATAATTTTCAAGTACATAAAAGGTTGTTACAAGGAGGAGGGAGAAAAATGTTTCTCCTTAAGCTCTGAGGATAGGACAAGAAGCAATAGGCTTAAATTGGCAGTTTAGGTTGGACATTAGGAAAAACTTTCTAACTGTTATTATGCCCATACAAAGCACATGAGATTTTTAATAAGGTAGAAGGCAGCATGCCGCATTTATTGAAAATACAACAGTTAGTATGTGCGCGTGCGTGCGCACACACACGTCCTGCAGATGTTCTTTATAGTTACCAGTCTGTCGTAGCTCGAGTCAATCTAATGGCCAGTTAGATTGAGCACGAATGAGGAGCTGGGCTCTGTCGGTCAGATCCGATGCTCCAAGGCTTTGCAGGACTGAACCCAGAGTTCTATGGCAAAACACCCCAGCTTTATATTTGTAAATTTCCACTTTAGTATATGGATTTTGCAATGTTATTCTGTAATCGTTACTCCTTAAATGGTGCTAATCTTAGGATTTTCCACTGTTATCATTCTTTGGTTATTGTCAGGCTTCCCATCGTTATCTCCTATTTGTTGTCTCGCTTTCAGGGGTGCCTGCCTCACCTCTGAGGTCGTCAATGCTACTAACATGTTTAGCATTGGATACAATGGATGCTTTCTGATGGAAACACCAGGAGACACAATCTCTCACTTTTTCTTGACCATCTGGACATTTGTGATGGCTTTCACACTCATCCTTAACCATGCACACATCCTTTACTCACACCCAATTTTACAGAGACTTTCAGACAGGATAACATTTTGGAAAGGATTATATAGTTACTAAAGGGATTACAAAAGAACCTTTCATAATTTAGTTTGCAATGCATACAAGAAGCAAGACCCTGTAGCTAATACTGTAATGAAGTCTTATCCTAAAACAAAAGGTGACCATAATCAGCCATAAGGACTATTCTGGTCTCTTCCTACCTTAACATCAGTAGTACAGACACTGGGAGTCTGTCAGATGTGTTTTTACCAATGTCCCAGAGGGTCATTCCTTTCTGCTACTTAAAAAGGTGGCTGGCAGGATGATCAAATCATAAATGAATACATAGTACATTATTATAATGTCAATCATTATAACCTCTAATACAAATATAAAATCCTACTCCCACACTGGGGTGGTTAAGCACTGGAATAAATTGTTTAGGGAGGTTGTGGAATCTATCATTGGAGATTTTTTTTTTTAAGAGCAGGTTAGACAAACACCTGTCGGGTATGGTCTAGATAATATTTACACCTGCTGTGAATGCAGGGGACTGGACTAGATGATTTCTCAATGTCTCCTCCAGACCTATGATTTTGTTGAAACAGTTGGTTCTATGGTGTAGATAGGAATAAATGTTGCAAAAAATGAAAGCATGTGATGTAAGTTAAAGGTGTTATGTCTATTTCTAACACTTTTGATAGTGTGATACTGTAATAAGAACAAAAGAATAGCAAACCCTCTTTTTCTTTAGAAGTAAAAGCAAGATGATTAACCATTTTAAATCTGTTTAGCAGTATGTTTAATTTTAATGTTAGAGTGTGGCGGTCATATGGGCCTGCTTTCCCTGAAAGCCATACTCACTACTTTCTGTTAGTAAGGGGATGGGGGGAGCTGAGTTGAGCTTCAGCTCCAGGAAGCAGCAGCAGACTCTAATGTGAAGAAAACAGGCAGCTGCTGCTGTTTGAAACATAAACAGCTGTCTAAAATGTATAGTAGTGATGCTTGCTTCTGACAGTCTGGCACGTGGTAGGGCCAAGAAGAAGTCCCACTACCAAGAGCAAGTGATGCATAGAGCAGAAAGGTGTCCCATTCCACCCAAGAGAATCTGTCAGCCAAGGCAGGGGCCTAGGGAAGAATGTTTTATTCCCCTTCTTAAGTTAAACTAATAAACAACTGAGAGAGGGTGAGGGAGAGAGCTGCTAGTAAGCTCATGCCTTTAGCACTGAGCTCCCTTTTTGAAGCATTCCTTTGATCTACCAAGGGGGAGCTGTGAGAAAGTAGTCTGTTCAGCTTTCCCCCTACTCCAGGTCCTTTTTCTCCTACAGGGAAGATGGGGCATATCACACCCTGAGAGAAGTCCTGGGTGAGGAAAGGGAACACAAGCATTGCTGTTTTATTCTCTCTCTCAACAGATCAAGGGGACACTCTGGGGCAGAAATTCTATTGTTCTGTACAGCGCCTAGCACAAGAGGTCTTGATCCATTACTTGGGCTCCTAGGCACTATGATAACACAAATAATAAAAACGGGACAACTTGGAGGCTCTGGAGGTAGCAATGAAACCTACTTGTGCATTTCATATAGGTCCTAATTAGATTAGGAAAATGAGATGTTTTTAGCAAATTTGGTTTTACTGTCCCCTCATGCTACTCCTTCTGGCACTGTCCCTGCTGCTGATAGCATCTCAGTAGAAGTTGGGAGCTTCCGGGGGGGGGGGGGGGGGAGATCCCAGGTGTTCTCCTCTCTCTGCCCCTACAATCCCTATACAAATGTGTATATTTTACTCTCTCATTTGTAATTAATCCAAAATCAGTGCTTTGCTTCACCCTAACACACACTTTAAAAAAAAAATTCATTGGTTTCAGTTAATGTTTAAAATGGTGATTCTATAGTTTTGTTTTATTTCATTTCTGTTGGGGTTAATAAGGATAGCTCTTTAATGGCGTCATATGGTGTTTCCTGTCCACTGAATGATTCCACACATCATTCCAGACATCTATAAATCAGGATTGTACTGATGTTTCCCTTTCCTAGTGAGTATTTTTATTAACTGCAGCCAAGGTTGTTTTTAGTGTATTCAAATGCATATAGTCCATTTAACTATTCTTGATAGAGTATAGGAGAACTTGATGTGAATGTTACAAACAGGTTGGGCACCTCTTTTACCATACAGAGTCCAGTGTTGGTGTACATCAAGCACCATACTAGTCGTACAGTTCAAACACATCTTAGTAGAAACATTTACCAGATTATGGAAATACATATAGCCATGATAAATCATCTTCAGAGAGATGTCAGCATGAATATAAATAGCTTCCTTAAAAAGTACTGAGAAAGTGAATGTAGTTTTATTAAATTTTACTTCCTCAAATATTCAGTTTAACCCAAATGGGTCATATTTTTTTTAAAACTAACTTGATTGCTGGGGTAGAAGCAACAACATTTTTGGGTACATTTGTCAGTATTACAGTGGGAAATAAGGCATGTTGTATATAATGTCCCCTAATCCTGAGTTATATACTTAACACTATTGACATTTTCCTGCTGAAAACTGGAAATCCTGTTTCCAGACTATTCTATCTATCATTTGTTGTATTATTTTTAGAATGGAGAAGATATAAAAGAGAGAATCTGAATGAGGGAGGTTATGCTAGTATCATGTTAATTTCCCAGGCTAGAACCAGGACAATAATTTTCCCTCTGTCATATTATTATAACCATTAACGGGGGAAAGTAGCTGATCAAAATATCCTATTTACGCTGCTTGATACTTAATGATGAAAAGGGGTTGTTATACTCGTATGGGAATTTTCTACTCAGCTTCCATGAAAGTAAGGTAAGGCAAGATTTTTTTTTATTTTATTTTTTTGTTAAATCTATAAAAACCCCTTACCTTATTTTTGACTTATACAATATCCCATTTCCTGGGAAGAAAGAGTGGAAACAAATCAGAAGCTGGAGGCTTAGACTTTTGAAGCTTTCTTGCACCTTTCCATTTCTGTGCCTTGTTTCCATAGGAACAGGTGTACACAAGCCACACTAGTATATGGGATAACTGCATATCTTCAGTTGTATATTGTTTGTTTTGAAATCTTTGAATGCCTATGTTTAATTGTAAGCCTGTTGCTTGCTTAATCATACTTTAATTTACGTTCTGAAATTTTGGTTTTATTTGAAACATTTTCTCGTAGGCCTTGTTTGTATTAGGAATTTGTCCCAATTCCATCTATTGGTGGCCAGCCACTGGTGCAAACCCCAGCTGTAGACAAGAAAAAACACAATTTGTTCTGATGGGATGTTGGAATTATTAATATGGGAAACACTATTCCTTTATGACAGGTTTCAGAGTAGCAGCCGTGTTAGTCTGTATTCGCAAAAAGAAAAGCAGTACTTGTGGCACCTTAGAGACTAACAAATTTATTAGAGCATAAGCTTTCGTGAGCTACAGCTCACTTCATCGGATGCATCCGATGAAGTGAGCTGTAGCTCACGAAAGCTTATGCTCTAATAAATTTGTTAGTCTCTAAGGTGCCACAAGTACTGCTTTACTATTCCTTTATTAAATCCAAAGGCCAAATAGTACTTATACAATTGCTCTAAACATGCCTCAAAAGCCTAACCAATAAGCAATATACTACATCCAAACAGTAACAAAACATTAATAAGCATTTGATCAAGATATTTACAAATGGATTAAACCCAGTGTTGCTTAGATTCATATTGGTAGGCTCCAGCTTGGTCAGGCAGGTATTGGCAATGGACTCTTTAAGAACTTACTTTTACAAACAAGTGATGTCATTGCCAATTACTAGCTTCAGTTAAAAACCAAGTTGAGACAATTCACCCTTATTTCCAGTCTTAATCCAGATAAGATTTACAACCACCTTTCTTCCAAAGGCATTTTCTCCCCTCCTTCTTGCTGTCTACTTTGGTTCACATAAGCTTTAACACTGGTATGTGGGTTGGCGAAGGGCTGTGTTGGCTCATTTTAAGACAGACATTCTCCCTACTTTGTTCCTTCTGGCCTTATTGCTTATTATTTTCAAGATCTTCCTTCTTGAGAGTCGGGGCCTTTCTTTACAACACACATACTTTTCCTTAACCAAATTTAAGCTAATTTTAATTCTTTAATTTTATACTTATCCTACCTGGAGCTTATCCCAGTTTCAAGCTTCACGGGTGCAAGCTGCCACTTTCATTGTCCACACTTGGGGGTTTGCATGGATGTATTTGTGACTTGTCACCAATAGCTGGAATTGAAGTAAAATCTCAATTTTAAGAGCAGGCCTTAGAATGAGTGAGTCTCTGAGTAGTTTGGGTGAGAATTAGAGAGTAATATTTATCTCAGTACAAAAGTAGACGGTTGCTTGTCAGAGAAGGGCTTAGCACCTGAATTTATAATATGATTTGACTGCAGACAAGCACGTGTAAATAAGTGTTGGTTCCACGACCTCTTGGTTTGTACATCATGCATATAAATATATGCATGTATTTTATATTCCTTTTCATACTGATTCTCACTGGGTGTGAATGCAGTAATAGTAATAGGATAATAAAATTTATGTGCATCACAATAGGTAACATAGAAGACGCTTCACATATGTTTTAAACTATATCTTTGGTCAAAGTTGGAACCTCATTGCAATAAACTGGTGCATGAGATGCTGATTCCTGATATCACAATAATATCACGCTGTTTTTAGAAAAGAACTTTCACAAGTGTTGCACTGATTTTAAAATGTTGGCTTGCTACTGTTAATCTGTAACTATTCAAGGCATAGTGATGCTGATTTATAGCTGGCTTATTACTGTTAAGTTACGCTAGCAAAATATGATGATTATATTCATTCACTGTACTCCTTTCTAAATATTATGCATATTTAGGCTTGAAAAGATTAGATTATCGGAAAATGTTGGTAAATATTGATTTCACCATACATAAGCCAACAGAAAAATATTTCCATAGATAATAGTCAAAATTTACTATTAGACAAAGTAAGAAGAAGGTTGCTTGAACTTATTAATTTTTCATTTAAGGATATTTGCTTTGTATATATTGTGATATGTAATGTTGACAGTTTTTTTGTTAATGGTTATAAAGCTTTAGCTTTTTGAATCTGTCTGCTGTCATTAAATATTACTGTTTTACCTCTCCATAATTTCCCACAACTGTGAAAATGTAGAGATAAAAGTAGGAAAAAAGCTTTAAAATATTGATATCTGTTGAAATTTATATATCTACATGAATCGAATTTTGCCACACCTATGCATTTTCCTGGTAAATCCTAGATTATTGTATTACAGATTTCACTATTTATTTCCTACTGTAGTTTACCTTTGGGTCTGGAATTACTTAATTTTCATTCTGTGGATGACTGTCTGCCTTCATTTCTATTCACACTATTACTGCATTCTTCAATAATCTTCCACTGTCTTCTTGTCTTTTTTTTTTCTCTTCTCCGTCTCCCTTCCCTCTCCTCCCCCACAAGCTGTGGCACTGGCTTAATAAGAAGGTAAATAAAGAGTTTGTGATTCCAACTAAAGGATTGTGTCCTTTTTGCAGCATGAATGCTTTTAACATGTCTTGCTCTTTAGTTCTCCCTCCCAATTGTCGTTCCCTGCCCCCCAAGCTACTGGAGGTCATATAACACCATCTGATCTATATCTTTTAAATAAAATGAATGCATTTAGTTAAATGCCTTGTACAGCAGGATAGTGTAAAAAGAAAAGGAGTACTTGTGGCACCTTAGAGACTAACAAATTTATTAGAGCATAAGCTTTCGTGAGCTACAGCTTACTTCATCGGATGCAGCCTTTGTGGACTTGGGTTCAAATAATTTTAAGATTCAAGAAAAATTTGATATCTGACTAATCCCCATCTGTACACGTCACAAAGCCAACACATAATTTGACTCGATAGGCATTTTCTGTTTAGGGGAGCTTAAAGGTGTTGAAGGTCAGGACTAGGGTAAGTTTACAAAGTTGTGAGTAGAAACTTGCATAGCTCCTGTATTATGACTGGCTCTAGTCAGTGCTAATAGGCTTTTGCCTTCAAAAGCACCAACTTAAACCACACATTCTTTTTCTTAAGGGAAAAATAAAACTCCAGATTACTCCATATTGAACCATTACTTGGTTCATCAGCACCCAAAGCAGCAACAAGTGGAAGGAAGGAATGTCCAAAACTGCTGCTGTAGTTAAAAGAAAATAATTTCCTTTCTATGAAGTTCATAGAAAAAAATAGCCATGTAATCCATATGACACACAATCTCATCCTTAATTCATCCTGTGTTGCTGAGGTACTTCAACTAATTTATTTCAGTTCTAAACAGGATTAAGCTACTACACTCCTACGAATTGCTACTTTCATTGTCTATACTATAATTTGTTAGTGCATCCACAGTGGCTGGAATCTGGCCAAATCCCGATTTTAGACAAAGCCTTAAACTCTGGCAGAGCATACCAGCTCCATAGGAGCAGCAAGAGAGCTGGAGAGGGCTGCCAATATAACTTGTATGAAAATCAAGGTGGGAGATCTGGCATCAAATGTATTAAAATACAAATCTCAAACATAAAATTTCCCAACAGAAAAGCATAAAGATAGACTAATGGTTGTAGATGAATATTGATTTAAATTTATTAAATGTATGAAGGGCAGGAAGTTAAAAGGTTGTATCTTTAAAAAAACAGATAAAACCATAATGACTGGAAATCAGCTAAACTTCTGGCATCAACCTCTGTCCTCATTTATCTCAGCACTGGTGAGAAAATCCAACTAGCTGTCACTGCACAGAAACTCGATATTTACTGTTGCTTGTACAAAGTATAGAAGTATAGTCTTTGATCAGTCACATAACCTACAGCTGCCCTTGTAGACTGTAGTAGGTACCTGGAATATGATGGCTCTAGCCTGTGATGGGAGGTAAAAGGGATAGAGTTGTATACCCAGTCCAAAGTAGCCGTGGATGGAGAAGGAGATATAAAGGTATTTTTTTAACAATTTGGGTTACAGTAAAATTGAGATTATAGTTGGGGTCTTCTGTGGAAAATATGTGGAGAATAATGCATGAGATGTTGTGGTCATTTTAGCCTGAAACATGGGGACTATAGAGTTTCATCTCCAGCACCCAATTAGTGGATGAGTTCCCTATGCAGAGATTTCACTGAGTGTGTGGGAAGGTAGTTGGGGTCGGGGAGGGGTGAAGAAAGATTTGTGTGGCTTCTTATTGAAAGATGGATTGGGGAGAGCAGTTAGAGTAGAAGGATAGTTTGACCATCTGCTGACGCTTGACATTTCGACTGTTTTTAACTTCCTCGTCCATTTCCTGATGTTGAAAAGATTGTGTCTGTACTACAACGTGCAAGTGTTTTTAAATTATAAATATGTGCAACCATAAGTTGTCTTAAAGAAGAATTTTTGTTTGGGAATGATGTGTTGCATCTCTGCAATATACCCACACAATGTACTGAGGTACCAGTGGAATTTTGGTCTTAACTGTACATTTTCTTGATTCTGTGGTTTTAGACTCTTAATGTTTGAACAGAGATTTTATGTGGGTGAGTTTACCTTAATTTTGCCACAATATAAAAGTTGCTAAACGCTAACATGGCTATTAAAATACATTTTAAAAATAATAAAATAGAATTAAAAAAGAATAAAAATAATGTAGACCCATCATATGCAGACTATCAATTTTTTAAAAAATTGAGCTTTATTTATTTACTTGAAAAAAGTACTTGAAACTACTCATCTTTCATTTCTTGTACCTACAGATATTTTGAACATTTATATCAAAATATTTTTTTGTAATATGCTAAGACTCCTGTGTATGCTGAGCAAATCATATATTTGTACAACTTAGATATAAAATCCAAAAACAAACTCTAAATTCTTAAATTCCAGTGCTGAGGCTCTTAATTTTATCAAATCTTCAGTTCATAAAATCCTAAGAAAGGGGGAAGATTGAAGCACAAAAGATTGGATTGCAGTTCTAAAGGCTGCTTTTCTTTTACAACTTTTTACCTTTTTTGTCTTCCTCTCAAGGAAAGTACTTACGAGAATACTAAAATAAGCTTCTCTCTCTGCAGTGTGAAACTAAAAATATGACCCATGGAGGCAAGACAGGGTTTGAAATGGTTATTGGTAATTCTGGTTATTAGGACGGGGGGGTAAGAGCAAAGCTCTTTTATATAAGAGCTTTCTGTCAGGGACTGTTTTTAAACTGGGACTTTTGTGAGTAAGAATTACACAACTTAATATTACTTACTGAGCCCAAGGCATAGAAGAGATTCCAGTGAGTTAGAAAGACTTGCTCTATATGGCATTGTTTACAGCTTTTAGAGTAGCAGCCGTGTTAGTCTGTATTCGCAAAAAAGAAAAGGAGTACTTGTGGCACCTTAGAGACTAACAAATTTATTTGAGCATAAGCTTTCGTGAGCTACAGCTCGCTTCATTGGATGCATTCGGTGGAAAAAAAAAATGCATCCGATGAAGTGAGCTGTAGCTCACGAAAGCTTATGCTCAAATAAATTTGTTAGTCTCTAAGGTGCCACAAGTACTCCTTTTCTTTATTGTTTACAGCGTGAATCATAAATACCTTTCATTTTTGCTAAAATCAGTGCCTCTGCGCCCGTGTTAGCAACCTTGGGAACCCTAATGTAGACAGCTCTCCAGCTTGTTTGACCTGGCTACTCATCTGCACTTTTTCACTGTGAACCTGACATATCTGAGTAACTGACTTCACTGGAGCTAAATTATCCCTTTTTAACAGTCCTAAAATAATTGAAGATTAAATCCTTACCAGAAAACATATCCGACTTGATTTATTACTTTATTTTAGGAAGGGAAATTAAAATAGACATTGAAACAGCTGCGACTGCATAAAAGAAGTAAGATACTCATACTGTTTGTATTTTACCACAAACAAATACGTATTCAGAGATTTGTCAATATATACAATTTGCATGTATAATAAATATTTTAGTATGTAAAAATATATTAGAAAATGAGCACTCAGGTAGATATAGGTGTTCTTTTAAGATGAGATGACTTGATTTAAATGTTTTTTGTGAATAACGTACAGTGCTGTATAAAATATAGAAGGCATAATCACTCTCCCAATTCCAATAAATCTAGATATGAGTCGGTCTTTTCAAAGCTAGTTCCTAGTACAAACTGTAGATTTAAAAAGCCACGTTCAATTAAAATGTTCATCCCAATTACTTTTTCCAAATACATTTCTCCCAGTGAACTCATGAATGTATGTACTTTGACCCTGCTTTAGTTTTGAGGCGTAATTCAATTATTTGTAATTTGCTTTATTTTTAAAATGTAAAGAGAAGTTTATACCCTTTCCTTCAAAACCCTGACATTTTAAGATAGTTTTCATTGACTGCATATCAGAAATCCATCATTATTTTTTTAATGAGTGAATGACCTTCTGTAGCTTAGGAGTCTGGTTTCTTTCTACTACTTGACTGTCTTAGATGTCATGGCAACATTTGCTTGTAGCTATTGACTAACAATTAAATTACTTTAAAATACTGAATAGCTGCTGACTAATGTTTAGAAAGTGTGTGTGTGTGTTATGTGCATGCATGTATTTAGGGGTAGGGCATAGAAAGGAAAGTCTATAAGAATGGCCTAGAGAAATATGGACCAGATTCAGTGGTAAGTTTTTGATCTGATAAGAAATACATTACATTAGTTAGGCTTTCTTAGATTCCCTTAGATGTGTCTCTGAATTTGGACCTGTGAATAGAAGCCACAACTTTTTTTTTTTTTTTTTTTTTTTGAACTGAGAAAGAAATAGCAAGGAAAGTTTCAGAAGATAAAGTGAATATTTAACTTAGTATTTTTAAGGTACTGTATCCTTTTTGTTCATCAAGTGCTTGCTCATGTCCATTCCATATTAGGTGTGTGTCGTTGCCACATGCACGGATGCTGGAAGTTTTTTCCCCCAGCAGTATCCATAAGGGACTGGCTCTGGTGCCCCTTGGAGTAAAGTGCACATGCCGCAGTATAAATGGTGCCACCAGCTCCCTTCAGTTCCATCTTGCCGCCAGTGATGGTGTTGGACATCTGCTGCTTCAGCTAATGTTGTCTCGAACTCTGCAGAACTTGTAGTATAGTTGTTGACAGTGACCCTTAGTAGTAGTTCGTAAAGTTCTCTTAGTCCCAAATGGGACTCAGCTGGGGGACAGGGCATGCCCTGGTCTCCAGGCTTTAAGCCCTGCTATCGCTGAAAACCACCTATGCCCATCAGCGATCCACATAGCAGCTGCCATAGGTGCTTAGGCGAAGGGCACATAAGCGACAAGTGTCATATCTGCAAGTCCTTCAAACCTAGGACAAAGCAGGAGCACGATATCAGTCTCAAAGTGCTTCTAATGGAGTCAGCACTCACTCCAGCACTGGAGCAGCGGCCCGACTCCGCACCGACTACTCGGTCTCCGTGCGCAGTGCTCCGCTGGCACCGTCCACAAGCCAGCACCGATCTCCCTCCACAGTCCAGTCAAGAAGCCAAAAAAGACTGAGGGGAAGATCTCCTACCTCAAAGAAAGGAGAGGGCTAGGGAAGTTGGGCCCCAGCTCAAGTTAAATGGTGCAGCCCATCCCATACTTCGCCTACGACTTTGAGCTGCTCAAAAGATCCTGACGCACCCGGTGCTTCCCACACTGGCTCCCATGGTACCCCGGCCTCGGGGAAAACCTGCATTGGGATCTATGCGTGTCCCCACCTCAGTGGCACTGTTCCCCATCAAGGGGGGGGTCCCGCTATCGCTTGCCCACCCGAATCCATCGCGCCTCAGGACTAGAGAAGCAAGCTCAGTGGAGGCCTCTTCGGTCTCTGCACCTGGGGCACAAATCGAGGGACTCGCTGGTAGATTAGCGCAGCCTCTGCGGCACGCGCCACCCATCAAGATCTCCGGGACCAGCCCCGACCATCTGCAAGGGCCTGGTACCGATCATGGGATCGATCGGGGATCCGAGACATCAGGCGATTATCGCCCATCTCCAAGAAGGAGGTTGCCGTACTCAGGAAGATCCTTCCAGCAACCGGTCAGTGGTAGCTCCTGGGCCCATTTGACGTACTAGTCGAGCAGCGTGAGGCGGGGATCTCCGGGTGTCCAGTGCAGATCTGCCGATCGCTGTGAGTCCCTGAGACCCCAAACAAGATGGCCCGGCTTGCTCGGACATGTTGGCTTCGGGACACAGCGACTGGCACCAGTCAGACAAGAGCCAACGCTCTGTCCAATCCTGGATGCCCGGTACTGACTGATCCGCTTATAGCGCCGGCACGGAGTGACGTTCCCTGACTGCGGGACAAGCCCCGGTACTTGCGGTGCCACCTGCGTCACAGCACCAAAACCTGTCCCATGGCCCCAAGCGCAGTGACCAGCGCTATGGTACCCATGGGGGTTCTCCCAATCTTCCCAGGCTGCCCAGTCGGTCTCGGAGAGGGCAGCGACATCGGTATCCCATCCCTCTCTAGTGCTCGAGGCTTCCACGGGTAAGACCCCACAGGTCCAGGAGGACCCAGGGAAACAAGTTGCTGAACAACCAATGGACGTGGAGGTTCCTGCGGCTGTGGCAAGCCATGGCCAGGTTTGAAGGGTCGCTCCCCGAGGCTTCCAAGAAGGAGTTCTGATCGATCCTCGATGAGGGAACAACTGCGGCCAGGACAGCCCTCCAGGTGGCATCAGATGCCACTGATTGCTGCTGCCCGCACCATGGCTTCCACTATCTCCATGTGGCAAGCCTCCTGGCTGCTCCTCTCTGCGTTGTCCACTGAGGCCCAGCAGTTAATGTAGGACTTGCCCTTCGATGGCCGAGCCCTACTTGTGAAGCAAACAGATAGCAAGTTGCATAGCCTCAAGGACTCCCGCACCACCCTGAAAACCCTGGGTCTCTACATCCCGGCCCTGGCGCGTAAGTGATTCAAACCACAGCAGCCTTAGGGCCAGGGGAGCCAGCCTCGGCAGGACCAGCCCCGCAAATGAGCCAAGGGCTACGAGCACCACCCGCCTCCGCCCAGTCAAGCTTGACCTGTAACAAGTAAGGGGCCAAATGGTCATTTTGAGGGTACGTCGGAGGGTGACCTACCTGACTATTCGCCAGATCCATCTTTCCCAGTGCTCTTCCATCTTTCCCAGTAGTTCCTCCCTACTTGAAAAGCTGTAACTTCGGATCCCTGGGTCCTCAGCACAGTGGAACAGGGTTATACCCTCCAGTTCCTTTCTACCCCTGCTTCCCACCCACCTTCCCCTTCCCTCTTCAGGGACCCTTTTCACGAGAGTCTCCTTGCACAGGAGGTAAAGGGGTTACAACAGCTGGGTGCAGTGGAAGAAGTTCCTCTCGAACAGAAACAAGGGGTTCTATTTCCAGTACTTTTTAATCCCAAAGGCCCAGGACAGTCTATGACCCGTCCTGGACCTGCGAGACTTCAACAAGTACCTGAGGAAGCTACAGTTCCGCATGGTCTCCCTGGCTTCTATCATCCCCCTTCCTGCATTCGGGAGACTGGTATGCCACCCTCGACTTGAAGGATGCATACTTCCATATAGCGCTCTTTCAAGGACACAGACACTTCCTCCGGTTTACAGTGGGGCCCCACCACTACCAGTTTGCGGCCCTCTCGTTTGGCCTGGCGACAACACGAAGAGTATTTAACAGCTGCATGTCAGTGGTAGCCACTTACCTCAGGCGCTGGGGTATCCAGATCTACATGTATCTCAACGACTGGCTGGTCAAGGGCAGCTCCAGGTCTCAAATCCAAAGGGATTTTGCAGTGCTTCAAGCCACATGCCGCTCCCTGGGCCTCCTGGTAAACGACACAGTCAGCGTTGGTGCCTGTGCAAAGGGTAGAGTTAATCAGAGCGTTCCTCGCCTGGACCTGCGCAAGAGCGTTCCTGCTGGTAGAAAGATTTCGGGCCTTGACAGACCTCATCATGGAAGTGTCCCCATTCCCCCTGACTACAGCCAGGGTCTGCCTGTGCCTGCTGTGCCACATGACAGCCTGCACATACATTGTCCACCATGCCAGGCTCTGGATGCGGCCCCTGCAGGAATGGCTGACAGCCTATTCCCAGTCTAGGGATCACCTGGAAAAGATAGTGACCATCCCCCCCAGCAGTACTTTCCTCACTGTGATGGTGGACCGATCGTGAGAAGGTCCAGAGAGAGTTCTGTTCAACATCTCCCCCCACCCCCACTCCATAGAGTTGGTGTCAGACTCCTTGGCTGGGGTGTGCACCTCTGAGATTTTCAGACCCAGGGTATGTGGTTCCTGGAAGAGATGACGCTCCACATAAATGTCAAAGAACTCAGAGTGGTCCGATTGGTGTGCAGCATCTGTAGCGGTGTATGTGGTCCCCAGAGGAGCGGATCTATTCGGAGAAGGTCCAACAGGTCATCCTGGGAAGTAGGAAGCCCTCAACTAGATTGATGTACCTGGCCAAGTGGATAAGGTTTTCCTGCTGGGCGTCGGAGTGTGACATCTCTCCTTTGTGTTCTTCAATACAGGCTGTCCTAGATTATCAGTTTCATTTGAGGACTAGGGCCTGGTGCACACGTCCATTAGAGTGCATCTCGCAGCCATTTCCACTTTTTACCTGCTGATCCAAGGACAGATGGAGTTTTGCAATGACATGACGGTCAGATATTTGAGAGGGCTTGAGAGACTCTTGCCGCAGGTACACACTCCTGTCCTGCAGTGGGATCTTAACTTGGTCCTCTTTTTAAGCTCACGGGCCCTTTTCGAGTCGCTGGGTTCCTGCTCCCATTCCCACCTGTCATGGAAGGTCATGTTCCTGATGGCGGTGATGTTGGCGAAACGAGTCTCTGAAATTAGAGTCTTGACCTCAGAACTGGTATACAGGGTCGTCTACAAGGACAAGGTTCAGCTGCAGCCTCACCCAGCCTTCCTGCTGAAGGTGGTGTCCACCTTCCTTATGAGCCAGGACATCTTCCTCCCAGTGTTCTGTCCCAAACCGCGCAAGACCAGTGAAGAAAGGCACTTCACGTGCTGGATATCCAAAGGGCTTTGGCTTTTTACTTAGAACGTACCAAACCTTTCCATAAATCAACTCAGCTCTTAATCGCTCCAGTGGATAGGATGAAGGGCCTGCCAGTGTCCTCGCAGAGAATTTCCAATTGGATTACCTTGTGCATAAAGACCAGTTATGACCTGGCAGGGGTTCTGCTGCTGCCAGTTGTTAGAGCCCACTCGACTAGGGCTCATGTGTCTTCGGCCTTCCTGGCGCACATCCCTATCCAGGACATCTGTAGAGCCGCAACGTGGTCCTCTGTCCACACGTTCACGGTTCATTATGCCATCACTCAGCAGGCCAATTGCAATCTATACATCTGTGAACTCCTACCCACCTCCAGGGGTACTGCTTTTGAGTCACCTAATGTGGAATGGACATGAGCAAGCACTCAAAGAAGAAAAGACAATTACTGTTTCCATAACAGGTGGTGGTTGAGATGTGTTGCTCATGTCCATTCCATGACCCGCCCTCCCTCTCCCACTGTCAGAGTTTCTGGCAAGAAGGAAATGAGGTTGTGGAGAGCCGGTGATGCCCCTTTCACCGCCATATGTTCCCGTCGCTCCGGGGGCACCAGAGCTGGTCCCCAAAGATACTGCTGAGGGAAAAACTTCTGGCACCGGTGTATGTGGCGAGCGCACACACCTAATGTGGAATGGACATGAACAACACATCTCAAAGAACACCAATTCCAGAAAAGGTAACTAACTCATTTTTCTGTTGCTGTGTCGTCAAAATCCCTAAACGTATGAGCCCTTTGAAAGGGCAAAACTGAAACAGGATTTTCTATAGTTTCCTAGATAGTAAATAGTTGGGAGTTCAAACTAGTTGGAATTTTTCGGATACCTGCCCTGCAGGCAGTTGACTTCCCCACTATTACCAGGGAGAGGACTTGAATGATTGCTCAAGTGTTTCAGGGTATGGTGGCAAACACTGAAAATTTCCGTGTTCTCTGAGATTTTTGCTGGGTACTTCAGGCTTTTTGAGATTCCTTTTTGCAGAACATAGTATAATGCAGGTTTCATTGCAGGAACTTGCAGAATTCAACAATTACCACTGTAAAGAGAGTGTCACACTGTATTCTGAATGGTTGCTCTGAAATGCTGGCTGTTTGCCTTGTAACAGTGTGTGTTAAACAAGATGTCAATTATAGTGGAGTCTGAGGGTAAAATCATTAATGTATATTAGGTGTTCAGATGCCACGGTGATGTTCCAGATATGAGATTTTAAAACTGTAACAATCAGTAATTGATCAATAAAGCAACTTTGTATGCAGGAATAGGGATCCGTAATAGAGAGAGCTCCTATTACTCTAACTTTTGACATTACATGACACTGAGGAAAAGAATAGCAACTAAAATTATCAGCACAACCCCTGAATGTCTAGCCATTTCTCGTTTGGAAATATTGAACCTTCTGCATATTGCCTCTGAACTCAGTTCTGTTTTAAAGTAAAATTTTAGAGCACAGCAAGATTTACCCTGCTAGTGTGTGGGTTTTTTTTTTTTTTGTTTTTTGTTGTTTTTTTTTTACTCTGGTGCTTTTTTCTGACTTTTGAGACACAAAATCTGGAAAAAATAGATTTGCCCATGATGAAGTTATGCGATCTTTATTTAATCAGGCCCTTTTCATATTCGATTAAGTGCAGTTTACTCTTTTCTAGAGTACTCTCCACACAGCCATGTAATTAAGATTTTTTCCCGCCTTGAATGACGCCAACAGAACTTCATGAACCTGAAGTGGTGTGATTACTGGTTAGTTGTGGCATGTGTGTGTTCAGGCCATCTGCACTGAGTTCAGGCTTGAGGTCTGCTTAGCAGCATTAAAAATCAGGCCACTTATGTAGGTATCTCATTAGAGACTTGGGTGATTTTCAGCCATCTAAGTTTGCAAATTATGGTTATATAGTCCACACCGGTAACTTCCCAAGTTTTGTGCAGATGATAGTAACCATAAGTTTCTCTGTTGCTTGCAGACAAGAAATTAAGCCAGAATATAAGTTCAGAATTAAAATGAGTGCTAGCTTCTTTGGGTCAGATAACAAAATAATGTTAAATTTCTGATTGCTTTGCTGAGAGCTTGCTATGTGATTCACAGAAATATTTAAATTTAATTTGCAAAATCACTTGCATTGTAACATTTTCCTTAGTTGTCATGCTAAACATTGCTTGTTAATTGTTCATATCTAAGCTTAGGGTCTGATCTTGCAGTCTTTTTGTAAAGAAAACTCCTGTTGAAATCAGGATTGTCAGACTGGGTCAGTATCACTTGAATAAAAAAACTGATTTTTTTTTTGTATGTCATGATTTGTTTTTCTTTTTTCTGCACAGATGATCGTGTGGTTGGAGAAAATGCTTGATAAAATAATTAGCATTTTCATAATATTTTTGCTAGTGATAGGAACGCTTCTGCTAGCCCTGCTCCTTACGGCAAAGGTACAGTGCACCAAGAATTATAATCAAAGTTCTTTTAATCCCTTTTTAAATGAATGTTACTGATGTTTGTGCTGCACTATACTAAATATTTTTAAAAGCCCTTCTGCTTTAATCAAATGTTCTTCAATCTATCTTGTTAATACTATGTATAGATGAAGAAAAAAATATTTGTATATGCACAGTGTGTTACCCTAGTAAATTGTGAAGTAGCAGAATTGTGAGCCATATTATAATTTTACAGTACTAGTACTCGAATTATTTTGAAACCTATTATAGCTGCTCAGTTTCAATGAGTAAGGGAGAACACCTGAGATTCCTTAGCATCAGTTTTATGCTGGTGTAAATTATTGCAGGAGAATATTAATATTGTGAAACTACTTATCAATTGTTTTATGTGAAGAATGATATTTGAATGCATTGAAGATCATTTTCAGCATAAATATGTGGAAATAAGGGAAGAGTTTACATTTCTATATAAGAACTTCTGCATCTCACACTCGTAAATATTTGTGAGGTGTGTAGGTACACATGCCCATATGTAACTGTCAGTTTTGATCTCATGACACCACATTTTCAAGGTCAGATTTTCTCAGTGATTTTCACTATGCAGCTACTCTTTCTTCCCAGTAGAGGTCACTCATTTAACGTAAACTTCTTTTATAACTTCTGGGGAATTCTGAGCCACTGCACATGTGCCCCGCAGAATTTTTTTTTCTCCGCAGAAAATTCATTCTGCCAGAGGCACTGCAGTTCCGCTCTTTGCCCACCAGGGGCTGCTGTGGTTCCAGAACTGAGGGCAGCTGCTCCCAGTCAGGATAACCAACCACAAAGAGGGACGAGGGAGGGGAAGAGGTTGAGTTCCTCATAGTTCCCTGCTCATGGGGCCAGGTGAGGAGGCATGGGATGTGTGAGGGACAGACAGCGTGGGGCACATGGGGCTGCTGGGGGGAGGGGGTGTTACAGACAGGGGTTCAGAAGGCCTAGTGGGAGACAGACTGGTGTGAGGGCTGAATGGGAGTGGGGGTGCAGGGCCACATGGGGATGGAGGAGGAGGAGTGGCGGCTGAGTGAGGGTACATGGAGATGAGGGAAGAGGGCTGGCTGAGTGGGGGTGCAGGGACACATGGGCATAGGGGCAGATGTGCCTGACTGAATGAGAGAGGCTAGGGGTCAGCCAGGGAAGGCTCCCCAACTCTGTAACAATCCCTCCCCCGTTCCCCCAAAAACCTAACAGCCCTCCAGGTTCATTCCCATGCCGCTCCTTCCCAGCAATTACTTTCCTCTCCCTCAGCTCCTCCATTACCCTGACTTCCGCAAACCTTTGCACTGCTTCTGAGTGGTGTGGTAAATGCATTCTGTATTGTAGTTTTAAATGAATTATTGCTCAAAGTTCTGTATTAATATGCATAATAAGGAATCTATTGGTCAAAACACATTTACTGAATCTTTTGTTGTCTGTATTGTTACAGACATACTTATTGACAGGTATTTTGAAATTACCAAAATAATTGAAACTGGTGTGATTATATTGTGTTACTTTAAAAATAAAATATGCAGAATTTTAAACTTTTTGGCGCAGAATTCCCCCAGAAGTATTTTTTTTTCTGTTTTGTGTTCATACTAAGTACTTATTTGATCATCTTTGCTTATACTGTTTTTTTTAATTACAGAGCCCATGTGGTCATTCAGTCTGCTGTTTGTCAGTTTCCTTTTTCATATGATGTGGAATTTATAAAGAATATTGAGTATATGAAATCATAAGTTTTAGCAGAGTTGTAAAAATTTACCACAAAACTATGTGTCTAATTCTATTTTAAGATATTTCCAAGTAACACCTTTCCTAAGAAATATATTATTAGTCTGTAACGAACATAGTATATAGCATTTTATAGCAGAGTTGATCATTATAGAACAGAAAATGGAGTAGCTTTCACATTTCTTCTATCTGTGGCTCAAAATTTAAATCACAAGCTATGCTTTGTGTATCAGAATTTGAAATTACAATTTACACTTACTTTAGGATTATGTAGATTCTTCTTCATACATATCTTGCTACCAGTGTGTCTACATCACAGTTGGGAAAACAATTTGCAATTTCTGGTTAGTTTGCCACTTGTGTACATATGGCCCAAATTCACAAAAGTGGCTGGTAATTTTGGATTCATGAATTTTTGGATGCAGGAATTCAGACCTCTTAAAGGAACCCCACTTTGAAAAAGTGCAGAGTGTCTTTCTGCCTTGAAATATTTTAAGGGCCTGATTTTTCACAAGTTGAGCACCAGAAATCACCAATCACTCTTGAAAATGTAGATTTAAATATCTTGTTCTGTTAATTTAGGGTGGGTGCTAATTTGTATTACATAACACTTCATATTCTTTCTTTTGTCTGTATTTAACTCAGGTACATCAAGAGAGCGTTCACTTGATTCAAGTCACAAGCAGCTTGATCAATGAGACTGTAGCCAATCACCCAGAGTGGGCAAAGTAAGAATGCTGAAATTAAGAGACTAGAGTAGATAAACAAGTTTCAAGGTGCTCCTATCTATAGTTTTTATATTTTTAAAAAACTCTTGTGTTTTAAGAAATGGGGGTGACTATTTCAGGCACATGCATGAATGCTGCTGCTTCCCTTCCCACAAATCTGATGCTAATTTGCCTTCCAGTCCACCCCTTGGAGTAGTGATCTCTTGTGGAGCTGAAAGGGCAGATGGGAGCTGAGCCTAGTGGTTTAATTGTGGACCAGTGGTGGCAGAGAGTTGTGTAACTTCCTTCCTGGTAGCTGTTTTGAAGGAGCTTGTCTCCCCAGATTGTAGTGTAGGAGGGCAAAGGGGCAGTAGCCACATAGTCTGGACCAGAAAATTAACTGGAAAGCCCATTTACAGGATTGAGGGAATGACAGTAGAGCAAGCCCCTTTAAGGATAGGGTGTTGGCTGGGAAACTCTCTTGAGGGAACAGTAATATTGGGGGAAACTGTTTTGCAGTGGATTAGAAAAAGCAAGTAATTGGTCTGGAAAACTCCTTTTTTAGGGGGAATTATAAGTGAGAATAAGTGGAAGGGGGAGGAGCATGTATCTACATGTAAATGAAAAGTATACAAGTATGAGAGGTAGTGGGAAGATTGGAGGGAATAGTATGTGTGATAAGAAGAGCAAATAGGAAGGGAAATGAAGGGAAAATCAGTGGGGAGAGATGAAAAGGGGAAAGGGAGGGAATCAATGAATTTGTGAAGGGAGTGCTCGCAGTGGATTCTGTCAATAGCGGAAGTAGAAAAGATCAATCTGAGGAGTGGTTTTAGGTGATATGGTTACAGAGGTATTTTTCACCATTGCTTTTATGCTGATTTAAACAAGTGAATGTTGGGTACACTTTTTTTTTAAGCCCCAATTTGTCAAGACCAGTGATATTCAGAACTGTGGCTCTTTTTCCTGTGGCTCTTTGCAGCACATGATACTAAAACACTGTGATTTCTATTATTAACCAACCAGGATGCTTTTACTATGTAATTAACAAGTTATAGTAGATAAAATAATATTTAGAATCATTTTACTGTGAGAATAATGTATATAGAACTAAATATTTTCCCATCATACAGTTTAAATATGAATATTTAATACTACAGTAAATTAAACTAACGTATTCACACTACTCAAAAGAGCCACAGTAATGTTGATCGCTAATTTGGCTCCTGAACGACTGATGTTTAAGTGTCTGGTGTAGACCCTGCTGTCATGCACTAAAGGTTCCCGAGTGCGTTTTAATGTAGTACTGTTCAACATAGTATGTTAAAGTGTACCAGCAGGGTCTACGTAGACCAGTTAATTTGCAATACAAGTTTTGTGTTTAGAAATCACACCCCCATATAGCACATTACCCCATTTAGACAAACAAGCCCCTTGTTGGCAGCTATTGTATGATTCAGCCCTTGCGTTCTGTAGAGAAGGTAGAAATCAAGACGGTCAAGCGATTAAAAAAATTAATCGCGATTAATCACGCGATAAAAAAAATAGAATACCATTTATTTAAATATTTTTGGATATTTTTCTACATTTTCAAATATATTGATTTCAGTTATAACACAATACAAAGTGTACAGTGCTCACTTTATACTTTTGATTACAAGTATTTGCACTGTTAAAAAAAAATGTATTTTTCAATTCACCTAATACAAGTACTGTAGTGCAATCTCTTTATCATGAAAATTGAACTTACAAATGTGGAATTATGTACAAAACCTGCATTAAAAAACAAAACAATATAAAATTTTAGAGCCTCCAAGTCCACTCAGTTCTACTTCTTGTTCAACCAATCTCTCAAACAGGGTTGTTTACATTTGCAGGAGATAATGTTGTCCACTTCCTGTTTACAATGTCACCTGAAAATGAGAATAGGCATTCTCATGGCACTGTTGTAGCCAGCGTTGCAAGATATTTACGTACCAGATGTGCTAAAGATTCATATGTCCTTTCATGCTTCAACTACCATTCCAGAGGGCATGCGTCCATGCTGATGACTGGTTCTGCTTGATAACAATCCAAAGCATCGCAGACTGACGCATGTTCATTTTAATCATCTGAGTCAGATGCCATCAGCAGAAGGTTGATTTTCTTTTTGGTGGTTCGGATTCTGTAGTTACTGCATTGGAGTGTTGCTCTTTTAAGACTTCTGAAAGCATGCTCCACATCTGGTCCCGCTCAGATTTTGGAAGGTACTTCAGATTCGTAAATCTTCAGTCGACTGCTGTAGCTATCTTTAGAAATCTCACATTGGTACCTTCTTTATGTTTTGTTAGATCTGCAGGGAAAGTTTTCTTAAAAGGAACATGTGCTGGGTCATCATCCGAGATTGCTATAACATGAAATATATGGCAGAATGCGGGTAAAACAGAGCAGGGGACATACTATTCTCCTCCAAGAACTTCAGTCAAAATTTAATTAATACCTTTTTTTTAAAGAGTATCATCAGCATGGAAGCATGTCCTTTGGAATGGTGGCCGAAGCATGAAGGGGCATGAATATTTAGCATTTGTGGCACGTAAATACCTTGCAATGCCAACTACAAAAGTGCCATGCAAATGCCTGTTCTCACTTTCTGGTGATGTTGTAAATAAGAAGAGAGCAGCATTATCTCCTGTAAATGGAAACAAATTTGTTTCTCCTAGCAATTGGCTGAACAAGAAATAGGAGGGAGTGGACTTGTAGGCTCTAAAGTTTTACATTGTTTTTGTTTAAGTGCAGTTATGTAACAAAAAACTCTATATTTGTAAGTTGCACTTTCACGACAAAGATTGCACTGCAGAACTTGTATGAGGTGAACTGAAAAATACAACTTATTTTGTTGTTTTTACAGTGCAAATATTTGTAATAAAAAATAATACAGTCTGTATTGTGTGCTGTAATTGAAATTTATATATATGAAAATATAGAAAAACATCCAAAATATTTAATAAATTTAATTTGGCATTCTATTTAACAGTGTGAATAAAACTGCGTGTAGATACACGTAGGGTTGCTCCATTCCTTCAGAGTGACCTGACGGTGGGAATGGAAGATTCTTCCCCAGTACTGGAAAAAGTCCCCTGCACACATCTTGACTAGAAATAGGATTTAAGCATTGGGTGATTTACATCACTCTGTATTTCTAGGCTGTCTGTAAGTTTAGGAAGACCAAACTGTATCAATTTACAGTCCGTTCATATTTGAAAGGTTATCTTTGCAACCATACAAACTTGAAAGATAAGGTTTCCAAATTATATTTCTAATAAAGCAGCAGCTCTAAGAACCCAACAAGGCTAAACAATTATATTATAGCAGACATACAGATGGACAAGATCTCTTCTAAAGTTAAATTTAGTAACTTTCAAGAACTTTTCCTGATCGGCCTTAGAGTGAAATGTAAATGTAATAATCTGTATCCTATACTGAGTTAAGCTTTGTATGTTAAAGTCTTCATCCTGTCACTGAAAGAGGAAGTACTGTATTCTAGTTTTAACAAAGGTGTTAGTTGATACCTATTTAAACTATAGGTGCTGTGAGTTGGTTGGAAACCTTTTTTTTTTTTTTTAAACCTTTAGTGTTTCAGGCACTGTAATTAAGTGGTTCAGAAGTATTGGAGATAATTTTATTTATACTTTCCTTCCTAAAAAATATCAGTTGGCTCCCTGAAGCTCAGGTCATTCAAAAAGCCCTCAATTCAGCTGCTAACAATGTGTATCAGTATGGCCGAGAATGGATTACACACAAGGTAAGAACACCTTCTTAATATTTTATTTGTTTTAATGTTTGTTTTTGTTCCTTTCCAAAATATGGGAATGATCTGTATACTTTTTCCTTCTTGTAGATGTCAAATGGTATCTCTTGTGTTGTTTTAGTTACCTTTTAAATGTTGTTTTGCTGAAGATTTATTCATTCCAATCTGCTGTTTAGCAGAGTAAAACCTATATTTGGGAGTGATTTTAAATTTTGCTCCCCAGGGCTGCTGGAAACTGCTTGCTTTTAAGAGCTTGAAAATAGAAGTATCTATCCATCTCCTTTGTGACCTATCCATGGGAAGACCCTGTAGAAAATATAATTTGTTTCAGAAACTGCCCTTAGTTAAGCATTTTTCAGATGGTAGAATGCATTGTCCTGAAAATGACCATTTTTGGCCAAGCCATGATCTTCTGAAGTTCCAGCCTTTAAAGTTCAGAGTACATTGTAGATTGGGAGTTCATTGTTCTTTGGGAGGATGGCAGGATCTTACATTATCCTCACATAAGCATTCTGACATCTAGCACACTTCTCAAGTATCTTTGGGTGTATTTACTGTATACAAGGATCTGACAGATCTTCATGCTCAGTGTTTCATTGGGGAGGAGTCTTATCTGTTTCCATTTAATGTGGCAAAATTGCTTGTTTCAGGTAAGACGTTTTGTGCTGTCAGCCCCAGTTTCTGAAATGTATATTGTATACCTGTAGACACAGTTGACTTTTGATATTTTTGGAGCTGAGCAAAGTCTTCAGTGAAAATCTAATGTAGATGTTCTGGCTTTTAGTTCAGCCATAGCTGCTAGCTTCAAGCTGCTTTACATAATAAACAGAATTTCTGAATATTATAGCTCCATAAGATATTAGGAGAGAAAGTGAACAACACTGCTGTGATTGAAAAGCAAGTGCTGGAACTCTGGGACAGACTTTATCATTCTTGGTTTGTGAAGGTGAGTAACTGATACCTATTATGTATGACTTTTTTTATTTTATTTTTTTTACTGATTCCAGATAAATGTTAAAAACCTACTTTCAACGAAAGAGAGATTTTTAAAAGCTTGTAATGTTTAGTGAAAGAAATGAATGAAGCATTAGTTGAGACTTCAAATGCACAAGTCAGGTCACTAGAATTAGGTTTCCACTTCATCCAGAATTCTGCCCTTTTGCATATACATAGTTACATGCATGGTTATATGTGCTATTTAATTTATGCTTAGTATATGTGTGTGTTTTAGTATGTCAGACCTTTGCACTGAATATTTATTCCGTGGAAGTAAGATGAAAGCTATTTGTATATATATTTATGCAACTTCAAAATTAAATATTCATTTAAATTTGTTACAGCGCAATTTTATCTGTGTATTTTCACTGTATTTCTTAAACAATTCAGATTCAAAGTTGTGTTAGCATTCATATTATGGGAGACTCTGGAGAGAGAACAAAATTAAGAGCAATTTTACTAAGTGTAATTTTTAAATGTATGTATGTATTTAAACATATAAAATAATCCTAACATTGTCTAATGGATTTTTCTTTACTTATTTTGTTTTAGTAAAAACAGTACTGATTGCACATGAAATTAAGTCCACTTTGTTCTGTGAGACTCCAGCGTGAAGAACCTTTCATTTATAACAAAACACTTTTAAAATGTTTGTAATTTACCAAGAAGATCTCTGTATTTCTGGTAACAATATCACCCCAGTGTAACTGTCAAAATGGAAAAGAAAATCAAGGCTACTTTTCTTGACAGGGTGATTGTAGTGAGAGGTAATATGGCTGTGTAAGTAAAGTACCAGCAAGTAAGATACTCTAAACATGAGAGAGGGAGACTTCAGTAAAATGAGAAGTATTGTCAAAAATGTCCTAAAATCAAAAGTAAAGGAAATCCTTAGAGGTGGAAACTGGTATGGTTGCTTGTGACTGTGATTGCTGGAGGGGCTATACTGAGAATGCTCAATCAGGGAAATTTTGCAAAGAATAGGGCAGACAATCCCCCAAAACTGGTGGTTTATTCTATAATTAGATACTCCTGGGGGAATTCTGCATCACTGCACATGCGCAGAATTCATGTCCCTCGCAGATTTCTTTGCTCCCCTGCCAAAAAAAATGACTTTCTGACGGCGAAGCAAAGGGAAGCTGCAAGAGCAGTCATGCACCACTCCCTAGCAGTGCAAGTACATCGTGCCAGGCACCCAGAGCAGCCGGCGGAGAGGTAAATCATCCTAGGACTGGGGACACCCCAGCCAGTGCCTCCTACCCTGAGCTGGGATCAGCTGCTAGTCCTGGCTGGGCTGGAGACAGGAGAGGATGGGACTTCCTCTTCCCCACAAGGAGTGGCTGGGGCTGTGTCAGACCCACCCCCAGAAACCTCCTCCAACTGCAGGAAGCTCAGCATGCTTCCTGCCCCCATTGCTCCTAAGCTGTACAGGGAGCTGCTCCCCCATCCACCCAACCTCTGTGCATCTGGACCTACATGCCAAGCCTCATCTGGTACATCCAACCCCACCCCTAGCTCTCCATACCTGAACCTCAATCCCTGTATCTGAAGCCCCCCTGCACTCTGACCCCATGCCTCTGGACCCCCCACTCCTGCACCCAGACCACCCCCCACTGAACTCCTTGCACTCAAACCTCTAGTCTGATGCCCCACCTCTTGCACCACCCTAAGCCTCCACATCCAGACCCCGATGCTACTGACCCCCCCCACCTTACTGCACTCAGATCCCCACCCCCTCAGTGCCCAGACTCCCCCACTGAGCCCCAACCACCTTCTCCTGGAGCCCCTGCAGAGTCCCATTGCCCTTGCTCTTGGACCCCCCAAGTCTCTGTTCATCCAGATCCCCCCACTGATCTACTTGCGCCCAGATTGTCCCATGCAGAATCCTCTCACCCCACACTCTGATCCCCCCACCCCCCACACACTGAGACCTCCACTCTTGTATCCTGCCTGGTTGAGCCTACCTACTCCACACCTGGTACACCTGGCGCAGAGGGGCAGAGCCCCAAGGTGTTTCTGGGGCAGGCCCAGACCCTGTGCTGTGTCAGGGTCGGGTGCCGCCTGACCGCTGAATCTGTGTCCTGGGGGTGGGGAGTGCAGGGTGATCTCCCACCTTCCTGCAGCCAGTGGCCTGTGCTCCCCACTGCCATGCTGGGGCCTCTACGTTTATTTATTGACAAATAAAACTCGCAGGATTTTTAATTTTTTGGCACAGAATGCCCTCAGGAGTAAATTAGATTTCACCAAGCTAGTAACCAAACAGCTTCCTTAATACTTTCTTAGTTACCAAGAAGTCAAAATACAGTTTCCTTTAAGCAATCCAGCCTTTGGCTCCCATCCAGACAGCCAAGCCTAAGAACCTTAATCATGACACATGAAGTTCTACCAATCCCAAGAGATCAGACACATTACTCACCAGGTCAGTGAATATTTCAGATCTCACCCAAATACACACTTACAGCCAGTTCTTATTAAATCTAAGATTTACTATTAACAAAAGAAAGAGATGTTATGATTAAAGATAATTATACATACAGATATGAATAAAGTTCCGAGGGCAGTTTCATGGCAGAGTTGAGGCTGCTGATTTGTAAAATAGTTCTGGGATTAATTTAAAAGGGTATAGTCCAGGGGTGGGCGAACTTTTTGGCCTGAGGGTCGCATCTGGATTAGGAAATTGTATGGTAGGCTGCGAATGCTCATGATATTGGGGAGTTGGAGTGCAGAGTTCCGGCTGGGGGTGAGGGCTCTAGAGTAGGGCCAGAAATGAGGAGTTCAGGGTGTGGGAGGGGGCTCTGGGCTGGGGAAGGGTGGTTGGGGTGTTCGAGGGGGTATGGGCTCTGGGCTGGGGTACAGGTTCCAGGGTGGGGCCAGAAATGAGGAGTTCAGGTTGAGGTGGGGGGAGTCCAGGCTGGGGCAGTTGTTGGAGTCCAGGGGAGGGGGCTGTGGCTGAGGGGTTGAGATGCAGGGGAGGGGACTCCGGATTGGGGCAGGGGTTTGGGATGTGTGTGGGGTAAGGGCTCTGGCTGGGGATGCAGGCTTTGGGGTGGGGCTGGGTATGAGGGGTTTGGGGTGCACGAGGGTGCTCTGGGCTGGGACCGAGGGGTTCAGAGGGTGGGAGGGGGATCAGGGCTGGGGCAGGGGATTGGGGCTCGGGAGGTCAAGGATGCAGGCTCTAGACAGCATTTACCTCAAGCAGCTCCTGGAACCAGGGGCATGTCCCCCCCTCTGGCTCCTATGTGGAAGCGTGGCACCGGCCAGACAGCTCTGCACGCTGCCCCATCCACAGGTGCCACCTCTGCAGCTCCCATTGGCCGTGGTTCTGGCCATTGGGAGCCGCAGAGCCATCACTTGGGGCAGGGGCAATGTACGGAGTCCCCTGGCTCACCTTGCATGGAGGAGGCGGGGACATGCTGTTGCTTCCAGGAGTTGAGCCACTGCATGTACGGAGTGGGGCAAGCCCCCAAACCTGCTCCCTGGCGGGAGCTCGAGAATCACATTAAAAGGTCTGAGAGGCCAGACGTGGCTCGCGAGCCATGTTATAGTCCAATTTGCCGTCTGTGCAGAGTTTGTTCAAATTCTTTTTTGAGAAATTGCAGGATTAATCCAGAGTAGACCTGGAGACCTCAGTCTTACAGGCTTAGACTTTCCCTCTCAAAGTTTAAGCAGATCTGAGATAGCAAGGATCAGGCTTGAAACTTTATTTAAATTATAGCGTCAGTTCAGTGGATAAGCCTCTTGGTAGCAAAGATCACCGCAGACATTTCTTCGATGAAGAATAGGTAACACACCCAACTGAGTTGCATTAATGATGTCTCAGCCACTCCTGAGCCAACAATAGAGAGGCTTCAGCCAGTTCCCCCCAGCTCCAGCCCTACACTCCAGAACTGTATCGTCTTGCACTGCTCAAGCTCCCTTGGGTAGTGCAAGTTATCAAGTAGTTTGCCACTTCCTCAGAGTGGACACAAACTAGCCTTTGTAAACTGAGATGAGATTTCCCAAACACTTCCACCAAAACACACTGTTTTAGGTAAAATAGAAAACAGATTCATTAACTATAGAAAGAAGTTTTTAAGTGGTAGGCATCAAGGTCACAGATAGTTACCTTATGAAAATAAAAAGTAAACATGCATTCTAAATCATAAACTTTTAGTTTAAGCAAGAGTTGAATCAAACAGCATTTCTCACACTGACAGATTGTACTGGCAGGTTACAGTTCCTCAGTACACAGGCTGGCACTTCATTCCAGCCTGAGACCAAACTTCCCCAGTTCAAAGTCTTTGTCTTTCACACGTGCTTCCAAGTGTTGAGATGAGGAGGAAGAGAGGCTAAGTGATGATGCCAATGTCTTTTTTTTTTTTTAAATGCCTTCTTCCAGCTGCTAAAAAGATCCTTGCTGTGCCATGGTGGGGGAGGGGGGGGTCAGGCAGTCCACATTGGTCAAGCAGTCTCCATTGTGTACATTGTCTCCTCTGCCTCTGTGATAATGGATTGTGTGTCTGATGAGCCATTAATGACTGGCTATTGGTGGCTACTCCTTTGTTGTAACTGAAAAGCTGGTTGTGGGTGTTCCTCACAACATATTTCAGTAACATACATACACCTCATAATTTTACATACAATCCAACAGGATATTGATCAACAAATCAAGGCATACTTTGTACAAAACATCAATTATGTGACAGTGGTGAATATGGGGGTTCCAGGGTGCTACTTTGAAGTGCAGTGTCACAAACGCACATAATTAGTATCTATTTTTAATTCTCTAGCAATACAGGCCTACATGTCCAGAATTCTAGTACTTAACATGGTTTTGATAATTATCTACAAGGCTTGGCCCTCTTTACCATTTCAGTACTTTTCTAATATGTCCTTATGGGATTCTTTCAGGGCAGCCAGCTTGCTGGTTGCTTAACCATCACTGGCTTGGCATCATAATGCCACTTTAAAAAAAAAAACAAAAAACTCAGTAAGTGAGTTTCAGAAGATGTGCATACTGCTTACTTAGAAAGGGAACCAGGAAGGCAAGAAATAAACCAATATGGATGAATAGCAATTTCAAGAGACCATTTGAGACAAACAGTAATCCAGTGAAGCCAAAAAACAGGAGCATAAATTACAGCAAGTAATATGTGAGAGGGCAATAAGGGCCAAAGTGGATTTTGAAAAACCAAGAGCTAAAGGTGTAAAAATTAAACAAGATATTCTTTAAGCAGATCAGAAATAGAAAGCCAGTGGGAGACTCTAGGGATGATCCAGGTAGTTAAAGAGCAATAAGGCTTGCATTTATGCCTGGCAGATTGGTTGGAACTAATTACAAACAGAGTACTAACACCTGGGATCACAATATTACTCACAGGCTACACATTTTGTAATGTATGTTGACTTAGCTTATTGCATGCAGCAGGGCTCCTTGTATTCTTCCGTTGTACCCCATAAGCTTTCTGTGTGCCAGCCTCCTCTGCTTCAGGCACTCCTTTCCAGTGCTTCCAATCTCCTTCTGTCAGGTTTCTGTGGCCCTCTGTTCTTCCCTTTTCCCTTACCAGGGTCCCTCATTCTCCCCAAGGGCTCTGTGTGCACCCTATTCTTATCCTGAATATCCCCCTACTGGTTGTTCTTTGTTCACCTCCATTCTCCCTCTGTGGCAGGGGTACTGTGTGCTCCCCTATTCCTATTCTCAATCTCTCTTCCCTCCCCCCATTAATAGTACTTTGTATATTCCCATGGCGGGAGCCCTGTGTGTATCCCATTCCTCCAGTCTCCCCCATACCAGGAGTTCTCTGTGTCCTTTTGCTCCCTCATCCTATACCATAGTCTGTGTGCATGTCTCCATAACCCCCTCTTCACCTCCATTCCACAACACCCCTTCTCCCCCCTCCCCATTATTTATTTCTCTTCTGTCCGGAAGATAAGTCATTCAGGATGTCAACATGTTAATTGCTACTGAGAGAATGGTCAGGGATATTGTTATGCTGGAAGGGGTTAAAGGGTGTCATCAACAGATGACAGTGGCTTCATGGAATCTGACTAAGCATGTCCATTTAGAGGATTTAGAAAGCTTGACCTTTAAACAGGTAGTGTAATGCAACCTTTACTATAATGTTGCCACTGCATCGCTACACTTAATGATCTGGAATGGTGGGTAAACAGAGAGATAGCAAAATTTGATTAGTCAAGACCAGAGAGGACTCTCAGGAGTTTGAGACCTAACCAAATTAGGTGAATGGGCAACAAGATGGCAAAGTGTTTTTTGATGAAACTAAAATAATGCACATTATTTAAAAAAGTAAACTACTCACACGTCTTCCAGGGCTCTAAATTAACTCTATCAACTCAAGAAAGAGACCTGTGTGTAATTGTGAACATTTCAAGGAAGACCTCTGCTTTGTGTACATCTACGATCAAAAAGCAAATAAGATATTAGGAGGTTGAAGCTACTGGATTGAAAACCTAACAGAAAATATTATACTATTATATGAATCAGTGCTGACGCTTCACTTGGAATACTTGTGGTCACTACATCTCAAAAAAGGTTGAAGGGGTTCAGAGAAGGTCAACATAAAAGATTGAAAAGCTTGTATGAAAACAGATTGAGAAGATTGGGATTGTTAGCCTTAAAATGGAGATAAATAAGAAGTGGTGTAGAGAAGGTAGGGGGCAGAGGCTCGCTGTCTGTCTCAACACTACAAGAAAACATTCAGTGAAAGGTGGTAAATTCAAAATAAGTGAAAAGAAATACTGCTTCATGCATGTAATTAGACTGAACTCATTGTCACAGAATGTCGTTGAGGCCAAGAACCTGGCAAGATTCCCAAAGGGACTGAATATTTAGATGCAGGTTTTAATGTGGCCTCTAATTGTTAGATTAAGATGAAACTAATATAGCAGGCTGATTGTCCTACATCTGCCTTATTCAGGGTGCTTGCATCTTCCTCTGAAACATTTGGTGCTGGTCACTGTTGGAGACAGCATACTAGATTAGGTAGACCTCAGGTGTGATCCGGTAGAGCAATTCCTAGGTTCCTAACATTACGCAGTTCCATAACTGGGTTAAAATTTCTGTAAGGAGTTCATTTGCTACTGCATACAGAACATGTTTCCTTTGGTCTTAATACCATAAGTATTATGGTTATGTATATCAAACTATATACTCTGGAATTGCTAAATCTGTGCACATAAGTATACAAATTGCATAAATAGCAGCATTTTCAAATATTTATATTGGATTTGGGTGTACAAAATGCATTATACTCTATTTGCAATGTTTACCGTTAATTTTTGTGAAGTGATGGTAATTGAGGATCCAGTTCAGTACCACCAAAAGTCTATGGGAAGCACTCAACTGATTTCAGCAATCATTGGATCAGTCCCAATGTGCCCTAGAACAGTGGTTTTCAAACTGTCAGTCGCAACCCAGTTCTGGATTGTGCAATGTAAGGCACTGGGTCTGGTCAGCACCGCCAACTGGGGCGTTAAAAGTCCCATTGGTGGTGCTGCCCGGCTAAGGCAGGCTAGTCCCTACCTGTTCCGACACTGCGCTGCACCACAGAAGTGGCCAGCAGCAAGTCCGGCTCCTAGGTGGGGGGGCCACGGGGCTCCACGTGCTACCCGAGCACTGGCTCTGCACTCCCATTGGCTGGGAACTGGCCAGTGGGAGCTGGGGCGGGCGGTGCTTGCGGGCAAGAGCCGCTTGTGTGCCTCCGCCTAGGAGCTGGACCTGCTGCCGGCCAATTCTGGTTTGCAGCACGGCCGCGGTGCCAGGACAGGTGGGAAGCCTGCCTCTGCACCCCGGCTGTGCCACTGACTGGAGCCGCCGGAGGTAAACTAGAACCCCAATCCCCTGCCCCAGCCCTGAGCGCGCGCGCGCTCGCGCGCTCTCTCTCTCTCTCTCTCTCTCTCTCTCTCTCTCAAACGCAGAGCCCCCCTCCTACATCCCAAACCCCTCATCCCTGACCCCCTCCCACACCCTGAACCCCTCATTCTTGGCCCTACCCCACAGCCGTCATCCCTGCACTCCAACCCTGAGCCCCTTCCGCACCCCAAGCTCCATTGGGTCGCGGACGTCAACCATTTTCTTCAACTGGGTCCTCAGAAAAAAAGTTTGAAAACCACTGCCCTAGAATGTATTGCATGCCCAAACTAAGGCTGGAGGAATGGTCAATTATTTAAGCTTGCACTTGCATTTTCCAGCGTTATATTGGGGAAAAAAAGTATGCAGCTTGCCTTAAATTTTGTAGGTATTCATGTGCAACATAGCAAGCAAGAAAATTGCTAAAATGAATCATACCTAGGCTTTAGCAGATAACTTCTGGTTGAGATAAGTGGGTGTAGTTCACACTCCTCAAATTATTTGAGGTTGTCCTCTGGAAGATAATACTGTTTTCAGTCAGTTACTTCACATTTTGAACATTTTCTTCTCAATCATATGGGCTGGAGACTTGATATCTTTTTTTAGATGAAAGCTTAAATTCTGGAGCACAAGAATTGCACTCCAGGGGAAAGGACGGTCTTGCCAAGCTGCTGAGAATCCATCCAATTAAACCCATTTTCCACATAGGAGGAACATTGTTCCTCGTAAACTTATTTTAAATATTAACACATTTAAGGAATTTTAAATTATTAGAAAGCATTCTGAGTTAGATTTTCAAGGTACATGTTTAACAGCTAATAAGGGGGAACAAATATATAAAAACTTAAATATTTGTGCAAGTGCAGTTGAAAGCGTCTTGTGCAAATGAAAATAGATCTAAGCTACATAGTGGACATGCATTCTCTAAATCAAGTCCTAGTAGCTTACTTTTCTTTGTAACTTGCTAAGATTTAATTTCAGTCTTAAATCTGTTGCTTTATTTTTCAGAATGTAACACATCCTGGAAGACACAAAGGACACAAGCTGCATATAAATCGTCAGAACAGCTGGCTGGGTGACATTCTGGACTGGCAGGATATTGCTTCATTTGTTCATGAGAACATTGAGACATTTCTTTCAGTATGCATCTTTTTATCTTAAACTATGCATTAATATTCTCTTTGTAAAGTGATCTGAACGTCTAATGTGATTTCACCTTTCAAGATAACACAGTACTCAAGAATTCATGAAAAGTTAGAGGTAAAAGGAACTATTCAAATATTATCTGAGGATCTGTTGTCACACCAGTTGTGAATCTTCCATATCAGCAAAGTGGCAAACATAATAGATTATGATCAGTAAATACTCTTCTACTCTCAGTATCCATATTAATTCAATCTCTTCCACCTTCAACCTGTCCCCTCCCAATAGATATCATTGTTGCAAGATTACTGTATGGTCTGCTGGTTAGTTTGAAATGTTTTAGTTTCTGTAAACCTTAATCTTTTCACTCGTTCTTGGAGATAATTAATATGAATCTCTATTTGGCTAGACATGATTTTTTTTCTGGTCAAATGTTCATTTGTTTCATGTCCTTTCCAATAAATTCATACTGCTCCATTTCTATGGCACAGTTCCTTTCTTATCTCTTTTTGATCACCACAATTTTGTTTGAAGTAAATTTTACCACTTCCCTATCACTGAGGAGAAAGCAAGGAAGTTGAATTAAAATGGCCTATATCTTTGTTTCAAGCTCCAAGGAAATAAATCATGTGTGTAGTTACAAATCTAAATATTTTAGCTTAGTTGAAAAATTCTAATGTGGCAAAAACAGTGTTAAAAGATTTTTGATAAGACTAACAATTCAATGTTTGACCCAAAGCAACTATTTTTTTTGTTTAAAAATTCAGTCTATGTAGGTCATAGTTGAAGGAAATATCAATCAAGAGGTTGAGAGGCAGGTTCCTTAGTCTCGTTTTTCCAAATTATTATTCATTGTTTTGAAAGCAGCTTATTCTTTCTTTGTGAAAGTTCTGTGAAGAATGAAATTAATATTTTACACTTTGTGGTTCCCTGAATTAATGCACTGGTCCTCTCGCCTCCTTGAAGGGAAAAAAAAAATATAGCATCGAAACCAGTCCATACTGAAACAACTGACTTGCACTCCAAATGGTCTATTCGGTCAGGAATGGTTAACGTACAGAATCGCTACTCCAGTGCAGGCACTTTTTAAGTTCTTGACTTGTTCACTATAAAACAAACAAACAAAAAAGTTTTTACATTATTGTTGTTCTATCTCAGAAAATAAGTTCTCTACTAACCTTCAGCATTTCTTGTGGAGGTAATTTAAACTAACACTTCCCCTGAGGCACCTCTTGCCATGGACTAGTAGGTATGTATTTGTTCCTTATACCTTGTGCTTCTAAAGATGTTACAGTTTGACTCCTGAATATGGAGCAGGATGAAGTAACTCAAGGGAAAGTTACTTCAGTGAACCTTTTTTCACTTTACAGAAATGATTTGTTTAACTCTTTCTTTAAATTGACTTATGCATGCATGAGGCACATTTCTTTGAATTTGCCCTTCATAAATAAAAATGCATGGCACAATTTTTTTTTATTTGCTTTTTAAATCCGTGTTCAATTTCCTACCTAGCAGGACAAGTGGAGGAGGAAACACACTTGAAGGTGCTACTCATGTTACTTAATGCATTGCTGGAAAGTGCTTGGATACCATGGTGATGGGGGTGGTACAATAATCTCAATAGACTAGAATGACCATGAACTCAATGAAGAAGAAGATAAATATTTTCAAGGGCTGAAACCTAAAAATAAGGATTTTTTTTAGAAAACATCCATAGTTTCCAGCTACATCAATTTATTTTCTTTTCAGTTTTGGTTTTGCAGTAGGAAAAAGAAAACCTCTCAATTGACTTGCTTTCCTGTTTGTAGCCATGAACTCGCAATTTATCCTCAGTTATAGGAAACACCTGTCCCTTTTCTCCACATTCATGTCCTTTGTGATGTACTGTAGATGGTTGAGCATAGTGTAAATTCTAAATGTGTCCTTTCTGGGCAGCATTCCCTTGTGGGCTCCTATGTACACAACCCCTTGCATAAATACTATTCACTCTGATTTTGCAAATTAAAATAGATGAAAATGTGATTGTGTGCCATTAGAGCATTGATACTTGGACATCATAAACATTTTTGTTTCTTATGGCCAGTATTACTGAGGTAAGGATGTTGACTTAACCTAGTATGCAGCAGTACTTTTGAGATATTAAAGGTTTTGAGGCAGGTAATGAAAACATTATATTTAGCTGGTGATTAATTATTCAGTAGCAGAAGAGTTTTGCTAGGGAAGCTAGGAACTCATGAGCAGACTAAATGAATCGCCAAGGAGCAGCAGCTATCGCTTAAACTTTCTTCTTCTTTGAGATGATCTCTGCATTGTCAAACTTTTAGGCTGCAGCCCAGCTTTGAAAACTTATGGTAAGCCAGCACTAACCTGGGACTTGTAAGTGTGCAGTAGGGCACTACTGGCTAACAGTAACAGTAAATTCCTAAACAACAAACCTATAATTCTCAATATAATTAAAACCATTTTAAGAAAAGAAAAGGGGGGAAAAAAAGAGAACTGGCTTTCTATGGGTATGTCTACGCTGCAGTTAGACACCCACAACTGGCTTTGTGCCAGTTGACGCAGGCTCACAGAGCTGCGGCTGTGGGGCCGTTTTAATTATGGTGTGGATGGACCCTCAAACTTCACAGGATACTAGAGCCAGAGCCCGAGCCCCAGTGTCTGCACCAAAGTTAAACAGCCCTGAGCCCAAGCCCCATAAGTCCAAGTCAGCTGGCCTGGGCCAGCCAAAGGTTTTTAATTGCAGCGTAGACATACCCTAAAAGGTCCCAAAGGTCTTTCTGCCGATAAGACTGGGCACATCCTAAAGGTGTGAATATGCAGATGCTATGTTATCAAACTCTATTTAGTAGTAAGTAACCTTTCTTTCTCACCCATTGGAGTCCTAATGAGTATTCATCCTCTTTGGTAAGAGAAGGGACAATAGCCCTAAAAGCAGAAAAGACAGGTACAGGGTATGTAAATGATTTAGGAGCATTAGTTGTAGCTCATTCTGTTACTTGCTGAGAAGACTACCATACTAGTCCCCCAAATATACAATTCAGAGGAAGAGATGTACTATAATTGGAAGTTCAGTATGCTGCTTTATTTATAATGCACGTTGGTATAACATCAACTTGTTAGGTGAATGGTAGTATAATACTAAATGTAGCTCAAAAGGACTAGTATACTTCATGAATTTTCATATGCCTGGCTTAAAAATTTGACATTTATAGTCGTTGATTACATTTTAAATATAGAATGCTGTTAAATATTGAACAAAGGTTCTTTTTTTAAAGCAAGAACTTGCTACTTTAATCTGTATTACCAAAATGTTTAAGATAAGAGAAAATTTACAAAATGGCCAAAGTCTCATTTTTCAAAAGCGTCTTAAAAGCTTTAGAGCCTGAGTTTCCATCGTGTTTCAACCTTGAGCTGTACCCTGTATTCAGGAGTAGAAGTAGTAGTACAGACCCATTTTCCAGTGATTCATTTGTTGTAAGATAAGTAAAAATCGCTGTTTGTAGTCCTACCCCTTCACACCATTGATATGGACAGGGAGAAGGGAGAGGTACCGATTCCTGCCTCAGGTTCTGTACCCTATTTTTATAAGACAGTTTGTCAGACAAATGATCCCTGCTTATGAAATATATAGCCAGATGGTTAAGATTCAACCTCTGAAAAAGGGAAATCTCACTTCTTTTTCTGAATTATTCAGACACTCCTGGTCGTTTCTTTCTTTTATTTTTTTTTAAATTCATGCTGAGATCCTTGAGAGTAAAATGGCCTTTCCTAAACCTATGAATAAACACTTGAAGCTTTCCAGGTGATGTGAGAGACCTGGCTGATATCTCCTAAGATTTGATCCTCTTCCTGCTTTCACAAAGTCATCCATCATTACACTAGCAGTTAGTATCTTCTTAAAGATATCCTGATCAGGAAGACAGAGGGCACTTTCTATTAAAACTTTCAGTAAGCTTCACCTAATTAAGATTCTTTAGCTATGTTTTTTGCAATTCAAGGGCCTGAGTGGTATATATGTTCCAACTTGAGTTGGGCTCTACAGTCCAATTCTAATTGTCCAAAGGATACGTCAAGTTGTTAAATATCCTGAAAACTGTTGCTAAGGAATTGTCCAGTTTTACAGTTCATATGAACTGTTCTTCAGTAATAATCCAAAGGTCCTCTGGCTTTGTCCATGGTAGTGACTTTTCTATGAGTTAATGTTTCTCTCTCTTTAAGGGATGTCACCTTTCGAGGGGTAAGCTAGATACCAGCCCTTCAGCATAACTTTGAAGTTTGAGAGTGAGGAAAACAATCTCTCTCCCAGCATAATTGTCAAAGGGATATTTGTACTGATGGAAGATTGTGCTTTTCTCAAAATTTAAATAGAGAAATTGAGATATGAAAGTAATCCAGATCTCACTGTCAAAACTGTTTCAACCCTTGGGTCAGCAATCCAGACCTTGCAGAATAGGGAAGTCTTAATTCTACTGGTGTCAGCTGGCTTTCCTGAAGGAAGAAGTTTTATTTAGTCCTGCAGAATTGAACTATTATCAGCCAAGACAAATGGTCACTATAGTAGCACAGGTTTATTTGATAGACTTACTGTCCACAACTTCCCCCAGGCCAGTTTTACATTTTTCTTCTACGTTTTGCTTTCATTTACAGCATAATATATCTATATCAGTATTTTGCACCAAGTCCAACACCTAGTTTTCATAAATCTCGTTTTGCTATTATTTCTAAATTTAGAGTATGATGTAAAACAGCTTGGAGGAGAGGGTTGAATTTCTATTAAATAACTCTAACTCTCATTTTGGGAGTTTATTAATTGGGTATGAATATACACAGTGAGTTCTGACTTGGTGTACTAGTCCCTGCCTGGGGAAAAAATTATTCATGAATAGCAATTCTTTGTTAATGGCATGCATTGTTTAAGCTTCTATATAGATTTTTATGCCATGGACGACATTATAGTACAGGGGTCGGCAGCCTTTCAGAAGTGGTGTGCTGAGTCTTCATTTATTCATTTTAATGTAAGGTTTCACGTGCCAGTAATACATTTTAACGTTTTTAGAAGGTCTCTCTCTATAAGTCTATACTATGTAACTAAACTATTGTTATATGTAAAGTAAACGAGGATTTTAAAATGTTTAAGACGCTTCATTTAAAATCAAATTAAAATGCAGATCTTATCAATTTAGTGCAGTGGTTCTTAATCTGGGGTGCGAGATGTAAGATTTTTTTTTGGAAGGTAAATCATCGAAAACACAAATTAAGCATAGGCACATAAGTACAACTACTTTGTTTCATCAGACCTATGTATTTATTAACATTATACATTTTTTAACAATTACTGTAATATACAAACAAAGTTTTTAAGTTTTCAAGTTTTTAAGCTAATTGTAGTGTAATTTTTGATTAGGGGTGAGAGAACATATTTTGAGAACTCCAGACCATCAGTGGGCTGAGTGGGGCTGGGTGTAGTGTATTAAATTGCTCCCCATAGGAATGTCCTACTTACGGTGTACTACTTACGGCTGCCAGTCCTGATGCTCTTGAGTGTCATGGTAAGGGACAGGGAACAAGGGTGGTTGGATAGGCATGGGAGTCTGAGGGGCCTGTCAGGAGTCGGGGGTGTGGATAGGGGTCGGGGCAGTCAGGGGACAGGGAGCAGGGGGGCTTGGATGGAGGGATGGGCTCCCAGGAGGGGGCAGTCGGGAGACAAGGAGCAGGGAGCGGGGTTGTATGGGTGGAGGGTTTTGAGGGGGCCAGTCAGGAGGAAGGGGGTCCTGGGAGGGGGTGGTCAGGGGACAAGGAGTGGGGGGGTGGATGGGTCAGGGTTTATGAGGGGGGCAGTCAGGGGGCGGGAAGTTTGGGGAGGCACAGCCTTCACTACCCTGGTGTAGTGTATTACATTTCTCCCCGTAGGAATGTGCTAGTTACGGTGTACTACTTACGGCTGCCAGTCCTGGTGCTCCGCAAGTAGCCCATTCCTCTGGGGAGAAATTTAATACACTACACCAGCGGACAGAACGCCAGACCGGTGGCGGGCTGAGCAGCTCAGCCCGCCATCGGTCTGGGATTCTGTCTGCCGGCTCCGCTCAGCCCGCTACCGGCCTAGGGTTTCATTCACCCAGGCTGGCAGCAGGCTGAGCAGGGGCGGCGGCCGGGACCCCGGCTGGCAGTAGCGTGCCAGTAAAAATTGGCTCACGTGCCGCTGGTTGCCGACCCCTGCTATAGTATATGACGGCCTTCTGATAGTGCATAAAATGTGATTAATATCTACCACGTGTTTGTACTCTTCCTCTCCCCAGGGAGAGAAGTGTGCAATGGAGTAATTTGTTTTGGAATTTTTTTTATACAGTATATTTAGCAATGTGTTGCAATATGTTAGAGAAGGCAAGATCAAAGAAATGTGCTTTGCAATTAGAGCAGAAGGTGGTGAGGTTTGTGATGGTTCTTGTGGGAGTTAATGCCATGATCTTGGGCTGGCCTTAGAAAGTGTTCGATTCTTCTGCACAGACAAGTTTTATGCTTATTGTAGAAAGTTCCACTATGACAGAGGAGCGAAGCTGTCAACCATAGTCTTCATCTTGATACCCTGAGCCCAAGCCATTGAACACCTTGAATTTAATTTGATACTCTCTGGGAAGTCAGTGTAGGAAACAGAAGACGGGTTTGATGTATTCGCAATAGCCAGTGTTGGTGAGGTGACATTCTGTAACAGACTGTGTACCAGTTAGCTTGTTCCGAAGGCTTCATGCCCAGGTATATTAGAGTATTGTAGTCCAGTCAAGAGTTGACGAAGTTGTGAATAACTTCATGTACTGTGTATAAGTATTGAGAGTCAGACCAATTGCATAGCTAAACTTTTCATTTTATGACTAATCAGTAACTAGGTGAGTGAAAATTATTAATGCTGAAACTACATTTTCTAGTAACTGTTACTTATGTTTTAAAATCTATTTTTTCAACCCTATTAGTTCTTTTCCTCGCCTGACTTGTAATTTCATCATGCACTGCAAAGAGTTTGATGCAATTTTGGATCAAAATGTGACAGTCTTCAATAGCATTACAGCCACTACTCTGCACTTCTTGATCTTTTCATTTTACACCAGTGTCCTCCTTTGCTTACCTCCACTTCCTCTAATTTCCAGCATCTGACCTAATTGCAGGCAAGGCAAAAGAAGCCATTGTCTAACAGCCAAAGACAACCAAAAATTGTCTATTTAATACAAGATATTTAGTTTTCTGTTTTGCCAGACAAGCTGCTGGCATCCACTTAAAAAAAAAAAAAATAACCTGATCACACTGATGGACTAATGCCTCTGACGTAAAAATGAAAATCGACCTCCCACCTAAATTTCCTGGTTAACTGGGTGCTGTTCTTGAGTTAGCCTGCTACTTTGTTGAATGATTTCTGTCTTAACATTCTTTACTCTGACATTCTATTTACCTCTGAGAGTTGAAGTAATCCTTCAGTATAAACTCATTTGCACCTTTACAATGATAAACCTAGTCTGCTTTCTTTAGCCTCTGTGGCATATCCTGCATCTGTCACTGCTCATTCTTGCATTTGAAAGTTCTTACCTTGATTACTGCAATTACTTTTTTAGAGCCTCCCAAAAACTGTTTTTTCAAATGTGAGTATTAGTGCTTCCATACCCTGTGCATGCCCACTCATGAACATTCTCTATGCTTCACTGTATCCTTACCTACTTCAGTGTCGACTGAAAAATTGCTGTCCTTCTCTTCAAAATTCCTTCCTTTGTCATAGTTCTTCCTACTACTTCAGTTTATTTCCACTCAGTTTTGCCTTCTATACTTCCCTCCTCTTTTTTGGACTTCACTGCCACTGAGCAAGCTAATTGGAACAACCTGTTTTGTACTAAGTGTATCACTTTTTTTTGAACCAATCACTTCCATACCTTCTTTTGAGGAAAAGATGAGATTCTTTTCTTTCCACAAAGTTCACTGATAGTAATAAAACTAGCAGCAATAAACAGTAAATAGCACTGCCTTCCTAGTAAGAATTGATGTCTTCCTTCACACAGTCTTTTGTATCAGAATTATGCTATTTTATTAGAATTGTCAAAAAAAAATCCATTAAATATTTTTGGTGGAAAATAGCTTTTTGACAAAAGGGATGTTTTTATGAAAAAATTGTTTTAAATGAAAAATCTTAGATTTTTGTCAAAACCAAAAACTGTCTCATTTAAAACAGAATTATTCTTTGCAGATTTGTTGCAGGGAGAAATCATTTTCTGATCAGGTCTATGTTTTAGATAATTTTAATCAAAGTAGTGACTTCAGATATCTGACTTTCTTTTCCTTGACAGATTCTGGAGTCCTTGTGGATAGTGATGAGTCGTAATGTGAGCCTACTCTTCACCACAGTAACAACATTAGTGACAATCCTCTTCTATAGTGGGACAGCCCTTCTCAATTTTGTGCTCTCACTGGTAAGTAGCATGCACTGGACAGTTTATATTATTCATTTTACATCCCTCTAAGTTGACGTAAACAAGGAGCTTTCACCGAGGATTTTCGGGATATCAATTCATTTTTAGAACACAGAAGGAAGTATTTAAAGGAATACATTAAATATTAGTGAATTCTTGTTCACAGATCAGACTGGATTTTTTAAAGTGCTTTTGTTTTGAATATGTGCATGTGTGGATAGAAAATATGTGATACGGTGCGATATAGCATAAAGGTTTTACAGCATGATTTTTTGGGATAACCATTTGGCCCGTTCATAAGTAATGCAGGTCATCCTGTACTCCCAATGATATAAGCCTACATTTTCTGCTGCAGCTATAATATACTCAACCTGAGGAAGGATGGAGATAGTGGTGTACTTGCCTGATCCTGTGGTCAGTTCAGTCCTTGGCACTACTTAAAATAGCTTGGAAGCTCCTGACAATTACACTGAAGGTGTTCAAAGTTCCTACGTGCCATTCTAGAAACTGGATAATGCTAGCGTGTAGGGATGTCCTTGTCAAACTCTCTCATAGAAGTACTCCCTGCTAGGGGAGTCAGAAGGAAAAAGTGTAATTTTGCTTGGACAGGGTGTGTATCAGGGAGCTGATCCAGTTTTCCAGATGTTTTGTGCCAGCAGAGTGGTACAAAGCAGTTAAAATGATCCAAAATCTTTTTATTTAAAACCATTAAGTATCCTGCATATGCCACATATACTTAAAATATTTTAGAGTTTTCAGAGTTTCAAAAACTTTCACTGAAATTGTTGGTGTCCTGCTGCATATCTTCATTACCAAGAGTCCAACTACTGTACAGGGATTATAGCAAAACCAGTATTAAAACTAACGCCTCTCAAAAGTCCTTTAAATATGATCTAAAATAGCTTTTAAAATTAATACAAATGCCATGACTGTTACCTTGGGACCTTCTAGGCTTAGGAATAAAAATACTCTCTCTGTCTCTCTCTCTCTCTCCCCTCCCCCCCATTGGGAAGTTGGCAGTCTCCCCTTTCCTGTTTTATAAAGCTCCTATTTCTAGACTTATAGAATTCTGAAAGATTAGACCTTAATCCTATCACTGGTTTATATTTTAATATTGCCCATCTTGAACTTGGAACCAGAATAATTTGCCGGTAGGGGGAGTGGGAATTCTACCGTTTGGGGGGGTGAGGGAGGAAGGAACACTTATCTGACAATTTTTTAAGAAAAAGGGCATCTGTTAGGGAGTTAGAATAAGTCCCAGATTGGACTGGTGGGCAGAGTATAGGTATGGCAATCAAAAGTTAATGCTAGATATAATTTAACATTAACATCAAGACTTATGTAAAGTACTTCCTTAGAAAGGAAAAAATCAAATGCTCAGCTGCACAATGGGGAATAACTGTCTAGGTGGTAGTACTGCCTCATATGTAAGAAACAGGAGGTAGCTGTCCTGCTTTACTCAGCTCTGGTGAGGCCTACAGATAAAAGGTTTAGAAAATACGACCTATGAAGAGAAGTTAACAAAACTGGGTATGTTTGGCCTTCAGTCTTTCTCAAAGGGACTTGATAAGTCTTCAGAGAGGTTAAGGGCTATTAAAAGACTTCTGTGACCAATTGTTCTCCATGTCCACTAAAGATAGGACAAAAAGTAATGGGCTTAATCTCTGTAGCAAGGGAGATTTAGGTTATATAATAGGAAAAACTTTTTAACTTTAAGGGTAGTTATGTAATGGATTAGAATTCCAAGGGAGGTTGTGGAATCCCCATCACTGGAGGTTAAGAAATGGTTAGACAAATACCTGTCATGGATGGTCTAGATCAGTGGTCACCAACTGGTAGATCGCAATCGACTGGTCGATCGTGGAGCCTCTGGCAGTCGATCGCCATCTCAGTCTAGGGTTGCCAACTCTCCTGCAGCCATCCCTGCCTGCCCTGGCCCCGCGCCGCTACCAGACACAGCCGGCACGTTCCTGCAGCTCCTAGGGATAGGGGGTAGCGAATCTTTGCGCGCTGCCCTTGCCTGCAGGCATCATCCTGGCAGTTCCCACTGGCCAGGAATGGGGAACTGCAGCCAATGGGAGCTGGGGGAGGGGGTGTGTGCCTGCAGATGGGGCCAGTGCACAGAGCCCCCTGCCCTGCCCTACCCCACCCCACCTCCAGGAGCTGCTGTCGGACATGCCGGCCACTTCCGGGAATGGTGCAGAGCCAGGACAGGCAGGGAGCCCCCTGCCTTAGCTCTGCTGTGCCGCTGCCCAGGAGCCGCTTAAGGTAAGCAGCATCCGGCCGGAGCCTGAACCCGTCTGGCACTCCAACCTCCTGCCCCAGCTCTGAACCCCCTCCTGCACCCCAGCCCTGAGCCCCCCCACACCTAACCCTCCCCAGAGCCCACACCCCCCCTGCACCCGAACCCTTTGTCCCAGCTCCCTCCCAGAGCCTGCACCCTGAACCCCCTTCTGTACCAACTCCCTCACAGAGCCTGCACCGTGAACCTTCTCCTGCACCCCAACCGCCTGCCCCAGGTTCAGCCTGGAACCCCTCCCACACTCCAACCCCCTTGGCCCCAGCCCAGAGCCCACACCTCTTCCTGCACCCCAACCACTTGTCCCAGCCTGGTAAGGATTGGGGAAAGCAAGAGATGGAGTGGGCAGGGCCTCAGAGAAGGGGTGGGGCAATGGTGTTTGGGTTTGTGTGATTACTGTAGTTTCTACATTTTCTTTGAAGTAGATCCTGGGTTGTACTTAAATTCAAAAAGTGATCTTGTGCTTAAAAAGGTTGGAGACCACTGGTCTAGATATACTTGGTCCTGCCTCAGATTCCACGGGCTAGACTTGGTGACATCTGGAGATCCTTTCCAGCCATACTATTATATTACCTCCACGTATGTGGATAGTGTGGTGTGAAAAGGTTTTATTGATAGTTTAGAAAGGTCCATTTACTTATATAAGCATGTTTTATGTAGGTCATTTTTAAATGAGTATATCTAACATAACTTTTATATGCATAGATTGTAATCTTTCAGAATCCGTTTAACCTTGTTGAAAAACTTGGTTTGATGGTGTGTCTGCTTATTTTGCTTACAGTTCTTTCTAAAATCTGGTATTGTCAGTTTTTCCAAAGTATATCTCCGAACAAAGGCATTGTTCTAAGTAGGGTAAAATTATTATAGGGAATTGTAAGCAAAACTGCTGAATACACAATTACTGTTTTATGTTGCATTCATAAGGAAGTATTTTCAATAAATGAGTTTTATTTACCAAAATGATTTTTTCATTACAATATGCTTTTTAGACTTGTGTATTCTTTAACACTAGTGCACATACTAAAATAGTGGTTTGATACATACTTTAAAAAAAGCTCTTGTTTTTAGTGAAAGGTATCACTTTGTTTTTTGTGTGTGTACATGTGGGACTTAGTTTTTTAAAGATTCTTTTGATTCTAAATCTGATAGCCACAGCTGTGTGGAGTAGTTACTAATGTTAGAGGTGGTTTCTTTCTTTCCATTGCAGCTGTGTGTTGACAGCTGCTACTTTTAAATAACTTAATGGCTGGAACAGAGCCCGAGGCTTGTGATCATCTAGATCTCAGACACTGAGAGAGCTTGTGTCAAGGACTCTGGCCTGAGTGAGTTTTTTTTAATCTAAACAAACAGTGACCTTGGAAGCATGATTGAAATCCTGGTTGTGTTTTTGTTGCGTGTTGTTTCAAAATATGTTTTGAATAATTGGAAGAAAATGAAGGCCTACTGCCAGATTAACTTCAGCAGTTAATGGAGACAGTGAGAAGAGGAGACAAGATCTTTTCACGTTTGTTTGGATAACTAAAATTGTGTAACTTAAAACAAATGCTAATTTGGGGCAATTGTGTGGGTTCTCAATCACACAGGTAAAATATAAGAGTTGACTATGAGGATTTCTTAGCTGAATTGCTACCTTAAGTTCCAGACAAATGACTTTTACATCTATTTGTAGTTATGCTGTTCTGCATTTGTCCCTTACTTCCCTTGGGGGAGAAAAGCATAGAAAATAGATATTGTGTATATAATTATTTGTATTCCTTTCTGGGTCTAATATTTCATCCATGATGAAACACTGAAAGCAGTTTCTGTGGGCTAGTGAGATTATATTAGAAATATATTTAAAGATGAAGAGAGCCTGATGAATAGGTCTTCACAGTTCTTAAAGACCACGTCTTCACCCTATCCCTGCATTGCCCCTCTTCCCCCCCTCCCCTCCCCGGGGAGAGGGAGGTATTTCTGATAGTCCTCTACTATCATCTTTGCTTTCATTTGTGTAATCATTCACAAATATTCTTGGCCAAAAGGGGGAACATAACTTTTATGGTATAGTGGATCAAATTTTTAATTTTAAACTCAAACCTTAAGTTCTAATAGTTTTTACTGTGTACTTTACCATCTTCTTATAACCATAAACAATTTTAAAAAGAGGAAAAAGGGCATCCTTAGCATAAGCAGTAAATCTGTCCATTGAGCCTGGTATACAGGAATCCAAACAGTCTGTTCACTGGGACAATTATTAAAATGAACATGTTAGTTGTCATTCCGAGAACTCTGGAGAGCTGGTTTTGTTGGATTTAAATTATCTTTCCTAGCAACACATCAGCTGAACTGCCATCCAGAGGATGATTTTTCTTTCAAAATAACATGGAATTTTGCTGGAAATAATGGAACACTTTCCACTTGTCTCTTCATATGCTTGTTTTCTAATGTAATAAGTCTGAAGTGCAATATATTAAGGCATTAGTAAGTGATAACTCTTACAGCTTTCAAGTTTCATTCCCTATCATGTATATCAGACAGGGTATCAGTAATCCTGCATCAGTTCCTCTTCCTTGGGTTTGCATGAGGAGTCCTTACAACTTCTTTCCATGTATACTAGGTCATATTAATATCCAGTTTGTGAATATTAGGTGTGAGGTTTTTCTGTAACCCCTGAGGCTCAGAATCTATATTCTGAGTGACATGGATATGTTGAACCTTGACTTGGTTCTCTAAAGTTTCCAGTTTTCTCTCTGATAACATTGTTTTTAATAAGTAATTTTACAAGTTTGGATGTCTCTCTTTTGCAATTTCCTTTATTTCATTAAGCTCCAATTCAGTGTGCCCTATTCTCTACTTCTTTTGTGGAAACACTTGAAATTCAAAGATTGGCAGCTTCACAGAAACTCACTATTTTCTAGTGAGGAAACAGATTTTTGTAGAGATTCCATCTTATGTGCAGAGCCAAGATAATTTCTTTCTACAATATTCAGAATACTCTTTCACTTCAGCCAGTGGTTCAGAGAGGAAGATTTTGCCAAATGCACTGTGCTACTACTCCTCACTTGAAGTCTAAGCCATCTGATTTCCACTTATTTCCTCCTATTTTCTGCTTACCCTACTGTTAGCCATCGGAGGCAGCTATTCCCCTCAGTGATGGTGTCAAGGCTAATTCCCCACTCTGGCGTTTTGAGTGCGGAAGGTGGGGGCCCACAAGGATTCTAAAATTTAATACTGGCCACTCGAGGCTTGTATTAAACTCCCAAGGTTACAGCTTTTCTCTGACCTTGGATGGATAGATGCTGCCACCACCCAAGTGCAAAAACCCCTTTGAACACCCAGGAAGACACACTTGGGAATTCCTTCCTGTGGGGTACCCTCAAGCCCTTTCACTCCTGTTTCAGGGGAAGAGCTAAGAAAGAAAACAAAGGAAATCAGCTGTTGTCACCAGCTAATTAAACAGCATGTGCACAAACCGCTCTAATAAATTTGTTAGTCTCTAAGGTGCCACAAGTAAACCTCTTAGGGACACACACATCCAATCCTGTTCTTAAAAAAGGTAAATGTTGTTAAAAACAAAAAAGAAAGAAAATACATCTGGAATTTAGGTTTTTTGCTAAGTTTTAAAAAAAACAGTTACAAGGATTAAGTATCAAGATAGCTTCTTGAAGTCCATCTTAAAGGTTACAAGCAAAACAAAAGCACCTGGGTTAGCATAGAGGAGTCCACAAGCCATAAAGAAATAAAAAGAAATAAACCTAACCACATCTTTCTAGACATTTCCTGATCTATTTATATATCTGGGATTTTAAATTAGTAGTTTCTAAGTATGATCTGGTGATTTTCCATACTTTGTCCAAAGCTGCTTACAGCATTGCTGCTCTGTCCCCCTCTTCCCAGGAGAACAGACAGACAAAGGAGAAGTTTTTTCCCAATTTTAAAAGTTTTAGCCTGCCCATTGGCTCCCTTAGTTAGGTGCCCACTCCCTTCCTTTTACCTATGGACTTAGTAACGCTTTACAGGTAAAGCAAGTAGAGAACAGCTACTAAGAGGGGTTTTATAGCTGGCTGGGTGCCCATAAAAGGGAGCTACTCCTTCCCCCTTATTTATCACAGATGGACACTGAGAGTTTATTTCCTCTCTGCAAGGGGCACATCACCCAGAAATTTATATTATTTCTTTTTTAACATCTGTTTTGAATACGGAGATGTTCAGTTAAAGCTCTTCCTCCTAGATAAGTCTAAGGCCTGCCTAAGACCTTTTAAAGCAGGCTCCTTCTGGGTCCAAGCAGTCCTCTGCAAAAAGTGCCTCAGTAGTAACTTCCTGTGTCTCAGCTTCTAGGGCTCCTGCTTAATCAAAGCCTTCTACGGATCCTTTTGTCATTCCCTCCTCCCATCCAGAAAGGGGGAGATTTCAGCACCTCTCATCCAAGGACCATAGACGCAGATCTCCGTCTAAATTGAAAGAGACATCTCCACATTCAACTTGAAAAGAGGACACCTGAAGCCCTCAACAAGGGTCCCTCTGGTGTCTGCAAAGACACTGAAGTTAGACCTCAGAATGACTTCATCAGCATCAATCTGTCTTGGATATAGAGTCTGAAGTATCACCTCATGGGTTTGCTCTAATGCTGATAAGGCTGTTCATTCTGGTACCAATCGCTTCGGCACCACTTACCCTGGTACTAACTATATCTGGTTTCTTCTTGGCACCTATGTCATCAGGGCCAAGATTTACAATGCCGGAGGGTTGGTTATATTGATCTTATCTGAATCATCTTTGCTTTCTGTCTCAGTTAAGATTACTGAACTGCTACTGCAAGCTTTGTTACTGGGTCCATCCTCTGCCCTGGTGCGGCATCTCCCCACCTGCATCCCTCAGACTTCTTTTAGATTTGCTCCACCTCTTCAAGAATAGTGTTCATACTCTCCTTCCTCTGATGTTGGTGTGGACGGATCGCCTTCCTGTTCCTCCTCAGAGTGTAATCCTTAGTATTCTGATAAAGATTCCAGAGCTACGAGTTGTGGCATACATAGGGAATGGCCTCCCTCCTGGTACATGATACTGTGATGGTTCTGCTTCTTGGCCTTGCTGGGCATCTTGGTGTGTGCATGAGGCAAGGAGACCCAGTTCCTCTGTGGCATGTAGAACTTCACCACAGGAATTGCTCAGAACTGAACTACAGCAACCTTCATCTCTCTGTGGCAGAGATTATGCAAATTGAACTTTCAGAAGAGGGGCAGTGACTGCAGTAATCCTCTGATGTGATTCCAACGCATACGTTGTCTTCATTGCCAGTTGAAACTGTTATGCTATCCACTTATCTCACCACCTGAGAACAGGGCATTCTAAGACTAACTTTGCAGGATGGCAGAAGCACTGGAGGTTCCTGAAGGCCATCCAGGCTCACAAATTTGGGGGCATTTTGCACTCTTCTTTACTTTAAAGACACGCTATCTGTCAGTGGAGCCTTTTAGAACCTGCTTAGCTACTCTGGAAAATCCCAGCATCTATACTCCTGATGTCAAAAGGACAGATAAGATGCCTAGTTCCCTTCTATGGGATTTGAGTACTTTTTTCCACATCTTTCACTGGGTTCTTTGGTTATAGCAGCTCACAAGAGAATGAGACAACAGGCCTCAAAGCTAACTCTTAAAGAAACTAAGCCAAAAGAGACTAGAAAGAGCTACTCTGCAACTCAGAATAGCTAATTACCAAGCTCTCCTTTCAAAATGTGATTATTTAAACTGGTACGAGGTATCGGAGTTTTTAGATTAGATTTCTCTAGACTCTAAAGGGGAACGATCATTGATCCAGGAGGGTCAGTTTTACAAAATCTCTTAGTAGATTGACTCATCGGATACCACAGCTAGGTCAATGGCAACTACAGTTATCATGCCTCATGTATCCTTGCTGCAGTCATCTAGAGAAATTCTGAATACAATCAAGAATCTCCCTTTTTGTAAGGAATGCATTTTCCTTTCTGATGCCACTAATGATGCAATATGTTTTAAGATTCTCAAGCTTCATTGAGATCTTTAACTATTCATACTGCTCATCCCAGAAGGAAACAACCAAATCAGATGAAGATCCCATTCTCAGTCATATTAGTGACCAGCCAAATCATCCAGGAAGAGGTAGAAATTCCAGATGAGGAGGCAGCCGTCTACTGTTACTGCCACCACTACAAGAACAATGCCATCTTCCAAGCAGTCAGTTTGATGATCATGTTGAGAGCAGCTGGGAACAACTCATAAAGGATCTATATCACTTCCTTATCCCATATGGAGATGGGTTGTTCGTTTTTGTTTTTTATTTTCAGGTAGCCTGGAACAAGATTACATCGGAGCACTGGGTTCTGCGCGCTATACAAAGAGGTTATTGGATCCAATTCCAGGAGTTTCCCATCTCTTTGGAGGGACTGCTCTCATGAGACGCTATTCTATCAAGCTGTACAATTCCTCCTTATGCTTGGAGTAAGGGAAGAGAGTTCTTTAATTCACAGAGAAGAATATTTACTCCTGTTACTGTTCAGTTCTCAAGAATGTATGCAGTGTTGTTGTAGCTGTGTTGGTCCCAGGATATTGGAGAGACAAAGTGTCTGAGGTAATATCTTTTTTTTTGGACCAACTTCTGTTGGTGAGACAGATAAGCCTTCACAGAGCTCTTCTTCACATCTGGGAAACTAGCCCAAGTAAATAAGTTCAAAATGGGGCACGGATATTCACGTACAAGTTATATTTAAGGATTCAGATCTCTCGATCAATTCACTCCAGATTCACGTAGCAGCGATATCTGCATGTCATCTACATATTCAAGATCATATTTTTTTTTTCTCATCCAGCAGTGGTCAAGTTTTTCAAGATCCTGACTCATGTATTTTCACTGGTGGGGGAACCACCCACCTGTCCCTGGAATATTGTCCTCCAGGGGTTAATGCAGTGGTCCCAATATTTTTCCTGTTGCATCCTCTCTTACCAGTAATTGAATGTGTCCATGCCTTCCCGCCCATTGCTGCACAATTGGCTTAGCAGAGGGGCTGTGACTGGGGCCGGAGCAGGGCTGCAGCTGGGGCTCCTTTCCCACCCCCTGCGGGAGCTGACCCAGGCCCTGTTGTGCCCCCCTCCACAGTGTTTCTCTGTGCCCTGCTGGGGGGGGCACCCCACAATTTGAGGGCCACTGGGTTAATGGGTCCTTCATTTGAACCTTTAGCTACCTGTTCTGTGTTGCATCTCTCTGAGGAGATGGCGCTCTCAGTAGCAATCACTTCAGAGATGAGTTGACCAGAACGGCAATTTAAGAAATATTTACTCTTGCAGATTTAGATGATGAAACTGAAGTGAATCTTGTAACTCACGTAGCATACCATTTTCAGAAATCCAACAAAGCAGCTCTGCATTAAGGTCTCAGCAAGACTGTAGTTCTTTGCCTCTCAAACACTTAAACTTTTTTGTTTTTGGAAGAGAACTCTCTAAAAGTCAGATAACACCTTCTTTTTACATTAAAACCTCAAGTGTTTATGTTCAAATAGACTAGTTGTCTTCATTTAACTCAATATTGCTCTGGGTGTCTCAGCAATTCAACCTAGCGCAAACAGGAAGAGCTCTTCTTTAGTTGTATTCTCTTAAACCAAGGCTGAATCTGGCCCTGTAATCAGTGACGCATGTTGTCGGTAGCTACCGGTGTGGTGCTTTGCTCTTGTTCAGTGATGAGAACAGTTAGCTGCGTGCGTGTTCCCTCTGTGTGCTGCCCCAGCTCTGCGCAGAGAGCTAACACAGCAGACCCGAGAGAACCCCCAAAACCCACAGACTCTAGTAAGGTACGAAGCAACTCGAGCCAGGTTTATTGTCAAATGAAGCACAGTAATAGTTCCCTATAGACGTTATAGGGGCATACTACGAATTTGTGCTCCCTGGCAATGAACACGTCTTAATCAGTGGCAGGACACTTCACTGCCCCCTAGGCTGGACAGAGATGTGCGCTCCTGAACCTACTTTTATACAGTTGCAGGACAGATTACTCATCATAGTTTAAATTAATTCATTCATTATGTTGTCCTTTTGACCCTGTCTTTAAGATGCACTTGCCTGTTCCTTGTTGTGTCTATGGAGTGTTCTGATGCTGTCTTGGCACAAGTTCCTTTCATTAGCACTTATGTGTGTGTGCACGTGCTTCTAACAATCTTTTCTTGTTAACTTCTGTGAGTGGGACCTGCCTTTGGCTCACAGCCCAGCTTTGCTTAACACTGCCTGGAAGTACTTTGGTTTAGGCTTCAGGCCTCAGACTGGGCATCTGATACAAGAGTTTGTTTCAGGGCCTCCTCTTACTACAACACAGGCTAGCTCTGTTTTTGTTAGTGTTTTAAGTAGGATTGAATTTACACACTTACTGTAGATGAACAGTGAATAAAGGTGGTTCAGCTCATGTTTTCACTGCAGAAAAGGAAGATAAAAGTGCCATTTGACCAAAGGAGACCTGCAGTTCTGTTGGGGGAATATGAAAATTTTCAACACATTTTTTAATATGTCAGCAATAAAGCCCCCGGTCAGACAATAACTCAGTGAACAGCAGGGATAGAAATGTTTCCCAATGTACAGAGCTGTGTCTCACACAATTAAACTACATTGATATATAGTTCTAGGCTATATATTTTAGCACAGAATTTTCTCACCAGTCACTTTCCTTTTAGATGCAGTCCTTTGGTGCCTCAGTTAGGGCTTAGAAGTTTAATTTTTGCATATAGTTTAATTTTTAAATTAAGAAATCACTAAGTGCCTTGTAAAATGCAAAGAATGGCTTAACCCGGTTATCTTCAGTGGCCTCCCTCTTCTTTTGTTGACCCACAATTGAAGTTAATAGAGCCTTGCATTGCTTCCTTACTAGTGGCTAAGGTGATTCTGAAATTTTCCAAAACACATACTGAAGCTTACTTAAGATCTAGTAGTGGACAAAGGGGAATGCATGCCTTGATGTTGCATGTAACGTTGGGACTATTCTGCTTGTGGGAGGAGGGGGCAAGTCGGTTGCATTTAATTTGGTATTTATCTTGTGATTCCTGGCATTACTTTGCACAATGTGTTCTCTTTTTTTCAAAATTTAATTGCACATTCTTATAAATGGAGTTGTTGGAGTGTGATGCTCTAATTGCATGCATTTGCACTTGATATTCATTAAATGATCAGCTCAAATAAATGAGCTTTATGTCTATGTATCATTTAGTTCAACTAACTCCCTTCTGCCACTCTTACTTCTCCAAGATAGGAGAAGGTCCTCAGATGCTGCTGCATTGTTGCTCCCTAGGAAAGGGAAGACCCTGCTGCCATCTCAAATAGGGGAAGAGGCTATGGTGTGAGAGTAGTCCCATGCAGACTGAGCTAAAATTGTCCTGTGTGACAGTGCACCTAGGGCTTCAGGCTGTAATCCAGACCTGCACACTTTGCATTCCAAGTGGGAAGGAGTTCTGCCGGCAGCTCATCAGTTCAGACCTGTGCTGCCTTATTATATTTCTATGGCTCGCTTTCAAAAGTAATCAAGGGCAGTCCTATCATCCAGGAGAGCTCTTGTCCTGCTTTCTAACTCCCCCTTTCGTGAGTAGCAGTGTGGCTTATGTGGTCAAAGCAGCACAGAAAGAGGTGCTCTTCCAGTGTAATGCTCTGGCAAAACAAGGCTAATGCAATCCTTGGATGTATAAATGAAGGAGTAGTAAAGAGTAGTGAGGAGCTGATTTTTATCTCTGAGTACAGTATTGATGACACCAATTCCTGGAATACTGCACCCAGTTCTGGTGTCCACATTTGAAAAAGGATGTTGAAAAACTGGAGAGGGTGTAGAAAAGAGCCACACAAATTATTTGAGATCTGGAAAAAATGCCTTAATGCCTTGCTGTAAAATCCCCAAATTTATCCACTCCTTCCACATGTGGTGCTGCCCTTATCTTCTCCATAACCAATTCCCTAAGCCCTCACCCTTAACTTCCAGTTTTTGCTACCTAATCTTTGGTGTTATCCTCTTTCATTTTCTATTTATCTGTGTTCTAAGACGCATATCTAAGGTGAGTGTTCGCAGGAAAAAGTCTTACTAATCAACATAGATCACCTTGTGGTCCTTTATATTTTTTGTTTTCTTCTAGGAATCATGAAAAATAGTCAGTCTGGCTCCCGCTCTTGTTGGAAATAAGCTGTTTCTCTCTTTTTGTAAAGAATGTGTTGGATACTACTAGATCATGAGCTTGTATCAGGTGCAATATGCTTTCTTCTTTGTCATGTAAAGTTCCGTAGCCCTGACCACCGTGTTGTCTGCTGTATCCATGCCTGTCTCTTCTAGCATGTCCATTTAAGTAGGTGCCAATAATTATTTCCTCATTTTCTGGAACTTGTTGAAGAGCATTGTCTAACATCTTCCAGAGAGTTGGCTTCTCATCCTCCACACAGTCAGACTAGGAAGCATTTAGCAATCCACCTTCAAAAGCCAGCTTGACCATCACTAACCTGTGACAGATTCTATTTATTGTCATCACTCTTTCCTTTATTTTACCACTGAACTATGGCTACTCTGTTTCTTGAGTTGGGGGCCCCCACAGTAAATGGTTTTGTATCTTTCCCCCATCTCTTTTGCCTTTTCCACTTCCCATTTTGTTTCCCAGATACATGCTATCTGTACTTTCCACCTCTTCAGTGTTTCCTAGCTCCATGCTACAGCCAGTTACTAGACCAGCATTCCAATGTGCCAGTCTGATCTTCGATTTCTGGGCTAGCTTCATTAACTGCATGCTTCTGAAGTTACACTGTAGCCCTTACCTACAGCACTTGGCCAAGGGCACCGTGCATCATTTCTAGAGAATACTCTCGCATTGTTTTGATTTATTCGAGGACTCAGTGTCAGTTTATGGCAAATTTTTACATCCGGCTGCCAACCTAACGCAAGCCCGCCTCCTTTTTCTATCAGGCTTGGTACTGGCAATGATAACGGATATATTGGAGAGTGCTAAACTGGTTGTGGGTGAATCGAGAGAGCCTTTATTCAAAAAGCAATTTGGTGTTGGAGTAAAGTAGAGATGAAGTGATAAAAGATGAGAGGAAAAAAATTAAACTCTGGCAAAGTAGTAGGAACAAACAAGAGTTGGAGGAATAGTAATATGTAAAGAAATTGCCCAGGAATGTAGTTACAAAAGCAAAAGCAAAGGTTTTGGAGAACTTTTACGTAAGACTTAGAACAAAGGCGGGGGGAAAAGGGAATGTATAGACTGGTGAAAGCACAAGACAGAAGTATCAAACATATAAAGGAAGTGAGGTTCATCTAAGATGAAGCTGGTAAGGTGTTGACTGTTGATAGTCACATAAAGGTTTGATAGAAAAAGTATTTTGAACAGCTTTTAAAAGAAGAAAATCCAAGAGACCAGTGCTATTTGCTAGTTTTGGAATAGCCTTCCAAGGGAAGCAGTGGGGGCAAAAGATCTATCTGGTTTTAAGCTTCTACTCGATAAGTTTATGGAGGAGATGGTATGATGGGATAATGTGATTTTGGTAAGTAATTGATCTTTAAATATTCAGGGTAAATAGGCCTAATCCCCTGAGATGGGATATTAGATGGATGGGATCTGAGTTACCCAGGAAAGAATTTTCTGTAGTATCTGGCTGGTAAATCTTGCCCATATGCTCAGGGTTTAGCTGATCACCATATTTGGGGTCAGGAAGGAATTTTCCTCCAGGGCAGATTGGAGAAGCCCTGGAGGTTTTTCGCCTTCCTCTGTAGCATGGGGCATGGGTCACTTGAGGGAGGCTTCTCTGCTCCTTGAAGTCTTTAAACCACGATTTGAGGACTTCAATAGCTCAGACATAGGTGAGGTTTTTCGTAGGGGTGGGTGAGATTCTGTGGCCTGCACTGTGCAGGAGGTCGGACTAGATGATCAGAATGGTCCCTTCTGACCTTAGTATCTATGAATCTATTCTATGCTCTACTGCACCAAAGTTCATCATTCTATCAGACCAGATGAAGCGGCAAGTGCTCTAAAAGAAATGAAAAATAAGGCTGAGGCCCAAACGGAATCGCTATTGAGGCATAGAAAAAGCTTGGAATAGAAGATATCCCTCTGCTGGCATTCTTGTACAGCTCCATCATGTGATGGGAAAAGATACTAAATTTGTGGAGGAAAAGGACCTTGGTGCCAAGATGCAAGGAAAAAGGTGGTTGCTATTGATCTGGAAAAGACCTTTGACAGAGTTCCAAGACAAGTCATCTGGTAGTGTATGAGGGAGAAAATAGTACCAGAACTTTGTGTGGATTGTTCAAGCCACATATATAGGTGCTATATCAATATTCAGAACTTCTGGTGGTGAAACAGACAAACTCTTGGTAAAGGTGGGAGTGTGTCAGGGATCAACACTGAAGTTTCTCTTGTTTATCCTTGTCCTGGATACCCTCGAGGAATATACAGAAGGAGGCATCTTGATGCATGCTGTTGCAGGTATCGTTCTGTGCAGTGGGGAGAAAGATAGGTAGTCTAAAAGAGGATTTTGATAACTGGAGAGATGTGTTGGAGAGACATGAGCTCAAAATAAGCAGAGGAAAAACAGAGTATATGGTATGTAATTTCAATATTGTGAACACTGAAGACTTATTCTTGAAACTAGATGGGCAAATTTCAGAGTAGCAGCCGTGTTAGTCTGTATTTGCAAAAAGAAAAGGAGTACTTGTGGCACCTTAGAGACTAACAAAATTATTAGAGAATAAGCTTTCGTGAGCTACAGATGAAGTGAGCTGTAGCTCACGAAAGCTTATGCTCTAATAAATTTGTTAGTCTCTAAGGTGCCACAAGTACTCCTTTTCTTTTTTAGATGGGCAAACTGTTACAGAAAACACATAGTTTCAAGTATCTGGGTTCCAGAATCCAGGAAAATGGGGAAACGGGAGGACAAAATTAGAACTAGGATAATATATCTCACTCAAATGGACAGAGATAAGTGGTGTAATATGTGACAGAAAGATGCAACTAAGATTAAAAGGGAAAGTCTGATTGATTCTCTGGGAGCTCTTGCAAACTTAGGTGCAATAAAAGACTGGTGCCTCTGTACTGGGGGAAAAAAATTAAAAATGATTGCTTGGAACTCTTTCAGGTAACTGTCAAATCCCTTTTTCAAAGGCAAGATTTACTTTCAGATGTACCATCTGTATGACCTGTAATGCATTTCTCTAAGATGGTGTGTCCAATAGCATTTTTTGCGTTTCCCAATTATGTTAAATGATCTGAAACATATCTGCATAGTGTTTAATGCTTTTTTCTTTCAAATTGTGTTTTTATTTTACAGGTGATTTTCCTGACCACACTGTTTTATTTGTTAAGTTCCAGTGATGAGTACTACAAACCAGTGAAGTGGGTGATTAGCTTGACACCTTTGTCGCAGCCAGGCCCATCCTCAAATATAGTTGGCCAGTCTGTGGAAGAGGCCATAAGGTATGATGCTGCTTTCTCACTAGCTGTGGGAAATAATTTTTTTGTGAGACTGGCATATTTTTGTTGTTTGAATATTGAATAATTTTAATTTAGTTTAATTTTAACTGTTCCTGTTAAGGATGTTCAGTTGTGGCTGCTCATATTTCAAGGACTTAGTGTATGTTGTTAATAGACCAGTGTATCCCTGTTGGGATGAGACAGAGAAGAAAATCTTGATCCAGATTGTTCCACACTAAACGTGCCACCTCTGTCTCTCCCCTCCTAAAAAAAACCTTTCAATTGTTGGAACTTTTGAAAAATACATTTTACTGAGACATTTTATAATACAACTGTTTTTAATTTCACGGTTACTTATTTTGTGGTGATTAACTAAAGATGTTTCTAGATATCCTCTTACAGTAGCAGCTTACAAACATTAGTATGGTTGACTGTATTTGCTTTTCATCCCATGGCATGAGGGAACAGAGCAGCCACAATGGCAGAGACTAGCTTCTTTGCTTTTTTGATTTGGGCTGTCTGCATTTCATTAGGTTACTAAGTAGAGCTGCACTAAGTAAACTTATCCTGTTTGCAATTCTGCATCTATGCTTTAGTGCCTGGCCAGTTTCTCCCAAGTTGTCTTTCCAGGACCCCATACATTAATATAGCAGCTTTGATTCCACAGTGGCAGAGACTAGCTTCTTTGCTTTGTTGATTTGGGCTGTGGGCATACTCCTAGCTGCAAAGTGCCATTCAGCAAAGAATTTAAGTTTTACTTTGTAGACCCATATCACAGATAATGCAATGGATTGGATCAGTATATAGGTAAATAATGAACTGGAGGGGATAGAAACTAAGGGAGGAGAGAAGTAAAGCCAGAGAAGCAAGGTGTAGGGAAGGAAAGAGACAACAGGCATCAGCGGTAGATAAAGCAGAGCCAACGATTGGGAAGTATAAGGGGATGCTGGCCTGCCTTGCTGACAGACTTTATTTTGAAGATGCAAGAAGTCAAATTTGACTTTAAAAGAATGCAGATGTAAAGATATGCAGAAGTGTGTGCTGTCAGGACTCTTTAGTCTGCCCTTGTTCCCTAATCCGTGTGTGCTTCTCTTTTCCTACCCTCACTCTGTTAATCTAAATTCTACCCTGAATGTTAAGTTGCACACACATCTACAGAGTTTGCCATAACACTGAGGGTATATCTATACTACAATGGTCCAGTCAGTGATGGTGCTTCAGCTGTGCCAATGTAGTGCTGTAGCGTAGCTGTTGCTTACATTGATGGAAGGATTTTTTTCTGTCGATATTGTTAATCCATCTGTCCAAAAGACAGTAGCTAGGTTGGCAGAAGAACTCTTCCATTGATTTAGCTGCCTCTACACAGGGGATTAGGTTGACCTAACTACGGTGCTCAGGGACATTTTCCACAGCATTGAGCGACATACCTATGTCAATCTAATTTTTAAGTATAGACTGGGCCTGATATGGGATCTTCATGCCAAAACATATACTTTAGGAATTATTTTGGGGCAGTTCTATGGCCTATGTTATACAGATCAGACTTGATGATCACAATGGTCACTTTTGGCCTTGGAGTCAATATGCGATCCTTAGTTGCAGCTTTAAGGGTGGAATAAATACAGTGGGTTATGTATAGTGGTAGAAAGGAGAATGAAAGGACTTACTATTTTTGTGATAATCTGGTTTCCATAAGGCAGTTTTTGCTGAACTTAATGACCAGTTTCTTGAGGACTAATGGTCAGAATAAACTAATGGTGGGGACTTCTCTTGAATTATTACACCTAGTATGGTTTGATGCTTATTGTTATATGTATATCTGATTGTTCGTTGTTTGTCAGATCTCATGCCATTTGGAAAATGATGATTCTGTCAGTTCATCAGGCTGTCTTCAGGAAAATTGCTTGTTTGTCACAGTGTAGCAAGTATCTTTTCTTTTAAAAATAAATAAATAAATAAAAATCAGTTTTTCCCCGATTCTGACCTTGAAGGAGAGTAGTAAGCTAAAACTGCATGTGCATCTGATATGGCTTATATATTAAATCTATAGATACGATTTTGTCATGGTAAAATGGTTCATAATTCACAGCATTGTCTTGGTAAGAAATAGATAATTTCACACTATAATAATGGGAACCTTGTGTACCCTGCTGCTGCATGTTAACAGTTTGTTAGTTTTCTTTGATCTAGTCCTCTTCGAAATGTGATTAGATCAGAGCAAACTAGCGAATTGTTAATGGATGGCAGCTGATCAAAGTATACTAACAAACTGTTAAAGCAGGACAGCACATAAATGGCAGCGTTCACAGGTTCCATGACAGTGGTGACTGCCGTGACATAATTGTAGCCTTAGTTAAATCACATGCTGATGAATAGTAGTCTGGGATGTACAGTAATAGGATCAAGATACTCTGCTGATATGAATTATAACATCATAATGGCATTCCTCTAGTTCCTTTCATCTTAGACTCTCGTAGCATTTTACAACCATTAATACAGCCTCAAAACATCTCTGTGCACCCACCTCTGCCAAATGACCTAGAGATATTAGTGTAATGGGGGCTACCAGAAATTAAATTAATAATCTTCTCTAAAGGTATCATGAGTGCATAATTCTCACTCTTGGTTCTCATGCCTCTAAATCAGTGATTCTCAACCTATTTAACCATTGTGGGCCGCATATGCAGCTCTCTCTGTAGTATGTGGGCTGCAGCCACATAATATATATACTAACTATGGCCCTAAGCATGTTATGTGGGGCCGCAGCTGTGTGGTGTTTGGGCCTCAGGTTGAGAATCACTGCTCTAAAAACTACCTGACAGGGCATGTTCGAGGCACCTGAGTCGAGGCCCCAGAACATTTCAGTCAGTCCTTTCCTTATAGTGGTCAGTGAAGAAGCTGCTTCATAAATGTTACCCAGTGATTCTCAACTTCAGCTATGGCTCCTATTATTCATAGTTCTTTAAACAAGATTCAGGGTATCCTTTGTCCAGATTTCCAATCAATAGCAACAATTTTAGTTGGTACATTGGTGTTTTTTCAACAGGGCATAACTATGCAGCTGGTTTACTTTCTGTTTATTATTTAAAATGAGTTAGTGCCCAGAAGTTGAAATACTTCCAAATGATAGGTAAGATGCACTCATAGGAATAGGGAAAGTACAACCAAAAAAGATTCATGCTTCAAGGGTTCTGCCTCAATTTTTTGGGTCAGTGAGAGGCTTCAGTAGCCCGACCTGTGCCTTGGCTTTCAGCAGTCATTCAGCAAAGATTTGATGAACCAGTCGCCTGCACCAGTTGCAGTTTGATCTCCTGTGGACAATCAGTAGTGGTTTTTATTCTTCTGTGTTCCATTGACGCCAGGCCCATGAAGTTGATGACACCTTCTCCCTGAACTGATTGAGCTATGATCCTCTGTGTGGACAGGCCCATCTCAGGTTGGCCCTCTGCTGTGTGCCATGTGTTCCACTCCTGATTGTTCCCTTCTCATTAATTCAGATTGTGGAGGTGCACTTGAGAATGGGAGTGGGGAGCTAGACCCACAACTGGACAGTGCAACAGCCTATAAATAGTCTTCTAAGTACTTGGAGCATACGTTCACGTGGACCCCTCTTTGAATCATGCCTCTGAGAGTATGCCTTCACAGCAATGTAAACCCAGGGTTAGCAAAACTTGAGTTAGCAGACCCTGCCATTACCTGTTGAACCCTGGGTTCCAACCTGGGGATCCAGTATCTGTACTGCATTATGCACACTTGAGTCCAACCACCCGTATCCCAGACTTCCTAGAACCCTCCCCAAAATACGGTTGCTCTAGCCCTTTGTTTGTGGTGCACTGTGGGAAAACTTGAATGTCCAGAGGACAAAGAGAGTCAGCCTGTGGGACTGTGGAATACTGTTGGCAAACTTCTAGAGCCCGAGTCCACTGAGACAGCATCTACGCTACAAAGCAATAAGGCTTGAACTCTGGGTCCAAGTTTGGGTCAGGTTCAAGCCTCCCACCCCTGCAGGGTCCTGGGATCCTGGATCTGAGCCCTGAGTTCACGCAATTTGTGTGTAGATGGAAGGGAGGTTAGAGTTGAGCCTGAGTTTGAACCCTGGAATTACGTTGTAGTGTAAACTGCCCTAAGTCCTAGAGTCGAACTTGGAATGAATTTAAGACATTAGAAAATTGATCCAATGTTTTCTTTGTGGGTTTTTTTTAATACCATTTCCCTAGGTAATACCGTAACTTAAAAAATTGTGTTGAAATGACGACTGATTTTATTTCTCACTGCTATGATCTGGCAGGCCTGCAGTTAGTCAGTAAAGGTGAAGATTTATTCTATCCAACACTGAACAGTTTCCTTTGTCAGTCACAGGAATGTTTAAATCATGGCTCTGTGTAAAGCAACCTATTAGTTTTGCTCAATACTTTTACAGAGTTTGCACAGATTCGGTCTCTAAGGAAGAATACTGCATATATGGTCCCCTTACCTTGTAGTACTACTTCTATATAAGACAGGTTTCAGAGTAGCAGCCATGTTAGTCTGTATCCACAAAAAGAAAAGGAGTACTTGTGGCACCTTAGAGACTACCAAATTTATTTGAGCATAAGCTTTCATGAGCTACAGCTCACTTAATCGGATGCATTCACTGGTTCTTGCTGAACGCATCCGATTAGTGAGCTGTAGCTAACGAAAGCTTATGCTCAAATAAATTTGGTAGTCTCTAAGGTGCCACAAGTACTCCTTTTCTTTCTATATAAGACTAACTCCTCCCACCCATTTGAGTTTTTCAGTGTCAGAACGTTCTTTCATGGAAACCAGTGACACTGATGCCAAGTTTTTGTTGGCATATGTTCAGAGAAGTTTTTATTGTTTCATGCCTTGTGAGGTATCTTACAACTTTTTATTTAAAATAAATAAATAAATCATACCTGTGGGTAGTAGCTTTTATTTAATTTGTAATTTCACTCTTTAGTTAGCAACATCCGACAAGATTCTCTCTAAATTTGAGAATCTGACACAGATATGGTATATTTACTTACCTTGTGATGTTCATTCTTTACCAAGATCACTTCTGGGTAAGATTCCTTCAGAGTTGGAAGGCAGCTCTTTTATCTGTTGTCCTTTTGTATCAGGTATTATTCCTTCCTTTAATTCTTTTTTAAATGTAATTAGAAATTAGGGAAGACCTTATTTTTCTGCTCTTCAAAAGAGATGACTGGGCATGTTCGGGGTCTCTGATGACTTGAGTTTGGTGCATGCTAAGCAGGATAGAGCTCTTAAACCAAGTTTTGGGTGTTTTAGAAGGTCAAAAATGTTAAGTAAGTACTCACTGTAGGCATGAGACCCAAGTGTAAAACCCTGCAAAATAACAAGATAAATAATTATTCCTTACAGGGATTTCCCACCCCTACCTGCAAACTTCCCCCATCGCCCTAGTGGTCAACTAGTTACTGTGTTGTTAATACAGTAGTTTTTCACACACCCCATAAATTCCAACACTCTCCCTTACCTCCAGGCTTGGTTTATACTTGGCAGTTTACATTGACTTAACTCTGTAAGTGTCTACACTACAGTGTTGCTCCTGTCAATGTAAATCACCAACTACACCCACTTAACTCCACCTTCACGAGAGGTATAGTGCTTAGGTTGACATAGTTAGAACTAAAAATAATCCATCCTAAACTTAGCTTGAATTATTAAGAAAGAACCTACATCAGTCAACTGGATTGTTTGGCAATCCAAGGGTCTAATGAATGATACTTCAGTAGTAAAGTTTATTTCTTAAAATTCAGCCAGAACCCATGGTGGAAAAGGGGCAATAGGGGTTGTTAATCTCCCATGAAATAACATATTTGGCAGACTTACACAATTCTTCAGGATTCTGTTGCATGCTAGAACAACCATTGTTCCATTCAGTGATTTGTGTCATTTATTACCAATTATGGTGACTGAAATTTCCATTTATTAGATAAGACCAAGAGGACCAATCTTTAATTGTTTGACGAAATAAACCAAGATTTGCCATGTGTCTTGATACTGAAGCTGCATGTGCTTACATTTCACAATTAATCCAAGTAATGAGAATATAATCAGATCAATTCTACATCTGTAGACTATTTGTTTATTTCCTTAATAATTCATTCATATGAGGTCTGAGTAAATTAGAATTATTGGGAGTTAATGTTGATTTTCAGAGTACCCCAAGAGCGTTAGAAGTATTATGTATTTAAATTAACAATATTGTTAAAAATATGTTGATTTTGTTAGTATAAGAAACTTGTCCTGTCTAGTTTAAAGTGATCATCTGTATTGAATTTTGTGCATATGGGATATGATTCAACATTATAAATAAAATACAGTTTTGGGCTGACCCAGTCATCCATTAGGTAGTGCTTTGCACTACCACTTGAGACTTCTCATTCCCTAGGCCAGGAGGTCTTGGGGATGCTGCAGAGACAAATGCTCCGTGGCTAGGAGAGAACATACCTTCCATTGTTCCATAAAGAACTTTATATGGCCTAGCTAGCAGCCATGTTGGTGACTTTTGGGGGGGGAAAAAACAAACAAACATGCAGTGTTAGTTGGCCAAAGAAGGTTTTGATGACACGATACCTTGAGTTGATGGAAATATTTGCTGAGGCTTTCACTCAGGACTAACAAGAAAACTTGTTTCAGATATGAACTAGCATTATTAGATTTTACAGGACTTTTGAATCTATTGGCCATTAATACTTAAGTAAGTGAAAATAGTCAGAATGTAATTGTTTTAAAATAAAGCAGTACTTTGAGAGCTGGGGTATAAATTACCAGATAACTGCTTTCCCAGGGCACTTGAAGCTGTCAGGTTTTGATTCAGGCTTTAAAGTCCTTTGTATGAAGTTAGTTCATAATCACCCAACTATTTCACTGTGTCTTTGACTATTACCACCTTGATAGCATCATCCCTCTACTTTTAGGGATACATGTTTTGTCTCCTCATTTCTGATTGGATGAAGTGGTAATTCTCAAGTTCGTGGATCTCTTTAGTAGCAGCATGCACACCTTTGCCTGAACCATTTTCCTTTCCCTTAGCAGCATGTCGTTCTCTTCCTGAATGCACCATACCCTTCTTCCCCGAAGCTCCCATTCTGCTTGCTCTGGTGGAGATATTGCACATTACTAAGTTGCATGTTGTCACGGCCTCAGTGCAATTTAGTGTGTGCGATATTTTCACATGAGTGCATGCACACGGGTATGGCTGTGGCTTAAAGTTACTGCAGCTTTCAGTTTTTGGTGGGGGGCTGACCAGTGTTATAGAAGTCATAAGACCAGTTCAGTGTTTTGACTGGATTCTTGAAACATTCTTCTTAGCAACAGCTCAAGTTTTGTAACATCAGGAAGATGAGTAGTGTTTGTTATCGTTATTTTCTTCATCCATTTTTAATACATTTAAAAATCTTGAGTCTTGGTTATAGAAAATTCTCCCAAATGATCCGAGTTTTTCCTAAAAAGGAAATGGAAAAGTGGCCTCCAGATTTTTAAAATTTTTTTTTCTCCTGATGAAGAAAGGGGCTGAACCAAAGTTGCCTAAAAGTGAAAAGGCAACGTTTGATGCAATCAGGTTTCTATTAACGCTTCAGAACTTTTATTTACAGTAAAAGCTGTTTTATCCGGTAGTTGGGGGAATGGGGAATTCCGGTAAGTGAAAAATGCCAGTTAATTAAGAGGAAGGGAATTTGGGTGCGGGAGGGAGTGCAGGGTGGGGGCATGGGCTCTGGGAAGGAGTTTGGGTATAGGAGGGGGCTCGGGGCAGTGGGAGGGGGTGCCGGATCCGAGGGGCGTTCACTTTGGGCAGCTCCCCGCAAGCAGCGACCTGTCCCGGCTGCTCCTAGGCAAAGGTATGGCTCTGTGCACTGCCTCTGCCCTCGGGTGCTGCCCCTGCAGCTCCCATTGGCCATGGTTCCCAGCCAATGGGAACTGCGGAGGCAGCACTCAGGGTGGGGTGGAGGCAGCGCACAGAGCTGCCTGTAGCGCCTTCACCTAGGAGTAGCAGGGATAGGCCACCACTTGTGGGAAGCCGCCCAAGGTATGTGGCCCCTGGATCCGGCACCCCGCATCCTCTCCTGTGCCCTTAACCTGAGCCCCCACAACCAAACTCCCTCCCAGAGCCCGCGCTCTGCACCCCTTCCCACGCCAGCACCCCCTGCCGGCCCAGCACGCGGAATTTCAATGAAGATCAGAAATGGCAGTTTATAGAGGTTTCCGGTTGGTGAAGTGCTGGATAAAACAGCTTTTATTGTAGTAACTTCGATGTAGAGAGCTGTGTTATGCAAAAGCTGATCAATCACTTAAATGTATCCAGGCTATTGCTTTCACAGAATAATCAAATAGTTGAGAAAATGAGATGGTGTTGCAGTTCCCAGAGAAAACAGTGGTCTTCCAGCATATTAAGGGTAAAAGTGTATAATATGCTCAGGAAAGCTAGAATGTGTGAATTTCTGACTGCAGTGTTAATAGTATACCTTTTTAATTGAGTGAGTTTTTATTAAACAAATGTTAACAAACTAAGTCTTGAAAGAAGCCTGCATGCACTTTCAGTACCAAAGTATCTTTTACAGAGATTAATTGTTCACAAGAATGCAGAAAAGTGTTACATTTTCGCAATTTATAGTTCTTGTCTGTGTGTGTATATAGTGTTCATTTGCTTTCAGTGAGTATAATATATGAATCGGGTGGGGGTCGAAGGTTAAAAATGGCATTTCCAAAATTTTCCTTCCTTCCCCTTTTGCCTTTCTGAAATCAGCATAGAATCACTTTTTGAATCAGATTTGTGTACCAGAATCTACACTTTTGCTTTGGTGGTGAAAACCTTTCAGATTCAGCATTCCAGATGAATTCAGTGATGATTCAGGTTACGTGCAGAATGAGGCAGACACTAGCTCTAAGGAAAGGATGAACTACCTGAAGATCACAGTGAAGCGTTAATTTTTAAACCTAATGATAATTTAAATGTCAGAATTAACTAACTTGGTTAATTACGGCTGGTAATTTTAACAAAAATAACCAGCTAACTTGCTTATTTCCCAGCTTAAAATAGCCTCCAATACCTTCCTGTGTTCCAAAATCCTAAACTATCCCCCACTTTATTTATTTCAAATCTCCAGTTTTCCCTGAATGGCTGCAGTGGCTGGACTAATACCATTACCATTCTCTGAATGTGGCCTAAGGGATAGAGCATGGGACTGAGACTGAGGAGACCTGGATTTTATTTCCAGCTCTGCCGCTGACCTGCTCGTTGACCTTAAGGAAGTCACTTCTCTCTGTGCCTCAGTTTCTCCATCTGTAAAATGGGGTAATGACATGGATCTCCTTTCTAAAGAGCTTTCAGATCTACTGATGAAAAGCATTAGATAAGAGCCAGTTATTGTTGAAAATTAATGTTCAGGGTGAATATAAATTTTAACTTGAATATAAAATTAAATAGTAAAAAGCATACTTCAGTTTATTCATTCATTTTACTCTGCAAACCCTCCTCCCATTTATTTTTTAACTTCTCCAGAGCTACTACAGGACTTCTAGTCTTCCATAACACTCCAGTGCAGCATTTAGGTCAAGCTGCAAAAAAGCATATGGGATCTTAGTAATATATTACTCTCCAAGGTACAGGTTTCAGAGTAGCAGCTGTGTTAGTCTGTCAGCGACTTTTTTTTCACAAAAAAGAAAAGGAGTACTTGTGGCACCTTAGAGACTAACAAATTTATTTGAGCATAAGCTTTCGTGAGCTACAGCTCACTTCATCGGATGCATTTGGTGAAAAAACAGAGGAGAGATTTATATACACACACACACAGAGAACATGAAACAATGGGTTTATCATACACACTGTAAGGAGAGTGATCACTTAAGATAAGCCATCACCAGCAGCAGGGGGGGGAAAGGAGGAAAACCTTTCATGGTGACAAGCAAGGTAGGCTAATTCCAGCAGTTAACAAGAATATCAGAGGAAGGGTGGGGTGGAGGGGGGAGAAACACCACGGGGAAACAGCCCTACTTTGTGCAATGACCCATCCACTCCCAGTCCCCACTCAAGCCCAAGTCAATTGTATCCAGTTTGCAAACCAACTCCAACTCAGCTGTCTCTCGTTGGAGTTCGTTTTTGAAGCTTTTTTGTTGAAGGATAGCCACGCCCAGGTCTGTGATCGAGTGACCAGAGAGACCGAAGCGCCCTCCAACTGGTCTCCGAATGCTATAATTCTTGACGAGAAGAGCCAGAAGAGTACCCAGAAGTCACCTACTACAGGACAGGCCCAACAAAGAAAAGAACAGAACACCACTAGCCATCACCTTCAGCCCCCAACTAAAACCTCTCCAACGCATCATCAAGGATCTACAACCTATCCTGAAGGACGACCCATCACTCTCACAGATCTTGGGAGACAGGCCAGTCCTTGCTTACAGACAGCCCCCCAACCTGAAGCAAATACTCGCCAGCAACCACACACCACACAACAGAACCACTAACCCAGGAACCTATCCTTCAAACAAAGCCCGTTGCCAACTCTGACCACATATCTATTCAGGGGACACCATTATAGGGCCTATCACATCAGCCACACTATCAGAGACTCGTTCACCTGCGCATCTGCCAATGTGATATATGCCATCATGTGCCAGCAATCCCTCTGCCATGTATATTGATCAAACTGGACAGTTTCTACGTAAAAGAATAAATGGACACACATCAGATGTCAAGAATTATAACATTCAAAAACCAGTCAGAGAACACTTCAATCTCTCCGGTCACACAATTACAGACCTGAGAATGGCTATCCTTCAACAAAAAAAACTTCAAAAACAGACTCCAACGAGAGACTGCTGAATTGGAATTAATTTGCAAACTGGATACAATTAACTTAGGCTTGAATAGAGACTGGGAGTGGATGAGTCATTACATAAAGTAAACCTATTTCCCCATGTTATTTCTCCTCCCACCCCACTCCCCACTGTTCCTCAGACGTTCTTGTTAACTGCTGGAAATGGCCCACCTTGCTTGTCACCATGAAAGGTTTTCCTCCTTCCACCCCTCCTTCCTGCTGGTAATAGCTCATCTTAAGTGATCACTCTCCTTACAGTGTGTATGATAAAACCCATTGTTTCATGTGGTTGGTGTGTGTGTGTGTGTGTGTGTGTGTGTGTGTGTGTGTGTGTGTGTGTGTGTGTGTGTGTGTGTGTGTGTGTGTGTGTGTGTAAATCTCCCCACTGTATTTTCCACCAAATGCATCCGATGAAGTGAGCTGTAGCTCACGAAAGCTTATGCTCAAATAAATTTGTTAGTCTCTAAGGTGCCACAAGTACTCCTTTTCTTCCTTTTGTGTATCTCCTTAACCTCTCTGAGAGATGAAAAGTAACCCAAGTATTCTAGGTTGCCTGAGCTCCCTTATCCCTATTACAGTGAAGATCACTGGCCTTTGCGCTGTAACAGGCCACCAGCTGGCTTCTGACATGCTATTCACTGTACTCAGTGGAATGCCATGTTTTACAAGTTGTTGGAACAGCATATTTTTTCCAATTTTTAATTATTTGCATCCAATGCTCAGAGCGTGTATACCCTTAATATAAAAACATGTTGTTAGTTTAGGATAGTGTCCAATAAATTCATCCCTCATAAGCCCACTCTACTCCCTCAGATGAAAACTCTTCCTCCAGCCCAGTCCACTTGCTCCTCTTTCCCAAGTGCTCAGGAAAAACTTTAGAAAACATAGGCCTTGTAGAGAGCTCTGGAAGTAAAATAATACTTTCAGCTGAAGCATGAAATAGATTCCACAGTCCAGAAACCCTAACTTGTATATGTCGTCCTTCCACCTTTTCTTTGCAGGACTAGGGGCTGTTTGCCTCCTGTGATCTCAGAGATATCTCATGGGGGGGGAAAGGTAGCGTGAGATCACCAGGAGCCAACTCATTTAAGGCCTAATTAGAGAAAATCACTGTAAATTTCACAAAGAAATTAACAGGAAGTTCTAGCCTGACTGCATTAATTCTAATCCAGTACTAACAGGAAAAAGTCAGGGATCACCATAGTAGAATCTACAACTTGCTGGCTAAGTAGAAATGATAAAATGAAGTGGGTTTCTGGCCACTGCTGGTACGTAACTATCCAGAAGTAAGTGGGGATCCAACATGATTTTCCCCCCCCACCCCAGATTTTGAGCTTGAATAGCACAAGGTGAGCGCACTTACTATTCTTTTGTTTTCTCATGTGTGTGCCTTTTGCAGTTAAGTAAAACCAAGAATATCAAGGTATGCCATACACTGTTCTTGAATTTCTGTAATCCCATTTACAGACCACAGCTGCTCCAAGTGATGTTTCATCCACATGGTGTTCCTCAGTGATACATTTTGCATTTGACATTCTGACTTTGTTGAAACATGTAAAGACTGAGGAACATTCACACCTCCCTATTGGATTACACATCTGAGCAGGTTCAAAAGCACAAATTAATCCTTCCTGTGTGAGTGAAAATGTTAGCTTGCTAAATTGGCTCAGAAAGGTCTGCCACTTTTTATGGTATTATAGAACTTTATGATTTTTGCACAAAACCACTCTGAGGGTCTATCATCAAAGATGGAGGAGATAATGCATAATGTTCATATCAGTTACTAAAAGGACTAACTGGGCTCACATTCAGAGATGTGCTTCATGGTTATGATAACAGAAATTGGATCCGAAGTTTTGAGTGTAACAAATTTAAGCCTGTCCAGTCAATTTCCTGGTTTTTATTATTCTAACATCATATGCATAACTGGCTTATCAGTGTAAACACTATCAAACTTACTTAAAAATTCAGCCTACTGCATTATCAATAAGTAATTAACAAAAATAACTTATCTAAGTAAATACACAGCTCTAAAGATACATAGTGATGATTTTTTATGGTCTCACTGAGATGAGTTCTTAGTGATCTGTGCAGATTACATACTCATTAAAACTCTGGCATACTAAGAAAATATATTAGCTATTGCTAATTATCAAAGACGTCTGAAATGCCTTTATTTTAAGATGAGTGCATGGCATAAGTGGATGCAGTTCTTACAGATTTCACTTCGTTGTTAAAATAAATTTGATCCTTTGTTTCAAGTGCTTTGCTGTGTGCAGAAAGCAGATTTACAGTTGTTTTCTAATACACAGTTATATTTAGAAATCCAAAGGATTTTTTTGGCTCATGGAGTTGTTTACTGTTGCATTTATCATAGTAGGACAGTCCTCTCTTCTTTCATAGGCTATGGGGAAATTTTCAGTGACCGAAAATTCTTTCAAGGAGCTGTAGATGGAACAGTTTAATTTCAAGTGAAATTGGTACCTCAGACACCTGCCTCAAGCCAGATCTCACAAACTGAAAACTAATATCCATCCACTCTCAAAAATCTCTTTGGAGACCATGTATCATGCTAATTGTGGCAAAGTATACAAGCATCTTCTAAGAGACAGTAAGCAGAGAGACACAGTGGAGATACTTTTCAGTGATTTTTGGCTAGAAAATTAACCTCAACTTTATTTGTGTAGCAGCTCATGTTCCGTTTCAAAGGACAGTATAAACCTGAAGATTTAAAAGTTTTATATTAACCCATATTGGAACTTGGGTTCCCGCAACCAGTGTTTAAATATTAAAGGGTAACGGAATCCTCCTAATTATGATTTTTTTTTCTTATTTTTGAAGGCTCCTGACAAGCTATATAACAATTTAAAAAAAAAAAAATTCACATCGCCAATTAGGAGCCTCACTTAATGGTTGCAGACTGCTCTTTGTTCTGTAGAAGAAGGGTTTGCTTCATCATTAGAAGGGAACGCCTTGGGATGGTTCAGGAGCTAGAAGAGTCTGACAGAGGAGGAAACTGCTTTGGCAAGAGTTTAGGGATTAGGCGAAGATGGGAGGGAAGAGATGAATTCTTAGTGTTACTAACAGGAGAGCCCTCAGTAGGAATAGTTGACATGGTTTTTTATTACTTCCTTCCTGGCTTGGTGGTACATATGTAGCACTTCCTCTTTGTGAGCAACTCTGAAGGCTTTCCTCACCAAAACCTAAAAGTCACTGCTCTAAAGATCTTGGACAAGGAAACCAACTACAGACAAAATTGTATACAGGTTTTAAACTGATGCTTGCCACACTAGTTTTGTGAAGTTAGTGGATAAAAAACAGGAATTTTAGTTAATCAGAACAGAACTTGTATTTTTTCTAGTACTTCAGATATGATTTATTTTGATAGCGTAAGTAATTAAAAACAGAACTAGTTCTGTAAACAGACTTTCACTACAAGAAAGTTATGTTCTTTAAACTTTTGTAGAGAACTGGCATATTGCATTCAATGTAATAGAAAAGGAGAGTGCAGAAATAATGCTGATTGTTTCATCTAATAATTGAAATATGATATCTTAATATTTTGAAGTTTTTTTTACCAGCTCTGGTGTTTCGGTTGCTTACTGTAATTGTTTTTCCTTGTAAAGATTTGAGCTGTTTCCTTCTAGCATAACTAAAATGTATTGTATATTTTTGCACTAACCAGGACCTGAAGTATTTTATTTCAGACTGCTTTTCCCCATGTGGCACTATGGCAAATGAGATCAGCTATAGTGCCCAGGGTGTTTTCAGTGAAGCATCAACAATGTTTCAAACCACACCCCGCTACCCAAATTGATCTGAATTTGTTGACTTTCAGGTCATTGTGCAAAACTTTTTTTTTTTTTCTCCCTCATGTCTTTTCTGGGCAAGTGGCTGAATGTTTTGTGTTGGATGACCAGCTTCTAGTTTAGGTCTGTTTGAGGATTTCATATTTGAGACATTAGTCCTAATGTTTAAGTTGTGTGTATATATACTCACAACTTCAAATAGGTGCATTTTAAATTACTAGATATACATAAATTCCTTCAAAAACATTTGATACGTTATACAGCTCCTAAAATGTGGGAATAAGTGGCAGCAGGGAGAGGATAGCAGGAGGAAGTTGAAATTATTGGGTTCTTAAGCCCCAGCAGAGAGATGATGTAGATGATGATTAGCAAGGGCATGCATATAAAGCTAATAAGTAGAGTGGTGTGAATAACTGAATTTTCAGCTCATAGGCAGTTTAGAAAAAATGGGGGGGAATCATTTTGGGTTTAACAGAATCTGACAATTGTGAAAATTTTGGCAAATCAAAAAATCCACTTTGGGTTGAATGCATCCTTTGGCATAGGGAACAAATGGATAATTTATTCTTCATTACAATTTGAGCCAAGTAACTTACATCATTAGTATGATGCACTTGGACATGTGTTTTGATATTTCCCCCACTTTTGTAATCAGTAGTTTAATTGGGTTTCTTTGATCATTCTAGAGGTGTGTTCGATGCTTCTCTCAAAATGGCTGGGTTCTATGGACTGTACACCTGGCTCACTCACACCATTTTTGGAATTAATATTGTTTTCATACCATCAGGTAAGAACCAAAGCAAATGTTGTTTATTTTACAGATGGTAGCTATGTATCCATGTATTATTCAGTGGCAGTAGTGATTAAATATTGCCTGTATAAAGATCTTTGTTTGAGAGATTAATAATTACACATGCAAACTATTCTAAAAGAACTTTTAAGATTTCAAATTCAAGCACTCAGAAGTAAGGAAATGCCAGAACTAAGGTTCATTGAGGGGTCCTAAGCTCACCAGACATTTCGTCCTAATCTACTCCTTTCCCTCTAACCAGTCTAGTTTTTGTCCCTTCTGTAATAAATCTGCTTCCTTTGCTACGCTTTGTGCACGCCATTTGGGGGTTGTCATTGAGAGCACAGGAGAGGAAAGCTTTTTGGTGCCGGCGCCATTGCCTGCCCTACTCCAGTCTGGAGCAGCCACAACAGGGAAAGTCTGTCTTTGCTCCTGTAGCCCTGGGCTAGAGAGAGCATGTGCTCTGTGGGGATGGCATGTCTCTCGCTCATGCGCACACAAGCTGTGAGGGGATGAAGCATGCCCACTCACTCTGTGGGGTTGGCGCATGCCCCATCTGATTGACGTTAGCAGCTGTAAGAGTCTGGAGCATGCTTAATGAGGACAGAATCTTTTTTTAGCACCTAAATGCTCTGAAATCTGTCAGTTCACACATGTGAACTGACATTTTTCAAACACTTATAGGTCAGTCAAATTTGGTCAGACTTCCAGGGGACAGCAAAAGCCACATCCATGACAAATTTCCAGTCCCTGCTCCAAAGCATGGGATGGTAGAGCTATTCAAAGAATTTTTTCCTAGCCTCATTCTTGGAAATGGCTGAAGCTTTTATTTAAAAGAGGGCGGCGGGAAAGGCCTGCCTGAGACAGCCCCGTGATATGACGTAAAATTTCAGTGGAAATGGTTAAAATTTAGCAAAGTTGTAAGCAACTGACAACAGGGCCTTTAAAAAAGGGAAGTGTTGGACAACCATAACAGGTAGCTTTATGAGCCCTGTCTATAATAAAAATATAAATCAATTTTTTTTTAATTTCCATATTACTGATCACAACTGTGTTGGTGTATAAATAGTACTCCTGGAGGCATTCTGTGCCAAAAAGTTAAATTCTGCACACAATATTTTAAAATTCTGCACAATTCTGCAAAGTTTATTTGTCAAAAGAACACTACATCATCACGCCAATTTCAATTATTTTTGTAATTTATTTCAAAATACCTGTCAGTAAGAATATCTGTAACACACACACACACACACACACACACACACACACACACACACACACACACTTAATTTCCCTCATAAGTAGAGAGTTAAAGAAACCTCTGACAACCCAGTTTGTTTCTCATCTCCCTTCCCCCACCAAGTGCCCAGCTGCGCCCCCCCCAATACACCTGAACCCTTTTCTGTCCCCACCCCCTTGCCCAATTAGCCTTCCCCCAGCCCAGGGATCCAGAGGGAGAAACAGTCTGATGCTCAGTCCTACACTTGCATGGAGTTTCTTGTGCACTGTCCTTTCCTTCCCTCGGAGGGTGCTGGGAACTGTAGCTGTCAGGAACCCTTTAGCTCCATCCCCCTCTCCCTGGCAGGATCTTCTATGTGGGAGTTGGGCTCTGTTGGGTCCAGCAGCCCCTAGTGGCAGCCAGCAGTGCTGCAGCCCATTTCTGTGAGAGGAAGGAAATTCTGTGCTTACAACGTTAATTTCAGCAAAATTCTGAATTGTGCAGTGACGCAGAATTCCCCCAGGAATAAAATAGAAGTTTCTACCTTGAGTTGACAAGACTGCTTCTCCTGCTTGTTTTTTTTAATTCCCATCCATTTTTATGTCACAATCAAACATTTTTGATATGGATAGGTATCACAATTTTGGAGGAGGTTTAAAAACAAAAGCAAAAAAAAAGGAAGAGCTGTCACTTCTTTTAGTTCCTTATTCCAAGTGGTGCCATTGATTTTAAATGAAGCTGTTGCACAGTAAAAGGTGGCGAATCTGACTCAAAGTATTTATTTTTTGTAAAATATTATGTTTTCTGATCTCTCCTTCCTAACTTCTGACTGACGGTGTATTCTATTATGTTAGCATTGGCAGCAATCCTTGGAGCTGTTCCATTTCTGGGAACCTACTGGGCAGCTATACCTGCAATTCTAGATCTGTGGCTCACCCAAGGAGAAGGATGCAAAGCCATTTTGCTCTTGGTTTTTCACCTGTTGCCAACGTACTTTGTAGACACAGCAATCTACTCAGATATATCAGGGTAAGTGTCTCACTGAAGACCTCTCAGAGCATGCTATTTTTTTTTTTGTTGGATCATACTCTTGCCTTAATTAACTTATTTGTTCAACTATAGTGGTGTTTTCAGTGTTTTAAACACATGGACATTTTAATGAGACCATATAATAATAATAATAATAAATAAATCTAACTTTTCAAAATGTCAGTACTACCACAAGACTCTCCTCTCTACTCAACTAATCAGCAGTAGTCTGCATATACAAGTCTTACATCATACCCTGAAAGTCAGCCAACTCTGTCTTTGCTTGAGCAAGAATGGAAACAAATACAGGAGCATAGGAATTGCCATATATACTGTATCAGACCAATGGTCCATTTAGTCCAGTATCTTCACTCTAGAATGACCAGTACCAGATGCTTCAGAGGAAGGCACAAGAAACCCAGTAGTAAGCAACTATGGATTAATCAGTGCAGGTTGAATATGTTCTGAAGTATGAGTACCGGAGTTTGGGGCTCTTCTTAAGAATGTTCTGGCACCAGCCACCAGATGTAAAAATCTAGGGACTACAGGTCAGATTTTTAAAGGTATTTAGATGCCTAAAGATATACATAGGCACCCAGCCCCCATTGTAGGAGTTCAGAACCTATGTACCGTTGGAAGTCCCACTACGCACCTATCTGCATCTTTAGGCACCTAAATACCTTTAAAAATGTGGCCCTAACAGCTTGAGCTTCCCTTTAATTTCAGTTGTTGAGAGAGAAGAGAAACTCCAAACCTGTGTAGGGTCATATCCAAACCCTTCAGTTGCATCCCGAATAATAAGCAGGCAGCTGAAATTTTGAACTTTCCAATTAGAGCTCATTGCAGTGCCCTAGTCTGGAGGTGACAAAAATAACTCTGAGATCCACATCTGCAAGGAATGGTCACAACCTTGTAGTGATGTACAGATATAAAAATATACTCTTTGACACTGCTACTTTCTCTGCCTTTAGGAGCAATTGTACATCTAGTACAGGGTGGCCAAACTTTTTGGCCCGAGGGCCACATCGGGGAATAGAAATTGTAAGTGAGCCATGAATGTTCACCGGATTGGGATGTGGGAGGGGGTGAGGGCTCTGGTTGGGAGTGCAGGCTCTGAAGTGGGGCTGGTGATGAGGAGTTTGGGGTGTAGGAGAGTGCTCCGGAATGGGACCGAGGAGTTCGGAGGAGGATCAGGGCTGGGGCAGAGGTGCGGGAAGGGTGCTGGTTCCGGCTGGGGTGCAGGCTCTGGGGTGGGGCTGGGGATGAGAGGTTTGGGGTGCAGGAGCGTTTGGAGAGCGGGAGAGGGATCAGGGCTTGGGGCAGAGGTTAGGGCCTGGGGAGAGGCTCAGGGGTTCAGGCTCCAAGAAGCACTTACCTCAAGCGGTTCCCAGAAGCAGTGGCATGTCCCTTCTTTGGCTCCTAAGCGTGGAGCAGCCCCCAACCCTCAGAGCGGGACCATCGCGTGGCTTCCGGGAGCCACGTGGTGCAGCCCTTGACCTGGTGCCCCAGCTGGAGTGCCGGAACGAGGCTGGGCCGCATGATGCGGCCCCCCCATCCAGCGCGCCTACTGGAGCACCAGAGTGGGGCTGAGCCATATGATGCAGCCCCTGACCCGGCTCCGCGGCAGGAGCTCGTGGGCCAGCTTAAAACGTCTCCCAGTCTGGATTTGGCCCGTGGGCCGAAGTTTGCCCACCCCTGATCTAGTAGGACACTTAAATTATTTTAGTCAGATCTTGGAAGAGCTTAATTTTTATTATAATGTACCTAGGGATGTTCATCAAATCAGAGCATTAGGTAGACTGTTTATTTCTCTTCTGTGGGAAGACAAGATGTGCTAGAGTCTTAAAATCTTTTGGTCTCATCCGACGGGGCCAGGTAATGATACTGTGCAAAGAACTGGTCCTTGTAAAATATATACAGTCTTAAGTTTCTTCAGACTATTGCACCGGTTGCCTTTCTAATGAATTTGTTCCAGTAAGTGAAGTATAAATTACTACTGTTCTCCAATGATAGATTATTTATGCTTGTAGGGACAGTGGTCATTAAAAAGCCAATGACCTCATTCTTCCATTTATTCATTAGAATTTTCTTGTACACCAGCTATGAGATGGCTGTTTACTGCCTATAAAATGCCTGTGATAGAGAGAATTTACTAAGGGTCAGAGCAGAAACCCAACTGTTGTTCCCATTAAATAAAACAAAAACACTCTGCTGCATTGTAGATTAGATTAAGTGCATTAGAAATAGCTATAATTGGGTTATGTAGGGTTTTCTAAATGTATAAACGAATATTAGTTGTATTTTATCAGGCAACTTGTTGCAGCAGCTGCCTATGTAATTAAACAACCTGGACCAAAAACATTTGAAGTTGACACAACAGTTGAAAAAATTTACAAAGAATTACAGAATTCAGCAATCAGTCACAAGTCTGCTATTTTTTAGTGAGGGAAACAAAAAATCTGTCTAAATCCTACCCTCTCATAATCAAATTATCTACTGCCCTCGCTGTGTATTAGATCTGATTTATGTCGCAAGTGAAGCTGAGTTGTGTGTTACATTTTGAGCTCCCACTCTGTGCAGTAGTGACAAAGATCAGGACAGCAATAGTGCAGGTGGTATAAATTGGGATTGTTGTGTATCTTCGGTGCTGTGTGTAGAAGTTTGACTGACAGCAACCGCCAGAACTCTGCCTGACTAGCCAATATTCTCATTCCCGTATATTCAGTTCCAAAACCACCCCTCAAAATGTGTGCTACTGATATTACTACAAGCTTCTCCACACAATTCCTTATTTATTGTCTGTATGCTGGCTTATGCGCTGTAAGTATGCTGAGCAGGCTAGGTTTTGGTTTTTGCATAATGCTGATGCTGATGCTAATGTTGGTTGGGTTTTAGTTTTCTGCTTTGGAACTTTTCCATTTAATTTGAACTGCTAAACTACAGCAGTGGGGGGGAAGTACAGATAAAATATTCTCATTTTGACACATTTTTAATCATCTCTTTAGAACACATCTTTTAGGAGTGGTTTCCAGATGCTAGATTAATTAGTTGGAGTTTGGCCGAGGGGATTGTTTTGTTTGTTTTTTTACTAGAAGTGGTAGAAAGTTTTGACATTTTGAATAATTTTTTCCCTGATGTTTTTAGATAGGTTTGAAATTTCCCCTCCTCTTTTTAAACAACTATAGAGCAAGTTTTTATTTCAAGTTTCAAATTAATTTTGAAAATAATCAGATATTTCTCCTTTTCCCCCAACCCAGCTGTACTCATGGATGCCTTTCCATTGTGCATTTGTGTGTGAGCTAGTGCCAAGTCTTAAATTATATGGTTGCCTCCCTGCAAGTGGCTCATTTGCCATCTTTTATTTGTAGTGTTGGCTTCTTCTGCTGTAGGATTTCCTTAGTGAGGCAGGGCTTTAGTATTGGCAGTATTTAAAATGGCAGCTTTAGTATTACAGTATAGAACAGTGATAGGGTGATAGCCAGGTCTTAACACATAAGGGCATCATCTTTGAGACAGTCGCTACAATCTTTGGTAGCAGTTGTTACTAGGCTGCTCACAAGCCTGTGTTTCGTAGATGGCTTTATGATGCTTTACAAGTAAGACAGCGAAAATCAAGTGTCTTTAGATATTTTCATTAGTTTACCCATTACCATTCTGCAAATAAAAACTAATGTTGTGAATCTACAAACTACTCTTGTTAGCGTGTGTACAGTTTAGGGCACACATGACATGTCACCGTTTTAGTAATTAGAGGCTACACGAAGACACATGTTGCCAGCCATCTTATAAATTGTAATTCAAAAAACTTTACAAAGATCGTGTTTTATGATTAGCCTTGAGCCTACCTAGAATCAACTACTTGGAACAGCGACTGTCCCTTCTTCAGTATGTGTCTACATTGTGAACATTACCAAGATCAAATGCTAATTAATAATACTAGAATGTTTGTACTCGTAATTACAGGTTGCTATAAATGTTGCATCAGCTTGATATGCTGAATAACATTTGCTAATCAATCCACATTTCCATAAATTATGATGTTTGCTGTTATAAAATATTACTCATAGTAACTTCTCCTCCTTATGCTGTAATTCCAGAGGTGGCCATCCCTACCTGACAGGCCTCGCAGTAGCTGGTGGAGCATATTACCTAGGATTGGAAGGAGCGATCATAGGACCCATACTGCTTTGTATACTGGTGGTTGCCTCTAACATATACAGTGCCATGTTAGTGAGTCCAACAAATTCAGTTCCGACCCCATCACAAACACCATGGTCTCTGCAGATATACCAGTAAGTAATAGATATGGGTGGTGTGGAGTGAATCACAGACTGTGTAAGAACAAACAAAAAACTTATTATAAATAGGGAACTATTCATTGTGGGTTTGGGGAAGGGTTTTAGGAAGAACTTGTTGTTCTATAATAATCTAGAAATAAAAACTAGGGGGTGGATTGTGGTTTCCAAAGCAGTATAAAGAATGTGACTGCAATCATTGATATAAATAACATAAGGGGGCAAGATTAGCGATTGTGGGCTTGATCCTGCCTTTTACTCATGTATAATACCAATATCTTCAATGGGGGCTAACTCACATGAACAAAAAATAAAGATTAGGTCCCAAGGCAAATTTCTGTCTAGTTTTGTGATTACATTCTAAAGCTTTCCATGCTTATGCAGTCCCACAATATACAGTAATCTTGCAACTATGCATTTTATCATCCTCTTCCCTTCATTGTGAAAAAGCATTTGTTTGCTCTCCCTCAGTAAATGAATATTTTCTTTCAGACCATCTAGAGGGAGTCCTGAGGAGATGAAAATGGTCACAGAGTGAGATTTACACCATCTTGCACCTGATCAGCATGAAGTTGTCACTCTCTTCGACCTGGATTGAGTTCAGAACAGTCATGGCCTTCTGTCCCTCTTCCAGCTGTACCTAGTGATAGCTCACAGTGAAGCACAGTTTAAAATAAACCCTCACGTCTGCTGGCCTTACGTTATTAAGCACTTTGCCTTTGCAAGATAGACTGTCTGCTTCCCACTTTGCATATTAACACACAGACTTAAAGTTCAGATGCCTTGTGTGTAGATTTTTTTTTTCTTCATAGAAAGATCTTAAGAAGGACAAGTAATATCCATTGAGTCAAGGATGCCATCTGCTGAAATGACTAACTTGGCTTTTATTCCTTTGGATGTTTGCATTATTAGACTTTTAGTAATTTTAAACAAGTTAAACCCCAAGTCTTTCGTTGCTGAAATCTTTAGTTGATCTAAGGGAGTATTTACTTGTAGAGATGCTAAAACTTTTAAAGGTGTGAAGCACCTGCTATTAAAAGAAAATGTAGTATAATCTACTGCTTCTCAAAGTATTTCTTTTGAGAGGCATGACAGTCACCATTCAACTAATAACAATTGAAGCTTATTTATGTATACACTAATAGTGTTTATGCTGTCAGGGAGCAATGCTTCCACTTGCAGATTGTGTTAAGTATAGGTTATCCTCACGTGGAATAGGAGTATTTGTAAAAACAGTTTAATCCTTGAGTTCACTTCTGCAGTTAAATTTAGTATTCTGTTGTTTTGGTTTATTGATAAAGCTTAATTTAATACCAGGGTCTCAGTAAGATGATGTACCCAAAGTCCCAATGGATTCCTGCCAAATTTAACCAAAGAACTTAAATATTTCCAGGCAGAAGTAATATTGGATTACCATATCTAATTACAGAATTTGGAAGATGCTGAATGATTGTGTTCACACCATTTTTTTTTTTTATTATTTATTGAGAAGTAATCATCAAGAAGGTGAAAGATGGTGGGGGGACGGGGAAAGTGCAAGACGAGCAGAGATCTTAAATTCCTAAAATGCGTTCGTGTCCTGGGCACCAAATTGAAGTACAACTAGAGCTCTTGCCGCCCCCTCTCCCCTCAACAGTAGTTGGCCTTAAATTGCAGGTTTAGTGGCACTGAAGGCTTTTCATACCTTGGTTATTGATGCACGTTTGAAATAGTGGTTTTAGAACAAAAAAAGTAGTTAAATTATTTTTGTACAAGTTCTTAGACTCAAAAGAAAGATACAGCAAAAAAAATTTATCCCAAATACTTGGTCAAAGAATACACTCAGATCATCAAGCCCCAGGTACAATACAAATAAGCTGCTATGTAGGTGTTGTGGCTTTCTTTTTTTTCTTAATACCAGAGCAAAACCATTCCATTCCTGATTGACTCTACCTTGAATTTATGGCAGGATTTCTTCTTTTTTGATTTATACAAAATACAGGCCATATCATGCTCTTCATTTGTCCTTGCATTATAAAACAGCTATAGTACAAATCTGTCGATAACATAGTCCCAGGGATCTGGTTCAACCTAAGTGAGAGAGGTTGTTATAGATCACTACTATTTTTTTGACGTGACCATACATGTGTTTATAGATGATATTTTAAGACTGGATCTGTTGTGTGCCCTATGTACTGCAAAGTTTTGAGATCAGTTCAGCGTGCTGCAATGCATGGGCCCAATATGTGTAGTTATGGATGGAGTAATTGCCCTAACTTTGAATTTCCTTGCTCTTGTGGAACAAAGTTAGACCCTTTACATTATTCAATATCATTTTGTTTCATAAATGACAATTATGGAAAAAGTCAGGATCTCACTGAGTATCAATATTCCTGTAGTATACAGACCAGTATATGAATGATAGACTATTATTGCTCTTGGGAAATTGCTACATTCTGTTCTATTAGTTTATTCTACTATGCTGAACAGCTTTACGAATCTGTTTCGATTAATCAGGTCATTGTGTACCTAGGCAGCTTTTGAAAAGAAAGGGCTGTCACTTGAGAGAAAAATGCTTAAAATGTATACAACTAACAAGAATCCATAAGCTTTAATATTTTTATACTTTTCTCTTGGTGCTTTTTGCTCACTATTAAAGATTATGTTAAGTGTTTTCTACATTAGATAGCATGTTAACATCTAACCTGATCTTTCATAACCCTGTGTTACTGAATTTGTGATGTCAGTCATTTCCATGCTGCCAGATAGTGATGTCATAAACAAAGGCTGATTTTTTTTAACTATAATCACAGAGAAGAATCTCTGATATGAGAGGAGAGTTCTTTTTCAAACAAGTATCTTCAATAATAGCAAAAAAAAATAATAAACTGAGAAGAGATGGTGTTGCTATTTTGAAATGTTCCTTTCCCAATATGAAAAAAATCAGTGTGTATAGCATTGATATGATACGCATTGTCTATTTGTTTTTATGTATGTGGGGTTTTTTTTAAAATGAATACTTGAGCCTCCAGTCTTCAACTTCAGCTAATGTTTACCATTAATAACACAATAATAAAGCTGTAAATTCATGGTAAACCTAGATTTAAGACCCATATTTTGTATCATGTCTGTATCTGAGGAACAAAGACTTTGTCCCATGTCCCTTTGAGGCATGAGGCTCAATATAGTAATGGGTGAACTCTGTTTTTAAAATTACCATGCCAAAATACTTAATCACCCACATGCTTACTCAATAAATGTAAAAAATCAGAATCTTTACATATAGATGCCTTATGGAAAAGTATATGTTTTTAACATCATATCTGTTAGTGCTCAAAAAAATAAATTGTCACTAGGAACTAATGACCTGCACTTTTTCATTTTTAACATCCATTTTCATTTGTGGAAACATACATCTGAAATGTTTGGGTTTTTTTGTTTTATTTTTTTTAAATCAACTTTCCAGCATCTTAAAAATTACCAAATTAATTTTATCCATGTTCTTTTAAAAAAAAAGGGGGGGGGAATTAAAAACCATTTTGAATATGATACTTTGTATGAAAAAACATTTTTGAATAATTTTAAGCCAGTTATAGATCCCAGGAAAAATGATTTCTAGACCGTTCTTTGTGCAGTAGCATTCTGAATAGGGCTCTCCCTCTACTTCATATTTATAGCTTCTAGCACGATGAGGCTTGATTTAGTCTGGATCTTCTTGGCATTACCATAATAAAGTGTTTCTAGAATAATAGTCATATTAAACACTGTGTGTACAAGTAGAAAATTTTAATGAGTTGTTAAAGGAATGCTTATATTCTTATTGGTTGTCATGAGATGGTGCTCAGCAGTGGAATAATGATGACAATATAAGATGTGTCAGCTGTGATGCTGTCATGTTTTTCTAGCACATTAGGTTTATCCCAAGTACAAAATTATCAATAGCTCTATGGTACTAATGGTTTTTAGCATACATTTCAGTAATTTATTTCCTCCTTTTTATTAAATTGGAGGGTATAGGCATATGAATTTTAGTTAGTGATTATTGGATTAGGAAACGAGTAATATCTTACAAAACTGCAGACTGCAATAAAAAAAAATTTAGAAAATTTAACTGCTGTCTCCAGTGTTAGCATTCAGTATGTTTATCTTAATTTCCAAAAAAAAAAAAAGTTAATACGGCAAAAATGTTAAATCTATTAAAAAGACTGAGGCTAAATTCAACATTAACACCTTTGTAAAAGTGTTAAAGAAAATTTGGTCCACAGTTAGGGTTAAACTCCTTATCTTTTTAAAAAAAAAAAAAATGCTGCAGTGCTAATCTCTCGCACTAGGGTCATTAGACTACTTATAAGGCTGCCTCCCCAGCAGACTTAATACAGTGAGTCTGGAAGGACACCAGGATGCAAGTGTCCAAGGTGGCACTTCACATCCCTGAGGAGCAGAATGGCCCCCCATCGCCTTCATACATATATAGACTGTTTGTATTGTGTGTGATACGTCTGCTTAGGCACAGACACTATCACTCCAGAGCACAATGCTGGACTCATGGTAACTACTGTGAAAATAGACTATACTTTTTTTTAATGGATTTACATTAAAGATGTTTTTTTTTAAACTAAAGTTAGAAGAATTTATGGTTAATATTGAAGACATTTAATTTTCTGTAATCAGTTTCAGGGAAGCCTGTAGTCTTAAAAAAGAGAATAATGGTTTCCACTCTTCTAGTTACAGTTGACATGCCTTAAACCTACAGATGGATTGTCTCCAGAACTCCCTTCTCTTATTTGGTTTATTATAAGAGTAAAAACAGTATTTTCTCTTCCTCGCTGGGCACTCTCAAAATTACGGAATGTAACACTGCAGTTCCCCTTTCATTCCCAAGTCTTCTGTGAAATAAAATGGCCTAAAGTTTTTAAAGTCTTGTGGATTTAATCTTTAATTGGGCATTATTTCTCACTGTCAGTTTTACTCAGGTTCCTTCATGCTTTATGATGAATGTGTGAAAGCTTTTTATGAAAGTAAAACAGGTATTTTATGAAGTGTGAAAAATGAGCAAAGTGTTTTTAAAAATCAGTAGTAATTCCAGAAGTAATGAGGTATTCAAGGAGTCCACATTAGTTTTTTGGTTGGTTTTTTTTTTAAGAGTATACATATGAACAGAGTCTGTTTTTCTTCAAATTATTTTTAACTGACAAATTTTCTTTTGTGATTCCTAGGAATAAAATTTTGTGTTGCCTGTACAAGGTGGAAATAAACATTTTCTGGAACTGTCTATATATGGTATACAATAAATAGGTGAGACTGGGGAGAAGTTAGCAAATATCTGATCAGGTGACTAAAACTGTTCTGATGTAATAGTGGTACAAAACTAGTCAACACCAGTCTTTCTAGTAACAGCTCCAGAACCAGAATTTAGAGCCTATTGGTCTTGAAAGTATTTGCACTGGTCCACCAAAGCACTTCTAGCCTTAATAGGTCATGAAATATCAGGCTTTCAAATCCCCAAATGTTACTCTTTTTTCCTCCCCCACTTATAGAATGACATTTTAGTATCTGGTATTTTATGAATTACTAGAATTGGAGAAGATTATTCCTCTATGCCTTTTGTAAAATAGGCTCCAAGATTCAGAGGGTATGCTGCTACAGCAGTTGGTCTGATTTCAGGAAAGCATCTCTCTCTAGGACAACATTTAAGCAAATCCCCTTGAAGTCTGTATTAAAGCCACATGTGTTTTTCAGTGCTGCCCTAAATAGGGATGGACTTAAGCACATGCTTAAGCACATGCTTAAGTGCTTGTATTCTGGTACTGAAGATGGCAGCATTTAGAATCATGTTGGAATTAAAGCATGTGGGAGAGGAAAATATTCAGATCTGACACCTTTCCAAGGGAATACAGCATTCGTTTTATGGCTCGGATGGGTTTTCAGTATGTTGAACTTAAAACGGTTGTTTTATTCAGTCCAGCCTTGGTTGTGTGTAATTTGTGTTTGGTGTTTTGTTTAGGTCACTGGATGAGGGTGAACTATAACAAGTCTTTGACTTCTAGTATAAAAGTAATTTTCATTCCCTGCACAAGTCTTTGACACAGTCGTAATGTAACAGCATGAGACAGTTACATCAGAACAAAAGTCTGTTCAGTGAAAAAACAAATTGACATCCAGGCCTTAGTGCTGGAATAATAAACAAAACCCCCCACAGTAGGCCTCTTTGCTGCTAGTCTCAGCCCAGAGCACCTCTCTTCTAGAAGTACTTTGTCAAAGAAGTGTCAGTGAAGATTATTGCATTCTTACTGCCTATGATTGACTTGGTCTGTGGATGGATGTCTTCAGTCTCCAGTGTCATCACACTGTTGTATTTCACAGTCAGAGGTTCACCTTTTTAAAAATGTAATAAAGCGTTACTCTGCAGCATTCAGTGAAAGTTGACTTATTTGGTTTTTGTTTTTGAACTGAGTAAGAGCTAAGCAATTAGCATATATGTACTCACCAATATTTGGTGTTTTGGTAGGAAGGCAGCATAGCTTCTTTTCTGTATGTTAGTTTGGCTAAAACTAAATCCAAAGAAACTGTATAATATTGGATTCTAAGACTAGTTTGGTTAATGTCACCACAGATGTTTTGAATTACAAAGCATTGGTTATTGTGCCTGACTTGAGGTGTGCATTCCAGTTTCAAGTTATTTGTGGGGATTTGGAGAAGTAACTTCTACTGCCCATTGTCATGACAAATTTTTGTGTAAATTAATGTGATACATCTTCAGAATAAGAATTACATTCCAAAGTAGTAATACCTGAACTGGTAATTTATAGTCATTGTTACTGCATGTATAATAATTTGAAAAGATAACCCCTGTGCCTATCTGTGGTGGAACAAGAAGTATCAGTTGCTATTGGTAAGAACTCTTGAGTAGACTGAATAATTATTTTAAAACTTAGTTTATTTTTGACTACTCAGAACATTTTGTTTCCTAGCAAATAGGTTTCCTGTAGCAGGTATTAAAAGCTTTTAACACAGTATTGTATGCACGTCACAGTCCTTTTGTAAACATCATGTTTAATATGTTTTGAAATAAAAATCTGTGCTGAATGTTTTAAAAAAAGGCTGGATCTTTTTTAATGGTTCAGTGGCAGCATAGTTGAACTGAAAAAGCATTATGGTAAATGTGAGTGGATTCCTGGATGTAATTGTCCAAATAGGTACCTTACAGTAACTATTGGATGCCCTGGAGTTGATGCTTAGCAGCAGTTTATGCTCTTTCTAATGGTGTTTTTAGTATGATTTCTTATAGGGAACTGCAATGATAGTAATCTGGTATCACAAAGCACAATTTTAGAGCATTTCAAATTGCCATAAAACAGAAATGGTCAAATATAGCCTTTGTGGTTGCTCTCATCTTTAAAACAGATGGGAAATGTGAAGGCTGAAGTTCAACCTTGCAGTATTCCAGCTTGGTTAAGGCCAGGAGTGTATGGTTATATGTATTTGATACAGAGCTTTTTAGCAAATGTAACATCTTCTAATTAAGCTGTCTTCAAAAGATTCCCAAATTTCCGTATGCAATGAACAGAGTAGTGTGCTCAGTTACTGAGAAGATCTTAAAATAACTTTTTCAGATGACTAAAACCAGTCCATTATTTTCTCCTGTGTATCCATGCGAGGGAAGTGTCCATGATCAGTGCTAACCCACCTCCTTTTAATTAGGAACCAATACAAATAAATGTCCATAGTCAACCATCAAAAATATACTATGCTATTGTGAGACCTTTATATTACGTTTTGGAACCAGGTTATATAGGAGGTGGATCACAACCTGTGAACCCAAGGTGGCTTTTGCTGAGTGGAGGCCAATTTGCTAATAAAACCAGAGGGATTTACTGACTCAGTAGTTCACACTATAGTAAATTATACCACAGATTAATTTGGGTCAGTTGACAACCAGCCTTTTGGTGCCAAAGGAGTATGATCAACTCTGGATACATGTGACCAAAAGATTCAAGAGGAAGACCCACTTTTGAGGAATTTGTCAAATGCTGAAAATATTTGGTGCATCAGAAGATCTCCTTGCACCATCTCTGTTTGGCCTATATTTTTGCATTTGCTCTGCATGCTGCAATTTTTTAAACTTAAAATAAAAATTGTTCTCAAGGAACAATCTCACCCAAAAGCAATTTGAGCTGACAGCATTGAGCTAAATTATGTAAGGAAAATGGGGAAAGTGTGCCAAATGTAGCTTATTGTTGTATTACATCTTTTTAAGAGATACAAGTAGTTAAGTTGGTACATTCTTATTGGGCACCAGTCCTTTTTTACTGTTGCCATATAAGGACCTAACACTTGAGAATCCTAAAAAGTCTTTTACTGACAGTGGCTGTCCACACACCCAGCACTACATGCATTTGAAATTACAGACTGGGGTGTAATAGAGTTGAATATTCAGTGTAAATGTCAGAGTAAATGTTTAAAGCAGAGCAATTCCTAAGCCTAATGGCTTTAGTGGCAGGTTCTCCATGTTTCTCCCTGGTTCTTGGTGAAGGTGGACACTAAAAGAGATTGTAGGGCAGTTTTCCCCCCCAAGTTGCACCATTCTCAACCCCTTTGAAGTTATTGTTGCATTGGGTGTAAATCAGAACAAAATTCTGTGAGGCCTTCTCTAAGGATGTCCCCGTCTCAGAGATCATGTGGGCAACGTGGGCGTCAGTCCTCACCTTTGCAGAACATTATGTGATTACCAGGGACTCTTCCTCTGATGCCATTTTTGGCTCCACAGTACTATCATCTGTGACCAACCCAACTCCGAAGTCCCAGCCCTCCAAAGGGGTTACTGCTCAGGAGTCACCTACAGTGGAGCAGCCATAGCAGCACTAATCAAAGAAGAAGTTAGCTTGTGCAATAATGATGGTTCTTTGAGATGCGTCTCCCTACTTGTGCTCCACTACCTGCCCTCCTCCCCTCTACTTCAGAGTTCTTGCTATGACTCTGCGGTAGAGAAGGAACTGAGAGGAGTTAGCCTACGTGTGCTGGTTAGCCTCGTGGTGCGGCATAAGGAGAGATGGTGCATGTGCTGACCCAACCGTCATTGCTACCAAAGATCTCTGATCAGCAGTGCAGGGATGCAGACACACCTACAGCGGAGCACCCATAGGGACAAACATCTCTCGAAGAACCATCGTTGCTGCACAAGGTGAGTAACTTTTTTCCTTTGGACTGTGTGGAAGCCCAGCTTCATAAGAAGCCCTGATGAAGGGGAAAAGAGAGGCAGGGCACTGCAGAAGCAGCCATGACTACTAGGGGTTACTCGGAAAGCAGTTGACCCTATTACACCATATTATGTGTTTTAGAAATAGTGTAATCATATTGCAAAGGAGGAAGAAATAAGTTTGCCCACTGAACCTTAATTTTGTTGTTCCTGACTTTGAGATTGACTTTATTAATGTAGTCATTTGGAGTTCTCAGTTCTATACAAAATTGCTATTTTGAAGAGTTCAAGTTTCACATTAGTAATAATAAATCTGTCCTTTTTATTGTAATGTGACTCATACAGTTGAATGAGCACATTAAAATGTAATTTTAATTATTTTGGGGGAGTGCCAACATGTCCCCGTGAGGCTGAGGAGGCTCATTGTACTAGAAATTGTACAAACACACGGGTTAACATGGTCCCTCCACCAAAAAAAGTTATTTCCTGGCTTGAGTCACCTGGCCATGGTCAGAATTGAAAAGGTTATAGCCTGTCAGATGGTGGCCACAGTTACACTACTAAATTATAGGGAAGGAGCAGTTCTGCTATAGTTAACACTTAAAGTTGACAGGTTTCAGAGTAGCAGCTGTGTTAGTCTGTATTCACAAAAAGAAAAGGAGTATTTGTGGCACCTTGGAGACTAACAAATTTATTTGAGCATAAGCTTTCGTGAGCTACAGCTCACTTCATCGAATGCATGCTGTGGAAAATACAGTGGGGAGATTTATATACTGTGACAAAGCTCTGTCCTTGCCCTCTGTGGGTACCGTTTCCTGGAGGATTTTGCTAGCCTCAGAGGCTCACTGTGACCCTTCACGTAACCCTTCTTTCTCTAGAGACAAGGGTCACAGTCTACTGAGCCATTTTCATCATAAGCTAGCGAGGGAGGTGAGGAGAAGTTATCCTTCCTTGCACAGTCTCTGTTGTCTCCCAGTCTCAGTGATTAAACAGGGGGCAAAGATGGGGGGGGGAGCCTGGGCCCTCCCTCAACTCTGGGCTCCAGCCCAGGGACCCTAATCATATCAGCTATGGTAGCTGACCTTTTAGAAACATGACATGTACAATTTCCTGGGCTACTTCCCCCACAGCAGCCCTCACTTCCTCAAGCTCCACTTCACCCTTACCTCAGGGCCTCCTTCCTTGTGCCTGATATGGTGTGTACAACTCAGCCTCTCCAACAGCACAACTTCCTCCCACAGCTCCTGACATGCCCGCCCACCTGACTAACTGGGAGGCTTTTAACTAGTTTCAGCCAGCCCCTGATTGGCTTCAGGTGTCCCAATCAACCTAGCCTTCTCCCTGCCTTCTGGAAAGTTCTTAATTGGCCCCAGGTGTCTTAATTGACCTGGAGCAGCTGCCATTTCACTTAACCTGGTACCAGAGATTTGTTTAGCCTGGAGCTAATATATCTATCTCCATATAACTATATATAACTATTCTTCCATAGCCATCTGGCCTTGCCCCGTCACAATACATAGAGAACATGAAACAATGGGTGTTACCATACACACTGTAACCAGAGTGACCTTTCTAGGTGCTCTAAAATCCACCTGCTTATTCAGATTGTCTTGCAATTTGCTGTGTCTCATGGGGTTTTTTTTCTGCTTCTAGAGGAAAGGGGATGTTAGATGAGTATAGGAGAAGGTGGGGAGGCAAGGAAGGGGTCAGAGTTTTTCAGTGGAGGATATAGGGAAGGGCTTCAGCTCTTCCCCCAAAATTTCCTACAATCCTATTTTCCCCCATTATTGTACCACATTCAAAACATGTCCCCACAGCACTGAGACCAGGATGGGGAGCTAGGAACTGGCCTGTTCCATGCATGCGATAGCCTCGCAGACACTGAAATCACAGGAGGAGAAAGAAAACACCCACTGAAATGAATGGAGCAGTTCATTTGTTTTAGGCTATACTCATTTACCTGGGGTGATCTTATTCAGCACAGAACATTGCATTCCACCTCTCTGAACCTTAAGTGCTGCAGACGGTTGTATAGAGCCCCTTCGCCATACACTAGGCCAAATCTGGCATAAGGACTCTGCATCTCCATGTACCTATCCCTTCCTGCCTTGAACTGGTGTACACACTCCTCAGAGTCCCCTGACTTTTCCACTTCTCCATGGCCTTTCCTAGTTTATCATGTGCATGAACTGGCAAAGATAGGGTGGATCTGGTGTGTGTGTTGCATTGCTATAACTCTTTGTTCCCTGGATTTCAGAGGTTTGAGTGTAGCCGAATGTAACATTCGGGCAGGACAGGGAAGGGCAGGATCTTGACAAAGGGCTGTCAGGGCTGATGGTCGTGTGACACTGCACCCATACTCTTTACAGTGATATTATGGTATGATTGACATAATTATGTATTTTATGCAAGAGGGGTCACGTGAGATGTCCTGATTGAAAGGGTTATGATTTGCTGAATATGTATGTTGTAAGCATGTATCATTTTTGTATCTGAAGTTGTGAATATTGACTATATATCTGTATTTCAAAATGTAGTTACACCTGGGGAATGCCCACTATACAAGATGCTTTTATTCTCGATAGCTGGGTGGGGAAGAGCCTATTATAGGGAATAGGCCATTAGGAAAATAGGCCTTAGAAGAAGCTTATCTCCCACCTGGGGAGCCTTCCTGAGAATGCCACAAACAGCCTCCGAATAATGGCTGCTATGACTCTACAAAGACATGTCTCTAGATTCCATCTTGGGATGTCAGTGTTTTTCCACAGACTGGTCTGGGAACCAAGCTTTGAAACAAAGGGATCCTGCCATATGCAAAAGTTAAATAAGGGAGGGAGTGACATTGGTGGTTCTTCACTCCCCACACAAGAAGACTCCTGGAAACACCTGAGGAAGAAAGACTGAACTGGGGGAAGTGCTGGACCTATGCTAAAGAGGTTTTTTGCCTGTGAATAGAGCACCTGGGGATTCCAAGCTGTAAGCAAGTGCAGTTTGCCCCTTAACCTGTAGCCTGCTTGCACCCTTTCTTAGGGTGAAAATTTGCTACTTATAGCCAATCTATTTAGTATATTAAGCTTAACTTCCGTTTTTTATTTGCTATATAATCTGCTTTGATCTGTTTGCCATCACTTATCTATCTTTTGTGGTTAATAAATTTGTTTTAGCTTTATCTAAACCAGTGTGTGGGATCATAACTCGGGGCCAAAAGTCGTTGCATATTGCTCTCCACATTGAGGGAGAGGCACAATTTATGAGCTTACGCTGTACAGTTCCCCATGCAGTGCATGACGGTGTAATTTTGGGTTTATACTCCAGAGCGGGTGCGTGCCTGGGAAGCTGGGAATTACCTTTGCTGCTGCCTTCCTATGCAGAGGCTGGACAAAACCCCTGCATGTAACTGCAGGTGGGTGTATCCCTTCCTGTATGTAGGCTGGTGAAAGTGCAAGCCTAGAGGGCTTTGGAACTTGTCACAGCAGTACAGTGTAGGCGGGAGCCCAGGCTGCTGGCACCCCAGGGGAACCCGTTACAGATGGAATAGTGTCAAACCTGAGACCGAAAGCAGCAATGAATTTTATAGTCAAGTTCCAGACAGGTGGATGCCAAGGACCAGAGTCTCATTTGGGTTTCAGGTCTGGGTCAGGAAGCAAAGTCCAAATCAAGGTGAGGTTGAAGCCAGGAGTTCAAGTGCAAGAATGATCATGGCAACTACAGAAGATCCACATTGTTACCTGGATGCTTCCTGGACTGCCCCTTGGGTTTATATAGGACGGGGAGCCAATCATGAGCCAGGAGGCTAATGCCTGTTAGACCCCTTGAGGTGGACTTCCATTGTCTGTGTCTGCAGTAGGTAGTGGAGTACAAGAGAAACATAACCAATTCCATGTCAGGACTGTATCCCCAAGGCTTTGAAAGGGGATGTTTTGTGTTGCAGTGAGAACAGTGTGTAAATTGGTGAGAAGAGTGTTAGAGGCAGAGTTTTGAGAAGTAGGACAAGGGTTTGGAAGAAAATCTGGTATAAAAATTGTTTAAACTCTAGAGTGAAGTTTGGATCCCAAGTTTATTAAGGAAAACTTTCTGGATGCATTCCTGACCCCCCAAAAAAGTGCTGAACAATAACTGAGTTTTCTTAAAAGGGGCTTGAGTATTTAACCTAGTTAAATTTAGAGAGCTTCAATTCCTTTTGAAATGTTTGGGTAAAGGAATTGAACCATGATACAGCTCTCACATCAGATTTATTGTTTGCTCAGGTTTCCTCCTCCCCCCCCTTGAGTTACAACTTTACATAGCTCTGGTTTATTGTTTTAGAGACAAACTCTGACTCTGCTCAATAACTTGGCATGGGTCATTGGCATGAATCAAGTGTTGTTCTAGCCAGAGACTTTCCTCTAGACTTTCCTCTAGCCAGAGGAACCAGGACAAGTGTAGGAAGCTTCTGAACAGTCCAGAATTTAGCAGATTGCCAACATCAAATAACTCCCTGTGTGTAGTTCCACATAGCCTAGGACTGGAATTTAATCAATAATTTTTTTCCTTATTAAAAAGTCAGAGGATAACTGATGCTAGACTGTAATTGCTATTTTCTTGTAATAACTACAGTTTTGTTCAGTTGCTACTTATGTAAGCTACATTTGCCCACTGACCATAAACAACAAGAAAAATAAAATTTTACATAGAAACTCATTTTAATTAGGTTTATTTTCTTTGATAAAATGTCCATCATTTTCACTTTGGCTGGTTGCCAATTGTCATTAATTGATGTCAGTAATGATGTCATAATGGTCCTAATTCATGAGAAGTTAAGTTTTTATTTTGAAATGGTAATAGTTAATATCGGTTACTCTGCCTTTGTTCATTCAATAAATATAGGTTGATTTAGCCACACAAATTCCCCTAATTTTAAGTGGAGATGAAGAATAAATCCCCTAGTTGATCATGAAAATCTCAAGCATAGGCATGCAGCTGCCTACAGCAAGACTATTGAGATGGCAGAAAATTCTTCCTAGACACGCAGCAACAGCTTCTTGCTTGTCATCCCAAAAAGTCAGTGACCTTAAATACTTAGAATATTTTGCCTTTGGATCATGTCAAATCTTTTATGCATAAACATACCCAGTATGATCAAGATACACATGGCTGTTGAGATGAAGGCAACTGGGAGACTAAGGAAGTTTGCCTGCGGTGGAAGGCAAAGAGGTAGAAATGTGCAGTGGTGGTAGGTTTTTGTTTTTCCTTTCCTTAACTTGCAGGTGCTCTACAAGAAAGAATCCACAATGGGAGGAAAATGGCATATCACCAATGCACGGCTGTCTCTTCCCCTGCCTGCACCTGTTTGCACCCCCTTCTTCCCTCTGACAGGCACCTTACCTTGGAGACTTCCACCCAGGCCCTGGTCTTGACTTTCTGGGATTGTGGCCTGCATGTCCCTGCCAACATAAACCAGGCAGGGGGAGCCACCTGATGTGAGATATTCCGTTGGAGGAGTCCCTGAGGAAGCAGGTTAGAGAACTCCAGGAGGAGGAGATTAATCTACGTAGCATCCGGAAGCCCAAGGATTTGACTGACAGGAAGCCTGTTGGAAACCTCTTAGATGGAGAATGCTAGCTGACAACTAAGTATCAGGGAGTAGCCGTGTTAGTCTATATCCACAAAAACAATGAGGAGTCCGGTGGCACCTTAAAGACTAATAGATTTATTTGGGCACAAGCTTTCGTGGGTAAAAAACCCACTTCTTCAGATGCACTTCTGATGAAGTTGGTGATTTTTACCCACAAAAGCTTGTGCCCAAATAAATCTTAGTCTTTAAGGTGCCACCAGCTTCCTCCTCATTCTAGTTGACTACAGCAGCACCAGAGGAGGAAGGAGAACAGTTTGCTCTACAGGGAGGAGACTGGCTGCTAGCAACCTTGGGCAGTAGACAGGGCTTCTCTTCCCCCTCCCCCCATCTCTCCCGATTCCTGCCTTCATTGAGGTGAAGAACTGTATGCCATACTGGCAACAGGACGTGAGGAGCATATGAAGAGAAACTTCCAAACAAAAAAGACAGTTAAGTACGGAAATAAGCTTTGGAGGAAGGTTGTGGAATCCCTCCCAATGGAGGTTTTTAAGAACAGGCTGGAGGGAACCCTTTCTAGCTGTAGCTGCTCTTGATATACCAATAGATCTGTCTCCAATTCCAGTTGCAATGACACAGGTTGACTGGATGGAATATAGAATCATAGAAGACTAGGGTTGGAAGGGACCTCAGGAGGTCATCTAGTCCAACCCCCTGCTCAAAGCATAGTTGCTGCCTCTGCCAGCCTCTTCCCTGCTTCCCTCCGGGGAGCTGTCTCCAAGATTTCCTCTGCCTGCTGGACCTGCTGGAAGTGAGCTAGAAGTTCCCTGCAGACCTGGACCGTTCTATAAAATGTTTTGTGATGATCTGTAGTGTGAATCTCATCTACACAGGTTACCGTGGGCCTGAATCCAGACTGTTCTACTCTGAGCTTTGTATCCACTGTTTCTTTTGTCCTGTGTAGAAATATGCTGCAGAAGACTTTCCCTACAACAGACAGTAGTGTAACTTCTTTCCAGTTGTTAGTGAGATCCCCCTTTTTGGATATTTTGACAATCATTCCGTGTTTCCACTGGTCAGAAGGCATCTCTTTTTTCCAGACTTCATTAAACAACTGTCAGTTTCACTAGGGTAGTGGTATCAAGTACTGCTAACATTTTTGCTGTGACTTGATCATCTCCTGCTACTTTGTTTTTCATCTTCTTGATTGCAGTCTATACTTCTGACAGCTCTATTGGACCGATCCTAACGTCAAGTCGATCAGATTAGCATGCTGAATGGAATGGGAAAAGCAATGCAGAAGCATGGGTTGGGAATCATCAACCAAAATGGCAAGAGGCTCATTGAATTGTGGTTGGTTTCTCAGTAGTTCTTGCAAACGCCTTGTTCTCTCACAAAGACCTACAAAAATAAACTTGGAATTTGCCAGATAGTAAAACAAAACCTTAGATCAACCACATCTGCATTAGCTCGAGAATCAGGTCAGGTGTCCAAGATGCAAAGGCATATTCAGAAGCAGATGTCATCAGCAGCAACCACAATCTTTGCATTGCTAAACTGAAATTCAAACTGAGAAAGATCAGCTTTAATAAGAAAGCAGCAAAGAAAATCACCAGTTCAAAACTGAAAACAAGAGTACTGTGAGAAATTCCAACTTGTATTAAGGAACAGGTCTGAAGCACCGCCAAAGGACTGAGACAGACTGGATCTGAGGAAAAGTGGGCAGTGCTTAGAGACCATGTGATTCAAGCTGCAGCAATCAGTTGGATGTCAACATAGATGGAACAAGGAAACTGGGTAAGCAGAGAGATGTGGTGTCTCACTGAGGGAGGAAAAATACTGAAACGAAAACTCCTGAATGATAAGACCAATGAAGTATGGGAAAAACCAAAGGAGGATTACATGAAAGCACACAAAGTAGAGAGTAGTGAAAAGGAAATCAAGGTAAGATAATGAAGAAGTACTCCTTTTCTTTTTGCGAATACAGACTAACACGGCTGCTACTCTGAAACCTGTTGAAGATCTAACAACTGAAGCTGCTGGTATGGTAGGAAACTATAGAGCTATTTACCGAGTGACTAAAATCCTGTGAGGAAATTTCAAAACTGGAACTGGGCCCAATAAAAATTAAAAAAAAAATGCTTACAACTGGGGCAGAACAGAAAAATAGATGGGAAAAGAAGTCCTCAAGAGACCCAGTCTTACCTCAGCACCAGACTTTGATGAAACATACAAATCTGATTATATATGCCTCAGAATGAAGTAAAACATAGTGTGACTTCATGTCCTTAAAATCAAAGTTTCTTTGATACTTTTTCTACTGTATACTAACTATATTAAACACAGCAGGTTTAAATATTTTCTGTTTTGGTTGATAGATAATTGTGTTGATATGATATATTTAGAAGTCTGTTAGATTTTGAATTGGTATCACATAACATTTGGATTGAAATAATAGCACCATACAAAATCAATGCAACACAGTAAATGGATTAAAAATGGGCTAACTGATTGCTCTGAGTATATAATTGTAAATGGAGAATGCTTATCCCAAGGGAATATTTCTAGTGGGGATCCACAAAGCTCTGTTCTTGGCCCAATGCGATTCAATATCTTTATCAATGATCTGGAAGAAAATATTAATTAATTACTGGTAAACTTTGCAGATAGAGCATTTTGGTGGAGATAAATAATTATAGGGACAGGTTAGTTCTACTGAGCTCTCTGGATTGCTTGGTGAACTGGTCTTATTTGAACAACATGCATTTTTAGTACAGCCAAATGAAATATTATATATCTATGAACAAGGAACATAGGTCACGCTCTGATGATAAACTGTATTTTGGAAAGCAGTGACTGAAAGAGATTTAGGGGTCATAGTGCATAACCATCTGAACTTGAATTTGCAGTGTAAGGTAGTGGTTAAGAAAGCAAATGTGATTGGATATATAAAGAGAGTAATATTGAGTAGGGGTAGAGAGGTGGCATTATCTTTGCATATGGCATTAGTAAGACCACTACAAGAATAATGTGTCCAATTCCGGTGTCCATACTTTTAAAAGCATGTTAACATAGTGCAAAAGATTCAGACATGAAGTACAAGAATAATTGAAGGTTTAGCAAATTTGATTTACAACAGGAGACTAAAGAAGTTCAATCTAGTTTATTCAAGAAAAAGTTAAGGTGACTTGATCATGGTGTCTCTAAGTACCTACATGAAGAAGAGCTTTCTTGTAGTAGAGGGCCCTTCAACATAGCGGGGGGGAAGCTTAAGAAAAAATAGATGGATGCTAAAGCTAGACAAATTAAATTAGAAATAGGGTGCAATTTTGAACCGTAAGAGTAATTAACCATTGGAACAATTTATCACGGAATATGATAGATTCTGTTACTTGAGGTCTTTAAATCAAGACTGGATATCTTTCCAAAAGTTATAGTATATTTCAAACTAGGTAAACACAGTAATGCACAAAGCAGGCAACACCTATATCTTGACACTCGAGGTGAAGCAAGTAAATAGTTTCTAATAATCAGACGGAAGATGCAATGAAAAAATCAAGAGAAGATACAGCTTATAAAAATGCATTCAACAACTTCCAAAGATTTCTGTGTTGCCGGAAGTTATAACAACACGTCCACACTAGATTGCTGAAATGCTACGTATTGTCAGCCCCTTCTGTATGGATGTGAGAGCTGGACATTTAGGAAAGACATTGAGAGACAACTCAGACAGTTCAAGTTTTGGTGTTACAGAAGAATGTTAAACATTAGCTGGATAACCAAAACTATGAACAATGAGGTGATGAAAAGGATGAATTTTAAAAGAACATAATTTCTTGAGACTCTTGGTAAGAATAATCTCTTCCTGTGGACACATGACTGGTTGCAGAGTGACTCAGTTCTTGCATTCATACTATTGGGCATGATAACAGGCAAACTGTGAAGAGGAAGAAAGAGCCAGCTACGTCAGAAATTGACTGGTATCCAAATGAGGATGAAACTTTTACAACTCTGTCATGACTGAAAAAGATGGAAGTGGTGATCAACAACCTCCATATGAAAGATGTCACTGGAAGAATAGAAGTGTATCTCTAACAGAAGTTAGGGGCTTCACACAAGCATTATTGGGTGAAATTCTATGGCCTATGTTATGCAGGAGGTCAGAGTGGATCATAATGGTTCCTTTGGCTTTCAAATCTGATTCTATAATTTATTCCATTGTTTTTATGTAGATCTTGGTTTGTGTAAATGTCTTCATGAGGGTGGATCTCTGCACCTGCCAGCTCGGATCCAGTTGCAGCCAGTTTACATTACAACTTCTAAGATGCCAGCATGGGGATCTATCACAGTTAAAGTATTCTTTTAGTGTATCTTTATGTTGCAGCTGAAAAGGGGTGGTTGAATAAGGAGCATTTGGCTAGAGATTTTAGGCATAATAGGCCCACAAATCTTGGTGTAACTAGCAGAAACTTCCAACTAAAAATGGTTTTGCCTTTACTTACTGGTTGCTGACTTTTTCCTTCCCCAAAGCAGTAGAAGTGATGTTGATTTAAATAAAGTATTTTTTATAAAAGTAATTTAAGCTTGTTTTCAAGAAAATATTATTCTGTCCATCTCTGCCTCTCTCTCAGCAGTAATGTGTCTTAGCTGATTGTGGATAATGCTTCTAATCTTGCTGGTTGGTTTAAGCACATGCCATTGTGTATTTTCTTCGCTTGGTCAGTGTCTTCTTCCCTAGAATGATAAAATGAAAGTTAATGAGGTGCATTTGGAATGTCCACCTATTTCCCATAGTATTAATTGCTCTTTAATGGAGGAACAGCAAATCAATTTGCACCAGAATGACATTGTAACTTCACAAGTGGATAAAAGCATAGGAGAATTCCACTGGTACTGATATTTTTAGAATGAAGCTCAGTTTAAAAAAAAAAAAAAAAAAAAAAAAAGAGCACACTGTTGCAACATCTTCATTACAGATCTTATTTTTGTTGAATAAATGAGTCTCCATCTGCTACTTGTGTAAATCTGGAAGCAAGACTGGATGTGCTAATACTAATTTTGATTTTAAAAGTAACTTGTCTCTTATACAGTCAATTTACAACCCACATCTTTTACTAGGTTAACAGCAAGCTTTTTGCTAGAGGTGCCCATAGAGCCTTGCTTGAAAAAAGCTTACAAATTATCACTTATGCCAGCTGTGTTCTGGACAATATAGTTGCCAAAAACAATTCTCCTTTGTCGTTGCCATTTTTCCTAGAAGGATCTCTGTGTAACTTGCAAACATTTATTAATGAAGCCTCAATGTATCTATGCAAGACAACTAAATCTTATACTCATTGTGTGTGTGTGTACACACACACACACACACACACACACACACACACACACACACACACACACACACACACACCCCTGTTCCTAATTTTCCGTATACATGGATATGGAAAAATTAGGCACACACATGTTATGGATGGGATTATCAAAAGCACTCAGTATTGACCTGCTTTCACTGAGGTCAATGGGAGTTTTACCATCTGTGACAATGGGAACAGAATTAGGCCAATCCTAAGGGCTTTTGAAAATCCCACCCTATGTGACTTGTAGCAAGATATTGGTGGAACTGGGGATGGACCAGGAGCTGTACAATTATGTCTACTGAGCCTCCCATTAAACAGTTTGGACAGATTTTTTTTAACAAAAAATTGTTTCAGTGGGTTAGGTTCTTTCAAACTCTTACACCCTTGAAACTCAATTCAAGTTGAAAATGAAACTCAAGTTAGAACTATGTTAGTGCTACAAAAAGAGGGTGTTGCCTGATCCTCTCATTTCCACGCTTAATGTTAGCTGTGCTGGCAAGATATCCCTGTACTTCCTAAATCCTAAATGAAGATTATCCAGTTTTACGCTTATGGAAGCACGGTGACTTTTTCTGTCTCTGGTGATTTTCTTGAATCAACAACTGTTTGTTTTTCATAGTGCAGACTGAGTGCTTTTCTTCTATTTTTGGTGCCATAAAATACTATGTACTATATGGCCTATGAGGTAGAGTGAGCACTTTACAATAAGGGGCAGTATATTAGAGGACAACTTCGTGGGTACTAAATCAACATATTTTTTGTTCTCTCATATCACATTTGTCTATGGTTATGAAAACATAGCTCCATTCGAAGATGCTCCATTGTCTCTAAAAATTGTGTGCTTGTGGGAGCACAAAGCACTATCTAGGAGCAGCTGCTTTTCAAGAATGAACTTGAACTGACATCACAAACAGGAGATTCATAGATTTTTTTTTTTTTTTTTTTAAGGCCAGAAAGGATCAGGGTGATCAACTAGTCTGACCTCCTGTATAACACAGGCTAAAGGACTTCCCTGAAATAATTCCTATTTGAACTAGAGCACTTCTTTTAGAAAAATGTCTAATCTTGATCTAAAAATTTTCAGAGATGAAGAATTCAATGGTAAATTACCTACACTCTTAAAAATCTGCACCTTCTTTCTAGTGTGAATTTGTCTAGTCAAATTGCAGCCATTGGATCTTTGTTATATCTTTGTCTGCTGGACTGAAGAGCCATCTAGTCTAAAATTTCTGTTCACCATGACACCTACATGGGACCTGGTTGGCTGCCTCTGCAGAAACCCCTTTTCCAGTCCCCAAAGTGCACCAACTCAGGTGCAGGCCTTTGCCTCCCCTTTTTTGGGGGATGGGGCCCTGTGGTCCAACCACTCCTCAGCTGGGTCTTCAGGTTGCACCAACCAGTAGCTAATATCGATTGTTAGCAAGCCCAATAGGATTGACACCTGTGCAAGTTTCCCTCTGGTCAATAACTGTATGCAGTGACCCAGAAGCAGCTTCTCCAAAACGAAGTATGATGTATTTTGCCAAAAGGTGCACAACACTTAGAGAAGTAGATTTAAAATAAAAGACCTACATGTATATTGTTTACACATGCTTAGCATTCCGCTTGAGCCCCTAGGTAGGACATGACATTTTATCTTGGGAACCAAGTTGTAGCCTGCTTGCTGCAGACCTGGCTTCTCAGTCAGTGTGTGTCAGCCTGCATCAGCTCTGTGTGTGTCAGCCATAGGACAGGTGACCTCTTCCCGCCCTCCCTGTCTGCCAGAGGCACCTTTTAGCAGAGTGATGTCTTGATCTTTCTTCTCAGCCTTGGCCAAACAACTGTGTCACCTGAATACTAACTGAGGAGTCCCTCTTCACAGCTATAAACGTGGCTATTTTGTTTGAAGGCTCCTTCTCTGAGGCATTGCTTTTACCTATCCTGCATAGTTTAACACTTTTTTGAGATAACTATGCCTTCAGACAAGGTAATATCACACAGATACACTGAGGGACATATGTTGTTTATGAAAAAAAAATATTTTCCAGTTCTCCACAGTATGTACTTTGAGACTGTAATTACAGATCCTCTGTAATTGTAACTGTAATTACACTCCTCAACCTTCATTGTTAAGCTAAATAAATTGAGCTCCTTGAATCTATCACTATTGGCCACGTTTTCCAACCCTTTAATCCTTCCTGTCATGGCTCTTCTCTGAACTCTCCAGTTTATCAGCCGCCTTGAATTCTTGGCACCAGAACACAGTATTTCAGCGGCTGTTGCATCATGCCAAATACAGAGGTAAAGTAACATCTCCGCTCCTACTCAAGATTCCCGTGTTTATTCATCCAAGAATTCCTTTAGTCCTTTTGGCGACGGAGTCACACTAGGGAGCTCTGATTATCCACCACACACCCCCAAATCTTTTTCAGTCACTGCTTTCCAGCATAGAGCACCCCATCCTCCTAGGGTTGGCCTGAATTCTTAGATGTATGACTTCGCATTTGGCTGTGTTTGAAACATCCATTGTTAGCCTGTTATCATCTTACCAAGCTATCCAAACCGCTCTGTATTAATGACCTGTCCCCTTCGTTATGTACTTACTCCCCCAATCTTTGTAATATCTGAAAAAATGATCAGTGATTGTTTTCTCAGATCATCGATAAAAATGTTGAATAGTGGAAGGTCCAAGAACCAAGTCCTGTGGGACTTCACTAGAAAGACACCTGCTTAGTGATGATTCCCCATTTAGAGTTTCACTTTCAGACAGGAGAGTTCGCCAGTTTTTAATCCATTTCATGTGTGACATGTTGATTTCTGGATTGTTTTTAGTTTCTTAATCCAAATGTGTGATATGAAGCCAGTTGCCTTACAGAAGTCTAATTATATTACATCAACACAATTACCTCGAACAACCGCATTTGTAATCTCATCAAAAAAGATATCAAGTTAGTTTGACAAGATCTAGTTTCCATAAACCCATGTTGATTAGAATAAATTGTATTACTTTCCTTTAATTCTTTATTAAGAGTCTCCTATCAGCTGCTCCATCATTTTGCCTGGGATCTATGTCAGACTGACAGCCCTATAATTGCCATGGTTATGGTGTTTACCCTTTTAAAATTATTTGCACAATATTAGCTTTCTTCCTGTTCTCTGCGTGGCTTATTTAAAATCAACCTTAACAGTCCAAAGAGCTCCTTGGCAAGCTCATTTTAAACTCTTGGATGCAAGTTATCTGGACTTGCTGATTTAAAAACGTCTGGCTTTAGTAGCTGCTTTTTAACATCGTCCTTAGTTACTGTTGGAATGGAAAGTACTTCATCATCATACGATATGACTATCATCTGGTTTTTTCCCAAATACAGAAGAGAGATAATTACAGACCACTTCTGCCTTTTCTGAATTATTGACAATTCTATTGTTTCTATCTACTAATGGACAAATACAGTTCTTTGGGTTCCTTTTGTTCCTGATGTGCTTAAAAAGCTTCTTATTGTTCTTAACTCTACTGGCCATAGATTTCTCCTTACCCTATTGCTGCCCTTGTCCATTTTCTACAGTTCCTAGATTCTGTTTTATATGAATTACTATCAATTTCCCCTTCCTTCCATTTGTTCTCTATAGTGGCGTGATTTTTTGTTTTGTTTTATTAGTAGCTGCTTTCATTTCCCCTCTTAAGATTGGTTACAAAACCAACCTACATGCCCTTTTTCTCCTTGATTGTGGGATATTGCCTTTCTGGGTATCTAGTAAAATATTCTTAAACCATTCCCAATTATCATTCACATTTTGCTGCTTAAATTCTTTCTCCCGCCTGATTTGGCTCATAATTGTTTTCAGCTTTGTGAAATTGCCCTTTCTAATGCACCAAGATGGCTTAGTTTTCAGTCACTTGAAAATACAAATACCATGGTAATACATGTGATCCTGTTGTGTAAAGTTTCATTTGTGAACAATATAATTTTTTTTCTCCTGCAGAGAGTTTGTTTACTTAATGATTTCATTTGTGTTTGCTGCCTTCTTTTCCCCGTCAAAAGACTGAAAAATAATCAAGGATCTGTTGAAGACTACCAGGCTGCTGCATCTGAGACTGTACTAAGAATCTCTCTCTAATGCACCAGCCTTCACGCTGTGCTGCTTCTCTTCCTGTGCATCAAATAATTCAAACTTAATCCCTAGTTTATAGTAGTTTCCTGTTTCTTTAGGTCATTTTATTATAGTCAAAATAATATTTACTTTCTGCCCTTATCAAATGGTTCTCTCAATCTCTTATTCTCTATAGCTGATACAACTGTTTGGCTTATTCCCTTGGGAGTGTATATATCATTGTATGCACTCCTTAAGTTGCAGTCTCACACCTCTCTTTCATTCAGTCTAAATAGTTAAGAAAGAACTCTACAAAAAAGAATTATTAATATTTGTATGAAATGCATCTAGCCAGAAAATTCAGAGGTGAATTTTCTTCAGGCTTGTCTCATGTTATTGTGCCTATTTATATATGTGCTTATAGTACTGTATGTGAAACAAATGCACTGTCAAACCATAACTGGAAACTGTGGTTTGAACTCGGGTTAATTCTTGAAGCTCTGACATTTGAATTTCTTGGCACTTTTTTTCTTTTTACTTCAGATTAATTTCAAGAGTCCTGTGCTTCATTTCCCTTTTTCTCCCCCCCCATCCCCACCCCACCCCTTATCTGGTTACATATGAGATGTGGGTGAAATTATCCCTGATCACTTGCTACAAAATCGTATTTCCAACTTCATTGCTGCTTAATCCGCAGATAATTGATGTGAGACACAAGACTCTGTTTATATAAATAAATGGATTTGGATGTCAAGGTACACAGGCTGGATTGTCTTAGAGACGTGAATCATGCAGAGGTGTCTAATTAGCCCTTGAATATTTCCCAATCTTTGGGTTAAATTCAGTCCTGTTGAAAGCATGTTCAGTATCTATCTAAGGTTCCTATACAACCCTGAGTCAAGGCTGAATTCCCACTCTGTCACTCTGAGTGCAGAAGTGGGGGCCCACAAGGATTTTCAAAATTAATACTTGCCACTCCAGGCTTGTATTAAACTCCCAAGGTTGCAGCTTTTCTCTGACCTTCGCTTGGTAAACTCTGCCACCACCCAAATGCAAAAAAACCTCCCTTTGAACCCAGGAAGGCACACTTGGGAATTCCTCCCTGTGGGGTACCCTCAAGCCATTTCACACACCTCCTCCAGGGAAGAGCTGAGAAAGAAAACAAAGGAAATTAGCTGTGTCTACCAGCTAATCAAACATCATATGCACAAACCTCTTAGGACACCAAAAATCCAATCCTGTTCTTAAAAAAGGTAAATTTTATTAAAAATCAAAAAGGAAAAAATTACATCTGGAGTTTAGGCTTTTTCTAGATTTTAAAAGAACAATTCCAAAAACCAAGCACCCAAAATATCTTTCTTGGGGGTTTAGCTTAAAGGTTACAAGCAGCAGGGTTAGCACGGAGGAGATCCACAAGCCAAAATAAAAAATAAATCTGATTGTGTCTAACTAAACATTCCCTACCCAAATAATTTCTTCTAGGTATGGAAGATTAATTTTCAGACCTGGTTCAAGCCTTACACAGCATTGCTGCTCTGTCCCTTCAGCCCAGAGAACAACAGACCAAGGGAAAGTTTCTTTCCCAATTTTAAAAAGTTCTACCTTCCCATTGGCTCTTTTGGTCAGGGGCCCCCTACTTTTCTTTTACCTGTGGGCTTGTTAACCCTTTACAGGTAAAGCAAGCAGAGAACAGACCAAGAGAGATTTTACAGCTAACTGGCTGGCTGGGTGTCCATCAAAGGTTGCTACTCCCCCGCTTCATCTATCACATCTCCATTAGCATAGTGTCTGAGCACCTCTCATTCAAATGTATTCCCACAACATCCCTGTACTCTTTCCCATTTTACAGATTGGGAAGTGAATTTGAGGCACAGAGATTGAGTAACTTGCCCACGGTCACACAGGAAGTCTGTGGCAGAGAAGGTTACTGAACTCTGGTTTCCAAGTCCTACACTAATGCTCCAACACTGGACCATCCTTTCCCATTGTCTTTAATAAATTTACAATACTTATGCTTGGGCTGAATTTAGCTCTGCCCTGTGTTTTCAGGCTTTGTTCTTCAGATTCTTTCTTTAACTTTAATGCAGGCAGACATACAGGAGATTTGCTGCTGAGATAAAACTGATGAAAACTCAAAGCAAGCTAAAAGCAGAGTGAATCAAAATATTTTGCTATGAAAAATAAAAGGGAGGAAATGCTATTGCAAACAAGTACTCTATGAATGGAAAAAGAAAAGGAGTACTTTTGTGGCACCGTAGAGACTAAAAAATTTATTTGAGCATAAGCTTTCGTGAGCTACAGCTCACTTCATCGGATGCATGCAGTGGAAAAATGAAGTGAGCTGTAGCTCATGAAAGCTTATGCTCAAATAAATGTTAGTCTGTAAGGTACCACAAGTACTCCTTTTCTTTTTGAGGATGCAGACTAACACGGCTGCTACTCTGAAACCTGTCTATGAACCGAGTCACTCTGCTGCCAAGAACAAGTGGTCTGTTATGTCCTGAGTGAGAAAAGAATCCCATTTCTTAGATGTATGGGAAAGCAGAGACTGATGAGACTGGTGGCTTGTCTACACTCAAAACGTTACAAAGGCATAGCAGTAGCGCTTCAGTGTAGACGCTACCTACACCAATAGGAAGGGTTCTCCCATCAGTGTAGGTAATCCACCTTCCCGAGAGGCAGTAGCTAGGAAAATGGAAGAATTCTTCTGTCAATCTAGCACTGTCTACATGGGAATTTAGCATAGTTAAGCCAACCTGCTCAGAGATTTTTTTGGCAAATCCAAGCCTAAAACACACGAGGAAGCTTCAGGGTATTGCCAGTTAAGCTGTGTTGGGAATCATGCTCTTGCTAGGACTAGAGCTGTTTGGAAAAATTAGAATTTTCATCCCACAGGAAACTTTGCCATTTCAAAATTAGTTTGTTTTGACTCAGACGGTTGGAATCTTGAAAAATTTCACTGAATGAACATTGCCAAAAGTTTCCCAGCAGAAATGTCAAAATGATTTTAAAAAAATTTTCAATTGATAAAAAATTAAAATTCTTTTCAATTAACATTAACATAAAATGCCCTTTTGGTGTTTCAGGCTGGAAAGCCAAAATGGAAAAAAAAAATTCATTTTGACATTCCCTTGACAGAAAATCAATTTTTTGGTTGGAATCAACATTTTCATGTGAAAAATTTTAGTTTCAACAAAACCATAGTTTTTTGTCAGGAAAACTTTCTATGGAAAATTTTTTGACCAGCTCTATGAGCTTGTGAACAATCCATAGGCTGAAATATGTTCACATAAAGTGGTGTTAGAACATTGCTACAAATCAGCCTTTTTGTAGGTAACTTGCAAACAGAAAAAGGGGCGAGGTTTGGAAAGAATGTGTGCTCCTAATAGATGAACTATCTTTTTATGGGACTCTCCAGCCAAGCTTTGCTTTCACTCTAGTCCCCTGATCCAAAAGCTATTATAAAAGGTGGATATAGAAAGGGCCTCACAAATGATAATTATTTTTTTTGACCCAGCATAGCTCCTGAAAAGGTACACTGACTTGAGATTTCAGAGTAGTAGCTGTGTTAGTCTGTATTCGCAAAAAGAAAAGGAGTACTTGTGGCACCTTAGAGACTAACAAATTTATTAGAGCATAAGCTTTCGTGAAGTGAGCTGTAGCTGTACATTATTGTCTAATGTAGGGCTTGTCTACATTTCAAAGGCTGCCGCTGCAGTGAATATGCTGACAGGAGTAGTCTGTCATCATAGGAAATCCACCTGCCGAGGCAGTAGCTAGGTGAATGGGAGAATTCTCCTATTGACCTACTGCTGTCTACACTGGGAGATAGGTCAGCTTAGCTGTGTGGGTCAGGGGGTATGCCTTTTTCACACCACTGAGTGACATAATTATACTGACCTAATTTCCTAGTGTTAGACCAGGCTTTATACCCCTTGGGTAGAGGTCTTGTGTTTTGCATATTTTACAGCAATTATTACACCATTGATGCTCAATAAATAACCATAATGATATCATCATCTCAAATGTCAGCAGATATAGTCATTCAGGGAACATTTGAGAGCCCAAACACACATCCAGTGGAATTATTGGCTTAGCTCTTAAGGAGACAGTACTGAAGAAAGGATGTTTGTTCCAAATGGGGGATGTCTAGTATTAATTGCACAATATGGGCAACAGTCTTACACTGATATAAAGTCAAGCTATTATCACTGAAAAATATATCTTATGGCTCAGCACTGAGTTTTGACAACTGAATTGTCTAAGGGGTGAAATGCAGAATTAAAAGCTAAAATTTAAACCTCACTGTTATCCATGGCTTTTAATATGCAATGCCATCATCCACTTGAAACCCTATTCTTTTTTGAATTTTTATCTTGAAAGCTGGTATTGTTTTAGGATCAGCTATCACTCACGTGTAATTATTAGAGGTAGCAGCTCTTCAGTCTACTCTTCATGATTTTTAATAAGAACAAAGCTATTCTCTTGATACCTGTACATTCCAATTGTTGAGTTGTTCACTGGGTTTTCAACTGTTATTTTAGCAGATGATGATTTTGCTTTGTCTAAAGGGAGAGAAGAGGCAAGTACTAATCTAACAAAATGAATCACCTTTTGCATCAGAAAAAACATACACAATAGTTGGAGGGAACAGTCCATGGAACATCATAGCCAGCTCATAACCACGTCTGCATTGAAAGGAGAGCAAACTCGGACTACCTCAGCAGCAGGCAAAAAATATCAAGTTACAACTGTATCCAACCATTTTATGAAGAGTTTTAAATAAAATGGTTCAGCCTTAAGAGATGCTGCCTTCAGCAACTGGATGCTGTAGTAGGAAGGGAACCTGAGACATAAGCCCTTGTATTAGAGGCCTAGTATGAGACAGAACCTGCTCACGGAATCTGGCAAGAACTGGGCTGATATTGCAAAAATACACATTCCTAGGAAGTGCTAAGCACAGAGTACTTACACAAACATATTTCGATATCAAGTGGTACCAGAACATCCTGATATTAAGGATGGTACAAAAACATTCCCCAAGGATAATAGGAATACGCTGACCCCCTCCTAAGAGATCAGGTCAGGATAACCGTATGTAATAACAATGTTTTGATTGAACTAACACAGTGGTTCCCAAACTTTAACAACCTGTGAACCCCTTTCACTAAAATAGCAAGTCACGTGAACCCCCTCCTAAAATTGAATATTTCCAGGGATTTTCTCCTTTACCTGAGTATAAATTATAAAAGCAGTGATCTTGGAAATATAAAATTTGTTTTTATGACATGCTTATAACACACTATTTATTAATTATTTATCATTACAGTATTTTTATTACATTATGAAAACGGCAACACTCTTCCAAGATCTCACTTTCATAGTTTGTATCACTTTGAATAAGCCTGTTATAAGAGAAGGTTCCTATGTTTCATCAAAGAGTATCAGATGTGAAACAGCACGTAGGTATTTAGGAAGCCAACTCAAATCGTTTTTCCTACACAAGCATTCCGGTCTTGAGCAGTCCAGGCAAACAATGCACGTTACAAAAAAGCTTAAACTTCTTCTTCGTAATCATTTTAAAAACAATACTGGCTGCCTATTTAATTTTAAAAACAGCAAAAAAAATATCCACCTTCCTTTCCATTTCTTATAAGGAGTCTTGAAGTTTAAATCTTCTCAGCGTGATAGATATGCTTGCTTTGATCTGCTTAGCTTTTGGAAGTACAGGGGCTCTGGGCTGCTGGCCCCATGCTGTCCGGGGACCCTAGAGACAGCTCTGTCCACCATTAGGGAATTTTTTCCCCGAGAACCCCCTGTAATATTTTGCGAACCCCCAGGGGTTCACAAACCTGAGTTTGGGAACCACTGAACCAACATGTCAAGGTAATAACTAGCTATGTCAGAGGCAGTATATAACTTGTTTGTATCAGGGTATAAAGGTGTATCTGAGGGAGTAGCTTTGTCTAGCTGAGGGGGGAATGGAAAGTCCCGCCATTCACTGAGCTGCAGTCATTGTCACGGGCATACATGTCTTAGTATCTGTGTAGAGTCTGCCAGCTGGTATACTGTGCTTTGTTGACACTTAACCTGGCCTTGCACCTTTGGACCTTAACTGAACTTGTGGTCATTGGGAGGTTCGCTCGAGGTCTGCTATGCTGGGTGTCTGTGCAAAGCTGGGGCAGCATACAGGAAAAAAAAACAAAACACACACACACACACAGCCAAACATCTAACCACAGATGCTTGTAATTTACTCTGTCGATATGAAGATCCTTGGAATACCAGAATCCCGGAATTGTCCACTACAGTGGCCTTCACATTGGACCCTGCTGTACAGTAGGTTATACTGGTGCACAAAAAGTCTCTGAATTTCTCTTCTCTTCTCTGTGGGAGAAAAACTTTGAGGATTTCTTCAGAACTTCTCTCCTGCCTGGGGACTTCTACCTTCCTTGTAAGAAGTGAACCCAATCCTCAGAAGCCTACACATCCCCTCGTGCTTTCTGTGTCTCGCCCTGCTGCCAGATGGTAAATAGCATGGCTCATGTTTTATTGGAAACTATTTTTGAGGTGTGGAACTGCAGCAAAGCATTTAAAAATAAGGTGTTTCTGTCTTTCCAATTTTAAATTGTTCAACCGAATTTTGTTAATGAAATTAGCTTTGGAGTTGGGCTTTACAACCTTTAGCCTGGAGCAAAATTTTTGGCTGAGTTATAAACCTCTGAGAAATTAGTTTTGTAATGGAACTGGTTAGAGAAAAATAGTAAGAATTATAGGGGTGTTTCTAGTATCGCTGTAGTTCATGATCTCTCTTGTGCAGCTTATGGTAATTTTATATTGTGCCACAAATTGTAGTCATTTCTAGTTCATGCATGCAAATACTCACCTACCTCTCTTAGATTTCTTTCCTCCTACCCAGGTAGCTGATCTCCATTACTATGGAATCTTAGTTCTAAAGCTGCATGTTACTTATACAATAAATATTAGCTGATTTGCTAATATTGCATTTAAAAAATTCCCTACTCGGCAACTTTCCTTCCAAGATGAGGTTCAGTTGTCTTAATTTTTTTCTGGTCATGACTGCAGTTAGTGGGCTCTTAGCCGATTGCTATAATCAGGTTTCAGTAAGTAATAGTGAAACTAGTTACAGTAAGAGATTCTGCACTGGTTAGCTTGTATGAAAGCTTGTTTTCATTATGCTCTAATCAAAGTGTTGCAGAGCATCACAGATGAAGCAGATATGAATTTAAGACAATGTCCAGTCATAGGGAAAGTGAAACTAGCAAATCTGCGCTTCCAAGTCCAGGAAGCATAATAAAAGCAACAGACTAACAAATAATGTTACAAGATGGACTTTGGCTTGCATTCCCCTCTGATGCTGTTTCTGTTGCTGCTGAAATAAGTGTATTAAACAGGGTATATTGCTATATTACTGGAGTCCCATCATCAAGCTACATATTGCAACTTATTTTATGAATTTATGTAGGTTGGTTATAGGTAAGTGGTTCATCTTTGATGCTGTGAAGTTTGGGGTTACATTGTAGACACTGATATTTAAAGGGCATTATGAACCTTTCAGAATCTATAGTTTGGCACTGCATTCTAAAACGCAGCACAGAGATGTTTATAAAGGATTTTAAAATTACAGTCAAGGACAAGAATCATTTGAAATCTTGAAAAGAGAATGGTTTCGTGTAGGCTGTCGTGGAAAACAGTGCAATGTGTCTTTCACTAAAAGTTAAATTTCTGAGATGAATAACGTGCATTCATCTCCTGCAAGTTCAGGATAGAGTAAATCAAGATAGTTAAAACTCTTTAAACTTATTTTATTACCTTAAATAATGACACTTGTATTGAGTGATGCAATTGCTAATTGTTTCTTTTCAGCTATTTTATAATTAAAGATAAGACTGCATAAATATGGCCAGACATAAAGAGGTTAGTCAGTTTTTTTTAAAAAACAAACAAACAAACACCACATGGGGATATAATAAGCACATTCCACAACAATAATATTCAGTATGGAAGAAGTTGTAATATTAGAGAGTTCTATGTGAAAATCTTGGCATACAAGAATTTTTGTGAAGATCAAATTCATTAAGCATTTCATCTCTCATTAAGAATAACTTAAGTAGTTTTAAAAATTTAAAAACAAGTACTCTTCCAGTTTAATCAAACTTCAAAGTACACATTCTTTGGTCTCAAATAACATGGGTTAGTTGGTCAAATATTGCTCTTAGTGCACCAATTGCCCAGGACAAACCTGTAGAAAGACACCTCACAGAATATTTTCTATGAAACAGAGCTAGTGGTGCCAACACTTTAAATTTAATCAGGAGTTTCATGATAGTTGGGGTTTCTCTTAGAGTCTGAGCTTCTGGAGTCATCAGATTCCATGAGAATGTCAGCTTTCCTTTTAAAAAAACAATTGCTAGCCCTTGTGGCTGTAGAGAAAAGCTTGACAATGTGACCTCTAAAGCAGAGGTGGGCAAACTATGGCCCATGGGCCACATCCAGCCTGCGAGACCCTCGTCCCTGGCCTGGGAGGCTAGCCCCCTCCCCCACTGTTCCTCCTCCCACGCAGCCTTAGCTCACTGCGCCTCTGGTGCAATGCTCAGGGCAGGGGGACTGTGAGCTCCTGGGGCAGTGCAACTGCAGAGCCTGGCCTGACCTGGTGCTCTGTGCTGCAAGGCTGTAGCACCGCCAGCCACCGGTGCTCCAGGCAGCATAGCAGGGAGGGGCTTGGTGTTGGCCAGAGGCCGGAGGTTTGGATAGGGGTCGGGGTAGTCAGAGGGCAGGGGTTCCAGGGAAGGCAGAGAGGAAGGGTTGGATGGGGCAGTGGGTGGCAGGCAGGGGTTGCAGGGGTGGTCAGGAATGAGAGGAGGGATTGGATGGGGGGGGAAGTCAGGGTGGCAGTCTGGGGGCAGTCAGGGGACAGGGAGCAGGGGGTGGTGGACGGGGCAGGAGTCCTGGGGGCCATCAGGGGGCAAGAAGCAGGTGGGGTCGGACAGGGGTCCAGGGTCAGGCCATGCCACACCTGGCTGTTTGGGGAGGCACGGCCTCCCCTAACCAGCCCTCCATACAATTTTGGAAACCCGATGTGGCCCTCAGGCCAAAAAGTTTGCCAGCCCCGCTCTAAAGACTTAAAAACAAAAGGCAAATAAAAAGGCCCCCCCAAATGTATTATTTTTTAAAATCTCACAAAGTTAATCTCTTGATTCTGGGGGCTGGACACATGATTTTTTAACACTTCACATTAACAGTACTGCAAAGGCCACAATTAATAAATATTACAAAACAATTACATGAAAAAGGAATTGGAGAAAAGCATAGCCTACACACCTACAGGATAATTACTGTGCCCAGGCAGGGTCCCTCTAAAGGCTTCAGTGGGCTGATGTACCAGTTCAGCAGTCTTCCCCCCAATATTGTCGAATTTCAGGGTTCAGACCGTAGTTTCTGCCTCAAGGAGTGGCTGAAGTTTCTCTCTCTGGTCATGAGCCACAAAGAACCAATTCAAGAGACCACTAGGTTGACGTATGGCCACGCAGACAATTTTAAACGATACATTTTCCCCCTACTATTTCTTGTTGTATAACAGCATGAAAAGGGAAGTTAAACATAAAGTCCTAGGCATGTTCTGTGAAAAGTTAAATTTTTCACCAAGAAATTCTTTGAACAAGCCCAATAACCTTTTGTTTTTTAACACATTCTGTGACCAATTTTAAACCTAAGTCAAGGAGGCAGGAAGCTATGGCTTTACCCTCCTTGCCTTGAATAAGCTACTGTTCATTTAAGGGTATAGCAAACTAGCATTCAAAAGTTTCAGAGTAGCAGCCGTGTTAGTCTGTATTCACAAAAAGAAAAGGAGTACTTGTGGCACCTTAGAGACTAACAAATTTATTAGAGCATAAGCTTTCGTGAGCTACAGCTCACTTCCACCAAATGCATCCGATGAAGTGAGCTGTAGCTCACGAAAGCTTATGCTCTAATAAATTTGTTAGTCTCTAAGGTGCCACAACTAGCATTCAAAAGAAATTCTCATAAATATTGCATCATTCTCAAATCATAATTTAAATCTAGTCATTAAACAATTCTAACCTCTAAAACTCACTCTGAAACAAATGACTCAAACTACACGTTTTTGTAGATAAGAATGGAGCAAGATTTGGTTTTGATTAGTTTTTTTACTGTGATGTTTTTCTTTCAGTAGATTAAACAGATCTGATGGCTATAAAAACATATACATTAGGTCCTTGATCCTGCCATGTGTGTAAATTTATTCATATAAATAATCCCAGTCACCTCAATGGGCCTATTCCCATAAATTAGACATGTGTTCTCAGCATGAAGGCCTGACTAGTGCTTCTAAGGAACAGTCAACCCATGGAACTCTTTGTTAGAGAATGTTGTGAAGGCCAAGACTATAACAGGGTTCAAAAAAGGACTAGATAAGTTCACAGAGGATAGATCAATGGCTATTAGCCAGGATGGGCAGGAATGCTGTCCCTAGCCTCTGTTTGCCAGAAGCGGGGAATGGGCGACAGGATGAATCACTTGATGATTATCTGTTCTGTTCATTCCCTCTGGGGCACCTGGCACTGGCCACTGTCAGAAGACAGGATACTGGGCTAGCTGGACCTTTGGTCTGACCCAGTATGGCCCTTCTTATGTTCTTATATTTTTAATTACATATGCTTAGTACAGTGGTAACTTTTTTCTCATATTTAAAAAACCTTTTTGAGGAAATGCTGACAAATGCACAGACAACAGCCAGGAGCTATGAAGGACATCCATAAAGAAAAGAGTTCCTGTAATATCTTCTCCAAAAGGTTGCTCAGTGGGTAAAGAGGACTGGGAAGAACCATATAATAACCTCCCTTTTAGCCATTCTCTTCCTCAGCCCCTCTCCCATCACCATTTTCTCTTACAGACTTTTTCCTCAATCTCACTATTTTTATCTTCTTCCTTGATGCCCTCCTGTTCTGTTGATGCATGTCAACTACATTGCCGTGCCATTTCTGTATTGTACTCTGCTCACTTGGGCCTTCATTTTATTATTGGTTATTGCTTTAACAAATTATTTCTCTGATAATTTACTAGTATTAGCAATAGATGCGCTAAAACCACCTATAGCTTTTCATCCATTCATATGTTCTAAGCAAAATGCAGTGGGCCTAGACAAATTTAATAACTATGAACAGGAGCCTTTCATAAAAACCTAGAAGCAGATATACAGTTTCATAAGTCTGTGATATGTTTTTTTTCTTTATCTGAGATGGGGGGAAAGTGACATTTTAATAAAACCTAACTCCCATTGTGATTTTCCCTTTAATTTGTTTCTCAAGTTTGAATAAGTCCATGTTGATGTAATGAGCAGTTGTGGTTTTGGTCTATTTGTGCCAAACTCTCAGAAGCAGAGATCAGCCCCAGGCTAAGGACAGAGGTTGGAAGGAGACACTTAATGCTAAAAAAGAAAACAGACTATAATTACTAACTAAATAAAGCAATTTTCTGTCCCACAGGGCTACAGTCCAGTGAAGCCTGCTAGGTAGCTGATGGTATTGTAGAATAAACCTGCCAGAAAAATAAATTCATCTAGGTACAGTAAAAGCTTTGTTATCCGGCATGCTGGAGAAATGCAGGATGCCAATTAGTTAAAAATTCCAGTTAACTAAGAGTTATAGATACCAATGGAGGGAGGGAGTTTGGGTGCGGGAGGGGGCTCGGGGCGTGGGTTGGGGCAAGAAATGGGTTTCAGGGTGCTGGATCTGGACAGCGCCCACCTTGGGCAGCTCCCCACAAGTGGCAACATGTGCCTGCTACTTTTAGGTGGAAGCACAGCCAGGCGGCGGTGTGCGCTGCTCCCGCCCCAAGTGCTGGCTCCACAGCTCCCATTGGCTGTAAACCATGGCCAATGGGAGTTGTGGAGCCAGCATTTGAGGTGGGTTGCGGGCAGTGCACGGAGCCGTCATGGCCATTCCTCCACTAAGAGTGGCAGGGACATGTCGCTGCTTCCGGGGAGCCACACGGAGCCAGGTAGGGAGCCTGGCAACCCTATTGAAGATTTGTATTGGGAGATATCAGAAATGCCAGTTTCTAGAGCTTTCTGGTTGGCAAAGTGCAGGATAACACAGCTTTTACTGTATCAGTCTAAGCCGTGAGTACAAACCTTTGCAAACAAATAACCAATGAAAACATGTCTATCTTATCTAATTTTAATAGTGGACATCCAGGCCTTTTACATTGTTAAGTTTACTTCAATGAATATTGATTTAGGTAATAAAGAAATCTTTCCTTAGGGGAATACTTGATAAAAGAGCTAAAGTGGGGAAGAGAAGGGAGGAAGGGGGAGGAGTTCACACTGGAGCTAACTTGAATAAAGAGAATATTTAAACAAAAAGCTATTGACATGATCAGTCATTTTCTTCATTCCCTTTGCTACAGTTTATGTATTTGACTTAAGAGCTAGTAGCCTCACAGCCCAGCTGCTTCTTCTGTGTTTAACAGGCTGGTGTTGACTGGGCATGGTCCCAAATTTGCCATCCTGATTTTTTCACAAGTGCAAGTTGAGGAAAGGAGCTGGAGATGAGTTAACCTTTCTACAAATGCACAGCTTTTCTAAAGAGCTCAGCTCCCATTTAGTCACCTGAGTAAGTGACAGGAGTTTCAAAAAGAATAAAAAGGACAGCTGGCAGCTAATCTCTTTTGAAAATGCTGCCCTTAATGTCGAGACAAGAAAATGGAGCTGAATCTACAGTCTGGCAAAAAGTAGGCCTCCTTGTGGAAGATTAGTAAGAATTAAAGGAGGATAATATAATTAATGCCAATCAACATGGACTTGTGGAAAATATATCCTGTCAAACTAACTTGATATCTTTTATTTTAATCAGATTACGGGTTTGGCTGATAAATATAATAGTGTTGAGGTAGTATACTTAGACTCCTGTAAAGCATATGACTTGGTACTGCACAACATTTTGATTAAAAATCTAGAATGATATAAAATTAACATGGCACACATTAAATAGATTAAAGGTGGTGAACTATTGATTTCAAAATGTAATGGTAAACAGTGAATCATCAGAGAGGGTGTGTGGCTTTTGGGGTTCCGCAGGAATCTGTTCTTGGACTATTTTTATCAATGACCTGGAAGGTAACAAAAATCACTACTGATCAGTCACGATTGGATTTTTTTTTTAAAGATATGCTGTAGTTCAAATAGGAATTAATTCAGGGAAGTCCTATAGTCTGTGTTATACAGGAAATCAGACTAGATGATGACAGTGGTCCCTCTTGGCCTTGGAATGTGTGAATCTGAAACCTGCTGTGAACCTTAGGGTAGGATTTTCAGATGCAGTCAGTGTTAGCCTATCTTTGCTTCCATTAAAGCAAATGGAGTTTTACCATTTACTTTGATGGGAGCAGGTTAGGGCTGTCAAGTGATTAAAAAAATTAATCACTATTAATCACACTGATAATATCATTTATTTAAATATTTTTGGATGTTTTCTACATTTTCAAGTATATTGATTTCAATTATAACACAATACAAAGTGTACAGTGCTCGCTTTATATTTTTTATTACAAATATTTGCACTGTAAAAAACGAGAAACAGTATTCACCTAATACAAGTACTGTAGTGCAGTCTCTTTATCATGAAAGTTGAATTTACAAATGTAGAATTATGTGCAAAAATACCCCCCTGCGTTCAAAAATAAAACAATATAAAACTTTAGAGACCACAGGTCCACTCAGTCCTATTTCTTGTTCAGTCAATTGCTCAGACAAACAAGTTTGTTTACATTTGCAGGAGATAATGCTGCTCACTTCTTTTTCACAATGTCAGCTGAAAGTGAGAACAGGTGTTTGCCTGGCACTGTTGTAGCTGGCGTCGCAAGATATTTACATGCCAGATGCACTAAAGATTCATATGTCCCTTCATGCTTCAACCACCATTCCAGAGGACATGCATCCATGCTGATGACGGGTTCTGCTTGATAACAATCCAAAGCAATGTGGACAGATGCATGTTCATTTTCATCATCTGAGTCAGATGCCACCAGCAGAAGGTAGACTTTTTTTTTGGTCGTTTGGGTTCTGTAGTTTCCGCATCAGAGTGTTGCTCTTTAAGACTTCTGAAAGCATGCTCCATACCTCATCCATCTCAGATTTTGGTAGGCCTTTCAGAGTCTTAAATCTTGGGTCAAGTGCTGTAGCTATCTTTAGAAATCTCACATTGGTACCTTCTTTGTTTTGTCAAATCTGCAGCGAAACTGTTCTTTAAAATGAACATGTGCGGAGTCATCATCCAAGACTCCCATAACATGAAATATATAGCACAATGTGGGTAAAATAGAGCAAGAGACATACAATTCTCCCCAAAGGAGTTCAGTCAGAAATTTAATTAACACATTATTTTTTTAACGAGCATCATCAGCATGGAAGTATGTCCTCTGGAATGGTGGCCGAAGCATGAAGGGGCATACGAATGTTTAGCAGATCTGGCATGTAAATACCTTGCAATGCCAGCTACAAAAGTCCCATGTGAATGCCTGTTCTCACTTACTGGTGACATTGTAAATAAGAAGTGGGTGGCATTATCTCCCATAAATGTAAACAAACTTGTTTTTCTTAACGATTGTCTGAACGAGAAGTAGGACTGAGTGGAATTGTAGATGCTAAAGTTTTGCTTTGTTTTGTTTTTGAGTGCAGTTATGTAACAAAAAAAATCTACATTTGCATTTTCATAATAAAGAGATTGTACTTCAGTACTTGTAGGAGGTGAATTGAAAAATACTATTTATCATTTTTACAGTGCAAATATTTGTCATCAAAAATAATATAAAGTAAGTAGTGTACACTTTATTCTATGTTGTAACTGAAACCAGTATATTTGAAAATGTAGAAAAACGTCCACAAATATTTAAATTTCAATTGGTATTCTGTTAACAGTGCTATTAAAACTGTGATTAATCACGATTAATTTTTTTGAGTTAATCGCATGAGTTAACTATGATTAATCAACAGCCGTAGAGCTGACTTTAACCAATGCTGAGCACTTTTGGAAATAGTATTCCTTGTGCTGAGTTCATGACAAGATATTAAGGTGATGAACAGGTTGAAATATGTGATGGGATGGGGCAGAGGGGAAGAGATTAGCAAATGGGGAAAAAACAAATGATTAGTAAAAGTTTGTTTAAATGTAACACATTTTAAATTTAACTCTCTTATTAAAGTCTTTATTTGAACTTCTGTAGCAGATTTCCTTGCAAAATTGAAATTATGAATGAAAAAAACCACATATTTTTGAAGGCAATATTGTAATTAATTTACATAGTACCACAGGTGTTCATGGAACTTATTCTATCTAAGACATGGATCTTCCCCTGTGGCCCTTACAGTCTAATTTATGCAGCTAATGCTAGTGAAAACAATGACCTATTGGGGAGAGCAGGGAGGATAAAGGAGAGAGGAGGTAAGGTCTTGAGGGAGCATTCTTTTAATAATGTGTCTTTGTACTGATTACTTGCCCTGCTGTGTTAACTTTCTTGTCTCTCTTGCTTTTGCTTTATTTTGTAAACCTATCACGAGCATGGTAGATGTGGTAAAAGGAAAGGCTCAAACAAATATTATTGGTGAAAGTCAGTGCACATATGGAGCTGAAGGAAGGAGGCACAAGGCATAGCAAGAGACAAGGTGTAAGTGCGAGGAGAAAGAGAATGAATACAGGTGGGGTGGAGCAGGAGTTCTAGAAGATGAATTTTGATATAGCCAGCGCATCACTGTGAAGAGTCTTGAAGATGATGATTAAAGGTTTGAATGTGGTGTAGAAGGAGAAAGAGCCACTGAAGTGTTTCAAGGGGCAGAGTGATATGGCCATTGGACAGGAGAGTACAATAATTTTCAAATCAACATTTCAGATAGATTGGAGGGAGAGGAGAGGTAAGGAGAAGGATGATGATGATGAGGTAGTCAACATAGTAGTCACAAGCATCTTAATGCTTTCTCCCATGATCCCCCTCACACTTAGGAGGAATGGCCCAGAAACATCCCCCCAAATATCTCATTATCCATGTTCAAATCCTCCTCAAAACTCTCCTTTGCTGTGATGCCTTATCAAAAAACATGACAATGGTTGGGCTGACAATGGTGTTAAGCCCACTGCCTGTCATGCTGACACCTTGTACTTGGCAATTGGTCTGCACTCACCTGTTGCCTCTTGTCTTATACTTGGATTGTAAACTCCTTGAGGCAGGGACCATCTTTTTGTTCTGTTTTTTGTACAGCACCTAGCACAATGGGGTCCTGGCCAATGGCTGGGGCTCCTAGATGCTATGATGATAGAAATGGTAAAAAGGGGAGAGGGAAGTAAGTCACCGACAACAGTTTTGAGAAGGGAATGGAGAGGAAAAGGAAAGGATGAATTTTGCAATGCCCAACATTTATAGACTCTTACACCAACGATTTGAGAAACATGGAAGATGAGATGTGATGTTTGTTGGGGCATATATTAACTCCTTCAGAATAAAATGTTTAATTTCTTTAAGGTATTTTGTTTATATGCCATGTAGAAATATTTTGAGATCACAGACTAGGCTCAATAAATGCTCAGATATTATTGGTGTCTTCCTGAACTTTGTGATTTCTGCTATTTATGTGAGGGGGCTTATTAGGAGATTGGGGTGGAATAGGCCAACTTGTTTTGCCTACTTTCAACATTGCTTATGCATCTTAGGTTCAAACCTTTTGTTTGCTCTTTCACATGACAAGGATCATGTTCTGGATAGGAGAAATTTTTTTTTAAAAATGACGACAGGGCAAAATCCAATAAATCTAAAGTGAAAACTGGAACTGAGCATGAAAACCAAATAAAAGGTCGAAAAAAAGAATACAGAGAGATTCTACTAAATCACAGTTTGTACATTTATATACCATGTATAGGGTAGCCACTGTGACAGCCTAATTTGGGGACTATTTGTCTTGAATCTCTAATAAATAACATAGGCTCCCATTAAAATATATAACTTTAAATGATGAGGGAACATAATTTGGCCCCATTATACATTGGAAAAGGTGGGCTTTCCACAAGTGCTCTGGATTAGCCAAACTCTGCTCCCATTGAAGTCCATGGGAATTTCACCCTTGACTTCAACAGGAATTGAGCTAGGTCAGTTCTGAGCACTGTTGATAAGTCCCACCCAGAATTAATGCTAATAATAATAATACCTAGCTCTTAGATACTGCTTTTCATCAGTAGATGTTATTGTGGAAAATGAGTCACCCCATCTGTTTGGCTCAAACAGTCTGAGGTCCTTTTATTTTTGAATACAAGCATGCAGGGAGAAGGAGACAGAGGTGGTCACACACAGGTGCCACCCTGGTCTCCCTCTGTCCTGCCCCTATAATACCAGTCTTTTATATGTTTTTTTATATTTCAGTCAAATGATACATTTCCTTAATTTTTTTATCACTTAAGCATTGTTAATAAAGCCTTATAAGGAGCCATGGTAAAGAGCTTTATAATTAGCATTGTGCTGATGCACTTTATTATCAAGAGCTGTGGTTTGCTCGTGCAGCGTTTTGTCTAGGGGCTTTTGCAGGTTTGGTGGGGAGGCGGGGGAGTGTTGTACATAATAGACAGCTAGGGACTTGAGTTAGGTGAAAGATTGGCCTAGTTTGTTATCTGTGTCAAAATAACACGGCCCAGCATATGCTCTTATCTTAAGCTAAGTCTTACAGGATGCAGGCCTGTAGGTCTCTTGCATTCCTGCTCTTGCCTATGCTGCATATAGTGCATAGGTCTTTGCCACAAAGTGGGATAGGGTCAGGTCAACAATACTTTTCCCCACAATGTCAAAGTGCTTTGCAAAGCAGGTCAATATCATTAGCCTTTTAAAGATGGGGAAACTGAGGGACACACCTGAATGGTTCTGTGATTCTCATGCACCATGTTGCTCAGCTACTCACTTAATTTTGGCTTCCCCTAGTCCCCCAGTCACGATGGAGCGACTGGGGCGGGGCATCAAACCTGAGTGTCAGCCAGTGCTGCTGCTCCTCAATGCTGCTGTATTGCTCAATGCAATGACTCCAGTAACAGGACTCCCCACCCGCATCCGGGCACCTGCCCAGTATTGCCCCACTTCCTGCAGCCTGTGCCCACTCTCAGGGATGGGGCCTGACATTGTGCCTGGGCCTTCTGGGCTGGAAGGCAGGAGCTGAGCATGGCACAGACCTGATGGTGTCTCTAGAGCCTAGGTCTCCTGAGTCCCAGTCCAGTGCTTGCCACCTTGCTCTCAAGCCATCAGAAATTATTTGACTGGCTGGCTTAAAAATCATGAGTTTGGGTTTTTTAAATAATACATTTTGGGTGGTTTTCCCTTGGCTGGTTTCTGAGTCGTTAGGATGCCCTGTTTAGGCTTTTTTCCATATCCTGGAGGTAGGGTGACCAAATAGCAAGTGTGAAAAATTGGGATGGGAGTAGGGGACAATAGGCATCTATATAAGAAAAAACCCCAAATATCGGGACTGTCTCTATAAAATTGGGACATCTGGTCACCCTACCCTGATGGCTAGAAATCTTTTTTTAATGAAAGCTGGAGATTTAAGAAAAACACCAAATACAGCAAATGCACAGTCAAATTACAAGAGCTGGCAACACAGCCCCCATTAGTATCAGAATGTGATTGTTTTGGCAGTCTTGAAATGGCTAGTTCTTTCCTTATAGAATAAATGACTTTTACTTTGCAAATGTTGCCTTTTTGCTGTTCCATCCTTTACATTTGTATTTCAGTAAATTGTATTCCAGAGTTTTGGATCTAGCTGTGTGTGTGGGGTGGGGGAGGGGGAGAATGTATATATGTTTTATTATTAAAAGGTTAGAACTCAATCTGATTCTGTGAACCCAAACCAGGTTCTAAACCCCTCAAAGCCCATTAGGTTCAAGCTTTTGTTGCTTTCGAATAGATCTATCTAATTTCATTCTGTAATATTCCTTGATTCATCCTTATTCTCCTGCTATGTGAAAACATAACAGTGAGCTACACATTTCTTTTGACTATAGACATAATCACATTGGTTTCTGCCCCACCTTAAATTAATGTAAGCATCCTATTTGCCACCACATGCTTGGAAGAAATCTTCATTTAGGACCTAATCCTGCATGTGGCTCAGCATCTGTAACCCCATTTGAACAGGGAACTCAATATCAGACATGTTAATTATCACACTAACGCCAAGTCTCTTGTTTCAGGTGATTCTGAAAATCCGAAACTCATCAGCCTGTATGAGAAGTTTGACTTCTGCTCATGTGCATTACTGTGATTGTATCCAACCTGAATTTCATCTGCCATCCTGCTGCCCAATCCCTTAATATATCTTGCTGGATTTTGTCACAAAACCACATACTTTTTACTAAATTAAAAAAACTTGGTATCATCAGAAAGCTTCATTAATTCACTGACTACTCCTCCAATTCATTAATACGTATATTAAATAGCCCTTGTCTGAACACTAACCACCTGGGCACCTAATTATTAACCTCTGTCCTCTGAAGAGTTAGGTATTCACCTGCTATTATGTTTCCTGTCACTTTTTCATTTTTTAATCCATGACCGTGAGGTAAATGGAAGTGTATGAGTTGTTTATTTTTCCTTATGGTCTTTTATAAGAGACCTTATCAAAAGCTTTCCAAAGGTCCAAGTAAATGAGGTCACCTTCACAAAGTTTCTTTTGTTTGGAGTTGGTTTTGTTCTTTTTGTTTCTTTTTGCTACATGATGAAAACCTAGAGATGGAGTATACTGCTTCAATGGTTTCTTTGTACTGTTCACTGGAACAGGGAAGCATCATTCTTTCAGTTTGCACAATTACTTTTGCTATGCTCAAAGTCTCTCTCTCTCTGTTAAAGCTCTTTGTACATGGCCTATTATTTTCACTGGATTTTTTTTAACTGCTCATCGAAGAAATAAACATTTTTTTGGTGAATCTAAATTGTCTTTAGAGTAGCAGCCGTGTTAGTCTGTATTCGCAAAAAGAAAAGGAGTACTTGTGGCACCTTAGAGACTAAAATTTATTAGAGCATAAGCTTTCGTGAGCTACAGCTCACTTCATCGGATGCATTTGGTGGAAAAAACAGAAATAGTTTTACTTTGTGTAATGACTCATCCATTCCCAGTCTCTATTCAAGCCTAAGTTAATTGTATCCAGTTTGCAAATTAATTCCAATTCAGCAGTCTCTCGTTGGAGTCTGTTTTTGAAGCTTTTTTGTTGAAGTATAGCCACTCTTAGGTCTGTGATCGAGTGACCAGAGAGATTGAAGTGTTCTCCAACTGGTTTTTGTATGTTATAATTCTTGACGTCTGATTTGTGTCCATTCATTCTTTTACGTAGAGACTGTCCAGTTTGGCCAATGTACATGGTAGAGGGGCATTTACAGTGTGTATGATAAACCCATTGTTTCATGTTCTCTGTGTGTATGTATATCAATCTCCCCTCTGTTTTTTCCACCAAATGCATCCGATGAAGTGAGCTGTAGCTCATGAAAGCTTATGCTCTAATAAATTTGTTAGTCTCTAAGGTGCCACAAGTACTCCTTTTCTTTTTGCTAAATTGCCTTGTAAGTAATGCTCTGCGACATTGCTGTTCCTTTCTCAAGGTCGGAAGGAGACAACATGGATTCCAGTCCTACATATTTAAAGAGATGTGCAAAAGCATTTGTTTCTGAGACTCAGCAAATTTGACAGTCAGAGGCATAAGTTTTTCTAAATGCTTTTTATAGATATTTTGTACAATTTCTGAAGGTATTTTTATGGTACTGTTTTATGTAAAAGACTGACTTTGAGGAGATCAAGGTTATACGTGTTTAAATACATTTGCAGAGGTGATGAGGTCCATAATGAAGGAAATATATATTTTATATTGCATGACAGTTATAAAAGTGCCTTTCACTAAAATATGTCTAGGGCTTATAGCCTTGCATTCCCAACCTACCATGCTATCTGTGCCTAAAGAAATGTGTTTCAAGGCTAATTACATGAAATTGATTCAATCAAAAAGATTCAAGACTTGTTTCTCTCTGTCCTTGATGGAAAGAAGTTGTTGAATGAAAATCAATATTATTTACTTTCTCAATTATCCTGTGTAAATTTGAGTTAGTTCTGAGTTTTTGCAATTTAACTACCTCGAACTTTAGTAAACTAAATGCCATGCACCATAAAATACAGAGATTTTCTATTTTTCATTACATTTATTTTTAACTTTTAAGAGTCAAAATGGGAGGATAAACTTCATGCTACTTCTAAATTTTGACTATTTGAAAGCATGTTTATTATATCTTTTGTGTATCTAGATCCTTCCGCAATGTGTACCTCTGAGAAATGTACACACCAGTGTAACTTCTACTCTGCTTTCACAGAGGTTTACCAGCTTAAAATGATGGATTAAAAAATAAACATAAAACAACCACCATTGATCCCAGGAGGCTTTGTATTTCAATCTGAATAAAGATCACAGGTGGAGTGGCAAGTAGCTTAACTTGTAATTAGGGACCATAGGAATCAGAAAGAAACTTGGGAAATGCTTAAAATTTTCTTCACAATTGTACAGTTAAAAAAATATTTTCCAATTGCCACTGCTTTTTGAGACAGATGGATGAAGGGGAGTAGTTTGGGGAAGCATGCAGTGCTGCTGCCTATGCCTTATCTGTCCTATGGAAATAGAGAGCTTTAGTCTCTAAGGCTGTTAGTCAAGCCCATGTTATCAGTACTTTATTCATTTAAAGAATCCAGTTGCATTGGTTTTGCAGGTAAGATGTGGGAAGCTGCACCAACCAAGCCCACCTTTACTGTACATTGTATCTTTGGTTCACTTGGTTCCCTCCTGATCTCATTGTTTTGGTTTTAGTTTCCTGGCTAATCTGTCAACCTCTTGAAATCCTCTGCATTGTTGCCTGTTGACCTCAGGGCTAGTCTGCGCTACACAGGCTCTGCTGATACAGCAGACATAGCTAGGCTGAGAAAGCTTTGGATGTAGAGGCCTCTCTGAGGCCAGGTCCATAATTCTTCAGGAAAATTGCTGATCAGCCTTAGGCCTCCGAAATAATGCTAAGAGCCTGAGTTTCATGAAGCTCCATGTGTGACATTATATGCAAATATTTAATGAGCTAATTTTCATATAGTCATAAACATCAGCTTTGATTTATGAAAAATGTTGATTTAATACTGGTGAAAGGCAACAAGAAAGACGGCTCCAGTGGAAGTTTTGTTTATCGACAGGGCATACTTCCCACTACACTGCCCTGCAGGCACACCTCAACCCTCATCTGGTGAGGAGTGGGGGTACTTCCTTTAAAAGTAACAAGTAATTAGTCTCCATGGCCCATGCAGTTCTTGGCCTCTCTGTTCAGTCTGCCCATTATTGCAAAATGTGATAATGAGTGTGTGATGTAGGAGCCAGAACTTCAAACTGGTGAGATACAGGTGACTGGCTCTGAGGTTCATTAGGAATGCCCTAAGGCCAATAAGTGCTTAATTAAGAGGGGTGTGTCTATATTTATATAAAAAGCTATGTTAAAAAACATTAAGACTCTAAAGTTTACCATTTGAAATCTAGAAAATGCTGCAGTAAAGTTTGCCTCTGAGACCCCAAGTTAGCCCCCTTGTACATACATGCATCATAACAGCCTGAAATTATATGATTGCATACTATTCCCACCTGCCCATAGCAGACTTTCAGATCCACAGCACAGATCTCTACCACTTGAATTAAAGCAATAACTAGCAGCTGCAGAAGGTTAGCCTCTGTGGAGAGTAGCCTGTAGAAGGGGACATGACACATACTTTGCTCCAAGAGCCAGGAACGCTGACAAACAACATTCCATGGTGGTGTCCCAAACATTTGCTTAAGTAACTGGCAAAGTGTCATCGCATGGCTAGAAAAATTGATTACAGACAGTGTCTGCAAGCACATTGAGTCTGAAAAGGAGTATAACAAAATGGATGACATTTGGGTCTGTCATATCAAAGGTCTGGTTTCAATTCTGAACTCTGTTTAAGTTAATGTGCACAACTCTTCAGCTAACTGATTTGTAAGTGGGTGAATGATACTCGTCTGCCTTCTAGGGTTGGGGCTAAGAAGTCTTGGTCAGTGTAAGTGTTGTGAACTGCACAGAAATGTTTACACAAATCAGTAGAATAGCTGAAAAGAATCCATGGGCTTCAGCCAACTGACTCATAGATACTAAGGTCAGAAGGGACCATTCTGATCATCTAGTCCGACCTCCAGCACAGTGCAGGCCACAGAATCTCACCCTCCCACTCCTATGAAAAACCTCACCCATGTCTGAGCTATTGAAGTCCTTAAATCATGGTTTAAAGACTTCAAGGAGCAGAGAAGCCTCCCTCAAGTCAACCATGCCCCATGCTACAAAGGAAGGCAAAAAAAACCTCCAGGGCCTCTCCAATCTGCCCTGGAGGAAAATTCCTTCCCGACCCCAAATATGGCAATCAGCTAAACCCTGATCATATGGGCAAGATTTACCAGCCAGATACTACAGAAAATTCTTTCCTGGGTAACTCAGATCCCATCCATCTAATATCCCATCTCAGGGGATTATTCCTATTTACCCTGAATATTTAAAAATCAATTACTTACCAAAATCCCATTATCCCATCATACCATCTCCTCCATAAACTTATCAAGTAGAATCTTAAAACCAGATAGATCTTTTGCCCCCACTGCTTCCCTTGGAAGGCTATTCCAAAACTTCACTCCTCTGATGGTTAAAAACCTTCGTCTGATTTCAAGTCTAAACTTCCTGGTGGCCAGTTTATACCCATTTGTTCTTGTGCCCACATTGGTGCTGAGCTTAAATAATTCCTCTCCCTCTCCTGTATTTATCCCTCTGATATATTTATAGAGAGCAATCATATCTCCCCTCAACCTTCTTTTAGTTAGGCTAAACAAGCCAAGCTCCTTAAGTCTCCTTTCATGAGACAAGTTTTCCATTCCTCGGATCATCCTAGTAGCCCTTCTCTGTACCTGCTCCAGTTTGAATTCATCCTTTTTAAACATGGGAGACCAGAACTGCACACACTGTTCTAGGTGAGGTCTCACCAGTGCCTTGTATAATGGTACTAAAACCTCCTTATCCCGACTGGAAATGCCTCTCCTGATGCATCCCAAAACCGCATTAGCTTTTTTCACAGCCATATCACATTGGCAGCTCATAGTCATCCTATGATCAACCAATACTCCAAGGTCCTTCTCCTCTTCCGTTACTTCTAATTGATGCGTCCCCAACTTATAACTAAAATTCTTGTTATTAATCCCTAAATGCATAACCTTACACTTCTCACTATTAAATTTCATCCTATTACTATTACTCCAGTTTACAAGGTCATCCAGATCCTCCTGTATAACATCCTGATTCTTCTCTGAATTGGCAATACCTCCCAGCTTTGTATCATCTGCAAACTTTATTAGCACACTCCCACTTTTTGTACCAAGGTCAGTAATAAAAAGATTAAACAAGATTGGTCCCAAAACCGATCCCTGAGGAACTCCACTGGTAACCTCCCTCCAACCTGACAGTTCGCCTTTCAGTAGGACCCGTTGCAGTCTCCCCTTTAACCAATTCCTTATCAACCTTATGATGTTCATATTGATCCCCATCTTCTCCAATTTAACTAATAATTTCCCATGTGGCACGGTATCAAATGCCTTACTGAAGTCTAGGTAAATTAGATCCACTGCATTTCCTTTATCTAAAAAATCTGTTACTTTTTCAAAAAAGGAGATTAGGTTGGTTTGGCACGATCTACCTTTTGTAAAACCATGTTGTATTTTGTCCCATTTACCATTGACTTCAATGTCCTTAACTAATTTCTCTTTCAAAATTTTTTCCAGGACCTTGCATACTACAGATGTCAAACTAACTGGCCTGTAGTTACCCGGATCACTTTTTTTCCCTTTCTTAAAAATAGGAACTATATTAGCAATTCTCCAATCATTCGGTACTACTCCTGAGTTTACAGATTCATTAAAAATTCTTGCTAATGGGCTTACAATTTCAGGTGCCAATTCCTTTAATATTCTTGGATGAAGATTATCTGGGCCCCCCAATTTAGTCCCATTAAGCTGTTTCAGTTTTGCTTCCAGCTCAGATATGATAACATCTACCTCCATATCCTCATTCCCATTTGTCATGCTACCATTATCCCTAAGATCCTCTTTAGCCTTATTAAAGACTGAGGCAAAGTATTTGTTTAGATATTGGGCCATGCCTAGATTATCTTTAACCTCCACTCCATCCTCAGTGTTAAGTGGCCCCACTTCTTCTTTCTTAGTTTTCTTCTTATTTATATGGCTATAGAACCTTTTACTATTGGTTTTAATTCCCTTTGCAAGGTCCAACTCTACTCGACTTTTAGCCTGTCTCACTTTATCCCTACATGTTCTGACCTCAATTAGGTAGCTTTCCTTGCTGATCCCTCCCGTCTACCACTCCCTGTATGCTTTCTGCTTCTTCTTAATCACCTCTCTAAGATGCTTGCTCATCCAGCTTGGTCTACAACTCCTTCCTATGATTTTTTTCCCCTTTCTTGGGATACAGGCTTCCGATAGCTTCTGCAGCTTTGATTTTAAAGTAATCCCAGGCCGCCTCTACCTTTAGATCCATAAATTCTTCAGTCCAATCCACTTCCCTAACTAATTTCCTTAATTTTTGAAAGTCAGCCCTTTTGAAATCAAAAACCCTAGTTGCAGATTTATTTTTGTTAATCCTTCCATTTAGTTTGAACTGAATTAGCTCATGAGCTCTTGAGCCAAGATTGTCCCCTACAACCATTTCTTCTATGAGGTCCTCGCTACTCACCAAAATTAAATCTAAAATGGCATCCCCTCTAGTCGGTTCAGCAACTACTTGATGAAGGAATCCATCAGCTATCGCATCTAGGAAAATCTGAGCCCTATTATTATTACTAGCACTGGTCCTCCAGTCTATATCTGGGAAGTTAAAGTCTCCCATGATCACGCAGTTTCCATTAGTATTTACTTAATTAAAGACATTAAAAAGGGCTCTATCCATATCCAAATTAGATCCTGGAGGTCTATAGCACACCCCAAGCACTATCGTAGGAGAGGCTTTACTAGTTTTCTTCCCCAATGTAATTTTTGCCCAGACGGACTCTGTTTTATCCATTGCATCACTTCTTATTTCTTTACATTCTACCTCATCATTGATATACAATGCTACTCCACCACCTTTACCTTTGTTTCTGTCTTTCTTAAACAGCACATACCCTTCAATACCTGTAGTCCAGTTATGACTACTATTCCACCATGTTTCTGTTATCCCTATAATATCTGGTTTCACTTCCTGCACCAGTAGCTCTAGTTCCTCCATTTTGTTACCTAGGCTCCTCGCATTGGTGTATAAACATCTTAATTTTTGCTGTTTGGCCTCGCTCACATTTTGTACCCTATTAGGCACAGTCATTCTACAGCCAGTATAATCTATTAGACTAGTATCCACACCGCCCTCGCTCCTTATATACATTCTCCTGCCCATGGCTGTATCCTTTCTTACTTCATCTTCTTCCCTCTCAATGCTAAAATCTGGCGTGGAGATTTCCTGGACATCTCCCAACCATCTCTCCCTAATTCCTAGTTTAAAGCTCTCTTTATCAGTTGTGCCAGCCTTGATCCTAGAAGTCTATTTCCTTCCCTACTCAGATGAAGTCCATCCCGAGAGAACTGTCCTCTGTCTGTGAATGCCTCCCAGTGGCCATACATCCCAAAGCCCTCTTTATAGCACCACTGCCTAAGCCATCTATTGACAGTCATAATCTTGTCACACCTTTGCTTCCCTTCTCTAGGAACAGGAAGGATCCCGCTAAAGATCACCTGAGCCTCAATTTCCTTAAGCGTCTTCCCCAACCTAGCATAGTCTCCCTTAATACTTTCCAGCGAGAATCTAGCCGTATCATTTGTTCCCACATGAAGGATAATTAGGGGATTCTTTCCCGCTCCCTTTAGGATCCTTTTCAACCTCAGGTCTACATCCCGTATCTTAGCACCCGGAAGACAGCACACCCTTCTATTCTCTGGATCAGCTCTAGTTACAGGCCTGTCTATTCTTCTCAATAAAGAGAAGATCTTCACCTAGACCAAAAATGGAGCGTCTTAAGCATACTTTTCAGATTTGCTGGTTTGCTTGTTTTTGTAAGGGAGCTTTTAAATCAAGTACTGAACCTTTCAAATGAATTAAGGGCAAAAAAAGCCAACTGTTTTAATGTAAATCTAACTACGTGTGTAGCATCCTAGTATTGGCTTGTGGGTATTAACAAGGTCAAGCGTTATGGAAATGTTAGTAATTTCTGAATCAATCTTCTGTTAATTGGTAAAGGCTAAATTCTCTGGTGCAGTTATTAGAGATAAGGTGGGTGAGGTAATATCTTTTTATTGGACCAACTTCTCTTGGTGGAAGGTACAAGCTTTTGAGCTTACACTGGAGTTCTTCAGTTCTGGGGAAAGAATCAGAGTATCTGAGCTAAATACAAGTTGGGTCAGATTGTTAAGCAGAAGGGGTAATACACGTTGGAGGTGGTCATTGGAAATGAAGTGAGCATTTGTGGGGGATTAGACTATTGTGCATAAAGTGTTTGAAGTGGGCAATTAAGGGTAGCAGTCAATGTGCTGTCTTAGAAATTGCTGTAATGAGCCATAAAACCAGTGTCCCTGTTAAGTCCATGGCTTTTCGTGTCTAGCAGAGGTTATGAGTTTAGGGGATTGTCTACACTTGCAGCACTGCAGCGGAACCACTGTAGTGCTTACTGAAGATGCTTCCTATGGCAATGGGACAGCTTCTTCTGTTAGTGTAGGTACTCCTCCTCCTCCAGAGGCAGTAGCTGTGTTGATAGGCGAAGACCTCCCATTGACATAGTGTTGTCTACACCACTATTTGTATAATAACACTGCTCAGGCGTGTGGATTTTCCACACCCCTAAATAACAGTTACATCAACATATGTTGGCAGTGTAGATCAAGCCTAAGTTCCCAGGAATACCATTTGAAGGTGTTATGGAGATTTCCCTTGAGGACAAATATTGAAAGATCAGATATGGAGTGATTATTGTTCATAATGCATTCACCTACAATCGATATAATGTTTGTCTTATAATTTTTCTGTGTGAGTTCATTCAAGAGTGTAGTGATTGTCCGGGTTCACCCATGTAGTTGTTGTGGAGGTATTTTAATGAGGTACACCACATAAATATACATGTTATGATAAGCATGTGTAAGACAAATGAATCCTGAAAGGTGTGTTGCAGCAGTGTTGATCATCATAGCAGTGGAGATATGTCGGCAGGTTTTGCGTCTGTTGTTGTGGCAGGGATTGGTGCCACATTGAGTAGGTATGTCCTGATCTGTGAGGAGCTTGCCCCTGGTTGTGAATTTGGCAAGGTTGGGAGGTTGTTTGAGGGCTAAAAGGGGGTTTGGGAAAGATTTCTTTTAGGATGTGGTCCCCATCAAATATGGGTTGTAATTGTTTGATACTTTGTACAGGTTCCAGTGTGAGGTGGTAGGTGACAACTATGAGTGTGAAGTCAGTGGGGCTTTTCTTGTTCGGATAGGCATTCTTTATGCATTATTTTGCTCTCTAAACTCAAATAAAAGAATTTATTCATGTGTACTTCTGGGCTGAAGCTTGAATTCCCTTGGTCTCTTGTGTCATACACAGGCTTGTCATTGGCCCTGGAGCACTGTGACTATCCCTGGGTTTTAGCACCTTTTTCCCAAGATTTTTAGTAGTGACCTTATGACTTCTACAAAGTGGGGAAGATGATGACTTTCTGAATGTGTTTCTCTTAAAATGTGCTCTTCTGCAAAAGGCCATTTTATGTTCTTTTCTTTCAAATGGATGGATTCAACTGTGCTTTGATTCTGTGAGGAGGAAGGGGAGCATGCATCTAAGAAAACAATGATCTACTGTAGAATTTGCACGGCAATTACCATAAAAGTGAACAAGGAATCTGACAGGGTGAACTGAAAGAAAATTAAATATAAAACATCCAAGGAGTTGGATGATTGTCAAGCAGAAGGAGCAATTGCTGGAACACAGCCACAATCACCAATATAAACTCTGAATGCCCACAGCTGAAAAGGAATAAGTAACTAGAGGTTATGTAAATCCTTATTCCTGCAGTCCTGGAATAAAAAGTTGGCCAAGATTAAAAAATTTAGAATTGGAACTATTCATCTTGAAGAATAAATGCATTATAATTGGTATGCAAGGACCTGAATGCAAACCATCTCAAGTTCACCGTGAGCATTTTTTAGGAAAATGAGAATTTGAAGGGGAACAGTACTACATTGTACGTTATCAAAGGTAGCATGCACTAGAAGGTGCTACTATGTACAATCACTAGATGAACATGAGGGAAAGACATAGAGAAGAGTGTCTTTCTTTCTTTCAGAACAATGTCACAATGTCTTGCATTCCCCTGGAAGTTGGAAGTACAATGAGAGTAGTAGTCGCATACATGTTGAGAGAGTCAGAACAATGGCAGGCTATATTCTCTCACTATGTATAGTGTACAGGGATTGAGTAGTATCCCTTTAAATACTTGTGAGCTTCCCTCTGTTCTATAGCAGAAACCCCTGAAGCCTAACAGAGTAGCAGTATATTGATGTTACATAGCTAAGCTTTGTATGTTTGTATATAGATAATAAACATAGTTATTTGGAACCCAACTGTATCTGTATAGTTTCTTCATATCCTTAACATTGTGAAGACAGCAAAGACATAACTCTGTTATCCCACTGGCACTGTTACTGAGGCTGCTTACCCCTGCTTATAATAGAAAAAGTAGAAAGGCTGAGATTTTTATCTTGGCTGGTTTTCCCCTCCTTCTGGATTTTTCTCTATCTGAATTATTAAATCAAATTAGGTTTTTCCCAAATTAAAAAAATAATAACCTACTGTGTATTAATCCAGATATCAGTGGGACTTGGACCATCACCATTAAGACAATCTGTTCTCATGATATTTCAAGATGCCTCCAGATGGATTGTAGATCAGGTCCATCAAGTCATGTTGGAGACATCTGAAGGAGGATGATAAGCCACTGGCCTCCCTGCCACTAGCCAAGAGGCCATCAGCAGGTAGGACGTATTCAGGGCCTGTTTGGGGCAGGACGTTGTGGGGAGAATGAGAGAGGGATAAAGGAACTTCTGTCAAGACTCAGACAAGCAACCGTCCTTTTGGATGCTTATCTGAATTGAACCCAAAATCCAACCCCTAAGAGGTTTGCCCAGCACTAATGATGGGTATTTTACTGCCAGACAGCTCAGTGGTAATGAGCTGGGGGGGGGGACATGTATTACGCAACTCCAGAATTCCTTTGCTTCTCACCATAAGGCAGATCTAATGAGTACTGTATTAATTATCACAGAGAAAATTGCTGTACCAATCAGTAGATTGCTTAGATACCCTCTCTGGTCATAGAATCTCATCTAACTAAAAACTGCGTGACGAATGAGGCATGGCATACCAGTCTGTGCACCAGGGCTGGAAGCTAGGGATTCTTAAAATTGAATCTTTATTCTAATACTTCCTCAGTGGCCTTGGGCAAGTCACTTTAACTCTGTGCCTCAGTTTTTTCACCTGTAAAATGGGTCTATGGCTTACTGACATCACAGATCTGTTATGGAAGATTAGTTAATATCTTTAGAAGGTTAATACTATTTAGTTATATATCACATCTATTACTGTTGTGACAAAGCTATGTCCTTGCCTCCGTGGGTCCCACGTTTCCTGGCGAATTTTGCTAGCCTGAGGCTCACTGTGACCCTCCACGTAACCCTTCTTTCTCTAGAGACAAGGGTCACAGTCTACTGAGCCATTTTCATCATAAGCTAGCGAGGGAGGTGAGGAGAAGTTATCCTTCCTTGCACAGTCTCTGTTGTCTCCCAGTCTCAGTGATTAAACAGGGGGCAAAGGTGGGGGGGGAGCCCGGGCCCACCCTCAACTCTGGGCTCCAGCCCAGGGACCCTAATCGTATCAGCTATGGTAGCTGACCTTTTAGAAACATGACATGTACAATTTCCTGGGCTACTTCCCCCACAGCAGCCCTCACTTCCTCAAGCTCCACTTCACCCTTATCTCAGGGCCTCCTTCCTTGTGCCTGATATGGTGTGTACAACTCAGCCTCTCCAACAGCACAACTTCCTCCCACAGCTCCTGACATGCACACCCACCTGACTGACTGGGAGGCTTTTAACTAGTTTCAGCCAGCCCCTGATTGGCTTCAGGTGTCCCAATCAAGGCGTACACCCAGGTGGCGGCAGCCCCCCTGCCTACTGCTACGTCATCTCTCCTGCCCACCGCCTCCACTACCATATATAGCGGCCGGGGCCCCTTTCCCACCATGACCAGGAAACACGGCGTCCGTTGCCTCCTGGTGCCCGCCTCGCCCCACATGGAGACCTATGTGCGGGCGTTGGCGAGGGTGGTGGGGCCCACGGCCATTGTGGCGGCCTCCAAAATGTATGGCAAGGTCGTCTTCTTCTTAACATCGGAGACCGCCGCCCAGGAGGCGGTGGAGAAGGGCCTGGCAGTAGGGGGCGTCTTTGTCCCCTTAGAGCCGCTAGAGGACCTAGGCGTCCGCCTGGTCCTGAACTCCATCCCTCCCTTACTATCCAATGCCGCCCTGTTACCCGCCCTTTCTACCTTGGGGAAGCCCATCTCTGTCATCAGCCCTCTCCCATTGGGCTGCAAAGACCCTGCCCTCCGTCACGTCCTCTCGTTCCGCCGGAAAGTGCAGCTTCAACTGCCACCAGCGGCGCATGACGGAGAGGCGCTGGAGGGGTCCTTCCTAGTCCCCTACCAGGGGGCCCATTACCGGGTGCATTATTCCACAGGGGAGGCCCGGTGCTACCTCTGCCAGGTGATGGGGCACGTCCGGAGGGACTGCCCCTAAGCCCGGCAAGGAGGGGCATCCAGGACCCCCGAGCCCCGGCAGGGCACTGGCCCCGTCATCGCTGGCTGCCCGGTACCCGAAACCACCCCTCCTCCTTCCCAGTCCATCATTGCTCCCGCTCGGGCCCAAGGGGCACCTCCCCAACTATGCCCAGATGAGCGGGAGAGCCCTGCCCCCGCTGCTCGCAATCTGGCGGGGCCTGTGGAGGAGGGTGCAGCAGGGACACCGCCGGGCATCGGAGAGGGCCCGCCCCAAGGGAAATCTTCCCTCCCTTGTGCTGCCCCACCATTATCCCCTCGAGTCCCTGAGCCATCGCCTCTGCCCCCTGACACAACCCCTGCTAGCCAGCCCCCGGATGATGCCATGGAGGGCTGGGCCCTAGTCCAGGGGAAGCAGGGCAAGCAGAAGGCTCGAGCTCCGCTCATTTCATCTGATGCGGAGGCCCCCCGGAAGACCAGGAAGGGGGTGCACCGATGCCGAGCCTTCCGCTCTACCCACGGGTGTGTTCCATCCACTAGTGCTGGCTGGGGAAGACGTGGCAGCACTGGAAGGCAGTATCTCCCCTCCATAGGAGACCCTCCCCTCCAAGACCCCTGAGGCACCATCTGAAACCCCAGTGTGCCCCGAAGCAACCGTCACGTCAGGTGCTGGCGGGGAGAATCCCAGGGTAGCGGAAAACAATTTCCCGTCTATATATGAGGAGATCGAGGCCCTGGGTCTGACCCCGGTCACCCAGGGGGAGGACGATCCTATGCCAGCGGGCCTTGATCTGGGCAACTTCACTCCAGCCCCCCTTTCCCCATGTTCCCTCCCCCTAATCGTTGCTTCTGCTCCCATCTCCGAGGAGCCCCTGCACTCCTCCATCAACCCGGCTGCAGAGGGCACCCCGCTGAGAGCCGCCGAGCCTGTTGAGGCAACGGCCAGTGCCACGCGGCTGGAACCTGAGCCACCAGGGGCACCCCTCGCTGGAGAGGAGCATTCGACCTCCTTCCTGGGAGAGGGCCCTACAGAAGAGAGTCCACCTCCTGATGCCGTGGCTGCCAAATCCACCAGAGAGCTTGCGTCTGGCATCACTGAGAGCCCTCTCCCCGCCCAGACTCTCACCTCTACCCCTGCCCCTGCCCGTCCACCTCCTGAGATGTTATTGCCACTCCTGGGACTGTCTTCTTCCCCTTTCCAACAGATGACTCCCAGGGAGCGGTCTTTGTGTTTACCTGTCCCGACACACCAGGGGCTGCTATCCTCCCTCCGCCGCCCCCTATCGCCCCAGCATTCAGGTCAACCCATCAGGAGCCCTGTCGGGGGTCCGCACCCTGTCTGCCCGTCTCGGTGGGCCACGGGGCTGTACCAAGGGCCCCGTCGGGGAGTAACCAGACCGTAACCCCAGCCCCCCATGCGCTGCGAGAGGAGTTGCGGGAGTTTCTAGAAGACGTCCATGGCTCCCGCAACAAAGTACAGCTTGCCCTCCAGCGATGGGGGGACTTTAATCAAATCCTCCGGGCCGCAAGGGCCCTCATGGGGGAGGGTAAAATGACTGGGAGGCAGGGCGCCGCGGCCTACCAGCGGGTCCGCCTCTTCCGTGACTCCTTACTCACCTACGGGGTGGGTCATGGACTGCTGTGCGGCCCGCTGGGAGCCTCGAGCGTCCCTGCTGGCGAGCGTCCCTGCCGGCGAGGCTCCCCCCCAGCCCTCCTCATGGCAACATTGAACACCTGCGGCTGTAGGATGGGTCTCCGCAGGTCCCAGGTGCTCTCCTTCCTTCGGGAGGGGAGGTACTCTGTGGTTTTCCTGCAGGAGACCCATACGGATCCGACTGCCGAAGACAGCTGGCAGCTGGATTGGGGGGACAGGGTCTACTTTAGCCACCTCACAGTTCGTACGGCTGGAGTGATGACCCTGTTCTCCCCTGACCTACGGCCCGAGGTGCTGGGGGTCGCTGAGGCTGTGCCGGGTTGCCTGCTGCACCTCTGGGTCCGCATGGAGGGGCTCGTAGTCAACCTCGTCAACATCTATGCCCCAGCAGCAAGCCCGGAGCGGCTGCAATTCTATCAGCAGGCGTCCGCCTTCCTCGGCACCTTGGATCCTCAGGAGTGCCTGGTCCTGGGAGGGGACTTTAACATCACCCTTGAGGAGCGGGACCGCTCAGGGACTGAGCAGACCCCGGCCGCCGTCGCCGTCCTCCAGGAGATAGTCGAACACCACTCCCTGGTGGACATCTGGCGTGACCACCACCCGGATGACACTTCCACGTTCACCTTTGTCCGGGTGGAGGCCCATCGGTCGCGCCACTCCCGGTTGGACCGCATTTATTTATCATGCTTTCGTCTTTCACGAGCCCACTACTCCAGCATCCGGCCGGCCCCTTTTTCTGACCATCACATAGCCACCGTGACAGCCTCCCTCTGCGCGGAGAGGCCGGGGCCGGCCTATTGGCATTTTAACAACAGCTTGCTGGAGGATGCGGGCTTCGTGACGTCCTTCCGGGAGTTCTGGCTGGCCTGGCGAGGGCAGCGGCATGCCTTTCCCTCAGCGCGGCGGTGGTGGGACCTAGGGAAGGTGCGCGCCCGGCTCTTCTGCCGTGACGGCACCAGCCAACGGAGGGATGCAGCGATGGAGCAGTTGGAACGGGAGGTCTTAGAGCTGGAGAGGCGTCTGGCAGCCAGCCCCGAGGATCCACCCCTCTGCGGAGTGTGCCAGGAGAAGCGGGAGGAGCTCCGGACCCTCGAGGACCATTGGGCCCGAGATGCCTTTGTTCGATCCCACATCCATCTCCTTTGGGAGATGGATCGTGGCTCCCGCTTCTTCTACGCCCTGGAGAAAAAGAGGGGGGCTAAAAAAATGTCATCTGCCTACTGGCAGAAGATGGCACCCCCTTCACGGATCCGGTGGAGATGTGCGGGAGGGCGAGAGCCTTCTACACAAGCCTTTTCTCCCCGGATCCAACCGATCCTAACGCTTGCAGAGTGCTTTGGGAGGAGCCCCCGACGGTCAGCGTGGGCGACCGAGACCGGCTAGAGCTGCCTCTCACTCTGGCCGAGTTCTCGGAAGCCCTCCGTCACATGCCCACCAATAAATCTTCGGGCATAGACAGGCTGACCGTGGAGTTCTACCGCGTGTTCTGGGACATCCTGGGCCCAGACCTAGTCACCGTCTGGGCCGAGTCTTTGCAAAGCGGGGTCCTCCCTCTTTCGTGCAGGCGAGTTGTGCTGGCCTTATTGCCGAAGAAGGGGGACCTCCACGATTTACGAAATTGGCGTCCCGTCTCGCTCCTCAGCACGGACTACAAAGTCGTGGCAAAAGCCATCTCGCTGCAGCTAGGGTCCGTGCTCGCGGACGTGGTCCACCCAGACCACACCTACGCTGTCCTGGGCCGCAGCATCTTCGACAACCTATATCTGGTCCAGGACCTTTTGGAACTCGGGTGTAGAGATGGTCTGTCGTTCGCCCTCCTGTCCTTAGCTCAGGAGAAGGCGTTCGACAGGGTGGATCACGGGTATCTTCTGAGCACTCTGCAAGCGTTTGGCTTCGGACCCCAGTTTGTGGGTTTTCTCCGGGCGCTGTACGCCTCCGCAGAGTGTCTGGTCAGGCTCAACTGGACCCTGACCGAACCGGTCAGCTTCGGGCGAGGAGTACGGCAGGGATGCCCCCTCTCAGGCCAGCTGTACACTCTAGCGATCGAGCCCTTCCTCTGTCTCTTCCGAAGGAGGTTGACAGGGTTGGTGCTGCGGGAGCCGGAGCTGCGGCTGGTCCTGTCGGCGTACGCTGATGACGTGCTCCTCGCGGTCCAGGACCCGGGCGACTTGGTGCGGGTGGAGGCTTGCCAGGCCATTTATTCGGCAGCCTCCTCTGCGCGGGTCAACTGGGTCAAGAGCTCTGGCTTGGTGGTAGGGGACTGGCGGCAGGTGAGCTCCCTCCCACCCGCGCTTCAGGCCATCCGGTGGAGCACGGGTCCGCTGCTCTATCTGGGCGTTTACCTTTCTGCCACGCATCCCTCTCCGCCGGAGAACTGGCAGAATTTAGAGGGCGGGGTGATAGAGCGGCTCCGGAAATGGACAGGACTACTCCGGTGCCTCTCCCTTCGAGGGAGAGCGCTAGTGCTTAATCAACTAGTCCTGTCCATGCTCTGGTACCGGCTCAACACCCTGGTCCTGGCCCCGGCTTTCCTGGCCAACCTCCGGACATCGATTCTGGAGTTCTTTTGGTCAGGACTGCACTGGGTCCCTGCAGGGGTTCTCCATCTACCTCTGGAGGAGGGAGGGCAGGGCCTAAAATGTCTGCTTACTCAGGTCCATGTCTTCCGCCTCCAGACCCTGCAGAGGCTCCTTTATGGTGCAGGTAGTCCGGCGTGGAGCATACTGGCGCACGCCTTCCTGCGCCACTTCCGAGGGCTCCGATATGACTGGCAGCTCCTTTATCTCCATCCGAGAGGTCTTCCGCGAGACCTCCCTGGGCTGCCGTCTTCTACCAGGACCTCCTCCGGACCTGGAAACTCTTTTTAATGACCAGGTCCATGGCGGCCACTGAAGGGGCAGATCTCCTCGCGGAGCCCCTGCTACACAACCCCCAGCTCCATTTGCAGGTGGCGGAGTCCCGCTCGGTGCACCAGAGTTTGGTCCTGGCAGAGGTCACAAGAGTCGGAGATCTCCTGGACTACGACCGGGGAGACTGGCTGGATCCCCTAACCTTCGCTCAGCGCATGGGGCTTTCCAGACCTTGTACTCCCCGGCGCATACTTCAGGAGGTGAAAGCCGCTTTGCCGCCCGCTGCTCGGGTTTATCTCGACCAGGTCCTGCATGAGGGCACGCCCCGCCCACCCACTACTCCAGGCCCGCCGGACCTTTTAATTGGACCCCTGCCCCGTGGACCCAACCGACCCCTTCACCCCTTCACTAGCAGCTGGCTGCACGAGATGCAGCCGGTCTGCTTTCAAACCGCGCCAAGAAAACATCTCTACACGCTCGTGCTTCACGCCCGCACCCTCGTGTCCCGCCCCGATACAAAATGGCGGGACCTCCTGCCACCTTTGGAGGGTGAGGAGCCCCGGTGGACCAGCCTATATTCCACCTTAGTCCCGAGGCCCGCCGGGGATGTCAGTTGGCGGCTCCTTCACAGAGCCGTGAGCACGGGCGTGTGTACTTGGCGCGGTTCACTTCAATCCCAGACACCTGCCCCTTTTGCAGCGTGAGGGATACCCTGGCACATGTCTACCTGGAGTGTGCCAGGCTGCAGCCCCTATTCCGGCTCCTCACCAATATTTTATTACGTTTTTGGTTGCACTTCTCCCCTCACCTTCTCATTTATGCACTCCCTATCCGTGGCCCCACAAAGTCACGGGATCTCCTGGTCAACCTCCTCCTGGCCCTAGTTAAAATGGCCATCTACGAAACCAGAGTGAGGAGGTTGGCCGATGGAGTCTCCTGTGACTGTGGGGCCTATTTCCGATCCTCGGTCCGTTCACGTATCCGGGCAGAGTTCCTTTGGGCGGCGTCCTCTGACTCCCTTGACGCCTTTGAGGAGCAGTGGGCGCTGTCCGGGGTTCTCTGCTCAGTGTCCCCGTCCGGTTCCCTTCGTTTGACCCTTTGACCGCACTCCTATCCCTGTTGTTTTATTAGTTGTCCCCCGGAATTTTTTGGGCATCTAGGTCCTGTGGATCCCCCTTTTAGGCTGGGGGGGATTCTTTAGCAGTGGACGGGCTACGCCCGCCCACTTCCCGGATCCCAATAAGACCTCCAGACCCTGCAGAGGCTCCTTTATGGTGCAGGTAGTCCGGCGTGGAGCATACTGGCGCACGCCTTCCTGTGCCACTTCCGAGGGCTCCGATATGACTGGCAGCACCTTTATCTCCATCCGAGAGGTCTTCCACGAGACCTCTCTGGGCTGCCGGTCTTCTACCAGGACCTCCTCCGGACCTGGAAACTCTTTTCAACGACCAGGTCCATGGCGGCCACTGAAGGGGCAGATCTCCTCGCGGACCCCCTGCTACACAACCTCCAGCTCTGTGTGCAGGTGGCGGAGTCCCGCTTGGTGCGCCAGAGGTTGGTCCTGGCAGAGGTCACAAGAGTTGGAGACCTCCTGGACTACGACCGGGGAGACTGGCTGGATCCCCTGACGCTCGCTCAGCACATGGGGCTTTCCAGACCTTGTACTCCCCGGCGCATACTTCAGGAGGTGAAAGCCGCTTTGCTGCCCACTGCTCGGGTTCATCTCGACCGGGTCCTGCACGAGGGCACGCCCCGCCCACCCGCTACCCCAGGCCTGCTGGACCTTTTAATTGGACCCCTGCCCCGTGGACCCAACCGACTCCTTCACTAGAAGCCAGCTGCACGAGATGCAGCTGATCTGCTTTCAAACCGCACCAAGAAAACATCTATACACGCTCGTGCTCCACACCCTTCATGCCCTCACCCTCGTGCCCCGCCCCGATACAAAATGGCGGGACCTTCTGCCATCTTTGAAGGGTGAGGAGCCCCGGTGGGCCAGCCTATATTCCACCTTAGTTCCAAGGCCCGCTGGGGATGTCAGTTGGCGGCTCCTTCACGGAGCCATGAGCACGGGCATGTACTTGGCGCGGTTCACCTCAATCCCAGATACCTGCCCCTTTTGCAGCGTGAGGGATACCCTGGCACACACATACTTGGAGTGTGCCAGGCTGCAGCCCCTATTCCGGCTCCTCACCAATATTTTATTACGTTTTTGGTTACACTTCTCCCCTCATCTTCTCATTTATGCACTCCCTATCCGTGGCCCCACAAAGTCACGGGATCTCCTGGTCAACCTCCTCCTGGCCCTAGCAAAAATGGCCATCTATAAAACCAGAGTGAGGAGGTTGGCCAATGGAGTCTCCTGTGACTGTGGGGCCTATTTCCGTTCCTCAGTCCATTCACGTATCCGGGCAGAGTTCCTTTGGGCGGCGTCCTCTGACTCCCTTGACGCCTTCAAGGAGCAGTGGGGGCTGTCCGGGGTTCTCTGCTCAGTGTCCCCGTCCGGTTCCCTTCGTTTGACCCTTTGACCACAGTCCTGTCCCTGTTATTTCATTAGTTGTCCCCCGGAATTTTTTGGGTATCTAGGTCCTGTGAATCCCTCTTTTAGGCTGGGGGGGATCCTTTAGCAGTGGACGGGCTTTGCCCGCCCACTTCCCGAATCCCAATAAGACTACTCTTCCATAGCCATCTGGCCTTGCCCTGTCACATATCTCCCCCACCCCCCTTATTAAGAAGTAATAACACAGTGTCTCCATAGCCCATTTGACAGCAAGGCATTCTCTCTTGACTACTATGTATTTCTGTTCTCTTGGGAGAAGCTTTCTGCTTAGGTAGAGGATCAGGTGTTCCTCTTCTCCCATCATTTGCGACAGAACTGCTCCCAACCCCACCTCGGTAGCATCTGTTTGTAAAATAAATTCTCTGTTAAAGTCCAGGGCTATGAGTATGGGGTCATTACGGAGGGCCATCTGAAGGTCTGTAAATGGCCCCTCTGCTGCGTAGGTCCACTTTACTGTGTCTGGACCTCGGGCCTTCACCAGATCTGTTAGGGGACTTGCCCTAGTGGCGAAGTGAGGAATAAACTATCGGTAGTAGCCTACCATGCCTAGGAACTCATGAACCTGATTCTTATGGGTCGGCCGAGGCTAGTTTTGAATTGTCTCTAGCTTATTCGTTTGGGGCTTCAATATGCCCCTTCCCACAATATATCCCAGCTACCTAGCCTCTGCTAGCCCTATGGTGCATTTAGCGGGATTAGCAGTGAGGCCAGCCCACCTTAAGGTACACAGTACTGCCTCAATTTTCTCCAAGTGGGTTCCTCAGTCTGGCGTATGGATGATGACATCATTTAGGTATGCAGTTGCTAGTATAGTAACTAGTATGGGGGCGCAGCAGCTTATCCATGAGGCCCTGGAATGTGGCTGGGGCCCCATGTAGTCCAAAAGGGAGGACGGTGTACTGGAATAGCCCAGCCGGGGTGGAGAATTCTGTCTTTTCTTTAGTTTCTTTGGTCAGAGGAATCTGCCAGTACCCTTTTGTCAGATCCAGTGTAGTCAAGAATCTGGCACTATCCAGTCGGTCAACCAGTTCTTCAATGCGTGGTATGGGGTATGCATCAAACTGGGATATTTCATTCAGCTGGCGAAAGTCATTACAGAATCTCATGGTACCATCAGGTTTAGGCACTAGAACAATTGGACTGGACCACTGACTGTAAGATTCTTCAATAACCCCTAATTGTAACATTTTCTTTACTTCGGCCTTGATTTCCGCTCTTTTGGCTGCTGGGATTCGGTAGGGTCTCAATGTTACCTTGGCTCCGGGGATCGTGCGGATATGGTGATAGGTCTCAGTCTTCCGCCCTGGTTCTGTAGAGAACACATCTCTGTTGCGATTAATCATGTCGGCTGCCTCGATCTTTTGAATCGGCGTCAAGTCGGATGACATCCTCACTTGCTTGTGTAAGTTGGGGAAGGGTCTCCTGCATGCCTAAGCATAGCTCTCGATCGTGCCAAGGTTTTAGAAGATTGATGTAGTAAATTTGCTCTGATTTCCGGTGGCCTGGCTGCCGCACCTTATAGTTCACCTCTCCCATGGCTTCGATTATTTCATAGGGTCCCTGCCACTGGGCCAACAGTTTACTTTCTGCTGTGGGCAACAGTACCATCACCCGATCCCCTGGTTGGAACCGTCGAAGCTTCGCTTGGTGGTTACAATGGGTTCGTTGGGTCTCCTGTGCTCTCTCCAAGTGTTCCCGTACAATGGGCGTAACTTGGGCTATCCGATCTCTCATCTGCAGTATATGCTCAACTATGTTTCTTCCGGGATTTGGCTCCTCTTCCCAGGCTTCTCTGGCTATATCCAATATGCCCCGAGGGTGGCACCCATATAGTAGTTCGAATGGAGAGAAACCCGTGGAGGCTTGCGGAACGTCCCAGATGGCAAACATGAGGTAAGGCAATAGGGTATCACAACTTTCCCATCCCGGCTCACCACTTTGCTGATCATGGCCTTGAGGGTCCTATTGAAACTTTCCACAAGGCCATCTGTTTGCGGGTGGTATACAGAGGTCCGTAGGGCTTGTACATGGAGCAATGAACAGAGATCTTTCATCAACTTGGACATGAAAGGTATCCCTTGATCAGTCAATATCTCCTTGGGTAGCCCAACCCAGGCAAAGATCTGTACTAGCTCCTTAGTTATTGTCTTGGAAGCTGTGTTGCACAGGGGAACAGCTTCCAGGTACTGGGTTGCATAGTCCAGTACAACAAGCATATGTTGGTGGCCCGAGCTGTCTTCTCTAGGAGCCCTACCAGATCCATGGCTATCCGTTTGAAAGGAACCTCTATTATTGGAAGAGATGTCAAAGGAGCCCGCAAGTGCGGGCAAGGGCTATGTAACTGACACACCAGACAAGAGGTGCAGTATCGCCAGACATCTTCATGTACTCCTGGCCAGAAGAATCTCCACAGGATCCATGCCTGGGTTTTTTCTACCCCTAGGTGTCCTCCAAACAGGTGACTGTGGGCGAGACTCAATATGGCTTTTTGATGTTTTCGTGGCACCAGAAGTTGTTGTATCTTTTGCTCCTGCATTTGCACCACGTGGTACAGGAGATCTTTCTTCACTATAAAGTAAGGTCCAGGACCCCGGATCTTCCCATCCACGGGTATCCCATCAATCTCAGCCACCTCTTTCCTGGCATTATCATATCTGGGGTCCTCCACCTGGTCCTGCCCAAAAGTCTCTCTCCCGGGACTAACCTGCCCAAGCTCCCAGGGGCCGGCTTCTGCTTCTTCTAATGGCTCGCCGCAGTCATGGCTGGGGCCAGCTTCCGGCTCACCTTCTGTGGTGGAAGTTTCTCTTTTGGCTGCTCGAGTCCATCTGCCTACTAGGGAGGTCTTCTAGCCCTGGGTCAGGATCCGGGTTCCCAAGGCCTTCGCAGCCTTCCTCTCTTTTTTTTGTCTTCCGGGTCTTTTGGGGGGCTGAGAACAGATCCTGAGAAATCTCAGCGAACATCGGGGGTTGACATTCCCCCGGTGACGAGTCGCTGTCCTCAGGGTCCCCACCTCCCTCCAGCCTCTCCAGGGGGAGTAAATTATCAAACCCTGGATAGTCCCTCCCAATGACTCCAGGATATGGGAGTTTAGGAACTACGCCCACGGTTTCCCTGAACCTCTATCTCCACTGGTATGGTGGGGTAATGGCTCACGGCCCCATGCACGCATGTCACTGCTACGCCTTTGGCTTGTAGCAGCTGACTATTTTTTACCAGCTTACCTGATATGAGGGTGATAGCACTCCCAGAGTTCACAAGGACTGTAGTCTCTGCTCCATTTATCCTCACTAGCCTGGTGTAATTATGCGGGGCTAATGCGACCCCCAGGAGGTGGATAAGGGAGCATGGGACCTCCCAATCCCCCAAGTTACATTGCATAGGCTCCTCGGAGCTGGGACACTGTGCTGCTATGTGTCCCCATTCCCCATATGCATAACATCTATAATTGCTTTTAATCACTCCCCTATCCCGGGGGTTAGGAGGTTTAGTCCCGGGGTTCCCCCCCACTCAAGCCAATCCCTTCCTTCTGGGGTCCCCGCTGGTTTTCAGCCCCCCCTTCTTCCACCTAGGACTGGCTGCCCAACCTTCCAGGGTTGGGGTCAGGTGCTTGCTTCGAAAGGGGCCTTCCTTGGGTAGTCGGGTCAGTTCCCTGTCATCCGTCTTTCTACCAGTGTCGTCATCTTGGCATACATGGACGGATTGTTCTGGCCTACCCATTTGCAGAGATCTGGCGGCTGTCCTCGCATGTAATGGTCTATGACCAGGGTGTCCAGAACCTCCTCTGGCCTGCACACCTCGGGCTGTAACCACTTCCATGCGAGGTGTATGAGGTCGAATAGCTGGGACCTCGGGGGTTTGTTCTCCTGGTATTTCCACTCATAGAACCTCTGGGCCTTTACCGCTGCCGTTACCCCTGCTCGTGTTAGGATCTCTGCCTTCAGACGGGTATAGTCAGTGGCATCCGTGGCAGGCAAGTCAAAGTAGGCTTTCTGGGCCTCTCCACACAAAAAAGGGATGAGAATGCTGGCCCACTGCTCCTGGGACCACGCCTCACGCTGAGCGGTCCTTTCGAATGAGAGAAGATATGCCTCTACGTCATCTCCTGATGTCATCTTTAGCAGACAACCAGTGACCCTCAGGGTTCGCGTCCCATTGGACCCCCGGGCCTGGGTGGTGAGGATCTTCAGCTTGTCCACCACCTCTCTCGAGGGCATGATCTTGGGTCGCCTGGCTCATCAATAATTGATTGGTTTCCTGCTGTAGCCGCATAGACTCCTGTTGTGCCATTGCCTGAACCCGGGTGGCCTCCTGCTGGGCTGCCATGGCTTGTATCAGAGCTCTTACCATCTCCTCCATTGTGGTATAAAGCAAACAAACAAAAACCAAAACAAAAAAAAAAATCCAAACCTAGTGCACTTTTTTTTAAACCTCTTTCTTCCGCCACGCTGTGAACGAAATCCCACTCTTGATACCAGTTGTGACAGAGCTTTGTCCTTGCCTCCGTGGGTCCCGTATTTCCTGGCAGATTTCACTAGTCTTTGTGTTTTGAGGCATTTTTGTGTCTTATACTGCCTCAAGGACACTATCCGCACTGACCAAATAATGTTTTTTGTAAAGCTTGAACAGTAGATATCCTTTCCAAAAGAACCCTAGGAAATTGATTTTTAAAATAGTGAGGTGGCTACATGAAATGCCATGTTTTTGGCATTGTAGTAATGTACAAATGTACTCATTTTTGTTAAGCATAGTTTGGATTCAATGCCAAATTTGCGTTTAGAATGTAACAAACAGAACATGACAGGCTATGAAGCCCCTTACTTGTTTACTTTCTATTTGACAAGCTCTTTCTAAGCTTTACTTCCACTCCTAATTGGAGTAGCAGTGGCTGACAGTGTGTTTGGGGGGAAGGGGGAAATTTCTGATTATTTTTTTTTAATAAAGATTCTGGAGAGAGCAGGTAATGCTCGTTTACAGTTTCTTGGTGGAAGGATGTAGGTTATAGTGACCCCTATTATTTGTATATTATGCAAAGAAGAAAGAATGATGATGTACTTGTTGTCCAAAGTTTTCTACAAATTACTATCCCACTCTGCAAAAACTAAATTGCACCATATCCTTGATAACAGACATTTGCTAAGTTACCTGGATGGATAATAAATGCCGTATACATACACGGAGTTATTAAAGAACACACTCCATGACTATTGTGCACTTTTCTGTCTTTAATTGTTTACTGACCTAAGGGACACCCTCAACCTTGATATCAGTGGAAATTCTTGGAAGGATGCAGATAGCATGTATAGAATAGAACTTTCATTTTCTCAGTATTTGCAACTGTATGTGAGGAGCATGTTGTGTAACAGCATTCGCTGTGTATAAGTGGAGGGTAACTTATACAAATATTTGCAAGACTGTGCCCTGCCATTTTTGGGCATATGCTTCTGCATGATGTATCCTGCAACCTCAAAAAGAGGCTGCCTCTAATTTCACATATGTCCTGTGTGTTTTTTAATAAAATATTGAAGTCTTTCTCACTGGCACCATTCAGTTGTAAATGGTTAAAAATAAAAACACTGATATAAAAGAAAGACCAAGATTACACAAATCTCTGAGAAACATTATTTTTACCACACATAATTATTATACAATGTGCTCAACCCTATCCAAAAAGTTCCTGCAAAGGACATGTTGTTTAAAAAAAAAAAAAAAGCAGAGAACAAACGGGATGCATGGAGAAATGTACAAGTTGGAGTAATATTTTTTTTCTGTTAAATCACAACTTGGTGAAAGATGAGATATTAAGAGGGGTATTAATGTGGAGGAGGTGTTGGCATAGTGAAGAGTGGACATGATTTTGATTTGCCACTTGCCTTTCTCCTCACCCTCCCTTCCCTTGGTTTCCTTTTTCCTTTATATCCTAACTTTTTCCTTGATCAAAGCTTTTTATTTTAATTTAAACATAATTCCTGTAAATGATTGGAAGCTGTCCAGCATATCTGCACTAATGCTGGAGAGGGCTGGAACCCCAGAGCAAGGACACAGGATGAGTCACACACAGTCGGGGATGAGAGAGCTGGTGGGTTCACATAAGAAACTTTCGCACTATAAAGCTTGGCCCCTTCCCATTTGTTCTCAGGTCTAGGAAACTTTCAGTGCATCCCTTTCAGAGTAGAAAGGGTCAAGGAGACAGGAACCCCCCTCAAAGGTTCAGCTAACCTGTTAAGGACAAGGATGTGAATTACTCTTATTTTTGGAAAGCTAAATCAAAATACAACACTTAATCCGAAGAAACATCATCCATGCTCTGACTGAAATTACAAAAGATATGAATTCAACCTGCTTTCAGTAAATGTTTGAGTGTAGCCCACCCCACAGGGAGCCAATATCTGTGCTGTTTAGGGCTGTGTAACCAAAGGCAACAACTTAATGCACTGGAGAGGCAGTATCCTGCCAATTTCCATGTAGTTGGATGGAAACGAGGTTAACCCTGCTTTTAACTTATTCAGCCTCCCCTGTCATTCTCCCCTCAAGCCTTACTGTGTAGCACTGTGCATTGGGCATGGGCCTAGGACTTCAGGAGAGCTCTATTCCTGGTTCTGGCATCCTGGGTGATCTCAGACAAATCACTTCACCTCTGAGCCTCAGTTTCCCATCTGTAAAACACTGATTATAATAATAGTTATCTCCTATGTGAAGTGCTTCAATAGCTGATGATGAGCAGTCGATGCTGTTGTTAACACTGATGGCAATATAAGTACTCACTCCCCCCCAAATAGTTCATCCTGTATACGGTAATCAAATACACTGACAGATTTTGAGCAACCAGGACTGTATCCAGCAGCTCCTTCTGCCTAGTAGAACATTTTCCCCTAGCTCTAATCTACCTGTATTTCTTTCTTTCTCTAGATATATGCTTCCTGGTGTTATCTCATTGTGCAGTTTAGAAAACGTATTATTGGTATTACAGCACTCATTTTGACTGGGGGGGGGGGGGGAAGGGACTATTCAAAGTAATGTTATCTGGAAACAATAAATCCCGATTACAGCAGTGACATCCCATTCAGAATGTGCTCCAGTCACTAGTACAGCATCTACTTTATATCTAAGTGTATCAACTTTGTGACAGAACCTGCTGTCCTTTTCTCAGGGGCTCCTGAGTTAAACTAATACTGTTGTGAGAGAGGATAAGTTTGTACATTTATAGGGATGTTTAAGTTTATTGGAGTGTGGAATCAGCCACCCTTAAATAAAAGAGACACTGTCAACTTAAATCTAGGCCAACATTAACATCTTGTATAAACAAGCTGTAAAAAATTAAACCTGATAGAAAAAATTCAGTGTAACCAGTTATTTTTAAACACATAAATATTCCCCTGCACTATCTGAAATCCAAATACTGAAGCATGGAGAATCTGACAGTGAAAGTGAACGGAAACCAAAGTGGAAGTGAATGGATTGATTGCGTTTTATTGTCCAAAATGAGGAAGACAATAAATAAAAACACTTTCCCTTTTAATAATCCCAGGTGGTATTGGGGGAAGGGGAAACCTGGCCTTCGTCGCTGCTATTCAGGCAGGGGGAAGGAAGGGCATTCTTCATGCAGCCAGATGGGAGCGGGTTTCCTTTGCTGCTAAGGTGGTGTGGACATGACTATCCTCACCTCCTGTAGCTGGGGACACCCTGTGGGGTCTCCTGTAATCCTTGCTGAGGTGGTAGGGCATAGAATACTCACACAATCCATACAATCACACACACAGGTGTCCCATTCCCCACAGATGTAGTAATAGTGCTGCCAGCCAATGGCTACTCTCAGCATCTTGTAGTCAGTCTTTCTGTTTGTCAACACTAAATGCACCTTGCCAGTAATCTCCTCCCACCAGTTTTTGTTTTCCCCTTCACCTTTTCTGCTCCTTTCATGCTCTGCTCCTGGGGGAATTCTGTGCCAATGCAGAATTTAGCAGAATTCCCTGTTTCCCACACAGAATTTCTGGGTGTCAGTAGGGGCCACTGGACTCTGTAGAGCCCAGCTCGCAGTGAACAGAGCACCCGGGCTGGAGGCTGCATGCTCTTTGATCTTCATTCACCCAGGGACAGGAGAGGGTCTGGGAGACCCACTCAGCTTTGGCAAAGGGTGAGGAAGGGCAGGGCTGTACCATACCAACAGTAAAGAAGTTGAAGGGAGTAAAGGCTCTGTGGGTGCTGGTATCTGGGTTGGGGGCTGCCCCTCATGGCTGGGCTTTGTTGGAAGGAGGAGGGCTGGTGTTTGGGCAGCTGGTGTCTGGGGACTTCCCCGCTGCTGGGTTCTGGAGGGGAGGGGGATGCTGGTGTCTGGGCCGGGTGGGGGAGGAGTGCGTGGGTGTCTGGGCTGCGGGGGCGCCTCATGGCTCAGCTCCTGGGGGAGGAGGGTGCTGGTATCTGGGGCAGGGGAGTGCCCTGCAGCTGGGCTCTGGGAGGATGGGAGTGCAGGTGTCTGGGCTCTGGGTGCCTCACACAGCCCCCTCCAGCACCCACCAACTGGAACTGGATTGTTGTAGGGGTTTCTTTAACTCTCTACTCCTGAGGGAATCTTTTTTGATGTTCCCTGTTTTGTTGACATATTTGTTGACAGGTATTTTGAAATAAATTGCCCAAATAATTGAAACTGGAGTGATTGTATTATTTTGATAAATAAAATACACAGAATTTTGCAAAGCTATAAAATATTGCATGCAGATTTTTAATTTTTTGGCAAAGAATTCCTCTCAGGCACATGTATACTTCCTGCATGCCTGGGAGCTGGCCTAGGCATATTAGGAGAACGTGGTGGTTGGGGAGCTGAATCCATCACAGGTGTGAAAAAAGCTGTAGGGCAAATACTTTGTGTCTGTCTTAGCACAGGATCCTGCAGAATATGTGACTGGCACCCATCGCTTTAGTGTAGTTGGCTAGAATACAGTATGAAAGGAATATGCCCTATACATACAGGATGCTGTAGAGCAACGGACTGCTAGTGCAATCCTGATATCTAATGCATTTTAAGAATGCCTAGTTCAATCTTTGATCATTCTACTTTAATTCAACAGGTGTATTAAGGGGATTGGGAATGAGTGGCCTAGCCCAAATTTGGGGTGATCACTTTCATCATCTAAAACTAAATGGCATAGTAATCAACAGCTAGGTATTACCCAAACAGTGGATATGAAAATGTGTTAATTGCTTATTAGCCTTCTGATCAGCAGCGATTCTACCCAACCAAGGAGCTGATCTAGAGGAGCTTGCCTGCATACATCATAGCATGATCCAGGGAGCCTGATGAAAACAGCTAACGTGTGACACTTGGCATTGTGTGTCACATGCAAAGGCAGGGATCAGGGGACTTTCTGCTGGGAGGTGCACTTGTTCCACGTTCATGGTCCTATGTGCCTGCAGTTGATAGCTCCAACATTTATGGCATTGGGCCATTTAATAGATACTGTGAATAGCTTTAAAGTGGTGCTGCTTTTCCGTGAAAAATCAATCACATGGAAAATCCTCAGAGAGCATCGGTTAAGTGCATCATTGCAAGCATTAACCAGGCAATAAGTGACTCCTGAAGAGAAGTGTCTGGAGTAATGCCCCGCTGTAGCTAGGAAGCCTAAGGCCACTGTTACCTTGACAACTGTAAACAGGACATGATTCATCCTGGTCTGAATCTAAATCCTAATGTAATTCTTGGCACAGATCACAAATTGACAGTTTATCACGTCTGTATCTGTGGAACACCTCTTCTTCAATGATTGTGAGAAATTAGAGCTTTGGGTGGACTTCTTTCCAGGCTTAAGGTGCAATGAAGAATGATAGCCCTGTCCTTAGGTCACAAGCCTCGGACTTAAGAGCTCTAAGTTCAGTTCTTAGCTCTGCCACAGGCTTCTTGTGAAATTTTTGGCAAGTCATGTTATCTATCAATGCCTCAGTTTCCAATCTATAAAATAGGGACAACAATTCTTCCTCATGTCACAAGGAACGGTGAGGCTAAATCAGTGTTTGTGACACTCTGAGATACTATGACAGGTTTCAGAGTAGCAGCCGTGTTAGTCTGTATTCGCAAAAAGAAAAGGAGTACTTGTGGCACCTTAGAGACTAACAAATTTATTAGAGCATAAGCTTTCGTGGGCTACATCTCACTTCATCGGATGCATTTGGTGGAAAAAACAGAGGAGAGATTTATATACACACACACAGAGAACATGAAACAATGGGTTTATCATACACACTGTAAGGAGAGTGATCACTTAAGATAAGCCATCACCAGCAGCAGGGGGGGGAAAGGAGGAAAACCTTTCATGGTGACAAGCAAGGTAGGCTAATTCCAGCAGTTAACAAGAATATCAGAGGAACAGTGGGGGGTGGGGTGGGAGGGAGAAATACCATGGGGAAATAGTTTTACTTTGTGTAATGACTCATCCATTCCCAGTCTCTATTCAAGCCTAAGTTAATTGTATCCAGTTTGCAAATTAATTCCCATTCAGCAGTCTCTCCTTGGAGTCTGTTTTTGAAGCTTTTTTGTTGAAGTATAGCCACTCTTAGTTCTGTGATCGAGTGACCAGAGAGATTGAAGTATTCTCCAACTGGTTTTTGAATGTTATAATTCTTGACGTCTGATTTGTGTCCATTCATTCTTTTGCGTAGAGACTGTCCAGTTTGGCCAATGTACATGGCAGAGGGGCATTGCTGGCACATGATGGCATATATCACATTGGTAGATGCGCAGGTGAACGAGCCTCTGATTGTGTGGCTGATGTGATTAGGCCCTATGATTGTATCCCCTGAATAGATATGTGGACAGAGTTGGCAACGGACTTTGTTGCAAGGATAGGTTCCTGGGTTAAAAGAAAAGGAGTACTTGTGGCACCTTAGAGACTAACAAATTTATTAGAGCATAAGCTTTCGTGAGCTACAGCTCACTTCATCGGATGCATTTGGTGGAAAAAACAGAGGAGAGATTTATATACACACACACAGAGAACATGAAACAATGGGTTTATCATACACACTGTAAGGAGAGTGATCACTTAAGATAAGCCATCACCAACAGCAGGGGGGGGGAAGGAGGAAAACCTTTCATGGTGACAAGCAGGTAGGCTAATTCCAGCAGTTAACAAGAATATCAGAGGAACAGTGGGGGGTGGGGTGGGAGGGAGAAATACCATGGGGAAATAGTTTTACTTTGTGTAATGACTCATCCATTCCCAGTCTCTATTCAAGCCTAAGTTAATTGTATCCAGTTTGCAAATTAATTCCAATTCAGTAGTCTCTGCAAGGAGAGACTGCTGAATTGGAATTAATTTGCAAACTGGATACAATTAATTTAGGCTTGAATAGAGACTGGGAATGGATGAGTCATTACACAAAGTAAAACTATTTCCCCATGGTATTTCTCCCTCCCACCCCACCCCCCACTGTTCCTCTGATATTCTTGTTAACTGCTGGAATTAGCCTACCTGCTTGTCACCATGAAAGGTTTTCCTCCTTTCCCCCCCTGCTGTTGGTGATGGCTTATCTTAAGTGATCACTCTCCTTACAGTGTGTATGATAAACCCATTGTTTCATGTTCTCTGTGTGTGTGTATATAAATCTCTCCTCTGTTTTTTCCACCAAATGCATCCGATGAAGTGAGCTGTAGCTCACGAAAGCTTATGCTCTAATAAATTTGTTAGTCTCTAAGGTGCCACAAGTACTCCTTTTCTTTTTGAGATACTATGGTAATGGTGCCTTGCAAGTACCTAGACAGATGGAAGTAACAAAGCTCCTTTTTAGAGCTTTTTCTGCATCCATCCCTTTCTCCACACCCAGAAGAATATTATGCTTCTCCCAGGCATCAGCATACCAGAGGGTGGCTGCCCTGAAGGAAGTGTAGGCTTTACTATTTACTCATGATTTTCACTTAAGGAAGGCTGCCCTTACAACTGCTTGATTAGTTACATTTTTATATCCTACCCCTTTTAAAATAGTTGAGGGTCCCTTATAACCAGACTGATGATAGCGGCTGGCCCTTGTGCAGTGACTGGCAAGCTTAGGGTTAAAACGCTCTCTCATACTTGCAGAAACCCCACAGCTGCCACCTATTAGCCTTGGCAGCAGCCTTCTCCTCAGGAAACTGGTACTAGCGCATCAAAGTTAATTGTCAGCAGCACCTGAGTTCCCTAGAGGCTGGATATACAAACCCAGCAAGGAGAGACTTAAATGCCAGATATGCTGGTTTCTTGGTGGATCCCCAGGAAGTAGGATTTCTTAACCCTCCTCCCGGAAACATTCGTCTAATGTTGAAGACTAAACAGAGTGGGCACGCTCCTTTTTTCTCTAAAAAGTTTGTTGTTTTCTCAATACCTGAACTCTCATCCTTCCTTTTAAGAAACACCTTAAAAACCACAGGACTACCAGCTGTTCAAAGAGTTCACCAAAAAAATGTAATTTCTGATGATACAAGGTAACTATCTTTTTCATTATAGACAAGTTCTCATTAGATGGAAACCATAAATAATGCATGTGGAACATTGCTCCCTGATGTTGTCAGTCTTGGATTCCCGGGGAGTGGAGCTATTTTCTCAGGTTTCCCTTAGACGTGGTTTAAGCTAAACGTGAAGGCTGATGCTGGATTTTTCTTCCTGTTACTTTGGGATGCCTGACATGTTAATGTTGTGACCATCTCTGCTGTATGCATGTATTTGCTCTGAAAGGCATTTTTGTAACTGCAGATACTTTTAACGTAGAACTTTTGTTTTCCTTAGGACAAATATATATGTGTGTGAGAGAGGTATACTGGTGCTTTCCCTGCAGTCACGTTTTATAATGGTCTCTCCTGTTCACCTCACTCCCACTTCTTCAGATTTGCTGTTGCATAAATATATTCCCATCTTGGTGCCTCACTGCTAATGAAGGAAGGGAGAAGCCACCTACCTGTTTCGGAGAGAAAGAATATGAATTTTAATTTAGCTCCAACATTGCTTCTTTCCTGGGTGTCAGCCCATTTCCATCATTACAGAGTATGACCTATACCCTGTGAATAAGAGGATTAGCAGAAACCGAGGTGTTTCACCACTCAAGCTGTCTGAGAGCTTCCCAGGCTCTGCAGCAGTGTGAAAAAGATGCCAAGAACAGAATTGCAGTTGCAGACGCCAAATGTACATTTTAAATCACGTAAATTAACAAATAACAACAGCCTGGGTCTCTGAAATATATGAAAGGATGTTCACTGAAGATCCATGAAGTACAAGATTGTCAGTAACATAAAAAGCACAACATTTTACTTAAAGAAAAGCCAAAAAGCAGAACCTTGAACCCCCGTAAGCAGGTTTCCGAGTAGCAGCCGTGTTAGTCTGTATTCGCAGAAAAGAAAAGGAGGACTTGTGGCACCTTAGAGACTAACACATTTATTAGAGCATAAGCTTTCGTGAGCTACAGCTCACTTCATCGGATGCATGTAAGCAGGTTACTGTATATCCCAGAGCAGAATTTGCCACAGCGCCTACCCCCTATTACAGAACTGGGCTCAGAAGGGAAGGTCTTGCTTTCCCAAAATAGAACCTTTCTACCATTTATGGCTACTAAAATCACCTTGGCAATGTGACTGCAAAGCGGTACACCACTGTCTACCGCCAGCCAGACCCGATAGGGCGGGACTGCCCCAGTCAGTGCCTGGCGGTTGAATTTGAAATTGACAAGGGGATCAAGGTCAGCCCTCCTAACTCCTGCCCTGTGGGTCACTTTAGCGGAGACATCGAGTTTTGACCCCCTTTGTCTCCTATCCCTCCCCAGCTGCCAAAGGCTCCAGCTTCTCGCTGAGGGCTTCTTCGTGCATCCGATGCAGTGAGCTGTAGCTCACGAAAGCTTATGCGCTAATAAATGTGTTAGTCTCGAAGGTGCCACAAGTCCTCCTTTTCTTTTCTCGTGCATCGTCCCCCAGCCCCGTTTTTGGCCGGCCGGCCGCCGCACAGCAGAGCCGCGGGAAACGGCGCGAGGGGCGCGCGTGCGTAGTGGGCGGGCCTGAGGCTAGGACGGACTGGCCCGCTCCCTAACAGCCTCTTCTCCCGCCGGCACGCCTGCGAACAGCTCGCCGGGAACCTGCGCTGGGCGCAGCTGCGCAGAGGGCTGGCCGTGGAGCCTGGCGGGGGCCGCCCGGCGAGTTTTCTCCCCCCCTCCCCCACCGCGCGCCCGGGGCGGGGCAGCCTCGGAATGCACCCAACGGCCGCCGCGCGACCCGCCGATTGCCCGGCCCGAGGGAAGGTTCGCCTCAGGCGATGTCCCAGCGGGCTAGTCTACGTCTTCCTCCTCGCGGTCTGATTGCAAGGGGGGAGCCTCTCGTTTGATTTCCCGTGTGCGGGGGGGGGGGGACGTCCTAGCCGCCTGGAGCGTGCCCTGGACCCAGCGCACGCGTCCCTGTGGCTGGGGAATGGCGTCCCACAGCAGCGTTCGGCGTTTGTTATCTTTGGCGGGAAGCGCCCCTCCGCCCCGCCCTGGCGCGTTAGTCCCGCTAGGATCCCATCCCCCACCCTCCCCCGCCCCATGTGTCACAAAGACGCTCCGGGAGAGCTTCCGCCTGTCTGGTCTCTGGTGACGGGGTCTGCTCGATTCCGCTCTGTTAGACGGAGCAGAAGTTTTGCTGGTCCCCACTGAAAATCTTTTATTCAGTCATTGCAACTACTGCTCTTCCCAGGTCTGCATCCCCGTGAGGGGAGGGGATGGCGCTGGGTGTCTCTAGGCACGAGGGCAAATCCTCTCGGATTTCTTTTCGGTGTCTGCTTTCCTGACGATCCTGTTGCCAACCCCGGGATTTAATCTCCTGTCTCAAGAACTCGTGTGGATGTATTACAGTGCACTTGCTAAAAGAAAAGGAGTACTTGTGGCACCTTAGAGACTAACAAATACAGACTCACACGGCTGCTACTCTGAAAACTGCACTTGCTAGGCTCTGATCTGACATATCTCACCCCTTCCACCTCCTCATGCAAGTTGAGTCTGTTACTCAGGACGATGACTTTTGTGCACCAGATGCTGCTAAGTGAAAAGAAACTGACCCAGCATATGATAGAGAAATAATTCTCTCTTGCATCTGTGCGTACCCTTCCAACCGCCTGCGTTGTAGGCACAGTTAATTATGGGATCCACCCTGCGACTGCAGTCACTTGTTACTAATTTCTGAATGATTTAGTCTGCCAGTTTGAAAAGTAGCTGGCTTGGGATGGAGGGAAGGATTAACACTCCTTGTGGCTCATAAACACTAATCAAAACTCAGTCCCTTCTCTTTATGCCCTTCTTCTGCTCCTATCATTGACATCCACTTCTTACGGCTGAGCTCTTACATAGGACAGCCTTTTATGGATCAGCAAGCAGACATCCTTCCTTTTACTGAGTGGTGTGACGGCAGCTGAGAACAATTTGTGTGACCCAAATTCTGAAATGCCATTGAGCTAATGAAAGCAGAACTCAAGATGACTCAGCCGAGTTAGCTGCAGGCTACAGCAAGACCATTATAAAAATCACAAAGTCGTTTGTTGCTGCTCGAAGTGGTCTGAACTGAGGATGGAGATGTGGGAAGGAATAGGTTCAGGGCAAAGTGCTTGGAAGGTTGAAAGGAAAGTGACAAAGACAGAGAACGCCATGTAAAGGCTCGAGTTAAACAACTCCAATGCTGCTACTTAAAATATGGGGGAGGGGGGAGAACCATGCGTAACAACGGCCAATACTATCTTGTACAAGCTTCAGGAAGGACAATACCAGCTCAAGAAACGGGCGGTTTAGATAAGAACCAAAGCGTGATTTTGTCAACAAATGATAGGGGGGGAAGAGCCAACTGTTCCAGGTGGCTAGCGGGATAAGAAATCTCATGCTGAGAGATGTTATATGGCTGGGCAATTCATCATGCGAACGGATAACTTTATTACAGGAAAGTTGCAAAGACTTCCTGGTGCAAGCATGAGCCCAAGCTAGGAAATGAGGGTGAACAATCTCTTGCTAATAAAGAAAAAATATGAACTAGCTGCTGAAAGTTGTGGCTATTTACCTTAATTAGGGAAGTGTAAGAAGACAATTTAGGGAAGTCCAGTTTACCATCATGAGGAATGTACTTTATCAATTTAACTAAAAAGAAAAGGAGTACTTGTGGCACCTTAGAGACTAGCAAATTTATTAGAGCATAAGCTTTCGTGAGCTACAGCTCACTTCATCGGATGCATTGAAGTGAAGTGAAGCTGTAGCTCACGAAAGCTTATGCTCTAATAAATTTGTTAGTCTCTAAGGTGCCACAAGTACTCCTTTTCTTTTTGCGAATACAGACTAACACGGCTGCTACTCTGAAACCTGTCAATTTAACTAAAGACAGAGTTCTGCTAAGTTTGTCCAACTGGTAAGTAAACTATTATAAAAGAGGAAGCCCAGAAGGTGGTGTGTGTGTTTGTTTTAAGTTGCCTTACCATCTAATATTATAGTTAATTATTGCAGAGATTAACAAATTGGTTAATTTAATTACATGGCCCACTAACATCAGACATATGCTTAAACTCAGGTACAATGTAATCTTCACTAACCTTAAAATAAAAGGAACCACAACTATTTGAATTTAAAAAAAAAAAAGAATTTAAAACCTGCAACTCTGATCAGAAAATGGAAGCTTGGCTAACAAGAGCCTCAGTATAACAATGTTGCTCAATTAGGAGAAGGACACTGAGTGAGTAGCGTATGTAAATCATTGCTCCAAGTGAAAAATCAAATAAGGAAGAGAAGTCAAGGGTAGAAGAGTGATTAAACATGCTTAAAATGAATTGTGAATATATATACACAGCGAAGCTTGAGAGACATTTGTGAAATTCTTCTAAAAATGAAGATGGTAGACCAGAAAGTTGATGATAGCTCAGACAATGCTGAGAACAGTTAGCTGATAACATAGTCAATTGAGGTTAAGCTACATTATTCATCTTGTAATGCTGATCTGGAACCATGTCTGAATGATTTAGTTCAGTACTTTGGAAGCATATGGCGCTAGGCGCAGTCTAGAACACAACTATCTGAGTGGAGAATTTAATTGTGATGAAGGTACACTTATTTAGATATGTGGATGGGCAAGATTCTGTGGCCTGCAATGTGCAGGAGGTCTGCTAGAGTATCATGATGGTTCCTTCTGATGGTAAAGGCTATGAATCTCTCTGTAAGGCCTTCTTGTTTGTGATTGTTCCATTTATACAATTGCTTCCACATTTCTCAGACCCATTGGAACTCCTTTGTCACTGAGCCATGTCTGTCTTTGGCAGGCTGCACATTATGCAATCTCTCGTTGTGGTGTCAATCACTGTCCTCTCCGCTCACAAGTAAACATTACTTCCACTGCATTCAGATCCTCAAAAGCTTTGCAATATGATGTTTGGCACATCTTGGTTACTGAGACAGTCCTGAAAAATCACTTAAGTATATATCTACCAAAAGGGGAGAAGAAGGAAATGAGTTTCTGTGTTGAGCCTGACCTGCCAAAACATTTGGCTTGCATCCAAAACTGAAAATACTATTGTATTTTGAAAGTTAGACATAAGATACAATTTTTAAAAGCATCTAACTGACTTAGGAACCCAAGCCCCAGTCAGGCACTTAAAATTTTCAAAATGACTTGAGTGACTTATCCGTTACCTCCTAACTGTTCTTATGGGTAGCACTTGTATTTAGTCTATACAAATCTTTAACTTGTTGGATTTTATTATGGTGGCTATTCTGTTAATCCAATCTGCTGCTATCTGACCTTGCTCAATAATCTTCCTCTTACTATCCAGAAAAGTTCAGGTTTTATTTCTCAGTGTTAATAGAACTTTATGTGGCACATATTTGTAATGTATTGTTATCCTTAATGAGTATCTTAATCTGTTAAACACCATATGTCTCTTTCCATCCTGTTGCATACATTTTCATTTGCAGGTTGCCTTTCCATGGCTGCTTAGATTGGACTTTTGTGGTGCTTCCTAGGAGTCCAGGTTGTTCACTATCACCTGTCCTTGCATGAGGAAGCCTTGTCAGTGCCTGCCATGGGTCAGCTACCCATCTTCACCAGCCATAGGCAGCATATATTCCCCTCTAGATATATGCAGGCTCTGCTTTCTCTCTCTACAGGTTTGCCATAGGCACACTCCAATCTTTGAGCATCTCCCTGGAGTGTCCAGCCCCTGATCCACTGGACGCTCACTGTGTTCACAGATTCACTTCTCCCAAAGGAACAGTACACCCCAGCTTCTGAGTTCCAGTTCAGATCACTGATCTGCTTAACACACAGCACTAAGATACATTTATAGTGACAACAAGTATACGTTTACTTAAAGAATAGAGATCCGAGAAGAAGCAAGTAAAAGCATTGGAAACAAATGGTTACTTATAAAATAAAACCACAACATGCATTCTAGAACCTAGCCTTCATTAACAAGATATTCTTCTGTCTTGTAGTATTGCTCACCAGCACTGTACAGCCAGACCAGGCTGTGAGCCCTCTTTCAGGACAATAACTGGCTGTCAGCATGTCTCATTGGTGAAGGGATACTGGTGTCTTATTGCAACCCCAGATATATCGAAATAGTTCTTTGATCTTTATCCATAAACTAAGCAGTCTCCTGCTGTGTGGTTCATTCTGTAGACTTCATGATCTCTCGTTGATTTTGCAATCTTAGTTAGCTGGTGGCTCCATATTCAAATAGATTTACATTGTGAGATACACAATATGCAATGACCAGACAGAGATAAGCACCTGACCACAACCTCCTGGTGACCTGCCTTTAAGAACATAATTTCCAGTATAGATATATAACTTCTTAAATATTACCCATACAAATGTTTCACAATGATTATGGTGACCACTGGGCTGTTTGGTGACTCTACTGTATCATGGTGGAGGGTTGTAACATTTGAAGTAGGGGTTAGAGCTGGTTAGAGCTATGCCATCAACGATGAAGGGTGGTCTGAAAAATGGTGTTGGGCATTATGTGACGTGGACTAGTCCAATGAGAACCCTGAAAATGATGGCTAACCATGAGTGTTGAAGACACAGCAGCAGCTGCACCTAGTTACCAGAGATAAAAGAAGTCACTGAGAAAGGACCCAACAGCTTGTGTCACAGAGCATGAAGCCATTACTGGCAGACCAGGAAAAGGTTTGTGTTACTGTGCCTCTTTCATCTGGTGGGACAAGGTATTCTTTGAGACAATCGTTTGCTCTTGCTTTTGATCAACATGAATAACTTAGTGCTCAGCATGAGGGTTAAAGCCCATGCTATACTCTCAGCTGCAGATACCCTGCTGGCACTGTCTTCCCCCAGCGCAAATGTGACAAGCTTGCACCAAAACATCCGTAAGGATGCATGTCCTCCTGATGTCAGCAGGCTCATGTGCAGTATATCATGACAATGCACTTAATCGTAGCTGAGATCTCCTCCACCAATGCATGAAATTTTTTTTTAACCTGGAATGTTGCAACTCTTTACAGGCATAGTCACCAGGTTGTTGTCCATTTTACATGAGACCGTCTTAGCACATCAGTCACTGGCCTAATGGAAGTAAGGCTGGTACATCATGGATGCCATGAGGTGGAAAATTCATTGCTTCTGTATTTTGGTGGTCCCAACCACTTACATGGGGTAGCATTACTACTGGGAGGCAAGGCCAAGTCACCTTTGATAACTTGGATGCCTATGTTGTCTCAACCACTTATTGCACATTTTAAACATCGGCATGGTCATTTAACTGTCATAGTAGTCTATGCACTGACGGAGGAATAATTTAATCAAAGATCATTTCTACGATCAATTGAAATCTTTAGTATGCACAGTCCCTTCACATGATGATCTCATGATCCTGGGCGACTTGGATCCCTGCAAACTGGGCTTGAACAGGTCATTGGACATTATGGTTCAGGTATACCCAATGATAATGTGAGCAAACGGCAGGAGTTATGTGCCTCTCAATCTCTTTGTTCTTGGATTGTGGTTCAAGCGATGATGCAGACACCAGATGTCCTGGATCTCTCATGATGGTGTCACTCATGAGGAGTTGGACCATACCATCTCACATGACAGGTGTCTCTTCACCTCCTGCAGAGTATATTATGTTGCAGAATGTGCCTCAAACATTGATCACCACCAAGTGGTTGCCCGCATGGCGCTTACATTTTGAAAAGCAAGCAAGTCCTCTGCGATGATGAAGTTTGATGTCAATGCACTTCTCCGTATCAGGTTAGGCCAATAGGTTTTGTTTCAATGTCAGTAATGGATTCTTTGCCCTAGCTGACTTACCAGATGATGTTGAGGTTGCCTGGTCTCTGTTCACCTCTGCCAAGCAGACAATCGGGTATAATGCCTAGCACTTTGATCATGGCAATCAGAGGAGGCCTTCCAGGCAATTTAAATTGAAGGCCACAGTCCACCAGCATGGTGATAAGTGCACTTGTAATTAGTTGAAGAGAGAGTTCAATGCCCTAGCACTTTGCGATCGTGAGGCAAGTTATAACCAAAGTGGTGGATGAAGTTGAATGCGGCTTAGCCAGGGTAGGCTTAAAGCCAGAATTCCGTGCAATCTGCAGCCTCAGCAGTCAAGAGGTTGTCACTACGAGTGGCATCCTGAACAACAGCTAAGGCCATCCATGTAAATCTGACTATGACATTCTCTCATGCTCGGTGGAACTTTATCACAGCACCCTGAACCACCCTCCAGCCACTGCTTGCTCAGAACTGGATTATTTGGCAGCCACTGTGGTTTCAGACCGACACTTGTACAGTGTTGGATGAAGTGAAGAGTGCCATTTGCAAACTGATGCGCAGCCAGTGCTGATAGTATCCCCTCAGAGCTGCAAAAATGTGCTATTGACCCCATAGCGGAATCACTTCTGGCCATCTTTCGCCTGGTGTGGAGAACTGGAACCTTGCCAACTACCTGGAAGGATGGTATTGTGATCCACTTTGAAGGCAAGGGACCGCACAGTGAATGTAAGAGCTACAGGCTGATCACCTTGTTGTCCATGCCGGGGAAGGTGATGGTGCATGTTCTGCTGACGTGTTTGGAGCCCCTGCTACATCAGAAGCATCACCCCAACAGTCAGGCTCTACTAGGAATAGGTCCACATTAGATGCCATTTTGGCCCTCTGCTTGTTGTCGGAGATGCAGGGGCTTCTTGAACTTGTGGTATATGTAGCATATGTTTATATCTTAAGGCTGTGTTTGATTCAGTTGACTGAATTGCGCTACAGAAGGCCTTAAAGGGCATCAGTATCCCAACCACTCTGCTGGACTTGATTAGTGAGCTGCATAATGGAACCCCTTCCCATGTAAGTCTTGGGAATCTGATGTTGTCACCTTTTTTTAAATCTGGTGTTGGGTAGGGCTGTGTCCTGCACTCTTCCGTTGAGCAATGGATTTCATAATGCAACATTCCGTCACGTCCTTAAGCATTAAGATTGGTGATCTCTTGTTCTCAGACCTTGACTATGCTGATGATGTCCTTCAAGTACAAAACCTGTTGGGGCTCTGTGAGGCAGAAAATGGAGAAGGAGTTGGCCACGGTTGGCCTCCATGTTTCATGGTCAAAGACACAGCTGAAAAACTTAGAATCCGGTACACCCATGACTCCAATGTCCTTGAATAATGAAACTGTTGAAGCAGTCTCCAGCTTTTGCTATTGGGGTTTTATACTCACCAGTTCCTCCAACTCTCATATAGAGGTTCTTCACTGGATTGGCATCGCAACATCTACCATGGGTTACTTATGACAAACATAGAATCAACATCATCTTGGCCCAACAACCAAGTTGAGGATCTATTTGAGCTGTATCCTCTCCATACTGTTGTATGGTTGCAAAACCTGGACACTATGCTGCTCAGACTGAGCAAAGCTGGAGGCTTTCCACACACCATGCCTACATCATATATTCAGTATAAAGTGAAATGACTATAACACAGATATTTGATTGATCCAGTCTACAGACTACTTGGGCCATTGTCCACTGTGGGCATCTTATGCTTTTTAGACAGGTTGCCAGAATGCCGCAAGATGTTCCGTTGAACACCGTTTTCTGTGTGGCTTGTAACGTCCTTATAAATGCCACCGAGGGGTGGAGGTGGCCCAAAGGCAGAACCCCAATTACATGGGTGCATCAAGTCTGTTCTGATATTGGACTCTTGGCCCATCAAGCCCTTGTGGCCGCAGAGGGATGGACTAAATGGTGAACAATCAGTACAGCTGATCGTTCGGCTAAGTGTTGAAGAAGTGGGCTATTTGCTCATTGTAGAGACCCTTCATGCTGCCCCTTGAGTTATTGTGCATATACTTCACCCAGGGGATCTCTGTAAAACTCTGTGCCTTCTGCCACTTGGAACAGAAGTTCCTTGACACAACTTCAGACACAACAGAGGTTCCTTGGCACAACTTCCTTTTCCATTATTTCCAACTCTGAATGGTATTTATATTTATAAAGTCATACTGGTGTAAGTTTGTCACGTAGGCTCATGAGTCTAGGACACCTTTACACTACTTTGTGATAGCCTTCATTTGTTGCAAGCAAGTCCAGTGTCTGTTTGAAGAGGATTTTACCCTCTTAAATCTCTCTTCAATGCCACTTGCATCTAGAAACATTTAGAAGTGCTCTAATCACCTCTTCCACTCCTGTTAGATTCTTTTTCAGAATGAGGGGTTTGGGTAGCTTTATTTGCTTTTGTTTTTCCAAATACTTATTTTATTCCTGAAACCATTTATTAAAGACCTGACAAACAGGAGTGCTGGTAAAATACTGAACTTTATTCCCTGGTCCCCAGCCACATAGTATTAATACTATCTCCTTTTCTTCTGTAGATCTGCGATTGCTTTACAAAGTAGGTCAGCATCATTATCCCCATTTTACAGATGGAGAAACTGAGGCTGTCAAGATTCCTTCCCCATTCTGAACTCTAGGGTACAGATGTGCAGACCTGCACGAAAGACCCCCTAAACTTATTCTTACCAGCTTAGGTTAAAAACTTCCCCAAGGTACAAATTTTGCCTTGTCCTTGAACAGTGTGCTGCCACCGCCAAGCATTTTAAACAAAGAACAGGGAAAGAGCCCACTTGTCTTCCCCCACGCCCTACACCCCCTTTCCTGGGGAAGGCTTGATAAAAATCCTCACCAGTTGGTACAGGTGAACACAGACCCTCTGTAAAATCAGGATGGAAAATACCTTACAGGGTAATCGGATTCAAAACATCGAAAATCCCTCTAGGCAAAACCTTAAGTTACAAAAAGACACAAACAGGAATATCCATTCCCTCCAGCACAGCTTATTTTACAAACCAATAAACAAAAGAAAATCTAATGCATTTTCAAGCTAGATTATCTATTACCTTTACAGCAGTTGTAAGGCTTGCATTCCTAACCTGTTCCCAGCAAAAGCATCACACAGACAGACCCCTCCCCCCGCTCCAGATTTGAAAGAATCTTGTCCCCTCAGTGGCCATTTTGGGTCAGTGGGGTTACCTTAACTTCCTAACCCTTTACAGATGAAAGGATTTTGCCTCTGGCTGGGAGGGATTTTATAGCACTGTATACAGAAAGGTGGTTACCCTTTCCTTCATATTTATGACAGAGGCATAGATATGACTTGTCTGAGGTCACCAAGCAGGCCAATCCCTAAACTAGGACTAGAATCCACAAGTTTAGTGCTCTATTCACCAGGAAACTTTGCTTCTCTGACATGATATGTCAGGGTTCCAAAAGGTTAATATTGATATTGCTTGTTAAGGGTCAGTAGCCACTGATTCCAGGGGCTACTCTCAAGAGGAAACTTACTTTCTTAGCAATAGTTTGCTAATTTGTTATAATAGCCATATTGAACTTAAAGCTGTTACAGGTTTGTTTTAGGTTATAAGACTTGTGACATCACATAGTGTTTGAGGCACTTTCTCAGTGACAAAAAAATACATATGTGGTGTCATTTAAAGGTGTACTCTGAGGGCAAAACAGAGGGGAAAGGGTGCTATCCAGAAAGCAGCAAAATTCCGCAACCTAGCTTTAAAAAGCATAAACCCTAAATGTATTTTAATGAACCAAAGATTAATATTTGAAACAGGAATTGGCCATGGTTCCTGTTTTGTGATACCAAAACATAATGGAGCATTCCATCTGACCGTCGGTGAACTCCTACCACAACCAGTAGAAATAATATGCATTGAATGCACAGGTCTACCTTCCTGTATATAAATGCCATTTTAAATGGCAGAAGAGGATCTGTGCAGGGCCATTCTACAGGAACACTGAATTGAGAGAGGTTGAAGTCTCTTGCTTTGGACTCCTGCTTTATAATTCACACAGTCAGTCCTTACCTCCTAGAGATGCACTCCAAGAAGACCGGCTATGCTATAGGAAGAAAATGGATTCTCAGGTCAAACGAAGATATGAGGAAAGATCATTTTCTCTTGCATAATGACAGGTTTCAGAGTAGCAGCCGTGTTAGTCTGTATTCGCAAAATGATAAGGAGTACTTGTGGCACCTTAGAGACTAACAAATTTATTAGAGCATAAGCTTTCGTGAGCTACAGCTCACTTCATCGGATGCATCCATCCGATGAAGTGAGCTGTAGCTCACGAAAGCTTATGCTCTAATAAATTTGTTAGTCTCTAAGGTGCCACAAGTACTCCTTATCATTTTCTCTGTGGCCCTATTTTTCCTTCAAGGGTCATTGGGGATATTTGTAGAGTTACGGTTATAAAGTGCTACTGAAGTGCACAGGTAACCAATGGCAACTTCAGTCCCAGAAACTTATAGAATTTTTAAGTCTCCAATTGAACTGGTTTTCAGCTGGGAAAACCTCTTGTCCAAAAGTTAATTTTTATCTCTTAACACACAGGACTAGTTTGATGTGCAGGCTTTGGTATCTCTTTCTCCCATGTTTCCTGCTTCCCTGGGCTTTTGCTCTCTTTCAGACTGCACTGGAAACCAATCTCATTCTGTAGGTGCTGCACCAGTGGGTCAATGTTATAGTAGTGTTGAAAGTAAAACCTTAAGATGCAAAATTGCATTTTAATCCTTCACAATCAGTTATTAAAATATAGCATTGTAGAACTAGAGTGCTACTGCATTGCTGTGGGTGAACTCAGCAAATACATAGTTACTGAAAAGTGATTTTTTTTTCATGTGACAGTCAAAGAGCAGCATAAACAGGGGAGGAAGCTTTTGAAATAATGTTTTTCCTGAGGGAGCAGAACCCAATGATTCCAGTATCTGGAGGCTGATGCTTGTAGTTTGCTTCAACGTTTATTTTCCATCTTACACATACACAACTTTAAGAGCAATGAGGCTGTGCTATATACTGTTCAAGGTAGTGACTGTAATTACAGAAGCACAGTTCCCAGTTCTTGGTTCCTGTATGCTGTGCTGTTGTGCATGTTCCTCACTGTGGTGTGATACTAACTCTGGATATAGTATAACAATTTGGAAGACAGAGTTATAAAGAGCTGTAGTATTTTGGGATGGACCTGTCATACAATATCAAGATGCTTCTCTCAAAACTTAGCCAATTTAGAGTCTCTCTCTTCTCTTTTTTCTCTCTAATCGCTCAGTAATCAGGATTTGACGCTCCCATCACCATGATTCAGATTCAATTCTCGGTCAGGTGAGGCTTTCTCTTTAGGGTTCAAAGGATGGCCTACCAGATAGTGCACTGGATTGAAACTTGAGAGACTTGGGTTAACTTCCTGTGTGACCTTGTGTAAGTCACTTAATCAGCCAACCCCCAAGCATTCAAAAACCATGAGTTGTGTTGTGTCTTCCCAAATCATGAGGTTTTTTTTGTTTGTTTTTTAAAGGGGGGGAGGGAATTAATGTCTTCTGGCTTTTCAGACTTTGGGATTCATTTTTTTTTTAAAGCTTTCCTCTGCAACCATGAAGGCTAGAAACTTTTTTTTTTCTTTTTTAAAGAAAGTTGAGATTCTTATAAAATTGCATGATTCTAGGAACTAGGGCTTCATGAACTCCCAAATATCAGAAAAGTTGGCAAAACTGCTTAATCTACCCTGTGCTTTAGTTCCCCATCTATAAAATGGTGCTAATGCTAGCTGGAAGGTAGGTAACCCCTTACTGATACTGGGGAAACTGAAGCATGTATCCAATTGACTTGCCCAAAGTTCTATAGAAAGAGACTGTGACAGAACTGGAATAAAACGCTAATCTCAGGATTCTGAGTCCACGTTGCTTTAATCATTAAACAGTTCTTCCTTGCTCTGGAATGTAGTTTGTTTGGGGTGGTGGGATTGTGGGTTTTTTGTTTCTTTCTTTTTTCCCCCCTTTCATTAACCTATTACTCCAGTCCTAGGGAGCAAAGAGAATTCAATTGTGAGTAGGTCTCATAATGAGTACTTTGTAAAAATATTAAGAGTCTGAGGTAGGTGGAAATTTTAAAAAGGATATATTTGAAAATGAATTGTATTACAAAGATTGTGCTACCAATATGTCAATAGTGTATCTATTACATTATTTCAAAAGCATCTTTCAATCTATTAAAGGGTGTTTGGGATCTAACAGAGGTGATTTTAAAGCTCTTAAGAAAGCTGAAGCAAACCTACTAATTAAGGGGGAAAATGGCTTTGTCTACCGACTGTCCTTTTTTGAGACTACTTACAAGCTTGGGCATTAATGCAGTTGGGTAACCCATATTGATAATAGGAGCAAGTTCCCTGTTTGTTCAGATTCACACCAGATGCCCCAATTATCACTTAAATGTTCTCAGACTTTAGGGTGTTTCCCCTCCCCTCTATGAGGGGGAGGAATTATTGTGGTTTTCTTCCACTTGAGAAATATTTGAAAGACACAGCACTGACATCATCTTGCAGCAGGATATAATAATTTATATAGCACTTTCTCATCAGTAGATTTCAAACCACTTCACAATCTATTTATCATCACAACACCCCTGTGAAGTAGGGAAGTACTACTATCCCCATATTTTATTTATTTATTTTTTAAACATGTGGGAACAGAGGCTAAGTGATTTTTGTCCAAGGTCCCACAGGCAACCTGATAGCATTGAACCAGGTCTCCTATGTCCTAGGCTGGTTCCCCAACCATAGAACCATTTTCTCATAGAACCTTCCTTAGACAGTGACTGGCAAATATCAGATTCCCAGCAGTGATGGCCTTTAACTGAGGTTACAAGTCAATAGTACTGGAAACCTTCAAGATACTTTAAAGCAGATCTTAATTTGTGCTGGGGCTTGTTGGGACTCAGCTCTGACATGTCTTTTCATGCCAGGGCACAGCCGAGCACCCCTTCTGTTAGTGGTATATGGGACAAGAGACCTTGCTCATATGGTGTGTGAGAAATCCTTTTGTGTGGAGAACACTATTGTTGTTGCTTGAGCCCTGGCACCTCTTTCTTTACAAATTTAAGCACTGTGAAAGTAACTTGCTTTTTGAAGGGCTAGTCTCTCTTTCCCTTCCCCCACTTGATTGTACCAAAAAAACCCTATTCCTTGAAAATAACTTGATTCACTGGCTACTGCTAAGGATGGCCATTTATTCAGTACCTTTGCACTTAGTGCATAATTTCTCACAATGTATCTATATAAAAATCTTAAATCCTGGATTAACTATATAAAAAACAATTAGATACTTAAAGGCCATGTTTGGCACTAATCTACAGGGAATGACAAGCTGTCATCCATTAATTTTTCTCCTGAGTGCAGGCCAACATTCTCTTCAAAATCCTGCATGCTCTCAAGTCTCTCCCTGGTCAGAGCCCCAAAATGAATTTCCCCCCATGTGGAATGCCCAGAACGCCCAAGATTTGGATGTCTGTCTTGGATTAGAGATGGAGAAAGTTGAGGCTCCCAGATGGATTTCAGCAACAATGAGTGCAGCCTGCTGGATGACGACTACTTATCCAGAAAGCATTAAAACAGATTCATTGTTGGCTAAAGAATAGGGTTGAGGTACAGGGCCTTATCCAATACCCATTGAAGGCAAAGGGAATCTTTATATTGGCTTCAAAGTGAGCTGAAACATGCCCCAGGTGCATTGATTTTTTTTTTTTTCTGAGCAGGTTTGGCCATTTCTAATACCCTTTTCCCATACCCATAATAAAGATGCTATAGAAATGGGAGAAGAAATCAAGTAAATTGTCCTGCTAATAAGATGGTCACAGCTGTTACTAGAATAGGCACAATTTAGAGTTGTTTGGAATGTCATGGCTTCTAAGCTGTAAATTGTGCTGATTTGTGTCTCAGTCCAGTGCGCGTGCGTAAAATAATTCATGATTACTTAATAAATGTTAAAGCTTGTTTTAAATAACACACACACAAATGTTAATTATATTGTTATTCAGAATGACTCCACTACTCTGGTGAGGTCAAATACAACACATTTCTTTAATACTAGACAACCTAGTTTACAACTGTCGTATCTTATTCCAAAGGTAGAACCCACCTGTAAGAAGTAATCATTAAAGTACTGTATTATTGCCTTTGAATTACTTATAGTGTTATAGAAACCTAGTGCTAATATTCATTCTAAACAGCTTCTTCAAGAAAACTTAAACAAGGTATTAATCCAGGTGATTTTTCTCTTTGACTCTGATTTTTTTTGAGCTTTAAGGATTAGTTTCTAAGTTTAAGCAGAGAGCAAAGTAATTCTCTCGCCATATTTTGGATGGATAATGGTTATCTTGGAATGGTTATCTTTGGATTTGTTTCAAAGACATTCATAACTGAACTGGTTAATAATTCAGCAGTTAACACCTGAACTGAGTTGTGTTTTAAAGCAAAGCTTGATGGATAAGCTACATTGAAACACTAGGAAATGAAATAGAGGCATAGAGAAGTTCCAGGGATATTCTAAAACATGAGAACAACAGTGATCAAATGGTTAGATTATTGCCAACACATTGCTTGCGCTGATATTATCTTTTATGCATTCATTTGTTTTTTAATATAGGGAATGGAGACTGTCTTTAAGGTTCAACATTTTAAACAACATTTAGTTTAACATTAAGATTTGACATTTTAGTACCAATGAAAGGTGCTAAATTGAAAGCCTTGGAGATCAGTCCACCTACCCAACAAAGACGGTATAAACACTGCAGTGCAAGCTTTGTCACATGGACCGCAGATAGGCCTCAGTCTTGACTTGGAGGTACTACAGTGAAGGCAAGAGGGCAATGTAACCTCTATCAAATTCCTGATTGGATCTCTCACTATCTAATTTAGAAAGGGAATTTTAATATTTACTCTACAACCAAAATACTCACATAATATAACAATACTTCAACACTGAAATGTTTCACTTTACTAAATACATCTTCAACCAGCAATCGTGCTTAATTATTTGTTGTTTTTCAGATAACTAATCTGGTGCATATTAGTAAATAGTGACTAGATCCCTCCACGGTTTGGGATTTTGGAGTCTTTCATTTCTATGTCACTGGTGCAAATTTGATCTGCGATGGTATCCCTGGAAAGTCATTTTTACCTGAAGATGATCTGGTGATCTATGTGAACTGGTGGACTCAGACCAGATCCTAAATTACTGAATACTGGGAATAATCAAACATCATTTTGTGTCAGCGGGGCCACTACTGCCTTACCTGAAGCCACAGCAGCATGTCTGCAGCATGTGCATAAACCAGAGCGGATCTAGATTCCCTCTAAACAATGCTTTATCAGACATCCCTCTATCCTTCCAGCCCTATGCTGGGAAATGTTGGTCTAATCAAGGCTCATAAGGATTGATGGTCAGTTTCTATCTGTTTACCATAAACCTGCTGGTAAACCCTTTCACACCTGAAAGTAATAGAGATCATCTTTCTAGTGAGGCATCGTTTCAGTTGTCGGCTGGTTACTGCTCTTGAGTTGTTACCACATCCTCCCCAGCCTTGGCCTTGGTTTTGCTTGTGCCTTGCTGGTTTTGCTAATCTTTAATGGAATGCACCCTTTCAAGGAGCTGGCTTTTTTAAATGACTTCCACACCATCTGCTTCTTTATTTTCTTCCTGGTTAATCATGGTTTTTATTTCATAATTTAATAACTTCTTCAGATATCTGCTGCTTTAATTAACATTGTGCGGATCTCCTTAGCAATTATGTCTTCACACTAGGGTTATTTAGTACTACAAACCACCCTATTATTTATCTTGTTATGCAGGAAGTTAGACTAAATGACGATAAAGGTCCCTTCTCACTTTAGAAAACTCACAGATTCCTAGCTTTTAATTTGTATTTTAATCTCTCTCTCTTCATGGTGTTACTTCTCATAAAACAAGATACAGGAAGTAGCAGTGACTTTCTTTTTTGCTTGACATACGGAGTAGCATGTTAACATATGTTCACAACATGGATTAATTAGGCAAATTAGTTGAAATAAAAGTGCTACAATCTTTAAATTGTGGAACTAGGGTATAATCCGCAATCTACTAGAATGGCTTGTGCTGCCTTCCTCTTTAATACAGAGGGCCTTATGCAGTGCTCAGCCCTGATGCAAAGGACCAACTTCTTTCAGATGGAGCTCTGTGCCATGAAGAACTGTGATGTCTTCTACATATAGTGTTTACATAGCACTAATCAAACTTCTGTAAAGCCACATCTAGGTTTTCTTTAATACTCATTCTTAAAGGTGAATGTGTGTTAAACCTCCAGTACTTTCTTTCTCCCATCACATACTGGAGCAAACAAATCTTATACTACATTGGCTTTTCCTCTGGCTCTATAACCATTAAGTACAGCAGAAATATTTTTGTCATAAACACTTCCTGTGAGAGTTAGCTTTGAAGGGGCTTTCAATTTTTTCCTAGTTTACTTGAGTTTGGTTTCCCAAAATCATAATGCTGTATTCAAGGAGTGGCCGTTTTCTGGATCCTTTTAATTATAGAATCCTGGAATTAGAATAATGTAGGGCTGGAAGTGACCACATGAGATCATCTAGTCTATGGCCCCACAATGAGGCACCCCTGCGGTGATTGTCTACCCTGGTCTTAAAAAACCTCCAAGGACAGGGATTCCACAGTTTCCCTAGGATAACCTGTTCCACTGCTTACCAATAGCTTAACTATTATGTAATGTTGTCATTGACAGAGAGGGAACATGGATTGTCTAGCTGTTTCTCCTGGGGTTATTGTGTTGCTAAATTCAGAAATGTCTGGTAAGGCTCTCAAATGGAAGGTATTGTAGAAGTGCAAAGTATTTATTATTACCTTCATTCCCTACTTTATTTTTAAGGGGTAGTGACACAAAGTCTGTCAAAAGAATCATGGGATCTTGTCTTGATCAGTGCTCCTTTTGAACACTTTGTTGTGCTGAAACTCAGGTCTTGAATGGATAATTGCTTCAAACAATAAATGCCTTATGTTAAATTAAATTTGATCCTTATGAGTCAAGATACCTAATTATTGTTTTTCCGACAGGGGCAAATTGAACCACTTCAGTGTGTCTCTGTCAGTGATACAATGAAGGACTTGAGATTTTTTTTTTTTTAAACTGATTGCAGCAGTCAAGTACTGATTGATGCTAGTCAATATTATAGTGATCGTTAGCATTAATTATGTCTTGTTGAGAAGGTAGCCAACATGCATTTCTCAGGCCAAATGTGGACCACAGATACCAGTCAAACTTGGACAGAGCATTGCATGCTGGGAACTGTAGTTTTCACACCTGGTACTTCTATGCTTAATTAAAAAAAGATGACAGCAACTTAGTGGGTTGCCAGTAGGGTAGCCTTTTTATCAATCTTGTATAGAATTATGGTGGAAATGGATGTAATAAAATGTATTTAAGCATTTGAAAACTGCTTTCCTTATGAAGCTTATTCATAGGGTAGAAATTCGGATTAATTCAGGAGCAACATGTTGACCTTAAAAAGCATCACCATTTTTTTTTCCAACTAAGAAATATTAGTTACAATGAACTTTTCAGTCAATTTTAGTATTGCAATAACAATTTTGATAGTATTTTTATATCTGCATGTTCTCTTAATTTCAACCGATCTACTGAAGAAAACTAGAACAGTCTCATTCTACAGCATGCAAATGATATATCAAGTGGCAAAACTGGGATCAAAACATGTGAATGTTTCCTTTCATTTGCATCTACCCTTATTTCTTTCATTTTCTTCATTTCACTTATGAGAATCAGGGTTTTCTAGACATTAGTCAGTCCTAAGTAGCTATAAAGAAACACTTTCATTTTACACAAAAGATAAGTTGCAGGTGGCTGTTCTTGTGCAATTAAATGTTTGAGTGCTATTCCAGATCTTTTTTTTTTTTTTATCAAATCAAAGATGACATCAGAATTGGTCTCTACTCTTGAATGCTTCTTTGTAAAGAGAGAACTCAAACTCTAGACAATTTTTTTAAGAGGTGCTTATGTAGATTTCCACAAAACCCTTTTGTATTTGCCTTTTACTTACAGTTATTGAAATCCTCTTCTCTTAAGTGTTTCTCCTTTGAAAAACTTCCCTGTAATAATAAATAAAATACCTTGAAAAATTATGGACCATGATTCAACATCAAACACAATTTATGACTTAAGACCACATTCTGACTTCACTTCTGCTCCATTCAATACAAGACTAGTGTGTATGGTGGTTTTTAAATTTTATTTATTTATTTTAAATTTTTTTAGTGCTCACAGATAGAGTAACACAACATGGGGCGGGGGGGAAGGATCATCAAGTAGTTTACTTCTGACACACTTGATTTCCCCCTACCCCGGCTATAGGGTCAGGTGGGACCACATCAGAGGTAAATGCATGATACGTTACACATCAACTCCTGCTCCCAACTGAGAACAGCTAAGACTAGAAAGACCTGGATTCAAACCTGGATCCAGAAACCTGAACTTTGCTGAAAGGTCAGATGAGGTTTTAGTGGGAACAAATTGCCTCCCTAACTGCAATGTGCTGCTTGGCTCATCTGAGGAAGATCTTTCCTGAATTTTGACCTGGAAGGGCCTTTTAAAGCACATTTTTCATTTTAATAGCAGCTCTGTAGTGTTCTAACCAGTGGGACCTGCTGAAGAATGCCATTTCTGTGCAAGTGTTGTAAGCTCCCTTTCTGCAGGAAGCAACATAGTGCAGGACAGATTTCCTGGCATTCCTGCACAATCTCCCAAATTCCTCCCTGCAGAGATTTCACTCATCAGCCATTTCTACTGAAAACAGACAAAAGCCAGGAAGTTGAATTAAAGCTGACCCTGTGTCCTTTACTCAGAGTTTTACATAGGTGTTTCAGCTTATTGATATAATACAAGTTCACCCACTGCTCTTTCATTATGTTTCCACTGGAGAATCTTAACCATTTGATCACCAGGAGTTAGATGCTCTTGACTAGTATGCATCACGTTAAAGGCAACATATAGTGTCTGTGACAAGGAGTTAATATTGCACCTTCATTTTAAATTTCTTCCTGACCTTTTTGTCAGTTTGTTATAAAACAAAATTTAAATACACGCTCTTAAAATATGTTGTATATTGACACTACTAGCTTACTTAGAATAGCATACAATTGTGTTATTTGTCCTGAAGCATCCTACAGTAAAGTATTTGATACACTACTGACCAAATCCTGCAGTGTTTATTCATGCAAAATGCCTATGACAGTTAATAGGCACTCTCTGTGTGCATGAGGAATGGGTAAGAATGACAGTATTTGACCATATATTGAAGTCACTTTGTGTACCATGTTGAAATGTAGCCACTTCCAGGGTGAAACACAGCAGCTTTTAACAGTGAACAATCACTAAGGACAGGAAGTGAAGAAGAGTACTGAAGCCATTTGAAACCACAGGAGAAACTGGTGTGTAACAGGAATTTTGTATTGAATGTCACTGTGGCTAGCACTCTATGCTTGTGAAGAGTGCCACAGGATCTCTAAGGACTACAATTCCTCATTGAGTCTCTTCTTGAATTATATAAAATTAGTTTTCGCAAAAAAGAAAAGGAGTACTTGTGTCACCTTAGAGACTAACAAATTTATTTGAGCATAAGCTTTGTGAGCTACAGCTCACTTCATTGGATGCTGTAGCTCACGAAAGCTTATGCTCAAATAAATTTGTTAGTCTCTAAGGTGCCACAAGTACTTCTTTTCTTTTTTGCGAATATAGACTAACACGGCTGCTACTCTGAAACATAAAATAGTCTTGAATGACAATTTTCTCAGCAAGCCCTCAATTTAACTCTCCCTTCTGCCCCATATCCTAATAATTAAATATAGCAATTCTATTGAGCACCATAGAACCAGCCAGAGTGACTACGGTTGATTACATCGCATCAAACATTGTGTAGTGAGGTTACCCTGGGCAGCACCAGATAAGGTCCAGGTGTGCACCCTTTTGCGTATTGAGAGAGAGTTTGAGAGCACCGTATGCTGGGGTGTTTTTTTCCACCCTGGTGACCTGGCTGAAGAGCATGCAACACAGCTTTTGGATATAATGTGTGATTGACATTTTGCACAAAGTCAAACCATTTTATGCTAACAATACATAAGCAATGTGTCCATTCACCCCAAGTCTACTTATAAGAGGGGCCAGGTTTCTGACCCATATCACAGTATAGGTAGAACAGAGGTTTGATAAATCCTGAAATGTTGTCTCTGCCAAAGATGCTTTTTCATCCATACGCCAGACATGCAGGAGGTGGCAAGACCTATTCATCAAAGAATGTTGATTTACTGTGACCATTTGAACTTTGCTTTCAGCTTGGGTAGATGCACTCGTCCATGCTCTCCACAGTACTCAACCCTATCTGCGCCGGGGTTCTCATGGCCCAGCTCTGAGATTCTGGACCTCTGGTCTTTTGCCATGAGAAATTCAACCCAATAGTGCAGGTAGTGTCTTGTAGACCTTGGAGCACAGAGGTGAAATTGACTTCTCCACAAGCCAGGACATCGTTATTTAAATAAATCAAATTCAGAGATACTTAAATGAATTGGCAAAACCTATAGTACAGAGTTCTAAATGCAAAGTTCCTAAATCCTGGTGTGCTGCTTTGATTGCCCCTTAGGAACGAGCATGGTGCCATAGTAAAGGCCCAAGTAGACATGTGTGTGCCATGGCCTACAATTTTTAATTTCTTTTTGGTTCTGTTTCATATTGTGTTTGGCAAAATTCTTGTTGTCCATTTGGGTCTCTTATAAAGCACTGCTAGAACTTGGGGTTCTCAAACTCTATCATAATGTGAACAATGACTTAATAGTCTCTTGTGGACACCTCTCTTCCCTTTTGTAATCACATAACATCCTCGTGGCAACTTCAGCAATTGCTTGCATGAAAAACTAGTCCTACATCTCAAGTGTCCATCAGGTCAAGAGATGTTTCAAATATTATTCCAAAGTTACCTGTGTTGCCTACAAATTTGGAATCCCCCTCACTTCTGTTGTTGAAAGTTTACATTAGATTTATGAAACTGAGATTGCAGAATGTGGCGATTTCACTAAAATTTTAATACCAGTTTATTTAAAGTTTCTTGTATGAATCATCTTTTTGTCCCCTTTTTGTCCCCTTTGTCACACACAGTGTCCAAATTTGGCAGGTTGAAAGGTATGGAAGTAATAATAAGAGATTCTTATTGTGTCCTTTTGCTGTCTCTAAATGTGGTGTTTTTTGTTTTTTGGTTTTTTTTTTTACAGATAGAAACAAGGAGAGCTAGCTCATGTGACCAGCTGTCTCCTCATGACAAATGTTCTGTGCGCTGTCAGTGGTCTATGAACACAGTTTGAGAAGTGTCTGATTTCTCCTCCAACAAGAAGCTGACCTGCAGGGGCCTAATATTTGCCACTTCTTATTATTTGCCACTTCTGAGGGGCAACACTGATCAAGTTGTAGGTAATATGTCTTCACTTCTTGGGAATGTTGTAGACTATTTGGAAGTGGTGAAGGCAGTGTAAAACTAACCCAAACTTCCCCTATAACTAATATTGAACAAATATATGGGAAGTAACTTGCGAGTGTTAAGTGTTAACACTCTACTTGTCATTTCTTTATTTTTTTTCCAGTTCTCTCTCTTTCCTGCTGAGCAACTTTAGAGCAAACCTATTAATCCAAAACAGCACAAGTCTAAAAGGCTTTTGGGTACAGAATGCTTTATAAATATTTATCCCTTTAAAATAATTCTAAAACATTGTAGCTTGAAATGAAACAAATACAGTAACAGGCCACTTGTCATTTCTTCCCATCATGCCTTTCCATGCAGGCCCATATCTTCTACCAAGGGGGTGCTGGTGGTACAAATAGTTGCAAATTTTGCTGCAATAGGAATCCATTGGGGAAAAAAATCCCAGTCACAAGTCTGTTTTCCTTGGTGCTGTACAACTTAAAAGTTTACAAAAATATCTTCTGTTTTTACCTAACTTGGATATTTTTTCTGGTACCTAGATCTGTAGACCAGTGGCTCTCAACCTTTCCAGATTACTGTACCTCTTTTAGGAGTCTGATTTTGTTTTTTCTTGTGTACCCCCAAGTTTCACCTCACTTAAAAACTACTTACAAAATCAGACGTAAACATACAAAGGTTGTCACAGCACACTATATACTGAAAAATTGCTTACTTATTTTTAACACATAATTATAAAATAAATCAATTGGAATATAAATATTGTACTTACATTTCAACATACAGTATATAGAGCAGTATAAACACATTGTATGAAATTTTAGTTTGTACTGACTTTGCTAGTGCTTTTTATATAGCCTGTTTTAAAAGTAGGCAAATATCTAGATGAGTTGATGTACCCCCTGAAAGACCTCTCGGTACCCCCAAGGGTACGCAGACTCCTGGTTGAGAACAACTAATTTAAATCAATCCACCCTTAGAGGCAGAAAGGCTTTACTGACCAGCAGTAACTCATCTTCTAACATATTTCCTCTATAGCACCACCCATTAAGAGTGCCTACCCATGTGGCCTCAGAAGCAATTTTGAGTAGTATTCTGTGGTTACAAGCATCAGCAATTCCTTGTAGCCCCTACCTTCCAGGGGCATAAATACCCTGCCTCCTCTAATTGCCCAGTTACTAAATTCCCAGTTACTCTCTACCTCAAGAAGTCTTACTTCAAGCTGGGCCCTGAAGTTCTGTTAGCAGAGGTGATTGTGGCTCTGAAATAGCAATACATTCAAAGTATAAGAATTACCTCTAATAAGCTAACAAACCTTTTTTTAGTTTCATGACCTTGCCTCCAGAGAGCCCTACGTAGGAGACTAGCTAACAGTGATATCCCTTAAAAGCAAGCTTGTTCAATAGCAACTGAAGCATTGTCCTTCTCAAACTAGAGTCTGTTGTTGACAAAATGTTTGTTTGAGCAAATGTCTGGGTGCCAGAAATTCCTGAGATCTAACACTAGCTCTGGCACTAACTCAGTGTTGCCCAGTCTTGTGATAGAATGTGGTGGCCTTGTGTCATTGGAGTTATTTCAGTACATGAGAATCTTGGCTTTCACTTAAAAGGAGTAAGTTTTGTCACCTTAATGTTCATGGAGAAAAACTGGAAAATCTAAACACTAAAAGCTAGTGTGGGGTCATGAATCTTCTGACTAGATGCTTTTTGTCAGGCAATGCAGGATTGTAGATACTGAAACTGTCATAAACAAAGAGGTAAGGGTAAACACCTTTTAAATCCCTCCTGGCCAGAGGAAAAATCCTTTCACCTGTAAAGGGTTAAGAAGCTAAGACAACCTTGCTGGCACCTGACCAAAATGATCAATGAGGAGACAAGATACTTTCAAAGCTGGACAGGGGGAAACAAAGGGTTCTCTCTATCTGTGTTGTCTTTTGCCAGAACCAGAGCAGGAATGCAGGTCAGAACTCCTGTAAAGGGTTAATAAGCAATCTAGTTAGATTCTGTTTTGTTTAAATGGCTAAAAATATAAGTTGTGCTGAATGGAATGTATATTCCTGTTTTTGTGTCTTAAGGTTTTGCCTAGAGGGATTCTCTGTGTTTTGAATCTGATTACCCTGTAAGGTATTTACCATCCTGATTTTACAGAGGTGATTCTTTTACTTTTTCTTCCATTAAAATTCTTCTTTTAAGAACCTGATTGCTTTTTCATTGTTCTTAAGATCCCAGAGTTTGGGTCTGTGTTCACCTATGCAAATTGGTGAGGATTTTTATCCAGCCTTCCCCAGGAAAGGGGGTGTAAGGATTGGGGGGAAAGACGTTTCCAAGTGGGCTCTTTCCCTGTTTTTGTTAGACGTTTGGTGGTGGCAGCAATAAGGTCCAGGGACAAAAGGTAAAATAGTTTGCACCTTGGAAGTTTTAACCTAAGCTGGTAAAAATAAGCTTAGGAGGATTTTCATGCAGATCCCCACATCTGTACCCTACAGTTCAGAGTAGGGAAGGAAGCTTGACAGAAACTGTGTAGGAAAGGGTTAGTTTTGACAAATATCCCAATTTTGAGATTTTTTTTTTTTTAATTGTTGAAATGTCCTGTTTCAACACTCTAAAAATGCAAAGTTGTGTTTTATTTTGAAATGATTGGTTTTTGGCTTATTTTGAATTTGTGTTTAATGTGTATTTTTAAACAGTTACAAAATAAAGGTTGCAAATGTTTCATTTTGAAGTTTATTGAAATGAAGTGCTTCAGTTGACCCAATCTGACTTATTATTTATTATTGATTGGTTGGTGAAAACTTTTTCTGCCTGGACATTTTCTGCCCAGATCTACTAAAGGCTCAAAAAAACCCATGGGAAAATCAAAAGAATCCTAAATGTATTTTTTTACAATCCCATGACTTTGTGAGCTGATTTGTGATTTTCGAATCCTTGGGATTAGCAATAATGCTAACAGCTTCTGTGGCCTTTGTCAATTGCCTAATCATGCGCTCCTATTTTTGTCCCTTCCTAAAGTAGGATGATTATTACTATTTTTACTGGACTTGAAGAAGATTAGTTAAAGTGGTTTTGAAGGCGAAAAGTATCACATATAGTGTGTTAAATATTATTCATGAGACTATCTCTTTGATCCATTGGTTTTATTCTTCACACTTGAAGATAAAGCTAGCATGAATAAAGCTAATTTGTTGTCTAATTAAAGATGAACTGTTGTGCGCTTCAGATCTTTTTCTTCACACCTATTTCACATATTAAGATCTTGCAACTTCCTTTCAAAATAACTCTTTAAAAGTAATTTAAAGTTTGGAAATGCATTTTGGATCTAAAATTTACAAGGCAGGCTACACAGTACGCTTCTGGGTTTGCAACTGAATTGAAATGGAGTCAGGAAATGAAATCAACAGTACCATGAAGACTGGTACAGCTTCTTTAGTTTCAGCAAGGGATTCTGACAGAATCCTAGGCTGTATCAAAAGGAGTATTTTGCCAGGATATGGAAAATAATTATAAGGAAATACAATACATGCTGAGGTCTTACATTGGACCATAGAGCCTGATGCTGATCTCACACTGGTTCAACTCCATTAACTTCAACAAACTTTCTCTCGACTTTCACTGGTATGAGTGTAATCAGAATTAGGCCCATATTGTGTGTTTTGTACTATAGTGTGTTCACAGACATAAGGTTAGATTCTCCAGCTGTATCCATTGTTTGGGAGCACCCCAAAGAAGCAGGTTGTAGCCCCCTGATTGAGTCGTGTCTCTCCCTAGTTTGGTGAAATGTAGAGCAGCCTTGAATCTACTTTAAATTACATTGCCCTTGTGTGACAATGGTGAATCATTACCCAGTAGTGCTCTGGTACTGCCCCCTTCTGCACCCAGCATATACTCTGTGCTGGGGCTGTAGGGGTGGGAAATAGAGATCTGGCAGAGCCAGCTCCTACCCCAGTTGGGGATTGCCTTCATACTGGGGGAATATGCAGCTGAGGAGATCCAACAGCTTTCTAGCCCACTGGTTCCTCAAGAGAGAGGCAAAGAGAGAATCTGACCCTTAATCATTATGGAAATTTGTCAATAAAACTGACTATGCAGGTGTACCAGTAGATAATCTTTAAATTTTAACACTTGCCCTTTTAACAATGTTCTTGACCTTCCCCCACCCCCCCCAAAAAAGTTGTCCTGGCCTAGACCATATTGTGGTACAAAATTCAATGGTTAGACATTTGTCTATGGTTAAACTCAAACTCTGAAATCAGTAACTTCCCCCAGTGCATATTGATTTGAAAACGGCCACCCTATTAAAATGGATTATTATTTTTAATGTATTCCTCGACTGATATGTTTTATTCCAAGTCTCAAACAAAATTTATGAAATCCTGAAGGGGTTTAGTTTTCCAGCAAATGGGCTGATATTATCCTAAGTATGGAGATGTAAGTGACAATGTTACATGTCAGCAAACCATGTGGATTATTGCATTTTCTATCAATTCAAGTTTCTCCCAATTTAGCTGACCACAGGGCCGTCCCACAACATTTTGGCACCTGAGGCGGGGAGCTCAAATGACGCCCCCATGCCCCCTCGCTTGGGCCAAAACTTTGAAAGGTCTCAATTCTGCCTTCTTCCTGTTCTTCTCCTCTCATGGTACTGCTCTGCCACCTACCCCAATAAAGGAGAACTAACAACTTAAAATGCCTTGTTGAAAAATTTTAAGTAACATACTTGCTGTTCAGGAGTTTTGAAAGTTAACTTTTCTTGTCTGCATAATAAACACAAGCATTTTTATCTGCTTGAATAATCAAAGTGGTGCTTTCCATGCCTTCTTGGTTGGAAAGATTTGAAGTGCTTCCTGCTGAAGGTCCACAGTTTGGGCCAGCTCATGCTCTATTGAGATGGTTGCAAGGCCAACCAACCTCTCCTGTGTCATTGTGGAGCATAGATGTGTTTTAATTAACTTCAGCTTGGAGAAGCTGCGTTCTCCACTGGCAACAGTTACAGGAAGTGTTAAAAGTATGCACAGAGCAACAAAAGCATTTGGAAAGAGGGTGGTCATCTTATTTGTGCACATATATTCCAGAACAGCCTTTGGAGTTAATCCTGCTGAAATATATCTTGAAAGCCCTTTCAAGATACATCACCTAAATCACTCGCATCAATATCGCACATGTCATCATGTGTCAACACTGTCTCTAGTGCCCTGCTCTAGGTCTTCTTCGGGTATAGTGAGAAGTTTTGGAATATCATACAACATCCCAAATATACTGCTGTGTTCCTTGAGCTGCATGAAATGTTCTTCAACTGACTGTATTGCACAATCTAGCACCTGGATAAAGAATTCAACTTTGAATTGTTGTTTGGGGTCTCTTACGGGATTATCCCATGCCTCATAATCAAAATGTCATCATCTTTGGTGACTCTCTTGTACTCTTGAATGGGTGGGAAAATAGCTTCAGTGTGAAGTTCCTCTGCCAACTTCTGTGCACTCTTCAGAATGTTTTGAAATCCCTCATCTGTCAGATATGGCTTTGCTCTGTCCAGTTGTTCCATTGCCCCAGATATATCAAGGTCAACACCTTGGAGTCTCTTGCTTACCACATTTATTTCAAACAGTATGTCATGCCACAACACTAAGCCACACAGAAATTTGAAGTTCTGTATGTTTCTGGTGATTCCGTTTCCCTCTGCCACTGTTCTCCCACAAACAGTTCCTGTCATAGCATTATCCTCCATAATGGCAACTGTGGCATCATCTATCTTCCCAATTTGGTGTTTGATAGGCTTTATCACCTCCACTCGACTTTCCCATTGTGTGGCACTCAGTGGTTTGAGTCAGAGAGGATGTTCCCAGATGTTGCTTCAAAATTTGCCATCGATGAGTTGATGCAGAGAAAAATACATAAATGCTTTGAATTACATTAAAAAATTCAGCAGCCTCACTAGAAGCTGATGCTGCATCACTGACCCCCATGTTCAATGAATGAGAACTGCATGGGACAAAAAAAGCTCAAGGGTTTAACTCTCGGATCCGTGTCTGCACTCCTCTGTTCTTTCCTCTCATGTTGGCACCATTATCGTAGCCCTGATCTCTCATGTCAGCTATCGCAATTCCCGTATCTTCCAGCTTTTTAAGACGCACATTTGTCATAACAGCTCCTGTAGTATCATCAATGTCAATAAATTCTAGAAAATGCTCTCTGACAGTCTCACCATTGCAGGGACATTTTCACTAGGTTCTGTTGTTAAAAAATGCACCATTAAAGTAATTTGTTCCATATGGCTGAAGTCAGATGTGCAGTCCAGAATAACAGAGTAATATCTTGCTGACTTCAGATCTGCCACAATCTTCTGTTTTGACTTTTGTTACCAGTAACGGTGTGATCTCAATTTGAATTGTTTTTCCAAGGCCATGGTATGCGCACATTTCTTGGTTGGTGAGCTTCTTCTTAGATGCTCCTGGAGTATAGCATCAAACTCAGCCATCAGCTCCACAATTTTAAGGAAGTTTCCATTGTTTGGCACATACAGCTGATCTGAAGTGCCACGCAGTGCTAGGTTTTGGGTAGCAAGCATTCTCACAATGGCAATGAGCCTTTTCACAACATTTTGCCAGTAAAGAGACTCTGATGCAATCTTCTCTTGATGCCAATCATCTATGGTGGCCTTTAACCCTCGTCTCATCTCACGCTCTTTCCACCTATGGAATGCTCTCTGGTGATTTGCTGCCTTCTCCTGGCATGCCAGATTTCTTGCCAGATTTTTTCAGTTCTTTGTTCCTGTAGAACCCAATGTGGCTGGAACATTAGACTGGAAGAGTTTGCAACAAAACCAGTATGCAGCATTCTGTGGTTTTGAGTACATAAACCATGGCCTCTCCACTTTGTCACTATTGGGGATTTCATCCCAGTAATGTGTTGGATGGAAACATCTATTTTCATTGTCTTTGGTGAACATGAAGTTTTTCACTTGCTGTGGCCTATGCAGTACAAGGAAGTCCCTCAGGCTACTGCTCAAGTGAGTCCACAGTCCTGGATCATCTAGACTTAAGGAACTAAACTGAGCAAAAGCTGTTTCTTGCATGTCCACTGCACTCTTCTCTGATCTACACTTTTTTCTTCAGGAATGTGCATGGTTACATCCATCTGAGATGGAGATATGGATGCTGCAATAGCAGCCAGGTCACCTACGTTCTGACTAACTGGAAGATCGGGGGTCAGAAGGCTCACCGTGAACATTTGTGTCTATATATTGCAGGAGAGCTCCTTCCTGCTTAGATAGCTTTGCTTTTCTTTTTTTCTTAGGAAGCTTTTCTTTCTTTTTCTGAATGCTGCCCTAGAGGGGCATTTTCTTCTTTCACTCGTGACTGCTGTTCTGTGCCAGCTATAGTGGCTCTCAACACTCAGTTGAAGGGGACAAATAAGCAGGCTGGTAGCAGGGCCTGAGTGAGAAGATATCAGCATCTTAAGGGCCTAACTGGCTCCTACTACTTCAGTTGACTGCCTGTTCTCTTGAAGTGGGTTCAGGGAAGCAGCAGGAAATAGAAAGCTCCCTGAGAAGCTTGTGTTAATCAGTTCAGGCTCCTGGGGGTGCTAGAGAGGTACACAAGGGGCGGTTCCTCCTCCTCCTCCCTCTCCTTGCAGCTCCTGCTGCTTTCTGTTACACATTCTCTCCCTCTCCTTTTCTCCTGCCTGCCCGTTATGTCTCTTGTGCTCTCCTTCCTCCAGCACAGCACTCCACCATCTCTGTGCATCTAGAGCAGAGAGACTACACATGCACCAGCAGCAGACACAATTTTCTACACTCTGGGTCCTAGTGGCACCCCACCCCCCCATAGTCTGGCACCTGAGGCGGCCACCTCAGTTTGCCTCATGGTAAGGCCAACCCTGGCTGACCATTTCAGGATGCTGTGTCCATAGATAAGTGACACACAATGTCCAAAACATCTAAAAGAATCACTTGTGATTTTTAGAGAATTTTAATTTATCAATAACAAGGCTCTGAGATCATTAATTACAGCTCTCATGATTTCAAGGCAAATTCTCCTATAATTTCCCTAGATAGGTCTCATTCTGGATCTGGATCAGTTTTAGTTGCTTAATCCTAAAATTCTTATGAGCCACGAGTTATGTGTGTACCAGCTTCTAGTCCCCAGAATGCTAGGCAATTTCAGGAAAAGAGGGGTGGAGAAGATTAGCATTATCTGGACAAGCAATTGTTATGCCTCCTTTAGCATAGACCATCTTCATAGATTTTTGGAGTTAGTATGTTTAAAAAGTAATATCTGAAGGCAACAAGTGACAACAAACTCAGTGAGACCAGGGATCATGCACAGTGCAGATGACATGTTCAGAAAATTAAGGAGCAAAATTCTAGACCTGGTTGAAAACTTTTTCTTGGAAAATGCTGATTGATGACATTGAAACATTTTTTGGAGCTGTATCAATTTTTGTCAAAACTTTCACAGGAAATTGGGACACTTTTTTTTTTATTTTGATAGATCAAATAATTTAATGTAGATGTTATCTGTTCAATTTTGTTTTATAATTGTATAATCAAAACAACAGTTGAAACAAAATGCTTTTGTAATACTTCAGAATTTTTCATGAAATGAGTTTTCAACTTTTCATGCAGATTTGGGATGGAACCAAATTTCAACATCTCAAAATTTCCTGATGGAAGGAAATGACGGATTTCAGACAGCTCTAATGCTCTTAAAATTTTTGATGGTGCAAGAAGTGGTGAGAGAATTTTGACTTACACAGTGTTGCCAAAAACAAACATTAAAAAAAAATCATGAGTCAGCCTTGAAAAGTCATGAGACCAGCTTTAAAATAGTTATGTAAAAATTGGGTTCTCTTTATTTATCTTCTGTTTTTGAGCATTTAGGTTGCATTCAGGTCCCATTTTCAAGCTTTTGTGGTGTGGGTTTTTTTTTTTAATATAAACAGAAGCTTAGATTCTCACATAATCATTTGTCTCCAAAAGCTAGAGCTTCAAGAAAACATCAAAAATCATATAAATCTTAACATAATCCTATGAGTTGGCAATATTGCACCCCTCCAGTGGATGCAGCAAAATAAAGAGAAGAATGCAAGGGTGACCAGATGGTTCCTGTCCCTACAACCTTTCTAATTCACCATACAACACTGGGCTGGAAGCCACCTGTCAATGCAGATGGCTTGTCACGAGTACACTGCCTGATGTCCCAAGTTACCCAACCCCATAGTGTTGGAGCAGAGGGGGGGGATATATGACAGGGTCGGGCTGGATGGCTACAGGAGAGTAATAGAAGGCAGATATATTAGCCCCAGGTTAAGTAGGTCCCTTTTCCCTGGGTAAGGTAACGGAAGGTTCCAGAACAATCAGGAACCTTCTGGAGACAATTAAGACAGACAGGCTGATTAGAACACCTGCAGCCAATCAAGAAGCTGCTAGAATCAATTAAGGCAGGCTAATCAGGGCACCTGGGTTTAAAAAGGAGCTTACTTCAGTTTTTGTGGTGCGCGTGTGAGGAGCTGGGAGCAACAGGCACTAGGAGCTGAGAGTGAGAACGTGGACTGTTGGAGTACTAAGGAGTACAAGTGTTATCCGACACCAGGAGGAAGGTCCTAGGGTGAGAATAAAGAAAATGTTGGGAGGAGGCCATGGGGAAGTAGCCCAGGGAGTTGTAGCTGTCACACAGCTGTTCCAGGAGGCTCTCTAGACAGCTGCATTCCACAGGGTCCTGGGCTGGAACCTGGAGTAGAGGGCAGGCCCGGGTTCCCCCCAAATCTCCCAACTCCTGATCAGACACAGGAGGAGTCTACCTGGACTGTGGGTTCAGAAAAACAGCCAAGCCGAGGGCTGCCATGAAGCTCCAAGGCGAGCAAATCCACCAATAAGCGCAAGACCCATCAAAGTAGAGGAGGAACTTTGTCACAATATATATTTCCATAACTTAATTCTCAAAAACGGCTAAACTATTTTTATGGAACTATTCAAAAAACTAATGGAAAATCATCCCCTGAATACTTAGTTTGCCAAGGTGATAAGGCACTGAAAATAGAGGCTTATAAGAAAAATGGTGGATAATCTTAATTGAGGGGTTGTTACTAGGTACCCATATAATTTATTCTTTGGTTTAAAAAAAATCAAATGTTTTTATATGTACTCTTGATACCCTGACAGCAGTTAAGATAAATAGTAAAAAAATATCACCCAGCAGCCAATACTAAAAGTTCACATCCCATCCAGTAAACACAACAAAATATTAGACTCTGTACAGCCCCATCACCTTCAGACTACACCTTTGTTGACATCTATGCAATGCTGTTTACCTTAGCAAATAATCCTATTGGTAGTGCCTCAGAAATAATAGAAAGCAGCACACTCTCTCTCACCTTTGCTAGCTATTCTGGGGCAAGAGGAGTAAAAAGCAATGAACACTTCCACCCCTAAAGTCAACAACTGTCATGTAATGCTGAATACACACAGGGAGCAGATACTGAGTAAGAAGGTGCCATTTGATATAGTCACTTTTCAGAGGAAAATCACTCTTGAAGGATTCTTTTAGTTTAGCGGTAGTGTCTGTTTTACGCAAAAGATCTATCTGACCATTTTAACAAGTACCAAAAAAAAAGCATAAAAATGTATCCACTAATACAATAAATGACTATACTGAAATCTTAAGATAAATTACTGAACATATTGTCTAAATTACTTTTTTTAGAAGAACAAAAGAGGACTGTGTAAGTGGTGGGGAGTCATCCTGAGTTTACTCAAATCAAAATAAAATGTTTCTTTTTATAAATACAGAGCTAGCTACCCTCTGTTGAAGTGTGAACTTTTGACATACTGCACATAGCTTGTTCTTAAAATATTTGACTTCTGAACGTCTTCCCATGGGGCTTATACAAATTGTTTATAAACACACGGATTCTCCCACCCACATAAATATTAAACAAGCTCCATATTGTTCTAATGTCTAAGGGAAGCAGAGATTCCCATCCAAACACTTTGGCTGGCAGACCTGTAGAGGGGAAGTAGATTAAGGATTGATGCATTCATAGCCTGTGGGAAAGATAGGAGTAGGGAGCTCTGATATCACTGCTGTAGAACATTGTCTCCCCATCCTTTGTTAATCTGCTTCATATAGCCATATTGATATTGCATCTGGGGCAGTCACTCACCAGCACTTTTAAAGAGAGAGAGAGAGAGAGAAAATGCAATAAAAGGCTAAGAATCTATCCATCATCCTCCACTGCTTTCTTTGCATTTGCAGATGCGTACCACCAGTAATCAAATGCATGCAAAGCTAATTGATATAAGCAAAATTTGATGTATAAAGCATCCCCAACTGGTAGTATCAACATACATTTCTTTTAGGAAGACATTGCACTTTGAAGAGTGGAAAAATGGATGGTTGTTTTTGTTAGTGAAATCATCATGTATTTTTTTTCAACTGAATTGCTCAGAATTCATCCATTAAGAAAGTCTTTTAATTTAGAACAAAAACTTCAAAAAGCATGTAATTTTTTCTCACCAAAGCACTTGCACAATACCAAACCCATGTGAACAATTTCTGTAAAATTCTCACTCTTAGAAATGGAAAGAGAAAGGAAGACAGGGTAATGAAGTACAGAAATAGTTTCTTATTGGAAGTAGACTTGCCAGCTGAAGTGGGCATCAGAACTGCTTAATGGATAAAATGTATTAATGCTGAGCATGTGCTGAGTGCAGTACTGGATCCTGTCAACCTTGGTGATAAAACTGGGTTGTGTATTGCGAGGCAGAGGGGTGTTGACATAGCTGATTGGGTAATATTTATTCAGGATTAGGTATGTGTTGCAGTTGTGTGACTAAATCCATGTTGCTAAGGTGCCACAAGTACTCCTTTTCTTTTTGCAAATACAGACTAACACGGCTGCTACTCTGAAACTTGAATACTGTGTGCAGATGTGGTCGCCCCATCTCAAAAAAGATATATTGGAATTGGAAAAGGTGCAGAAAAGGGCAACAAAAATGATTAGGGGCATGGAATGGCTTCCATAGAAGGAGAGATTAATAAAACTGGGACTTTTCAGCTTGGAAAATCATGACTAGTGTGGAGAAAGTAAATAAGGAAATGTTGTTTTCTCCTTCTCAAACACAAGAACTAGGGCTCACCAAATGAAATTAATAGGCAGCAGATTTTAAAAAAACAAAAGGAAGTATTTCTTCACACAACACAAAATCAATCTTTGGAAATCCTTGCCAGAGGATGTTGTGAAGGCCAAGACTACAACAGGGTTCAAAAAAGAACTAGATAAGTTCATGGAGGATAGGTCCATCCATGGCTATTGTCATGGAGTCACCGGGCCAATGGTCGGGAACTACGCCATACGAAGCCAGCCAGGACTCTGGTGTATCATGTCTCCTCTCTCTGAGTATACTGTCACCAGGGCAAGAAGCTTACACAGCTTCAACCTTCCTGGGTCTGACCTCGGAGCATTCAGCATCCTCTTCCTTATTGTGCGCTTCCCCCAGCAAGTCTGACCAGGTGGGGCTCCTGGGGAAGCCAGAGGGCCCTGTGCCCCAATTCCCCCATCAACAGTGATTCTCAGCCAGCAGGTAGAACAGAAGGGTTTATTAGTTGGTGGGAACACAGCATAGAACAGAGCTTGCTAGCACAGAAATCAGTGACTTTCAGCCAAGTCCATCTTGGGGAGTCCTGCACCAGATGCCCTGGACTCCCCCTCTTTCAGTCTCCCCAAGCAGACTGCCAGTTTCCAGTGACCTGACCTCCGACACCCCTGTTGCTCCTTCTCCTTGTCTTTGTCTCGCTTGCTAGGCAAAGAGTCCCCCTCCTGGGTCTCAGGTTATGAGGGCACCGGTCATAGCATACGTGCAGGCAGCTGGAGCAGCCTCACCTGCACCAGAGGTCTCAGTCAAAGTCACACACCCCTGTTCCCACCACCGGGGTATTGGTTCAGGATACAGGGAAACTGAGGCACCCACAGTATTCATGCAAAACAGTAAAACGCACATAGACTCACATAACAAGGGAAAATCCCCACTTTGTCATAGCTATTAGCCAGAATGGACAGGGATGGTGTCCCTAGCCTCTTTTTGCCAGAAGCTGGGAATGGGCGACAGGGGATGGCTCACTTGATGATTATCTGTTCTGCTCATTCCCTCTGGGGCACCTTTCATTGGCCACTGTTGGAAGACAGGATACTGGACTAGATGGACCTTTGGTCTGACCCAGTATGGCTGTTCTTATGTGAATAAGAACCTGGACTGGGAGACAGTGATAGATGGGACAGGAAACAGAAGTTACTGCTGGTGTGGGTACAGGGTTATGTCAATGAACAGATATACGTGTTTAATTTTAGTTTTGCTGGCCAGCGGAGTTGGGAGCCAATCCTCAGCTGGTATAAATTGTCATAAGTGTATTGACTTCAATAGAACACTCACAACTCCAAGGGGCCTGCCCTTGATTCCTTTGTGCTGGTGTAATCCTGAGGAGTATACTGCAGAGAGAGGGGTCTTATTCTTTTATCTATGTTGGGGTGTCAATGTTAGTTTCTTAAAGTAAAGTATATAAATCTCCCCACTGTATTTTCCACTGAATGCATCCAATGAAGTGAGCTGTAGCTCACGAAAGCTTATGCTCAAATAAATTTGTTAGTCTCTAAGGTGCCACAAGTACTCCTTTTCTTTTTTGCGAATACTAAGACTAACATGGCTGCTACTCTGAAAAGTATCTTTGGAAACACTAAATAGTTGAGGCCAATTATACTGGATAGCCCAAAGTATTTGATTGTGAAAGGCAGTATTCCCAACCATAACACTCAAAGATCATGAGTCAAACCCAAAACAATCATGGTACTGGATTAAAAATAAGTTTTTAAAAAATAATACGTGTTGGGTTCTTATTAATTGCCTTATTGCTTTTGAGCAGTTAAGGTTCAGTGGGGGTGTGGGGAAGCAGAGTCGTATTTTCAAGCCTTTCTCCACAAGCAGGAAGGCAAGGAATTTTTTATTTATTTTTTTAAATGAAGGATTCTCAATTATTCACCACAATCAGGAGCTAGCACTTTAGGAAAGTTGCTGAGTTTCATGACACTTGGCAATGCTGAAAAGGTAACATTGTAGTGATGTAGAGCTTGGTTGGTGTGCGTGCATGCAAGAACTCTGGTGCCTGCCCTGGAAGTCTTGCAGTGGGATTACCCTGCCATGGTGGCATAGGCGCCGACTTCTACTGGCACTGGTGGGTGTTCGACCCCCCGGCCCTGCCCCGACTCCAACCCTGCCCCTCCCTCTCCCACCCCCATTCCAACCCCTTCCCCAAAGTCCCGACCCCAACTCTGCCCCCTCCTGTCCCTATTCCAACTCCTTCCCCAAATCCCTGGCCCCACCTCTTCCCCTGAGCGTGCCATGTTCCTGCTTCTCCCCCCACCCTCCCAGAGCTTGCTACAGCTGTTTGGCGGCGGCAAGCGCTGGGAGGTAGGCGGAGGAACAGGGATGTGGCCCGCTCAGGGGAGGAGGCAGAGAAGGAGGTGATGCAAGGTGGGGAGCTTGGCTGTCGGTGGGTGCAGAGAACCCACTAATTTTTCCCCGTGGGTGCTCCAGCCCCAGAGCACCACGGAGTCAGCGCCTATGCATGGTGGTATGTCTTGGCTGGGAAGCAGTGTGCACTGTGATTCTATGTCCTGCTCAGTTTTAATGTAGTTGAGGAGTCAGTTGGCCATTTTGTTCCAGGTGTCTGTACTTCATAAAGGAATGACTCTTTAAAACTGTGTACTCAAATAGGATAACGAGATATCAGTTTGCATCACAAATGAGCGGGGAGGGTGTGGGGAAGAGGATTATTATAAAAGAAGCTTTATTACTCTTAGCTGATGGCTGATAGACAGACATCTCCAGTACAAATAAACTAAGGTCAATAGCAGGAAGGCATGCTGAGGAGCTTCTCCCTGTAGTGACGAGGTGCTGCTGACATGCACTTGGGAGTTACCAAAAGCCTGGTTCCAGATTTGAGTGGAGGTTATATGGTTTTGTGTTGCAGGCTGATAGGTTATATGTGTCTGTATTTTCTTTATGGTAAGTAGAGCTGGTTGGGAATTTGGCAATGAAACATTCATGTGAAAAGTTTTCACTTTTGACAAATCAGCATTTTCCAACAAACTCTTCTCCCCCCCCCATCCCCTTAGTTTCAACAAAACTTCTGTTGGGAAGGTTTCTGAGGCCTAGGATTGAATTCTGGGTCAAAATGAGAGCACGGGAGACCGATATTAACATGTGGACACCACAGATTAACCCATAGTCTGATGGTCAGGGCATTCATGTGAGATGGAAGGACTTGAATCTGGGTCTCCCACATCCCAGATGAATGCCCCAATAACAGGGCTATTGGCTATTATGGGGAAAAGTCTTTGTTTGACTTTTTGTGAAAAATGTCAAAAGGTCTTGGTTTTGTTCCAATGTGAAATGGGAAAAACTATAGCTTGCCCAGCTCTAATAGTATTGCCTGAGGGTTATACTGTATCTCTGAAATCTTCCTGTGCTGTCAGATGTCTCTTCGGGCATGAACAAGACACTGCCATCTCTGCCAACCATGCTGTTTGCTGGAATGGTTAAATTTGTTGTGTTTCCATAACTTAACTTTTTTTTTTTACAAGGATAGGGTTTTGGCCTATTGCTCAACTCCCAGCCTGGAAGACCTGTGAACTGTGTTATGATTGGTCCCCACCTTTTGACCTGTCCAACTAGGCTGGCCCTACCAGGAATTTAAAATTCATATTGGCTTAGCTCTCAGGGTCATTGGAGAACATACTCCTTTCCACCCCGTCAAGGTGCAGTCCCCAAGAAGCTTATATTGTACAGTAAACAATAAATATGAGAATTCCTAAAGTGTGTTGAAGTGGCTTGTGACTTGTATATTGCTGAACTAATCCTTAAAACTATTTTTTTTAAAGTAAAGATAATTTTTTATAGATGCCATCCCTGGTTCCAACTGAAATTTCCACCACGTCTCCTCAGAGAAATCTCACATCTCGCACCAGTGCTCTCTGCATTTTTTTGGCACCAATTTTGAATGAAAAATGGGCTTCCAGGTACTAGGAGGCCTCTTTTCTCAGTTTGCTTAGAACAGCAGGAGATTCCATCACTTGTTTGTTGTATGGTATGCACCCAGGATTTCCTTGTAATGATCACTCCTGACTCATCTCTTCCCAGTCTCTGAAGATTTAGAAAGAATATTACCATCAAAGCCATAATAAGTTACAAATTTTTCCCCAGGCAGATGTGTCATTAGTGCGACTATAACATCTTTGCTTCAGAGTTAATTATTTAGGTAATAGAAGTATATATATTTTTATGTTATATTATATATACATATGTATATATATTATATGTTGGAAATTCAAAGCAACTTTTCTGCAATTCTTTTTTGAACAGCTGTGAAACATAAAACACAATCTTAATAGTGATAAGGCATTTGGATTGAATGAAGATTAGCAGTAGCACTGATGAGTTTTTCTTGAATCTTTCAGATAATTTTGAGCTGACTTTAAACTGGTCAGAAAATCTTGACTTCTCAGCAAAAAAATTAAAAACTGAAATAGTTCAGCCAAAAACTTTAATAGTTTGATTTGGAAATGCTATCATGGTGCTTCCTGGGAGCTGTAGTTAGATTTTTCATGTTCCCATTCTCCTCTATATGCCAGGCTTACTGTTCAGACTTAATCTCCCATGATGCACCATAATCTCTCCTCCTATTCTTGAATCCACTTGTGGTTTCTTTACACATCTTCCAGGTGGAGGTAGAAAGCAACACTATGGGCCAAAACCTATAATCTGTGTGTAACAACTTGCATTCAAGTTAATAAAATTTCAGGTGCTCAGTGACATGCTAGGAAAGTGCCACAAAGCACTTTCATTGTCAAGAGGATTTTGTGGCGCTCAAAGGTATAAAGAATAAAGTCCTTTATTTCAACAGGTTAGTGTCCTGTATAATATGTTATTTGATGAGCACTGATATATAGAGGGGAGTATAGTTTGCATTATACTGTGAATGTATGATTTCAGCATCATACTTCCTGTTTATGTAACCTGCTGATCCATGTGTGTTACAGATTCCCCTCAGCACTTGATCCACAGAGGAGCTGAATCTGTTACAGCCACAACAACAGAACCCTATCTCTTCAGCTCAAGCTGTAGCAGCTCATGCTTTTAGATCTTAGATTCAGTCCCTGGTGTGTTGACCGAGATGGTGGCCCTCACACCTGTAAACTCCGAATGTGTCTGTCGTAGACAAATCAACATTTGACAGCTGGTGTTTGCCATGGTATTCCCGCATCTTGTCCCTGCACATAGGCTTTTGAATAGTTTTGAAAACTACGTAGATGCTGGTATAGAGGGTGCCAAACCTTTTATTAACAGCGGCTATAGAACACAGCTTCTAGATACAATTATCAGACACAAGAGTTGATACTACTTTGATTCTATTTGTACTAGAGGACCTGTGGCTGTCACCTGTGAACAGGTCACTTTCCTGGGCTGTAATGTTAAGGTTGTCTTTGTGGGTACACCTGCACTTGAGTTGGAGGTGTCATTTCCAGTTTGGGTAGACATAATGCGCACTAGCATGGACTGAGCCAGCATGCTAAAAATAGAAGTGTAGCCACACTTGTGTGGGGAGCAGGATGGGCTAGCGGCCTGAATAAGTACCTAGGATCCAGGGTGGGATAATACTCAAGGCTGTCCTGGCTCCTATGCTGCTGCAGCGATGCTTCTATTGGCACGCTAGCCAATCAAAACTAGTGTGCATACATCTGCCTGAGAGGGAAGTTACACCCCCAGATTGAGTGTAGGTATCCTTGTGAGGCAGTTTATTTCAGAGTCCGAAGGAATTGTTCAATCACAGTGTCCTTTTGCTCTCTCAGCTGGTGTAACAGCCACAATTTGTTATAAATTATGTAGGGTTTCCCTGGGATCTGTAACTAACTGAAGTGAGCTGTAGCTCACGAAAGCTTATGCTCTAATAAATTTGTTAGTCTCTAAGGTGCCACAAGTACTCCTTTTCTTTTAACTTTGTCATAGACTCTGCCAGTGTCCTGCATTTATACCCACCGCACCAACACCATGTGCCCACATTATACTTAAGTTTGCTGTGTACCTGTGTTTGCTGAAAAGCAGCAAAGTTTAGGGGTAAGGGGTATGTGAATTTTCTATATCTTGCTTCAAAAATAAGAGCCAATGTTAGTGTTTTTATCATCAAACCATGAGACAAATGGCAACTAATTCCACAGTGGTATTGGGAGGATAAAAATTTGCTAGTCCCCTTTTAAAGTAAAGTGAAGTGACTTGCCTAAGAACAAGGAGTAACTGTCAAAGCCAGAATTAGAGCTTGAGATTTTCTGGCTCCCAGTCCAGCGTTTAGCAATACTTCTGTGTCTCAAAAATGTAGAGACTGTTGTGGTTAATTCGTATTGCTGAATTTCAGTTGACAGCAATTTGAAGAGAGCTGCAAGGTTACACATGTACTAGGATTTTTGACACTTGGACTGCTGAGTTTACTTCCAAGGTGATCTGCTCAGACTTGAGAAGTGAGAGCGTACAGAAAGTTCAGAAGAGCATTACAGCTGCTGATGGGGGACTCAAGTACCTTTCCAGCTAGACACTTAACAGACAGCTCAAAGGGAATGAAATTCAAGAGGGGTAATGCAATGAGATGGATACATAAATAGGTGATCAGGACTCGAGATGCTCTTTCATAAGCTATGAACATGCATGAAGTTTGGGGTTTTTAATCTTGATTTTTACCTAAATCCAGTGCTATAAGACTTTATTTAGAAAATAGAACTTTGTGTGCAGCATATGGCATCAAACCACATATGCCTTAATAAAGCTCAAGAAATGGTTGAGCTCTTTTTTGCTGACCTAATAAACACCACCACCTGCTGCTGCTGCATGGGAAGAATACAGAATGAGGAACCAAAGGTATTTTCCATAATTATAGTGCTGTTTTTTTGTTTAAGTAAATTTTTTAAAATCTCTTCTCTGCAGCATATAATTCACCGAGGGGGGGAAGGGGGTAAAAAAAATCAAGCTTTTATTTAAAGTAAGTGTTAGCAAATAATTGACAAGTTAGCAAGATACATTTTGGACATAGCATGTTTTTCACCTGCTGTGGCCCTTAAACAGACCTAGAAAAACAGATTCTGAACCCTGATCACTGCTGCTCTAGGCAAACATTCAAATATAAAGTTCATTCATGCTATTTTATTTATCAGCTGAAACTTGCAGCTACCAATAAAACAATGAAAGCTCTTCATCAATAAGAAATTCTAGCATTTTTTAATACATGCATTATAATGAAATTTGTAGAAGCCAGCCCTGGCTATCACTAACTTGTAGAAGTATCAGTGTGATTCAAAAACATGCACAATTGTAATTTATACACTGGGGAAGAAAGCCACAGGCTTGCAGACCCTCATTCTAAAAAATTTGCAACCATTATAAATAAATCTGAACTTCCTTCAGTAGCTGATCGTCTTTCTCCCTCCCATTGTCATGACATTTAACCACATGAGGGAGCTCTGCCAATCTAAGTATTTATATGGCCATCATCACTATAGTTGCCGAGCATCTCCCAAGTACTGAAACCTAGAAATAACATGTCTCTAAGTCTGCCGGAGAAATATCTTGATTAGGGGTTTGTTGGTATCTGTGAAAAGACAGAGGGAAACCTAAAAAAGAAGAAATTAGATTAGTTCCAGGGTCGTTCTCTTCTCCTGTATCAGTGAGTTCCTTAGTCAAAGGCCAACTCATGAGAGATTCAGGCCTACTTTGCTCATGAGCCTTGCCCTATTGGTTGACCATTGCATTGCACAGAGCTTTTATGGAGAGGGTCATGCTTGTGGCGGCAGAGGTGAGCATACTCAGCTAGCTAGGAGGCAAGGCCCATGGTGGGCTTTGACTATCTGTACAGAGAGCTGCAGTGGCTCCCATAGCATAGAGAGGATGGAGCACCAGGATGAGGCATTCATGGCTGTGTGTACTACTAAGCAAGAGTATGGTTGCATTTTGCACCAGATTTTGTTCTCAGGATGTATGGCTTCATTCCTTGCTGTGGTTGCAAGAATCAAGCTTGGAAATAAATGGATCTCTATGGCCAGTGCTGGGGGGTACAATCTTCTGACTAGTCACAGGTGGAAGTGGGTGAATTCTGCTCCCATGGCTATTTAAGCATCCAGTAGCACTGAGAAGTCCAAAAGGATCCCAAGGTTTCAGACAAGCCTACAAGTCTAAGAGCAAGTGCCCAGAGTATGAGGGTTTGTTACAGATGAGGAAAGTTGCTGGAAGTGCTTCATTTCACTATTAGTATCAACTCTTTGTTGCCTGGGTTCTGCTTTAGCCAGGTGCTGATTTTTGAAAGACTCAGATTGCATGACTTTTTTTTGTGTGCTGTTTCTTTGCTTTCCCACCAACCGTGTATAGCTGTTGGGGGGGGGGGGGGGGAAGGGGGAAGGACTAAGCTTGTGGGACTCTGCAGGAGTTGTCGTTTCTCCCCTCCACATACCTCACAGGCTCTACTTTTCTCGACAATTTAAAAAGGACAGATGCAGAAGTGGCCTGGAAGAATGCTTCATATTCAATTCTGTCTCCACCATATGCCACTGTTCTGAGGAACGGTCTGCAATAGAGGACTTCAGTCTGACCCCTGAAGATTTGTGTGCTCACTTAGATCCTGGCAAAGGAACATGTTGTGAATCTTACCCTAGGCAAGTATGTTGGTCACCATATTGTCATGGGCACAGTGGATTTTTGTTTTGTTTGAAAGCTTCTGGCTCCAGAAGCCTTCCACATCTCAACTCACTGGCTATAATAGAAACCTAGGAATTGCCATACTGGATCAGTCCTGTGGTCTATTTAGCCTAGTATCCTGTCTCTGACAGTGGCCAGTGCCAGCTGCTTCAGAGGAAGCAAAAAACCATGCACTAGGCAGCTTTGTGAAAGCTTCCTCCGTATCCCAATAGTTAGTTTTATGGCCTGAAGCATGAGGCTTCGCATCCCTTCAAAAAACCTCTTTTTTTTTTTTTAAAGCTTTTGTTCTTATGATTGTACACATTATAGTAATTCCTACAAATGTCTAACCTTTGTGAATTCCGCTACTCTCTTGCTGTTGTGAGTTCCACAGGCTATTTCTTATCAGTTTTAATTTTTGCCACCTTTCAATTCCTTTGAATTGGCCCCTTGTTCAGACAGAGTGAACAGAATTCCCAATTGACCTCTATAGAATTCATTATTTTCATCATGTCACTTATCTTCTCTAAAGGTAAACAATATCTGTCTGCATGTGAGAGTCTTCCCATGTTCTCAATCATTCTTGTTGCCCATCTCTGAATCACAGTTGCCAGCTTTCACACAGTAAATAAGCACCCCAACTTTCACAATATGCCAAAAATCAAGCCAATTCCATTTAAAAAAAAAGCCAAAACAAGCCAATCCCTAAGAACCCCCACCACTCTATGTGACTAGAGTACCCCCATGTGCAGTCTGGGACTATGGTGGGCCTGCTGTGCACCCCTGACTTTCTCCTGCCCCTGCTGTTGCCTCTGCTTTCTGGGACCCGATCAAAAAAACAAAAGCAGCTGCAAGACTACAAGCTAAAAATTAGCTATGGCAAGGCACATTCTTAGTCTCACCAGCCAGCACTGTTTTTAGCCTTGGTGAGATGGGCTTGGGGTAAAACAGTCCCTCTTGGCTGCACAGGGGCAGTCAGTCCTCCTCTCAGCCAGTGTTTTGGGCTTGTTTTTCCTCCCTGATGGGAGGGAATGCAGCCTCCCATCCTGGAGAGGCTTGCTCCCTTGCAGCTACTTGCCTACTGATAGCTTCGTGCGTGCTCGCTCTCACTCTCTTCCCCCCTCCCAACAGCGGCAGGTTTAAAAAGGTCTCAGGCAGCCCTTAGTTGGAATCAGCTGATTCTAATTGACCTCAGGTAACTCCCTCTCAGCTGATCCTAATTGATATCTAATAATCCCTTCTCAGATGAACTTGATTGACCTGTAGTCACCCCTCCCCAGTTTGATAGGGAGGAGGGTCTTTTAATCTTCTGGGACTGTTTTCTACTCCCCACTTGCAGCCATTTGTCCTGAGTTTATCACATAGCCAAGAAGCAACTCACAAGCCAATTAAGCCAAAAACAAGCCCAATTTCTGCTTTTTTTTCCCCCCTGTGGGTTTGGTGTCTGCTCTGAATGCTCTTATTTTGCAGTATACTTTTTTGAGATAGAATGACCTCAACTGATCACATCCCAAGGGAGGGCAAATCATTGATTGTAATAGTTTTCATATTACTCTCCACCCCATTCCTAAGTAGCCTAACCTCTTTCTTTGCTCCTTTGACTGCTGTTCAACACTGAGCGGAGGTGTTCATTGAGTAGTCCTTGATGAGGACCAAGAAGTCTTTTCCCCTGAACTGATGAAGTTTTAATTTTGAAAGTCTAAAATGTCAACCAGTTCTCCTTTACCCACTCTTTTACTGAAATGTTCAAAGAATTGTAATAGACTGGTCAGGCACAGTTTTTCTTGGCAGATGATGTGCCGGTTGTAGCCTATCATATTGTGATCCAGGTGTGTTCAAGTAACCTTACAAGCTTTTTGTTCTGTGATGTCCTTTATCTAGCATCTTAAGAGACTGTGATTACCCACATGCAATATGTCTTCCCCTCAAATAAAATTGTCTGTTCTTAATATCAAACTTTTAAAAAAGCATGAACTTTTTCTTCTTCCCACCCCCTGCAGTCCAAGTCTACTTGGTCCTCTTTTTCCTACTTCTAGTTAAATGTTATCTGTTCCAAACAGGTGGAAGGACTCCTCTGAATTCAGCTTCAGTTCTAGTAGGTGAGCCACATGAATAGAGTGTAAATACTGATCCTTAGTAGTTGTAGTTCTGCTCCCTAATGGGGAGAAAAAGAAGAAGAGTATGCCTCCAGTTCTTTGGGCTGATGTGTCTTCATGGTCAAGGCGACTGGCTCGTTAAGTTGCATTTCTAGGAAGACACTAACAGTGGAACAATCCCAACTCAACTTGCTTTGGAGGTTCAGGTGATTTTCAATTTAGATAATGGGATAAAAATTACATTCCTCCAGCCCCTTATTTGTCTTATGTTCACAAAACTGAATTATTTCTAAATCTTGAACAAAAATGCTTCTCTCCATATGTTTCATACAGTTTAGAAAAGATGGTATCTTTTTAAAAATATATCTGCCTTCCTTTTTCTATTAAAATGCATTAGCAATAGCAATCTTCTGGTAGTAAAGATGTATTTATTGGGATTGGGGGGGCAAGAAGGGTAAAAAGTCTCACTTTTGAGTTGAGAGAACCTCACTGTAGTGTGTTAGAAAATAAGTCACTGTTAGTTTAGAGCATGGTAAGTAATAACTTACCTGCACTACTGACTTTTAGCAAGTCTCAAGTTAAACTGGAAGAAAGAGAAGCTGAAAACATTGCTTGGCAGCATTTTATTTAAGAAGCCTATTTGGTTTAAATGTGACCAAATCTCACCAGGGCTATCCTTATTATTAAACTGGCGCCCCTATGCCCGACAGCAGCCCAGGCTCACAGCCCCTGGGGGGTGAGGGATGAGGCAGCGAAGGATAGCAAGATGCCTGGCCCGCCTGATGGTGGCTGAGAGTCACAGTTCCCTGCAGAGATCCTCATACCCTCTCCCTCACACAGAATGGGCATGCAAAAGGTACTTAATTAAAAGCACTAAATTTGGGAATAAAAAATGTCAGTCACAGGTTTTTTGATATGTCCTGAAGTTTGTCAGAGATTTATTTGCAGAAACTTTGTAGTAAGGGCAAGTCAGCTATCTTGCTGACTACAACATTAAATATTATGGAATACATGATGCAGCTCTTCTGTTTTACATTTTCTTGTTCAGTATTTCTAAGCTGATTTTATATTTTAAATGTGCTCTTAAGCCTTCATAAAATCATTCCAGGTTACTACATATTTAACTCACTGAAACAAAGATATGATTTTAAATTAGTCACAGAGGTTTAGTGTGTTCATAACAATGTTCATTGCTTTTAGAAAAAGGGAACGCTAATTTACTGTGTGATCTCCATAACAATAGACATGTTTATGAAATTTCACCAACTTTAAAAAATGTATTTCCAAAGATTTTAGGCATAACAAAGGATTTTATATCTTTCTAAGGTACCGATTTTGCTGGAGGGTTCTCTTAAAACTCAGATAGTCAGAAGTAAAGAAAGGGAAACTCATTTGTCCAGTTATCTGAAACGAAAGGGGTGTTGTCTCTTCAACCAGGGATGTGTGTTAAGGGAGAAAGGAATGGACAAAAAAAAAAAAAAAAACAAAACACAAGACTTTGGAAGCAAGTTTTTTTTACTATAGTAATTAAAATGTGAATTTTAGATAAGGGTGGTCTTTTGAAGGATTTATTTAAAAAACAATATGTCTGAAGATCCAAGCATTTAAGCCTAATTATGATTGTTCATCTAAAAAAATCTATGCAAGGATTTTTTTAGAGATGTGATTTTATGATCTTCACCAACTCACTAATGAAATATTTTTAAAGCAAATTTGAAACTAAGGTCCTGTAGATTAACATGTTCTGAGTAAATATTACAGCAATGCACAACTGCTTTTGTCAGTAAATTCAAAAATTTACCATATATACCTGGGGTTTGGCAAATGCCTGTTAAATGGCTTCATTACCACTTGAATGGATCTAACAGTTTCAGTGTTGTACTAATTGGTCTGGAAGGCTGGAAGACTTACTTCGGAGGGGATCTAGTAACTTAAAAGTGAAAAGTCACCATGCTGCAGCCGCCAGCTGTGGGAACCTGCAGGAAGGGTCAGAACAGAGATAGTAAGAGGCGGGAAGGTGGATACTAAGACCCAATTGTCCCAAATTTTCAGATGCCCTACACAGCCATGTATTCTACATATGCCTAAAGACAATCCTGAATCTCACACATTTAACAGCAAAATGCAAAACACAAACCTGTCCCTACCACCTACCCACCCACCGTTCCTTTGCATGTGTTGAACAGAACACGAAAACTTTAGGATTTTAAGAATTTTTTTTTTCTGTTAAAGCATCATCTTTCCCGGAACAAACTGTTTAAAATGCCCAGTCTTGTTAGGGGCTGGGCACTGATGGCAGTGGGAGCTGTGGGTGTTTGGAACCAATCACAAATCAGCCCAACTATAGAACCCTGGGCGCGTTGTGGTTTTAGTCCTTCTCTACTGCATCTTAGAGAGCAACTTGTTTGATTGATTAATAGGCTTTTTGCCTGGTCTTCCTCTGCACATGATTCCCTGCTACTTGCTAATTCTTCCCTGGACATGTTAACTAGTCACCTGATTGTCTTCTCTCCTGAACATGCTGCCAGACACCTCACTTGTTTCTCTCAAGCATGTTTTTCTGTTGGTGGCTTTCTTCCCGCTGGTGGTTCTGGTTTATGAAGTAGGTTTCCTCTCATCCTCTTATTAAGCACAGGTAACTATGCTGGCAGGTTATTTGCAGTGAAGAGCCTGAGTACCTGTAGAACCAGCAGCAGACAAGGAAAGCAAGCTCTCCAACTACCCAGCTATTTATGAACCACCAGCAAAAGCTATATGGATCATATTTTAAGAACTTCTCATCCAATGGGTTATCCAAATACTGCCTGATCTTAGCTGAAGTACTCTGTCCTCTCGACTTCAATGTAATTGTGGGCTCTTATGGCATCTTCAAGGGGGCATCAGGAAGTGCTCAGCACTTTTAGAATTAGGGTCCTTGATTTACTTAACTCTGATCAGGCTGACTTTGCTGTATGTGCTGGGTTCCTGTTACCTTTTGTGTTTCTAGGCAAACATTTGTATTACTTGCATTTGTAGTTGTCTTTTTAAATTATTATGCTTAAATAAAAACACTCCATTTAATCTGGTGTAGACAAACCAGGGAATCTAAATACTTGCCATTCTTCCCCACTTCTGTAAGTCTTCATCCATAGAAATTAACTTGCCAATTGGTATTCTATCAGTGGAGAAACTGAAAGGCAGTATCAGCCAGGTGATTTTCCAAGGGAATGCACTTGAGCAATTGAGAGCCAATGATAAGACAAGTCTCCTAACTGATCTGGTAACCTTCATTGGACCAACATAATTGGTATCTTCCTGTTAAGACAAATCATCATGTCCTTTTGGGACACAAGTGTTTTGCTAACCTATTTATTTTTAAGTGACAATTCCTCTTTTAGCATCAGGAACTGAACCACAAAAATCAGCATGCCTATTTGTTTCATGCTGTCCACCGAGAATACTAAAGTTGGTTTTTCTGAAAAAAAAATGGAAAAGTTTGAGGGAAGAAAAGCAAAACGTATCATCATGTATAAATATATTGTGATGGGTTGGATCACAGAAGCCCTGCTTGGGCCTGCCACCTGATGTGCCAAGACTACTTCTGCCCCGCTTTCCCTGCCAGCTTGAGACTCCAGCACTTTCCTTGTTGAGCCAGACACACCAGTCTGCTCCAACACAGACCCAGGGTCTGAACCATGTGTCCCAAAGCTGCAGACTTAGCTGAAAGCAACTTAAGTGTTCCTGCCTTTAACACTCAAATGCCTAACTCCCAGTGGAGTCCAAACTCCAAATAAATCCATTTTACCTTGTATAAAGCTTATACAGCGTAAACTCATAAATTGTTCTCCTTCTATAATACTAAGAGATATGTACAGCTGTTTGCCCCCCAGGTATTAATACATACTCTGGGTTAAATAAGTAGTAAGTGGTTATTAACTACAGAAAGTAGGATTTAAGTGGTTCCAAGTAACAGCAGACAGAACAAAGTGAATTACCAAGCAAAACAATATAAAACCTGCAAATCTATGCTAATAGCATAAGAAGCTGAATACAGATCAAATCTCACCTTCAGAGATGTTCCAATAGGCCTCTTTTACAGACTAAAAAGAAAAAGAGTACTTGTGCCACCTTAGAGACTAACAAATTTATTAGAGCATAAGCTTTCGTGAGCTACAGCTCACTTCATTGGATGCTTACGTGGAAAATATAGTGGGGAGATTTTAATATACACAGAGAACATGAAACAATGGGTGTTACCATTCACACTGTAAAGGAGAGTGACCAGGAAAGGTGAGCTATTACCAGCAGGAGAGCAGTGTAGGGGGGGAGGGAAACCTTTTGTAGCGATAATCAAGGTGGGCCATTTCCAGCACTTTACAAGAACATTAGGAGGGGAAAACAAGGGGAAATAGTTTTACTTTGTGTAATGACCCATCCACTCCCAGTCTCTAGTCAAGCCTAAGTTAATTGTATCCAGTTTGCAAATTAATTCCAATTCAGCAGTCTCTCGTTGGAGTCTGGTTTTGAAGTATCGCCACTTTTAGGTCTGTAATCAAGTGACCAAAAAGACTGAAGTTTTCTCTGACTGGTTTTTGAAGGTTACAATTCTTGACGTCTGATTTGTGTCCATTCATTCTTTTACGTAGAGACTGTCCAGTTTGGCCAATGTACATGGTAGAGGGCCATTGCTGGCACATGATGGCATATATCACATTGGTAGATGTGCAGGTGAACGAGCCTCTGATAGCTTGGCTGATGAGATTAGGCCCTCTGATGGTGTCATATGATATGTGGGCACAGTTGGCAACGGGCTTTGTTGCAAGGATAGGTTCCTGGGTTAGTGGTTCTGTTGTGTGGTTGCTGGTGAGTATTTGCTTCAGGTTGGGGGGCTGTCTGTAAGCAAGGACTGGTTTGCCTCCCAAGATCTGTGAGAGTGATGGGTCAGGATAGGTTGTAGATCCTTGATGATGCATTGGAGACGTTTTAGTTGGGGGTTGAAGGTGACGGCTAGTGGCGTTCTGTTGTTTTCTTTGTTGGGCCTGTCCTGTCCTGTAGTAGGTAACTTCTGGGTACTCTTCTGGCTCTGTCAATCTGTTTCTTCATGTCACAGTCTGTAGTTGTATGAATGCTTGATAGAGATCTTGTAAGTCTGAGGGGTTGGAGCAAATGCAGTTGTATCGTAGAGCTTGGCTGTAGACAATGGATCGTGTGGTGTGGTCTGGATGAAAGCTAGAGGCATGTAGGCAAGTACAGAGGTCAGTAGATTTCCGGTATAGGGTGGTGTTTTTGTGACCATCGCTTATTGGCACCATAGGGTCCAGGAAGTGGATCTCTTGTGTGGACTGGTCCAGGCTGAGGTTGATGGTGGGATGGAAATTGTTGAAATCATGGTGGAATTCCTCAAGGGCTTCTTTTCCATGGGTCCAGATGATGAAGATGTCATCAATGTAGTACAAATAGAGTAGGGGCATTATGGGATGAGAGTTGAGGAAGAGTTGTTCTAAGTTAACCATAAAAATGTTGGCATACTGTGGGGCCATTCTGGTACCCATACCAGTGCCACCGATTTGAAGGTATACATTGTCTCCAAATGTAGAATAGTTATGGGTGAGGACGAAGTCAAAGTTCAGCCACCAGGTAAAGTGCTGGAAATGGCCCACTGATCATCACTACAAAAGGTTTCCCTCCCCCTACCCCGCTCTCCTGCTGGTAATAGCTCACCTTTCCTGGTCACTCTTGTTACAGTGTGTATGGTAACACCCATTGTTTCATGTTCTCTGTGTATATAAAATCTCCCCACTATATTTTCCACGGTATGCATCCGATGAAATGAGCTGTAGCTCACAAAAGCTTATGCTCTAATAAATTTGTTAGTCTCTAAGGTGCCACAAGTACTCCTTTTCTTTTTGCGAATACAGACTAACACAGCTGCTACTCTGACCCCTGTAGTTACTATCCTTTGTTCCAGTTTCTTTCAGGTATCTTTGGGGGTGGAGAGGCTCTGTTGAGCCAGCTGAAGACAAAATGGAGGGGGTCTCCCAGGGGTTTAAATAGACTTCACTCTTGTGGGTGGAGATCCCCCTCCTCTCTCCTATGCAAAGTCCAGCTCGAAGATGAAGTTTTGGAGTCACATGGGCAAGTCAAATGTCCATGCATAATTCAGAACTTACAGGTGGCAGAACTTACGTGCTTCCTTGAACGTCCTCAGGTAGACTTCTTATGTGGATTGGAGCATTCGAAGATTCATTGTCCTTTAAGTGTTTCTTGATTGGGTACCTAATTTGCACGTTCTTTTCTCAAGGAACTGATCGAAAGCTCTACTAAGGCTACTTAATGACAGGTTTCAGAGTAGCAGCCGTGTTAGTCTGTATTCGCAAAAAGAAAAGGAGTACTTGTGGCACCTTAGAGACTAACAAATTTATTTGAGCATAAGCTTTCGTGAGCTACAGCTCACTTCATCGGATGCATTCACGAAAGCTTATGCTCCTTTTCTTTTTAAGGCTACTTAGACATCAAGCCAGTACACAGTCAATATTCATAACTTGAATATAAAAATACTACATGCATAAAAATAGGATTAATAGATTCAGTAGATCATAACCTTTACATCGATATGTTACAGGGCATATGTAACATAAAACATATTTCAGTTATGTCATATATATTCATAAGCATATTTCCATTAATGCCTTATGGGGAGCACTATCACATATATAATTTTAAATTACATATTTGCAAGGTACTACTTTTTCCCCTCTCCTGTCTGGATGGGTTATACCTTAGCCAAAATGGAATTCCTGGCACAAAAAGTGGTAAGGATTATGGAGATTATACAAATTAGAAGTGGAGGAAAGCTGACAGGTATTGAGGAGCACTCAGGTCATACAAAGACATCAATAACACAAGGACATCCAGTAAAGGAGAAGACAGAAATTACAGCTGAATTGAAGGATGAACAGATTGAGATCAGAAGTGATGTATCAGAGCACATAGGTAAAGTAAGTGTCAGACTAAGTAGCTAAATAAAAAAATCTGTCAGCCAAAATAAAAACTATTAGCGTCTGGGTACCACTTGCATTGTCTGCGAGAATCTTGAACAAAAATAAGTGAACTGGATGCCTGGTGATTGTATAGGTTGTTGACATAACAGACATCACTGAAACATGATGGAATGACAAAAATTGATGGGATACTGCAATACCTGACTCTAAACTATATAGGTGAAAGAGATTGTCACAGAGGCAGGGGAGTTGCGCCATGTACAAGATTCTATAGTATTTAAGGAGAATGCGTATTAAGTGGAATGCCAAGTCTGGTTTAAACCTTAATGTTCAATTAGTATATACATTTTTTCCATGGATTTAGTGTGACTGGATTCTGCAGAAGGCTATACAGGAAGTCTAAGCTAGTGAATACAAAATTTTCTAGTGTATATAGGGATAAACAAACAGTTTGGTTCCATATCGACCACATGGTGTTGTATACAAGACTCCTGAGTATTGTGTCTTTCACAGTTGAGCAGTTATATCCATATTTTGTCATGGGGAGCCACTCTGCCTTTATCATGGCGTTAACAAGGAGGCTTTTATGCAAGACCTTTTACCCTGCCAAAGGAACTGTAATGTTCAATTAAAGTGGGAGCTGGAAAAAGGAGTTGTGGCTAAACATATCTTTGGACAAGACTTGGTTACCTAGCAATTAGTGAGAAAGGCTGTCCCATACAAATTAACCTTTTACATAAATCCTGCATACACCACAGGTCCTCCATGTTATAGAATACTGGAGTGGCAGTAATTCTCTACTCTACCTAGTGAGCCTTGATAATGAAGAGGTGTTCCAGCAAGGTAAAATCCTTTCTTTGCCACAAAAAGACAATGAATGAGGAGATAGACAATTGTTAAGTATAACTCAGTCATTGGATGAGGAAAATGCAGATCTCATATAGCCCCTGCTTTGCATCAGAAATGGATAAGCTTTTAAATCCTCATATTTTTTCCTCTCCGACTGTAAGGAGGTGCACGGGTCTCTCCCCTTCTGACAGGACAGGAGACTGCACCCCCTCGCTGCTTCTCAAGCGAGGTGAAGCTCACAGCTAGTGAGTCCACCTGGTGGTTATTCCAATTAGCAGTGAGTCCTTCTGACAAATGCCTCAGTCAGGGCAGTGAGCCATTAACAGGCCTGGCCAACAATCAGCCCAGGCCTTAATTAGCGTTCCACCCCAGTCCCTCAGTCAGGGCAGTTCACGGTTTATAGCTCAGGCTGAGTCTGTGTGATACAGCCCAGCAGTTCAGGGTGGGGAATTAGCTCCCAACTGGGAGTGACAGCAAATGCACATGGCACCCTAGCTCTAGCAGGCACCAGACCAATTCAGACCTCCTGGCCTATTAGTGGGCAGGTGGCCCCTCTTCACAGGTGGGGTGCCCAGGGTATGGGGACACAGGCCCTCCCACTCCACTGCATCCCAGCCCAGGGCCCTATTAGTGGCAGGGTATTGTACCACTAGGTCAGCAGGGATCCATCCACAACACATTGGCAGTTCACAATAACTCCACAGCCAAACCCTATTCAGGATCCCTGGACTCCTTCCTACCCTCCCCAGTTTGGGGTACCTGGGTTCCAGGGTCATCCTCAGTCTCCCCAGGGTAAACAGCCAATGGTAGTCCTGGCAGCTCATCAGCCTTGCTGATCTTCAACTCCTCTGGTTGGGCATCTGTCTCCTTCAGCTCCAGGCCCCAGCAGCAAGGAAGAGACATCCTGCTCCTCTGGCAGCCCTCTCCTTATTGAGCTAGGAGGCTGATCTTTTATAGACCAGCTTTCTGTCCTGCCCCTCTGCTTCCAGAGGGGCGGCTGCAGATGGCCTGGTTCTGCCCACCAGTGGGTGATCTCGGTCTCTCCCCTTCTGACAGGGCAGGAGGTCGCCTCTCCTCACTACACCTACATTCAGCTAGTGGCTTCTTAATATAAATTTTCCATAGTTTTTTACAGCCCTAAAATCTTCTTGTGACCAAAAATGTTAGGATAAATTGTAGATAAGCAATTAATCCTTGCTGTTGATGGCTGGGAATATAAGGAAGTGGGACAGTCTCTTAAAAACATGATTATCATCAAAAAAGAATTGGCATTGCAAATCAATGTAAGATCTCCTGCTATATAAAATTATTCCTTATTTAAGCTCTGTCTATGCTAAAGTTTAAAATTGTGCTAGCAACAAAATACCATTTGAGATGCAGGTAGCCAAACTGCATTCCTAGCGCATGTCTACGATAATGTGAGCAGAACAACAGAATCCAGAACCCTCCTATGGGATAATTGCTTTCTGCTGCTACATGAATATTGAATTAAAGTTGAGTCATGTGACTATATTGCTATGAACGGCACTGAAAATTGCCCCCAATAGCAGGAGTATATTGAACAATTAATCTGTGCCAGTTAGACAACCCAGCTTCCTTATACAGACTGTAGAAGAAGGAAAGGACAAGAGTAATTCTTGATATAGGCCATCTAATGTAGTGCAGCTGACACACTATAGGGTATTTAGATGTTGTGAGAAATAGACTCTGATCTAGTTATTAGAAAAATAAAGATGTTGATTCAGCAGAATGTGGAAGTATCTAAAATTGCTGGGTGAAATCCAGGGGGGTAGGGGAAACAAGGAAGCAAATGACACTGAGGGGAATCAGAGCAGAAGGATAAACTAGTGTATGCTCACGGGTTATTCATGCCGTCTAGCAATAACTACTCTGGGAATTAAAAGGCCAATATGAATTAACAAAGAACTGAAATGAATAAATAATGATGAGAATGAAACATGTAAGCAATAAACTATGATCTACAGAAGAAAACAGAGATTACAGAAAAGGTAAGAAGCCAGGAAAGCAAAGGCAGAGCAAAGGCAAAGGCAGAGCGTACAAGGACAATTACACTAGCGGTTAAAATATTCGAGTATATATAAAGAATAAAATTTTAATGTAAGAGTCTTTAGGGTGTTGGAGAAGGCAATGGTATCTTTTTGCCATCAAAAAAACTGCTAAACTCTCTCCTAAATATACATTTTGTCTTTCTGTTCACATAAAAGGGTAGGAGACAGTACCAGAAGCAGACGTATGGGTCTGATTTTCCACTCTTTTATACAAGCGTAATTTCAATGAGGTCATTCCAGTAACAAAACTAGTAACAGAATGAAGGTGTTCAGCCCCCATATATTTCTTACAGGAGGAAGAAGGTAAGAAGAAACTGGATAGTAGGATTAATCTAGAAATAATCAAGAAAAGAAAGTATTCAAAAAGGGAGTGAACTCCCAGATGGACAAATTCTGTCTTAGACTCTAGAGTTGAAGCAGTGTGGCAGGTAGGCACACTGTAGTATTTAGTGTATTTTTAAATACACTGTTTGGGGAAAGCCGAGATGACAGCTGGAAGAAGAGAAAACAGTACAATACCTGTATTCCAGAAAGGAAGCTCACCAGCCCCTCTTCAAGGGAAAGACACCTCTAGCCCTTCACCTCCCCCTAGTGGCAGTAAAACTTTTACAAGGGGAGGCCATGCACCCTGCTCCTCCGCAAGAATTGCCCTTGTTTCAGGATCCAGTAGCCTTTCTGCTGCACAAGGCACATGCTTTAATTAGGTCTCGCTCCAAGTTCCTCATTTTATTCTAATGAATACAATGCACATAGTTAAAACAGAGTCCTCAGAAAAATCTGTCTATCTGCTCAGGGGCAAACAGGCTACTACTGTTAACAAATGAAGTCCAAATAAATGACTAGTGGCCTCTCTGGGTACAGTGGGCCTTCTGGAATGTGACTAACTGGGAAGCCAGAGTTCAGTGTTGAGTATGTAAGGAATAGCACCAGAATCCAGTAGCGAGCATGGATGATCTGCTGGTTCCCTAGTACTAGAGCTAAAATGTTCCATCTGTGTTGGAGTGGGTGGGGTGGAAGGAGTTACAGGGTGCGGGTGGGAGTCAGGAATCTGTTTTGAAGGGGGATTTATTCAAACTCAAAGAGAGACATATGAGTCAGGGTGAAAGTTTGAACTGATGCTTGTCTTGCCCAACCAGCTCAGTCCATAGGTAGTTATGAATGGATGGATTCTGAAGGAAATAAAGGAAACAGAGTGTCACGGTTAAAGAGTAAAATGAGCCTTAGGCCCCTTTGTTCCCTCTCCAGTGCACCCCTTAGGGGACAGGCCTGGCTTCCTGTACCTCACCCTGGGTGGAACCATGCCGGTCCAACTACTCTTAGCGGGGCCAACTTTAGGGGAAATGGTGCCCTGGGAGAACTTGTATTTGCCTCTCCCCACCGCCCCCTGCAAATGCTTCTCCCCACCGGGGCTTAGTAAGGGAAGGGCAGTAGAGCAGCAGCTCCTGATGCTCGCCTCACAGCACAGCCCAGGTGGGGAAAGTGATCTGGATGCACAGAGTGATTGATGTTGCTCCTCGCTCCCCTTCTCACAGCCCCCTAGGGGGTCACAAAGGAACCTTGGGGAGAGGGGAAAGCAGTATCTTGCATCACCGCTCCCTCCTCCCCCCCGTTCCTCTGCCGGGAGGAAACAGGGAGAAATCTGCTCCCACCCAACAACGTGTCACCTCTGCGAGTTTGCAGTGCTCCCCTGTCAGCCAGGAGTGCACACCTCTGCACAGCAGCCCCCCTGACCACAGCGCCCCGGGTGGTCACTCGGTGGCCCACCCATAAGGCCAACTATGACTCTTAGACTGGATCTCTGGGCTGCAGCCGCCCTGGTGCCCAATCATGCCAACATGACAGGCCCAGCTGTGTTTGACACCTATATACATCCTTTCACTCCGGGCACCTTTGACAAGCAAGGTGGTTAAAGCAACTCAAAAACAGCTTCTTTAACACAAATCATTATTTATTCATTCACCCAAAGGTGCTAAGCATGTACCGAGTGAAGGGTAAAAACAATAAAGGACGACATGCATGTTTCAGCTAGCCCACTCACCTCTGTTTCTGGGTTGGGAGAAGTGGACTGCCTCTGCAGCAGTGTCTGACTCGCCTGTTCCTTGCCAGCCTGTCAGCTCTCACTGACGCTTCTTGGGCAGTCTCTGGCCGCTTACTCAACCCCCACTCCCTTTCTAAGCTGCGGGGTCCACTAATGCTTAGTATCCCTGTTTCTCCCTAGACTTTGCCTGCAGATTAGTAAACCATTCTAGCCTGGCTGGAGCCAGGTATAGTCTCCAATTATCCTCATTTTTCTCTCCAGCTCTCTTCTATGTAATTGTTTTGCCTTTCCTGCTTGGTTCCTTTTAATAATCCCTTTGATCCAACTCCATAGCAAGTAACCCATTTGTGAGCAAACACAGAAGCATATTAATAAAAATAATGCTGATATTTCCTGGTCTGCCACATCAAGCAAAGGTCAGATACTAGAAAATGGAGCATGGATTTAAGGAAAGAGCAGATCAAATGCTAAACTGATTTAATTAGAATTTATGCAGGAAATAGTTAACATATGGAACAGACTGCCAAGGACCACAATAGGAACGGGTCTGGTATTATAAACAGTGTCAAAATTGAGTTGCAGACTCTGTGCAAGGAGATGGAGTGAAGGAACAAGAGGGACAGAGGAAACATGAGCAAATCTTATATCAGCAAAACTGTCTTTTGTCGGGGAAAGGGATGTAGAGCGTGCAAATGTACTGGAGAGAAACTGATGTACCAGGAAAAGTTGTATTTCACAAAACATACAGGAAAGGGACCCCCTTTTCCAGCTCTGATGCCATTTTCCTTTCAGGGGAAGATCATCACGCAAAGATAATCTATGTACAGTGCAATCTTGATTAACTGAGACACAATTAACCTACCCTATGTTAAACAGGTTTCAGAGTAACAGCCATGTTAGTCTGTATCCACAAAAAGAAAAGGAGGACTTGTAGCACCTTAGAGACTAACCAATTTATTTGAGCATAAGCTTTCATGAGCTACAGCTCACTATCGGATGCATTCAGTGAAAAATACAGTGGAGCGATTTATATACACAGAGAACATGAAACAATGGGCATTACCATACACACTGAAACGAGAGTGATCAGGTAAGGTGAGCTATTACCAGCGGGGGGGGGGGGGGTGGAGGGGGTGTTCTCTGTGTATATAAATCTCCCGACTGTATTTTCCACTGAATGCATCCGACAAAAAGAGCTGTAGCTCACGAAAGCTTATGCTCAAATAAATTGGTCAGTCTCTAAGGTGCTACAAGTCCTCCTATGTTCAACAGGAGTTTTGGTTATGTCCCTTGGGGTTGCACTTTCAATCCAGCTGTCTGGCATCCCCTTCTTTTGGCACTGAATCCTGTGACTGTGGAACATGATTTCCCTTGTAGAGGCAGAGAGTGTCTGGGAAATCTGCTGGCAATGGGATCCTCCTGACTGGGTTAAACTCTTCCTTACTGAATCTCCATATATCTGCTCCCTTCTAGATACCTTTTGGGCCTGAGCTGTGGTAACTTGTACTGGGAATGGATAAACAAATAGTTCCTCTGCAAGTGAGAGGGTCAGAGGGTGCTCAGAGATAGTTGTGCCATTTCCAACTGCTATCCAGATGTGGAGAATAGTCAACCTGAATGGCAGCTGTGGTTTCTATGGCTGTGAAGTTCTTCCCCACCTCTGAGGAATTAAGAATCCTCTGGGTGTGTTTGGGACCTCCCTGAAACCCTTCCCAAATCCCTACTCCCTCTGCATTGACAAAAGGCAGGGACAGAATCAGGCTACCATTTGGCAACCCCTGGGGTTGTATGGGAGTCCCTCTTTGGGGGTTCCACTTGCTCAAATTACCTCTGTGTACAGAATTCAATGGTGCAAGAACTGCCTGTAAGTAGTAACACTTGAGAGAAGTGAATGGGCCAAATTCTTCTGTTATACTCATGTAATGGGATAATGAAGCCCATTATATTTAAGTGTGGAAATATGTAAATTACACCATACCTATTTCATCCGATGAAGTGAGCTGTAGCTCACGAAAGCTTATGCTCAAATAAATCTGTTAGTCTCTAAGGTGCCACAAGTACTCCTTTTCTTTTTGCAAATACAGACTAACACGGCTGCTACTCTGAAACCATACACATTTGCCTCTAAGAGCCAGGGGAACCGGTCATTACACAAATTGAATCTATTTCCGCATGTTAAGTATCCTCACACCTTCTGAACTGTCAACTGTCTGAAATGGGCCATCTTGATTATCACTACAGAAGTTTTTTTTTCTCCTGCTGATAATAGCTCATCTTAATTAATTAGCCTCTCAGAGTTGATATGGCAACTTCCAACTTTTCATGTTCTCTGTATGTATATATATCTTCTTACTATATGTTCCATTCTATGCATCTGATGAAGTGGCTGTAGCCCATGAAAGCTTATGCTCAAATAAATTTGTTAGTCTCTAAGGTGCCACAAGTACTTTTGTTCTTTTTGCGGATACAGACTAACATAGCTGCTACTCTGAAACCATACAGATATACTGAGTGGAAAATAAAATAGAGATTGCATGGTGGTGGCAAAAATGAACATACCAAAGGAACATCTTATTCTTACAATAGTCATATCCCCTTTAAGCCACCAGGAATAGTTTGCTGTACACATTCTTTCCTTTATGGATAAATGCATGAGTAATGCAAAAGCCACAGGCAAGAAGCTTGATAACTCTAGCTAGGTATTCAAACACATAATATTATCTTCAATGTCTTTTTTATTTAATTGTAACTCAAGAATTTTTGTAAAGGATTGTTCACTCGAATGACAACAAGAAAGATTAAAATGAGAAGGATCTACTTGGATATCAAGCAATCTCACCTGCACTATTCATGCACAAAAATTACATAGCAGACAAGTCATAATTCATTTAACACCTCAATCTCCATCATTTTAATGTGTCCACAAAAATGCAGGAGCAATATTTTAAAGATATGTTCCAAGTTTTTTATTGTTTTTTTTTAACTTCACTTACTATTCAATGGCTGCAAAATCCATTTCGCTTTCGGAGTTAATATATAGTAAATTTTCCCCAGCCTCAGATCCTGGCGAAGTTCTTGCATTGGTGGTTGAAAATAAGAGTATCCTTCAATTGCGCACTTAATACCAGTTGCATGACTCGAAGATGCATTTCAATGAGATGCTTGAGCGCAATGTTGGTGTGAGTCTGAATGTGTATGAGGTGACGGGCATAACACTGCTTAGATCATGAAAGGAGGCAGAGGAAGGATCTCTGGACTGTTCTGCTCCCTTCTGCTGGACTTCACTGTGGTCATGGAGGATTTCCTTTGTCATGGGACAGGTGGTCATACTTCCATGGCCAGCAGAGGAAACTCTTGTATGAAGAAAATTATCTCATTCATACCTTCAAAGAAGTGGGTATCTCTTTTTGTAGAATAGGTGAGGAGTGGTGCCTCTTCCACTTCAGTTCAGGGGCATGAAGAGGGGTGTTAAGTGTTTTGTCCAAGGTGAGCAAGGAGCTGTATAGACCATACAGAAAGGAAAATATAGGAGCTGCACGTTGCAGGGTGGAGATGGTGGTTTGCTCCGACCACGCCATGCTGAAAATCTGTCTCCCAAGTCCTTCATGCATGGGAATGGCAATTGGAATCTCAGTGCTCGGTGCCTGCAGAATGAGGTGGTGCTACAGAGAAGAGAGGCCTTTGGAAGATTGCAAGTGAATCAAGGTGAATGGGAGCTAGTTTTAAAACAGGTGAGAGGGATTTATCCAGGCGTACTCAGAGCCAGGATTCTGAGTAGGGTCCAGTGCTGCAGTGACACCTGTGGGGTTTTCACATTGGCAAACAGGCAGAGGAACTAATGAGAAGACAGGGAGTATAAGCAGGTGAAGTGGGAACTGGCTCACTTCTGATGAAACAAGTGTTAAGAGGGCCATTTTCAGATGGAACATCAAGTCATAGGAGAGGCAGCTCCTCTGGATATTAGTATAGCCTGCAGAGAAAAGTGGCGGGAGAGGCATATTCCAGCATATTTCAGGCCTTCAGAGTGAATCAAGAGGCTGGGAGCCAAAGGGAGTGGAGAGATGCAGGTAATCATTGAGAGACCTGAGATGTTCCGTGGTCAGGACATACTTTGTCAGGGCCAGAAGTAGTTTCTTTCATTGGGCTGGGAATATCCTCAGCTGCTGCCTAAAGACAATCAGGAGGTTTAGACTGGTCCAACAGAAAAGTGAGACTGGTGCTTCATCTAGACTGCACAGCTTGACCCCAGCCTCCTAATTGTTTTTACAGAGCCTGTGGCCCTGATGTTTTCATCAACATACCGTGCATGGAGGAATTTGAGGCAATTTCTGTATGAGATTTTGGGGGTTGCTGGCTGAGAGAGTAGACTTAACAGATGTCTGCAACTGGAAAGCCATAATCCAGCTCAATGAGTATCCTGGCTCAAGTGCTTGGAAGGAGGCTGGGATACATAGCAGACCTGCTTCTGCATTTTAGTTGCCTAATTCAGTGCCAGACACTGGCCAGACACTTATTGGCCCTCTTGTAGAATGCAAAAACTCTGGGGCAAGGGGCACAGTGGGAAAGGGTACACTGGCTCTAGAACAATCCAAAGCAGTTGATCAGGTCTATTTTCAGTATTTGTGATTAGTGTGGAGGAAATATGGGATCCTTGAGGAATTCATCAGGTGGCTGCTGGTGCTCTATAAATGTTCCTCACTTTCCTCTTTGACAAATACTGGGAAGAATGAGGATTAGTCTACTTAAGAGTACAGCAGGGTTGTCCCGTAAGCACCCTATTGAATGTGTTCCCCCTGAACTCTCTCCAGGGAGTGTTTTGCAGCTGCTGGGAAATTAGGGACAAAGGTCAATCAGAATGGAACCCAGTAATAAAAGGGGCAGGAGCTGAGTTTTTGGGAGCAGTCGCACAAGTAGGCATCACCAGGAGACAGCCAAGCCTTGAAGCAGCATTTGGCACAAGATGCTTTGAGTGTATCCAGACCTGAGTTGATGTTTTCCTTTTCCACATCAGGAAATGTCCCCGGGTGTGTGTGGATATTTTGGGCAGGCTTGTCAATGATGAGCAAAGACATCAAGTTGTTGAACTGGGGAGAAAGCAAGTGGCTGTTTGTAATGGAAACTGAAGGTGAGCCTGAATCTGACCAATTTACTATATGCCAGTAATTTCCTCCGTTGTGTCTTCCTTTCCCAAGTTCTCACAAAACGTAATACCTTTGCTTTCCACTTTCTGTGGGGCAGTGCAGCCTGTTTGAGCATTGTTTTTCTTCATATGAATTGGCATGGTGGGTTTTGATGATTTGGTTCCACCTTCATGTTCTTTAGTGTTTAGCGAGTGATAAAGAAGTCTCAGAAAAGTCAGGGTTACATCAGAAAACAGGGTTGATTGCCTTAACTGTCATTAAGATTTTGTCTTCACTGCCAAAAAATGTGTGTTACCACAGGATAACTAATGAATGTTCGCTCTCTGTCTTAGGTACTTATATGACCCCCAGCACTACAGCATCAGAGCACCTCATGATCTCAATTTATTTATCCTTACAATACTCCTGTGAGGTAGAGTAGTACTATTATGCCCATTTTACCAATGCTGAACTGAGTCACAGAGAGGCTAAGTGACTTGCCCAGGGTAAATAAGAGGTCTGTAGCAGAGCAGGGAACCAAACCTGGGTCTCCTGAATCCTAGGCTAACATGCCCACTACTGGATCATCTCTCCTATCTTGCTGTAAATACCTAGCAGAGATAAAGCACTAGTTTTACTATGAGGTAAACTAGGTGAGGTCAACCACTGGCAGGGGTGGGGACTAGCATTGACCTTGCCTAGCTACCTACTGGAGAAAACTACAAGTGTCTTGTGTCTGCTAGAATTTTAAAGAGTTGTTATCCCGCAGCTAAAAAAAATCCCACCTGTTTGCAGTGAAAACCTAGCCAATCAGAAGATCAGTTACGCCTCTGTGAGCTGTAGTTCAGATGACCTGACCATGCTCCACTGATACATATACATTCACCCAAACAAGAAAATTCCTGCATTGAAAGAATGGGAATAAGCTGACCCGTCATATGTTACACAGTGGTAAAATGAAAAAGGGGGAAAGTAAAAGCAAAACTGATTGTGCAAAACAAAGAAGCTAATATTTTCCAGGTTTTGTTGAAAGTTTAAAAAACAAAAACAATTTTTTTGAGAAATATGCAATTTTTTTAACAAAATTTGATTATTTTTTCCTTTTTTTAAAAAAAGGCCAGTTAAAAACTTCTCATCTGCTATATTGCTGAGCAAGAAGCATACTATTGTTCTGACTACTCGTAGGTCTAGTTAGGAAATTTATTATTAGTTTTAATGTTCCTCCCCAGAAAGAAGCTTGTGCAGGGTCTGGATTTATTTGCATCTTAAAGGTTTCTAATAGTAGCTCTCACAAATACATAGAGAAGAAGTAGCAATTCTAAGGTACATTAAAGGATCAACCCCATCAAATGATAAATGTCGTAGCATCGCCATGCAGGAATAGAAGTTAGCCCAAGGTTGGCTGGTTAGTTCTGGGGGGAAGAAGTATGTCTAAGATGATGTAAAAGTGCATTAATTTCTATTTAATATTGAATATAGAATAAATGTGCCGACAGATTGCTGCTCACTCTTTCCTACAAAGATCTTGATTTGTCTCATTTCTTCTGTTAAGGATCCTATGGGGGAGAGATTTTTAAATATGCTCTAATTCATAGTCCATCTTTGTATGCATTAACATCCAGCTTATTGAGGTTTTGGTACTTATAAGGCAGTACCCAGCATGTTAGAAGCCCAATATCTCCCCAGGAGAATTTGAGAAATAAATGAAACCTGTGAATCATCTTTTTTTCTCTTACATTCGCTTTTTTTTGTTACTCTTGCTTAATACTCACTAAAGTGACTTCCAACCATAATGCAAAAGGCGAGAATTTAGTTCATTAACCTACTTTAAACAGAGGGGAGATTGATATACACACACAGAGAACATGAAACTCTCTCTCTGTGTGTGTATATCAATCTCCCCTCTGTTTTTTCCACCAAATGCATCCGATGAAGTGAGCTATAGCTCACGAAAGCTTATGCTCTAATAAATTCGTTAGTCTCTAACGTGCCACAGTACTCCTTTTCTTTTTGCGAATACAGACTAACACGGCTGCTACTCTGAAACCTACTTTAAGATGTGCTCCAAAAATGCCTGGGTGATGAGTCTTTTTAAATGTAAGTCCTCTAAACAAAACACTTCTTTCTGACTATTGGTTCTGAATGTTCTACACTTGAAATGGGCCCTTGTAGTGATAGTGAGGGGAGAAATGAAGGTGGCTGTCTGACATGTTTATATGCCCAGTTCTGTGACTAGTATAAGTCAGAGCAACCTCAGGGCACCTTGATGCCAGCAACCTTCAGAGACGTCAGATACAACTCCTCACACCCCCACTCCCTCACCCCTGGCAGGCTGGAATGAAAGTAGTAAATCTCCTATTCCTACACACTCTATTATTGTTAACTTGTATTAGTGTTCAGGACACCCATTTGGGATTTAGGCCTCACTGTCCTAGGTGCTGTACAAAAAAATAGTAAAATGTGGTTCCTACCCCGAAGAGTTTATAATTGAACTTTGGAACAAGATGAAGGAGAAAGCGAAGGGTGGGTATAGGTAACACAGATAACAGCATGCGATTACATTGGCTACTTAATGCACAACTTGAGCTTGATTAATTTACTGCTATCCCTGTTTACTGCAGCTGTGAGAAATCTCAATGAGGCATGTTCATGATGTTCTCTTCACACTGTTTTCATTAACATGTTGTGTCTGATGCCTAACAATGAGGATGCTTTAATAACACAATTGCTTGAACATATATGGAGAAAGAACAGTGTGAATAATATACAGCAAGTATGGAATGTGTTCAGAAGAAAAGTTTTAGTAGAAAGTGCAATGTTTTTTCACACCACATAATATTTTTTTTTGCTTGTGTGGATATCATGGAGGCAGGCTCGCTGTGTCTCTGAAAGAAACAATTCTGAGAAAAATAGCTGACAGAGTTTGGGTGCTGCAAGTCACTGGCCCTGGCAATCATCACTGAGAGAAACATGCCTTTGTTAATGTTTAAAAAATCAACCCATGATGCTGACTGGAAAAGCCAGATGCCTTCTCACTAGCGCTGGAAGCTGTACAATTGAAAAATAACCAAGTTCAATAATGGAAAAATGATTAGCAATTGGGATCTTCTAGTACATCGGGTGGGGAAGACTCCTGATTTGCTCTCAGACTAAATATCCCAACAAACAGAATTGGAAAGTGGTTAAACTGTACAGCCTTTCTTCTTCCCAATGCTTAACAAGCCTGTTATTTTTGCCTAAATCCATCTCAGGGTTTCAACAGATCCCTACTTCAACAAATTGGGCTAGGTATTGTATTAGCAAAGGAATAGAGTGTTTGGAGGAAAGTGAAATATCTTAAACCCCCCAATTTGGGAAGCCTAGGAATATAAATAAAATTGAATAAAATAGCTGACCAGAGCCCAGAAGAGCTTCTGAAACCACATCATTGCCAAAAGTTGGTGACTTTAAGAATCAGACAGATCTGGTGATCATAGAGAGAAGAGTCAGATCAGGTTGGGCTAAGATCTGGAGGGGAAGATGATGTGGGAGGAAGGAAAGATGCCCAAAGTGTTCAGGAAAAAAAATGGAATATGTTTTTGATAAGTAGTTGTTCCCTTCAATGCCGATCTCTCTGGACTGAATTTCCATCTGTTATAGATAGACATCTGCCTATTTATAACTGTCCTCTGAATACTGAAAATTTCTTGTTTCCCCAGGGAACAAAACAGTACATTCTCTAAAAAATTTATTTGAGCATAAGCTTTCATGAGCTACTGTAGCTCACGAAAGCTTATGCTCAAATAAATTTGTTAGTCTCTAAGGTGCCACAAGTACTCCTTTTCTTTTTTGTGAATACAGACTAACACGGCTGCTATTCTGAAACCAGTATATTCTCTGTTTGGTTGTGTGTTTTTTCCAGATGAAATTCTACCCTGTGCAAAACCTCGCTCTACTGCCTAGAACTCATTGATATTTTTCATATAACTATGATTATTTCTTTGACTTCAGTAATCATTTCAGTGGTGTTTCTTTAAACAGGATTAGCTTCCATCCTGTGCTGAGGGGCTCTGACAGCAGGTTGCCTTCAGTGGAGTCCACTCTTGGTTCTGCTTAGAGAAAAAGACCCTGAAGCACAACACAGCCATCTCTCTGAGTCTCTTGCTGTTGATAACAAAACTAAAGAATGAATTGTGCCAGTGTGAGAATGTTGCTGTGTGCTCTACCAAGAGTGTGGCAAAGAACATTTTTCAGGAAAACAGGACATTTGAAATATCTCTTATTGCCCTGAGAGAAGGCAGCCCAGAAGCCCACTGCAGGTCTAAGAGACTTTCTCTCACAGTCATACTGCTGTAAATTAACTATACTAGTACTGAACCAGAGCATATCCTAGATGTGGAGAGACTGCTTTTAATCCCTTTATTTGGGGTGGGTCAGGGGAGGGAGAACACAAGGGGGTACATACCTTTGCCCAAACTCCTGTAATAATGCCCAGTTAAAGACCAGTTTAGGAGCAGGTATCACCAATGACATTCCTATAGAACTGAAGTTTAGGTCTCTCCCTGGAATCCATCTCTTGCTAATTTTGAATGGTCTGTCATTGCCTTAATATCTGCATCCGCCTCTCGGCTGGGGAGGTTGGGTTGGGCACATGTTATGCGAAGGCTGGATTGTCCCCAGGCCCACACAGCAGGATATTTGGCAAAGAGCTGAATCCATTTTGTTGTGAGTTAACTTTGTTTGTTCCCCAAGTTGGATTTAATGGATTCATTTTTAATTTTTAGAGTGTGCATGTGTGTCCCCCCATGGTAGTGAATCTTTCAGATATTATTTATCTAAGGGAGAGTAGAGGCTTTTGCAGACTTGCTCTTTAAAGGCGAGAGAATTACAGTACTTTCTCCATTGTAAATCAGACACCATCAATTACAGTGAAAGGTGACCTACAAGTGTGTTTGGGGGTGGTGGAAGGGGGAAAGTCAGAGGCCTTTAGAAATATGTGCTGAGTGCCCTAAGTATCCAGGGAGAACAAGGGGCATTCAACACATTTGTCATGTACCTTACCTTTAGTTTTCTTTTTCAGGTATGAGTCATCCAGACCTGCCACAGATCACTGACTCCAGCTCCATGTGATATATTAGTACTGGTTATTTTGGGGCCATTCAGCACATAATGCTAAGGCACTTTTAATTTATATATTTTGTAGGCAGGTGGCTTTTGCAATGGGTTATGGATGGCTCCTTTCACCTCTCAGGTTCTGGCTTTTAATCCAGCCTAATTGTGTGAGTAACTAGAAGTTTGTTACCCTCTGAGGGCTGTGTGGCGGCCTGTGTGAAATGAGCTGTTGGTCTCAGTTCAATTCTTGGTGGACGTGTCTCCATATTATGAAACGACTACCATTAACTGACAATATTGTTGGCAGCATCAGCACAGAAGTCAAGGTATAGGATTGAACTATTTGCAAACTCATCGAGGTGTTTCTCTCCTCCCTCTCCGCTCCCTTCTTCTGTTAGAGTACTTATTCTGTGGATAGACTTCATTCTCTGGAGTTGTTAATCTGCCATGCGTTTCTGAGCGCTAAATTAACACACTCACAAAACTTGCAAATCACCTCTTCTTCTTTGACCCCAGCGAATGGTCAGTTTATGCCTGGGAGCTTTAGGACTGGCAATAGTTCCAGTTTTATTAACATCCGGTAAATGCAGATGATACTCTTATAAGTGTTGAGGGTGGGATTTTTGAAAGAGCTCAACACTGGCCTATCTCTGCTCTCATCAAAGCCAATGTCCATTGACTTCAAAAGAAGTAGAGTTAGACCAACACTGACCATGCCCTCCTCTCTTCCTTTTTTGATAGCTCATTTAGTTACTTGTTGTGTTACAGTTCTGCACCAATAAGTTCCACAGTTAATGATATAGTGAATGAACAGTGAATTTCCCTCCTTTAGTTTTCAGCGTTGCTTTTTAAGTTTGAGGTTCATGTGCTGCCACAATCTGTTCATGCACCTTCCCCCGGCATGCAAATCAAGGTCATTGTACAGGATCTGACCTTGCTTCCCCAATGGGAGCAAGATTGAGGCCATGATCCTGATATCCCATGGTTTTTATAGTCTGTGACAAAATAAACTGGAGCAGGTGACTGGGCTTGACTGCATTTTTCTCTTGTGCCCTCTTACTTCGCTTTTGTATCCTTAAATTGCCTCCTTGAGGTTAGATGTGGTAGTGGATAATATCAGTCTCCTGTATTTTTAGAAATGTGAAAACTGCCATGGGCATAATAAGGGGCCTTCTTCAGTCTTTGTCCTTGCTTTCTTCCAGCTGTCCACCCTACCACCCCCACCCCCATGCTTCTATCCAAACCCATGCGGCTGCCACTGCTCTTGCACATTCCATCTGACACCCAGGTTTAAAAAATAAACTTCCGGTCTCAAAACACTTGCTACTGAGAGAGGCCTGTACAATCTTAATTCACACTGCCTACCCCTCACCTTGTGTGTGTGTGTGTGTGTGTGTGTGCGCATTGTCATAGTTTTGAATTACATGGTCACATCCTATTTTTTCCACCGGACATCTGTGATGATTTGAGGGATCTCTGTAAACTGTATGAATCCTAGTTGATTTTATGAAGTTGTATCATGAAATGTCTGCATCATGGAAAGTTTCTGTATGTGTATGTACCATGAGCTGGCAGGGTTCTGTCATGTCTTCCTCAGACCACCAGGGACAATGGGGAATACTTACAGTGCTTTGAATGGACAACAGAGACGCTAAAGGAGTTTGCTCAAGATGGAAAAAATACTTCCTCCTCTGTCTGAAGAGACGGGGGATGAGGAGAGCAGCAGAAATTTACCACACATAGAACAAAAGAGTCAAGGCATTGTGGGAGGGGGCATATATAAGCAGGCTCAATCATACAGGAGAACTTGGGACATGACACAGGAAATCTTGGCAAGATGAAGACAACCAGCCATGATGAGGGAAAAGTACTCCAGCATGTTGATGCCTGATGAGGCAGGGTCCCCGGCCTCTCTATCTGAGTCCAGACAGTCCCAGGCCTTCCAAGGAAAGGGTGGGCTTGTGCAGGGCCCTGCATTTAGAATTTTTTTTTTGTTCTCTAAATGATCTGTACTGTCTTCTTTTTGTGTTAAGTAAAAGAGCAATAATGTGTTAGCGTTCTGTGCAAAGTGTCCGTGTTGCATGCTTTACAAGTACCATCTGACCCAAAAGGCTCACATCTTTGGAGGGATTCTGGGAGAGATTGTGTTGTGAGCTACAGCCCTGAGCCCAGGGTCTAGGTCTGCTCCCTGAGATTGTTCCTAGAGACCCCAAGACAGAAGCAGTGTATAGACTCCATTCAGGCTCTGGGAGGCTTAAAACACTTAAGAATCCAGAAGCTGGACTTCCCTTACAGGAATCTGGTGGTAAGCTGGTTGGGGAACCCAACTGGATTTCTGACACTTCTGCCTCTTGCAGCACACAGGGATCCTGCTCTGGGGATGAATCCAGATTGTGTAGTGCAGAAGGCAGTTGTATGTAAGACCCCTGCCTCATTTGTTGACTGAGTCCCTGTCAAGGCTGATTCCCCACCCTGGCACTTCGAGTGCAGAAGGTGGTGGCCCACAAGGACTCTAAAAATTAATACTGGTCACTCCAGGCTTGTATTAAACTCCCAAGGTTACAGCTTTTCTCTGACCTTGGATTGGTAGATGCTGCCACCACCCTTTGAGAGCCCAAGAAGGCGCATTTGGGAATTCCTTCCTTTGGGGTACCCTCAAGCTCTTTCACTGCTCTTCCCCCTTTGGGGAAGAGCTGAGAAAGGAAAAGAAAAAAAAAGAAATCAGTTGTTGCCATCAGCTAAGTAAAAAAAAGATGTGTACAACCTCTTAAGAGACAGAAATCCAATCCTGTTCTTAAAAAAGGTAAAATTTATTTAAAAAAAATACATCTGGGAAATCAGGCTATTGCTAGATTTTAAAAGAGTAACTACAAGGATTAAGAAGAATAGCTCTCTTGAGGTCCCGCTTAAAGGTTACAAGCAAAACAAAAGCACCCGGGGTTAGCACAGAGGAGTCCACAAGCCATAAAGAAATAAAAAGAGATAAACCTAATCGAGTCTTCCTAGCCATTTCCTGATCTATATCTGGGGTTTCAAATAAGTATTTTCTAAGTATGATATTGAGGATTTTTCAGACCTGGCCCCAAACTTCTTACAGCATAGCTCTGCTCTGTCCACCCCTCTAGCTGGTAGAACCCCCACAGACGGACAAAAGGGGAGTTTTTTCTCAATTTTAAAAAGTTCTAGCCTTCCCAATGGCTCTTTTGGACAGATGCCCACTCCCTTCCTTTTATCTGTGCAAAGCAGTGAGACTTTTTAACCCTTTATAGGTAAAGCAAGTAGAGAACAGCTACTAAGAGGGATTTTATAGCTAACTGGCTGGCTGGGTGTCCATAAAAGGGAGCTCCCCCCACTTCATTTATCACAATCCCCTTCTCAATTCCTTAGCTGATGTCTCCCTTCCCCCCATTCACCCCTTTATCTGATCTGTGCCTGCACCTCCATCCCCCTGCTTCCAATCACACCCCCGCTAACTTTCCATATCCCCATCCCCACTGGCTCCAACATCCTTCTTTGGGATCCTTATCAGTGCTCCCCTACACTTCCTTGTCCCAATCATAGACCAGCCAGTCCCAGTTTATCTCATGCACCATCTTCCCGTCAGAGCTGACTCCCTTCTTCTCTGCTCCACTGGTTCTCAACCCTAGTTTATTTGCCTACCCAGTCCATCTCCTCCTCCCAGCCCCAGCTTCCCTCATCTCCCCACCCCTCAGCAGGTCCAGCTCTTATCTTCTCTTCATTCAATATAGGTAGCTTCCTCCTCACTGCCTGGCATTCAGCAGGAGCACAGGAGAGACTGGTGCCCTGCTCTTAGTCCTGGTGCTTGGACCTGGGTTGGCTCCTAGAGCAGCTAGCTGGGTGTTGCAATTGCAGGGAAAGTCCCACTCATCCCCCTGCAGTCCCAGGCTGGAGCACGCTCACTGCGGATGAAATCTTCAGGGGATTAAGCTGTGAAGCACTAGCAGTCTGTACTGAGCATGTGCAAACTGCAATTCTTCAAATGCTTAAAACTTGGGCAAACTTTGGCAGGTTTTCATCGGGATGGCAAAAGGCACCTCCTGCCAAATTTCAAGTCTCTTCTGCACTGCAGTGTGGCACTAGAGCTTCTCAAAGAAAAGGTCATCAGAATGTAATATATCCAAAAACAAAGTATTTTTCCCTACCCCGTTTTCAGGAATAGCTGAATTTTTTTGGCCGAATTTTTTTTTTGGCCGAGAAGTTTAGCCTAAGGCAGACACCTGGCATAGAAAACTTCAGCCTGAATGGTTAAAGTACGGCAAAGTTATAAAGCAACTGAAAACAGGGGTGTTATGATAGGAAGTGCTAGGCACCTTGTCATAAACATTCAGCTAAGGGTAGCATAAAAATCCCTCCTTTACCTGTAAAGAGTTAAGAAGCTCAGATAACCTGGTTGGCACCTGACTAAAAGGACCAATAAGGGGAGAAGATACTTTCAAATCTGTGGGGGAAGGTTTTTGTTTTGCTTTTCTTTGTGTTCTCTCCGGACGCAGAGAGGCACCAGGGCAGGGAAATCCATCTCCTCAAACAATCCTGAAATGAGCTTGTGAATTTTCCCTGTGCTAAGAGGGAAGTTTATCCCTGTTTTTTGTAATGTTAAAGTTTTGCCTAGAGGGGAATCATCTGTGTTTTGAATCTGAATAATCTGTAAAGTTACCATCCACCCTGATTTTACAGAGGTGCTTCTTTACTTTTTTTTCTTTATAATAAAGTTCAGTTTTTTAAGAATCTGATTGTTTTTTAGTGTCCTAAAAACCCAAGGGTCTGGTCTGTGCTCACCTGGTTTACCTATTTGGTTGGCAGATTATTCTCAAGCCTCTCCAGGAAAGGGGGTGAAGGGACTTGGGGGGATATTTTAGGGAAACAGGAACTCCAAGTGGTCCTTTTCTTTAATCTTTGTCTAACTCACTTGGTGGTGGCAGCAGTACCCATCCAAGGACAAGGAAGGATTTGTGCCTTGGGGAAGTTTTTTAACCTAAACTGATAGAAATAAGCTTAGGGGGTCTTTCATGCAGGTCCCCACATCTGTACCCCAGAGTTCAGAGAGGGGAGGGAACCCTGACACACCCTTAATAATAGGGTGTGCTCCCAGCCTGCGTACAATCACACTATATTTTCAAGTGGTACCTGATTTATAATCTGCCATTTGGTTTATGATCTGTTAGCATCATGATCTATTAAAGTATACTTTTTAATAAATCACATGCTGGTAACTGACACAGATGACCAAAACCATGATGTTTTTGACCACTTTTGAACCACAGATTTATAGTGAAGCAGGGTTGGCGATCATGTGAGTAATAGAACAGAGAGTACATATTGATGGATTGTGTTCAGCACCACATTTCAGAGCATACCCTTGGGCTCAGATTTCCAGCATATTTTATTTGCCTTGACCTTTGCTCAGACTTTAGAATGTTGACTAACCACCTCATGCTGACATCGTCATTAAGCATTTTGGCGAGAAATCTATGCAAAGGCTGAGATCATCTGCGGACTTTTTAAAATGTCTTAAATGCTGCAAACTTTTATGGAATATTAACACCATGACCTTTGCTTCACAGCACTGATAGCGAAGGAAATCTCATTATAGCCACTGCAGTCTAACTTCAGTTTGACTCTATTTTGTTTTTTCTTTCTAAAAACCTGCTGAAAATGTAATTCAGCCCTTAAGGCGCAGGTATTTTATCCTATGGTTTTATGTGGGTTTTTTTATTGCAGTATGAATCGTATTTCACAGAATGGTAGACAGCTCTGTAACAGCTTTTGGAGAGAGCCTGGAGTAGCAATACTTGGACCTCCATAGAAACCCACTTCTTTCTAAATGGTGTGGGTAATATGATAACCCAATCCACACAACAAAGCATAATTACTCACCTGTGCTATCCACAAAACTCCCTCAAACAAAAATTGACAAAAGGTGATATTCTGGCCCTAGGTTTAAATCATGCAACCCATTGAAATCAATGAGCTCTTATGGCTGTAAGAGCAGTGTTTGGCTCTAGTGTACTATATATATCAAGGCATCACGTTTGGATACTAACACAGAGCCAGACCTTTAAATGCTCACCTCACAAATCTGGGGTTCTCAGACTTAGGTTTTTGTTCATCCTGTTATAAAGGAACATCCTAGCTGTTGTTTTGGCTCTGTGGATCAGAATTCAGATTCTGTAAGTGAGGTATTCCTATTTTACTGGCCTTCAGGTAAATGCATTGGTTGTCAATGCAACTACATCCCAAGAAAATGCATTGGTTGTCAATGCAACTACATCTCAAGAAAATATTTAAATCAGTTACTTAGAAGCCATTTAAGGAGCTGTCTTCAAACAGGCCAGTTAATGAATATTAAGAATCTTAAATCCTGCTACTTGTCTGTTTACAAGTGTTTAGCCCCTGTATATTTTCCAGGAATACATGGTATAATCATTTGGTGATTAGCAGGATTCAGAGTAGCAGGAGAAACTGTTAATAGTTTGTTACAATGCATTACCATAGACCAGTAAAATCATTACAAATTACTAAATCTAATCCCTTGCCAGTGTGTCAATTAATTTCCTCTCACCAATCCATGAGGAAATCTTAGAGGTTTTCCTTGAGTTGGTTTCTTCTTGCATTGTCTTTGTTTTTCTTAGATGTCTGTGATAGTTGGCATGCAGAGATGCACAGGAAGAGCTGAGGAGTGCATGCTGTTTGAGTACAGTAGCTGAGTGGCATGGGTGATCACTTCAGAATTTTTTATACTCTTCTTCTTATTTTCATGAAATTATAGGAAAACACTTTTTCCAGGCTTGTTTAGATTCAGATTGGCTACTGTCATTCTTTTGTTGGCTCATGTCTTCAGGGGTTGATTTTGTTGACATTTTCAGCTTTTGATATGCAGTCTGTTTAATGAATGTACAGCACACTTCTAATTGGCTGTGTCCTGTTGGGGAACATTTCAGATAACTTTTAGTTTTTGAATTTCCTTTTGATTCTGTCCTCTTTGGGAAGTGTTCCTTTAGTTTTATTAGAGTTCAACAGGAAATTTAAAAAAAAAAGTCGAAACACTCGTTCTTTATAAAAGAATTTTAACTTTAAAAACAGTCTTTTAAAAAAAATCAGTAATTCTTAGAGTCTTTAATTACTATTTAATCTAAAGAAGTTGTTAATACTTCATAACAATTTTTGGAGAGATCATTCTTCTTGTCTTCCTGAGCTGGGAGAGGGAGTTGCTGGAGCACTGACCGTAATTAATTAATTCCCCATTAATATAAATAATCTATACTTAAATGGCTTTTTACATTAGTAATCAGCTGTACTAGATGGAATGCTTCACGAATGTGCGTGTCATCCTCGTGCAGGGGCCATGCTATTTTTTTCTCTATCGTTCCAATTTTAGTATGTGTGCTGCAGATTACATTTCAGGTTGGTACATAAAGCATTTTATCACTTACATAACAGTGATATTAAGAAACCACATGCTCTTTGCATTTAGTTAAAATACTTTCAAATATGCCTTTCAAAATGGTTTGCCATTTCAACACTTAAAAAATAATCAATGGTTTTTAACAAAACATTTCCCTACTACACACATTTTTCTCTAAAATTTTAAGGGCGCAGAATTTTCTTGAAAAGGAGGTAGAGGCCATAGGCGCTAAATTTCAAATCTGCTGGGGGGGGTGATCCACCCAGGACCCACCCCCAGCCTGATTCTTCCTGATCTTTCCCTGCCTCTTCCCTCTCTGCCCCTTCCCCCTTGCGCGCTGCACCTTCACTCCTGCCCCCTTCCCCGCAGTGCCTCCTGACACTGCAAAACAGTTGATCCGCGGCAGGCGGTAGGTACTGGGAAGGAGGCGGAGGGCCCCAGAGCGGCAGGAGGCTCTGGGGGGAGGTTCTGGTAGGAGGGGCTTCCAGTGGGTGCTCAGCACCCACTATTTTTTTCCCATGAGTGCTCCAGCCCCAGAGGGCCTGACAGTGGGCAGGAGGCTCTCCAGCCCCAGAGCTCCCATAGAGTTCTCGCCTATGTTAGAGGCACTCTTTACAACCTCGATTTATTGTTCTGATTACAAATCCCCACATTCCTTTTTGGGGTATCTGTGTAAAGAACATCTTCACATTCTTTTTCAGGACCAGGTCTTTCCTGAACACTTATCTTTACAAATTTTCTGTTCTTGAGATAAGGAATTATATGTATTCCAAACTTATCATTTATACAAGACGGAGGTGTCCTGGTCTAGATAGGCAGGGCCATCCTTAGGCATATGCGGCTGTGTAGGGCACCATAAAATTTGGGGCACCCCTCCCAGCTCTTCCTATCCCTGTTCTGACCCTTCCTGTAGGCTCCCACAGCTAGCTGCTGCAGTCTGGTGACTCTTACTCCACAGGGGATCTAATAACTTAAAAGTGAAAAAGCCTTCCAGCCTGACAGACCTATTAGCACAACATTGAAACTGTTAAAGAGCCATTCAAGTGGTAATGAAGCCATTTAATAGGCATTTGCCAACCCCCAGGTATATACTGTCAGTTTCTGAATTTACTGACAAAAGCAGTTGTGCATTACGTAATATTTACTCAGAACATGTTAGTCTACAGGAAATTAGTTTAAAATTTGCTTTAAAAATATTTCATTAGTTTGTTGTTGAAGATTAAAAAAATCACATCTCTAAAAAACCCTTGCATAGATTTTTAGATGCACAATTTGAGTATTCATCTTTAGCCTTAAATGCTTGGATCTTTAGACATATTGTTTTTTAAATAAATCCTTCAAAAGACCACCCTTATCTAAAATACACATTTTAATTTTAAATACTATAATACAAAAAACTTGCTTCCAGTCTTCCTGTCCTTTCTGTCTATCCCCTTCTCCCTTCACATCCCTGTTGAAGAGAGTCCTTAAAGGGACAACACCCCTTTCCTTCCAGATAGCTATGAGTTTCCCTTTCTTTACTTCTGACTATCTGATGAACTGGTTTTAAGAGAACCCTCCAGCAAAATCAGTACCTTAGTAAGATACAAAATCCTTTGTTATGCCTAAAATCTTTGGAAACACATTTTTTAAAGTTGGTGAAATTTCATAAACATGTCTATTGTGGAGATCACACAGTAAATTAGTGTTCCCTTTTTCTAAAAGCAATGAACATTGTTATGAACACACTAAACCTCTGTGACTGATTAATTTAAAACAATGTCTTTGTTTCAGTGAGTTAAATATGTAGTAATCTGGAATAATTACTTGATGATGGCTTAAGAGTACATTTAAAATATAAAATCAGCTTAGAAATACTGATTAAGAAAATGTAAAACAGAGAAGAGCTGCATCATGTATTCCATAATATTTAATGTTGTATTTAGCAGGACAGCTGACTTGCTTTTACTGCAAAGTTTTTGAAAATAAATCTCTGACAAACTTCAGAGTATATCAAAAAACCTGTGACATTTTTTATTCCCAAGTTCAGTGCTTTTAATTAGGTACCTTCTGCATGTCCAGTCTTCACCATCTGGCATGCAGTGGAAAACATGTTCCATTTCTTTAGAAAGAAATTGCAGAAGAGTGTTTTTTTTAAATGTCATTTGCTTCCTTTGGGTTCAGGGATTTGGCTGGAAGGGGGTGAGCAGGGAGTGGAGGGAAGAGCGGAGGGAGACAGTGGGGAGAGGGCAGGGCCTGGGCAGAATGGGGGCAGGGCCTAGGGCAGAGCAGGGGTGGAGTATGGGTGCAGCCACAGGCAGAAGAGGTGGGCTGGGAAGCTAACCTCCCCAAGTGGCAGCTCATCCACTGCCCATGACAGCAGGTAAGAGCGGGTCAGCTCCCGCACACCCAGTGTGCGCTGCAGTCTCCTTAGGCAGGGGCCGTATTCACAGAGCCGAATGTGCCAGCGCCGTACATTCTGCATGAGGGAGAGGATACAGAGGTCTCTGTGGGAAACTGTGACTCTCCGCCGCCATAAGTTGAGCTGGGTGGCTCGGTATCCTTCAAGCCCGGGCTGCCGTCGGGCATAGGGGCACCAGTTTAATAATACTGCATAGGGCCCCATAAATCCTAAGGACGGCCCTGTAGATAGGACACTCTTTTAGTTTGTTTGTTTCTTGACCCAAGCTTCTTAGAGTTCCAATCTGTGGTAGCAATTAAGCGTCTATTAAGTATTTTGTACAAAGCAAAATTCCAATAAGCACAGTATAAAAGTTAAGGCAAAGTAAAGTTTTGAAAAGTCTGTATAAACACTCATGGGGGTCATAAACCGTTTTATGGTCAAGGAGGTGTTATCTTTCTGAGCCTTAGCCAGTTTCTGGATGACCGAAAGCCAGAGGTAAAAAGTAAGCCGGTACAGCCTACCGGCAAGAGCTGATGTGCCGTATCAGGGTGGATCGGCTTCCCCAGGTGCAATTTAAAGGGCCTGCGGCTCCCAGCAGCGTCTGGAGCCCCCGGCCCTTTAAATTGCTGCCAGAGCCCTGCTGCCGGAGCCCTGGGGTAGTGGCAACGGGGCTGGGGCGGTGATTTAAAGGGCCCGGGGTGGTAGTGGCGGCCAGAGCCCGTCCCCGGAGCCCTGCTGCCAGAGCCTTGGGGAAGTGGTGGCGGGGCTCCGGGGACGTTTTAAAGGGCCCAGGGCTCCGGCCATTGCTACCGCCCTTTAAACCGGTGCCAGAGCCCCTGGCTGCCGCTGTTACCCCGGGGAGGAGGAAGGCGGCACTTGCTGGTACAGGATGGGCTGGGGTTGGTGCTGACCTCCCCAGCCCCGTATGAGTAAGTCCCTAGACTTACTTTCATCCCTGCAGAAAGCAGAAGCCTTCTGTAATTTCTTTAATTCACTTGAACATATTATAACTAACCCATACACAGGAGTTGTTTTCAAGCATCCTGGCAATAACATACTTGTAGGTATATTTTAATATTCTGTAAAGGGGCAAACAAGTTTGTATTGACCAACATTACAAAAATGTTACAACTTTTTATTAATTTTTGCATCAATATTGAGTTCTGTCCCCCACAAGAGTGCAAGAGGAGACATAGGTTTAAATAGCTTCCTTGCTAAGGAGAAATTTAGCTAAACATTCCCATTGCTTATTAAGGCAATATTGGTTCCTCTCCCTCTTTTTACTTTTCAATTAAACACACAGCACTTTATAACTGTGCTGTGCAAGGTCAAGCCAAGAAGCAGCACAGCAGAGTAAACAGGTGAGAGGGAGTTTATAATAGATAAGAGGATAAATATGATCTTTAATACTGGAAATAACCTTTGATCCTGGCAGTAATAGGGATTAGTGGGGTCATCTTTTTTTAAAAAAGGTATTTTATTTGTGAAGACGTGTTTTTAACTGAGTAAAGTGGAGGGGCCAGCTGAAAAGGTAAGGGTGAGAACTGAACAAGTTTTCATTTTCACCAAAGTGTCAAACAGTTTTTCATAGAAAAGAGAAATCGATGGGAAAGAGTTGGAGACAAATCTTATACTCTCCTTTAAAAAATGTTCTGCCATCAGTATAGAGAAGGGAGTGTATTCAAAAGAGACAGGGTATGTCTACACAGCAGCTAGGAGCTGTAATTCCCAGCATGAGTAGACATAAACTCACTAGCTCTTCTCAAGCTAGCATGCTAAAATAGCAGTGTGGTCATGGTGACATGGGTGACAGCTTGAGCTAGACACCTGAGTACGTACCCAGAGAGTCTGGCGGCACTGTACTTGGACACCTAGCCCCTGCCACTACAGCCACAAAGTGACTCTTATGTGCTATCTTGAGCATAGCTAGCCCATGTATGGGAATTAAACCTCCCAGTTGCTGAGTAGACATACCCATAGTTAACAGGACTATTCATGAGCATAAATTTCAGCATGTGCCCTATGAGATTGCAGTATCAGGGCCTTAGTAGCTGTAACTTCTAAAACCAAAAGTTTCTGAAGAAAAAAGAATTAGACATGACAGCTAGTGTAAGGGAAAGAAACAGAATAATCATCTTTTATTTCTTTTCTGAGCTAACTGAATCTTTTTCATTTATAGTAGATGCCTGTTTATCTGTATCAAATTAAGTTATTGGGTTTTCTTCAGATAAATGGGAGTCTGATAAGGTCTCTCATGTAATAGTAAGTCAGTCAATCATATGGAATACTACAGCTGGTTGGCAACTTTTCAATGAAATGATTTTTCATCAAAAATGCCCTTTTGTCAAAACTGAAACTTTTTGTGAGAACACATCATTTTCAGGAATGTTTTGGACAGGTTTCTCAGGTCCAGGAGGGAATTTCTGATCAAAACCAGAGAGAGATTCAGAGGAGGGACTTGACTCCTCCAGCTATCCCATCTAACAGGTGGATGCCCTAACCACCAGGCAGGTTGCATGTGGGTGTGAATTTGAAAGGTCTGTTTTATCCAGACACGTTACAGGAAAATCTTTGATATCTCAAGTTTTCACTCAACAGGAAAAAAAAACATTTCCACCCTGGAACCCTCATATTCACCATGGCGATATATGTTTTGTACAAGTATACCTTGTGAGGTATCATTTTAAAAGTCTTGACCTGTTGAACATTAATATCCTGTTGGATTGCATGTGTGGTATCATTGTATGTGAAGTTATGAAGTATTGCTACTGAAATATATTGTGAGGTTGGGAACACCCACAACCAGCCTTTGTTACAACAAAGGAGTTGCCATCAATAGCCGGACAGTGTTAATGGTTCATCAACACCCATCAAGAAAAGAATCCATTAACCCAGAGACTCCTTAGAGAAGGCAGGTATGCAGTGGAGACTGCTTGATCAATGGGGACTCTCTGATCCTCACATCACAGCAAGGATCTTTCCAGTAAGCTGGAAGAAAATATTAAAGAGGGGAAGTGACATCATCACTTGGCTTCTCCCCCCCAGTCACCTCGAACTCAACACCTGGAAGAATGTCTGGAGGACTTTGAAGGGAGTTTGGTCCCAGGCCAGAAGGGAGTCTGTGTATTGAGGAACTGTAACCTTCTTGTAATGTCTGTCAGGGTGACAAAAGTTGTTTGATTCAACTCTTGCTTAGACTAAAAGTTTAGGATTTAGAAAGCATGTTTGCTTTTTATTTGCTTAAGGTAACTATCTCTGACATTTATGCCTAGCACTTCTAATCACAATCTATTTTTCTGGTGTTAATAAATCTGTTTTACCTAAAACAGTGTGTTTTGGTTGAAGTTTTTGGGAAATCTCAGCTCAGGTTAACAAGGGTTGTTGCATATCCGCTACCCTTTTGTCGAAGTGGTGAACTAGGTAATGAGTTTACACTGGCCAGGCTTCTGACCACGGCAAGACAGTACAGTTCTGGGGTGCAAGGCTGGAGAGTTGTGGGGAATAGACTGGAGCATCTTTATTGATGGTTCATGAGCGGCTGATCATTCATGTAACTCAGTTGGGTGTGTCCCTGTCTGTGGATGTGTGTGTAAGTGCAGTACCTATCAGAGGTTTGTAGCTTGACATCAGCATCACCGTGTAAGAGGCAGCCCAGGTTGGTAGGACAGAGGGCTCAGTGGTCCCACAGTCCAGGTTGCACCCCAGGGACCACATGCCACCCATCCAGCTCTACTGGAGAGCAAACAGAAATTTTGATAATACAGTATTCAATTTTTTAAGATTATTGGATAGTTTGTCAAAGACCTTCTCACCCCTGCCACCAAAACCATGTCAGGCACTATGATAAATTAAAGATTATGACCCTCCTTTCATGGGTGGAAAGTTATCAGTAAAAAGGATTTGAAACAACTCCCACTGTCATTATTCATCAGTATAAATAGGAATGTGAGGTTAAAACCAATAAGAAAGGTTTAAACAATATTGTTGTTTTCCCTGCTTAACATCTAAGCAGAAGTCGGTTTAGCTGAGAAATGCATTGATGCAAATCCATCATACTGTTTGTGTGCATTACATAGTGTTGTCTGGTAGCACCCGTGCAATAGATTTGTCACCTTTTTCAGAGGGGTTAAACACAGCTACAAACATTCACTCACTTCAAATCCAACAAATCTGGAAATTTCATTTATCCCCTTGAAACAAACAAATTTTTAAAATATAACTTTTTTTCTTTTTCTTAAATTATCGACTAACATCCAGGGAGCTGGAGATTTTGAATCTAATCTTTGGGTAGCTAATCTTAGCAGCAGCTGATAAGGTTGGAGACAACACAAGTTCTATAAACGAGAGAACAAGAAAAGGCTTCTGAGTGGGGAAGGTGGTTTTCTGGCTAAAGCACTGATTTGGCACCTGGGGTCTGGATTATATTCCCAGCTCTGTCACATCCTCCATGTGATTTGCCCAAATTCACACACCCAATACTTTCAAAACTTTCCACTTAATTTGAGTGCTTTGATTTTTGGTTGCCCAACTAGAGGCACAGAGGGTCTGACATCTGAAATCAAAGCTGCTCATCTAGCATGATCTAGCCCAAAATTTCTCATCTTCGACAACCAAAAATGGAGACACTGAAAATGAGTGGATACATTAAAAAAAACTAAACCTCTCTGTGCCTTAATTTACCCATTGCAAAATGTAGACTAGAGCTGGTTGGGTATGGGAATTCCCATTCTGTGGGAAATTCCAACATTTCAAATAGAAAATATTTGTTTGATTCAGAACAAAAAGTGGAAATTTAGAAATTTCCCACAAAAGGAAAATTCTGAAAAATTTTGATCAGGGACCATTGAAATGTTTTGTTTAGACTTCATATTTAAGATATATATATAAATATAATGTTTAATGTAAATTACTATAACATTAATATTTTTATATATATAAAATAATAAAGAAATGAACTGAAACAAAGTCTTTCAACTTTTCTCATTGGAAAATTTTGTTGAAATTGACACCTTCTCATACAACATTTTGATTTAGAAGAAACTGAATTCTTCAGCAAAAAACGGTTCAGTTGAAAACTTCTCAGTCGGCCCTAATGTGAATGTTTACCTTTCTCACTCCAAACCTCTTGTGAGTCTTAGCATTCATAAAGTGCTGTGAGAACTTCATATGGAAGGCTGTTCTGCAAATTTATTATTTTATGACGGGCATGGATGGATGAACAAAAATAACAAGCTTATCTGAAAACCCTACAGTAATACCAAGATAAGTACTGGAAGAGGTACTGATCTTGCATATCTAATTTGGGCCCATCTTAAGTGTCCTGACACTTCTCCCCCTTTCTGACAGTTTTGGGGACTTTTGCTCAGCCTGCTGTGTGGATAGGCGAACAATAGAGTCATTTCTCCACAGAGTCTCCCACTCTTGGAAGGACTGAGTTATGAGAGCAGGAATGGCTCAAATCTATTGCTTCTTGATTGTGGGAGATGTGTGAATGTAAGCAGCTCTTTCAAAGGGACAACTATAATTGAAGTATTAAAGAAGCTTGATATTATTAATGACCTCTGCTGAAAAGCACTGTTTAATTACCATCTGTTAGCTCATCACTGCCAAATCCCTGCAAGACTGGGCTGGCTGAATATAAGCAGGCAGAACTGCTAGCTTTGAAGGCTTGTGAACAGGGGGAAGCTATTGTGAAATAAGCGAGGGAGTGAATTTTAAAACACTAACTTTCCATGTGGACACTTATTTCACACTAAGAGAACCTTTTTGCAGCTTATCTTAATCCATCAAAAAGGCAGATGATGTGTCCATACAGGGAGCTAGTATTAAATAGCTATTCCAGGCCATTTCCTTGTGTGGACAAGTCCTTGCGTTTTGTTTTGTTAAGGCTGGTAATGGTAACGTTAATGGTGTACAATTTGCACTGTTGTTTGTGTTAATGTTTGAGACCCTACTCCTGTTTAAAATCATTGGGAGCTCTGCTTAAATAATAAGGATTACAGGATTTTGTCCATTATTTCCAGAACTGGGCACATTTCTTGTTGATCTAAATGATGAGCCTGATACTTAGAGAAGTAAAACAATTAGCTAAATTAGCTTCATCACCATTGGAAACATAGCAGAGCAAAACTTGCAATGTGGAAAATGACAACATTAATAGGAAGTGTTAGTTTATATGTCTCAGATAGAATTCCATATTATGCATTCCAAAGATGGCTATTTTTCTCCTTCTTTCCCATATTAATCAGACACTTTTTTAAAAGACATACAGATAAGAGAATTTCATGGCCAGAAGTGAGTTCCAATGATAGGAGCCTGCCACTGGGAAAGCTGTTTTCTGCAATTATGTGACCTACCCTAGAAGTTGACAGTCACAACGTTCCACTGGAACACAACTGTTGTGGGAGATTGTGGTCTTAGGGGCAGGGAGACAGAGAGAAAGAGAGAGAGTCTCTCAAGTGCCAAGGGCTGATGTTGTTGTGGATGGCTTTAAAAATCATAAGAGATTTTACTTGACTTTACAGCGGGGAAGCCAGTGGAGTGAACAGTGCACTGGGGTAGGTGCTGTTTGTGGCAAGCATTGTTGAACATGCAGGCGGCTACATTCTCAGCTAGCTGGAAACTTCCATAGGCTCTGGCTTTGCTCCCTAGGATCAGAGAACTACAAAATAATCAAGCCTATAGGTCACGTATGTGGATCACCATGGTCAATTCAGAGTCTAATTTGAACAGGTCATAGTCTTCTGGACAGCCAAAGATGGAAGAGGGCATTTCTAGCAGCTGCAGCTGTCTGGTTTTCCAGTAGTTGTGAACGACCCAGAAAGTAACAGTCTTGATAGCTGAGAGGCAAACACCCTTTCTGGAGAGCAAAATGGAGGAAGCAATCAGTAGCACTCCATTTTGTTCAGCTTCAAGCAACCATTCTTCATCCAGATGTTGAAGCGTCCCAGCCACTGGAATTGGTGATGTCTGTCTGATGTAAAGGAAATGTTGAGGTGGATATTCTCCCTGCATGCTGACATTTCAGCCCATACTGTTGCGTAATCACAATCTATTAAGTGGCGCTACCTGGAGCTTCCCATTGTGAGACCCTGTTTTCAGTGGCTTATACCTTTGCCAAACTTTAACTGTTTACGCTGAAATTTTCCATGCCAAGGGTCTGCATCAAGCTGAATTGTTAGGGGATATTCAACGTTTCTGAGAACCAGGCTAGGGAAAAACATATTTTTGGCATTTAAAAACAATTTTGGCAGTATTCTTTGAGAAGTTTTAGAGCCCCCATGCTTTGGAGCAGGAACTTGAAATATGGTAGGAGACTGCCTTTGTATCAAAGATGTGCCTTTTGCTCTTCCTATGAAAATCTGCTCAAATTTATCCAAGCTATAAATCTTTGAAAAATCTCATTCACCCACATGCTCAGTTTAGCAGCTTAATTGCCTGAAGATTCGGTTTGCACTGGGCATGCTCCAGACCCTCACAACTTCTACATGTAAACAGACTGTGCATGCATTTGTCTCTAGTGTGCTGTCAATGACCTCCCTGCTGGTACCTGGCAGCATGGAGGAGGAATCTACCTGGGTAAAATACTGAGGGAGCAAGAGTGGGACTGGAGGCAAGGAAAAGGAGTAGACTTGGAGGAGGATCTTGTTGAGATTGGCATCGAGAGTGGGGAGGAGTGGGAGGGGAAAAGAGAGGAACTGGGAAGAAAGACTGTGGGTAGGTCGGACTGGGACTAGCTGGGCAAGGAGGCTGGGACTCGAAGGCACAGAGGGGAGATTTGGACTGAAGTGAATGGAGGAGATGGAGTCAGTTTATGTTGGGTGGGAGGGACACAGAGAATTGATCTCTGTACATATTGTACACTGATACAAGAGTCCTTTGGAAACTGTATGTGATCATATAATTGAAGGCTGTATCATAATGCATATGCACAAGAGGAGCTGAATTAAGGTTGCATTGCCAACCTTAAATCTGGCATTTCCTAATCCTTTGAGTACTTGATTTTGTAACCACCATTTTTCTGTATATGTATAATGTCAGGAGGGTGCCGCAAACCATTGACAGGAATAAAAATTAGTATCTAGAAACAGGTGGCAACCTTAAAAATTAAATGGTAATTTTTAGTATGTGTATGGGGACTGTTGCCCCCTTACTAACATTCAGTGGGGGTGTTTTAGTTGCTAGCTCCCAGTACTAAAAGGGGGAAGGGTCGATGAGGAATCAGGACCCTGAGACCAACAGCCCCCAGGAACAATGGGGAGAAGCCAATGCTCCAGGTCAGCCAGAATAACAGGGCAGGCAGGCTAATCAGGGAGTGAGGAGGCCAGGGAGGTCCTGTCCTCTGTGTGAGCTGGAATTGCCTGGGTCAGACAGAGTGGAGCCGAGCTAAGGAGAAAGCAGGGGTCCAAGGTGAGAGGGGAGCAGAGCTGTGCCGGATCCAGAGAGAGCAGACCCTGTTCTGGGAGCAGACCTGCAGCAACCAGAGCCAGAGGGGCCAGAAAAGCAGCCCAGGAAGCAGGTCAGTGCTGGGAGCAGAGTCACAGAAGCAGCCTGTAGAGTAGACCTGTCCTGGGAGCAGAGCTATAGCAACCAGAGGCAGAGGGGCCAGAGAAGCAGCCCAGGGAGCTGGAGGCAGAGCAGCAGCCGTGCTGAGGTAGAGTGGAGCTGGAGCTGGGACTAGAGCAGTCCAGAGCCGGGTGTCGTGAGCACTGGGCAGAGCGAGGGGGGACCCTGGGCAATGGGCCCAGCACAGGGAGACGTCTCAGCCAGGAGGCTCTGCAGGCCAGACTCGTGGGGGGATTGGTAACCCCGACAGGGAGGGGGCAACGCTGGGAAGAAGGGTCCTGCTACCTAGAGCCTGAGAGCGTGTGACCACCACCAGAGCGAGTGTCCAACCCACAGCATCCCTGCAGCACAGCCAGGGCCTGAGAAGAAGGCCTGGGACTTACAAGGAACCAGACTGTGAACTGCCCTGACATTCCAGAGACACTGTTTGTGATGTTCCCTGCCACAGAGCAGGTTGATGTGTTTCCTTTAACCTTTTCCATTTTTCCTTATTCTTTTTTAAATTAATTGTTGATTAAATAACTTGCATTTGCTTTAAATTGTATGTAATGGTCAGTGGGTCAGAGAAGTGCCCAGTGCAGAGAGAGTACCCCGCAGTGGAGACACCCTAGCCCCTGTCCTAGGTGACCACAGCAGGGTTGGGGGTCGAGCCCCCCAGGAATCCTGGGCCCAGCCTTGTTGGGGTTACGAGGACTCTGCCAGACAGGAGAGTGGAAGGGGAGTCCTCAAGGGCAGGGAGGCCACTGGGTAAAGGAAGTGGGAGCAAGGACTTAGATCCTTTCGCTAGCCCACTTCACCGGGGTAGTGCCGAAGCTAGGAAAGTTCCCCACAAGAGTGGGACTATTCCCCCGCTTACGTATGCATGAAATATGCTATTAGATATTTTTACTTAAAATAGTTTGATTGTTATATTTGTACATTACAAGTCGGAACATGCTGCTTTTTATGGTTACAGGCATGGACATAAGGTTTGCTGCGATTCTGGACCAGTAGGAATCAGATGGGACCCTCTTTGGCATCTTATCAACACAAGGTTCACATTATTATTGAACTTGATTTGGGTATCTCAAATGCCAAGGCTCTGTGTGCTACTTGTGTGCAGCATCTCTGGGTTGGCTCTAGAATGACCAGCTGTTACCGTTGTGGTTTGATGCAAAATAGGCTGGTTATAATGAAATGGCCAAACAGTACAGTCTATAGACAAGTTAACTGTACATAATAAAAAATGCAATTACTGAAGGGAGAGAGTCTGGAAGCAAAGGGAGCAGCAGTTTTTTAGAAATGCTCCGACTGAGGGTAAACATCTGTTTTGTAATTTTTTTTCCCCTGCCTTATGCTCACAAGACACTTAAGAGCTGAGTTATCCTGAGCTTCTATGGGTTAGTAATATCAGACTGAAAAGCAAAAATAAAGTCACCACATAACTGGTTTCCAGCATCTGGGTCTTGAGTTCCGAGGGAACTTCTGAACTTGACAACATCCAACATTGGTCCCCCACCTAGTCCCGAGTGGTTGCACATACATTAGGTGAAGGAGAGAGCTCCAGCTAATATGTGGTGGAGAAACCCATCTGGATTGGGGCAGGGAAGTTGGGAGGAGTCTGGGGTTTGGAATAATTGTCATGTGACTTGGTGGGAGGGACTGAGAAGGTGGGCATGCATTTTTACTGAAGTTTGTCTGAGACACTTGTTTAAAATAATTCACTATGCATAGGTGCCTTTTAGTAGATACATTAAGAAATAAAAATTATTCTTTGAGTCCAGATGCAGATTAGATTATTTCTTTATTAAGGGAAATTAATTCAACAAGAGATGGAAGCAGGAGAGACTAATTTAGCCAGATTTATCCCACACAAAATTAGAAGTGTATTAAGGTATTACATCTTCAGGCGAAGTGTTCATAGGCTGACCTGAGATCCTGGCTTCTCAACTTCTCAGTAGACTTTAACAAATGAACCCTTATACGAGTGTCGTGCTGAAGGGGGCTCTGAATATTTTGTGGCTCTAATGCCATTTGGTCATAATTAGAGCTCATTGAATGATTCTTTGTGAATGTAGCCCTTTGTTTGGTTTTTATAGTTGGCAAATAGCTTGTGAATGTTGTCGTGTTGTCTGGAGTGGTTCACCGACCATGACCGCCTACCTCAGGGCAGACTATCAAAAACAGGGCAGCTACCTCAAACTGGTGTTATGTTCTATAATTAGATTTTACAAGTCAGTAATAAATGTGAACTTCTAGGTCACTGTATAACAGTCTCACCATGGAGTCACAAAAAGTCCCCTTAGACTCTCCAGTCTATCTTGCCACTAAAGTAAACTGGACTTGAAATACCAGGGAGGAAGAGGAGTTATTTAAGTTAATGTAAGTGGGGGAATAGTTCCGCTATTGTGAGGAACTTTCCTGGCTTCTGCACTACCACGGTGAAGTAGGCTAGCGAAAGGATCTGAGTCCTCGCTCCCATTTTCTTTACCCAGAGGCCTCCCTGCCCTTGAGGATTCCCCTTCCACTCTCCTGTCTGGCAGAGTCCTTGTAACCCCAACAAGGCTGGGCCCAGGATTCCTGGGGGGCTTGACCCCCGACCCTGCTGTGGTCACCTAGGACAGGGGCTAGGGTGTCCCCACTCCAGGGTACTCTCTCTGCACTGGGCACTTCTCTGACCCACTGATCATTGTATGCATTTGCTTTAAATTGTAAGTTATTTAATCAACAATTAATTTAAAAAAGAATAAGGAAAAATGGAAAAGGTTAAAGGAAACACATCAACCTGCTCTGTGGCAGAGAACATCGCAAACAGTGTCCCTGGAATGTCAGGGCAGTTCACAGTCTGGTTCCTTGTAAGTCCCAGGCCTTCTCAGGCCCTGGCTGTGCTGCAGGGATGCTGTGGGTTGGACACTCGCTCTGGTGGTGGCCACACGCTCTCAGGCTCTAGGTAGCAGGACCCTTCTTCCCAGCGTTGCCCCCTGCCTGTCGGGGTTACCAATCCCCCCACGAGTCTGGCCTGCAGAGCCTACTGGCTGAGACGTCTCCCTGTGCTGGGCCTATTGCCCAGGGTCCCCCCTCGCTCTGCCCAGTGCTCACGACACCCGGCTCTGGACTGCTCCAGTCCCAGCTCCAGCTCCACTCTGTCTTAGTTCCAGCTCCACTCTACCTCAGCACGGCTGCTGCTCTGCCTCCAGCTACCTGGGCTGCTTCTCTGGCCCCTCTGCCTCTGGTTGCTGCAGCTCTGCTCCCAGGACAGGTCTGGTCTGCAGGCTGCTTCTGTGACTCTGCTCCCAGCACTGACTTGCTTCCTGGGCTGCTTTTCTGGCCCCTCTGGCTCTGGTTGCTGCAGCTCTCCTCCCAGGGCAAGTCTGCTCTCTCTGGGCTATGCCTCTGGCTTTGGGGCTGCAGCTCTGCTCCCAGGACAGGGTCTGCTCTCTCTGGGCTGCTCTTCTGGTCCCTCTGGATCTGGCACAGCTCTGATCCCCAGCTCAGCTTGGACCCCTGCTTTCTCCTTAGCTTGGACCCACTCTGTCCGACCCAGGCAATTCCAGCTCACACGGATGACAGGACCTCCCTGACCTCCTGACTCCCTGATTAGCCTGCCCGCCCTGTCATTCAGGCTGACCTGGAGCATTGGCCTCTCCCCATTGCTTCTAGGGACTGGCAGTCTCAGGGTCCTGATTCCCTATCGACCCTTCCCCCTTTTAATACTGGGAGCTAGCAACTGAAACACCCCCACTGAATGTTAGTAAGGTGGCAACAATCCCCTTACATTAAGCATCAATGTGGAGATAAGAACAAATGGGTATAAACTGACCATCAACAAGTCTAGCCTTGAAATTAGACTAAGGTTTCTAACCATCATAGGAGTGAAGTTCTGGAACGGCCTTCCAAGGGAAGCAGTGAGGGCAAAAACCTAACTGGCTTGAAGACTGAGCTTGATACATTTATGGAGGGGATGGTATGATGAGACTTCCTACAATGGCATGTAGCTGATCTTCAAGTGCCAGCAGCAAATATCTCTAATGACTGGTGATGGGACAATATATGGGGAGGGCTCTGAGTTACTAGAGAGAATTCTTTCCCAAGTGTCTGGCTGGTGGGTCTTGCGTCCATGCTCAGGGTTTAACTGATCGTCATATTTGGGGTTTGGGAGGATTTTTTCTCTGGGTCAGATTGGCAGGGGACTTGGGGGAGCATAGGTGCCAATTCTGTGGGTGCTCCTGGCTCGAGCATCCATGGAAAAAATAGTGGGTGCTCAGCACCTACCAGACACAGCTGTTTGGCGCCGCCACCAATCAGCTCTTTGGCAGCTGGAAGAAGCGCTTGGGGATGGTGGAGAGTAGTGAGGGGTGGGTAGGTGGGGGCTTTGGGAGAGGGAGCAGAGCAGGGCCAGGAAGAGGTGGCGCAAGATCAGGGCTTCAGGGGAAGGTGCAGAGTGGGGGCAGGGTCTCAGGTTGGAGCACCTCTGGAGAAAAATAAAAGTCAGCACCTATGCTGGGGGGTTTTCACTTTCCTCTGCAGCATGGGTCACTTGCAGGTTTAAACTAGTGTAAATGGTGTATTCCCTGTAATTTGAATTCTTTAAATCATTGAGGACTTCAATAACTCAGCCAGAGGTTAGGGATCGATTACAGGAGTGGATGGATGAGGTTCTGTGGCCTCCAATGTGCAAGTGGTCAGACTAGATGATCATGATGGTCCCTTCTGACCTTAGAGTCTGAGTCTAACTCTATAAATGGTTACTTACACCAAAAATCACACAATTTTTAGATTGCTTCCAAGTCCCAAGAGACCAGTCGCTTATCCCAGATCAACTGGTATCCTAGGTCTTACACCAGAGACAATGCCTGTAGCCAATCCTATAATAAACTAACTAAAGGTTTATTAGCTAAAAAAAAAATGAGTTATTGAGAGGTTAAAACAGGTAAAATATATGTACAGGTGAATCACAGTCTATAATTCCAAATCATAGCAGAGATGTAATAATCTGCCAGTGTCCAAAAAGTCTCTCAGGGCTACCCAGAATAATTCTGGAGATCTCCGTCTTCTTGTTAGTTATTCTGCTCTGTAAGAATCCAAACAGTCCAGAAATGCAAGATCTTTCCCTGAATCCATACTTATAGCTGCTTCTTCTCACAGAAAACAAGCTGACAGGGTCAGCACCCACATGGGCTCTTTCTTTGATTGGCATTTGGAGTCTTTGATCTCTGATCATCACACACAATGACCACTTGTCTTCAAATGTGAAAGAATTAGCACTTTCCTGTTAAAGTTCTTCATTTGCCTTACCTTACATTGCCTTACGCTTCTTTCTCCTTTGATGGGTTATTTAGTTACAGGGGTATGTATATACAATGTAAATGTTTGCTGTTGTATTATAACAAAATACAGTTAAGTGAAAACAGTGCATGCAGCATCCCATTAGTTTTCATGAAGTTTAAACATGAAATACATCATTATACATTTAACAATCAGTTTGATCTGTACTAATACACAAGTGAATTGGTCTGGCTTCCAGCTGTGAGTTTGTCAGTTTTCAGCTGAACCTACAGTTTTGATCAGAGCTGGTATCAGCATCACAAACCCATCCTGATTTCTTGGAAAATATTCATTATTCAGTGAACACGTAGGGTGAATGCTTTTCAGCCTGCCGATTCTTAGCAAACTGTTAACTCTATTTGCTTTTCAGCATTTGTAGTGCATGTTTGGTTACCAAAGTCACTTGGTATCATGCCTGCTCCCTGGTGCGATGAGTGAAATTTTTGAAACTAGGGAATAGCAAATGCAGCATTTTCCAGTTTAAGTTTTGAACAAATAAACATTATGCTAAAATTCATGAAATGTTTGAGGTGTGCAAACATCTTCATGAATGAGATCACACAGTTACTCAGGTTAGTCATGTGCACATCCTGATGATTCTGTTTTTATATTCAATCAGCTATAACCTTTCTATCCTTCAATAACTGAGGATGTATCTTCACTGCACATTTAACCTGGGCTTTTACTTGCATTTTAGCCCAACTTCCTCCTACCATCCACACAGAAAATCTCTGACCTGGGTTTGGAGGTGCTTTAAGCCTGGTTAGCTGAACCAGCTGGGGATGTGGTTCCACTTTTACCCAGGTTCGGGCCTGACCAGTTTACAGTGAGGACATATGCAAATTTAATTGTATGCTGCAGTGTCCTTCCCACAATTCCCTCTGAAGGACAGACAAGTTCTACTGCAATTGACACAGTTGACTGGAGAGAATCCTGGAGCAGCTCAGCGCAAAGTGCCCTGTGATATGGCCCCAGACAAGTGCTGGTGAGTGCAGTAACAGAGAAGGTGCAGTAATGTGGAGGGAGCTTTCCTGTGGGGATGCTCACACCTAGGCTAGGTTAACTTGAGTGTTCAGACCCTGGTGCCCATCACCTAGGTTAACTGCAGCAAAGACATAGCTGCCAAGGTATCTGTATGGTTCACAACATTTTTCCTTCTAGCTCCTCAAACAAAACAAGATTCTGAGAGTTCGAAAGCCCACAAAACCTGGATACTTTGCAACCTGATTCCTTATTAGAAAACTGCTGGGACTGATTTTGCCCTGGAGAAAGCAGGTGAAATTGAGTTGATTTCAACTGAGTAACACCCATGAAGAGCAGTGGTACTTGGCCCACTGTGCATATTGATAAATGTTATACAATGACCACCTGAAACTATCTCACAGGATCTTCCCTTAGCCCTTTCTTGTGCGAGAATGGATTCTTTAGGTATTTTAGCCAAAGACACTGAATTCCAAAGGCAGATGGTAATCACATGTTCAGATTTAAGCAGACTGAAGACATCAGAGAGGGAGAGAACGAATTGGTGGAGCGTAAAAATGCCTTTGTAGAGTCTAAAATTCCCAGTTTTATATCCAGTGAAGCTGTGTGCATACACAATAAGACCTACATCTTCTTGGACATGGAATCAGTGAAACAGTTTTTATCAGACCTCACATCTGCTGGTGCCCCAGGATATTCAAACAGTAATTAATTCCAGAAAGCCAGATATGTGGCTAAATACAGGCAGATTGTGTTTTATTTGGTTGGGTTGTTTTGCTGAAATTCAGTGAAGTGTATAATAAACAGTTTAAATATACTCTAGCTATATGAAGAAAAAATTACTATAAACAAACATATGAGACTCTTTGCTCCCCGGACTTTGTCTGCCCTGCAGCAAGGTGCCATGTATGTGTGGAGCATAGTATTTTGGATCATTATAATTGCTCTTCCTGGCATAAGTGAGACATCTGTTCCTCCCCAAACACTGGGTGGACAAAAATACCCTAGGCGGTAAATGTATAACTATTAGACCTTATGTAGCTTCTGGTTGTGTTTTCAGTTCTTAGTTGTTTCTCCCTCGCTCAAGTGAAACAGACTTGGACTTGTAGACTTAGGACTAAGGCAACCTAAAATATGAAATCACAAAAGGGATCATCATTTTTCACTATGCCCTGCAAAATCCATAGGCATATGCTCCCTCTCAGTGGTATGGTGCAGCAAAGAGACAGCATATGGAGGCTGAAAAGAAGGAAAAGGCATCTACTCAGTAGCAGCCTTCACAATGTAGCTGTATTTCTTTTTGTGTGTGCCAGACAGGAAGGAATTCAACTCCATGTATTTCGGAGCTTGAGCTGGGAGTCTGGAGAACAGACCTTCAAAGTGGCAAGACAAATTATGTGGGCAGCAATTCTATAAGGGCCCTATCAAGGTTTCAAGCCCATCTCCCTTCCTGAATAGGTTTGTTTCCTCTCATACCTGTATTAGACTTCTTTGATCAGAGGTTCTTAACCTTTTGCTTTCTGAGATCTGCCCCCCAACATCAAAAAAACTCCACGGCCCAGCTGTGCCACAACAACTCTTTTTCTGCATACAAAAGCCAGGGCCAGCATTAGGGGGCAGCAAGCAGGGCAACTGTCTGGGGCTCCAAGCCACAGGGGCTCCTGAGAAGCTAAATTGCTTGGGCTTCAGCCCCCAACAGTGGGGCTTCAGCTTCAGCCCCAGGCCCCAGTGACTGTAATGCCGCCCCTACACTCTGGTTTATTTTGTTGGACCCCCTGAAATCTGCTTGGGGACCCCCAGGGGGCTGCAGTTGAGAGCCACTCTCTTAGATGGTCTGGCTGGCTAACTGGGGGGTGTGTGTGAAAAGTCTGAGGCAAAAGAGAGACTTCACACCTTGGCCTTGTGCAGGGGAGGGGAAAAGGCCATTAAGCAATATGGTAATTAGGCTTGGGCTCACACACCGGTAGGGTGGGGCTTTGAGGAAAAAGAGAAGGAGGAGCAGTCTGGGGGCAGGGACCACTCTTTGTGGAAGGAAAACAGAGATGAGACTGGGTCCCAAGAGCTCCTGGGCTTCCTGGGCTTAAAATAATGTAATTTGGGTCTGTTCTTTCCCACTGTAAGACTAGATGGCGCTAAATATGCATGTTTTCTGTTTTGAAATTATTTTCTCGAATGCCTTGTTCCATTTGCTAATAAATGTATTTGTTACAGGCTCCCAGAAGTGGAAGAGACAGGTGTACAGTTGCACCTGCCCAGTTATAGGTGGCTGGCATAGTTGGGTGTTGTTTCAAGATACAGTATAAGAGTGAGAGAATTGCAAAGCACCCAACATCTCAGGGGTGCACTCAGAAACCAGAAAGGGGGCAGAAATGTAATCCGCCTTGTAACCATGACTGTTTTTTTAATATAACTTTTTTTTTCCTGACTATTGTTTCTCATTATTTCAAGTATTACAGGGCTGGAAAGGACTAATGGCTGGGAGTGGTGTGAGAACTGGCAGTCAGGAAAATTCAGGAGGGGAGGAAAAAAAGATAAAATATCTCATGGATTTTATATCATTTCCATAATTTTTCTGTTGTTTTCTTAAACTGAATTAGACTCTGCTGCTGCTAACACTTTAGCACAGACTTAACTCTAAACACAAGAGTAATCCCATTAACTACAGAAGGACTACTTGTGCGCTCAACATGTATGAGTATTGGCAGAATTCGGGCTCTGGGTATAAGAGTGTGATGAGCCAGCTCTCAGAATTATCTGCTTTAAGCCTCACTCTTCGGGTTGGTCTCCTTCTCGCTTTCAGTGCTGCTGGGTAGGAGAATAGCATGAAATTAGCTGATTGCATGACAATCCTCTGTTAATTCCTTTGAAAGTCAAGAAATGTTTAAAATTATCTTTAGAAAGTCACTGAAATACAATGAAAGGGAAATTCAGTATCTCTACCCTTATTGCCTGTCTCTTTGACTCTCTGCATCTCAAGTAGGCATTGATCTCCTTGTTGCCTGGGGGGAAAAAAGATGCGAGGAAAACCCATCTAGAAATGTTTTTATCTATCTTTTTATAGCTCATTTCTCACTCCACCTCCAGACACTAATACCTTCTGAGCTAATTAATTAAAAACCATGAAGGCATAATAGAAAACAGTTGCAAAAGCATTTTATTATTATTATTATTATTTTCTTATCTTCTCTATACAAAACCTTCCCAAATCTAAATAAAAACCTTTTTTAGACCAGCAAAAAAAATCACAAATCTGAAAAGGATGATATTAAAAATATTTTCCAGAACGTCTTAATCTTGCGTCTTTCCTCTATCTCCCTGACTCAATCCTTTTCATTTGTTCGTACACAGAAATTAACTCTTTATAAACCAGCAAACTTTCTGTTAAAGATCAGTAAATTCCCTCTCTAAAGATCAGTACCAAGTGACAGACACATTTAAGAAAATAGTGGGCTCATTAATATTTATTCTTTTAATACTTTTGCAAATAACCATTTTATAAAAGCAATATCATACTTAAGGGTGTGCAAATGTTTTCTTCAATGCCACTAATCATTCAGTTGAGATATGATTGTATAAAAAAAGATATTTTTTTTAGTTCTGTCCGGATATACATTGTGGCAGATAAAGAATCAGGCAACATGCTTATAATACTTTATTTTATTGTCCCAGGGTAAGAAATTATGTCCTAATAGACCATTTGTTACCCTGTGTTTATGACTGATGGGAATTGTATGGCACAACAAATATATCTTATAAAAAAATTCATGAGTGTAATAATATACCAAAAAAGTTCTCTGGTATTTATATCAAAGCGACATTTTTAGTATGCTTATATTTTTCCTTCAGCACTTGCCTCCCCCTGACTCCTTTGTCTCCCCATAGTTGTCTAAAATGAATAGAAAGTTCTGAGACCTGTTAAAAAAATGATATAGTGAGGTAGAGAAGAGTAATACATTTTCAAATCTGTAGAAAGAACTCTGAAAACTGATCTCTGCTCAGAGAAGAGCAAATGCTTTGATTTATAAATAGCTAAAAGTATGAATTTTTTCAAAGATATTTTAATTAAAAGGATAACTTTAAAAATATTATTTGTCTTTTCTGTTTACAACTGATTAATTCTGATTTCATGATGTTGGACCATAGTGCAGAGCATATGAGCACAGAGTATATAATTTGAATCTTATTTAAAAGTCTCTGCTGCTTGTCATTCTGTGGTGATAAACTTTTCTTAAGTTGGAGTAAAGGAGGATACAGGACAGTATTATCCCTCTTCTCTAGTAACCAGAGGAAATCGGAGCACTGGAGGATAGAAGGGTTTCCAGCTGAGAATCCTTATCCACTTCTCCTCCTAAAGCTCTGTTTCCCAACGGACTCCCTATCTGCACCAATGGGACTGGGGAGGAGACACTGACATCAGCTTCCTCTCCCAAAGATGCATGTAATGATTTTTGTATGAATACTCTCCTTGATAGGGTCTTGTGAATATTATATCAGGTATTTAAATGCTTTCTGAGGAAAGATCCCGGAACCCTCCAGTTTCACTGTTTTACAGCAATGCAGATTTTTCTCTAGTTAGGCCTATGTGATGAAAATTAGAGGTGGTCACCATTTCTTCAAGTGTTTTCAATACAAAAAAAAAAAAGGGTCTTCCTCTTTCCTCCAAAATCACTGTTTTGCAAAAATGTAATTTCTATCTAAATGTTCTAGTTTTGTGATGGAAAAACTGAAAACTTGCTTCTAAAAACCAAAAAAGTCCACGATGGAAACCCAAAATTTTTCAGTTGCTGACATTTCACAAAAGAACATTACCAGACATTTTCTGTCTAGCTCTATTGATAACATCTGTAGAAAAGGGAATGGGTATAATAGAAGTATGAGACACAGGAGCCTCTGTGATTCCAGTCCTCAGTCACATGATATGGATCAGTGTTAGAAAAGTTACACTTCTGTCACACAGCAAGGGTCGCTATCCACAGGTTGGGGCAGATCATACAGTGCTGAGAGCCAGAGTGGAACTCGAAACCAGTCCACATTGACTTGTTATGGGGGCTGTTTTTGGGTCTCCAGGGGTTTGGTTCAGCCGCATTCACACTGCCACTTGCATCGGCAAAACTTTTGTCTCTCGCTGGGGGGGGGGGGGCTTTTTAAAGTACCCTTGAAAGACAACACTGCAAAGTTGTCAACAAAACTTTTGGATTTCATGGATACTTAAAAGAGTCCCCCACACCCTTCCGCGAGAGACAAAAGTTTTGCCGATGCAAGGGGCAGTGTGAACGTGGCTTTTGTCAGCAGGAGTGCTCTCTTGCCGACAAAGCTAACGCCGCTTGCGGGGCTGGAAGTATTTTGTCAGTGTCATAAATATAAAGGGAAGGGTAAACACCTTTAAAATCCCTCCTGGCCAGAGGAAAAACCCTTTCACCTGTAAAGGGTTAAGAAGCTAGTATAACCTCGCTGGCACCTGACCAAAATGACCAATGAGGAGACAAGATACTTTCAAAGCTGGGAGGAGAAACAAAGGTTCTCTCGGTCCGTGTGTTGTTTTTTTGCCAGGAACAGAAAAGGAATGGAGTCTTAGAACTTAGTAAGTAATCTAGTTAGATATGCATTAGATTCTGTTTTGTTTAAATAGCTGATAAACTAAGTTGTGCTGAATGGAAGGTATATTCCTGTTTTTGTGTCTTTTTGTAACTTAAGGTTTTGCCTAGAGGGATTCTCTATGTTTTGAATCTGAATACCCTGTAAGGTATTTACCATCCTGATTTTACAGAGGTGATTCTTTTACTTTTTCTTCAATTAAAATTCTTCTTTTAAGAACCTGATTGCTTTTTCATTGTTCTTAAGATCCAAGGGTTTGAGTCTGTGTTCACCTATGCAAATTAGTGAGGATTTTTATCAAGCCTTCCCCAGGAAAGGGGGTGTAGGGTTTGGGAGGATTTTGGGGGGAAAGATGTTTCCAAGCAGGCTCTTTCCCTGTTATATATTTGTTAGACGCTTGGTGGTGGCAGCAATAAAGTACAAGGGCGAAAGGTAAAATAGTTTGTACCTTGGGGAAGTTTTAACCTAAGCTGGTAAAAATAAGCTTAGGGGGTTTTTCATGCAGGTCCCCACATCTGTACCCTAGAGTTCAGAGTGGGGAAGGAACCTTGACAGTCAGCAAAAGTGCCAACAAAGTACTGACAAAGAGCCTTTACACACACTGACTTTTAGCGACAAGGCTGTGTCGACACAGCCTTGTTCCTAAAAGCTGCCTGGTGTAGACAAGCCCTTCGAGAACACATGAAGTGAGGGAACAAGAAATCCAGCAATCCAGAAAAGTCTCTTCTTTTTCTAACCAGATTTCTAGCCCACCAGGTTTGGCTAAAGCCTCAAAGTATGGACAACTGTCCAAACTGAGTTTCTACAACTTTATACAGATTTGTTCGTTACTGCTAGGTAAAGCTTGAAAATATGCCTTTGGCCCATGTAAATTATTCTGGCCATTTTCAAGGTGATTGATTGATTGCTTTGTCAGACAGCAAATTGTACCTATCTCTCAATTCCCACCTCTTTTTTTTTTTCTATAGACAAAACCCAACTTCTGCTCATATCTTCTCCATGGGCCTTGACATTTTTTGTTTTCACAATGGGTCATTAAAATACCTTTTTGTTAAATGAGCAACATCAGTTAAGTTCACGCCAGTAAATTACATTGAAAAATCCAATACATGATATATCCAATACAACAAAATTGGTATTGGGAGAAATTGTTACTGTTTTTTAAAAAATCCCTATCAGGAAAGGAGCTAAAATCTTAAGGGAGGATTTGTAAAAGAGCAGAAGATGCCAATCTGGGTCTCAAGAGTTTACTCCTTTCCACTAATGTAATAGTTTGTTCACCCATCTCAAACGATATGCCAGGCAATCTAATCTTTTTTCCTGGGAATAAGAAATCTTGATTTGGTTTTATATTTAAATGGTCATTAATCAGAGACTATTCTGTTCATTCTGAGTACAATGGGTTCAGTACAATGGGTACAATGGGTTCAGCAGAAACTGAAAAATATAAACAAGATCAGTAAAGTTGCCTTCTTTTTATACTCATCCTGCCTTCACTGGCAAGGCAACAGTTGTATCTGGTTTAGTTTGGGCAGCTCTTCCGTATTTGCTGTGACATTTCTCTTTGCTTATTTCCTCTTAAAGCCAATCAAATTATTGGACTGCATTCACAGATGATGTTTAAAATGGTATAAGTGATGTGGGTTGTGTGTGTGATTTACACACTAAGGGGCCAAAAGAGAGATGGCTGGTGGTGGGGAACAGCAAGTAACAGGAAGGATAAGAAGATGTAAATTGTGGTGCTGGTCTATCCTGCCCCACTGGGCCAGGTTCAGCGTTTGCTTCAGGCAGTGCTCCATAAAGGTTATTGCAACAGGGGATACAAGTTCCAAAGCTACCTTACCTGTACTGGGGAGGCTGCACCAGGTCCTGGAACTCCTGAATAAGGAAAGTGTAAACTGCCTATAGAACATGCCTCTGCCTCATGCTCTTTAACTTAAATCTTTCATTGTTTGGGGGGTGGCAATTAAGGAAATAAGTGTTCCATTATGATTGATAAATCTACATTTGTTAAACTTTGTAATATATATATATATATGTTTGCAGTTCCCTTAGTAGGTGGTTATTGTTTTTTGTCAATGAAGCTGTCATTTGGGAAAGGGGGAAATTTAGATCTGGACTGGCTGCATCCTGAACAATTTAGAGGGAACTGGAGAGCATAATCCTTTGCCCCAAGACTGCCAGACAGAGTACCACACAAGTTTGTTTGAAAAGATGTTAAATTAAGTCTTCTAGACTGAAATCACACTATTCAAATTTGAAGTCAACATTCTTTTCTGTCCTAGATAGTGAGTGTATGTGACTCAAACTTCACGACGTTTGTTTGCTTGTTTTTGAAGGGGACTATATGTCAAACTTAATAGAGGTATTAACTGAGAAATTCTTATTTCTGAAGCTGGGATTTTAAGGACATTCTTATACTCAACAATTAGCTTTAAAAATCCTTCCTGAACTCATCCATAGAATCCCTGGGGCAACCCCAAAAGATGCACCTTTCTATTAGACCAAATTGCCTCTTTGAGCCAAATTCTATTTTGCCAAATGTGGCTCTTCAGTCACACATTGTGATCTGTACCTGAACTTCTGTACTTCACTGAGCTGTGGGATGGGAAAAGATTGTAGATACTAGGGTATAGCAGGAGTCTCGCATGTATTATGAAAGCTGGAGCTCAGGAAAAAAGGTAACTGACCATGAGCTGTGTGTGTATTGCCAGATGAAAAGTCTAGTTCTTTGGACAATAGGATAGCTCAGTTCTTTGAGAAATGTTATGTATTCATAGAATTCATGGATTCCAAGGCCAGAAGGGACCACAGTGATCATGTAATCTGGCCTCATGCATAACACAGGACACAGAAATTCACCGAAATAATTCCTAGAGCAGATCTTTTAGAAAAACATTCAATCTTGATTTAAAAATTGTCAGTGGTAGAGAATCCATCATGACTCTTGGTAAATTGTTCCAATGATTAGCTACTCTCACTGTTAAAAATGTACACCTTATTTCCAGTCTGAATTTGTCTAGCTTCCATTTGCAGTCATTGAAGTGCTACATCTTTCTCTGCAAAACTAAAGAGCCCATTATTAAATATTTGTTCCCCACGTAGGAGTTTACAGACCATAATCAAGTCGTCGCTTGGCCTTCTGTTCATTAAGCTAAATAGATTAAGCTCCTTGAGTCTATTACTATAAGATGTTTTCTGATCCTTTAATTTTTCTCATGGCTCATCTTTGAACCCTCTCCAATTTGTCAACATCTTTCTTGAATGGTGGGTACCAGACCTGGACACAGTATTCCAGCAGTCGTTGCACAGTGCTAAATACAGAGATAAAATAACCTCTCTACTCCTGTAGACTAAGCAGCTTGAGAACCAGCTAGCCTTTTAATAGCTTTAGAGCATCATGTTGAATAAACCATTGATATTGCTGCCCACCATATGTAGACTAAGAAATGTAAGTGAGAGAAAGCATTCTTGACAGGCTTGCAGAACTTTCCCACCCCCATAATTTAGAGCCTGGAGGCTGGCTGTTGTGACTGCTAATGGCTATAATTGGATGCTGGAAAAAAACACCCTAAATTCCAAAGAATCAGTGTACCCTGAGAATGTTGCTAGAGTGACTCATTTGTAGTAATAATTATGATCCTCCTTCTTTCAAAAGTGGAGGAAGAGGAAGGGTAAAAGGTTTCCAGGCTTTTCTTATTTGTGAAACACTGGGCTGCGGGATTGCTAGCTTCTGGTGGGAGAAGCTAGCAATTCCCAGGCCAGTAGAGATTGCTGGCATTTGAAAGTGGATAGGTGGAAGTGACAAGTAAAGCTTTACTCAGAGCCAGCTTACTGCAAAGGCTAAATATCATAACTTATATGAAATCCAGTAGGGGAGGTCCTGTCTACCCAGAGGAGATTTCACTACACAGGGTGGCACTTTCTTCTTCTTTTCACAAATGCTGTTTGTTCTATTGCCAGTTCTGTAAAATTTTAAAGTTTAAACAGATTTCTCTAAAATATGAATGATGTTCATCTGTTTAAAGCAATAGTGCAACAAACGTGGACATATTATTGATTGTACTATTGTGGATGCTGGGTCTTTCAGGAGAAAAAATATTCCCAGGTATTTGATTTGAGCTAGCACTCTATCAATATTTTAGTGCCTCTTCAGTTTTGCAGAATTTAAGATTTAATTTAAAATTCCATGACTTGGGCTCCTGGGTGCTACGGTAATACGAATAGTTTGCATTTTATTATTATTGTTGTTTAAGTATCTAATCTTTGTCGCTTCAAAGAAAAACGTTCTGGCTATAAGCAGATGCAATGCCTTGCTCCTGAGTTTCCAGATGGAAACCTTTAAAGGACATGCTATGAAAGGGTGAGTTGTCTTTGTTTGATTTCAATGATCTGTTACTTCTGGAGCCTAATTATCACAATCACACGTTACCTATCAGTATTGTCATACTATTAATTATTAGCTCTAAATAGTACTTTACATGTTCAGAGTACTTTAGAGTTGATAATTAACCCTCACGACAATCCTATGAAATAGTTAGATAAGCATTGTGATTTCCCTTTTATAGAAGCTGAGACAGACAGGCTAAGAGACTTGCTCAAGGCCATCTAGTGAATCACTGACAGTGCCAAGTTTAGAATTTTCAGTCCCATGCACAGTGGGCAGAACTCAAGTTGAGCGCTGCTACTTTTTTTCTTATTCTTACCACGGACCATCCTAACAGTTTATTTAATCGCAGTCCTTCCAATTTCTAGTGATACCTGTACAAATCACACATATAGTACCATGAAAATGGAGCACACTGGATTCCTTTATACCTGCATTCTTATAAAATGTCAGAATAACAGCCAGCCCATGTCTAAATAATTTCAATCTGTATTATCTACCAGATACTAGAGACTCTTTACAAATTCTTTATTGGTTTGTATTACATCCAAAGAATAGAGCACACAGAATCATCTAGGAACATAGGAATTGCCATACTGGATCAGACCCAAGGCCCATCTAGTTCAGTAGCCTGTCTCTGACAGGGGCTGATACCATATACTTCAGATGAAGATGTAAAAACCTCACAGTAGGTAGCTGTGGAATAATCTGTGCCCCTACCCACATGCTTAATTCCTAACAGAGACTGGTTTAAACCATGAAGCATAGAGCTCTGAAGCATTTCTTCTTACCTGCTACTGCAACTCTTTTATAGAAATCACCTAGATGTCACTTACTGTGGAAAAGTTACAGCAAAAACCTCTCCACAAAATCATGATTCACTCAATCATCAAGCTCTCATTGCCAAAAATGAGTGGAATCTGCTTTAATTTCATGGCATAAATTTAAAATGAAAATAAAGAGGACGTGGAATAAATCTAATCAGCTGTATCCTTAAATGAAAATTAGCCAAATACAATACCTCCCTTTTGTAGAATCGACAACCATTTGGAGCATCTTCTGGACCAATGAAAAAATGTAATTGTTTTCCTTCAGCTCTGCTGGAAATAAGGTACATGTTGCTCTTTTCTCTCAGCACTGAAATAATCTCCTCACATTTTTTCAGTGAAGATATGCACACACAACTTCCATTAACTTCTCAAGACGTATTTATGTGTTACAGCAAAATTTAGCACTTGTGAGCCTTAACGCATCTATATATGAAATAAATATAACAGGTCATATTTTCCTGTGTCTCAAAAAAATAGAAATAAAAATCAGGACCAGTACAGGCTCATGAACATAATTTCTTTTAATAGTATTATTGAGCTCTTACATAGCCCTCCTTTCATTTTTGGAGATCAGTCTTTACAAAGATTGGGGTAATCCTTATCTCCGTTTAAGACATGGAGAAACTAAGACACAAAGAAATTTGTGATTTCCCCCCCACTCTGTGTCACACAGTGGCGGCCTAGGAGGGGAAACCAGGTCTCCCGATTGCTAGTTTTAAAGCACTTTCCAGCGCAGTTGCTTTAAGGAGCAGGGTTTAGCTGAATAATTGTTTGAGGATGGATTTAAAAAAACAATAATTCTTATGAAGTTTTTAGTGGGATCACTGGACATCCTTTAGAATTATATTTAAAATGGATGTTAGAACTGTTCATGAATTATTTTTTTTCCCATTGGAAAATGCTGATTCATTGAAACTGAAACTTTTCATGGAAACGTATCAGTTTAGATAAAAATGTTTCTCAGGCCCAGGGTGGAATGTCTGGTCAGAGAGCAAGCGAACCCAGAATTTCCAATAGCCTAGCAGTCAAGGCACTCACTTGGCATGTGGGAGAGATCCAGGTTCAAGTCCCTGTTCCAAATCAGGATGAACAGGGACTTGAACCTGGGTCTCTCCCACTTGCCAAGTGAGGTCCCTAACTATTGGCTATTCTGGGGTGGTATTCCCTCTCCTTTCATGAAAAATCTTAAAAGGTCTAATTTTTCTTTTTATGTGGAATGAAAACAAATGTTGAAACCTCAATATTTTTTGTGAAACAGAATTCTTTGTTTCTGGCCAGCCCTAGTAGATGGGTCTGTGATGAAAGAGTACAAATAAGCCACTTGCACATGTAGATCAAGCATTGCCCTCATCATTTATTTTTATGAAAGGTAACACCGAACACAAAATCAGTCCTACTGCTAGACAAGAGAGCAAAGTTGAGTGGGTGGGTGCTGCAGTGGTGGCCATCTGTACAAGCTTGTCGCCATCTGTACGTTTTAAAGTGTCTGGGAGCCAATTGCCCTTCTAAACTTAATGATGGCTTTCCCTAATTAATTAAGGAGTTATTAGACAGCACTCTGCAATGCTGCTAGGTTTATACTTTCAATGGATTTCTATGTAGAAAAATGTTTCATTGTTAGTTTTTTAATTTTCTTTGCATCGAAGCTTTATAAAATAAACCATGGAAAGCCACAGCTGACCATTACAAAATGTATAAAAGAAACACAATAAAAAAGTTTTGAAAGTGGAAAAACAAATTAAAAGAATAACTGACAAATGTGAACATACATAACAGAAACAACCTGAGGATAAATTCTGTTCAGTTAAACGTTTTGCAACCCCATTGACTTTAATGGGAGTTTTTATCTGAGAGGGAATCAGACACAGAAAAGAAGTCAAATTCTGCTAATACACATTTATTCAGATAACTCATTGTGTGAAGACTATGTATATAAACAATTTATCTTTGGCAGTTCAAGTAAATATGAAAAGGCAGCCAAATCTGTCTGTATGAATCCTAATAATTTAATATGTTTCAGGATATTTATTGAAAAAGTGAGAGAAGGCATTTTATCTTAATAAGGTATATGGATAAACTCTTTTAGAACAGTGAATATTTCAGAAGAATAGATATGAAAAATAATAATATTTGTGAGGACTTAAATGAAAACTTGTCTTAATTGTATAGAGTGTCTTTCATTTGCAAGGCTGCACACAGTGTTACAAACGCCAATAAGTAATGTTACAAATAAAATGCATAGAAATCATTCCACCAACCACTGAAATATGGTCACCTCTGGGATGAAATATGGAAACCATGCCACAGCAATACTACTAAACTGTATAGAACAGATGAAAAGACTACCATATCCAGTTGAAACTGCGGTGGGAATTTAGGTAGGCAGAATGTAGCTATCCAAAACAGGAATTTGGCCAGAAAAATGGAGTTAATACCACTACTCCTATGAAAAGTGTGTAGAATCTTTGGACCCAAGTGATCAGAAACTCAGTCATACATCTCAACCAAAAAACAGCACTGTCAACATCAGAGTGCTCTCTAGCATCAAAGTGAGGCATTGTTACTGACTGGGTCAGATGGGAGAGTACCTGGTTGAAGTACCTAGTTTTCCCTAGAGGTCCCCCATTCTGGCCTTGTTTACTGTGTAAAATTTAATACAGTCACTACTTTAAATGGTGATACTTTAAATAAAAAATAAAAAAAATAAAAAATTAAAATACTTTAAATAAAAAAATATTTATGAACCAAATGTTTGTATTTTAAGTGAACCCCTTGCTTCTAACATGACACTGTCAACTAAACTGGTGCCATTCTTAGGGCAAAAGATTTGCAGCATTTCTAGAGTGCTAACATTTTCTGATTATAGAAAGCTGGCCAGGGAGCAGCTTCTCAAAGCTGGCTCCGATCTCTGCACCATCCCCTTCCCTCTTCATTCTCCCCTGGCAACTCTTCTTCCCCCGCCAGTCTCCTTGCCAGCTGACACTCAGCACCTAGCTAGCCAGCAGCACACTTCATGTTCTCTTCGTGTGGCCCTGCTATCTCCTGGCCTACAGGGATTCTTGCCATACAAGTCCTCTTCCTATTAAAATTGCCTCTTCCCTCCACTTCCTCTAGCTCTAATAATCTTCCTGCTTCTCCTTTCCATACTTCTCAAGTTGTTCTGCCCTCTCTCCACTGCCCCATGCTGTCTATTTGTTTGCTTCTGCTTCTCCCACTCTGATTCCTCACTATTTCTTTTGCTCTTTAGCTACCCTTTCCCATTTCCCCCACATCTATGCCATGGTCCCACATGTTTTTCCATCTCTTCCCTTTCCCACAACTGTTCAGGATCGCCAACCCCCATCTCTTGTCCACCTCCCAGTTGCTTCCAATCACCGCTCCCCTGAATTATAGAATAAAATCAAGGAATGAAGGAGTCAGATAATTTGATTGCAACAATATTAAAAACTTCCATCATTATTAATCTTTCATAGGGATAAACATTATTGTATGTTTCAATGAAGCGGGAAAGTGGTTTCTGGAGGCTATTTATACAGTGGAAGTGGGAACTAATGAGCAAGAAGTCATTAATCAATGTGCAGTTGCAAGCATAAAATCTTCCTGAGGCCAAATTGAGGCCTTCCTTACATCCATGCTCCTTTTTTTTTTCTTCAAAATCTGATAACCGCTGAATTGAGGCAACAACCTGTGCATGTAAAGAAATAGCATATTGTCAGTTGAGCTAAGCACTTCTATTTGTCTTTAGGAAAAGATCCTACTTCTTTATACTTACTGGCTTTCATGTCAATAAGTCAAAGCTGAAGCCATTGCTAGTATAAGGCACCACTCTAGTAGAGTTGCATCCACTTATACTACCAGTAATGAATTTGGTTAATTGTCCTTAACTGTGCATTTATGGCTCAATTCTGCAAGGTGCTGAGCACACTGGAGTTCATTAACTTCACTCAGTCTGAGTATATTTACTTCAATACTCATCAACTGCGAGATTGGGACCCTCACAATTCACTCATGGAAAATGTAGCCTGTAGTGTTAATGAGGAATTGTGTCATTTTGTGAAAAAATAACCTGAAGTTTTCAAGGCTCTGATTTACTAAAATCATTCCATTGTCATAGAATAATAAAATAAGCTGCCTTTGTTTCAGAATAGAAACAATAGCACTAGGAGTTTATAGAGAGATTGTTCTAAACTTGATTGATTATACATATTATATTTATGATTTGCTGCATGCAGTTGAGACTCGTGAGTTATTCTGTTCTGGCTATTTTGTGCGTCAGTAATGTAGGTGGCTAAGAATGCTAAGAAGGCAGTGCTTTGCATATCTCTGTGACACTATGAACTTGGGGATGTGCTTGCTAGAATACAGTAATCTTGCTACATTTTGGAAACAAGAGCATGATGTTTAGAAGATAGGAGCTGTAAGTGTTATCTGTATCACTAGTCTTCATTACAGTTACATCTGCCTAGATAAGACATAAATCATTATGGCTTATAAACTTTAAACACCCATTTTTCAAGAACCAAAATACCACCTGCTTTTGCTGTTGTAATACATTCTGAAAAGATCATGACTCTGAACATGATAAACAAATATAGTGGCAGCCTATGTGTGTTAGGATTTTATTTTAATAATTTTTTTAAACTGAGTTTTCAAAAGTAGCTTTTTACATTTAAGAATCAAGGTGGTAAAGTTACATCAAAACTACTGTAATCCAGTATGAAAGAGGTGGTGCACTGAAACTGTGGATATTACCTCTTATGACATGCGTGTGTGTGTGTGTAGAAATAGACTGAAACAAAATGGAATTCATTTGAGTCAGGGAGTCAAAGAGTGGATCTTTAGTAGAGGTGAGAAGAACCTCTTGCTGGTCTAGTCAATTGAGTATAGATTTAAGAGCCAGAAACTCTTGAGTTCTACTCTTAGCTTTGGCCCAGACTAGTTGTGCGGCTTTGGGGATTAACCCTCTATGATGTTTCCCCTTTTGTTAAATGTTGCTCATACCACCTGCTGGTACTTGTCTATCTCACAAAGATGCTGAGAACTTTAATTTATATGCTGCAGTGCTCTAAAGTAATAGATTGAATTCATGTGGTTTTGGCGAATCCAAGTAAGTCACTTGGGCTGACAAAGGTTTGTGAACCCAGATGTTCACTTGGAATTTAGGGTTTCCTTGAATCTGAAAACTCCAAGCAAAGCTTGGAAAAACACATAGCTTTTGAAATAAAACTGGTGAGTTTTCTGACTCCATCCCCTCCTGTAATGGAATGCTAAATTGTAGATTACTGTTCAACCACTAAGTGGTTCTGTGTGTAAAATACCTTATTTAAGATAATCTTAGCCAGACCTGGCAGAGCATTAAAGGATCTTATAGTGAACATAGTATGTATCTCTTTGAGAGGTAGTCTCTGTAGTCAGTTTATATCTGATTCAGAAGCCTCACCTGCTAGTTGCAGCCCTGCAACCTACCGTGTATACGAAACACATGACACATGATCAGAAGTAAACTAGTTCCAGAGAAGAATGAAGTGAAGGAATGAAGCAACAAAGGTTGTGAACAGAAGGAAAACAGAAACAAAGGTTGCAGGATCTCATCAACATGCCACTCTTCAATGCCCCAGAGAGTTTCAGCTTTAACAAACCTTCACAATGGACAGTCTGGAAGCAATATTTTGCAAGATCTTGAATTGCTACAAAGCTCTATCAGGAAACTGGAGATATTCAGGTATCTCCTTTAATTTATGCTCTAGGGAAGCCAGCGGAGCATATCTTTAAATCCTTTGACTTTCCTGAAGACAGGCACAAAGATAACTATGAATAGGTTCTGGCTATGTTTGATGCATACTTTATATGTCAGAGAAATGTGGTTTATCAAAGAGCATGTTTTCACCAGAGAATTCAAGAACCAGAGGAAATTTTTGCATGTCATATAATAGCTTTATAGCTCTGTATACATTGGATTAAAACTGCCATTTTGGGACTGCAAAACATGAAAATATCAGAGATAGACTGGTTATTGGGTTAATCTATTAAAAAAACTTTCACAGCAGCTATAACTGAAGACTGACTTAATCCTAACTACAGCTATGCATACAACAAATCAGTGTAAACTAGTGAAACAACAGAACAAGAGCAAATTGAAAATCCTGAAACTAGCTTAGAAGCAGAAAAAGACACTTGACTGCTAAAAGTAATTATCACAAAACATCTGAGGCAAGGAGAGAGAATTCCCAGGCTAAAAGGGACAAATTCCAGCCTACATGCATAAGATGCGGAAAAAGTCAGAACCCAAGAAATGATACACACCCAGCCAAAGACAGCAGTTGTAATAAATACACTGAATATGGACATTTGGCAGCTGTTGGCCACCCCAAGGCAGTCAGGAAGTTGGCCAATATTACAGACAATTAAGAGCCATCATTTCTGTGATCTATCTCTTGTGAAGACACAGAGCCTTCCTGGAGAGTGAAACTGAATATTCATGGCAATGCTAGTGACTTTAAAATTGACTTAGGAGCTGACATCACAGTTATAACAGAAGGGACTTACAATTGCCGTAAAACTCTTCCAGAGCTGAAGTCACCTAACACACCTTTGACTAGCCCAGAGGTATTCTGAACTGTATGGACCAGTTCAGCACAGAAACAACTTAAAAAGATATGCTTTCAGAGTGCATGTGATCAAAAGTTTAAAGACTAATGACCTTCTCAGCTGCAGTGTGGCAGCAATGATGGCCCTAGTGAGAAAGGTGGAAGAACTGAGGAATTGATGATATTGGACTCTGTGAATGGAGATCCAGTACAAATCAACTAAAGAGACAATGCTGAACCATACAAAATGTAATCACACCTACCAGAGAGACCTTGGAAGAGACTAGCTTCTGATTTATGCAGATTCAGAGGATGTTGTTACCTGGTTGTAGTGTACTACTTTTCCAGGTATATAGAAATTATGTACTTGAAAGACATTACATGTTGTAGTGTTATTGAGAAACTGAAGTGCACTTTTGCTCATTTTGGTATTTCAGAACCATTAGTACTGGACAACAGGCCAAAATTCACTGCATCAGAATTTACATCATTACAAATGAAATATGATTTTGATCATATTACTAGCAGCCAACATTATCCATGAGCAAATGGAGAGGCTGGGAGATCTGTACAGACAGCCAAAAACATCCTATAGCAGGAAGATCCATTCGTTGTTCTTCTTAATTAAAAATAAAAACTAATAGCATCTATTGGATATAATCCATCCCAACTCTTTATGGGAGGATAATTTAGAACTATTGTTCCAACTCTGGAAAAGAATATATCCCCAAAGTGGCCAGACATGAAGATAGTAACCAAACTGGATAAAAAGGAAAAAAGAACGCTTTTTACAACAGACCACCATTCAGTTAGAGAACTGCTGGGTCTAGAACCTGACCATGTTTATGTCAAATTGGATAGAGAAAAAGGATGGACAACTCCAGCTGTCATAAAGAAACAGAATTCAGCTCCCAGATCATAGATGATCGAGACTGACAGCGGAGAGTTCATGAGGAACAGTTAAGATCTACAGTTTGTTCCTTAGAAAGAATAATCAGCAGAGCAAACTCTACAGATGATAGATGAAGAACAAGATGACTACTCAGAAATTCCAAACTGACCACAGCCACTCATTCCAACTAATGGACAGCCAGATGGCAAAGTTGTTATGCATTCAGGTAGTGTAATTAGAAAACCAGTATGATTCTGAGACACTTAACAGATTGATATATACTGAACTTCAAAGATAGCATGATGGTGTATATTTCCTAAATGAGAGGAATGTATAACTTCAAGGGGAGATGTAACGGAATGCTAAATTGTATTTTACTGTTCAGCTGCTAGTTGGTGCTGTGAGTAAAATACCGTAGTTAAGCTAACCTTAGCCAGACATGGCAGAACATCAAAAGTAGTTATAGTCTGACACAGAAACCTGACCTGTCAGTAGCAGCCTTGCAACCTACCACATAGAGGAAGTACATGACACCTCCCACATCTCCACCCTAACGTCACTTCTTCGGCCCCATCTCTGATCAGGCACTTTCTTCTGAACCTGGGATCTTCTGAAGGCAGGTGACTAACCTGCTTCATCCTGGGGTTTTCTGAGAAGAAATAAATATGTCTTCTGTCCAGTGACCCATTGAAGTTCTTTTGAGAAGGTTTTCTAGTCCCAGCTCTGTTCTAGAGAAGTAGGGCAGGAAGTAGTTCTTTTCCTAGTACTCCCACTGCTAAATTCAATCTGTGTCCTGGCTCTGAGACACCACAGTCTTCTGTGCAATAGGAGGTGGAGCAAGATAGGTCCCAGAAGTCTTGTGTGGGGAGACAGAATCTCAGGCCTGTTTGGAGCTGATTCCTGGATAGCCCAAGTCCTTTCCAAGGTTCAAGAACTTGTTTGATCTTCTGAGAGTGTTTCACTACAAAATGTTTCTTTAATCCTTATCTTAGTTAACAGACCAAGAGAAAAATGGCACCAGCATGACTCATATGGGATATTTGACTCAAGCCATGTGAGATTTCCAGTTATTCAGGGCTGGAATAATCTATTGTGCAGTATTAAGTCTGAACCTTGCACATGGAAGAATAAAAACTCCTTTAATGACCTGCCATGCTCACAAACCTGAACTTCAGATTTCCCCGCTGCTGTTGGCAAGGGGAATGGCTTGATGTAGCGGGCTGACAGTAATGTGTTTTGCACAAATACATCATGAAGTTTTATAAACTTACAGATTCCAAAAAGTGGTAGTGTTTTGAAATTAACAAATCAGATGTAGGTCTGCAGCTCCACAGGAGCTCTAATTTACTGGACTGATAACTGGACATTTTTCTTGATGTCTATGTGAATTTTTCTCGTTCCTGGTTTTAGACCATCTCTCCTTGTTGCTTTTTACTGCATTTTATAATTTGAAGTATACAGAATTCTAACAGATATCTGAATTAGCATTTGTCTCATGTACTAGCTATATCCACCTACTAACTGCTCTGCTGCAGATCCCCTTATGCCCTCTCCACATTTTTTAAACTTTACTTTCATCTAGAGCTGGCCGGGAAAGGGAAATTTCCTCCCACAAAAAAATTAGCATGGGGAGGGGGGGAATTCATCCTGTATCATCTGGATACAATTGTGGGAGGACAACTTGTGAAAAAAATCTCTATTCTGAGAGTACCAAAATGGAATATTTCTACTTGGTCCCCTGGTAGTTGATTCCCTTGGGTCCCAATTCCCAGGCTGGTGGATTGCTCAGGTTCCAGGGAGACTGAAAGCCTGGCAACCAGCTAGGCAGGGAGCTGTGGACCCTGAGGACCCCACCACATAGGCAGCCAGAAAGCCCTGGGAGCTTACCAGATGGGGAGCCAGAGAGCCTGCTGGGTGGGCAACCCAGGGAGTGAGGCAGTCCACTGACATCTGGTTGGCAGGACAACAGGCAGGCGGGCAGGCAAACTGACTGGTCATCTTGCCTGCCTCCCTGGTTTCCATCACAAGTTTAGATGGAATTGAAATATTCTCATATAAGGTTTTGGTTCTATTGAATCAGCATTTTCTGAAAGAGGACAGTCTCACTGGAAAATTTGCAACCAGCTCAGCTTCCTGCAAGTATATTATTATAAACTTTTTCCTGTTTAAAATAGAATGCCGAATCCTGAAACAATCAACTTGTCAGTAGAGAAAATTTAGAAATATTGCCACAGAAAAGGCTCTCCTTTGTCTCCTGTCCTTTTTTGCAAAATGTTGCCCTAGATAAAGTTTTTCCTAATGCTGTTTCTTTGCTCCAATGTCCTGGCTACAGCTTGGCCTGCCTTAACTGTCTCCTACTACAGAAGGCTTTGTTTTGTAACAATCGGGAGTCTACCAGGAAAATTATGAAGCATAAAATTGTCATTTCCCAGTAAATTAACCTTCCAAAAGTTATGGTGTGCTGATGGCATTAAATAATGTCATGTTTGTAAAAGGAGAACATTTCAGCTTGTTTTTAAAGAATGACCCCACCCCCTTACAAAATCATATGGTTGTGATCTGGAAGGGAAAGTTGCAGTCATCTGATGTTTTTTCTCATGCTATGATCTTTTTCTCCTCCCCCCTTCATTTGGCTAAACTGGAAACATGAAGGGTATTGTCTACACTGCATTTTAAAACCTGCATCAGTGAATCTCAGGGCCCAATTCTACAGATTTGGGCTTGCACTGGGGTTCTAAAAGTAGCTCTTCAGATATTCAGGCTTGGGCTCAGGAACCTACCCTCCTACCCGGGCTTCAGAGCCCAAGCTCCAGTTCCAAGTCCAAATGTCTACACAACTGTTTTTAGCGCCCTAGCATGAGCCTGAGACTCACTGCCATGGCTCTTAAAACACAGTGTAGATGCACCCTTACTGCCCAACTTTCCAACATGGCCTGTGATTTGTGGAGCTTAGCTTTGAGACATCTTAGGCTTGATCTCCACTAGTGGTGGGCAACCTGCAGCCCTCACGCAGCCCATCAGGGTAATCTGCTGGCAGGCCGCCAGGCAGTTTGTTTACATTTGCATGGCCGCCTGCAGCTCCCAGTGGCCATGGTTTGCTGTTCCTGGCCAATGGGAGTTGCGGGAAGCGGTGCGGGCCACAGGGATGTGCTGGCTGCTGCTTCCCACAGCTCCCATTGGCTGGGAATAGTGAACCACAGCCACTGGGAGCCACGGGCTGCCGTACAAATGCAAACAAACTGTCTAGGGGCCCGCCAGCGGATTATCCTGATGGACTGCAGGTTACCCACCACTGATCTACAGCATTGGTGGTAGCTGATGCTTAGCCCTACTGAAAATCAGCTTGTCATGTTCTGGGATGCAATTTGGACCAGTGAGAGGTTGTCACCACTTGTTTTGTATCGCTGAGTGCCTTAAAATGCTCTGCTGCTATAGCTCCCTATCTGAAGGCTTCCAGCCAGCGTCCAAACATGTACTGAATGCTGGTGTGGGGAGAAGCCCTGGTTCAGCACCTGTGACTCCAGCAGCCTGCTTGTTGCACTCCAGTCACACTCTGGTCTCCACCAGCCTTGGTTACTACTAGCCAAGTGACCCCCTCCTCCCCTCACAACACATCCCCAGTCCCGAATTTCTCCAAGACCTTCTGCCCTGAAATGTTCAGCGCTCTCCTGATCATCAAGAGGAATAATGAGGTCCATTATGCCTTTACAGAGGAAAAAAGCACAGCAGCTTATTGCTTTAACTTGAGTTAATAATCACTTCAAGTCAGACATAGTACTAGGTTGATTTAGAATAATTTAGAATAAAATAATAATTTAGATAATAATTTAGAATAAAAGAAAAACTAGTTTGTTTAATCTAAAGGAGAGAGAGAGAGAGGTTGTAAGTGAGTCCCAGAATAAGAGATAAAGTCAGAAATGGTGACAAGAAAATAAAAATGAAACATGCTTTGTAGTGACTAAGACTTAGCAAAACTGTGCTCTTGGTTTAAAGTAAGATTCTTACTATACTTCCTTCCACCCCCTTGCTCAAGATTTCCCACAGACTACAAAGTACCTTTGTCTTAGGTGAAAGATAACCTGAGGTTGTTTGCCCCTCTCTTGTACAGTCCAGTGCGCCTTTGAAATGTATCCTTCTCAAAGTTCAGGGCCCCTGCTGTGAGGAAAGGTGCTATGGAGTCTGATGGAGAAGGTCCCATGTCAGTTTCTTCCCCCCGGTGCTTCCTGCAATACAAATTGTTCTGTCCCTGCAGCCTCTGACATGCCAATGAATGGTCACCTGACTGTGATGATCAATTGTCTGTGACTGCACCTGGATGGAAGTTGGCCTCTCCTTTGTCTTGAAAAAACCTGTTTACCCACTCCCCATACTTATCTGGTTCAAATACCTTTTAGTCCCTATTTCCTTCACAGTTGTGCACAGTCCTTTGGGCGTTTACCATACATACAACACTCAGGAATATTAATGATCACAGTGCTGTTGGTTTTCTAATGATATGACACCTATTCGATACAGCTTATGATATAAGTGAATTGGGATACACTGAACTAGTGAGGCCACCTGAAATGCACTACCTGATACGAGAGCCTCTTGCCCTCTGGCATTGTGATGCTCTTAGAGTCACACTGGACCACCAGGTACCAGGCTGAGCATCTGCTTCTGGAAATTCTGGCTTAAAGGCCTAATCCTGTAAAGGCTAAGCCCCTGCAAATCCCAGTGACATCAGTGGGAGCTGAAGGGCTCAATATCTCACAGCTGGTGCTTAACAGATTGCATGATTGATGTTTAAACATACTTCACACCCAAATAAGGTCTAAGAAGAAATAGTAATTATGCTGTAATTTACACAATAACTGCGCTCATAAAATCAGCAGTAATTAAGGGCCCGATCCAACAATCTTTGTGCCCATTTCATTCTCAAAAGCTTCATGTAAAAGCTTTAAATATTCAGGGTAAATAGGCCAAATCCCCTGAGATGGGATATTAGATGGATGGGATCTGAGTTACCCAGGAAAGAATTTTCTGTAGTATCTGGCTGGTGAATCTTGCCCATATGCTCAGGGTTTAGCTGATTGCCATATTTGGGGTCGGGAAGGAATTTTCCTCCAGGGCAGATTGGAGAGGCCCTGGAGGTTTTTCGCCTTCCTCTGTAGCATGGGGCATGGTTGACTTGAGGGAGGCTTCTCTGCTCCTTGAAGTCTTTGAACCATGATTTAAGGACTTCAATAGCTCAGACATGGGTGAGGTTTTTCATAGGAGTGGGTGGGTGAGATTCTGTGGCCTGTGCTGTGCAGGAGGTCGGACTAGATGATCAGAATGGTCCCTTCTGACCTTAGTATCTATGAATCTATGAATCTATGTGACTGTTCTGTATGCCTAAGGACTACAGGACATGGTTACAGTTTGATGGATTACTATATAATTTATTAATACATTGCATTAAGAAGTGTTCCATAGTAATTCACTGAACCGATGGAAGAGAATCTCCAGTTTAAAATATTTCCCCACTGTTTTAGCCTCAGAATTTGCCCATGTCATCTTATTTTCTTACATCTGCATATATAATTGGGATTTCTTTCTCTTGATTCTAGTCTGCACGTTACACACACATCTTGCCTCACTTTTGCCAGCATTATTCACAAGGGTAATAAACCAAAGGGGACTGCTCAGACCAGACCTTGGAGAACTGCTAGTTTTAGGGCACACACGAATAAGCCAGTTATAAATTTTGCAGGAGCCAGCTTCACTTCCAATACAAGTGCACTGACACTCTGCAGCAGGAGCTGTACTGTAGCTTCATTCCAAGCACTAATTGAAATGCTGAAAGCCACTGCACTGGGTTTCTTAGCCAGTGTCCTCATTCTGTTTCTGCCTACAGTCTACACAGCAGAAAAATAGGCCTGAAAAAATTGGTTCTTTAAACAAATACAACTTTATGTGCTTACACAAATAGTTTTTAGAAAATGTTCTTCAGGGTATCTTTTTTTATTGCCTTTTAAAAATGCTTGTTTGAAAACACTGGTTTATCATGGGAATGAATTACATAGCTGACAAGCTTATTTAAATCCACAAATCGAAAGACAGGATTGGTCCCATGCATTTTTATTAAATCTCTGAATTACTTGGCCATTTCAAAATGTTATTTCCATGCTCTGAATGGAATTGTTTACCAGCTCAGTCAGTTTCAAATGCCAAAGACATGACGACTCCATTGACATCATTTACTGATGTATTTGCCCACTAACATAAAACATTAAAATACCAGTGAAAATACATTTTATTCTCCAAACATGGGAAGCCATGTTAGGAAATATTATAAGTATACTTAGAGTATTTTAAAGTAACATTTTGTTTTTCATATTATTTATAAACTGATAATATAATATGGTCATCGTTTATGCTGGAATAGAAATCCATTCATCCCTCACACAATTGGAGACAAAATTTGTCCAGATTAATTATAAAAAAAGATAAATAATATTTTGTCTACTTGAGGGATGTAACTTTCCAAACGTCAAGTGGGATTAAAAGGCTTCCTTTTCTCTAGATGTAATGAGTAATACATGCTAGGAGACAAGCTTATTAGGTTTGACTCCTGAGGAGTGCAAGCCAGTTACTCCATCACTAGGACTCTTATGTCACCATTTAAGGACCTGCTTTTGGAAGTGCTGAGTACCCACAACTCCAGCTGAAGCCAATGGTTAAAATCAGAGGCCTCTTTAAACCACTGGGCTAAATGTAGTATTTTGTGTGGCAGGGAATTGTCTCCTGAATAGCACTATTCAGCAAACTAGCAATGATGATCAGAGAGGAGTGTGTCACTGGAAAATCATAGCGTTATGTCCCCAGAAAACATTCGGTGCTATCCCAGCGTGCCAGAAAGGGGTGCTAATCAGGGGTACAGAGGGCACTTCTTTCCTGGAGGAGATGTTTATTAATTACATGTATTTTGCCTTTGAGTTTCTAATTCCTGCTCTTGCACAGAATGAGGAGCATCCTCACATCCTGAAGTGAGAGTGCATGAGCTTTGTACTATGCTCCCTCTCTGCTTGGATTTGTAAGGTGCCTCCCTCCACTTATCTTGCCTGTGGAAGCCAGTGTTTTTGGAGGAAGAGTGGGACTCTTCAGAGAGGACTTTGACAGGTTAGAGACATAGAGAAGATTAATGCTTCTTCACAGACCTTACCCCAGAGTTCTCACATGATAGAAGTGGGTCAGTTTAAAATAAATGAGGCACAGAAATTATTCTTTGTGCTAGAGTTCATAATAACTATAATCACAAATTACACTTAAATTTCACAGCAGAGCCATCAAGAGTCCCATTTGCCTTGTTCTTAGAGCTATGAGGTAAATCTAGGGGCATGAAAGACAGATGCTGTCCTACATAAGATGCTTTTGATCAGCCAAGAGATGGATACATTATTGAGCAAGGGATAATGTCAGTATTCAGGGCCCAGTACAAAGCCTGTTGAAGGTAATGGAAAGACTCCCATTGACTTTAATGAGCATGGGATCAGGCCATTAAAGAGATGCATTTGCTGGCTAAAGATGGTGACAGCTGGACGACAAAGGAACAGATGGCCTCTCAGGATCCGCGTGAGGACTACTTTACTTCCAGGGCGAAAAGAGGAATAACTACCTCAAAATCACAGTCCTCACCTGCTTGGGACCCAACAGTCTAAGAGTTGTATGTAGAGAGGGTGCAGGCTAGGGCCAATATTTGGCAGATATGCGTAGTCCCCTGCGCCATTGAGAGAAACATTCCACAAAGTCATTACAGCCTAGGGCTATAATAACTCTTCTGCAGAGCCCCCTGTCCCTATGCCATCCCCCTTAAAGGGTTTTGGTGAGTTTCAAGGGCAGCCACAGGGCAGTCCCTGTCAGAGTAGGACTGATGTAAGTTATCCAGTCTTCCTGTGGGATTCTCTTAGCTTTGAGAAGTGGATTTAGCCCCTGAATTGCTTCTTCAATGGGAGAAGGGCAGTCCTATCCCAATGCCAACTCAGAGGAAATTCTGCAAGGGGTACCACAAAAATATTCCTCCCTCTCATCCCACCCGCACCCCAGGACTCCTGTGAATAGTGTCAGTCAGGACCCCAATGTGTTCTGCTGTGTGGATTATACAATTCCATTGTTGTAATGATGTTACAGTGGAGACTGAGGCCCTGCCTCCCCCAGTAGATGAGTCTCTTAAGACCAAAGATTTTAAACTATGTACTTTTACAAACACTTCTGTTCTTTAGTGTCTTATTTCTAAAGCAGCACCGCGTCTGCTTAGAAGGTCAGTGAACCTTACTGAATCTTTTGACAAATTTGGTCTTTCATGTTTTTAATAAAACATGAAGCCAGGTGAGATTTGTGGGGCTTCATGTTTCACTGGGAAACTTTTGCACAACTCTAAATGTACAGTGGAAGTGAAAATTAATGCACACAAGTCAGGTTCCCACGGCAACATTAATGCCTCCTGCTTGCATACATGCATTACAACAGGGTCTTTCATTTTGAATGCACTCAACTAGGCCATGTAGCATATTGTTTAGCAAATAATAAAATATAATACACAATGGAGATTCTCTGTTTCTGTAAATGTAGATGTACTTGCAGCATTTAATATTTTTTTACATATTATCCTACAATGAAAGTCCCTGCAGAGGGCCCAGTTTTCAAAGGCTGGTGCCTTAAGTTTCACCTGCAAAATGTGAGTTGTGGTGTGTGTGGGGGGGGGAAGGGGTGAATCAATCAATCAATGAATTCCGTGTAGAAAACATGCAGTTGTACATGTAGACCAGGAGTTTGCAAAGCAGTTAAATGCATTGCACAAATACTGGAGCAAAAGGAAATCTGACCACCATCAGTCTCACAGTGCTTGGAAACAACTTTGCAGCAGCTAGTCCAGCTAATTGATTGATGAATTCCTCTGTGCTTCTTCAACATCCTCCCTTAGGGTGGAGTACTGTGAGGTCCCTGGTCTGCCCTCCTTCCCCAGCCTGCTTTACTTGCCCCCTAAATATTCTACTGAGGGAGCCCTCGCAGAGCCAGGCTTCACTCCACATGGGGCCTGTGCAACCCCTCCAAATCTTGAGTCTCCTCTCCACCTTGCTGAACAGAACCACAACAGTTCTGTCCTGGGTGAAGATCCAGAGTCACAGAGCCAGAACAGGATCTGTGTGTGCAGCTGCATGCAGATATTTTACATGGCAGTTATTGATTTGCATCCACCCATGCATGTTTTAACAAATGTGGTTCTCTTGGTGTGTCTTGTCTTTGATTAAAACCCCAGCCTTAGCATTGTTTTTGCATAGGGTCTGTTTTACAATCTCTTACCTGTATAAGTAGTTTCCCCAAAGTTAATGAGCCTCCTTCAGTAAGCAGAGATTTCTTGCATGAGTAAAGATTTTTTTTTTTAGTTAACAGTACATTTAATGGGGAATGTCATGTCAAATCCTCTTATCATTTGGAAAATAATAATGTTGCTAGACATCCTTCTCATTAGATAAATGGACTGAGCAATAGAATGGTCTACTGTCTGCAGAGAAGACCAATATATGCAACTTGTATAGTTGATTCATTCAGATTGAAAGCGTAGTTAGCAGTAAGGAATGCTGTTAGAACAATAAGTTCGAGCAAATAGAAACACAGGGTAAAAGTTTCAAAAGTGCCTAGCTCCGTTTTCAAAAATGACGAGGTGACTGCCACTTTTGAAAACAGGAGTCAGGCTCATAATTTGAAAATTTTACCCCCCTGTTAATATGGAGAAGATGACATTTTCTTCATAGTTTTAATCAGCTTTCCATTAGAAGCCCAGTCTTTGCTCCCATTCCATATACAATGCTCAGGAATGGTCCTATCTACATCAAATGTCAAACATCCTGGTCTGTGATGAGAGGAGACTATTATGAGGAAAACATGAAAAGCTGACTGAAATATGGGAGTCTGAAAGACTTAGTTTAATGTCTAGACCTAGAAACTTAAGTTATGGTTACAATTCAAAATTCCCCAAGCCTTGCAAGTATTGAAGTAGAGAGTTAAGATACTCAAGTGACCTTAACTCTGTCTTATATCCATGCCACTCTGTGCATCTTCCACATAAGGTAGATGCAAGTGTATGATAAATACTAGAGCTAGTTGACATCTCAAACTCTTGTATGCCTTGGTGGCTTGACTACTATCATTGGTGGCATATACTTTGGTGGTTTGCCTATGAAGCTTTAGAAGTCTGCAACCTACACCTGAGGCCACTTTAACAGCATCCAAGATCATTTCTGTTGCAGAGTAGGTGTAGCTGAATTGTGAATATGCAGAGTTTTAAGATGTGAACAAGGGAATCTGTCCATTGTGAATAGTAAGAGGCTTATATGGTAGTAAAACTTCCATCGATTAGCCTGAGGTAACTATATTGGTACATTTCTCGCCACTATGCCAGTCTCGTCCACTTAATTGTCAGTATCTCACAAAAATGTCTCGGTGTTTTTTTCTATGCTGCCCCTTACACGTGTAGTGCCTTCCCTGAACTGACCCGTAAGATGCTCTCCTCAAGACTTTCCTTTGCTGTGACATCTTTAAGACAGATAGTGATGGCTAGGCTAAAAGTCACACAAAAAGAGCTGACACTTACTGTGTGTATTTATAAGAATGAAGAACAATTGCAGATGTAGGTAAGTGTTTGATTATATTCCTCTCTCTATACCTGTTGTATATCACATGTCTTCTCAGATTACAGCCCCTGATCTAGAGATTCTATGTCTTAAAGGCCATTTGATTGAATGGCATCTGATTGCAGCATCTATATCCTACAGTAATATAAATATTAAGATTGGATGTGAACTGAATGTTATGTGTTGTGTATATGAAGTGGTGAGATGTTAATGTTTCCTGCCTTTTCAGTGGAGGGTGAATTAGTATATGATGTGTAAGTGGCACATACAATCTGATTATCTGAGGCATCATGTTTAGTAGAGTATAGCACAATAGAGTAGGGATATGCATTGAATACATGCCAGGGGTGGCCAACCTGTGGCTCCAGAGCCACATGCGGCTCTTCAGAAGTTAATATGCGGCTCCTTGTATAGACACCGACTCCAGGGCTGGATCTACAGGCTCCGACTTTCCAATGTGCTGGGGGGTGTTCACTGCTCAATCCTGGCTCTGCCACAGGCCCTGCCCCAACTCCACCCCTTACCGCCCCCTCCCTTGAGCCTTCAGTGCCCTCACTCTCCCCCCTGAGCCCCCTGCATGCCATGAAACGGCTGATCAGGAGGTGTGGGGAGGGTAGGAAGGGGAGGCGCTGATCGGCAGGGCTGGGAGGGGTGGAAGGCTCTGGGAGCGGAGGATGGGGTGCTGATGTGGGGGCTGCTGACCTATTACTGTGGCTCTTTGGCAATGTACATTGATAAATTCTGGCTCCTTCTCACGCTCAGGTTGGCCACCCCTGATATATGCTGTGTGCCATCATAAGTTTATTTAAAAAATCTGAGCGGAGGTTGGATTGGGATACAGGGCAAAATTAAAGTTGTATGCAGGAGCTTAGGGCTGCATCTCTTGCTTTTTAACCTTTTGATTTTTTAAAAGGTTTTACCTTAATTTAAAGTTTCCCAAACTTTTCAATACCTGTTTTTTCTAAAAATATAATGTAATATTTTTAAAGGTTATTTCCCCTTAACTTTTAGTTACAACCTTAACACTCATTTAAGAATTTATTTTTGGTCTGGAAATTTAATAAACAGCTAGGAAAATCTACTACCAGTTCATTGAAATTCTCTGGATATTCCTACTGATAGTAAGATAAGCACTCTCCTAATTACAACCAAAGGAAAATCGATGAGCAACTGTGGGACAGATTGCTTAGGTAGTGAGAATCAATGAAATATGCAAATAAATATTTCATTGGAATGACCTGAAACCAGGCATATGTGAGTGTGTGCCTAAAGGACTTGCTAAGAAACTGAAGGACAAGTTGTTGGACCGTATATATTGACAGCTATCTTTACGTTGCAACAGCTGCAGTGCCAAGTACATCAGCAAAACAAAATATACACAACCAGATCAATGGACATAAATAATGCTGTTTCTTAGATGCATTTTTGAAAGTTACACCATAAACTTTACTGTAGCTGGGCCAGTTGTCAAGGGGAAAAGAATAGTTGAGATGTTATGTTAATATTAATAAATTAATAACTTGTCTGTCTGAACATGTCAGAAGCCAAAGCTGTCAACATTCTGAAAATAGCAAATAATATGATGGTCAGAAAAATCTCACCAGGAAACCAACCCCTCATTAGCATTGGGATGGTTTGTGCTCCCTGCACACACACACACACAAAGTGAGAGCATGTGTGTGTGTGTACACACCATAATAGTTGACCAAACATCACAGACATAAGCAACAGACATTAGAGAAACAGCAAAAAAAACAAAAACTAGACAAGGCATTGTCTGTAAAAACAAGACTGTGAAGTACGAAAGACCTAAACGTTGTTTTAAACTCTGATTCTGCACCTCTACAGAGGATCAGGATCTGTGCACCAGTACAATATCCCCCTGATGGGCCAGGAAAATATACATACACGAACATAGCAACAATTGTGAATTCCGTTGCTTTACTTAGTTTTCAGATATAAAAAGGTATACACATTTAAATTAATTGAAAAATTGTATTGATCATTTCACAGCAGCACACATCTTAGATGAGGATCTTGAGATATAGTATGCCATCTTGAGTTACGGTAGGTTGTGAACATACATAATTGAACCTAAGTTGGTCTAATTAAAGGCTCAGATCTCAACCCTCTCTTTTGACTCTATTCCTCAGAATTAGTAATGCCAAATTACATAATTGTTCAATATGAACATATACAATTCATATTATTTTTCACTCACTTTCCTTTCTCTAGTACTCTGTAATCAGGGTTTTCCCATATTCTGATGATGATTCATCTCAATTACAAATGATCTACCTTACCAGAATCTTTCCCTATAGATTTATGTGCCCACCCATCCGAAGGCTATGAATTTAAATACATCAATTTGTTATGTGTAAGGGTCTCTTCATTTAATCCTGGGGATACTTTTGTCCAAGTACCTCAGTAAGCACCTACAATGAGAATAGATGCTTTGGTCCTTTCTTCAGTATATTTGTTCTGTGGGTTTCTATTCCACTTCCTGAGTGAAACACATTACTGTACTAACTCTTCTATCCCCAGGCACAAAATGTATCAAATTCTGTTCTTATTTAGATATCAATGAGGGTTTCATGGGTGCATTAGGTATCAGGGATAGATACTTTATAAATGAATTAAACTTAGATTTCAGTTAATCTCCCCAAGAAACAGATTCCCTCAGTACAGTAGTGTTGTATCCACTCTGTGCAGCTAAAGTGCTCACACATCTTTGGAGAGGCACTGGCTTCCAGAGATCCCTAAAAGAAAGCAGACAGGCTCTTCCACAGTCACTTCTTTCAGGTTAGGCGGTAAACTCCATTGTCCCTAGCAGTCAGTCCAGCTCAGGCACAGAGCCATGAAGTGATACCAAATAGGCAGAAGATTTGTAGAGAGCACCACTTCACTAGAGGCAGTTAATGTTTCGTGAATGAATATTGTAAACGTGACTGTGAGCAATGAGAGGCACAAATCTTCCAGCTTGTCTAGGGCAGCAAAACCCTCGTGTTACTTCTGTTCAAATTCCTGACTATTGTGTGTGTGTATGTGTACAACTGCTTCTGTATGCCAGGTATGCCAGACTTCTTGACTCCCTTTACTAGCCGAGTTAGTCATGGTTCCCTTGGTTTACTGGATCTAAGTTGGTTTATGCTTCTGGGCCTGAGGTCTGTTCTTGATGCTGTATCCAGTCTCTGTATTTATAATTACTATTCACCATGGGATCTGGGTACCTGAGACAGAGTTAAAATCTTTCCTTAGTCAGCCCAACATAAAAAGGCAGCAAGCAGGTGACAAACAGGAAGGCAAGTAATGGGAGAAAGTGGCATCAGGTCTGGAGAAAAGGTCTATGTAAGCTTGAAAACTTGTCTCTCTTTCACCAACAGAAGTTGGTCCAATAGAAGATATTACCTCACCCACCTTGTCTCTCTAATATCCTGGGACCAACACAGTTACAACAACCCTGCATTCTTCATCTCAGTAAGAAATTAAAAGGGGCCCATGAGACTCAGAATGAAAGCAAATGCAAACAAATCCCTCTTTCCAGGGTAGCCTGGTATCTCTGTGAGGTGATGCTATTTCGCCTTCTGGTTCTGCCACCTCATGAGTCTGAATTGTCCATGAAGGATGCTCCTGAGCAGAGCTAAGTAAAGTTTTTCGATATAAACTCTTTTTTGATGGAAAATTCAGATTTGGTGACATCGAAACATTTTATCAGTTTGTTTGGTTTTGTCAAGTTCTTTAGCCCCCCCCCCCCAAAGGAAAAGCCTTAAAAAAAAAGGGGGGGGAGAACCTAAATGTTTAGTTTTGGCATTTTTCTAAACAGTCATTTCAAACCAAAAAATAAAAGCTTTTTTTCATTTCAAAACAACCTTTACTTTTATTTTTAAAAAATTGTTTTAAAATGATTGAAGTCAAAATGAAACATTTTATTCAACCTGAAATGATTTTTTTCCTGACTTTTCAATTTGCTTAAAATTTTGAAAAATTTTAATTTGATATTAACACAAAACAAATTTGTTTTGGGGTTTTTGGAATTGCTAGAGAGCCAAAAAATCCATTATCCGCACAGCTCTGCTCTAGAGATGTTGAATGTCACTCTTCCAGACTGTCACCTACTTGTGACAGATTTGTACTGCAATGTCCATCAGCCATTTCATCTTTAATTAATCTCATGGTGATTTGGGGCTCCCACATGACGCCCAGAGATTGATTGACACAGACTTGGCTGAGCTGGAGGCTGTGTGTGTGTATGTTTTGTACTTTGGTTATTTTATTCATTTAAATTTGCCTTGGGATGTGGGGTTCATGGCTCATAAACATCCCCAAACTGAAGATTTCATTTAATATTTCTTCTGTTCATGGATAACATTTTGTCATGAAAAGCTGTGTTTGTGTTCAGAAATGGCAATGTTTCTTGGACAAATTTGTGAGAACGCGCAAAACAAGTTTTTATTTTGCAATGCTTGTGAAATGAAAAATGTACATTTTCTCAGAGCTTTTCAAAAGTGATTGAAGCAGAGAAAATGAGACTATACCGCACTGTAAATTCTCTATCGATAGGAAAGAATACAGCTGGAACAAGTGCCAGAACACCAGATTCTCTTTATAAAATTATCTTGCACAATGCTAAGTAACTAGTAAGTACAGAGGGAGGCTATAATAATATTTTCATGTAAAAATATGTGCTGCCTTTCACTTCATGTAATGTCTTCCTCTGATCCCACTTCTGACCATATGTGAAATCTGTATGTAACTTCATGTACATCCAAACCCTGTCCAGCCTCATGTTGGGATGCTTTAAGATTTTTGGTGATAACTGAAGTGCAGACAGAACTAGGGTGACCAGAAATCCTGATTTTATAGGGACAGTCCTGATTTTAGGGTCTTTTTCTTATATAGGTTCCTGTTACCCGCCACCCCCTGTACTGATTTTTCACACTTGCTGTCTGGTCACCCTAGTCAGAACTTGGAAGATTTCCATAAAAAAGTGAGATGCTACTCTATTCCATAAAGAAAAGGAGTACTTGTGGCACCTTAGAGACTAACAAATTTATTTGAGCATAAGCTTTCGTGAGCTACAGCTCACTTCATCGGATGCATTTGGTGCATTTGGAACATGAAACAATGGGTTTTATCATACACACTGCAAGGAGAGTGATCACTTAAGATGAGCCATCACCAGCAGCAGGGGGGGGAAAGGAGGAAAACCTTTCATGGTGACAAGCAAGGTAGGCCATTTCCAGCAGTTAACAAGAACATCTGAGGAACAGTGGGGGGTGGGGTGGGAGAGAGAAATAACATGGGGAAATAGTTTTACTTTGTGTAATGACTCATCCATTCCCAGTCTCTATTCAAGCCTAAGTTAATTGTATCCAGTTTGCAAATTAATTCCAATTCAGCAGTCTCTCGTTGGAGTCTGTTTTTGAAGTTTTTTTGTTGAAGGATAGCCACCCTCAGGTCTGTAATCGAGTGACCGGAGAGATTGAAGTGTTCTCCAACTGGTTTTCGAATGTTATAATTCTTGATGTCTGATTTGTGTCCATTCTTTTACGTAGAGACTGTCCAGTTGACCAATGTACATGGCAGAGGGGCATTGCTGGCACATGATGGCATATATTACATTGGCAGATGTGCAGGTGAACGAGCCTCTGATAGTGTGGCTGATGTGATTAGGCCCTATGATGGTGTCCCCTGAATAGATATGTGGTCAGAGTTGGCAACGGGCTTTGTTGCAAGGATAGGGTCCTGGGTTAGTGGTTCTGTTGTGTGGTGTGTGTGGTTGCTGGTGAGTATTTGCTTCAGGTTGGGGGGCTGTCTGTAAGCAAGGACTGGCCTGTCTCCCAAGATCTGTGAGAGTGATGGGTTGTCCTTCAGAATAGGTTGTAGATCCTTGATGATGTGTTGGAGAGGTTTTAGTTGGGGGCTGAAAGTGATGGCTCGTGGCGTTCTGTTATTTTCTTTGTTGGGCCTGTCCTGTAGTAGGTGACTTCTGGGTATTCTGGCTCTGTCAATCTGTTTCTTCACTTCAGCAGGTGGGTATTGTAGTTGTAAGAATGCATGATAGAGATCTTGTAGGTGTTTGTCTCTGTCTGAGGGGTTGGAGCAAATGCGGTTTTATCGTAGAGCTTGGCTGTAAACAATGGATCATGTGGTATGATCTGGATGAAAGCTAGAGGCATGTAGGTAGGAATAGCGGTCAGTAGGTTTCCGATATAGGGTGGCGTTTATGTGACCATCGCTTATTAGCACCATAGTATTCAGGAAGTGGATCTCTTGTGTGTACTGGTCCAGTCTGAGGTTGATGGTGGGATGGAAATGGTTGAAATCATGGTGGAATTCCTCAAGGGCTTCTTTTCCATGGGTCCAGATGATGAAGATGTCATCAACATAGCGCAAGTAGAGTAGGGGCATTATGGGACGAGAGCTGAGGAAGAATTGTTCTAAGTCAGCCATAAAAATGTTGGCATACTGTGGGGCCATGCGGGTACCCATCGCAGTGCCGCTGATTTGAAGGTATACATTGTCCCCAAATGTGAAATAGTTATGGGTGAGGACAAAGTCACAAAGTTCAGCCACCAGGTTAGCCGTGACATTATCGAGGATACTGTTCCTGACGGCTTGTAGTCCATCTTTGTGTGGAATGTTGGTGTAGAGGGCTTCTACATCCATAGTGGCTAGGATGGTGTTTTTAGGAAGATGACCAATGGATGATGTAGTTTCCTCAGGAAGTCAATGGTGTCTCGAAGATAGCTGGGAATGCTGGTAATGTAGGGCCTGAGGAGGGAGTCTACATAGCCAGACAATCCTGCTGTCAGGGTGCCAATGCCTGAGATGATGGGGCGTCCAGGATTTCCAGGTTTATGGATCTTGGGTATGGATCTTTGCAAAATAATTTGCAAACTGAATACAATTAACTTAGGCTTGAATAGAGACTGGGAATGGATGAGTCATTACACAAAATAAACTATTTCCCCATGTTATTTGTCCCCCCCACCCCACCCCTCACTGTTCCTCTGATGTTCTTGTTAACTGCTGGAAATGGCCTACCTTGCTTGTCACCATGAAAGGTTTTCCTCCTTTCCCCCCCCCGCTGCTGGTGATGGCTCATCTTAAGTGATCACTCTCCTTACAGTGTGTATGATAAAACCCATTGTTTCATGTTCTCTGTGTGTGTATATAAATCTCCCCACTGTATTTTCCACCAAATGCATCCGATGAAGTGAGCTGTAGCTCACAAAAGCTTATGCTCAAATAAATTTGTTAGTCTCTAAGGTGCCACAAGTACTCCTTTTCTTTTTGCGAATACAGACTAACACGGCTGCTACTCTGATACTCTATTCCATGATTTAGAAAGAAAGGCCGAGAGAGACCAAGTGGGTGAGGTAATATCTTTTATTAGACCAACTCCTGTTGGTGAGAGAAACAAGATTCTTCATTGTGATGGGATGTCTACCCCACATAAGGCTTGAAAGGGTTAAGGTGGACAGGTAGACCAATTAACTCCCCAGGCTGCACATGGAGGAGAAGCCAGGGAGCAGGGATTGATTAAATGAGGCTCAGCTGGGCAGGATCAGGAGGGGCCTGTATAAAGCCAGGTAAATGGCAGGGGGGAAGTCTGCAGTTGTTCCCTGGGAGAAGGGAGGTGTGTTAGGACTATAGAGGTAGTCCACAGTTACTTCCTGGAAGGCGGGAGTTGGGAGGCTGACAAACCCAGAGATGGGGCAAGCCAGGAACATAGGAGAAAGCTCAGGGGAAAAGCAGCAAGGAATATGATTGCAGACCTTGGCTGCTGATTAAAGGGTCCCTGAGCTGGAACTCAGAGTAGAGGGTGGGCCTGGACTCCCCTACCAGCCACTGGGGCTGTGGCACATACCAGGCCGAGGGCAGAATGGAACAACATATGGTGACCTGGCCAGAGGCCAAATTATGAAGAAGAGGCTGCAGTTCCTAGAGCGAGAGGGGTGCACAGGATGGGAGAGTCACAGCCAGAGGAGGGCACAATGCCTGGCTGGAGCTAAACCCCAGGATGGCCAGGAGAAGGTATCACTAGTGGTGAGTGGATCCCATGACACTCACCAACAGAAGTTGGTCCAATAAAAGATATTACCTCACCCACCTTGTCTCTCTAATATCCTGGGACCTACATGGCTACAACTACGCTACATACAGAAAAAGGCCTAAACATTTATCAGGTTGTGACAAGTTAAGTCCATCTTGTCCTGGGTTTCATGCTAATGACTACATTTATCTGAATAACATTTTTGCTGTTGGTGTTTGGAATTGAGCTAGCCTCCAAACTGCCTATTGGGAACTGCCTCATTAACATGCTAATCAAACCTTGCCTTGAGATGTTGTTTAGACTCATTAAAAATGTAGAGGAGCAACTCATGATGAATGTTGTATAGAAGATTGGGGAGAAGGTCTAGAGGAGCAATTCTTCTCTAAGAAGAGAAAATCTGTATCTCAAAGGGGCCTGTTGGCACATGTTATTGACACTTCTTATTTTCTAATACCAGAAGGAAAGAGATGGGGGAAGAGAGACTTTGGTATAGTTTGGATTAAATGAATCTATCCTGATTAAATTATCTATTCAAATGTCAAGGTACATTAGGCAGAGACCTTTTTCAGTGCTGAATATGTTCTTTGACTCAGTGTTAATGAGTAGATATCACTGACATTAGGCAGGATTCATTTGTGATGGCAGACATCAGCAGTAGGGAAAAGAAGAGTGTATCATTCGATGAAGTGAGCTGTAGTTCACGAAAGCTTGTGCTCAAATAAATTTGTTAGTCTCTAAGGTGCCACAAGTCCTCCTTTTCTTTTTAACTGAAGAGTGAAGATAACATATGAAGAAGTAATGCTGGCAAGCTATAACCTGGAGCAACTGGCTGGAGTTGATTCTGGAACAGTGCTGCGAAGTAGAATTGGTCATAAAATAGAAGGAGAATAGCCAGCGACCACATGAGGAAGCCTGCACTGTCTGTCTCTGTAACATTCTTTTATGGCCTCATCACCATAGTGTCTGAGCTCCTCACAATCTTAATGTATTTGTCCCCACACCACCCGGAGTTAGGGAATTGCTACTATCCCCATTTTGCAGATGGTGAACCAAGGCAGAAAGACTAAGGGCTTGTCTACATTACTAATATAGCTAAAATGGAAAGTCTCCTTACCCTGCCTAGTGCAGACAGAGCTATACAGGTATCAACAAGAACCAAAATAAGCCACAACGACATAAGGCAACTTAATTCCAGTATAACTGCATCCACACTAATGTTTATACTAACGTAATTTAGTATTAATAAAAAAATCACTGCCCTTCTGACATAACTACACCAAAGTAACTTTTATAGTGTAGACCAGGTCTGAGTGACTTTCCCAAGGTCAACCAGGAAGTCTGCGACAGAGAAGGAATTGACCCCACGTCTCCTGAGTCACAGACTAGCACTTTGCATTGGGCCACTCTCCCTCCAGCATTTCTGTACCTGTTTTGTAGAGAAAGCGAACTCCACTTCCTCAGGATATCAGTGAAGTACCTTCCAAATCCCCTAAAAGGGAGATTTTTTCAAAGGTACAAATGGCAGTTAGATGTCTAGCTCTCATTGAAATTCCATGGGAGTTCAGTGCCTCACTGCCATTTGTGCCTTTGAAAATCTCTCTCTAAAATCACAACTGTAAAAAAACAAAAAAAAACTCCACAGAGGGATAGAGGTGACATGTCAGTAACATAAATACTATTAAATTCTCCATAATCATAGCTTCATGCTTCACCATTTCTAATGTAAGTAAATTACAGCTATATATATTTTAAAAAATCCACCAAGACTGAGGTTAAATTAGGCCCAAAATAAAGAATGTCCTTCATGATAAGAGACCATTACACTATTCTCTTACCTCTTAACAGTCTCTAACGGTAAGAAACTCTGCCTTTGAACACTACTGAAAAACCAGCTGCTTAATAATAGTTAAGTAAAAAAAATATTTGAGACACAAGGTGGATGAGGTAATATCTTTTATTGAACCAACTTCTGCTGGTGAAAGAGACAAGCTTTAGAGCTACATAGAACCTTGAAAAAGAGCTCTGTGTAGCTCGAAAGTTTTTCTCTCTCACCAGTGGAAGTTGGTCCAGAAAAAAAGATATTACCTCACCCACCTTGTCTCACTAATATCCTGTATCCACATGGTTACAACAACACTGCAAACATACATAAAATATATACAGTTTAAACAGAAAAGAACTTTTCTGACTGATTATAATAGCAGAACAGAAATGAGTGTGTATGATCCCTGAGGGTGACCCATACTGCTGGTGTCCAGTTATGTCATTTTATAGTAAGACAATTGCCATCAAGGCCTGTTTTTTATTTTTTTAACTGCCTTCCTCTGCTGCAGAGTCTCAGTGACCCTTCCTGTGCCAGTGAAGGGCTGGATACAGATCCTTGCAGAGTCCATTCATGTCCGTCAATGAGTCAGCCACAGGGTTGTGCTAGAAACCTGCCACAAGGCCACTTTGTCTCCAAACTGCCTCTTAAACCCTTCCAGCACAGAAGCAGGTCACCGGAATTTACATTTCATTTTATGGAAGGTGTTGTGCTGTAACTAAATCATTGGGCCAACACAAGAATGCCCAACAGTAATTACCGATTTCTACCAAATCAAGAGAGGATGCATGGGGACAGATGCTTCTTAACATGTGAACTTCTCAAAATGTGCTGAGCTGAATGGGCTTGTTATCTTGCTGCTAGCAACTCTGAGCCTTGTGTCTTGGCTTCTCTGTTTTCTATGTTCTTAGCACTACATACAAAACAGTGAAAACTGAGGCTCTGAATCATGAACAGGCTGAAAGAGGGTTATTTCTGTCAGCGACACTTATGCTCTTGTTTTAAAACTAAGTACACCCAAACCTAGCCAAATTTTGAATTAATACCTTATTTTCTTTAGTATGTCTAAATATTGTATTAAAATACATGAATGCAGACTATATTGTTATCTGTATTCCATACATATCATTAAAATAAAATAACTATGTAATAGAGTAACAGTCTATGTACACACCAGTTAAACAGTTGAAATAAAAAAGCATAAAATGGAAATGTCTTAGAAAAGGTTTAAAGTTGGATCTGTGATGAGGCAGCTGTCTAAAGGGAATGAATTCCACTGCTTAGAGGCAATCATAACAAAAGCTGAATCAGCAAGTAACCTCCTTTTCAATGGTGAAAACTATAAATAGTGGTCTTGGGACACATACTTACATATCTGAATGAAGGTCAGGGAGAAAGAGGTCTCAGGCAGAGCCAAGTCCCTCCCTATTAAGCATAAAATCAGCCAATATGAAGAATTAAGGGGAGTGTAATATAATCATGGCTGTTCTAGTCTCCAAGCAGGCATGCTGCTGTGTTCCATACCAGTTGCAATGGTAGAGATGTCCTTTGGAAGAAAGTTACGTGAAATGAAGGAGATATTTAATGGTTCCATATTAAGAATGGCCACACTGGGTCAGACCAAAGATCTATCTAGCCCAGTATCCTGTCTTCCGAGACTGGTCAATGCCAGGTGCCCCAGAGGAAATGAACAGAACAGGTCATCATCAAGTGATCCATCCCGTCACCCATTCCCAGCTTCTGGCATTAAAAGTAACTGTCTTTGTATCTATAATGCAGGTGTGTATTAAAAAAACATTTCTAGGTATAGAAGATGGATTATAACAGCTACAAAGCAGACATTATATTACAGGGCATCAATAATCTACCTTTTAATAAAAAACCACCATAACTATATACGTCCAGAATCCAGCCTTTCAGTTAAAAAGACAAACCAAAACTGTACATAGTCCTTTTTAAAATAGGATGTGGTTGTGTATTAGGCCAGCTCTTGCATACTTCCTTAACATCATGGGTCTAATACCAGCAACACAGGAACAAGTTAGCATTTAGACTGGGAGCCCAGCCTTATCTTACCTTGCTGAAGCTGCTGGAATTTCAGAGTTCTGACTTAAGTGGTTAATGCTGTGTGCCACATATGCCAGGCCTCCATGCAGAACACTTAGATTCTGTGACTACAGCCCCTTGATTTCTGCAACATGGGGTACTGAATTTAGCAGCAGTCTCAAAATATTACAGCATCTCCAGATAAATAATTAAATGGAGCCTCTTGCTGGATTAGAGAGAGAACTGACTTGAGCAATCAGTGAGTTTTCCTTGTTGATTACTGTGATACTAAGTTACATTTATTTTACACTGAACAATTGAAGATTTAGGAATAATGTATTTTAGGAACAATTGTATTGGTGGTACATAACTTTGTATTGCAAACTTTATTTTATTTTTTGTGGAGGGGGGGGAGACTACCGACTTTGGTAGCAGGGTAGGGGACAGTAGGACTTTTGGCAGCTAGAAAGTTTTGGAGGTGGGATGGGCGTTGGCACACAGGAGATAGTTGTGGCTTTTGATAATGGGGACATGATGCATCTTCTCTTTCCCTTCTTGTAGTGTGCAGAATTGGAGATTGCTCTAGTGGGGATGGTAAACTCCTATTTCCCCAACTCAGCAATGCTTGATAGCATCCTCAAATTTGCTGCTGCTCCAGTAATGATAGATAATGTATGATGAAGCAACATGATTCTGCTAAAACAATGCTGGTAAAATAGGTGACAATACATACGGCAGCGCTAGAATCATTAGGCTTCAGAGTTAGCTCCCCACTGTGATGAATGGGGACAGTCATGCATCACAGCTAATGTTTTGGGCTGGCTGCAGACTCGGGCAGACATTGCTACATCAGTTACACTTGCTTCACAATTAGTAGGTTTTCCTCACAATAAAGGCTAGAAAGGTGGGGGGGGGGCAGACGACTGTTAAAATTACATTACATTTAGTTACCCGATTCTGTGTGAGATAATGAGCTCTGTTGGTATCTTGACCAAGCTGCAGACTCCATTTTGAAAGTGCAGTCTGTAGTCTTCTCTGTTTGCTTTTGTCTCCATGCTGGACTGAAATTCCAAGGAGTAGTGATACAGGGCTGGCAACAGAGGGTCAATAGAGGGATGATCCTCTATTCAAATACAAATGCCTAGACAATAGACTGCCTTCCACCCAAGACAAAGGGTTTGTCTGGGGAGAGGTTGCCTAGCAATGAAGTCACCTGGTAAAAATCTAGGATCCCTTGAGGAGGCTAATCTGGGAGTCACTTGACAGGAACCAGAAAGGTATAAAAGCACAGGAGCTGCTCTGTTTGGTGTCTGCGATCATTTTCAGCTGCTCAGGTAGAGTGCAGTTGTTGTAGGAGTCTGATAAGGTGTGTGGGGGACCCTGCACACCTGAACTCAAAGGGTCATTCAAGGACTCCCAACTGAAGGGTGAGCTAGGGTGAGGGGAATTGCATTCAGGATGTTTGCTGAGTACAGATCATACAGTAAACTCTTTGTGGATTTCGCATGCATAAGTAAATGATGTTTTAGAATGCTGTGCAAAGTAAGTCTGTATGTGGTAGGTGCTACACCTGCTATGCGCCCTTTGAAGAGGTAAACTGTGGGCCCAGAATGCTCACATGGCTGGAGTTCTAGGAGAGAGTTTGTTTAAACTATGGAGATGTCTAAGGGACTGAGCAATGGACTGCCCGGTTACAGCTCTTGAGAGCGGGGGTGCTAGATAGAGGATCTGCACCCTGAAGCGTTCTTTAAGGCCCCAAGGTGAGGACAGTTCTGTTCAGACTCCGGAGGATTTAAACATTTGCATGTCCCCCACAGCAATCAGGTGAATGGTCAAAAGGGAGTGCTCAAGAGTGTCACAGACCTGTGACAACTATTCAGTGATATTTCTCCAACATAACAAACAGCTGTCCAGTGTTTCTGGTTCTGTTCTGCAGGCTTTTTGGAGTTTGCTCCTATAGAACTATTTGTACACTCAGACATTGTACACTCCTTCCTATTTTGATGTTTGTCTGTCGTATTTAGAAAAGTAGCTCATTAGTACAAAGTTAAATTAGTTTTTTTGTTTTTGTTTCTTATTCTGCTCCAATATTTACTTTTATTGTTACTCAGATTCAATTTGCAAGGAAATTTGCAGACTAATGCACCAAAAAAAAAACAACCCAACACCAAAAAACCCCATCTCCTGCAATAATGGGAAGCAAGTATTGGGCCCAAGTAGCTTTTCGTCCTAGGTCTTTCCAGTAGAAGAGCTAGGCAATATAAGATCCCTCTTCTCAGATTTCTTTTTATTGCAGATGGTGGTGTTATATGTGGGATTCCTTGTGTCTGCTCCCAAGGGGACCTAAAGTAAACTAGCACAGAGAGGGAAATATGCATGGGGAAGCATGGTGTCTCTAAAGAGAAATACATTAGCAGTGGGGTTCTCAACAAGTCAAAGCCTTGAGATTCCTGCACCCCCTTCCCTATGATCCTACTTTCTATGGGATAAATGGAGGGCTGATGCACTAGAGCAGAGCCTGCTGATTCAGCATGGCTGCCATGCCTCAGACTTCTTGCCACATATTGAAGGAGGTTGCCTACTTTTTTATTGCTCTGTTGCATAGACATTGCTCAGAGCTTGGTTCTAGTGCACAGCCTCTGTCTTAAGTAATGCTTACTTGGGTCTCTCGTAGTTCCATTTGTTCCCTGGTGTGACTGATTTGTATTCCGACAAACTTCCTGCTGGCTTTGCTTTCCCATTTCAATGTGATACTCAAGTGGCTTTGTAGTTTTTCCAGTCACATGCTGCAAGAAAACACTTGGAGGCAACCAAAACTGCCCAGGGATTTTGCCATCTCTTCCATGGGTTGACTTTGTGGGACATATATGTCAATGGGTGCCATTAAGGGCCTGCCTTCCTTGACATTGCATATTTATTGGTTTTAAAGCAGCCCCTCCTTCCCTAAAGCAGCCAATTTGGCTGTCCGCAGAGATCCTAAAGCCTTGTCTGCACCAGCAATGTTTTTTAAAAGCCTCCCACCATTGCAATTCCGACAGCATAACTCCAGGGCTAATATAAAGAGGCTGGCAGGGACACTGGAATTTCTTTTTCTTACCAGATCTATAAGGTCCAGATGACTAGCTGGTTAAAAAGCCAGTTTCCAGATGGGGAGGCAGCGGGGGTCTGGGGCGATAGGGGGTATGGCTGGGGGGACTAGGAGGCAGTGAGGACCAAGGGCGCCAAAATATAAGTTTGCCCAGGGCGCTGTTTTCTCGAAGGCCAGCTCTGCCTGCTTGATCGGAGCAAATAGTTGGTAACGCACCACACTGGAGCTACTTTAGTGGTTCCGTTCTTTTCTGGCATAATTCAGACTAACTTTAAAAAAAAATCACTCTTCAGGTTGCAATTATTACCTGTCCTCTGTGAATCGATGCTGGGCTGCTTCACTGAATTTGTAGAAATACAGACACATTAGAGCTCTGAGAGGTATATTCATCTGAACTCGTTTCAGAGTAGCAGCTGTGTTAGTCTGTATTCGCAAAAAGAAAAGGAGTACTTGTGGCACCTTAGAGACTAACAAATTTATTTGAGCATAAGCTTTTGTGAGCTACAGCTCACTTCATCGGATGCATTCAGTGGAAAATACAGTGGGGAGATTTATATACACACACAGAGAACATGAAACAATGGGTTTTATCATACACACTGTAAGGAGAGTGATCACTTAAGATAAGCTATTACCAGCAGGTGGCTGGGGGAGGAAGAAAACCTTTTGTGGTGATAATCAAGGTGGGCCATTTCCAGCAGTTGATAAGAATGTCTGAGGAACAGTGGGGGTTGGGAGGGGGGGAATAACATGGGGAAATATTTTTACTTTGTGTAATGTATTTGTCAACATTTCAGTGGATGTTGCGGTTATTGATTAACATCCAATAAAGGGCTCAATCCAGGAAGTGTTGAGCATACTGATCTCAATCCAATGAAGCACTTAAACAAGTACTTAATTTCTTAAACATGCAAGTAGTTTCATTAATATCAAAACAGCTACTCATTTATAGTAATAATAATAATAATGTATTTGTATTGGGGCCGTGCTTAGAGTTCCCAGTCACTGACTGGCTACTTCTCAGAAATCTTGCACAGGAAGAAGCAGCAAGATCTAGACATCCAAGGATGTGTGGGTCTAGAGTGAAGGCAAAGTGTTAAAGTTAAGTATGTACTGAGGTGCTCTACTGAATCGGGGTCAGAGTTATCAGCACCTGGCAGGATTGAATCCCAATTAGTGGAAATATCTAATTTCGGGTGTTCTGTGGTCAGAGATTTTGTAGTGTGCCAGCCCAGACCCTTGTCTAACATTAGTTCCCTTTTAACTGGAGAGACAGCACTACAATATAAAATGGACAGTTTGATAGCACAGGAAAAGAGAGATCAGTGCTACCTGAGAAAACCCTGCTAGCCAGCCATGTCTCAGATGTTCACTTACTGTATAGGTGAAACTATTCCAAAATAGTATCCGCTTCCTAATCACCATTATTAGGCTGGTTCCCTTCCCCCCACCATTTATGCAGGCATTTAAAGAGCCATAGAGTAAACATTTATCCACTTTACTGTCTCTCCTTCTACCCTTCAATGGCTCTTTGGGCGTATGATTTGAAGTATATTTTCCTTGTGGTACAACACTACAGCCAGCTATAAAATACAGTAATAATGGGATCTCTGCACTCAAATTCCGTGCACCATTTTTGAAAATACACTTCATATTCTGTGACTAAATCATTTCCTGGATGTCTCATATAGAGCATTCTCTCTGTTGTCATGGGTCTGGAGACTGTAGTCAACCTGGCAATGATGGGATTCATCATGTATCAATACTACAGATAGGCATAGGCCCCAAAGTTCAGATCCAGATGACAACTTCCTAGGGTTTTGATTCAGCCCAGTATAGGTATAAGGTTAGCTGTGAATTTTAGATTGGGTCTGAATCTATGCCCACATTTTCTAAATTTCAATCCTGGGCTATCCCTAACTGATAAATAATTGAAAAACAACCCCCCCCCCAAAAACATGACTTCAAACCCCTTTGCCTTCCCATTGTAAAAGGCTGGCTCAATAATAGACTCTTGTAGTCAACATTTAAATACAATTATGTTTCCGGGAATTGAATCAACCAGGTTGGCTTTTTATTCTGACAAAATGTCTGGGTGACTTTCCCCCTCTGTATGTGTGGTAACCTGCATCCTGCCAAAATAGTTATTGCACAGTCATGACAAAAAGAGAAATCAGACATATATTATGGATGAAAAATGGGAACCATTCATACACACACAGTCTCCCTGTCTTCTTCAGTAAGTAACAACTTGCCATCATAATGAGCACTTACAGTCAATTATGTTTCCAGGTATTACTAGTCTGATAAAGTTAATAGTCCAAAAAAAGACAAAGAAAGTGTCATTTACAGCTGACTGATCTTCAAACTGATTTAAAGGTAACCTTTTAATAATCTCATATAATGGTGGCTCCATGACATCCGCCAGCTACACAATTATGCCGGTGGTGGTGGTGGTAGAGGAATTATCATTATCAGTAGTCAGCAAAAGTAAAAAATTCCATATGCTGATTCTTTCCTCTAGTTCAAGATTGATTGACTCTTATGGACATAAAACACCAGGAATCCTGAACTATAATTTTAAATGTTTATGCAAATGGAACAACCACAGTCAAGGAGCTCAGGAAAGGCAAAATATGATAAAGCAATAAAAATATAAATATAGCCAATCCTAAACCAAATAGAAAGGGTTAAGTAGGAAGAATCAGAACAATGTCTTAGAGTAAGTATTTGTTGGCTTCTGAGAAGTGCAGGCTATGCACAGGAACTCAAAACTTCCATGAAATCAGTGTCTCCCTCAAAGGCCCCAAATATTAGGGTTTGGAGTAGATACAAAACAATCTTAGGTATTTCTAGATTTATAGATTCTAAAACTAGAAGGGACCATTGTAATCATCTAGTCTGGCCTCCTGCATAACACAGGCCATGGAACAAATAATTCTGAGACCTATCTTTTAGGAAAAACATCAAATCTCGATTTTAAAAATTGTCAGTGATGGAGAATCCACCACAACTGTTGATAAATTGTTCCAGTGGTTAATCTATGCCTTATTTCCAGTCTAAGTTTGTCTAGTTTCAGCTTCTAGCCATTGATTGTATCTTTCTCTACTAGATTTAAGAACGCATTATTAAATATTTGTTTCCCATGCAAGTACATATAAATTAATCAAGTCACTCCTTAACCTTCTCTTTGTTAGACTTGATGAGCTCAATCTAGTTAATTTATCGCTATAAGGAATGTTTTCAGATCCTCTAATCCTTCTCATGGCTCTTCTCTGAACCCTCTCTAATTGATCAACATTCTTCTTGAATTGTGGAAACCAAAACTGGACACAGTATTCCAGCCAGGGTTGCACCATTGCCAAAGAGAGGTAAAATAACTTCTCTACTATTTCTCCAGATCCCCTCTGTTTATGTATCCAAGGATTGCTTTAGCTCTTTTGGTCACAGTGTTGCATTAGCCACCAAAACGCCCAAATCTTTTTCAGAGTGATTGCTTCCCAAGATAGAGTTGCCCATCTTGTAAATATGTCTTGCCTTCTTTGTTCCCAGATCTGTACATTTACATTCAGCCATATTAAAATGCATATTGTTTGCTTTGCCAAATATACCTAGTGATCCAGATCACTCTGTCAGTGGCCTGTCCTCTTCATTATTTATCACTCACCCAATTTTTATGTGATCTGCAAACTTTATCACTGATTATTTTGTTTACTTTCAGGTCTTTTATAAAAATGTTAAATAATGTAGAGCCAAGAACCAATCCCTGCAGGACCCTATTAGAAACATACCCATTTAATGATGATTCTGCCTTTACAATTATATTTTGAGACCCATCAGTTAGCCAGCTTTTAGTCATTAAGTGTGTGGTACATTAATTCTATATCTTTCTAGGTTCTTAATCAAAATGTTTTGTGGGAAGTCAAATGCCTTACAGAAATCTAAGTATACATCAACAGTATTACATTTAGCAACCAAACTGGGAATCTCGTTTAAAAAAAAATCTCAAATTAGTTTGACAGATCTGTTTTCCATAAACCCATACTATTGGCATTAGTTATATTATCATCCTTTAATGTTTTTATTGAGTTCTGTGTCTGCTCCATTATCTTGCTTGGGATTAGCATCAGACTGATAAGCCTATAATTACCTGGGACATTCCATTTACCTTTTTAAAACATTGTCTGCAAACAATTAGAACATTAGCTTGCTTACAGACTATTGGAACTTCCCCAGTGTTCCAAGATTTATTGAAAATCAACATTAATGGTCCAGAGGACTTCTCAGTCAGCTCTTTTAAAACTCTTGCATGTGAATTATCCAGACCTGCTGATTTTAAAATGTCTAACTTTAATAGTTGCTGTTTAACATCCTCCTGAGATACTAGTGGAAAGGAAAGTGTTACCACCACCAAATAATATGACTATATCATCTGTTTTTCCCATATACAGAACAGGAACATTTATTGAACACTTCTGCCTCTTCTGCATTATTATGGATAATTCTAGCATTTCCATCCAGTAATGGACCATTACCATTTTTAAGATTCTTTTTGTTCCTAATATTCTTAAAAAAAAATCTTTTATTGTCCTTAACTCTACTGGCCATAGATTTCTCCTTTTGTTCCTTTGCTTCCTTTATCAATTTTATACCCTTCCCTTCTTTTGATTTATATACACTACCATCAACTTTCCTTTCTTCCATTTGTTTTATATACATATATATAAAAACACAGCTTTCTTCCTCAGTTGCGGGAGTATGACTTTTGGAGCATCTAGTAAAATGTTCTTAAACCATCCTCTGTTATCATAAAAATATTTTCTGATTTAAATTCTTTCACCCAGCTGATTTGGCTCACAATGGTTCTCAGCTTTATGAAATTGTCCCTTTTAAAGCACTGTTTGTGTATGTGTTTCACTGGTCTGGACTTTATTCAGCTTGTGTATTAGAAATATGATCAAATCATGATCACTTGTACCTAAGTGACCATTAATTTTAGTTCTGTGACCAGTTCCTCTTTATCTGTCAAGATGAGGTCTAAAAGAATTTCCAAGTGATGGATGCAACACTTTTTAGCTAAAGTGCCTATGACTGTAATAAGCATCTACCATAAGTACTGAACTACTAGAGAATAAAGGTTCTTATTGTATTCCTGTCCCAAGACAGGACAAGGGAAAATAAATTCCCAAGATATTGGTAAATAGGCGTGATAAATTTTAGACCCTAACAGCTGCCTTCAATGTTAATACTATGCAGTCATTCTACATATCTCTTGGTTGTTAATCCAAAACTTTGGCTTGTTTTGTAAAATCAAAGGTCTACTGACAAAGTCTGAAATTGAAACCACTTTGGTTTGGCCCATCTCTAAGAATAGCTATGAGCACTTGAGATCTTTGCATGAAACACAGGTCTGATGTTTCCCCACCCGTCCCCCAGCTGTCATTACATAGCAGCTCTTTCACTCCCACCCCCTGGTTGTTTTCTGCATCTCTATTGGTCCCAGAGATTTTGGCCGTTAGCTCACACTCCATTCTTTTGGTCAGTTCCCATTCTGAATTTGGCAAGCTCTTTTTTTTTTTTTTCAGGATTCTGGTCAGAATTTGGCTAAGTGATTCTTCCTTTTTCAGCTAGGATACTTACTATAAGGGAACACAATAGAATCAATTATCCCCATCTCTACCTACTCAGGTTCCCTAAAGCATTCATGGCCACTGGAGGTCAGGATGACGACCTTCCAGCACAGTACTGCAGAAGGCCAACATCAGATCAACTTGACTTAAAAAAAATTTGTATCAGTCACTTGGTACTAAGTACTGCACAAAATGTTTAAATTCTCAAGCACTGTTGACCAAAAAAGACATGCTGAAGTAACTTCCTGTTAGGTGTTATGGCATTTGCAGTTGTGGAACTGTCTACAGCACACAACACAGTGAGGCTTCTGGTTCTTTCAGTAGCTTGTGTGTCATTAAATAAGCAACTAGGAAAAAGCAGGATTTCTCTTTGCATTTGTCACAAAATCTGTTTAGAATTGTGTTGCTTCACATTAGGGGCTATGACATAAGACCTGACATAAATTGATGTGATCCAGCACAACATACCTCTTTCATTACATTACATCAATAATTGAAAAATCTGTGTCCCTATTGCAGTTTACTTTGGGCTTCCTAATGGTCATAATGGATATTTTGAGCCGCATTCTAATCTCACTTACACTGATATAAATCATGAGAATTCCACTGAAGTCTCAATGGACTTAAACCAGTGTAGGACTGGTGTAAGTAAGGTCATAATCAGGCCCATCATTTCCACTTGTATGCTAAAGCCTCCAGAAAATGTGTTTAGAGAAGATAATGCCTATTATAGTCTATTCTTCAGGTGAGAACCCTCTGTAACTGAGTGAAACCCCATCCGTCTTGTACTGTCCCTAGAGGACAGCATTTCCGGGAATGTTACTGCTAGAAATGGGCCTGAGCTTCAAAATCTGAATTTGAATTCAGACCTTGATTTGAAGTGCTCCCAAATTTCTGGGGTCTTTGTATCTGATTGTGGACTCACTGCTCAGTAAAAAGAGGCTCAACTGCAAAAATCTGAAATAGATCTGGGTTTACATTCTGACACACCCATCACACTCAGTTTGGTTTTGGATCTTTGATTTATAAGAACTCCATGGGGTCATTGTTTCCATCACAGCAACATCATCTTTGTAATGTATATGGGGAGTCACTTCTGGGCATAACGACAAAAATGTGGTAATGCCCAAAGAGTCAGATAAAAAGGATTGAATATTAAACTGTTCACATAATTCCTGGCCTGAGAGTAACTGTACCGATTATGGAGGAATCTGGATTTTACTGAAACACTAGTTACTGCCCTCCTGCATTCGGATAAAGAAGTATGTGCTGCTGAACTATAACAGAACCCACTAAAAAATTTACTTCAAAATAAAATGGAAATCGGGAGAAATTAATATTGCAGTGTTAGCCAAATATGAGGAGTCTCATCATTATTCTGCAAAAATTAGAATGGCTGCATGAAATTAAATTAACTTCAATCATCAGCATTTTCTCTTTCAATTCATCACTTCACAGGATGCCATTTCTGGAACACAGAAGTGTTTGAAAATAGGGGAGTAGAATGGAAGTACCTTATCAGCCTTAGTCACCACAATGTTAGAATATCAGCCAATTTTCTCTTTGAAATGAATAAGTAAAAAGTGGTTGATCATAGGATGGCTGTTCACCAGTGAGATATGTAAACTGTTGTACTCACTAGCCATACTCCGAGTACTCAAATTCTATGTCATAGTAAACTCTGTGTGTATTATGTAGAAAATGTCTTTTGTCTGAGGGAGTTATCTGTCTAGAAAGGCTTCTGAGCTCCTAGCACCAAAGGCTGGAGCTCATTAGTGGCCAAATTTTGTAAAAAATTGAAGCTTGCTTGCTCATGCAAAATATTTGTCTAAATATATGTCCTCAAATAATCTTGTATGCACTCATGTCAGATATTTGCACATGCAATCAGAACTTTGTGCACAGAACTATGTGCAAAATCATGCACAGGTATGAGAGGTAAGCTGTGTATGTGGGCCTCCATTTTCACCTCTTAACATTTTTGCTCTTGGGTGGTGGAGTTTTACCGCAATGTGAATCCATGATTTATAATCTTATCTTCATTTCTGACTTTTCTGTCTTACTGGGGATTTTTACTAGGCTTTTCTTGCTTGTGAACTTTATCACAAAGGTCCAAATATTTATTCTTCACATTTCACACAGTGCATTGTCTATTTTTGGTAACGGCAAATAGCTCGATTTTTTTTTAATGTAGGAATAGGATTTTTTTTCCTCTCCACATTCTCCCATGGCTTATTTACAACACATTCTAGAAGTCACTGTGACCTACTAGTAATGGGAACAAGGTGACCCAGCAGTCCTTGCTGCCTTAACAAATAAAAGTCCTGAAGTCACTGCCAAATCTGAGTTCCAGCTACCTACTCTGCAACACAACATGTTGCCCTGTTGCTAAAGGCAATGAGTTGTTATCCTGCTTCGTGTGCACATGCGGGGGATTTATTTTGACAAGACTTATGCTTACTTGTTGACATCAGATCGGCTTTTTAATAATTGTAACTAAAAAATAAATCCAAAGAACTGATAGTTGCATCTTGCCTCCTTGATGCTTAAGCAAGCCTGTACCTAACTACAGACACGTTAAATGTGGGACTGGGAATGTCAGAGCCAGAAATAGAAAGGTAAAAGAGAGAAATGGCATTATTCAGCCATTTAACAGCTCTCCTTTCCCCATTTTTGGCAAGCACACTGCAAGCTGTCTCATTCAGACACATGCACACAATCAGGGCCACATTCTTAAGTGTCTCAAACCAGCTTCTAATCTTATTACCACAATTGTGATGGCAGGAGTGATAACATTTAGCTAGCTAACTGATTTGTCAGCACAAACGTTGTTGTTCTCTCAGAGCAGGTAGTTAGATATCTAAGTCTTATTATTTGGGCCTGTGCCTGCTGCAGACTCAAATATAGAGATGGTTTCTGAAAGTTTAGTCCAAAAAAGACTTCCTTGGTCAAGTTTCCCCTTGAATATAAATCTACTCTAGAATTGAATTAAATTAAAATCCATTACCCAATCTCCCTGTTGTGTTTCACAGTCCCTGGATTGCCTCTATCATCTTTATATTTTCATTCAAGACTCAGTGCTTTTGGCAACCACTGTTGTTTAAATGCATGTTGTGACATCCTGTGAGGTTGTGGATGGATTACCTGCAATCCATTTGTTTTGATCATTTTGACTTTTACTGTGCCTTCCGGGGGCTGGGGGTGGAAGTGGATCTGATTATAGTAGATGTTCTAATGGAACATGCCTGTCACATAATATAATTGAGCATGATTTTATTGAGTAGGCACATCATAACAGTGAACATTATGTACAATGCTGATAACTTACTTTCCAGTTAGTGGGTATCTTTTTTGTGCCCTGACAAAATAAGAGCCTGACTGTGTCTTAAAATGTGTGATAAGTGGTGAAATTCGGCAGGAAAACCTAGAGAATATTTCATTTCTTTTTGGAATCCATCGAATGAAGACCTGATGAACCAACACCTCTTCTGCAGTTTCAGTCCTAGGACATACCCTATTAGAGAAATACGTGATTGGAGCAGCTGCACATGGCAGATATTTGGAGATGCGCAAGCATATAGGTCAAGTAGTTTACTACCTATTACACACTCTGCCAACCATGGACACTGCCATCCTTTTCTGCAATTCCCCCAAGATTATCTTTGGAAGGTAGAATTTATGAGAAAGACACCATAACACTGAGTGGTCACCGTGGAGTTGTCACTTTCTGGGATGTTGTAACATCGTACCAGTAGGAGTGTTTACAGCTGGGATGAGTATCTGGCTAGAGTCCAGAAGTCTTTCCAAAAGATCAAGTTGTATGGACTTTACAGTAAATAATTAAAACATTCTATTGATTTTAAAAAATAAGATCCATTAATATTGAGCAGACTGCTAGGGATGGGCCTAGATAGGTGAAGAAAGGGGAAAAAGAAGCAGGAGGAAGGAAATGACGTCTTGCTTCCAATCAATTCTGTCTGAGATCATGAGGATCATATGTTAGGGAAGAGGTGGACAGAGGCTGGGAAAGGATGGTTTTCAAGACAGAATGAGGGTTTCACACTGGAGATTTAACTCTGCGTCAGCTGTGAGCTTTCTATTTCACATGCTGCTTGTTCACACATTAACCCTGCCCAGCCATATTGTAATCCTGCTGCATGGCAAGGAAGCTACCATGCCCTGAGGGATAGGGTGGATGCCAAGTTAGCTTATCTCATGGTTTACGAACCCATTGCAACTGCAATGAATGTGCACACCCACGGTTAGTCACAACAATAAACAGATTATGGCTAAGGATACTATTTAGCCTGGGAGGTCACAGATTCCAGGACTCTACCAGACCACCGTGACTTCTTGGTCTTTAGCTGTCAGTGGCTGCAGCAGGAGCCAGGGCTGGTAACCTGCTGGGGCTGGAGCCAGGGCTCTGCTCCCCACAGCAGTGGGGCTCAGAATGTCAGTCTCCCCACCCCCCCATGGTTAGGATCTAGCTGTCAGTCCTCTCCCCCTGCTCACCCACCCCACCCTTGTTATTTTTAGTCAGTCTCAGACAGGTCAAGGCTCCTGTGAATTTTTGTTTATTGTCTGCACCCTGTCCATGACTTTTACTAAAACTCACCGTGACAAAATCTTAGCCTTAATGATGGCTCACCAATCCCTTCCCACAACCCCTCTGGGCACCTAATCTTGCATAATATGTCATCTACCTGTGCTCTAATCAGTGATGAGCTGCTAAAATCTTAACAATGGGTTCCCCCCTCACCCCACAAGGGGGTCGTTGCCCACCCCTGCCCCCTGGGACTCCTCCCCCAACCCTCCCGCATTCTTTGACGCCCCCCCCAGGACCCCTGCCCCATCCACTCCGCTCCCCTGTCCCCTGACTGCCCCCAGAACTGGGCAGGAAGGTCTCGTGGGCCACCATAGTGGGTGCCCACCCCACCCCTAAAAGCCAGAGGGACCTGCTGGGGGACAAGGTGGGAGTCCCGGCGGTGCTTACCTGGGGCAGCTCCCAGGAAGCATCCGGCAGGTCCCTCCGACTCCTAGGGGTGGGGGACCGTAGCTGGGGGGGGAGCAGGGGGAGCGACTACTCCCCCCACTGATCACATTAAAAGTGGCACCTTAGGTGCCGACTCCCTGGGTGCTCCGGGGCTGGAGCACCCACGGGGAAAATTTGATGGGTGCAGAGCCCCCACCGGCAGCTCCCCGTCCGGCCCCAGCTCACCTTGCCTCTGTCTCCTCCCCTGAACCCACCGCCCGGCTCTGCTTCTCCGCACCTCCCCCCGCCCGACTTCCCGTGAATCAGCTGTTCGGCGGGAAACTGGGGAGGGCTGAGGAGCAGGCCGCGGCTTCCCGCTCAGGCCGAGGGTGGCGGAGGTGAGCTGGGGCGGGGAGTGGTTCCCCTGTGCGCCCCCCACCAAATTTTCCCCTTGGGTGCTCCAGGGCTGGAGCACCCATGGAGTCGGCGCCTAAGTTGCCACTTTGGGCCGGTTAAATTTAGAAGCCCTTTTAGAACCAGTTGTCCCTCGCGGAACAATCGGTTCTAAAAGGGCTTCTAAATTTAACAACCGGTTCTAGCGAACCGGGTGCGAACCGGCTCCAGCTCACCACTGGCTCTAATCCCTGTCTGGAAGTTGCCTACCTTCATACGCCTCAGCTCAGAGTCCTTGATCCAATGTTGCGTGCAGTTTTCTCCAGCTTTGATTATGTCCTATCTCCAGTACAACAGAAGACTGTCTGGTAAAAAACCCGTGTATTGGCATGCAGCCATCTGGCTGAAGGTTGACACAGAGGCTGAGAAATCTGAGGTGCTAGTACAATAGGGTCTATTTTGGCCAGTGCTGTGGATTGAACTGGGGGGCCCAGCACTCGAAAGTTAGGAGTTTCCTCATCTTGAGCTGAGGTTTTAACAGACTTACTGCGCCTGATCCACAGAAGAAGAATGGGATGAATAACACATGCTGACTGGTGGGTTTCAGTAGTATTAGTGTAACTAAACCCTACCACAGAGAGCCTGTATTCTTACCCTCTCATTGGAACCCTTCCTTGATTTGTAAATAACCCTCTTGGACTCTAGGGATTGCTTTAAGTCAAATGTTCAAAACATGGAATTTTCATTGGGCTGGAAATTTTTGACCTTTTGAAATTGATTTTCCATTCTGTATCAGAGCAGAAAATCTTAATATGGGGTTGGAGGTGGAAATCACAGAATGAAGTTATGAAAAATTTAGAATAAGAAATGTTTTATTTAAAAAAATGAAATACCTTTTGGCCTAAATGAAACAAAACTTGTCATTTTGAACTGTCATTTTGGCTCACTTTGAAATGTTGTTTCCTTGCATTTTTGTCAAAACAAAAACATTGGCATTTAATTTAGAAATGTTTTGAAATTACAATGTTTGTTTCAATGTTTCTTATCAGAATTTTTTTTGTCTGAATCAACATTTTCCTGCAAAAAACTTCAGTTTTGATTAAACCATATTTATCTATAGGAAAAATGTGACTAGCTCTACTATTAAGCTCTAGACCTGGCTGAAGAGTCTGGTTCCTGGGTGAATGTCTCTGGGATGGAGTCTCTATGCCACACAAAGCTTGAAAAGGTAAAATAGGGCACTTAACCTACAGGGTTAACAGGGAGGGGAGCCAAGACCTGATAAGGCCTAATGGTTGATGAAGCCTGCTGGGATAGATTATAAAGCGAGGAAGTTGGTGGTAAGAGGAGGGCTGCAGTGATGAGCTCTGCAGGCATTCCCTACGGGGAGAGGGAGTTGACTAGGTACAAAGAGGAGGTCTAGGGGGCGACTAAGCTCTAGGATCCTGCTTTGGACTACGTACGCTGGCAAGCACCCACAGGGTGAAGTAGCCACAGGGAGTAGAGGAAGCTCCAGTGGTAACTCAGAGGGGGGGCACAAAATAGGAAAGAAAGGTAGAAAAGAGCCCAGGGAAACAGCAACAAGCTCAGAGCTTGAGCAGATCATGATTGCTCGGCATAGGGTCGCTGGGCTGTAACCCAGAGTAGTGGACAGGCCCAGGGTCCCCTACCCGCCTCTGGGGAAAGTGATACAGCCTGGGCAGTGGCTAGGAGACTGCCTGAGACAGTTTGTCCTGAGGGACTTTCTTACCCCAGAAAGGGAGGACTGTAGTGACTTGACCCTCAAAGAGGGAGCAACCTGAGACCACAGGGCAAACAACCAAAGGAGGGGGCATCTGACTGGTTGAGAGCTAATCCCCAGATGAGCCACAAGGAGGCACCCCACTGGTGAGTATTAAACCCCTTGACATTCTCTCAATGAGATATAGTGCCCATCACATAGCAGCAAGTGTGATACAACAATCTTTTTTTGATGTATGTGCAAACACCAAAGAGATTAATAGATATAGATGTTTGCCAGAGTGGCTGTTCTCAAGCTGTTTGCATTCCCATAGTTATTCAAAACAGTTAGGAATGTGTACTCTCTCTCATATAGTGGCGTCAGCTATGCCATGTTATCATTTTGCTCTTATGTTGCCATTCTAGCGCTCCTCCTGCAAGTGCCACTTTGTTTCCAATTAATGGTTGTTGAGGAAATCATGGCTCATGTGGCACGAAGGGTGCAAGCACTTTCAAAGGAAGTTGAGTCTCTGTTAAACCAAGCCAACCACCATCTGATATTAGAGCCCTAATACTAATGATAAAAGCTTAAACAAGAAGAGCTTTAGTTATCCAGAGAAACTGGATTTAAAAAAGAAATCTACTAGATTAGAACATTGAGTTTTTGCATTTTCTCTGGTTACATTCTTGTCTGCATTTTGCAATTAAAGGAATTGTGGTGGTGGTGGAGTGAAACTGAATGGTAATCTGAAAATAAGGAAGTAATATGAATACTTTCTCTGGTTTTAATCTTGTAAGTGACAGCTAGTTCAGCTCTAAATTCACCTCTTCACTTTTGGTTGCTTAATGAGGTGTTAGGAAAACACACAACCTGTTGCAATGTGTATAATGCAGCTTCTCTTCAAGTGCAATTCTAATGTATAATATTGGCCTCCTGGGGTCCCACGTTTTCTTTAGACTTGAATTCCGGACTAAATGTGCTCAGTTTGCAAGTAAAATGATCAGTCGAATAGCTAGCCACTTTGAAGTGTGGAGGATGTTCGAAAATGTGGAACAGCAGAAAGGAGGGAAATCCAGGGACCTTCCTTTGGAAAATGTTGAAATACCAGGTACAACTTCCTCCATTTTAGAAGGTTTAAATATTTCAAAACAAAGGGCTAGATTGTGTCTTAAAGCTACAGTCTTTGGCAGAGAGAGTGTTGAGAAACCATATTGTAGGAATCATGCTGGAGCAACATTTCAGCTTACTTGGGGGAGGGTGTAGTGTGCATTCCTCTCCATTCCTTTCTAACTCTGCTGGCCAGGGCAAAGAGATGCCCCCACCTCTAACTTTTAACCTCTCACCACAGTGGCAATGCTAGCTACGGTCTGTAACCAAACCACAGCCATGCTGTAGATGCTTCCTCCTCACTATCTGCTCCTGTCATAAACATACAGCTAAGGGCAGCATAAAATCCCTCCTTTACCTGTAAGGGGTTAAGAAACTCAAATAACCTGGTTGGCACCTGACCAGAAGGACCAATGGGGAAAAGATACTTTCAAATCAGGGGCAGGTGAGGGGGAGTTTTTGTTTGTGCTCTTGGGACAGAGAGGGACCAGGGCAGGAAATACCATCTCCTAAAACCCTATTTGCAATAAGCATCCAAGATTACAAAAATTGTAAGTAATAGCTAGGAAATGCATTAGTTTATCTTTTATTTTAGCTTGTGAATTTTCTCTATGCTAAGAGGGAGGTTTATTCCTGTGTTTTCCTTAACTTTGAAGTTTTGCCTAGAGCGGAATCCTCTGTGTTTTAAATCTTATTACTCTGTAAAATTACCTTCCATCCTGATTTTACAGAGGTGCTTCTTTCACTTTTTTCTTTATTATAAAGTTCTGCTTTTAATAACCTGATTGGTTTTTAGTGTCCTAAAAACCCAAGGGTCGGTCTGTGCTCACCTTGTTTACCTATTTGGTTGGTATATTATTCTCAAGCCTCTCCAGGGGTTTGAAGGGATATTTTGGGGAAACAGGAACTCCAAGTGGTCCTTTTCCTGAATCTTTGTCTAACTCACTTGGTGGTGGCAGCGATACCGTCCAAGGACAAGGAAGAACTTGTGCATTGGGAAAGTTTTTAACCTAAGCTGGTAGAAATAAGTTTAAGGAATCTTTCATGTGGGTCCCCACATCTATACCCCACAGTTCAGAGTGGGGAGGGAACTTTGAAATGGTGGGAGTGGTGGGATCATTTTGAACCAGAAGCACAGAGCTCAGGATTTTAAAAGGACACAATTTTTGGTGGGGCGGGGCTGCTTGAAAACCAGGGAGGTGTTTTTGTTGGGTGGGGTTTTTGTTGTTGTTTTTTTAAGCTGAGAGCAGCTGGAATTTTTTTTCTTTGCCTGGAGGCAGAGGAGTTAAGTTACAGAAAGGGAATTCACAAGCTGGGTTTTTTTTTTTCTTTCTTTTCTTTCTAGCTCTTGGGTTAGGCTAGTCTAAGCACAGGAAGGCTAGGATGATGGAAAGTGAGGTCCAAAAGAAACTAGAATAAGACCGATTAGAAGATGAAGAGAGACAGAAAGAACATGAAAGACAGATGGCCTTAAAGTGGTTAGAGTTGGAAACGGAGGAGAGGAAACAGGCAAAATGCTTGGAGACGGAAATGGAGATTAAACGCTTGGAGGCAGAGGCAAAACGCTAGGATACAGAGTCGGTGCTGAAGTGCTTAGATCTGGAAAGGGCTAAGATGGGTCTACCAGATAACCCTAACAATCCTTCTCCAGGTACCGGTCCCCCTTCCAAAAAATTCCCCACCTACAAGGTAGGCGATGAAACGGAGGCCGCCTTAGAAAATTTCGAAAGGGCCTGCCTTGGGTACAGCATCACTACAGACCACTATATGGTGGAGCTGAGGCCATAGGTCAACGGACCCTTAGAAGAGATGGCAGTTGAAATGCCTAAGGAACGCATGAACAGCTATGAACTTCTTTTTAAAAAAAGGCCAGAATTAGAATGGGGCTAACACCCGAGCATGCCCATCGGCGGTTCAGAGACCTAAGGTGGAAACCAAATGTGACATTTTCCCAACACGCCTACCATGCTGTAAAAAATTGGGATGCCTGGATATCAGGAGCAAGCGTTAAATCTCTGGAAAATTTGTCCTTCCTAATGCAAATGGAGCCGTTTTTAGAGTGTGTTCCTGAGGAAATAGAAAGGTAGATTCTAGATGGGAAGCCCAAAACTGTAATTGAGGCAGGGGAGATCAGAACCAAATGGATGGAGGTGGCGGAAAAGAAAAAAGCTAGTATCAGTTGGAGTGGATATCAGAAGGGGCAACCCGAGACAACACCCTATCACCGGGGGCAGCCCAAGGCCCCACCTACATCCCAAGGCAAACCCCAAACACCTTATCGTCCCACCCCACCATTCTCCAGCAACCCACCTTGCCCCGCTGACCAGTCAGCTGGGCGACATTTTAAATATAATGAACTGGGGCATGTGAAGGCCAGCTGCCCCAAGAACCCCAACAGATTGCAGTTCATTACACTGGAATCACACCAAAGGTCCCCAAGCCCAGATGCCTCCCAGATACCCTCAGAGTGAAGGGAAACTCAGTATGGGTGGGAAGAAGGTTATCACATGGAGGGACGCTGGAGCACAGGTGTCAGCTATCCACCAATCCCTAGTGGACCCCAAATTCAAAAACCCAGAGGCACAAGTAATGATTCAACCCTTCAAGTCAAACTCTTTTGACTTGTTGACAGCCAAGTTGCCTGTCCAGTACAAGGGCTGGTCAGGAATGTGGACTTTTGCAGACTTGGCCAATCATGTGAAGCTAGCCAAGAGGGTGGGAATGGTCACCTGCAACTAGGCTAAGCAAGCCTCCACATCTATCCCTGTTCCTGAGCCTTCTACCAGGAACCCGTCTGTGTTACCAGAGCCCCAAACTGAGGTGGTGGAACCGGACCCCAGGTCAACGTCTGTGACAGCAGTAGTGGACCCAGTCGCAGAGACCCAGCCAGAGCCAGTCCCAGAACCAGAACCAGTGGAGCAACCAGCACCAGAACCATTGCCAGCACTGAATCCAGCACTTGCAACCCTGTCTACAGCTCCAACACCAGAGGGCACCACCGAGCCTGCCCTGGCAGCAGCAGATAAACCTACACAAGAGGCTCAGCCAGAGCCTGAACCCCAACATAGTGCACCAGCCAAGAGTGGTTCACAGTCAACAGAAACAGCCCCATCCACTGCATTGCTTCCAGAGGGACCAAGCCCAGGTCCACAATCCAGTGAGGAACTGATGTCCCCAGCATCAAGGGAACAGTTCCAGGCCGAACAGGAAGCAGATGAAAGCCTCCAGGGAACTTGGACGGTGGCATGGAGCAACCCACCGCCTCTCAGCTCTTCTAATCAATCCCGGTTTACTGTAGAAAGAGGACTTTTATACAAGAAAACTCTTTCTGGTGGGTACCAGGAAGACTGGCATCCTTAGAGACAGTTGGTTGGTCCAACTAAGTACCAGGTAAAGCTCTTGAGCTTAGCCCATGATCATCCTAGTGGCCATTCTGGGGTGAACCGAACCAAAGACTGTTTGGGGAAGTCATTCCACTGGGAGGGAATGGGCAAGGATGTTTCTACCTATGTCCGGTCTTGTGAGGTATGCCAAAGAGTGGGAAAACCCCAAGACCAGGTCAAAGCCCCTCTCCAGCCACTCCCCATCATTGAGATTCCATTTCAGCGAGTAGCTGTGGATATTCTGGGTACTTTTCTGAAAAAGGCACCCAGAGGAAAGCAGTGCATCCTGACTTTCATGGATTTTGCCGCCTGATGGCCGGAAGCAGTATTCTAAGCAACACCAGGGCTAAAAGTGTGTGCCAGGCATTAACAGACATTTTTGCCAGAGTAGGTTGGCCCTCAGACATCTTTATGGATTTGGGAACTAATTTCCTGGCAGGGACCATGAAAAGCCTGTGGGAAGCTCATGGGGTGAACCACTTGGTTGCCACACCTTACTACCATCAAACAAATGGCCTGGTGGAGAAGTTTAATGGAACTTTGGAGGCTGTGAGATGTACATTCGTAAATAAGTACTCCAATGATTGGGACCTAGTGTTCCAGCAGTTGCTCTTTGCCTACTGGGCTGTACCACATCCCAGTTTAGGGTTTTCACCATTTGAACTTGTGTATGGCCGCAAGGTTAAGGGGTCATTATAGTTGGTGAAGCAGCAATGGAAAGGGATTACGCCTTCTCCAGGACCTAACATTCTGGACTTTGTAAACAACCTGCAAAACACCCTCCGAGACTCTTTAGCCCTAGCTAGAGATAACCTAAAAGTTGATCAGACAGAGCAAAAAGCCTGGTATGATAAACATGCCAGAGAGCGTTCCTTCAAAGTGGGGGACCAGGTCATGGTCTTAAAGGCACTCCAGGCCCATAAGATGGAAGCATCATGGGATGGACCATTTACGGTCCAAGAGCATCTGGGAGCTGTTAACTATCTCATCGCATCCCCCACCTCAAACCTAAAGCTTAAAGTGTACCATCCAAGGACAAGGAAGAACTTGTGCCTTGGGGAAGTTTTTAGCTGGTAAAATAAGCTTAGGGGGTCTTTCATGCAGGTCCCCACATCTGTACCCCAGAGTTCAGAGTGGGGAGGGAACCTTGAAAGTTCGGGAAATATTATGCCAAAAGTAAGACCACATTGTACTTATCTGACATTCTGCATTAGGGTGACTTGCCATTGTGGCAAGTCAGATTATGTCAGAATATGAAGAAAAGTGAAACTAATTTAGTAAAACAGTAGGGCCCTGTGACTGTTCTTCACTGGTCTAGATTGCAGCCAGTATGTCATCCTGCTCTGCAATCTTGGGTTCCTTACAATGCTTTGCTGTAGTAGTGCCCATCTACGTCTCTCAAGCAAGCGACACTCTGATTGTCTGTCTGCAACTGCAACCTGCCAGCCATACTTGGTTTGCACTTGGGCTTTTACCAGCCTTGGTTACTTCTGCAGGAAGACCCCAATACACTCTCAGTCGTGTATTCCCCCCACCCCCAAAATATATGTCTTGTACTGCACAAGCCCTCTCCTGAACAGTCTGAATATATTAAGTCCATAATTCCTTTCAGGGAATAATATACACTAGCTTATTACCTTAAATGAGTTACCCAGAAACTTTAACTTAAACACAGTGGTTTGATAAAACAAGTTTATTAACTACAAAGAGAGCTTTTAAGTGAGTACAAGCAATGAGGTATAAAAGTCAGAAATGGTAACAAGAAAAATAAAGATAAAAATGCTTTCTAGTATCTAGCTTAACAAACTATATTAGATTCAAGCAAAGTTTCTCACATGCTTCCAGCAGCATTGCTGATCAAATTTTTGAAATCAGGACCCCTCTTGCAGAGTCCAGTGGTGGCTGCTTTTGCCTTTTCAAGTGCAAAGAATGAGATGGACGGGAGGGGGGGGTTCCTTGGGGTGTTCACCCTTCCTTTTTATAGTTTATCCCCATCTTGAAAAACGTTTCCATCTGAGAATCAAAAGACAAAGAATCTGTGTGGAAGGATGTTCCCTGCTGTGTTTTAACCTGTTTAAGCTCACATGCATGATGCAGATTTCCTTTTGTTTCCTCTCTTACCCCATTCTGTTTGACTCTGGTTACTGCTTAAATGCAAATTAAGGCAAACACACTCTTTTATTCAAGACAGGTCTGTTTGACCAGTTTGGTGCTACGGGAGACTGAACATGTATTTTTTTAACATCATATAAGGGGCAATTTATAACTTTACACATAATGCTGCTATATACATTTTGCCATGATATTTCGAGATATGAGTTGTCAGATAATACCTCACAAGGCATATCTTGTACAAAGATTATAACAAAAGTGTGGAGGGTGTGAATGCAGGAGTGCATTGCATCAGAGTCCCCCAAGATGCTTTTATCAGATTCCTGTAGAAACATAGTGGGCCAAATTCTGCATTTACTTACCCGAGTGCAGTGCTTCAGAGCTTATAAATCTATGAAAGGCAGAAACAACACTTAAAAACAAAGTTAAAAAAACCCCCCAAACTGTTAAACCAAGACAAGCTATTCCCTGTCAGCTCTCATTCAAAGCCAGGTCAGCCAGCCTACACATTTATATTTCCTAACGTCACCAAATACAGATATAATCAGACTGAGTGGGTTTTTGTAATGCTTTGGCACTCATCTTTGCATAAAATAAATAATTACAGTTTTGTTGGCCTTGATTTTATTCTCCTTTTTCTTCACTTTGTTTTCTGCCTCTCTTCCTTATTTACTCTTGCCCTTCTTATCCTTTCATATCTCATTTCCCCATTCACCTGGTTATCCCTGGAATCTGCCTTCTCTAATGGTCTTCATGCCCTTCCTTCTCTCCACTTAGCTCATGGAATTTGTCTCCCATTTTCTCTTCCTTTCCCAGGTCTCCCTCTACTTCCTTGGATCCCTCTCCCTCAAGTCTCTCTGAAACTGTTTTCCCCCTCTTCTTTTATGCTCTTCCCAATCTCCTTGGATCACATTCTTCCTATTCCCGTCCATTTCTGCCTCCTCGCTCCCTCATCTATCTCCATCTCTCTCTCCTTGCTTCAAGTTGACGTTTCTCTCCAGTCTCTCTAGCAAGTCTCTCTTCTCCTGTGTCTCTTTCCTCTTAGCACAGCAGTCCCACAAAAAATCCCTAACCTTTCCACACGTCACCCCTTTGTTTTGCACATCCTCACACCTCGGGGACTCTGCAGCCAGACCTAATCAAAAAAATTTTAATAGAACAGTTTTCTGTTGGAAAATACCATTTTTTTGAAATGGAAGTGTTTCACAGGAATGTGTTGATTTCAGCAGAATTTCTGATAGATAAATTACACAATGACTCACAAATCAAAGTGGTGTATTTCATTTCTGTTTTCTTGTTTTGATTTGTATATTACTATAATATTTTATATTTGATCTATATATTGTAGAAATGATATGTGACAGTGCTGGTAGGATACTAACCTTCATTTCCTGGCCCCAACGATCATATAACAAGGGTCAGGGGTCTGAAAGACTGTACAAATGTCAGGATCAGTTCTAGCTGCTAACTCCAGAGGCAATTCTTACTACTTTTTATTTTTTAAATCAAATGTGTATCAAACATAGTTGACATAATCAACCAAAAATAACCCCAAAATAATAGTTTATGAATAAAATAGACAAATGGAGACTTTTAGGATGGAGGCCATCATATTGGATGTTTGTCAGTAACTACCATCTGGGAACCTCAATATTTTTCTGATTGCTAGGCTGCTTCTTGTTCTCAGTAGTTCCTTCTGCAGTGACCTACTCAGTCACTGCATTTGGTAGGGCTGCCTTGTCTTTTTAGATTAAGCCCAATGTATCCTCAGTATGAAATCAGAAAAGGAGGCCACATTACCATTATACCTGGGCTCTGGGGCTGATCTCCTTAATCACACATCTTCTGTTTACTTCAGTGGAAAATTTGTATGAGTGAGGGACAGGATCTTAGGCATTTCAGACTGTTCTGCACTTACAGAGGTTGTTTTTTTTTTAAAAAAGGCATATTTTTATCTTGTTTTTGTTTTCAATGGCCATTCAGTGGGCCTTAATGAAGACTAGTTACTTTCTTTGCTTAAAGAAACACAGAGACTTCCATTTAAAAATTGTGGCATGAACATGCACAATTTCAATTTGCACTAATATTTATTATTTTCCAAGACACCAGTTAAAGGTGGTGAGGCGAGAAGGGACCACCATTTCAAAGCTTGAACTGTTCCTTGGAATGTCTCTGGGCTGGTGCCTCTGGTCAAAGAGGCAAGCCTGAGGGGAGAAAAAAGAAGCCTTCATATGTTGTACAGTGGCCGTCAGGATTCACTCCTCAGAGAACTGAATCCTAAATGTCAGACATTGCCAGATGGTTCTCTGTAAAATCATAAGAAGAATTAGCCTCACTTTACATTTTTAAACTCTAGATCAAATTAAGCAAAGTCATATGAAGAATTACCTTTATTTCATGCTTTGTAAGTTTTTTTGTTTGTTTGTTTGTTTTTTCCCTCTCTGTAAACATTTCAAATGAAGCATTATACTGTTGTTGGATGTCTTTATCCATCCAGGGCCAAATCTTACTGCTCAGGTCACTGGTCCCATTCACCTTGCCTGTGTTTGAATTCTTAGGGCAATCTCCTAGCACCGCACTATACTGATGCACTTCTCCTGCTGGTCACAATAGTGAGAGCACTAATGTAAGCAATGCACTGGTGTGTCAATACTTGTGTTGTCTAGACCTGTTCTGACCAGGGTTAGGCTACACTGTGGTAGAAGCACCTGCCCTCTCACTGCTGCTACCTCCAGTGGAGCTACAAAGGTGGGACACTTCCCAAACAATTTCATGTAGATGCAAGCTATTGAAGCCAATGGGACTTGTCAAGTGACTAAGACGAGCAGGAGTTAGCCAGTGGCTGATCTCTACTTTTTTCTGGTTTAGGTCTCCTCCTTTTTGATTTTACTCTCACTTATAAAAGTAAACATAATGAAAATGTAGGGTTCCCCCCCCAATGAACTATAGAAAAACCCCATATAATGTTTTTTCCATTTGAGTTAAATTGTCCTCCTTTAATTCCTTTTATGCTGACTATATTTCAGAACATACTGCGATAGGATGATTTGGTTTATATTATTACTGTTTGTTTGAAATGATTTCTCTTTCTTAGAGAAGTAGTAAATAAGGAGCCTTTTTATCTGTGTGGAACAGCTGTGAGGGTAGAATTTCCCTAGCAGTGAAAAATCTTCAGGAGATCCAGTTCCTATCTTCCCTCTCCCTTTCATCCTCCCTCTAATCAGTACAGTAGGTTTAGCAACCTGTCATTATCCTCTTCTCTGACAGTGATTTTTTTCCCATCCTTGCAAATAATACCAGCCATAAGTTGAGCAGACAGAGCCCATTGGTTCTAGCTCAGTATGATTCTATAAACCCTCTGTGCAAGAAACGTTTGTTGCTCTGACTGACAGGGCAATTTCGGAGAGTAATGAGTAAAGATGGATGTCCCTGAGCAATTAATCAGACTTCTGTTGGCAACTCTCGCTGTCAATATTCAAAGCTGTCGTCTTAGTTATTTCAGAAACCAGGTAAAAGAGGATAATACCCTTGGATTTCCCTTGTGCTAAATTATGTAAAACTCGATAGTGGCAGTTGGTGACAAAGTGAAAAGAGGTAGAATTTTAATATTAGACAAGGGCTCTGTTCTTTTCTTTTCATTCTGTATTGCTGCTGTCAGATAAATCATGAAGGTGTCTAATTCTGAATTAGCACACAGCATTTTTCAGCCTGAGAATGAACACACTAGTGCCTAATGATGGCTTGAGGTGAATGGGAAGGAGGAGTCCCCCAGAATATAGAGCTTAGGTTTGATCCATTTTGCCTGGGTCTCTTTGAAATTTGTCTCCATGCCTTCTATTTAGGGCCTCGTCTTGCTCCTGCTGAAGTCAGTGGGAGTTTTGCTAATGACTTCTGCTGGGGGTAGCATTGGGCTGTACACATGGTGAAAGTTCCAGTTGTAGACTAGAATTCTGACATTTGTGAACCTTATTTCCTAGGCTCAGTGCTGCATCCTTAATCTTGCCCGTATCCCTTATGCACATGATGAGTCCTGTAGCCACACTGATTACTCATTCCATGCGGGGGGGAGGGGGAGGGTTCCAAGATCAGGCCCTAGTGCAGGGTTAAATGAGCTAGTCTGTGCTAGAGAGGATAAGAGAGACTTAAACCTGTGCTGTTGTGACTCAGCCAGCTGAGGCTGGCAACTTTTTCATTAGAAAACCTGATGAGTCTCCACAGGGATTCATCACCATACTCAGAGTGCACTTCTCTGGAGTGTAGTGGAGGCATTTGGGGGGTGGAGGGAGGTGATAAGGGATGCACGCGCACCCCCTTTGCCCTGCATCAAAGCCGTAGTACAAACAAGCCTTCTGTTACTCTGTTTTTCTGCATTCAGTGGAATATCCCATGGTTTAACTTTAATTATTTTCTTTTTGAGAGGGTAAATTATAACCCTGTAAGTGAGTACACTGACAGGCATGGCAAGGTGAGAATACTAAATATCAAGTCACCAGAAAACTGTTCTGTTTTTCTTTTAAAGGTACTTTTATATTAATCTTTAACACTTGATTTAGCTCAAGAGTTCAGGTTATATCATTAGGCAATCACTGGCTGAAAATGGCAGAGGAAACTCAAAAGTATCAAGAGGGATGGAAGGGGAAAAAGCAGAAACCAAAACCGCCATGAGCTATATCAGCAGATGTGGAAACTGCAAAGAGAATCAGAGAAGCAGCTTCATCACATTACTCAGCACCGGACTTGGCCCAACTGGACTTCAGCCGTATTGCCTAAAATTAATATCAGTGTCTGAAACCTGGCTGAAACAATAGGAGAGGAAGGGTCACACATTCTGTCCTATTAAACCCTATTAAAGTCTATTAGGTTTCATGGGTATAACTGAGGGTGGAACCTGACCCTTAGAGGTGAAAGTCTAGGCAATGGAGGGAGCACTAATAAGTAGATTTGATCAAATCATTTGTTGCAAGAAACATTCTATTTACTTTTAGCCTATTTTCTATTCACACATTGCTTGCAAACAGTTTGATTCTTATTAATTTATTTGCTATTTATAATTGCTCGTGCAACTTATGCAAGCCAATTTCAGCCTCTGGATTGTCTGAGCTGTTTTGTCTAGTGATAGTGTATGGTTGCATAAATCAAATGGTATTGCTTCCGTACCCTGATTAGATGACAAACTCTTTTTAAAAAGCCAAATATCTAATAGTTAATAATGCAGTCTTTCATTTTTATTCTAACTAGATGGACAAACAGAAATTCCCCAGAGTTCTTCCCTTTCCAGGGTTTAATTTTGTCCAAAGAGTTTTTCCCTTTTCCATGGTATAAAGAAAAAAGCAAAACACAATGTTTCCGTGGTCATGCTGTGATGTTCAGTCTCCTCACAGACTGAGACCAGAATTTCTATACCACCGGTCACACTTCCTTGGCTCTTCCTTCCATTTTATATCAGGCAGCTAACCCCTGCACTTTAAGGCTCCAATTCTCGAAAATATTATACATGTGCTTACCTTTATGCACTGAGTAGTCCTACTGAAGCAGATAGAACTAGTTGCAGAGGACAAAATTAAGCAGGTGTCTTAGCAGGATCAAAGCCTAAATGCTGGAAGAAAAACTGGGTTTTGTGCTTTGGCCCTCCCTGACTGACCCTATTCTAGCTGTATGGGTGGCCTCACAAGACCTGGGCAGGTAGCAGACCGCAACAGAGACAGAGACTTTGTTCACATGTGAGTGTGGGTACCTGAATAACCAAGAGCTGTTCCCCAAACACTTGTCCAAAAAATGGTGGGGAGGTGAACATGGTCAAACCCAGCAGCCTTTTGAAATTCAGACATAGGCTTTGTGAACACTGGGTGGGATTCATGAAGGTAGTTAAATGACTACGTCCTAAGATCCACAGTCTCGCACTCCGCTGCCATCTAATCCTTTAGGCACCTAAACTCACTTGGTAGCTAAGGTTTTTTTGTTTTTTTCTTTTCTTTGAGCATGAGCACTGCAGTCTCCTTCTCGGCATCTGGGTGCCTATCTCCTGCCTCAGCATATGAACCCTAGTGCCTTGTGATAGGTGTCCAGGTGCCTATGTCCTGCCTAGGCTCCAGAACAATTCACAAACCAGGACAGGCAAGCATTCGGCCTGCTCAACTAGTGTATGGGAGCTGGATCTGGTAGGCAGGCTCTAACATGCCTACTGGATAAGGCCCATTAGGCAAGTTCGCACAAAACAGCTGTGAGGGAGAGGAGGAAGAGTACCAAGCTCTCCCTTATAACCTTTAGTCCAGTGGTTAGGGTACACACAGGGGATGTGAGACCCCTGATTCAAGTCCCCACTCTGTCTGAGGGGAAAAAGTGATTTGAACTGGGATTCACTACTTCTCAGAGGAATGCCTTTATCACAAGGCTATAGAATATTCTGATGTTGGTCTCCCTCAGTCTCCCCTATTGAAGTTGTTCCACTTTAAACAACGGCATACTTAAATATTACTTGGGCCAGAGAGAGAGAGTGTAAGAAGGACACTGTACCTAGTGATTAGAGCATGCACCTAGGAAGTGGCAGGTCCCTGTTCAAATCTGTTCTCCCCCTCACGAGTAGGGGAGACTTGACCTGGGGGTCTCCCACATTCAGTTTGAGTACCCTAGACTCAAGATTATAAGGGAGGTCATCCTCCCACTCCCCTCCTGCTGCTTTGTTGTAGGTCCTGCACACAACTTAGGTAGCCAGATGCCTATCTCTTCACCTGATAGATGGATTACTAGCAAAGCTAAGTGCCTTTTTGCAGCCTGGCCTTAGACTCCTATCTCCAAAAGTGGGGTAGGGTTAGCACACCTCTGTGACACTGCATCCTATATTCTTCATAGAGATATTATTATGATATGATTATGGCATAACTAAGATAGGTCATGTGAGATCATTGGAAAGGTTATGATTTACTGAATACGATTATCCTATTTGCATGTATGTATCATTTTTGTATCTGAAGTTAGGAATATTGACTATATATCTGTATTACAAATGTGTTTACATCTGGAGAACGCCCACTAGTCAAAAGCCTCTCAGTCTAGATGGCTGGCTGGGAAGGGCCCTTTCAGATTGAAGAGTCATTAGAAGAAAACAATAGGCTTTGGGAGACAAGCTTCTTCTGGGGAGCCTTCCTGAGGATGCTACAGACAGACTCCAAGTTATGGCTGCTGTGACACTACAGGGATATGTGACCTGGTCACCTGGTGCTGGACTCCATCTTTGGATACCAGTGTTTTTCCACTGGTTGGTGTTGGAACCAAGCTTTTAGACAAAGGGTTCCTGCCATATGCAAAAGCTGTTTAAAGCAGGGGAGAGTTCCCTGTGCAGCACAAGATGCTATAATTATGGGTTTACACTCCAGAGTGGGGTGCGTGCCTGAGTAGCTGGGAAGTTCCTTAGCTGAAGCCTCCCTATGCAGAGCTGATCACTGCATCTGTATGTAACTGCAGCTGGGTGTGTCCCTACCTGTATGTGTGCTGGTAAAAGTGCAGGCTGGAGCCTGGGAGAGAGCTTGGCAGGCTGGTCACAGCAGTACAGTGTAAAGGGAGCCCAGGCTGGTGGGACGGGGGGGTACCCCAGTAGTACCCCAGTTCCAGGTGGCACCCAAGGGGAAACTTGTCACAACTTCCTCTGGTGAACATATTCCATTGGCTAGTGTAGGTGGCTCCCCGCCTATCCCTGTGGGCTTTGTGGATTGCAGTTTAAGGCCTGCCTCTGCCCATTCATTGTATAGGGAGCCCAGGCATCTAACTCAGGTTTTGTGGATCCCAGTCAGACCCGCTGACAGAAATTCCAGGCTCCAGGGCCAGGGCTGTCCCTAGGGGGGGCAGGGCCGGGGGCGGAAGTGACAAATCCGTCACTTCTGGGACAGCTCACGCTAGCCTGTGGGGGCCCCCAGAGCAGGGGCCCGGAGTGGTCTTGCGCACCTATGCACCCTGTAGCCCGCCTGGGTGATTTAAAAGGGCCTGGGCCCCCCTGGGCCCATTTAAAGCATCCAGGCCCCTGGGCAGTTGCCCCCTTCCTCCCAGTGTTGTTGCAGTGATTTTCTAGGTGCCTAAATGTTAGGCCTAAGTCCCTTCATGGATCCCACCCCCTGTCTTTGCAATATTCAACCAGCTCCATTATAATTAATGTGAATTCTATAGATATACATTGATTATATATATAACCTGTGTTAATCTGCCCAAGTAGCATATAGGTGACAGAAGAAAAGTTTTACATCTAAAGAGGGAAATGAAAGACCTCACAAACAGGAGTTCTAATATCCATGTCATAGCAGAAGGAAAAGGGTCAACCTCTAGAAATTGAAGAGGTAAATGCGGATGAATTAAAGTAATCCTAATGAGCCAGATCAATTACTCTTGTAAATAAAATAATAGCAGGCTCAAAATTCTGCAGTCCTTACTCAGGCAAAACTCTAATTGAAGTGAATGGGAATTGAAGATGAGCCTTCTCCGAAGTTTGAAAAGAGTGGAGAGATTATTTTTCTCACAACTTGAAAAGTATTTGAAAAGGAACAAACCTTTATCACTGAAGAATAAGGAGCAAGCTAAGAAACCCCTTCAATCCTTGTCGGCCACAGATGACCCTGATTGACTTTGAGGCAGTAACAAAAGCTTAATCTTGTTTGGAATATATTGAGAGATGGCTGGTGGAGATTGACTATGAAAGGGTAGCCTCTTCACAGAGCTCAAAGTGACACATGAAAAGCAAATTGTTTTAAAGGTTACAAATATCATTAAGTTTTTCTCCTTGTAACTTTGCTTAAATCTTTGAATCACTCTCCGCTTCAAAAAGGTACAAAGCTAATGCAATATATTGCTCAGGTGCATGCCGAACAAAATTTCAGAAGTGAAGCTGAGATGGATGGGACAAGGGGCAAGAATGAATTTCATAAAAGCAAACCATTTATTGCAAATATAGTAATTAAAATAATAATAAATCACACCAAAGACAAAATAGTGAAATTCTGTCCATTTAATATCAGGGGCCTCCATAAGTCTGAGAACAGATGCAAAGTAGATTGAAATCCAAATGGCATTTTTACAAGACACATCTGGCTCTAGAAAGACATATGTAAAGGTGAACAGACAAAAAGAGACTTGGCTGTTCAGTTAACAGGATTGTTCCTTCCATATTTAATACAGACCTTGAAGAGTCACTGAGTCATTACACAAAGTAAAACTATTTCCCCATGGTATTTCTCCCCCCCTACCCCACCCCCCACTGTTCCTCTGATATTCTTGTTAACTGCTGGAATTAGCCTACCTTGCTTGTCACCATGAAAGGTTTTCCTCCTTTCCCCCCCCTGCTGCTGGTGATGGCTTATCTTAAGTGATCACTCTCCTTACAGTGTGTATGATAAACCCATTGTTTCATGTTCTCTATGTGTGTATATAAATCTCTCCTCTGTTTTTTCCACCAAATGCATCTGATGAAGTGAGCTGTAGCTCACGAAAGCTTATGCTCTAATAAATTTGTTAGTCTCTAAGGTGCCACAAGTACTCCTTTTCTTTTTGCGAATACAGACTATCACAGCTGCTACTCTGAAATCTGTGGTTTGGGGTGACTTCAGGTATAGCAAAACAACACACAACCCCATCTTGGCATAAATACTGAGATATACCTCTCTGCCTTCAGGTAGCATAATAGATTAGCTGAAATTTTGGAACGTTGTGTGGGACACAAGACTGAGGATCAGTGTCAGATATCAATATTACTTTATGACAATTCTATTTCCTTTTATAATGATATATTAAATCCCTTTATGGAATGACTCTGCAAAGCTAATTCCTTGTCTCTCTGTGCTAAACTGCATGGAGGGGAGCCCACGGTGAGCCTGGGCAAAGAGTGGCATCGTGGCAGTGCTCGCCAGAGCCCCGAAGACATTGTTTCTTTGTGAGCGCTCACTAGGAGAGTTTGCATCTGTAGCACTCCTATGCAGGCTTGTCTTTAAAGCCACTGCATGGGGCCCTAATGTTCTGTAAAGAACTCTTGTATTTCCTTTAATCTGAAAATATGTCATCACAGACCTTAAAGATATAATCTTTCTCATTCAGTTTCTACATTCAAAACTCTTTACTTAGCATGCCGCTGATAAATACCTTAAATTCAGGCATAATTACCTCCCTTTAAATTTTTCTCAAAATATTACTATTCTCTTTTCTTGTTTCCAGCAGCATTTTATCTAGGCATGAACCTGCACATCTCTTTATGAGATTGGAACACCTCAAGCTTTGCATAAAACACATTTTTGACCATCAGAAAATTTGTAAATGGCCAATAAAATTGAATGCAATTCACTGTGTTTAGTTTTTTGCTGCTGTTTATTGATTTTATATTTTCTCCTCAGCTCACAGCTCTTTGAGTGGTTTGTCTCTTTCCTTCCTGGTTTCTCTTCTCTTGATCCCAGAATTTTCTCTGACTGTATTTCCACTTCTTCTCTTAAAGGTTTCTGCCTGCTGCTGCTTTTTAAGATTTTGATGGTCTAATCTAAAGCCCATTTCAGCCAATGGAAAGACTCCCAGTGACTTCGATCAGGCCCTTACTCTTTTCACCTCTCAAGTCTCTCATATAACTATTCATCTTTTTTTTTTTTATATAGTCCATGTTCTCCTGGGGTGAAATCCTGGCCCGATTGAAGTTTTGCTATTGATTTCAGTCTAGCCTGGATTTCATCCCTGATTTTGCCACTGTCTTTCCAGTGATCTAAATATTTGTATTATGCTGTGACTTCTACCTTATGCTATCACTTATCTAGAATAGAGGAGGATATGCTCACTCTGTAAATACCTTCAAAGTCCACGTATTGCTGTCAGGTTTTTTTTTTTTTGTTAACTTAAAACAATTTTGTGAAAGCAAGACTTTCTACAGCATTGATTTAAACATACATTAAGTAATATACTATTGTAGCTATTAGTTAGATCGTCTAGATTGATTGACTTTGGTATTTAAATATTAATTATTGAAGGAAGCTAGTCTCTCTACATTTCAGATTGAAAATAGTTCTCCATTGTAAACATGTTGATAGCCCTAACTTCAACAAAAAGAAATCAAGCCATATGAAATTCTCTATGCAAATTCTGATCTCAGAATTGCCTTTTGCAGGTTTTTTTTGCTTTGTTTTTTACAAGCATAAGACAAATCAGATAATTGTTTGCAGTGTCATAGCTGTGCTAGTCCCAGGATATGAGAGACACAAGATGGGTGAGGTAATATCTTTTATTGAACCAACTTCCACTGGTGAAAGAGACAAGCTTTAAAGCTCCACAGAGCTCTTCTTGAGGTCTAGAGAAAAAGTAAAAATCAGAAAAGGCATTTCTGAGACATGGTAATTAAGTACATTGCTTTTCACTTCTTGGTTAATTTCCTATCATTTCCTTGGCTTATCAAAATTGTAACTCAAGAATGACTTGGCCTAGAAACTCCAAGTTTGCAAACAGCTAGATGATGTCTCTGAGACACTACTCCCTTTCTGATCACCCCTTTCTCTGTAGTTGCTGCAAATTACAACACCCAACACACAAACTCAGCTCTTCTGGGTGATTAGTCTCTCAAAACTGGATGACTGGGCAACAAAATGTCAGATGAAATTCATTGTTGATAAATGCAAAGTAATACACATTGGAAAACATAATCCCGGCTATACATATAAAATGATGGGGTCTAAATTGGCTGTTACCACTCGAGAGATCTTGGAGTATTGTGAATAGTTCTCTGAAAACATCCACTCAATGTGCAGTGTCAGTCAAAAAAGCAAACAGAATGTTGGAAATCATTAGTAAAGGAATAGATAAGACAGAAAGAAAATATCATATTGCTGCTATATAAATCCATCTTGAATACTCCATACAGATTGAGTCACCCCATCTCACAAAAGATATATTGAAATTGGAAAAAGGTACAGAAAAGGGCAACAAAAATTATTAGGGGTATAGAACAGCTTCCAGATGAGGAGAGATTAAGAAGACAGGAACTTTTCAGTTTGGAAAAGAGATGACTAATGGGGGATATGATAGAGGTTTATAAAATCATGACTGGTATGGAGAAAGTAAATAAGTGTTATTTATTCCTTCTCATAGCACAAGAACAAGGGGTCACTAAATGAAATTAATAGGCAGCAAGTTTAAAATTAACAAAAGGAAGTATTTCTTGACATAGCGCACAGTGAACCTGTGGAACTCTTTGCCAGGGGATGTTGTGAAGGCCAAGACTATAACAGGGTTCAAAAAAAGAATGAGATAAATTCATGGAGGATAGGTCCATCCATGGCTATTAGCCAGCATGAGCAGGGATGATGTCCATAGCCTCTGTTAGCCAGAAACTGGGAATGGGCAACAGGGGATGGATCACTTGATTACCTGTTCTGTTCATTCACTCTGAAGCACTTTGCGTTGGCTACTGTTGGAAGGGCTAGATGGGCCATTGGCTGACCCAGTATGGCCATTCTTATGAGTTGGGGGGAGGTTGGAATGAAAGTTCCATTCACCACCTCTCCCTGCCCACTACCCAGCACCTGCATTCTTCTGCATCTGGATCCAAGGTCTGGATTGCCCATTTGGGGCACAAAAGATGGGGGATTCTTACTCTTCTGCTTGGGCATGTAGCCAAAATAACAATTGATTCTGTTGACCTCAATTGAGTTCTTGTGCCTTTTGGCTAGTTTAGGAGATTTGGTGGTACAAACCTTTCCTCCATACTTTATGGTTGTGGAGAGGGAACTCTTTTTCATGAAAACTAATGCAATTCTGCTCTACGAAAGGAGGCAAAATTTGGAGAGGCGACACATTAAATGTGTATCTGCTGTGTGCCATAGAAACCAGTTCTGTGTATACTCCCTGTGTATCAATGCTCAGCAGGGATTTACAGGTTTCAGAGTAGCAGCCGTGTTAGTCTGTATTCGCAAAAAGAAAAGGAGTACTTGTGGCACCTTAGAGACTAACAAATTTATTTGAGCATAAGCTTTCGTGAGATGAAGTGAGCTGTAGCTCACGAAAGCTTATGCTCAAATAAATTTGTTAGTCTCTAAGGTGCCACAAGTACTCCTTTTCTTTCAGCAGGGATTTAGGAGAGGTCAGAGCCGGAGGAGGAGATTTCAAATGTTTTGTCCCTTTTTAAAGTGTGACTTTAATTACGAATTTCCTGCCTTTCTTACTCTTTTTTAGCCACACATCTTTAGGGCATTTTCCCCTTCAGTTCCTAATAAATATTTGCAATGTAAATGCAAGCTTTACCAAGTTTTCATAAGTTGCATTGGAATTTAATATTGCATTTCTGTAGTTCTGCATTTCATTATTACAATAAAATATAATTAAGAAAAGTCTCACAGGGTGACTACAAGTAAACCCTTTTGAAATAATAATATAAATCCATACTACATACAAAATCATCATATAACTGGTATATAGTAGAATGAAATCAAGGCATCTTTTAGCCAAAAGTCTTTGTTTTCAGTTGTTTGCTTATGCAAAAGCAACCATCAAGAGAACAATATGCTGATGTAATAAACTTGTTAAATGTGAAATATGTGATTTGTTCTTTCTGATCTTCTTCAGTTCAGTTAAGTTTGAGTTTTTCAGAAAGTTTTTAAAAATCCCTGCAAGGCAGCCATTCACAGTCTTGGAAGATTGCAGGGCCATGATCAATGACTTGAGTTAAACCAAGGAAGTTTTTTAAGCCTTCTATATATTCCTAATAATTTTATTGCGTGGCTTGCTGTCTTCTAATGCTACAGCTATAAAGCCCCAAGTAAAGATTACAATGCATAATTAAACACATTGCATTGTAAATAATTAAGCTGTGCAATGTTAAAACTTCTGATATAATGTAATTACTGTACTCCATAGAAAATCAAAGACTGCTTGAGCAAGGTAAATAAAGAAAAAAATCAATGTTTCCTGAAGGTGCAAAGTTGATTGTTTTAATTTATTTATCTTCATTTATTCTCTCTAATATATAATATAAATAAATTTCCAGCTGTGTGATCTCAGTTAAGAGAAGAGACTGGCCTGCCAGCAGGAAAACCTTTCCCCAAAGTATCCACCGTAAAGAAGTTCTGAATTTGAGTAAAAATGCTGTCTTACCACTACTGATATGTGAATAAAAAAGCTGAAAACCAGAAAATTATTGTATTTCATCTGATCTTTGCTGTTGAGAAAAAATTGAAAAAAGCTTTAAAATAAACATTATTATCCATCAAAATTATATAAAAAATAAAACCTGAATTCTTCCAAGCCCAGCTATATTCCACCAAAGACCCCAATCAGAATCAGGACCACTGCACTAGCCATTGTATAAACACAGAAAGCGAGGTTTCTGCCCTGAAGAGCTTACAAGAAAAATGTTTCCCTTTCCTCTATTCACAGGTCAAGATAAAATCCGGACTCTATTGAAGTCCAATGGGAGCTTTATCATTGACTACAGTGGGGCCAGCATTTCACCCACAATGATTATAGAGAGAGAGAGATTTACCTATTTATACATTGCTTTTTTGAAAAAATAAAAAGACATTATCGGCTATCCCTACCAGGCCCTCAACTTAGCATTCGCTGCAGGCATTACAACAAAAATGGGCTCTGAGGAGGGGTTTGAAGGGCGAGAAGTAGCTGAACTGAGGAATGCCATTCCATACACAAAGGGCAATAGGGAAGAAAGCACAGATGTGGTCATGGGAGATGCTGATAAACAGGTGGTTGAGGCTGAAGATTTTCTTCACAATCACGGAAAAATGTGAACCTATCATGGTCATGCTGGAAAACCTTCCCATTTTACCCGTGACATTTCATTGACTTGAGTGAGTTAGCCTTGGTCTTACACTGGTATAAAATGATAACTGGTCCCTACATGTCTAGAGCAGAGTTTTCTCATTTTAGAGTCCCTGCTTTGGGAATTGCATCCCCTTGAATGCCTAGCAGAGCCTGACTTTAGAGACCCCTTGGGACCCTCTGGTGAGGCGCAGTGTGTTTGCCATTTGATTGGCTCATTTTGGTTAGTTTTTAATTGTTTTTCCATTTTGTTTTTGGTGTTTTGTGTTCATCTCTCTAAAGTGCCATGGCAACAAGTATCGTGAAGATTAGTCAGATAAATGAACAATGCATATAGTGTTCTCGTTTATTCACAGTTCTTTTGAAATGAATACTTTTAATGAGTGTGGCAAGCATGTTTCAACAGCTGACTAACATGCCAAAAGAGCAACATACTTGCAGAGGATAGTTTTGTTTCCAGCTCTGCTGATTTTTTTTTCTTTTAATCCCATGAGCTTTAACCATTTCCATGCCTTTTTGTCATTTGAAACATCCAAAAAGCAAGCAGCATCTTAATTCAGTTGTACAGAGGTTCTTGTAGTATCCTCATATCCGAGTACTTTCCAGTCATGTGTTAAGTAATGTGAGGTTGTGTCTCTCTCATTTTTTTCCCAAGAGGAAAATTGAGTTGCGTAGTGTAGTGTTTTGGTTCTCTGTGTGTGAATGTATTATATTTACTGTGCTTTGTGTTTATATTAGGTGAGGTTGAAGAAGGTTGATTTGCAAGGTGGTGGTGAGGCATATAGCTCTATGGTTGTATCACAAATACTTTTTTGATTTGTTGCACAGTAGGTGATCTGCAAAAGTTCATGGCCTGAGATGACTCAATGCATGTAATGCTCAAGGAGGTTTTTTCATTATCATTATTATTATTAATAATAATAATAATAATAATTTTTAAAGATTTCAACATAAAGCCCACTTTGTTATCTCAGATCCATGAATAGATAATTAACACAGCTGTACTCTGGCCAAGTACCCCTTCATGATACATTTTTCATTGAAGAAAGAAGATATATCATCATTTTCAAACATCCCTTTAATAATGAAATAGTCTCACATACTCCTTTCTCCTTTTCAAGCCTGCACTACTGTGAGTGATTTCTCCCCTTTAATGCCCTTTTTTATGAAGATTGAATTGACGGGTCTTCATTTAATTATTCTGTGATTACTGGAACTGTGAAGGAGGGCTGGCAGCTCGTGTCAATATATTTTATGGCTTTATTTCATAGCATTTAATGCCATATCTTGAATTTTAATATTCAGTTAAACCTTTACAACACCCTAGCTTTCCTTTTGTTCCTAATGTTGTTCATAATATAATTACTTTGATTTTGTTTTAATAAAGTCTGCAAAGACAAACGTTTCTTTGATCAGCCTACAGTCGATATGTGTTTTGGGGGCATTTATTTTTTAAGTCACTGAACTTTCATGTCCTTTTAGCATCTGTTTTTAAAATTATTAGCCAAGCATAAAGTGGGCTTACTAATAAAGGTGTGTCTGTGTCTGTCTGTATGCACACGCATGCTCCGTGTTGGCACTTGTAGAAAATCCATTCAGACTCTCAACTTATTCCATATGTTAAACATGGACAGGTGCATATTTTTAACAGTGAGAGTCATTAACCAGTTGAACAACTTCCCAAGGGATATGGTGGATTATCCATCAACTGAAATCTTTAAATCAAGACTGGATGTCTTTCTAAAAGTTAGATCTGTTTAGGGCTTCTGTTTCTCAGGGTTTGTTAATTTCATTTTTCAAGGTTTATTTTTTAACAATTTTTGAGTAGGTGTCCTTAAATCCGGTGGGAAGGGTGGTTGAGGGTTTTTCCTATGTATATACTGTATTGAATAATCTCTTTGTAATATTTCCTAGTGTGTTTTAACTTAGTATCCTTTCAACCAGCAGTACATTAAAGAGCTTCAGGAACCTTTAGTGCACACCAGCAAGGTCTACATGGACCAATTAATATGTCACATGTTGGTGTGCTTTAGAAATCATAACCCTATAGACTGCATTACTGCTTTGTGTAACCAAACCCTTACACCATTTCTGGTATTTTTCTGCTGTTTATTGGATAAGCACCAATTTATTTTTTTAAAATTATTATTTTTTGTATTGATGTATTTATTGGTTAAAACTGAAAATCAGAATCCCTAGATATGCTCTAGCTTAGACAGAAGTTATGGGTTTGATGCAGAAATTACTGGGTGGAATTCTATGCCCTATGTTATTGAGGAGGTCTGACTAGAAGATGATCCCTTCTGGCATTAAAATAACTCAGAAGTAATGGGAGTCTTTCCATTGACTTCAGTAGGTGTTGGATGAGGCCTTGTAATAGGAGGTCAACAACACACTCCACCCACCTTTTTTGTTAAAATCCATCAAGTATAACAAAGCATAACATTAGTGTATAGATCCCAGTGAAATACTAATCCAAATCCACATAATGTTACTGAGTGTAAGCCCTGGAAAATTCTTGTTCCGTTCAGAATGATTACAGGGGCTTGGAACAAGGCTATATTAACTCAGGGTCTCTGCCTGTAACTCATTGTAGCCAATTATGTAATAAAAATACCACTAGTTAGTATCAAGGATGCTCAGAGAAATCTAGCTGTAGGAGGTCACACAATGGGTTGCAGAGTAGCAGCCGTGTTAGTCTGTATTTGCAAAAAGAAAAGGAGTACTTGTGGCACCTTAGAGACTAACAAATTTATTAAAGCATAAGCTTTCGTGAGCTACAGCTCACTTCATCGGATGCATTTGGTGGAAAAAACAGAGGAGAGATTTATATACACACACACAGAGAACATGCATTGTTTCATGTTCTCTGTGTGTGTGTATATAAATCTCTCCTCTGTTTTTTCCACGAAATGCATCCGATGAAGTGAGCTGTAGCTCACGAAAGCTTATGCTTTAATAAATTTGTTAGTCTCTAAGGTGCCACAAGTACTCCTTTTCTTTTTACAATGGGTTGTAGGCATATCGGATAACTTGATCCTTACAAAAGAGGGAAGAAAACAACCTATGGACTCTCCTGAGTGAGAAAGGAATTATATTTTCCTGTCAGTTGTCTGATTCTTTATTCATGTGGCTTTCAGTTGAATAAATTGTGTAAGTGGGAATAATTGCAAATAAGTGTTGCTGAAATGATTACCTAATAAGGTGGCAATAAATTGACCCAGTTTCCATGTATTAAATTTTATTTTCTGCTGCAAGCTAGAAGCTCAGTATATATTACTTAAAATTATTTGTATAATCTACTATGTGTTAAGCAGATCAATGGAGAGTGAAGTACTGTAGAGGCACATGCTATCAAACTGACAATATAAATTGGCTGAGGATAAATCAGACCATGACAAGGTCAATATAGGATATGGGGCTTGATTTAATTCACAAGAAAGTCATTTCCAGTACATATTAAATGTCCAGCAGGATGCCAAGGTCTGGGGCTAGAGCTATAGTTTGTCTTGGAACTATGGGGATTTGAGATTTTGGGCAGTGTTTGATATTCAGATCTCTTGGGAATAAATTTGCATAGAGTGCAATACTACGCTTAATAACAATTTTGAGCATTACAAGATGAGGAAAGCATCTTGTCTTTAAGTAAGCTGTGGAAACCATTCTTAAGAGCATCTTCTTATGAGGCATATTGCGCAAGTGGAAGACTGCATCTGGATTAAATGGCTGATTGGTATAATGATATGAATGATCTGGAGGATTTAGAGAAGATTTCATATTTTCAAAATAGGAAGATGGGTTGGATGGGATTTGGTCCTGATTTCTGCAGCTGTATCATTACTATGTTAAATCAGGATTGGACAGCTGGCAGTGTGGGGATTGCATCTGGCCTCCCAGGTCATTTCATCTGGCCTTCCTGTAGCCAGCTGGTGAAAATATTCTTTGGTGGAGCTGAGCCGGGCCATAGCAATGGGTGGGGCTGTGTGAACTGTTGCACGCAGGCCTGCCCGAATCTGAGCATCAGGCACAGTGCTTAAAGTGAGGGGCATCACAAGGGGTATGGAGCGGAGCCCAGGACTGGGAGCAGGATCCTGTATGCCAGGCCACAACGCCACTCATTAGCCCAACCACCTCTCCATCACTCACACAAGGAAGGGACTCCACCCCATGCCACCCAGCTCTGGTTATTACTGTTCTGTTGGCTCCCAGCTCCCACAGCCAACTGATTGTGGTCAGTCCATCCCTCCTCTCTCCCAGCAGTCCATGGATGTGTTAGGGCACATCTCTGCCAATGCGAGGACAGTAACCAGGGCTGGGGGGGGGGGGCGTAACAGCAGAGCCCCTCCCCTGCTGGCATGACAGTGGGGCAGCTGGACCATATCTGAGTGGCATTGTGACCTGGCACATGGGTTGTGCTGCTTCCAGTCTCTTCCTCTGCTCTGCTTAGCCATGGATACAGACTCTGTCCCATGGGGAACCCATGTGCCTGGCTTCCCATCAACATAGGCTCCAGCTCCATCCCATGCAACCCAGCTCTAGTTACTTCCTTCCCATTGGCAGAGGTGTGCCCAGTTCGGCCCACTGGTGGATGGCCTGGCCAGAATCTGATTGGCTGTCTGCTCCCAATCAGCCAATGGGGAGGCACTACCTGGAGCTAAGTGGTGTGGGGCGGAGTCAGACCCTGGGTTCATGGGGAAGCAGAGCCAAGTGGATCAGTATGACTGGCAGCAGCAGCTGTTCTATAAGACTGTGACTTGCTTAATCTTAAATTCTCTATGGCTCAAAGGGTTTTAGTTTATTTTTGGGGCCCAACAGTTTCCGATCTGTGTGTTCAAACACAATATTCTCTCTTTAGCACATATAATCTGTTTGGATCATTTTTTAATGTTTAGTTACATGTATTTATGTATGTCAAGGTTCATTCCCCACTCTGAACTCTCGGGTACAGATGGGGGGACCTGCATGAAAACCCCCAAGCTTATTTTTACCATCTTAGGTTAAAACTTCCCCAAGGTACAAACTATTTTACCTTTTGCCCTTGTACTTTTAATGCTGCCACCACCAAGCGTCTAACAGATATATAACCGGGAAAGAGCCCACATGGAAACATCTTCCCCACAAAATCCTCCCCAAACCCTACACCCCCTTTCCTGTGGAAGGCTTGATAAAAATCCTCACCAATTTGCATAGGTGAACACAGAGCCTAACTCTTGGATCTTAAGAACAATGAAAAAGCAATCAAGTTCTTAAAAGAAGAATTTTAATTGAAGAAAAAAGTAAAAGAATCACCTCAGTAAAATCAGGATGGTAAATACCTTACAGGGTAATCAGATTCAAAACATAGAGAATCACTCTAGACAAAACCGTAAGTTACAAAAAGACACAAAAATAGGAATATCCATTCCATTCAGCACAACTATTTTATCAGCCATTTAAACAAAACAGAATCTAATGCATATCTATCTAGATTACTTACTAAGTTCTAAGACTCCATTCCTTTTCTGTTCCCGGCAAAAGCATCACACAGACAGAGAGAGCCTTTGTTTCTCCCCCACTCCAGCTTTGAAAATACCTTGTCTCATCATTGGTCATTTTGGTCAGGTGCCAGCGAGGTTATCCTAGCTTCTTAACCCTTTACAGGTGAAAGGGTTTTTCCTCTGGCCAGGAGGGATTTTAAAGGTGTTTACCCTTCCCTTTATATTTATGACAATGTATCACTACTCAGTTTCTCCTTTCCTTTCTCATCTACTTCTAGCAAAGTTAAAGTGTTTTAATCATGACAAATATAGGCAGATTATTCTGCTCCTACATAATTCATGGTGTTTTCAAGGGAACCATCATTTTCCTCAGACCATCGTGTTTAAATTTAAAAACACAATAATGATACTTTGCAGTTGGATAGAATCTTCCATATAAACACTTACAAATGTTGATTCATTTAGACCCAGAGCACCCGTGTACAGTAAGCAAGTATTATTCCTGTTTAGAAATAAGCCCCATGAAACAGAGTGATTCAGTGTCTTGTGGGTAAGTGCAAAGTAAAAAGTCTGAGGAAAAGCTGGGACCAGAACCCAGAGTTGTCCTGACTTCCTGTCCTGTGCCTTAACTACAAGACCTTTCTTCCTACAATGCACAATTCAGCATAAATAAACCACAAACAAAGAATATTAATTTCAGCATTTTTTGAAACTCTAAGATGAGATGAGCAAAGGCACTTCCCATACTTGCTCTTTGTTTGTACCATGCAACCTGGTTTGAAGAAGTTAATAGGTTCTGTGGTTCCCAATGGAGGCTGCAGTAAAGCCTGTAAACAGCTGGAGAAAGCCCATGTGAGAGAGTTTTAATAAACCCTGTGGAAGCAAGAGCTGGTATATTCCAATCAAGAGAGATGGTTTAATTATAATCTAAATTTACATTAACACTTATTCATTAAGGTGGTTTCAGACATGTATCAGTGGTCTGAATGCATGTTACCTTTCAAGATTTAAATAAATAAACCCCAATGATAAGGAAGCACTTATCTTAAGAACACCATAAACTACCTTAACTTTGCCCTTCAGAGAGGTCCATTAAGAACCAAGCTATGATGTCACTCCCTGCCTTTTATAGCTTTTGTATATGGCGGGAAACCTTTGTTCCAAAGCTTGGTTTCCAGATCAGTCTGTGGAAAAGATGGAGTCCAGCATCATGTGGCCTGGTCACATGTCCATGCAGAGTCATAGCAGCCATTGCTCTCAGAATGTCTGTAGCATACTTGGAAAGGCTCACCAGGTGGGAGATAAACTTCTTCTAAGGCCTATTGTTTTTCCTATTGGCTCATTGTCCTGAATAGGCCCTTACCAACCAGCTACCTAGACTGAAAGCATCTTGTCTATTGGGCATTACCCAGGTGTAACTACATTTGAAGTACAAATACATAGTCAGTACTTATAACTTTAGATACAATAAGGATACATGAATACAAATAGGATACTCATATTCAGCAAATCATACCTTTTCAATGACCTCTCACGTGACCTGGCTTTCATAACATATATCATAATTAGGCCATAATCAGGTCATATAATATTGCTATGAAAAATATGGGATACAGTGTCACACCAACCCTATCCTTCTTGAAAGGAAGTACACACACAAACTTCTGCCGTGACCCTGCAACCTTACCGCTACTCTAACCAAGTGTTGTTGTGCAGGAAATTCTTTTGATTTTTAGGTAGAACTAAATACAGGACTGAAGAGGGACATGGGATTTGATGTTGGGAGGAGACCTCCCTAATGTGTGCCTCCTAAAATTCTTAGGAGCAGAAGCAGTCTGAAAAAACATACTGCTATCACTCGCTCGCTGATTGTCAACAGCTATCTATAACCGCTTTTGTTTTTAATTATTTAATTTCTGATGTGCCCCTATCACACGACTCTAGGTTAGTTACATTAAGTATTTAAAAACTCAAGCCATAATCTGAATTCTTAATACCAATAGCTAATGTGTTTGAATCTTGCATGGATTTACATCAAACATCCTAGTTTTGCCCACTATCTGTAATTAAAACTGAATGGTGTGTATCACAATGAAATCATGAACGACAGGCTGAAAATAAACATTTGTTGGGTTATCCTGTAACTCAGACGTAAACTAGACAGGGAAGGTATACTTTAAAGGATAATACAAATTGCAATCAAAACATTATATGCACAGAGTGAATACCTACTGCACACAGTAAATAACTTCATAAACAGATGTTCAGCATAATGGAAGTTTCTAAGTCATATAATACAACACTTGGCAAACCTTTCCTAAGCTGCTTGTGAAACATGTTTCAGTGTGCAAACATATAAGCTAGATGATGGCATAAAATTCTGTTTTCCTCTGGAGCAACCCGTCCTACAAATCATTTTACTACCAAAATGAACACTCTCCTTCAATCCTGATGTCCTTTCTTTCACAGCATGAATCACTTTCACTGCTCACTTTTGGTTATGAATCCCCAAAGTAGCTTGATTCCTCTGACTTGGCTTAAGTATCACTAGGGAGAACTATGAAAATGATTTTGTGAAAACTTAGTTTAAGGAAACTGTATTTTGGGTATAGGAAAGTGCAGCTAATTGGGCAGCATGATTGCCTCATTTGTGTATTAGAACTGCCCATGGGACCCAATGCATCAGGAATATATCTTGTTGGAACGTCTCGGGGTGGTAATGTCATTCCCACCGCGTACAGTAAAATATAAATCTATAGAGCATTAACTTATGTACATTTTTTCCACAGAAGAAATCTAAAACAAAGGGGAAATGTTCATTTCTTTTCCTGTTTAAAATACTTATTAAGCATTGTTATACAGTAGTACCACATATGAACATGCTGCTTCACAAAATATACAATGGGATATGGTCCCTGCCTCAAAGAATTTACAATCTGAAACACAATATGGGACAGCAATTCAACTGAGGGAGGGTGTAGCAAGATCAGTGGTGAAAGATGTAGGAAGGCAGATGTAAGGTAAATTGGGAGGGGGACAGAAGTGGTGTTTGGCCAAACAAATTGTGAGGCTGTTTTAACTGTAGGAGGCATCATGACACATGATACACAGCTGAGAGTGGGCGTGGGCCAACTACCACTCAGCTCTTCACCACTATTGGTTGAATACTCTCAGAATGAGAGGGGGTTGGGATCAAAAGTTTGAACAGGAGGAAAAGAGAATAAAGATGTAGGTCAAGGCAAGAGCACATAGGGCCTGTAAGGTCAGGAAAAGGAGAATGACTTTGGTGTTGTAAAGGTCAGTAAGTCAATGATGGGATTCAAGGGCAACCAGGGGTGACATGAGTGAAATGGTGGAAGAAGATTACGTTAACAATAGCATGTAGATAAAGGCTGGGATTTTCATAGGACACAAGGGAGTTGGGTGTCCTGATTTTTTATGCTCCTTTGGAAATCCCAGCCAAACTGGAGAAAGGAGGAATGAGAATTGGGATACTGGACAGAGGAAGCTTAGAGTAATCAAGAGGAGAGATCTAGAAAATCCTTCTATTGACAAGTTTTACCAGTGGGCAATAGAATAGGATGGATTTTAGTGATACAATACAGCAAAAAATAGTGAGAGTGTGGCAGTGGGAGTAGAATAGTAGACTCTGAGATTGCACTAACAGAGAAGAGAAGAAGTAGAGAAATGAGGAGAAAAAGCCAGGAGCTCCATTTTGGGCCAGCTGAATCTGAACTGGTAGAGTGCTGAGAGGGTGGGGAAAAATAAGAGGAGGAGGGAAAGATAGGAAGAGAAAGAAAGGAACAAGGGGTACAAGGGAGTTGCAAGAATCAAAGACTGTGAGAGAACTTGGTAGATTTAGGATTAGGAACAAGGGGATCATGATGGATGGGAGAGGGACAGAGGAAAGTAGCTGTTGAATAGAGTTATGGATTGGTGTTTTGTTTGACTTTGAATAGACTAGGTTTTGAAATAATAGATTTTACAATAGAGGCTGCCAATGCATAATTTTTCAGAATAGGGGCATTAGGAGACATTTCGGGACAATGTATATCTTCAAATCAGCGGCACTGCGATGGGTACCTGCATGGCCCCACAGCATGCCAACATTTTTATGGCTGACTTAGAACAACGCTTCCTCAGCTCTCGTCTCCTAATGCCCCTACTCTACTTGCGCTACATTGATGACATCTTCATCATCTGGACCCATGGAAAAGAAGCCCTTGAGGAATTCCACCATGATTTCAACCATTTCCATCCCACCATCAACCTCAGCCTGGACCAGTCCACACAAGAGATCCACTTCCTGGACACTACGGTGCTAATAAGCGATGGTCACATAAACACCACCCTATATCGGAAACCTAACTGACCGCTATTCCTACCTACATGCCTCTAGCTTTCATCCGGATCATACCACATGATCCATTGTCTACAGCCAAGCTCTACAATATAACCGCATTTGCTCCAACCCCTCAGACAGAGACAAACACCTACAAGATCTCTATCATGCATTCCTACAACTACAATACCCACCTGCTGAAGTGAAGAAACAGATTGACAGAGCCAGAAGAGTACCCAGAAGTCACCTACTACAGGACAGGCCCAACAAAGAAAATAACAGAACGCCACTAGCCATCACCTTCAGCCCCCAACTAAAACCTCTCCAATGCATCATCAAGGATCTACAACCTATCCTGAAGGACGACCCATCACTCTCACAGATCTTGGGAGACAGGCCAGTCCTTGCTTACAGACAGCCCCCCAATCTGAAGCAAATACTCACCAGCAACCACACACCACAACAGAATCACTAACCCAGGAACCTATCCTTGCAACAAAGCCCGTTGCCAACTCTGTCCACATATCTATTCAGGGGACACCATCATAGGGCCTAATCACATCAGCCACACTATCAGAGGCTCGTTCACCTGCGCATCTACCAATGTGATATATGCCATCATGTGCCAGCAATGCCCCTCTGCCATGCACATTGGTCAAACTGGACAGTCTCTACGTAAAAGAATAAATGGACACTAATCAGACGTCAAGAATTATAACATTCAAAAACCAGTCGGAGAACACTTCAGTCTCTCCGGTCACTCGATTACAGACCTGAGAGTGGCTATCCTTCAACAAAACAACTTCAGAAACAGACTCCAACGAGAGACTGCTGAATAGGAATTAATTTGCAAACTGGATACAGTTAATTTAGGCTTGAATAGAGACTGGGAATGGATGAGTCATTACACAAAGTAAAACTATTTCCCCGTGTTATTTCTCCCGCCCACCCCACCCCCCACTGTTCCTCAGATGTTCTTGTTAACTGCTGGAAATAGCCTACCTTGCTTGTCACCATGAAAGGTTTTCCTCCTTCCCCCCCCCCCACTGCTGGTGATGGCTCATCTTAAGTGATCACTCTCCTTACAGTGTGTATGATAAAACCCATTTTTTCATGTTCTCTGTGTGTGTATATAAATCTCCCCTCTGTATTTTCCACCAAATGCATCCGATGAAGTGAGCTGTAGCTCACGAAAGCTTATGCTCAAATAAATTTGGTAGTCTCTAAGGTGCCACAAGTACTCCTTTTCTTTTTGCGAATACAAACTAACACGGCTGCTACTCTGAAACCTGTCATTATGCAAGAGGAAAAAATATAACTTTTGTAAATTGCTATCACTAGTAAGTTATTTCATAAACTCGAAAAGATTTGGAAAAGAAGCATGATTGGCATGGATACAAAAATATGAATTTTTAACACTGGACATATGTCTGTCCTCCTTTATGGAGCAAAGTCATGGAAATCTACAACAGAAATGGTCAAGAAGATCAATTCCTTCCAAAGTAAATGTCTGTGAACATTTAAGAGTCCAGTAGAAAGAGTTTATTGCACCATCAGAAATTCTAAGTAGGGCAAACCAACCTAAAGCATCAAACATACTAAAAAGGAGATGATGAACACATTTAGGGAAACGCTTTAAGAATGCCACCAATGCCACTTCCACGTCAAGTGATAATATGGATACCACCTGGAAAGAGAATCAGAGAAACATTACATAAAACAAGAGAGAAAGAAGACCAGTCCATTAGCATGACACTCAGAACAGACCAGCACAAGACCAAAATAAATGGTGGGAAATGGTGGGCCCTCTATGCGCCTGGGAGAATCAAGAAAGATATGTACCGAAGAGCACTTGGTCTCTCACAAAATGATCCAGTTTGGGATTTTTTTTCTAACCCATAAACTTATAGCTCAACAGGACCATGGAAATTAAAGTTAATTTATAGTATATTATATGGGTATCCCTGGAGTTTTTAGCCCCCTTTCTCCCACCTAATTGGGGGGGTGGGGGACGGGGACTTTATTTCTCCGAATAGTAACTGGCCATTCACTGGGATAATATTCAGGATATATAGATAGAAATGAAGGGCATATGTTCATATTATGTTCACTTTCATCCCAGTGACAGTGAAGTTGCTTCCACCCTAGTAATCACCCACCCCAGAATTTATTATTTAATCCATATATCTTTAAATGACTTTCAAATTACTAGTGATTGCTATCCATATATTTTATCTTGTTTTGACCTAATTAAAATCCCATTACTAGAAATGTGCCATATCTATCAACAGGCTGATGGGGTTCTGTTTGCTCCTGATTATTTTATCATTAGAACTAAAGTATTTGAGATTTTATCTTCAAATGCCTGTCACCTTGATGGTGCAATCCATAAAATACTAACAATAATAAATAGCTGAATTTAAGGAATCAGTGTTATCTCTGGTATTATTTTTTGTGGATCACCTGCAAAAATACAGCATCACCTGCATTTAGCTCTGTAAACTCTTCACCCTCCCATTTGATTCATTTGATCTTCTCAATTGATCATAGTATTATAGATAATGGATATTATACCAAAGTCAAATAACAGGGGAGAGATAGGGCATCTGTGATATCTGCCTTTATGAATTGAAAAACCCTTGAGTAAATAGAGCCTTAGCAATAGCCAAAGTCTCCAAACCTTATGCATCTGCATAAATCCCAATTCAGCAAGGGTGTGAGAAAGGAAACCCCAGTGTCTACTTTCTCAGTGATGGCAGACATCTGATCATTTTTATATTTAATTTTTTACACAAAATGTATTACTTCAATAAAGAGTCTGAAATTATTATTTGAGGATCTCATTTTGAAAACCCTAGTTTTGACAAGAATATTATCAGATAAAATATTTAAGCCTTATTGCCAATATTTTTTGCTAATATTTTGTACTTGGCATGAATCATTGAAATAAGTTTGTAATTGTTGCAATTTTCCATGTCTCTTCTTGGCTTCAGATTAAAAGATCTAATAGCTCTCTTAAGAACTTCTTGCAATTCATCATTCCCAAATGCTGTGTTAAATAGTATAATACATAAAACTTAACCCAGATATGCTTTACTTTTTAAAAAAAGATTAAAGTTCTGCAGGAAATGTAACAAATCCGAATGTTTAACCAGTTCTAAGAGTCAGTTGCTTCCACTTCTGGAAGTGGCTTCTGCTGTATGAAATGTTCTTTCTAATTTCTTCTTTTGTTGACTAGTGTTTTGGGGAGCTTGTTTAAAATTATTACCTATCAAGGTCTCTGTAGGAAGATTATTTATCCTAAAGCACAAAGTATTTCTGATAGGTGAAAATAATTTTTGATAAATTAAGACTTCAAATATGTATCACTATTAACACATTTAATTTTAACAAAGATATAGTTCCATCAATCCTATATAATGAATCAACCCTAGTCAGACAAACGTACATACAAACCTGAATTTTCCACTGAATGCATCCGATGAAGTGAGCTGTAACTCACGAAAGCTTATGCTCAAATAAATTTGTTAGTCTCTAAGGTGCCACGAGTACTCCTTTTCTTTATACAAACCTATGTGTCTCTGCTTAGTCTCAGGCTTTCTGCTTCAAACATACACACACGCACAGATGCACACAATTGCAACCAGCAAGTCCCTCAGACCATAGTTTAGTTCTGATCAGGCCTCTCCTGGTACTTTGGGCAGTAGCCTTTGTTGTTTCCAGTTGCCTCACTACATAAAAAGGGGCTTAATTTTACTTTCCACTGAGCCTGACAAAGTGCTTTAGCACACCCACTGACTTTAACAAGAAGAAAAGCAGTACTTGTGGCACCTTAGAGACTAACAAATTTATTAGAGCATAAGCTTTCGTGAGCTACAGCTCACTTCATCGGATGCATTTGGTGGAAAAAACAGAGGAGAGATTTATATACACACACAGAGAACATGAAACAATGGGTTTATCATACACACTGTAAGGAGAGTGATCACTTAAGATAAGCCATCACCAGCAGCAGGGGGGGGGAAAGGAGGAAAACCTTTCATGGTGACAAGCAAGGTAGGCTAATTCCAGCAGTTAACAAGAATATCAGAGGAGCAGTGGGGGGTGGGGTGGGGGGGAGAAATACATGGGGAAATAGTTTTACTTTGTGTAATGACTCATCCATTCCCAGTCTCTATTCAAGCCTAAGTTAATTGTATCCAGTTTGCAAATTAATTCCAATTCAGCAGTCTCTCGTTGGAGTCTGTTTTTGAAACTTTTTTGTTGAAGGATAGCCACTCTTAGGTCTGTAATCGAATGACCAGAGAGATTGAAGTGTTCTCCAACTGGTTTTTGAATATTATAATTCTTGACGTTTGATTTGTGTCCATTCATTCTTTTACGTAGAGACTGTCCAGTTTGGCCAATGTACATGGCAGAGGGTCATTGCTGGCACATGATGGCATATATCACATTGGTAGATGCGCAGGTGAAGGAGCCTCTGATAGTGTGGCTGATGTGATTAGGCCCTATGATGGTATCCCCTGAATAGATATGTGGACAGAGTTGGCAACGGGCTTTGTTGCAAGGATAGGTTCCTGGGTTAGTGGTTCTGTTGTGTGGTGTGTGGTTGCTGGTGAGTATTTGCTTCAGATTGGGGGGCTGTCTGTAAGCAAGGACTGGCCTGTCTCCCAAGATCTGTGAGAGTGACGGGTCGTCCTTCAGGATAGGTTGTAGATCCTTGATGATGCGTTGGAGAGGTTTTAGTTGGGGGCTGAAGGTGATGGCTAGTGGCGTTCTGTTATTTTCTTTGTTGGGCCTGTCCTGTAGTAGGTGACTTCTGGGTACTCTTCTGGCTCTGTCAATCTGTTTCTTCACTTCAGCAGGTGGGTATTGTAGTTGTAGGAATGCATGATAGAGATCTTGTAGGTGTTTGTCTCTGTCTGAGGGGTTGGAGCAAATGCGGTTATATCGTAGAGCTTGGCTGTAGACAATGGATCGAGTGGTATGATCTGGATGAAAGCTAGAGGCATGTAGGTAGGAATAGCAGTCAGTAGGTTTCCGATATAGGGTGGTGTTTATGTGACCATCGCTTATTAGCACCGTAGTGTCCAGGAAGTGGATCTTTTGTGTGGACTGGTCCAGTCTGAGGTTGATGGTGGAATGGAAATGGTTGAAATCATGGTGGAATTCCTCAAGGGCTTCTTTTCCATGGGTCCAGATGATGAAGATGTCATCAATGTAGCGCAAGTAGAGTAGGGGCATTAGGGGACGAGAGCTGAGGAAGCGTTGTTCTAAGTCAGCCATAAAAATGTTGGCATACTGTGGGGCCATGCGGGTACCCATCGCAGTGCCGCTGATTTGAAGGTATACATTGTCCCCAAATATGAAATAGTTATGGGTGAAGACAAAGTCACAAAGTTCAGCCACCAGGTTAGCCGTGACAGTATCGGGGATACTGTTCCTGACGGCTTGTAGTCCATCTTTGTGTGGAATGTTGGTGTAGAGGGCTTCTACATCCATAGTGGCTAGGATGGTGTTTTTAGGAAGATCACCAATGGACTGTAGTTTCCTCAGGAAGTCAGTGGTGTCTCGAAGATAGCTGGGAGTGCTGGTAACGAAGGGCCTGAGGAGGGAGTCTACATAGCCAGACAATCCTGCTGTCAGGTTGCCAATGCCTGAGATGATGGGGCGTCCAGGATTTCCATGTTTATGGGTCTTGGGTAGCAGATAGAATACCGCAGGTCGGGGTTCTAGGGGTGTGTCTGTGCGGATTTGTTCTTGTGCTTTTTCAGGGAGTTTCTTGAGCAAATGCTGTAGTTTCTTTTGGTAACTCTCAGTGCGATCAGAGGGTAATGGCTTGTAGAAAGTGGTGTTGGAGAGCTGCCTAGTAGCCTCTTGTTCATACTCTGACCTATTCATGATGACGACAGCACCTCCTTTGTCAACCTTTTTGATTATGATGTCAGAGTTGTTTCTGAGGCTGTGGATCGCACTGTGTTCTGCATGGCTGAGGTTATGGGATAAGCGATGCTGCTTTTCCACAATTTCAGCTCGTGCACGTCGGCGGAAGCACTCTATGTAGAAGTCCAGGCTGCTGTTTCGACCTTCAGGAGGAGTCCACCCAGAATCCTTCTTTTTGTAGTGTTGGCAGGAAGGTCTCTGTGGGTTAATATGTTGGTCAGAGGTGTGTTGGAAATATTCCTTGAGTCTGAGACGTCAAAAATAGGATTCTAGGTCACCACAGAACTGTATCATGTTCGTGGGGGTGGAGGGGCAAAAGGAGAGGCCCTGAGATAGGACAGATTCTTCTGCTGGGCTAAGAGTATAGTTGGATATCTATTCAGGGGATACCATCATAGGGCCTAATCACATCAGCCACACTATCAGAGGCTCCTTCATCTGCGCATCTACCACTGTGATATATGCCATCATGTGCCAGCAATGCCCCTCTGCCATGTACATTGGCCAAACTGGACAGTCTCTACGTAAAAGAATGAATGGACACAAATCAGACGTCAAGAATTATAACATTCAAAAACCAGTTGGAGTACACTTCAATCTCTCTGGTCACTCGATTACAGACCTAAGAGTGGCTATCCTTCAACAAAAAAGCTTCAAAAACAGACTCCAACGAGAGACTGCTGAATTGGAATTAATTTGCAAACTGGATACAATTAATTTAGGCTTGAATAGAGACTGGGAATGGATGAGTCATTACACAAAGTAAATCTATTTCCCCATGTTATTTCTCCCTCCCACCCCACCCCCCACTGTTCCTCTGATATTCTTACAAAGAAAAGGAGTACTTGTGGCACCTTAGAGACTAACAAATTTATTAGAGCATAAGCTTTCGTGAGCTACAGCTCACTTCATCGGATGCATCCGATGAAGGGAGCTGTAGCTCACGAAAGCTTATGCTCTAATAAATTTGTTAGTGTCTAAGGTGCCACAAGTACTCCTTTTCTTTTTGCGAATACAGACTAACACGGCTGCTACTCTGAAATCTGATATTCTTGTTAACTGCTGGAATTAGCCTACCTTGCTTGTCACCATGAAAGGTTTTCCTCCTTTCCCCCCCTGCTGCTGGTGATGGCTTATCTTAAGTGATCACTCTCCTTACAGTGTGTATGATAAACTCATTGTTTCATGTTCTCTGTGTGTGTATATAAATCTCTCCTCTGTTTTTTCCACCAAATGCATCCGATGAAGTGAGCTGTAGCTCACGAAAGCTTATGCTCTAATAAATTTGTTAGTGTCTAAGGTGCCACAAGTACTCCTTTTCTTTTTGCGAATACAGACTAACACGGCTGCTACTCTGAAATCTGATATTCTTGTTAACTGCTGGAATTAGCCTACCCTGCTTGTCACCATGAAAGGTTTTCCTCCTTTCCCCCCCCTGCTGCTGGTGATGGCTTATCTTAAGTGATCACTCTCCTTACAGTGTGTATGATAAACTCATTGTTTCATGTTCTCTGTGTGTGTATATAAATCTCTCCTCTGTTTTTTCCACCAAATGCATCCGATGAAGTGAGCTGTAGCTCACGAAAGCCTATGCTCTAATAAATTTGTTAGTCTCTAAGGTACCACAAGTACTGCTTTTCTTTTTGCGAATACAGACTAACAGGGCTGCTACTCTGAAACCTGACTTTAACAAGGTCTGTGATTGTCTTTGGATCAAGGACTCACTTGATGGCAGCCATTAGCACCTTCCAGCATAACAATAGACAATCATTTCCTATTTTATTTTCTTGTTTTTTCCTCCCTGTTGCTTTTAAATAATTATTTTGGCTAGAGATGTCCTGAATTCAGAAATGGTTCTATACTGTGCAGGATCCTGCATATAGTAACATGTGGAGCCTTGCCCCATCCAGCTTCCACCCCTTTTATGACTGAGTTCCCCCACGCTGCCCCCCCCATACTGCTGATTAGGGCTGGATTTATGGGCAGGCGACTCAGGCGATTTGTCAGGAATGCTGGGCTCAGGGTGCTATTTTTGTTGTTAGCGTCAAAAGAGAAAACAGAATGTTTGAAGTAACATGCTTCAGATACTCTCTATGTGGCTTTATTTTTCACTAATCTCCTAGAATGTCCTATATCTTTGTAGAATCTTGTGGAACGTTCCAGACTTTCTGAGAACTACGTTTTCCTTGAACCTCCTAGAATGTTGTCAGCCATATCCTGGCAGGCTATATAAGATGTAGGGCATTACCAGTCACTCAGTGAGATATAAGAATGAAGTGAAGTGAAAGTGTACTTGTGTTTTAAGACTTAAAGAATGTAAGTTGTGACTAATAAAGGACATATTTAATGAGATGCCAAAGATATCTATCGAACCATAGATGCAACAATATAAAAGAAATACTGCTACTACTTTTGCCATGCTTTACACGTAATGTTGGATGACTTTCTGACTGCAGAACATAGACTTTTGCTCTCCCTAATACAGTCTGTTTCCCCTGTAGAAAATAAAAGATGCCCCTGAAGAAGCCTTTGGGAGCTCAGTATAGGAAGCGAAATGCTCAATAGTTTGCAGCAAGGGGCAAATTTGATGGGGAAATATCTGAAACAGAACAACATAGACCGGGCTTTAGGCAGTAGCGATCATCCCAGTGCAGAAGAAATTGAGGAGTGAAGCGTAAATGACGGAAGTCCTGTTACAAAGGAATTTGCAGATTTACCTGAAGAAAATGAATGGAAATGTGAGGAAAGTGATGGAAAATTGTCCAGTTTTCCTGGCGGTGTAAAGAAGAGTGATGATTAAGAATGTGGGGCTCACGGGAAAAGGAGAGTAATGATAAAGAAAAATCTGATTTACATAAAAAGGAGAGAAACAATAAAGAAGAATCACTCTCGCATGATAACAGAAATGGCAGTTTTTGAACGGACTGGGCAAAATCAAGGATATGACATTTTCCAGTAAACGAGCAGAGGCAACACTTCTCAAAGTCACACTGCGAAAGAGCACTCGAGAATGTGTGAGCACTTACATAGAGTAGTTTGTAAAGAAGCTATGGACCATTAGTGCAGCAAAAGAATTCAAAACAAATTGATTGACCTTATGGCAAAGTGCTTGATAACATGTTGATGCAGCTCAGCAAAATGAAGTACTACGCTGTAATAATGGTCTGCACTTCTGACATTAGTCACAGCGAAAAATTGTGACTAAACAATTAAATAAAATAGATTTGTTGACAAGGAGGATGGTTGTATCCAAGTGAAGGAACACTTTATCTGTTTCTGGTCTCTGGACAACTGTATTGTAAAGGGCCTAACAGAACTGTTTATAAATGTTTTGAATGAGAATAAAATAAAATGTCAGGACTGCCACAGCCAAGGCTATGACAATGGCATGAACACGAAGGGAAGAAACAGTGATGTCCAGGCAAGGATCCTTGCACTGAATGTAAGAGCTTTCTTCATGCCTTGTGGATGCCATTCCCTCAACCTGGTTGTGTCAGATGCAGCATTGTCCTCTTTAGATTCAGTATCTCTCTTCAGAGAACTGCAAAGGATATATGTCCTGTTTTCACCATCAACGATGGGGTGGAAGATCCTCACAGACAATGTTACAAATCTGATTGCGAAGCCACTAAGTGACACTCGCTTGGAGAGCCATATTGGCAGCATAAGGCCAGTGAGGTACCAAGTGACTGAGGTTTATGATATCCTGATGGAACTGGTGCAGTTAAGTAAAGCCAAGGCCAGAATCTGACATGAGGCGCAAAGCCTGGCAAACCAGATGACTGACTACAAATTTCTGGTCTCCATTGTGATTTGGCACGATATCCTCTTCCAAATAAATGTAAGCAAGGCATTACAAACTCAGTTGATGGACATCACGACCACTACTGCTTTGATGAGAAGCTGCTTTGATTTCATTGTGGCCTACAGAGATGACAGAATTGAAGATGCCATCACTGCTGCCAAAGAAATGATGGAAAACTTAGGAGTTCAGCCTGTATTCAAGGAAACTCTTATCCATTGGAAGAAGAGACAGTTTGGTTAAGAGGGCAGAGATGAGATGATGGGAAGCTCGGAAGAAAAATTTAAGAGAAAGTTTTTTTGCTTGCCCGTTGACACTGCTCGAGTGTCCATCGAAGAAAGGTTTGGACAAATGAAGCACCACAAAAGATCTGGGGTTTTTTGTATGACCGATCTTAGTAAGCTGCTGGCAGACAGGAAAACACTCCTGAACAATTGTACAGATCTTCACTGGATGCTGACACATGGGGACTGTTCGGATATCAATGGTAAAGACGTCTATGTTGAATTGGACAACATCAATCACATTTTGCCACCGGGGAAGCACTCTCCACTCCAAGTTCTCCAAATCATTCATGATGCAGAGCTGAAGGACAGTCTTTGGATCTCTCTGTGCTTCAGTTCACAAGGGCAAAGGTGAGAAAAGCAACCTTTTGAACTAAAGAACTAGGATTAACATTCTAAGGCTGTGACCTACTGTAACACTGTTTAATACTGGTCCTCCCAATGTTAGTGCACAGTTCAATTTCTTGATGTTAATACATTTCAGTTATTCTTAAAATTAAAAAGTTTGCATAAACTTAGAGGAAACAATTTTAATTTGCTTATATATGGCATGAATAAATACAGATGTACAGATCCTAGCATGAAAATTTATCATTCATGCAAATCATGCATCAAAGTTATGAAATGGGCTACAAATGCAATAAAAAATAAGGTATTCAAAAGTTCAACAAATGGGGGAGGGAGGGGAGAGAGAGGAAAGCACACTGAAGATGCTCCTTGCCTGGGGTGCCATTTGGTCTAGGGCTGGCCCTGCTCTTGATACCCTTTTACCAGTGACTAGCCCTCTCAGCCTGCGTAACCTTGGTACTTATCTTTATAGGAGGCAATGTGACATCTGGACAGAGAAGTCTGGAAATGTACCAAAGCACAGCTTTCCATGCAAAGAGGGCAATTCAAATTTTGCCATGGGCCACTAGGACTGCAGTCACACAAGACTCCTAGATGAGGAATGGCAGGCACTCTGCATGCGGAGTCAGTTGTATTTAAGGTGGTACAGAGCCTCTAGAAGAATCCATATACAGGTCAGTTCACCAATTTATGGGCACTTGGTTGTGACAAACGCTTTCTTTTCGTCCAATCACCTTGAGACTTTGGGAAAAAGAAGTGTGCTAGTCATGTTAGTATCTAGACATAATTGGTACTCATGTATGTGCTTATTTTTTAATATTACCACCTTTGGAAATCAGCATATCTAGGAATGGTGTTGTACCGTTACAATGCCAATTGGCAGCCATATCTAGATGTATATGCCAAATAGATCTTGATGTGAGGTTATGAGCTACAGATTCCAATAACATCTAGTTTGTGACCTGATATTAGGCACAGAGGTAATGTATCCTTCATACACCAAGCCTGGATGTAGGTCAGCTAGACTTAACTGAATCTTGCATAGTTCATCCATATCCTTTATCTCACTCTTTCTCCCTACCTATCTTTCCATTTTCTTTTATGCTTCAGCTTTTCCCTTACTATTCGAGGATTTGAACTGAACCTTTAAAGGAGGTGTTAGCAAATCAATCTAACATCATAGTGTTACTGTAGGTATTGATCTTTGCACCTTGTCATCAACTTGCATTATGCCCCATTGTTGAAGCCATATTGGCCCCAGGATATTAGAGAGACAAGGTGGGCGAGGCAATATCTTTTAATGGACCAGCTTCTGTTGGTAAGAGAGATAAGCTTTTGAGCTTACACAGAGCTCTTTTTCTGGTCTGGGAAAGCTTGAAAGTTTGTCTATCTTGCAACAGAAGTTGGTCAGATAAAAGATATTACCTCACCCACTTGTCTCTCTTATCAACTTGCACTGGCATTTGGTAGGGTCACCTACTGAAAAGGTAGTTTATTGAATGTCATTTTCCCTCTGAGTCAGAATGGATCTGATGCCACAGCATGGTGCTATCTTTCAGATGAGAAGTAAAGCTGAGGCCTTTCCTGCCTGTTGAAATTACAGTATGACATGTACTTTGATTTGTACACAAACCCAGGAATTTGAGAGTTATTTGTACTTATTTTGAGCAGTTCTTCTCAAAGAGATAAAAATATTGAATGCCTACACATTTTCTTATGTGATCCTTGCCCGTTGATAGGTTTCAGAGTGGTAGCCGGGTTAGTCTGTATCAGCAAAAACAACGAGGCACCCTTGTGGCACCTTAGAGACTAACAAAATTATTTGGGCATAAACTTTCATGATGAAGTGGGTTCTAGCCCACGAAAGCTTATGCCCAAATAATTTTGTTAGTCTCTAAGGTGCCACAAGGACACCTCGGTTGTTTTTCCTGTTGATGTCGCCTTTGATCTTCTTGAGCATTACAGAGTGTTGCCCATAGCTGAGTGCTGTGATTGGACAGATGTTATTTAAATACACTGTATACTGAGAGGCCTCGATTTGGAATGGGTGTGAAAAATTAGCAAAATGCACATACCTACGATCTGTTGTAATGTAGCTGATCATTTCTTGGACTAACTGTCCACGTGTTTGATTGAGTTCAATCTGCAGCTTTGCATTTGCTAGTAACCACATGGGAATACCATTTCTAAAGTTTATCTTAAATAGGAAAAATGGTGATTTGACAAAGGTGGCAGCCATGCTGTCCTCTGCAATGACTTCCCAACACTGGTGAAGGCCCAATCCAAAACCCATTAAACTAAATGAGACTTTTTAAAGTTAACTTCACTGGATGTTGGATCAGTCCACACTTTTCATAAGAGAAGGGTGTTATTCCCAATGTCCTGGCTAAATTCAGTCTTGTGTAATGCATTATACTAGCCTAAATCCCCCCTGCAGTTCCAAATGACTATTTTAATCCATTTAATCTATCACCTAAAATAAATATAAATATATTCTTAATATTCTTATTAATAAGAATTTTATTTTTTCCTGAGGATGTCACTGGATCATTCTGGTCCTGTTATTGTGAGAAGGCAAAGCAAATGTGATGGGACTTCACTTTTTTGCTCTGGAACAGCACTGCAACTTCTCTGATTTTGTCCAAGAGAGCCTGAACCACTGCATTCCTGACTGTATCTCTTTACATGACTCACAAATTTGACTATCGCTGAGTCCTTTGTAGGTATTGTCCTTCATGTGCTGCCCTAAAATGGTGTGGTTTTGTGAGCTGTTGTTTGTGTGGTGGAAGAAATTATCTCTGTATGTTTTGTATATTACTTTGTAGAAACTTTGGGACCTTTCAGGGGAAAAATACTACAGAAATGTGAGGTTGTCTCATGACTCTAGTTAATCATAACATCTGACAAGAAAGGTGTTAAAATAGATGGAATCTCATGAGGTTCCCCTCCCCCCCCATCTCTGAAATAATCTCCACTGTATCACTTCCTTAATTACTTTTTTGACAGAAGATGGCAGCCTCTGTGTATTCTAATTCAAGGAGATTTCTGTCCTCTGCATGAGGCTAGGTTTCATTTCTTTTAAACTTGACAGAAGCTTCCCAAAAGAAAGCGAGATTGGGCAGAGAACTTTTCAGAAGCCTTTTGTTATTTGCAAAGACTAGAAATGGTATTTTCATGACATTATGATTGGCTGAGTGTTGGAAAGGTGAGTGGAGTTTTTCTACTAGAAATATAACAGCTGTGTGTTTGCTATGTTTATGACCCTTGTTGTGAAAGCTAAGTCTGCAAAGTACAACCGTTCATTGCCAAGCATAACCTAAGTAGTAAAATGAGGAAGAATTGGGAGGTCTGGACCTTTTTCTTTAAGCAAATGATTTTACAATTAAATTTGATCCACTCTTAGGGAAGCACTATTATTAAATATTTAGTACAATTTTCTCTAAATCAGCTTTCTTCTAGAACTGGAAGCTTTTTTGGACCCCCAACTACTCTATGAGAAGATACATGGCAGTGCTGAGCATTGTAGGAACATATCAGTGAAACAATTCCATCCCTATACCTGAAAATTCCTGGACTGCTAATTATATGTCAGGATTTCTAAGCATCAAGCATTGGGACATCAGTGGGAATAAAGGTGCTCAGTGCCTTGCAGGACTGGGTTTACTTTTGGCTTCTGAACACATCATCTTTTGAGTGTCTTGTCATTTTACATCTCATCCAAAATATGAAATAGTATTGAACAGGATATTTTAAATAAATTTTTCCTTATTAGAAATTGGGGATTTGATTAGCCCAAAATGATAAAAGCACCCTAACAGCATATCATCAGCTCTGAATTTTAAAAACCATGAAAACATAAGAAAGTTAACAGTAACTGTTTCATAGTAGCAGCCGTGTTAGTCTGTATTTGCAAAAGGAAAAGGAGTACTTGTGGCACCTTAGAGACTAACAAATTTATTAGAGCATAAGCTTTCGTGAGCTACAGCTCACTTCATCGGATGCATTTGGTGGAAGTGAGCTGTAGCTCACGAAAGCTTATGCTCTAATAAATTTGTTAGTCTCTAAGGTGCCACAAGTACTCCTTTTCTTTTTGCGAATACAGACTAACACGGCTGCTACTATGAAACCTGTCATTATGCAAGGCACTGAATTTAGCCATATAGAGTGGAAATCTGTCAACTTCATGAAAAAACTCGTACAGATACAGACAGACATCATCTTCCTCTCCAAATGCAAACAGATGGACATCATACCAAAAGGACTGAAGGTAAAAAATCCATTACAATCTACATACCACACAGACTAGTCCACCAAATGCATCCGATGAAGTGAGCTGTAGCTCACGAAAGCTTATGCTCTAATAAATTTGTTAGTCTCTAAGGTGCCACAAGTACTCCTTTTCTTTTAACAGTAACTGTATGTCAGAGATGGGGAGAGCTGAAATTGAGTCAAATTAGGTGGGCAAAATCCAAGTGAGAGTCTCAGATGCGCTGGAATGTGATAGAGGGGCGCTAAAGTGGTTACCATGGTAAATGTAATCCAGGAAGGGGAGATAGACACTACTAGAAACAGTAAAAGTTAATTGTAGGAGGCAACAACTTTAAAACTGTATGTGAGGGGCATTCTACCTTTTCTTGGAAGACTATTAGCATTGCCACTTATTGGAGTGTGGCCACTGGGATGCACTTGTGTGTTATGCTACTATGATGATGTGATGTGTTATGATGACCCTGGGTCTGATGCTCATTTACACTTGCCCCACTTGAGGGCATCTTATCTCTGACCATTTCTCATTCAAGCTATGTCCAAATAACTTTGTCACATTCTGTATCTTGTTAGCAACCTACAGTTATCCCAGTATGAAACAGACCAATTCTGCAAACCTGGAATAGATGTAATCCTTAGGATCCATGTAGACTTACTGCAGGCCTATGAGGTTGAAGAATAACTGTGGTGTGAGATATCTAGTACAGAAAGCAGATGAAAGTGGAATAGTATGTCATGATACAGTATCTTGACTTTGTATCAGCCCAAAAGTTTTTTTGGGAGGAGGGAGGTACAAGCTGGTGACTGACTTTGTGAAACTGACTGCTAAAACTGTCATTTTGAGGCTGTCCCTTGACATGGCTGTTACCTATCCGAGTACTTGGATGGTTTTTAAGACAACCAAAATGCAACCTTTGCATTTGGCTAAAAAATTATGGGTGTGGAGCATATTTATATCCAGAGCAAATAGATCTTTCATGGCCTGAAGATGTCCCCACTGGAAAATCTCCTTTCCAGCCTGTTGATAGTTGCATCAGTCAGCCAAATTCTACCCTTAGACTGTAAGTGGGCATAACTCCATTAAGATAAATGCAGTTGACCTATTCACTCCAGGGCTGAATTTAGTCCCGAGAGCAGTCGTGTGGAGTTGAAGGAACCTTGTTCTCAGGGGCAAGGAGGAGCATGTCATGACTTGGAGGGTGGTGGTGGAGGATGTAGTTTGATATAGTTGAATGGGTATACTATTTAGATCCATTCCCTATACTTCCAGTAGTTATTTTAAAAAAAAAATCACTATGTTGGTCCAAAATAACTTTTTAATTTCAAACAAAAAGTGACAAGAAAAAAAATTCGTAACATATGTTGAAGCACAGTTTTATCCTCTTAATTACCATGAAATTACACAGCCATTTGGTACATGCCTATTTTGAATATATTTATGTGACTTCAGAGGCATTAGGGTTACTTCATTTGCAATGAAAGAAGAAAAATGTTGCTAGGAATACAGGGCTACATTTTAATCCTTGTTATCAATCTGCCAAATTAAAAATATATCTGTGTATATTTGCTTAAAAAATGTCTTTGCACTACATGGTTTTCCCTTGGAATTAGCATAGTTAATATATTTAAAACATCACAAAACTGTTTTGTATTTATTTCCATAGAAATATACCAAAGTAGTTTTTTCCAGTGTAATCTTGCAGGTACACAAAGTCCACTTTAAGTAGGATGAGAAGTATTTCTTAAACAGTAGTGTAGACTAGGGTCATATGAGACCACAAGTGTTGCTTTAACAAGATAGTCCTTTCACATGCATTACTTATCAGAGTAAAAAAAAGAGAAAGCTGGATACCAAATGTAATATATTTGTGGTTCTGATCCAAAGCCCATTTAAGTCAATGGGAGTCTTTATATTGATTTAATGTCCTGCAGATCAGGCCTATATTACACAAGGTCCATCCCACGTTTATATATATCACACTGAATGGCAAAATCTAGTTAAGGTGACCACCTGAAACATATATGTGTGTTGCATTTAGGAGTTATCACACTTTTATTTCCCCAATTTAAAAGAAGAGTTGGCTGAAAAACCAAAAAATTTCCCATGAGAAATTTTGAGTGGAAAAAAAATCTTTGTTCAGTTTTCCCAAGGAAAGTTTTGAACTGATCTTAAATGAAAATTTTCATCTCCTTCAGAAATGTGAATTCAAAACAATTTAATTTCAAAACTGCGTGTGGAGAAACCAGAATTTCTCATCAGGATTGATATTTTTCTGTAAAAATGTTTGGTTTAGATGAAACTGTATTTTCTCTCAGGAAAAGTTTCTACATGAAAAATTTTGACCATCTTTTGTCAAGAGCCAAACATGAGCTTTTATGACTTCACTTTTCTGCTAACTAAAGGGAAGACTGTAATAACCAATCGAAGAATAAAAAAAGATTTAAGAAATGTTTTATGCACAAAATGAAGCCAACCATTTGCTTTTTGTATGAGGGATAAACATGTACCCAGGAAGCTTCTCCTTAGAGACTTGCCCATGTATATTCACTACAGCTGCTTGACACTCAAAATTTCTGTTTCATGGGAAATTCTGACATTTCAAAACTTCTCAATTCCAAATCAAAATGTTTCATTTCATTTTTGAATATTTTATACTATATTATAACTTGCAATATAATATAATATAAAATATATTTTGAATTGAAAAGTCATTTCTAAATGAAAAATCCAAATGTTCTGTTCCCATAAGGTTAAAACAGAAATGCTTAGGGGGAAAAAACTTGAAGGAAACTTAATCAAAATCAATATGATCCTGTGGAAAGTTTTGATTTTGATTAAAAGGCTTTCTCTGATGCACACTTTTTTGACCAGCTCTTACTTTAACCTGACCTGCAACTCCTTCTGTTACTATTCAAGACCTGAGCTGCTTTGAGTTAACTGTGCGAATCAACATGTTAATGTTGCAATGAGGACAAAATACTAAAGAGGACTAGACTAAACCCATTCATCTTTCACATATGATTTAAATATGCTTTGAACCCTGGATTCTAAAGATGAAATGATACTGCATTAACCTTCTGTGCTAACTAGAATCTATTTCAATACTGTGTTCATATAAATAATTCAATAGATATTATTTTATTCAACTGTTGCTTGATATGTCTATCACTCCAACATAGCATGAAGATGGGCACGTTGGCACATACGTCATACAACAACTAATGAAGCCTATGTAAAATGTAGATTATGATATGTGAAAGTGTATTTTGTGGACCAGATCCTACTTTCAGTTCTATTAGAGTGTAACAACACTGACAGTTGAATGGCTGGGACAAATCCTCAGTCTTTTCATGTTACCATCTGCATTTAATGTCTGCATTTAATTTGAGTTTCACTGGGTTATCCTCCCAGTGTAACTCAAAGTGGGATAGGTTACATTGAAATTCTTCACGGTGATGCATCCCCATCCAAACTGATAATTTTCATTGCTGTTGGAGGAAGAAAAGGTGACAATGACAATTAGAGGCTTTGGTATCCCCCACACTAGAATTAACATTTATAACTTTGTAGCAAGACAAACAGGAGGGGATTAAAAAGGATTCTAACAAACAATTCTCTTCAGTTTTATCTATGATTTCCCTGTTTATTCCTTTCTCTATCTTATGTTTTAAAGAATATAATATAAGACCATAATGATACCTTTATATGGTCAAGTCACATTCTCTACAGGTTTGATTTGGCATAATTAACACTTTATATCTTACATTTCTTCGTCTGAAAAGCACTAATAATTCAGGAACAGGCTGTCTGTGCTCACTGATAGATTTCATAACTGCTTAACTCTTCTCTGAATGTAGCATCAAGGAATGTTTCTGACCCTGTTCTGCAAGTGAGAAACCACCTTAAAAATGCAGATTGCATAACAATCTGTTTTAGGGATGTGGTCAAAAACATGTTGATAGCCTGTTATAAATATTCATAGCCACTGAAAATTTAATCACAGATTTGACATCAGAGGTAAATGGTAGGGCTGGATTTTATCCATGGCCATTGTAATGGATTCCTATTTGTTTATAAACCCAGGGCCAAGTCCTGTGCTTGATTACAGCTGTGTAAATCCATAGTAACACACTAAAATCAATAGAATGGAGTTAATCCAGATGCACACTGATCTAGCTGAGAATAAAACTGGGCCCTGTAGAGGTACAGAATGTAGGGCACCTAGGGGAAGAGGCTTGCATTTCTCTTAATTTGTGGCCTTTGGGAACTGCCCAAATATACACCCTGGCTGCCATAGCCTCTATGGGACTTTTTGCAGCAGTGGAATAGGAACACCCTAGCCATCCCCACCCCTCCCTTACTGGTACATCCTTCCACCTCCAATCTTCCCCCAATGAGTTAGGGTGGGAGGTGAGCTGCACCAGGGGATACTCCTTGGAAATGGGGCTTGCAGGTGATTGGGGCCCACAGTATTCTTTGTACATCCTTGTAAATACCTGATTTCAGATGGAATTAAAAAATCAGAACAATCAGCAGCTCCTCACCACTCTGTCTTTATCTAGAAATGGACAATCATCGGGCTTTGTAAGAATGAATAGGATAATGAAATAGTCTTGGTCTGTTAGCCTGATTAATAGTAGTATTGTTCACCTCTTATATTACGGCTTCAATCAGGATTCGATCTCCGCACTGCTGGACAGTGAACAAACACACAAAGGCACAGCCAGTGTCCCAAACAGCTCAGAAAAAGCTGACCATTCTAATTGCTCTCCTGTATTTAACAATACCTCAGGCCCCTCCAGCCATCTCCAGTTGATTTTTACTCCTCAGATCTCAGCTTTGATTATGACAGCTATTTGTCTATCCCAGATAAACAGTCAGCAGGCTGTGTATCCAGACTATTGTAGCATAACTGTCCCAGCATGGCAATAGAAATGAGTAGAAAATGGAGTCTGCATCGCAGTTCAGCACTTTATACATTGTGTCACCTCCAAGGAGACCTTTCTCATCATGTTCTCTTGCCTTCTTAAAAAAAACAGTCTAAAATTGATGTATAGCAGCACAAATACTGTCTAACATTTTCCAGCCCCTGAACACTGGAAAGAAAAAGCTATTAATCACTACCATTATTAATGAATTAGGTTGATGTAGATAAATGGCTGGAATAAGAAATCTCTGCAGACTGAAGGGAGAGATTCCTGTAGGATATACAGAGCAGAAATGGATATGTTGCTTTCTAGGTAAATGGGAGAACATAAAGCAAGAATTTCACAGGAAAGCTGCTAAACTCTTTGTGGCAGGAACTGTCACGTGTAATGTTTGTACAGGGTCTAGCACTATGGGGACCAACCTCAGAGAGAGGAAGGATGGTCCAGGGGTTAGAGAGCTTGCATGGGACCTGGGAGACCTAAGTTCAGTTCCCTACCCTGCTTCATACTTCCTGAGGGACATTGGGCAAGTCACTTGGGCCCAGATCCTCAAAGATAATTAGGTGCCAAGCTCCCATTGAAATCAATAGGTGCTAGCTGCCTAAATGCCTTTGAGGATCTGGGCCTTAGTTTCTCAGTGCCTTACTTCCCCCTGGGTAAAATGGGAATAATAGTATTTCCCCACCTCAGAAGGATGCTGTGAGGATAAATACATTCAAGATGGTGTGGTGCTCAGATTCAATGTAATGGGGGGGCCAAAGAAATACCTTTGATAGAACCTGGTTGCCATCTTTAGGCACTAGCCGGTATAACTGATATCTACTAAGACTTGAGCACTACACAGGTCTCTACAAGGGGTGTTGGAGCACATTAGTGGTTTCTATGCATCTATCTACACTGAGTGAGGGGTGTGATTCCCTTGCTCGTATACAAATAGTCATGCTAACTCAATGAGAGCTAATGCAAGTATAAATAGTAGTGTAGCCACGGTAGCATGGGCGACAGCAGTGGAGGAATGGCTTAGCCATGCCAAATACAAACCCACCTGCAACCAGTGAGTAAGTATTGGGCACAGCTCAGCCATGCCCTTCCTTTTCCTCACGTTACCATGGTTACACTGCTATTTATACTTGCACAAGCAGAATCACACCCAGAGCTCTTAGCGCAATTAGAGCATAGAGGAGGGGTGCAGGAGTCCTCACATGTCTCTAAAAAAGAGATTCAGGAGGGAAGTGAAAGTTTCTACAGGAAAGGAGTATTAGCATGTGGGCAGATCTCTCTAGACAATGTGGGACCTTTACAAAGGAAAGGTGGGATTGCACCGGATTCCTTTGCAAGAGGACTATGCGAGAATGTGGCAGTTACTATGCAAGATACATGGGATCTCTGTGGGTGCATAGCATGTTCTGGTAGAATAGTCTCCAAAGGAAGTTGTGAAAGACCTTTTGCTTCAGTTATTCAACCAGACTTGATAAAACACTAGTAAACTAATGAAAAGGATAAATCCTATCCTGACAGGGAGGTGAATTAACTGATCTTAGAAGATGACCTATAACTTTTATAAAGCTACCCTATAAATTGACAGAAAAGAATCCATGACCTTTATCCCTTCTAGTAATAGAAATTAATTACACAGAAAAAATTTGCCTCTCCACTGCTCAGTTTCCTCCATCTGTAAAATAGGAATAATGATACCCTCCTCGGTAAAGCACCCTGAGATCTGTGGATGAAAACTTCCATATATGGGTTAAGGATTATAAAATGCAGTAAAGCTTGTCTGTATAAAATGTTATATTTCATAGATCTGACTTCACAGCTGTGAAATCTTGCCTTTTGGTCACATCATAGCTGTGAAATCTGACTTTCTCCCACTAACTAGCAATGGGAACTTTGGTATATGCTAATGCTATTAGCACAGAATGCTAATAACTGACAGTACTAAATCCCCAAAACACTGGATTTTCCTCATAAAATTTGGCAGTGCTATAGGTTTAAACATGAGAATGAGAGTCTGCTGCAAGAAACCTTAGTCTGGATTGAATATGTATCCTTTGATATACCAGCTGCATGCGTCATTTTTCCCCTGAAAGGGTGGGTGTCCAAACCAAACCCAAGCCTCCCTCTACATCTGTTCTATCAGACTAATTATTATTCATCATCACCCTATCACCATCTCTCATCAGCTAGGCCATTGCTATCATTTCCCTTACTATAAGGCATGTTGCATGGTACTGCCAACCAGCTGCAACATGTTGATTTTGGGCTGCTGACAAGTTTGGCAGGAAAAGAAATGACTGGTGACTTCCAACTTTTCTCCAGTAGAGCTGAGCAGGGGGGTTCTAAAACTGAACATGACCCTGACAGCAAATTCAGATTGGGTTTGGAAACCAGGAAATAATATAACCTAGAATAAAAACTGGTCTATACTCTCAACACTTTTTATCATGTATGTAAGGCTATTATCCACTTACTTTCAAAGCTGTTGTTTTAGTAAAGTGTTCCTATGAAAGGAAAGAGAGTGTATCGAAAACAAATGGCTCTTACAAGTAATAATACTTAGTGCTTGCGTTCTGCTGTTCAGTTAAGTGTCTCAAAGCATTTTATAAACATTAATTTATTTAACTGCAAAATGTACTTGAAAAGTAAGTAAAAGGCATTACACCCATTTTACAGATGGATACATTGAGGGTCAGAGACTTGCACAGGTGTAATGAATCTATATACTTTAAACAATCTGTTACACCACAAATTAGTGGCAGGGCAGGATAAGAACTCAAGTCTTAACTCCCAGGTCCTTCCTCTAGTCACTAGACCATACAGCCTCATATACACTACTAATTTGTCAGCCTACGTTTGTTCCTGTATTAGATGATATGTTCATGTGATCACTAGTGCTATATGCTTAAAACTTAAAGGTACAATTTTAAATGTTACAAAATAATTGTTAATAAAAATATTGAATAATAGTTTATAAAATTCCCTCAACTGTTTATCATTGCTGTATTTTGGAAGAGCAGTGTAAAATTTATTCCTGTAATATTAACCACTAAATGGATGTCTTTATGATTGAAGCAAATTATTCATATTATATGAATGATCATATTGGTCCACACCCATATTTTCCATCCAGCCCTCTTACTCATTCCCTCTGGGTTGATGGAGTACCATTTGCAATTTAGAATTGGCACTTAGCCTCATTTTTCATATTGCACTGGAAAAGCATAAATGAAAAGAATATTTCTAAATGCTCTATGTTCTTTTATTACTGTAGTTGCTAGCTGATGACTCCCTATTGTCTTTTATCTTGTCTGTCAAGCAAGCTTATCATACTTATCCACAAGAGATGTACAAATGGGGCTAAACTCAGGATGTATGCTGTCTTCTGCATCACGCATTTTATGATAGATAATCTTCCAAAACCCCAGCCTGGCTCTATTGTTGAGCCTTCCAATTATTTACTGAGTAGATTTTATCTTTAAATCTGCCCCTGATGCTAGAAAGAAGGCAGGGACACCTAGTGGTCAGAGCGCAGAACTGTGAGCTAACAACTCCTATGCCCTAAACTTGTCTATATCATTGATTCCCTCTGTGGTCTTAAGCAAGTCTCTCTGCCTCAGTTTCTTCTTCTGCATCAGGAGATATTTACTTTTCTACCCTACACATGTATCTTGAGGATGGATAAATGTGGAGGTGGCGGGGGGGCTAGGGCCGGCCCTGGGGAGGAGGAGGAGGAGGACCTCAGCCCAGCCCTGCATGGGAGGGCTCAGGACATCCTGGGGGTGTCCTGTTTTCTCTTTGGGGGGAAAACCAGTTCATCCAGTCCTACTGCCTGTATATCACAGAGCCCCAACATCACCCGCACGCTAAATCCAACGACCAAAACTGCATGAAAATATTGCAGCCCACAGGAGACTAAACTATTATGTGCCAGAGACAGAGAATAGGAGGGACTGAGGTGCAACAGTGCACAATGCCCCTCAAGTGTCAGGGAACTGATTAAGTGAAATATACTCAAATTATCCCAGGAATTATTCCTGCATCCACATGCTGTAGAGGAAGGAAAAAACCCTTCCTCTCTGCCTCCTGCTAGGTCATTGCCAATTTGACCTGGGGTAAAATTCATTCCCAATCTTGTATATAGCAGTCAGTTAGACCTTGAGCATGGGAGCAAGAAGTAGCCAGCTACCCACCCGAGAGAGAGAGAATGCTTGTTGCCGCCTCAGAACCCTGTCCACTGTTCTGTCTCCAGCTGTGGAGATAATGCTTAGTGTTGCTAGCCTCAGAAATCATGGGGCACCTCCTCCCACTCCAAAGGGAAAAAAAAGAAAAAAAAAAAGAAAGGCATCACAAGATTGCTTTAATCATGTCAAGAAATCTTTGTTTTTGACTCTGAAGATAGCATCAGCTATAATGGAGTGGTGTCAGAGGACCTGTTGGGGGGATGGGATTGTATGAATGATTTTTGGCAAGAGGAAAAGAGGGTTGGTACGGTATTGTCTTGAACAAAATTCTCTCCCCGTTTTGGCCCTTAAAATATGTAGCTGTATTAGGTTCTTGTCACCATTGCATCTGGGTCCTGTACAAAATCTTAAAACAATACCCTATCAATGTTGCTGTCAATCAACAGAGTATAGTAACCTTGAAACAGAAAGTTATAATTAACCTAGAAAATATAATTGCAAACTTCATATGGGATTTTAAAAAAACAGCCAAGATTTAAAAGACTCATCTCACTAAATACAGGGAAGACTAGGGCTTCCTAATATGGAACTCTGATGACTGGTTCTGTCTGATTCAGACCTCCCCTTTCTTTAGGAGTGAGGCTAAGCTCTCAACATGAACATGAGGTTAACAAGAGTCTTTCTATCGACTTCAATGTGCTTTTGATCAGGCTCTATGGCTGCAGGGAGAATTTGAAGTGCACCTTTTCCTTTCAAAATGAGTTAAATCCTCCTCCAAACACTGTAAAGCCCCAATATTACTGCTACTTCTTTTCATCTGAGCAGGTAGCAAAGTTTGGGCCCTGCAGGTTGTTTCTGTTAAGAGGAGAAATTGATGATGGAGTCAAGTATCTCTGGTGCAGTTCTGTATATTTACAAAGACTGCACAAAGTCCTGCTCCCCAGAACCCTCCAGAAATCAAACAGGAAACAATTTTTTTGCTCATGGCTCCAAGCCTCTTTCAGTCAGCAGTAGGCCCAAAACAGGGTTGCCAACATAGTATTTCAAAAATAAGGGACTGTTTTCTTAGCACCTCCATCCCACCCCTCTTACCAATATTATCATCATCATCATTTATTATTATTATTTATTATTAATAATAATAATAATAATAAGAAGCAGTACTCACCTACATTCGCCAGGGATATTTCTTGCTGCTTTTTGTAGCATGCAGCAACTCCAGATCTTGTTGTACAGAGATGAAAAAATAAGGGACGTCCCTTGTAATAAAGGACTGTTGGCAACCCTAGCCCAAAAGCACTCTATCTAGGCTTTTCTCAGGATGACACGCTCAGTGTTTGTTCAGGCTGTGTCAACTGCTGCTTTTTCCTTGCTTCTGTGGTGGGTTTTTTGCTGCTTCTCTCTCATACACAGACACACATACCTCCATCAGACAATACCCAGCAAAAACTTTCCTTCCACATGATTCAAATTCCTGAGCAGACTGACATGTACCTCTATTTTGGCCAATGACATGTGCCTATGTTTTGGGTTGAGGCCTTTAATATTTCTTACAATTATCCCAAATGAAGGGTGGCTGCTACACTTACCAGTTTTAACAAGGTTTAACCCAACCACTAACAAAACAGGATAATATGGAAATTTAGAAAATCTGAATTCCCTTCCAAGAATCCTCTCAAGCCTCTTTTGTGTAACATGCAGAACTTAAAAGAGAGAAGAGGGGTGGGGAGAGATTGAAGAGAAGGCACCAACTGAGGTCTTAAGGTGTCACAGGATGGATTGGCCCTTTTAAGGGAGCTGAGCTCAGCCTAGTCCATCTGTGCTTTGTTAGCTGCCTGCCTCCCCGGGCTTTGACACAGATAAAGGGAGTGCTCAGCTGAGCTGAGGGGAGGAGGGGCCTGGGAGGGGAGGGCAGAAGAGAAGAGAAATAGCTCTCTACATCAGACAAAAGAAAAGGGCTGATTGGTGTTACCTGCAATGCGGGGCAGAAACCGTAAGAAAGAGGCTTGAGAAAACACCAGGTAGTAGGGTTGGGAAGGATCAGCTGAATCCAGCATGGGACTGAAAAACTGTAGAGTCTCAGAAAACATTGTTTTGATTTAAGTTGACATTTGCACTGCACTGTTGTTTTCACAAACCACAAGGGGTGTTATTTCTCTCATATGAGAGCCTGGGTGCAGTTATTGGGAAGCCCAAAGAGGGGAAGCCGAGGCAGCAGCAGCAGGTTCGGAGGCTGCATTAGATAGGGAAAGGGATTTCTGGCTGTGGGATCATCTGGTTTTATTTGAAAACTTGTGAAACATGAGCCTGATCCTTCTCCATTGAAGTCAGTGGAAGTTGGCTCAAACCCGATACTTTCTTATAGGGAAAAACAGCTAAAAAGAGAGACAGTGATGTGAAAAAAAGCCCAAGATTAATCCCACATAACCCTATTCATGCAAAAGCCCTTGACAATGTCCCTTAGTTTCAAAGCCTACTCCTTATCATTGGAACTATCATATCCAAATTCTGCTTCTCATTCTCTCAGGGTAATGTGAATTAAATCTGCATTTTTAATAGCTGTCCTTGTTTAAGGCTTTTAGACTTCACTGGCAAAATAGCAAAGGAGACAGAACGGAAGATTATGTCGTTTAAAATAGTACATAGGATGTGCTTCATCTGCTTTAAATGTGGTTAAAGGTCTGATATATGTTTAGCAATTTGGTAAATGAGGAGGAAGCTTATCCATATTATTTGCTCATGTCCTAAAATTAAGAGCTTGGTGTGAGGTGGTTTATGTGATACGTGGAATCTATGAATATAAATTTCCACCTCTGCTGCAACTATCTCTTCTAAATGATTTTTCCATGTTTCAGAGTGCAACTAAAATCTCTTAAAAATGGGTGGCCATTGCTCTTTCTTGTGCAAAGCGATTGATTCTGAGAGGGAAACATCAATGTCCTAGTTATTAAAGGCTGGAATCTGGAAATGACTGAACTGGCCTCACATGAAAGCCTAGTATGTAATTTAGATTAATTTAATTCATTATGGTCAGAGTTCATCTGCTTTTTATAGGGTAGAGGATATAGACATTTCAAGGGGATTAGAATTTAAATTATACTGTAGGTTTGTAACAGAGGGAAGAGTTGTAATGGAGGGGTGTGGGGAGTGGAGCATTTCCATTTTTTCCCTGATTGTCTGGGGTTTGAGTACTGTTGGTTATACTGGATTTATTTTTATGTTGTATTTTGCCTTAGTTACAGCAGGAGCTTGTTGGTGCCTCCAATAAAAAGTTGCATTGAAATTGTTATGCTAACTCCATTTTCTCCTGATCACAACTCCCTGAAAAGTTCTTTGGGCTAAAATATTTTATGCCTTGTTTCAGCTCTCATGTAACTTTTTTCTGGAAAGTTTGAACAAAATTCCTTCACCAGTTTCTTGAGCTTTGTGAGGGGGTGAGAAAGAAAGATATTCCATTGTAAGATAACATTAACATGAACTTTGCATGTGTTCATGCAACTTTAACATTACTAATTTAAAAAGGTAAAATGTTCATTAGCTAAAATTGCCTGCATAGACTTTTCTTTCAATTTACATGGGGGGGAGTTTGGAAAATCTTTGTGCATGGAAGAACGAGGCCATGTTTTTGGCATTGGTGTTTGTTTATATAGAGTAGAGTGACATTTAGATTTTAAAACACCTTAAAACAATATTTAATTGTTCCTAGACAAAGGTAAAAATGGTCCAAACAGTCCAAACTTGACCATTGGGGGAGTTGTTTTATGTGGCTTCCATGCTGCAGATGCCACTCTGAGAGGAAATATTACTCACACCACACAGGAAATGTAGAGAGTAGAGAGGATATAAGGACAAATAGCACTGTCAACATAATTGCGAGACCTTTACCCTTTGTTGGCTATGCTAGTGAGCAGAAAGCCTTCAGAGAATTCCTGGGAGGTTCAGGGCAAGTTGCACTTCAGAAGAGCCTTATACAGATTAGATGGTTTTGACCTGGGGAACTAACTGCAAGTGACTTTCAGCCTTATTGCACTAATGTTCCGTTCAGCTCATTGAGCATTTGTGCCTGTGTATTCCTCCCAGCTCTCCCTTCTGTTGAGAGTGCAACACCTGCATGGGAGCTGCAATACTAACTGCATCGCGAAGCTGGATTGCCATTCTCAAACATTCAGATATCATGAGTTAGGCCACAGAAAATCATGAGATTCTACTCTCTCTCTCCTGTTCTTATTTTGCCTTCATCACCATAGTATCTGTAACTTCCAATAGTGCACTAAGCGACAAGACTAAGGTCTGTCAGATGTGATTCACTCTCTCACCCATCCTCTCCTTTGAAATTGGCTTAAAAATCATGAGATTATTCTTTTTAATTGTGCAGGGCATTTGCCCTCTTGTTTCTGAGCCTTTAGGGCATGCTTGCTTTATATCTTGGAGCTTTTTCTTTACAACCATGAGGGCTAAAATCTTTGTCTTTATGAAAGCTGAGATTCTCCTGCAAACTCTTAAATCTTCAACTGCTGGAATCAGAAGAAAAGCACCAAGCATTGTGAGATTTACGATAGAATTATGAATTGGTAACACTGCAAAGAGTTTTTTGTTATTTCTTTTTTTTTTTTTTTGGTAAGGTGCTGATTGCCCTCAGCTCAGCGTCTTGAGGGAGACACAGCAGGATTGGGCTCTATTTCTCTGTCATTCTAATCTCTGATAGAAAGTTTTCATCATAAAGAAAGTGCTTGCTGTAGACTCTTTGCAATGCAGAAAGAGATTGCATATTAAAATCCTTATGCTCCTGGGGAACATGAATACCAGTCTCTCCTGCCAAAACTCTCTCCTTCCCACTGCTTTAACAGCTCCACCCAGTTGTGGTTGCACTTCAGCGATGCTACTAAAGACAAGATATGAAAAAGCACAAGTCTCATTCCCCATGTGCTTGGATACACAAAAATTAGAATTATCCTTTGCCTATACACCTTTGGATGTACATGCTATTGAGTAAGGTACGTTGCAATTCTGGGTCTATCCCTTAGAATTACATCTGAGATCCCAGTGTTATCTTTAATGCCTTGTCCGGTGTAATTCAGTTCTAGAAATAAATCATAAATGAGAAGAGAGAGAGAGAGAATCAGAAAGAGAGGTAAAAGAAAACTATATATAGCATAAGAGGGAAAGTAGCTTGGAGTCATAACCTCTAACTACAGTAATACAACTAAGTACCTGTGCCTCTGTTTACAGATTACAGGAATGCACATCGTCATAACCACCACCCGCATGAATATTGGATGGTTTCACACCTCCCTCTTCTCCTTACTATTATTATTTAATGTGGTAACTTTTCAATATCTCCCTACAATGGAAAGACAAGAGGGACACATTTTCTTTCTTGTACAGTTGCAATCTAGTGCAGAAGAATGTCTGAGGAGAAAATTGGTTGGAGACCTACTGAGAAGCCAGAAACTGGACAATAGCATTGATTAATCTGTCATGAGTCTGCGGGCTGTCTTCTATGGTGAAAATCTCTTTGCCTTCAAATTTTATAACCACTCAAGGTCTTTCCAGTCTTTGTACTTTATCCCTATTTTTTAGACCTATCCTTACTTCGGCACACACTACCTGCTAATACCCCATACAGCGGGGGGGAATAAATCAAGAGCAGTATTACTGAAAGCCAAATCCAGTGTTGTGTAGGGAAAAGGCTGGGTTTCAGCCACAAACTGTGTCAAATCTGGAACCTGACTAAATATTTGCAGCATGGGGCATTGAGATGAATCATGTTATAATGCTAACCTGGTAGAGCTCACTCTTCAGGAGAGGAAAGCAGGTGTCCGGAACAGACCACACACGTGAGATAGCTTGTTCCATGAAGATTTAGGGTCTGTCTTTGCTCTTTACACATGAAGAAATAAACATATAAGGCCTAGTTACATCTATAAACTGCTACGTAGCAGGGCCCTAGTGGCTTCCATAATAAAACACAGGGAGACCCCTGAGACAGTCCAAGGCTTGTGAGGCACCTCACCACTACCTGCCCTTAGTGTGAGGCAGTCTTGTCTGTGCCTGCTATAGTTCAGCTCCCTGAAGCCAACAGTCTCTGGCCAAGCAGTGCCTTCTAAGTCTCCAGAGACCTTGCTCTCTCTCTCTCTCTCTCTCTCTCTCTCTCTCTGCGCAAGCTAGTGATAGGCACATGCCAATCCCTAAATCCTTGGAGTGTTCCCTGTAGGTCCAGCCCTTTGTCCACTGGACACTCACAGAAATTACTAGATCCACAAGGGAATAGTATACACAGCCTGAATATTACCACTCAGGATCAGCTCCTTCATAACATCACAGCACAGAGATGTATTTATAGTGAAAACAATCAAATTTATTATCAAAAGCTATGAATTCAGAAAGAGTGAGGAAGGAAAATGGATACAGAAACGGTTACATAGAAAACAAAATCATAACATGCTTTCTAGAGATTAAACTTAACTTTAAAAGACTACATACTTGTCTAAAGCAATTTATCTCACCTAGAGCAGTCACCCAGCATCTTCAACCAGCGCAGCTGGGATCCCTCCTTTAGTGCATGCAAAAGTTCTTGTGCTTCCTCAGTGAAGGATGAAGGGGTGTCTCCTTACTTTCCGTATACCCTCCAAAATTCATTGTTTCTCAAGAGTCAGGATGTCCGTTATGTTGGCTTACAATGTTCAATTTACATGTGAACCGAGATAGATAGGAATATACATCCTTTGGCAGAAACTTTTTCATCAGCTGTGCCTTGATTCAGACTTTAAAAATATGTTTTCCAGCATGTAGACATAACTCCTTATGCAGTATTAGTACATACATTTCACAATGATATAAATGACCAGTTTGATCCTGGATTTCATTTAAGATCTCGCATGACATTCTTTATGGATAAATACTGTGAAAGCAGTGTGTTAGATGTAGTGAGTTTATCAAGCCTGATAGGAGTTGTTGTTCTAGAACAGTGAATCCTTTGCCAGTTGGCATTGAGGTTCTTATGATCATAGAAAGGTCCCAAACTATTTAAAGGGATACTACCCAATTCCTAGACATTACAGACTCATTGTGCTAGGCTTTCAGATTTGAATTCATGCAACCAGATCCAGCACTGGAAAAGCTGGCTGTCAGGAGAGTTGAATCTGCTTTTGCCAAGTTCTGATTTTGGCCTGTAAAGTTCAAGTCCTGTTCATCTGACTCAAACACAGCATGATGCTGTTCATACAGCTTCATATTTTCCTTCCCCAAACTCTTTGTCTGACTCAGATGCTCTGTTTAAAGTACAAACCTTCTAACTGCTGCTGAGATTTCTTGTTAAACCAGTTATTAAACCACTAAGTAATTAGCATGGGATTGACATCCTTCTTTTGCATATGATTATGTCAAAAGATTTTTAACACTCAATAAAGCATATGGTTGATTAAATACCTTGATTTTCTCTCCATCCGTATTCTTAAGTTAAAACTCTAATTATAACGACTTCTTGTCTTTCTGGAAAGTACCTGTTCTACCCACACTGCCGCTTCCACCCTGCTGTTGATATGATTTGCAACTATCTGATTTACAACAGTGACTATGGCTGCCTGCTCATGTGTAAGATTGAGTAGTTGTCTAAAGTAGGATGGGTCTTTTAAATGACATTGTATGATCAGTATCACCAGACTCTTGCTCTTGATTGTATTATCTTATTAAAGACTTGAAATTATTTCTCAGGAGAAAAGCAATAGCCTCTTGTGAAATTCACATTACCCAAGTCTCTCATTTTATGTAGGAATATAAGAATTTCTATATCGATCAGACCTATGGTCCAACTAATTCCAGTGTTTTATCTTGAGCAGTGGCCACTACCAAATGTTTTAGAAGAAGATGCAAGAAACTCCACAATGGAATAATCGGCCAGTATGGAAAATGTCTTCCTAACTGCCATCAATTAGTCATGGGATTATGCCCTGAAACAATGAACCTTATGCACTGTAACTTTGGATGTTCTCATTCTATATATAAATATCTAAATCCTGCTGAGTAACCAGCCTCTCTAATCCTGCAGCAGGGATTTCCACAGTTCATTCATTTTAAAAAAAAGTATTTTCTTTCATCAGGGCTAAATCTGTTACCTTTCATTTAATTAGCAGTCCCCTTGTTCTTGGCTTATAAGAAGGCAAATAGGACAGGATTTATATTCTTTTTATACTCTATATTTGGCATACTTTTGTAATGTCCCTGCTCACAAGAGACAAGGAACAATAATCCTTTCACTTGCCTCATAAAACTTTCCATGCCAATCATAACTTTTGTCACCAGTCTTTGGAGTCCGTTTTTGCCTCTGGTATTTTTTTTTTTCATGACGTGCAGAGAGAGGCTAAGTGACTTGCCCAGAGTCAGGCAGGAAGTCTGTGGCAGAGCAGGTAAGGGAACATATAATTTATGATTTATGTAATAACATTATCACAGTCTCAATATTAATGTGTATCCTGTTATTTATGCATCCTAATGCTTTCTATTGCCTCAGGGTAGTCTGAGCATTCGCTCCCTCCCATTCTAGCATCTGTCAGTTCATACATTTTTAAGCATTGCCAGCCCAGTGATCATTTAGGAAGCAAATAGTGCAATGCTGAGATTGTGTTTGTGGCAGAAAGTATTTGTCTTGCTGCATCTAAAGCTACAGAAACAATTTGTATCTGCAAAGATGAAGGATCCTTAAGGGCCTTCTACCAGCCATGTGAATAACTTCATCCCTCTGGGAAAGGGTTCCAGAACAGCCCTGCACTTCACTGGGCTTCTGACATTCTGTTCTATGGTGCCCTGTCTGAGCCACAGCAGAGGAAGAGTTAATTGCCTGCCTCTGGGGAGGGGTGGAGTAGACAGGCAGGGCTAGTGATTGACTCATTCAACCCAAGCAGATGCTCACAGTTAGAATGGGGAATTCTTTAAAAAATGGCTCCTTGGCGGTCAGAAAGGGAGAATGTCTGTCTGATCAGGAAGCGCTCCAAATTCAATAGCGAGAGTGCTGGGCAGTAGTCTGAAGGGGCCCTTTTCTTTGATGTAAAAGATGGTGCATGTGTGGTGGGCTGTTAATATGCTCTCTGTGTGTTTATTTATATGAATGAACACTTAAAACTGGGAATAAAGCCTTTTTGCAAAGAACATTTTATTGCTGCTGGGCTGGGATGGCCCATTCCATCACCTTACAGGCAATAATAAAATTTACATGGTTATTGAATTAACATTTGTTCTCTGACTGAGACTGCAGAATTACTTTTTCCTTGCCTTCAGGAATTAATTTTGGAATTAATTGCTAATGGGGAGAAAGGGAAGGAATTCTCAAGTCTCACTGAGCACAGACTGAAAAGAGAGATGGACTTGCAGAAATTAACTTAAAATCTTTCCCTAGACCATTAGCATCATATCATCTATGTACCAGCAAGTGGTATGTTACTTATCACTGCAACAGACAGGGAGATCAGGGAGTCTCAATTCCGCAGCAGAAAAAAAATAAATCAATAACCTTTTTTAAGTCAACAAATAATTTTTCACTAATTGGTGATCATCCAAACCCTAACTCATTATCTTTCTGAAGAGCCATACTTTGCAATACCATCAGTGAGTGTTTGGCTGAATATCTCAACAGCACTGTGGAGAGTTCATTGATTTTAGGCTTGTGACTAATGCTGAGGAGAATGGAGTACTTTAGACAATTATTTGTCTACACCACTCTAATTTCTGCTGAAGGGTTTTCAGAGAGGCTGTTTATGAGGTATAGGGCAAGGGCATGTGTCCCACCCCTTGTTAGTTACCTCACATGATCCTTCACATGTGATGGGTTCTGTTTAGCTATGGTTTCACTAGCAACAGTTAACGAATGTACCACCTCTCTTTGGTTTTTCACACAATGACATATCACAACCCCACCACTTCGGCTCTTATCTATGATTGAAAATAAGGAGATCATGAGGAAAAATATTCTGGCTGTAGAGGCTTTTCTGTTGACCCCTTGCAACAGGTATGTTTTCATGTAACCACACCTGGCAGTGGTTGAGGAATCCTTCCCACTCCCTTTCCTCTTGATTTTCCAAATACAGGATAAAATTGAAAGCTAAATTAGCCTATGGATAAAAACAGGCCTCCCTTAACCTTTATAGTGCTTCCTTTTTTTTAACTGCACTATGTTGGTCTCCCTGTGGCTCCTGCTTGCTGTCTAGTCAGTTTATATGAAGTGGCTCTTGGAGAGCTGCCTTGTCACTTGATGCTGACTCTTCTACTGGCTTCCTGGGGAGAGAGAGCAACACAGTGGATGTGCGTGTGGAATGGGGGTGATGAAATGCAGAGCAAAGTAAACCCAGGCTACTTCCTTCTTCAAAAACAGCAAAACACAGCTCCCACTAAAGACATTGAAAAAACCCCTTTCTTGTAAGCAAGTGCCGTAGTTGCCACAAGGATGTTACTTGACTTTGACTAGGCTGGGAGGTAGCCCACATAGTAGTGATGAGGGGAAAGCTACTCTGGCTGATTGTGAAGGAGAGGTGCCCATGAAACAATCTTTCTGTTAAGATATGTTACGTGTTATGACCACGCTTGACAACATGTGATCTTAGCCAGCTTCATCTCTACAGGAATCTCGGGGGAATATGAAGGGGTTAAAACACAACACAATTTAAATGCTCCGAGAGCTATTATCCCAAAGCCCACAAAGAAACATACCCAGCCTGTAAGGAAATTCTATTGCCCATAAGAAACGGGTGCCTTGTCAGAAGTACAAGCCTGCTCTGTGTGGTCTCTGTTCAAGCATTAAACTTGCATGTGTAATAGTGATATCCGATATGACCGTGAAGGATTGGATTGAATTGAAGGATTCAGTGCTGCTATCTTTATAGAAGAGTTGAAGTCCTAAACGAGTTGCTCACTTGTGACCTCAACGTTATGTTGCTGTATGCTGAAAGAGCTTCCTGCTGTAACATGATCACATTCCTGTTAAATAAAAGTTAAGCACAGAGTCTCTACTATTCTGTCTAACAGGGCTGTTCTCACTGATTTCATTCATCTCTCCTGGCACCAAAAGTACTGACGGAAATCAAAAAGGCAATGACAAAGGTGCAACACCAGAAGAGATAAGACTTCAGTGCTGAGAGGGAAGTAATCAAGCCTCCAGCTTTACTGCCAATAACAGGAAAGTTATTTCACTGCTCAAGGTGGAAACAAAAGTTATTTCACTGCTCAAGGTGGTCACAGCCCTCCCCTCTGAAGTGAAAAAATAATTGGGGCAGCTCCTGTGAATCTGGGGCTAATATATTGTATGAGAACAAACAGGAGTACAGGATATTGGCACAATATACATAAATCAATTAGTAGCTATGGTCCAATATTACAGATGCCAGGGACTGCAGGAGATATAGTGGCCAGACAGCAGGAACAAAAAGTGTGTAGATTGTGCAGACCAAAAGTAAAAAAAAAAAGTGCTTAGCTGTTTGTTGTAGTGCCAGACAGAGGAAAGACTATGTTAAGCAATCAGGCATTTGACAATCCTGGGCTAGCTGTAAAAGAGCATACAGGATTATAGACACAAGCTGTGACAGCAAGTTAGCTATGGACACAGCTATAGCTGTGGAAATATGATTCTAGGTACGGCATTTGCCAAGTGCTTGGTATATTAACAACACAGCTGGAGAGATTTATGACACAAAGAGCACAAACTGCAGAGCTACAGAAAGAGATCTTTAATTTACAGCATGAGCAGCCCTGTGGTTAACACAAGTAACACAATCCATTCCAGAATGAGCTAGCACTTGGAGGAGTAATATCAGAAAACAGACAGAGCTCAGTATAAGCAAAATGAAATCCTAGAGAGAATTCATTAGCTCCTCAGTTTCAGGCCGATTTGGGCTTCTGTGTTTCACTTGATTGGGCAGGATGTGATGGATACTGGGCCTGGATTAGTTGTGAAGTGTGCTAACTCCAATGAAAAAAGGGTTTGGGGTGGGGGGGAGGGCATTGAGGAAAGCTACCCATCTCCTTGTCCCCACTCCATCAGGGCAGTGGGGAGCTACTGCTGCCAGCCAGTACAGTTCATAAAGGAGCAGGGCAATTTAGGAAGGGAGTGATGCTAAGGCACCCAAGCAATGCAATGAGGCCTTTTAAAGCTTCACTACCCTAAAGGAGACTGAAGCTGCTAGCACCGCCTGACCTCCGCTGAGGTGGAGTATCCATTTGAGTGCAGCTGCCCCATGGGAGCAGAGGCTACAAACAGCCAAATGGGATTAAGCCCCTGGCACACATGCTAGGAAATAAAGTACATCTCTCAATACCCCTCCAGTGAGGGAGTGATATGTGGCCTGCACATTTCTATGAAATTTGGCTTGAATTAATTTTAATGGAATAAAGGCTATTTGTTAATTATTAAATGCTATTCCAGTTCTCTAAAAATTGCCCTGCACCACAGTGTACCAATGTACATGAATTTATATCCAGGATGCACTGACTTCTAGCAACAGTCATGGAGAATGGTCTAGTCTATCCCATCTAAGTTTTAATATGGCGCTCATCACATTGTATCGGAGCTGTGTCACCCAGCAATGGTATCACTTTCTTGTGCATCGCCAGTTTCTGTAAGACAGAAGTCCACATTGCAAAATCTTGCTGTGCCAACACTTCCAAGGTGGCTGCTGTGGGAACTTCTGACTGGGCAGACCAGAAGGAGTTTAGGAAGGTTTTTCAGTTTGTGTCCTAGGGCCTTGCTCCAACAAGACTTTGGTGACAGAGATCTTTGTATTATCTTGCTTTTTAAATAAAACACCTATTCCCAGTGTCTGGGATCGTTCCAGCTGCACAAGCCAGTTGCCAATTGGACAGGATTTCCTGGCTCCAGTAGGAGGCTACGACATCCCATTTTTCAGTCCAACAGGATTACCACTCTGTCCAGTGACCTATGACATCGAGTTCAAATCTGTCCCCCACAGTCAAAGTCCCCACTGGATGCATCACTTTGCATCTAAATGATGAGGCAATCCCTCAGACAAGCTCCTTATTCAGAAAAGCTGCATTGAATTCGGCAGCATTAAGTGGGAAAGTTGATTGTGCAAATGGTGATACTATGACTGAGGCTTGAGAGCTGCCAGTGGCTTGTTAATGTGTCTCCTGCAGCTCTTTGCAACATATGGTGTTAAAATTGTGTGATTTAATTAATTATTAACCATCAGGATGCTTTTACTATGTTATTAACCAACTGTAGTTGATAAAATAATAATACTTGGTCAGTCATTTTGCTGTGAGAATTTTATAAATATATACAAATAATAAATAATAAATTCACACTACTGTGGCTCTTTTGGGTAACATTGATTGCTAATTTGGCTCCTGAACCACTGAGGTCTGAGTATCACTGATGTAGACAATCATTCTGTGTAGTGCCCAGCTGCTAAACTGGGAAGGAAAGAGGCAGGCAGTAGCAAAAGGGGGTGCCACCACTCTCTCAGGGAGAACAGCAGGAATAGGTGGCTGCCATACACCAGGGCTCCTAAGCTCCACTTCTGAACAACTCAGTGTCTACACAGCTAGTGAAGGCACCTACCATCTAGGCTCTTGAGCTTAAGAAAGAAGAAGTTCCTTTCCTTCAGGGATGGCAGCCACTTCTTTCCCAGAAAGTGTTTAAGCTCCTTTTCTCCCTCTTACTGAGGTATGCTCCCCACACAGCTTCATATTGCCCCTCCTGCAGAGCTCCTAAAATGTCAGGTGAACAAACTTGAGGAGCAGAAAGATGGAAATAAAATGGCAATTAAAAAAAAGTTTGTGATACAAATCTTCATGGGTTCTTGGCAAAATAGTGAATTATGCAGCCATTTGTGCAGCTGCATAACCACACTTTGCAGCGGTGGGGCTGCTCCTCATTCACTGTCTCATTGAGCAGTGGTAAAAATAAAAGCGGGTAGAGAGTTCATCAAGGTGGCTGAAAAATAAACTGAAATGATCATGTAGATCCATATGTGGATGTGCTGGCACACTGCACAGCAAAATCAGAATGTGGCTATGTTCTACAGCTCTAACTACCAGCTGCAAATTGATTTCTTTGTGTCGATAACTCCAGCTATAGAGTCTCAAACCAGAACAGACACTTGGAAATGCAGCGGCAGGAGAAATATTCTGACAGATAGGCAGGGCATTCTGTGCACCTGAGGGAGGAGCATGTGGGGCACAGAAAGGAACTTCAAAAAGCTCCCAGTTCTGAGGCAAGTTAGCCTCTGAGTTGTGTTGGTATCATGAATGAAAATGGAAAATTTTATAGATGGAGTAGGAGACATTTTGTGAAAACTAATGACTCTTGTGAGGTTTGCCTGGAACTGAATAGGTGTGTTTCATTCATCTGCTCAGGGCTTAACATATTCAACATGAACTTAAGGACATCATCGGTACTGGATTTTGATTATTGGGAAACTAAATTGTGTAATAAAAATACTACTACCTCAAAGAAGGTGGTAAATAATTAAGACCTGTCCTAATACAAAGATCACCTTTTTCAGTAACTAAGACGGTCAGGATAACACTCTAAATACATGAAGAGACTAACCAACATGATGGAAAGGAATTGTTGATGGTGCTACAAGAATGATATAATTAGGAGCAGTAGCATGAAATTAAGAAATGGGACATTTAAATTGAACAGCAGAAAAACCTTCCTACCAGTTACACTATGGAATACTCACCATTCGTAGATACACTTGGTGAAGCAATGGGCCAAAATAATCCCTAGTATAATTCCATTGATTTCAGTGCAATTATATCAAGAATGAATCTGGCCTGGTAGGTCTCTTCCCGTTTTAATTTCAGTAAATTTAATCTTTAGGGAAAACCTTACTGTGTAGCCTAAATATCTCAACAATGAACTAGCTAAATTATCCTATAGCCAAAGCCTCCTGTACTCCTAGGCAGGCAGGATTTAAATTTGGTAGCAGTTGTGGGTGCTTAACAGCTCTGAAAATCAGACCACCTATTTAGCTGCCCAAATATGGATTAAGGCTTTGGTTTTCAGATGGGTTCATGCTGTCACTGCACATGCTGCTGCAGCAAATTTATAGTGGCCACAGTTTTGACCATTTAAAATATACTAGTCTAGAGACAGTTTAGTCACATGTTTATTTGGATGTATCATGGAACTAAAAATAACAAATCTTTTCAATGTAAAGAATAATCTGTACTACAAATAATACCACAAAACGTACATGGTTATTACTAACTATATAATTGAGGGAAAGGGGGTGAGAATAGAGGGCTGGTTCCCTCCCACAGCCAAAGGCAGAAGCTCTGTTGCACTATAACAAAATGCTGCTGAGCCAACCTTGAGCTGCTGTAGGGAGCATAGCTGGTGGCCATGGCAGGGAGCTGCATGTGGCCACACTTGAGAATCACTGGATTAAGGTGCCTAACTTTAGGCACCTATTTCTCAGTATGTTGACCTCAGTGTTTAGCTATTAATCTGATTATCAACAGTGATGGGAAAACCTCAAATTCAGAGGTGGAATATACCACATATGCTGCAATAATTGGTTACTTTTGTTTTCATTTGGTTTCTTTTAAAGATGAATTGCATACATAAATGAACACACACAAATATCACAGGAAGAACCTTTCTTCTTTTTTAATATAGATGCTGGACTCAGGAAGTATGGAGGTGCACAAAATGTACAAAAAAGTAAGTTGAACGACTCCTTTGTCAAAGGTTTGGTTTGTGTTTGAGACAAAGATTTCAGCTGATTTCTTATTTAATCAAAGTTGGCTTGCCTTCGTGACTTTCAATGTTTTTGAGAAGTGGTTTGGTCAAGAATAGGCTCAAGGGGCATAAAACCTTGGGCTTTGCCATTCATTAAATGATTGACCTTGGCCAAGTCACTTAACCTCTCTTCCCTCAGTTTTCCTGTGTGTAAAAATGAGGTAAATGAGACCTTCGCAGAGGCATTGTGAAGATTTAGTGCTTTGCAGATATGAAATATTAAGTTTTGCTGTTGCATGTTCTTTAAAGAAAGGTGGAGTGCAAGCGTATGGTGCAAAAAGCTACTACAGTAACATGCTGCAGTAATATAATTTCTTCCTGTTGAAAAAAAAATCAGACACAGGCCCTATTTTGTTGCTCTAACTAATAAAATTGTTCTGACTGATTACTAATCTTTACAAAAACATTGAGGAGTCCTCAGAGACAAATTTATTTGGGCATAAGCTTTCGTGAGCTATAAACCACTTCATCAGATGCATGGAGTGAAAAAAAGTAGGCAGGTATAAATATACAGCACATGAAAAGATGGGAGTTGCCTTAGCAAGTGTGTGTGGGGGGGAGTCAGTGCTAACAAAGCCAATTCAATTATCATGGATGTGGCTCATTCCCAACATTTGACAAGAAGGGGTGAATATCAACAGAGGGAAAATTTATTTTTTGTAGTGACCCATCCACTCCCAGTCTTTATTCAGGCCTAATTTGATGGTGTTAAGTTTGAAAATTCGTTCCAGTTCTGTAGTTTCTCATTGAAATCTGTTTTTGAAGTTTTTTTTGTTGAAGAATGACCATTTTTAAGTCTGTTATTGAGTGTCCAGGGAGATTGAAGTGCTCTCCTACTGATTTTTGAATGTCACAGTTCTTGATATCTGATTTGTGTCCATTTATTCTTTTGCGTAGAAACTGTCCGGTTTGGCCAATGTACATGGCAGAGGGGCATTGCTGGAATATGATGGCATATCTCAGATTGGTAGATGTGCAGGTGAACGAGCCCCTGATAGTGTGACTGATGTGGTTAGGTCCTAAGATTGTGTCCCTTGAATAGATATGTGGACAGAGTTGGCAACGGGGTTTGTTGCAGGGATTGGTTCCTGGGTTAGCGTTTCCGTTGTGTGGTGTGTGGTTGCTGGAGAGTATTTGCTTCAGGTCGGGGGGCTGGCTGTAAGCGACTCCCTGGGTCTGGGAGAATGAGGGATAGTCCTTCAGGATAGGTTGTAGATCCTTGATGATGCACTGGAGAGGCTGTAGGTGATGGCTAGTGGCGTTCTGTTACTTTCTTTGTTGGGCCTGTCCTGTAGTAGGTGACTTCTGGGTACCCTTCTGGCTCTGTCAATCTGTTCCTTCACTTCTCCAGGTGGGTACTGTAATTTTAAGAATTCTTGGTAGAGATCCTGTAGATGTTTGTCTCTCTCTGAGGGATTGGAGCAAATGCAGTTGTATCTTAGGGCTTGGCTATAGACAATGGATCATGTGATGTGGTCTGGATGAAAGCTGGAGGCATGTAGGTAAGTATAGTGGTCAGTAGGTTTCCGGTATAGGGTGGTGTTTATGAGACCATCACTTATTTGCACTGTAGTGTCCAGGAAGTGGATCTCTTGTATGGAATGGTCCAGGCTAAGGTTGATGGTGGGGTGGAAATTGTTGAAATCCTGGTGGAATTCCTCAAGGGCCTCCTTTTCATGGTTCCAGATGATGAAGATGTCATCAGGCCTTTGAGGAAATCCACCAGGATTTCACCTGGGGAAGTGAAGAAACAGACTGACAGAGCCAGAAGGATACCCAGAAGTCACCTACTACAGGACAGGCCCAACAAAGAAAGTAACAGAACACCACTAGCCATCATCTACAGCCCCCAACTAAAACCTCTCCAATGCATCATCAAGGATCTACAACCTATCCTGAAGGACTATCCCTCACTCTCACAGACCTTGGGAGACAGGCCAGTCCTGGCTTACTGATAGCTCCCCAACCTGAAGCAAATCCTCACCAGCAACCACACACCACACAACAGAAACTCTAACCCAGGAACCCATCCTTGCAACAAACCCCGTTGCCAATTCTGTCCACATATCTATTCAAGGGACACAATCATAGGACCTAACCACATCAGCCACATCATCAGGGGCTTGTTCACCTGCACATCTACCAATGTGAGATGTGCCAGCAATGCCCCTCTGCCATGTACATTGGCCAAACCGGACATCTCTATGCAAAAGAATAAATGGACACAAATCAGACATCAAGAATTGTAACATTCAAAAACCAGTAGGAGAGCACTTCAATCTCCCTGGACACTCAATAACAGACTTAAAAGTGGCCATTCTTCAACAAAAAAACTTCAAAAACAGACTTCAATGAGAAACTGCAGAACTGGAATGAATTTTCAAACTTGACACCATCAAATTAGGCCTGAGTAAAGACTGGGAGCGGCTGGGTCACTAAAAAAAATAATTTTCCCTCTGTTGATACTCACACCTTCTTGTCAACTGTTGGGAATGGGCCACATCCACCATGATTGAATTGGCCTCGTTAGCACTACAAAAAGTAATTTTCCCTCTGTTGATATTTACCCCTTCTTGTCAACTGTTGGGAATGGGCCACATCCACACTAATTGAATTTGTTTCGTTAGCACTGACCCCCCACTCAGTAAGGCAACTCCCATCTTTTATGTGTTGTATATTTATACCTGCCTACTTTTTTTCACTCCATGCATCTGATGAAGTGCGTTATAGACCACAAAAGCTTATGCCCAAATAAATTTGTTAGTCTCTAAGGTGCCACAAGGACTCCTCATTGTTTTTGCTGATACAGACTAACACGGCTATCCCTCTGTAATCTTTACAGTGACCTTTGGAGAGTCCCATAGTAATCCAGTCATTTACTTCAAGCCTAACCCTGTGTGGGGCTGACAGTCCTCAAGTTGGATAAAAGACCCTTCAGCAGCATAGTCATAAAGGTCTGGTCCCCTTCTGAAGAGAGATTATCTGCAACTATGACATGTTTCAGCTAGACAATCGAAGAGGGTAAAACCTGGGGATAAATTCTGTTGGAATAGTAACATTAAGCTTCAGCGTGGGGTGGGATTTAATTTTAAAATCAGAATAGTAAAGAATGTATTTCAGCGAAGACTGCAGAAAGTGAATGGGGAAAAATACTGAATAGCTTCCAAGCTAAATATTGAGAGAGAACCAAAGATGTATTATAAAATCGTACATGGAGGGTGTGCTTTCTGCTGCAGTTATACTAGATCCATCACAATGCTGGCACTTTTATTTTCATGGAACAGCCATTGCCTGATTAGAAAGTGAAAACTGAACAGCCCTGATCTTTTCAATCCTTGCAGAGTTATGACTGCACACTCCAAGCAGAAATTCAAACCCGGAGAAAGTAGCTGATCAGATAAGAGGAATATTTGAGCTAGTTTATTACAGAACTGTAGTTCAATGGATGTTGCCTTTTCTTTAGGCCAGAGATTGTAGTTTGTGTGTTTGTGAACTCAGAAGAGCTACTTGTGTACGTGTTATATCAAGAGTCTAAAAATCAAATAGTTTAGTCTCTAAGAGAGGAAGAATCTCGGCAGGATTAGATGAGAATACACCAGTGGAAGAGGCAGAACAGATCATTTTTACAGCAAGAAACTAGCTTGAGGTGTTCGCTCTTCTGGGGGTGGGGAAAAGGGAAATAGCTTTGCCACATGCACAATCTTTATGCACCATCACTTGTGCATACAGAAATTCTGTTATTTGCACATACCTGTGGAAACAGAGCAGAAGTGGGGTTCATACATGTAAAGTCTATTATGTATTTTGGGCATCATCGATTATGCACATAATGAATGGGAGTCAATTTCAAAAATGTGACCATAACATTTAAATCAAAATGTATTGTATGGTATTATAGAATATCTTCACATTCTGTATGCAAAAGCAACAACTATTACAAAAATAAATCAATTTTTTTGACAAATCTATAAAACATAATTCCTATCCCTGTGGCAGCTATGTCCATCAATAACATAAACTAAAAGACACCAGACCTATGGGCTCAGATCCACAAACAGACTTAGGTATGTAAACCCCAGATTTAGGCACCTAAGTCCCAGTTTTAGGCACCACTCTGATCCACAAAAACCCTTCTCGGCTGTCACCTAAATTCTCTTCTTGCCTAAATTTCCAAAGGTTACCTAGAAGTCTAATTTTCTGCCTCTGATCATCCCCAGTGCTGCCTCCACCCCTTCCTCCCCAAGCTCCTATCTCCTGCCCTAGCTCTAGTGCAATCCACAAACTGGGGGACAACCGGTGTTTGTCTGCCTATATTGCCTGAAGGGCTCAATCTGATTGAAAATCAGAATGAGATTGGGCTGGAGGAGGTGGTGGTATTAGTGGTGCCCACCATTATAACTTTTAGCTCAATGGCAAGAGCACTAAGGCCTGGTCTGCGCTTAAAATTCAGAGCAATATAGCTACGTCACTCAGTGGTTTGAAAATGTCACACCCCTGAGCTCTATAGCTATGCTGCCCTCACCCCCGGCCTAGGTACGAGGAGGTCAATGGAAGAATGTTTCCATCGACCGAGTTACGACCGCTCAGATAAGTGGATTACCTACAGAGATGGAAAAACCCCTTACATTGCTGTAGGAATCATCTACACTATGGCACTGCAGCTCCATAATTATGCTGCTTTAGAGCCTGTCATACAGACAAGCCCTCAGCTGGGATATGGGTGACCCAAGTTCAATTCTCTCCTCTGCCTGGTGGCAAGAGAGGATTTGAGGTCTCTCACCTCTCAGGTGAGGGCCCTAACAATTGGGCTCTAGGATATTCTGATGTGGGGCTCCTTCAATCACTCCTCTTAGAGCCATTCCACTTTGAATAAATACTTAGTCATTGACCTAGAGAGAGAGAGAGAGAGAGAGAGAGACTCCATAGCAGTGGTTCTCAACCTATTTATCACTGTGGACGCATATACAGCCCACAGTGTGTTACCTGGGCCACAGGTTGAGAACCACAACACGACCCTCCCCCAGATCCTCCCACCAAACCCCTATCCCCAGCACCTCCTGACCAGAGACCTCTCCACAAAGTGGGGCCAGGAGTGGAGCCCTGGGCGGGGGACCTGGCATCAGGGGCCCAGGACCCTGCTGTGCAGGGCCAGGCAGCAGCCCTGACCCTGGACCCAGCCACGCAGGTCGGGTGGCCAGACAGCCAGCTAGCATCCCAGGTCCCGACCTCGGGGCCGGCTCTCAGCCCCAATGCAGACCCCGGGCCCTCTGTGGGGACAGGTGGCAGGGCAGCCCCAGACCCCACCAGATCCTTTGTGGGGCCAGCCAAGCGAGCAGCCCTGGATCCTGCGGAGCCGCCCCAGACCCTGCCATATGGGCAGCCCCGGACCCCATGTGGGGCCGGCTGGTGACCCCGACCCGGCTGCTAGGCAGCTGGTAACCTGGACCCACATGGCCCCGTGGCCTTTAGCACACAGCTAAATTTTAATGTTAATTTGGCTGTGGGTCGAGAACTGCTGCTCTGTAGCCTCGTGATTAGACTTGTCACTGGAGAGGTGGGAGACCCTGGGTCTGGTCTTCTATTCCAACCACTCTTAATTTATACACAATGGAAGAGCTTTGACAGGAGAGATTGACAGAAACCACTCCACCCCGCCCTGTCAAACTATCTCATAGCCCAGTGCTTAGGACATGCTCCTGAGAGGTAGGAGACTCCCCTGTTCAAATCCTTTCTCCTCAGGCAGAGGTGGGCATTGAACCTGGATTTCCCATTTCCCATGTGAGTGTTCTGACCACTGTTTAAAAGATGCATGGTGGTCTCCCCCCATCCCCATTGACTAGTTTAGGTCCCAGCTAGCATGCTCGGTTTTGTGGATAACGTCCTAAAGCAGGGGTTCTCAAACTGGGGGTTGGGACCCTCAGGGGGTCACGAGATTATTACATGGGGGGTCACGAGCTGTCAACCTCCACCCCAAGCCCCGCTTTGTCTCCAGCATTTATAATGGTGTTAAATATAAAAAAAAGTGTTTTTAATTTATAAGGGGGGGGGTCGCACACAGAGACTTGCTATGTGAAAGGGGTCACCAGTAAAAAAGTTTGAGAGTCACTGTTCTAAAGCATCTCTCTCTCCCCATTCATTGCATAGGGAGCCTAGGTGCCAACTCAGGCTTTGTGGATCCCATTGTTATTGCTGTGATTTTCTAAGTGCCTAAAAGTTATGCGTTCAGCATTGCAAAGCCTAAATCCCTTTGTGGATCCAAGCCGATACTTACCATAGGAAACATATTTGCATTTAAAATACTTAATCCCTTCTGGGTCAGATCGGTTCTCAGTCACCAGATTCACCCTGATGTAACTCAGTTGATGCACATTATACCTAGGTTTAGATCAGGATAAATAAGTGTAGAATTTGGCCCACTGTCTTTTAGTCTGATTATAAATCCACTGAAGTCTGAAGGGAGAGGAAGAAGGAAGGTGAATAACGGAAAAGAAAAAAAAGCGAATGTTAAAATAATGGCTATATGGACACATCTCCCTTTTTGTAATTAGGGACTCTAATTTAATCTCTTCCAGCGCTTGCACTGCTATTAATTAGAAAGAAATCTTCCCAAACTTCTTGTTACCTTTCCAAATGATCATTCAGCCAGCGTATTAGCTCCTCATAAAATGCTATTTCCATCATGTAGAGCGCCTAATCTGTAATCAGATGTGGATGTGAATGTTGCAGTTAATGCAGCAACACTCTTCTCACGTACTGTATTGCTAAAGTAATTAATAGCTTGTTTGGATGTGGGATGCTATCCAAATACTTAGATCAAATAGTCTACCATTATATGACTAAGGGCTAGTCTACATTGGCAGCGCTTAAACGTGGCTTGTGTAGTCGCGGCATAGTGCTGGGTGAGAGCTCTCCCAGCGCTCTAAAAAAACCACCCCTATGAGGGGACTAGCTCCCAGCACTGGGAGCTATGGCTCCCAGCGCTGGTGGACTGTCTACACTGGCACGTTACAGCGCTGAAACTTGCAACGGTAAGGGGAGTGTTTTTTCACACTCCTGAGCGAGAAAGTTGCAGCACTGTAAAATGCCAGTGTAGACAAGCCCTGAGTTGTACAAAGTCATTGGTTCAACATTGCCGGCTCTTGTTATATGGAGAAAGGCCTTGTTTAAACAGTTTACTCACAGTTCAGTTTAGTCAGTGAAGAATTTTAACAGAATTAAATACAGGCTTCCTGGCCGAATTATGAGGTTTTTAGTCTCCTCCACCACTGTTATTTCTTGAAATCGACATATAAAGAAAGTTCCCACTCACCTGGCTGTTAATTGTCTAACTGTCTAGTCTAATCAGTCTTGTTGCTTGTCTAGTTAGTGGCCCTCCTTGGTCCCAGGACCTGATCACTTACTTCACTGCAACATGCCCATGTAACATTACTGAGGTAAGAAAATTGAGCATTGCCTACTGCCCCAGTAGTGCAAATCTGTGATGCTTGCTTCCAACAAGTGGCTCTGTTAGGATCTGAGAGCCTCACACTTTTTCCACTGTGATGCTCCACAAGGATATCACCAGATGGAAGAGTCTAATATTCCCTGGTCTTTCAGCAGTCTAGTGTCTCCTAAGGTACATCTACACTGCAATTAAAAATTCATGGCTGGCTCATGCCAACTGACTCAGACTCGCGGGGCATGGGCTAAGGGGAGGTTTAATTGCCATGTAGACGGTGGGCTCAGGCTGGAGCCTGGGTTCTAAGATCTTGCGAGGTGGGTAGGGTCTGTAGAGGGCCTCTGTGCAGTGCAACTGGTGTGAGGAAGAGGGGGGAAATACACAAGGAACAGCAGTGGGGAATAGGAAACTAGATACAGCATTCAGGTCGCTGGGAGATAGCCAGCTGAGAAAATTGGCCTTTCTATTTCTGGTTCGGGGCAGGGGAAAGCTCTAAGTAATCAGGCCTAGGGGAAAATACTGGATGGGTGCCACGGGCAACTGTATAGTAGGTTAATGAACCGGTCTTTTACACTTCTTTGTGCCCAGGTGTCCCTGAAGAATTATCTCTAGGAATTCACTTTGCACGGAGACAGTTATAACTATTGTCTGCCATCTGGAATAGTCCTTTAGAATGCAATAATCTTAAACAGGTAATGTTATGTTGTTATGTTTGCTGAGTAGTAGCAGAATTTAGGGCTTGCTAGGGCAGATTCACCTTTGGAGCAGAAACTGGTGATGCATCATCAAGCACTTTCTTAATGTAATTTTTGTTTATTTACAAAATGTACGCAAGTCCTGTTTCCCTGAGCAAGGGTTGGAGACAAAGCACACAGGCAAATCCCTCATGCAGAAACCTAAGATCAGGCATCTCTGCCCTATTCCCAGAAGCAAATGTCTTATGCCTTTCTCTTTCTCCAAAGCCTCACACAATCTCATTGCTCAGCAAACTCTGTGCCCCTTTTCCATCCCTTATCACTAGAACTGGTTGCAAATTTTCTACTGCAACTTCTTTTGTCAGAAAATGCCAATTTGCTGGAGCAAAATATTTAGAATCTGTAAGATTTGGGGAAACTCTTGCTAAAGCAGAGGCAGGTTTCCACTGGAATCTGCTGGTGTTCCAGGGTCCACAGCTCCAAAGCAGAGAGCTTGAGAGCCATGGCTGGAGCCAGGTTTCATGGGGCTGGTAGGCTCCCTGGTAGCTGGCCTGAGAGCCTGGAAGTCCTGGGGCAATCCGCATGGACTGGTGTGGCTCCCTCAGAGCCGTGGACCATAGGAGACTGTCTTATTAGCATTTCCTGGTTCCAAGCTATGCAGCAGGGACTCTGGGCCCTTGGTAAGCCCCACTTTGAGCCCCAGTGACCCCAGTGATCCTGGGCTACAGGCTCCCTGCTGCAGAGTGGCTATGTGAAATTGACATACTTGTCAGTTTCATATATTTTGTGTCAGGAACATAATTTTGGTATTTCTGAAACGAAATTTTCGGGGATCTCTGGTTTGCTAAGAAATTTTGGCATATTTGCTTTCATTCCAGTTTGGAACAGATTCAAATTCTGAAATAACTAAACTTCTCTTTAACTGAGAACCTCGAGTTTCAGGGCTTGTCTACACTACAAAGTTAAGTCAACATAAGGCAGCTTCCATCGACCTAACTGCAGTGCCCCTGTCAGTTCAACTCCCCTGCTACACCAACATAACAAAACCACCTCAACAAGAGGTGTAGCACTTGGGGTGTCAGTATAGATACTGTGTTGTTACGCCATAAGTGGCCTCTGGGAGGTGTCCCATAATGCCCACCCTGACCTCTCTGGTCACCGTTTTGAACTCCACTGCCCTGAAGTCAGGTACACGGGTATGTGCCTCTCCCCTTTTAAAGCCCCAGGGAGTTTTGAAATGGCTCTTCCTGTTTGCTTGGCATGGAGAGCTCATGTAGCATCTGCCCACCTGAGCCTGCTGGCTCCATGCAGCAAACACACGCCTGCCTGGAGTATAGAGGTGGGGGTGGATGTTCTTGGTCTGTGGGGAAAGGGGGCTGTGCAGGCACAGCTCCACTCCACTCCAGCTGCAGGACCTTGTTCGGGGCAATGATAGGGACATGCCGCAGTGCTGTGTAAAAAATCAAAGAGCTGCAGCATGCAGAGCAGAAGGCAAGGGAGGCAAATAGTTGCTCTGGGGCGGAGCCGCAGACATGCCGCTTCTACAAGGAGGGGGCTGGGGTCAGAGTGGTCGTATATGGGTGGGGGGGCTGGTCGGGGGACAGAGCCGGCCCACAACATTTTGGCACCTGAGGCGGGGAGCTCAAATGATGCCCCCATGTTCCCTCACTTGGGCCAAAACTTTGAAAGGTCTCAATTCCACCTTCTTCCTGTTCTACTCCTCTCATGGTACTTCTCTGCTACCTACCCCAATAAAGGAGAACTAACAACTTAAAATGCCTTGTTCAAGAATTTTAAGTAACACTTAACTGTCAAACTCCTGAACAGCAAATGTAACTTTTCTTGTCCGCATAGTAAACACTGACATTTTTATCTATTTGAATAATCAAAGTAGTGCTTTCTGTGCCTTCTTGGTTGCAAAGATTTGAACTGCTTCCTGCTGAAGGTCCACATTCTGGGCCAGCTCATGCTCTATTGAGATGGTTGCAAGGCCGACCAACCTCTCCTGTGTCATTGTGGAGTGTAGATGTGTTTTTATTAACTTCAGCTTGGAGAAGCTGCGTTCTCCACTGGCAACAGTTACAGGAAGTATTAGAAGAATGCGCAGAGCAACAAAAGCATTTGGAAGGAGGGTGGTCATCTTATTTGTGCACATATATTCCAGAACAGCCTTTGGAGTTGATCCTGCTGACATGTATCTTGAAAGGGCTTTCAGTTCATCACCTAAATCACTCGCATCAATAGCGCACATGTCATCATGTGTCAACACTGTCTCTAGTGCCCTGCATTGCTGGTGTAGGTCTTCTTCGGGAATAGTGAGAAGTTTTGGAATATCATACAACAACCCAAATACACTGCTGTGTTCCTTGAGCGGCATGAAACTTTCTTCAACTGACTGTATTGCACAATCTAGCACCTGGTTAAAGAATTCAACTTTGAATTGTTTTTTGGAGTCTCTTATGGGATTATCCCATGCCTCATAATCAAAATGTCTTCTTCTTCAGTGTCTCTTGTATTCTGGAATGGGTGGGAAAATAGCTTCAGTGTGAAGTTCCTCTGCCAACTTCTGTGCACTCTTCAGAATGTTTTGAAATCCCTCATCTGACAGGTAAGACTGTAGGTATGCCTTCGCTTTGTTCAGTTGTTCCATTGCTCCAGCTATATCAAGGTCAACACCTTGGAATCTCTTGTTCACAACATTTATTTCAAACAGTATGTCATGCCACAACACTAAGCCACACAGAAATTTGAAGTTCTGTGTATTTCTGGTGATTCCATTTCCCTCTTCCACTGTTTTCCCACAAACAGTTCCTGTCATAGCATTTTCCTCCGTAATGGCAACTGTGGCATCATCTATCTTCCCAATTTGGTGTTTAATAGGCTTTATTGCCTCCACTCGACTTTCCCATCGTGTGGCACTCAGTGGTTTCAGAGTCAGAGAGGATGTTCCCAGATACATGTTGCTTCAAAATTTGCCATCGATGAGTTGATGCAGAGAAAAATACATAGATGCTTTGAATTACATTAAAAAATTCAACAGCCTCACTAGAAGCTGATGTTACATCTCTGACCACCAAATTCAATGAATGAGAACTGCATGGGACCAAAAAAGCTCGAGGTTTAACTCTTGGATCCGTGTCTGCACTCCTCTGTTCTTTCCTTTCATGTTGGCACCATTATTGTAGCCCTGACCTCTCATGTCAGCTATCGCAATTCCCATATCTTCCAGCTTTTTAGGATGCACATTTGTTATACCAGCTCCTGTAGTATCATCAATGTCAATAAATTCTAGAAAATGCTCTCTGACAGTCACCATTACAGGGACATTTTCACTAGGTTCTCTTGTAACAAGACGCACCATTAAAGTCATTTGTTCCGTATGGCTGATGTCAGATGTGCAGTCCAGAATAACAGAGTAATATCTTGCTGACTTCAGATCTGCCACAATCTTCTGTTTGACTTTTGTTTCCAGTAACTGTGTGATCTCAATTTGAATTGTTTTTCCAAGGTAGTGGTGTAAGTACATTTCTTGGATGGTGACCCTTCTTAGATGCTCCTGGAGTGCAGCATCAAACTCAGCCATCAGCTCCACAATTTTAAGGAAGTTTCTATTGTTTGGCACATACAGCTGATCTGAAGTGCCATGCAGTGCTAGGTTTTGGGTAGCAAGCATTCTCATAATGGCAGTGAGCCTTTTCAGAACATTTTGCCAGTAAAAAGAATCTGATGCAATCTTCTCTTGATGCCAATCATCTATGGTGGCCTTTAACCTTAGTCTCATCTCATGCTCTTTCCACCTACAGAATGCTCTCTGGTGATTTGCTGCCTTCTCCTGGCATGCCAGATTTCTAGCCATATTTTTCCAGTTCTTTGTTCCTGTAGAACCCAATGTGGCTGGAACATTAGACTGGAAGAGTTTGCAACAAAAACAGTTTGCAGCATTCTGGGTTTTTGAGTACATAAGCCATGGCCTCTCCACTTTGTCACTATTGGGGATTTCACGCCAGTAATGTGTTGGATGGAAACTTCTATTTTCATTGTCTTTGGGGAACATGAAGTTTTTCACTTGCTGTGGCCCATACAGTACAAGAAAGTCCCTCAGGCTACTGCTCAAGTGGGTCCACAGTCCTGGATCATCTAGACTTAAGAAACTAAACTCAGCAGCAGCTCTTTCTTGCACCTCCACCATACTCTTCTCTGATCTACCCTTTTCTTTAGGAATGTGCATGATTACATCCATTTGAGTTTCAGAGTAGCAGCCGTGTTAGTCTGTATTCGCAAAAAGAAAAGGAGTACCCTTGGCACCTTAGAGACTAACAAATTTATTAGAGCATAAGCTTTCGTGAGCTACAGCTCACTTCATCGATGCATCCGATGAAGTGAGCTGTAGCTCACGAAAGCTTATGCTCTAATAAATTTGTTAGTCTCTAAGGTGCCACGGGTACTCCTTTTCTTTATCCATTTGAGTTGGAGATATGGATGCTGCAGTAGCTGCCAGGTCATCTGCGCTCTGACTAACTGAAAGATCAGGCATCTCCTCACCGCTCACATCCTCACTGGTGCCGGAAGGCTCACAGTGAACATTTGTGTCTATGTATCTCAGGAGAGCTCCTTCCTGCTTAGATAGAAAAGCTCCCTTTGCTTTCTTTCTTTTTCTGAACGCTGCCCCAGAGGGGCGTTTTCTTCTTTCACTCCTGACTGCTGTTCTGTGCCAGCTATAGTGGCTCTCAACACTCAATTGAAGGGGACAAATAAGCAGGCTGGAAGCAGGGCCTGAGCGAGGGAAGATATCAGCGCCTTAAGGGCCTAACTGGCTCCTACTACTTCAGTTGACTGCCTGTTCTCCTGAAGTGGGTTCAGGGAAGCAGCAGGAAACAGGAAGCTCCCTGAGAAGTGGTGTTAATCAGTCCAGGCTCCTAGGGGTGCTAGAGAGGTACATAAGAGGCTCCTCCTCCTCTCTCTCGCTGCAGCTCCTGCTGCTTTCTGTCATTCCCTCTCAGCTTCTCTCCTGCCTGCCTGTTCTGTCTCTTGTGCCCTCCTTCCTCCAGCACAGCACTCCACCATCTCTGTGCATCTCGAGCAGAGAGAATACACATGCACCAGCAGCAGACACAATTTTCTACACTCTGGGTCCTAGTGGCACCCCCCCTCCCCCCGCACAATCTGGCACCTGAGGTGGCTGCCTCAGTTCGCCTCATAGTAAGGCCAGCCCTGTTGGGGGAGCAGGTGAGGGCTGTGAGGGGAAGGTAAAGGCAGGGGTCTTATAGCCTTGCATTCATAATGCACAGCACAATACTGACAAGCAGTGCAGGATTCATGCTTTCTGTCAGAGATCACTGGCTTGCAGGTTACCAGGGCAGTTCAAAAGCAGCTGGAAACCTAGTAGGATGCTCATGGAATTATGAGATTGAGAAACCTGCATCATGTGACTCTGAACCTACAAACCCTTCCCAAAAACACCCTGCGGCCAGTTGCACAGTGAGATAGCTACCCATGATGCACTGCTCTGTGTTAAGGCGAGAGCTGCTACTGGGGATGTGTTCCGATGACCCTAGGAGCACAGTGTGGACATACAACAGCAATTTAATAACAGTGGTGGCTGTACATTGACGTAACTTAAGTGACTTAACTTTGTAGTACATATGTAGCCTCAGACAGCTCTACTGTCACCTGGGAAACCCCTAGTCCAAGACTGCTCATGAAGGACACGTGGCCAGGAGAAGTGAGCCTGAGCATCTAACTTCCTTTTGTGCAACTGCTTTGCGATACAAGGAAGCTAGGAACAGTCTAATGGCCCAGATAAAGACTGAGCACTTTAACCCACCCAATATCCTTTAATGCAGCAGTTCTCAAACTGTGGGTCGGGACCCCCAAGTGGGTCGTGAGTGACTTTGTTTTAATGCGGTTGCCAGGGTTGTGTTAGACATGCTGGGATCTAGGGCCAAACCCGAAGTCTGAGCCCCACCACCCAGGGCTGAAGCTCCTCAGGTTTCGGCTTCAGCCCTGGGCAGTGGGGCTCAGATTACAGGCCCTTTCCCCACCTGGGGCTGAATTCCTTGGGCTTCTGCTTTTGTGCCCCCATGGCATAGTGAGGGTCAGGCTTCGGTCCCCCACCTTGGGGTCGCGTAGTAATTTTTGTTGTTAGAAAGGGGTGCAATGCAGTTTGAGAACCACTGCTTTAATGGCTCTGTAGGTGAATTTACTGCAGAACAGATTTAACTGTTTCTTTGGAGAATTTTACCCTGGGTGTTCATACATCAATGGCCCCCAAACAGTGAGCCGTTAGCACCTTTTGCTGTAACAGTTATTTACATCAGCTTCTGGATTACTGTTGTACAGTGGTGCTTTTGATTTATTTGACAGTAATTTAATTACAGCATATAGTGGAGTTCCTACTTGACAGGCAAGGGTAAGAGAGAACCCAAGAGAACAGCACAGGTCTGCCATATAATAAAGTACAACACAATTTCTAATTAAGAAATGCAAGAGTCTTACTTTGCCAGTCCCATCGTAAGAGGTGGCATCTGTGTGACATAAAATAATTAAATGCTGTCTAACTGTGTGATCGTGTCTCCCTCTCATAACTGGCTTCTGTCAAAGACAAAAGCTTGCTACTTACAACCAGGTAGTAAAGTGACCCCTTTAGTTCACGTGACAGGTGCTTGTATTTCACTAATGTACAGGAAAGGCATGAGCAACACAGTAGTGGCCATCCTGTTCAGAAGGATTCTCTGAAATTTAATAAGACCACTGCTGTATCTGTGGGTTTCTGAAAACACTGGTTCGGTCCTGGTGTAGTGCTACATACCTTATTGTGACAAATAAATCAGACCATATGCAGCTAGCAGTCTAGAGCAGCTTCGCGACTGCTCTATCCAGTGCTGGGACTGGGGCAAAAAATCAGGGAGCCACAACTGGCTTCCTGACAGGTTCTCTGCTTGTCTGCCCTCAGCAGAAGCTGGAGAATCTGCTCTACACTGAATATTTTTCCACCTCACATGGAAGTTGCTGAACGTAATAGTGGTTGGAAGCTGGGGTCATTGAGCTCCTTGTAACAGATATTCTAATGAGTACATAGCACCATTTACTCCTAATTATAAATCTTGTTCTGCCAGATAAACTGTAGGAGTCATACAATATGAAGAAGGAAGGAAGATATCTGGGCTTATTTGTTAGTTTCCTCTGATATTGCTTGATTTTTGCTTCCATTGTTTTACGACCAAATTTTTGAAACGTCCACATTTTTACCAAGAAAAAGGTGATATGACAGGCACAATACCTGCTTCCCATACTCTTCCCGAGGTGGTAAATTCCTGTGTTTGTGTTAATTAAGATACACAAATTCTGCATTGTACGTCAGGTAGGATTGGTCTGCAGAAAGCGGACCTAACATAAAATCTAATTAGCAAGGAAATGTTTAAGGCAAGCAACATTACATACCCTCTTCTTCACCCAGAGCCACATCCTTCATGACTAACACACCCACTGTACATCACAGAGAATGCACCACTACCTTAACACTGCCAGCCTTCCTGTACCCCCTTCTCCAAATTCCATCCCACAACCTTCCCCAAAACTACCCCCAAACAGACCCAACTTCCTTCCCTGCTTAAACCCCCCTCTATATTCCTCTATGCAATTCTGAGAAACTGCATGTGGTAAGGTTTTCTGTTCGGACATTTTTCTTTCTTTCTTTGTTCTGTAAGGCAGAAAAAGCAAAATATACATATATAATATGCAATAATATCCTGACCAGGATACCTCATAATCCTTCATACTTACTTTCTGCTTGTTTGCTATGATTAGAAAATATCAAAGTGTGGGCTATTTGGAAGCAGAGCACAATTTGCTTAATGAATGACCTGAGCAATATAATGTGCAGCTTATAATTAAACCTGTTACTAGCAGGTTGTGATTGCTGCCATAACAGAATGAGAGTGTCTTTCTGACCCCAAACTGCTGAGCTATTTTGATATGCACTCAGAAAAGAGACAAAAGCATTTTTCTGAACATAGCTTCCAAATCATATAGAACACAAATAATAGCTCATCTAGCATCCTCCTTGGCAAATACTGGGGACCAAATGCTGCTGTTATACTGGTGAAACTCTGTTGAAGCCAGTGGGGTTGCATCAGTGTCACTGAGAGCCCACTGCTATTGCACCAACCTATAGCACACCATGTTGTGTCCTGTAAGTTCTAGAGGGTCACGGAGTTTTTGTTGCTTCTGTAGGCCAGGCTCATTGCACATGAGCGTCTGCTCTATGGTGAGTAGAAAGAGAGAGTACAGTACAATAATATATTTTCAATAGTCTATTAGCTGTAAGCTTGGGCCAAAAATGTTTCTCTAATGCACTTTGAACCATTGTCAATGTCCCCAAGTGTTGCCTCTCTAGCCATGATGAAGAATGTATTCAGAAAAATGAACCAAGTGCCTATTACTTACATTCAATAGGAGGTCTCTGAGCTGTGCACAAGTGAGAAAGAAGAAAGGAGGATTCCAGTCATGAGAATAATGCAGATAGATCCTTTGTCACTAACTATAGACTAGTCAAAGAGAAGACAGCTGCGTGGATGCTGCTTGCTTTCAACACTGCCACTTACTTGAGTTTGGGTGAGTAAATAATTATGCACAAGTAAGGAGTTTCTCCATCGTCTGCTTAGACAGGTGGATGCTTTCCTCTGTGTAGTCCTGCATGGTCTGTGTTTCAAGCTCATAATGAAACTGAAACCAGGAGATTTGTGTGTTTTATTAAGAACATTCCAGTATCTAATTCCAAGCCTCTAATAATGGGGGAGAAGATACAAAGGTGGGAAACATTGCTGGTATAACCCCTCCCCTGAGGTCTGGCTCAAGTGGATTCCCTTTTCTGACCCTAGTGTTTGCTATGACCAATATTTGTTGCTTCTCCTGTCTCCTCACATGGGTCAGGTCTAGGGTTGTCAGGTGTCCAGTTTTTGACCAGAAAGGGGACCTGTACAGCATCCAGTCAGATGTACTGACTGGACACCAAAAGTCCAGTTTCTACACCAGCCCCCACTTAGCTGGAGCCATCTCCTATCTGCATCTCATTGGTGGGCAGGCTCTGCATCAGGGGCTGCAGCTCCGTCCCAGCCCCAGAGGAAAGGGAGCCCAACTGGGTGGGGTGGAGGGAGGTGAAGAGGATTGAGCAAAAAGGAAGGGGAAGAGGGGAGAGCAGTGGGGGAGGGGCGAGAGGAGCAAGCAGGCATGGGGCCTTGTGGGGTGGGGAAGAGGTAAAGCAGAGGGAGATTCTGGCACTGCTGCTGTAGTGTCTAGTTTTCAGAAATTAGAAAGTTGGCAACTCTAGCTCATGTTCTGGGTTCTTTTCTGCTGCCTGGTGCCATGCACAAAGGGAGTGTTGTCACTTGACAAAATTAAGACTACTACTAGCTGGCAAGGATGGTAACACCCATTACACAGGGAACAATAAAATAAATAAAACCAACCTCAGGAAAGGAATGAGATATCAATAATGATAATAGTAAGCAAAAGGGGTTTAACTTTATTGAGAACAGGAAATAAGGGTCTGCAGAAGGAATGGGATATTATTAACTAATAATTAATAAACATTGATAAATAAACAATTCCCCATTCTTAACATTCACCAACACACCAAACCCTAGCTCCCTCCCTGGCCTCCTTCTCAAGGCAGATTGTATGCTGAGGTGGAGTATCTGAAGACAAACTGGTGCAGTGCTGTGGTGTTGGCTGGCTTAAACAAAAGTCCCCTGAGTGAGACAGTGTCTTCTCCTGACTCTCACCAGGCTCACTTTTCCCTTGTCTGGAATTTTCCTGGGGTTTTGGCTGCCTGCTGGTAGCCAGTGGCAGGCTGGATCTCTCTCTGGTGGATGCCAGTCACTGCAGTGCTGGGAACTGCCTGGTTCATGCTCTCACAGCAGTGCAAGAATTCCCTTTGAAAGGAGTGGAATTTAGCAGGGATTCCCCCTGAGCTGTGCTGTCTCTCTCCCAGCTTCCAAACTAAAACTAAATTCTCTCTTTTGTGTACAATCAGGCTATCACCTTGCTGGGGTCTGTGCGGCACTAGTGTATCACTCGTCCAGTAGACTGCTTGTCCATATCACACCATTGAGAAGTCTCCCTTATTGTCCTCACAGGGTTTTCTAGTTCTTTCTGTTTCCCTGACTCCAAGCATGCTGGGAAATGGTGTCAGGGGCCTTTGGTAGGCACTCTAGGAAGTGTGATAAAGTTCCTCCTCTGCCTCGGTGGGTCCTGCACTTACTGGCGGATTTGCTTGGCTCAGAGATTAACTGCAGCCCTCAGTTTGGCCACTTTTGCTAGTGGCTCAAACCTGCCATGACTCAGCTTACCTCATCACTGGCCAGCATGGAGGAAACAGAGAACAATCCCCACAGTCTGTCCTCCACCTAGTTGATTGGGGACAGGCCAGATCCCTTTCCAATTTAGACCTTCCCTTCTAGTGTTTCTCACAGATCAGGTCAACTCCTCCTGTTTCTGATCAGGAGTTGGGAGGATGGGGGGGAACTCAGACCCACCCTCTACACCAGGTTCTAGCCCAGGGCCCTGTGGATAGCAGCTGTCTACAATGTTCCCTGTATCAGCTGCGTGACAGCTACAACTCACTGGGCTACTTCCCTATGGCCTTCCCCCAGCACCTTCTTTGTCCTCACTGCAGGATCTTCCTCCTGAAGTCTGATCATGCTTGAACTCTTCAGTCCTCCAGCAGCACACCTTCTCACTCCCTGCTCCTTCCACACTCCCCTACTAACTGATGGGAGGTCCTTTTTTAAACCAGGTGTCCAGATTAGCCTGCCTGCCATAATTGATTCTAGAAAGTTCATAATTGGCTCCAGGTGTCTTAATTAGCTTGCCTGCCTTAATTGGTTCTAGAAGGTTCCTAATTGCTCTAGGACATCCCTTGCTCTGGTCACTCAGGGAACAGAAAACTGTTTATCCAGTACTGAATTGGAATTAATTTGCAAACTGGATACAATTAATTTAGGCTTGAATAAAGACTGGGAGTGGATGTGTCATTACACAAAGTAAAACTATGTCCCCTCCTACTGTTCTTGTAAAGTGCTGGAAATGGCCCACCTTGATTATCACTACAAAAGGTTCCCCCGCTCTCCTGCTGGTAATAGCTCACCTTTCCTGGTCACTCATTACAGTCTGTATAGTAACACCCATTGTTTCATGTACTCTGTGTATATAAAATCTCCCCACTCTATTTTCCACTGTATGCATCTGATGAAGTGAGCTATAGCTCACGAAAGCTTATGCTCTAATAAATTTGTTAGTCTCTAAGTACTCCTTTTCTTTTTACGGATACTGACTAACATGGCTGCTACTCTGAAACCTGCCTTCTACCAGATTCCTGTACCCCACTAGTCTGGGTCTGTCATAGTAGGGACCCCTAGAAGTTCAGTCTGAAGCTCCAGGTGTGGGCAAACTCCAAGTGTGGGTTACACTGAGAAGAAACCAAAGGGGAAAGTTATACAAGCTTTTAATCATAAGGTGATTGAAAAACCTATAATCCTGTTCAGATCAGCATTGCATCTTGATTCTCTGCCTGTGGGGACAAAAAGCACCGCAGGGTCATTCATTCCAAATAAGCATATTGTCTTGTCAGTACTATACTGTATTAAATTTGTATGCGTCGTACATTTACATCTATCTGAATCAGAATAATTAGGTTGCTAAAGTTACCTTGCTGTGCAAAAATTGTACCAATTTTCCTTATAAATCATTCTTACCTTGCTCTCCATCTGCTGTATTTTGTTTCCTTTCTGACCATTCCTGCTCTCTGAGTTATTTAAATCTGATTAAAACAATTCTGATCTTGGTTACAACATAGTAACTCCATTTAAATCTTTAAAGATACTATGGTGTTATCCTCATGTAACTGAAGTCAGAAGCTGACCCCACATATATATATCTCTCTCTATGCCTTCCACATCTACTAAACTTTAGGGTTTTTATTCACTGTCCCATTTGACTCAATCCTCACATGATAGTGTACAATCCTATAATCCTTCCTCAGACAAAACTCACAGAGCCTGATCCTGACTTGACTTCCCTGGGAATTTAGGGAGCCTACAATGGCAGGATAATGGCCTCTTGTGGTATTTTTATTCAAGTAGAGACTTCAGGTCTTCTACAAGCCATTATTCTACCCTTTATTCCAGATTAAATCAGCTCTGCGTGTCTAGTCAGTAGTTCATCTCAGGCAACTTCTTGAACTCTGTTTCATATATTTCTGTGTTGCTATCCTTTGATCAAATTAATATGCCTATTTTTTTCTATTAATTTCCTGGATTAGTCTTCCCCCCCAACATGCATAGTAAACTGTGTGGCCACTTTGTTCATTTTCTTTTCTTTGCTGGTTCACGTGTTCAGTTTGCTTCTAGGCCTGTTGTGTGCATCTGGCTAGGTATCTTCCACTGCTACATCCCTGTACTTCCCCTCCATCATTATGTTTTGGGGTTAGTGTAAGAACCTGCAGGGCTCAAAATGAGGACCATGGGGGTTCTGGACTGCTGACGCATTACCACTGGATGCTTAGGCTAGGCTCCCATGGGAGGTCCTTGTGAGGTAGGGATCAGCAGCAAGTACCACGCAGCAGGACCTGAATGGTAGTTCCACAGATTGGCCGCCAGTACTTAAACCGAAGCCACGAAGGGGAGCTGTCTGAGCAACAACGCAGACTGCCTGCCTGTCTCTGCTCCAGACTCTGCTTGCAATAGACCCTAGACTCTGGCTTCCCACCCTGGTTTGTCCTTGACTTTGCTCTTTGTTTGCTGTTTGTAACCTGGTGCCCAACCCCAATCTCCTAGTGACCTGCCACTGCCTGACTCTTGGTTTGCCCTTTGGCCTATTTGAGGCTCTGACTTCCTGGTACCTGACTCCTGCTCTGATCACTCTCATCCAAGTTGTGGCAGTTAGAAGTTGAAATGGTTGCAATGAAACCTGAAATAAGAAGGGGAAAAAGCACTCTTGGTTTCCTGAAACATAGGCCTAGTCCGGTGAAATGTTCACAAATCTGCCAAGCAAATCCCGTGTAAAATTTTTCTTCCAACCACGTTTTTGAATGATACACTAAGTGAAATTCAGTTATTTTGACTGACTTTTGCTTGAAGGTTATCAATTTATTCAAATACAGAACTGAAAGTGAAACTCTTGGGGTGCAAACTAACCCTTATGAATTAAGATTAGTATGTGTGTGACCTGTTAAGACAAATTGCGAACATCCCATTTCTAGTTAAAGTCCCTGATCTCACATTATTACCATTATCATCATCATTTTATAGCTCCCAGATGTCTGTGAGACACTTGTAGGACAAATTGAAAGAGTCTGTCCATGCCCCTTAGAGTTTACAATCTATTTATAAACACAATGCAATGACTGGGGGTAATGAGGAAGTATAAGGGTTACATACATAAGATTACATGGTTGCTATGTTTAGTAATGTGTGCTTAATGATTTGAATCCCATGGTGTGCAGAATATTGTCTGACCACCTATCTGGAAAGTTGTGGACCAATTTTCTTGAAGTAATGTAGCCATGTCAATTCACTTTACATTAGCCCAATTTAATTGGAAATATCCTATAAAATGGGTTTTAAAAACAGAAGTAGTTTAAAGTTCGATAGAACTTTCTATCTAAAGATCTCTGAGCGCTTCACAGCATTAATTAAGCCTGACCAACCCCTCTGTGATTATCTAGTAATTATCTAGTATTACCAGTACTTATCTTCATTATACAGATGGGAAAACTGGAGGTAGTGGAGAGGTACAGTGACTTACCCAAGGACGCACACAAGTCTCACAAAAGGTGAGGGGAAAACGTAGCCCCATCTGAGTGCTAATCCTGTGCTTTAGCTATGGTCTGTCCTCCCCCCTACTTCATTGTGACTGGCTAAAACAGAGACATGAATGTGGATAAAATTACTTACATAATTTCAAACTTCATTTTATGTAGGTAATCTTTTCACTCTAATTAAATGCAGAAAGACTGAGTCTCTGATGAGCACCAACTAAGGAAATGTGCCCTTGGACACTTTTTCCCTTAGGGACTCAGGAATTCTCTGTGTTCTTTTATGGACTTACTGATGGTGTGTAGATTTTAGTTATTCATATAATAAGTAAACAATTACCATATTAACCTACAGGAAACCTTATTGAATGATCTTAATAAATCTCACTGTTCAGTGAGTGCAAAATTCCTCTCTGTAGGGCATCCCTTCACATGAAGGCTTAATTTATTTCAGTAACTCTGCTTGCTTGGCCTTAAAACTAGATTATAGAATTCTCCTAGAAAACCTTCAAGACTGCCAGATAAATGAAGATGTGTTTAAATTTTCATTTGAACCTGCTGAAAATCTTTCCTTTGAAGCTCCCTGAATAATTCTGAAAGATAGAAAAATTCCACGGTATTCTACAGTTATTTTTATCTTCTTTGACAATGCCAGACTTTAATTTTGTTAGTGAAGTTCTGTAAGCACAGAATAGGACTGAGAGACCTTTCAGAGTCCACTTGTCTTGGGATCAATACTCTTTGGGGTTTAGGAGTTTCAGTTCCTCCCTTTACAATTTATTTTAAGGATTTCAGGGAGGCAGTGATGCAAGAGTCAGCACAATTATAGCTTTCTACCCGCTGGACAGAAAAAAGAGATTCCAGCCTTGATCCCGAAAAAGAGGATTGTGCAGGTGAAGTCCTGCACAGAGACCCATTGGGTCACTGGGGCTCTGTGCAGACACCTGTGGCTCCACCTATCCAGATACCCTTGCAAGACGGGGTCTTGTTCTCTTTCTCTGGTCTTGAGAGTCACCCTTTCTCCTCATAAAAATCTGTACCTTGCACATGAGTGACAGAATCCTGGCTTAATTCTAGAGAGCTTTATCCACAACCGCAGATCAATTGTAGTTCAGAAACAAATTAAAACTTGGAACTAGCAAGTTGCATGCCATCCGTAGCCCAGTTGTATTACTTTTATACTACATTCCTTCTCCTCCCCTTTGCTCGGTTTATTCTCCAATTTAGGGCCTTATCCTGCACAGACTAATTGCATGGAATTGCACTGAGGTCAATTGGAGTTCTACATGAGAAGGGCTTGTAAGATTGGGCCCAAAGACTCTCTGTGGCAGGGACCTTGTCAACATACATGTCTGTGAAGTGCCACACACATGAATGATAGTAGATAAATATTCATAATAATTTCTAGCCTCTTCCTTCCTGTTGAAAAAGAAGTAACTCTGTCAACTGCTCTGAAGAAGCTTTTAAACAATTAATGTCTTTGGGTCATGTGTTTCCATGATCACCTCACACACCAGTCAAATCATCTGTTTCGGCATCTGTATTCCGCCCCTTTGATCCTAAGCTAGTTTAATACAGAGCCTCTACCACTGAGTCTAATCCTTGTCTCATCTATTTGTTGGCTATTTTTCCCTGGCGTTCTCAGTTCTTTGCTATACTATGTGGCCAACACTTTGTACAGACACGATTCCCAAGCTCAGGACTTCTTAACTGAGTTTTTAAAAATACCATAAACTTCACAGCAGGGAGCTATTTCTTCCCTGTCACATTCCACTCCCTCATCTTTCATTCCCACTATAAATTGCACTATTTAATTTTTTCTAAATGCAAAATGACATCAAATAGAAGGTTGGCCTATAGGAGAAGTGTCTTGGGAAGGTGGGGAGGGAGAGTGTGATGATCTAGGGTACAATCCAGAGCAGTGAGGAGTTGTCACCACTTGCCCTGCAACCCTAAGTGCTTCACAATGCCTTGCTGCTATAGCTTCCAATCTGGAAAGTAACAACTGGCTTACAAGCTTGTAGGTCGCACCCTGAGAGTCTCTGCACTAGACAGGCCTGATTCAGCAGCTCTGACCTAGCAGCCTGTCTATAGCTCCATTCTGGCTTCCACCAGCCTTGGTTACTACTTGCAGGGTGGCCTAATATACTCCCAGTCCCAAATTTTCTCCAAATCATGTATTCTGTAATGCCCAGCCCTTGCCTGGACAGTTCAGAGAAATAAAGGTTTGTTTATTTCTCTAAAGTCACAAAAGCATATCACAGCTTATTAATTTAACTGCGGTAAATAGACTTTCCCTTTGAACACCGCGCTGAGTTGGTTTATAGTAAAAACAAAACAAATTTACTAACAACAGGTCATAGGTTAAGTGATGCAAAGTAAAAGGACTAAAGTTAGAAAGGGTTGCAAGCCATTAAAAGTTTAAACACTCATCTAAATGTCTAAAACATAATCTAAAGTACAAAGTACAGCCTTTGTTCAAGATGTTTTCTCTCACCAATCTTCTTTCTTCCCAGCCATGACTGAATTTCTCTGTCAGCACATTCCACAAAAGCACAAGGGCTGGTTTCCCTTGTCTTCCTAGGTGAAAGATCTTTGCCTAGGCAGGTTTCTCATCTATGTTCAGTTCCAGAGACTTCAACCCCTCTTGGCTGAAGGGCCTATCTATCTCAGCTTCCAAGGGCTCTGTTCTAATGTGTCTCTCTAGTGAAAGATGCCAAAGATGACTTCTATCCTTGCTTATTCTTCCAAAGCTCAATGACTTTGTTTCAAGAGGCAGGATGCCCTCATGCTATTTTTCCTTTCCTATGGTCTTCTTATCCCCCTCCTGATTTCTATGTAAACGGAGCTTCCATTTTTTCTGATCACACCTTGCTTAATTTCCCTGGAGACAGGTAGGTAGCTTCCTTCCCACCTTTCTGGGGAAAAGCCTATTTCTCCCTTTGTTTGGTCACAGACTAGAAAACCTAATGTCAATGAGTATCCATAATTCCTCATGTAGGATAAATACATTCAATTCACAATTATATTAATCATGAGCATGTCATAGGTGTTCATAAAAGACTTCACATTACACACTTTTATAATATAGTAATGTTTTGTACAATCAGTTGATTCAATTGCTGATCATTTAAGGTTCAGCCAGCCCCTTGTCTTTATAGATGAGTAACCCTTTGAAACATATTCTTCTGAAGATTATCCTTCAAAGTAAAGTTTATTCAAGCCATGAGGAAGGTGACATGGAGTCTGGTGGTGAAGGAGCTCCCTATGCTGTTCCTCCAAACCCCAATACTCCCGCTGGAATTTGCTAAAATGCAAAATATTCTGTTTCTTCTTCCAGTGCTCTCCCTGTGAGTGCTCCACTCTAAGTGTCCCTGTGCCCCGGCGCTCGTAATCGGAGAATTTTGGTGGCAGTGCCTGGTTGGGTCGCACATATGTGGTCCCTGTCTCGTGCTGCTTTGGGCAGTTAACTGACGCTGTGCAACCAACCCCCACTCTACCGCCCTCTGCTACGAGTCGGAACAATCAGCAGCGCCTCGCTACTTAGTAGTTAACTAGTTTAACAGTTAGTTAGTTTCCTTGCTAGCAGATATTTTCCTTGTTTCCCTTTTTCTTTTATCCCCATCACCTAGTTAAAAAAAAATAACAAACAACTTTTTCCTTTTAAACTACCGGCTGGGGAGAAGTTTCAGTAGAACCTCCGCATACAGCCACTCTGAGGGCGAAAGCCCCCCCAACAGGAATGCCCGGTTTCCCAGGCTTTAAATGCTGTCTCAGCTGCAAGCTTGCTATACCTGTCTCAGATGGCCATGATTAGTGTGTTTGCTGCCTTGGCAAAACACACATAACTCAGAAGTGCCAGCACTGCCTCAAGCTCATTTGCAGTTAAAGCTCCCCTTACGGCGAAGTCTCTCAGACCTGCATCTGAGCCTGGAGCCAGGATCCCTCACCCCACCCTGGGTCAAACTTTGCTGACCACTGCTTCTGATAGAGTCCCTCCTCAACCCATGTTTCTGAGCAACCTGCCAAAAAATTGTCAAAAAGGCAGGCACCTATGTCCCTAATGCAGGAATCAGCCAAGAAATGCCATTCCACGAGTGGACACTCAGCACTGGCACTGACTGCACTGTCAGCACTGGAAGCCCACACAGCGGTACCGCTAGATCCAGGGACTCTAAAAGAGCCAGCTCCGACAGAGGCACTAAGGGGAAATCTAAACCCCATGCCTCGGCACCACCAATACCAAAGCCGTGACCCGCACACAGTGGCTTGGCACCGGGACACTTTTAAAGGCACACTCTCTTCACACAGTGGCACAGCCTTCAGTGCCAGCTTATACACAGCAGCTCCTGGCACGGACAATGATACAGCCTCAGGGGCCAATCAAAGAGGCACCGCAGCAGTTTCTCAGACAGAAGGATCTCTTAGTCAGCTCTGCCCAACTCCCCTATCATCGGCCCCAACGCAAACATGTCATGCCCTGCACCGAGTCTCCTCATGTCTCCCATACAATCCGCTCCTCCCTATTCAAGTGAGGAGAAGGATGAAAGTGAGGAAGGACAAATTGATCTCCCTCCACAATCTCCTCTCCACCATGAACGGACTAACTCAGGACCCCCTCAAGGGAGGGGGACATATTAGGGACATGTTACACTGATCCCAAATATTTTCAGTGGTATGGCCAACCCTTGGGGGCCGCCATACCTTCCCCACCCCAATGGGCATACTGGAACCCATGGGCGGCATACCCCATGGAAGTAGGACTGCCCGCCACATACAGACCCGGCACACAGCAGTCACCTGCAACTTTGGTGCTTGGACCTTTGATGGAGTCAAAGGAAGCGGGGAAAGAGAAGGAAGAACTCCCAATCAAGAACACCGCCTACCCATTTGTCATCATTATCCACAGATGACACCATTATGCCTCTTCCCCCTAATATAGGGGGTGATTTTAGACTATTCCAGGATCTATTTAAAAGGATGGCTAGTTCCCTGGACGTCTCCCTTGAGGGGGTCCAAGTGACACAACACAAACTAGTGGGCATTTTGTATACATCTGCTTTGTCCAAAATCACTCTGCCCATGAACGATGCGCTGATAGATCCTGCCAAAACCATTTGGCAGACCCCTGCAACTGCTCCTCCGACTTGCAAGAGGTCTGACAAAAATTATTATGTATCAGCCAAAGGCACAGAGTTCCTCTTTTTACATCCAATGCCCAATTCCCTAGTGGTAGACGCAGTCCAGGAACATGGTAGGTAACAACAGCCCAAAACTACACCTCATGACAAAGACTGGAGAAGACTTGATCTTTTCAGCCACAAGGCTTATTCCTCGGCTACACTACACCTCTGCATAACCAACTACGAGGCATTACTGGCGAAATATGACTATTAACTACATAAAAAATTCTGAGTTGACTGATTTTATTTCTGAGGACAAGGGAGAACAATTCACAGCACTTGTATCAGAGGGACTACTCATCTCCAAAACAGCCCTGCAAGCTGTACTTGATTCTGCGGACACAGCTGCAAGATCAGTGGCGACAGCTGTCGTGATGAGAAGAGCCTCATGGCTCCATCTCTCCGGCTTCCCTAAGGAGGTGCAATCCACAGTTGAAAACTTGCCATTTGAGGATCCCAAACACTTGGCTGAGAAGACAGATGACTCTTTCCACTCACTCAACGATTCATGAATGACTCTCCAATCCTTGGGAATCCATACGCCCAAACAATTATGCACCCCAGTGCTACCGCCAGACCATGTATTCGCAACAAAGGTGATTTGAGTCACAGAGCCGCAAACACAGGCCCCCGAGGGGACGCCAATATACTTCTTCAGTAGCTGCGTCCCAACCATCAACCTCCAGACAACAAATATGAAGCCTTGGTCAAGGGCACGAGAACCCCAGGTCTATCTGTGCTGGTGACACCATCTCTCGCCCGACCATTTGGAGATCATCTAGTTCCATTTTATCCAATGTGGAAACTATCACATCCAACAAATGGGTGCTAGAAATTGTACAAACTGATTACTCCATCTCCTTTTTTTTCCAACCCCCCCACCTACCTTCTCTCCCCATCCCTCTTCAGGGACCCCTCTCACGAGTCTCTGCTGTGCCAGGAGGTAAACCTCCTGATGCATCTAGGAGCAGTAGAACCCATTCCAACAAAACACAGAGGGAGAGGATTTTATTCCCACTATTTTCTCATGAAGAAAAAGTCTGGCGAGTGGAGACCAATACTTGATCTACGATGACTCAACAAGTTTGTCAAAACACAATGGTTCAAGATGGTCACACTAGGCACCATAATCCCAGCTCTAGAAAGAAGGGATTGCTTCTTGGCCCTCAACCTCCAGGATGTGTATTTTCATGTAACAATACATCCCTCTCATCGCAGATTTCTCCATTTTACAATCAGACAGGACCACTTCCAATACAAGGTCCATCCCTTCGGCTTCTCTACTGCCCCTTGGGTGTTTTCTAAGGCACTGGCCATGGTTGCAGCATACCTGCACAGAAATGCACTTATGATATTCCCATATTTGCATGACTGTCTGCTAAAAGCGTCAATGCGGCAGGCAGCAATAAAGCCACCAAACAGATAGTAACCCTCTTCCCAAGATTGGGCCTCCAAATAAATAGTGAAAAGTCCACCCTAACACAAGTGCAGGAGTTGGAGTTCATTGAGGCCCATCTCAATTCTACCGAGGCCATAGCCTCTCTACCAAGGCAATGGTTTCTCAATCTCACCAGCCTCATATCCATGGCACGAAACAGTCCACAGATATCAGCCAGGACTTGCCTACAACTTCTTGGTCACATGGGAGCCACAACCTTTGTCGTCAGATATGCCAGATTAAACATATGTTGCCTGCAAGGATGGCTCCGTATGAATGATGTCCCACACAGACACAGCACGGTGTCTTATGATGCCGGACAAAATAAAGGACTCCCTACTCTGGTGGAGACAACCAGCCAACCTATGCACAGGGGTGCCCTTCCATCAGAAGAGACCCGCACTAACCATCATTACAGACACTTCACTCTTGTGATTGGAGGCACATATGCACCCACATTCTATCCAGGGCCGCTGGTCTCCTGCAGAATCCCTTCTACATATAAATCTATTAGAACTACGAGCCATCTACAATGCCTGCTCCCACTTCCTACCACTCATCAAAGACAAGGCCATTCAGATCCTTATGGACAACATAGCCTGTATGTTTTGTATAAACAGACAAGGGGCAGCACGATCGCACTCCCTGTGCATGAAAGCCATGAGTCTTTGGCAATGGTGCATCAGACACAATATTCACATCTCCGCATCTTACCTACCTGGAAGCCAGAACATCACAGCAGATGCCCTAAGCAGGCATTTTTCTCAGGACCGCGAGTGGGAGATCAACAACAGAGTACTTCTACACATATTTCAACAGTAGGAGTTCCTGACAATAGACCTCTTTGCAACCACACAAAATACCAAATGCTCCCGGTTTTGCTCCAGGGCAGGTCTCAGCACACAGTCCTTAGGTAACACATTCCTCCTCAAGTGGAATGCTCCCCTCCTATATGCCTTCCCTCCCATCCCTCTCCTGACCCAAGTGATCCACAAGATTGGTAATCCTAATAGCCCCCGCATGGTCTCACCAAACCTGGTATCCTTACCTCCTCAGCATGGCTATGCGTCCATCAATCACACTCCTACTTCAGCCTCATCTGCTGTCCCAGGACTCAGGTCATGTCCTGCATCTGAACATGCAAAAACTCCATCTCAGAGCATGGCTCCTCCATGGCTCACAGGATCTGAGATGACCTGCTCGGAAGAAGTACAAAACTTTTTATTACAAAAATATTGTTAAATAGTCGTAGAGCAACTACTCATCACATGTACATTCTCAAGTGGTGCTGATTTGAAGCTTGGTGCCAGATGACATCCATCTCAGTCTCATTACCCTCCATACTAGATTACTTATTAGAGCTTAAAAGATCAGGCCTCTCCATGAGTTCAATAAAAGTTCACCTATCTGCCATCACAGCCTTTCACCCCAAGGTGAATCAACATTCTATCTTTGCTCACCCACTAACCAAATGTTTTCTCAAAGGACTCAACAACATCTACCCAGAACAATGCGAGCCTACTACCCCATGGGACCTCAACCTGGTCCTTCAGGGCCTCACCCGTTCCCCATTTGAATCCATGGCAACATGCTCACTACTACACCTTTCCATGAAAGTGGCATTCCTTGTGTCAATTACATGTACCAGACATGTAGGCGAGCTGGGGTTCCTCATGGCAGATCCCCCATACACGGCCTTTTTTAAAGATAAAGTATCCCTGAGACTGCACCCTAAGTTTTACCGAAAGTCGCCTCAGTTTTCCACCTTAACCAACTCATTTACCTACCAACATGGTACTCAAGCCTCACACAGATAGAAAGCAGTCCATGCTTCATACTCTCAATGTACAGAGTACATTGGCCTTTTACATAAGCAGAACAAGGCCCTTTCGTAAATCACCCAGACTACTCATATCCATTACCGAACATTTCAAAGGGACTGCCATATCTAAACAAAGACTCTCCAAGTGGCTCTCCAATTGTATAAAACTATGCTATCATCAGTGAGCCCGCCAACCTCCCAAGAGGATTCGCACATATTCCACCAGAGCCCTATCAGCTTCCATGGCTTTCCTGAACAATGCACCCATCACAGACATTTGTAGAGCTGGTACCTGGGCCTCAGCCCATACCTTTACACAGCACTACGCATTGGAGCAAGAGGCAACATCTGATACCTTGTTCAGACTCTGTACTGTCATCTGTCATGACTTCAACTCCGAAGCCCCCTCCTTCCACCAGAGGGCACTGCTTTGAAGTCACCTAAAGTGGAGCACCCAAAGAGACCACACTCAAAGAAGAAGAGAAGGTTACTCACCTTTTGCAGTACTGAGGTTCTTCGAGATATGTGTCCCTGTGGGTGCTCCACTACTACTACTCCTCCCCTCTGCTTTGGAGTTTCTTATTCAGCCTCTCCAGTAGAGAAGGAACCAAGTGGGGGTTGGTCGCACAGCATCAGTTAACTGCCTGAAGCAGCATGAGACAGGCACCACACATGTGCAACCCAATTGGGCAGTGCTACCAAAAGTCTCCGAGTACGAGCGCAAGGGCACATAAACAACTAAAGTGGAGCACCCACAGGGACACACATCTTGAAAAACCTCAGTTACTGCACAAGGTGAGTAACCACCTCTTCCTGCAGTCTCCTCCCCCTGCTGTCTTGATGGTCCTTTTTATTGCTTATATGTAAAAATTGGCCTTCATTGTCTTTTCCTGAAGACCTAGCTGGTTGGAGAATCAAATACACATTCCTTTGTTTAGGGCAGATCTATTTATGAACTCTTCCTGACATGACTGGCTAAACACATTTTAGTCACCAGTTTAGATTCCAGAACTCTTAATATACACTGCATGCATACATCACTCAAGAATATTAATGATGAGTGAGTTATTAGTTTTCCAATGACATATTTCATGACACCTGTTTAAAATACAGATTATAACCATAGTGAGTTGGGGTACACGGACCAGCTGAAACTCATTACTTGATACCAGTCAGCTCCTTGCCGTCTGGCACTGGGATGCTCTTAGGGCTACACCTTTCCCCTTACAAAGCCACGAGAGGGCAAGCCACTGACTGATCTTGAGGGAGCAGGTCAGAGCCCTGTTTCCGGGACAGGGCATCTACCACCATATTTTCATTCTGCGTTATATAGGAGAAACCTGTTTAGTCACCTTTTTGTGTTTCCAGTCTCCAGGACATAACATCAGAGAGTATCCATAGTTTCACCTGCAGAGTTGTTACAAACATTTCCCTGTGACATTAATGACTAGTGTGATATTAGATTTCAAACCATATATTGTTATATGTCACCTTTTAAATAAATATAACACCAGTGTGTGAGGTGTAGTGAGTATGTCAGGCCTGACGAGTTGCCAACACAGAGTAGTGAATTACAAATGGGCCTCTGTGTCACAGGGAGGTTGGTGGTATTTGGTTTGTTTGACTTGATTTTCATTTAAACATTTGCTAAATGGCTGGTTTTCTTGCTATTATATCTATATGTGGATGGGCTGCTCTTCCGCTAACTTCACAGTTTTGTTATATGCAAAAAGTTCTGGATCAGCTATTTTTCTCCTTTTACAGGAGTGGTAAGATTAATCTATACTTGCCTTGAGGAAATATCTAGTATCTAGGGAACTCACAGGTCTTAAATTAGCTGCAATAGGGCTCTCCTTGTTCCATGAATATAATGGATTGAGATAATGAGCTTTACAAAGAATGATAGAAAGGATACAAAGTTCAAATAAAGGATGTTCTCAGGTTCATAACACGTTCTATATGCATGCCAAATAGCATAAAAATTAAAGCTTTGGACCCAATTGTTCATTACTTTCCTCTTTGGGTGGTCATTTACTCCATTTTGAAGTGGTTGTAAATTGCTATTATTAGTGTAAATGCATGGTGAATTCTAATTTTGGACTGTTACACATGTTTGGAAAGTAGGAGTAAATGAGCATACATAATGTGTAGGGCTGTTTAGTTTCAGGCCTTTTATAGTTTGTATTTCTTCTTGAACAAAAGAAGGCTCTTGAATCTATTTCCTTTCCAATTAACTTTTTATTATTTCAGATAACATTAAATTTGATCTGTGAAAAGACCCCATTCAGTGAGGTGATCATAATTCAAAATAAAAAACAGGATAGTTTTATGGTGATATTTTGTAGGGCTTCAAAATATTCCTACAAAAGAGAAATCTAGGGGGTGCTTTTTGTTTTTTAAATGTGAGCTGGTGTCACTACTGCCAGCTTCTGACTTAACAGTGACATGTGTATGTTTCTAAGAGAAGAATTTTTTCCAATAACTTTCTGTTCTGAAAAGAGTTTATCAGGAAACAGTGAAAATGTGCTGTTAACATTTAATTTGAGCAAATGAGGGAGGTCTAATTTTTGTCTACACATACTTGATCTTCCTCTCCTCTCCAAACACTACATCACCCTTAACAGTTGTCCCTCTGGACTGTTTGCTTCTGGTAAACACAGAGTAAATTCAACCCATTACAGCAATGTGTCTTGAATAGAGCTGAGTGCAATACTGCATCTGCCAAAATTGCCAAAGTGCTTCATTGGAGTTGTAATTCAGGTGTTTTATGCCCTCATTCGTCCCTATGGGCAGAGCTCCCTGGCCAAAATACATCTCTCATGAACAAACATATTGTAATTATTTCTAAGGTTATATTTATGTCACGAGGTCATGGAAGTCATGACTTTCAGAGACCTCCATGACATTTGCTGCTTCTGCCCCTGGGTTTATTGCCCATGACCTCTACTAAAAATAACCATAACAAAATCTTAACCTAAGTTATTATCACAAAAGATACTGTAACACTCACTTATAGAATCAGAGATTTATTGGGACACTGTATGTTCCAACTCCAGCACACACAGGCAGGACGGAACTTCCTGCTAATCCCGCAGCTCAGATCAACAATATAGTAACATGCAAGACAACAGCTTAGCGTATCCTGTGACCAACACAGCTACAACAACACTGCAAACAATAACTTAACACTAACATAAAGATATAGCACCACCTATTTGCTATCCACACTAAACATTACAACTTTCCCCCTTCTAGTTAAGTAAGAATTGAATGGTAACTCCTAGGAATCCAAGCAGTCTGCCATCCATGCAGGTTTCTATGTTAGTCTACACTCTGGAGTCCTGTATTCAGTCATAGACACTTCGCTCAGGGTTGGATCGAGATTACCAGCAAGTGGAGGGGTCATATCTTCTAGGTCAGGCCTATCTTTTATGGACAGCAATATGTTGAGGTCCCAAGAACATCCAGGGTCCAGCTCATCTGTTCCACCACCTTCTGGAAAGCTGTCCTCAGATCACTGATATGCCCCTATCATAAATATAAAGGGAAGGGTAAACACCTTTAAAATCCCTCCTGGCCAGAGGAAAAATGCTTTCACCTGTAAAGGGTTAAGAAGCTAGGATAACCTCGCTGGCACCTGACCAAAATGACCAATGAGGAGACAAGATACTTTCAAAAGCTGGAGCGGGGGAGAAACAAAGGCTCTCTCTGTGATGCTTTTGCTGGGAACAGAACAGGAATGGAGTCTTAGAACTTAGTAAGTAATCTAGCTAGATATGTGTTAGATTCTGATTCCTTTAAATGGCTGAGAAAATAAGCTGTGCTGAATGGAATGTAGATTCCTGTTTTTGTGTCTTTTTGTAACTTAAGGTTTTGCCTAGAGGGATTCTCTATGTTTTGAATCTAATTACCCTGTAAGGTATTTACCATCCTGATTTTACAGAGGGGATTCTTTTTACTTTTTCTTCTATTAAAATTCTTCTTTTAAGAATGTGAATGCTTTTTCATTGTTCTTAAGATCCAAGGGTTTGGGTCTGTGTTCACCTGTGCAATTTAGTGAGGATTTTTATCAAACCTTCCCCAGGAAAAGGGGCGTAAGGTTTGGGAGGATTTTGGGGGGAAAGACATTTCCAAACGGGCTCTTTCCCAGTTATATACTTGTTAGATGTTTGTGGTAGCAGCGATAAAGTCCAAGGGCAAAAGGTAAAATAGTTTGTACCTTGGGGAAGTTTTAACCTAAGATGTTAAAAGTAATCTTAGGAGGTTTTCATGCAGGTCCCCACATCTGTACCCTAGAGTTCAGAGTGGGGAAGGAACTTTGACAGCCCCTCACTGCAGTGCCAGTTGCAGATTCAGCACAGCAGGTTCTACTTCACTCGAGCCACGATAGTGCAGGGAAAGCCCTATCAACAGTCTCCTTAACATATACAAATAACTATGCAGGGGTTTCCCTTCCTGCCACCTCCGGGTTCGCCATTCCTTCTGGTATTTCAAAGGACCAATCCCCCATCATAGTCATCATTTAAGTGTTTGCATAACCAGCAATAAGACCCACGAGCTGCACTGGAAAGCTGTTGGTAAAATGCTTTGGTATCACCATCGAAAAACATTGCTAGGTACTATGCTGCTTTCTCATCAATCCACTCATTCACAGAGAGCAACACCGCGAAGTCTGTCAAGTACTCACTGATTCCAGTCTCATCTGCATGCCCAGTAACTTTCTTCTCAGGCAAAAGTGCCATCTTGAAATCACTGCCACCAGTTCGGTTTTGGGACCAATCTAATTTAACATTTTTATTACTGACCTTGGCACAAAATAGTGAGTGTGAGTTAATAAAATCTGCGGATGACACGAAGTTGGGAGGTATTGTCAATACAGAGGAGGACCGGAATGTCATACAAGAAGATCTGAATGACCTTGTAAACTGGAGTAATAGAAATGGGATGAAATTTAATAGTGCAAAGTGCTAGGTCATGCATTTAGGGCAGGGCTGGGCCACATCGGGGAATAGAAATTTGTTGGCGGGCCATGAATGCTCACAAAATTGGGGTTTGGGTGGGGCTGGGATGAGGAGTTTGGGGTGTAGAGGGTGCTCTGGGCTGGGAACGAAGGGTTCGGAGGGCAGGACTGGGATCAGGGCTGGAGCAGGAGTGTGGGAAGGGGTGCAGGTTCCAGCTGTGGATGCAGACTCTTGGGTGGGGATGGGGTTGAGAGGTTTGGGGTGCAGGACAGTGCTCCAGGCTGGGATCAAGGGATTTGGAGATCAGGAGGGGGATCGGGCTGGGCAGGGGGTTGGGAGAGGCTCAATGGCATGAGAGGCATTGGGAGAGGCTCAGATGGTGCAGGCTTCGAGAGGCACTTACCTCAAGTGGCTTCCGGAAGCAGTGGCATGTCTGTTCTCCAGCTCCTATGCAGAGATGTGGCCAGGCAGCTCTGCACGCTGCCCCATCCGCAGGCACCGCCCCTGCAGCTCCCATTGGTGCATGCAGGAGCCAGAGCGGTGCCATGTCGCAGCTTCGGGGAGTCGTGCGGTATGACCCATCACTCCAGCCAGAGCGGGGCCAAGCCACGCAATGCAGCCCCCGACCCAGTACCACGGCTGGAGCGTGGCCGAGCTGTGCAGTGCCGCTCACAGGCCAGCTTAAAATAGCTTGCAGTTCGGATCTGGCCCACGGGCCATAGTTTAACCACCCCTGATTTAGGGACTAACAACAAGAATTTTTGCTATAAGCTGGGGATTTCTCAGTTGGAAGTGACAGAGAAGGAGAAAGACCTGGGTGTGTTGGTTGATCACAGGATGACCATGAGCCATCAATCTCATGCAGCCGTGAAAAAAGGCTAATGCAGTCCTAGGGTGCATCAGGTGAGGTATTTCCAGTAGAGACAGGGAAGTGTTAGTACAAGGCCCTGGTGAGACCTCATTTGTTAATACAAGGCCCTGGTGAGGCCTCATTTGTAATACTGTGTGCAGTTCTAGTCTCCCATATTAAATAAAGATGAATTCAAACTGGAAGGGTGCAGAAAAGGGCTACTAGGATGATAGAGGACTGGCAAACCTACCTTATGAGAGGAGACTCAAAGAGCTTAGCTTGTTTAGCCTAACCAAAACCAAAGGCTGAGGGGAGATATGATTGCTCTCAGAGGGATAAACACCAGAGAGGGAGAGGAATTATTTAAGTTAAGTGCCAATGTGGACAGAAGCACAAATGACTATAAACTGACCATAAGAAAATGTAGGCTCAAAATTAGGCAAAAGTGTCTGTCCATCAGAGGAGTAAAGTTCTGGAATGGCCTTCCAAGGGAAGCAGTAGGGGCAAAAAACCTAACTGGCTTGAAGATTGAGCTTGATAAGTTTATGGAGGGGATGTTATGATGAGACTGCCTATAATGGCATGTAGCTGATCTGTGACTGCTAGCAGCAAATATCTCCAATGACTGGTGATGGGACACTAGATGGAGACGGGTCTGAGTTACTAGAGAGAATGCTTTCCCAGGTGTCTGGTTGGTGGGTCTTGACCACATGCTCAGGTCTAACTAATCCCCATATTTGGATTCAGGAAAGAATTTTCCCTCGGCTCAGATTGGCAGGAGACTTTGGGGGGGGTTTCACTTTCCTCTGCAGCATGGGGCATGGGTCACTTGCAGATTTAAACTAGTATATAAATAGTGGATTCTCTGTAATTTGAATTCTTTAAACCATGATTTGAGGACTTCAGTAACTCAGCCAGAGGTTAGGGGTCTATTACAGGAGTGGGTGGATGAGTGAGATTCTGTGACCTGCAATGTGCAAGAGGTCAGACTAGATAATCATGATGGTCCCATCTGACCCTAAAGTCTATAAGTCTATATGAAAAACTAGGGACTGTCCCAGTACACATGAACATATCGTCACCTTACCAGGCTCTAGCAGGGAGGAACTTGCAACCCCACCCTCAGCAGCCCCTGTAACCTCACAGTCACATTAATGAGTCATGTGTGGTTTCCTGAGGACTGTGGGGAAAAGAGCTGGAGTGGAGAAGAGAACCAAGAGGTTTCTCTTTTAAAACTGACAACATTTTGGAGGATAGGTAAAGCACCCTTAACAGTACCTCAGTTAAGACCCAGGAGGCTTGAACTGCACTGTGGACTGGATTGGCTGGATGTACAATGTTCTGAGGGGCCACAAGGGAACAGGACAATGGTAAAAAGTAAAGACAGAATGTACAAAATTGTCAAAATTAGAAGAAAAAAGAATGATAGCAACACAAGTAGCTAGAGAAATGGTTTATGTGAGTTCCATGACAAAGGTGAACTCCCGAGCCTGGATAAAGTGTCAGAGGAGGTCTGTAGAGGAAAGGACATTAGCAAGTTTATAGCTAGTTAGTTGTGATCCCTGTATAAAGGCCACCGGCCAAGTGTTAGGTCATACCTATCTAGTGAGCATTGGAGTGCTGTTGTGTTTAATACAGAAAATAATTTCTTCTAACTGGAGTGTGAATACAATAGGAGGAAATGTGTGCATCAGGAAGCTTGATTCCTATTCCAGTAAAAAAGTAGCCAAATGGGAGTAAAAAATGACCACTGGATTAAAAGTTGAAGGCCATGTGTCAACCGTACTTCATGCATTAACATCTGCATGACATACGTAACGGAAAAGTGTTCAAATTAGTTTAGTTAGGACTAGACATGAAACTAAGAAGTGTAGATCTGGATTCGGGTTAGACTAGGATTGGAGTTCAGATATGAGTTTGAACCAGGTCTATATCACAGAGTGTGGAAGAGAGATCCTTGTAAAATACTGGCGCAAAATAGCCAAAATGTTGCAAGATCAGCTGTTTTCTTGGGATTTGCCTTCTTTAGCCACATCAAACTAGATTTAAAAATTAGTTTTCTTCTGATTTTACTTCTAACCCAGAACCCAAACCGCAAAAGCTTGGATTTAAGACTCCAGATCAGGACATGTCACTAGGTTAGACATAATTAAGGTTACGTTTTAGTCATGGGTATTTTTAATAAAAGTCATGGACAGGTCATGGGCAGTAAACAAAAATTCATGGCCTGTGACTTGTCCATGACTTTTACTACATACCCCTGACTAAAACTTGGGGGGGGATAGCTCAGGGGAGGGTGCTGGGGGGGGGCAGGCGTGGGTGCTGGGGGGGCAGGTTGGCAGGGCTAGGGCTGGTTCCCTACCTGGCTCCTGGGAAGCGACAACCTACAGCTCCTAGCTCCATGTGCTGCATCCGCTCCACCCCAAGCCCTGGTTCTGCAGCTCCCATTGGCTGGGAACCACAGCCAATGGGAGCTGCAGGGGCAGTGCCTGTGGGCAGATGCAGCAGATGGAGCTAGGAGCTGAGGGAGGGAAATTCCTATCGCCCTTCTGGGGACCTCCCCGCAGGTAAGCACCACCCCGCTCCCCAGCCCTGAGCCCCCCACCACATCCAAACTCCTGCTGCTGTGGGGGCCCAACACTGCCCCAGCAGCAGCCAGTGTAACTGGCCCAGGGACTGCCCGAGCTGCTCAGACGGCTCCCAGGCCAGATGTGCGGGCCGCAGCAGAAGTCAAGGAGGTCACAGAAAGTCATGGAATCTGTGATTTCCATGACCTCCCTGACAAACACGGAGCCTTACACATAATTGACACCAAAGGAGATTTTATTTGTTACAATTTATAACAATTCCCACAGTGCATATGCAATCATTATAAAATATAATTTAATACATAGGACCTAATATTCCTAAAACAAAGACCTTACCAAATTCCTGCAACTTCCACTGCTGTTGCCCACCTACTGCTCCCCTCACTGCATGCAAAAGTCTAGGCGAGCAGATGGGATCCTAAAGGTCAACAAATTCAGACTTTGGCAAACCAAAAGGAAACTTCACAATCATGAACCTCTCGAATTCCCTGCGGCCCCTGATGTTTGAGGACTGTTAGCTCAGATGTCTTATCTGATTTTATCTGCTGTGGCATCGCACAAAGAGAAAAGCAATCTCTCTTGACTAATCTATTTCACTGGATGGCTGTGTTGCCCTTTCTTCTAACACCAATGTCTCATTTTGATTCCAGTCTTGCCCATCTGCTGAGCAGTAACAGGTGTCTGGAGTCTTTGCAGATCTTTAGAGGCTTACGTTTCAGATGGCTAGGCTACCTGCATGATACAAGTAGTGAAGTAGTTTGTTCTTTTTCTATCACAGCTGAAATACATTGAGCTACCCAGTTTTGTTTTTTCATGGGTTAATATTTTAAAAGGAAATGAAAGGGGCTAGAGGTATAAAACTATAGTCATATTATAGTACAATTAACGAATGGGCAACCGGTTGCTTTTGTTTTCCATATAATTGACAACTGTCTGACAAACTAGCTGTATATTGAAAGTCACCATGATAAACATTGTTCTTCTTACGTTCTTTGGCACGAACACAAAAGAGAGACATCCCCTCCAGCACCCAGCAGCTTGGCTTTGCCTTTTGTATATATGCATAATTCTCCTTTCTGGGTCTGTAAAACCTCTACAATCTCCATTAAAATGCACTGCAAACCTCCCCTCTCTGGGAGTAATATGGTGCTATGAAAAGAAGACCATAAAGCTGAAGCTAGAATAAATAAACTTCATTCCAAATGAGTGAGAGTTGGCAAGCCTAAGAATTATTAGTTCCCCCCAGTGAAACAAGAGGAGGACTGAAATCCTCAGGAGGGAATCAAATTGGTTCCAGGGACACACTAGCATTGTAATCCCATTCTAGATTTATATGTAATATACACATAGAGAAAGAATGCATGATGGTTTAAAAGAATACATGATCAGACTGAGTTTGGGGTAATTGCATTACTTGTGAGTGAATGAAGTCAGCGTGAGCATGCAAATTATCCTAAATGAGCATCAATAAGATCTTTCTATCATGCCACGCCCATTCTGCATGAGCCATATTTTACAGGAAAACTATTTTAGAAATATTTGGGAGTTGTTTGTTTTATTGGGTCTGTTTTTCATATTCTTCCTCTGGCAAAGCCAGACTCCCTTTAGCACTAGGAGTCCTACAGTAAAGACCTCTGAGAGAGAGAGAGAGCCAGATCGCACCCTTTGGATCCGTACAGAGCTCCCCCACACACATTCAAAAAGTGGAGGGTCAGCTGCCTCTATTTCAGTACCCCTTCCCCTGGATCCATCCTGCTGGAGGGATGTGCTCTTCATAGCTCCAGGGATCTGAGTGTGGGGATGGTGCAGCCTGTAGGCAGTGCGCTGACTGGGGGGAGGGAGTTACGTGAGCTGAGGCAGTGCAGAGTAGGGAGGTGGGTTGTCCCACATGTGCACACACTCAGTAGACAATCCTGAGATAAGTTAATACTGTCAGAGTTATGGTCCTGGGGCAGGCACTGGCTAGGAGTGGAATGGAGCCATGCCTCCTGGGCGATAGAGGCCCAAGGAGACCCAGAGCCTGCATGGAGTCACAAGGTTTCTCTGTGTGTGGTCTGGTGTTCCCACAGAAACTTCTGCAGGATTTATGGACTAGATATCAATTACGTCCCTTCAATGGGGCAATTCCAAGGTGAGCCAAAAGGGGAACTTTCAGAGTTTCCTACACCTTGTGCAGGTATTACCATGTAGAGAGATGATTTTTGACCCATCATTAATATTTAAAAAAAATCTCAAAAAATATTGTACTTTTTCAAAACATGTATGGCCTTGAATTTCAGTATTTCAGGACTTACATATGTAGAAGCAAGTACTGTGCATCCTGTTGGGAAGCTGGGAATCTTCCCCTTTCCAGTGGTACAGAGCTCCCACTGCTAGCCTTGAATGGCTGAAAGATTTAGGACCTTGAACCTGTCACTGCTCCGGGATTGAATGTAGCCCATCCTGGGCCTCAGGTGAGCGCAGGGGTTATTTTGTTGGGGACTTGTTGGGGGTGGCTGACAGGTCAAGTGGAGATGAATCTGTGGTAAGATTGCAGGTGGAGTAGTCAAAGGTGTGAGATAAATGCAAGTTATCACCTGACTCGAAAAACATTTAGGAGCGTCGGTTACATTTTATACCACAGGGCACCCAGTTTGGGCCTTTTAATCCTTTCTCTCCCTCTCTAAATTTGAGATTCAGACTTTTCTGTGTTGCTGTTGGAGTTGTCAGTCTCTCTCATTCCTTTGGAGCTTGAGGTAGCAAATAAAGAGCCTCCAAATCCTTTCATTCCACAGCAGCCGTAACAGATTGTTGACCACTTTTTCCTTGACACAACTCAACTCACCAGTTAAGCCGGGTCCGTACAGGTAAGTACTTTATATAGGTGCAAGATGCTGAAGATTTTAATAAAAGTGGAGTAGAATTGTACTCAGTATGGGGTGGACTCTTAAGACAGATTTCCTAACAATGGTCTCTTGTGCAAATTTCATTAGGCATATTTAGAGGTTTGTGACTTTTAAAAACTTTTTTAAAACTGTCCCTTATCTTGTTAGAAATGTTTGTATTTTAGTCATTGATGTAAACCCTAAATCTCAAGAGTACAGGAATAGTGTAGAACCATCCCTGCTGCTGCGATGAATGAAACCATTTTGCAGAGCTCCCCGCCCTTTCTAGTGTGATGTGAGCAGTGCACTCTGCAAAATGGCATCCTCTGTGCGGCACAGGTGGCTGCTACTTTTGTAACCTTGAAATAGCACCAGAACCGTGTTCTGGGCCATTTTAGCTCTACTACTCTACTGATTTTAGTACATATATTTTTCCATTGACATTAAATATATTCTTTAATGTTCATTCTTTGGTTCTTGATCCAATGGAAATTGAGAACTTAAAAGCACACCACGTATCGCTTTCTGCTTTCTGATGTAGAATTTTTTTTTAAATCACCAGTTGTAAGTAACAGAACAAATTATAAGAAATGTACTTTTCCTACTTCATAACTCTTATCTCCTTTTGGCTTCTGTATTCCTTAAAGAGAACAACTTTTTCATTCTCCTGTATGGTACGATTACGTGTTTTGCGTTCCATATGACAAGAATAATAGATTTTTCTAAATGGCAGTTTCATACATATTATATTTTATATTTTACTTTTAATGCTGAATACTTTTTGGTGCACATTTCATTAGCTGGTTTCAGTGTCCTTATTGATCAAGTCAACTGTGTTTATCACCCAGAAAAAGAGAGCTGGCAGTATTGGCTCTCTAAGAAAATAGAACCGAAGGTGGGGGGAGGAAATCACTGTTCAGTCCTTATTCCTGGGGGGAGATTCTCCCCTGTTCAGGCACTGTACAATGCTGAAGCAGTGCTAAGGCACTGGGAAAGCCCCTTAGATGGCCAAGGGAGAGTTCCCCTGGTGCAGGCATTGCATACCACTGCCATGCAAGACCCTTTCCAAGCCCGGGGTTGTGGGGCAAGCTGGGAGTGGGATGGGTGGGTCAGGGTGGGGACAGGCAGGGTCACAGTTCATATCACTGCATTGATGCTGGCTGGCACTGCCATGCATAGGCAGCCAAGTATGACCTGCCACCCATAATTATGCCAGGGGCCGGACTGTCCCATGGAGCAGCCCGGGATCAGGAACATGCAAAGGTGGTTTAAAGTCATCTTAGCCTCTCCCCCCAGACTCCTGGGCTATGTCTGGGTGTGCAGCACCTTCAGGAGTACAGAACAAAATCTCATCCATAGTATTTGCTGTTGGGATTACTGTACTGGAGAATAGCATCCAGGATTTGGCCCCGTCTGACGCTTTTATGCTTGTCAAATACAAACAGTGAAAATTCTTCTGTCCTTTTAGTACAAAACTTTGAGGCAACTGTAATGCCCACTGATACGAACACAAATGGGCTGCACCTTCATTTTAGCTAGGAAATCTGGGAGGAAGTTTGAGGATCCCCATTATCCTAGAAGGGGAAAGCTACTGTGTAACAAACGTTATAAAATGTCCCCATCTCTAGTGTCCCTGAACAAACCATTCCACTATTTGGTCTAACAGCCTGACTAGGGTGACCTTGTGTGTTGATGGCCTAATTTATACGAGGCTGTTATGCCAGAAAACTTCCCACCTTGGCTATCACCAGTGGAGCTGAAGCTGTGTTAGCAAAGGTGGGAAATTTTTGATGCAAAAAGCTGTGTGCAGACACAGCCTATGAGCTGAGGTAGAGTCTGCAAGGAATGTGTTAAACAGTTTGCGGCAGCCTTTTACAAAGCTGGAAAAATCCAGATGTCTATTTTGTTTGAGGTGAATTCTATGTGCCAGCCTTATTTCTGTTTAATTAGCTTAATATTTAAAAGCTATTTGTGGCCTGTTCGTGATCTGGGAAAGGCCCAGCAGTTGTTAAAAGTGCAGCCAGCTGCTAACAGCAGCTATGAGTGCTCGGAGGAATATGAATAAAACAATGAAGTGTGGTGATATGTGGCTCGGGTCAGGACATGCAGGGATTGATTTTGATCCTGTCCTTACCTGAGAGGTGTTGTGGATCAGAGCACCCAAAAGCTGGTATGAGAAACAGACGCCACGCTGTATTTTTTTCCAAGCATGTGCTTTAAGAGTGGATGCCATTAGCTCTTCCTGTTCATTTCACTTGGCTGACAGTGTGGTTAAAGGGTTTTTCTTCTCACCCACAACCCCACCGTCTCAAGAGCATCCCAAATACAAATGGGACTCTTAAAAGACTGGAAGGTGTCCTTAAGTTGCTGATGTGTGCACATAGATTTTAAGGCCAGAAGGGACCATTATAATCATCTAGTCTGAACTCTTGCATAATACAGGCCAAAGAACTTCACTTAATAATTCCTTCATCAACTTCAATAACATATGGCGGAACTAGAGCATATCTTTTAGGAAGCCAACCAATCCTGATTTAAAGACCTCTAGTGCTAGAGAATCCACCACATCTGTTGGTAATCTGTTCCTGTGGTTAATATACTTGTTGTTTAAAATGCACACCTTATTTCCACTTTTAATTTAGAACAGTGAATTTGCTGAAAGTGAGAATTAGGATTAGGCTGAGGGAAAATAGTGATGAAAGCTCTACATCTAGTAATGCTTTGGAACAATTGTAAGATCAAAAGCCTTGGAAGTCAGGGGTTTTGGGGATATTGCTACAAGATGCTCAGAAAAAAAAATTCAGGCTGAAATTTTCAATTTTTCTTCCAGAAAAAAGAAAAAATATTCAGCTGAAAACCTGAAAATGTCTAGTTTTCTGCCAAAAATATGCAGCTTTAAGGCTTTCAATTATGTAACGGTAAATTGAACGGTTTTGAGGAAGGCAGACTCTTTGCCTGAAAATGTTTGTTTGGCCAGAAAACTAACTTATTTCAACCTAGTTCTTGCCAAATAGCGTCAGACTTCACTTCCATCCATGCCAAAATCTGAAGCCTTTAGTTTCTGCTAAGCAGATCTTCTATTACAGTTCTGTTTCCTGGCTAAATGATTTCTTTAGCCATTCCCAACACAGTCTGTTAAGATGGAAAACACAAGTTGGGGAACAGAGGAACAGAAAGAAAGGGGAGAGAGAGAGAATAAAAGAAACAAAAAGAGGAATGAAAGGCGAAAACACTTTTTATAGGAAAAAAATAATTGAAGCATGGTTGATACCGTTTTTTTCCAAAATTTTGTAGGTTTGTTTTGTGTTTTAATAGGTGGACGGTAGCCTTTTTTGGACAATCCCAACTATAATTTCTGCTTTCTGTTGTTTAGGTATTTTTTAAACTCCATCTTCTTCTGCCTTTTGGATTCATTATTCTGTCTCCCCATTTTTTCCTGCTGCTTTCTGTGTCTCTCCCCCTATTTCTCTGAAGGTGATTTGAGATGTGGCTCTTCACTGCCTACCTGCTAGACTCTAGCCCTTAGTCAAGTTCTGTGATATCCTGTATATATTTATAATATGAAAGGAAGTACATTTTTAAAGGTGGCCCCCCATTTGTGGGTGCAGTTTGTGTTCATATTTATTGCACTCACAGTTCACTGGTGGTTGCAAATTTTCATTGTCTTTCTTTGATTGTGGGAGGTACAACTGTCCATTTATGTGTCTGTGATATATTCTACAGTTCACACACATTTATAACTGAACTCCCCAATCCTGTATCAGCAAATAGGTTATATTCAATGGGGAAAAATTACATTAATGTAGAGTTAAGTTGCTTGGCAGTCTATCATCCTCTTGCAGAACGTTCAGCTAAGCAAAATGCAAACTTCTGAAAAACAAGAAGTTTGCCCATGTAACCTTAACTCTGCCCTCTTTCAGCAATGCTCCAATATGCCCCATTAACACACATACATTTACTCTGCCAACCTGAGATTTGCTGAAATGTGTAAGCTCTTCACCTCCTTTTGCAATCCATCATTCTCTCCCACACAATTCCACCTAGCACTATTAGAGGGGGGAAAAGGTTGCCCACACCACCTTCCCTCTACCCTTTTTTGACAAATGCCTCAATATGCACATAGCACATATTCAGACTGGCCCTTGGCACTATTAGATTCAAGACTTTCCAGAGCCTGGAATACACTCACACAATCAGCCAGCTCTACAGAAAGAATAACACACATGTACAATTTAATAATCACTTCACAGCCTTTTACAAGCCTTACGCTTACTCACAGGGTACCATCTCATTTTCACTTAACCATTATTAAAGCCTGCTCATATTCCACCTCACCGTTCACAGTATCCTTGTAATAAGAGCCATATGCCATCACCAACATAACTTATGCAATTCTGCACAGAAGTGATGCACACTGCATCCTGAAGGTGCACATGCACCTATTCCCTTTCCCCATACCTGAGAGGGTGGAAAACATAGATCTCCTCATATCGCAGTCAGAGCTCTGTCACATACCTCAGCGTAATCCACAGATCTCACTAACATTGCTACTAAGCACAGCTAATGATTGCTTCCACCGTTCAGTACAGCTACACCAGACTCCGGGCACACGCACTTTACTTGGAGTGCATGCAGATAATGCTTAGACTGTTCTCATCTTCCAACTTGTCACTGACAATACCCTTTGTAATAACCCCGCTGGGCCCTGCTAATTGTACAGCATACACAATTGTACAGCACTGAAATGATGCCTACTGGAACCGGAAAGTACACATGCAGCTCTTCCCTTTGCTCACAGATGCTGGTGGGTGCAAAACATAGATAATCACAGCTGTCACACACCTCAAAGTAATCCACACATGTGCTTGTATCACTAACTCACCTTGACCAACCAGACCCAACTACTGCTCCCCCCTCCCCCATTTAGCAGACCTGACACCCTCACTGCACCTGGAACATATGCAAATAGTTCTCATTGATGACTGCTAACTCCAGAGGAACAGAGGGAAGGTGGCGTGGGTAACCTTTTCTTTTCTTTTTCTTTTTTTCTTTCGTCCTTTAATAATGTTAGCTGGAATCCTGTGGGTGAGGGAAAATGGGTTGCAATAGGAGGTGAAGAGCTTTTACATTTCATCAAATGTGGGGCTGGTAGAGTAAAGGTATGTGTGTTCATGGGGCATTGCTGAAAAAGGGCAGAGTTAAAATTGCCTGGGCAACCTTAATTGCATGTTTCCTGGTTTTTAGAAGCTTGAGTTTTGCTCAACACAGTGTTCTGTAATGGGACAACAGGCCACCAAGCAACCTTAACTCTTCATTAATGTAGTTTTTTGCCATTGAATTTCCTAGGTGTTTGGGTTTTTTAAATAGGAAAAGATATATTACTTGCAGGAGTCGGTACTCACTTAGGCAGCTGTACATATCATGTCTCCCAATTAGCGTATTTATCCAGTGACCGCCCCCCCACATGTACACATCAGCTATGCCCCACCAGCTGTGCTCCTGACCCATTCAAAGCATTCCCCATTCCAACGTGGCCCCTTAGCCAATACTGTACCTAGGCTTCTGCGAGGCAAGCAGGGAACACACCTCCCTGAAGTATTCACTTTCTGGTACACAAATGTTTCTATTGCATTTACGTCCCTGCTTGTACAACCCAGTTCACATGCAGTGTCTAGAGCAAAGGACAACTGTGTTACAGTGGAATAATGTTGGGGTGCAGGAAGGCTGGAGTGCAGGGTGGTTGGGGTCCACTGGCAGAGCTGCAGGGAGATTGGGGTGCGCTGACAGAACTATAGGTGCAGGGGGCTGGGGTGAAACATCAGAGCTGTGGGATGCAGGCAGATGGGGGTGCACTGGCAGAGCTGGGGGTGCAGGGGGTTGTTCATTGGTGAGCTGGAGCTGCCAGGGAATTGGGATGTAGTGGCAGAGATGTGTGATACCAGGGAATTGGGGTGCACTGGCAAAGCTGGGAGAATTCAGGAGGTTCAGGTGCACTGGCAGAGGGGGGTGCCATGCCTCTCTCATCTGAGGTCCCAACCTCTCTCCCTTCCCCTACCGTCCATCCCTAGTAGTCCCTCTCCCCATAATCTCCTCCCCTCTCTGCAGCCTCAACCCCCTCTTCCCTTATTGCCTCATTCCTCTGTCCCCTAATACCACTTCCTCCCAAGAAGCATTCACATATCTACCTTTTTCCTCCCAAAGACAGAGGCGACCCATGCCTGCCGATAGTGGGGGGGCAGAGTGAGGGCAGCTGGCTTCAGCAGTGTTACTGAGCATGCTGAGTACAAGCCAAGCAAATCTGCAGGGGAGACCCTGTCAGCCTGTCCCGCCCACGTGTCCCCTCTGACCAAAGACTTTCACTACATCCTCCCTCCTCCCCCACCAAAATAAATAAATAAATAAATAAAACTGCTCCCCATTAAGGAACTTTCAGCCATCTCATCGAAAATTATGTTGGTATATGTGTGTGTGTGGGGTGTAATTAATTTATCCTTAGTTGTGCTAATTGCAGAATAAATTCACAGCTATCAAGAGGTCTGTGATTCATCCAGTGAGTCAGTCATACCTGCCAGTTGAACAGTGCAAGGCAGCAGAAGGAAGGGAAACTGTTTTGGGGGGGTGGTTGTAACTCAGGAATCCCATGGTCAAATGACCCCACATTTGGAATAGTAACACTACCCTGCACTCCCATGAGACACATTAAATTTCAAAGCAATCAAAATACCTGTTCAGATTTTACAGCACTTACAAGAGTTGCATTTTAAAGCATATAATGGAATGGAAACCGTCTAGCCATTTTTCTGTATTGGCACATGTGCAGGGTAAAAAATGTACATTTCCTTACATACCAGTCACAATTTGGGTCCCCCAAAGATTTAATGGCTGCCATATACTTCCTTGGGATGAAACTCAACAAATAGTTTGTCAACGGCTTGATCTCTAGCTCTGAGATTTAAAAAAAAACAAAAACAAAGAAAACCACCTAAAACTTTTTCAAAATGGGTATTTTGGGGGACTCATCTCTCTAGAACCCCTGGCTCACATTCACAGCTATTGGATATTCTACCTGCTGCTCTGTAACATTGCTTGGCCTGAAAGAGACATGGGTTGGAACTCTGTCTTCTTTAATTTCCTACTACTAAAACCATGCTTCTAATGAAAGCAATGATTTTATGTTATCTGGAGAGTACAGCCTTCCAAAGTTTTACCTCTCTGCACTCTTAGACTAGGAATGAATGTATATATTTAAAACCTCAATATTCATTATGGAGCACATGGCTGTGTGTTTCTTTTAGCTTCTGCTCAGTAACACAGAAAAGCTTTGCAGTCTTTCTCCCTCCCAGGCCTCACCTGTCACTGTGGGTAATCAAAGCAAAGAATCCTAGACTTTTCCACAGGGCCCAGAGGGAAGTATTGGCAGGACAGCCAGCTGCATATTCAGGATCTATCAGTGTCATGCATGTGAGTGAGAGAATCACTTGGTCTTCAGGGGAATCAGTCTACTCATCTTACCTGCGATCATTAATGAAAGCTCCCTACCGCGCTAGACAGCATGCAGGGAGAATTACCATCAGTCTTCACTTGGAACCCTTTCTGTATGGCAAAACGGTGCCATTTTTCATTGGAAGAGGTAGAGAAAGTCTATATACAGATTAGAGTAGCTGTCTCTTTTAGAGAATGACTTTTCTCTGCGTGTCTAGCTCTGAGAGACTCTCTTCACTTTGTTGAGGGGAGGGGAAGGATGCAGACAGCAGAAGGAGAGAGATGTAGAAATTGAAATGGAGAGAAACAGAGATAAACACTGAGTGGGAGCAAAGTGCACAGAGACAGGAGGAAGTGATGGAGGGGACTGGGAGAAGGAACACTCGCATTGTGGAAAGAGGAGCACTATAAGGATAGTGAGCGGAGGTGGAAAGACCAGGAGGGAAGAGTTGACTATAAGTTCCCATCATCAACTGGGTCGAGCTTTGATCCTAAATAGATTTAACTGTTTAAATCTATCTCTAGTATGCCCTCCTCATAGTATCTGGGTGCCAAATATAACGATTAAAAGAAGATCTGTTTCTGTTCAATAACAGAGAAAATTCTATGGTTGTCCCTTGGGTCATATACTTTAGAGGAAAGAACCCTCTCACCAAACATTTTGTAGCTTTTTAAAAAAAAAATTAGAAAGGTCTTTGCAAAGATGTGTGTTTTTCATTGTGTTCTGGAGGACTTGAACTCAGTCTCCATCGCTAGGCATCTATATAGCCAAGGACCCTCTGCCAAAACATCCTGCTGCCATGAGTATCACCTTGGGATCTATTAATCAGCATCCCAGTATAGTGTTGTATTTTTAGTGGGGCAGAGAAAGAGGTGGCCTTTGAGCCCTAGTCCATTGAAAATTTTGAAGATGAGGGCTATTATATTTCATGACACTCACAAAGAAATTAAATAAAAACATAACATACTCTTTCTGGAACGTTATAACGTAACACTACTTTATTTCTTGGGATTCAGAACAGTAACACACACACACAACCCAAAAGCAGAGCGAGACAAAGCAGGCTGCTCCCTAAAACACAGAGGTACAATTCACCCCACCTTATTACAGGCTGACTGCCTGATGACTGACTGACCAGTAGGCTCAGATTACACCTTTCCTCACAGAGCCACCTAGTTTATAAGCAGGACTGGAAAAACCTCCTGAGCATTTAAAGTGATAGCTTACAATTTTAATACGATTTTCAGTACACCACAAGGACTAGCTCTTGAAGTGAAGCCACCATTTTGAGGCTATGTGTTCTAACATGAGACGCTATTACCACCCTGTTCCAGTGTACAGAAAAGCTTTCATGCTCAGTCCTAGGAAACTGCTGTAGCAGGAATCTAGCCTCAAGCTTCCAAAGGCCTGGGTCCTTGTCTGAAAGGAAGCGGTGCACCCTATTAGAATATGCAGAATGCTTTTCCCTCAACCAATGCTGTGTAGTTGACTAATGGGAGAGATGATTTGATGGTGAAGTCTGCCCCACTGGCTGCCTGGAAGCTGTTGTCTGCGCCATCTCAGGAAGTCAAATATCACTGTGGACCTTCAAAGGGGACTGGAGAGCATGTGGAGGTTTCCAAGCAATTTTATTTTCAGCCCCAGCATGTGCAGTATCAAGCTTGGGGCTCTAGGATGTTTTAAATGGATAGAAACAGGTCTGAGGAAGAAACAATAACACCGCAAATAGTAATGAGTTTCTATTCATACATAGGAATGAACACAAAGTGGCCAATATAGTTTTCTATGACATTTTTAGCAAAAAAAAAATTACACCCAATCCTCAGCCATTAAAATTCAGAGCTGGGTATGACATGAACTGCAGCCAGAGAGTATCTAGGTGTTTTGCTGGAGGGATGGGGAAGCAGAAGTAAAGAGGATCTAGGTCCACAAGTTCTCTTGATTCAGAAGAGCAGAAAGAGACGAGTTGGTAGCGTGTCGGAAAGGTGAAGAGAGAGCGAAAGTGTGTGTGTGTGTGTGTGTGTGTGTGTGTGTGTGTGTGTGTGTGTGTGTTCATGGAAGGATGGGTAAACAGGAGTGAGGGAGAGGGTATCAGAGTGGAGAAAGGGGGAGAGATTGAGGGGCTAAATTAGGAAAGAGATGCCTAGGATTGGGAAGGAGTGAGCTCTGAAAGGAGAGCAAAGAGGAGAACACAATGTAAAGGAAGCAAAAGGAAGTGGGTGGAGATGGAGAGAAAAGAAGCAACAGCCAGCGAGAAGAACTCAGAAAAATGGACACCATGATATATGCTAGGAAAGAAAGGTGAAAGAAAGCAGTAGGGAGGAAGAGGAAGAAGACATAATAAAAGAGAGGGAGATGTAGTTCTATATAAAAAATATGGAATAGAAAATTGATTGCCAATATGTCAACAATAAATTAACAGTACATGTGCATACTGTCTGGTTATATTTGCCTTTGTAATGCATCAAATTGCAAGAAAATGGCATGTATTTTCAAATATTTTCCCTAGACTTCTCTGCAATTAAATATTTCCTTGGACTTCCCAAAAGACATTGCTTGGGATGCTTCCACCTACGAGCTCAGCCTTGCAAATCTGCTATTCTCGTGGTGGCTGTGCTGGATGTAGCCTCAGTAGTTGCTCCTGAAACATGCCTGTTCTTCTGGAACCATAGTTTCTTGGTAGGTTTAAATCCTCTACTTGCTGACAAGGTGATAACATAAGGCTTATCCTTCTCTAACTCCCTTCTCAGCTCCAGCACCTGTTCAATTCACTTTGCCTACTTAGAAAAAATGTACCTAGGAAAGCAGAAATTTCATTTTGCTGCTGTACAGCTGTATTTCTGTTCTGTAGAAAACTGTGTTCAATCTACATAGGTGAGATTTTTAACTACTTAAAAGGTAACAGGCTAGACATTTTCAATAATATCGTTGGCCTTTTTTGTCAGGAGACTTCTGCATTCTTTTGGAATACTCTACAATAGTGTGGCACATAAGGTTGTTTCATCAGTTCTTTGAGTAGTTATAAGGTTTGAAAAACCCTCAATAAAAACTTTAGCTAAGTAGTGATGAAAAACATTAAAATAAAACTTAGGTGGTAAAGAGCATGTCAAGTAAATTGGAAGAGAATGCAAGAGGTTCATTGTTTTTTGGCAAAATGGTTACACAGACACCTCAGTTTTATTTCAAGGCAGACTAAAAAACATTCTTGGATGTAGATTTGTGGGCTGCACAGAACATCTTGGTCCCTATTGTCCCATACTGGAGATCTGTATCTCCCTTTGAAGTCCGTGGGAGTTACTCATATCTGCTGAGGGTGGCAAATTGGGTCCCTGTACTTCAAATCACATGTCTTTTGATGAGAAAAGTCAATTGAGTCTCTCTAAAGTTTTCCACATGGGTATTGGAGGGGAAGGGAGAGAGAGAGACAGAGAGACAGAGAGACTTAATGTTCCCTCTAGTTTAATCATTTACATGTTTCTCTGTTGGGTTGTGAAATCTAAACCCAGCAATTTTTCATCCTTGGTGGTGAGGGGAAAAAAATTAAAATGACAACTGAGTCATTGCTTAACTTCACAAGTAATCTGGATATTCACATGCATAGTCAAACTGTAATGTTTCACCCAAGAAATACACTTGCAGGAGAGCAAATGGCAAAAAATGTAAAGAGACCTTTTGTCCTACAGCAGAATTTCTGTGCTTTTGACATTGAAGTGCCAACTCTCTTTCAAAACTTGTTTTGAATACACTGTGAGGTAATTTTTTAAAGAAAACAAATCTTCAAAATCTGTCAAAGTGTGTAAAAATGAAGCCCAATGCAACAATTTAGCAGCATTTACTAATGATGTTTGTACAGGTATATTAGAAAAGAGTAAGTGCAGAAAATAATCTTGGCAAGTCAGCTTTTCATTTTATATATAATGATATGGAGGGAAAAGTCATCCAAGTTCTCCAGGCTTATGGGCCTTGAGTGAATTTAATTAAAGTAAAGGGAGAAAAAAATAGAACTTGTGCTCAGAGAACATGAAAGCCTAAAAATGTGAAATGATGTGGTTTATGAACTTCGGAGCAGGGTTGTGTGAAAACTTCCAAATAAGTTTTGTGGCATTCAAATGGAATTTAACACTGAAACTGTTTCAGATGTTTCAGGGAGCCCTTGCTTTTCAAGTAAATGATCATTTTCAACAAAAAAATTCACTGACAAGAACAAACATTAACTTTGCTGAGTGTAAAATGGGCCCAGCAAGAAATACAAGCAGCAGGATGCCCCATGAGACTGCAGCACTGCCCCAACTAAGACTAGGCACAGCTCAGTGCCAGTCAATATACTTAAAACCTGATCCTGCAAGATGCTGAGTGAAACTAGTGTGAGTTGAGGGCTCACAGGACCCACTCAGCATCTCATGGGATTGGGTCCTTAAACAGACTCTGTGGCATGTTAAATTTGACATGGTCCTATAATTGCCCCACCAGTTTGGCTGTGGGTTTCTCAGATCCCAAAATTGGCTCTGAATAAGGATATTTCTCTATGATGTGTTCAAACACACATCCAATCCATAGAAAAGCCTAATGAAATATGTTCTTGTACCTGATTTCCCAACATCAATACAGTAGCTCAGACTTGTATTTTTTTGTTTTTGTTTTTTGGAAAGGGATGATTGCATAATTTTACCTGTAAGAGGCAAATCACTGAAAATACACAAAGATGAGGGATTATCTAAAAACTTAGCTATTCTTAGTCAACAGGTACAACCTCCTCATCAGTACAAATGCAGTCCTTTCGATGTCCAGTTACAACCCCAAAGAAATTCTAGAATGAAAAACAGCTCCAAATGGAATGCACAAAACAAGCACCTCTAAAGCAATTTGAGTAGCACTAAATAAGTCTGATCAAAAAACCACTTTTTAAAGTAAAAGTCAAGTCCTGGCACACCACCTCAAAAATCCCTTCACAGCACATCAGCAAGCCTCCGAAGCAGACTGAACCTCCTCACAGCACACTGGAGATAAACATAGGGGTATAATACCAATCTCTTTAAGCTGATGAAAGTCTTTTCGGTGTGAGAGAGAGCCACTCCTGCTGAGATTTGAACTGTAAATCCTTGAATCCAAAAATCAGTAATTCCTTAAGCCGGGATAAAGAAGAGTCTCCAATAACTGGCACTAGTGCTAACAATTATATTGCAGATCCTCTAGTTGCTAAAGACAAGACTATCTATATGTACTGTTCAATAACAGGTTAAGGCTGAACAACCCAGTTCCACCCACTAGAAGTACTTTGTCAGTTCCAATAGTAGTGTCATTGAAGGGCAATAATACCACTCTGCTGGGAGGTTCTGGGCAGAAGTGCACCAGCAAACTCTTGTCTCTAATGAGAATCTCCCAAAACCGTGAGTATATGGTTCATAATTCTAGGAACTGATGCTTTGATTTCTTCTGTGAGGCTGTGAATCCACCCCAGTGAAAGAATTCCAGAGAAATTGTGTAGTTTCCAAATTCAGTGTGACGTTTCCTTTTTTTTTCTGTGTGTGAATTAGCCCCATGGGAAAACACAGACATACGCTTCCTGCAGCCCATTTATTGCAGCCCCTGCTGCAACCATCCTGCCAGGAACTCTCCCAACAGATAACTACCCCCAGGATCCTTATTGCAGAATAAATACAAGGGCTGCCCCACCTTCCCTGCCCTTTCTTTAAGCCATGAATCTGGATCTCCAGAGAGTCCTAAGAGTGAATTTAGTGGGGTCTAGAAGCATGGGGGAGAATTCTGAAGAAGCACGACTCTGCCAAGTCTCCCTGGTAGATATCCAGCCCCCCATTGTGGAATCTGAAAAGAGCATGAGCACAATGTAGGTATGAATATATAATATATGAATTAGATATTTATATGTCTGCCTCTATGAGATATAAATGTGTGAATGTAAACCAATATGCCATATGTAAGAAGAGTGTGATGTGGGGGAATTATATGGTGTGTTTGAGATATGAAGGATATAATGGCAAGTAGAGCTGGTTGAAATTAGGAATTTCCATCCTGCTGGAAATTCCAAGATTTCAAAATTCGGTTTCATCCTAATTCAGGACAAAAAGTTGAACTCTTGGAATTTTTCATGAAACAAAATATTTTGTTTTGACTTTATCAGAATGTTTCATTTTCAACATTATCATTTCAACTTTTATATTATAGTAGAACATAAAAGATGATACAACAGTCAAAATGAAACATTTTGACCTAAACAAAGCAATAATTTCCTGTGAAAATTTCAATAAAACTTATGATTTAGTTAAATCAGCATTTTCTGATGGAAAACTGTTCTTTCAGTGAGTAGGGGGGAAATTCTTGTCTTGGAGGAAAGAAAGAAACATTGTTCTGGCCAAACAAAATAGCAGCTGTTTGAGGCAGCTCAGGGGTTTAGAATGTTAGTATAAAGGAGCTGAAGTAGTGGTCTGAGAGCAGGTGAAGTAGAATCATAGAAATGTAGGACTGGAAGGGACCTCAATAGGTCCTCTAGTCCAGTCTCCTGCAATAGATCTAACCTGTCCTTAAATACCTTCAGTGATAAAGATTCCACAGTCTCCCTAGGTAATTTGTTCCAATGCTTAACTACCCTGACAATTAAAGTTTTTCCTAATGCTAACCTAAATCTCCCTTGCCGCAATTTAAGCCCATTACTTCTTGTTCTGTCCTCAGTGGTTAAGGAGAAGAATTTAACTCTCCTCTTTATAACAGCCTTTTACATACTTGAAGATTGTTATCCTATCTCCCCCTCAGTCTTCTCTCCAGACTAAACAAACCCATTTTTTTCACTCTTTCCTTGTAGGTCATGTTTTCTAGATCTTTAATCATTTTTGTTGTTCTCCTCTGGACTTTCTCCAATTTGTCCACATCTTTCCAGAAGTGTGGTGCCTGATACTCCAGTTGAGGCCTTATCAGTGCTGAGTAGAGTGGAAGAATTACTTCTTGTGTCTTGCTTACAACGCTCCTGCCAATACATCCCAGAATGATGTTTGCTTTTTTTGCAACAATATTACATTGTTGACATCATATTTAGTTTGTGATCTGCTATGACCCCCATGTCCTTTTCCATAGTCCCTCCTTCCTAGACAATCATTTCCCATTTTGTATTTGTGCAATTGATTATTCCTTCTTAAGGACTTTGCATTTGTCTTTATTGAATTTCATCCTATTTAATTCAGACCATTTCTCCAGTTTGCCAAGATCATTTTGAATTCTAATCATGTCCCCCAAGGCCCCTGCAACCTCTCCCAGCTTGCTATCATCTGCAAACTTTATAAGTGCTCTGTCTATGCCTTTATCCAAATCATTTATGAAGATATTGAATAGAAACAGACGTAGGGCAGATTCCTGCAGGACCCCACTCAATATTCCCTTCCATCTTCATTTTGAACCATTGATGATTACTCTCTGAGTATGGTTTTCCAGCCAGTTGTGCACCCACCTTATGGTAGATTCATCTAGGCTGTAGTCCTTTAGTTTGTTTATGAGACAGTCATGTGAGAAAATATCAAAAGCCTTACTAAAGTTGAGATAAATGACATCCACTGCTTCCCCCATAGTAGTCAAAGGGTATACAATAAATATACCTATCACATGGATATCGCCACATAGATCCGTGTCTGAATGTATATATGCATACAACAATTGTATATGTTTATATATTAACAAACTAGACATATTATCCACACAGAAAAAGACAACTGTGTGCTTATTTTTGACATAGAGATGTCATCTGTATTACATTTTGAACAAATTAATTTGTCCTTTATCCCTCTGCTGCCCCCAGTCTGATTTGTTCTGCAGACAATTATGGCACATAAAGTTTTGTATATCTGGCATGCATTCATGTGGCTTTATATTGACTATCTACTGTAGCTAATAACAATCAGATCTATCAACAATTGCTGCACAGAGGAAAAATAGTCTCACAGCACTAATAAAAACATCTTCCACAACAGAGTCTGACTGAGCTGGAGCTACTGATCTCATTTCCTCTTTTCAAAGTCTCTTCTGCTTCACAGCTAGAAATGTAGTGAACATGGAAGCAAGTGAATTTAGAATTCTTATAGCCTCCTGCAGGTTCTTTAGTTCTTACTGTGTCTACAGAAGCTCCTCTTGGTCTTTTGACATTTCATCTGTTAGAGATGGAGAGGAAGAAAGGAGGAGTAGGCATTTTCAGCTAATGTTCAATAGCATATTTTTGCCTTTCAGCAAAGACCAACAATCATCTATTTTATGTTGCTGGTTCCACACTTGCCACCAGGAAAAAGAGAACCAACAGAAGTTTGGGATGTGAGGAGTTAAACTGTGGAAAAAGTTTAAGGATCTAGATGTGTGCCATTAAAGCTATTTAGAAGATGGCAAGAGACCCTTAAGACTTTTCTTTGTGGAGAACAATGACTTAGTTTACTAATCACATTTCATTATTATTCTATCAAAGGGGATCTTTATTTGAGAATCTTAATGAACTATTACTCAATTGCCAGTCGGAGTTGTGAGGTGGAATAGTCATCTGCTGCAATGGCAAAGAGTAGGCTGGGTCTGGAATGTAATTAATTTGTTCTATTTGGCTTCCTCCAGGCATGTGGGCCTGATTTTCCATTGCCTGGCACCTGGTGAAGACGTGTACCTGCACACAGTGCGTGTGTAAAACATTACCATTCTGACGCATTTGGTACTCCCTTTTCATAGTTGTAAATGACTTAACTGCACAGTGAACCAGGCAGGACCCTGGTTTCAGATACCATTCCTGCAGTGTTTAATGGGAAGCACTTCAGTCCAGAGCAATTGAACAGGAGTACAAATTCAGGACGAACTTAAATTTGTTCCTCATGAACTTTAAGGGCAGTGGATATTCAGTTATCATTATTTGAAAGACAGGATCTTCTATATCAGGGGTGGCCAAATGTACTGGCCCTCTGAGACACCTACGACAATCTTCAGAAGTTCGAGAGCCGGGGCACACCTGCCTGCCTGGAGCCAGGGCTGAAGCCCCAAGATCCCCTCCCCTCTGGGTTGAAGTCCCAACCCCACCACCCCACTGCAAGGCACAGGTCCTGAGTGCCTCCACATGTGGTCAGTGGAGAATGGAGGTGGGGCTTGCGATACACACTATAATGGTAAAAGAGCCTCATGTGGCTTGCGAGCCACAGTTTGGCCACCTGTGTTTTATATGGTAGCTACTTTAAGGGCAAATTCACACAAGATAAAATATCACAGAGATCTAAAGCATGTAGTAGGTTATTCATAGGCTCATTTGGTTAATAACGTGGATCATTAGGAAAATGATAAAATATGGTTTGACAAATTCATTATTCAAAGCACCACATAGTGTTTTAATGGCATAGCTTTGAGTCTCTGCTCTAGCTGTGCCTATTCACCACTTCTTCCAGAGTGTGTGAGATCATTCCCTCTTGTTTTGCTCTCATTCGCCCCTTGACTCTCCAGTCTCCCCTTTCCCGACATGGTCTAGACAACAGTAGGGTGATGCCTTCCCTGGTGGGTTCATTTGGGGATGCCTGGTGCCACCTTTTGGTTTATTTCAAGCTTGATCATTCCTAGACAAATACCTCTGCAAAAGTGGAATTAGGAACCTGATCCATCCTGAAGTACCAGAAAGAGCTTAGTCATTAAAAGTACTTTAGATACTTTTCTACAGGTGGTAGCTTCTGTAAAGAACTGAGGGAAAAAAGATCTGGTCCTTCATCATCTGGACTGATACATGCACCTCTCAGTATGCTGTGCTTATCTCTTTGTCTCACGAGTACAATTAAATACAATGAACTTGACAGCTAAGCAAATGTGTGTCACTTCTCTGCGCAAGATTGTCAGTTCACTGCAATCCTAACCCCATGATTTCAAGAGTATTTTTACTTGTGTGTTGTGTTTTGTTTTGTGTTCCTATGAAGGAGCTAGTCTCTGCTTCTGAAAATACTCTGAGTTCAGTTGTTTTATCCAGTGAGATCAGATGTGCTCAGGTAGACATTTCTGTTCTCATGGTATCCCACTGTGTTCATATTCAGGGCTGAGTATTATGGCTCAGCGTGGCCCTAAAGCAATATTGATTTAAATGTGTAAACACAAAGATTAAAACTTGATCACCAACATATCTGTAATGAAATGAATCCATCTGAGACAAACTTAGTTAAACGTTCAAGTGTTTAATTTTTAAAGATCAATACCAAATAATCATTAAAAAGAGGGTTCTGGCAAAGAAAGATGTGTAGACAGTTTAAGATTAATCCATAACAGTGACTACACATACAGTATGGAAACTTAATTGTAATATACATATATATCCATTCATTAAAATACTTGGAGGAATTTTGCTACATTGATCAGATTGACAGAAAAGGACTGACTGGTTTCCATTTGTATTAAGAATGAATCCATAAATCAGGAATTCATGCTCTGTTTCCCTCTCTCTGCCTAGCTGTTGCTCTCTCTTTTTCATCAATAACCTCCACCATTCATTGGTTCTCTTCAAACACATTTCACCTCTAGCTACATCTCAGGTGCTCTGTTTTAACTCATGTCCTTGTTCTTTGTACAAGAACAAGTATGTAATCTTCCACTATCTTAAGGAAAGAGACACTCTGAAGGCAGAAAATCCTCTAGCTTGACAAGATTTGAAGAAATCCTGCAAAAAGGAAGGCTATTTCTGAAGTGCTTGAAGAGAATCTATGTAAAAGCAGATAAAGAAAACAATATTGTAGTTTGGTATACTGAACTTTTGCCAGTAGAAAAAGTAAGTAAACATAAATATCCCTACCTAACCCTAATTCAAATCACTATAGAAAAGTACTGAGTCATCACAAAGTTAAGTGAAGGGGGAGAATATTATTTTAGGGATAGATCCCACTCCCATTAAAGTCTATGTCAGGTTTCCCTTTGATTTAAGAGAGCAGGATCAAGCTAAGTAACTATCCACATGTGCACTTGATGAGCCCCAAAGGTTTTAAAAAACTATTATTTGGGGGTGAAATTCTCTTTACTTGCTTAAATCCTGAATAAATGTACTTTAAGCAACTAAAGTTCAAGGAAGTTAGAGGGCAAAATCCAGCTCCAAGCCTAGGACCAGGTTGGAACAGCTTTCTGTATAATGGTTCTACTGTCTGCATTTTAATACTAGTTTAAAAACCAATCACGTCCGCAATGGCTGCATGAATATCATATGAACAATTAACACTTTGTATTTATGTAGGACTTTCCACTAGAGGCTCTTACTTTATACATTTTTAATACATTTCACATCAAAATCCTCCAGTGAGATGGGGAAGTTTCCCAATTTACAGATGGGAAAATGAGGCACAGAGAGATTAAGTGACTTGCCCAAGACAACTGTGGCAGAGCTAGGAATAGAACCCAGGTGTCAGTGTGTGTTGATGGCACTCAGCACCTCATAGGATTCGCCTCAAATATGAGGTATCATTCATCATAGCAAATATGGGGAATATGCATTTCATTCTCCCACAGTTTAGGTGACTGCAGTTATTTTCACCAAGTCACTTTTGTCATTTTAGAATTAATTTCTCATTGCCCCTTGTTTTGGACTCTTGGTGATCTATACCTGATGTTAGATCAGTGGTTCTCAAACTTGTTCCGCTGCTTGTGCAGGCAAAGCCCCTGGCGGGCCGGGCCAGTTTATTTACCTGCTGTGTCCGCAGGTTTGGCCGATCGCGGCTCCCAGTGGCCGCGGTTCACTGCTCCAGACCAATGGGAGCTGCTGAAGTGGTGGCCAGTACGTCCCTCACTCCGCAGCAGGTAAAACAAACTAGCCCTGCACAAGCGGGGAACAAGTTTGGGAACCACTGCGTTAGATAATTCACTCTTCTGGAGTTCCTAGGTATTACTTTTGGCATGTAGGCTGGTAAGAACCCTGGGTTGTTTTCCTGAGCTAAGTCTATGCTAATGAAAATGTGCACTGTGTGAGAAGAGAGACAGAGAGAGCTGGTGTGTCATTTTCTCCCTATGTAAAGGACTTGGCCTAGAAAAAAGAGGGAAGTGCAGTGTCTGGGAGAACAGAATGAAAAAGTGGGTGAGACCAGAAAGTTGACAAGTGGTATAAAAAGCATGTTTTCAGATGGAATAAAACAAATGCTTTTTAAAGCAGCATATAATCAACTTGTGGAATTCTGTGCCGTAGGGTATTATTGAGGCAAACAGTTCAGCAAGAGTCAAAAAAGGATTAGACATTTATATGAATAATAATAACATTTGTAGCAATACTGGCTAGACTGAAAATTACAAGGGTTATGGCAAGCCTTTCACTTCAGGGCATAAACTGCGAGGAAGGGATTTTTTTACTTCGTATACCATAGATTGCAGAGTTGGCCAGAAGTATTAGAATTTCAGTTTTACTTTCCTGTCTTGTGAAGCACTAATATAGATCATCATCAAAGATTGGACTTTGAACCAGTTGGGCCTATTGCATATTCCAGTGTGTCATTTCCTATGTTCCTCTGGGTGGTGACTATTTTGGAAGTGATGAATATGGAACTGAGTTCAGCGGAAATATGGAACTGATAATGGTTCATGTTCAAAACTGGATTGGTTTGTCTACATTTGGAGCTCCTAGAGTTAATATTCTGCCAAATGAGTGTTTTTTAAGTAGATTTGAATTTTAAATGTGAGCACATTGCTGATTCACTGGTGGCAATCTGAATCTTTACTGAACAAATATACCAGCATATTGCTTGTGGGTAAAGTGCTAGTGGAAGTGCCACTTGACTGGTATGATGTAAAACTCAACTCTTAAGCATCTGTGGTCCTTAAAGTTTCAATTCTAGAGTACAATGACTTCCAGTGTCCTGGTCAAATTCCTATGTGCGTAAGTACACTTACCCTATCTAACTCACTTTGCAGTTTCACCTAGATAAGTTATTCGTCCTGTCTTCCTTTTCCAGAACTATTATGTAGTGCTAGTGCATTGCAAGAGTTACCCTATTCCACCCCAGAGGTGACTGCATTTCAGTGGTGGATTAGATGTACTTTGTTTTTAAAGGACTATGGATTTTTTTCTTGAGGGTGTATGGCAGGTAGAACTGCTCTGTAGCACCCCTAGCAGGGTCCAGTGTGGAACTTCAGGGGCTCCCTGCCTTAGTCTACAAGTTTTGGCTGCCTGCTGGGAGCAGGGTGGCCTGGGCCATAAGTTTAGAGTCAGTATCTACTCAGTTAAATAAAAAATAACAAACTAAGAATTTCGCTGCTTGCACCTTTAAATAAACAAAGAAGAGGCAAGTGCTTACTTATGGTGCTTGAAGGCAAGGCTCTGACCTGGCCCTGGGATATTCTGGGCTAGTTCTGAGGAGCTCCTCCTCTGTCCCAGTGTCACCCAGCACTGCCCCTGAGAAGAAGCAGGCAAACCTTCTTAACTGGTCTGCTGGCTCCTAATTGGTCAGTGTCTTCTGGCCCTTCCAAGCTTCTGAAGAACTAGGGCCTGGTCTACACTACGGAATTAGGTCAGCGCAAAACAGCTTATGTTGACCTAACTCTGTAAGTGTCTACATTAAAATTTTGCTCCGCTGATGTAACTGCCCCCACTATGCTGACTTAATAACTCCATATCCACAAGAACCATAGAGCCAATGGTGATGTAGTTAGGTCAATGCAGGGTCAGTGTAGGTGCTGCGATGCTTACATGGACTGTAACTGGCTTTCAGAATCCATCCCACAATGCCCCACACTGACTGTACAATCGGTGCAAGTGCTCCTGGTGAGGATGCGCACCGCTGATACAAGAAGCAAAGTGTAGACACGTACAAGCGATGTAATTACTGTGCTGGCTATATGCTGATGTAAGTTAGGTCAACTTATTTTCGTAGACATGCCCTAAGTCTTGTTGGTATCCTGGCTTGAGCAGAGGCTGTCAGGGCACTGATGCCTCCAGGACGGGGCAAAGAAGGCCTGGTAGATGCCATCACAAGGTGCTAATGAAATAAAAGCTGTTTAGGTCTCAGCTATTGTTCTCATCATATATAAAGAGACTATTGGCTTACTGACTCATGGCTAAATTGCAGTTTCATGTTTATTATGTAGAACTGTTAACATTCACAGAAATTGGCTATGAATTTAAAGGGGACACTATCCCATTGCTTTATTGCTAAATTGTTATGGGGGTTTTGTGCCTATTACTGATGTACAGTTCAGGAGGGTTTCAAGTGGTCTGAAAATGAAGCTGCATCCTATTATTACCTGGTGATGGAATTTTATTGGTTTGCAACAAAATATTACCACTGGGACAGCTTGTTTAAATGCTCTTCTAATCGTATTGCTTCATTTGAGTTGAGCAGAGATAGTGAGCAGCAGAAGCAAGGTGGATACCAAGATAAAATGGTTGAAAATTTTCAGTTGGAAATTCTTATGTAATTTCATCAGAGCACTAATGAGATTAGCCAGGTTAGACCTCAGAGCAGTGATGCACCAGAGGCTGACTTGGCAGTATTGTCAAACTAAACTCAACACATGAGAACTGCAACCTGATATTCCTGCAAAACCAATTCCCAATGTATACATACCGGTGCAGTAGGATTCTACTGCAGCTAACCTCATTGTGAAGAGGGATGGCTGATGGTGCTTTTTGCATATGGCAGAAGGAAAACTATTCCAAATTTTACCACATCACCTACATTCACATGGACCAACCACCTCAAACCTAATTCAGAGATTTTTTTTCTGAAGGGGTGGCGTTGCAGCAGCGCAGGAGGGGGAGAACATTGTTGGTCAGAAAAAGAACAGGAGAACTTGTGGCACCTTTGAGACTAACAAATTTATTTGAGCATAAGCTTTCATGAGCTACAGCTCACTTCATCGGATGCATTCAGTGGAAAATACAGTGGGGAGATTTATATACACACACAGAGAACATGAAACAATGGGTTTTATCATACACACTGTAAGGAGAATGATCACTTAAGATGAGTCATCACCAGAAGGGGTGGGAGGAGGAAAACCTTTCATGGTGACAAGCAAGATGGGCCATTTCCAGCAGTTAACAAGAATGTCTGAGGAACAGTGGGGGGGTGGGGTGGGGGGGAGAAATAACATGGGGAAATAGTTTTACTTTGTGTAATGACTCATCCACTCCCAGTCTCTATCACCCCCCATTGTTTCTCAGACCATTCTTGTTAACTGCTGGAAATGGCCCACCTTGCTTGTCACGATGAAAGGTTTTCCTCTCTCCTTACAGTGTGTATGATAAAACCCATTGTTTCATGTTCTCTGTGTGTGTATATAAATCTCCCCACTATATTTTCCACTGAATGCATCCGATGAAGTGAGCTGTAGCTCACGTAAGCTTATGCTCAAATAAATTTGTTAGTCTCTAAGGTGCCACAAGTACTCTTTTTCTTTTTGCGAATACAGACTAACACGGCTGCTACTCTGAAACCTGTCATTGTTAGTCAGCAACCTCAGGTTACTCCGCTCACTTCAAGGTCTGGTCAACACTTAAGGTTTAGGTTGATACAGCTAAGGTGGAAAAATCCACATCCCTGAACACCATAGCTATACTGACCTAATTCCCAGCGTGGACACAACTAGGTCGATGGAAGAATGTTTCCATGAACCTAGCCACCATTGCTTGCAGAGGCTGACATGTTGGACCACCCCCCCGCCCGGGATGCCACCCAATGTGCTGGGGTCCTACTGACTCCATCCATTCCACCAGCCTGGGTTTTCTCATCCTGTTCTATCTGCACCAGGCCCTCAAGCCTTTTCTGGCACACACGCAAAGGTAAGACCACACCCAGCTGCAGACACAGACTGAATTCAGCTCTGTGTGGGAGAAAGCAGCTCGGGGGTTCACCCAGCACTCACATGCACATCCCTTTTGGAGAGTAAACCCAAAATAATAGTGTCTTGGCTGTATAGAAGGATCTGCACAGCACAAGCTCATAAAAATCGTCCTCTCCCTCAATCCGGAGAGAGAGATGCACCACTTCTTGCCCCCCACAGATATGAATTGCACAAACTGGGTTATGTTATAAACAAGAAATAAGTTTATTAACTATAAAAGGTAAATGTTAAGAGATTATAAGGGACTGCAAACAGAACAAAGCAGATTACTGAGCAAGTAAAACAAAATATGCAAACTAGGCTTAATACACTCACGAAACAGGTTACAAAATGTAATTTCTCGCCCTCAATGTTGTTTTAGGCAAGTTGCAGAGTTTCTGTAGCTTAGAGTTCCAGTTATTTCTCTTTACAGACTAGATTCCTTTTCTTAGTCTGGATTCAGCCCTTGCCTTTCCCTCAGCTCAGTTCCTTTGTCTTGTCAGGTACTTTCAGCTGTCTTTCTTCTTGGACAGTGTAGCAGTGTGGGATTCACCCCTGCAGCGTCTCCTGCTGGTAGTATGGGGAATTAGACTTTCCAGCCTCCAGACCGCCCTCTGCAGGCCAGTGTCCATCTTGCTGCTGAGCCCCAAGTCCCTCCCAGACCCCAGTGCCCCTTTTCCTTGGGGGCTGCCCCCTGGCAGTACCCCCACAGTCTCTAGGTCTCCCCTCCTAGGGGAACCCCCAATCCCCTATCCCCACCTCGCCTCAGTATTTGGCTACTGCCAGTCACCACCTAGCCCCAGTTCACTGGGGTGGACTGCAGTGTACAAGCCACTCATCACAGGAAAGGGAGGTTTGGACCTGCTGCCTCTGCCTACCTTTGGGCTCCCCTGTTGCAACCCAGTACCCTGTCTTAGGCCGTCTTCCAGGCCTGCAGCCTGGCGCTTTTCCAGCCTGGAGCCTCCGAGCTCCTGTGGCCTTCCCCAGCCCTGCTTCACCTCAGGTACCCTGGTATGCTCCCCAGCAGCCAGGCCTGTCTTTCTCCACAGCTAGAGGAGACTCTCTCTGAGCATCTGGCTTCCAGCCCTTTTATAAGGGCCAGCTGTGGTCTGTTTGGGGCATGGCCCCAGCTATGCCTACTTCCCCAATCAGCCTGGGAGCTACCTGCCCCCAGCCACAGCCCTCCCCTGGGCTGTTTTAAGCCCCTCCAGGCAGAAGCGGGTGACCACTCTGCTACAGACAAGATGGCAATATTTATCTTACTCCCCAGCCTTAAATAGAATTTACATAAGACTGGAAGCCTTTGTTTCCAATGGAAAAGTACCAGCAGTGTCCAAGGTGGTACTTTTTACCAGGTGACATTATCACCTGACCTTGCAGTGTCAAAGCAACCATGAAACCAGGTTTATTTGCAATGTCCACAGGAAGGAACTCCCAGAAGATAGGGAATCCATATCTTCGAAGACTCATTGTCTTTTTCCTAATGGCCCATTAAGGCTGATGGCTTACTGTCTGGTGGGCGTCTCCAAGTATAAGCACAGTTGTAATTGTTACTTAGTTAATATTCCTAACTCCAAATACAGAAATGATACATGCATACAAATTGGATAAACACATTCAGTAAATTATGAATGATATCTTTCTAATGATATCTTACATGAGCCGTCTTACATAAAATATATCTGAGTTATGCCATATTCATATCATAAGCATATTACTATAAAGAATATGGAGCGTCATGTTATAGTGGTGTTCCTAGAGCATCTTTCTATCATTGTAGGCTGGGTCTATACTAAAGGGTTATGATGGCCTAGCTAGAGAGCCATTACTATGCCATTATAGTCCTCATAGTGTAGGTATGGCCTAAGTTTTGGCCTGAGGTGGTACAGGATAAACCAAACTTGAGAGAGGAAATATCACTCTGGATGATGCACAATCTTCCCTTGTCTTTGTATTTCCATGCAGAGGTGTGCTCTTGTGGGCATACTTGGTGATGTATGAGCACTCAAATAACAAAATACTTGTCACTAAACATAAATACTTAGCTTTAAGAGAAGAATTTGCCTAGGCAAAGGTTTTAAACTCCATGTCAGTGTCCTTAAAGTGTAAGAAACATATTAACCATTGCCAGATAAGTAAGGATTTGTTTACAAGGAGTTATTCCAGGTTAGATATTTCTGAATAACTCCCTGTGTGGACACTTATTCCAGAATAAGAGTGCCTTGCTCTGAAAGTGGATTAAGCTAAACTGAAACAAGACAGTCTTCATTCCAGAATGTGTCCACACTTAGAGTTATTCAGGAATAGCTATTGCACTTTAAATTCACACCCTATCTTATTCTGAATTAACTTTCAAGTGTATACAAGCTCAAGAACCTTGGAAATGGTGGATGGAGAACAGAGCTTCAAAAGGTAGTAATATAGACTGTTAGAAGTCCCCTCTTAAAATGGAGTGGCATAGTCTGCTGCAAACTTAAAGGAGAACAAACATAAATAACATTTAATGTTTCTTGTCTCTAGGTACTTTGTATAGTGCACACAAATTCTTCAATCCACTCGTGAATATTTGAATACTCCACATTATATAGTGCACGGATATTATATATATATATATAATTACACATTATTTAGATTTATTAGACATCTGTGTTTTACTGTACCATTTCTGCACTCTAATTTTAAAAGGACTGGTATTTTATTGTCTCTGACGCCTGTACTTAAAGACATTTAGTACTACAGTGAAGTAACATATATTGTTGAACATATTAGTTTCTTCATAGTTAGCTTGCAACACCCCTTCCATTATAAGACTAACTTTGACCCTACACACACTAATTTCAGCAAACCAAAAATAAATCCACATGAAAATTTACAACAAACTTGAGGCAAATTGGTCAAGGCTTTTAGAATGTACAAAGGTTCAAAAAATGAAGGTGATCTCAGTTTTTAAATATTTTTCTTACATTTTTTAGCTCATTATAACTACAAAATGGCTTGTCCAAGAGACTCCAATTTTGTTTTAATCTGTTGGTCCTTGACCAAGTATGGTTCCTTTGACTTCTTTTGGAGGGCATATTGGCAGAATTAATTAATTCTTTAATGTGGTTTCTGCATACCTTAATGGCTTCATTGAGGTGATGAACTCCACGTGGTCCCAGAAGAAGAATTATGTGCCCAGGTGAAGGGAAAGGAGGGGTGTCATACTCAGTGATGAGCTGCCAAAAGCTGAAGAACCAGTTCCTTCAGTCGCCCTGGGTCTTCTCGGCGGCACTTCAGCGGTGGGTCCTTCACTTGCTCCGGGTCTTCGGCGGCACTGAAGTACCTGCCACCGAAGTGCCACCGAAGACCCAGAGCGAGTAAGGATGTGCCGCCAAAGTGTCCCCAAAAACCTGGAGCACCGCCAGGTGAGTGAAAATTAAAAAGGGATTCTCAGCCGGGGAGCCTCCCCAGCCGGGAGTTTAGGCAGGCCAGACAGGATGGTCCTGCGGACTGGATGTGGCCCGCGGGCCGGAGTTTGCCCACCCCTTTAACAACCGGTTCTAAACCAGCTTCAAAATTTAACAACCGGTTTGTGCGAACTGGCTCCAGGTCACCACTGGTCATAATTGCTTATCATATACATTCATTCTTCTAAACCAAAGCCATGAACAGTATTCTAGAGTTCAGCTTCATGGCCAAATCATGCAAATAAAATGGTTTCAGTGAATTTAAGATATTTGTAACAACTGGATAATTTCTGAACATCCTTGACAAAGAACTTATGTTCACTACTGTGCTAAATTGGTGCCACTGTGATTGATGCAGCAGCATTGATTCAGCGTGTCTAATGATGACGCGCTATGTCGACAGAAGCGCACTTTTCTGTCTACGTAATTAATCCACCTCAGCAAGAGGCAAAGGAGATGCTCTCCCACCAACATAGTGCAGTGTAGAGACCATGTTAAGTCAATGTAAGTTACATTGCTCGGGGAGCTGGGGGAGTTCACACCCCTGAGTGACGTAACTTACATTGACTTAAGCGGTAGTGTAGACAAGCCCAAAATCCCTATTATCAAAATGTCTTTATTGTGGAGAGCCTATCTTATGAGAGGAGAATAAAAAAAAGACTAGCTTGTTTAGTCTAGCAAAAAGAAGGCTGAGAAGAAATATGATTGTTTTCTATAAGTACATCAGGGAGGTAAACACCAGGGAGGGTGAAGAGCTATTTAAGCTAACGGACAGTATTGGTACAAAAACAAATGGGTATAAATTAGCCATGAATAAATGTAGGCTGGAAATTAGAAAACTGTTTTTAACCGTCAGAGGAGTAAGGCTCAGGAAGAGCATCCCAATTGCAGTAATGGGGGCAAACAACCTAATTCTAAGATGGAGTTCAATACATTATGAATGGGCTCATGTGATGGGGTTGCCTGCAGTAGCAGAGGACCAGACTTAATGGCTCAGGAGGTCCCTTCTGGTCCTATGTCCTACATCCATTTCCCCACACAGTGTATTGCATGGAAGAATGCAGAAGAAGCATGGCCTCACGGTTAAAACACAATTAAAGAGTTATGAGATCTTGGTGTGTGGGGATAAGGGTTTCCACTACCTCTGACAAAGGCTCCTTGTGTATCTATAGGCCTTTCTGTGCCCCACTTTCCCCATCTGAAAAGTACTTTGCGATGAAGTTGAGGATTAATTCAATCCTTGTTTTGAAGCCACTTTGAAATCCTTGGTTTCAGAGTAGCAGCCGTGTTAGTCTGTATTCGCAAAAAGAAAAGGAGTACTTGTGGCACCTTAGAGACTAACAAATTTATTAGAGCATAAGCTTTCGTGAGCTACAGCTCACTTCATCGGATGCATCCGATGAAGTGAGCTGTAGCTCACGAAAGCTTATGCTCTAATAAATTTGTTAGTCTCTAAGGTGCCACAAGTATTCCTTTTCTTTTTTTGAAATCCTTGTTTGCAAAATGCGATAGGAGTTCAATGTATTATTATTTATTAAGATATACTGCCCCTACAGATTTTTACATCCTAGGGGATGACATATACCTATCTGAAAGCTTCTGCCTTGCTAAATGATTTTGGCCACCACCACGCAAATTCATATCATTCTCCTCATTAGTCCCATCATAAATCTTTGCAAGGAAAAATTAAATGAATATGGACTCACTGTTTGGGTGCTAGACGGGTGTTCATTCTTACTGAAATGGATTCATTTCACAAGTCAGCAGCATCTTTTGTCAATATTCATGATAACTTACAATGCCACCCACAACTTCATGGCACAAAGTCAAGAAATGTGTCTGCTGCATCATCTGCCTATGGACCAACACTGTGGCTCATTACTGTTCTCAGCTAGTATAGCCTGGGGCAAAGCCCCACTCATTTGGGGGCGGGGATTGTGCCCCAGGCTAAACTAGCCTAGAACAGACAAGCTCAGGACTGGGCAAGGCCTGCAGTTGTTGCGGTTTCTATGTGGGGGTGGGGATGCAAAGGGAATGGGGAAGAGTTTTTCCACCCTTCTTTCCTCCCCAGCCCTTCTTTGCATATGCCAGAATTTGGTCTAAAACGCTTCACTGCTTCCCCAAGATTCCCCATGTTTCTGAACACTAGGTGGGAGAGGGAAATGTCCTGGGAAATACTTCCATTATATATAATCTAATAATTAGTTATCAGGAAAAAGCATTTTTAATAGTGCTCAGCCAGGCGCTGTAAGCAACTAGGTTACTAGAATCATGGCAAAAAGGAAAGGTGGGTGAGGTAATATATTTTCTTGGACCAACTTCTGTTGGTGAGAGAGACCAAGTCTACATTAGAGATTTGTATTGGTATAACTACATTGCTCCAAGGTATGAAAAATCCACACTCCTGAGTGACGTAGTTATACCGACCTAAACCCTGGTATAGATAGGGCTATATGGCCGGAAGAACTTCTCCCATCGATACAGCTACCGCTACTCACAGAGGTGGATTAAGTATACTGATGGGAGAAGCTCTCCCATTGGCATAGAAGTGTCTTTACTGAAGCACTATAGTGGCGCAGCTGCACCAATGCGTTTTAAGTGTAGACCTGCCCTCAGACAAACTTTTGAGCTTCCACAGAGCCCTTCTTCAGGTCTGGGAAACATACTCAGTGTCACAGCTAAATACCAGGTGGAACAGATGGTTTAACACAAGTAGTTAACACACATTTCAAGGGACCATTCAAGGTTAAGTGGCCCATTAACATCCCTCCAATCACAGGGGGAAAGAAAGATTGGGGAAGGCAGCAGGCAGGGGCTTGCTAGTGGGTTATAAATTGTTGTAATAAAGTCATAAATCCAGTGTCTCTATTCAGTCCATGATTTTAGTGTCTAGCAAAGTTATGAATTTAAGCTCCCAGGCTAGTCTTTTGAAAGTGCTCTGCAAGTTTACTTTGAGGACAAAGACTGAGAGGTCAGATATGGAGTGATCACTTTGTGAAAAGAGTTCACCCACAGGTAATATGGTGCTTTTGTCTTTTATCATTTTCCCGTGTGACCATTTGAGCTTGAAGTGATTGTCTGGTTTCACCCACAAAGTTGTTTCAAAGTTTCACCCACAAAGTTGGGGCATTTAGTGCACTGGATGAGGTGCACCACACATTGTGATGGGCATGTGTAGGACCCATGGATCTCAAAATGTGTGTTGTGGGGAGTAATGAATCATTGTAGCAGTGGAGATATGACTGAAGGTTTTGCATTTGTTGTTCTGGCAGGGTCTGGTGCCGTTTTGAATTGGTGTATCCTGGTCTGTGGGGAGCTTGATTCTGATGATGAGCTTGGAGAAGTTGGGGAGTGTTTGAAGGCCAGAAATGGGGGAGCAGGAAATATTTCTTTCAGGATGGGGTCCCCACTGAATATGGGTTATAGTTATTTGATGATACCCTGTACTGGTTCCAGTGTGGGTGGTAGGTCACAACTAAGGGGGGGACGGTTGAAGGGGATTTTATTTCTGTATTGGAGCAGGTTCTCTCAGGGTACTTGAGTGACCTGTTCCATGATGCCATCTATTTCTCTGGTGGAGTGTCCTTTTTTGGTGAAGACAGTTTTGGGTGTCTTAAGATGTATATCCTGGACTTCCCCTATGGAGCATATTCTGTGGTATCTGAGTGCCTGTCTGTAGATAAAAAATTTCTTGGTATGTTTGGAGTGGTTACTGGATCTATGAAGGTAGGTGATGTGATCTGTGGGTTTCTTATATGTTGTTGTCTTTAGGAGTCCAATGTTGAAGCTGATCATTGTGTCCAGCAAGTTGATGCTAGTGTTAGAGTGTTCGCGAGATAGTTTAATGGTGATGGTTAAAGTTGTGGTGGAAATCTATGATGGAGTTTAAGGCATCTTCCAGAGGATGAAAATATCATCAATGTATCTCAGGTATATCATTGGTTTTGTGGTGCATTTTTCCAGAAATTTTTGTTCAAGGTGGCCCATGAAGAGGTTGGCATATTGTGGAGCCATCCTTGTACCCATGGTGATTCCCATGGTTTGGACAAAGTGTTTGTTGTTGAATGTAAAATTGTTATGGGTGAGGATGGGATGGATGAGTTTGGTAATGTCTTTGGGGTGGATATATGAGGATTGTCCATTGTCTTGTAAATATTTAAGGCGGGCAGATATGCCATCATTGCAAGGGATATTAGTGTTTAGGGAAGTGACTAGAATTATGTGGCTAACAAGGTTAGTACTAAAAATTCACTCACAGAATCCTGATATTTAAAGGGCTAAAAGCACTGCTGCTTGCAATTTTGTTAATGTGAAAAACGCAGATCAAGTAAATTATTGCACCATAATTGTCTTTCATTTCCAATTAACAAAAGTCTTGATTTCCCTGACATCAATTGCGTTGGCTTTACAAATATAAGATTTTTAAGAATTTAAGTGTGAAAAGCTCTGCCAAGTGCAGGAAGTTCTTGAAAGCAAACACCTTGAGTCTTGTTTGAGCACAGCACCAAATGTGAAACTTCAACTTGTAAAATATGTGATAATGGACCTTGACAATGCAGATTACATATAAAAACATGATTGGGGTAGACCTAATACATTGTATGAAAGACTCCATTAAGAAGAAATACACTGTGAATCACAAATACCAACTTCACATCGCTAGAGAAAATGGTGGTCTTCTTTGAGGACAGAATTCAGGTGTCATCATATTCGGGAAAGTGACTCTTAACGTGGCATTGTGGGGATCCATGTTTGTCTGGCAATGATCCTAGTTCAAACCTAACTAGGTTAAGTAATAAAAAGTTTCTCAACTTCCAGCACTGCAAACTCAGCCTGGAGTTGAAAGGAAAAGTGTTCTTCCTGGCTTGTGCATCGTCCTCAATAATAAAGTACTCTGGGAGGGATTCCTCACTGATCCCATCCTGGCCCTTGTATGCTGCTCTAGCAATTTCAATGGATTAGAAAAACCTATGCTTGGAAGGAGTGAATGCTTCCGGTGTAGGCACTGCATAAAGTTATTCGAAGTGGCTCTGTTGAGGACCCTGTGCAAGCCCCAACACAGGGGATGCCGGAGCAGATACATGACTTCAATGGTGCAGTGCTGATTTACACCAGCTGAGGATATGACCCAGAGTCTGTTATTGTCATAACATTTTCAGTAACATACTATTGTGTCTTTAATCTCAGATTGATAATGAGGTTCGAACAGAAAGGGTGTTGAACATGTGGTGGTTTTTAAGTAGTGTATGTCCTTCGAAGGTTTTATTGATGAAAACAGTTTTCATATAATGGTGAAAACATAAATGCATTATAGGAGTATTAGCAGGTATCAAATCAACAGCATATTCCTTTTGGCAGTATCCTCAGAAGCTTTTAATCCTCGCTGGCTACTTTTCTGAATATCAGATGTTATCTTTTGGGATATCTTTCCAAAGGATATGCGAGAGATTTGATCACATATGTCTGCTATTCTGGCTGGACAGTTACCTGTCAACATTGAAATTAGATGCAGCTGAAATGGCATCACATTCTTCTAGTTCAACATCAACGTTACAAGAGCTGCCAAATCTGTGGAAGTGGGACAGACCCATAGTAGGATCTTTGGCCAACTTTCCAAATTGTAATCTAAACCTAATACACATCCCAGTGTTGCTTTCTTAGGGCTTGTCTACACTTAAAATGCTGTAGTGATGCAGCTTGCATCACTCTAGTGCTTCAGTAAAGACACTACCTATGCCAATGGGAGGGGTTCTCCCATCGGTGTAGGTAATCCACCTCCCCAAGAAGTGGTAGCTAGATTGATGGGAAAATTCTCTCATAGACCTAGTGCTGTTAACACCCGGGGTCAGGTAGGTTTAACTATGTTGCTCGGAGGTGTGGATTTTTCACACCCCTGAGCAGCACAGTTATACTGACCTAATTTCCTAGTGTAGATCAGGCCTGTGTCTACTTCTAGTTCCAGTGGGTTTATGAATTATGACCAAGAAAGGGAAATTTGTAAAGTCCAGAAGACATGTGGTACATCATATCCTTATACAAGATGGCTTTGTTGTTTGCAGTGATATGTAAAGTGTGACTTTGGACTGGACATCAGTGGGAATTTTGCCATTGATTTCAATTAGCATTAAAATAGTGCCCCAAATCCATAGTCAGAGTAAAATTGTGTCTGGACCTGTACAAAAAAAGAATCTGGAGCAGGTCCATTAGTTGGGTTATGTAGTATGGAATAGCAGGTGTGCCGATGTAAACAGGAAACATACTATTGTGACTTCAGTATTGACAAGAAAGTCCTAGATAAATTATTCAGATTTTTTCTGAAGTCTCATACATTATTCACACTCCATCACCACAGATGTTTGAAAAAAACTCATTAGCAGCCAATTTCTAAATCCTTGTCAGTACATTACCAATCCATTAGCAGTTCAGATTTACAAAAGACTTCCATTCAGAACTAGTATATCTCTATAGACAATAAACTGACAATTGCATTGGAATTTGCATGCTGATTGTACTGTATTATGAACTGTGTGTTGCCATCCCCCTCTCCCATCTATTCACTAGAAACAACCAGTTCACCAGAATCATTTCATTCACTGCAGTGAATTCCATTTAGGGTATGTCTATACATACCGCTCTGCAACGGCACAACTATACCAATACAGCTGCAGCATGTCTGGCGAAGATGCTCTATGCCAATGGGAGAGAGCTCTCCTGTCAGCATAAAAAAACACCTCCGCAAGCAGCATACGCTCTCCCACCCACACAGCACTGTGCACATGATTGCTTTTGTCGGTGTAACTTATGTCACTCAACGGAGTGGAATATTCATCCCCCGAGCAACATAAGTTTTGCCGACAGGCTGTAGGGTTGACATAGTCTTAGTCTGTGGGGGCGTAAAAGAGTGGAATACCTTTAAAAATACCAATAAGATCCATTCGATTACAGGCTTATGTTTGGGGGTATTTTAGAATAAAAGTTTATTATAGCACAGTACACTTAAAAAAACACACATCAAATTTAATACAGACTTTTAAAATCCAGAATTTGAAAGTGCTTTCAGATATGGTGAAACTCTATATTTGTTTGGTAATTATCTGTGTTTTATCAGTGACTCACTAATACAATTTGTTGTGGTTCCTTCCAGCAGTGTCATGCCTGCTGCTGCCAAACATGTGTTTGAGGGCAGCAAATCAGTCACCGAGTACACAAGCTCCAAGACACATTTCTTAGTATCATGTATGCAGCTATATATATTTAATTCTGGAACCACGAGACAAGTGCCATCAATAAAGGGGGCAATGTTTTTGGAACAAAAATAATTTAAAATTGGCATTTGGGCCTTCTGCTAGCATTGGCCATGTAAGGGAAATGACTCCATGCAAAAGACTGTTAACTAGTTAGCACCCTCTTTAAAAACTGTTTTAAAAGTAAGACGGTATTTAGAACTACATTTTTCAAAAGGGTCCTTGTGATGGGGTGTCCACCCCACACTAGCCCTGACAGGGTTGATGAGGGCCTGAGAGGCCAGTTAGGTCATGTGGGACCACCTGACAGAAGGAGGGCCATGGTTAAATGAGAGTCTTGTCCCACTGGGGAAGGGCTAGGCTGGGGCTGTAAAGCTAAGAAGCCAACAAGGTGAATGGGGTTTTTGAAGGAATTGGAAGATTTTTCTGACCCAAAATGAAGGCACTTTGGGCACTGAAGAAGAGAATGGATACAAAGGGGCTGGGGGCGGGAGGGAGTATACAAGCAGAATTAGATGATGATATCAGCAAAAGAGCAAAGTTGAGGAGGGAAATAAACCAAAAGGTTATAATTGCAAGATCCCTAGCCAAAGATATAGATTAGGTGATGTTAATGCTGTGAAAGGAGCTGAGTGGATTTTTAAAAATATTGGAGATCTAGCAAGAGCCAGGAGGTTGCAAGGTGGGGATCTTTTAGTTGAATGTAAAAACAAAAACAGACAGATAAACTGCTAAGAACTAAAATGCTTGGGGAAGTTCAAATAAGTTGCCAGCTACCAAAGTATCTGGGTGAAATAAACGCAGTAATATATGCAAAAAGAAAAGGAGTACTTGTGGCACCTTAGAGACTAACAAATTTAGGCTAACTGAATTTAGCCGTATAGAGTGGAAATCTGTCAACTTCATGAAAAAACTCGTACAGATACAGACAGACATCATCTTCCTCTCCAAATGCAAACAGATGGACATCATACCAAAAGGACTGAAGGTAAATTATAAATTTGTTAGTCTCTAAGGTGCCACAAGTACTCCTTTTCTTTTTGCGAATACAGACTAACACGGCTGCTACTCTGAAACCTGACAATAATATATGGCATGCAATTAGAACTGACCAGGGCTGAGATAACAACAAGCATAGGAGAAAGCAAAGTGAGCAAGCGACTAATTAGTAAATGAGGAGGAGAAAGGAAGCCACCAACAGCAGTGCTGATTATATTTAAGGAAGGGACTCTATTGAAGAAAGTCACAGTAGGGTTTCAGATCTTTAGAACCAAGCCATGTGTTTGTCCTCCCCAAAGGTGTTATAACTTGCAACAAGATGGGCATGTAGTGCATGTTTGTAAAGAGCAAACGAGATGTGGTCAATGTGGAGGAGAGAATTCCTACAAAAATTGCATAGAAGGGATGGAGGTGAAGTGTAACTGTGGTCGTAATCACAGTCCAGCAAAAAGAGGGTGTCTTGTGGCAAGAAAAGCTAAAGAGATATAAAAGGCGGAAATTATTAATAACTTATCTTATGTGGATGCTGTAAGGAGACTCTCAAAACATCAGACAGAGAAGAAAGAGAAAATCAGCACAGGAAAAGGGGAACTGTGGGCACAGCCTCGTTCTATAATAACAACATGAAGAAAGGAACAGGTGATGATAAAATAATAGTGAAAAAAGAAAGGTTTATTGCATTTATGATAGAAGTGAGATATTGCACATCACACAGGTTAAAAATCAGAAAAAACAAAAATTATAGCAAGGGCAATGGAAAAATACTTGTATGTTAGCAGTCTGTCAGTGGACCATATTTATGTGATGTTGAATGAGGTTAGTCATGAAATATGACAAGAATGGGAAGCACAATCATTGCTAGAATGTGCAACATTTGATAGCACATGGTCAAGAACTAAAAGAAAATATCCTGGAAAAGAAAACTGAAACAGGTGTCATATGTATCCAAGAAACATGGCTGGATAAAAAGCTTGCTTTTAAAATTCCAGGGACTATTGTCTTTAAGCAAAAGCAAAAACTAGGAAAAAGGAGGAGGCATTTGTACTTTCATAAGGAAGAGATTAAACTACATAGCAGGAGGGAAGAAAATCTCTAATATAATGTTGAGATTTCAATGCAGAAGAGAAATCTTTCTTTAAGAATTTATAATGTCTATAACCCGTGTAGGAAATTAGAAAGCTTGGAGTTACAAGAAATAGTGAAGAATGCTAAAAACCCATATATTGTATGGGGTGACCTAAATAGTCCTAATAAACTGTTGGGCAGTGAGACAGTTGATTAACAATGGTGTATTGTTAGAAAAGTGGTTTTAAACAATGTCAGCCTGACTAGTTTTATTGCAGCAGATTGTAGTTTTTCTTGCTTAGATCTGGGAATTATAACAGCAGATACTGCAAGTTGATGCAACTGGGAAATATATAAGGAAGACAGAATGGGGAGTGATCATTTCCCTATACTTACTACTTTTTAAGGGCAAGGTAAGGTTGAAGGTAATGGAAAATTACCCACCAGGAATTTTAAGAAAGCTAACTGGGAGCTATTTACAAGCAAGTGTACTGAATTTGTGAATGTTCATTGTGTGACTGATGGCTGAGAATTTCAATGGCAATGTAATAAAAAGATTAATAGCAGCAGCTACAGTAGCCATACCTAATATATTGAAGTACTCTAAAACTAAAACTCACTTCCATGGTAGAATGAGGAGTTCACAATGGCAGTTAAAGAAAGGATAAACCCTACAACAAGTGAAAAATCAATGAATAGTAAAGATCTAATGAAGTATAAAAGAAATAAGGCAATAGCACAAAGAATTATAAAAAGAAAAAAAGAGATGGAGAAAGTACTACAGCAGATAAATAAAGCTATCAAGACATTAAAATAAACAGGCAAATTGGAATGAATGGAATGAATGGAATTCCGACTAAGAGTAGTTGCATCCAGTGTCTTATTGGGACTGACAAAAATAGTTAGAAGTTCTGATAATGAGAAAGCAGAAGTTTTAGCAGAAACTTTCCAAGGGGTGAGTAATGATGAAAATCAAAGTGTAGTTTTCTGAAAGTCTATTCACTGGAGAAAATCATGAACTATTGTGTAGGTTGGGTAAACATGAAGATATTATACTGAATGAATGATTTTGTATGTTGGAACTTGAGAAAGTTGTTGATATCACCAAGAATACATCCCAGATAAAGATAATATATGTCACATAATGTTTAGCTATCTCTCTGAAAGCAGTTTGAGGCATCTCTTAGAATTATATAATACTATATAGTAGTAATTCCAATATGAAAACCAGTCAAACTATCCACAAAAGTGGATGCCTATAGATCTGTTGCCATTCTGTCCTTTGTGGATAAAATTATGGAGAGAACTGTGAATGAAAGTTTATTGCCTATCTGGGAAACAAAGGCATTATAGACAAGGTGCAAGGTGGTTTTACAAGAGGAAGATGCATCATTGATCGTGTTGATGAGTTAGAAAAAATATGAGGCACACAGGATTTTGGTAATAGCTGTCTTTCTAGGCAATGAAAAGGCATATGTCATGATATGGAGGGAAGGCTTGTTGGACAAAGAAAGTGCATGAGTGATAAGGGTAAGACTATATGGGTGGAGTAAAGACTTTTTGAGTAACAGGACCATGTACATCAGCGTTGGGAAAGTTACGCTGAATATAATATAAAAAATGGTAACTATAGGAAAGTGCTATCAGCCCAACCTTACTTAATAATATAATAAATGATCTCCCCAAACAAATAAGTGTCAGGGTAGGGGGACACTCTAGTCACAGATCATTGAGATCATTTGAGAAAAGAGAATCAACGAAGTGTTACAGGAGACCTCTGACTGGGGAAATGCTTGGGGTTTCAGGTTCTCCATTGCCAAACTGAAGGACTGATGTTTACAAAACTGAAAGCTTTACAAAGGAATGTAAACTGTATATGTATCAAGAACAAATAGATCTAGTTAGAAGGTTTACATTCCTAGAAGTAATATTTTATACTACATTACTTTGAAATGATAATATAAATTATGTTAAACATAAATGTACAGGAAAGATTAACCTGCTTAAAAGTCTTACTGGGACTACTTTCGGGTGGGGATAAGAAAACAATGTTCATAGTCTACAGAACCTTAATCAAATCAATTATGGTGGCCAAGCTTTTGGGTCAGCATCAAAATCAGAACTAAATAAATTCTCCTGTCAACATAATAAAACCATCTCAACGAGCCGCGGTAGATATATCAATGGGAGACGCTTTCCTGCCAACATAGCACTGTGCATGCTACCACTTATGCCATCAAAACTTATTTCACTCATGGGGGTGATTTTTTCACACCCCGAGCGACATAAGTTTTGCCCACCTATGTGGTAGTGCACACAAGGCCTCAGTCTCTTTGTGGATCTGGGGCAAGGTCCTAAGGGCCAGGTTGGACAGCCAAAGTGAGTGGACACTTAATCTTTACTATGTAGCTATTAAACACTGTTTAACTATTACATGTTAAAATTATTGTTCTGCTTGTCATTCTATGAAAGCAGTATTATAGGACTAAAGATAGCAACTATCTGGTAAGATTATATGAAGACTACTAACCTTTGTGTTTACTGACTCATCTTTCTTCAAAATGTTTCTTTTGTTCTGAAACTTTCCACATTTGGTCTTGACTCAATAGCGAGTTAAAGAAATAAACAGTCTGGGCTACATCCATTCAACTGTTTGAGTTCTGAGAGCAGGAAAGCATGTTTTTATAAGCAGAAAAAAGTTAGATTCAAACAGCTGATCTTCAGACTTCACATGTACATGTCACTGAAGAATAGTATCTGAAGGGGAGCATGCAGAATACAGGAGGGGAATTTTAATTACAATAAAATACTTCATAAAAGGGTATTTGTGCATGCACAGTAAAAAATGTCAGTGTCAGGCCCTGATTCTTCAACTGACTGCTGCATGCTGGCTTACGGCACATTCCTACACAGTCAGTTGCAGAAATTAGACCTTTAATTGTGTAATTGTCTGTGCCAACATTGTATTATATAAAAAGCTTCCCATTTGCAGTAGAACTGGAAAGAGCTTAGTCCAAGTCTGTATTTAGTTCTCTCTCTAAGTACTGTGAGACAAAAATATGCAAAAATCCATAGTGTCTAGAAGGGTTTAAAACAAGAAACAGGGACTGGAAAAATTAAGGATCTGATTTCTATAGTACATTAAAACATTGATAAAAATATGGGCTACTTTCAGAAATGTGTGTACAACTGTGTGCCTAATTTGCAAGCATATTTACCAAATTTTGTATATAAATAAGATAATGAAATAAAAATGGCCATGTATATTTCTGATTAGTTATTGTGCAGGCACCTGATTTGCATGCACAAATGAAATCTCTAAGTGCAAGATAAGCATACAGTTGAAAGCCCATTTACAACAATCAGGGCCTCTGAATCTAGGGGTTCGATATTCTCACTTCACACTGGGGTCAATCAGAGGAAATGTCACGAAAATGAATGGAATTACCAGTGTAAAGAAGAGAAACCTGGCATGACCCGGCAATTCGTACTCAGGTCTTTAGTGCCATTGTGCCTTCATTTCCTATTCAAAGTACTGCTATAGCTCAGAAGCTTCAACTTCTTGGTAAATATTGACTTTTTAACTATGACTACTGTGTCCTTCATCTCGTGGCATGAAAGAGAATGAAACCACAGGTATGAAACCACTCTCTTAATAGTATGGATCTTTCAGGATTAGCGCTCTTAGAGTTGTGAAACATATGGATAGTTGTTCCTCCTTGTAGTTTGATACTGCTACAGGTCTCCTGGGTAAAATCCAGGCCACATTAAAGTCAGTGGCAACATTTCTACTGACATCAGTGGATCAGGATTCCCCCCTTATGTTCTTCCCATAAGACCCCATTCTCTTGCAGACCCTGAGTCAGCAAAGAACTTGGGCATGTGCTTATGTCCCATTAAAGTCAATGGGTGAGTGGAAAAAGTGCCCTTATAGTTCTGCTTATCATCAAGATGGGCAGCATCAGCTTTGGTTCAGAGATGTCAGTTGTAGTTGAATCCTTTTTTGAACAAAACATTTTGGTTTATTCATGTTGACAAGCATATCTTACCCGTGAGCTTTTCAGCTGTTTGGGTGAGTCCAGTGGGTGAAGTTTTCATCTAGATTTACTCTATAACTTTTCATCTTGTGCTTCCATAGAAACCAGAGTGCTCTGACAAATATCCAGTGTGGAGATAATTAATTCCATCATTGCATGAATTCTGGATTACAGTAGAGGAAAGAAGGGACCCTAAAGATCGAAAGTGGAGTGTCTGGCTTGCTGAGAGCACATGGCTTGTAAAAAGTTTTAGCTGCTGGCATTTTGCTTCCAAAAAGGGAATTAAATTAGTTGGATTACCTGTTCTTTTGGTTAAATTTTGCTATCGAAGTTTATAAAAAGGGAAAGTTTAAAGCTTAAAGATGTTGCCAGTCTATAGAAACTCACCTATTTGCCTACAATTTAAAAACTCTACCAATAGAGAACCTTCTAGAGCAAATGTATGCATAAAAATATGAAGGTGTCTTTACAATTAGAAAAGGAACTACAAACTGGTAAGCAGGTCCTGGTAGCACATATGGCTCCACTCTTAAGAAGTTGCAAAATATGGCCATCACAATATAGAATATTGACTCAGGGCAAATTGCCAGTAAAATGAAATGGTATCATCATCCATGTGAATTTATAGTCACTCTCTGGAACAGGTTTTATCAGTGGAAAAACCTAGGATTACCATAAATCCGTATTTTCCTGGACATGTCTGGCTTTTTGGTTCTTAAATCCCCGTCCAGGAGGAATTTTTAAATATCTAAAAACGTCCGGGATTTTGCCATTATTATTTTTGCCCAAAGAAGAGTTGATCATTCAAGAGAGAGAGTGAATGTTGATCATTCGAGAAAGAAAGTGAATGTTGATCACTCGAGAGAGTGCCTTCTTTTTCCCCCTAGCTCCCAGTGCTTGCACCACAAAACAGCTGTTTTGCGTGACTGGGAGGGAGGGGGGAGGAGGGGGAATGCAGCACGCTCAGGGGAGGAGGCGGGGCCAAGGCGGGGATTTGGGGAAGGGGTTGGAATGGGGCGGGGAAGGGGTGGAGTTGGGGCAGGGCCAGGGGTGGGGGGGGTGCAAGCAAATACCCCCCCCATGGACTGTCCTCTTTTTTGAATGTTCAAATATGGTAACCCTAAAAAACCTCACCGAAGAAGGTCCTTTAAGTGAAACTCGATTTTCTGAGCTTCCTTTCCAACCGCTCTGGGTCCATTCACGTTTCATACAGTTCAGTCCTTACAAATGAATATTCAAGTGGATTGAACCTGATTTTGAACAGGAGGTCACACTGTAATTGCAATGTCAGTCAAAGGCTTTAATACTGGTATTAGAAAGATCAGTAGAGGCGATGACCTCTGAAAGTGGCTAGACAAAAATTACACATAAAAGCATGCTCAGCATGTGTCAGAAGGTAATAGTGACACGGATTCAATAGTATAGGCCATGCCTACCTTGAAGTATGTCCATAGAAAGAGACTACTCAGTATTATCTAAGGTTCAAACTAGTAATAGAATTTCAGTCACTTAGTCCCAAGCCTAATTGTGAGTACATTAACTATTTTAAAAATACTTTAAGCTGTTTCCTGTTTATAGCAAACACCACCATTAATTGATGCAACTTACCAAGGAAATTTGGATTTTTTTAATTTGAATCCACAAATTTGCAGCCCTCATCTGGAAACATTATTACTCTGCACAGCTCTTCTATGGAAGTACCCCTATGCACTGAAAATGCTGTGACAGAATGAGCTGCTGTAATTTGCATTCATCTCGTGAGTTTGTTTATAGAATGCCCTGAAGAGAGAGTTTTTGTGAGAGTCAGTATGTGCAGATGGAAATAAGAGAGTCCAAGTGATAAAATGTGTGCTTAAAGAAGACATAAAAATTTACATGGAGTCGGAACAGACTGACTCCATTGCTCTCAATTACACTTAGTGAAGTTAATGGTGATTGTATCAGTTTAAATGGGAACAGAATCTAGCCCTATGGATATTACTACTCTGGCTTAGTGGGGAAAATGCAGAAACATTTGTAAACATTTGTAACATCAGTAAAGAAGACACTAAGGAACTTGATAACTCTTCTGACAAATATGAAATGTGTGTAAAGTTATATCCAAAGCTTGTGGCTATGCAGACAGGTATGGAGATGAACAAAGTAAAGTATGAAGTTACTAAGATGGAATGGACCCTTAAGCATTGCTAATTATGATCTTGGGGTTGTGTTTAGATCTTGAATTTATGAAATGGGGTAGAACAGTTTGCTTGGGATGCTGAAAGCATCCTATCCTGTTGAGTAAATAGCCTGTACCATTGCATAGTCAGATATTAGAAAGAAGTGTCCTACCATCAATATTAAATGTCAATCGCAGTGGTGGTCTCATCTTTAAACGTGAAAATAGTTAATCCTTAGCTAAAACAAGATTTGCTTTCACCTAGACTTCTCAAAATTTCAAGGACAGAACACATCTTTCCTTCCAATTCAGTGCAGACCATGCCCCCTTCCACTTACATATATGCCCCATGTCTATTATAACATTTGCTATTTGGAATAATATTAGGAGAGAGTTTGCTGTCTTTTAATGCCCTTATGGCAACTGCAAACAAGGAGGGGAGACAACCAGTACTGTGTAACCAGCCAGCTCCGATGACCACCACCAACTGGCCCATTTACCAGTTTGAGATCCTCTGGTGAGCACTGCACCCTCCTGAACCACTCCCATCTAAAGAGACTCTCTCGTGTCTGCTCTTGGGAGGAGAAAATGAACATGGAAAGAAGGATTCTGGTAACAAATTGTGCCTTCTGAATTTAAATAAGATAAGCATTACATAAACCTGCTGGCTTCATAAGTTATATATAAACTCCTTAAAGGGTTTATTTCCTGAAGTAGCAAGGTCTCAAACCTCAGACCTTTCCATACATGGTCCCTATGACATCAGAGCATTGATTGTTGCCACAGAATATGCATCTAAAGTCCTGAAAGTCTAATCCAGAAGAATTTCTAGATATACATAGGACCAAACTCATTGCTGGCATAAGCCACTATAGCTCCCAATGACTTGAATAAAAGCTGCAACTACATATGCAAAGGCTGAATTTGCTCTATGCTATCGTAAGTGACAGTCAGATGCTGATGGCAACTTTACACTGTAGAAAACTGTGGATTCAGCAAAGAAAAGTGGCTCCCAAACCATTAAAAACATTGTTTATAAAAGTTAACTCTCCTGAGGCTATCAAATCACAAGACTTTTCAGAAACTTTGTTATACCAGTAAAATAAAAACCAGCAGGATCTTATTAAAGGGGATAAGACAAGATGTCACATTTATTGTGAATACGAAAAGAATCGTAGTAGGCAGTCAGTTATAGCTATAGCATTTCATTCAGTTTCAAATTCATTCACATGTTCGTTCATACACACACACAGGTTCTGCAGCTGCTGTATAGTTACCAGTCCTGAATGTAGCTTGAGTTTGTGGCTTGGGTTCATAGCTTTTGGCAGCTAACTAGCCAGGAAAGCCAGGCACAAGGAAGAGCTGGGTCTCTGTTGGGCATGCACCGATGCCCTTCCATGTTGGCCCAGAATGTTACCCTTCAAAGTCTTCCATCTCACTCATCCTTTTTGTAGGCTTTAGTTTGAATCCAGAGTCCATAGGTCTTGCTGTGTCACACCTCTGGGTTCGGTGTGATTGATCACCCATCAATTGCAGACATGACTTTCAGCCTAGGACCTGGCTTTGATGTTTCTTCAATCGTACTTTTGTTCTTTTCTTTTGAGGGTGGACTCCTCTTACTTTGTCAGGACTGTTGTCTGCATCTTCAGCCCTTCGGTGTTTACACTTTATTTCATCAGGACAGGCTGGGGCTGGAGGTTGATTCCATCATCCATACATACCTCATTCACACGTCTAAACTAAACTAATAAGATTACAGCAGGGTTTTGCAAAAATGAAGGTTGCAGCAAGCTTTTACAAAATGAAGTGAGCATTTTAAAATGGAGTTTGGGACAAGTTAAAATGGAGTTTGAGTTACAATATGGACAAGTGTAAGGAATGTCAAACAGTGAGCAGAAGTTACAATGTTGAAACCGTGTAAGTTTCAGCGATTTAAGCAGCAATTGGATTGAAAGTGAAACTCAGTTAGCCAGGTATTGGGGTAACCGGTTTTATGAATGAATGTTGTTTCATTCATAACACTTTGCTTATGAAGTTATGTTAATAAAGTGAACAATTAAAAACAATTTCATTGATCAGTCCTACAACTTGGAAGGTGAAATTTCTCTACTTCAGTTGCATTTTGCCTTAGTTTGGAGAGAAAAATCACAAGGCCTTTTTTAAGTGGCTGTAACTTATTAGACAGAGAACAGTTTTGATACGAGAGAAGTATAATAGCTTGAGAAGTACTAAGAATCATTTCAGGTTAAAAATGTTGTTCAGGAATTTTGCTCAATTGTGGCAAAAAGACCACTGCTTCCATAGTTTGAATGTGTCTGAAAATGCTTCAGAGAGACTTTTCTAGAAAATAATTTTAGACTATGCTGCTGACATTTTTCAGCTCCAAACACAAAAAAAAAATGTTTTAAAAATGACTTATTTCCTCAGAAGGGGCTATGGAAAGAAATGTTGGTAGTCATCATTTTTTCTCTATCATCTCTGTAACTGATTAGTGTGTCCTGGAGTCAAAATACTCTGATAAAGCATTAACTGTTTCATGACCAATGGAACTGGCTTGCTTTCTAATAGTGTGCAGGGAAAGAAATGTCTATTCCGTTTGTCTTAAGATCTTTATTTTATTAGTTTTGATGAGGAAAGAGGAGAATCACTTCTGGAATTAAATTACAGGTCTTTGATAAACTATTTAATATCACTTATTACCTTATATGCTCTAGTTTCTCCATTGTGTCCGCATCAACTCTGAATCTCAATCCAAGAAGAAAATATCCCCCATCTGTGATCTGCACTCTGCCAGGTCCTGCCCCTTTTTAGCCCCCAAAGATTCATGAAGGAAAGGAGCATGATTATATAACCCATCCATTTACATCTCCTGGATTCATAACACATGGTTTTGTTGTTCTTTCATTTTTTATATATATACAGCTGTCATTGGAGCTTGGCCTCAAGCTTGGCCTTGACTATCAAGTTAATAGTTTTTATAATACCTAAGGCAGCCAAATCAAAGTAGGATTAAAACATAACAGGAGACAAGTTCATATAACCTAGGAAGAACTCTGACTACACTGCCTCAAACACCCAAGTTCTAAGAACAAACTAAGCAGAGTGAGATTTTCTAATTTTTAAGCTCCCTTAGAAAATATTTTCCCCCAAATGTTTATTTCCCAACCATGCTCCCGACTGATCTTCAAAAAACTCAGACTTGGCTAGTAGGGGTACAAAGCTATCCTTTTTCTGTCCTCAGAAGAATAAAACTTTAGAATAAATGCCACAGATTGTAAATCCCACGAGCAACACCATTTTAAACCTAAATCTGCCTCTTGATAAAGGTTTCCATAAGGTCCAAAACAAGAATAATTTTAGAAACACCACTAACATATAATAAATGTGTGAATCTAGATTTTAATAGCACCCACTGCCTGTGTGGAGAAAAGGGAGGAATGTGCATGCACAGATGTATACATGCACATACACACAGAGGAGACTGTTCATGGAAGGAGGAGACCATGGAAAGAGATTGGGGTGCATCTGACTATAAGGCCAGGTCTACACTGCCACTTATATTAGCAGAATTTATGTTGCACATGGGTGTGAAAAAACACACCCCTGAGCAACATAAATTTTGCCAGCATAAGTGGTAGTGCGCACAGCGCTATGTCAGCAGGAGAGCTTTTCCTGCCAACATAGTTACCACCACTGGGAGTGGTTTAATTATGTCGATGGGAGAGCTCTCTCCTGTCGGCATAGACCGGCTACACGAGAGGTCTTACAGCAGCTCAGTTGCATCAGTACAGCTGTGCTGCCATAAGGTCTCTAGTGTAGACATAGCTTAAAACGGGGAAGAACATCTTCAGACACTAACTCACCAATGTAGTGAGGGTGGCTTTAAAGTAGTTTCAAAGGGGGCAGGTGACAAAAGGCCATGGGTAGGTATATAAAAAAAGTGACCTTAACAGAGGGCTAGGTACTGGGATGGAAACGGAAAATTACAATTGGGTGATAAGAGCAATACTAGGCGAATCTGCTCAACATCTTAGTTGTCTATACACAAATGCAAGGAGCATGGGAAATACACAGGAAGAACTAGAAGTCTTAGTACATAAGTTAAATTACGACTTGGTGTCACTGAGACTTGGTGGGATAAATCTCATGACTGGAAAAGAAATAGACAAAACACAATATGTTCAATAAGTTATTGGAATGTGTGGTGGTCAACTTCTTGTTTCAGAAGGTGGAAGAAGTAGCCAGGGGAGAATCATTTTAGACTTGATTCTGACTAACACAGGGGAATTGGTTGCAAATCTGAAGGTAAAAGGCAATTTGGATGAAACTGATAAGAACATAAGAATGGTCATATTGGGTCAGACCAAAGGTCCATCCAGCCCAGTATCCTGTCTTCCGACAGTGACCAATACCAGGTGCCCCAGAGGGAGTGAACTTAACAGGTAATGATCAAGTGATCTCTCTCATACCATCCATCTCCATCCTCTGACAAACAGAGGCTAGGGACACCATTCCTTACCCATCCTGGCTAATAGCCATTAATGGACTTGACCTCCATGAATTTATCCAGTTCTCTTTTAAACCCTGTTATAGTCCTCACCTTCACAACCTCCTCAGGCAAGCTGTTGCACAGGTTGACTGTGCACTGTGTGAAGAAGAACTTCCTTTTATTTGTTTTAAACCTGCTGACTATTAATTTTATTTGGTGGCCCCTAGTTCTTATGGGAACAAGTAAATAACTTTTCCTTATTCACTTTCTCCACACCACTCATGATTTTATATACCTCTATCATATCCCCCCTTAGTCTCCTCTTTTCCAAGCTGAAAAGTCCTAGCCTCTTTAATCTCTCCTCATATGGGACTCATTCCAAACCCCTAATAATTTTAGTTGCCCTTTTCTGAACCTTTCTAATGCCAGTATATCTTTTTTGAGATGAGGACACCACATCTGTATGCAGTATTCAAGATGTGGGCATACCATGGATTTATATAAGGGCAATAAAATATTCTCCGTCTTATTCTCTATACCTTTTTTAATTATTCCTTACATCCCGTTTGCTCTTTTGACCGCTGCTGCACACTGCATAGATGTCTTCAGAGAACTACCTACGATGATGCCAAGATCTTTCTCCTGATTCGTTGTAGCTAAATTAACCCCCATCACATTGTATGTATAGTTGGGATTATTTTTTCCAACGTGCATTACTTTACATTTATCCACATTAAATTTCATTTGCCATTTTGTTGCCCAATCACTTAGTTTTGTGAGATCTTTTTTGAAGTTCTTCACAGTCTGTTTTGGTCTTCACTATCTTGAGCAGTTTAGTATCATCTGCAAACTTTGCCACCTCACTGTTTATCCCTTTCTTCAGATCATTTATAAATAAGATGAATAGGATTGGTCCTAGGACCACTAGGTCACTAGTTACCCCTCTCCATTCTGAAAATGTACCATTTATTCCTACCCTTTGTTCCCTGTCTTTTAACCAGTTCTCAATCCATGAAAGGATCTTCCATCTTATCCCATGATAACTTCATTTACATAAGAGTCTTTGGTGAGGGACCATGTCAAAGGCTTTCTGGAAATCTAGGTACACTGTCCACTGGATCCCCCTTGCCAACATGTTTGTTCACCCCCTCAAAGAACTCTAATAGATTAGTAAGACATGATTTCCCTTTACAGAAACCATGTTGACTTTTGCGCAACAATTTATGTTCTTCTATGTGTCTGACAATTTTATTCTTTACTATTGTTTCAACTAATTTGCCCGGTACTGACATTAGACTTACCGGTCTGTAATGGCCAGGATCACCTCTAGAGCCCTTCTTAAATATTGGCGTTACATTAACTATCTTCCAGTCATTGGGTACAAAGAAAAGGAGTACTTGTGGCACCTTAGAGACTAACAAATTTATTAGAGCATAAGCTTTCGTGAGCTACAGCTCACTTCATCGGATGCATTTGAGCTGTAGCTCACGAAAGCTTATGCTCTAATAAATTTGTTAGTCTCTAAGGTGCCACAAGTATTCCTTTTCTTTTTGCGAATACAGACTAACATGGCTGCTACTCTGAAATCATTGGGTACAGTAGCTGATTTAAAGGACAGGTCACAAACCATAGTTAATAGTTCCGCAATTTCACATTTGAGTTCTTTCAGAACTCTTGTGTGAATGCCATCTGGTCTTGGTGACTTGTTACTGTTAAGTTTCTCAATTCCAAAACCTCCTCTAGTGACACTTCAACCTGTGACAATTCCTCAGATTTGTCACCTACTAAAGACAGCTCAGGTTTGGGAATCTCCCTGACATCCTCAGCCATGAAGACTGAAGCGAAGAATTCATTTAGTTTCTCCGCAATGACTTTATCATCTTTAAGTGCTCCTTTTGTATCTCTATCGTCCAAGGGCCCCACTGGTTCTTTAGCAGGCTTCCTGCTTCTGATGTACTTAAAAAAAAATTTATTACCTTTTGAGTTTTTGGCTAGCTGTTCTTAAAACTCCTTTTTGGCTTTTCTTATTACATTTTTACATCTAATTTGGCAGTGTTTATGCTCCTTTCTATTTACCTCACTAGGATTTGACCTCCACTTTTTAAAAGATGCCTTTTTATCTCTCCCTGCTTCTTGTACATGGTTGTTAAGCCACGGTGGCTTATAAATTATAAATGTCATGATTCTAAGGAAAGGAAGGAATGAGAAAAACAGAATAAGAACAATGGACTTCAGAAAAGCAGAATTTAACAAACTCAGAAAACTGGTAGGTAAGGTCCCATAGGAAGAAAATCTAAGGAAAAAAGTAGTTCAGGAGAGATGGCAATTTCTCAGGGAGACAATATTAAAAGCACAACTGAAAACAATCCCGGAGTGAAGGAAAGAGAGGAAAATAATCAGAGGCTAATACAGCTCCATCAGGAGCTCTTTAATAACCTGAAAATCAAAAAGATTTTCCTAGAAAAAGTAGAAAAATTGCTAAAGATGAATACAAAAGAATAGCACAAGCATATAGGGACAAAAATCAGAAAGGCTAAGACACAAAGTAAGTTATACCTAGCAAGGAACATAAAAGGCAATGAAAAGAGGTTATATAAATACATTAGGAGAAAGAGAAAGATGAAGGAAGGTGAAGTTCCATAATTTAGTGGGGAAAGGAGAGCTAATAATGGATGCCATCAAGAAGGCTGAGATGTTTAATACTTATTTTGCCTCAGTTTTCACTGAAAAGGTTAATTGTGACTAGATGCCTAATACAATTAATATTAACAACAAGAGGGAAGGAATGCAAGCCAAAATACAGAAAGAACAGGTTAAAGAATACTTAGGTAAGTTAGATGTATTCAAGTTGGCAAAGCTGGACAAAATCCACCCTTGGGTACTTAGGGAACTAGCTGAAACAATCTTGGAATCCGCAAAAAGAAAAAAGAGGACTTGTGGCACCTTAGAGACTAACAAATTTATTAGAGCATATGCTCTTGTGAGCTACAGCTTACTTCATCGGATGCATACAGTGGAAAATAGAGTGGGGAGATTTTATATACACAGAGAACATGAAACAATGGGTGTTACCATACAGACTGTAACAAGAGCAATCAGGAAAGGTGAGCTATTACCAGCAGGAGAGCGGGGATGGGGGGCAACCTTTTGTAGTGATAATCAAGGTGGGTCATTTCCAGCAGTTGGCAAGAACAGGGGGAGAAATAAACACGGGGAAATAGTTTTATTTTGTGTAATGACACATCCATTCCCAGTCTTTATTCAAGCCTAAGTTAATTGTATCCAGTTTGCAAATTAATCCAATTCAGATGTCTCTTGTTGGAGTCTATTTTTGCTGGTGAGTATTTGCTTCAGGTTGTGGGGCTGTCTCCCTCTGGGAGACGCCAGTCTTTGCTTACAGACAGCCCCCCAACCTGAAGCAAATACTCACCAGCAACCACACACCGCACAATAGAAACACTAACCCAGGAACCTATCCTTGCAACAAAGCCCGTTGCCAACTCTGTCCACATATCTATTCAGGGGACACCATCAGCCACATTATCAGAGGCTTGTTCATCTGCGCATCTACCAATGTGATATGTGTCAGCAATGCCCCTCTGCCATGTACATTGGCCAAACTGGACAGTCTCTACGTAAAAGAATAAATGGACACAAATCAGACGTCAAGAATTATAACATTCAATAACCAGTCGGAGAACACTTCAATCTCTTTGGTCACTCAATTACAGACCTAAAAGTGGCAATTCTTCAACAAAAAAACTTCAGAAACAGACTCCAACAAGAGACTGCTGAATTGGAATTAATTTGCAAACTGGATACCATTAATTTTTACAATTAACAATTTTCTAGTACCTTTTTTGAGATGGAGTGACCAGAACTGCACACAGTGTTCAAGGTGTGGGATTACCATGGATTTATATAGAGGTGTTATGATAATTTCTTTCTTATTATCTGTTGGTTTCCTAATGGTTCCAAACATTGTTAGCTTTTTTGACTGCTGTTGCACATTAAGAAGATGTTTTTAGAGAACTATCCATAATGACTCCAAGATCTCTTCCTTGAGTGGTAACCGCTAATTAGACCGTATTTTGTGTGTGTATAGTTGGAATTATGTTTTCCAATATGCATTACTTTGCATTTATCAACACTGAATTTCATCTGCCATTTTATTGCCCAGTCACTTAGTTTAGTGAGGTCCTTTTGTAACTTAGCTAAATCCAAAGTTGACTGCAATCTTGAGGAATTTTGTATCTGCAAACTTTGCCACCTCATTGTTTACCCCTTTTTTCCAGATCACTTATAAATATGTTGAACAGCAGCACTGGTCCCAGTACAGATCTTTGGGGGACTCTGCTATTTACCTCTTTTCACTGTGAAAACTGACTGTTTGTTCCTGTCCTTTGTTTTCTATATCTTAAGCAGTTACTGATCTATGAAAGGACCATCCCTCTTATTCCATGACTGCCTACTTTGCTTAAGAGCCTGTGGTGAGGGACTTTGTCAAAGGATCTCTGAATGTCCAACTACACTATATCCACCAGATCACCCTTGTCATCATATTTGTTGACCTTCCTCAAAGAATTCTAATAGATTGATGAGGCTTGATTTCCTTTAAAAAAGTCATGTTGACTCTGCCCCCAACATATCAAGTTAATCTATGTGTCTGATAATTCTGTTCCTTACTATAGTTTCAACCAATTTGCCTGGTTCTGAAGTAGGCTTATTAACCTGTGATTGCCAGGATCGCCTCTGAAGTCTTTTTTTAAAAATCAGAGTTACATTACCTATCTGCCAATCATCTGGTACAAAGGCTGATTTAAGTGATAGATTACATACCTCTGTGAGTACTTCTGCAATTTCATATTTGAGTTCCTTCAGAACTCTTGGATAAATACCATGTAGTGCTGGTGACTTATTACTGTTTAATTTATCAATTTGCTCCAAAATTGACACCTCAGTCTAGAACAGTTCCTCAGATTTATCACCTAAAAAGCATGGCTCAGGTGTGGGAATCTCCCTCACATCCTCTGCAGCAAAGACCAATGCAAAGAATTCATTTAGCTCCTCCGCAACAGCCTTGTCTTTCTTGATTGCTCTTTTAGCACCTTGATCATCCAGTGGCCCCACTTCTTATATGGCAGGTTTCCTGCTTCTGACCTACTTAAAAAAAATTGCTGTTTGTTTTTGTATTGCTCTTCACATGCTTTTTTGGCATGCCTAATTGTACTTTTACACTTGACTTGCCAGACAAGTCACTTGGAAGACAGACCAGTCCTTGCTTACAGACAGCCCCCCAACCTAAAGCAAATACTCACCAGCAACCACACACCACACAACAGAACCACTAACCCAGGAACTATCCTTGCAACAAAGCCCGTTGCCAACTCTGTCCACATATCTATTCAGGGGACACCATCATAGGGCCTAATCACATCAGCCACACTATCAGAGGCTCGTTCACCTGCGCATCTACCAATGTGATATATGCCATCATGTGCCAGCAATGCCCCTCTGCCATGTACATTGGACAAATTGGCCAGTCTCTACATAAAAGAATAAATGGACACAAATCAGACATCAAGAATTATAACATTCAAAAACCAGTTGGAGAACACTTCAGTCTCTCCGGTCACTCGATTATAGACCTGAGAGTGGCTATCCTTCAACAAAACAACTTCAGAAACAGACTCCAAAGAGAGACTGCTGAATTGGAATTAATTTGCAAACTGGATACAATTAACTTAGGCTTGAATAGAGACTGGGAGTGGATGAGTCATTACACAAAGTAAAACTATTTCCCCATGTTATTTCTCCCCCCCCCCAGTCATCCCCCCACTTTTCCTCAGACATTCTTGTTAACTGCTGGAAATGGCCCACCTTGATTATCACCACAAAAGGTTTTCCTCCTTCCTCCACCCCCCTTTCCTGCTGGTAATAGCTCATTTTAAGTGCTCACTTTCCTTACAGTGTGTATGATAAAACCCATTGTTTCATGTTCTCTGTATGTGTATATAAATCTCCCCACTGTATTTTCCACCGAATGCATCTGATGAAGTGAGCTGTAGCTCACGAAAGCTTATGCTCAAATAAATTTGTTAGTCTCTAAGGTGCCACAAGTACTCCTTTTCTTTTTGTGAATACAGACTAACACGGCTGCTACTCTGAAACTTGACTTGCCAGAGTTTGTTCTTTTCTATTTTCCTTAGTAGGTTCTCACTTCCAATTTTTAAAAGATGTCTTTCTGTCTCTACCTGTATCTTGTATTCTGCTGTTTAGCCACGATGGCACTTTTTTGAGGGGCGGTGGGGGGGAGCTCTTCTTTTTTTTATTATTTGGGGTATACATTTACTTTGAGCTTCTATTATGGTGGGGTTTTTTTTTTAAGTTTCCATTCACCCTGAAGGCATTTCAGCCCTGTAACTGTTTGTTTTAATTTTGGTTTAACTAACCTCCTCATTTTTATGCATTTCCCCTTTTAGAAGTTAAATGCTACTGTGGTGGGTTTCTTTGGTATTTTCCCCCTACAAGGATGTTAAATTTAATTTCATTATGGTTGCTATTTCAGAGTGGTTTGGCTAGATTCACCTCTTGGACCAGATTCTGTGTGGCACTTAGGACTAAATCAAGAATTGCCTCTCTCCTTATGAGTTCTAGGACTAGCTGCTCCAAGAAGCAGTCATTAATGGTGTCTGAAATTTTATCTCTGCATCCCATCCTGAGGTGACAGGTACCCAATCAATATGGGGAGAGTTGAAATCCCCCATTATTACTGGGTTTTATTTTTTGTAGCCTCTCTAATCTCCCTGAGCATTTCACACATGGGCTGGTGGTTGGTAATATATTCCTACTACTATACTCTTTTCAAACGTGAAATTTCTATCCATAGAGATTCTATGGTACGGTTTGATTCATTTAAGAGTTTTATTCTATTTGACTCTATGCTTTCTTTCACATATAGTGCCACTCCCCCACCACCACAACCCATTCTGTTATTCCTATATATTTTGTACCCTGGGATTACTGTGTCCCATTGACTATCATCATTCCACCAAATTTCTTTGATGCCTATTATATCAATATCCTCATTTAATACCAGGCACTCAAGTTCATCCATCTTCATGTTTAGGCTTCTTCCATTTGTATACAAGCACTTATAAAATTTGACAATGTTTAGTTGTCCACCAATTTAGAGAAGGACCGGGATATCATACAGGAGGATCTGGATGACCTTGTAAACTGGAGTAATAGTAATAGGATGAAATTTAATAGTGAGAAGTGTAAGGTTATGCATTTAGGGATTAATAACAAGAATTTTAGTTATAAGCTGGGAACGCATCAATTAGAAGTAACGGAGGAGGAGAAGGACCTTGGAGTATTGGTTGATCATAGGATGACTATGAGCCACCAATGTGATATGGCCGTGAAAAAAGCTAATGCGGTCTTGGGATGCATCAGGAGAGGTATTTCCAGTAGAGATAAGGAGGTTTTAGTACCGTTATACAAGGCACTGGTGAGACCTCACCTGGAATACTGTGTGCAGTTTTGGTCTCCCATGTTTAAGAAGGATGAATTCAAACTGGAACAGGTACAGAGAAGAGCTACTAGGATGATCCGAGGAATGGAAAACTTGTCTTATGAAAGAAGACTCAAGGAGCTTGGCTTGTTTAGCCTAACTAAAAGAAGGTTGAGGGGAGATATGATTGCTCTCTATAAATATATCAGAGGGATAAATACTGGAGAGGGAGAGGAATTATTTAAGCTCAGTACCAGTGTGGACACAAGAACAAATGGATATAAACTGGTCATTGGGAAGTTTAGACTTGAAATTAGACGAAGGTTTCTAACCATCAGAGGAGTGACGTTTCGGAATAGCCTTCCAAGGAAGCAGTGGGGGCAAAAGATCTATCTGGCTTTAAGATTAAACTCGATAAATTTATGGAGATGGTATGATGGGATAACATGATTTTGGTAATTAATTGATCTTTAAATATTCATGGTAAATAGCCCTAATGGCCTGTGATGGGATGTTAGATGGGGTGGGATCTGAGTTACCCAGGAAAGAATTTTCTGTAGTATCTGGCTGGTGAATCTTGCCCATATGCTCAGGGTTTAGCTGATCACCATATTTGGGGTCGGGAAGAAATTTTTCTCCAAGGCAGATTGGAAGAGGTCCTAGAGGTTTTTCACCTTCCTCTGTAGCATGGGGCACAGGGCACCTGCTGGAGTATTTTCTGCTCCTTGAAGTCTTTAAACCACGATTTGAGGACTTCAATAGCTCAGACATAGGTGAGAGGTTTTTTTGAAAGAGTGGGTGGATGAGATTCCGTGGCCTGCATTGTGCAGGAGGTCGGACTAGATGATCATAATGGTCCCTTCTGACCTTAGTATCTATGTGATTTAACTGTATAGAACTCTTTTGCTTGACTGTTTTTCAGCTCCTACCTGTGCTTTATCAACTTCTATGCTCTCCTCCTTGTGGACTAAGCCAACTGCCTGGTATAGGACCCTGCCAGATATGGCTATGACTGACCTTTCTTCACAAGCATAGAGCATCGGATTCTTATGTGGCCCCATCTGCAGGCATTGAACCATTCACCTTTAGTGGGAGCAGTGGCTCCTATAAAATAGAGCTGAAAGGGATGCAAGGCTGACAGAGGACAAGGGAGTGCACCCAAGCAACCAGTGGAGTGGGGCATGGAAAGAAAAGCACAGTTCCTGAACTACTGAATTTTAATTTTTTGACTCAATGACTTCATGTTTTGAGTTTTACTTTGATTTTATTTTTATTATTATTACTATTATTATTCAAAAAGGAAAATGTTTTGCTGACCCAAAACAATTTATTTATTTAAGTATTTCACTGGAAAAAAATGTTTTTAATTGTTTCCAGTAGACCTGCAATTAATTTTTTTTTCAGTTTGGCCATCATTATTTATACAGCTCTAGTCAGAAGTAGAGTTTTGGGAGTGTGCAGCTGGACACAATATCAGAAAGTTGAAAGACCATCTGCTGGTGGTGAAGTGCTTCCCTTGGGTAAACCACTGACAGGTCTCCACAACCCAATCCCCGCCACTTCCAAAAAGCCTCATGCACCTCTCATGACAAGCATCTGATTCCACTTGCCTGTCTGACATTTCTCTTATTGGCAACTTGCTGTTTCCCTGGGTTTAGCTTATTTATTCCTCATTACTATTAAATATATTTAGCCCCTTCCCCAGATGATAATATCATGGTTTCATATTCACTTATACACCATAGCTCCCTACACACCCTTCTAAAGACAGATTATTATAAGATACCATAAATATCCAAAGGATAAGATAAGAGCTAGTGAAGTCTTCATATAAGAAACATCCCATGGCATCAGATATTGGGCCTTCTTAGTAGTGTCTAAGGTTCTGCTAGGAGTGAGAGAAATTGAGCCTCATCTAAGTCTATCTGTTTTGATTAGCTGTGCAGCTGTTAAAACTCAGTATTCCATTGCATATCTAGACAGATTTCTTGGATCTTGGTGAGATTGCACACTTCAATTTTAGATACTGCAGGAAGTAACTAATGAACATTTGGAAAAAAGTTTTAAAAATTCAAAACAGTTAAGTCAAACAGAATTAAGGATATGAAAAATGAAAGGAGCATGTTGTCAAAACAATTTTTATGACTACGGGTTTCAGCAGTTTTTGGGAAAATTACAGTGTTGGTGCTTATACAATATATGTATATATATACAAAAAAGCATAGTATGGGCTTGTTTTTAAAAATATATGTAAATTAAAGCAGCTTCCCCTGTCATCAGTGGGACTATGTGTGCCCCTGTAGTAAAGATCACAGATTGAAAAGATTGTCCTACATACTGTTATTGAGTCCAGACTTGGCCATTATCAATACATTAGATTTTTTGAGAACGTTATAAGAAAAGTAGATTTTAGACAAAGGAAATATCAAAAGGACCAGATACAGAGAGAAGGGTCTGAGTTAAAATTCTTCAGGCAAACAGTGTCAGACAGCAGCAGAGGAGGAGAATGATTCAGAAAGAAATTCAAAGTGAAAGAGCTGAAGAAGAGGAATGGTTGTGGGGCTGCAGAGAAAAGCATTTTAAGTAGATCAGGACTGTTGCCTTAGAGAACTGCTTCTTTTGGATATTAAATTGCATTTTTTTCTCTTCCATTAGGCTTCCTCATTACAGTATCTCTGGCCAATGTGGGAAATAGCAAAAGGAAGAGCTGGATGGAGATGAAAAATGCTATTTGAGATATGATTTTTGTTTGTTTGTTTAAAAGGGGTTTTTAGATACCCGTAACATTGTTTGGCTCATGGAAATTGCCACCGAAAGACTCAGCAGCTCTATGGGAATATGAATTAATCTCATCAGTAACCTGTCAACTCAAGCATAACCAATATAGGAATTAATTAGATGTCTTTCATGTAATTGAAATCCATTACTACTACTTAATACATCACAGCACACACAACTACCCAGTTCTTTCTTTGTCTAATAAGGAAAAGTGTTGTTATTAATCATTTATATGGCACTGTAAATATAGACAACACTTGACGAACGATGGACTAGATTCTAGCTCAGTTGCCAGTGGTGCGCTCGGAGGAGGAATGGAGCAGGAGCCACCAAATGGAGGTTCTGTGGCCTATTCTGTCTTCCCAAAAAAGAGCTTTGTGTAGCTCAAAAACTTGTCTCTTTCACCAACAGAAGTGAAGGAGTACTTGTGGCACCTTAGAGACTAACAAATTTATTAGAGCATAAGCTTTCGTGAGCTACAGCTCACTTCATCGGATGCATTTGGTGGAAAAAACAGAGGAGAGATTTATATACACACACACAGAGAACATGAAACAATGGGTTTATCATACACACTGTAAGGAGAGTGATCACTTAAGATAAGCCATCACCCACAGCAGGGGGGGGAAAGGAGGAAAACCTTCCATGGTGACAAGCAGGTAGGCTAATTCCAGCAGTTAACAAGAATATCAGAGGAACAGTGGGGGGGGGGGGGGGGGGCAGAAATACCATGGGGAAATAGTTTTACTTTGTGTAATGACTCATCCATTCCCAGTCTCTATTCAAGCCTAAGTTAATTGTATCCAGTTTGCAAATTAATTCCAATTCAGCAGTCTCTCGTTGGAGTCTGTTTTTGAAGCTTTTTTGTTGAAGTATAGCCACTCTTAGGTCTGTGATCGAGTGACCAGAGAGATTGAAGTGTTCTCCAACTGGTTTTTGAATGTTATAATTCTTGACGTCTGATTTGTGTCCATTCATTCTTTTACGTAGAGACTGTCCAGTTTGGCCAATGTACATGGCAGAGGGGCATTGCTGGCACATGATGGCATATATCACATTGGTAGATGCGCAGGTGAATGAGCCTCTGATAGTGTGGCTGATGTGATTAGGCCCTATGATGGTATCCCCTGAATAGATATGTGGACAGAGTTGGCAACGGGCTTTGTTGCAAGGATAGGTTCCTGGGTTAGTGGTTCTGTTGTGTGGTGTGTGGTTGCTGGTGAGTATTTGCTTCAGATTGGGGGGCTGTCTGTAAGCAAGGACTGGTCTATCTCCCAAGATCTGAGAGAGCGATGGCTCGTCCTTCAGGATAGGTTGTAGATCCTTGATGATGCGTTGGAGAGGTTTTAGTTGGGGGCTGAAGGTGATGGCTAGTGGCGTTCTGTTGTTTTCTTTGTTGGGCCTGTCCTGTAGTAGGTGACTTCTGGGTACTCTTCTGGCTCTGTCAATCTGTTTCTTCACTTCAGCAGGTGGGTATTGTAGTTGTAGGAATGCATGATAGAGATCTTGTAGGTGTTTGTCTCTGTCTGAGGGGTTGGAGCAAATGCGGTTATATCTTAGCGCTTGGCTGTAGACAATGGATCGAGTGGTATGATCTGGATGAAAGCTAGAGGCATGTAGGTAGGAATAGCGGTCAGTAGGTTTCCGATATAGGGTGGTGTTTATGTGACCATCGCTTATTAGCACCGTAGTGTCCAGGAAGTGGATCTCTTGTGTGGACTGGTCCAGGCTGAGGTTGATGGTGGGATGGAAATTGTTGAAATCATGGTGGAATTCCTCAAGAGCTTCTTTTCCATGGGTCCAGATGATGAAGATGTCATCAATGTAGTGCAAGTAGAGTAGGGGCATTAGGGGACGAGAGCTGAGGAAGCGTTGTTCTAAGTCAGCCATAAAAATGTTGGCATACTGTGGGGCCATGCGGGTACCCATCGCAGTGCCGCTGATTTGAAGGTATACATTGTCACCAAATGTGAAATAGTTATGGGTCAGGACAAAGTCACAAAGTTCTGCCACCAGGTTAGCCGTGACAGTATCGGGGATACTGTTCCTGACGGCTTGTAGTCCATCTTTGTGTGGAATGTTGGTGTAGAGGGCTTCTACATCCATAGTGGCTAGGATGGTGTTTTTAGGAAGATCACCAATGGACTGTAGTTTCCTCAGGAAATCGGTGGTGTCTCGAAGATAGCTGGGAGTGCTGGTAACGAAGGGCCAGAGGAGGGAGTCTACATAGCCAGACAATCCTGCTGTCACAAAGATGGACTACAAGAGTTTGCCCATGTAAGGACTGAATAAGAACTAAGATTTGTCCCTAGATGAACTCCAGTTACGAATACAGGATCCTGAACACATCTGAGAGGAGAATGTCCCTTGTGTTCTAAAGATGCAACAAGGAGAGCATGACTGCATAAGCATGAGAGAGGAGAGAGAGAGAGTAAAGCTGCATTGGTAGCCTGTAGACCATATGGTCATGTGGAGATTGATGGAACTATAGACCAAGTGGGGAGTTTAGTTACTAGCCATTAGCATTTGATTTATATTTTTCTAAATAAATACAGTACTTTTACAAAGGATCCAAACTAATTAGCATACACTGAACATTTGAAAACCAGATGTTATTTACAAAAGGCAATAGACAGGAACTTATGAATAATAGTTTTGAATGGAACAATAGTAAGAAAAGAGATCAGCAGCAAACAATTTGGGTTGGAGTGGGGATCTTTGGGGTGGGGGTGGGGGGTTGGTTTGTTTTTTCTCTACTAAATTTAGAAGGGAATGCTAGATTTTTTTCCCTTAATGCTGTCAAAAGTGAAGTGCCTTATAAAAAGGCAGAGATTTAAAGTAATGTACAAATAAATAGCTGTCGTCGCTAGAAGGAAAGAGAAGGATAATGAAAACAAGGAAGAAAAAAACAATCCTAGCCTCAGTGGGTGGTTTGATTTATTCTAGATATGGACTTGAATCTCAGCGGGGATAAATTTGTCTTTCAGTCTCACCTGTGCAGCACCACAGAAGTTAGTGGGCAGAATTTAGCCCCAGGTCTTTAGTGTCATGAAGGTATTTAAGATCAGGACAGTAAATACTTTATCTGACAATATTGTGGGGAAATAATAAACTGGATGCACTATGACCTTCATCCACGACTTTGTAATCATTGGTTGTATTAGTCTGCAGTTGTTGTGCTTGGCTGATACTATGTTTTAGTTGAATTTGATTTTTAAAAAAGGAAGATGTAACGAGTCTGTGAATCCTGATCTCTGCCATGTGACAAGTGTTAACCCTGATCCTTGCCCCTGACATATGACTGGGCCCAGAATTATAGGAGAGTTTTAGCTCTCCTCTGGTATATCTTTATTGCAGACTATGGCTCCAGTCCTGCAAGCAGCTCTTGCACCCACTCACAGCCCCACTGACTTCAAAGGAGAACCATATGGTTCAAAGGAGAACCTCTATGGATCTGCTTGTAGAATTGGGGTGTGAAAGACTGACAATATCCAGCAATATCCTGAATGAACTTCATTGAATTAAGTTATACTTTACTGAATTGTTGAATATATTTTGAGTTCATCGTATTAAAAATATTAATGTTTGTGGACTCCTGTGAGATTGTATAAAACGTCTTTAGCAGGAAAACAAGATTAATGCAATCTCTGGAAGTTATTAGGAACTTCAAAGGGCTTTTTGGAATAATATGTGTGAAGTGGATTTCCTAGGAAGTACCTAAAAGTGTGGGGAATGCAAATTCTCCCCACTGAAGTCAACCTTATGAAGCTACATCCTGGGAAGAGACACAGACTACTTACCTGATTCTGGAAACTTGAGATCAAAGACCTAAAACTCATGGAACCTGTAGAACTCATGTCGTAAAGGCCAAAAGTATAAGTGGGTTAAAAAAAATTAGATCAATTCATGGAGGATAAGTCTATCGATGGCTACTAGCCAGGATGGTCAGGGATGCAACTCCATATCCTGGGTGTCCCTAAACCTCCAACTGGCAATAGCTGGGACTGAACAACGGGATGGATCGCTCTATAATTACCCTGTTCAGTTTGTTCCCTCTGAAGCATGACAGAGACAGGATATTGAGCTATATGGACCATTGGTCTTTGCCAGTATGACCATTTTTATGTTCTTATGTTCTAAAGACCCCTGAACTGTATAAAGTCAGGACTTAAACATGTTATGAATATGCTTGTTCTGAACTGAAGCTGTGATGAACTTCTGACCACAAAGGAAACTGCGTGGGTGGGGTGTTGAGGGACTGCTCCTGCCAGAGCCCAGGATATCTGATAAGCTTATTAGCATGTGTGTAGGGTATATTTTCTCTGTAGTGCTTTTATCTTAAGAATAGGCTTGCAGAAGAACTGCTGTGAGGGTAATTTTTTATTATAGCAATTATACCTGTTAACTGTCTATAAAGAGAAAGCAAGCAGGTGTGCTTCAACAGCCTACATCTGCTGGGAAAAACACAGTGAAGGCAGAAAACTCTGCAGCCAGAAAATACCCTCTTCAGAAGGGAGTGGGACACAGACCTCCACCCAAGAAAGACAATGGCTGGGGAGCTGGAAGCCTGAGAGTGGGTATCTGTGACTCCCCAAGGTACAATCTGGACTGTTCAACTGTGGTGTCCCCTTAACTCTCTATCCTGGGCTGTCTTTTACACTGTCAGAATAGCCACTCCTTGTCTGCTCTCACACAGCCTTCAGCATTCAAATTCACTTCCAGTCACTCATGAATTACGTATAGGATGACACCAACAAATTCCTAGTCCCAGACTTCCCCCATAAATCTGCATCTTGTCCTGTCCAGCACACAACTAACAATCCAAGCTCTAGAAAGCCTGTCATTGCACCAAAGCAAAATGATATATGCACCAGCCTTGGTATCCCAAATGGAGTTTCTGTACACACTTTAATCCAAACATACTGGTTAAGATAAAACAATATGTTTATTAACTACAGAAAGATAGATTTTAAGTGATTACAAGTGATGGTGCATAAAAGTCAAGATTGGTTACAAAAGAAATAAGTTTTAGATTGCATATTACTAACTTAACAAGCTAAGTGAACTTAAAAGCAAAGGTTTTGTCTCACCATATGCTGGAGTACATTTCATATGCTGGGTCTCCTTCTAGGCTGGGACCACTCCCCCTTAGTTCAGTTCTTTGAGTCGCTGATGTCATTAGCAAAGAGATGGGAGGAGGAGACATAAAATTAAGTGTTTTCCTCCCCCTTTATAACTCAATTTCTTGCGCTAGAAACATCCTTGATGAGACATAGTGACAAGCAGTCCATTATGAATGTGAGCTTTGTGATGTCCCTGTGATGAAATGTAAATTTCTTGTTTACACCTTCCCATTGCTGAAGAATGGCTGCTTAAGCCAGAGACCTTCTTTACACCTGCCTGGGGGGGCTAGTCCAGCAGTCATCCGTACCTCTCATGAGTCATGTAATATGGACATCAATACAATCACAAGCTGTGACAGTGTGAAGATGCCAGTCTTCTGACTGTGTGTGCTTCCAGTGGTCTTATATTTGTCCCTCTCTCTAACGATGGTATTTGTGATAAGCAAATCATGCTCCACACATTTGCTGAGGAGAAGGTTGCTGTTAGTGTTCTTTCCCCATGGTGCCATTGTTTAGTCAGATCAATCGTGAACGTGTGGCTTGCACCTCAACACGAAACAACCAAAAGGAATGCAGAAGAGATTTAACATCAAGGCACTTCAAAATCACACTAGTCACAAGACTCTTCAACAATGCCTCACTGTGAAGCTACCTGACATCAATGACATCCAAACGCATTGGGAGGAATTCAAGACCATTATTCACAAGTAAAGCTAAGATTTTTTCACGGAGGTAAAGGAAGTGATGGAATCCATGACTTTCAGCAACCTCCATGACTTCAGCCCATTGCAGCGGGGCCCCCTGGAGCTCCCAGCTGCCATGGATGGCGGGGGTACACCGGACCTCCCGGCCGCTGGCAGTGATGGGGCCTCCCACAGCTCCTGGTCCCCATGGGCGGGGGGGGACCCTGGATCTCCAAGCACCCATAGGCAGTGGGGGTACCATAGCTCTGAGTGGGCCCCCGCAATGGCCTAGCCACTGCGGTTGGTGTGGGGACCCCACAGCTGAGCTCCCCATTTTGTCATGGATACTTTTAGTAAAAGTCACAGACAGGTCACGGGCTTCTGTGAATTTTTCTTTATTGCCCATGACCTGTCTGTGACTTTTACTAAAAATATCCATGATGAAATCTTAGCCTTATTCACAAGGCATGTGCTGAATCAATTGAATTTTATATTCACCACCATTAGGATTGGTTTGATGAGAACAATGAGGAAATCCTAGCACTTATTCATCAGAAGAGAAGCACATTTTGCACATGGCAATGAATGAATCCTGAAATCAGCAAAAATGAGAGTCTTCTCATGGCTTAAAGTTGTAGTTCAAAGGAGGCTGCGTAACATCAAGAATCAGTGGTGGCAAGCAAAGGCAATGGAGATCCAGAGTTTTGCTGATCAACATGACATGAGAAGTTTTTTTCAAGCAACAAAAGCCATATACTGGCCAAATTCAAATGGCACAGTCCCTCTGTGATCCCAGGACACCTCCACCCTTCTTAAGGACAATGTGGCCCTCATACGACATTGGAAGGAACATTTCAAGACTCTATTGAACCACGAATCTGAAGTCTCAGCTGCCACCGTTGAATCCACTGTTCACCATCAAGTAATAGAACCTCTTGCTGACTCCCCATTTCTGAGGAAGTTTGGTGAGTCATCACTCAGACTAGAAACAATAAGGTGCCAGGCCCAGATGGCATCCCGGTGGAAGTCTTCAAAGCTGGGGGAATAGTACCCATGCAAAAACTTCATCAACTTCTTGTTAGAATTTTGGTTAAATAAGGAAATTCCACCCAACTTAAAGAGTGCCAATATTGTGATCATTTTTAAGAAAGGGGACACGTCAATGTGCAGGAATTACCGAGGTATTGCCCTCCTCTCCACTGCTGGGAAGATCCTTGCTCGCATCCTTTTTAACCATCTCCTTCCTCTTTCTGAAGATGTCCTTTTGGAATCCCAGTGTGGTTTCAGACTGTCTCAGGGCACCAGTGACATGATTTTTGTTGCATAACAGATCCAAAAGTAGTGTAGAGAACAACACCAGCCATTGTTTATGGCATTTGTTGACCTAACTAAAGCCTTTGATTCCATCTGTCATGAAGCATTATGGAAGATGCTGTGTAGGTTCAGTTGTCCATTGAAGTTCATTCATGTTCTCAAGCTAATTCATGATGGGATGACTGCCACCATCCTCTGTAATGGGTTGGAGACAGACCGTTCACCATCTGCACTGGTGTTAAGCAGGGGTATGTTATTGCCCCAACCCTTTTTCCCATTTATCTTGCTGTAATCTTGATTCTTATTCATGACTGCCTTTCTTCTGGAATTGGGATTGACCATCACATGAACGGCCAGCTCTTCAATCTGAAACGTCTTCATTCTAAAACTGAAGTCACCAGGACTGTTATTACCAACCATCAGTATGCTGACGACTGTGCTATCATCACCCACACTGAGTCTGACTTGCAATTCACCCTAGAACTCTTCTCAGGTGCCTCTCATGGCCTGGGACTTGCCCTCAATGTTGGGAAGACTAAGGTGCTCCACCAGCCTGCCCAGCACAAGTTGCCCCCGTTCTCCCTCAAATTGTCATGAGTGGTGAACCCTGGGAAAACGTTGAGCGTTTCCCTTACCTTGGCAGCCACCGCTCCCAGACAGCCAATATTGATGTGAAGATTGAACACAGGATCCATTGTGCCAGTGTATCCTTCAGAAAGTTTCTCTGACATGACTTTATTGACAGAGATCTATGGATGGAAACTAAGATCCGGTCTACACTGCAGTAGTCATCCCCACTCTTCTTTATGGATGCAAGATGTGGGTGACATACCAAAGTCATCTTAAGCATCTGGAGTGGTACCAGCAGTGCTGCCTGAGGAAGATTCTCCATATCAGATGGCAAGACTGTTGCACCAATGCCAGCGTTCTCTCTGCAGCTAACATCACCAGTGTTGAGGCAAAGATTATAAAAGATCAACTTCTCTGGGCTGGTCATTGTGTGCGGATGGCTGATACTCATTTTCCAAAGTGAGTCCTCTTTTCTCAACTTAGAGATGGCAGAAGGACTTACTGGAGACGGAGGAAATGCAACAAGGAAAGTATATCTTAAGAAGCAAGGCATTGTTGACCCCACAAACTGAGCTGACTGGCAATAGAGTGCAATGGCAACACATCATACATCAAGCCTCAGTCTCTTTAGAAGATAATTGCCTTGCTCAAGAGGCTGAGAAATGGCACAGGAGGAAGGAAAGTGAACAGCATCCAGGCCAGCAGTTGTGCTCTTTCCAAGCAACCCCCTGTCTCACATGTGGAAAGACCTGTAAAGTATGAATTGGATTCCTCAGCCATCTTAAGTCTCATCAATGGCTTTTTCCCCAGCAAACATCATCCCTTGAAGGATAGCCGATGTCGCAGGGCTTGTGTGTCTTTGTCTCTGAAAAACTGGTTCAGGCCTGCTTGACTTAAACTTGGAGCATGTTATCACAATGATACATACTAGAAACTTGTAACATAACATACAATACTGATACACACATTTTACTAGGATAATAATACTCAGCAGATTCTGACTTTTCAAATGATACCTCACAAGCCATACTTTGTACAAAATTGATCATAGTCTTGTAAAAGTGGTGCTCAGAATAGGATAGACTGTCACAGTATCCTGGCTGGACAAGCGAGGCAGAATACAGATGCTATGAACTGTGACATGAGGCCTATGTAGTCTCTGTCCAGCTCCCAAAGGATAAATGTCCTGTTTCCTCAGGGCATAAGAAAAACTACCATAATTAATAATGATGGGAATCCTTTGATAGTCTGAGCAGAGAGGCCAAAGATTAAAGAGGCAGGGAATTTCATTCTCAGAGGTAGTCCTTCTGCATGATGGTTAAGGCACCTTTAGAGGGAGAGTGCAGAGAAGCTTGCAAACAGGGTTCCAGTCTCCTCCAGAGTTGTCCACCAATCATCTTTCACAAGCACTAAATCCAAGTGATTTCATGACAATGTGGCTATGTCTGGAGTTTTAAGCCTTGCTCTCTCCTGCCTGCAACTCCTAGAGTAAACAAAAACGAGAAGCAAGTAGCTTCAAGATACTATGGTAGCTCTCACATAAGTGAAGACATGGAGCATTTATACACACTAAGATTGGAAATAGAACTACAGTGATATGAGGCATTCTCTGCATGACAGCCAAGCAAGCATTCTGGTAAGATAAATAAAGGTAGAAGACATTGAAGGTAAGGTAATTGAAGGTAAAAGACATCGCTAGCATAGGATTCACCAACTAGCAGAAAAAAACATTGCTCCTACTGAGAATCAAAATGCTTTCAGAACGGTGCAATATCTCCTCATTTTGGTCCAATTTTACATGTTAATAACATATATTGCTTGAGTTTTGCTAATGTATTAAAAAATCCTGAACCAAGTAGAACTATCAGAAATTAGATTGCTGTCTCTTCCATAAGAATTTTGGGTTTGCTTCTACACGATTGAAGTAAGTGGAAGTTTTCCATTGATTGAAACAGGATGGGACCTTTAATTTTCAATCCAAACTGGCTGGAACTAATTGGAGCAATAGAAATGTACATATGTAATGAAGGTCACAAGCCAATCAGTATTGCTCCTCTATAATTAAGATCCCGATCTCCATTTGTTAGGGAAGTCTTGCCTTACACCTGGCTGCAGCCTGTACTACTAAACTTGGTCAAAAGGTCCAATTCATTTAATACCGTTATTGGAAATTGTAGCAGGGAAGTTTTGATTCATGTCTCTAGAGCTTAGTTTGTAATTAGCAATACTTAGATAATGTGCCACAAATCCTTCTAATAAATCCGCAGGGCCGAGTTTTGTTGAAAGCAGTGAATTGATAGAAGGCTGTTTCCCTCCGCACAAGTGCTTTTACAAGCTGAGTGTGCTGTAAAAGTGCCGTTAATGTGACAAAATTGTTTACTCGCTCATTAAGGAGCTGTGTGCAAAGTATTACAAGGAATAATCTACAAATGAATGAATTGGCACATAGCTTGCCTGTGGAAAGTGCAAGCGTGCAGCCTGAAATTGTCTGTATCACAGGCAGAAGCACTGCAAGCTTCCCCTTGCTTACCTGCCAAGAAGTCTCTAAGCTAACCTCTGGGCAGCGAGGGAGGAGTAGTTCAGTCTCCAGACCTTTTTAATCCTTGACGTCTGTACTGACGCTGCCAGCAAGAATGCCAATTAGTCCCCACCAGAATAATGTTTATTGTGGCAGTGGCCCATGTTCAATTGTCTGGTTCCTTTTTTTAACTCAGGAGAATCATGTATGCAAAGGTTGTAGACTCAGTATGGTAGAATGTATTATTGTAAAATTCATATTCACTCAAAACTGAGCATTTTAGGTTTATTTGCCATATTTTGAATCAGCTTTTGAACCAGGATAGCCTGGCTTTTCTAAGATCCCAAGTGCATGTACCATGCATCTCTCACTCAGCACCTCTGAAAAATCAGGTCATCTTTCTGTTGAAAGAAAACTTTGACATTGATGTTTGACTTTTTAGGTGAAAGTATTTGTGTTATTCTCATGTTTGACTCCACTTCTGGTCAGTTCTCTTTCATTTAAAAGAAGGATGTATTGTAAGTTTAACCTTGGCTTTGGGTGGTGTCTTCATCTCCCTAAAATTTTGCTTAAATATTCTAAAATATTGCATATAGCATTGCTTTGAGCGCATAGATTTACATAATCTGTTGCTACCATTGTTGTGTTAAAAGAAAATGAAACATTTTGCCTTCGTAACTCGTCCGGCATTTCACAAGAAAACATAGGAATTGCCATCTGATTCAAAGTAATGGTCCATTCCTTTTGGTACCCCAATCTCATAGTCAGGGCAGGGTACGTCAGAGGAAGCAATGAATGCCCTAACTGTGCACTATTACACCATAGGGTAAAATTTTTCCTTAGTGTCACATGTGATCTGTGATGCTAGTAGTAATACTTTTCATTTGTGACTCTCTGCCAGTGCTTAGTTCCTGTGTGGGCAGTTAGGGTTCTGCTTCCAATTACAGCCTCACTTTGGGAGCTCAGAGAGAGAGATACTTTAGTAGGGGTTTTGTCAAGAGAGCCATTCCCCAGAGTCATTTTCCTTTGCAGGGGCTTTGTCTCAAGGCATCCCCTAGAGGCTTTTTCCCCCTAACAGAGTGACACACTTATGGTATTTTTGGTAAGTCTTAAAGGAACATTCTATTTCCATTTCAGTTGACTTTTTGCATGAAACATACACTTCAGCACAGAAGAGTCGGGATCTTAAGATGCTTCTCTTCCCCTTTGCTACAACTATGACAGATGAGTGCTAAGATGTTTTGGTCTGTTCATCTTGGGCAATGCTCTTTGTGGGCAGTGTTAACATCCAGCCTAGATGTTTGACCTTTTGAAATCAATACTACCTTTAATTACACATTGTCATTGGAAACGTGCCACTCCTCAAGAAAAGACTTCCTCGCCACCGATCCCAAAATAATCCACAAAAGGCCTAGATATGTTTCAGGGTATTCCACCGTCAAGGTGGTGAGGGAAAGTATCTCATTCACCAGAAAACAGAGCCATACCAGTCTGGTATCTAACCCCAAAAGAAAGCCTACAAACATGAGATTAAAATTAAAAATCTCACCTCCACTTTAATTCAAAATTACCCACTTCTGAGCCCCCAGTAACAGAAGGATGTTTGCAGAGGGAAGTTAGGTGGATCTGGGGCATGTCTCTTTCCTCACTCCCAAATGTTCTTTTGCCTATGCCCCTCTGTACTTCTGTAATATCCTGCAGTCTAGAGTGTAAAAAACTGGTAAAAGGGAGAAAGATTTGCCCAATACCCTGTGCAGCTGATGGATGAATTGGAGACATCCTGCTCCCTTCTCCACTCAGTCCTGGATGTGAAACCAGTATGCTCACACTGTGTTGGGCTGGAAGGACAGAATGCCACACAGAGGTCAGTAGCGTAGCTAGGAGAGGAAAACTGGGTGGGCCCTGGCTTTCAGGTAGGCGGGTAATGACAGGGGGGATGAGGAAAGGGGGCCACCTCCCCCTATGATGCCAGAGGCGGATGACAGTTACATGGGGCCCTGGGCCAGGACAAGTAGGGCCCCTCCCCACCCCTTCCACCTGCAGTCCCGCCCCTCCCACTGCCATCCTGCTGGGGAGCAGGAGCAGGGCCTGGGAGTGCTCAGTTTTAGTGGGCCCTGCAATTGGCCAGGGCCTCTGGGCATGGCCCCATTATCCAGGTGGCTAATCTGCCATTGGCCCAGACCCTACTCCATGAAGCACATCCCCAGCTGGGGCCAGAGACAGGGGCAGCAGCTCGCAGTGCCAGCAGGAGAGGGACGCGGTGGGACACCCACAATTTGGGTGGGCCTGAATGCTAAGTGGGTGCCAGGCCTACCTATGGCTACACCCCTGACAGAGGGTCCATACACACTGTAGAACTATGTTCCATGGAGGCTTGTTCCATGTTTCCACAAAAGGAAAGCTGAGGAGCAAACTGAAGAAGAGGTCGTGTCAGAAGATCCAATACAGAACCCCAGCCGTTTCCTCTGATGATAAGTAAGTTTAGCCCATACAGGGGCAACTACAGCATATCAACCACAGAGTGGCCTAGCAGGAGTATTACTCTCTAGTCCCCATCTATTAACCACCTCTGCACCAAGTACCTTTGCACCAAGCTGACATAGTCATAGGTTGCCTAGGGCAAGAGGCTTTGCCCCTAAGTTTGCAGAAGAGACATTGTACAAATCTAAATCATTATCATTTTTTTAACATTAAGACTGAAGGAGACAAAGCTCCAATGAGCAAGTTATCAGCAAGGTAAAAACCAATTTGGCAAGTATCACTTGGAATTAGTGGGATCTCTGTAACATACTTAAACTGGACAAGTGCAGAATATTTTAAGCCACTAATATCTAACAGAAAAGCACATTACCTCTAAATACTCATTTTGTAATGATTCCAATCTGGTACCATGATAGCATAATCACAGCAAAAGTGATTAACTTTTCACTGTTTAGCAAATAAACACATTGTCCTCTGGCTCAAGTTAAGGGAATAGTGTTGTGGGCGGGCGGGCGGGGCGGGGGGGTTGTAAATGGATGGATTTCTTGAATTTTAGGTGGCTTGAAAAATACATATATACTTGAGAAATCAAATAAAGATTTTATTTTTAAAAAAAAATAAGGATCTGATTCTCCTCTGCCTTGCACCTTATGCAATCATTAGAGTTTGGACAAAGTAAGTGGATAATGCTCTCATTCTGATTTGATAGTATTTTTACATCCTCTTAGCACTCACGTAAATCAGGCCCTTCAACAGAAGGATTATTTTTCAGTGATTCTCAAATGCCATTTCTTTACTTTAGTCTATATGGGAGAAGAAAGTGGAATGTTCTCTCTTGTTCTGTTGGAGACTAGGTGGCAATTACCCAAAATAGACATTGTTCCTTGTGTCCTGAACATGGATGTCCCATGAACGCACAGAGACTGTGAATGAGTGAATGCTAAGAGGGTGTAAGGGAAAATATTGCAAACATCCTAAGCCACATTTCTGGCCACTTCCAGCTGTTTTACACCGATACAATTAAATGTAATAAGGATATTGCAGAAATAGAAACGGTCTAGAGAAATTAAACAAGAAATGATTAGTTACTATATGGGCCAGGGCAGAAGCATAAATATACAAATACTTTTAACATAGTTTTGTTTCTGGTTAGAATAAACCATGATCTGTATAGGTAAGAAATAGGAAAAACAGAAGTGCAAAAATATTTGAAATAACTGCTGAGTTACAAGAGTGCACACTGGATCCTGTGATAGCCAGAGGATGACTAAAAAGATTATCTGACACATTTCAGGTGTGCATAAAGTTAAATGTGTTAAAATGAATATGAAAACTAACACAAAAAAATCTTATCTGCCATTTGACTAGGGCTAAGTTGTTCGTGTTTGGTGCAGGTAGTGGGTTATTTTTGGCAAAACTCTGATATCCAAACAGCACCCTTTTGACTCTAGCATGGCTAGGGGAATAAATTGAAATGTATTATTATGCTGTTGCTCTATCCAAGTGTGCTAGGTGAATCACAATGCAGAAAAGAGTACATGATCCCTGCCCTGAAAAACTTATAAACTAAGGCCCTCATCCTGCACATGGCTTGTGCAGGTACAAGGGTTTGCACATGCAGATATTTTTTGTGGGATTATCTCTTAATTTCAAACATAACAATGAGAGGGGTAACAAGTAAAGAGGAAATAAGGAAGGATGAGCACAAACGCAAAGCATTTCAAAGCAATCAAGCCCAAGCTACATCAAAAGACCCAATTTCGGGCTATGAACGACTGCACTCCTCTGGGACAAGGGAGATCACAAAGCCCAGGTTGGACTATGAGCTGGGGACAAAGCCTTCTTGGTCAAAAGGCTGGCCCCCATTAACCTTAGCCTGGGGCTCCAGCCATGGGGGGAAGAGCGGGAAGCAGGAGGGGGCTAATGGGGGCTGGAGCATGAATGGGGGCTCACCAGGTTGTTAGGGGAGGCTCAGCCTCCCCCTGCCTTTCATACCCACTGCCCATGATTGCAGCAGATTGGTGGACAGGAGGGGATATTTTCTGTGGACTGTATGTATAGGGTAAATGTGAAAATGTTGATGTCTCAGCTATGGTGGGATGGGTGACAGATAGCTCTGACCTGTACAAAAGGAAGAGAGGAGAAGTTTGTGTAGCTGATTCCTATACAGGACTTCAGATAGAATATACAAGGCCAAGGAGATATAAAAGAGGTCACTTTACATTTTTTCCCCCAGATCTTTCTCTCTGCCATTATTAAAGGTTTTTAGCATTTCCAACTATTTTAACTAATTTAGCTTTCTGCACAGTAGCTAAGTATAAAAAGCAATAATAGCTCAAGCCATTAACTATAGCTGGCTGTTTATTCCCCAAGAAGATGCCCTAGATTTAAAGTCATTACAACTATGAAAATAAGTAGTAAAAGACAGTTTTCTGTCTTCTCAACTCTGTTTTGACCCCTGCTTTCCCTTTGCTTGTACATAAGGCAAAAACATCTTATGATGCACTATTTTATTTTGTAGACTTCAGGCAAAATTCTGCTCTCATTGACATCAGTGTAATGCCACTAACTCCAGTGGGAATTCAGAGCAATATCTAGCCTAGTCAGTTTATCCTCTGGAGTGTTCAGTTCCTAAGGGTCTGATTTTCAGAGGTGCTGAACATCCCCATGTCCAGTTGAAGTCAGTGGGGGCTGAAGGTTCTCAACACCTCTGAAAAATCAAGCCCATGTTGTGTAACTGAATCTGACAATCTATCCGGTGTTTGTTTTGCTAGATGAAGGTCTGGTGTTTGTTTTAACAAGATGTGTTTTTTATGGATGCTGTTTTAAGTCTGTAGGGAAATAACAGCCAATCAAACTTTCTCTTTTCCTGCAGATTTATCTCATGTTAACACTATTCAGGAGAGGCGGATTAAGGTTTGCTGTGGCCCCGCCCCCATTCCACCCCTTCCACTTGTGGCCCCACTCACAGCCCCACCCCTTTCTGCCCCTTCCCCGGGGCCCACCCCTGTTCCACCCAGGCTCGGCCCCTGCATTCCGCCACCCACTGCAGCCCCACAGCCCCTTTTGCTCCTTTCTGCCCACCCCCCAGTCCCAAGACCAGAGAAGCTCTGTCCCCATGCCACGAACCCAGGGTGCAGCAGGGAGAGCTCCCAAGACCGCAGCAGGGGTCCAGGTGCTGGGGCTTTTCCTGCCACCCCCGTCCTTCTTCAAGGGACCAGGGTTGGGGCACTGGGGCTTCTCCCACCCTGCCCACCCACCCGCCGCTTCTGCTGGAGAGCGGGGTTGGGTGCAGGGTGCTTCCCCTGCCACCCCTCAGTTTCTGTGTGGGATGGGGGGGAGGTACTAGGGCTTCCCCCACCCAGGGACTTCTGCTGGTGATGGGGTCAGGGTCCAGTGCGGGGGATTCCTCCAGCCCACAGCTTCTGCCGGGGATGTGGACAACATCAGGGGCTGCTGCGGGGCGGGGGACTTCCCACACCTGGTGGCTGATGCCGCTGCTGCAGAGCAGGGTTGAGACATAGGTTCTTTCCCCACAACCCCCCCCCACACACACACATGCCAGGGACTCCAGGCTTCCGCTGCTGTCTGCAGATTTTTCCAGGACCCCCTACTTGTCCGGGGCCCCTGGGCATGGGCCCCATTGGCCCAGTGGCTAATGTGCCACTGCTATTCAGCTACAGTCTGATGGTTGAAGAGACGAGGAACTGGGAGACAGGACACTTGAGGTCTCTTCCCAACTCTGTTATTTTCTTGTTGTGCTACAACATTAGGAATGCCACTTAAACTTTCTGTGCCTCAATTATCCCATGTATAAAATTAGAAATATAATTCTCTCTCAACTGTGCAGGGCCCTTTAATATTTGCATATGAGAAGTATTCTATGACTCTAATTCAGCAAGTACCTGAAGTTAAGCACAGCAGTAGTCAGTCACTGCAACTACAGTACTCAGATGCTGTAAGTTAGGCATGTTTTTAAGTACCTCAACAAATCAGGGTCTATGAGAGACAAGTATTTACTGATTATTAGATACATTCACATGGAGGATAGGTCCATCAATGGCTATTAGCCAGAATGTTTGCCAGAAGCTGGGAATGGGTGACAGGGAATCGATCACTTGATGATTACCTGTTCTATTCATTCCCTCTGGGGCCCCTGGCATTGGCTGGTGTCAGAAGACAGGATATTGGGCTAGATGGACCTTTGGTCTGAGCCAGTATGGCCGTTCTTATGTTAATCTAATTTTGGACCTGCTGGCCAAAATCTTCTGACAAGTTGTAGGTGATGCTTTTTTATTATCTAAAAATGTATTTGTATTTATCTATGAGCTGACACTAAATAACCCACATTATTGCCATTTTTGTCAACTCTTGTAACTCACACTGGTAATATTACTCCTGGGGGAATTCTGCGCCACTGCACATATGCATAATTAATGAGCTCTGCATACTTTTAATTTTTTGTACAGAAAAAAGTTTCTGACAGAAAGTTGCTGCAGTTCTGCCTTTTGCAGAGGGCACTGTGGCAATAGAACAGAGCAACAGTTCCCAGCCAGCTAAGGAAGAGAAAGATCCTGCCTTCTTCACAATGCCTGTCGGGCCAGGTCAGGAGACAGGAGATATGGAGAGACAGGCAATGTGGGGCTGCTGGGAAGTTCAGATGGGGCTCATACAGGCTAGTTGGGGAGGACAGACTGGGGCAGGGGCTGAATGGGAATGGAGTCGCAGGGCCACAGTGGGGAGGGAGGTGCAGGTCCACATGGGGACAAGGAAAAAGTGCAAGGCCACATAGGGACAGGAGGTGGTGGAGTGCGGGCACAGAAACACATGGGGACAGGGACAGGGGGTGCTGGGCCACATCGGGGAGTGGGTGTCTGAGTGGGGGAAGAGGACACATATGGACAAGGGGTGCAAGCACACATGGGGGTGCAGGGACACATGATGACAGGGGCAGATGTGCCTGACTGAATGGGAGAGGCTAGGGGTCAGCCAGGGTCTGCAAGGAGGAAGCTCCCTAACAATCCCTTCCCACCCTCTGACCCCCCAAAAAACTGTTCCATACTTTTCCCACCCATATCCAACAACCCTCCAATTTCACACCCAGGATCCTTCCCAGCAATTACTTCCCTCTCTCTTAGCTCTTCTGTTACCCCTGACTACCCCAAGCCTTTGCATTGCTTCTGAGAGGTGCAGGAAATACAGTTCTGTATTGTAGTTTAAATGAATTATTACTCAGAGTTCTATATTAATATGCCTAGTAAGGAATCTATTTGTCAAAAAAAAAAAATTCATGAATCTTTTTTGTTGTCTGTATTGCTACAGACATACTTGCTGACAGGTATTTTGAAATAAATGACCAAAAAAAATTGAAACCTGGTGTGATTATATTGTGTTATTTTGGCAAATAAAATATGCAGAATTTTGCAGAATTTGAAAACGTGTGCAGAATTTTTAATTTTTTGTAGCAGAATTTTTAATTTTTGGTGTAGAATTACCCCAGGAGTATAATGTGTACATATGAGATGGACAAGTTGGGGAAGAGTATCTAAGAACAAACATTCACTGGCTCAATGCCATGTTCTCTTGTGACTAAAATGGCCTGTTTGAAACCGCAGTGTGTTTATGGCCACAATGCCCACTCTGTGACACCAATTTTTACACAGGTGTGACTTCAGTGAGTCCAGTGTAACCAAGGTGGAGAATCTGGCCTAAATCTTTTTATTTAGAAAGGAAAATATATTGTGAGACTAGAAACTGCCCAAAGAGAAAGTGACGTACTTAAACAACAAACTGCTCAAGGTACACCTGTTTCTTCAAAGGCAAATATATCCATTCTGGCAGCCACTTCAGTGTTTGATTTCTGAGACTCACCGAAATGATTGCTCAAAGGAATGACTGGATGACTCAGAGGTTTGATACCCTGGAAGTAACTGTTTCAGGTTTTTGATCAAATATTTCAACAACTGGATGCTCAATGGATGATCAGATGGGGAAATCACTAATGTACGAGTAGCAGTAGGAGATAAGGGTATTGCACTAACTGGCCTATTTAGACAAAATTAATTGCTTAAAGCTAAAATAGGCCACCTTGAAAATAAAATGTGGGGCAAAGCCTCCAGAATTATATATCTGCCTCAAACTCCATTAGTCAGAGGGAAATTATAAGAAATGGCTTCCAGTGGCTCAAGGAGAAACTAGTGTATCTTGTCTATAACTTGATTCTCTTATTTCTTTGCCTATAACTGAAACTAGATTTTAAGTTGAGAGGGTACAAACCAAAACTCCATATCTGAATAGTCTTGTATCTTAGAGGGTTCAGAATTCAGATCTGCTTCCAAATGGCATGGCTAGCCCCATCTCTATAATAGACAAAACCAACCCCTTTTTTGAGCACTCTGAATTTGAGGGTTTGGTGGGGGCTGAAATTCAGATTTTGTGACTTGGAGTTCACAGCTACTAGAGGCAGAAGCTAACTGATGCCTAGAGCACTCATAGTGAAGGTGATTGTCACCAGAAATGTGATCAGCAACTATTCAGAGCTATAGAACAGGAGAGTTGTTGTATTGAAACAGCATTGGGATCTTCCGAGGTAAGAGGAACTGCAAGGAGTCGTGCCAAAGCTCCGAAGCACTGAGGAGAGCCACATCAGCCAAAACACCAAATCATTAGGGAGTGGTGCATTGCAGCTGAAGCAAAGAGGAGTGGCAGTAAGGAGGAGTTTGTGCTGGCTACCACTGGGGCACAGAGGAGAAGTGACAGTAAGGCTGTTGCCATGACATCCCCTCAGAGCAACATCTGGAGTCATCAATCTTATCTGCATTGAAGAGTTTTCTGCTTCCAAGAGCCAGAACCAGTCCACAGCAGCTACTTGGGCTGTGACTGTTACAAGTGAGAATCAGCAGCTTTGCATTCTATTCCCTATGCTGTTGAAGACTACCTTTGCGTCCTTTGGTAGGTCTTTTAGGGCCGCATGTTTGAAAGTGACCCCTAACTTTGGTTGGTGCCCAACTTTAGATGTTTGAGACCTGGTTTTCTGAGTTATTTAGCACCCACAACTCCACTGGAAGTCACTGGTGACTGTGAACACTCAGCATCTCTGGGAACTATGCTCTGGGTGTCTAAAGTCAAATATTAATGCATCCTGTATACAGCCCACCTTTTAAAATGTGTCTCGCAATCTTTTTGTGTCTAACAGATGTTGCAAGGTTAAATTAAATGCTGTTTGTGAGGCCCTTGAATATCCTAGGATGGCAAATTGTATGCAAGTAGTCATAGGTCTTGCTGGGAAATGTATGGCACTCTGGCAGTACCACGTGTGAAGTACAAGTCAGAGCTGTTTGGAGCTTTGTCCCAGTGGTGTTCAAAGAAAGGAAAGAGCTGTTGTTCTGTATGTGAATTTAATTCTGGTGTATTGAAGAATAACTAGAGAGCAGAAAGGAACATCAGATATTAGAAGAGCAGTTTACCTTTCTTCTGGAATGCTTTCAGTATTCAAACATGCTTTCATACAGAGCATTCTTTGCATCTTGGCAATGTGTCTTTGATTTTTATCAGCCTGCCTCTAATTTCTGTATCATAGTGTGGCACGTTAGGGACTGTGCATTTAATTCAGTAACTTTTGAAATTATTTTTAGCTTTGTACGTGACACCCAGATATATGCTTCTGAGATAAGGGCCCAGCCTTTGAGGGTTTCTGCAAATTCATCCCAGGGTCTGTGACCCTGCAGTCACCGCTGCACATCTGTGTCTGAATTGAACTCAGCCCTAGGAGTCTATAAACATTACCCCCAGCTCCCTGTTGCTAAGGGAAGATAGGCCAACTACTTAATTCTACCTCTGGGAAGGAAAAGGGGACAGGATGGAAATGAGAGCCATTTGGTTCCATTCTTTCCCCCTCTCTCAACAAGCAGGCAGAGCTGATGACTGGCATATTTCCCTGTTAGCCTCAAAGTCACATTTCCAGGCTCCCCTGTTGTAATGGTCAGAGCCTCAGGAGCACTGTGGGACTAGTCCTATTTCCACTGGAGCCAGTGGAAATCTATCCAGTATCTCCAATGGGAGAAGGCTAACCAGATTACACCAAAATAAGTACTTTCCCGGGGAAAACTTCCCTAGACTTCTATAAAGTATTTGTCCATGTTTGCCTCATCTTTTGAAAAGTACTCAGTATATTTTGTTCCCTATGAGCTGGTCAAAAGATATTGCCTGACGCCCGGCAGCAGTCTGTGCAGCTAAATCTCGCTGCTTATTTTGTAACACTGCCAATACATCTGCCCCTTCCTTTCCATCCCCAATGCCAATGCCCTTGTCTATGCTTTGATAATCTCCCTCCACTAATAAGCCAACCAGCGGACCAAATTCAATGATAGATCCCAGTCATGTGCCACCTGAGGCACGTTGCTCATATGCTAAGAAGCCTACTTGAAGGTCTTTCTGGCTTCCCCATCCTCCACTTTGCTCACCCTAATCTAGCTAAAATACCAATTCCAAACTCATCTTCTCCCCACCTCCCCTTTTATGACTCCCTTCCCTGGCTTAGCATCCCCGTCCACAGAAATCTCACACTCATTGGCCTCACTATGGCAGTCCTCCTCTGCTTTGTCCCTGCCTATGATACAGCCATTGCTCTCCTCTTTGAGAGAGCTGCATTCTTCACATTCTGCCTCCCTCCTCTTTGCTTCCTTCTCCCATCCATTTGGCTATGCTTTCTCCTATACCTGAAATGTCCTCCTATGACCTTAAATGTCCAAAGCAGAATAAGAAAAGGAGTACTTGTGGCACCTTAGAGACTAACAAATTTATTAGAGCATAAGCTTTCGTGAGCTACAGCTCACTTCATCGGATGCATTTGGTGGAAAAAACAGAGGAGAGATTTATATACACACACACAGAGAACATGAAACAATGGGTTTATCATACACACTGTAAGGAGAGTGATCACTTAAGATAAGCCATCACCAACAGCAGGGGGGGGAAAGGAGGAAAACCTTTCATGGTGACAAGCAGGTAGGCTAATTCCAGCAGTTAACAAGAATATCAGAGGAACAGTGGGGGGTGGGGTGGGAGGGAGAAATACCATGGGGAAATAGTTTTATTTTGTGTAATGACTCATCCATTCCCAGTCTCTATTCAAGCCTAAGTTAATTGTATCCAGTTTGCAAATTAATTCCAATTCAGCAGTCTCTCGTTGGAGTCTGTTTTTGAAGCTTTTTTGTTGAAGTATAGCCACTCTTAGGTCTGTGATCGAGTGACCAGAGAGATTGAAGTGTTCTCCAACTGGTTTTTGAATGTTATAATTCTTGACGTCTGTGTCCATTCATTCTTTTACGTAGAGACTGTCCAGTTTGGCCAATGTACATGGCAGAGGGGCATTGCTGGCACATGATGGCATATATCATATTGGTAGATGCGCAGGTGAACGAGCCTCTGATAGTGTGGCTGATGTGATTAGGCCCTATGATGGTATCCCCTGAATAGATATGTGGACAGAGTTGGCAACGGGCTTTGTTGCAAGGATAGGTTCCTGGGTTAGTGGTTCTGTTGTGTGGTGTGTGGTTGCTGGTGAGTATTTGCTTCAGATTGGGGGGCTGTCTGTAAGCAAGGACTGGTCTGTCTCCCAAGATCTGAGAGAGCGATGGCTCGTCCTTCAGGATAGGTTGTAGATCCTTGATGATGCGTTGGAGAGGTTTTAGTTGGGGGCTGAAGGTGATGGCTAGTGGCGTTCTGTTGTTTTCTTTGTTGGGCCTGTCCTGTAGTAGGTGACTTCTGGGTACTCTTTTGGCTCTGTCAATCTGTTTCTTCACTTCAGCAGGTGGGTATTGTAGTTGTAGGAATGCATGATAGAGATCTTGTAGGTGTTTGTCTCTGTCTGAGGGGTTGGAGCAAATGCGGTTATATCGTAGCGCTTGGCTGTAGACAATGGATCGAGTGGTATGATCTGGATGAAAGCTAGAGGCATGTAGGTAGGAATAGCGGTCAGTAGGTTTCCGATATAGGGTGGTGTTTATGTGACCATCGCTTATTAGCACCGTAGTGTCTAATAATGCTCTAATAAATTTGTTAGTCTCTAAGATGCCACAAGTACTCCTTTTCTTTTTGCGAATACAGACTAACACGGCTGCTACTCTGAAACCTGTGATTATGCAAGGCACTGAATTTAGCCGTATAGAGTGGAAATCTGTCAACTTCATGAAAAAACTCGCACAGATACAGACAGACATCATCTTCCTCTCCAAATGCAAACAGATGGACATCATATCGAAAGGACTGAAGGTAAAAAATCCATTACAATCTACATACCACACAGACTATGCTGACAGCTTGTGCCACACACTCTCAAGGAAACTGCGGAACCACCTGATCAACATCCTCTACAGCAAACAGGGAAAGATTAAGAATGAGCTCTCAAAACTGGATACTCTCATAAAGAACCAACCTTCCACACAAACTTCCTCGTGGCTGGACTTTACAAAAACTAGACAAGCCATTTACAAAACACACTTTGATTCTCTACAAAAGAAAAAGGACACTAAGCTATCTAAACTACTATATGCCACAAGGGGCCACAACAATGGTTCCTGTAACCCACCCAGCAATATTGTTAATCTATCCAACTATACTCTTAGCCCAGCGGAAGAATCTGTCCTATCTCGGGGCCTCTCCTTTTGCCCCTCCACCCCCACGAACATGATACAGTTCTGTGGTGACCTAGAATCCTATTTTCGACGTCTCAGACTCAAGGAATATTTCCAACACACCTCTGACCAACATATTAACCCACAGAGACCTTCCTGCCAACACTACAAAAAGAAGGATTCTGGGTGGACTCCTCCTGAAGGTCGAAACAGCAGCCTGGATTTCTACATAGACTGCTTCCGCCGACGTGCACGAGCTGAAATTGTGGAAAAGCAGCATCGCTTACCCCATAACCTCAGCCATGCAGAACACAGTGCCATCCACAGCCTCAGAAACAACTCTGACATCATAATCAAAAAGGCTGACAAAGGAGGTGCTGTCGTCATCATGAATAGGTCGGAGTATGAACAAGAGGCTACTAGGCAGCTCTCCAACACCACTTTCTACAAGCCATTACCCTCTGATCCCACTGAGAGTTACCAAAAGAAACTACAGCATTTGCTCAAGAAACTCCCTGAAAAAGCACAAGAACAAATCCGCACAGACACACCCCTAGAACCCCGACCTGGGATATTCTATCTGCTACCCAAGATCCATAAACCTGGAAATCCTGGACGCCCCATCATCTCAGGCATTGGCACCCTGAGAGCAGGATTGTCTGGCTATGTAGACTCCCTCCTCAGGCCCTTCGTTACCACCACTCCCAGCTATCTTCGAGACACCACCGATTTCCTGAGGAAACTACAGTCCATTGGTGATCTTCCTAAAAACACCATCCTAGCCACTATGGATGTAGAAGCCCTCTACACCAACATTCCACACAAAGATGGACTACAAGCCGTCAGGAACAGTATCCCCGATACTGTCACGGCTAACCTGGTGGCAGAACTTTGTGACTTTGTCCTGACCCATAACTATTTCACATTTGGTGACAATGTATACCTTCAAATCAGCGGCACTGCGATGGGTACCCGCATGGCCCCACAGTATGCCAACATTTTTATGGCTGACTTAGAACAATGCTTCCTCAGCTCTCGTCCCCTAATGCCCCTACTCTACTTGCGCTACATTGATGACATCTTCATCATCTGGACCCATGGAAAAGAAGCTCTTGAGGAATTCCACCATGATTTCAACAGTTTCCATCCCACCATCAACCTCAGCCTGGACCAGTCCACACAAGAGATCCACTTCCTGGACACTACGGTGCTAATAAGCGATGGTCACATAAACACCACCCTATATCGGAAACCTACTGACCGCTATTCCTACCTACATGCCTCTAGCTTTCATCCAGATCATACCACTCGATCCATTGTCTACAGCCAAGCGCTACGATATAACCGCATTTGCTCCAACCCCTCAGACAGAGACAAACACCTACAAGATCTCTATCATGCATTCCTACAACTACAATACCCACCTGCTGAAGTGAAGAAACAGATTGACAGAGCCAAAAGAGTACCCAGAAGTCACCTACTACAGGACAGGCCCAACAAAGAAAACAACAGAACGCCACTAGCCATCACCTTCAGCCCCCAACTAAAACCTCTCCAACGCATCATCAAGGATCTACAACCTATCCTGAAGGACGAGCCATCGCTCTCTCAGATCTTGGGAGACAGACCAGTCCTTGCTTACAGACAGCCCCCCAATCTGAAGCAAATACTCACCAGCAACCACACACCACACAACAGAACCACTAACCCAGGAACCTATCCTTGCAACAAAGCCCGTTGCCAACTCTGTCCACATATCTATTCAGGGGATACCATCATAGGGCCTAATCACATCAGCCACACTATCAGAGGCTCGTTCACCTGCGCATCTACCAATGTGATATATGCCATCATGTGCCAGCAATGCCCCTCTGCCATGTACATTGGCCAAACTGGACAGTCTCTACGTAAAAGAATGAATGGACACAAATCAGACGTCAAGAATTATAACATTCAAAAACCAGTTGGAGAACACTTCAATCTCTCTGGTCACTCGATCACAGACCTAAGAGTGGCTATACTTCAACAAAAAAGCTTCAAAAACAGACTCCAACGAGAGACTGCTGAATTGGAATTAATTTGCAAACTGGATACAATTAACTTAGGCTTGAATAGAGACTGGGAATGGATGAGTCATTACACAAAGTAAAACTATTTCCCCATGGTATTTCTCCCTCCCACCCCACCCCCCACTGTTCCTCTGATATTCTTGTTAACTGCTGGAATTAGCCTACCTGCTTGTCACCATGAAAGGTTTTCCTCCTTTCCCCCCCTGCTGTTGGTGATGGCTTATCTTAAGTGATCACTCTCCTTACAGTGTGTATGATAAACCCATTGTTTCATGTTCTCTGTGTGTGTGTATATAAATCTCTCCTCTGTTTTTTCCACCAAATGCATCCGATGAAGTGAGCTGTAGCTCACGAAAGCTTATGCTCTAATAAATTTGTTAGTCTCTAAGGTGCCACAAGTACTCCTTTTCTTTTTGCGAATACAGACTAACACGGCTGCTACTCTGAAAGCAGAATAAGTCACACCAATGCAGTGCATCTATGCCATTTGTACATAAGCATAGTTTGACTTCTATATTGAGGAGTGGGGGGAACAGAGGGCTTTACTATTAATAATAGGTACAGGTCTAACTTCCAGATTTGCTGCTTGTTAATGGTACTTAAATTACAGTGTACTTGAAATCACAAATACAGTTTACATTCATTATTTAATCCGTCTTATTTTTTTGTTTTAACTTATTTGACGTTTGCCAGCTACCACTTAAAAATCAACATTAGCATAAAAACAAATTCTCGAATAAACAGAACCAAGCATTTACATGCAACTATTAATTGTGTGTCCCTGGTTTTAGAGATACATAAACATGGTCTTAATGCAGAAATACTGTATTTACCTTAATGTAGTTTATTTCAAAACAGACGACAGCAATAACAAGCTGCCCACTTTTGTCCTCCCTCTTTGCAGACCCAGTTCATGCCAGCACTGACCCACAGTGATCCTCTAGCCCAGCCAACTGGGCCGCATATGGGGAGCAAATTCTGTGCCTGCCCTAAGGTTGCCAGCTTTGGTTGGATGAATTCCTGGAGATTGCATCACATCACATAATCTTTAATTCAAGATTAATCTTTAATTCCTGGGGACTCCAGGACAATCCTGGAAGGTTGGCAACCGTAGCCTGCCTGAGGCTTCCAGGGCTGGGCCCACCATGGGGCCAGGTGCCTGCCTTGTAGTTTGTTCTGGTCTTCAACAGGGATCCATTGGGGATTTAACCAGAGCCGTGAGGTGGCTAATGCACAGGAGTTCCCAGCCAGGGGGACCTTAGAAGCCATGGCTGGAAACCACCCAGCCTCCAGGGGCTCGGGGTTGGGCTGGGAATGCCCCATTCCTGCGCATGGGTTTTCTGTTGACTCAGAGCTGGCCCCAGTTGGTCACATGATGCTGCCAGGCATCCTCCCTGCGTAGCAGCTGGCAGAGCCGAGCCACGCAAGTGACCTTGGAGGCTGGGTGAGCTGCAAGCTACGCCCTGCGGGGAGAGGCAGGAAGCAACATCTGGGTGCTTCAGGGAGAGGCCGTTAATTTCCGCGAGGGGAGACTGAGGATAAGAGGTGATAGTTGCCCGGAGTCGGCGACTCGAGCTGTTTGGGGGTTGGCCGAACCTTTAAATTGTGCCCCCTCCCCATCAACAGTTATGCGTCACCTCTGGTTAAATCTAAGGATGCAGTTTATAGTGTAGCCAGTTTTGGTTAGATGTATTCCTGAGGGTTTCATCACATGACATGATCTTTACTCTAAAATTAATCTTTAATTCCTGGAGACTCCAGAGCAATCCTGGAGGGTTGGCAACCCTAGTTGAGCATTGTTGCCTCTCTCTCTGCAAATACCACAATACCTGCTGTGAGGGGCAGGAATCAGAGAAGCTGTTGGGTTGCAGTTGGTTTTGCCCCTCACATTGGGAATCGTGGGGTGCATAGAAAATGTTTTTTTAATCTGAATTGTAAACTACTGAAAAAATCAACATATGAAGTCGAGGGTGAGGGGGGCAAAGCCCCTACTGTACCCCCCAATCTTTTCCCATGCATTTGTACCAGTGCAACTACACTGGTGGAAAAATCCCTAATGCATCCAAGCCCTGGCTAAAATTACATCCACACCTATGGTTCTATATACAGTACAAGTGTTCCATAATAAATTATGCCAAACAAATAACCAAAGATCCATGTTGAACAAGAAACATTTACATGCATTTGAAACAAGTGGACCACACTTGGGTCCATGAACCTTCTAGACACAGAGGGATCAAAGGGAGAAGGCAATTAAAAGGAGGAGGATGACAAGGTTGCAGGAAAACTAAATGAATTATTAGAAGCAATCCTCACTACAAATGGTGATGGGGGAAATCCCCAATCCAAGAGAATTCTTCATGGCAAATCTTGGTGTGGTAATAACAGAGGGAGAAATCTCATACAGTAAATCACCAGGACCAGATGATGTTCATCTGAGAGTTGTGCGAGGTCTAAACTCCAAGGTAGCAGTGCTACTGACAAACATATGTAACGTATGCCTTAAAAGAGCAACTTTTCCTGGCTGGTATAAATCACTGCCTTGGTGCCTGTTTTCCAAAATAGAGCTAAAAGTGACCTTGGGGATTACAGGTGAATAATTAATAGCACTGATTCAGGGAAACTGATTCAGAGTAGTCAGAAAAATACCTTTCAATTTGGAAATACAATTATGTGGTCAAACCAGCAATCCAGTTTCTGGTTCTTGTATATACATTTTTAGAGAGGTTTTGAGGAGGTCCCTTTGCCAGAAGGAATTTTATATTATAATATAGGGGTAAAATTCTTTCTCGAATAAAAAACTGGCTAAACACCAAGAGACAGAGTTGCAATTAATGACTGTTTACCAAACTGTAGACAACATAAGGTGCAGAAATCAGTACTGAAACCACTTTTGGACAATATTTATTAATGACTTCAAGACAATAGATCACAAGTTGAAATTCAGCCATGACACACTAATATTTAATGTAGTAAAAAGTGAAGGAGGCACATAAAATCCACAAGGACCTAATTAAATAAGCCAAATGGCAGGTGGAATTTAACTTAGATAAATGCAGGATAATATAAGGAAGGGAGAATAATTTAAGCTTCTCATATATGCTGATGTGTCTGAACAAGCAGCTTTCTCAAAGGAAAAAGATCTAGGAGTAATTGCTGGCAGCTCATTGAAGATTGCTGCCTGATGGGCTTCCGTCAGGAAAAAAAAGGAAGGGGAAATAAAGATTTGCTTCAGGTATGCAACATAATGAAGGCTATAGCATATACACAATGAACTAGAAAAGCAGTAAAAACAAATTAAATGAAATAATTCTGAAGACTCCAGTGCTGTAGCAAGTTATCAAGGGCATATTTTGCAAGATTTAAAGTATTAGATCATTTTATCACCATTAATAACTTTTGCAGCAATTATACAAAGAAAATCAAACATCAAGTTCTGGGCCATAAATTTATCTGCTGTGAAGGACAGTAAAGAAAATGTCTTCATAATATTGCATAGTTTGACAAGTGCGTTTTTGGCTGGGGCAGGGATCACCTCCCTCTGAAACATCAAGTGCTGGCAACTGTTAAGAACAGGGTAATAGACTAGATAAACCAGTTCAGTAGGCAACTTTTATTATACTCTGATGGTCTACTGAGCCAACAGTAGAAAAAGAGACATTGGGCATTTCTGATTTAACAAAATTTGATCTTTAGCTGATGCTTACATTACAGCTTGGCATGTATTCAGTGTACTTGGTCATTAAATATTAGAGCTGTATGGACGATGAAAGTTCTGTTTTGCAAAGGATTTGAAATCTGGCTTCATTCTGAACTCCATGACAATCTCAAAATGCTATGAGAGGGAAAATTATGAAAAAAGTATAGTTTGAGGCCTCTCAAAATGTTTTGTGTTGGAAAATATAGTTTTGTTTCAGTTTTGACTTTTGTGTTTTGTATTATATCAGACACAATAAAAACACCGAAACAAAGTCATGTTAAAATGAAAAATCAAAATGTTCCATTCCAAAAAATGTTGAAATGACACATTTTGACATGGATGCAACTTTTTTTCCTTGTGTTCTTCAGAAATAAAATTCTGGTGAAATCAACCTGATTTTGTGAAGGGGTTTTGATTTCAGGCAGACGGCATATTCTGGTGGAATATGGCTGCATCAAAGTTTCTTCAACCATCTCTTAATAAACAAATGGGAAAATTACATTCTATTGTGATCCTATCGTACCAGGGGATGGGTCTGGCTCAATAACATTAATTCTCTTCTTAATATTTTTCTTGAGTGAACTTTTTCTTGCCAGTTATGGAGTCTGAAACATTTTCTCCTACTTTACCCACCCAACATTCAAAGCAGTGCATAAGAGCTGCTATCTTTCAATTGTTTTAAAGTTATTTATTTTGCGATCAGTCCTTCTGTCTATGGTATATGAAATATAAACATCTTTGATATTTACCACTGTATATTATTGGAGATTGCTTGTCCCCTGATCCAATCCTAAAGAACAACGTGGAGTCTTTAGCTACCACATCTAGCCTTTGGAAACATTTCTACTTTTTGCTTTTATTCCTTTTAAGGAATTATACAGATATCTTCCAGGGGGAATTTTAAGACATTTCATCGCAATAGAGGATTATTGGCATAGCGTGTGTCATTCTCAGTTAATATTGACAGATTCATGAATATGCTGCATTTGGTAGCAGTGTTTCTGTTATTAAACTGAAACTGCTGAAATCTGATAAAATCCTGCCAAAGCAAAATATCTAGGCCAGGGTTAAAATGATCAAAAGTGCCTATGGCCCAGTTTTTTAAACGTGATTTGGCATTGCAGTGTTCAATGTTGCAACACCTAACTGATTTAGGAGCCTAAATCTCATTTTCAAAAGGAATTTAGGCAGTTAGGAGCCTGAGTCTCATTGACAATCAATGGGATTTAGGCTCCTAAGTGTCTAAATCCCTTTTTAAAATGAGATTAGGCTCCTAAATCCAGGCATTAAAACAGTGTGTACCGCAAGGCCTATATGACTTTAAATATCTAGGCCGTTGGGGCTTAGAGGCCTAAGTGTCATTTTTCAAAGTCACTTTAAAAAAAATTGAACTTAGGCTCCTAAGTCACTTTGGGTTAGATTCACAAGGGGGACTTGGGCATTGCAATGCCTAACTCCTAGGCGCCGTGGAATTCTTTGTCTTGAGTGAGGTGCCCAGGCTTCCCATACAATGCATGGAGAGAGTTAGGTGCCTAAGGAAGGGATCCTCAGAAGCCAACAAGCAGAGCAGGGAGCTGCCTAAACCAGCCAAGAGTGAAAAGGAGAAGAAAGCGGTAGGGTTTAGGGTCCAGATTCTCAGACTACTTAGGCACCTATCTCTACTTGGAATTCTCAGCTGGGAACCCACTCCTGGAGTTAGGCACATATGCCAGGTGAGCCCTTCCTTGTGGGGATCTGGGGATTGACTCTTTAGCCCAGTAGTTAGTGCACTCACTGGGGATGTGGGAGAATCAGGTTTCAGTCCCTGCTCCCATTAATATGTAATTACTTATGCAAAGCAGAACAGCTCCAACAGGAGAGATTGAGAGAGAGACCCGACAGCCTGGTGGTCAGGGTACTGAACTGGGATGTGAGAGACCTGAAATCAAGTATCCACTCTAAATCAGGCAGAGCAGAGATTGAGCTATTGGACATACATGCGCACATTAATTCCTGAGCTGCTTATCCCAATTATCTTTTATGCTAGCTAGGCTTGCTGAGAGCATGCCTCCTGGATCAGGCCTCCCAGGTGAGATAAGTGGGGGGAACACCTAGATGGAGGCATGAGTAAGGGCTCCAAGCAGCTTGTTAACTGGGAGGCAGCATGAGGAGTTAAGTGGCTTTGTGCATGCCTACCAGCCGAAACATAGGTGTCTGTAGGGTTAAGAGGCAGCTGAGCTGTAGTTTGAGAATGTCAGTGGACCTGGGTGACTAAGGAGTCAGTTAGCCACCTAAGTACATTTTGTGTATCTAACCCTTGAGCACTTTTGAAAATTTTACCCTAGATCTTTATGAAAATATAAATCCCAAATGTACAACTTCACCGGGATTAAACATGGTTTAAGAGGGGAAAAGTAAAGTTCTTTATGCATCCATTTTAAAAAATCCATATTGGCTCCAAAAAAGTCATTTCCTTATAAAAATCCTCATCACAAACGACAGACCTCTTTTATTAGTAATGAAGCAGGTGAATATGTATGAACAACTATCAGATTTTTAAAACCACTAAAAATGCTATTTCAAATATAAAATACCCCAACTGTCCCATTAAAAATAGATCAAAGTTAGCAAGGTACAAAGAACCCCATCACTTTTATCATATGTGTCCAAACTAATTTACATAGCTAGCCAGTCATTATCACTGTTATTCTTTTTCTTTCAATAACACCTAGGACCAGACCTAGCATGGACCAGGATCAGTCAGCAGGATCTATCCAACCGATCTCTTCTTCCATCAATAGCATTCTTCTGACTGGAAAGAGTAGGAGTGTAGTGAGCACTATGCATAGTAAAGTTCTTACTCCCTCAGTTTTTTTTAAACAGCATCTTGAAATTACAATGACTTTCTCTATGTTGACCTATAGCAATAAGATATCCTTACAATTCAGTGTCAGCAACTAACATGTCTCAGGCTAAGTCTACACTACAGACCTATAGCCGTATAACTATATTGCTCAGGGGTGTGAAAATCCACACCCTGAGTGATATAATTATACTGCCTAACCTCTCTCCCCTCCCCCCCATCCTGCACCCCCAGTTCTATGACAATGGGAGAGCTTTTCGAGGAAGTGGATTAACTATGCCAAAGGAGTTCTCCAGTAGGTGTAGTAACATCTTCACTAGAACACTAGGGGGGCAACAGCTGCACCACTTTATGTGAAGACAAGCCTTCAGAGGTTACGTTAGAAAACACTACAGAAAAATCATCTGCTGTGTTTAAAGCACTCCTGTCTGTCCCAGTCAAAAGTGTTGTGATAACCATAATTGATTACTCTCATTCACTAAACCTAATCACCCCAAGCATCAGTGGCAACATCACCCAATGTGGCCAATAGAAATAAAAAGCACAACATACCCAGTAGAGATTATGCATAACCATTTTTGCAAATAATAGAGAGTGAGACCTCTTTGGGGCAGTTGTTTAGAATTGGGGGGGGGAAGGGGTTCTATTCATACTAAAGCAATAACTTCACTAACCAAACAGCTCGCGTTCTGGGTGTGGTTCTACAATGCTGGAGAAGCACATCTGCATAGTTCACAGAGAGCATTTCTTAGATCACTGAATACTGATGACTGGTCAAATTGTTTTGATTAGTTTATTGCAGTCTGGGGTGCTTTTGAATGATGCACTACAATAATCAGGATGAACCCATCTGCTATTAATGTGAATGCCATACATATTTTCTCTGATACTTCCATTGTGACTGAGAATTAACTGGGCCATTATTTTAATAGGTTTCTTTACTATTCCCTTGGGATCCCATCACTTGGAGGGAAAGAGTGCGCAAACAAATAGGGAAAAAGTGAGAGAACCCAGTAAGGTAATACATAAATGTGGTTACATTAATAAGAGAAAATAGGCTAAGTAAATATAGTTCTGGATTCCTTCCAAAGGTCTCTGAAGAACAGAGGAATGTTTTTGCTGTTCAGTTACACAGCTGACCAGGGCTATTTCCATGAAAGAGGGTTGTGTTTGTTTGCCTTTCGCTTTTCAACATGAAATATAGTCAGGTCTTGTTTCCTTTGCTATTGGTGCTGTCTAAATGTCTCTGAGCAGAGCACTGTCATGCTTATTTGCAAAATTACCACCTCCACCCTGGGACTGGAACATGCCCATTGAAAGTCTGAAGGGGTGAGCAGGGGCAGGAGGGTTTTTTATTATTTTTTGTTGTAGTTATTACAGCTTTGCCTTGTCAGTAACTAAACTGAGTGACTTTTATTATGCTAAGAGAGGCGACACATAGGGGAGGGAGCATGCAGGGTCAAGTGCCGCCCCTCCCTGCCCCAGATTTCTGCAAGCGCTGAGCTGTCCGTACACTGCTTGCTCTGCTTGGCCTGCCAGGGCGGGGATGGGAAAGGGAAGAAAGGAGAGGGGCTCTGTCCTTCTTCTACTGTGCCTCCGCCCAGCACATTCAGCTCCGGACAGGACAGAGCCATTTCTCATGCTGGCTGAGGGTGGCTGCGCAGGGTTACTGCTCTGTGCAGCGCGGTGGCTGTCTATGAGAATCCAGCTAGGGAGGCAGCAACCTGCCCCCTCTGCTCTGTGCTTGGGCTGTTATAGCAATCAAATAAAACCCAACAGGATCTTTTAAAAGGGGATAAGACAAAATGCCATGTTTATTGTGAATACAAAAAAAGGTACAGTAAACAAGTAATCATAAACATTCTATCCCATGCACTCACACAAAATACCAAAAGAGGCAAAGCAAGTAAACAGTCATATTTACTACATCCCATTCACTCCCACACACATACCCATACAAGTTCTGCAAAGTTGTTATAGGTTTCAGAGTAGCAGCCGTGTTAGTCTGTATTCGCAAAAAGAAAAGCAGTACTTGTGGCACCTTAGAGACTAACTAAAGTTGTTATAGTTACCAGCCTAGAGGTTGCTCATGCCAAATTACTAGCCAGGAAACCTGAGCATTAGGGTGGAGCCAAGTCTTTGTCAGATGCGCATCCGATGCTCCTGGAGGGTGGTTGTACAACTAGACTCAAAGTTCTTAGCCTTTTGGGTCTGTTCTTATAGACGTTTTATTCCTATGCCAGTCTATGGAGGTGGCTTTATCATGCTGTTGCTGAATCAATCAGCAGATGGCACATCCCTAATGGCTCCTTGCTGCCAGATGTTATCTTGTTCTTTGGTTTTCCCATCCTTGAGGCTGTTGGGTGGATTCCAGTCTGCCCTCCGGGGTCATCCGGTTATCTCCACTTAGCGCATTCTTCAGCCAATCGATACTGAAGTGGTAACGCTTAGGCTGGCACTCCTAACCATTCATCTTCTATTTACACACATTTACATGCATTTTCGAGCTTTATTTTAACATATATCTCTTCTGACTCTACCAACTCTTAGGGTGTAATGAAAATGCTTAAGTCCCTTACCATATAACACACATAACAAGCACGATAAAGCACGCGAGAAGGGTGGGAGTCTCTGTGTGCTGTTCTGAGGAACAGTTGTTTTTGCAAAGTCTTATCTCTTCTGAGAACAGACTCTCTGTCCCAGGATGTGCTGAGCAGTCTGGCCTTCTAATTAACATTACTTTGGGATCTTTAAACTATATAAAATTAAAAATCGTACCAAAATCCGCTCACGGCAGCCCTGGACAAGGTGGGGGGTCACTGGGCAAGGTGCCTGTGCTCAGCCAAAGGTAGGGGCATTACCTGCACCCCGCAAAGTGTCCAAAAGGTCATGGGAGCTCCAGCGAGACACTGTGGTGCTGTGAGTCTCTCTATGCTGTGGTCCCAGCCCCCCAGGAGCTGGGGGATTGGCTGCCTTGACCCAAGGACGTGGGGCTGGAAGTTCCTCCCAGAGGTGACACGTGGGTCGGTCACGTCTCCCCCTTTACATGGTGCTCCCCCTCAGTATCAGCAGGTTTGAGTCATCTCTGGCTGAGACTTTTTCCAAATGTGGTCTTTACTTCTGTAATTCCATTGTCTACAATGTCACATTTGATTCCACCCCTGTGTTGTGGGAAGGTGTGAAGGGAGATGCCCTCTCTCTGGTGGAGAGGAGACTAACGAGCTCTTCTGGGCCTGTTCAGCTCTAACAAGGTGCACCTGCAAGGCTTGTTTTGCCTGGGGGGGGGCTTAAAACGGGAAAACTTGAAACAGATGAGGAGAAGGACTGCTCTGCCTCAGAGACTGCTGACAACAGAGACAGGCCAGCAGAGAAGGCGATAGCAGCAGGCCTTGCTGCTTCAGAAGCCACATGGCCCAGCTGCACTGCAATATGCCCCAAGAGGGCTGGAGGTAGACCCATTAAAGACAATAAATGCGCTGATAGATTAAGCTCAAAGGGCGGAATCCGGGAAGGCTGCCTGATAGCCACGCCACCTTTGCCTTTCTTTGTTTTCATACAGAGTCCTCCCCTCATAAGGGAAAGAGAGGGGAGGGGACCTTGCTTTTGTGTATTTTAGTCAGAGAATCCCTTCTGTGCTATGAACTGTCACCTCTGGGAGGAACTTACAAATGACTGGAAGTCGGGTCTGGAGGGGACTCTAGGGGACCCCCCCCTGCTCCCTGCCTCCCCCAGGTGGTTTGGAGCCTTTTGGTTGAAAAAGTCTTTTTTGAAAAAGTCTTATTTTAATAATGTGTGTCATTTTCTTACTGAGGCATGGTCTGTGTTAGAGAAGCAAAACGTGTTGCATCCACATGCCAACACCCAAATGCCCTAATAGCCAATTAGGACAAAATACTTTTTCAGTAAATGTAATAAGCTCTTAGAAATGTAACCAGTTCAGTGCCACTGAGGACACTGACAAGCTGAAATAGTTCAACTTATCCTCTCACTGCTGCTCTGTGGCCTTGCACAATCTCCCAGAAAGCAATGCTTTCTGGAAACTGTAGATAATTACCCAGAGGGCACTGCCACCAGATCTGTTCAGGTGAGTATTGGTGTGGGCATGTTGCAAAACTTGCACTGATTCAGCAGGGCTTGCGTGGGCTTGTTGAACCATTTCTGCATGAACTGAATACATACAAGGTTCAGCTTTTATATACAAGGTTCAGCTCTCTAATAGAGACAAACCTAACCCTTCACCATCCTCCTGTTCTGGTACTTCAGCCATGGAACCTCTTCAAATGCAGGTCACCAGGGTCATGAGGCCCAATCCTACATTCCTGTGGAAGTCAATGAGAGGTTTTTGTGTGTAAGGAATAAAGGATTAGTCCCAGTGTGCTTTTTGCCATGCCATCAATCTGGCCAGTAAATGTGTTCTTTGAAAACAGTTCCCATTAAGGGCTGGATCGTGGCATTTAAGCACTGACCTGAATTTGGAGGAGATGCAGTCACACTGTGCAGGAGTGGGATGGGAGGAGGGGATCACCAGAGGGATTGTCCTTTAGGAAGTGCAGTCCCTCGCCAAGCTTCCCAGTGTGCAGAGGGAATGCCCAGGTTGTACAGTCAGTTTGGTACAGTGCAGTCTACTCCTTTCTCCACATCCCACCACCTCCTCTCTAAGCCTTTTGGGGTGATTTGCATCCTGGGCATGCAAAGTCTACACTTTCCTGCATGCAGGACCTGACATGGCCCTTGGCCTTTTCATGGAGTCAGAGCTCTTTGTGCCATCACTCCACATGCACCGAGACCAGTCTCGCCCTACTTCTCAGTAGTATTCTTTTCCAGTTCCTGAAAAAGCATATCAACTAACAAACAATAACAGCTTTACTAGATCAAGACTACTTAGTATGCCAGCTCACAGTATATGCTGTGAAGGACCAGAGAGGTTCAACAATTGCCAGGCATTTGTTATAGACATACTACCAGGTGGCTATCTTTCGCTGATCAAAAAGGGAATTTGAGTCTGATTTAGTGACATCTCTTAGACTGACTTTCTTACAAACACAAATTGGTGAGATCTCTCATCTAGAACTGGACAACTGGGTAATTTAATTGGACTCTCAAAGACTAGCTTGCTAAATTTCTCTGTGCTGCAGCCGGTAAGAGGGATGACCTTCTAAGTCAAATATTATCCGCAATAGTAGAGTGTACACTCCAGTACTGATTCACACCTTTTTAATTGGCCCAGGAAGAGAAATCCACCTCCCAGTGGGCTTAATACTTACCCATTCAGAGCAAGAAGAAATCTAATATTAATCATTGCAATTCCCATAACTATGCTAGATGTGTAGCAAAGATGCTGGAGGTCACCTGACCATGCATTCTACCCGTTGGTGCATTCACACGAGCATCAAAAATCCTGCTGAGGTACCAGTAATCAAATTTACTTCTTCCAGTGTCAGAGCTTTGGTTTTAATGAATGGTCCAACGATAGCCAACAAAAAATTGTCTCAGCATTTTCATTTGAACAGCAATTCTCAAAATTATTTATGTAGTTCATTTGACAGCAGCTCTGAAGGCTATACATAATTGTGAGAAGCTTGATCCATCACCTGAATCTCACCAGGCAAGTGTACAAATGCTGATTTCAAATATAATTCAGAAGCAGATGAGGATGAGAAGTATTACAGATACCCAGAGTCCATGATGAGCATTATCACCCCAGATACTTGTGCCTCGTCCTTTTAAAAAGGACAATAATAAACTTTTTTTTTACCCACAAAAGCTTATGCCCAAATAAATCTGTTAGTCTTTAAGGTTCCACCAGATTCCTAATAATAAACTTGTTACATTCTGTGCTTTTAGTTTGCAAGAAGCTGTGTTGGAGTTGCTCCTGGATTTATCAGCCTGTATAACACTGGACCCAGCCGTTGTTCAAAACCCCTCCCTAGAGATCTCACCTTGGACTTTCTAGTGAGGCAAGGACAGTTACATCTGCTATACCCCAGATGTATCTTAGAATCATAGGCCTGGAAGGGACCCAAGATGTCTTCTAGTCCAGTCCCCTGCACTTGTGGCAGGACTAAATATTATCTAGATCATCCCTGAGATGTTTCTCTAACCTGATCTTAAAAATCTCCAATGATGGTGTCATAAATATAAAGGGAAGGGTAATCACCTTTCTGTATACAGTGCTATAAAATCCCTCCTGGCCAGAGGCAAAATCCTTTCACCTATAAAGGGTTAAGAAGCTACGGTAACCTCTCTGGCACCTGACCCAAAATGACCAATGAGGGGACAGGATACTTTCAAATCACAGACAGGGTTCTGTCTGTCTGTGTGATGCTTTTGCCGGGAACAGATCAGAAATGCAAGCCTTCCAAGTCTTGTTAAGTTAGTAAGTAATCTAGCTAGAAAATGCATTAGATTTCCTTTTGTTTAATGGCTGTTAAAATGAGCTGTGCTGAAGGGAATGTATATTTGTGTTTTTGTGTCTTTTTGTAACTTAAGGTTTTGCTTAGAGGGAGTCTCTATGTTTTGAATCTGATTACCCTGTAAGGTATTTACTATCCTGATTTTACAGAGGTGATTCTTTTACTTTTTCTTTAATTAAAATTTTTCTTTTAAGAACCTGATTGATTTTTCATTGTTCTTAAGATCCAAGGGTTTGGGTCTGTGTTCACCTGTACACATTGGTGAGGATTCTTATCACGCCTTCCCCAGGAAAGGGGGTATAGGGCTTGGGGGGATATTTTGGGAGACGACGTCTCCAATTGGTCTCTTTCCCTGTTCTTCGTTTAAAACACTTGGTGGTGTCAGCATACTGTTCAAGAACAAGGCAAAGTTTGTACCTTGGGGAAGTTTTTAACCTAATCTGGTAAGAATAAGCTTAGGGGGTCTTTCATGCAGGTCCCCACATCTGTACCCTAGAGTTCAGAGTGGGGAAGGAAACTTGACAGATAGAGATTCCACAACCTCCCTAGTCAATTTATTACAGTGTTTAACCACACTGACAGGAAGTTTTTTCCAAACTAAACTGCCCTTATTGCAATTTAAGCCCTTGTCCTACCCTCAGAGGTTAAAGAGAACAATTTTTCTCCTTTCTGCTTGTAACAACCTTTATGTACTTGAAAACTGTTATCGTGTCCCCTCTCAGTCTCCTCTTCTCCAGACTAAAAAAAAAGATTTTTTTTTTCAATCTTCCCTCACAGGTCATGTTTTCTTTAATCATTTTTGTTGCTCTTCTCTGGGCTTTCTCCAGTTTGTCCACAACTTTCCTGAAATGTGGCACCCAGAACTGGACACAATACTTTAGCTGAGTATCAACGCGGACTAGAGCGAAAGAATTACTTTTTGTGTCTTGCTTACAACACTCCTGCTGATACAACCTAGAATGATGTTTGCTTTTTTTTACAACCGTGTTACACTGTTGACTCATATCTAGTCTGTGATCCACTATGACTTCCAGATCCATTTCCACAGTACTTCTCCTAGGCAGTCATACCCATTTTGTAGGTGTGCAACTGATGTTCCTTCCTAAATGGAGTACTTTGCAGTTGTCTTTATTGAATTTCATCCTATTTAATTCAGACCATTTTTCCAGTTTGTCCAGATCATTTTGAATTATAATCCTATCCTCCAAAGCACTTGCAACCCCTCCCAGCTTGGTATCGTCTGCAAACTTTATAAGTATATTCTCTATGCCATTATCTAAATAATTGATGAAGATATTGAACAGAACCAGACCCAGAACTGATCCCTGTGCCCTTACAATATGCCCTTACAGCTTAACCATGAGCCACTGATAACTACTTTCTGGGAATGGTTTTCCAATCAGTTATGCACCCACTTTATAGTAGCTCCATCTAGGTTTTATTTCCCTAGTTTGTTTATGAGAAGATCGTGCAAGACAGTATCAAAAGCTTTACTAAAGTCAATATATAGCACATCTACTGCTTTCCCCCATCCACAAAGCTCATGTTACACTGTTAAAGAAAGCTATCATATTGGTTTGACATGATTTGTTCTTGACAAATCCATGCTGACTGTTACTTATCACCTTATTATCTTCTAGATCAGGGATTCCCAAACTGTGGGTTGGGGCCCCAAAGTAGGTCATGATCCCATTTTAAAGGAGTTAACAGGGCTGGCTTAGACTTGCACGGGGCTCAGGTTACAGCAGCAGCGGGGCTTGGGCTTTGGCTTGGTGGCGGGGCTCTGGTGGGCTCAGGCTTGGTCCCCCCTTCTGGGGTCGTGCAGTAATTTTTATTGTCAGAAGCGGGTCATGGTGCAATGAAGTTTGAGAACCCGGTTATAGATGTTTTCAAATTGATTGCTTAATTATTTGCTATATTATCCTTCCGGGTACTGAAGTTAAGCTGACTGGTCTGTAATTCCCAGGTTGTCTTTATTTCCTTTTTTATAGATGAGCACTATATTTGCCCTTTTCCAGTCTTCTGCAATCTCTCCTCTCTTCCATGACTTTTCGAAGATAATCACTAATGGCTCAGATATCTCCTCGGTCAGCTCCTTGAGTATTCTTGGGTGCATTTCATCAGTCTCTGGTGACTTGAAGACATCTAACTTGTCTAAGTAATTTTTAACTTGTTCTTTCCCTATTTCAGCCTCTGATCCTATCTCATTTTCACTGGCATTCACTATGTTACACATTCCATTGCCACCAACCTTCTTGGTGAAAGCAAAACAAAGACATCATTAAGCACCTCTGCCATTTCCACATTTCTGTTATTGTTCCCTCCTCCCGCTCATTGAGTAAAGGGCCTTGGTCTTTTTCTTGCTTCTAATAGTCTGTCCTTGGTCTTTCTATTGCTTCTAATGTATTTGTAGAATGTTTTCTTGTTACCCTTTATGCCTCTAGCTAGTTTAATCTCATTTTGTTCCTTGGCGTTTCTAATTTTGTCCCTACATACTTGTGTTATTTGTTTATATTCATCCTTTATGTTTTGACCTAGTTTTCTCTTTTTGTAGAACTTTTTTTTGAGTTTCACGTCATTAAAAATCTTCTGGTTAAGCCAGGGTGGTCTCTTGCCATACTTCCTATCTTTCCTACGCAGTGGGATAGTTTGCTCTTGTGCCCAACAACAACAACAATGTACTTGTTAATGAGCATTTTTCAGAGTCAGAAACCAGCAGAAAAGTTGGGCGTGGAGAGGAAAAATGTGGGAGGTGAAGAAAGCATGTTGAGTTTACTCCCTGGGTTACTCCCTGTGTTGTGTGGTCTGAATTTCTTCTCACTTCTAAATGATCCACTGAACAATTATCCTGTTGATATTGAATAGCTACTTTCAATCAAGCTATTATTTAGTACTCCAACATTATCTGAAAATCATTTCAATTGCCATTAAATCCTTAGCAACTATGAATGGACAAATAAAAAACTAACAGATTACAGCCAATCCTTCCACAGCTAAGTCCCAAAGTTTCACAGCTGTTAATATGGCTGGTATCAATCAAAGTGTCATGCCATTCTTTCATTTGCTGAAGTATTTAATTTTTAAGATCAAACTAAAAGATATACCTCAGGATCCTCTTCCCAGACTTCATTCAGAGGCTGGTATATGTTAAGGTGTTCTGGACTTGTAGAAATTTGTTTAGCAAATAAATCAATGAAAGGCAGCAAGGAGAAATAGTTTGTTCAAATAACAAATCTGCATTGCTTAGACTTCTTGTGTGGGTTTTGAGTTTGATTTAAATAGTACAAAACAAGGACTGATGTGAATGGTGAGATGTGGATACAGATGGAAAGCTTACTGGAAAGAAACAATTGAACTGGGTCAACTTACATGAGGTAAAAGCCACAATAGGTTATACTTGTGATTCTCGCTGCTAAGCCAAAATCTCTCAGACATGAGGTAGCATTAATTGGAGCTGTTTCAGCTAAAACTGTAGCTCTTTGTCTGCCTTGAAAGAAATGGCCGATGGAAAGCTATAACTCATCAAAACCACCATCCTCTAGAATTTTCCTCTGTTTTAATATGGGCTGGGTCCCCCCAATTGTGGTTTTGGTCAGCTGACTTAATTTACAGCTGCTGTTCCAGTAAACTGCCTAAGCGTCTTATAAATAAATAAAGGGTGCTCCAATCATCTATATTTCCATTTTTCTAGGGGATTGTGGGGAAAGCAGTACAGTGATGTAGGGAAGGTTTGAGAAGCTGTTTGCCAATAAAAGAATAAGTAAGCCAGCTTTGTGGTTAAAGGCAATTGAACAAATTCGCTCAGTAGTTTCTTTTGAGGTTTTCCATCCTTTTTGTAGGTAACCACTCTAGCTAATTAACTCCTCTGGAGTTTCCTGTGCTGGAAAATTCATTTGTTATAGGGCTACAATCCTTCCCCTGACTTGCTGCAGAACATGGAAGAAGGGCATGGTCATCAGTGGCCCAGCCTTCACAGATATCGAGAGGCTCTGTCAATCCAAACCATCCTTTTGAGTGAGAAATATTTCATAGGCAGACTTCTAAGGCTCTTAGTTCTACAGCTGGCACTTATCCCACAATTCCAGACCTCCCTGCTCCCATCTGTACTGAAAAATGCGCTTTTGTGAGCAGAAACTGGAAACCTTTGTGTGTCTATTTTGCCATCTCTGATCACAGTAACAGTTAATCCCACAGTGTTTAAAGGCTGAGAACCCAGCATGATGATGCCAGTTGTACATTTAATGGCCTTAAAAGTCACTATTAGGAATTTATTTTGCCAATGAAAAGAATATAAAAGCTTGACAGACAGTTTTGGAGTCAGGTGGGTAACCTGCTAGAGCTGAAAAGTGAGTTTTATTTTCAGCTCTGTCAGCCAGAAAAGCAGTAGTGGTTATTCTGAGTTAGCGACTGGCCTGAGAGAGGGAAAGACTCAAAACCTGGGAGTGGAAAGACACTTTGTGTGACCCTGGCTTTGGGGGGCATCCAATGTATACCAGCACTGCCAGAAGCTGTAAATGGGTTACTTTGAAGCCGGCTTCTTATTTCATATATAAAAGCATAATTTATAATTAAACTAAATTTAATAAATAGGATTTTGGAAAAAAAAGCTGATTTACTTTTTCACCTAAAGAAGCCTGTAACTGCTACTGGAGCGGGACAAGATCCATCAGTTCTCCTCGCAGAGGTTCATGCCTATTTCCTTCTTGCTCCTATATCTTTAGTTTCCTAGACCTGTGGTTTGAGAGCGGTGGGAGAAAAGATTCATGTTACTCCCCCACATCTAGGTCTGTGGGAAGACATGTAGAATATACCTCTGGCTCCATGAGCACCTCCCTTTGATCCTCTGAAAGCAAGAAGAGGGTGGCTGATGAGGTGGGGCATGTGTTTAAGAGTGTATAAGCTGGGCAGAGGAAGGCAAAAGTGAAGGGGGAAGCCAGGAATGAGTGTTGGCCTTTTGTGGGAAGGGCCAGAGAGAGGAAGGAGGGACTAGCAGTGTGGGCAGAAATTAATGAATGGGGTGGCTATAGGTAGGGGAAACTTGTTTGCATAAGACTAGGAGGGCAGAAATGAGTTGGAGGATGGGAGTGATGGAGGAGTCAGGATTGAGTGATGGAAAGCTCTGGGAGCAGACTGCACAGGCAAGTGACCTCGCATTCTCCTAATTCATTCCAATAGATCCTTTGATGGCATAATTGCTGAGCCTGCATGTTAGCCATTTTCCTCATTGTTTCAAACACTGCCCCACTAAAAGTCGCCACTCTCTTATCCTTCAAGCCGCACCCCATGGCGATATCAAAACTAATTGCATGGTGATGACTCCCCTACTCCAGCACCTTAGGCACCTAGGAAAAATACTGTGATCCACAATGCTTGGGTTAGGCGCCTCGGCTCCATAAGCTTGCTAGGCAGGGAGCTGCCTAAACTAGCCAATGGGAGATGCCAAAGGAGGGGAGTGTCCTAAACCCTGCTCTTCTCACAGAGTTAGGTGCCTGAATCCAGCCTGTTAGGAGGCACCTTCCTCTGCAATCCACCACCAGGAATGCTCTCCTGCAGTCAGGCAGTTGGGGAGATTAAACTGTTTCTTGCAAGAATGAATTAGGCTGGCACCTAACTCCACACACACCACTGGGAGCAGGACAACTCCCTTATAATCTTTTCGTAATGGTCTTGGATGTGGGAGATACTGGTTCAGTTTCTCATTCTGCCTGGTGAGAAGAAGAGATTTGAACACGGATCTCCTATTTCTCAGCAGAGTGCCCCAACTGCTGGACTATGAGACACACTGATATAGGACGCTTTCAATCTCTTTTGTTAAAACCTTTCATTTAATTAAATAATTGTATAATTAAATATAATGGATCAGACGGCAAGTGAAATCGCTCTATATTATTATTATTTATTCATATTATTGTGGCACCTAGGAGCCTAGTCATGGACCAAGTGCTAGGTGCTGTACACACACAGAACAAAATTGAAAGGGCAGGTTTCACCGTTTCTTTTGCCTGTTAACATACCAGGCCAGGTTCTCAGTCCCACTTTGGCCCCTTTGCACCACTCTGTGCTTATGGTCCCTTGAGAAGGGGGGAGTTCCCCTGGTGACGAGAGCCAGTATAGGGATTCTATGCCACACTTTTTCCTGCCTCTGGCTTACAGGACATAGCTAGGGAAAAAAACATGTGGCTGGAGCACAGGTGCTAGAGCAGCCCCTTGTATCTTAAGCAACCAGGTGCTACCTAGAGGGCTGTTTCTCAACGATCCGGTCTGTGGACCGGCACCAGTCCCTGAGATCTCCCTGACACAGTTAGGAAGGCAGCAACCCGGTCTCTGGCATCAAAAAGATTGAGAAACACTGCTCTAGAGCATCCTCTACCCAGGATCAAGACAGCCACACAGATGGCATAAAGCCACATTTCCACGTCCAACACATCTGGCCCACTTATGTTCTCATGTGTGCTTTTTAGGGGTCTTCAGTACCTCCTTGTACCCTGTCTGTATTTCTTTCACCCATGATAAGCCCATTCCACTCCCTGGTCATCTCCCCCATGAAATGAACATTCTATATTATTTTATGGTCTCTTTCATGTGTAGGGCAACTTCCTAAGAGCTAGCCTAGATTCTGATCCAGAGATCACCATTTCCGTTGTGTACATCATTTCTGAAATGCCAATTATATAGACCCATCTCGCTAAAGCAAAAACATTCCAGCGTCCCGTGTTTGACTTTAACATTCTGGCTTTGGTATAAGTATTTGTACTTTTTACTACAAACAGATTAGGGCACCTTTCTTATCAGCCGCATTTACTGTAGCTGAAACCTTGCCTTCGCTTGAGGGATGCCTGTACCACAACATCCCTGCCACTGCTAATCAGTAGTTCCTGGCAAGTTCTTCTCCAGCAATTCATTTTCAAAAGAGGGAAAACTGGTGAAAGTAATTTGGTGGTTCTAATTTCAATCAGCTGCAGAATCCTCTACAGAGATGTGGTAAAAGGCAGTCATGGGGAAGGGAGAGATTTCTAAGCTGGCTCCAGGAGCTGGTAGTTCCATTTCCAGCAAGGGATTCTGGTTAAAATGTCTGCTCAGACTGACAGATCTGATGCCCGCTGTAATGAATGATAGCAGATGTCATGTAATCATATAGGCCTTTCTGTATGAGTAGGCTAACCACACTAAGGGCATGGCTACACTTGCAGATGTAGAGCACTTTGAGTTAAACCAGCCTTCGGAGAATGCAGTAGGGAAAGCACTGCAGTCTGTCCACACTGACAGCTGCAAGCACACTGGTGTAGTCACATTTGCGGCACTTGCAGTGCATTGGGAGCGGTGCATTATGGGCAGCTATCCCACAGAGCACCTCTTCCCATTCTGGTGCTGTGACTTCTGGGAAGTGAGCAGGGGTGCAGGGCATTCTGGGTCCTGTCCCAACGCCCCATGATGCATCAGTTTGCATCCCAGCAATCCCTGTGCTTCCGTCCACACTTGGCGCCATCTTTCAATGTTTTCTGTGTTGCACCTTCTGTCTCCCTTTCGGTCTGCGGGAATGGAGCCCGAACTGCTGAGGAATACGCTGATGGGTCTCGCCAGCACATCACGTTTGGCAGTCGAGTTACTCCTTAAGATCCAAACTGACAGTGAGGATTCCAATGATTATATCGACTTGAGTAACACATACAACACAAGATTGCTTGTGGCATTCATGGACATGCTCACCACCATGGAACGACGCTTTTGGGCTTGGGAAACAAGCACTGAGTGGTGGGATCACATCGTCATACAGGTCTGGGGTGACGAGCAGTGGCTGCAGAACTTTCGGTTGAGAAAAGCCATTTTCATGGGACTGTGTGATGACCTCGCCCCCACCTTGCAGCACAAGGACACGAGATTGAGAGCTGCCCTGCTGGTGGAGAAGTGGGTGGCTATTGCAATCTGGAAGCTGGCAACTCCAGACAGCTACTGGTTGGTCGCGAACCAGTTTGGAGTGGGAAAGTCGACCGTTGGAATCGTTTTGATGCAAATTTGTAGGGCCATTAATTGCATCCTGCTCAGAAGAACCATGACTCTGGGTAACGTGCATGACATTGTAGCTGGTTTTGCACAAATGGGTTTCCTTAACTGTGGAGGGGCGATAGATGGCACGCATATTCCAATTCTGGCACCAGCCCACCTAGCCTCCGAGTACGTTAACCGGAAGGGGTATTTCTCTATGGGTCTCCAGGCGCTTGTGGATTACCATGGGTGTTTCATCGATATTAACGCAGGCTGGCCCAGAAAGGTGCATGACGCACACATCTTTTGGAATACTGGCCTGTTCAGGAAGCTGCAAGCCGGGACTTTTTTCCTAGACCAAAAGATCACCGTAATGTCCATCTGTGATCCTTGGAGACCCCACTTACCCTTTAATGCCATGGCTTATGAAACCGTACACAGGGAACCTTGACAGCAGCAAGTAGCAGTTCAACAACTGGCTGAGCCAGTGCAGAATAACTGTGGAGTGTGCTTTTGGCCGTTTAAAGGGCCACTGGCGCTCTCTATATGGGAAGCTGGACCTGGCCGATGACAGCATCCCCGCAGTTGTATCTGCATGTTGTACCCTCCATAATATTTGTGAAAGGAAGGATGAAAGCTTCACTCGGGCACAGACCTCAGAAGTTCAACCCTGGAGGCTGAATTTGAACAGCCAGAGAGCAGGGCTATTAGAGGAGCCCAGTGCAGGGCTGCAAGGATTAGGGATGCCTTGAGGGAGCAATTTGAATCTGAAAGCCACCAGTAATGTGTGGTGCCCTGCACAGGACTGAAGTGCAGTGGTTCCAATGTTAGTAGGAATCTGTGTTTGCTACGCTGACTTGCAGTGCCTGTTGCTTCCTGGGCTAAGGTATCTTTTACTTTATGCAATAATAAAGAATATTTTCAAAGCCAAAATATCCATTTATTGAAAAGAAAAATTCATGTATCAAAAAAGAAACACAACTGCTTGGGAAACAGAAAGGGAAAGAGAGTGGGGTGGGAACGGTACAATCACAGATTTGTGTATGTCCTGTTATCATACTCAGCCTTCCTGTCTGGAGTGCTGTGCAATGAGTGCTGCACTTCAGGATGGCTAAAATGCACGGTGATGGGGGTTGAGTGCAGTGGGTAAGGGTTGTAGTTTTATGGGCTGGGTGGTGAAACTAGAGGTGTTGGAGGCAGCTGGTGTCGATAAGAACCCGGATGTGGGGAAAGTGGGTTGGAGGTGACATGGGGGCACAAGAGAAAGCGTTTTGGGATAAGGGCTGTGGTGGGGGACGGACGGGGGGAATGGATGGGGGGGGCGCGGTATTGCTCTGCCTGTATGGCTACAAGCACCTGGATCGAGTATGGCTTGGTGCTCCATGATGCTTATCAGCTGATCTGTGCTTTGCTGCTGGAGCTCCATGCTTTGGTGCTGGCATTCCTCATTCTGCTGGCGGATCCTCCTTTCACTCTCCCTCCACTCCTGCGCTTTTAGATTCTCATTAAGTGACTGCTGCATTACTTCATGCAGCATGTCTTCTTTGCTTCTATGTGCCTCTTCCCGAGTCTTTGCAGTCTCTCAGACGGTGATAGCATGGATGGCTGATATCTCAAGGTTGTATCTGTAAAGGCAAAATGCAACTTAACAGAGGCAACATTGTTCACACCAGACAGAGAAATGATTCCCTGGTACTTAAGGAGGGCAAGCACAGTCTACACAATAGCATAATTTGCCCGGCCCAAAGCAAGTGCACATAACCCATGGGAGCCCCAAAATGGTGAGTAAGCACAGGGTCAAGTGTGACTGATTGTTTCACGGCTGTACTGTCCTTGGGTTTCTGTGCCTTGGGGAGAGCCAACAGCAGCAGGGGCCCCTATACTGAATACTGTCCCCACATTTTCCACAGGAGTTTGTCCTGAAAGATATCTTGCTGCTGAGGGTGACCTCGGAAGCAAGACCAGGGTCTTCTACTACAATGCAGCTTCCACCCTGGCCCATATGCAGCTTGCCTGTGTGCAGCAATAGTCCCCTGCCCCTCACGGCACAGTGGCGCAGACAAGTTAGCCTGACTGGGACAAGAACCACAATGGCTCTCCAGAGAAACCTGTGCAAGCGCATTGCCCAAGTTCTGGCTGAGAAGAGATCACTGAGGCTGATTACCGCAATGTGAGAGAACACTTCAACTCCCCTATTCGCATCTAGGCATGCATGCAGCCCTAACCTTCCTCTCCCCAAGAGCCCGCACCTGAATAACTTCCAAAATAAAAGCCGTTTACCGGGAAACCTCTCTGGTGTTTGTCCTCCCCAAGCACTGGCTGCCGCGATTGGCTACCTTCCTCACCGGCTTGAGACCAGCTCCTGGCTGCATGAATCTAGGGATTCTGGGGTGTCTTCTTCCGCTCAGTACCCTCGATCCTGCTTTGCTCCTCCTCCCTCCTGCCTTGTTGCACTGGGCTCTGAAGTGTCCATGATGGTCCCCAGAGTGGAGATGGGGTCGCCCCCAAGTATCTACAAAGAACTGGATGCGAAACAGTAGGTCGCAGGTGCAGCACCGGAGCGGCTGTTTGCCTCGCAGGCTTTGTGGTAGGCATTCCGCAGCTCCTTCACTTTAACCCTGCACTGCAGTGCATCCGGTCATGGCCCCTTTTCCATCATGTCCCTTGATATCTGCCCGAAGGTATCGTAATTCCTACGGCCTGAGCACAGATGGGACTGGACAGCTTCCTTCACCCCAAACACTGATGAGGTCCAGCCACCTTGCCATTGCTCCATACTGCGGGATTGCCTAGCGCGTGGACGCATGGTCACCTGGAAAGATTCACGGATAGCCACTCACGGCCTGGCCTGAGCAACAGGAAGGGATTTTCAAAATCTCAGAGAATTTAAAGGGCGGGTCTGACGGTTGGTCACTGAGGGCAGGGCAGTAGAGTCAAAGTGATGACCAGAGTGGCTAGCACAGGCATCGTGGGACACTTCTGGAGGCTGATCAGAGCTCATTAATAGATCAGGGCGTCCACACTGTTGCCGCGGCGCTCCAGCGGGGGCACATAAATGTTATTCCACTCGCCGAGGTGGAGTACCAGCAGTGCTGTAGCCGCGGAGTCAGAGTGCTCTGCGTGCCTTGCCAGTGTGGAAGTGTCATGAGATAGAGCACACTGGGCGGCTTTAATGTGCTCTAACTCGCAAGTGTAGCCATGCCCTAATTAGAACTGTTTTTAAGAATGGTGCTAGCATAGGTTCATCAAGGTTTCCTTACCCACTGTGAACTAGGCTTGATTGCTTTTAAAATAGTGTAACAAAGCGTGTTTTAAAGAGCCTGCCTCCCCCAGTCCGCTCCCTTGTTAGCTTGAGGATGGGAATGTAAAGCAGGTGATTTTGTACATACTTCAAGTTTAGGAGTGTGATGAGTGGAACTTTAAGAAGCATCTGTGTGCTTACCCAACCTTTTAAGACCCAGGAAACTCTGGATGTAGACTTTGAAAGGATGGTCAGTAGGAAGAAGTTTCATCAAGTTGGTTCATGACTAACCCAAGAAAGTAATAGGGCTGGGTGGTCTTTATAAACCTCTAACTGGATTGTTTTGCTGTTCTGATCCATTTAGGTTCACTATAGTTAAACTAAAAAGCATGACCTGGCCGATTGAATTTTGGGAGGCTAACAATCTTGGAAAGAGTTACGTTTCAGTTTTGTCCATCATGGGGTTGGGGTTTTTTTTAAATTCTGTCTATGCCCTGTTAGAGACCTTCATTCAATAATTCACTCTTATTAAGACATCTCTGAAAGACTAAGATTTCCAAAAGCTAACACCACAATTCTAGGATGTTGCTGATGACCCAGTCTCTGTTATTTAAAATAAATCAGTAAACACCCGGGAGAACAAGATCTATGACCTTATGGGCAACTTTATTAAGTCAAAACTATGCCTTCAAGAGCTCATATTCCAGAAATATTTCCAGTTTCATATCACATTGACAGTATCAGAGCCAATAAGTCTGCTCCAGGGAATAAGCTCTGTAAGTAAAGCCATGGTTTTGGAAAACTAAATTTTTAAACTATATAGAGTTATCGCATCATACCAGACATTATGTGTCCCTAGCTTGCTTTCAGTCCTTCACAGTTACATAACTGAGACAAAACTACCAAAGATGAGTGTAGGTCGCAGGTGCTTTCCACAACACTAGCATAACACAGCCTGAGGACCATTCCCCGGTGTAATGAAGCTTCAGCGCAGGATTCATTGTCTAAAAGTTTAAGCTTTTCATCTTTGGACATTTTGCACTTCCTCCTTAAGGACTTTAGCCCACTGCTCAAAAACCTCTTGCTGTAAATGCTCCATCCTTTTCTGTGTGATCCAAATAGTGGATCCCTTCACTGAGAAAGTTTGTCTACAAGAGATACAATCATTTACATAATGTGCCTGCCTGAAAAAAGTTACTTTCACAGGAGTACCAGAGGCAAGTCTAGGGGGTAACCTTTAAAATGTAGTATTTCTAATTTGCAGATGGGGGGGGGAGTGTTTCATGGCAACTCATGCCTCACAGCTATGCTTCAAGGACAGAAACTAACCTTAGTGTCATATAAGTCTCTCAGGACCTTTATCTCCTTGTCTATACCGTGTGTTCATTCTTGGAATATACACACACACACACACACACCACACAAGTATGCTTAAGGATTAAATTCTGTGGACTTGAGATAATGAAACTGTAAATAAGCCAGGACACCTCGAATTTAGTAGATACACATTATCATAGCCTCAAATTCAGCAAAATGTGCAAAAAGAAAACACATAAAAAACACTCCAGAATTCTCTTACACTTAGCTTAGAAATTGGCTCTGAAGAATCCCACCGATTGTTAAAGCTTTTTGTAATAAAGAGGAAAGTTCTAGTTGCAAAATGGTTTCATCTTAAGTGCAGAACATTTGAGACGTTCGGCCACCCAATCCTCTCTGCAAAGGCATTTATGGATCCCATTTCAACAGCCTGAACTCCAGGAATCACATTATCCACTTCACTGTCATCTTCTGGGTTTGAATGCACTGCTGCATTCACTAGATGATGGTACAGGGCCAATAGAATGATTTCAGTACAAGTTTATGGAGATCATGAAGATTGTGTACATGTAAATGGAACTATTTCAAGTGTGGTTATGCTCAGAAAAGCAACTGAGCAAATATGGCAGCATCTTGAACAACAGATCGTCTCCCTAGGGTTGCTTCAAGCCTGCTGATATAAAGGAGACAAGGTGCAATTGCCTGCACCACCTGGGGTCACTGCATCCCCAGAGAACCAAACCAAATCCAACAGACATGGGACTGGGACAAACCATTGTGATACTGAGTTTTTTTCAAGGATGTTATTGATGTTCTGTGCTAAGGACTTATCTATCCATTTAAATGAAAATGGCAGCATGGTGGAGAATATCATAGAGTCAGAGCAGAAATGTAGTAGGAACAGATATAGAGCGATGAGAGACAGGTCGCCATGGGAAGCAGTATGTAATTAGAGTATAACATCAGGTTAAAATGGGCAAACATTTTGCAGATAAACTCATATCCAATATGCAGACAAAATGTGCCTAAAGAAGATGAGCAATGGAGTGGCAGGTGCCATTCTGCAGAGGTGAAATGTGACATTCAAGTAAAGTGGGTGGATAAACAAATCGGAGGGATGCTGTGCAGACACCATTGGCAGTACAGTTCCTGGAGGTTGAAGGTGCAGTGTGCTCCTTCCTTTTTGGAGCTAGGGCCTTCTATAGGCTTTCCACAGGAAGTCCAGAGGTGATAGAGCTGGGCCACAGGGGTAGAGACCATTGAAACTTTGGCTGTAATGAAACAAGGAGGAGACAGACTCCAGTATCTCCTCTGGATCTCTATTCCCAAAATATATTCCTACACCAGTCAGTGCTGTGTGCGTCTGTTTCCTTTTTTACCTGTTCTCAAATGTACTCTAGCTCCTCTTTTCACTATAATTTTGTTTCACTTGCACTCCTGCAGTTGATTTCAGTGAGACGGCATATCCTTCTAAGCAGAGGTGGCCAACCTGAGCTGGAGAAGGAGCCAGAATTTACCAACATACATTGCCAAAGAGCCACAATAATACATCAGCAGCCCCCCATCAGCTCCCTCCCCCCCACCACTCCCAGTACCTCCATACACCAGCAAGCCCTTCCAATCAGCGCCTCCCCCTCCCTCCCCACACCTCCTGATAGCAGTTTCATGGCATGCAGGAGGCTGGGGTGGGGGGGGAGAGCGAGCGAGGGGGAGGAGCGAGGCATAGCAGGCTCAAGGGAGGAGGTGGGAAGGGGTGGAGTGGGGGGCAGGGCCTATGTCAGAGCCGGGGGTTTGAGCAGTGATCACCCCTCAGCACATGGAAAGTTGGTGCCTGTAGCTCCAGCCCCGGAGTCGGTACCTATACAAAGAGTCATATTCTGAAGAGCCGCATGTGGCTCCAGAGCCACAGGTTGGTCCCCCCTGTTCTAAAGGGTCTAAGTTCATAGGATCTAGTTCTCCTCACATACTTCGGTGTAAGTCAGGGGGACTTGCTTTGAACACAATGAGCAACAGTGGTGTCAAAAAACGTGTGAGAGGAGAATCATGCCCATCATTTTGTACAAGGCTCATGGTCTGAGACCTGCTGCTTATCACCCCTGACTCCATTGCCACTCTGTTTCTATTTACCAACACCAAGCACTGCCAGGCTATTTCTGCAGTTTCAGTCTTAGTTGCAGAGGCAGTACCCTAGACCACATTTCCTTCCTTGAGATGTGCTGCTTCTGGTCTCCCAAAGGGGCATTCAGTTCTTTAATAAAACCTCTTGTTGGACCCCAAAGCCAGTCTCTCTTCTCAGAGCAATGCTGGCATTGTCTCCTGAAAGCAGCCTGTTTGGACAGAATGGAATTTCCAAAGCTGCTGCTATTGTGTAAATCCCTGCATGTGTTCCTTCCTTCCTACCCTTCTAATCTCTTTAGTCGTAACAAACACAGGTTTTTGTTTCTAATTCTCTGCTGACTCAGTCATGGTTTTTTTAATCTAAAAAGCCTGCCCATCCTTTTAATATCCCTCATGGCCCTACGCAGACAGAGTACTGCAGCAGCCTAACAAAACATGCCGCATGGTGGCTTTCCCACTGAGCCAAAAGATAGTTGTGTTCTCTGCTTCAGCCATGCTAACTAGCTGCTGTTAGCAACAGTTCATGGATTGTTTTATGGTAATAAAATATTGAATTCCATATACAATTATTATCTTCACGCATGGCCAAGAGTGTTTCCTTTTTAAATATTTTTCATCCTCTTCCCACGTCTTTTTTTCCTCTTCTCCAGCACTTCGAGCCTACATTTTTTTTAAAAACATTTCCTCATTTCTGATCATTTCTCTCTTTCCTCCATTTGCTTTGGCTGTGATTAATTCAATAGGTCAGCCCTCGATTTCCCTCTATTATACCAATGTCTCAATCAGTCTTCAATCATTTCTCTTCCAGATTTCAAGCATTATTACTGTTGTTCTTTTTTCTTATTCCTCCAAATGATGCCCATCTCCCTTCCCTCACCTCCTTTCATCATGTATATCTTTTACATCACTGAAGTCTCACCTGACTTCTCTTCAATTAGATGGTTGGGGGGCTGTGGTTTGCAAGACTGACGAAAAGATTCAACTAAAAGAAGCCCAGTCTTATTTTGTCAGTCAGTTGCTAGATTTCTTATGCATGTGCCTGTCTAAGTCGGTATGTATGCCCTCATTATACTAGTAAGAGTCCCTGCAGTTCAATAGCTCCTACAGATGGCATCCTGTTTTACCGTTCCTTGCCTGTATTTGTTGTTCTTTAAACCTCAGAAAGTTCAGCAGTTCATTTCAACCAAGTGCCTGGATTTGGAATATTTATTTTGATTCAGGAACACTTTGTTATCAATCTGTTTGAATTAAGCAGTCAAGGAAAACCGATGCCCCTCAAGTTATGGGCTGCAAACTTATAAGATATAAACAATGTTGAGAATTCTCTGCACCCAGATGTACAAGAAGATTGACCACAGTGGAATGAAATAAATGTATAGAGAATTGCTTGGATGACAGTCGGATACTATCTTGAGGTATAATGAGGTAGGTGCTTAATGAAAATGAGCATGGTGCATATGTGTAGTCAGTTTCCTTTTATCTCCAGTCTTCCTGTCTTATGTTAAGCATCCAGTATGATGACCAATTCCATTGTAAATTCCCATATGTGCTCTAATGTGGGAGGAAGGAGAGATGTAACTAACCACCACACAGACACTTCAGATTTCGCCATTAATAAGCACACTATTTACAGTGCTATCAAAACAGTTTAGAGAGTGAAATGTCAAACCATTTCAGAGGGAGCAGTTTGAGGACATTGTGGAAATGGTTGCTAAATCAAACTCATTTATGAGCATGAGTTTATAGGTATTCGGAAAGTTAAACATTTCACTAACAAGATGCAAACGATTGCACAGCAGTTGGATGCACAGCTTGTAAATATAAGGTGACCACTTTGGAATGACATGTATTGTATTTAGTGGAAGTGTTTTGCTAATGAGTTCCAAGCAGAAAAGAGATCATTTTTGGAATACACAAACTTTCTGCAACTGACTCTTGTCCCACAGTGAAAATACACACAATTGAAGGCAATGATGAAATGCTGGGTATGTCTACACTGCTGCCTCCCACCTGGCAGGGCCCTAGGGGCCCAGGCTACAGCCCAAGCCTGCATGTCTACACTGCAATTAAACAGGCCCGTTCTCCTGAGCCCCGTGAGCCCGAGTCTGCTAGCACAGGCCAGCTGGAGGGGGTTTAATTGCAGTGTAGTTATGCCCCCTGTGGGACTGATTCTTAACTGCCTTGCACCTTGTATAGTCATCTACATTCATGCAAAAGGGGTTTAAAATGCTGTCTTTCAGATATGGTATCTTATTACTCCCACTGTGTAGTGGAGAAGGAAGAACTGAGCCAAGCTATTTAGACTCTCTCCAATTGCACTGGGGCCTCTCCTATGAACTGTCTGTTAATCGTTGAACTGGAATTCCTGAAACTGCATCCCTTGCCTCAGTTATGTGGCTCCTTAGGAAACAAAAATACAGCTTCCAGGAGCCCAATGTCTTCATTAACCTGTGGTAATTGGTTTTGCTTAATTCAATTAACGGGGCAATGTGAAGTCTCCTTTGCTCACATCACATGTTTTCATGGGATTGCCAACAGAAGCTAAGGGCCTAATGCTACTCCATTGAATTTGTTACCAATCAATAACAAAACTCCCATTGACTTGGATAGGAATCCTGCTCTCGTTAAAGGTGCAGCCTACAGGTGCAACCTCATTGACATCAATGAGATTCTATGTGACCAGGCTAGGTGGCAGAATGGGGATCTAAATTAGCACATAATTTCAATACCTGCTTACAGGTGTGACACATTTTTAATTAGAGTTAAAATGAGCAGAAAGAAAGATCGATGAGAAGTTTGTTCCCTAAACTATTTCCAAAAAACCTGGAAGACTTGTTGGTGTGAAATACACCATACAATTTAGATTTGATTAACAGTCACAGCTCGGAAGCAATCCCAGAAAACTGAGGTGAGCTGCAACTTGAAATGATGCTCAAGGATAATGGCAGCTTCTCCTACTTAATTTTTACAAGGCAGTTAGGGGAAATTCAAACAGCAGCTGTCTGACTGTATCTGGTTGATTTAAAATCGTTAAGAAGCAGTATGTTTTCAGTCTCATCACTGCCATCCTATCCTCCTTCATCAGCACAATTGTTCAGTCAAAAAATAATTTAATACAAATTTTAGAAGAATGTCCAGTTAATCAAAATACAGAATACTGCAGCATCACCAGCACAATGCTGTAATTCACCATTGTAATGTTTAATTCTGACACTTCATCCTCAAGACAGAGAGATTAACAAGAAGAGAAAATGGGTTATTACCGTGACAAAGATTTTGACAGCACAGGGAAAGTGGCATATTATTAACCTGTTTTCAGGGCAGTGTTCAGATAGTGAACTGGTGTTAGTCCCCTAATAATTATACTCTACATTCTGCATGATTCACAGTGCCCAAAATCATCTGAGCCATTGCTTGGTTTTGTCTTTGGCTGAAAACTGTCCCTTTCCCATACATCAGATAACAGTACCTGAATAATCAGGAACACAAATTTAGTAGTGCAGCTTGCACAAACTATTAAAGCATCAGTGTAAGCATAGTTGAAATAAATGGAAAATGCAGATATTTCAGGAAAGGATCTCTTAATTATTTTCCCAAAAGAAGTCCTGTTTATAGGTACAGCATCCAGTTTATGGGAAGAGGATCAGTTCTCAAGAAAGTACAGTTTAGTGCTTTTTCGTGATATGAAAAGAAACAGTTTATTCACTTAATCTTCAATTTGGCTTCATTTCAGAACTCAGCCCTTCCAGGTTGAAGTCCATTGAGATAAATGCCTAACAAGTGGTAAGTTATCACATATTAATGTAGAACATAGTTTTTGATTTTTAAGGGGTAGTCAATTTGAGCTGTAGTTTGAGTTTATATTCAAGGGACTGTTCAGTCTGGGATCAGGTTACTTTCATTTCCCCATAATAGCATTCTAAAATCTACATTATTTATTTATTCTTGGAGGCAAAATGTTGGAGCATGTAGATGAGAGTGTGACTAGATCAGTGTATAAGCACTTGGGGAATAAGATACATTTAACAGAAATTTTTGGGTAAAAAAAATATATTTATTTCACAAGACAATAGAGGTTCCTATAAATAGAGATCTGTTTGCTGTTGAGATCTAAGGGAGTCCAGAAAGATGATCAGTTCTGGTCACATTTCAGTTTGTTCTATACCTACTAGTGATCTGTACTTCAGAAACTGCTACATCTGTTAGTTGTCATTTTCACTATTTTATTTGGCCTATGATGCTGTTTTCCAGAACAAGGCAATAGAGAGATATATTCATCCCTGAAGTCATACCATTTAACTGTAGGATTAATTGGGCCCAGCATGTCTGGCTACATGAATCAGCTGGGCTTGCAAACGAACAAACAAAAACAACTTTGGACAAAACTCTGGGAACCTTGCCGCTATAATTTTAATTGCTGTAACCCCATTCCCTGAAGCCTACATTTAATTCACTCGGCTTGTATATTATATCTCTTCTCCCCAACAGTTGTCTGTATTGTCTGTTTAATTGCCAGTTTTTTGATCTGGTTGTACAGTTATTATACAATGGGGCCCTGATTGTGGTTGGGGTCCCTAGGCCCCACCTGACTATAAATAATAATAATAAATAATAATAAAATGCATTTCATGTATGTTCATATGAGATTCTCCCTCTCAACAATCAGCTGAATAACCAGATTAATTCTTGTGAAAAACAGGGTAGCTATATGTCCAGTGACCTAGAAACATTTTACAGTTAGATATCTGGAAAAACAGTCGTAGTAAGCCCCCTCCTAGAGAGGAAGAGTTAACCAGGATCATCCCATAAACATGTCTAAAGAAGAGAGATGATTCTTTGGTGGTGGCTTTGCAATGAGGAGGAAGAGCTATTATATAACTACGTACAAGATCTAATTATAGTTGTATATTTAGAGGGTAGGCTCTTTGGAGTAGTCTGGAGCTACATCTACACCACCAGGTAGGGGTATGAGTCCCCTGCTTGTGTGCACATATTCACGTAGCGCTCATTGAGCTAGCGCAAGTACAAGTAGCAGTATAGCGGTGGTCGCGTGGGTAACGGCCGTGAAGTTGTGCCAAGTATGAAACCATCTGAAACCGGTATGCACTTGGTATAGCTCAGCCATGCCTCCTCTGCTAATACCCATGCTGCTGCAGCTACACTGCTATTTATACTGGCCCTGGCTCAATGAGAGCTAAGAGGAGTATGTGTACACAAAGGGGGAATTGTACCCCTTGTGTGTTTATGCAGAGCCTAGCACAATGATGCCCTGATCTTAATTGGGATTTCTAAACACTACTGCAATATTACTGTTGTTTATAATGACAGTTGCAGGTAGGCTTTTTGTTTGTTTGTTGTTTGTTTGTTTGTTTAAACTTTTCTTCTTCTCCTGCAAACAAAAGGGAAAGAGAAGGAAGTTATAATAACTTGTGAAGCTTCTGTGAAAATAGTGAGCTATCATTTTCATGGATTATAAGAGAGGAGTGCATCGTAGACTGATCAAGAGACAAGTTTTCTCGGGGCAATTGGCCTAGCATAGAGCTACCACCTTCCCACTGATATCATGGTGTTCTTTCCTAGGCAGGAGGCTCAGACCCAGCTACTAGCTGATACACTGGCTGAATAAGCTGAGGCTGAACCCTAAAAGATATTGCTCCACCATCATGATGCCTTGCCCTGTAATTGTGTTGGCTTGGATGCCTGGTATTAGGGTTCCATTCGATGTAACTAGGAGTATTGTTTTCCTTGTATCATTTTTAAATGGCACGCAGTGCAATATACCTAAATCTGTATTCTTTTGGAAGCAGCAACAGCTGATAGTGTTCTCATTCATTGTTACAGCACCACACCTTAACATTAAGGCAATAATCTCAGCCTTAATAGTCAGAAATAGCTTTGAATTAAACAGTAAGAAGAATGAAAGAGATCCAACTATTACAACAGCTTTTTCCAATTTACTTTAGCCAAAAGAAGAGAAAGATTAACTAGAGATAAATAACAGTAACGATTGTGCAATTGTCTTTATATATCACATGGATTAGACTACCCAGAATTCCATCAGCGCCATACATGGCCCCATCGGCATATAGCAGCATAGATGGCTATGAGTGGCGAGGAGTGAAAAGTGTGTGAAGTTCTTACAGAAAACCATCCTACTACCAATTTCACAGATCTGCAAAATACATGAGGTAACAGTTTTACTTTTTAATGCTTATCCTCAGCGTATGAAGTAAATACGGACCAGAAAAATATTATCTATTCATAAATGTAGGTAAAGCCATAAGTGAATTAACAAAGATTAATGACAGGTTGTGCTTCTTTCTTGCATGCATGCTTTGACTGTCAGTGAATATTTAACAATGCTGACATTTAAATAATCATAATTAGGCTTCAGAGGGAACATCTTATTCAGATGAATAGGACAGTTCATACCTCTCAGCTATCACTTCGATATGTGATGCCTGCCAATGTCTGAAGACATCTCTGCATCAGCTACACATGTTCACGATTTTGAAGGTTCATTTCAAACTATAAGGACTAGACACTTAAAAAAAAATCTTAGATTCTGGAACAAGAAACGATAGTCTCCCCGCCCCTCCCCCCCAAAAAGGGAACCTCAGTTTATCAAGCTGCTTTGTGCCAGCCCAAATTCACCTCAGGTGAAGACTCTCCACATGTATCAAACATTCAAGAGCAAGGATGGGCTAGTGGCTAGAGAACCTGCGACTTGGAATACCAGCCTTCAGTTCGCTACTCACAGGTTTCCCCTTGATCTTGGGCAAGTCACTGAGGCTTTCTGAGCCTCAGCTCCTTGTTTGTAAAATGGGGCTAATAATATTTTCCTACCTAATATAGGTGTTGTAAAGACAAATACATTGAAGATACCATTAGGGCCAGATAGCTACCTTAGATAGACTTGGTTCTCCTCTCCTGCACTAATGTAAGTCAGAAATGGTGAAAGAGTGAGGAGATTCAAACCCAATATTGTATCCAACTTCGGTGGTAGCATTCCATATTGGAATAGAAGCAAACGATGGCAATCCATTGAAATTCTTTAAGAGAGCACCATTATACGTGTGAGAGTTCTCACAAGGGGACTCAGAGGAGAAGTATCATCTGGTAAAAACAGATGCATCTTTTAAAAAAATTAGACCTACATAAAGTTGATTAAATGAATTGCCTTGACATGGCAATGAGCTGTTGCACCATCATGCATCATCATCACCAACTCATGATGCTGTGAAATTCTCAGCATACCGGATAAAAGCTGGTTGTTACCTGCAACCCAGCACCTGATGAGTAAGCACTAAGTGTCTAATCCTACATGTGTGTGTGTATATATAGAGAAGTTACTCTTAATTGCCATTAACCCCAGTACATATGGTGTGAATCCAACTGTGGGGCAATAGGAAAGTAGCTCTCCTCAGCCCATGGTTAGTTATTCCACTCTCAAAGTAGTGTGCAAAGTTGTTGGAACTACCCCCCACAAGAAGTGTCCCTTTGAAATCCACCATTAGAACTTAACCATGGGCAGCAAAGCTGTCTGAAAATCAGATGGTTGGTTGTTGTTTTCCTTTGATATTCAGTTTATACAGTATGCACAGCTGAAACCTATTATACTTGATTTAAAGTGACAATTGATAACAAGTTGAATCCAGACTATTATTGAACATAATTATTCAACAGAAGCCATCCTGAATCAATTAATCATACACTGAATGCTTATTTAGTGAAACTCCAACTCTTGGGGGGGGGAAAATTCACATTTCTGATTAATAGATTGTTATACAGTTTAGTTTACAATTTGTTACACAGCAATACTTTCATCAAACTCACTGAAGAAGTGTTATGTCTTCCTCCATGAGCAGCACATTAAAATGGTTCCATTTGTTTCAAATGAAAATGAGATATTTTCAGGGAAACAAAGTTTTAATAAACTTAGACACAACTGTAAAGTTCTTTCCAGTGACGCTCACTCTTCGTCCAGTATAAGGTTATGGCAGGCTGCTCTCATATGTACTAGGGACAGATGTAATTACACCAGTATCACAACTTATTTTTATAATGTTGACCCTTTCAACCTGAGCGGCTAATCTAAGTTCAGGGCCTAAGGATATTTCAGTTGGAATCAGAAATTGATGGAGTCTGGTATTTCTTTGATGCAGTCTTGATTAGGACTTTGTACATTCCTTGTAAATACTTCTCTGAATGCAGGCAGGACAAAGAACTGTTAGGAATCAGGGCCTGCTGCAGAGCCAATCTCCAAGCAATCTAGCTATCACAGCTGGCCTGTAGTAGACTGCCAGCTTGACTACATCGCCTGTTTGTTGGAAAAATCAGCAGATCAACTCTAAAGCCCAGCAACTGCTCAAAGCATTCATCCACAGTTGTAGCTCCTGCACTTGTTTGTTCCCAGCCCTGCCCCGCCTTGCCTCACACCAGGTAACTCAGCTCTGACCCTTGGTTCTGATTCCTGACTTCTGGCTCTGGCATCTCGCCTCTGACTCCAGCTCTGACCCTGGGCTCCAATTCCTGACTACCAACTCCTGCTGTAACCCCTGGACATGACTCCTTCTCTAACGTAGTCCTGCAAGCTTCATCTCCAACTGCTACTCTTCCAACCTGACCAGTTCAATGGCAATCGAGGCAAATTTCCTGGGTTCCTAAATCAGTATTGGCTTCTATTTCTGCTACACCTGCAGTCGTATCTCACTGACCAAGCCTCAGCAGGATTGATTATCAGCCTGCTTACTCGTGAGACCCTAGCTCAGGTGTCTCCAGTCCAGGAAAATCAGGCCCACTTCTGGGACAATTTGACGACTTTGTTCAAGCACTGGTGATGATCTTCAATGCATGCAGCCAAAACTGCACTTCCTGTGTTGTGGCAGGGATGCCTGCCAGGTCCTAAATATGCAGCAGCGTGCCAGCGCATAGTAGTAGATACTGAATGGAATGAGGCTGCCCACCATTATCATTTGCGGCTCAACCTTAATGATGATACTAAAGATGAACTTGCATGGGTGGAAGCCCCATCTGGCCTGGTCGCCTCGGTTGACTGATGCATCCAGATCACTGACTCCCTGACCAAACAGCGCCAAGGACAAAGATGTTTCTTCCAACTTCCCCCAGCCCAGCGGGCTCTGTCCCCAAACCCTCCTGTCACCAGTCCCTTCTCGGTCACTGGAACCCATTCAAGTTGATCAGGTCTAGCCCCCCCCTTTCTGACATGGAGAAGAATCAACACCAGGCATCAGGCTTATGCCTATAGTGCAGGGCCCAAGAAAGCTTTGCATCAAGCTGCCCTGCCAAGGTCCAATCTGCGCCCTGGTCAGTAAACATGAAACCCTAACCCCAATCGTGGGATCACAGCTGGTTTGGTGCCCTTCCCCTTTCCCCAGCAGCCCACACCAACACATCTCCAATTCCCCCTCTCTGGCTCTGGCACCCTTTGGTGCCTGAATCAACCCAGAGGTGCTGGTGGACTCAGGTGCCTCAGGCAATTTCACAGATCTGGCATTCACCCGAGCACACAAGACACCCACCCAGCATAAGCCGCCCCCCCAGATTAGTGGGTCACTCATTTTGTCAGGGACAATCACCCACCAGATGACTCCCTTAGAGGTCATGACCCTCTGAGTCCCTGAGAAACCCTCCTGTTTGGGCTAATTTGTTCACCAACTCAAAAGGTCTCTCTTTCTAGCTTTATCCAAGTTCACACTCTTTACAAGCTACTGCTTGGTTCTTTTGCTTTTTGCCTCTCCTCTCTCTCTGTCCATGTCCATTCTCAGTTTCTGTATGTTCTCTCTTTACACAGACACACACTCTTCTACCCAAAACAATATTAATCCAAAAGCTCCTGGGCATGATGCAGCTGCTCTGCTGTAGCACTTTAATGAAGATGCTCTACACTGAGGGGAGAGAACTCTCCCGTCATCGATGTAGTTAATTCACTTCCCCAAGGCTTGCTGTCTTTAGCAGTAGGGTAATACCTAAAGCCAGTTGAAGACTTTGCTAATCTGTTTGGTGCAGATAGCTATGAAATGCTGAAAAACGTTGTGCACTGCTCCTTTAACTATCTAAGTTCCACTGTCTTCCACCTTGTGTATTCAGTTACACCTGTGCAGAAAGTGAAACATGGGTGTTGAATTCTGTTAACTGTGTCTTACATCTGGTTTACATAAATGTAGGTGGCTACAAAGTGCATAGTTGCAGAAAACTTTGCCTGAGTGCAAAGAACAGCAGTTTCGTTCTGACTATTGCTGAATCTTGTAACAGAAGAGGCATGTGCACACTGCTCTTCAAGGGAGACTTTACATTTGTTCTCTCTTGTTGTTTTGCAATATTGGAAAACTATCTGGCTAATCTTTAATTTAAATCTCCTTGTTTTTTTGTGAATGGGAAAAATGCTCTGGTTTTTTTTATTTCTTAAAGGTGACCTGCGGAAAAGAGGAAATGGGGATTGCACCCAACTTTGCTTCTTTGTGATGTATATGGGTAAAATATCAGTCTCCCAAGTAAAGCATCTTTCCTCTAAGGGATAGGTCTTGGTCTCTAGAAGGTTTTGCAATATGTAAATATTTGTTTAAAACTTATTTTAATAATAGCAGTGTGATGCTGATAAATTAGATGCTACATACACCTTGAATTACCCAGTGTTGTAAAAATTAATTGGAACTTACTGGAATTCTCATTCTGTGTCCTTTGTTGGCTTACACAGAATATAAGCAAACATCGTTTTCATGGTTTTGATTCTATATTAGAATTCTATTATTCTGTATTTCATATCTACAATAAAATCTGATACTGCAGTGATGGGAGCCATATAAGCACCTAGATAGATGATAAAAATGTTGTTAGTGAGTCCTTCAGGGAGTGCTTTCTGAGAGAAGGTACTTAATCTAAAGAGCATGGGGTTGTTAACTTTTACTAGATAGCGTATGTAATACTCTAGTTTATTATTCTATTGTTCAGTGCTGAAGTTGACGTGCTGTTTAAGTATTTTTTCCCCTAAATCCATGGAGTTCAAAACAAAATACTCCAGCCTCTGTCTCAGTTTTCTCTTCTGTAAGATGGTATAGTAATACAGATCTAACTCATCAAGAGTTTAATGAGAACTAAGCAGTATGCAAAGCACACAAGAAGCTATAAATGGAAAGCAATTATATATAATAAAAGTTACTATTTTTTAAAATCAATAACTGATTTGTTTCCTAGCACAGTTACAATGCTATTGTTGCATAAACTGAATTTTACTTGCAACATTACACTATTATTGCACCTGGCAATAACCAAGCACTCTAATTGCATTTATATGCACTGTGGAAATTTTCAGACAATGCATCAGGAAACATTTTATAACAGAAATGTATCCTTACCAAAGGAATCTGTGTGTAAAATATTTGGGGCAACATCCAACTCTTATTAATCTGACACTGAATCAAGGCCATGAACAGGAAAAATACACAGACCAGCCAAATTTAAAAAGTGAAATAAAATAAAAGTTGACTTCACAAAGAATAAAAACACAATGCCTTATTGTTTTTACAGCACCCGAAAGCATGCTTAGATGCCTTACATCACCTATCAATACACATGGACACTACCCTGTGGACATGAAAAATAGGCACATCAAACAGTAAGGAAAAGAACTGGGACAGTACAGCGGTGGCTGTAAGTCGAGCTAACACAGGTCAACTTAAGTTTATAGTGTAGACATGTCCTGAATAACTGCAACTTTCTTTCCCAGTTCTTTTCCTTACTGTTTGATATGCCTATTTTTCATGTCCACACTGCCCTCCTTCTGTCGGTAATGCTCGTCCTCATCAGGAGCGCTTCCACCCACTTAAGAGGGGCAGTTTAGGGGGCAGAGAGCCAGGGATCTCAGCTCTGCATCCCGCTCCCTGCTGGTAACCCAGCTGCCAACACCCCTTGGCTTCCTGCTCCTTGCTGGGAATAGAGCAGTTGCACTGGCTTCTCAGCTCTCCGTTCCCCACTGGGAACAGGATAGCCAACCTGACTCAGGGCTTGGAGCTCCCCACTGGGCACAGTCTTGCTCCCAGTGGGGAGCTGAGAGCCTGGACAGCAGCCAGACTGGGAGCGGGGACCCAGGACCCCAGGGAGGCAGCAGAGCTACTGGCTGGGTGGGAGCCTGGGTGGCAGCCTGGCTTGGAGTGGAGACCAGGCAGCCGCCCAGCTTGGAGCTGACTTTCTTGTCAATTTCACTGCTCCAATGGAGTCATTACATTGACAAGAATGACAGTCAATAGATGTAAGTAATGGAGTGTCTACAGGGACACTGCATCACCCTAACTACCTGTGCCTCTCATGGAGGTGGTGGAGTTATGTCAGTATAGTAGGGCACTTACATTGGCAGGAGCAAGGCTGTAGTGTGTACATTGACATAATTAGGTCAACATAAGGCAATTTATATTGACCTAACTCTTTAGTGTAGACCAGGCCTAAATTAAGAGTACTCAGAGAGGCAAAGTGGGTGAGGTAATACTTTTATTGGACCAACTGCTTTTGGTGAGAGACAAGCTTTCAAGCCACATGGAGCTCTTCTTCAGGTCTGGGGAAAGTACTCAGAGTGTCATAGCTGAATACATGATAGAACAGACAGTTTAGCCTAAGTAATTAGCACATATTCTAAAAAAAGAAAAGGAGTACTTGTGGCACCTTCGAGACTAACAAATTTATTTGAGCATAAGCTTTCGTGAGCTACAGCTCACTTCATCGGATGCATGCAGGGGAGCTTATGCTCAAGTAAATTTGTTAGTCTCGAAGGTGCCACAAGTACTCCTTTTCTTTTTGTGGATACAGACTAACACGGCTGCTACTCTGAAACCACATATTCTAAGAGACCATTCAAGGTGAAATAGCTCATTAACACCCGTGTAGTCTCTCTAATATTCTGGGACCAAATGGCTACAACACTGTGTACAGCATTAAGATTACTCATTCTAGGAGGTTGTACATAACTGGTTGCCACATTTCATGGTAATTAGTCTAAAATGATGCCAATCAACTTTTTAGTCATCCAAAACTCTCTTATATTTGCTTTTGCAATTATAGTCAGTATCTTTTTAAACTGACTATAAAAGCACAGGTTTACTGCTTTCTGCGCCCTGGGAGTGGAGAATGCCATTTCCGATATTGCCACAGCTTGAGGAAAAGCCAGCCCCTCTTTATACATAAATCTGCAATGCTGGCAAGTTTTAAAGTCTTTGTTGCTCAGTACTTGGCTTCAGTTTTCGGAAATTTGAAGTGCCAGCTTTTCACTTAAAGCAGCTTATCCCAGAATTGCAGTAACTTCAAACTGTTTACTTCCAGAAATCTAGAAAGCTCCAGCTGAAGTTGCTGGAATGGTGATAGCTGCTACTGGTAATGGAAGGATTAAGGGCAAAATCCTCCAGTGATGGAGATCATCACATTTACATTCCCTTTTGTTGTAGATCTCTAAGCGTTTTTTAGGAATGATCTATTCTTATCAAATTATTTCATGCCTTATAATAAACCTGTTCAGATTGAGCTGTGACAGTGGGCTTTGTACTTGATCTAGATTTAACTAGATTTAACTAACAAATCTAATAGATTTAACTCCTCTCTGTAGCTGCACTTACATGTGCTTTGTTATTTCACACTGCTTTTTGCTGGTAAATTTGTCCCTCCCACTTGGCTTCAGAATCCTAAAACCCACCATGCATTTATGTTTTGTTAAATCAGTAGAAAAGATGCAGTGAATTCTATTTTAAATAGTAAAAGACCAAGCTATCCCATGCAGTGTGAAAGAATAGTGTGCCAATATATGGAGAGGTCAATATGACAGTTTGTTTTCCCTCTAAATTAAGAATATTAAAGTTTGGCTCACTAGCAAGCATAAACTTGAAACCTCTGATTAGCAGATATGCTCAAACTCAGTTCACTCCTCTCCCCAGCCTTCTCTTACCCAATGCATACCCTGGAGAGCTGGTTATGCTCTGTATTAGGGGGTGGCCAAACCATGGCTCGGAGGCTACATGTGGATCTTTTACATTAAAGTGTGGCTCGCAGAATCCCCCATGGTCCCCCCATTCTCCATCTACCAGATTTGGGGCAGGGGAGAGCTCAGGACCTGTGCCTTGAAGTGGGGTGGTGGGGTATTGGCTTCTGCCCAGTGGGAAGATATATCAAAATATCCCAGAGCAGTGGCTATCAACCTTTCTAGACTACTGTACCCCTTTCAAGAGACTGATTTGTCTTGACTACCCTCAAGTTTCACCTCACTTAAAAATGACTTGCTTACAAAATCAGACATAAACATACAATAGTATCACAGCACACTATTAACTGAAAAATTGCTGACTTTCTCATTTTTACCATATAATTATAAAATAATTGAAATATAAATATTGTACTTACATTTCAGTGTATAGTATATAGAGAGGTATAAATATGTCATTGTCTGTATGAAATTTTAGTTTGTACTGACTTTGCTAGTGCTTTTTATAAAACTAGGCAAAGACCACCTCTGGGTTTCAGTACCCCTGCTTGAGTTTAGGTTGCAAGGAGGTGCCTATCGTTGCTTGGGATCCACACCTGGGAACCCTCTCCTGGAGTTAGGTGGCTTAGGAGCCTAAGACACTTCATGTGAGAATGAGTTAGGGGCCTGCTTAACTCCATACAAAACTGCCAGAGGAGGTGGTGGTGGTAGTAGTAGTACCAATGCCACTTTTGTAGTTTCTAGCTGCATGCTTAGAGCTGGGATATGAGCGACCTGGGTTCAATTCCCCCCTCTGTCTCAGGGAAATAAAGGATTTAAAGAGAGGTCTCTTGCTACTCTAGGGAGTGCTCTAATTTAGGCACCAAACTCCATGATGGGCTGGGGCATAGGACACACCCCTTTCGTCAGCATCTCCCATTAGCTGTCTTAGGCATCTCTACGCTTATCATATTGTTTTTTGTGAATCAAATTCTTAGGCACCTGTCTCTCTCCGTGCATTGCATAGGGAGTCTAGCTACCTAACTCAGCTTTGTGAATCCTATTGTTATTCCAGTGATTTCCTAGGCACTTGGCCTTGCAATGCCTAAGTCCCTTTGTGGATCCAGGCCATTGTGCAATGAAATGGTCTGTTGCATAGCCAGGTCTTGGAACAATTTAAGATATCCATGCAGCATCATTGTGTTTGATGCAACTGTTTTGGCATGTCTCTTTCGTAAAACTATAACCATACCAGTGCATTGTGGTACTTCTTAAGAACCTAATCTTTAATACACAGGATTGTTATTGGGGAAAAGAACTTTTGGGTAGCTTACAGGTACAAAGCCCTATATTGTGGCATGGAGTTATGTTGACTGACAGAACTAGTGCAGGTTCAAAAATTCATTGCTGGTACATTGCACTGGTTCAGCCAGGTCTGAGCAACACTTGAAAAATGCCTACAGTTGCTTGACTGTTGTGCATGAACACAGCGTATCATACAAATGTTGTAAGCTCAAGGCATTTCAGTTAATGCTTTTCTTTTCCCCTCTTTGTAACCAAATGTGGGCAAAGTACTAAAATTCTAAAGTTAAAGAAACAGGGTTTGCTTACGAATATTGAAATATATGAAATTGAATACATTGTCTCTGCAGATCTCCATATTAGGAGCTATATTCTCCCTTTGAATCATAAAGCATGACATGTGTCGCCTAACGAGGGGATCTGTAGAGGCAATTTCATAAAACTTGAATTTCAGACCTTTAAGATTCTACATAACAGACAAGCTGTGGCTGTAAAGGGAATAAAGGAAATTCTAAAGATAGGAATTAAAACACCACAGATGAGATTCTGTGCTGAGCTTTTAAAAGGCACAGTAGAGAATTCCTAGTCACAGGAGAGTATAGAGTAAGGTGGCTTTAAGTCACTTTTACACTTTCCCAATCTTGGGCTGTGCTGGGACTCCACGCGTAACTCTTGGGGCCTGTTTAGGTTACAGCTGCCTCCCTGGCATCACTGTGGGGCTAGCCCTTTACATTTGGAAGAGAGGAGAAGTTGCAGCCCTAAAGCATCCATTTTGTAACTGGCTGATGCTTCCTGGATCTCCTTCTCACCCACCTGGTGAATACTCTTAGTTCTTGTTGAGTTATTTACTTATTCTTAACTTCCCTTTTCATATGCTTGAGGAGCTGGTGTATTTTGTGGTACATTGTTTTTGCCATTTTATGCTTTGTTCACATAAACTGAAGCTAGAGGCCACTGTCAGCCCATGCAGTTGACAGATGTTGAGGAGAGCAGCAGAGAGCAATCTGCTCTTAGAGCCCTATGTCAGGACTAGGTTATGGGAATCTTTATGGAGCCCTTCAACATGGGGAGCATGAGGGGATTTGCACAGCAGTTGATCCCCACAGCCCTTCCTCTGCCTCATCTTTTTCCTGTCTTACATGTATTAAAGCGGAGAGGGGCCTTGCATAGCTAAGCACTGTACGGGGCAAAGGGTGTGCACTGCCTCCCACTCTCCAGTCCCTAACTTTCCACTCTTATGCAGCAGAACCAGGTCTGGGCAATCTCTACCCAGAAGAAGACACTGACGTTGGCTTTCCTTGCAAATTCACAGTGAGTCTTCTAGTTATTGGGGCAATCAATGTCTGAGTTTAAGGTGCAGCATGGTGTTTTGAAGATTGATATAAGATGCATGAATGCCACCAGAAAACCCCCCATTTAGGAGAAATAGGTTACTGTGTGTACTTCTTATCTTACAGTACATTTTTAATGAAATTTTTAGATGTCTGTGGAATGGGAGCATGGCAGAAAAGGGAGGCCAAGTGCAGAGAAACAGAAGAAACGGGGACATGCTAGGTTCGCTAGCCATTAGAAACAGTGGCATAACAGGTAATATTAAGTCCATGTGTTCATGAATCATTCACACGGTCAGGCAGGCTACCAACTACTGCGTTTCAGATCACTAACCCCCAGTCTGTACCGGTGTGGGACGTGCTGTGGTTTGGCTCCAGTTTTTCGCAGGGTGAAGGGGACGTAAGTAAGCTTCAGAAAATCAGGGAGGTGGTAGCACAATGGAGTCAGACAGTGGGCTTTGGAAAGTCTGTGCTTCAAATCCCAAGACCAGACAGCAGGAAAGGGGATTCCACTGGTCTGCAGGTGGGCTGGTTTTCAAAGGCCACTCTCCAAGTATCATGGCCTATTTAAAATAGGCCCAGCTCCAACAATAACAGATTTTTTTCACTGTGCTCCGGGAGAGGGGACCCAGAACAAAGCCTCTTTGAAGAGAGGAATGTAGCTTACAACCTGCGGGGAAAGAACTATGTTTCATTTAACTCAGACTCAGCAAACTGGATTTATATAGTGCCACCTTTTAGTAATTCATCCATGTACACATTGGTTGACATTGGGTCTGCTTGTAATCACATTCTTACAAACAATAATAAACAGAGGAAGATACAAAACCTTGGTGACCTTGGTTTTGGTTACCAGAACAGTTACCTAATTAAAAACATGTTTTAAATTGTACCTTCATTGCACAGTGTTATACAGTAGTGTAATGAGCTTCAGCAGTAGATAATTCAGAGTTGTCAATTCTTGGAATTTTATCATAAGCCTTGAGATTTTTGCAGTGTTTTACCTTCTTGTGACTATCTGGCAGCTTTCTGGTAAATTTTTCCCTTTTACAAAATGGATGTAATTTCCCATTCTTTTCAACCAGACTGAATTACAGGCTGCTCTCAGCCAAGACAGACTTTTCAAAACAGCCTTTGCATGTGGAATTGAGACTGCTCCTAGTAAAGATAATCAGCGTCTCCCATTGTTTTCAAGTGGGCTGAAGCCAAGTTGCTCTTAGAGAACATGACTGCCTAGTGGGGCCTCTGGATGGGAAACTGGAGGGTGCCCAGGTAGAGCTGGTCAGAAAATGGTATTTTCTGAGAAATTTTTCAAAAGAAACAACTTTTTAACATTTTCAGTTTTTGATTGTTACTGGAGAATTCCCAAAGAGACTGAAATTAACTTAAATCTTTTTAAAGGCTATTTTTCATTAAACATTTTTATTGACAAAAATGTTGACCAGTTCTAGAGATAGGGGCATGTGGGAAGCAGAAGGGAAAGCTACTATAAGACAGAAGAATATGGAGAGGCAGAAGGCAAACAATGACAAACAGACCAATGTGTGTGGAATGGGGCAGACTGAGAGTCACAGGGAAACTTGGGATGTAGGAAGCAAGACTTCGGGGGCTGTAAGGGGATCTAGGAGGTAATACAGGGTAATAGATAATAGAAAGGTGGGAGACTGTAGAGGATGCTGAGGAAGAGGGAGAATATGAATGGTACATGATAGTCAGAGAAAACATGGGGGACAGATAAACATAAGGGGGCTGGAGATGAAGAGTCAGTTCATCCTTTCTTCAAATGTCTCATGATTTTTTTTAATCCAGTTGTGATTTGTAGTCCAGCTCATGATATTTGAATGTTTGGTGTTGACAGTAATGTTAATCTGCACCTTGTCACTCTGGCTTCAGGGTCAGTTCCACATTTTTACAGCCCTGGGCAGCAGTTCTCTGAGTTGGCCCTTGATCTGATTGTCAATGCAGGGCTGTGGTATTGGCATTGATGGTCAGAGGTGTTTTGGAGTGATTGTCATGTCCTAGAAGCATAATATTAATTGGAGTGGTTGCTCAATGGAAGGTTAAATTGGGAGGGGCCCAGTTCTCAACTGGACCATGGGGAGAGCAGTTCATTTTGGTGTCCCTGGGCAGCCCAGCAGTATGAGTATGAATGGAGAGTATCAGTGAGTTGAGGGCAGGAATCCTGACATGGGAAATTAAAAAGGAAATGGAATGAATTGCAGGGGTTAGTGCGAGTCTGAGGAGACAGCAAGGTCCGTCAACATGATGGACACATCCCCTTTATTGGGTAGTTTTCAGGGACAGAAAAGCCCAATCCAAAGAGGGTTCAAGGTAAATCAAGCTTAGGAATCGTTCTGTAAAGAAAGCATGTGCACAGAGAAGTTAAGGAGCCCGAGGAGCTGTCTCAGTCTTATTGCATAGCTGTTCAGTTTCTCAAGAAAATGTTTCTGTGCCCGTGTTTTCCTCCTGATCCTCCCTGCCGTTCAGAATGCAACATAAACTTTTAATAGATTGTCATTATCGCCCACTGGAGTGTCTGTCCTCTTCCATCCTTCCATCCCATTTCAAAGTCAAAATTTAATTGAAATGAGACAAGGCAGACATTATAATGAGATTCTATAAATAGGGTGTAAAATGTCATCTTAACAAGCATAAATGTGACCTATTTAAAATACCACTACAAAGAGAAATTGTTAAATACATAGTCTCATTACACACAAAAAAGTCTCCTCATAAGTGGTTTTATTCTTTTACAGTTATTTATTTAAGTTGGTTCCAGAATATGATTACATATTTTCTGGTTTGGTGCCCAGTAAATGTATTTTGCTAATAGTTTTATTCATGTACACTTTGAATTGCTATTGAATTTGTTGTACAGATAATGCACTCTTTTAATAGTCTCCTTCCTTCGGAAGTTAGTTTTTAAAGAGTTTCATTATATAATCTATGGCCTGATACCCAGAAAAGGCATTCTTTTAACAGATCCTCATTTGCAGTACAAGAGTTTTCCAGATACTGCGTGCTAGAATGGCTATACCCTTTACCTGCCCTTCTGTCCCTTCAGATGACTACCTAAATCAGTAGAATGGGCAACCAGGGTTAAACTTCAGCTAAACAATCTCTTTTCAAAATATCAAATGCTTTCAGGCTGCTGGTTATCTAAGCAATGATTTGGTGAGGTTACATTTTGCAGTACTTGACACATTGCACTGCATATTTTCGCATCAGTTTTTGTCTCATTCTGAATGGTTTAATCATATTTGTTTTATTGATGCACTCTAATGTGGCATACTTCAGAGAAAAATTCCTATCAAAAATATAAAAATGTTTTCATTGACCTTATAAAGATGAAAAAAACACCAATAAAAACATTGGGATTTTTTAAAGTTCCTCTTAGGTTAATTTTTTAATTACATATTTAATTGAATGTAGAAGTGTGTCAGTGCTGACTTCAGGTTGGGAAATTACTGCCTATAATCAGTCAACGATTACATCTAGAGCTATTAAAATACCAGATATGTAATGGCTGGTACATGCAAATTCTCCTTAGCAACTAATATGTTTTAAAGTTTGCTATATTTTTTTAAATGCTCTTACATGCCAACTTCAGTTCTATGCAAGTACCAAGCATTAGTGCAGCATTACAGTTAAGAATCCAAGCACTTGTCAAGAAATGTGGATTTAAGTTCTTATCCCTGATAATGAGTTGAGATTTTTAAAGCTGACTAGAGGATTTAGAAACACCACTTACATTAATGGAAGTTGTGCATTTAAATCTCTTACTCAGCATTTAAAATACCAACATTGTCTCTCTATCATTATAAATTATTTGTCAATTATTACAGTGTAAAATATAATGCAGTATTTCCCAAGCTGCACTCTGCAGACCATGAGCAGTCTGTTCTGAGTTTTCATGACCTGGTGAAAGTGTGTAATCCTGAATGAGGCTTAGCTTCAGTACAGCTTCACTGTCAGTGAAATACAGGCTCTAATTTTACTAATGTAAATACATCTGTAACAGGGTCCTGGCCAGGAGGTCCTGAGCCAGCCCTCTGTTAGCCCAGCTCCAATTAAGAAGCATTAATTGGGGCTGGCTATGTATGCCACGCCTAATTGATAGAAGGGAAACACCTACAGGCCTCATTAGCCTGTGGCTATATAGGGCTGGCAGGCAGGAAGGAAGTGAAGGGAACTGGGGCCTGGATGTCCCTGCTTGCTGGAGAAGCTAGCTGTCCCCCCAGGTTGCTAGTTTGGAGCAGTCTGTAAATAGAAGGCAGTGGGAAGCTGATACTGTATATAAGAGGCACTGGTAATTGCACCCAGAAGAGGTCTCTGGCTGATTTGTGGGTGCAAGGAACAAGCAAAGGCCTTGTTACATGTGGGGGCTTGTCTGGGATTCAAGAGCCAGCGAATGTGGTTGGCAGCCTGGATATGGAAGAGACCCTGCAATGGCTGGTCAAACAGCAGGAGCAGATGCAGCAGGCCCTGCAAAGTTTTCAGCAGTCCCACCAGGCCAAGAGATAGGCCTTACTGACCTGGCAAGCAGAGCAACAGCTCCTGCAAAGAGTGGTGAGTCCTGCAGGAGGGGAGGGCACCCAGCCACTGTGCTGGGGACTCTATAAAATGAGCCCGGTGGATTTTCCGGATGCCTTACTTGGAGACCTTCAAGCAGGTAGCCACAGGCACGGGGTGGGAGAGGGCAACCTGGGCCCTCCGACTGGCCTCATACCTGACGGGAGAGGCTCAAGCGGCCTGTATGGCCTTGAGTGACGAGCAAGCCCAAAACTATGAGCCGGTGAGGGTGGCCATTCTAGACCGGGTGGGCTGTTGATGGAGCGGTACTGCCAAAAGTTCTGGGCGGCCCGATGGAGGTTGGTGGTGCAGCCCTGGGCGTATGCCTAGAGACTAATGGACTGGGCCACATGCTGTTTGGTCCTATGGCCAGTTTTGAGATTTACCAGTTGGCACAAAGTCAAAAGCCCTTTGTTGTTTCTGTCTAACGATGATTGTTCATGATCCCACAAAAATGGGAGATGAGTAAATGCAGTTGGTAGGCATGTGAAATATTGCTAGAGGAGACATCTAAGCAGGAAGTTCTCCAAACTCCTGTTGAGCCAGTCGGGCACTGTGACAGTCAAATGACATAAACAAGCGGGGGTGATCACTGCACTCGTGCACATGACGAATGACTCTAATAAATGGTTGGCAATAATATGATAGAAAATGGAGTGAATTGATCCATTAAACAGGCAGGTATTTGAATATAGTGTATGATGCTATATATTGGGTGCAGGAATGGACAGTTTCTTCCTGAGCCTTCTGGTCAGAACCCTGATGCTAAGACAATTAAGCATGACAAACTAGGATCTGGCCCAAACCTCACAATGAGGACTACAGAAACGCATGTACTCACAATAACTTGGTGTGAATGTGGCAAGAGAAAAATGTAATGTCTTCTAGACAGTCAAGATATCTGGTTGATATCTTTCTCTCTCCTTCAGGAAGGAACCCAACTGCTTTACAATCTGGATCCAAGTTCTTGTGCATGTTCTTGTTCAAAATGTCGTGGGTCTGTCTGTTATACCAACAAAATAAACACCAGCAGGATCTTATTAAAGGGGATAAGACAAAATGTCACATTTATTGTGAATACAAAAAGAATCGTAGTAGGCAGTCAGTTATAGCTATAGCATTTCATTCAGTTTCACATTCATTCACATGTTTATTCAGACACACACACAGGTTCTGCTGCTCCTGTATAGTTACCAGTCCTGAATGTAGCTTGAGTTTGTGGTTTGGGTTTGTAGCTTTTGGCAGTTAACTGGCCAGGAAAGCCGGGCCCAAGAAAAACTGGGTCTCTGTGGGGCATGCACCGATGCCCTTCCATGTTGGCAGCAGAATGTTACTCTTCAAAGTCTTCCATCTCACTCATCCTTTTTGTAGGCTTTAGTTTGAATCCAGAGTCTCTGGGTCTTGCTGTGTCACTCTGCCTCTGGCTTCGGTGTGATTGATCACCCGCCATGACTTTCAGCCTAGGACCTGGCTTTGATGTTTCTTCAATTGTACTTTTTGTTCTTTTCTTTCGAGGGTGGACTCCTTTTACTTTGTCAGGGCTGTTGTCTGCATCTTCAGCCGTTGGGTGTTTACACTTTATTTCATCAGGATGGGCTGGAGGTTGACTCCATCATCCATACATACCTCATTCACACGTCTAAACTAAACTAATAAGATTACAGCAGGGTTTTGCAAAAATGAAGGTTGCAGCAAGCTTTTACAAAATGAAGTGAGCATTTTAAAATGGAGTTTGAGTTACAATATGGACAAGTGTAAGGAATGGCAAATGGTGAACAGAAGTTACAATATCGACAAGTATAATTAATGACAAACAGTGAGCAGAAGTTGCACTGTTTCAACATTGTAACAAGTTTCAGCAATTTAAGCAGCAATTGGACTGAAAGTGAAACTCAATTAGCCAGTTATTGGGGTAATTGGTTTTATGAATGAATGTTTCATTCATAAAACTTTGCTTATGAAGTTATATTAAAGAGAACAATTAAAAACAATTTCATTGATCAGTTCTACATGTCTGTCTCTTACCCTAGTGTTTTCCCACAATCTTCCTGAGAGCTCCAGTCAGTGCCTTCATGATTTCTTCAGGCACTCCTACTCTTTATAAAACGAAAACCATCAGGAAAAGGAAACCATACCATGTGACTCAGATGACCAATAACATAGCATGAATTTTGAGTTCTGAATGCCAAATATTTAAGGTAATAGAACAGTTCAAAAGCAACCCATAGATTTAACTATTTTCATTAAAACTATTTGCTGAATAATTACAAATAAAGACTGTAAAAATCACAATGTTTGCAGCCAGAAAAAGGGCCAGATATGACAAATTGTTCATAATGAATAGCTTGATTAGTTCTATCTACTTAGTTGTAAATAGTTGCTTTGCCTTCAGACTGGAACTGCAATGTTTGTCAGAAATTCAAACAAGCCATTTAAAGCTCACTCCCCATTGCAAGATTAAATGTGGCTATTGGGCTTGAAATGAAGTGTGAGTCTCAGCTATAATTGAAATTCATGTCACCAAGCAAGTGCGAAATTCAAACATTCCCCAAGTAAGGGAGCCAGCCTAGCAGCTGAGGAGCTGTTCAGAATGAAAGTTCTACATCACGTCACAGCTACGTTCTGAGCAGGATTTGGCTTTTGGATATTGTGAGAGGCAAGCCCAGCGCTAGAATGGTGACTCTGCGAGAGAAACAGAGAGGAGGGGGAAGTGAGCATAACATTAACTCCAAACCATAATGACAGGTTTCAGAGTAGCAGCTGTGTTAGTCTGTATTCGCAAAAAGAAAAGGAGTACTTGTGACACCTTAGAGACTAACACATTTATTTGAGCATAAGCTTTCGTGAGCTACACACGAAAGCTTATGCTCAAATAAATGTGTTAGTTGCTAAGGTGCCACAAGTACTCCTTTTCTTTGTACTCCAAACCATGAATCATTTTTATCCTTAATCAAATAGCATTCAAGTTCTTGAGAGGAAGAGAAGGGAGGAGACCATCAGTTAAGAACTTGACTGTGCTTTCTTCTCTTGGAGACTTATTCTTATGATTGTATCTAACACTATTAAGGGGGAGTAGCAGACTCGTGAACCTCAAGCAAAATTTAAAGTCATTCTAAATTCTTTCCCTCCATTTGGGTACTTTGTGAATGTTATACCTGAGACCAGACAAGCAGAAATCAGAATTCTGAATTTCTGTAAGTAGGGTGTGAGCTTTTGGAATAAGGACTATCTTTTACTAAATGTTCAGATAGTACCTACAGCAAAAGAATCCGATTCTGATTGATGACTGACTTCTAATGTAATAGAAATAAACAATTTTATATCTGTAAGCAGTGTAACCTGAGAATTGATATAATGAAGTATAATAAACAAGGGGGAATAATTGTATGTGCTCAAGAGTTTCTCTGCAGCTTACTCCCACTAGCTCTGGAGTATTTATGACATCCGTCACGTCAGTTAGGCCCTTTGCAGACAACAGCTTGAACTGTGATTTTGTAACTACAACATGTGTATAGCAGAAAGCTCAGCTTTAAATGACTTCCAGGATGTATTCAGTTTAAGTGGGTGCAAGTTACGTTGGTCAGTTCACATCCACATAGTAGTTTTCATGTCACCACAATCACATTTTTGCCCTTGCTTCTGCCTCATGTGTGTTTTAGGAATATATCCTGGGATGCTCTGGGCAGGCTGAGTGACGGCCTGGAAGCAAAGCAGACATGGTAAGAGCACGTGGAGCACTCTCCACTACTAACTGAAGTGAATGGCAAATACAGACGTTTGTGTCCTTTCACACTGCTGAACCATGAGTAGGGCATAGTAGGGTTTGATTCTGTATTCCATTTGAATACAACTCTTTACATGAAATTAGAGATGGCACAAGCCATAAACTTGGTTTGGCATCAAGGTTCTGGTTCTGGCCTTTTGCACAGATAAGATCTGCATCTGATTTGCAAAAGTTCAGGGGGGATGTTCAGATCCAGGCTTTTGATTTAGTTCATTGAAAAGGGGCAATATTTCAAATTTAGATCAGAGCTGGTTTTGGACTTCAACTACCCCCAAGTTGGAGGGTATTTAGAGTCAGGGTTCTAGCTCAGGCACATTATAGAGTTAGGCTCCATAGCTGATCTTACCCAAAACCTAAAGAAAGGGAAAGTTCTAGATCTCAGGTTCCAGTTTAATATCGTTAATTGTGCTAAAACATATATAAATGGTCTATAAAAAGAAAGATCCCTTATAGTTTAGAGAATGATTGGGCCTGGAGTCCCAAATGAGCAAAATAGCATCAGAACAAATGTTGGAAGGCTCCTGTGGATCAAACAGAATAAAATGCAGGAGGGTTAACCATAAATCAACCTGAGAGAGAATCAGCGAATGAAAATAAAGTCAAAAATGTACAGACAGTGCTGAGAGCTATATCCCTAATTTTAAGACACAGATCTTTTAGCTAGCAGCCATAGAAGTTACTCACTGCTATGGGTGGCAAAATAGTTGCTGTGTTCAGATCCAGACCCATACTTTCTGAAAGTTTGGGGGCATTTAGTACTGGGATTTTGGGTTAGCCCATAACAGAGAGAGTGATAACGCTGGATCTGAACTTCCCCAACGTTTTGAAGTACTGATCCCTACCTGGAGCCCAAATGGACAGATCAACATCGGGGTGACTTTTAGGAGAAATTTGCTGTATTTGCTAGGAAAAGCAGCTTTAATATCATTGAACACCACCATTGGTCATACTGTTCCTCCCTCCTTTTCTGCTACTAAGAAAACTATTGAAAAAGTCAAAGGACAATTTGTTGTAGATTCTACAGTAACTTGCAATAGGTGGAACCACCTGTGCCTGTCTATTTCCAATGAAAATAATCTATTTCCCACTCGGGAAAGTAGAATGTAACAGTGACTCAGAGCTTGGAGCGGAAACAGGATGGTGCTGAGGAGAGCACATAGTGTGTCTGGCTCTGACTCAAGCACTCAGCTGGTTGTGTGAGCTAATGACAGAAGACTGGCCTTTCCTGTGTGTGACAACAGTAGGTGAGTTTTTCCCTGGAAATCTGTCTGTCTAGCAATGTAAAACCAAGCATCTGAAGGTCCTGGAAGTACAGCTGTGTGCGTGCCACTGCTGATTCTGTCATTGAATTGGCCTGCTGGTTTGGGAGGAAACCACCATTAACGAGAGAGTTTACTGCAAAATGTAGAAATCTATATTTTTAGCTATTTCCCCCCAGGGTTCTGTAGTTTGTCATTGATATTAAGGTTTGCTAGTAGAACATACACCCCAATAGGAAATATTATAACTACTACAGTAAATAGATGTGTATTGCAAACCTGAACGGGATTGTGTTTTCTCCCTTTCTCTGTGTTTTTTCCTACCATGTGCTTTCAGCAGCACACACATTTCCTGTAGGGTGAAATCCAGCTTTCTGCAGGGGGCCGGCACAAGACTGCCTGCATCACTTAAGTCCTGTATTGGGGATCAGCGGGCACAGCAGCCATGTAGGAAGGGGGCCTACAAAATACAAATCACTCTGATGTAGGGGAAGATGTCTCTGCACTTGAGCCAACATAAGCCTGGGTGGAAGGCAATGATGGGACAGGTCAGGGTGTATAGAGTGACCCTGCATGCATCCAGTGACCCTATTGTTCCATCTAGCGTGAAGGTAGTATTGTGCCACTCTAGCCTGAATAGCTATAATGTACTGTGCTGGCCCTAGGCAAGAGGGCTGGATTTTACCACCCTATCCCTCCCTCTCCTCTCCCAATTCTAGCTTACTACGGGGTAAGCTCTTTTCAGAGTGTATGAACAGTGTTGCCTCTGCCTGTCTCGCCCCTACAAAGCTCAGTTTGAGACCCGTCCTTCAGTTTGAATATTCCTGGTTTAAGGTTGTTTCCCTGGTGGACTCTGTAGGTGCCAAAATAATATAATCTGCCCATTCTAGAAGAAGAAAGAGAAATATACGATTTCCTTGTTCAAAATATGTTAGTTGGAAACAAGTGCAGTAAAAAGAAAAGGAGAACTGTGGCACCTTAGAGACTAACAAATTTATTAGAGCATAAGCTTTCGTGAGCTACAGCTCACTTCTGTAGCTCACGAAAGCTTATGCTCTAATAAACTTGTTAGTCTCTAAGGTGCCACAAGTTCTCCTTTTCTTTTTGCAAATACAGACTAACACGGCTGCTACTCTGAAACCTGTCAAGTGCAGTAAATTATCTACACTACACTACAATCTTACAGTCCTCCCTCTGAGACACTCGATATCATGATCCATCTGTTTCATTTATTAGTTTACCAGCCGAGACTTTAACAAAGTTTTTCCAATGGGTGTACACCACCCTTGGTGTCATTTTCCTAATGATGGGTGTGTCATTGAGCTCCTTGAGACATGCAAACAGTAGGTCAGGTAGTGAAAAACTACAAGTCAGTTCTCTTCTGCTGGAGCCTAAGAAGCCAGCATAACTTGAAAAATACACTGTAGATAAGACAGAGTGGGGAGAGTCTGATCATACAACGTGGTGTATTTCTCTCTTCTTTTAGTAAAAGTAAAATTACTATATTTATACTAGAGCTTCCCTCTAGATCCTGGTGTCCTGCAAACATGGTAGTAATAAATAATAGAATAAAGTATATGTACTCAAATGCTTCCATCAACAATCCCCTATGTGTATATACAAATAGTTAAAATATTACAATACCAATTGACCTAATTCTAAAATTCCCACTTACTAGCTGGAAGCAATGGTAGTCAGAATAAAGTACTGGATGAAAAGCAGGAGGACCACACCTGAGCCACTTTATCTTGTTAAACAATCATGGCCTACGAATAATAAAATGAAGAAATGCTCTCTCCTCAGGTAGACTAAAAGTTAACTCGGAATAGCCCATTGGACAGCCCAATAGTGCCTTCCCTCACTAGCTATAAACAAAATAAAACTGTGCAAAAAAACCAAACAAACCAAAAAAACAATATTTAAATCATCATGGCTTTCTACTGAATTTCTGATCACATTTTTGTATGTTACAAAAAGTTTGAGAGCATTTGGAAACAAAGTTTTGGTTAGGATCAGCATAAAGCTAGGTGATATTTATAAAACTTGGATTGCAAATACCTCCAAAGCTCAGGTGTGTTGAGACCTGGGATTTTGATCTAAATCCATCTCTAGTCACAATACTGTGTGTGAATAATAGCTGTCATTGCTGTATGTTGCATCTATAGGCTTGTGCCTGCCCTTTTTTGGAATCAATGGCAAAATACCCTTTGACATCTGTAGGGGTGAGATCAGCTCCTAGGAGCAGTCCTGATGCTGCCCAGGGAGTCTTATTCATGTATATAGTCATCAGCATTCACGAGTGGCCTAAAGGAAGTCAAAAATGCAAGTGAGTTTGCAAGATTTAGTCCTAGAGCAGTTTCTATTGTGTCACATGCAAGGCTGGGTGGAACATGGTGTGTCATGACATGATGAAATATAACATGGAGTGCATCATCTCCAGACAGAACTGGAACAGCCCTTTGTAAAAATTGTCCCTTTTTTCTTTTCAAATGACAAACTATTATAATAGCTTTTTAAAATGAGATTCTAGGAGCAGAACCTAGAATGGGTGGAGTCATTTAATAATACTTAGCACTTTTCATCAGAGGCTCTTCATGGTTTACAAAGCTGGGTAAAAATATCATTACCCCGTTTTATAGGGGCAAATTGAAACATGGAAGGGACAAGGGGGAAAATGCCCCTTGATTTAATGGTGCAGGACTAAATCCCCAGTGAATCACTCCCTAAGAATCAAGCCCAAGGTCTCAGCCTAAATAAAATAACAGAGCTATCAGTGGACCTCGGTCTTCTCAACCCACCAGCCGTGTTTTATCTAATGAGCCATGTGGCTCACTGCCCAAGTAAGCATATCTGCACAATGCCACAGAGGTATGTATATTTTCTTAATGATGTGTACCAGATAGGATTTTATCATTGATCCTGTTTTCCCTAGAATTGTATATATGGCATTGAAGGTTATTTAGGAGTCGCATTTCACAGCAGAAAGTCACATAAATCCTGAGACAAAACCATGGACGCATTCAGAATTTTCCTCACAGGTGGACAAAAATCTGATTTCTCTTTCCAACTTTTTTTTGTTTGACTAAAGTCCGGCAGACCTCTTGCGTAGTTAATGCAATTTGTTTAAGTACCGCAGGCTCAGGCTGTATCGTGAAGTCTGTGGGAGTTGCACGTGCTCACCTCCACTTGGGATCAGGCCTGTAGTTTGTAGGCGTTATTTATGTAGGAGATTTGTTGACAACAGATGACATAACTGTGTGAAGCTATTTCAGTGATGCTGTTTTTATTGCTTGATTTTATCAATTTATTGCAGCAGTGCTGTTTTATCAGTTGTTTTATCAATAGTATGACACCCACAGCTGCAATATAAATATACCAGACAATGAAAGAAGGTGAAAGCTGTACTTATCTAAATTAGTCAGAGTAGGACACATACAGTAACTCACTTATAGCAAAACCCATGAATTATCATGAACTTAACCTCTCATTTGAAGATAAATGTTTTAAAGCACAACCCCATCATTATGTGTAAAGGAATTCTTTTTCTGCAATCATAAGACTTATATACTTTCTAAGAGGTGGGTCTAACTTGTGGTTAAATATTGCAGACAATAGTCTTGCTGATCTCAGGAATTTCCAGAGATTAAAATGCAGATGTCTGGATTTTTCAAAATCTCACAAAACTTGTAAAAATATCAGATCTGTCTCCCCAACCCAATATCTGGATCAGTAAGTCAATGAAGCATCTGCAAGTCACCTGTAGAGTTTTACTTTAATAGTCTGGCCTATAGAATAGCTCTTATCTGTTCTTAGCATTGTTAAACTCTATATTTGGCAAATTAATCATGATTGATCTGCTAGATTTTACCTATTAAACTTTTATTTGTATTTATAGATAGAGTTGCAGTTGTGGTTTTTATATGGTATTTTAAAGGGCTAGGTTCACAAAAGGATTCAGGTGCCTAAATGCCATTTCAGGCAACTAAATCCCAGAATCAGACCCCACTTGGAAAAACCACTGCTCAGTCGCTGCCGAATCCTGTAGGCACTTAAACTCACTTGATGCCTATGTTTTTGCAGTAAAGTTCCCTGTGCACTGTAGCTTCATTCTAGGCATCTGCATGCCTTAGCTCCAGTGTGCTGCACGAATGGGGGGATGACAGGTGCTCCTCTGACTAACTTACCTGTGGGCCCTGATCCAGGAGGTGAGATCTGAGGTCGTTTATCAGATCAGGCACCTATAGGTGAGCTCACATAAAATGTTTGAATGGAGAGAGAGGAGGAGGAGGAGAATTTCCCTGGTAACTTTAGCCCAGTGGGTTAGGGTGTTCACCTGGGATGTGGGAGACCCCTGATTCAAGTTCCACTTCCACCTAAGAGGGAGAAGGGAGTTGAACAAGGATCTGCCATCTCTCAAATGAGTGCCCTAACTACTGGGCTATGGACTGTTCTGCAGTGCAGCTCCATCAGTCTCTCCTGTTGGAGCTGTTCCACTGTGGATAAACCAATTAAAGTCATTGGAGCCATGGGATTGCACCCTGGGTCTCCCACCTCCTAGGTGAGTGTTCTAACCACCAGGCTACAGCAGTCATTGTCATGGCTTGCGCTGTCTCAATGATTCTTTCACAATTTATCCACAGTGGAACAGCTTCCACAGGTGAGTCTGAAGGAGCCCCACATCAGCATATCCCAAAGCCCACTGGTAGTGCACTCACCTGTGTGGTGGTAAATCTCTGTGCAGATCCTTCTCCCTATCAGGTGGAGGGGGAGACTTTAACCAGGAATCTCCCACAACCTAGCTGAGTACCCCTATCCACTCGGCTAAAGGTTCTCCTTGCAAACATGGCATAGGTGCCAAAGGTGGTTTTGCAGCGGAGAATTCCAAGCAGATGGAGGCACCTCTCTCCAGCCCAGACTTAGGCAGTGAACTCCCTGAGGGAGGCAGGGTTTAGGATGCCTCCCTTGCCTCGGCATCTTCCATTGGCTAGCTTCAGTGGGAGCTGCGCAGTGCTCTGGCATTTGTGAAGCCATTTCTTAGGAACCTCTCTTCCCATGCATTGTATAGCGACACCTAGGTGCCTACAAATTAGGTGAGGCAACGCTGAGTATCACCATGCTTAAATTCCTTTGTTAATCTAGCTCAAAGGGCCTTAAAGCTCCATTTTAAATGACTCTGCCAAAAAAAAGAATTTCAAAGCTAAACCTGTCACTCTATGGGTTGGTCTTCACTGAAAACGCTGTAGCTGCACCTATGCAGCACTTAGGGAAGAGCTTTTCCCATTGGTGTAGTTGATTCACCTCCCTGAGAAGCAGTAGCTACGTCTTTGGGAGAAGTTCTCCTGGCGACACAGCACTGTCTTAACAATTTTTAAGGTGTCAAGAAATTCCTTCTCTAACTCTGAGGCGATATTTGACCAATCGGTGTGTGGGTCTTTAAGGATACCCATATTACTGTTCTTCCTGAGACAAAAAAACACATTTTGAAAAAATGTATTTTAAACCTGGGAGTTTTAAGTCCTCATCTTTGACGATGACTTGTCCAGTTTATCTCAAACTTAAAAATAATAATGTGTGTGACATTTGTAGCCTGTTTTGGAAAAGTTGATGGGGAAATGACAAAACTGGGTTGATAACAGCAAACTAAACACAGCTTTAGCTAGGGAGAGATTAGGTCTCCGTTCCGAAGACAAAGAAAAGGAGTACCTGTGGCACCTTAGAGACTAACAAATTGTTAGTTATTGTAAACAATTTGTTAAATAACTAACAATTTGTTAGTCTCTAAGGTGCCACAAGTACTCCTTTTCTTTTTGCAATACAGACTAACACGCTGCTACTCTGATTCCGAAGACACAGTTTATGGCCTTGTCTACACTAGCATTTTTTTCCCTTAAAATTTCCTTTTTTGCTACCACCAGTTCAGCTCCAACACTGGTGGTAACAGTGGGAGCCCTAGTGGATACAGGTGTCTTGTAGCCATTGTTGTTTCAAACCCAGTATTGTGCAGACCTGTTCTGAATATAGTTGGATGACATGGGCCATGATGATCCAAAACCGCATAAATTAATGACAGATTTTCCATTGTCTTCAGTGGTCCTTAGATAAGGTGCATGGCATTTAAATGGCAGGTGTCAAATGGAGCCTTCTCTATGCTAATCACTGTTATTTTGATGGAGCTGGAACAGTAAGGGTTGTCCACGCTGGCACGCTAAATCGGGGCTGCTGTGATCGAAGCAGTGGCATCAATTTAGTGGGTCTGGTGAAGATGCAATAAGTCAATGGCAGAGCACTCTCCCATTGATTTCAATACTCCACCTCCTTGAGAGGCAAAAACTAAGCTGGTGGGAAAACATCTCCCAGAAAAAATAGCATGGTGTAGACACCGCCTTAGTTGATGTAAGCTATGTTGCTCAGGGAGTGATTTTTTTTTTTTCCTCACACACCCACGAGCGACATAATTTACGTCAACTTAGGCCTGGTCTACATTGCCGCTTAATAAATTTAAAAGTAACCACACTATCAAAGGAATTTAATCTCTTGGAGTAATCGTCCAGGGTTGGCAGAGAATATGGCTGCCAGTGTATGTTACCCAATTACTGTAAGAACTTAAAGGGAGAGCTGGCCATATCCACTGCTTGCATAAGTGTATGAGATTTCACTGAAATCAGGGGAGTTGGACACACGTATGCCAAACTAATTTGGCCCAACATTTCTACTGTGAAACAACATTCTTCACTGTAATGCTGATAATCCTTTCTGTGGTTGCAAATCTGTGCACTAGAGGATTGTTCCCCCTTGTTTAATTTTTTAAAAAAAGTGTTTCATATTCAAGTAGAACTTTTTACATGGAAAAAATGGTCTGTCTCACATGCATTTGTGTGGTACAGGTAGTCTGCATTGGTGAGAGAGAGAGAGGTTTTTCATTCCTTTCACTTTGTGGAATTTTGTGCAAAGTAAAGGATACCAGTGAGTCCCAGGTATAATACAATGAGGAAGACTTTTGAAATTCCCCAGACCAGATCCTATTCTGTTAAACTACTGTCAAATAACTTAGTCCCTGCAGTCAAGTAACTGAGAGAAAAATCGACCCCAGAGGTGCGATGCTGGCAATAGTAAGTTTAAAATATAAAAATCGTATTGTCTAGTCCACTAATATTACAATTTATATGTAGTACTTATTGTTTTTTAGGCTACAGCAGCAGGGAAAGTGATTTTCTGTACTTAAAACCTGTGATCTCATAGGTCATAAACCTTATTCAATTATACAAGCAATACTTACAGTACTTTAAACACAGTTTATTAGTTGTTATTATTAGGTATCTCAAGAGATTACTCCTATTGCATTCTGTAGACTCCGATTTACAATAGTGTAGTCATCTGAAACTACTGGATTTGTTAAGCTCCTCAGATAATAGAAAACCAAGTCAGGCAATACATGAAGATGCCAAGTGGACTTAAACAAATGCTTTTCTTACAAGAAAATGTATTACATTCCAGCCGCCTTTCAGCAGGCAAAGAAAAGTGGTTGTAATCAGAACACATGGGCTAAAACGAAAAAATAAGCAGGCATTTTGAGTTCTTCTAGTATTTATGGGATCATCATTTTTTTCTGTGTGATTGAAGTGTTCTGCAGTAACACAGATATTACTTGGCTGGCTCTCTTTAAAAAGGGCTTTACATGTGATCTTTTCAGAATCTGATTATCAAATCTGTGAACTTTTCCCCTTCCCACCATGTGTCAAAGGAAAATTACATGCTAGTCTGTAACCCACACAAAAAAAAAAAAGTTACAGATTCTAAGAAGCCTTGAAACCAGTTCATAAATTCTCACGTTAAACTATCTTCACTTTACTAATAATTCATTTCATGTGAGGTTTGAGTATTTATCTCCACAGAATATTTATGAAACTTGTTGTGGCCTACTTGTTCATCATTCTTTAACAGCGAGGAATGCAAATATTCCCCTTTGCAGACCTGGAGAAAAAGGCAGTTCCCCACCATGTTCCCCTGCTTTTTGTAGATTCTGTGAATACTCTTATGTGGGAGCTCCATGAGGATGCAGATTCCTGGATGGGAGACTGAGGAAACAATTGGGCTCTCAGGGTGACTGCTTTCCATGGTACCCTTCAACAGGGCCCTAAGGTGTAAAAAAAACGACATGAGTTACTACAATCAAAGATTATAATAAACTCTGCAGGTGGAACCACATCCCAAAGGTACTTCTAGGACAACAATGCATGGACACTTGGCAGAATGGAGGTATAGGGACTAGGCCATTAGTGGATGATCTGAGATCTTTGAGTTTAGGTTCAGAAGTCCTGGTCCTCTTTGGGGTTGTTGAATTAAGGGAACCACCCTCCCCCTTCAAGAAGAAAGTTGAATCAAATTCCCCACTCACAGGGGCCCAGTCCTGCAAGCTGTTGGACACCCTAAAATTCATGGGACTTGAGGTGCTGAGCACTCAAGGTCCTTATAGAGGAATAATTATGTAGGGGTAAATGGAGTACTATAAATGGCTGATAAATCGTTCATGAATATACGAGCTTATTAACGAATACATTGAGACTATAATATTGTGGTTTATATCAATGGGTGACAACTTAGATAGTGATAGTTAACCCCTTCCAAGATCATGAGCAGACAATGCAGCACATGGGGATGCATTAATAGTCAATCCATTCTCTGAATAAAGTGCTTCCCCACAAAAAAAATTTGCCATTTCAAAATGTCTTCCTTTCTAGTTCATAACCTTATAAATTTCCTTTAAACGGTAATATGTTCTTTTCAGTCTTCACTTCTCCTTAAGTTGCCCCAAAACATATTTTAAAACCACTTCTCAATAGCATCTATTAGCTCTTGGTTTGTTCAACTTGTACGTATTACAAGATAATCCTGCTCTCACTGAAACCAATGACAACAGTAGCAGGTCCATACACTTACACTCAAAGATTGAGTGAATGACAATCAGATGTTGGAAAAGAGCTATAGTTCATTTTCTACCAATTCAAGTATATTTTGATTATTCCACATAGCAAACTGGGACTTTGTTCAGTTTAATATTAAATGTCCCAAGTAAATTGCTTCTTTTCACTTCCTAGCATGACTACTCCACAGCTTAATGAGTGTACGTGAGCCACGTGGGATGAGAAAAAAGAGAAGCAATAGCTAACAAGGAAGAGGGGAGAAGAAAAAGGGACCCTAACAGTCACTAAGAGATGGGCCACCAAATAGTGTTTTTTAAAAATACAGACCTCTGAACCTTATATGCCTAATAATTATGATCTCATTCAGTATGACACACTCAGGATTTCAAATGTGATATTTAATGCATATACATAAATATATGCTGTACAGTAGAAACTTTGTAACAAATTTGGTTACACATTGACATTGTATGATCCCCTACAGTTATGCCCCAATAGCCCTCGAGCTAGGGACTTTAAAGGGTTCTGGGAAGCTCAATAGCTCCACCAACAGAATTTGGTCCAATAAAATATATTACCTCACCCAGCTTGTCTCTCTCATAGCCTGAGACCAACATGGCAACAACAACAAAAAAAGGGGGGGAGGAAGTGGACTCAAAGTGTTCCTATGAGGATTTGTACCAAAAGAATTTTAAATGTGTTTGTGGGAGCCAATAACCTGTGCTGAAATCCAACTTTCTGAGCAACTGTCTGCCTTGTCAAAGCAATATTTATCTTACAGTAATACTACAAGATTTCTTTTCATATCAAAATTAAGCTTATCTTAAACACTCTTCAGTACATAAAGTAAGGAGAAAACATCCCTTTTAAAACACATACGCAAAGGGAATGTGGCCTTGATGTTTTCTGGCATCAAGCGAGATATACTGTCTTTTTATTTTCTGTTCTGGGATTATTCATGGCATTATCCTATATCCAAGATTTGAGGGACCTGTTGTAAGCACATCAAATTTTTTAATTGACAGTTTTAAGTATTGGATCATTTTAAAAATGGGCATTAAATCCCAGCTACATCCTATAAATTTGAAATTTTCCATTAATTAACCTTCCTGTTTAGGGCTTGGAAGTAAGCCAATGTTGACAGTACTCTGTGTATACATCCCTGCAGTAGAGAAAAATCTATGATCATAATTAGCACTTCCACAGGACTGTGTGAGAAACACAGTATAGACATTCATTAATGGGAGATTAGACTCCTAAGTACCATTAGCCCCATCTCACAAATAAGGAAACAGACAGAAATGAAGCGATTTGCTCAAGGTAACATAGTGAGTCAGTGGCAGAGCTCTGATTATAACAGACCTGCTACTATGAGCCCAGGCTCATTCCACAAGACCACAATGATTCCATTCCTCCCTAACCTGGTTATTAAAATTCAATAAAAGACTATGGGACTAAGAACCAGTGGTGCAGTGAGAAGGAGGAGACGGAGCTGACAAGACTGGGTGCAGGGGGAAACTGGGAGAGGGAGCCAGAGGCAGGGGAGACACAGACTAGCCAAGTAGCTTGGAGAGGGAGACTGGGACTGGGAGCATGCGTTGGATGGGATGTGTGTGGATGATGCACTGGAAGCCAGGGCTGGGGAAAGAATGACTGGCTGAGGAGCCAGGAGAGAGGGAACTGGGACTCACTGGGCACGTAGACAAGACAAGGAGCTGAGAGTAAGGTGGGGTACTGGGAATAACTGAGCAAAGAGACGTAAGGGGAAGAGAGAGACCGGGACTGGATGCCCAAAAGGGTGAGACAAGGACTTGTGGGGCCAGGAGGCTGGGCCAGGGAGCCAGAGAAGAGAAATAGGACAGAGTCAGGTTGGAGGGGATAAGGCAGAGGGGATCATGCTTCAGGAGGAGGAATGGGCAGAACAGGCTGTGCCCACTAGATCACACTCCCCTCTAAAACCTGGACTAGAAGCCAAGATTCCTGACTCATTATTCCTCTCCTGTGAACAAATATCTGTGAAACCAGTTGGTAAAGCATCCAATACCCTTCTAGTGTTGGTCCACAGAGAAGATGCCAACCTACTATTGCTATCATTACTCCACTAGTTCATGCAACAGAGGTCAGTGTGGCGAATCTGAAGATTCCAACCCTGTTGATGAACCATGGGGGTGTTTCTATGATGCTAATGATGGAATTTCTGTTTGTTTGCTTTTTAAAAAACCTAGGAAATTTCATATAAAAAACTACATGAAAAAACATTAGGGTTGCATAGTCAAGTACTCAAAAGTTAAGGAAATGCCAGCATTTGTACAACCTTAATTCACCCCTCTTTTCCTTATTCATTACGATTGAGTCTTGTATCATAGTTTGTGTGTATTACATTGACAATTCTCTTGATTATCTGAAAGCTAAAATATCCCAAGTTATTCAGTATCTGTTTCCCCACCCAGCGCCCTGGCCCATATTAGGATAATCAAGTTTCTAATATAAATATTAGCACTTGTATAGCCACCTTCATTTTCAATAAGCTTAATAGACATTAACTAATCCTCACAACAGTATTCAGAAAAGTATTTTACAGAGGGGGCAAACTGAAGCAAAGAGGTTGCGACTTCTCCATATGCAAGGCAGGTTTAGAACTCGGGAGTTCTTGGTCACTACTCCTGGGGTCAGATCACTCTGAGATAAATATCAGTGCATTTAACAATAGCAAGGGTGAAATCCTGGCCCCATTGAAGTAAATGGCAAAACTCAGACTGATTTCAATAGGGCCAGGACTGCACGCTAAACATTCAGGATCTTTTGTTGACTACAACAGGTTTCTTAAGAGTCAGCACGCTAACAAATATGCAGAGGTATCAAAATTAAAACTAAATATTCTTTTGAATACACATTTCAATACCAGTCGCTTTCAGACATAAATATGAATATTAATTTGTAAGAAACTCCCCCACCCGCCTCAACCAGAGTTTTATTAAAACACTTAATGTTATCCCAATCCCTGGCTGGTTGCTCAAAAGCATTTTGCAAATCTTAGGGGACTATACTCGTTGCTTTTCTTAATGCCAGGTAACCTGTAACAACGTCTGAAGGAAGCATCCGAATGTAAGCAAATTCTTCAATGCTACTGAATCTCAGCTTGCTCTGTGGATCTGTATAATTTGCCTGGAAAAGAAACAATGACAGAGATACCATTCAGAGAGAAATCTTAGTAAAAATGTCAACACAAAACGTTTCTTGAGTCCATAATATGTGTGTAACAACCGAGAAATTATAATATGTTACCATGTGACAAAAAGTAGTTTCCTCTTTCTTCCCTCACATGTCAAAACTTTTACGAGAACTAAACAGTTCCCTGAAAAAGCTTTTACATCAAAAATGCATTAAACATAAGAGGGCTAAAACAGCTTCGCATACAAATCTACACAGCAGAAAAAAACCCCTAACACAGCTCTCTAACATCACTCTAGCAACTGTGTGTCTGGCACAGTCCTTTACAAAGTATTTCTCCAAAGAATGGGGTTGTTGCCAATAAATTACCAACGAAGAGGCTGAATTATGGGTGGTCTGATAGCTTTGGCTTGATTTCTCTGCTTTTGTCGGATTGTTTGTAGGTTTAGTTTTCTTTGACTTTTTTTTTTTTTTTTTTAAAGAAAAAGCTTTTGGTTCTGTGGCTGCACTGATAAGAAACTTGACCTCAGTGTTTGCATTACTACAGATTTCTGCTTTCAGTGACACAACTAACATTGGTCTTGTATCTTTCACTTCTGCTATGTTTGGATTAGGGCTTCCTAGGTGAGTTCCAGCTCCACCCCATCATCCTTCCCTCCCTGTTGCCCCAGAGAGCTTGAGCATATGTTAGCTATCAGGCTCAGCACATTGGGTAGAACCAGGAGAAAAGCTAATCTCCGTTTTATTATTCTCTCCACCCTAGACCCATATGAAATAACTATTGACCCTGATCGTATTATCTTATGTTGTACCTGCCAGTGATCTGAGACCTTCCTTCCTTGCTCTCCCTGACAAGAGATCTGGGATGATGGAAGGCTGAGGCATTGGAAGCTTGCTTTCCTTAAGAAGCACACTACCAAAGGAGCCAGGGGACAGGAAGCACTGCAGAAGAGCACAGGCTCTGTAGGTCTCCCCAGATTCAGGATGTAGTGTTGAATCCCCTGCCAGTTCTGTGGTGGGAAGGAAAATTTGGAGGGAACTCTAAAGCGAAAACTCAAAACGTGGCTACTGGGTAGTCAACTGCCACGGCTGGTAAGCGTTATGTAGCAGAGTATATTGAGGACTATTGCCATATAGCATTTTATTTTTTTTACAACGCCACAAAACATTAACTTGGAAAATATTTTAGTTTTCAGAAAATAGCAAATGTAGGACTTAATGAAGGGCCAATATCATCCCTGATGTAGTCAACAGAGTTAACCTGGGTATATATTTGTACACCAAAATTCTATGAGTTTGGCTCAAGGTGTGTAAGAAAATCTAAGCAAACAGGTTGATTTTTAATGGACAATAGCAGTAAGTTTTTCATCTAAAATTGTATCTACTTATTTATTGCATGTCATTAAATGTTTGTTAAAAAATTGTGACCCTGAGAGGATCCTCTACCAGTCTTACACTTCATACTGGAGGTCAAGACGTTACTATATAGATGTAATTACCATCTAGTGATTTTTCAGATAAATTCTGTTGGAAGCAATCTGATGATTAAAACTTTTTCAAATATTTCTGCAATAATTAAACCAGATAAAAAGCAGAGCAATGCAATTTTACAAGGAAAAATCCCTTCACCTTTTGTAAACTAAGTCAAAGGCCAGATTTTATCATGTTTTGATGTATTAATTATCTTAGTCTGTTTCTATAGCACCAAAGCTGATAGGTTTTCAGAAAAGGCAGAAATTCAAGCATTTGCGTAACTTTTTCTGTTAGATTAAATTACTTTGTTCTATGTTAATATGACCAAAGGCCTACCGTCTAAATTTGAACAGAAGAGCTTAAGTGTCTAAAAATGCAAATGCAATCCATAAATACAATTATTTTGAACTTTTAGAATATGCTGCATTAAAACTATAAACAGGCTGCCTTATTAGACCATTAAGGGATATAATTCCATCTGTTACCACACGGAAAGAGACAATCAACAGAATTCAGTTGTGGTATTTAACATAACTGCTGATGTACTGATGGGAGTGTTTTAATGCACTCCTCATTTTAATAAGACAGACCATTTAATACTTCCTTGCATGAGTAATGCTAAAGAATTTATTGTACATAGCATTTCTTGGGGAATCCTACACTCCTCACAGGAAATGTTCTCATACAAATGCTATCAGATTTCTCATAGAGAACAGGGGGACATTTTTTTGGACTAGACTTCTAAAATATTCCCTTACGTATTGCATCTTCCCATTAGGAAGTGATTTTAAGAATAAATGTCGTGCTTCTTATGAACCAATTCCGACTCAGCAATTTAAAGGACACAGTCTCCTATCTTAACAAGAAAGATTGTTAAACAGGATATTTTTTTTATCAGTCAAGAGAAACCTTCCAGCCATAAGCAAAATACGAAATTTGTCCCAAGATGTATTCAGAAGATGAAAAATTGAAAGAGCCAAAAGAAAAAAAACAGTGCGGAATGCAGTCGTCAGAGAAAGATTATCTAGATCATACTAGAGTAGTTACATTTACATAGCTCATCGACAGTGCAGGATGGGGAAAAAAAAAAAGGGAAGAGACTGCTGAAGTTAGTAGAAACCTACCGGCTTCCCAAGCGTAAATTTGGTCTCCTCTGGCTAATTAAGAGCCAAACTCTGACACATCTTTAGGTAGCAGTGGGAAATAGTAGCCTCTCTAATCCATGTGCTCACTAACTGACCAATTCCGAAGAGGCCCTAGGCCAGTGCGGAAGGGAATTATAGAGCTGCTTTGGGAGGTGGAAGTGGAAAAGGCTTATGCAATTAAGCTCCTTCCCTGTGCTAGGCCAGAAATGTTACTGGAACCCAAGTAAACACAATTAGGGGTGCTGTTTACACCTGCAAAGCCATTATAAGGCGAGGGGATGAGAAAAAGATAGAGGGGATGAAGATTCTAGTTGCATCCTCTGTTTTTCTGCTAAAAAATATTTGTATTATTGTTACCTCACCCTCCCAAACCACCCCCATTTGTCTATTTCATCCACCTGTTGCACCCTGTCTTTCCTATAGAATGACAGACTTCTGGATTACTTGTTTATGTGGCACTTAGTACAACTGAACCCTGATCCTTCCTTGGGGATTCTGGGTGCTACCATAATATAGATAATATTCTAGTTAAAAAACACAAACTGGCTGGAAGGGAGTGGTTTTATTGGGTGGGTGAGTTATGTCCCAAATGACCAGGGAGAAAGGCATGTGTTTGAATCAGTGGTCTGATTGACCCTCTAGATTTAGGAGTTGCCAGTTGAGATCCAAGTGGCAGGTATCACTCAGAGATGAAGGATCCTATGGGAGACATATTGTCACCTCTGATACCATCCACAAACTGCCTTTATATATTAAATCAAAAAAACAATGTTAAAAGAAAATTAAGGTTCCAAAGTAAAGCTCTCAAAAGTTAGGAAATGCTTGAATTAATGTTTTTGTACAAGCTTAATTCCAACTCCCTTGTGTGGATGCATTATGATACAATCTTTAATTACATGATCACATTCTATTTTTATCTCGGCATTCCTGCAGCATTCAGTGCCCAGAATGGATGGCGCTCACTTAATGAGCAACTATTCAATGCTTTGTTTTCTCCTCATTGTTCGATGTGTGGCCCTCCAACTTGTTTACTGCACACTACTCTAACCCTGTTCTGAACACAAAATTATTAATTTCCCCATGCAGTCTTCATGGACACTCATCACTACAGTATCTGAGTGATTCAGAAACAATGAATTATGTTCATCAACATCCTGTGAGGTAGGAGAAGTATTACTATCCTAGCTTTTAGGGATGGGAAACTGAGGCAGAGATTTAGGTCAAAAGTGTCCATCAGTTTTGGGTTTCCAGTTTGAAGATAGCCAGGACCTGATTTTTTTTTTCCGGCGGTGTATTTAGCATTATATGGCCTTTCCATGTTCCAAAGCAAAACTTCTATTGACTTCAGTTGCAGTTTTTCTGCACTCAGCTCAGCACTTCTGCAAATCAGAACCGACATGTTTAAAGTTTGGGCACCCAGAAACTGAGGAACCACACAGTTATTAAAAATATAGTTTAAGTGACTTGACTAATATCACATAGGAAATCTATAGCAGAGACCAAAGTAAATCCAGTTCTCAGGACAGCATTCAACTGCATTAACTATGCTCAGTGCGACGGAGAATTTATATCAGAGGGATAAATACTGGAGAGGAGAGGAATTATTTAAGCTCAGTACCAATGTGGCACAAGAACAAATGGTTATAAACTGGTCACTGGGAAATTTAGACTGAATTAGGACAAAGGTTCTAAACATCAGAGGAGTGACGTTTCGGAATAGCTTCCAAGGAAGCAGTGGGGGCAAAAGATCTATCTGGCTTTAAGATTAAACTCAATAAGTTTATGGAGGAGATGTATGATGGATAACATGATTTTGGCATTAATTGATCTTTAAATATTCATGGTAAATAGGCCCAATGGCCTGTGATAGGATGTTAGATGGGGTGGGGATCTGAGTTACTCATAGAATTCTTTCCTGGGTATCTGACTGGTGAATCTTGCCCATATGCTCAGGGTTTAGCTGATCGCCATATTTGTGTTCAGGAAGGAATTTTCCTCCAGGGCAGATTGGAAGAGGTCCTGGAGGTTTTTCGCCTTCCTCTATAGCATGGGGCACAGGCCACATGCTGGAAGATTCTCTCCTCTTTGAAGTCTTTAAACCCGATTTGAGGACTTCACTAGCTCAGACACAGGTGAGAGGCAGGAGTGGGTGGGTGAGATTCTGGGCCTGCGTTGTGCGGGAGGTCAGACTAGATGATCATAATGGTCCCTTCTGACCTTAATATCTACGAATCTATGAATCTTTATTTTGTGTTGTGAGAAATGAGATGCCAATTTAGACAAGTTTTAAAAAAAATACTTACAGGAAGTCCTGAAATATCAGAGTATTTCTTGGCTGGTTTAAAGGAAGGAGGAGCTTCGATATTAAAGTCTAAAAGTATGTCAAAGAGAGAAAGGAAGACATTAACTTCTGCATTCTATCTTTTCAGGGTCACTCTTGTGGTGTTTGTTTTAAATAAAAATAACACTTGGAAAGATAAACAGTTGTTGAAAAACAATGTTTTCCTAAATGAAATTTCTATTGTCTAGCAACAGTGAGCAAAGAGACATGAAACAGAATTAACTGAAAGCATTTAGCTTGCTTTCTTTGTACACTAGGCCCTCATCCTGCTTGCCTTACTGACAGGGGTAAGGTGAGCAGGATTGGCCCCAAAGAAAGAAAAATGCAAGAGAGCTATTCGTACTGCATTACAAACACAATGGTTCATGTAAGTCTTAATGACAATATTTCCTCTACAGTCAGAGATACTATATCTGCAAGAATAGTCACTATGCTTGCTGTACGTTAAGACCACCAAACATTGCTCAAGACTGAAGCTCTGAAAGACTGTAATCCAGAAAAGCAAAGTAATCTTTTAAATCAGATAAATCTTAAGCATGTGCCACTTTAAGCCTGGCCAATGACCTAGAAAATTGTCTGAATACTTAAATGAAATTGCTATTTTTTTGGTGTCCCTTGGACAGTAATAGCATTGCTCTTATATGCAAACATTTATTCAGACACAACTTGGTATGTTTCAATAGTTAAAAAACAACAACCTAACTTGACAAAGTACTGATATGCACAAAAATATCTTGTACATGGCTAGCTTCTTTCCTCCTACATGCAATCCGATTCAGATTTTATGGATGAAGGATTCCAATTAGCAGATCAGATCCTTTAATCGTCATGTGCACTATAAGGCAATAATTCAAAAGATATTAATGCCATAGGCAGCTGTTTTAAAATAGAAAAACAAATGTAATTGCAATCTTTGTTTAAAATGTGTACATTTACTTTTACAAATACAATGTAGTGGAAATAGCAACCTCAGCAGATTGTCAGTTATAATAGCCAGGACACACAGTAGTCTGTATTTTTTCTATAACAGTAGTCTCAAAAACCCTTTAAAATGGCAAGTTATTTTTGGATACAACACTTGAGGGTATGCCTACACTACCAAAAAAACAACCCTGCAGGAGGGAGTCTCAGAGGCTGGATCAATTAACTTGGGCTTGCGCTCTGGGTCTAAAAATAGCAGTGTAGACATTCCTTTTCAGGCTGGAGGCCCTGCTTTGAGACCCACCCCTCTTGTGGGGTTTCAGAGCCCAGCCTCCAATCTAAGCAGGAACATCTACACTGCTATTTTTCACTCCCCTGGCGCAAGCCTGAGTCAGTTGACCAGGCTCCAAGACTTGTTGCCACAGGGGTTTCCTTGCAGTGTAGATGTACCCTAACAGGCTGACAAATAAAATATTAAAAAAATGCAAACACTCAATTTTTGAGGTGCTTTTTATTTCTTATAGCCTGCCAGATAAACTGAGAGGTAGTAGATTCTGCCTCTTATTCATGTTGAGCAATTTATTATTCTATGAGTAGATTAAGGCAGACATGGGGCTCCCCATAGAGTACCACTCAACATGAATAAAGGTGACAGAATCTTGACCTTACAAACTTTCTCTCAAACATGCACAAACTTTCTAACACCACTCCCAATTACACGCTTCATGTTCCTCTCCATTTGGTTGTGGGGTCAGGCTGTTCTTAAATAGATCACTGGAATTTACTCAATCAGAATACTGAGTGCACAGATAAAATTTTAGGTTCATTTTAAAGAAAGTAATTTGTGTGGATTTTATTATTTATAAATACATGCAAAGCATCTAAGCAGCTTACAACTAGGATCATTGAGTTGCCATGGCAATGCCCTTTCAGAAGCAAGAATTTGTTTTAGGTTCTTCCAAGTTCTGTTCTTCTTGCCAGCTGCTGCTCCACCAATGCCAGAGTGCTAGAATTAAAACAGTGTTTAAGAAAAAAATAAAGATGACTATTTCAAAATATGACATTTTTATTTCACAGCCTTTGCGATACGCCTCATCTTATGATGAACATTTATTCATGCTCACTTATTTAATCAATAGTCTAACACAGTGTACATTTTAATTTCAATTGCAAGAGATTTTTTAACTGTGTCAAAACTACTATTTTTGGGATTAACTGAAGGAATTAAAATCTGCTTTTTATATGGAAATAGAAAATCAATCTGGTTAGGGTTAGTCTGAGATTACAGGATTCAGCACTGAGTGCACTTCCCATCATATTAAAACTGTTTACTATGGGGTTGTATCTAAATTGTGATTGCCATGCAAAAGAGAATTTAGACATGTATATACAAAATTACAGGTGCAGCTGTATCTTCAGTAAGTGAAAAGTGATTGTGCAAAAATACAACTGATCCTGTAACATGTAATCAATGCTATGAGAAGCCTTATGGAAATCTTTTTTCTTTCAAATGAGAAAAGACTGGTAAAATAGAAAAGGAGTAAGAGAATGTTGTGCTGGAAAGATTACTGTGCATTCTGAAAGCTATACTAAAGGAAGCCTTTCTATAGTTATACCAGTAATTTCAGTTATCAAATGTGATTGCCATGGAGTAATTTATTTATGTCCCTCAAGAGAAAGAAGATATACAACATACGGTACTACTTCTAAATGATGAAAGGACTGAGCTTCTCAGTTTTATTTCAAAAGAGAACATTTTCTTATAGCCAGAAGTGTTATCTCTGTTAATAATTACTATCCACCACATCAGCCTTATCAAAACTCTCTCAAAGTTCTGCACTCACATTTTGGCTGTATTTTATAAATTGGTGTGTACAGAATGGGAGGAAGTGGAAATGGTAAAGTAGATGAATAGGATTCTCTGTGAAAAGATTTTTCCATAGAGGTGACTGTAAGATACTGTATTCAGGGAGGATGCTCATGAGCTAGTGATACATCAACTTCATTGGAAAAAAAAAATGAATATCCAAAATGGAAAGTAGATGGAACATTTAGCTATATGAGTAACACACTGGTAACCTAGATAGCACTGTAAGAGAGAGACTATTGACAGATACACAGCCATTTCCATCCCAACACATTTGTAATTCAGATTCATTACATGGATTTTTCCCCTACCTCATCACATTTCAAGTTATCTATTTGGCCTATTGCTGGCACTTATGATGTGATCTAAAGCTAGTGGCAAGACTCAGCCAAACTGGAAATATACTAATTACACTGTGAAGAATTTTGTTTTTGCTTTAATAAAAGGAAGAAGAATCAGAAACTATCACTTTTTTCACTATATATTTTGCTTTTAGATCCACTAAAGCAAGATTTAAATATCTGGATTTAAGGCCTGATGTTGCAAGATGCTCTGCACCTTCTGGAATATGAACAGATTGAGGGATTGAGAATGGAACTGAGAGCATTTCCAAATGTTTAAAAATACCAATGGGGATGGGTGGTATAACAATGATACTTGCTGATTATACTTTACTTAAATAGCTGGAAAATGCTATAAATTGGATTTACATAAGCAAGATCATCACAATTTCAGTGCTATATGCTTGAGAAGGCCCTGATCCTGCCTGTTGATCTATGCAGATGGATCCTTACCTGCATGGGGTGCCTTAGAAATTGACAGGGTTTTCTTCCTAGGCCTATCCACAGAGACCCAGACACAGGATTTGGGCCTAATGCACTTGTGTATTTCTTATAAAAGATATTGGACTGATAGCTTTATTGACAGGAAAGGTACAGTAGCGGCAGAGATAGTACAAGGCTCGTTGTACTGTTCTATGAATGTGCCTCCAATTTGTTCTGGAGGGATCACCTCTAGGAATTTGCATGAGTGATACAGAAAAGTACTCTCTATCCTGGTTCTTCCTGCTGAGACTGCCAACAACTAAACGGATATGAATTTATATCTGCTAGGACCTGGAGTGAGTCTCCTCTGACATGATAGCAATCAAATGGCAACAACTCTCAAGCGCAAATGAATTCAGCTGCATGTGAGCTAGTGACTAATGGGAGAAAGGCTCTAGATCCCATTATCAACCCCTTGTTCTATTCAGTTGCCAGAAGGTGCACAGCACCTTGCAGCATTAGTCCTTAAATCCAGATATTTTGGGATTAACGGTTTAGAGGGCAACTTCTTCTTTCCTGCTTTTTATTTTTAAATTTGCAACCAAAAATTCTCTCTGGTGGAGTGAACTAACCGGTTTTCACTTTTTGGCATACTTTTAGAAGTTAAGGTATTTGACTTTATATTCTTCGCAATGAGATTAATTTAAGATAAAATTATTTTAAAAGTCATCAGAATTGTTAATCACAGCTCTTGGGGGGGATGTGGGTTCAGAATAAGCTCCTAGAATTTCCCTCTGATTAATTTTTGTGTCAAGTGTGAGACAATTCTCTGGTTTTCATTACAATTTTACAACTAATTCTGCAACAGTGGTACTAGATTCTGTACATACCTCAGCTTTCATGCCTGTGGATATCAACGGTTTCAATTCAGACGTGGTGAAATTCACCTCAGACATGAAGGGCCAGTACAATGCATCTGCGCTACCCAAATCCTATACTCAGGCTATGTGGAGAGGCTCTGGGCACATGAGGCTTCTGCACAAACCATGCAATCTAAAGAGGCTGGTGCTTAGAGGAGAGTTTGAGAAGCATTAGATGTAGTGGTCTAAAATAAATGCAAAGCCTGAGACTCTGGGGCAAATTTCATATCCCTGTAAAACCCCTGCTTAGCGAACTACACCAACCCTGAGTACTCAGGCTTTATTTTGCGGGATGGTTGCATCTGATTAATAAAGAATTAAATTACAGGGATCAGATCTTTCTTTTTGAGCAATGGCTTAGGGCTTGCACTCTGGAAAGGTTACTGGTCCAAAGAACATTTGGTAGAGTCTGACGGCAGGGTCTGAGCCCCCGCAAGTAGCAAGATAGCCGACATTAAAACAATAACCAAGACCACAATTACATTAGCAGCTATTATCATCTTACTATGCCTCTACCCACAATTTAATTCTGACGTTATTTTAGCAGCCTGTACTTGCTAGAGTTTCCACTACTTGAAAGCTGGAATGCCAAGATTTTAGAGAGTAGTAAGTATTTGTTTCTAGCTCTAATGATTGAGAGAATGGCCGCTAACATTATGTTGGAAATGAAATTACTGAGGGGGTGCATAATGGCAATCACTAATGACACGATTGATTTTTAGTCCATTTTGCAAACTGACTGGGCTTAGGAACAAATACCTCATGCACTTGAATGGATTGGATTCCCAGACTTACAATGGTATAAATTGTTCATTTCTAGCCTTGGTGGCTTGCGAGATACCAGGCCATAAAACCATTTCAGGTACCTTGATCTAGCAGCAGTACTTTTTAGGCATTGGGTCAGGACCGAATATAGAAAGTCTTGCCTCTGGACTAGTGTCATTTTCATGTTCTGTAATTTAATGCACACTTCGGCCATATCTTGGCATGGATTTTGAAGCTGAATTTCTTTAAAATTGATGGTATGATATGGACCCTTGACGTGGCTCCTAATCTTACTTTTTTTAGTAGGAATATTAGTAATGTAGTAATATAGTATCTTAGTTACTATTTTGTTTAAAGTTTGAGAATTTCTAATGGTTAAAATACTTACAATGAAGTTTGAATCCTTAAATGGCAATGGTTTGATGGCAGCTTCCATTGGCCCGGTATTGGGATCCACGGTCATAAATTTATTCTCATTCATGGTCTCTGTACCTACACTCTGCAGAACAAATAGTCTCATTGCTTATTTGTTAATCTGAATATATTTAAAAGAAAGTGAACAGTTTTTTCTTTGTGAACATTAACTTTTTAATCCATTTCTTGTGAAGTAAGCCTCTTTTAAACTTTGAAAATGTTACCTGCCATTAGTAGGTGTAGCAGTAAAGGGGACACTGTCAAACAAATAAGGACCAATACTTAAAATTCGGTAGCTAAAAAAATTAAAATTGAGAGAGACAGAGGGGAGGGGGTTACCAAAGTCTACTAAATAGAAATGCCACAGGTTTGTTTTAATGTTACTGAAAACAACCTGAATAAACTGGAAGAGACCACATGAGCACATAAATGGACAAAAGTACGTAACATTTGTTTCAAATGTTTGGTATTAATAAAGTGTCAATATCAACACAGGAAAGAACTTCAAAACGTACACTGGGCTTATTCCAGAGGTTCTTAATAAACTTTTCCTCTATTTCTGACTTCGGTGGGAATCATGTCTAAATAAGGACTGAGAAAAAACTAATTAAAGACCTTTGCATCAGTTCAAAAATACATGAGCCTTGCAAAATTCCACATGGCCACTGGCTATGGGTTTGGTTTGGGGAGGGAAGGGAAGAAAAGCGATGGATATGTTCTTTGTTTTTTAAAATCATGATTGTAAGGAAGAACAATTTGTGTCTAGGCTAGCCACTTTTTGTGATGATTTTACAAGAATGATACATAGCTTTTTTTATTTTTTTATCTTGACAGTGCCCCATTAAGTTTCTATTCAGTCTGTATCACAAGTGACTGAAATCTAGCAAATAATAAATACACAAATTCCTAGGTGAAATTCGGGCCGTATTGAAATCAGTGGGAATTTTGCTACTGGCTTTAATGGTCCCAGCATTTCACTCCCTAACTAGTCTTTCTTGAAGACCAAAAGGACTAGGTAAAAAGCTAATAGCACTTATAGAACAGGCTGACAAGTATTTCCATATCCTGCCCGTACACTGATTGTGCTCAGACTATAAAAACTCTTTCCACAGAAGACTTACATTGCAAGACATTCCATGTTGATACATGTTCTTTTAGATGGTATGCAAGGTTCATTAGTGTTAGTGAATTACAAAATGCACCTAGAAGATGAGAATATATTATCTCGGCCTGTGATCCATCAAATCTTTATGCATGTAATTACGAAGGGATTATTTGCATGCTTAGATAACCACGTGCATAAGCAATTACAAGCTTAGGACCTAACTTTGCAAGTGGCACACTTATCTGGGGAAATATATCACTCAGTGTCAGTGATGGATTTTTTTTTTTTCTTTCCCTACTTCTTATGTAGCATCTCCTTTCCTGGAGGTTTGCAACCATGGTAGTCCATTCTGTACAATGATCTGCTAATCTCTTTGTGGATGAATAATCCCTTTTGATCCCAACCAGGATACCACATCATTCTTCCAAGATTTTTTTGCCTTTTGTTTTTCTACTATCAACTTGCCCTTCCACTGTCCATAGACCCAATGTAAGTTTTTAAGAGTTAAATAAACTAAAGACTCTTCCTAACTAATCATTCAAACAGATTCATTAAAGAAAAATCTGAGCATGTTGAGTAAAAATGCATTCAACAAGTAACACAAATTAAATATTCTGTCAAATATTTTAATGAAATTAAAAATTCAACAGTTATGACATTTTATTTTTCAAATGTATTCAAGGTCTCAGTTGATGATCCTGTACAACTGGAAATATTATAATGTCCATCCTACTTCCATTGAAGTCCATGGTTCAAACCCAGTTCTGCCCCCACTAAGGACAGTGCAAGTAGAACCACTAATAGACTAGGACTATGTCATAGGAGAGGAATTAATCCAGAAACAAAAAAGAAAAGCACAAGCTTTTATGTGTATTTATGGAGCAGTGAAAAGAATGAGTCCTACTCCTCTCAGTCCTTAATTGGTAATGCTAGTGAGCTGCTAGGTCTCAACCTCTCTTTCTTACCTTAGCCAAAAACAATGTCATTCTTACAAATATTATACTTTCAGCACATAATTTTAGAAGCTAGTATTTCAGGTTTAAAGAGCAAGCATTACTCAAGTTTTTCTTCAGAAAGCTGGGACTGAAGATACAAAATGATTGATGAATAATTAATATCCTGCAACATCATCTTTTATCTGTCTTTTTGTGTCACTGCAAAGTCTAACTGAAGGAGTCAGCACTCTTTCAACAAACTCCCGTTTTCTTTCAATTTTGTATGTTTTTTGTTAGTGGATTATAGTTAGAGCTGTATAAATTGATGGTTCAGTTTTCTGGCATATCTGAAAAATCTCATTGTTTTAGGTCAAGTGAAACACTTTCAATTTTGAACATTTAATGATGTTTAAAAATAAAATCAAAGGAAACTGAAAGTCATTTTGAATAATATAATCTAAACATAATAAACACTGGTCCAATATTTAAAGTCAAAGCAATTAAAAAAATTCAGAGGACATCAGATGGAGGAAAGAGGGTATTATTACAAACATAAGCCCTGATTCTGCAACCAGATCTGTGCAGAGCCCCATTGGATTCATTGGAGTTCATTCACACAGGAGTTCACCTGCTTGAATTCAATTGCAGAATCAGGGAATTGGGCCCAATATTACAAACACTATAGGGTCTAGTGGTTGACATGAATGGGATTTTCACTCAGTTGCAAATACTACACCCAGCACATTTGCAGAATCAAACCCTTAAATTACAGGTTCATAGTATCAGACTAACTAATGCTACAGCAAGCTAGACTGAGAATGATGATCAAAACCGAAGTCTCCTGGTAACTGACATAAAAACATGCTTGCAAGACATGAGTCTCGTACAATGAACAGTCATCACTGCTTGTATTAAAGCTTTAACTTACAGCAGTACTGGGATGAAGACGGGTATTTAATTTATTATCTTGCTGGAAGAATGTAAAGGAGTTTCATTGAAACAGTTTCCAGCATAGGTTACGTTTTTAGAAAAATTGTTTATGCTATCATCTCCTGAGTTCCTCTGACTAGAAAGCCTTTCAGCTCCCTTTTCAGTGTAAATTCTGAATTAAAATTCTCAGCATTTTAACTACGAAGTCAAATATTTTCAACAATTCTAAAAATTGTTTCAAAATGTGCTTCAAAATGCCAGTGGTTTAAATCACAAAAACTATAATCAAAATCGCAAACATCACTTAATGACTAAGTTTCAAGAGGCGAAATAAACAATCAAATTAATTTTTAACTAATCCTGTTTTTCTATTATAATACCTATGCAATTTGAAATTGAATAATATAACGATAAACAAGAACAAACCACTGCTAAGAACCTGAAAGATCTCAAAGGGTAATTAGTGCTCAGTAAAGGTATTCTCTCCTAGTCTAACATTAGTGAAACAAGTCTCTCGGTGTAGCTCTGCTTTGATTTAGAGTTTGGGGCAGTAAAGAAATTAATTGCTCACTTTCTAATGTTAGTAATACCAGAATTAAGAGTGGGCTTGGTTCTCATAAAGCTGCTTTCAGTCTGTTTTATTAGATGGTCCGGTTTTCAACAGCACAATGAGCAAGTGTATAGCTCAAAGAGGGGGAAAAAAAAAAAAAGAGGAGTCCTTGTGGCACTTTAGACTAACAAATTTATCTGGGCATAAGCTTTCATGGGCTAAAACCCACTTCATCAGATGCATGGAGTGAAAAATACAGTAAGCAGTATATAATCACAGCACATGAAAAGATGGGAGTTGCTCAATGTGTGCTGCTAACCCTATATCACCTGGTGGCTACATTCCTCCTAAATTCACACCTCCTCCCCAGTTTACTTCACTATTCACCCAGCATTGGGACTATAATAACCTAAAAAAATAGCAAATACTTTGTCATAAGTATAATAAAAAATATATTGTAATAGGCTGACAGTGTTTGCCTGAAACAACCTAACATTAGCAGATGTTGATCCTGCTGGGAAAGGATTAGGTAGGTTTTTCTGACTTGGGCCCCAGTTCAGCAGAGCTTTTAAGCATATGCTTAAATCCATCCCTATTTGGTGGGACTTAATTATGGTTTGAGTACTTCGATGAATAGGGATGGACTGCTGCCCAGTGAGGGAGATGAATAACTATTCATCTTGGATAAAGGAGAGGTAAGAGTCTGGAGGAAGAGGGCCTCTGGCATAGGCAGAGCACTCCCAACAAATGGGCCACAGGAGCAGACCAGTCTGGGGAGCAGATCTGAGCTGAGTTTTGCTACCTTAAAGTTGGTTTCTTTGTTAATAAAGCCAAACCCCAGGAATGAGTCTAGTTTGGACTCTAGATAACATCGGGATTGTACTGGTAGAGCAGGCTGGGAAAGCTGCCTACTTGCACATTAGTTTCAGTCCTAGGTTTTGATAGATTTATTCATTTTCTACATATTTTGTTCCAGATTCCCCGCCTCTGATGTATTATATTTCACATCTCATCCCCAAAGATTTCTTCTTCCATCTGGTTTAATTTTGGGAGAGGACAGCAGAAACTTGTAGAACATGGAAGCAGAACTCTTTGTTTTGGCTGTTTTGAGGTGGAATCAGCAATGTGGGTTTTTGGGGGGGTCTGAGTTCCAAGTCTAATTAGTTTGCTGTGAAATTGCTTGTCTGCATTTTAAATCTCTTAGTAAAACTACATAATTCTCTAACTTTTAAAAAGGGGATGAAAATTCCATATTGGAATAACTGATTTATACTGACGATGTCATATCCCAATCCATTTGGACTACATTTAATTTGTGTATTGTATTTTATAATTTGGTTTCAACGTTATTGTAGTATTTTGTGAAAAAAATATTTAAAGGTTTGTTTTTTTGTTTTTTACAGCAACAGCTAACACACCCATACAATGCTGGCATCCTGCTGCTGAACACAAGGAAATTGGTGATATGGCTTGGAAAGAAACTGCATTTATACACTATTGTAGGTAATTTATCTGATCTTGTGTCCCCTTCTGCTGGCTGTTCCAAACAGTAGCTCAAAAACTGCAATTCCAAATGGGAGTACTTGAAGATAAAAATTTCAAATCAAATCCAAGTTTTGTTTGTGAAACTTTGACCTAATATTAAAGTCTATAAGAAAAAGAAAAATGGGAACTCTTATGAAGAAAAAAATACTGTAAACATTATTTTTAGCCAATTTTTACCATAGGTCTTATGTTGAATAGCTCAGTTATAAATAAACAATCTTCTATGTAGTAGTTTTTGTTTTCATAATCTTACTGTGTGATACTTTTAGTATTATGGTTTCGCCTCATGTAGACAACCAGTGTGAACAGTAAAGGAGCTTTGATGCTGGATCAGGCCCTGGAAATCAATGGCAAAATTGCCACCGACTCCAGTGAGCACATGATTGGGGCTGCAGAGGACAGACTTGTCTCTGACCTCTGTATAATGAAGGCTTGATAATCTGTCTTTGGTTATTACTGTATGCGGTATAACTGTAGCCATGTCAGTCCCAGGATATTAGAGAGAAGGTGGAGGAGGTAATACTTTTTATTAGACCAACTTCTGTTGGTGAAAGAGATAAGCAACCCTATGGCTTGAAAGCTTGTCTCTCTCACCAACAGAAGTTGGTCCAATAAAAGATATTGACCTCACCCACCTTGTCTCTTTGGTTATTACAGTAGTCTTTAGATAGCTGACTCCCAATACTTCTTTCAATCAGTAAATTCTGCACTGGAATTCTGAAGTTCATTGATTTTTCTTGTTTTCAGCAATTCTTGACTCTGATATTGTCCACTTCCTGTGAGCCATTTGATTATCTATAGCATCTTTGGAGCACAGGTTACGCTTCAAAGCTGTGATACTCAACTTGTCGCATTCTTTACAGGATTGCATAATATCCTGTGACATCCTGACTACAGTATAATGATGTAGCAACTGGTCAGGGAACAACTTGTTAATTAAAAACTGAGGGATGGGTTAAATCTGTATTTTCACTGGTAGCAAATTAAGGTAACTGAAAAATGCATATTGAAATACACTAAAGAATGTCATTGGGTGATAGCAACAATGATAGCAGCGGACTTCTCAAAACAGGGAATAGACTTTGAATGTCATATTTCCCTGAATCCCAACTAATAGTAATCATACTATAACATTTATTAAGCTGTTTTAATATATTAGCTCTCACTTCATAACAAGCTTGCTACAGATTTTTTTGCTTTCTAAATATTTAATTCCTTTAACTCAGAGTGGTGAAGTGACTTCAGATACTGAAAAGTTGAGCACCACTATTCCAGAAGAGGAAAATTAGCACTAAAACTCACCCCCACATCATCTCTGGTGATATAGTCACAATTAGATGGGCTTTATTCTTAGATAAAATGACAATGCTTTGCAATGTTGGTGGTAGGAAAATTTAGAATAGTGGATTTCCTAAAACAAATACCGTCAAGTCTCAGTAACAGCATCAGGATGGGATAGTAGCACTCCCTCCTGAAAGTCAAGATTAACACCATCTAGTCATTTTTGTGACACAAAAGGGAATAACTATAAATATTTATTCAGTAGCATGAGGTCTTGGTCCATTACGAGGGCTCTTAGGTACTACAGTAATGGAAATAATAAAGCACAGTCAGAACAAGTCTTCCCCATCTGGTTCAATGTTACTGGTTCTTGGGTTCAGTGGAAAACATTTCTCCTTCCCTCTTGGAAAAGGAAACCTGATGCAATTCCCCCAACCTTTTCTTTTTCAGACTTCTGGCATATATTGGCTTTTTAAGAGCACTCTCCTTTCAAGAGGATCAAAGGATTTCATGTGCTTATTTTGGGTGGGGGAAAGAACTGACAACCAGAGATCTCAGCTTGAGACTGCTCACATACCAGGAGAAAATACTGCATTTATACAGCAAGTCTTGTTCTGAAGAAGACCATCATATACTAACTTAATAAAGAACCTCAAATGTAGCCATCTCTGAAGTAGAGGCTGGCAATGGGTACTAAGTACATGGCCCAACAATATTCTTATAAACTGCAACCAGCCAGTAGTATGGGCAATATGCTCATGCATACAGTGTAAATTAGGAGTAGATCCATTTAAGCCAATGGAGTTTCATCATTGCCACCTCAGCATAAATAAAATACTCCCATTGATTGACAAAGGCAAAAATTTCATTGGGAATAGAACTGTGCCCCAAAAACTCACAACAAAAAATAATAATCTTGCTTAATTACAAGCTATTTTTGTCAAATACAGCCAGTGCACTAGTTAGAAAGGAAAGATGAAGGGGTATTAACAAGGAGACAAATCAGATTACTTTTCTTTTCTAAGTGGCCTATAACTGAAAAGCAGTTTGACCAATTTCCTCCAGACTTTCTATAAACAATCTCCTTTGCCTTCAGAGAAATATGGCAATATTCAAGCCAAACCATTTTTCCAAGCCAAAGTTACCAGGAGGCTAAAATAGGCTTTATATTGGAAGTGACTGCAGCCATAGCTATGGAGAAGTAATTGTCCCTCCCACTTCCCCCCTTAACTATGGTATTCCAATAAGAGTTTATTGAATTGGATGCTTCATTTATGGAGGAAAAAAGCTTAACATATCTTCCATTGCTGATGCCTGAATATATTTATAAAAGCCTTGAAAAAGAATGGAAAAAAAATCTGTCCTTCCCCTACCGCCAAACAGCTGAATGGCTCAGCTGAATATGAAGTGTTACTCTATACAAATTAACTCAAAAAAGGTGACTGGAGCTTAGAAGTAATTTAGCTTGCTGTAAAAAGCATTTTCTTGTTTGAACCATGGCATGAAAAATAGTTAAATTGCAATCTAAATAAATAACGTGAAAAAAGGTTACACTCTGTAGAGAAAACGATCTGTACCGTATTCCTTCAAACTTTTCTGTTTTGAAATGGCTTGAAACATCTCATATTCCATCTGCCTGAGAAAGGCTGACTAAAATTTTACTCATCCACTAAAAGACTGAACTGTCACAAAGTGATGGATGGCTTTTCTGTAGAGCATTTGAACACCATAAACTCCAAGTGCTCTTGATTAAAGGGTGACATACTCATTAGGGCATGGCTACACTTGCAGATGTAGAGCACTTTGAGTTAAACCAGCCTTCGTAGAGCACAGTAGGGAAGGCGCTGCAGTCTGTCCACACTGACAGCTTCAAGCGCACTGGCATGGCCACAGTTGCGGCACTTGCAGCGGCACTGGGCGTAGTGCATTATGGGCAACTATCCCAGCATGCAAATGACTGCTACATGCTTTTCAAAGGGGGGTGGAGTGTAAGAGGGAGTATGTTGTGTGGATGTGGGGGGAGAGAGTGGGTTTTGGGGAGAGCACGTCAGCATGCTGTCTTGTAAGTTCAGACAGCAGCAGAACCCCCCCTTGTCCCCCCCTCACTCACACAACATTCCACACTAATGGTTGCTTTATCTCAGAGCAGATAAGCATGCCGGCTGTCAGAAACGGAGCTTTCAAAGGGCATATCTGCATTCCTACAGTGATTCAAAAACAATGACAAGCGTGGCCACTTGACTTAAGGGGATTATGGGACATTTCCGGAGGCTGATCAGAGCGCAGTAATGCAACACCTTGTCCACACTCCAGCAGGGGTACAGCAAATGTTATTCCATTCGCCGAGGTGGAGTACCAGCTGGGCTGTAGCCAGAGTCAGAGCGCTTTATGTACCTTACCAGTGTGGACTGGTAGTGAGCTAGTGTGCCCAGGGGCTCCTTTATTGCGCTGTAACTTGCAAGTATAGCCAAGCCCTTAGCGTCCCATCAATGACTGAGCTTCAAATCACTAACATTCACCTACACTGGTACTTTCAGTCACAAAATACTTGACCAACATGTATAAAATACTGAATTACTTTAGTCACTCAGATGGAAGTATAAAATACACTAAAGCAAAGCTCTATTAAACTGCATAAGAGTTTGAATTTAAAATTAAAAATGCAGCCAAAGAGAATAAGATTTTAATTACATTTGTAGTCCTCAGTCTCTCAAAACCTAAAGGAAAAAGAGCCAGCAATTTCATGACACAAGAAATCCCTTTTCACTGGTACAGCTTATTTAAAAAAAATAAAACAAACTTGAATTGACTTTGAAAGTTTAATAATTAAAAAAACAAAAAAAACCTAAACACATGAACAGACTGACGAGCTTTAATAGAAGCTTTGGTTTCTTCTCCATAGAGTTTAAATGGAAAAATACATTTGACATCTAAAAACTTTCAAGCACTATGCTGAACAAAGTTCTTATAACTTACAGATATTTTAAGAAAACATTTTCTAGGAGGGAAAAGCCTCAATAAAATGTAATTGGGAAGCAACTGTGGATAGCTTTCCCACAATCCCAGGAAAGCTTGATTCAATTTGCATTTGCCACAACCCTCCCTTCAGCTTAAATGACCGCAAAAGATCTCTCACTTTTAGATTTCATTTGGTGGGTTGGGACTATTTCTTGTTTATAACATTTGACAGTTTTTTTATTACAAAAATTGTAACTCAGAAGCAAATACAGGAGCTGAATAGCATACTAAAGAAGCTCTGCAGTAGGAAACTTGGGACATGTAGAATGAAAAAAGTAAAGTATATGTTACAACATACATTACCATGAGTTTCAGAGTAGCAGCCGTGTTAGTCTGTATTCGCAAAAAGAAAAGGAGTACTGGTGGCACCTTAGAGACTAACAAATTTATTAGAGCATAAGCTTTCGTGAGCTACAGCTCACTTCATCGGATGCATTTGGTGGAAAAAACAGAGGAGAGATTTATATACACACACACACACAGAGAACATGAAACAATGGGTTTATCATACACACTGTAAGGAGAGTGATCACTTAAGATAAGCCATCACCAGCAGCAGGGGGGGGAAGGAGGAAAACCTTTCATGGTGACAAGCAAGGTAGGCTAATTCCAGCAGTTAACAAGAATATCAGAGGAACAGTGGGGGGTGGGGTGGGAGGGAGAAATACAATGGGGAAATAGTTTTACTTTGTGTAATGACCCATCCATTCCCAGTCTCTATTCAAGCCTAAGTTAATTGTATCCAGTTTGCAAATTAATTCCAATTCAGCAGTCTCTCGTTGGAGTCTGTTTTTGAAGCTTTTTTGTTGAAGGATAGCCACTCTAAGATCTGTGATCGAGTGACCAGAGAGATTGAAGTGTTCTCCAACTGGTTTTTGAATGTTATAATTCTTGACGTCTGATTTGTGTCCATTCATTCTTTTACGTAGAGACTGTCCAGTTTGGCCAATGTACATGGCAGAGGGGCATTGCTGGCACATGATGGCATATATCACATTGGTAGATGCGCAGGTGAACGAGCCTCTGATAGTGTGGCTGATGTGATTAGGCCCTATGATGGTATCCCCTGAATAGATATGTGGACAGAGTTGGCAACGGGCTTTGTTGCAAGGATAGGTTCCTGGGTTAGTGGTTCTGTTGTGTGGTGTGTGGTTGCTGGTGAGTATTTGCTTCAGATTGGGGGGCTGTCTGTAAGCAAGGACTGGTCTGTCTCCCAAGATCTGAGAGAGCGATGGCTCGTCCTTCAGGATAGGTTGTAGATCCTTGATGATGCGTTGGAGAGGTTTTAGTTGGGGGCTGAAGGTGATGGCTAGTGGCGTTCTGTTGTTTTCTTTGTTGGGCCTGTCCTGTAGTAGGTGACTTCTGGGTACTCTTCTGGCTCTGTCAATCTGTTTCTTCACTTCAGCAGGTGGGTATTGTAGTTGTAGGAATGCATGATAGAGATCTTGTAGGTGTTTATCTCTGTCTGAGGGGTTGGAGCAAATGCGGTTATATCGTAGCGCTTGGCTGTAGACAATGGATCGAGTCGTATGATCTGGATGAAAGCTAGAGGCATGTAGGTAGGAATAGCGGTCAGTAGGTTTCCGATATAGGGTGGTGTTTATGTGACCATCGCTTATTAGCACCGTAGTGTCCAGGAAGTGGATCTCTTTTGTGTGGACTTGTCCAGGCTGAGGTTGATGGTGGGATGGAAACTGTTGAAATCATGGTGGAATTCCTCAAGAGCTTCTTTTCCATGGGTCCAGATGATGAAGATGTCATCAATGTAGCGCAAGTAGAGTAGGGGCATTAGGGGACGAGAGCTGAGGAAGCGTTGTTCTAAGTCAGCCATAAAAATGTTGGCATACTGTGGGGCCATGCGGGTACCCATCGCAGTGCCGCTGATTTGAAGGTATACATTGTCACCAAATGTGAAATAGTTATGGGTCAGGACAAAGTCACAAAGTTCTGCCACCAGGTTAGCCGTGACAGTATCGGGGATACTGTTCCTGACGGCTCGTAGTCCATCTTTGTGTGGAATGTTGGTGTAGAGGGCTTCTACATCCATAGTGGCTAGGATGGTGTTTTTAGGAAGATCACCAATGGACTGTAGTTTCCTCAGGAAATCGGTGGTGTCTCGAAGATAGCTGGGAGTCCTGGTAACGAAGGGCCTGAGGAGGGAGTCTACATAGCCAGACAATCCTGCTGTCAGGGTGCCAATGCCTGAGATGATGGGGCGTCCATACCACTCGATCCATTGTCTACAGCCAAGCGCTACGATATAACCGCATTTGCTCCAACCCCTCAGACAGAGACAAACACCTACAAGATCTCTATCATGCATTCCTACAACTACAATACCCACCTGCTGAAGTGAAGAAACAGATTGACAGAGCCAGAAGAGTACCCAGAAGTCACCTACTACAGGACAGGCCCAACAAAGAAAACAACAGAACGCCACTAGCCATCACCTTCAGCCCCCAACTAAAACCTCTCCAACGCATCATCAAGGATCTACAACCTATCCTGAAGGACAAGCCATCGCTCTCTCAGATCTTGGGAGACAGACCAGTCCTTGCTTACAGACAGCCCCCCAATCTGAAGCAAATACTCACCAGCAACCACACACCACACAACAGAACCACTAACCCAGGAACCTATCCTTGCAACAAAGCCCGTTGCCAACTCTGTCCACATATCTATTCAGGGGATACCATCATAGGGCCTAATCACATCAGCCACACTATCAGAGGCTCATTCACCTGCGCATCTACCAATGTGATATATGCCATCATGTGCCAGCAATGCCCCTCTGCCATGTACATTGGCCAAACTGGACAGTCTCTACGTAAAAGAATGAATGGACACAAATCAGACGTCAAGAATTATAACATTCAAAAACCAGTTGGAGAACACTTCAATCTCTCTGGTCACTCGATCACAGATCTTAGAGTGGCTATCCTTCAACAAAAAAGCTTCAAAAACAGACTCCAACGAGAGACTGCTGAATTGGAATTAATTTGCAAACTGGATACAATTAACTTAGGCTTGAATAGAGACTGGGAATGGATGAGTCATTACACAAAGTAAAACTATTTCCCCATGGTATTTCTCCCTCCCACCCCACCCCCCACTGTTCCTCTGATATTCTTGTTAACTGCTGGAATTAGCCTACCTTGCTTGTCACCATGAAAGGTTTTCCTCCTTTCCCCCCCCTGCTGCTGGTGATGGCTTATCTTAAGTGATCACTCTCCTTACAGTGTGTATGATAAACCCATTGTTTCATGTTCTCTGTGTGTGTGTATATAAATCTCTCCTCTGTTTTTTCCACCAAATGCATCCGATGAAGTGAGCTGTAGCTCACGAAAGCTTATGCTCTAATAAATTTGTTAGTCTCTAAGGTGCCACCAGTACTCCTTTTCTTATTACCATGAGTAAGACTGAGCCCAGTAAACAGAGAATAGTTAGGGTTCTTTGAAGAAAATATAATTTCTCCTGAACTATTACATTTTAAAAATAAAAGCATAAGGAGTCATCTTAGTGATTAAAAATTATTCAATTAATAAATTAGGACTGAATGTTAACATTTATCTGTCTGTATGTTTCTGTGAACAAAAAACAACTTTCATTGTTCTAGTCTAATCAAGGACTTAGAGGGTAAATTCCATAACAAAACTGTTTACATCTATCATTTTACATATTGCAGTTCTTTTAAGAAAACAAGGTACAGGAAGAAAAGGAGGATCACAAATTGTTGGTGGAATGTCAATGTCATAACAGTTCTCAGAGGGGATATCAAATAATGGATTGCAACCAAGGAAGGAGAAGAGAGAGAACACTAACTCTAATATCGTAGTCCATCTGCCTGCTAAAAAGCTTTATGTAAGATAACAGTAGAGAGATAAGGAAAGAGAAAGCAGAAGAGTATTGATTATTAGGACTGGCTAGAAAACAAAAAAATCAATGTCACGAAAATCTGAGGTTTTGACATATGTTTAGTTCCAATGCAGAATGAAAATGGAGACCTGTGTTGAAATTTTTCATCAAGAGAGCAAGCCACCTCATAGTAGCCAATAGCCAGGTGACTAGGGCATTTATTGGGAATGTGAGAATCTCTCTCTCCCCTCCTCCCCCACTTTCCTCCTGGACCTAAGAAACCTTCCCAACAAATGTTTGGTCAAAACCACTATTTCCCCCCCAAAATATCTGTGTTTCAACTAAATCATATTTTTTGACAGAAAAAGCCACGTTAATTTTTTCAACCAGTTCTCTTGATTATACCCTTCCTGAAATCAGCAACCAATTAGTCTCCAGTAGCAACTGCTATATACATCTTACCAAATTCCTATGAGAGCACATGGACTCATGGACCTTGAGCTAGTGTCCAAACTTAACCTCTTCCATGATTTTAGCTTAACTAGTAATTCAATTACAATAAAACAACATGACACACAGGCCCTTTCCTACCTTACCAGTTTTTTAGGCTTTCCTTCTGTCCTAGCTCCCTTTTCACTCTAGCAAGACGGACACTCCCACCCATTTCCTGTCCCGCTGGGAGCTAACTGTACCCCCTGCCAACATGACTCAGCGGTAACTGCAGTAAATCTTAATGCAGAGTTTTAGCATTAGATCCTAGGGTAGTTTAGCTTACATCTACATCGCAAAACCCCCCACAAACTATCAAAAAAAACCAAAATGGCATTAAGTCTCAGAACCTGGATCAATTGACATGGGCTTGTGCTACGAGGCTAAAAATATCAGTGTAGATGTTCCCTCTCAGGCTGGAGTACAGGTTCTGAAACCCGGTGAGGGGGTGGCTCTCAGAGCCTGAACTCCAGCCCAAGCTATTTTTAGCCCTGTAGCATGGGCCTGAGTTAGTTGATCTGAGCTCTGAGACTCAATAATGCGGTGGATTTTTTGCAGTTTAAACATACCCTAAGAAGTAGATTCCGTCATTCCTGCACAGGAACAAACACTGCAACACCCATCAGATGCCCAAAACATCCTCCACCATCCCCATCACCCCAAAATCAATTGTGACATATGAAGCATTTCATTCTTAAAGCAATTTACAAAAAAACAAAAACCCTTGACTTCCACATCATATACTAATTCTTCTGACTGACAAGTAACACAACCTTCAAAAGAGCTTGCCAAAGGTGCACCACATCAGGGATGAATAACTCTATCAGATACCCACAAGATACTTGTAAGAGGACAATAAAAGGAACTTCACATCCATTTTTATATTTTCTAATTTTAGATTACGTAAAGAAAGCTTGTGTTATTGGGAGGGAGAGTCTTTCTGTACGTTCACCAAATATTGTAACCTCCCCTTCCGTACCTTGTAAACTCACAAAGGAAAGTAGGCCTTAAGCCAGGCTTCTCTTCTCCAAGTAGCATGGAGACCGAACTCAGCAAAACTGTACTCTACTTCAGGAGACCTAAATTTTCCAGCATAATGAGTAAGTTGCTAAGTGAACAGAAATAGACACCAGGCAAATTCTAGTTTAGAAGAGAACAGAGTCACACAAGCATCTGTTGTGAACTACTTTGCTTCCTTTGTATGATCAAATGCCACTTTGGGTCTGTTTTCTGATAATATCTCCAGGTTATGCTGTTTTAATAAGATGTAAGGCTTGAGGAGCAATAAAATGCACCTCAATATTTTTGGTTGAGTCTGAAGAACTGCCACATATCCTGAAAACAGCTAGACAGTCCTGGTTTTTGAATATGTTTTGCATCCTGATTGCCTCTTTTGCAGGACATAAAAAAAGATAGCTGTGAAAAGACTGGCTGTTCCATTGCATCAGAACTAGTGAAATATTTGTACCAGTTTCAAGAGTGCAGGTGAGAGACAATCAAGGGATTTTGGGAAAGGTTTTATAGGATCTTGTAAGAAAGCACCTACAATAAAATATTTAGCATGTCAATTAAAAAAAAATGTGAGGATATGTTCAGATTGTGAATCAGAGCATTTACAGCTATAAAGACAATGGATCTAGACAGCTCCCAAACTGGGACCTTTAAAAAATGTTGTAGTTCCTAGCTATTGTATACTATATAAAAATAGTGGCTACTTCAAATTCTGTTCTTATGTAATACAGTACACTATTTTGGGGATTGAGAACAATTTTGAATTAAAAAAACTGGTAAATCCCAAGTTGATTTGATATGGCAGAAATATGAATAAGCCAATTCCTTTTGTGAATACATAGTTATTAAACTTACAGCTAAAGCTTATGTTATGCAGTGATAAAGGACACTGTAGCCACTTGACATTGTGTAACCTGGATGCATGCAGGCCAGACTTACCTGGAGGAGGGGAGAATTGGGTCATGGCTCACTACAAAGTGCAAATCAATGCACCACTGCCCTCCTTTTTAAAGAGTAGATAGGAGTATGGGTAAAGGGGACAAAAGGGCAGGCAGTTGTGGGTGCAGCAAATGAAGTTTACAGGAGAGTATCGCTTTGTCTTCCCACTTCAACCCAGACTCCCCATCAGGATGTTTAATTTACCGGAGGGTAATTAATTTACAATTGAGAGCTAAACTAACAGTTTATCTTCATTTATTCAGTCCAGAACTATCAACTGAAGACACACCTTGGTAGACTCAGAACATTTCTAACTCTAACTTTAAAAGATGAGCTAAATTTGGCCTGAACATTCTGAGTGTCTAGACATGTAACTGTTTTCATCCCATCCCATTTTAATGTTTAGTTTATTGTGCTGTGAGGACACTATACAACTCACTTCAGTTAGAAGCAGCTATGGTAATACATATTGAATACTGCTACCTATTGTTAGAAACCAACATATTTGAAAATTGAAGATATTACTGTTCGGCATGAGCACTGATATAAACTGTATGACTACCATGCAGTGTATTAATTACTGTGCTAGTCTCTGCAGGGACTTTCAGAGAGCTGTCTGAGGACCTGGCCCCCCTTTCTCCCCCTTCCAAAACTATGTTAACTTTTCCGCATGGTTTTACTTTCTCAAAGACAGGGAAACTGTGTAAGCGGTTTCCCCAACTGCTCAGTAGTGCCAGAGATATGTGATTAGCACCCTGATTGCTCCATAGTTAGCAGTGTCATAAGTAGACAGTCACTATCAAGGTGGGAAATTAAACAATTTATCTAATTTGAAATTGTCCCACATTGAAAGATTTATCCCTCAGGACTGCAGATATTATTTAAGTGATGGCATTTAAACAAAACTCAAAGTTTTACATAGTTCATGCATCAGGAAAGTGTGCATGTGGGAGCTTGGGGAATTCTCTGCATAATATTTTCTCTCTTTGATGAAAATTGGTGAAATATGATGCACATATGAGACACCAAACAGTTTCCCCCCCCCCATTAATATGAAGGCAAAGATACATAGGATTTGCCATGGAAAGAAACCAATAATTCAGCTAGCTTGGGATCCTGTCTCTGGCCTATAATGCCTCAGAGGAAGATTTAAAAAGATCCACAAAATGTTTCCCATCCATTGTACAATACTATGGCAAGTGGGGAGAAAATTTCTTCCTGAATGCAGCTGACAGTTCATGCCCTGGAACAAGAGGACAGAAAGCCTTTGTAAAAATTTTCATAGCAATGTAACTACAGATATTTGGTCTTTTTGCCAATACTTATCCATTTTTCATAAAAACTATTTATTTTTATCTGTCCTAAATTTCTATTTAACAGAATGTTTCCTTTTTATTATGGGACAACAGAAATGGGATTGACTAACTGGCCTCCACTATATTATTAGCTTATAATTTTGTCACCATTTCTTAAAAACTCTGTTCTTTATATTCATTTTATTATTAGTTTTTCCTTATAATTGTCCAATAATTCTTTATCTCCAGAGAACAGAGAGCCACTCCTGCAGATAATTTAGCACCTGTAAATATACATGGAATGTAATCACTAAATGAATAACCCAATGGACAAGTCTCTGCTTTGCTTGCTTCTTAATACAAACCATTACATTCAAAACCCTGTTAATCTATAAAATTAAATTTTCTATTAACTTCTGTACCCCAACATTAACATGTTTATATAATGTCTATCACTTTTCTGAAGCAAAAACTGAAATGCTATCCAGTGCAAGCTTGTAACACATACTGAAAAGAGTGTAAAAGAGCAGTTCAGATGTATAAAGCTGCAATATCTAGATAAATATTCATGTTATTCCTAATTGTGTCTTGTTTACCTTGACCATTTTAAACAGTTAATTTGATTCTAACATCACATCTTAAGTGAGCTATCTTGCTAATGTTTGAATCAAATTTTCTATACAGTATCACTGTTGTATCTCCTCTTATACTTTTTTCAAAATCAAATAATTCTAGTACAGTATTATCTCCTTCTGACAGAAACATCCAATCCTTGTCCTTTTCTGAGTCTCTTGTATTTTTGTTATACATCATGAAATTAAGTGCAGCAGTTGCTAGATCCTGCATAGATTTTTAAAAGATGTTGCATGCCCATTAGCTAAAGTAAATTATTTTAAACCTTATGCTGGGAGAAAGGGAGAAGAAAGAGGGTGAAAAATCTGACACCAATTTACTGAGATCCATAGTAAAATCAATACACACGTGCTATGATGTAGAAGAAGGGTGGGAGCACATCTGTGTTTACTCTGAATCTCAAATCAAATCACATGGGGTGGGGGGTAGCATTTCTCTGGGATTGGCATAGGTTGATTTGGAAATACACATACTTTTGTGATTACAGATACTCTAAATCCTTCAATATGTGACAAACGTCAAGCAAATCAATTTTTAGACCTCCTAGCCTTAATAGTCTCCCTTTTAAAATGACTAGTTTTAAAAAGGATTCTCTTTTTATAAAGCTGAATTAAAACATGTATATTATAATCTTGGTGAGATGATATTATGAATATTACTGAGAAATGTTTGTTAATTGTGTGTTATAAACAATCTTCCTTTCACCAAGGATGTGGAGGTATGCTGTTTCTTTAAGAGATTGGATGGATTATACATCAACAAATATCTAAGAACAGTCCTTCTCATTTCTGGACCTAGGAAATAAAGCTAGTCTTTGGGAGAGCAATAAAAGAACTTGCTGGAATTTAATACTCAAATTTAATATTTAGCTGTTCGCTGTCTGCTTTGTTGCAACACCTAACTTTTCAAGGTGTTCCAGGGCCTTACCTTGACTAGGATTTAAAGGTGTGATGACAGAGTATGTTAGCTAGCTCAATCTAACTAATATTGTCTAAAACTCTAGCTAAAACAAGGTAATTTGTGCTAAACTGGTTGAGTTAAAGCCCAGTGAAAGCCTAGGCTTTACTTCAAAAGGTCCTTGAGGCTTTTGATACTAATGAGGTGATGTATCTCCTCCATACTTCCTTCCTTGTGGACAGATGTGAATGTGATTGAATTTCAAAGAGGGAAGTTGAATTCCTCATCCCAGCAGCCTGTAGCAGTAACTAGCTAACCAACATCCCCAATATTGCCACTACATCCAGTAAGACAGATATTTAAATTGACTTAAGCAGATTTGAGTTAACATCCCATGGGAACACTTCATATCTTCCAGAAGGTATTGCTTCAGGCTGCCTGCAGATTGAGGGCTTGTCTACACTTAAAACAATACAGTGGCAAAGCTGCAGCTGCACCATTGTAGCACTTCAGTGTAGACACTGTGTGCAATGATGGGAGGGTAATTCCACTGGCATAGATTGCATTGGCACTTTTCCGAGAGATGGTAGCTAGGTCAGCAGAAGAATTCTTCTGTCGATGATCTACACAGGAGCTTGGGTCAGCTTAACTATGTAGATTGGGATGTGGATTTTTCATACCAGAGTGACGTAGCTGGGTTGACCTATCTTACTGGCATAGACTAGGCCTGAGATAGACATTGCTTCATCAGTTATCTTAACAACCTTAACAGTTACAGAAAATGCAAGTTATAACCTCTAGAGAAGTGGTTCTTAACCTGGGGTGCACGCACCTCCTGGGGGTGCGAGATGCCCTTTCTGGGGTTGCGAGACATGCTAGATGTTTTTAGAAGGTAAATCATCAAACAAATTAAGCACTGGCACGTAAGTACAACTACTTTGTTTAATCAAACCTATGTACATTTTTTAACGATTACTGTTATATACAAACAGGTTTAAAGAATTGACCTACTTCAACGATTTTTGATAAGGGATGCGAGAACATATTTTGATTTTTTTATAAGGGGTGCGAGAACATATTTTGAGGACCAAAAGGGTGTAGGCTACAGTAAAGGTTAAGAACCACTACACTAGAGCATAATGATATGACCATTTTTGGGGTTTTTTTAATCAACAACTACATAACTATTTACACACTCACATGATCATATTATTTCTGGTTCCCTAATCACTATCATGGCAATGGGTTCTTCAGAAACGTGCTTTTTTTTGTTTCTTTTAAATTTCCAAGTATAGAAGAGAACTGTTATTTTTATCACAACAAATCTTATATAAAACAATGTTACACTAATTAGAATAAGTTTGGAGACCTTAACTTTTTTGAGCTCCTTTAATTTAAATGAGTGATTAATTTTTAGTTGCCTAGTGGGAACTTATTACAATGCAGCATGCTGTAAGGGGTATTCAACCAGAACATGATAGCTATGGTGGTGGCCCTCACTACTTCTGTAGTTAAGGATAGTTCAACTTTTCCTCTATAATCTTATTTTTAAGGGAATTAAAGTCAGCTTGAATATGAAATTTTTTAGAACAAAATTACATTAAAATTTGATAGTTTCCTATTTACAGTGAGGGTATTTTTATGGCTTTGAGAAAACAGCCATAAAATATCATATTTGGTAAATGGATTAGGGCCCAATTCTGTTCCATTGAAGTCAGAGGGACAGCAGCCACAGTGGAGCAGGCTCTCGGTACATAATGGTAATTCATATATATGTATTTTTAAAGGCCCTGATATTGAGGTTTAGAAAATATGACTGTCTATCAGATACCTAATTTGATGAACATGAACAATATTTTGTGTTTTATCTTGGGGTTTAATCTCTTTGATTGTTTGGGTGAGGCAACCCTTTAGTAAGGGAATGATATTGTCATTTTGACTTGTATATGTTTTAATACTATTGTACGACTCCTAGTTACTTTTGTTATAGGCACTTGACATATTAAATAAAATAAAGTGTTTATTACATGACTAATTATATAAAAACAAGGAGGTTCCCATTAACTACGTTCACTGTTTGAGACAAACATATCAAGTCACTTATGTAACCAATTCTTAAATGCCATTGAAACATTGGAAAAAACAGTTTGCAAAATGAAGATTAAAATAAACTATATCAAGACTTACTACAACGTTAAAAATAGAAAGAGAAACTACATATGCTGATGCATAGAGGGGGGGAAAAAGGGCAGGAAAGCTCTGCCATGAAATTTTATGAAGGGTTTTCTATGTATCCAAAGCATAGGACAAACTGTAGTTTAAAAGCAAAGCATTTATTTAAAACTCACCTTATTGTATGTTACTATACCTGGAGCAGCCTTTCAAACTAATGGTCCACCACAACCCTTCCATATGATAATATTTAGCACTTAAATAGCACTTTCCATTGGTTACCTGCACTGTCACATTTTGCCTTTTAGCTTGTTAGCTCTTCACAGCAGGCATTCCGTTCTTTGTTTTCTGATTAGCAAATACATCCTGCTGTACAATGCATCATATAGTTTTGTGTACAATAGACTTAGAAGTCTATCCCCCAGACATAGGTGCCCAAGTCCCACTTTTAGGTGCAACTGTGATCCAAAAAACTCCTGTTCAGCAGCCGCCCAACCCTGCAGGTGACTAAACTTACTCTGCACCTAAGCCTTTTCAGTAAGAGTGCCCTAATCACCTGTTTCTGCTTCTGAGCATGTACACTGCTGCCTCACACTGGATGTCCAGAGGCTTACCTCCCACTTAATCCCCAGCGCAACTCCACCTAATCCACTAGCATACTCAAAGGCTGCCTAACTCCACACAAGATGGCCAACGACGGGAGGAGGCCCTCCCTTATAACCTTTAGCCCAGTGGTTAGAGTACTTACCTGAGATGTGGGAGACCCCTATTCAAATCTCCTGCTCTACCTGATGAGGAGGGATATGAACACTGATCTACCATCTCTCAGGGTTAAGGAGACCTCCTCCTATAGGCTGTTTTGTGTGCAGTTAGGCAGGCACCTAAGCTGCTCAGAGCACACAAGGGCTCCCATTGGTTCTGATGGAGCTGAAACAACGTGAGCAACAGTGGAAATCCTTTTAGCAAAAAAAATCCTCTTTTAGACAATCCCTAAATGAATGGGTGCTATATCAATCAATAATAAAAGCAATAGTTTTCTACTGATTTCCATCTCTACTTCATATGCACATTAATCCTCAATATTGAAAATACTGAACTCCAGCAAGACTGAAGTATTTTTCAATGGAACAACAGTATGGGAGGAATAATTGTGTAAGACTAATGAAAGTGATGTAATCAAACTGCAATCATGCTCTCCTGTAAATTCATTTTAAATTCTGCATTTGGTAAATACAGGCATTATTTCCAAAAGGGCTGTGTCTCTTATTGCAGACATGACTGAAGAGCATTATGTGCTGTGGCCTTCCAAAACAAACATGACTCAATACCTTTCACAAACAGTGAACGATATTTTGTTGTTCATGTTTGTGAGACACAGATGAACTAAAGGTAAGTTCTCAATGTATACACTAAGTCATGTGTTAGGTAAATACAGTCCAAGTCCAATACAGAGCTGCACTGATACATAGCAAGAAACCTGGTCCTTCTTCCAGGATGCACAAGAGCACACAAATCTTCCCATTAACCAATTATTTTACCAGGCAAAGATGATAAAAAAAATTTATAAACAAAACTTCATTTGCTCTCATTGCTTTCCTTACTCCCTTTTTTTGTTTGAAATCTATATTTCAACCATACTAACATTCTTCCCAGTTCAAGCACTGTAGTAGCTACTACTCTAAAGCATGCAAAGGGAAAATAAGGCTTGTGGGGCACCACAAAAACAGTTTTTGTTTAACTTCATGGAGACGGACCCACAGATGTGGGAAAAAGTGCAGACTAAGCATTAAATGTGAAATACACCTACAGTGACAAGGCCAAGCACAAGGTCTTGGGCTGCAATAATTATTTACACAATTTCAAAAAGTGTGCTGGGTGCTTTAAAAAGATATAAGAAGGTACTTCCTTACCCTAAGAGCTTGCAATCTAAAGCCCCAATCTTGCAGACATTTACATAAGTGTGTAACGTATGTATTGACTATAATTTGCTGATTTAAACTGGGGAATGTTAACTCTATTTTTCTCCATCTGTTCCATAGTGTCTATTTCTTTAGAAGAAAAAAACATTCCATATTAGTCATATGTCTCAATGATATGCTTAGCATGCAGAGTTTTAAAAAATAAGGTCAAAAGAGGTTAACTTGGAAACTGAATGGTATGAAGAGTACTAAGCCTTCTCACAAAACTTGTTTTAAAATTGGATTGTATAAAAGGTGTATCTACCTATCAGACTGTTGGACAGGTGAATCTCATTCAGTTAAGTTTTAAAAAGTCCCACAATTACCAGCTAGTACAGAAAGGTTTACAATGTTTGTGGATAAACTAGTCACTGACTGGCTGAGCTACTTTATCAGAGGGATACTCATGAAGTAGAGTTAGAGCTGGTTGATGACTGGCTGCATTATGATTAGATTAGAGACTGGATTTATTAAGCGTTTCATCTTGTCAGAAATCAGTTTATGCATGAATATGTTGGTAGCTGTGTAACTAAAAACTGTAGGAATTTATGGGGTACAGGTAGAAAAAGTAATTGCTGAAGAACATGCCAAATGATGAGCGTTTCTAACTCTAAAAACCAACTTCATTTCTATGTTTCTGTTTTAAAAGCCCTGCATCAGGGTGTCTCTTCTTCTGTCGAAGGTATAGAGAATATGGCATTCTCTACAGCTAGTCAACACCATGTGTCTGTCTGATGGCCAGAGAACCAATACACTGACAGCAGATTTTCTTCATTCCAGAGGGTTAAGTATGTTTCAGGTTGAGCCTAAGCTCCTGAGCTCAGTTGTGACTTTTTGGAACAGACCCTGCACCATTGAAGTCAATAGAATATTTTTATATATAGTACTTCATCCACTTTGTAGAGAAATTACTTCATCCACCAGTGCAATGCAGCCACCTCAAGGGAGGAATGCAAAAGCTGTTTAGTACAAAATACTACAACCCAATTTAGAGCAGGAAATGAAGGATTTTTTTACTTTACTAGCAGCTGTCTATTGACACAGAATATATCTCAACCATAAAAATAGATTTTCTTATAAACAAGTCATATAAAATATACACTTCGCCCTACCATCCTTGAACATCCAGACTGCTAGCCACAACAACCCTTGAAAATGGTTGTCAAATGTGATAATGGTTGGCAATAATTTTTAACATTATTTTAGCTGGCAGCCAGTGTTACAAACAACAGTGGGCCAAAAACCTCTTATTGATAATACCTCAGAAGGGGAAAGGAAGATCTGTAAATGTCACAAGCTGAACTCATGGGAGTTGCAGAGATGCTGTCCAGCTGAGGGAGGGCTTATTGTCATACAGAGAAGAACAAGGATGGTGATCTTCAAGTTACAGGGTCAGAGGATTTGCTGGGAATTCCAGAGATATCAATCATTGAGGATCTATACTATACACAAACAAAGCCTACAGAGATTCAACTTTTCAATATTCACATGTAAAGAAAGATTTACATTCATATGTAAATGCTCCATTGGCCCCATTCCTCATTTGGTAGGCATATCTCAAGAGAGGCATGAACTATACTACACTATGTAATAACTCTGCAGTGAAGACACCTAACTCCTCTTGTGCTAGTTTAACTCAAGTGAGAGCAGCCCACCCTGTGAAATAACACTCAAGATGCAAAGAGTAATTGTATTAGCAACTGATGTATTGGGCTAATTCAACATGTAGCCCAACAGGCCATTTTGAGTTAAAAGCACCATCATACTTAAGAGATTTGTACGTGGTGGAACACAAGGAAGGGCTAATTATATGAATTATATTGGGCTGAACACAAGTCCTTGAGCATAGTACAGGATTCTGGGTTTGCAGCAATCACGCCTAAATGTAACTTCTCCAAAGCAGGGTCTGATTGGGAGTTCTAACACGTTTACAACACCTTTTAGTGACCTAGATGCATATAAAGTGGTTTTTAAACATGCCTTTATTGCACCTATGTGAGGCTATATCCCTTAAACTATAGCTACAATACACAGTCAACCCAGGTGATTACGATCTGGCTTAGCCTAGCTCAGGTTTGAGCATTTCCATTGCAAAACCCCATTTGCACTTCCGTGTCCTCCGTTTCTGCACTCACCCATGTGTATTGGGGGGCATATCCCTTGGTTTTTTGCGCCGAGATGCTCTAGGGTTGGATGAGAACAGGTCTCAAACTGCTTGACAAAGGAGCCCAGTGTCATCAATGGGGAAACGGAGGCACAAAGGTGCCACGGCTACCCAGGAGGCTAGTGGCAGAGGCAGGAACAGAGCCTAGCTCTAGAGTCCTGATCCAGTGCTCAGCCTGCTAGGCCACGCTGCCTCACGCAGGCGGATGGGGCTCAAGGGCACCAGTGGGTGGGAGCGCCCCGCCTAGAGCACGTGGCGGTGGCCGGCGGGTCAGGGCACTGGAAGATGCAGGCTCGGGCACGGGGAATACGCTCAGGCCCCGGGAGGGGGGAGGGGGGAATGATCCCCGCACATGCGCACTCCTCCCGTCCCTCCCCCGCACATGCGCACTCCTCCCTCGCCCGTCCTCACCAACCGCACCACCGCTAGCTGGGGGCCGCTCGCCGCCGCCGGCACCTTCTTCTTCTTGCTGGGGCCGCTGCCGTTGCCCGGGCTCGCCGGACGCTTCTTGCTGCGGGCCGCTGCCCCTGGCACCAGACTGGCCATTCCCCCCTCCTCCACCTCCACCGGGCCGGATCCGGCTGCCCGCCCCTCCCCGCGGGCGCGCGCGCGCGCAGCCAACTGGCGGCGGACTGATTTCGCTCCCTAGCCGCGGCGCCAGGGCCCGGTTTAGCTGCTGCGCATGCGCGGCTCCCTCCGCCCCTTTGCGCGGGTCGATGGGGGCGGGGCCGGCGGCAGTAGCGCGTGCGGGTGGAATTGCGGGAGCCTCCGGCTCCGAGGTGCCCTGTGGCAGCTCCCCCCTCGGGGCGCCCAGGTTTTCATTTTAGAGGCGGCCTGGGCCGGGGGCAGGACCAGAGGTCTGTGGGAGGAAATGCAAGGCCCCGAGAGCCCTTTGGCGTGGACCTGGTGGCCTCAGGGCAGGTCTTCGCTCAGTGAAGAGGCTACTTTGTGGACTGGAGAGCGTCTCCCATCAGTGTAGTTAATCCACCTCCAGCAGCAGCACTAGCTACGTCTGTGGGAGAAGCCCTTCCCTCACCCTAGTGCGGGACTGACCTCACTTGGGGTTAGGTTGGTATAAGTGGCTCACTCAGAGGTATGGATCTTTTACACCCCGAGTGACCTAATTACAGTGATGTAAATTTAGACCTGGCCTCAGTATTTCACTCCTAGTCCAGGAGGACTGTTTTTAGGGGTAGGAGGTATCCACAAAATGTGCCCAGTCCCGTGTTCACCCTATCAGAAGCAAATACTGAATGGTTGGTGAATCGGGGGCCAGATTCTACACAAAGAGCTGCATAACCCTGTATGTTCACTGGAAATGCACTGGGAGTAAAGGAAAATAAAGTCTGGCTCCAACAGTGATTTAAAAACCTATTTGCCATGGAGTTGTACCTGTACTGGTCCCAGGGTATTAGAGAGACAAGATGAGTGAGGAAATATATTGGACTAACTTCTATTGGTGGAAGAGACAAGCTTTCTCTTCTTCAGCTCATACATGGGTAAGCTTGGAAGCTTGTCTCTTTCACCACAGAAGTTGGCCCATCAGCAGATATTGTCTCATCACCCACCTTGTCTCATTTAAAAACCCTGAAATTCTTTAGGCTTAATTTCTAGTTAATGTAGTATGAAATGGCTGTACAGGAAATTTGTTCCTTGTCAAATCTTTAAATGAAAAGAGCAGTAAGATTAGCTTGAAAATCTTCTGTTTGCAAACCTGAGGAAGCAGAATGGTTTAGTCAGGACTTAATTTGAGCAAAGTCATGCTGTTTTGGCTACCAGGTACTGCCATCTTGTTCTCCACAATTTCTCTCTCTTAAATGAAAGCCTTCTGTTGTTATGATTGTAAAGAAAGCTTTCAAAATCTGATCCAGGTATAACTGATGCAGCAATATCTGCCTTCGTTTGCAGGGATACTGAAACAAGCTCTAGGAGGTTCCAGTTGTCCCATTCAGCTTAATAGGTGGTTAATTAAGGGCTTGTCTAGATTATTAATTTACTTATCAGTGCAATTACACTGGTGTAAATTACCCTAACCTTGAGAAGACCTCAGGTGCCCCCTGATGATGATTTAATTTGAAAGGCTGGGTGGTTTTGTGATTAACAGCACGTCTACACTGACAAAAGGCTTGTCTACATTGGCAATTTACAGATCTGCAACTTTCTTGCTCAGAAGTGTGAAAAATCACCCCCTGAGCGCAGCAAATTTCAGTACTGTAAAGCACCAGTGTAGACAGTGCACCAGTGCTGGGAGCCACGCCCCTTGTGGAGGTGGTGAGCTCTCCTAGCCCCACGACCACACAAGCCACATTAAAGTGCTGCTGCAGCAGCACTTTCGCATTGCCAGTGTAGACTAGCCCAAAGTTACGGCACCAGCAGTAACAGCGCCGTTCAGAGAGCACAGAAGGAAAACTGCTGTTGTGTGTTCACGTTAGCAGTGGTATTCAGAGTGGTGCACTCTGGGCAGCTATCCCACAGAGCAAGTCTTTCTCTTTTGCCGCTGAGACTTGTGGGAAGGCGGAGGGGCTTGCGGGGCATCCTGGGTCCTGTCCCAATGCCCCATGATGCACTACTTCACATCCCAGCAATCCCCGTGCTTAGGTCCGCGTTTGGCACCATCTTTCAGCGGTTTGTGTACTGCACGCCCTGCTTCTTTCGGGCTGCAGGAATGGATCTGGAACTGCTGACCAGTACGCTGCTCACTCTGACCAACACATCAGTGGAGTTATTCCTTAAACTACAAAGGCAAAAAGAGTGCGACATTGATCTCACCACGTGTAGTAGCTACGACAAGAGATTGCTTGTGGCATTCACGGAGTGCTAACCAGAGCTGAACACTGCTTTTGGGGTTGGGGAAACAAGCACTGAGTGGTTGGATCACATCGTGATGCACCTCTGGGATGACGAGTAGTGGCTGCAGAACTTTTGCATGAGGAAAGCTACATTCATGGAACTATGTGATGAGCTTGCCCCAGCCCTGCAACACAAGGACACGATAATGAGAGCTGCCGTCTCACTGGAGAAGTGTGTGGCAATTGCACTGTGGAAGCTGGCTAGTCTAGACTGCTACCGATCAGTCACTAACAAGTTCGGAGTGGGAAAGTCGACCGTTGGAGTCATGTTTCAGAGTAGCAGCCGTGTTAGTTTGTATTCGCAAAAAGAAAAGGAGTACTTATGGCACCCTAGAGACTAACAAATTTATTTGAGCATAAGCTTTCGTGAGCTACAGCTCACTTCATCGGATGCATTCGGTGGAAAATACAGTGGGGAGACTTATATGCACACACAGAGAACATGAAACAATGGGTTTTATCAGACACACGGTATGGAGAGGTTTCAGAGTAGCAGCCGTGTTAGTCTGTATTCGCAAAAAGAAAAGGAGTACTTGTGGCACCTTAGAGACTCCTTTTCTTTTTACTATAAGGAGAGTGATCACTTAAGATGAGCCACCACCAGCGGGGGGGGGGGGAGGGAGGAAAACCTTTCATGGTGACAAGCAAGGTGGGCCATTTCCAGCAGTTAACAAGAACATCTGAGGAACAGTGGGGGGTGGGGTGGGGGAGTTGCCAATTCTGTCCATATATCTATTCAGGGGACACCATCATATGGCCTAATCACATCAGCCACACTATCAGAGGCTCGTTCACCTGCGCATCTACCAATGTGATATATGCCATCATGTGCCAGCAATGCCACTCTGCCGCGTACATTGGTCAAACTGGAAAATCTCTACATAAAAGAATAAATGGACACAAATCAGACGTCAAGAATTATAACATTCAAAAACCAGTCAGAGAACACTTGAGTCTCTCTGGTCACTCGCTTACAGACCTGAAAGTGGCTATCCTTCAACAAAAAAACTTTAAAAACAGACTCCAGCGAGAGACTGCTGAATTGGAATTAATTTGCAAACTGGATACAATTAACTTAGGCTTGAATAGAGACTGGGAGTGAATGAGTCATTACACAAAGTAAAACTATTTCCCCATGTTATTTCTTTCCCCCACCCCACCCCACCCCCCACTGTTCCTCAGATGTTCTTGTTAACTGCTGGAAATGGCCCACCTTGCTTGTCACCATGAAAGGTTTTCCTCCTTCTTCCCCCCACTCCTGCTGGTGATGGCTCATCTTAAGTGATCACTCTCCTTACAGTGTGTATGCTAAAACCCATGGTTTCATGTTCTCTGTGTGTGTATATAAATCTCCCCACTGTATTTTCCACCGAATGCAAGCGTTGGAGTCATGTTGATGGAAGTGTGCAGGACCATTAATTGCATCCTGCCCCGAAGGATCGTGACTCTGGGCAATGTGCGTGACATTGTGGATCGCTTTGCACAAATGGGCTTCCCTAATTGCGGAGGGGTGATAGATGGCACGCACATTCCAATTCTGGCACCAGACCACCTAGCTACCAAGTACTTTAATCGCAAGGGGTATTTCTCAATGGTTCTCCAGGCACTTAGGGATCACTGTGGGCGTTTCACAGACATTAACGCAGGCTGGTCTGGAAAGGTGCATGACGCATGCATCTTTCAGAAAAGTGGCCTGTTCAAAAGCTGCAAGCAGAGACTTTCCTCCCGGACCAGAAGATCACTGTAGGGGAAGTTGAAAAGCCCATTGTGATCCTGGGAGACTCTGCCTTAATGCTGTGGCTTATGAAGCCATACATGGGGCAACTTGACAGCAGCATGGAGCGGTTCAACAACAGGCTGAACAAGTGCAGAATGACTGTGGAGTGTGTATTTGGCCCATTTAAAAGCCCACTGGCGATGCCTCTATGGGAAGCTGAACCTGGCCGATGACAATATTCCTATGCTTATAGCTGTGTGTTGTACGCTCCATAATATTTGTGAAGGGAAGGGTGAAAGCTTCAATCAGGGCTGGACTGCAGAGGCTCAGTGCCTTGAGGCTGAGTTTGAACAGCCAGAGACCAGGGCTATTAGAAGGGCACAGGGCAGGGCCATAAGGATCAGGGATGCCTTGAGGCAGCAAGTTGAAGCTGAAAGCCACTAATATTTGTTGCTATGCTCAGGATTGCAGTGCTTGTAGGAGGTGATTGGTGCACATGATGTAAGAAGGGGCTTAACATAATTGTATGTTGCTTTGCAGTGGTCTTTTTGCTTTTACTTAATAGAATAATGATTGCTTTCAAATCAACACAATCCTTTTGTTAAAAGGTAACTGGAGGAGAGAGTCAAATGAAAAAATACATCAGGGAGCGGGATGGGGGAAGGGAAGGTCTCAAGAGGAGGAGGAGTCCCGGGATGACTACAGATTGTGTATGTCGAGGGATCATATCCAACCTTCTCCTTTGGAGTACAATGTTGTGGGTGCTGTACTTCAGCAGGGCCAAATTGCAGAGGGATGGATGTTGAGAGCAGTGGGTAGTGGGAGTCCACACTGCTGAACTGTGAGAAGGGAGGAGTGGAATGCTGCAGGTAGAGAGTGGAGCCAGGAGATTGATAACAGAGTGTTGGCGGTGTGTGTGGGGAGCATGGGAAAGAGTTTTGCGACAGCAGGGGTTTTGCAGGGGAGGGCGGGTGTGGAGCTACTCCATTTGAAGAGCTAGTATCGCCTGGAGTGTGTGTGCACTTGGCACTCCATAACATTTAAGAGCCGCTCCGTGGCTTCTTTCTGGTGTGTCGTGTTCTCCTTTCAGTCCCTCTTCTTGCTGTCCCACCACTCCTTCAATTCCTATTTCTTCGTGGCGGAGTGCATCATAAGCTCACGGAGAAAGTCCTCCGTAGTTCTTGGCTGCTTTTTAATTCTGCGCAGCCGTTGTGCCACTGATAACAAAGAGGGAGGCTGGGCTCCCAAGGTCATCTCTGCGAAGTTTAAATGCAACATTTAACAGAATCAGTATTGTTTGCAACACAGACTACACTGATTCAGTGCTTTAAAACACAGCCAGTAATCACACACCTGTCACTAACTGGCTGACCCCAGGCAAGCACACATGAGCCACAAGACCCCCAAAATGGTGAATAGCCACAGGGGCAGGGTAAATCACTCTTCCCTGACCCTGCTGTACACTGGGCATGTGGCGCTTGGGGAGAGCCAGCACCCTGGGGAGGCCTGATAATCCTTCCTCTCCCCACACTTTCCACAGAAAGTGATCATTATGAAAGATATCTTGTTGCTGAGGGTGAGCAGGGAATCAAGGTAGGGTCTTCTCCAAGCCTGCGGCTTCCTTCCCAGCCCCTATGTGGCTCACCTGTGTGCAGCAATGATCCCTCCCTGCCCCTGTGATGGCATAGTGGCATGGGAAAGTTACTGTTAATGGGGCAAGAAACAAAGCAGCTCTGTTGAGGAACCTGCGGCAGTGGATTGCCCAGTATCTCCATGAGAATTTCCTGGAGATCTCCAAGGGAGATTCCCGTGAAGTGAGGGAGTCTATCAACAGCCTGTTCCACCACTCAGATTAGGCATGTGGCGGGAGACAAGCCTGCTTTGTGCAGCCTTCCTGCACCCAACAACTCGCTTCAGCAATTCCCACAATCAGATCCACTTACCAGGGGCCTCCGCTCCTGTTTGTGCTTTGCCAAAATCCGACTGCTTTGACAGGGTAGGCTCTGGGGTAGAAAAGAGCTCCTGGCTGCATGCATGTCTGGCCTCCGAGTCATCCTCTGCCTCTGGGTCTCCCTCCCCCTCTTCGTCCAAGATTTCCTCCTCCTGGCTTGGTCCACTCTCAACTGGCACATGAGCCAACGAAATATCCACAGGGGCTTTTGCAATGGAGGTGGGGTCACCACCAAGTATCGTGTCCAGCTCCTTGTAGAACTGGCAGCTCATGGGCGCAGCACTGAAGCGGTAGTTTGCTTCCTGCGCCTTGTGGTAGGCGTTCCACAGTTCCTTCACTTTTACTCTACAATGCAGTGTGTCCCGGTCATGGCCCCTTTCTATCATGCATTGTGAAATCTGTCTGTAGGTATCATAATTCCTAGGGCAGGAGTGCAGCTGGGACTGCACAACCTCCTCTCCCCAAATGCAGATGCGGTCCAGCAGCTCACCATTGCTCCAAGCGGGGGATCACCTGGTGCGTTGAGCAGGCTTGTCCACCTGGAAAGGTGCACTGAGGCCACTGCACGCATCACTGAGCAAACAGGAAGAGGACTTTTAAATTTGCAAAGGAATGTACTGGGTGGGGATGACAGTTGGTCACTGGAAGGCAGGGCAGTCGAGTTCAAATCGATGACCAAAGAGGTGAGAACAGGCATTCTGGGATACCTCCTGAAGGCCAATTGCAGCGCTGTAACCGCCACGGTGTCTACACTGGCACTGCAGCGCTGTAGCCCCAGCGCAGAAAGCTCAATGCTTCTCATCAGGATGGTTTTTTTAGAGGACTACACCTGTGCCGTTTCCGCACACTAAGCGGCTTGGCAGTGTGTGCACCTTGGGAGCTGCAGCGCAGAAAGCTGCTTTACTGTGCAGAAACTTGCCCGTGTAGACAAGGCATTAGACACTAAAACTACTTACATTCAAAGTCTAGCTCTGCCATGAAGAATAGGAGTGCTGCTTCTCTCTCCACTTCTTTTGAGAAGAACAAAGGGGGACAGGTTAGAGTAAAAGGCAGAGTGACTGAAACCAATATTTATCTCTGTCACCCCTTCACTGTACGCTACTAGGCACAAACTCTCCTCATCCAATCCGGCTTTATCCTACCATCTCTCCTTGTCTCATTCTCACCCTCATTCACTACTCAGTTCAATTCCTTTTCTCCGTTACTCAACCCTGCCAATTCAACCCAACCCTCTCCCAGCTCAGAAATTCTTCAGGCACCCTCAGCTCAAACCAACCCCCACTGGCTCAGAAATCCCATCTCACGCTTATTCTTCCTGCATGCTGAGGCTTCCCCCTTGCTACCTAACCTTTCCAAAGCTCAGAACCACCTCTCCACATACAGATAGCTATGAACCCTCTTGCACCCAGCACTCTCCAGCTTTGTCTACAGTACCAAGTTTTGGCGACAAAACTTATGTCGACACCCAAAAGTCAACAAAACAAAAATCGCCAAAGGGTGTTCATACTTGCTCCCTCTGTCGACAGATCATGTCCACATTGTGAGCACCATCATAGACAGTGTGAGCAATGCACTGTGGGTATGTATCCCACAGTGCAGTGTTGTGGGAAGGCGGAGCTGATTGCTGCACATCATGGGAGGATTCCCTTTGTGTTCTGCCACAGCCTCCTCAGCTGCCGGGAGTGGCATCATGAGTAGCTCCCCATGCTGAGAAACGTCAAAGCAGCGCAGCAGTGTCTCCTCCCACCCTCCCTGCCAGAGCAGTCTGCGGGCTGCTGTGTTCCTAGTGTAGGACAGAACAAGAGCATTCCAGTGATTTGCTCTTTGTCCCCCAAACGGAGCAGCATACTCAGCTGTCAGATACTTCCTGGAGCTTTGAAAGAGGAAGGACATATGCCTGCAGGGCAGTAGAGATCAAAACGCTGGGCAGAGCGATCAGGGCAGGCATTGTGGGATACTGGCAGAAGCCAGTTCTGTCGACAAAACAAACAGCAGTGTCTACACTGGCTTTTTCTCAACAATAAAGGGAGGGGAAAAGAAAAAAGTCTCTCATAGGGGTGGAAGTTTTTTGTCGCCAAAACTGGATGTTTTTCCTGACAAAAGTCGCATTGCAGTGTGTACGCTCTCTCTCTTTTGTCGCCAAAAGACAGTTTTTGGCGACAAAACTTGGTAGTATAGACAAAGCCTCAGGATCAGAATACACAAACCAAACAGGCTCAGACAATCAATTTCCAGGCTCAAAACTCTTTCTCCTCCTATCTGTTGTCCACTACCACCAGGCTCGGAGGTGCTCCTTCCGTACTTCTTGCTAGATGGAAAGCAGTGTAGGAGGAAGTATGTGCATCTGATCTGAAATAAACCCACAGAAGCCTGTAGTCCCTGCTGTGTACATTCTCCATATGTATGCTACATGAACTTTGGGGGCTGAAGGTTACAAGAAGCATGTGCAGACGGTCCTATGTGCAACCTCTCTGTGCATCAGAACAGAAATAGCCCCACATAATTTTGTATTCCCTGCGCTGTAGCTTCTGCTTCTGCTGCCAGCAATCTGCGTGTTACAGGGCCAGAAATCCTTGTAGACATGAGTACTGCAACCTACAATGACTGGAGCACGTCCAGGACTTCTTCAGTGGCATCCTCCCATAGATCAAGCCCATACTATACAGTTGAGACATTATAATTGGAGCTTAGTTCCATTAACTCCCAATACCTGCTACTCCTGGAAGGAGGAAGTCTTCCGTTGGCTCTTTATTGATGCCTCATCAAGAGATGAGGCAGTGCCTTACCTATTGTTTTGGCAGTAGCAGATCACCTCTGTCCAGTAGATGATAACTTGTTTATGAACTGGCATTTAACTTTCACACCACACTCTTCCTGATGGGCCAGTACTGCAACATTCAGTGGTGCCTCTGAGCAGTTGATTGGTTTTGGTATTGATTACTGAATTAAGTCTAATTGATAAACCAGGTGTAATGTGATAAACTGATGTAATGTGACCACAAGGGAATTTCCACCTGTTTAATTTGAATTTTTTAAATGGTTTTAGTTAAATTGGTACAATTTTTGTGTTTAGACAAGGCCTTAGTTACACACTTTCAACATATTTATTGGTGTTACATCTTCAAAAATTTGCCACAAAAGATGAAAGGGCAGCTTTGTGGTTAAGGTACTGGACTGTATTCAGGAGATCTAGTTCTGTTTCTGGCCTTATAACTGTGATGATTTGGGGCACCTGACTGTACAACATATGAACTCTGTTGTTATGACATTCCATTGTTACTATGAAAACTGCCATTTCATGGAATGCTTCCAGGTCTGTGTATCCTACCGCTTCTGGCAAGTCACATCCCTGCAGACCAGGGACAGTGGTGGGGTTTTAGAATACAGTGGCCTCCTGTTCTATTTTTGGGGAAAATACCAGAATGACAATGGGTTGGCTGGAGTGTGGATAAGATACTTCCCCCGACTTGTCTTCCAGAAGGAGGGAAGTGAAAAGAGAGGAAAATTCCCAAACTGGGCAGAGGTCATGACAAAGTAGGAGTTAAAAAAAGACCTATGGCAGAAGACAGAGAGCTATGCAGAAAGTTTTGGGCAGGAGAGGGGATGGACCAGCTAAGCTTAGAGAAGGCTCCATGTTGTAGAACACAATCCATGCACTTCAGCAGAAGGTCCTTGGATGGCCCCAGAGGACCCTCACCCCAACTCAAAGAATGTTCTAGAGTGGTGAAGAAACTGAGGCAGGGAAGGGCATTTTCAGGTTATTATTTGATATAGATTGTGTGTTTCTTATGTGATTAAGTTAAGAGCAACAGTGCTAGAATCCTGTAAAAAGTGCCGGTGCATTCCATGTATTACAACTACCACGTGCCCCAGAGGTAAACTCTGGGCCCAGAATACTCACTTGGCTGAAGTTCTGGCAAAGGGAGTGTTTAAACTCTGGGGAGAGTCTGAGGGGTCACCACTAATTCTAGGGGCTGGACAGTGGGCTGCCTGGTTCCAACTCTGTATGGGATGGTAGACAGAGAATCTGCACCCCAAGAGTGTGCCTAGAGGCCCCAAGGTAAGGATAGTGTATGGACTCTGTTCAGACTCTGGAGGTAAAAACACACTAGATCCAGCAGCTAGATTCTCTCACAGCAGTCTGGTGAGTGGGCAAGGGGGATGCTTGCCTGGGAGCTGTTCTATAGCCCCAATGTCTTTCTACCTTTGTTTCCATATCTTTTAAATGGGGATAACACTTCCCTGTCTCATAGGAGTTTTGTTGGACTAATTCACTAGATTACATGCTCAGAATTTAAAATGATGAATACAATAGTAATGCCTGTAAAATAAATCTTAACTATATGTAGTTATTTCACATCTATAACTTACTGGAGCAGGCATCAGACAACTAATTTTCATTAATTTGTCAATCCCTGATAACATGCTGAAGTAGGATGTACTGTTTGTTAATGGGATGGTGCAAAATATAAAATGCAAAACATTCTTTTTTAAAAATATGTATATGGTTAGACTACAATATTCAACACATTTTTATATGGGCTCTGCAAAAGGAGAAAAGATTGACATTCTTAGCTTTACAGCACTAGCAACTAAAAAGCGTTGGATTCCTACAGTGCAGCTTGTGAGATCTGGTGGTATTTTGTACATCATTCATTACAAATACTTAGTGGCTTTGATTACTTTGCAGAGCCTGCAGTGCAAACTCCTGCAATTTGTTCGCTGCAGGCATAGTACCTTTGTTTAAGTAGAGTGACAAGTACTTTTAAAATAGGTATTTGAACTTTGGATTATAGATGACTACTGAAATGCCTTTAACATTATAAAAGTACATCCACATAATACCTACTTTTCAATGCAAGCTTCATGTTATAAGCTTTGAAAACTCCATCTCTAGACCTTTAGAAAAAATGGTATAGAAAATTAATTCACTAGAAAAGACTACCATGAAAATTGTATAAAAAGCTGTGTCCTATTTTGAATGTATTTTAAAATTTGACAACTTTGGCACATCAAAGTTGACTAACAAGAAAGAATTCAAAAAACTTGTTCTATGTAGATATTATGTAGTGGTTAGCTGAATTACTTGTCTACTAGTAACCTACTAAAATTGTGACTTTACTTTTCCAACTAAGAATGTTTAGCCATATTTCCTCTTTATCAGTAGATACTGAAAATGTTCTGTAACGGTTGCATTTTGATTGTAGAAATTGTATGGACAGTATGCCCAGCACGTTTCACCAAAATACCATGTCAGCAAAATTAAACTAAATTTAAAATACATATAAAAAATAAAACCTGTTAAAAAGAAATTGAGTTTCTCCCTTGCTTTAAAAAAAAAGTGTAAGGGTAAAATGTCATCTTAAATTAGATGCATGTCTAATACATACTGAGTAATGATGCAGCTACCACCCTGCCACTGCCCTAGAACCCTATATTAAATCAATTATTTACTGGTCAATTTAATAATGGAAAGTCTATATAATCATTTTAATTTTCTCATAAGCTAAGTTTTTGTGTACTCCCCAATCTAGAATTTTATCTGTATTCTAATAACTATGAATTTGCCTCCTCTCCTTCCTGACTGCCCTCCCGGGACTCCTGCCCCCATTCAACCCTCCTGTTCCCCGCCCTCTGACCGTCCCGACCCCATCCACATCCCTGGCCCCTGACCACCCCCTTGAACTTCCCTGCCTTCTATCCAACCTCCCCCCCACTCCCTTACCATGCTGCCTGGAGCACTGGTGACTGGCGGTGCTACAGCCGCACCGCCCCGCTGGAGCCAGCCACACCACCGGGTCAGGCCGAGCTCTGCAGCTGCACTGCCCCAGGAGCTCGTAGCTCCCCCGACCAGAGCATTGCACTAGTGGCGCAGTGAGCTGAGGCTGCGTGGGAGGGGGAACAGCAGGGGAGGGGCCAGGGGCTAGCCTCCTGGGCCAGGAGCTCAGGGGCCGGGCCGGAGAGTCCCACGGGCCAGATGTGGCCCGCGAGCTGTAGCTTGCCCACCTCTGCTCTAATACTAGTTAATTGTTAAATTTTTTCTGAACCGGTGTTTTTATGAATGTCTTGTAATCTTTGTCTCCTGTTCTAGTCTTGTTTTTTCTTGAGCTCTTTTTTTTTTTTCAGTTGAAGGCTTTGCTTATCAACTAACCCCCTAAATACTGCTTTACCTGCCTCCCAGAGAAGACTTTTTATATTGTTCGTATCATTTATTTGAACAATGTCTTTAATTGCTTGCGACCGGATCTTTGTCTTGGAGAAGCAAGCAGTTCATTTTCCAATAAAATAATCTTTGGGACCCAACCCAGTCATCAAATATTTCCAGCGGTGCATAATGTTGCCAATTTCTGCAGATCTTGTCTGCTTCATTAAGGATTCAGAGATTATCAGTAAATCTATTCTAATATATAACTGATGAGGGTGTGAATAAAATATGTAATCTCTTTCCCCTGTGTGCCATTTTCTCCAGCAATCTGAAAGATTCAATTGTTGGCACAGGAAGTCAATGCTGTGCCTGCTTCCTTATGCCCCAGTCTTTATCAGATCTGTCCCCGTAAGGAGTTGGTGTGCAATTGAAGTCTCCTGCAAGTATAATTTCCCTTTCCCCAAAGTGTTGCAGTGTTTAAAAGAAGTCCTTTAAAAAAAGTGGGTTTTTTTTTGCTTTGGATTACAAGTATACACTGATCTCACTTTTATTAATAAACTAGAAATTGTGCCTTTCAGCAATATAAATAGTCCGCATCCTTAACTTGACCTTTAATCTGAAAAGGTACACGCTTAGCAAATATTATGCCCACTCCTTTTCTTTTCTGAAGCAAAATGTGTGTTGAAATCAGTTACCTTTCATGTCCATAATTTGCTCCTGCTGAAAATGAGGTTCTTGAAGTAGAATAATCTGGGAATGTGGTTTTTTTTTTAAATTCTACCAGGGATTCCCCCCCCCCCCGATGACATTATTTAGCCCTTTGACATTCAAAAGTATTGCTTTTAAAGGAAGAGACATTCAGAGAAACTAATTATCTTATTGAAAAACCTGAAATTATTGTGATTCTTCAGATGTTTGATTACATGAACCCTTGTGTTGCCCATGTATCTCGTTTCCAATTATGTTGCATGCACTATATGTACCTGAATATGGCTGGTTTCTGTTTGTAAACTTCCATAGTTGCTACTTGTGTTATTTCACCCATGACTCCCCAGTTTCCTCCACTCTTCTGCATTCCCCTTACTCTAACTCCACAAATGAAGTACTAACAGAACATGTAAAACAGCACCCAAACAACTCTGCTTTGCTGAACTCTAAAACCTTGTTCTCTCCTCCTAAGCATTTAGACTGCTTTTCTTGCAATCCAAAAGAAGTTACGTTCTCTACTATGGGACCTTAACACCCCCCCCGGGCTGGATTTCATCGGGTCATTTGAGTTATAGGGAGGGCTTACACAGACACCCTAAATGCTCCTTCCCCTTCCTCTCTTTCTCTAGTCCCCTGCAACCTTGAAATATTCCCCCACTCCACTCTTATAGTCCTTGATTTCCTCTGGGTTTTAAAATACAGAACACAGCTATTACTGATCATCCCAATTGCAGTAAAGGTCATACTACTGTCTTTATAACATTAACATAGTTACTGTCTAGTAGTTGTTCATTCCTGGTGACTCCCAAGAAGTCCCTTCTGATTAGTATTTGGATTACTACTCAGGTATCTGAGTTCTCTTGGTCAGCTTTGCTTCTGCCATGGCCAGTATGGTTTCTGGAGTCTTTTTTTTTCCTGTCTTCTTTTTTCTGGGTTTCACCATTTGCCAGCAGGTTTTCAGCAGCTTATCTCTAGTTACTACCTCTGGGGAGTCTTCTTGTACATCTGGGATTTGGATTTCTAGCCAAAGTGACAGGTGTGTATTTTCTCCTTGTTTACAATCTCTTATTGTACAATACTGATTTTGAAAGCTGAATGAGAGTTTAAATGGGAATCCCCATCTGTAGTGGATATCTGCCCTCCTGAGTGCTGCTGTAATTTCCCCCAGCTCTTTTCTCTTTTTTTTAAAGTTAGGGCAGAGATGTCATGGAAAATTGGCAGTTTTGTGGCCTTTGAGTATGAGCTCTGAATGCTCTCTGGCTTATTTCATAACTACTTTTTTTTCTGTTGATAATCATACAATTTTACAATTAAGTCTCTGGGTTTATTATTATGAGGGCCAGGTTGGGGGAGCAGAGCTCTGTGTACTCACTCCACTTTTACCTCTTCCAGAGAGGTCAGCTGTAGCAACTCCACAATTACAGGTTTTACAAACCAGATTGGGTTTCTTCCTTCAACATTTTCAGGCAGCCCCTTAATTCTGATGTTATTTCTTCTTGATCTGTTTTCTAGATCATTCAGTTTAAGATGCATTTCTCTCTCCCTCTGCTACAGCAGTGCCATGTAGCTCTGTTTATTGATCACTTGCTTCTCTTAGGCCAGTCTCTAGCATTGTGACACTGTCTTCTAAGGCAGCAACTTCCTTATATACTGCGAGAAGCTTGGTCATGAAATCATCTCTCCTGGCCTTGCACTCAGAGGTCATCTCCAGAATGTCTGCTTTGGTAGCCATTTCATTTTCTTCAGCTTTGGCATTTCTGCCTGATTTGCCTGCCATGTGCTCACTTGGACTCCGAGAGGTTTCTCCACGTTGTGAGCCAGAAGCATTCTTCTGAGTGAGGTATCTTTTTAATTTTCCAGATTTGCTTGGAGAACGCATCCTCTGCAAGTCTGTGCTCTGTTGTTTTGGGGTGTTTAGTAAGTTTGGGGGGTTGATGGAGGCAGATTGCTTTGCTATCCTCCCAGAGCTCAGGCTTCAGGAGCCATTTATTCTGGCCCCCCCGCTGATCCTCTGAGTTAGGCTTTTTAACCATTTATATTACCTGGTCTTCAGTTATCTAAGCACTTTTTTTAAGGAGTACTGTTAGATTAATTGGTATTTATAAAATCATCTGACTGGAAGTTTCAGTGAAGTACTTCTAATGGGTATGATGTATGTGTAGTTTAATAAGAGTGGGATAGCATTAATTTATGGCACAATTAAATGCAAATGTGGCATTGCATGTGAACCAGATCAATATGAATAACTAATATGAATATATGTAAATACTGTTTCTCTTTCAAAATATTGTTGTGTTGTATAGTGAGATGACTAGTGGAAAGAGTAAAATTTATTTGGGATTGTTGTGGTGTGACGAAATACTCATTACTTTATACTGGATGAGGGTAATGTCCCAGATCTTCATCTGTGGCTGACGATAACTCCGCAAAGCTGAGCAGGGAGAAGAAAAAGGGTAACTTTGTCAGAGTTGTGCTGCCTTGACTTGGACGGCTGCTCTAGGCAAGGTCAATTCCTTTGTGAAGTTAGCGCAGCCTGAGGGAGAGAAGCTGAAACTGCTTACTTGCACTGGCTTTATATGCACAGCAGCACCTTACAAATGTGGACTTTTGCAAATGATTTCACTGTGTGAGCGGGATTGTACCCATACTTAGCAAAAGGGAACCCATTATTAAAGATCAGAGAAGGTCTTCTTTGGTACAGTTTGAACATTCTTTCCCTCCCCACATTCCTTCTTTCCTTCAGCACACTTCTGGCACAATGATAGATTATTTCCTCTAGCAAAAATTAAGTTAAATGCAAGTATAAACACAGAAGATATAATTGGCTTCATCACCTTTCACCCTATTATTACAAGTGCTTTCTGTATAATTTTGCCAAAGAACAAGTGAATATCGTTTGAACTCTACTTTGGAAAGCTTGGAAGGGATCTATACACTAGCAAAGGAACTGAGAATGCACGTAAAATGCCTAATAATTTCAGCACTGTCAGATTAGATTGAGTTTTGGTCATTCATGTAGATTAGATTTAGCTCAGGTGCTCAAAGTGAAAGGAAGTGCATTAATCAGCAGTGACACACTGAGGGCTGTTATGGAGTGGGCAGGATCCTGTGAAGCATTTTGCACTCATCTCCCATTTTTACTGGAGTTAAGGCCATTCAGCCCCTTGAAGGAGGCACTCAGCAATTTTAAGCACTGGACCCTAGAGAAAGCATGAGAGGTTAGGCAAAATAGAGGTTTCTATGAGTATTTTAAAAGTTGAGGACAAATGATTTTAAACTGACATTTTGAGAGAGACTTTTTTTTTGTTAAATCTTTGAAATGTATGCCTTCAGTGTACATCTTTGTGTGATCAAAATGTGTCTGTCAAGATTTTGATTAGCCAGTTGACATTTCAACTGAATTAATAAGGATGTAGTGATTTTCTAAAGCTACATATTCTTGTTTTTTGGACATGGGTGAATTTCTGTGCAGTGCTAAAGGTCATGCAGTAATAAAATTCTTTAAAATCACATATTGGGAATGCCATGATTTTAGTATTTTTAGAAGAGGCATAACAAAAGTAATAGTACATTAGTATTAGAAGTGAACAATGAAGGTCAAGGTACTGAAAAACAAGATACAAGGAAGTTCTTCTTTGCTGTATATATAGTGCAAAGAAGAACTTATTATATTTATATTGTATATTGTATATATATTATTGTGATTTAACAATAATATAATTAGTTTTGGCAATGCTTTGCTAAAGCTCAAAGTATACGTTTATTGCTTAATTATCTGAGTTACTGAATGCACCCATTGCATAATCTAGGGCAGTGGTTCTCCAACTTTTGTATTAGTGACCCCTTTCACAGAGCAAGCCCCTGAGTGTGGCCCCTCTTATCATTAAAAACACTTTAACACTATTTATAAATGCTGGAGGTAAAGTGGGGTTTGGCGGTGGAGGCTGACAGCTCGCAACCCTGCATGTAATAACCTCATGACCTCTGATCTAGGGTGAGTCCATTGCTGTCGAAATTTTGATGCCATCATATTTTTCACTATGATGAAATCTTAAGTGGTTTCTTTTACCATGTACTTTACCAAAGAAACACTGGTAGTAAGTGCGATGCAAAGTTAATTGAAAAGTACCCATGTTTTCTCTTTATTTCTCTGAAGATAGTCTAGTGGGAATTATTTAAAAAGATGCTTTTCCTTTCCTGGTTAGGTTTACCTCATCTTTGTTGAATTATTCATTCTGATACTTTTTTTTTGTTTGTTGTTTTTTTTTAATGTTGGCATAGCTCAGGTCAAGAAATCTGTCCTTTCTAAATAGTTTCAGAAGACTGGACTTTGGTGATATGAAGGAGATACAGGAAGTAAATTTCATTGCTGAAGTAGTGATGATTTTTTCAGAGCTGGCACTAGACATAAGCAGACTAAGCAATTGCTTAGGGCCCTAAGCAACTCAAGCCCCTTCCCCCAATTATTACTATGTGTTGCGGGGGGGGGAGGGGGACATTGTCCAAAAATAGTCCTGGTGAGGGCCCCCAATGGGCTAGGACCTGCTCTGTAGACACACTTCCTTATAATATCGCAATTTTCAAAAGTCCTGCTTGAAAAAGATTTACTGAGTTCATCTCTGCTCATTCATACATCCCAGTTTAGTAAGAAAAATGAAATCAGGTAGGATTTCAACTATTAAAACAACAAATAGAATATAATTGTTTCTTCAGTAGTAGGGGTTTTCCTTGGCAGTCATAGTGCCTATTAAGTCTAATTTCTAGTTTTAATTCCTTACATTGGGGTTGCCATACCATTAGCCCATCTGCTTTAGCCTCTACCTGCAGCAGTGGCCAATACCAAGTTTCCCTACACCAGTGGTTTTCAAACGTTTTTCCTCGTGATCCTGTTGAAGAAAATTGTCGATGCCCATGACCTAACATAAATTATATCTTTTGACTTGAGTTTTCACAAAATCATAATATTGCAATACATTCCAGCTTAACCCACTTTACAAACTAACATTAGACACTAATCTTAGTAAACCTATGGTAAGGAATGTGGGAGATGGCCCAGGATAGGGCAGAGAGTGGGGCTGGGGATGAGGGGTTCAGGATGTGGGAGGGGGTTCTGTCTGGGGGTGTGGGCTCTGGGGTGGGGCCAGGGATGAGGAGTTTGGGGTGCAGGCAGCCAGGCTGCCCCAGGGTTGGGGCCAGAGGACTCCCCCCGCCTTCTTCTCACCGGCAGCAGCTAGCTCCAGTGGATAGGCCTCCAGGGAAGGGGCCTCTCCCTCCCTCTGCACAGAGCTCCAGGGGAAGGGTCCCTCTCTCCCCACTGCCAGCAGTGAGCGTCAGGGCTGGGGGAGAGGCCCGCAGCAGCCCTGCAAGCCCCAACTTGCTCCCCTCCCCAGTTCCCGCCTACCTCTGTCCTCTCCAGGTCTCTGTCGTGTGGTCCTTTAGAGCTGCTGCGCAGCAATGATCATTAAAATTTGAATCAGCAAGGTGACCCAGTGCCTGACATTCCATACTTTGAAAAACACTGCCCTACGCCATGCAATAATCAGTTAGTGTATCAAAACGTTAGATCTGATTGTCCTTTTTTCTTGCTACCCACAGTATCCTGTGCAGTAGTCCTTTGCCTCAATTTCCCACCTTGTGGTGTGAAAGTCCGATGGATGAATGTCCCTTTAACACGCCACTCCCCTTTTCCTCTGCTGCACTTCACTCATGGTTTATTGTCTGAGGTCAGTAAAGTCCAAGGGTGCATTTAGGGGAGTTAACTCCTATACCAGGTGCGGGGTGCACCTGGGCTAAAAGTTATAAAGTGGGTGGCATCATCACCGCCTCCTCTGGCTGTTTTGTGTGGAGCATAGGCGCTGACTTACCAAGTTGCCAGGGGGTGCTCGACCCTTGCTCTGCCTCTTCCTGCTCCTGGTCCTCCCCTTCCCCCCCAGTGCTTCCTGAACGCCGCGGAACAGTTGATCCATGGCAGGGAGAGGTGCTGGGAGGGAGGGGAAGGGGCTAATTGACAGGGCTGCTGGCAGGCAGGGGGGCATTGGGGAGGAGGTGTTGATTGGTGGGGCTGCCAGTAGGTGCTCCAGCCCCAGAGCACCCACGGAGTCGGCAACTATGGTGTGGAGTGAGTTAGGCACCTAACTCATTAACATAAGAAACCGCTTAAATGCGTAAGCTGCCTGAGTCCATGTGAGGGTTTCCCAGTTGTGGATTGCAAGCAGAGATCTGTGCCTCCCTGCAACCTGGCCTTCGGCACCAATTCCGTGAGAGGGGAGGGGCTTAGAACTCACCCCTCTTGTTGGCGTCCTCCATTGGGTAGTTTAGGCGGCTCCCAGCTTAGCATGCTTAGGCATCTATCTCTTCCCATTCATTGTATAGGCATCTAACTCAGGCTTTGTGACTCCCATTGTTATTCCAGTGATTTTCTACGTGCCTAAAAGTTAAGCACTGCAATGCTGACCATTACAATGCCTCAGTCTCTTTGTGCGTCTCAGCTTAGGTTCCTTTATATTGAAGGCCAATCCATATACCAGAAAACCAGAGAAAGAAGCGATATATGTACCCTGTGAGATTGTATGCAGAGCACACTCCTGCCCACAGTTCTTTCTAAAATATGGGCTATGTCACAAGGATTTCTGGACATATGGTCAATTTTAGCATTGTATATAAAGAACAGTAGGGAGGACTTCATTGTAAAGGTTGCCAAACACAATGGTTTTGTTGGTTTTTTTCCCAGAGGTGTTGAATTACTGCAGTATCTTAGATATACAGTACTTTCAATGATAAATATGTCCCCAAACCCATCTCACTAGACAAATTTAGGATGAATTTGTTCAGTGGAAAAAAATGATGATGAAAAATGGCAAAAGTTAGACTTAGTTATAATACCACAGGGGATGCAATTTTGAATATGCTACACTTTAATATTCTAAATTGAGTAGTTTGAATCCCACTTAAATTATTTCAGAGCAGAGATTAGAATTGTGAATCAATGTCAGAGATGCCAAGCAAATAAAGGAGGTAATTGATGCATGATGTGGAGTAGTCCAATAATAGAAAATTAATAGAAAAATGTAACACACTAGAGAATGACAAAATGTAAAATCCAATCTATTCCTGCATTATATCTATTGAGCAACCATTAACATTGAAAGGTTTTAAAGTACTGTTTAAAAATCTCTATTTTTATCACACAGAATGAAGAAACATTTTTCTATAACAGACAATCCATAACAGAGAGCTGCATAAAGGTCACTATATTGTATAGGCTGGAAGAAAGCATGGTCTATACATAATTTTTTGTATTGGTGTAACTTTCAGTTAGGGGTGTGATTTTTTTTTTTAAACAAATATAGTTATACCTCCCTAGCGTGGACGCAATTATAGTGGTATAAATGATACCACATAAAGTGATAGTTTATAAATTGTACTAGCATAAGCACATTTATATTGGGCATTGTATTACTTCATCTATACCAATATGGCCCAGATCTTCAAAGGTATTTAGGCACCTACTTGCTACGGATTTCAATGGGAGTAAGGCACCTGCATACCTTTGAGGATCTGGGCGTACAACTTTTGTATTTAGATGAGGCTAGTTACTCTAGATATACACTGATATCGCTGAGCTGAATTTGGAACTGCTTTGTTTTGTTATTGTTTTTAGAAGAAGGGAAAGGCTAAAATTGGTGTTTTTTTAAAATACTTAAATGTGTTACTAATAATACCTTTGATTATTACACCTGAATTCTATTTTGTTTTCATGCTATTCAATGGCCCTGATCTAACAAAGCACCCAAGCATGTACTTACCTTTAAACACGTGACTAATCATATAGAGGTAGGCAATTCATACGCTTAAAGAGCTGCCTGGATGAAGACCTCATTCTGGACAATGAAATGACACATCTATTTTGCTTTCTTTCTAGTCAGATTTAGTTTCTAGTTTTCCTGAATCAACACAAAGTTGTAGTATTTAGGGGGAAATACTTCAGGAGAGAGTTTCTGTACAAACAAAACAAAGTGATTTTATCAAAACAAATAGATAAAAAGACACTTTTATTCATATTAGGTTTTCTAAAACAATTTCCCCACCAATTACAAACGACAAGTTGAGGCTAACATGCATACCTATTTAGCAACATTCATTTGGAAGGATATACACTCCTACTGGGAAACTATACATTTTCTACAGGTGTTTATCTCAAGTTTTGCTCTGCTTGTGTATTTTACCTTTGATATCTTTGTTTTATTTTTATTTAATAGAAGAAAGGAAAAACAGCAGAAAAAATATAAATGGAGATTAAATCAGCCCATCATCATGCAAGAAAATTAGGTGAAGATAAATTGCTATTAGTTTTCTCTTTAAAACTTTACATAAATAAGCACATTTTGTATGGGACTGGTTTGCTTGTTCTTATAAAAATTGGTCTCTACCTCAGCACTCTGTTAAGAGGTACAATCTTTTTCCTGTCCATCTGACTAATACAGCAATAAAACTAGTTTTCAAACAGAAAAAGAATCAGTTTTGTATGTTTTCTTCATTTACCTCTGGATCTGTATTCATCTAAATGTAATCAGATTTCTAGAAAAACATCTCTAGGTCTCTGACAGGATGTATTAGGCCCTTGATGGCTCCCTCCTGGACGCCCCATGATCCTACTACTACAAAGTCAATGACACTTATAAAAGTGCAACTCAAAACATCAAGACCCAGAGTTTGGAGTGAAGCAAGGAGTTGGGGAAGTAGGATCCTAAGAACTCATTTCACAATAAATGTTTTGGACAAGCAAGGGAGTGAAGCTGCTTGCCTGATGGAAAAGAACTGTGGTTGACGGACCACATTGCTGGAAGAAATATTGAAAGTGAGGTATTTTCCTATTCTGTTTGGATAAGCGACCAAGAGTATACCACAATGTAGACGTATTAGAAGTGTGATACTTCATGCCCAAGAAAGGTGATTTATAAAGAATGAAGTAGCTATGTACCATATAAAAGGGCAATGGTTTTGAGGTTATTTGATTCATTAGAGGAGTGTTCAAAGTAAGGGCCTAATCCAACATAAAATATTTACTACTTTCTTAGCTGAGCAAGCTCCAGCAGACCGTAGATACTGGCTTTGCAGCAGGCTGAAAAAGCCAGGAAAAAGCTCAGCCTGCTGAAAAACATCAGAAGAAAAAAAAATTGGAGTTATACTAACAAAATGGACAGTGCTCGCAATGCACTATTCTTAGAACAGTTATTTTTTCCATTAAGAACCATGTAGCCTGTGGGAGTCATTTCTAGGGCTGAACTAATACCTATCCATGGTCCCCAAATCATCTTGGCACTATCTCCAATCAGCCAAGGAAAGGTCAGTCAGCCAAGTCCAAGACCTTACTGCCTTTTGCAGGACACCTGGCATGACTGAAAGATATAAGAGGGGTTCATCTTGAGACCTTACACTCCTCCAATATCCCCACATTGTATGTATGTGATGCAGTTCAAATAGTTGAATATGTAATGTATAAAGTATGGTAACTTTAAAAGTTAACCTGTTTGCAAAGACAAAATGAGATTCCAAACAAGGCCCCTATGCACCTCTAAAGTCCCACATCAAAGGCTGAAATGAAAATTAAGGGGTGGCTTGGTGCAGGCCCTCATGGACGGAGGTGAATTTCACGCAGAGGATTTGAAATGGTATACAGGAGAACCGTAGGTAGCTTGTAATGTAAGAAAACTAAACTTCAAAACAAAACAAAAAAAGAGCAAAGAGGTCAGCATAAACTTTTTATTTTCTGCCTTATCTTTACATGTTTAATTCTTGTTACATATTTAATTTTGTTTGTACTAAACACATAACAGAAGAATTAAACATGTAAAGATATTTTAGAAAGCGGAGATCAATTAGAAATTTGCCATGGGTTGTTTAATGAAGTAATTTTCAGGAAGAAGAATTTAATGCATCTTGGGTTCTGTGCATGATAAGATGCATTATAAATGGGTCTATATTACATTGCATTTGAAGGCATAAAGATTCAGGTTGGAAGTAGTGTTTCGGTTAAAGTGGTCTTGCAGAAATCACATTTCATTGAGCATTCCTTTATACAGAGAGGGTGTTTTCAAAAAATGAAGCAAGTCCCACAATTAATACTGTGCTAAACAGTGATATGCCAGTGAAAGAAGCAGGAAGCATGTGATTAAATTTGAGTGTGATCTAGGAACAAGGTCAGGAAGATGTCTACGTTTCTTCTGCCATCACTGACTTGCCTTGTGTCTTTGCACAAGTCGCATAGTCTCCCTGTATTTCAGTTTGTCTCTCAGAAAAATGGGTATTCTGAGGTTAATTTAGCACTCAGTTCAGCACTCATTGAACTCAGTGTAGTTTTTGCCATTGATCCAACAGGGAGAGGATTGGGCCCTTAGTGTTTTAAAGCACTGCAAGATCCTTAAATATAAAAAAGACATTGTGGAAGTGTGACATTTGTTTTTATTAATAATATTTACACTGACAATATACCCAGCATTTAATAATATTCAAATATTGATGACAGTAAAACAATTAGACCAGCAAGACATAATTTAGGGGGTAAGGAGCACTTTTAAAACACCCTTACATTTTCAAAGCATTTCTCAAGGTAACAGCTAATTCTTTTTGATAATAAAAAATGAATTGCTAAGACCCTCTACAACTCTATGGAAATTAGTGTAGTGTTTACTATTGGAATACAAGCATCTTCCAATCCCACAAAGCTGCTGTACATCATGCCTTTCACTTCAAGACATGACACCAAATATTGCACTCCCATTCACCATACCATACCTCTTAGAAATATCTACTACTTGCTATGTTCTCTGCTCTTGAACCTATGCTGTTCACTTGCAGTGGAATGCTGATAGACTTTTAACACTTTGCATTATGGGAGAACTTCTCAGAAATTGCACTCTTGGAATATAACCCCTTTCTACAAAAGACTTAAGGAAAAGTATAAAAATAATTAGTGTATTTAATTTGAAATGAATCTTACTTTAACAGATTAATAGATTCTAAGGCCAGAAGGCAGCACTGTGATTATCTAGTCTGACCTGTATAACACAGGCCATAGAGCTTCCTTGAAAAAATTCCTAAAGCATCTCTTTTAGAAAAACATCCAATCTTGATTTAAAAATTGTCAGTGATGGAGAACCTACCACAAGAAGCCAGAATTGAAGTGGGACCTTCAGTTCTTCACTCTAATGCTCACCCAACCTAGCTAGTTAAGCTAAAAGATTAAAGATTTGCCTTAGAACGGGCCTCTTTCTCCATTACTGTGAACAGCACCATCATCCTTCCTGCAACACAGGCCAAGTCTGAGCATTATCATTGACTCAGCCTTCTCTGTATACCCGCACATCCAGGCCACCTTTAAATCTTGCTGCTTCCTCCTGCAAAACATCCCTATGATCCAGACTTCTCTCTCTGCCCACAGAGATAAAACTCATCCAAACCCTCCAACATCTCAAGTATTGCAACACCTTCCTCTCTAGTCTTGACAAATGCAACCTTGCCCCCTTAAATCTACTCAAAATCCAGGTGCAAATATCTTCTTGGCTCATCCCTCTAACCACATTACCCATCTCTCTGCATCCCTCCATTAGTTCCCCTGTCTCGCCACATCAAACACAAGCTTCTTGTCTTTTAAAGCCAATCATATCAACCCCCAACAGTTGCCAGTGATATCAACATTCATTATCCATCCATGCAGTTTTTCCTCTGGCACCTTTGTGCTTTCTGACATGCCACTGCTTTTGAACAGAAGAAGCTGCACTGCGATGGTTTGCTCTCGTGGGGAGCATTGCCTAGTGGTCAGGGCTTAGGCCCTTCGACATGCAGGAGGAATTTGTTCACTGTGCAAATCCTAGAATATTTGCTTCAACTTGATTTCAGACCTGTATAGGTGATTGCAGTATATTTGCTTGTTATCTTTGATGAAATAATCTCTCTGTACCTATTCCACATGCCACTCACTCATGCTTACTTTTGTTCATATCTTAAAAAGTAATGCATTTTTTTAAATTTAACAAAATATGAGAGTGGAGAAAAAAAGGAAGAGATTTGCCATGTGTTTTGGAGCCTGCCCCCCTTTTTTGAGGGTGTGGAGGGTGCTGAAGGAAGCAGGAGTTGAGTGGTTCCATGTGTAGAAGAGAACATCCTACTGAACCAGCAAAGCTGTGTTCTGTGGGAGAGCTCTCTGCACTGCCATTAAGGAAAGGTTTAGAAGAGGTAGGCAAGCCCAGGGGAGTAGGGGTGAGCAGATCAACAGTTAAGCAGTTCCTCCAGCAATTGCCTCCACTCATGGATGAATCTGTCTTCTAATCACTGCATATTGTCCTTGTGCCATGCCACTGTATGAAGTTCTGGTGTGGGGTATAGGAATTATATCTTAGGCATTAAAATGGTTCCAGATGGCATCTATTTTCACAAATGTGAAAGCTGCACTAAAAATCTCTATGCAGCATTGTTGTTAAAAATCTCTAGCACATTCAGCTTCGCTTCTCTTGGCACCTTGTTTGGTCTCACCTTCCTCTCCAGGCCTCCTCTTTTCATTCTGAATCAGCTGTAAT